>NC_091398.1:28027442-30427442 GCF_032191515.1 Phaenicophaeus curvirostris
CTGTCTGAAGATGTTTATGGATTAGCTAAGTAATCTACTGTGGAGCACAAACTGCAAACCAAAGTGAAATTGAGTTCCCAACTGACTGAGAAGGTAATTAATGATTTAACTGCACAACTGTTAGTAGATCTATAATGCAACTTAAAAGCTAATTGAGAACTATACAACCAAAGGAAAGAGGAAAGCATATAGCAGCCACAATACTCCTTTGAGTAGTATTTGGTCAGTCTGCTGTCAGAGAAAATGGAAAAATATCTATCCCTAACCCAGATAAAAATAAAGACACTATACAAAAATATGTGCAAGTTTTGTGGAATTGGCATGTTATGATCACCTCATTAAGAGGGCAAGTTTCTAGCAGAGCACTGAATTCCACAACTTCCCCTTCTCTCTGACCAGTAGCATTAACATGCTCCATTTCCCTCCCCATTCACAATACATCAAAACCCACTCCAACAAACCAGCCACCCAGAAGAGCCAGGAAATGCTTGCTGCTGCCATTTTACAGCCCAGTTATCTTAATTAGTCCCAGCTGACTGAGGAAACCCAGAAATAAGGCAATGGATTGGGTTGTGCTTTTACCTAGAGGAACTTTTCCAGATTCCTGACAGCTGCTACAGAATATTTAAGGACCAGCATCTTTTTTGCCAATTTATGTCTTAGCAAGTGTTAATCTTTTCACAGTACGTGTGAGTACTTAGCATCCTACCATAGCCAAGGAAGTGAATAAAGATTTAAGCTGTACGAGGATTTGCTCCACTCCAGCAACATGCAATCTGGAAGGAAGACCATAGATTAGATTTATCAGAGAAAGTGCATGCCTATATCTCTCTGCCACATCCCTCAAGCTCTATAAGATACATAACATGCACAAATCCTGAATTTTTAGATTAATAATAGTTAGTAAAAGTGCCAAGGCCATATGGCATAAAAGTTGGCTGTACTGAAGCCCTATGCATTTCTCAGCGCGAGGGACTCCTTTCGGCAGCAATTCAGACTAGCACACATTTTCCACATCTGTTAGTTTGGACACCACTAAACAGATATTTCAGAAGGACACACCAATTTTTCTTTCTGTCTTGCCGTTATGTAGTTAAGGGTCACTGAGACATGACAGAGACCTTCAGCCACTACAGTTCTCTCTCTGAAAGGGCGTGAACTGCATCATCAGCTGCTGCTAAGGCAGTGGCTATAACCTGTACCTCACACATTGTTGTAAAAGTTAATTTGGAAAGTAAGAATATATGTACTGACATTTCCTCCAGTAGGGAAAGGATTTTAGTTTGTATTAATGCACTCTGGGTAGCTGTACTACCCACACTTCCAGTGTCAATCACTGTAGCTCTTTTTAGCCATGTTTTATAAGCCAGCATGGCTTCAGCTGTGTCAGTACAAGAAATGGACCACAGACCTGGTTCCTTTCTGAATGTTGCCATCTCCCCACAGGTCAGAGTCATGTCTCAGGTCATTCCCTCCACAGAAACTTCCCTTGGCTGCTTTTGGTGCCTTCCCACAGCTAGTGCTGGTACTGACAGAAATGTTCATTAGAAGAGACTGCTCCTACAAATTTACTTATAATGCTGATTAGGGTTCTGTATTCTATTACATAGCCAAGCCTCTAAGGTTGCAGCCCCTCATCAGTTGTGGATTTACCTCTAAGTATTTTTATAGTTAGCAGTAAGTTATTCTCTTTACTGCAGACTTGGCCTGGTTTGAAAATCACATTGTAAACTCCTACGAAAGTGTTACATGTGTCAACAGAGGGACAGAAGCAACAGATAGGTAAGATCCAAGGCCAGCTTTTCAGTAAGGATCCTGTTACCAATCCATTAGTGTGAAATGCAGAAGAGACAGTCATGTCTTTTAGATATAAAAATATGTAGCTTTCCTCAAATATCTCTTAATTTGAAGTAAAAACCTTGGCTTAAGTTCTCCAAAACAAAGGTCCAGTAGAATGAGTGTGAAAGAAATCAGGTGCTGTATGTAATTAGGAGTCATTTATCACAGCAAGGTCAATGAGAACTAGAAATGACTTTGCACCTTAGGTATTTGTATTACCACTTCATGTCCTTTACAGTCCTCCAATATTCTTTAAATATTTGGTTAAACAAGTGGCAGAGGTGCTGTATCTGATCTAATCTGAATTTGATCCTAGATCATATACATTCAAGCTTGTATATGGCTGTACCAACTATTCAGTAAATACTTGCTTATTGGCTTCTTCCCCTTGAAATGAATAAGGGACTGAACTGGCTTTCTGCAGCTTGAAGCAGTATGCAAATACTTGTCCTCTAGCCAGGTGACAACTTCTGTGAAGTTGTAGGAGAGAGAACTGCCTGCCTGAACAAACTTGGTTGAAATTCATCAATAAATTCAAAAGTTATTGAGGGTTATGATTCATTACAAAAATAAACCACAAAGCCCAAAACCAAAACAAAACCCTATGACTAAAGAACAAAGCCTCTGAATATCTAAGCTAAAAAACAGACTAAAACCCATTTTGAATTGAAATTTGTCCCCACTGAAGTCGATTATATTTCAGTCCTGACAGTGTTTCAGCTTACGTGTTCTACAAGCCAGCCTATAGAATGTTATATCAAAAAGACAGCTGTATGTTTTGGTAATAAAATAAAAAGAAGATACTAGTAAATCCATCACTGTTCTTCCCCTCCCTGACGAATATATTCTCCAAAGTACCTGCCTCTGAAAGGTTAGCTGTCTCCTAAAGGCAGGAGCACCAAAATCATAGCATTCAGCTTCCTACTTTGCTGTTTCAATTAAAACTGTTTTATTTGGAAGAAATGGATCCTACATTTCCTAAAATTAGCATTTACTTCTGTACTTGAGTTTCACAGTTATTAGGTAACCACAAGAGGTCTTTGATTGAACTTTAAAATTTCCAAGTACTGTCTTTTTTGTTATATGTCAATATAGTGTCCTATATAACAAAAACAAAAGCTTTCCATAGTTTTATGCTGTGCATAAATAAATAGCAAATAATATTAATAAAATCTCTCATGGAGAACAATTTGAAGAATAAGAGCCATAGTGGTTTTCTTTTTTCTTTATTTCAATCCATTTTCCAAGCCAGAATTACATAGCTAAACAGAAAGCAGAAAGCCTGTGAATAGACAGATTGGCTAAAGGTACAGGTTATTAATCCTCTAGGAATGGTCTATTAAATCCCTCTCTTCAGAAAAGAAGATAAAGAGAACAACAGAGCAATTCTTGTGTTTACATTTATGTTAATTTATTGTTGTTTAATTGTCATCTTGCAATGCAAGTAATACTTTCTACACAGGGCATTCATAGGAGATAAGAAAGATTCTTCACTTCCCCCTGATCCCTTGTGATCTCTCTGTGTCTTGACTAGAGCTGCTGAAATGTAAGAGTTTTTTTAATAATCAGTTTTAATTTTAATGCAGCTTGTTCAAAACTTAGAAAAGCTGTTGCTACAATCTATTCAGAAATATTCCCTTTTGTACTCCCCTAGTTGGCAGTGTGATTTTCAGATAAAAGAATAATTCTCTTTTGCTTGATTTGGAGCAAGGCCATTGAAGAGAAGGAGGAATGTTCTGCAGACCTCTGTGAAGAGAATAAGAAACAGTTTTATCATTTGCAGACTTCTGAGTCCCTCTAAACAATAGTGGTGAGGGTTTACAGTAGCAATATGTTATCAAGGCATGTTATGGGTATCTTAGAGCTATTAACACGTATAAATGAGTTTAACATTACCTGTAGAAAATACCAGAGGTGCTTACACAGGACAGTAGTTATGAGAAAGCAACTGATGTGTCAGTAAGTTGATTAACTTTGTACTTAAATGACTACACTGCATTTAAGATTTCACCAGCTACTTACAACCCTCTCCTTGATGCGAAGTGTGAAGGGATAGTGTGCATAAATAGCATCTGTGCAATGCCTATGTGTAATCGACAGAACTGAGATCATGTTTATGGTGAGTTGGGATCTTGGTGTATCAGATACTCAACTTATTGGATATCTTATACACACTGTAGATCACAGTTCAGCCAATGAAATCATCTTGCACATCCTGACAAGTCCTGGCTCTTGCCTGTAATCTCTCACTTACCCAAGTATAAACACAAAGTTGTTGTCGTTATTCTAGGAAAGCTGTGTATAGCACTTGGGCCACAGAATGTTATTAAACAATCAGAAGCAAAACACTGGCAAAAGAAAATCAACTTCATCAAGTGCTACTAATGCCTCAGCTCAGGGGAAAACCAGTTAAAATGTCCATTTCAATTAAATCAGGTAGACACAAAACTACTTTGCTGAAAAGGAATAAATACGGGCACGTGCCTTGGCACTTTGCGGGATCCAGGCCTGATTTAGCATTTCTCTTTTTAAGCAGTCATAGGGAACAATATGTTCTTATGATTTTAATATAAACCATCTGCTAGTTGCATGAAGGCTGACAAATTACCTCATTGGTTTTCATCCTACATTACAAGAATACAAGTGAAAAAGAAACCCACCTCCAGTATCACTGGATGCTGCAAAGCTGTGGAGGAAAAACGTGACAGTTTCAAAGCAACCCTTGTCATGCTCTGAGCACAGACCTATACTTCTAATTAAATGCACAAATAATACCAGGATATCAAAATGTCTGGACAAACAAATCTGTGCAGGTATCAACGGTGACAGTCACAACTGTACTCTTGCAGTGCCTGGCTGTATTCTTGGAAACTGGAGCCCTCTTGGCCCTCACAGTGACCTGCCATGTACATTTTGCAAGGGGTGAGGTATTCCCACAGCTATGACAGCCACAACAAATCATAACTTCTTCCTAGGCAGATTTTTCTAGATCCCAGTATGAAGGCTACTTTATCCTATTCAGCCCTCCATAGGGGCAGTATTGGTAGACCTGTGCTGGTAAATAGGATAGGTAAAAAGCAAGCTCTACTTATGTAATCCTGTGACTAAAAATGGAAGAAGAGTCCATTCAAATACATGTACAGAACAGTTACATCCCTCAGGGCTAATTAGGTCAGGTGCAGTGCTACACTAGTATGCTGTACTTAAATGCAAACAAGTAATTTCATAGGACCTGACTCAGAAGCTCTGCTACAATAAGTCTCTAACTTATGTTCTACTTTGACCTTGGTCAGGAAAGACAGATTCTTTCCTTTTGATGTCAGGGTTTCTTGGGGAGAACAGCCCTATTCATCTTCTCCATTGCTGTGCCCCAGGGACAGAGAATGACTCTCCTGTGCTTGCAGCTGTAAACACATCTCAAATGGTAACCTAATATTGTTCTGCTTCAATAAACATGCAATGACTGAAGCCATGTTTTGAAATTTGATTCTCCAAAATTGAGTGAAGCTAGCAAGGAAAGGACTGTTTCATATCATTCCCCACATGGGTTTACTTCTTACACTGCTGTGGATCTAAATAATCTTGGAAAAGAAATGCTGAAGTATAGCAGAAAATTACATTTTAATTATAGGCATATATTCCATTTATGAAGATTTTGCATAAGAACATTAACTGATATCAAACATAATCTCTTCAGTTTTCAAGGTGAAAATAAATCATAAATGTTAATCTTGATTGACTACCTGCAGGGTACAAGCCAAAGGCCCTTACACATTTGCAACTAGACCTATAGTTTTTGACTGAGCTAGATGTTAAGAAAATACATTCAAATAAGATACATAGTTCTGATGAAAAGACACACAAATAAATATCTTCAAATACCATAGTGGGTTATTCCAATGCTTAATCTTCCTGAAGTAAAAATAATGATTTAGATTTATTAATTTCAGTAGAGCTATTACAAATAATACCAGCTGTGCATTTGGCTCAGCTCAGGTTTGCTTTGTATTTTATAGAAATGGTTCTGTTTATTTCTACTGGTCTCACAATTGCTTTCATTACATGGGCACAAATCCAGTTCAACAATTCTGGAGATGGGACCTCAACAGAAAAGACTACTTAGAAAAACAAAAATAAAGTCCTTTCATAAGACTTACACAAACCTGCAATAAAACAAGCAGTAACAATGTTTATGGATATTTTTATTAGCCTTTGTTTTATTTTCTACCAGGAATTGTTTTAAATTTGAATCACAATAATTCATACCACGGCTCAAATAGAATGATATCATGTTGACTGAGCACTGGCTAAAGGATCGTAAACAGAAGTTAAGAATAAATAATCGTGCATTAAGATGAGGCAAAGGTATTCAGCAGGAAGAAAAGGACTGGTACTAGGCCTTGTTTTACTTAACAGCATCATTAATGATCTGGAAGAAGAAACAAACAGGATATTAATTAAAGTCTGTGAATCCAACTGAGATGTATTGCAAACACCATTGAGAAAGGCAAAATCATAAAAAGGGAAAGAAACAGGTTAGAAAAATGAGCAGGGGAGCTGGACAAGTTTCACCTTGACCAAATGCAGATAATGAGATGAGGAAAAGAAAATTTACACCTTCATATTCACTGGATAGAAATTCCCAGAAAGAAAATATCAACATAGACTTCATAGATAAAGTGAAGTAGAAACAAAAATATATTGCAACAGGACAATAAGAAAAACCAACAAGACAGGCTGCAAGAAGATGTGGCAGTAAGACCCTGACTCAGGAAAACTTCCAACTTTAGCCACAACTACAAAGGGAAAAATTCTGGCTTGGATCCACAGTTGTTTGATTTCATGAGCAAGGGTTCCACATGACAGACCTAAGTAACACACCTGAAATAACTCTGGAATAATCCTACTTTCAGATGCTAGAGCTATGTTGAGTAAACAACAAAAATGTTTTCACAGGAAAATAAAAAAATGAGTCCTCAGATGTAATTTTTGAAAGAGATTAAATCATAGAGCTGTCAGTGCCCATTTTTAATCTCACATCTGTGTGCAACAGGTACAGCACATTCCTTTAGATAATGTATCATCTCAATTGGCTTATCATTGTGATTAACAGTTCCTACTAGTATCTGACAGACATACAGCCTTCATGCCAATCACATGAAAACTAGACTAATTCCTTACCTCTTACTGCAAAGAGAAAATACCTACAAAACCTGGGAAGATTTAAAAATACAAAGATCTTAATATCTTCCAATAATTAAAAGGAGTTAATTGCAAAGTACAAAAGACATTACAGCCCCAAAGCAAGTAAGTAACTTTTGTAATTTCGACTTTGCTAGTGAATCCCTCTAAGGTTTTTATTAACCTTTACTGAGCAACTCGCTCGCTCAGCTCAGAGATCCAGCTCAGAGCTAAGGCCGTATGAGGTTAAACATTAAATATCCAAGAAAGAATGTTTGTTTATGAGCAGGGAAAAATCTGTGGAACCCTGAAAAGCAGTTTTTAATGAACCCCTTAGTTTGCCTACCACTAAAACAAAATCAGGCCTTTCCTGAAGGCCTGCACTCCCTTTTTCATGTTCACTGCAGGCTCGACTTATTTCTTTCTCTAGGCTGGATTAACTGATGTAAATATTCATAGGTCCATTTTTATTTCTTTAAGTTATACCATTTTACACCAACTTAAAAAGTTTGTGTAGGCTGCGAGTCAAAGCTGCTCTATATCATGCTCTACAATCTCTGTAATCTTGATTAGCGACGTGACATGTACATACCAACCACATAACAGGGTCAGAGATCCTTACTGCCCTGTCAAAGCAGCATGAATGAACTTGAATAATCTGCAGATGTGTTGCACATCTACAGCTGAATTAGTAGACCAGAACCTTTGGCAAATCAGAATATCTCTGTGAGGTTCATGAACAGTTGGTGGTTTGTTACTTGGCACTACTGAAAGCCAGAATGCATCCTAATTAATAAAGCTGAAATTACATTCACTGTGATGTCTAGGTGATCCACATAAAAGTTAGGAAGGAAATTAATGGAACAGATACAGAAAAGGAACATTTAAGGTGAATAACAAGAATAAGTCATAGGTAGCAGATCCATTAAACTGGAGTGCAGTCTCCAGTCTGCAGGGAGTGGAGGGAACCTTCATCATAGTGGTCATTTAAAACTACTCTGAACAACATATAGAGAAATATACATGAAGAAGAAATCAATATTTAGTTGGAAACATTATGGCAGTGTAATAAGTGATCTAACTGGTTTCTTCTTTCCATACTTTCTTGGACTGACTGATTTCTCTAGATGTTATTAGCTCCTGATTTTTAAAGTCCCATCAGATGGGTACAGTTGTTAATCAACATACAACACAAAATGAGAATTGCTTAAAAAAATGTTAAAAGCACTGAATAAAATCAGAAGGATTTGTAAAACTGTGCTATGAATGGCTCAAATTTTCTAGTTTCTCAGCTGAGCCCAGAAAAATATCTGTATTCATTTAAATGCAAGTCATGACACATTTACAGCTGGAGGAAATGAGAATTAACTTTGAGAGTGATGCAAAATGGGAAAAAAAAATCCAAATGTAAATTTAAAACAAGCGTGCAGCCTTGTTATGTTTTACCCTCCTTGCCAGGAAACAGTGACTTGTCCGAGATCTTGTGATTGATTAAGTGTTTTTGTGTTGGTTTGTTGCTTCTACCCTGGATGTAAATGAAAAGATGTCACTGGTAGCATTTTGCAGATGTCTGTTCCCTTAAATATGACCATCAATGATTTAGGAAAGAGAGGGGTCTGTCATGTGATAAAAGATTGCTGATCATTCAGAAATTTTCAAGATAGGAAAAATGAGGCCTGATGGTGAGAAATTGAGAAGGACCTAATGAGACTGGATGATTAAGAAATAAAATGGCAGATGTACTTCGGTGTAGATAAGTGTAAAGTGACACACTTAGAGCCATAAATCTTACCTTTACATATAAAAGACGTGTCTTAGAAAGGTGATGGGAGAATGGTCAAAACCATGGAACAGTCATCAAATAAGGAACAGCTACATCCACTTGTATGCCTAAAAAAAGAGCTAATTAAAGAGAGAGGTGGTAGGGGGCTACAAAATTACAACTGAAGAGGGTAAATATGAACACATTTTCATAGTTTCTGCCAGTAAAGAACTAAAGGATGCCAAATGAAGTCAGGGTATTTGGTTCAAAACAAAGAAAACAAGCCCAGGTTGTTATCTGTTCAGTGCATAGATAAGCTCCAATCCTCCATACACATAATATTTTGGATGCTGAACAGTTTTTACAGGATTTTAAAGGTGATCAAATACCTTCATGGATCTGAAATCTATTGATGATTATCCAACACAGCTAACTTGAGAAGCAGGAGAATATTCTGAGTAATGTTTCCTCTAGTATTTTATGTCTTCATAGGTTTCACTTTTATCAGTCACAGATAGCTCTTTTGTCTGAGCAAAACTTCTGTTCTTATGGTCTAAGGTCATATACAAATGAGTTTACACATAGAGGAAAGCTGAATGATGGAAATTACTGGCTTTTTTCTAGCTTTGTCACATGTGGTAGTTTTATTTGTTTAATGTCTGACAGAGCACTCTGTATCATTGCCCAGCAAAGCATTTAAATACATATTAATTTAAGCCACAGGAACAAGATCTTCTGAATTTTTATTCAGAAAGATATGGATGAAAAGGAGAATACACACAAATTACAATTTTGGACAAGTCTGCTTAAAACCATCTTTTTGGGGGGGAGTTCAACTAAAGCTCTCTCAGAAAAAAGAGGAATTGAAGATGGCACACATTCTTTTCAATATGTGGAGGCAACAAAAGCCTGTAAGTCCTCAATCACCCTGCCTCCCCCCCAAGATATTAGAAAGCACCTTTGTTATTTTTAATAGCCGTGGGATCAGATAGATTTGGATAATACATTTGTTGATGACTTTTGCTCTGAATAATACCAGGTTAAAGTCTCCCAGGAGATCAAATAGCCTGCTGGGCTGTTATGGTAGAAGCAAGGCAATTTCTTTTGTGGGTTGACCCTATGCAAGAGGTCAGATCACCCCATTAAACTCAGTATTAACCACTTCCCTGAGACAGAGGGTCAGATTCTCGTTTAAAACATTGCCAGCTGGAGGAAACTCTCCATGTAAGTTCAAGTGGGCTGAAACTCAAATTTTTAGGTTTGCAACAAGATAGCTTATTAATTCTGTTACCAACTTTTTGTCTGCCTGGGGCTTTAGAAGAAAAGAATAAATATAACATTTTAAGGAGATCATAAAATGCATCAAGGTGTGTAGCTCTTACAGGATAATTACATACTCTGGGGGTATAATGAGGGCCATGTACCTTGAAGATATAAGAAATGTGGATACTTCAGCCAAGTACATTCCCTGGAGTATATAATTTTATGTTGAATATGGTATAATGGACTCTTAAGTGGACAAAAACAGAAAGGCTAAGTGGTTCTGAGCTAAGCATTGTCCCATCAGCACACAGATTGGGCTCTTAATTAGTCAGTTAAATCACTTTTTCTCTCCCTTTTCATTGACTTCCGTTAGATGTTGTTTCATCTGCAGGCACAATTTTCATTTTACTAAGGTTGATCATAACCACAGAAGACTGCAAGAGCTTACAGTAGTCTAACGTAACCCCCTAATTACCTGAGCACATTAACAAAAGGAGTAAGATTTTACTTTGCAACAACATCACTAAAATAATGAAAACAACATTCAGCCAGAAAAAAGGGAGGGGGAACAAGGATGAAATAGACATTATCTGGAACATCAGAGTCATGTAGCCATGGTAATAAACCAAAAAATACCTATATTTTAGCTTGGAGAAGAGAAGACTCCAAGGAGACCTTATCGTGGCCTTTCAATACTTAAAGGGTGCTTATAAGAAAGATAAGAAAAAACTTTTTAGCAGGGCCTGTCACAATAGGACAAAGGGTAATGGTTTTTAATTATGAAAGGAAAAATTCAGACTATATGTTAGGAAGATGTTTTTTGATGGGGGTGTTGAAACATTGGAACAGTTTGCCCGGAGAGGTGGTGGATGCCCCATCCTTGGGATCATTCAGGGTCAGGTTGGAGACAGCTCTGAGCAATCTGATCAAGTTGAAGATGTCCCTGTACACTGTTGGCAGGTTGGACTAGATGACCTTCATGGTCTGTTCTAATCCAAACCATTCTAATATTCTATGGTAATTATCTCAAATATCAGATACCAAAGTCATATTGTCCAGGTGGGACATCCTGTTTAACAGTTCTTTTAATCCTCTCCATGATTCTACAACAGTCAAATTCTGTGCCAATACACAATATGGCACCAATAGTCTTACCAGACCAGCAGAAAGCAGAAATGAAACAGAATACTATTCCCATTGCTTCTCCTGCCACCAGCTGTCTCCAATCATTAATTCCCTCATTCTGTAAAGGCCTTTGAAAAAGGCCTCTGAGATATTCATACTAGTCTGGGGATTAAGATATTAAATTTGCTTGGATGGTTTATTCATACCTTCAAGCACACTGGCATCTAGGTATTTAGTCTCATATTGTTCCTACAGTCTAATTAACTTTGACCAAATGTTTGATAAAAAAGAATCATATTGAAGGAGGCATATGTTTTTTATTCTACATTTTACTAACACAGAAATACATGCACAACCCAAATTTGCCATGCTGCATCACAGATTTGCAGGGCCCATTGAAAGGGCTCTAAAGCAGACTTGAAGGCCGGGGGGGATATTATCAGGCTTGACCGAGATAAACGCAGGGATGACATACAAGGTTAGAGGAACAGTGTGCTAGTGAGGGCCACCAGCCTGTGTCTCTGAGATGTGCTGGCTACTCTGGAGCACAGCTGAAGTTACGCAGAGATAAGCCAGAGGGTACTGAGGTCATAGGACCCAAGAGGGAAACACCAATGAGGTGCTTTTTTAAAGAAATTAAGAGAGGGGCCTCTAAAAAGGTGACATAGATAATAGCGCAGCTGAAGTGCTTCTACTCCAACGCACACAGCATGGGCAACAAACTGGAGGTGAAGGAAGCCATTCTACAGCAGAAAAACTATGATATAGATGCCATCATTGAAGCACGGTGGGATGATTTGTGCAACTGGAGCACTGCAATGGGTGCCTACAAACTCTTCAGAAGGTATAGACAAGGATGGAAAGGTGAAACTGGTCATGGCTTGGATGGGCATACTCTTTGCTCAGTAAAAAACTGGCTAGATGTGCAGGATCAAAGATTTGTGGTTAATGGAGTTAAATCCAGCTAGTGGCTGGTCACAAGTGGTGTTCCCGAGGGCTCAGTGTTGGGACCAGTTTTGTTTGATGCCTTTATCAATGATATGGATAAGGGGAGAAAGTGCTCGCTCTTTAAGGTTGCAGACAGTACCAAGTTGTGCAGGCATGTTGATCTGCTTGAGGGTGGGAAGGTTCTACAGAGGCATTCAGACAGGCTGGTTCTATGGGCTGAGGCCTGTTTTGTGAGGTTCAAGAACACTAAGTTTCAGGTTGTGCCTTGGGCCACAACCATCCCATGTAACACTACAGGCTTGGGGATGAATGGCTGGAAAAATAACTGGCAGGAAATGACCTGGGGTTGCTGGTTAACAGTCATCTGAATGTGAGCCAGCTGAAGGCCAACAGTGTCCTGGCTGGTATCAAAAATAAAGTGGCCAGCAGGAGAAAATTTCTAGAGAAAATGAGGCTGAGGGGAGGCCTTGTTGCTCTTTACAACTACCTGAAAGGAGGTTGTAGCAAGGCGGGTGCTATTCTAGTCTCCCGAATAGCAAGTGATAGGATGATAGGAAATGTCCTCAAGTTATGCCAAGGGAGATTCATATTAGATATTAGGAAAAATTACTTCATTGAAAGGGTTGTCAAGCATTGGAACAGGCTGCCCAGGGGCATGGTTGAGTCACTACCCTTGGAAGTGTTTAAAAGACATGTAGATGTGCTTAGGGACATGGTTTTATAGTGAGATTGGCAGTGTGGGGTTAAGGGTTGGACTTGATACTCTTAAAGATCTTTTCCAACCTAAACAATTCTGTGATCAAATTCACAAGGTGCAGAGCAATGTATTACGCAAACTGCCTTTGCAAAACTCATTGTAAGTACACTTACTACATACTATGCATACTGGGCATACTACACATGTCCAAGTCTAACCCCAAATCTTTGCGACATCAGATCTCACGCAAAAACAGATGTTCTCTGTTCCTAGGTGTTAACGAGATAACTTATTTAAAAATGTTTTTCTTGGAGCATTTGTTGGGACCTATCTCATCAAATTTCACATTCCTCCTAGAATTTAATATTGTTTGGTGTGCTCAGCTGATGGATTCAACACATCTAGCACACGTAGTTTGGGAATATGTGTCTGGTTTGTGCCTCTCTATTGACCGATTGAAGAAGTATCTAGACAACCAGCTCAAACCAAACACCTAGCTTGTACGTAGGGAGGAACTAGTGACTTATCTTGTGATCAAATTCATATTTTTCATTTGGCAATCACCATCAGCTCCTTTGGCCTTTCCAAGCATTAACCTTCAATGAAAATGCTCAACTGCATAACTGCATGCATACACTTAGAGACCAAACTGAGCTCACAGCACTAATGTGTGCTCAAGATTGAATGGACAGAGAAAGCTACTTTCCCAAATTGTACTAAGTTGCAAGTTGTCTTTTTAGACACAAATCAGTATATTTTCTAACAGGACTTCTGGAACACTCTTCTAAGCTTAGCCATGTCAGCAACATGACCCAAGATGGATGAAGTGATTAAGTGTAATAATATAAAGAAACCCTTTTTCTTTTTTCAAAGATGTAAAAAGAAGTTTTTCTTTTGTATTTTTGTATCTAATTCTATGTTTATTTCTGTACCACGTTACATGTAAGATGCACTTTAGCAAGAGGGAAAATAAGAGCCCTTGACATCTAGACATGATTTCTTATTAGTCTGGAAAAAAAAAGGATGATATATGATGTGTTTCACTTCCTGGTAGTGGGGGAAAATATTAATTACACCCATAAGGATGTAATAATAAGGGCAATAAGTTTTAATGCACAACTGACTTATTTGGACATATGACATGAAGAAATCACAATCCTGTTCCTACTGAAACAATCTATTAAGTAACACATCTGTACCTACAGACCCAAGGGTGTTTCCTTAGTTTTCCAATTTTAATTTTGGTCTCTCTCTTTTCCAGAAATTCTCTCCAGCCCACTAAATCATCAATAAACATTCTTGAATTCTACAGATCCGAAGCATCCTTTCAAAAACTTGGCTTGGCTCTCATTTAATCTCTATGGCTTCATATGTAGTCCAAACTCTTTTCCTGAAAAGGGAGGATTTGTTCCATTCTCAACAGAATAAATTAATCAATAATACTGGATTGCATTGTTTTATTAAATAGGTGTAGAAAAATCCCTCATAACCATACAATTATTTTCCTTTTCTCAGAAGAAAAGGTCCATACAACTCTCACAACACAGGCACAGATGTTGAGGTAACTCCAATGAAGTTTCTCTGATATCTGCCAGGAAAGTGGCTCCAAACAGTTTCTGACTGATATTAAGAGAAAAAGTTTGCACTTCAGAAAAAAAATTAATACATTTCAACCCACGATGATTAAAAAATGAGATATTTCCTATCTAGTGGCTGAATAAACATGACATATTTATACAGTAATAAATCTAATTGTTTCTCTCTCTTTCCTCCTGATCCAAGGAAATAGAAACTGTAATATCTCATAATACGATTAATATTGTTCTTACTGTTCTAATCACAGAAGGCTCATCTACTACAGTATTACATTTGTGTCTACCGATAATTGCCTTCCTTCAGAGTGGTCTGAATAATAAGCTGCAGTAATTAAAATAAACTGGCATAATTTCAGAGTGTATTGCTACTGTACAAAAGTAACCAGCAGGCACATTTTGAGGAAGTAAACTTCAGCATGACTTATTCACTCACAGATGGCAAAGTCATTTTATAGCACCATAGTTTAATTCCTAGCAATTGAGACTTCTGTAAAAAATTGCCTGGATATTTGTTTGAAGAATGTAAATGAAGAATTTGAGCCGTTAAGTATACGGCTGCATGGATGCATACGGAAAGTTCCCTCTTCTCAAACACAGAATCATGTGGACATTAACTGTCAAAAAGCCGTGCAGCCATGTGAAAGTCATCTTTTTCTTTAGTTAACATGCCCAGGCTCTCAGCCAGGGTTACACCTACATGCAGAACTAATACAAATCCATGATTCCTTAACTAGTCCTGGCATAAATCCAGCATAAATAGTAGGCTTTAGGATTGTGCTTTCTCATATTCAAGAGATGAACTACAGGTGAAATTCTTTCTATTAAATTTTAGCCTTCTAAAACTTAAAATTCTAGTCACCTAGGCTCTCTGTGACCCATAGTGCACAAAAAGCATGACACAAGCCTAACTTAAAATATTCCATCAGATAGATGGATGAGTCATCTTCAAAAGATGACAATATCTTCCATTGTCTAGGGGGAAGAACTTAAAGAAACAGCATAAGCCTGGACTTCAGATTTTTACAGGGTCAATGTTAAGAGAAGCAAGTTTCTGCATCCGGTCCCAATACTCGAAGTACATTTTTCTTTACATCTTCCAATTAACATCCTGTCTCTCTATCCACTCATTCCTATTGATGCTCAGCATCCTTTGTAGATAGGTTGTACTGTGAACCAGATGCTAATTCAAGGTCCACAAAGGTCTTTCACTGTGAGATTTTGTGTAACTTTCCACACGCACTATACAATGTCTTCTAGTTATGGCAACAAGGTATGAAACTCTGAATTTGTGTTTATTAAAATGTATTTTACCTAATCCATGCCATAACTTGAAATTGTATGACCTTTCATCTCAGGTCCCTGTTTTAGCTGCAGTAATAATACTGCACAACTTGTTGACAAAATTACTAAATAACATCAGGCCTATTGCTGCTTCCAGCAGTGAGACAACTCAATTTGCCAATTCTTAATCAATTCAGCATGTGCTCTTTTAATATTATATAGTGCTAATTTGATTTTCAGGATATTTTGCAGCATTCCATCAAATGTCTCAGAAAAGTTTAAGAGTAGTTCACCTTTCCTGTTAGTCCTCAAACGTCTAAAGTCATCAGAGAAAAGAAATTATTTGACAAGATTTATTTTCCATGAAATAACTTTGGTATTAATCACATTCCTAGGCCTTAATTGTTTTTTAATTGAATATTGTATCAGTTTTCCATTATTTTTACATAGGATTGTGGGTAGACTAACGGTCCACAGCTACTGACATCAATTACATTTCTTTCCAGGCTTTTGGCTTTTCTCCAGTATTCAAAGTTAATGGCTAGTCAAAGATTTTCTAAACAAAACCTTGTGGGACTCCTGAGTGAATTCATCTGAACTTGCTCTTTTAAAATATATATTCCTTGTAGAAAAAGTTTATTTTAAAGTTCTTAATTACTAGTGGACTGGGAGTAATTTTATTATTTTCATACAGATACTGAACAGAAATATTTATTGATCACTTTTCCTTTTAATTTATTAATAATTACTTTATTAGTTATTAGTTTATTAGTTTAATAATTATTTTATTAGTTATTAGTTTATTAGTTTAATAGCCTCATTCAAGGTTTATTATTTTTCCCCAATATGCTAAAAACATCCTCTCTTTCTGTATCTAGTACAACCAGCTCAAAACTATATTCTTGATGTCTTTATCTTACTTTATCAATGCCTTTAATTTCCATGCCAGTTCAAGTATTCCTATTCCTTATCCCCTCTGGGCTAAATTAAAGTGTTCTCTTACATGGTTAGCCAACACTCCTTTCTGAGTTTATCTGCCACTGAAACCCCTCTCATTGTTCATCTACCAAATACTTGATTTGGGATATGAAGTTCACATGAAGTTAAAAGTATATTCCAGGTAATATTTTCATTTAAAATTATCACATTTTTTTTAACAGCATTTACAGGAGCACAACCTGCCATGGTCCTAATAGCTAGTCAAGAGGGCATTAGAGCCATGAGGATGTTGCTGTAGGCCTCAGATTGGAGAACACCAGACCAGACACCAGCTGGAACTTATAAGGCTGGCAATGGGCAAAACTACCTTAGCTTTGCCAGATCCTTGCTGAAAAAATGTGCCTGATTGAACACAGGATGAAAACATGAACACAGTAAATACATTCAGTGGATAATTTTTAATTAATATCAGATTTTACATGACATATCATGCAAAATTTCCATGATGTATTCTCTAGCATCTTGCTGTTATACTTCCAAGCTATAAAACTCACAGAGGGTCTGTGAATTTTGTGGAGTTTCTTGCTCAGATGACTTTTCTAATGTTCCTGCTTTCTCCTCTTGCAACACATAGGGCATGACCTGTGCCTTATCATTCCAAGAAAACTTTAGTTGTCTGCAGAAGTCAAATTATTTGATGTTTTAGTTCATTTTGCCAGACAGTTTTGAGTGGTTTCTGTGTATAATCCCACAAAACTCCTTATACTTTGCATGAGTTTTTCTTTCTGCCTGGAACAGATTTCTCCTTCAGGATGCTCCTACAGTTGCTCATAGTTCAGCTTCCATGTTCCAAATATTACTCTAATGTCTTTTTATTCACTAGATATGTCCTTCAGATTTACTTTGAGATGCATCTAAAAAAGCTTTCATATGATCTTTTAATTCCTTTTAGTAGTGGTGCCTAACCTGGCATTCGTAGATGACAAATTGCCAGTGAGGATTCCTCGCTGTTGCTCACTCATAAGAATTTTGAAACCTGCAGATGAAACAAACAGCAATAGCACAATCCAATACCATTACTCTACATTACTTGTTCAGGATTGTTGAAAGTTGGGATCACTGCACACAGAAAGCTTCTAAATACTCTTTTGATTAAAGATGACCAATTCTACTCTCTGCCATCTGCCTAAGCCATATTACCCATCTATTTATGATTTTCTCTGGGAATTTTTTCTTCAGTCATAGCAGATAAGGAAGGTTTTAATTTTTACATAGCTTGCCGAGTATGCTGTTTTCATTGGTTTTTAGGATAATGTACTCTGATCTATTTTCTCTCTGATGTTGGATCCCTGATCTATTTACTTAAATCAAGAACAAACTCTGTGAGTGCAGTTGTGAGATACCACTTGTATTATGTGGACTTCTGTTAAATGCTCATGGTGATTCAAGTTTACCTGAATCCATATGCAGATAAAAACGAAAGCTACCAAAAGAGCAACAATATATTGTGAGGTCACATCAAGTCCTTTTGGCAAATTATGTTTAAGCTACAGTATACAGACACTCTCAAGAGAGAAAGACAAAACTTGCTTCTTTCTCACCCTTATGTTAAGTACAGATGAAATAAAATCTTTTGTGAGCTTAGAAAACTCAAGTAACATTCAATGTTTCTAAAATAAACAGCATGTTTGGAAAACCTAAGCTACTAAACTCTCATTGTCATCGCAAATGATCTAGCATACCTCTTGTTTCACAAACAATTGACTGTCCACTAAAGTCAGTCTCTGTTTAAATCTGGAAACAGTAGGAAACACAGCACTATTAGATAAATATTAATGCTTATTGCATCTATTAATGAAATAGAAAGAACAGTTTAAGTCTTCATTTTGTTCCTCCAACTTGGCAATATTTTCAATGATGCAAGCTATGGTGTAACACTGAATTACTCTCAATTAAGCAAGCCATTGCAAGCTCCACGGGTTTCACTGTGGCTTTCAGAAGCCTTACATGTACTTTTCATTTCAGCTGGAGCAAGGGTAGTATTCAATTTCAGAGCATAATCTAGTAGACCCGACAGTCTTCATTTTTGGCCATCCTCTGTCTCCAAAGGATATAAATACGACCAAAGCTCAGTGGTGAAGTGTCAAATGCTGCCTCCCTGTCAGATGAGTGCAGAATTTGGAAGAAGGTAGCCTAAGAGTAGAGGCTTGAAAATTGGCCTTGTGGATGTTAAGCGAATCCAGTCTTAAAGTAAGTCCACTTGCAGGCTCATACAGTATGAAAGATAGAGTTGGTGGTAGAGTCTCGGAGGGCGTCTGCACCTCAACACAGCCGGCTACAGAGACCAGGTGTGATCTAAATGGGAGAGAGTGGGAAAATCTGGCATGTTTCAACACTGTGCCTCTGAGTTACTCTAAGAGAAGGAGAGGAAATGAGAACATACTAGACATGATTTCTGCTCATGGCTGCACTTGAGGTTGCAATCCAGCTCTTAGAGAAGCAGCTACAAAGTGTAGTGACTCCTGCCAGGATAATTACATAGCTCCAGTGTCACATCTTTCAATAAGCAAAGTAATAGAGAGGAACTGGGAACCTTAATGTGCAGTACCATGTCATTGCTTCTTTAGGAAGAGAGAAGGAGAGAAATGAGAGGAAGATTGTATTTCAGACGGTATGTGCACAAAGGCTACCAAGTCCTTCAGGGAATCCTAGAAACAATTTTCTTCTGTCTGAAAAGCTCAGGGGTCTGGTTAGACCTCAATGACATTTTCATTTTCCTGGTGGGAAAATAAAATGTCCTCAGCAGTGTAAACTCACACTCTTAATAAGTAATAGGCTTTTTAAAGCACAATGTTATATGATGACATTTTATGCAGAGATCTAAGTCATAAACTCAGAGCAAAGAAGGATAAAGAAAATGACAAGCTAGATACAGCACACATTAATATATAGCAGCAATAAAAATCACAAAGGATGGATTGGCCCCTTACAGACAGGGATAAACATGGAAAACTGTGTTGTAACCAATAAGGGTATGCCAGTTTTGGTGAGAAATGAGATCTTAATCAAGCCTCAATAGCTCAAAACTTACTTCCCCATAAACACTATCATTTAATACAAAGCTAAGGAAGTATCAATGTCTGAGGAGCTGCAACCATGTGTTATTCAGCTGCTGTGATCAATGCAGTCATTAGCAATATAAGCAGTTCTTTCTCTAGATATAAAATCATTTCTCCTTGCTACATATCTATCAGCTGGAGATCTAAAAAAGAGCTGGGTGAAGGCAGGTAAGCAAGCATTCAAAAAAAATCTAAAAGAAAAGACCTTGTAAACATTTTAAATAAGAAAGCACAAAACTGCAGTCCTCGGCTTAGCTGTATTTCTCTTCAGACTAATACAGATATGTGTTATACTTAAATCAGCATGAGCGTGTGGTACAAAGACCTTAGTTGTGTAGTAAATAGCACATTTATGTATCATCTCCTTGTACTGCTTTGAATTGCAAGATTCTCATTCAGGGGATTAGGTGTTTTCACATAGCTAAAAACCTAATACTTCTAGAGAAGTGTGTGTTTCTATGTATGAAACATGTCACATACACATATAATTCAAACCTCTAAGTAAAACAAGTTGAGTTTGAATCTAACACTGGATGTCATCTCAACGTACCCTACGCTGCTTAAAGCAGGGCCAGCTTCACAGCTTCCTACCTCATTTATTTAGTGGAATTCTGTATATAAATATATGATTTCATATATGTATATTTCTCTGTATGAAACACAAATACAACGTAGTACTCTTAAAGGGCAGATCTGGCCTGGATTTTGGAAATGCAGCACTGAGACAGAGGAACCTGTTATGAACCAAGTCTCTTGAAAGACTCTGGAAGAGGAACGGCATGTCAGCACAACCGTGGTGGAACACTGCTTCCATTCACTGTTGAAAAGTAAAGGAAGTTGTCCTATTGCCATACAATAGTATCTCTTTCTTGATGTTCTCACAGTAACAGCCCCTTCTCTTCCCTGTTTCTGAAGGCTGGTTCTGATCCATAACTGGGTTGTTGGAATGGACTTGTAACTGACTGAGACAACAGGTTCAAGGTCAGGCCCAAATCTGACTTTTAAAGTTTACAACACATCAGTAACTGAGGATGTGAATGTGCTTGCAATGGAAGTAAATGAATTGACAGAGAGATGGAGAGAACCCACTCATCATCTATGGAAGGCAAATGATCCACAGAGCAGGCAAAGTAGGAATGCTTACCCCAAAGGATTTATGGTGCCTGCTAGACTTTGGCCTGGAGAAGGCAGAACTAGCTCAGTCACCAGAAAAAAAGTTTTTTCATGCCATTATTTGTTCTTGTCACCCAAGGACATCAAGGGAAAGATTGACGGAAAATCAGGAGAGGTGTTTGACAGGCAAAAAGACAGATGATGGTTAGAGAGGCCTAATACGGATATTCTTAGTAATAAACTTGAAATAAACCCCAAGAGATGGATAGTCTAGATAAATTCAGACATCCTGGAATGGCCACACAATCTCACTGTATACACACATTTTTATTTGGTTCACATATAATTAGAAAGAATTTTAAATACCATGAAGCTTTTTTAGGGAGGTAAAATGAAAGATGCTCCCAGTTTCCTTATTAAGCCACTGCAAATCCTCTGCGCTAAATGGTAATACATGCAGTGTTTATGGTACCAGAAGGCTCAAAGTGCATACAAGGAAAGAGATGGGAAAATATACACTGAGTGTTTTGCAAAATGACTCATAATAAATAAATGATTCTGATTGAATCATTGTGACTTGAATGTTTAATCTATTTTCATTTGGGAAAAAAATCTTGAGCAAGCCATAGGTGAGTACATCAAGGTTTGAGGCTAGGGATGCTAAGATGTTCTCACCTCACTCAGACTGTTAAAGAGGTAATTATTTATTTTGGATTTGGCTGGATTCATTGCATATACCTGTTCAGAACTGTCTTTTTGACAGCTACAGGAGTTATCCATTTCTTATGCTGGCATGACAGTAGTGCAAACACAATGGGAGTAAGGAAGTGATTTCGGGGCCATGTCACTGTGAGGACTCACATCTCTCAGAGCTTGCTCAAGAATTCTTACTTCAAGCTTTCTAACAAATAAAGAACACACTAGAATCTTAAGTGACTTGTTTTCACCCTTTTAATATAAAAAAAATGTGTTCTGCTATGTTATGTACAAAACTGCAACATAGCAATCAAACCATTTTTATTTATATTGAATCATCATAAATATGACTTCCATTCCTTTATTGATGTCACTGATACAACTGTGTGTAGTGAACTTACACTCCTTTGAATGTAAAAGTCCTTGAAGTCCTGTGTTATAGATATATGGCATTGCAGTTACCTCATTTAGTTTCAGTGTTGGACTACGTGTTTAAACCAAAGGTCCAGTTTTATAGCTCTAGCTAGATCTCATATACATATGACCTGGCATGCAGAGATTTGACTGATCTATGCAGAAGATAAAACATCAATAAGCAGTATGCACACATATGTATTCATGCGTACATTAGAGACAAAGAGAGGATAATAGGAATCAGTTTGCAGCAAGATAAACAAATTCATTTAACAGTGAATTAAAACTTTTAAAACTTATTCTATTTCTAAATTGTAGGCAAAATTTTATACTTGGCCTTACAGACCCTGTCCCACCAGACTCCAGTTAGCAATACTGCACTAAAAATGCTTCAGAATTAAGTCCTTTTTCTGGTAGCACTTCCTCTATCAAGAACTTCCTTCCTTACTAAACAGATTATGGGTAAAATGACTTGGCTGTTCTACCAGTTAGATCTACCACATTTGTCTTCAATTCAATTTAGTGGTGATTTAGGCTGACACCACTGTGCACTTCTTAGGAGAAAAGCATTCTCTCCTGCTGAACAGACCTCAGAGTCCTTAAATAACACAGAACAAATAGCAATCTCTGCTGTAAAGCACAGACAAGTGTCCTGGTAACACAATACAAGGTGGACCTATTAAAGCATTTGTACAGTTTCTAAATCTGGTATTAACTGGAGTGGGAAGTGAAGAAGGATAAGCAAAGGAGAAAGTATATTTTAAAAATGGGAATTGAAAAATATTCAGATTAAATGAAGCGGAGAAATGATGTTTGAAGTGCTGCATTTTGTTTAATCTACTGAACATGCTCTCCTTCTAAAGCAGCTGTGAAAATGTATGCTCATGAGTGTTCACACACGCACACTTAAGGGTGTATGCACAAATACACAGCAGTACACAAATACTTCACAAATATAAATATACATGCACATGCAAAATGAAAGCAAACTGAAATCCCATCACCAAGCCACAAAATGTGAGAGATATTATAAAGCTAATAGTCCATGTTCAGAAGGCCCACCCTGCAAAAGGAGTTTGAAATAAGTAAAAATATCATGGTTTAATGCCAACTGCATAATACTGATACTAGCAAAGTAATTTGAGATTCTTGATAGAAGGGCATAGAGAAGGTGAGAGCATCTTCTAAAAATATTTCTATTACATTATGGATAGGAAAACTGAGTATCTCAAAATCTTCAACATGTTCATCTCCTCGATGACTTCTGACAGTAAAGGATGCAGGTTCACCACATACAAATAAAAGAAGCAGCAGAGGCTACAGCCAGGATTAAATTGATTACCTGAGTCAAGTTTCAGGTCACCTGCAAGCCACCAAAGCGTGTAAGCAGAATGTCCTAATAAAATCAATTCAGCTGAGCTTCTGGGAATGAAGTTTGCTTTCCCACCACATTCTCATTTTTCTAACTTAACGTCATGCT
Organism: Phaenicophaeus curvirostris; assembly: GCF_032191515.1. Taxonomy (NCBI): domain Eukaryota; kingdom Metazoa; phylum Chordata; class Aves; order Cuculiformes; family Cuculidae; genus Phaenicophaeus; species Phaenicophaeus curvirostris. The sequence continues at coordinate 28,050,895 of NC_091398.1, forward strand.
TCAAACTTTCAAGCAAAGGAATTCTGCCTCTAGCAATTTTGGTTGAACAATCCCTTAACACCTTTCTGACTTCCAGAGCACTGGCTTCTTCCTCTAGCTGTCCCTAAATACAGACAGCCCCTGAAGGACGAACAGTACTTTTGCAAATAAGTCAAAAGACTTTTCATTTTACACATTACAACAGAGCCTGAATACATTCTAATGTGCTCAAGAAATGAGTAACCAAAGACAGGCAGCCTTGGCAGGGACTGGTTGATATGATGGCATGGTGAAAGTATAGCACAAGTGAACACTGCTACTTGATCTAATTTTTATTGCAGCCTGGTTGGCTGAAAGCAGGGGGGCTAGGGTTAGGGTCATAACTAGATGAGCTGATTCCTGGGACTCTGTGGGCATTTGGCAGTGCCTCTTTGTCAGAGCCTCTTGTAGTGTTGCTGTCTAGCCCAATAAGAGACTCATTTTAAAAACTATTATTGGTTTAGTGAGCTAGATAAAACATGGCAATCATTTTTACCGTAGAGCTGTTTGGTGTTCTACAAAAGCTGGCTGTAAAAACCTACACTGCTTAGATAACCGGTTATCACTTTTGACCCTCAGAGACGAGGTTATAGAAAACTGTATAAATATGAAAATGAACTGCAAAGTTCATACTCAGATCTTATAGAAAACTCACCCAACACTTCAGTGCATTGGGAATGACTGATTTGGTTTGAGACCATCTCTAATTAAAAAAAATATATGTATCTAATAATCTCACATCATTCCCACTGCTATTTTTTTAATGTACTTTGCCCTAGGTCTCTCTCACTTATTTCAGAAGCCTGAGTCATACATTTGGGCTTTGGAGAACTGAGAACTACAGTATGGGTAACTGTAGCTCATAATGAATATAGAGTATCCTTAGGAGAGTCCATGCACAAGCAAAGAGTGAGAGAGAGGAAAAATAAAGCTGCAGTCAGCTGACATGAGGATCTACACTGGCTGGCAGACAAAAAGTACCACTGCAGTGAGCAACTCTGTAGCTAGGAGGTAGAGAAAATGCAAACGAGATGGTCTCCAGGATAAGCAGTGGAAGAAACAACAATAAGCTGGAAATGAACATCAGTGAGGCATGAATGAGGTGACTAATTTATTCAAGAAGATATTAGAGAGAGAGCATTACCTATTTCTACTCATGTAAAGTTGCTGTGAGCCCATCACCTTTGGTCTGTGTGCTTCTCCACATCTTTTGAATTAAGAACTACTTCCCTTACCATGGGCCCACAGCAGAGCACCGGCTGCAATGTTCTGACAACCCCGGGTAAAATAAAGAAAATGTGTGGCATATACAATGCAAGTCCAGAGTTATTATCCGAAGCAATAGCACAGAGTAACACCATTTTACTGAGCAAAAGGACAGTTAGGGAGCTAAACCACTGTGTAATGTTAAACTCCATGAGCAAGAGATCAATTGAGTTCATTAGAAACATTGTGCCTCTCCAGTCTTTGCTGATGATAAATTATCTGCTGCCTGTCAACAGCCAGAGATCAAGCTGGTTAACAGAATCCATGACAGAGTAGTTTTTATTATCACCTGACAGTTCATCTAGGTTTGAGGAAACAATTCTAATGATAGGTGGATCTTCACAAATATACCGAAAGCTTCAGTTAAGAGTTTAATCTTTAGCCATCATGATTAATTATTTTCTTTTTCTTCCCTACAGCCAATAGTTAATATTTATATCACATGAGACAGAACATCAAAATCAGTCTAGCCAAAAATGATAGGATTCGCAGTTAGGATTGCCACAAGCCAGATTCTCCTTGATCAAGATCCTCCCTTTATTTAACAAAACATATTAATGCCAGGTGAGGATCTACCTTGGTAATAATTTTTATGTTACCTGAAACGTTAAAAATATCACTAAAAATTTTCTCAATAAGGATGTTTTGGTGTCTTCATGAAAAGGAAATTTATGTTTAAGGAAAGTGAATTTGGCAGAAAATTGATTTATTTTACTTATAAATGTTGAGATTACTGGTTCACATTTCCCATAACATACTGGTTTGGGGTTTTTTGTGTGAACTATCTCAAAAGGATCTCAGTTCTCTTGAAGAAAACAAAAGCTTCCTAAATTAAGCATGTGGATTCTGAAGACTCATTGTATTTTTTTTAAAAACTACTTCCCATTGAAAAAATTGTTAACAGCATTTTCAAACCAATCTTGCTACTGTGTAAAGACAGCCAGTAGTTGGTAGGCAGCTTCCTGGAGGTTTTTCAAAATACAGTGCAGCATGTAAATGATCAAAAAGAATTGTAAAAGGGAGGTAATTCATGATTATCTTACTGTAACAAAAATTGATGATAGATGAAAGGAGGAGAATGTATGGTATAAGTAATAGGGGCCATAAATAGAGTAAAAAGTAATAATAAATAAAGACACTGAATTTCAGTGGAGATAATTTGTGAAGACACGCAAAAAGTGTTCACTGAAATCAATGGAATGAGGCAACAGAGGTAAAGGACACAGAGGAGAAATGGAAAGTGTTCCTAGGTAAATTAATGTATACCCGAAGGGCAGTGAGCTACCTAGCAATAAATATGTTTAGAATGGCTGGGAAAGAAGTAAATGGGTGACCCATGTAGTGAAAAGTGTAATGAAATGTAAAGAAGAGGCACATGCAAGAAGTAACATAATAGATCCAGAGGAAGGAGAAGATGATTATAAACGTTAAGGACTTCTACTCCCTAGGATTTTTAGAAGGTGCTCGGAACATGCTAATTGTTACATTTGCATAGTCAGGATACAAAAAGGGAGAGAGGAAAGAGGAAAGAGGAAAGAGGAAAGAGGAAAGAGGAAAGAAGAAGAGGAGAAAAACATTGATCTGAGTGAAAAGAATGGTATCAAGTGGCTGAAATGTACCCAGTGTTTGCTGCCAGCTTATTATTGCTGCAGTATTTTGGTTTTTAATCCTGTTGATGGTGTAAAAGCCAAAATTCAGTCCTTACTGAAACTGGTCTTGCTTGGAACAGATTTTAAAAGAGGTAAAGAGTTATTTTGCCCTGTAAAATATTAAAGACCTAAGAACATACACAGACATAGGTGTGCTGCTAGCAGCAATTTAAAGAGGAGGACTGTTCTGTACATACCCTTCCTGTTCTCCTGTTCCTGCACAGTGTCTGCAATGACTGCGAAGCAAGGTTCCAAGGGAAATCAATGGGAAAGGTGATGTTATTTTCAGTGAGGTCAGGGGTTGTGAACATCGACAGTAAATATTTTCCAATTATGCCCTATTATGCTTAATTTTTTGGCACTAAAATTGTAAAGATTCTTTTGCATAGAAAACCTCGGCCATACCAAATGAATAGGCAGTAGGAGCCACATAGCTCTGATATGAGAACTGGAGTCTTAGCTTAGCTGGATGGTACCTTAGAGGGAGGGATGCATTTGCTAAGTCTATGGGCAAGTTACCTGAGTTTGAAGGCTCAGAAACTGAGCAGAAACTGATCCAAAAGGCATTTCTGTAAGAAGTTTGATGTCAGTTTTTATGAAATGTGTTATTTTTCTTTCTTTTTCACTTTAGGTGTCTAATTTTTCTGTGTTAGGAAGGAAAACAAAAGTCATCTAAGCCCTTCAGAAGAAATTAAAATATTGGAAATAAAAAAAAAGAAAATAATTTCTGGATGCATTAAGATATACAAAAGAATTTAGGGCCAAATAGAATCAGCAGAAATTATTCTGCTTCTGTGTTAGACATTAATACCATGTCAAGGCTAAATTATGAAGATCTGACAAGCTTATTGTAGAAAAGGGTACTGGTAGACATGGAGCAGATGACATTGATAGGAATCAGAGTCAAAGGGGGTCAGACCTTTTATTTACTTAATAGGAAGTTAGGCAAATGGTATCTGAATTCTAATGTCAAGTTAGAATTGTTCGGTAGCCTTTATACAGAAAAAAATTGTAGCAGAGATTATAACTTAGATAAATGACAGTTTACTGAGCTGAACACCATTCATAATTAGAGAGGACACTGCTGAACTAAACAAGCAAGTGTGAGAATGAACACCATAAGTATTCATAATAAATGATAAATTAAACTGAACACAGTCTCTAAGAGCTGGCTGTACAGTGCAAATTTTCTGATATGTCTTACAAGGTCACACAAAATGGCTGTGGTAGAACGGCAGACTTTCTGCTTCTCTGCAACCTATTAGCCACAAGTCCAATGAACAGCTTACATGGGTTTTGGATCAGCTTCTTCCCAACATCACACACGCATCCCAGAGTATTTCAAGTCAGAGTATGTGAACTATTCTCCTATGTGCAACTCTTCTGCCTTGACCTCACCAATCTGTCCAGCCTTTTCTTTTCCCCTCATCTGCTCATTCTCATTGTTCCTGGCCACTCAGTGCTATGGAGGAGATAGCCACCTGCTCCAAAGCTCCTGCCCTCAAAACCAGGCTTTAATCTCAGTTTCAGATCTCTCACCTCATCTTTTTTTGCAATGGCAACTGAAACCACTTCTCCCTCTGATTGGATCTGAGACTGTTTGTGCATCTGTGTTTATTTCATTCTTTTAAAAGTTGCATGCTCTTTAGTGATGATATTTAGAAGTTGTTTGCAGATTCATAAACTTTTCTCCTTCCTCATTTTCAAGTCAATGTTTTGGGTTCCCTCTGAAGGGGATTTTGACTTCATTCTTTATTCATTTATTTCCTCATTTATCTTTTAGGAAAACAATGAATAGCTTTGGCTGTTAGGGGTAGAATAATCCCTTGATTTATGACCTGGATTAAGGGATATATTGTAAGCAATATGTATTGCATAAAATCAGAAAAGGGGAAAAAAGAAGTGTGAATAATAACAAAATATATTAACAAAGATTTTCAAAGCCAATTCAGAATATTTTGATTTTTTGCACCCTCCAATGTGCAATGCCTGGAAGAAAGGACTGATTAGGGCGATAAAATGAGGGGAAGGAAATAGATCCAGCTGTCACTTCAGTAATTATTTTCAATCTTCATTATAAGGCAAAAAGAAACTAAGCAAAAAAACCAACATTGTTATAAGTTCAACAATCTGCAAAGCATCAATTGAGGGTAACCACAATCCAGGTTAATTTGCAGAAAGCCTGATCCCATTCCGTTAAATGAAGGATTCCAGAAATCAGTGATAATATCTATTAATCCTTTCTTCATCAAAGCAGGGATGGAAGGAGCGATAACAGCATAGAATTTAAATTAATGTCTTCCCTTCTCAAAGCTAAGAATAAGAAGATGCAAAATATGACATGTTAGAGTACAAGTGACCTGTGAAGCAGGATGGGGAAGTTAATAAGAAACCACACCATAGTTAAAGGAAAAGCAACTTAGATTTCACACTCCTATGCAGGATATTTAATTTCCATAAAGTGTTGTGCATCCAGCTTCCGTGTCACGCAAAAGAGCGTCTATTCATACTTTATTGCCCTACTGCAGAAGGACTTGCTATGTTGCTTTCATCATGCCACAAACCCTCTCTCTTATACTGAAAATTGTTTTTCCCTCTCTGTTGTTACTAAGGAGTATAATGCTTACATGATTTAATTCATGTTTTTGGAGGAATTTAATGTTTTGCTGAAAAGCTCCCTAGAACTTCATAACAATATGGAGAGATCAATCATGCATTCTTTGCAAGCTCTGGGTAGGCTTCAGGTGGGGGGGGAAGGAAATAAAAGACAAAATCAACATCCACTGATTCAATGGCTGGAAAAAATATTGATCAGTTGGGTCATTTCTAAGCTCATTTCATTCGCTGTGTGAAAACACCCAGCAGACTTCTAGGAATAAAAGATACTCTAAAGGCAGCATCTTAATGCATTTCTACAAAGGGACATGTATTAAATCCTTAAGGAGCACTTTAGGTCCTCATTTTTTAAGCCATCATTTTAATACAGTTTTTGCTTAGACACATAATTATTGCTTTATACTGCAGTAGTAGCTAGAAGCAAGAAATAAAGTTCAGCTGGGCTAGGTGCTGTGCTAAGATTGATCCACAGCCTGGTTTCCCGCTGTGGGGCTGTCAGTGTTAATGCCCAAAACTGGATAAAAGGAGAGGGTATATTTATTGAAGCCATTTCACAGACATGGAGTAGACCCACTGAGAGGCTGAATGAACTAGGGACTTTTTTCCAGGCAAGAATACAATGCAAATTTCCCAAGCTAGTAACTAATGGAGAACATCCTTCCTTTCCATTGCAGCTGTGCTCCTATTTCCAGCAACACCTCAAGAAAGGCTCAGTTTTAGTTGCAGGCATTTTCATTTCTTAGGACTGAACAGCAAGTTAAAATTATAAATACCAGGCTGGGTCATAAAAGTCCCGTCTCTTTTATTTCTCTAAAGAACCAGAGACATCTTCAGTCCAGCTGTGATGTGTCATTTTTTTAGACAACGTCATTTGGCAGTCAGGAGCAGGCAGAGCCTGCATGACTCAGCACTGAAGCACAGAAGAGTACCTGACAGTGTGTGAAAAGAGGAAGGAATCAGGAGAGAGGCAGCTGCTTCCTTTTAAAAGGACCTTAAAACAAGCTTTTACCTCTGAAGAACACATCACACTGCTTTCCACAAAAGCTATCTGACTCACTTCATCCCCACAAAAGTACCTTTCTGCACATCTGGAGTGCTAATTGGAGTAGTGCTTTCAGGTCCTAACTAACCACATGTGCTGTGGCTCTGCCCCAGGAATGGGATATAATCAAGAGATAACTAATGCTTTTGAAATGTTACAGTCTAAATGAACAAGGTTGAGCCATGAAGCATAAACAAGAAGAGTGAGGAATTGGCTTTGGGTTGTTTTCAGAGGAAAGCTGTCCTGGTCTTCAGGAAAATCCTGATCTTCTTGATCATTTTGGCCTGAGAACACGAAGGGAAAGACTTGACAGTGAGATCTATTTCCAGTGGTCCCTAACTTAGTTTTTAGCAGCACTATGGTATAATATAAATGCTGAACTGGAACATGAGCTCTGTGGTCATAGTGTGCATCCTTTTAAAGTGGAAAGACAGGAAGCAATATTTGTTAACAGTGTGTGGGAGGAAACCCTTCCTGACAGTAATGGGCTCTCAGCTATTCCTATAAAAAGCAGAGCAGTATCTGAAATAAGCTTCAAAGCACCAAGTTCAGGGAAGGATATCCACTTCACAGAAGAGGAGAGAAAATAGGAGGAAGCAGAACAAATGTGAAATCCCCCTTCCCCCTCAAGCTCTTCTATTGCTGGTGCTCCCTGCAGCTATTACTAGGGACAGGAACTCAAAACCAGGCTCTCTTCTACGTCATTCTTAGGCAAGATCACTGCTCCTCAATTGACTTTGAGAAACTATGTTTTAAAATCACAGCTAGAGAGAAAAGCCATGATGTGATCTGTCCATCACAGCAAGTCATTCAGAAAGAAACAGAGCTTTTCACATTTCAGCCACTGGTAAGGTATTATGGTGCCTTGTGGCTCATGTTGATGGGGCAAAAGATTATGAGGTAATATATTTTGGGTGGATTTCCTGGCTATTCAGTCCATCCACACCCTAAATCTGTGGTTCTTGTTGAAATGGAGGAATGCTATCACTCATAGGGTCTGCCAGAGAGAGATGGAAGTAGGTGTCTAGCTATGCTGCAGTTCAGCATTGCAGTTACAGGAGATGTTAAGTTCCCATGGCTTAGTTTGTAGCAGTAGCTATGACAATGCAGTAGCACAGGCTGTGGTGTGGTAGCAAGCCAAGAAAACACCAAGGTTCGCAGTGATGACTTTCAGAGCCTGTGCAGTTCTTTCATTTTTGTTGCTACCTGCACTTGCTAAATTAGATGTAAAGCAAATATAACTACATGAGCTGCAACTATAACTTGGGAGACTGGAACAAGCATACCCTCAGGCAGGGGTATGTTGGGAATGAGAATGACCTTTGGTAGTGATGTGTGATTCTAAAAATATATGCATTACAGCTGACAATAAGCATTTTTTCAATGTTTTTCTTTCTGACTCTAGGTTGGAACAGCTGGATGCTCACTCTTCTCACTAGTAGAGTCAGTCCTAGAATTTCCAGAACCACCTAACCCAAAACTCATCATGTACTGTTAAACCAACTGTCAAATTTTTTAATGTTTGGCAAAATGTTTGCACATTTGTTCATTTCAAAAGAATTTTATCCCTCCAAACAGAAATAGCTGAACATTTTTGTGAATGCTTTTGTGTGCATCTATTCAGATTAAACCTGTGACATCTTGCAAATCTCAATTTTTTTGCTTGCTTGTTTCCTTCTGAGGTTTTCAGTGATGGCTGGTTTTTTGGTTTTTTTTCTAAACCATTTGGAAATATAGAAAAAAAGAAAGAAAATATCAGAAGTTTTTCATCCATGGAAAATAATGCATTTCAGGCCTGGGGTGAAAATTTAGGTCAGTTCTTATTTCATCTGAACCAGTTCATCTACTGCTATCACCAACCCAGGGCAGGATAAGCTGCAATAGCCAGTATACACAGGAAAGGGAAATTACTATTGTTACAGATAAGGATTGTATCATGCAAACCTTGGATTTATAGCTAAGAGAGTGGCAGTGTTTCTCTGTATATGTGCTCGCACAGTTGCACTTTTGAGTGGTAACAGAATTACATCTATAGTCCTTGTTTTGTTTGTGCTGGATTGTGGGTTTCTTATTATTTCTCCAGCTTTGCTTGCACTCAAAGACCACAATTTAGATTGCAGTGATAATTAGTAATATGCACTTATACATGAGAGCTAAAGTACTACAGACAAAACCAGAATGTGTCTTACAAAGTGAACAAAACTATAATTCCTGATAATAATGTGTGTTGATTTATCTCCTTTAGTTCCTTTTTCTTCTTATTTTGGTGAGAAAAAGAACGTTTAAAAAAAACCCCAAGGAAAAATAGAAAAAAATATAAAACCAAAACTGAAATTCTGTGCTTATATATAAACATAACCAAAGGCACAGATATATTTCCTAAATATGCAAATATCCTTGGAGCGCCTACGTACAGTAATTTGGAGATTGTTTCTTTATACATTCAGCAATAAAAGGAAATAAATTTTTATGACTAGTCTTTTTTAATCTGTTGTGTTAATTAAAATACCTTACCTACATTTTTCTACAGTCTTTCATTTCCTTGATCTCACACCAAATCTACACATAGCAATACTAGGCACAGAGATTTTCAATACCTGTCTCAGAGCAAAGCCCCAGCACAGCAAATGAACTAAGCCTTCATTTCTCTGCAGAGCCTGACTCTGGGACAAGCCGTGTAGCCTGAGTGATCACTTCTGCAAGCAGAGAAGTCCTTCTACTCCTAAAATGGTTGGCCTAGTAAGACAGGAAGAATTTCATAACATAGTCTGTGGGAAGTGTGTCCTCTTTTGTGCAACAGGCTTTATTCTGAACGGTGAACAGCTAAGAGAGTTTGTGTAAACAATATTCTATAATTTAAAACCTCATTTTTATGCAGTGGTGAAATTGTGATCATCTCTGATAGCCCTTGATGCTAGAACTTTACCAGGCATAAGACACGTGAAATAATAAGAAACCCACAATCCAGCACAAACAAAACAAGGACTATAGATGTGTGTAATGGCTACAGAACAAAGAGGTTCAACCTGCAATACTAGTTTGATTTCAAACATTGTGCATGTATATACACCTATAATTAACCTTGCTTGTTACTGTTCTTATTAAGGGGTAATTTTTCTTCGTGAGAAACAAACTAAGACTCAATATCCTTTCACCAAATTCCAAGCCAAGAGATTTTCTTTGACATATTGCATATTCATCTCAGAAACAATATTTTCTTTGATTTTGAGCAAGCACAGATTACGCCACAGATTACTTCATTGTAGATGGGTAAGAAGAATCTGGCCCTTGTTTTGTTCAAGTCTGGCTGCAGGTAGGGTGCTACACTACTTTGGATGAATGGTGTAAATAGAAGAAAAATAGTTTTCACCTTGTGTGTAGTTGATGTGGCCCATTTGCTGTAGAATAAGACAGGACAGGCAGTGTCTGGATCTGTGACTCCATTCCTTACCACGGCAATCAGATTTACTGCATGGTCATATCAGAATACTCTTCACAGCCCTTGAAAACATGTACAAACCTCTGTTTTTTCCTAATCCTCCAGCAGTTACTGTAGGAATTTTGCTTTTTGTCTTTATGTTCCTCATAAGAAAGCACAGTTCCTGCAACAAGTTACTTATCCTACAGGTATAGTGTGAATCAATGAAGGCAAATAATAGTGAATCAATGCCAGGCAAATAATACAGGCAATTATTTTTTATGCTTTGGCTATTCATATTCTCTTTAGGAATGATAATTTATTTTGGTAATGCTCTATTGACTGATGTCAAAATATTTGCAAAACATCTGAGTTTTCTTAGGCAGAGGTCCCTGACAAAACTTGCTTCTATGAGTCAAACAATTGCTGTGATTATGTCTGGTGTCACGACTCTATTTTGGCTTTTTGAATGACTTCTTTGAATCTTTGGGTCACTAAGCATCACTGCACAACAATCCAGCTATGTCTGACAACAATGAGATGTCTACTACTCCTATGCCAACTTAGTTTTCCAGTAAGAGCTGTATGTTCAAATGGTGTTGTGGGTGAAACATGTATCCAGTGAGTCCATTCCCATTTTATACAACTATTTTCTCTGAAATATATATTTCTGGAATGTTACAAAAAACACTGGCAATTAAATTAGGATAACAGAAATAAGTCCCAGATGAGCACCCTCTCAAAAATTTACACATACATAAGTAAGTAAGAAATACATTCTGTAATCAGCTTTTGTCTCATGGCACATGATTGTTGGAGATCACTGCCTCATGTTGCCTGATAGATGATACTTGTTTTCTAAAACTCCAAAATAAGTCTTAGAGAGTTTATTTGCTGGCATTTTTGGTACCAGGAAAAGTGTACATGGTATTACTTTGTGGTGTTTTCTTCACATTGTCACAATGCAGGTTAATAGTTTATTTCAATTCAGGAAATTGCGATGACAATGTGCCATATTATGGGCTTTGTAACAAATAAATTGGCATCCCATTCTATTCATTTAAAACATGCATATATCATTGTGTAGGACTCATGATACTAAACTTTTGTTGTCCATTAGTTTCAAATTACCATTTTTGATACATAGTATTTTTCTTTCGCAATTTAATAAAAGAAAGAAATTCCAGGTTAATGCAGTTGCAAAGGTTGAGGCATAGAGGTGTGGATTGAAATATCAATGAAAAGAGTAAGAAATCTTATTGCCATTTGTGGGCTTTAGGTCAGTTACAATTTGGGATCCACAGGAAGTACTTTTGTTCAGAAGCATTGTAGTGTAGTCTACAGCTAGAGGCAAAAATGACAATTATGAACCTATATAAAGTCACCAGATTGATTTCCTGCTGTATTTTTAATGACATCTTCTGCAACTGCAGCAAGAAGCTGAACCATAGAGGCTATTGGTGTCCTAGATATTAAGCTGAGCCATGGAAACAGCATATGCTAAAATACTCAGGCTCCAAATAAACAAGGCAGTCATAAAGCCAGGAAGCTTAAAGAGTATCTTCTGGTTTCTTTAACCTCAAGCAATTGGTACATTATAGTGACTCAGTGATTTCAGACCCTGAAAATACTTAAAATGAAAGTGGATCCTTAACTTCTATTAATGTCTTAAATGCTTTTTCAAAGTTTACTTTAGGAGGTTTGCATAAATTCACATCAGAATTTAGCTCCAGGTAGACACTGCAAAAAGAGAGCTAGAAAAAACATCCTTGATAGTTTCTAAAAGCTACTGGGTGAATGGTGAAACAAAATATGGGTCTTGTGTCTCGGAGCATATATGATAAATTAATCCAGGAAAGATACCACTATTTTATAAACTACTTATGCATGTATTTGAGGTCTTTCATCCTTAATTTGTACCTAACACTAGCACAGAGAGGTGTAAAGCTTGCTCCTCTCATAAGTAACACTTGAAAGACTTCTTAATTGAAAACAATTTTTTAAGGATTATTATTGCATTAATAATGTTTTCTATGTGTTTACACTAGGTTTTTTAGGCATTAGATTGTTTTTTAAGAGTTAAAAGCATTTTTAGTGTGCACCACACATAAATAAACATATATGTTTACCCCTGTCTTGAAATACCAGGTTGTTTTGTTTTAGTATAAAGCATCATAAAAGTGCTAGGAGAATATAAGTGAAATTGCTATTTACATTTCTTTGGGTGTCATGATAATTTCTTTTAGCATGTTTTCACATGAGACATTGATTAGATTGCTCCCTGCCCATTGCTAGGTCAATGAAATGAAAGGCAATAATATGTAATCACTAAGAAGTATTTCACAACCAAACTGAACTGTTTCCTGGCAGAATTCTCTCTTTCTGTCATGGTGACTGACTCAACAGTCTAGAATCCCTTTAGGAAAGAGGCTCATATGTCATCACTGTGACTGACCAAATATAGCGACCACAGAATTTTCCGGAAAAAAAGTGCAGGAATATTTGAAATCATGTTTTTCTTCTCAAAACCAAAAAGTCAACATAAAATATATGTACAAACACACACACACACGTGTGTATATATATATATACACAAATATATTTGTTAAATATGAAAACCTGAAACTAAAATGAAATCTTTCAAATGATGTTTTGAAATGTTGAAAGTATAGCTATTTAAACATGAAATATTTTTTCTTCATTTCAGCATTTGTGAAGAAATATTACCATGACAATTGCTGATATTTAAACCTTTCTCATTCCATTTTGGGAAGCAAGCATATGGCAAAATATCAACATTTCCCAAGGGACATGGATTTTTAACAGCCTTAATCAGTGTCATTTTCAGTAGCTTTTGCTCTGATGTTTATATCTGTCTTCAAACAACTGCTGTTGGTTTTCTGTCATTCAGAAAATAAAACATGGAATCAGGAGATAAGGAAGGGACCTCATGAGTTAATCTAATCTGTTCTCCGCGGTGTCTTGTAAACTGATATATGTTTTTTTGCTATCCAAAATTACTCATCACAACAATCTGCTCTTTCCCAGACTGGGAAGAGTCATGGTCTACCATCCTAAATTTGTACTTGCTCTTTCATCACCAAGGAAGGATTCACCTCACCTAATCTGTGGTTATCTGAAAGATAGGAATCCAGTTGAAACTAAACTGCCATTCTCTGTCAATAATCACAGCAGAGAAAGGGAAGTCTGTCTTCCCTCAATATCAATAGGCACTGACAGAGAGATTTATCCATTGCAGAAAGACTCGCCTTCTCAATGTTAGTTCTTTCTTCTGATTGCCATGGGAAAAGTAGATGAGATTAGATACTTACCTTGAGATTAAATCTCATTTAGGTCTTCACTCAGACATATTAATTTTATGTACTAAATAATAGTGTGACTTTTACTGTAGGGTTCAGTATTAGCATCTTTTACCTTTCTGTATCTCTTTTCATCTGAGAAAATCTTAGTGCTTCTTAAGCCCTAACTGGGAGTAAGAAATGACTTATTTTATAGACAGTCAGACCAAATATTTAATAGATACGACATAATAAAATTTAACATTCAGCCTTGTGCTACTGATGTTATCAGAGTGAGGGGACAATTCAGACAGAAGGAGACAATGGAATTAAAATATCTTGTATCATTTTTTTGCATAAAAAGTATTAGCAAGATGTCCATCCACAAGCAATCTCCTCAAATAACGGAATTAATGCTTTAAAAGAGAATGTTCATGAAAGCTAAAGGGCAGCGAGTGAGCAGGTTCAGTCAATATCAAGTGGTGAAACAATAACTGAAGAATGACATAGGATATGAAATGAAGTAAGCCTGAATTCATAAAATAGAGATCCCTGCAGCTTTCTTGATTCTTTGTGAACATCAACATGAAGTAAGCGAACTGACAACTCATCCTGCTTTTGAACATCCTTTTCTCTACCCTCTTGTGTCACAGAGGAAAAGATCTGTCGCAGTGTTGCAAACTACAGCAGTTTTGTACCCTTTGGCTCTGTTCAATGTTAAACATATAAGTAGCTTCAGTGAGATCAAACAACCTTTAACATATCAGGACTTTAGGACATGTATTGTTTAGTGTACTATAGAAGAGTCTGGACTGTAGGAACACCATGAATTAATCAACCTTTTTTTTTTTATGCAGAAGAAAGAAAGAGGGGGAAAAAGTGAACACATTCAAGAGCACTGAACTAAATAAGTGTAAACCTTGATGGGCCTGCATAAGAAGGATCAATTCTTGTCTACTATGCAGATTCTAAATTCAAGATACACTAGCTATAACATATGAGAATATGGAAAGAACAGAGTCCTGTCATTTGATAAAGGAATGGTGTGGATAGACCTCTTAATCTGGGAATCATCTCGGTTGCTGCACCTGACAAGCAAAATATGAATCTCTAGATACTAACAACGAAGATTCCTAGATGTTTGACTTTTATCAGAGGAAAGATGGACAAAATGACTACTGGAAAACTAAAGAAAAGAGGAAAGGACAAAATAGACTTCTATGTGCTAATAGGTGATATGCTCAAATTTCACTGTACTGCCCTTTTTCTTCTTTCTTTTCAGTAACATAAGCATAAGTGGAAAAGCAGTAAATATGAGAAACAACATATTTTAAAACTGTTAAAATTGAGTTACTCTTCCAAGCTAAATCTTCATACATTTCTGCAACATGAAAACTTCTGTATGCATGAGTTTTTCAAGATTCAGGCAACATTTGGTCATTTATTTTGTCAATGAAACAGCTGCAGTTAGAGAGGCTGAGGCAGAAATGAAGATCCATGCATCATGACCTGTCAAACCCTAACCAAGTCTGAAAGGAAAAAAGAAGAGAATGATATTTTAAAACAGCTTAGAGGTTCTTAGATTCCTATACATACATATGCACCACCCTACAATGTATGAATAAGTATCTTGATGGTGGTGAATGTATGATTTTATTCTCTATCATTCTGTATGGCCTGAAAGTTGACAGAAAGCATTTAAGAAGGACTCTATTTAAAGAGAACACCTCTTTGATGAATTTCAGTCAAGTGCTGTCGATGGAAAGACTTGAACTTTGTTCTTTGTGGGAAGTCAAGATGATTTTTGTTTGTTTGTATCTTTTTTAAACCACCAAATTTAATTGTTTGCTTCCCTGGCTGTAATGAAATAAGAAGATAATGAGTTTTTCATTGTTCACTAATTGTATACTAAAGATGAGACACAATCAGCCAACTGTAAATTGCTGCTTTACTGTAATGTTTGGATATTTCAGTGCAAATAGTCACAAATACATCTGTTCCTGCATAAAGTAAAATGTCTGTGTTATGAAAACAATCTGATATAGAGAGCAATAAAAAAATAACTATGATGACTTCTGTTGATTAGGATTTGGTATATTGTTTGAGTTGCTTTTGACACCTCAGAAACACGCTTGCATGTTTCAGCACCATAAAGGCAGGTGATATTTCAGCAGCTTTTCTTGCTCAATAGTTTTAGAATTGCAAATCTGGAACTGATATTCACAGATAATATAAATCTTAAGATCCAAGTGACTTCTCAATGCAAAATGACAAAACCTATTAAGGCTGAACAGACACCATCTTTTCCTTACCTTGCTTGTTTCTAAAAATAAAGGTTCCCAAGGTGAGTTGAGCATCAAAGTTATGCTAACTTTGAATTTCCTATATGTGTTCTCAATTTTTTCTCTCCGTTTCAGGAATGGGCTAGAGTTAACATTCTAATCTGATCCAAAGTTCCCTGAAGGATCCAGGTAGATTTTTTAACCCTAGTGAGTTTAATGGCAGCTTTAGTATTGATATAAAAGTGCCTAGGATTTCATGTAAAAATTTCAGTCAGATCATCCATAATGTATAAGTTTCAGTTCAGAGGCAGAAAATGACTCTTTAATCAGCAAGCCCACTTCTCTGTGGAACAGAGTGGTGTCAGAAGGCAACGTTTCGTGATGGACTTGATCCAAAACTCACAGAAGAAGAAGAATAGACTCATGTAAGCAAAACAACAGGCTCTTGTAGATTTTAATGACTTTGACAAATGTCAGTATACCTACTGTTCAGAATTATACTATTTCTTCCTAACAGCTCAGGACCCTTTAGTAAAATACACTATTGACTTAATTCTACAGAGAAACATATTTAGTGATCATACAATACTGTAGAATGATTTCATCATAGTAAAAAAAAAAAAGAGGTATCTAATTTAAGTATGATCTTTTCAAGTATTATTTGATCTGTTCAGCTTTTCCATTGGGAATAATAAGAATGACTGAACTTGACAATAGTAAATTCTGCATATATTGTACCACAAGAAGGCGTTATTCTTGGCTACTCTAATCTACCTACACCAGATTGTCCTGCAGTTAAGCCTCCTGTGACACAACACAGCATGGCTGATGATGCAACCTGGCAGCTAGCGGGACTGGAAGCAGAACTGATATCCAGCTGCCTAACACCCGAGATAAAACTACTCTACATGCTCTCTACCTTCACCTGTGAGTTTGTACCTGCTCCCAGCTCATCTGAGAACAGCAGAACAATTAATGTGGAATGCCTTGTGGGAATCATTGGTTAATAAACATATTTTAAAGCCAAATTCTTTTAAGGAAACTTAAAGTATGGTAATTTTCAGTCAAGTTAGGCTGTGAAAATTTTAACTTAGCTGCTTTTAAATATTATTATTTAATGTATTTTGAGTTCTGGCTATCTAAACTTACATAGACCCACTTTTTTCTTATGACTCACACAATTTGCACAGAATTCTGGGTGATTTAGCAATGCCTTGCATGCCACTGTTTATTTCTTTTATGAGCTCTTCCATCTTTTTTCCATTTCATTAAGGTAAAAAAGGAAAGCAGAGATATTTCACTGTTTGGAAACAACTGTGCTATAAACCCATGCTAGAGGGACCATTTTTATATTTACTATTATTTAATATTTTTGTATATTCATATACATATTTTACATAAATATCTATATTTTTTTATATACTTATAGGCCATATTTGTAGTCATTGTCATCTAGTGCATTGCTTTCATGAAGAAGGGATTCAAGAAGGTCTGAATGACAGGGAAGGCTAACTAGTTGACTGGGAATTAGAAATATACATAAAAGGCAAGTGTCTATATGTTTTCAAGAACTGGAACAAACTAGGAGCCAGATAATGACTGCTTTATTTATTATAAGCCCAAACTGCAAAGATGGTCTTGCGGCCATCTCTGAATGTGTTGTTGGGAAAAGGGATACTACTTTTCCTAGAATTAAATAGTTCATCAGGGCCTTACCATTGAGTCCTTTTGAACTAACATCCAGGTTACAGAAAACATTTTTTACTTCAGCTCACAGTTGCAGCTCTTATCCTCAGTACTGAAGAAGTAAAGCTTCTCTAGCAGAAACGCCTTCAGCAGCAGATATCCTGGGTTAAGAATAAAACACCCCTGTTCCCTGGCTGAGGCTGTTGCTGCCTGTGATTGAAAAAAAAGCATGAGCAAAATGTTGGCTCATCATTATGTCTTTGAAGCAGGCAGAAAATAAATTAATAAGCTTAACACCACAAAGAAGAAAAGCATAAATTCTGAAAAGGAAGGAAAAAGAAATCACATTAACTCTAAATCCACATACACCTTAATTATTTTCTTTGTGCTTGGGGTGGGGGACTGAGAGGAAGAACATGCACCCATCCATGTTTCTCCTGAAATGAAAGCTTTGCAAAAGACCCCATCAAATAATTCATAAATCTTCAGGAGATAGAATATAAGTTACAGAGGGTAAGATCAAACAGCCCTGAGAAGGAGACTATCCATGATTAAAATGCACAGACATTTTAAATGCTTCCTTATTATTCGTGACTTTAATAACAGTGGTGCCTGTGCCTTGTACTACTCACAAATCTGTGAGCATTTGTTACTCCCAGCGGTCATTCTAGTTGCTCGTAGTAAAATGGATCAACATTTTTTTTCACCAATTTTAACCTAGCTTATGTGTATTTCTCATTAAGATTCTGCAGTGACAAGTGCTTGTATTTTCTGTATTTCTGCTACTGAGAATGTACAACACAGCTGGTGAGCTAAACTCTTCCAATGACTTTGACACTTGTATACTTGCAAAATGTGATGAGAGGAATATCAGGATAAACATACATGTGTGTAGGTGGGTATTACTATTTGCTTAGTGGCGAACAGACTATTTGAGTTTATGCTCAGCACTTATTACCAGGCAAACACTGCTAGCCATGATAGTGTTTGCTGTCTGGCTCAAAGAGATCCATTAAGGCAAATCCTTGGTGTAACTGGTAAATTTCAACTGTCTTCTGCCTTGTGCTGAAGTAGGATTTTTGACATTGATTTCATAACAGAAAGGACTGTTCCACTACCAAAACTTAGTTGCCTCCAGAGGATCTGGTTGTGTTTACTACTAAGGCTGAATTTTTTCTATCTTATGTCAACTGTGCTCATTTTCAGCTGTGCAGAGAGGCTACTTTTAAGGCCCAGCAAAGCAGCATCACAATGGCCATACAAGAGGAGGCTGCTGGAGGCATGTACTGAATTACTGAGTCTCCATCACAAGCCCTACCCACCTACTGCCAGTGAATATCTCAGTAAAATGGCAGACCACTCTTCCTTTGATTGCTTTTTTTCTTTTGCTTCATGTCTTACATCCTGAGTTAAATTTCACTCAGATTAATGAATTCCTGAAGGTGACTTCTTATAAAAACAAAAGAAAATAAATATTAAACTAAGCAGAAAACCTGTAATTAAATTTCTTCACATAGGCTAAAAGAAAAAATGCAATTCATTTTAAAAAAAACATATAATGGCTTTTTTCTAACCTCTTTCCTTCCCTGCAGGACCTTTATTTATTGCATATTTCAGCAGCTACTATCAGGTGATGAGTCTATCAAATAGTAATGTAACGGCTGACTTCATTTATTAAACTTCACAAGGGCCAGGCATGAAGTGTAAATAGAAAAATCACTGTCTCTGGATGCCAACAATGATAATTGCAGCTACTGTTACCGTGAAGGCAGTGGAGTGCTTTGCACAGTAAATGAGAGGCAGGCTTTTCTTCAGTAGATAAACATCCTGTTATAGTTCTGAGCAAGTGGAGAGATAACACAAACAGCATAACTGTTTAGCAAATGTACTGCTTACCATTTGGCTACTTGATGGAAAAAGGTAAGAATTATAAAGTCAAGTTAAGATATAGGAGTGAATATTGAACTCTGATGAAGAGGGAGATATATGGCCTGACTTATCTCCACGTCAATACTACAGTGAGAATGAATTTTCAGATTACATCTCTGCATTATTCAAATAATAACTACCTGGTTTTGGCACAGCATTCTCCTTCTGCCTCCTCAGAGGTATCTTCAGTGTGTTCCCATGGGTATCTTCCAGCATTTATGGCTGTCATTTATCACTCTGCTTCGAAGGGCTAAACTCAATGCAACACAAAATTTAGCAGAGTTTCAGCTGGAAATGAAAGAAGGAGGATGGACAATTCATTACAGAGAAAGCAGCTTTGGGCACAAGCTGTAGCGTTCTCATTTCCATCCACAAAGACAAGACTCAGATGTAAGCTTTGAGGGATTTATTGTGAGAATACTGAATAAGTGAAAATCCAAATCTTCTGGCATTGCCAAAGCAGGAGAAAGGAAGTTGCAGTCCGCTGCTTATAGATTCCTTCCTGGGTGTCTTTTCTGTTCAGTGAGAGTGAATAGTCCTGTCATCATGACATGAACTGGAAAGTCGAGAGGTAGTGCATCACTCTACTCAAGGCCAATACTAAAGAGAGATAAGGAAAATAGCCATTGACATGGTCTCCAGACCTTACTCTGCACCTCCTCTCTTGCTTTTGCAGGAGAGGCAAAGAAGGTAGTGAGTTCTACCAACAGCAGAGAGACTGTCAGAGAGGGTAGGGTTAAGGCTGGCTATGCTTTCTCTCTGATTGACTTCTGCAGCCCTAAAGATTAAGAAAGTTCAATTCTTTCTCCAATGTCAATGATAAGCTTGGAAACATTCTTCATTTTACCACTGTCCTTTTTACTAATATCAACTGAATCTGACTGTTCATCTGTGCCTCAATTTCTGAAACAACAAAATGACAATAGAACCATTTCCCCATTGTTTGTATCTGATAGAAAGCATTTTAGTAGCATAAAGTTGCTGGTTTGTTATTATACACCTTACGTCAGGAAGAAAAGCTGGAAGAATGCTATTTCTTAATATATTTGAAGGCATAAATTATTATTTTTTTCCAAGCAGTGAAAAAACAAGAGCAGATTTCAGGGCAGGTGCTAAATCACCAGATGCCATTGACAAATTAATAAATCTTCAAATAATAACAAGAGTAACTTCTCAAGTGAACTTAGACTACAGTTTTTTTGGTAGTGGGTCAAGCTAACATATGGTCAGCTTAGACTCTGAGATGACAGAATCTGAACAGACACAATCAAAACAAAATCTGCTAAAGAACAGGGAGAAAAAATATGATCAGTGGAGGCAGGAAAAGATTGGCAGCTGAGAAAAGCAGATAAATGATAAATAACTGATTTGCCTTTTTTTTTCGTATCACGAGTTTGAGCAATTATTCCCCTTGCTATATTATTCATGTTGTAGCAGGTTAATTACAGGAAAGTCTTTTAAAAGTAAATGTCCTGTTTCCATAAGGAGTCTAACACAAAACATGACTGATCTTGTAATATGAATAACTTGTATAGTTGCCTGAACTTAATCTCTCATTTACATCAATATAAAGTCAATCTAGGTATAAAGTCAATCTAGGTATATTTCTGTGCCTCTTTTAGCCAGTTTTTGCCGTGTCAGATGCTGCTAAAAGCATGGAGGAACTAAAAGACCCAGACAAATCATCAACAGGCAGCTGCAGCAGGAGGGTCTCTGCTTTGGCTTTGCTGGTTTGCTAATTGCTTCTACAACGCTCTTTGGGAGAAGGTCAACCCTTCAACCCTTGTTTTCCTGCTGCTGTCCATGGCCACATCTCAAACCAAAACACTCCACTCAGAACTGAAAGAGCAGAAGAGATCTTATGAGCATTTTATTTCCTCTTCAATGCAAACTCAGCCTGCTTATTTCAAGCACCCTTTTGAAGTAAATCATTTGCCCAAGTCTGTTATTGAGATCTGGCAATATTCAACATATGCAGAAAAAAAATGGGCAAAAGCTATAGTTCCAATGGAATCAATGGAAAACCTTCTTATGTCAGTGGTACTAAAATATGCAGCAAACACAAAAACCTGTCAAACCTGCCATTGCCATGGGTAAATTACAGCCAGTGCATATTCTTACTTCAGACATCTCTTGAACTCCTGAATCCTTATCACAGAATCATAGAATAACCAGGTTGGAAGAGACCCACTGGATCACTGAGTCCAACCATTCCTATCAAACACTAAACCATGCCCCTTAGCACCTCGTCCACCCGTGCCTTAAACACCTCCAGGGAACGTGAATCAACCACCTCCCTGGGCAGCCGGTGCCAGTGCCCAATGACCCTTTCTGTGAAGAATTTTTTCCTAATGTCCAGCCTAAATCTCCCCCGGCAGAGCTTGAGGCCATTCCCTCTTGTCCTGTCCCCTGTCACTTGGGAGAAGAGGCCAGCACCCTCCTCCCTACAACCTCCTTTCAGGTAGTTATAGAGAGCAATGAGGTCTCTCCTCAGCCTCCTCTTCTCCAGGCTAAACAACCCCAGCTCTCTCAGCCATTTCTGATACAAGCCAAGATGCCATTGGCCTTCTTGGCCACCTGGTCTGCTGCTGGCTCATGTTCAGTCACTGTCAACCAACACCCCCAGGTCTTTCTCCTCCAGGCAGCTTTCTAGACAGACTTCTCCTAGTCTGTAGCACTGCACAGGGTTGTTGTGCCTCAAGTGCAGGACCCGGCATTTGGCCTTGTTAAACCTCTAGAACAGTCAGTGTGTGGAAGGAGGAGAACCACAGTTAACAACTCGGTTTTGAGGCATCTGTTCTTGCACAGGAGGCTATATATATTTATTTGACATGATGCCCTGGTTTCAAGGAATTTCAACAGAGTTCCTATCAATTAGCGAAAATAGCAATGAAGTCTGTTCAACTCATTTTGCTTTCCACATTCTAATTCATAAGAGAGTAATAAACTCCTGTGAGACATTTTGCTGACTCTGCTGTGACCACTCCCTGGTTGCTACCTACAACATGGTTTAATTGTTTGCAATTACAGAATAGGATGGTTTCCATGAGCTAGTGTGCATGATTTCAGAACTGCAAGAGTAATAACATAAAATAAAACATAAAATAAAAAAGTTAATCTTAGCTGATCATGCTCAAAGCAGTTGCATATTCATTTCCTACAAGAATGGTAATTTTCTTTATGACAAATTCTTATTCATAATTTTATATTATATGTAAAACTTGTAATTGACCGCCAAGTGTCTGCCAAAAAAGCCCAGAACTAACTGGCAATATGAGAAAGTCAGAGGAGGTTTAAGTGCTATGTAAATAAATACATATGTTTCAGAGAGGTGTCCGAGTTGCCACCTCCCTCACCAACAGCTGGGGATTCACAGCTGGATTTCTGGGGATCTATCAATGAAGCACTGAAAATGAAAGTGACAACAGTGGGCAGTGTAATAGGGAAACTGTTTGGTCAACAGAATCCTCTACTGATAAAAAGGGATATTTCTTCTCTTTTCTAACATTGAGGCATTCATTCCTTATGACTAAGTGCTCAGGTTAACTAGACTGGTAACTGTTATTCAACAATTAGCCCAATACACAATGAGAAGGAGATGCAGTTAGTGCAAGTTTTTCTTCCTCAGTGAACAAAGATAAACTTGTTTGCCGCATAAAGAATTATTAAGGTTTAAATTAATAAAACCTTTCTCTACTTTGTATTCTGCAGGTAATTCCAAACTGTATATTTGTCTTTCAACTTCATTTCTATTAGTGGTTTTCTACATTTTTATGAATAAGAAGTTGGATTCCACAATGAGAATACTGGGCTATTATCCCAGGCATGAAATGTCAGGATGTATATATTTACACTTCCTAAAGAATATATTACCTAGTGGCAAAAACGGTTAATAGAGAAAAATATAACACATGTGAAGGATGATAGTATGAAATGCACAGATTTTTAAGTCCTCTGAAACAACGATAGAAACAATTTTCTGCCTAGAGGTCTAGAAAACAATTTGTAAAATGGTAGAACAATAGGATCTGCTTAAGTCTGTATTGAGTTATCTTCAAGTGTCATCAAATAGATGAAAAAATCCATAAAATCCACACAGATTGCGTGAGTTAACTATGTTCAGATTATGATTTGCTCTGGAAAGAGGATTATCCCTGCATTGCTGTTGTGAATGGTACAATCAAAGCAGGAGTTGCTTTTCAACCATCTAAAATGAGAGCAGCTTAGACTGGACAGATTGGTTCATGTAAGGTAGAGGTGAAATTAGAAAAAGGCTGATCTGAAAGACAGAAACTCTGAAGTCTGTAAAATAGCATTTTTCAGACTGATGACTACAATGGTGTCTTTCCACCATGTTACTCTATATTATGATCCAAAATCCATTAGATTCTTTCTTTTTATGGAATTACAAGGCTAGGAAATGTTTCTGATCTGGAATGTGAAACACACACCTCTGATAAGGTTCAAGAGTTTACTCACTCAAAGCCTTTCCTAGTAAAACAAGTACTTTGTGATATACACTTACACAGAATTAAAAGGTTACTATCCCTCCAGTGAGCTGTAATAAATGTGCGTCTATAGGTTAGCTGTCTTCTGGAATATAAAATCAAATAGCTTAGCTGAAACTTTCTGTTGTTTACTTTTTCTTACATAACTTCAATTTGATCTTTAACAGCTATGGAAACATACACTTTGCCTCTCACTTGGGTTGACATAAAACCTCTACACATTTGTGTAACTTCTGTGGAGTTACAGTAAATACTAACAGTCCCAATAACAGTGATGCGGGAACATGTATGAAATCTGTATTAGTCCTCACGGTACAATGGTTTAAAAGTCCATTTCTTTCAGTGGCTGCTTCTTGGGACTCAAGCTGTCTTTCTGCAGAAGTGAGATACTATACAATTCAATTTTTGCCATTTGAGAGCTGCAAAGTACTAGTAAATATTTTACTATTTATTTTATGATTTTTTGTAAATGAAGAGCATAAAGGAGCTAAAGAGATTATAGCATTTTCTGTATTTCTATTCCTTCTTTACGACCCCCCAAACATTAGGTGAAAATCTGTAAGTTTATCCATAATGTGCAATGATACAGTGCATAGATTCTAATAGATGGTATTACAGCACATAGATCTCCCAAAGCAGAGGCTGATGAAAATGGATTTCACTGCATGTGGAGTTGGAAATGTACTTGTCAGCTGAGCATTTCAACAATAATAAATTCGTAATAAAAACCAAATAGTTATTATTATTCTTGGTGTAGTTCCATGTGATCACTAAGTTATCTGGCTGCTACTGTAATAGAAAAGGTATATTTTAAAATGACGATTTCTCCAGACCACAAACTGCATAGGAAGAACTGCAGTGATGCTCCACTGACAATTAATTGTAACTCTATGTTCATGAACATTTGAACATGAACATTCGAGAAAGAGAATTTTAACATCATTGATAAATGCCCATTCAGTGTTGGGTGTATATAAAAAACACATTTCATGGAATTATTTTTAAATGCTTTTTTTAATCATATTTATATCACTTTGCCTTCTCTAATTAGTTAATCAATACCTGTGGTGTTGAATTGTTTTTGCCAGAGAAGGTAATCAATGACACGACAAGAATGATACTCAATCTGATCTTACTTGCTTGGATTAAGATTTCAAGTTGGCTAAGTCACCCTCTAGAGGTAAGATGGCTGTTATTTTCAGTTGAATCTAGAGACAGCCACAGGCAAATTCAGTAATGAAGTATGGTAAAGCACTCATTTCAAATAACTTCAGCAGCAGTAGGTATAGGATAGCTCAGAATCAACCACAGAGAATATTTTTGAGCTATTTGATTACATTAAAAAAGGAATTTTCAACAGAATTTGACCATAAAATGTGTGCCACAGAAAAAGCCAGAAAGCAAAATACTTGCCTTGCTGATAAATACTTATGAGCATTCTTGGCTCTTTACTCAGATTTAGTAAGGCATTATTGGGCTACCATCAGGTGATCTGACCAACACAGTTCTTCAGAACATCCTAGGATTGTAAGACTTTGAGCTAATGAAATTAGTTAAGTGAATTAGCTAGTGGGTTAAATGAATAATAGGGAGATTGAGAGACAAGACAGTCTGGGCTAAATTTCAGTTTGCCTTTTTACTAAGGCTTGTTTTAGGGTGAGCGTGCTGGCTGTATCACTCAGATACTGGTAGTTCTCTAATGACTTCTTATAGAACTGCCTTCAGGCTTGGAGAACCAAATAAAATGGCACAAAGTTCAGCAAGCTAAAAAATAATAGCAGCTCAGCTGCATTGCTCCCCTCCTGTCTTCAAAGTCCTTGCAGGACTCGTGGGCCATACTAGCAAAACCTGAATAGCTTAGAGCAGTTTTTAGAGTGCACATAATTCAGGCCAAAAATATATTTTGTGTGTATTCATTAAGTTCCTCTAACCTGAACTGAGACTATTGCAATTGTAAAGCCAACAGTGGCTGGTGCAGACACACAGGATCCTACAACCATAGGGTAGGATCACAGGATCATGGATAATATCTGGCATGAAGTCGACCTGAAGAGGTCTCTAGTCCAACCTCCTGCTCAAAGTGGGATCAAATACCAGATCAGATGAGGTTGCTCAAGACTTTTGGTTGGTTACGAACCCTGATTATACCCATGCTAAACAATGCAACAATGCAGGAAAACACTGAGTGTGCTCTTAGAATCTAGTCCAACCCCTCTGCAGTGAGAAAGGACATCTTCAATTAGATCAGTTTGCTCAGAACACCATCCAGCCTGACCTTGAATGTTTCTAGGAATGGGGCATCTACTACTTCTCTGGGCAACATGTTCCAGTCTTTCACTACCCTCAGCACTAAAAATTTCTTCCTAATATCTAGCCTGAACATCTGCTCTTTTATTTTAAAACCATTACATCTTGTTATATTGCTACAGGCCCTGCTAAAATGTTTCTCCCCATCTTTCTTATAAGCCCTCAAAGTATTGAAAGTCCACGATAAGGTCTCCTCAGAGTCTTCTTTACTTCAAGCTGAACAACCACAAGTATCTCTGCCTCTCTTCATAGCGAGGGCATTCCAGGCCTTTGATAATTTTTGTGGCTTTCCTCCCGACCTGCCTCAACACATTTATGCCTTTCCTGTGCTGAGGGATCTAGAGCTGAATGCAGTATTCCAGGTGTGGTCTCACCAGAGCAGAAAGGCAAAATTACTCCTCAGTAATTTGCTCTCAGGAAGGGCGAAAGATAAGGAAGAATGGGAATGCCTGCAGAATGAGGAATGGAAAGCAATTTCACCACATTACTAGTCCATATTTTTTGATTCATATTAGGCATTAATAGGTGCAAGCTACAGGCACCTGCTTGTCCACAACATAACGTGAGGACCCTTAGTAAAGCACCAGCAATATCTGGGCTCTGGTTATGTAAAAATTACTAAGAAGAAAGTATTTTAGCAAGGCTTGAAATGCAACGATGTAGGCAGATGGCACTTTTGGTTTTAGCAATAGAACTGGATTTATGTTTAGGTAACACTGTACATGTATTCTTACACCAATCTGCTAGAGGATGGGTTTTACCTAAGTTAGTAAATGGGCTACAAAAGGATGAATGCAGAGCCCCTAAAAGAATGAAAGGACAAAGAAGGAGAGGTCCCCTGGCAGCAGAAAAGGAGAGAGAAATACAGTCTTTAGATTGAGAGAGATGTAAACGGGGTGTTTTGAAGAAAGCAGGAGTGAGTTACCCCAGTCAAAGTCAACATGCAAAGGTTGCTTATTCACCCCAGATTGCAAACACAGGTCTGTGATTTATTAGGAAGGCTCAATTTATTGCTGTAAGCCTTGAGCTCACAAGCTTTCAAAGTTTTCAGTTTCCCAAACACATAGTAGATTATGTTTGCTTTTCTCTGGCCACATCTGTGACCCTGATCCATGGCTCAGTGCCTGAAATGGAAGTAGCATTAGAAAAACACTCACCACTATAAAATCACTGAGAGGTGATAAGAGTCTTTCTACAAACAAAGCAGATATGATGAGTGCTTTTGAATAAGCTATCCTGCTGATGTGATTGTATTGATTGGGAAAAGAGGGATAATCAAGCACTGATTTGGCTTTTTTTTATCAGGCATGTTCCTGAATTTTCTAAGCAAGAAAATCTAGTGGATAAATTTATTACCGCTGTATAAATTCATGCACTGAGGTAGTTGTAGCTAGCATTTTTACCTTTCCTGCCTCAAATTCTTCTGCATTATGAGAAAACTTGTGGTGTTCCTTCCTAGAGGATGCTGCATTTCAGAAGTGAGACACCATTTAGGTGATCAATTGATCTTACCTGCATAGTGTGATACAAATGCATCAGGTTTTATTGCTGCCTGTATTTATTGCTGCATTATGTTGTAGTAGCAGCAGCAATGTTTATTGTATTCTTTCATACACATGGTAATGCACAGAACACCTAGGATTTATCCAGCATGTAAGAACCTGTTGAAGGTTCCAGACATACAAACCAGTGAATAATAACAGCAAGAAATTGTTCTAAAATGTTTTTGCTTTTGCACAGGACCATAAAAATAACTAATTCATGCTCTTGTCAGTGATTTCCATCTCCTCTTCTTACCCCAAGAGGCATTACTTTGGGCTTTGATTCCCTTTTCCAGCATGACCAACTGAATCTCTCAGAATAGTTACAAGAACTCCAGCAGGCAGGTGGGATTGGTAAATATGACGGTGCTGGTCAGACAGATTGTAACAGGCAGCTTTTTTGACCTTCCTCATCTGCTCAGAGAAAGAAGACCCCAGGATTTTTCCAGAGAAAACCATTAAACCTAAAGAATTATACTCAATTTCAAGGATAACATCTGGACATACCTGTGTTTAGAGTAGATCCACCCACTCACAGATTAACAAAGCTCTCATTCCTGTGTAGCACTTAGTATTGCTGATCAGAGATCACAACAGTACCTTGATTTTGGAATTATTCGCTTAGATCTTAGATGTCGTAAGACATTTATCAAAGGTATAATAATTTGATCAGTCTCTCTGTGAGGTCCCCAAAGCAAAGTCATGTCTGTGAGGCAGAGCAGTAAAGATTGCAATTACATGCCATACTTATCCTTCATATGGAGAATAATCATATTTAGAAAAGTTGCAGAGGCCAGGTTTGTAACAAAAAGTGCCAGGGGTGGATGGATGTGTAGCAGATAGAGTGGAAATATGCTTACATACAGAAGACTGCAGTTAAGAAGTGTCAGTTGCTTTGGCAAACTCCATGGTCACTGCAAAGTATAAAGCAACACAGAACTATCTGCTCTGCTTCAAGGTGCTTGTAATCAGTCCTTGTTGAGTGCAAGCTTCATATGATAACTTGCAGGGTAAATTTAGATTTTCTTTGTATTAATCTGTTGGAATAAAACCAATATATCAAAAAGGACAAATCAGATCTTTATTTTGCTGTGTGAAGAATGAGCTATGCAACAGGAACTTGGCTGAAACCGACATGAAAACAGAAGTCTTCTTCTTTCTTAAAACTTGTCCCAGTGCTTAACTCTTCCTTGAGCACTCCTGGAGTCAAGCTGATGCTTTGTGGACACCTCAACACTCTGCAATCTGGCACACAGATGCAAAAATATTAACCACCGCAGATCTAGGCATGGAATTGTGAGCTTGCTTTCTTTAGATGAAGGTCAGGCACTGCATTTCATTTTTCACAGGTGATTAGGATGCATTTTCACCCCAGCAGAATGAAGTGCATACTCTGCAACAGCAACAGAGGCTGATTTATTTTAAAGAGCTGGATAGTCTTAAACCCAGTGTATATATTCTTTTTTTTGGTCTACTTTGAACCCACAAGGGACACGTGCCAGCATATCCTTAAGGAACATGAAGCGGTTACTCTCTTTCCATCACTATGCTGTGGTGAGTCTCTGCCAGCCAAAGAGACATTTCTGGGCCATCAGCACAGCCATCAACTCCATAAAAAACTGGCTCTGTTCACTTTGCTCATAAACTGTAGTATCACCCATGAGAGTTATTTGGGACATATTAGCTTTTACCATAAGATTAAACACAGCAATAACAAATACGAAATATATTTTTGGGGTTTTTTTTTCTTCTTAGATTTCTGCAATAGAAAAATACAGCATTTTCCAGTCTGTTCTGTAGTCAATTAATATTTTAAAAGTGTATGAAGCAGCCACAGCAACAGCCATTTGCAGTGAAAATAGCCATTTAAATGAAAGGTCACCTGTCTCCTCCTGTGTCACAGCCTACTTGGGAGGCAGAGTTGTTCCCCTTTTCTTCTGCTTTTTAGTCTGGCACCCACTGACAGGCCTCTCACTTCAAGGCATGTGGTGAGACAGGTGACGTGTATTTTTCTTTTTCTTTTTGGTCCATCTATTTCTCTGTGGCCATTCTTCTTCCTAGAAGTCCTATAGATAACTTACATTCCTCATAGAGAGGCTGGAAGCTGTTAAAACCTAAATCCCAGAAAGTCCAATCTTCTCTCCCTTGCAGTCAAGTGGAGGTTTTTATCCATGATCCATCAGCGCTTTCAAGTGTTGTGGAAGCATAACAGAAAGCTGGGATACACCTTAGTTTCTGCTTATAAGATTTGGGAGGCCACCTCAACACAATATGAAAAAGCTTAGCACGGGGTAAAAGAAACAGCAGCAAACGAACTTTGATGCAGCCTTTACTGTTGATTAATCTGTTCTCTCCAAGACGACTTCTCTCTGGATTGTGTTGACTTGGAAATAAGAGCAGTAATATTGTAAATCAATGTGACTCAAAGCCATACAATTAAAAGAGTTGGTGTGTTTTAAGTCTATGTTTCATGCTTATTCCTTTACTGACTGCATGTGTCATTTAAGCCAAAAGCAGAATTCACTTACAGCACATTGAGAGATGTGTCTAATCGAAAAAAGATATGAAAAATTAACATGCAGAAAAGCTACGTGTACTTCAGACATAAAAGTTAAGGAATAATTGCTCTTGTAGTTCTTTTTGCATAAAATTGAATGAGATTGAACCGGCAGCAAACCAATGGGACTTCTGTGATTTGCAGTATGCAAAATAAGAAAATGTTTAAACTTCGTGCAGTTCCACAAAGTATCCACATTCATTGCTCCTAAAGAGAAATGTACAGGACAGCCAGCTGGAGAGTTCTGTGGGTCACTGAATTTTGTAATTCACATTGTAACCTTGAAAGAAACAAGATACCTGTTAGAAACACAATACATTCTCCAGATGTAAAATGACATGGCACCTGGGAAACACTGAGTGCTGACAAGAAGCCCTTTATATGGCATTCCCAAAATTGACAAGACAGACTCTGCAGCTGTAAGAGTAGAGGCATACAAAGCAGTTTCTTACGAGTGAGTTTCACATTGACAGAAGTACTTTGCAGCCAAATAGCACTTTTGCTTATCAAAAGAATAATTAAAGTGCATAGACCCAGAATGTTCTGGTAATGACCGAAGGAGGATATGTACCCTTGTAATTCAGGCAACAGCCTCACTAGTAATGAAGATTTTTCCTCAGGCTGAATTAAAGTAGTGTTTTGAATCACTTGAGGTAGGATTTAATTCTCCCAGAACCATGCATTCAGTATCACAACCTCTCTCAAGTCTGCTAGTTGTACACAAGTTAAAAATTCAGGTTTTAATCTGAAAAATAACAGACATATGGAAATAATTCCAGATTTTTATTTCATTTGCTGTGAATTATCAAAAAATTTTTGAATCTGTAAATGTTGCTTGGAGTGATCAGCATCCAGCATTTCCTTAGTAAATCTAGTGATGAAAAATGTGCCTGAGCAGCACTCATGTCGATAGACAGACATCTTTATAAATCCTGAGTAGCCACCAAAGACAGCTGTCTAATGGAGAAGAATACAATTGATTGCATTTCGAAAAAAACCCAAACTCCCTATGTATTTATTCATAGCTTCACTTGGGTTATGCCATCCCAGCCTACTACATTATCCCTCTCCTATTTGATGTCTTTTTTCAAAAGTTAGCAGATTCTAGGTTTTTGTCCCTCTTTTGGGGAGATACAGTTGTGTGTTGCACATTTATAGGGTTCCAAACATATGATTTGCCTGCAGCAGATGTTTCAAAGTGTGAATAAAGCACACATTCTAAGAATCACATCAGCAACACAGGAGACAGCCAGTTGCAAAGTAGAGATCTTAATGGTATTTACTTTACATATTCTACAGCTCAGCACCCACTTTAGGGACATTAAATTATTGATACTTTTAAACACAGACTCTACCAAAGAAGGAGCTGTGTCAGACCACGGTAATAAAAAGTCAGATAAAGGTCATTGCCTTTAACACCACCAATCACATTATCTGTTCCAGACATTTCGGCTTAAATCACTGCTTTGAATACGAATCCCTTTTCAAACTGCCTGGGAGAATTGGGAAAAACTCCTGGCTTGTTTAGAAGGTAAGTTTACTGACCCATTGACATTTTACACAGATTAGGTTTCAATCCAGGAAACCATTTTGCTTTTTCATTCTACAAAACCACTTATTACCGAACTTCACGTGACTGTCCACACTCTTTTCAAGAATTTCCCCCAAGAAAGTTGTTGTATACTGTGACCTGTAGAGTTAAATAGCACTTTTGCAAGTCTATTATAAATATTTATCTTGGGCATTGCTCTGTCAGAAGACAAATACACTAACACCACAGAAGGTTTTTTTGAGATAAGCTTTCCTTTTCTCTTCCATGACTACCACTTCCACTCCTGAAGCAAAAACGTAGTTTAACCACAAAAATAAGGGAATGAGAGTTGAAAACCTAAATTTGGTTTAGATGTTTTAAATTCTTTCATATATGAAAATACATATTCTTACTTTGTACTATATATACCCATGTCTCCATTTGTCTACATAGAGAAGAGAGGAAAAAAAAAACCCTGGGGAAACATCTAAGAAAATTTTAGAGGAATAAACATAATTTTTGTGTTTTGGTTGC
Source organism: Phaenicophaeus curvirostris (assembly GCF_032191515.1). Classification (NCBI taxonomy): domain Eukaryota; kingdom Metazoa; phylum Chordata; class Aves; order Cuculiformes; family Cuculidae; genus Phaenicophaeus; species Phaenicophaeus curvirostris. The sequence continues at coordinate 28,083,078 of NC_091398.1, forward strand.
TTTTTAAAAATTATCATTATGTTTTAATAACTGAGATTTGGCTTATGACCCTTCAGAATTAAGCCTATCACCTCTGTAGGCAATACAAAAGAAAACCAGGAAACACGTTTTGGCTTTAGAAGTTATATCTAAGTTTTATTTCCCTGCAGCATTAATACAATTAACTGATGCCTAAAATATGTTTTAATTCCTCTAGTGAAAGTTCTTTTAGTGTTTTAAATCTATGGATAAAGACAGCTTTCACAACAGCTTATTCAAAGCTGGTACCTTTGATTTCAAAATAGGATCCAGGACCAGTAAGGAGTTTTGGTGCTAGTGGATACAGAATGGGTTCTTTTTTCCAGCATTCAGGGTGCAGTTGATGTCATCTGCTGCTCTTTCTCAGATGCCATCACAATATATACAGTTGTTGACAACTGCTTAATTCAGGCCAGTGTTCAAAGTGCTCCAGTTCATCACAGAGATCAAGTACAATCTGAGGAGCTGTATGTTTATGCCTTGTGGCCAGCACTGAGAAGCCAAGTAGCACTGTGACTGACATGCATAGCTATGGGAAAACTTTCAGTTTTACTGCAGATTTTTACTTATGTGCCATAAGATTGTCATGCACAAGCCTGAAAAACACGTTCAACCTCACTCTTCAAATTTCTAGAAATAATTACAATTTGTGTCATTTGTAAAGCAGCAATATTCCACAAATCTTACAGCAGCCGCTGTTCTGTGAAGCAGAACCTTGGCTAAAAAATTTCTTAGCTGGCACTGGATGCATTATTTCTTCTGAAGGCTGAAGAAATACAAATCTAAGCCCTCTTTCCAGAAGCATGACAGAGAAAAGAAACATGTCATTCAATAAGAAAATTGGCAAAAAAAGGAGAACAAAACGTTTTTTTTTCTTTTAAATACCATGAGTTACTAGTTGCGATATGCATAGTGCCGATCAGCCAGCACTGCAAAGGTAAATGCTGCATTATTCTAACAAAACTACTACTACAGGATGCAGGAAAGGGATACTAACATTGAAGATACCAACAAAAGAAATTTAAGCAGCTTTTTTTAGCTATTTAAAATGCATCATCACTATTGTCAGACCTAAAACAGGATTTCAGGGGAGTGTGAAAAAGGTTTATTTCTTGAGTGAGCTCCTAGCCAGCTGAGCATAAGGGGTTTCTTTATTCCTTCTCCTGAGAGGCACAGCAAGAACCATTTAAAGGCATGGTGTTACCTTGACTACAGTAATCTACATTACATCCCTTTGTTTCAAGGCCATGGCCTATAGCAGGGTAGAACAGTGACAGAATAAGCCACCGATTACATCCTGACAGACATACTTCCACATTGTTTGGGAGGAGGATTCACAAAGATCATTGTCTGACCTGGGATGAGATCACCCAGAGCAAGCAATTTACACCCAAGCCTTTTGAAGTGTGGGAAGGAGTCATACTGTAGAGATGAGTATATATAAAGGGCGTTTCACAGAAAGCATCAACACACAGACACTGGAGAAGGGCAGGACCTAGTTTTGGTGTTTAGATATTGGGGTACTTGTTACTTGTTCCAGTTCTCTATCCTGTTGGCTAAATTCAAGTCTCAAATTATTCAAAATAAACAAAGTTTATGAGTCTGCACACAGTGCGTTATCCTTGCAACTGGAAAAGGAATCTGGCCATTGGCACAAGTAGTCATTGGAGAAAGTAGGCTTTTTAAAAATCTGTCAATTTGACTAGTTCTTCACTTCAGTCCCACAATTGCTGATTCACCTGCTGGCTGATTCTTGCCTTTCAGCTCTGTCTCTTCCTTTCAGGTTGTCTCTTTATCCTTGTTCCCATAGATCACATAAATTTGATCATGAACCTTATCTTTACATCCATACAGCACGATTTTACGTAAAAAAAGGAAATAGATATTTGTGGGAGAGAGGAAAGCAGGAAAAACTTAAAACCATCAAAGCTCATGAGAAAAAAAGAAGTATTTACATTCCCTCAGGTGGAGGACTTTATAGATAAAAATAACTTATTCCTAAAGAACATTACCATTTATAAATATGAAGCATTATTTTGGTATCTTTATCTTGGTCTTCATTAATTTCTAATGTACAGATCTCTGCAGTATGCACTGTCCTGTAAACAGAAAAATATGTTGTAATTCAGGAGGAAAAAACCTCAACTTTTCCTCTCACAGGTAAGCTATTTTCTGAACAAGCTCCAAATCTGATAGCTGACTCCCATGAGAGCCATGCTCTCAGTGTGATTTATGCTGTTGAAAACTGGCAAATGGCCCTGTCAATGGGTGCTGTGCTTTAGCAGGCTCATACTCCCAAATAACTCTGTCTGTGGCAATCTCAAAGAAATAATTCCACCATGAAGGGACTCAAGGTCTTGTAGTTGGATACAGTCTGCCTTGAATGCTGATATAACCCAAATATATCCTGTACCTGAGGTTAGTGGAATTTACTGGCATTGCTGCAGCGCCTCTAATGAGACAGTAGTAGAGAATTCCCTTGTATCAGGGTAATTTGCAGCTGGATCCCTCATAAAAGGAACATTATATACTGTAAGGCAAGTGTGTGCCAAGATAAGGTAAATTAGGGAATCTTGCTGCAAAACTGAGCTCTTGGAGACTAGCCAATAAGAGGGAGAAATATCAACTGAGATGTTCTCTGAAAGCCCAGGAGTTGGGGGTGAATAGTTACATGGGACTTGTTGTCAGTGAGGCTGAAAGAACCCCACAGACTGGATGAAATCCCCTCTCCACACCTACAGCTGATGACATGGCTGTTTAAACATGGGAAATGTGGGGGATGGAAAACTGAACAGGTCTGAAGTAAAACAACAGTTTGACAGGAACCAAAACAAAATAACCTAATTTTCTTGAACTTGAGGTAAGAGGCCCTAAAAGCAAGTTAGTTTTTCACATCAATCAACAGAGCAGATATAAATTAACATTTACTGAAAAAAAAATTCTAAGTCAAATAAAAATTTCACTTTAAGTGGCCAATTTCAAAAGCATTATATAGACCTCCATCTTTGAACCTTCTCTACCTCCTCAATGTTTTACATGTTGAAAACCACAGCTCTATTTCAGCAACTGCCTCCTATCCAGCATGTATTATAGTGCAACTGAACTAGTAATAGTGTCCTGAAGAGACTAAGATTAAGTGGAGAAAAATAGCTAAAGGTACATAGCTCATCAAAACCTGCTTTGGTCCCCATAGATCAACAACTAGAATATTCCTTCTTGCAACCATGGTGTTAGTCTCATCAGTAAAATACCTCTTGTAGAAAAGTGGTTGTTCAATCTTATTCTCTAGCCAGTTGCTCTGAGGTAATGTTATTTAACCAAGCAGAAAAAGGTGAAAGTCTACTCACGGCACTGGAAACTGAGTTCAATCATTTCAAAATTATTCTGTTTGAATGAATCTGAACTCTCACCAAGAAGAGAAGGGGAGGAATAAATTGGTCAAGGGATCAGAGTTTTAAGAGGTAGCTGTAAGTCTGCAGGCTGGCAGAAGCTCATCCTTAAGCTTTTAAAATGTTCACTCCAGTCACTCATGAAACAATCAAAAACAAAAGCAGAAATTAAAATTAATTTGCATTTTGTTACCTGAGCTACGTCATTCACAACTTCTGGTAAAAGGGAGACCTTGTTAAAAAAAGTTTGAAAAAATGAGACACGTTTTATTAATTTTTCAAACTTCTGACAATTTGTGCTGTGAGAGGCAGATAAGATGAGAATGTTTGCTCAGTTTCTTCAATTTATTGGTTTTTTATAATTGCTTCAAGAAGTCTGCTGATCCTAATTCCCTAAGTGAACATCAATTTATTGTTGATATTTACTAGAAAGTATATTGGATGCATTTATGGAACGTGATGCTGATTCGATTGATCTTTTCCTTTTCTGAATGATTGGTGTTGGGCTATAATCTGAAAAAGAAAGAATTTTTAAGCTACTATAAAAACTTTAAGTTTTTGAGGTGTATTTTATACAGAATGAATCCATGTCTGTATCTGCAGTTATAATCCTTACATGTAAAACAAAATCTTTCCTTCAATTTAAAAAAAATAAAATACTATCATGGCTATATTGCATTAAAAATCTCACAGTCAGCTCATAGATTTCAATATCATAAGTACCTTCTCTCTAAGGAACAGTTTTGTTTAGAAGTACTTGTTTGTCAAATATTTTAATCATTATTTACTTCTGGTTTTGCCTCCATATGCAAGCGTCGTTAAAGCAAGACCTATTATTCATTGATTTGCACCTGAACCTGCAAGTGCACTCCTTCTTTTCTCATACACAGGTGTCAACCCAAACATTCTTTCAAAGCTAAGACAGTTTCAACTTTAATGACTGCCTCACAATTAAACAGAACAGGAACATTTGTCTATTTATGAAAAGATCAGAATTCTGTGACAGCTTTTTTTTCCTCAGAGGAAGTTGATTTTCTGGAAAGAAGGATCTCTTCCTATGGCTTTTGAATTGACAAATATGAAATTCTACTATTTGCATTGTAAGAGGTGTATAATCTGTGGAACTGTCAGGACACCATAGCTATTTTAAAGACTGAAAATTATGGCATGCCTGATCCTGACAGTCTGTAGCCTAAAAGCTCACTCATCTCCGAAAAGAAAAGCCAACAACTTAGTTTTAGGCTTCATAAGATATCAATAACACAGCTGATTCTTTCTTGTGAAGTGTTTTCTCAACAACTTTTTCATTGATTTAAAAAATTCAAGAAGTTATGATTAACTCGGGATCCTTAAGTTTTACAAGAAATATCAGGTGATATATAATTAACCAGCTCTCTGAGAAGGACCTTAAAACATGCAGGAAAACTCCATGAAAGGAAATCTATCACTCATCAAGGATTACTTTTCCCTCAAGACATATCAAAGGGAAACAGGGGCAATTAGGGAATGAAAATTACTGTGTTGCTTACCAAATGGCATTGTTCTGGGGATTCTTGAGTTGGATACCAGGGAGTAGCTGAATTGTACATGATCTTCTGGACCTAAAGAGAACCTGTTAAAATTTCAGTGTAGTTCAAAAATTGCCAAGTGGGGAAAAGAATAAACTTGAGTTGCATGCAATGGAAACCCTAGTGACTTTTAGTGGTTGTTTAATGATAAACTTCAACTTGGTAAAATTAACAATTCTTTTTTAAAAGAAATATAACCACTGTGATCACTATAGGGCACACCTAATGTTATAATTCTCATACCAAATGGAAATCTGAAGTTGCATAATGCCCATTGTTCTTCATCTCGGTTGGTACTCGGTTATTAGTATGACTTATGAGACATGGCAATGTAGAAATCGCACATGAAGTAATGATCACATGGTTCAGCCTTTTATGCCTTTAAGAAGATACTCTCTTTTCCAGAGCAGGGTGCGTTAGGAAAATCTGACTGACAAGGTGCATCCAGAGCTGTCTGCCAAGCTGCAAAGGCTTGTACTGACGTTTCTTCTTTTAAGCTTAAAGGAAGATTTAAAATACAAAGATCCTATAGTGACACTGTCAAACTAAATACATGTACAACATCTCAACCCAAGGAGACTGTAATTCAGCAGTGCCCAAGGAACACAATAAGTGAGGAATCTGAATCAATTTCAAGTTGATATGTGCTGGAGTATCACTGACAGAAGTTCATTTATCACTCAGTTAGGACTCATACATCCCTCTGTTAGCACTCTGTTTGCAAGAGTCTATTACTCAACAAAGGTCTCTGATTACAATCAAATTGAATATACCCAGCAAGTTTGACAGTTTATAGGAAAATCATTCTCCTGAAACCAGTACTAATGCACTTAAGTGACTTGAGAAGGTACGTATATCTCCCAAATGGTTTTGCTTTGATACACTTTCACAGTAAAAGTCTGATGGTTGGTGTGCATTGGAACAGATGCTTCCAACTCCAGAATCACAGCTCTGAAAACCCGATTTCAGCTTCCAGTTCTCCCTGTATTCACCTATGGACTACACCAAAGTCAATTTTAGATCTCTTGGGTACTTAGAGTTCTACTGCTCAGCTTGAACAGGATTGTCTTCATTCTAACAGAGTATGACCTACATGTCCAGATCACCTCAGGAAAGTTAAACACATGGCTTCCCTGCCAAAAGCTGTCCATCTGGTCAATAGACCCATGACATATGTTGAGCTCTGCACAAAACTTTGTCAGGTAAACTGAGATTGGTACATTCCTCACTCCATTGGCTTGTCCTAAGTTAATAGCATCAAAGAATCACAGAATTGTTTAAGTTGGAAAAGACCTTTAAGATCATTGACTCCAACCCTTAGCCTAGCATTGCCAACCTCACCATTAAACTGTGTCCCAAAGCACCACATCTATGCATCTTTTAAATAATTCCACAGGTGGCGACTCAACCACTCCCCTGGGCAGCCTGTTCCAATGCTTGTCAACAAGTAATTTTTTCTAATTCTAGCTAGAACAGTACAGCCATGGGGAACATCCCTAGTGACCAGCTGCCAACTGGATTTAACTGCATTCACCACAACTCTTTGGGTCCAGCCATCCAGCCAGTTTTTTACCAAGCAAAGAGTACTCCCATCCAAGCCATGAGCAGCCAGTTTCTCTAGGAGAATGCTGTGGGAAATGGTATCAAAGTGTTTTCTAAAGTCAAGTTAATCAACATCTACAGGCTATCTCTGATCCACTAAGTGGTTTACCTTGTCATATAAGGAGATCAGGTTAGTTAAGCAGGACCTGCCTTTCCTAAACCCATTCTTTTTGGGCCTGATCACCTGGTTATCCTGTAAGTCCTGCATGACGGGACTCAAGATAACCTGCTCCATAACCTTGGCCGACACTGAGGTGTGGCTGACAGGCCTGTAGCTCCCCACATCCTCAAGTCATTTTTGATATAATAGTGCCAAATTATTTTTGGCTTATCAAGTTTCATACCTCTTGGCTGGATAACTGCCTTGAGAACTGACCTTCTGTTGGTTCTCAGATTTAAAGGCTGATCTTATGTATCCAAGAAGCAAATGGAGACTTTTTTAAAAAAAAGGTAAATATGACAAAATCAAAATATTTTGGGAAGAATAGGAAGTTCATTATGCTTGTGTGTCATTTCCTTTCACTACTACCTATTATTATTATTGTTGCTATTATTATTATTATTGTTGTTGTTGTCATCACTAAAAGTCCCTTACACTTCTCAGGCTGTTTAGAAAGCACTTACTTTCTGACACTTCCTCAAAAGCATCTCTGACAATGAGCACAAGCCAACAATATGGTGTGTATAACACCTTTCAGATACACTCAGTCACTCTTCTTATTGCACTCAGTCACTCTTTCTTATTACTTAAGGCTTCATTTGCACATAAACCACTTGAAGAGTAAATGAACACACCTGGAAAGCACAGAGCAGTATGTTAAGTGCAGTTTGCTCTCAGTTGCTTTGACAGTCCAACTCCAGCATTAAGCACCAAGATCTCAGCTGTATTTTGTGTTCTTCATCTGAATGTATAAAAGCCCTTCAACTTCATCAGTCACAGCATTCTCACATGACTATCATGCATATTCAAATTTATATTTATTTCTGGATTTTCAAAAGGAGAAGTTACTTTAAAAATACGCACAGTTTCAATAAGTATGTGATTTTGATTCATTTCCTGGGCAAACCTGCTAAGAGAATTTCCGTGCTCCTTGCACAGACTTGCATAAATAGCGCAAGGGAAGTTAAGCATTTTTCTGAGTACTAGCTGCTGTTTCCATTTGCTGCTTCTTTCCTTGTTCTCACACAGAATCCCACTGGGGTCAAAATAGGTGATGTTAGATGAGCAGGTAATCTTAGGTTTGACAGATTCACCTGGCTCAGAAAACCTGTGTTTTTAATGCTATATGTGTTACGAGCCTTTGTTATAACTTGATCTATTACCTCATCTCAGTTTCTCCAGTTACCCCCGTGCCTGCCTCATCTGATGGGTCTTTGCCATTCAGTTTGCCAGTGGAAGTGTCACAGTGAGCTGCCTGGTCTTGTTACCATAGTAAAGGTCGATTTGTGCTGCTGTGAACTTATTTATTTTACCCTCAGTTATTTGTGCACACTGTTCCTCCTGTGCAAGACTGGGAGAACTTGCCTGCCCTGCACTAGGAATGCCAGAGAGGACTTTGGGAGAGAAGAAACAACACTGACAAATCTGACCCCATTCTCACCTGGAGTATTGCATCCAGGTCTGGAGCCCTCAGAGTGGGAAAGACATGGACCTTTTGGACTAGGTACAGAGGAAGGCCACAAAAAAAAAAATCACACATCTCCAATGAAGAAAGGCTGAGAGAGTTGGGTTGTTCAGCCCAGGGAAGAGGAGGTTTCATGGAGACCATATTATGGCCTTTCAATACTTAAAGGGAGCTAGTAAGAAAGATGGGGACAAACATTTTAGCAGGGCCTGTTGGGAAAGGACAAGGTGTAATGCTTTTCAAGTAAAGGAGAGTAGATTCAGACTAGATATAAGGAAGAAATGTTTTACAGTGAGGGTGGTGAAACACTGGAACAGGTTGCCCAGAGAGGTGGTAAATGCCCCATCACTGGTAATATTCAAGATCAGATTGGATAGAGCTCTGAGCAACCTGATCTAGTTGAAGATGTCCCTGTTCATTACAGGGGGGTTGGTTTGGATGAACTGTAAAGGTCCCTTCCAACCCAAATATTCTATAATTCTATTATTCTCACTACAGCGTTATATAGGTAACATTCATAGCTTGCTACAGTTATCCATAGATGACTCAAAGCTAAGGCAGGATTAGGAAGCAGAGCTGCACTTCCCAACTAGCAATTTGAGGATTTTGTAGGCTTTTGTAGAAATGACCTCATGGTGACTTTTGAGAAAAAGATATTATAAAAACACCAGGAGAAAAATAATAATATAGGCTTGATTGGAGTGGAAGAAACTCCTCTGCATTGTATCATAACTTCCCAGGTCTCCTTTATTTCATTCATTATCCTTAGAATTAAATGATACTCATTTAAAATTACTAGGTTCACAAAGTATAATGTAAAATTAAGGGGTATGTCAACTTAAAATACACAGTTCTCCATCAGAGAAATTAATTGGAAAAATTAGTCATTGTTTCATAAACTGAAAGCAAGTAAAATATATGTTTTCCATTGACAAAAATGTCACCAATATCCTTTCATTATTTCTCCAACTAAATCATTAGTATTTTCTTCACTATTACAAAGACAGGTTTAGTATTAGCTTGCAGATATCACCACCTCTGCTTCCCAGGTTGACTCCTTCCCTTTTTGTGCTAATTAAATAGCACTAAAATGCAGCACTTCAGAATAAAGGCAACCCTGAGGCTGTACATGAGTGGGTCCAGATATACAACAGCATGAACAATAGCAGAATTTGGCCTACCTTTCTAAGCAGGTTCAGATTATTCCCTTTTCTTATTTTGCCTGTGATTATCTTGGGATCATAATGAACCCAATCCATCCTTTTCAATCCAATGACAGGAAGGAATCGTTTTTATATTTTCTCAATATTTCTCCAAGATTTAGAATAGTTTCAGTAGTTTATTATTTCCTGACTGTTACGGGTATACATGGATTGAAAAATATGCTTTAAAGAGAATAATCTGCCACTGAGAACATCCACAGGTGGAATATGCTCTGGCATAATGTACACATATTGTCACTCTGAAGTTAACTACCACTGAGCTCAGGTCATGTGCATTCAAACAGCTATAACTCATTCATTGTGCTACTCGTGATCTTGTAATATTGACTAACAGAGGCAGAGCTTTTTGACCCTTCTACAGCCATTTTATGGGAATGAGATTTGACTCTGTGAAATTGGAACTTCAGCTTGTGCTTTAAAAATTAAAACATCCGTATTTAATCCTACTGCCAAAAATCCAGCCAGAGATAATTATAAGTTGTAGCTCACAGTGGAATTGTGCCTGATGAGAGACGCATGCTCAGAAACCTTCAAAGAATGCAAATTTTTATTTTAAAAATACTTTAAGCCTGAAATAATTCATTTGAAACAGCTTGGCTTACCAAATCCTGGAGCAGTGTTTAAGACAGTCTTGCTGGGGTCTTCGGGAAGTAAGGCTAGTGGCACCACATGAACTGCATCTCCACCCATGCTGTCTTGCGAACCAGTGATACCTTTTAACATGCCTGCTGCTGGGCAAAATCTGTGCATCATTCCTCCAAGTCTACCTGCAGAGATCTTACCTTTTTGTCAGGATCTGTCTGTAGCTGCAAGCATCGTGAATGTTCCTTTGTACTGACCAGCCCTTGAGCTTTATGAAAGCTCCCACTTTGCCAGAGTCTGGGGAGGTAAGAAGGAGTAAAAAGCTTCCATTAAACTTGGGAAGAAATTAAAAAATTCAACTCAGAAACACTATAATCTTTCAGTTAATTCATTTAACCCTATAACTGCAACAACCTAAAGGTATCTTCATGGATACCACACAAGAGTAGTAGCTCATCATCAAGTCACTCACAGCACAACCACATACTCAACCACTGGAATCCTTGCAGATTTGACTCTAGAAGCTCAACCTCACTGAGAATTAATAGGTTTCAGGAGTATAAGACACTGGTATTCTGTCATTCATAAGCCATGCTAATTTTTGGTCTTATTGTGAATTGCTTTAAATGAATACAAGCAGCTAAGGGAATTCCATTTCTAGACTGCTCGAAGGGTCAGGACTCTTTGAAATTAATTAGTGAACATTAATTACTCAACAACAATTATGAAACATTTAAAAGGGAAAGGAATATCCAGAAATACCATTAGTAAATACATTCCTGAGGAAATTATTTAATTAGCATTTAATTACTATTAAAGAAATTTATTAGTTGCTAAATATTAATTAGATAAAGCACCATTTTTAAATTGCTGGTGATATTCGTAATTTAAATAACTACTTTTATCTTTGTATTTATTTTCCAGTGTTAAGTGGGTGGTTTCTCATTAAGCATAGAACATAGCAAATACTTTATATATGGGATTGACTGCTGTTCTGGCTTGACCCCATATGCAAACCTGGTCTTTTAGATATCAAGACACAAATCTTAGCCCTTTGGATTAAAAAGCAGCTCTCCTGTGCGGTAACAGAAATTAGTTTCTGTTATCTATGCAAACCAATACTGCCCCTTGACTAAAGAAACAGGTACTGATTATCCAAGATCTCCTAGATACTCAATAGCTACTACAATTAATTGCATCGAAGATCAGATTTGAATTGAGGTCTCTTGCCATAAATTTCTGCCCACCTTCAGAACTGGGATGACTTCCCCAGTAGCACCAGAAATCCTTTGTACCCTGTACAACCAGCCCTTGGTCATGACAACCCTCCTTTGACAGAGTGTTACAATGAGTAATTGAACAAATCATCAGACTATCTCTATGAGCAGTATGAAGATTGAGAAAGTGATTCTTATTTTATTTTGGTGTGTTTGCAATTTGTGAGGTGTTCTGGTGATTCTTATAATACCATTTGGTTTTTGCTAGACATAGAAAAATAATAATTCCCTCATCCTTATGTTGGACAAATTATTTGTACAAATCGCAAAATAGTTGTATTTAGTGGCAATTACTCAAACCATTGGGAATAACAGTAGAATACTGTGGTCACTGAGGAATGAATATAATTCCTCAGTTTTTCAAAGGTTATCTGATATTGCCATCCCTCCATCTGTTTAAAGGTGTTATGGAGCAGCCTGACTCCTACTAGGCTTAATTATATTTCTTATCTCACAGATCTCTAGTTATGATTTTTTGTCAGAAATCATTGCAATTTCAAGATGAAGCAGGAGTGAAAAGACACTATTTGCTCATGACCTGGATTGCTCAGCCAAAAAAAAAGAAAAGAAGTTATCTTGCTGGTTTTTAATTGGAACCATCTGTTATTCCATTTCTTTCCTGTAAAGAACAAAAAATTTAAACTCTGGTCTAGGTGTCAACTATATTTAGCATGAATATTTAGTGCTCTAAGCTTGTGGCAAAAAGGTATTAGGAGACATTGCAGCTGATATACTAGAATTCAATGTTGTTATTAAAGACAAGGAAACACAAACCTTGTTAAAATTCTAGAATAAAATTTAATTGTTTTCTTTTTGCATATCCTTTGCTGAAATTATTTTTGTGCGTTTGAATTCTTTTTTCATCCCTCACCTAGTCGTGCAAAACCTGTAAACGTCCGTTTCTTTTGGTGTTTGGAAACATTCCAGTTAATTTTTTAGTATTTCTGAGGATGAAGATTCTACAGCTTATCTGGGCATCATGACCCAAGGCTGAATCCCCCTTACTGTGATATTTTTTCCTCATATCCAACCACAACCTCACATCCTCATCCTTAGAGAACATTTTGATTTAACTTCCTAATAAGTGATCATAGAGAGGATGAGGACAGAAGATACACCCCCTAGTTGCCTTCTTTCCAGGCTGAACAAACATCCCTCTTAGCACATCCAGTCCCTCAACCATCCTGGTGGTTCTCCTCTGAAATCCTTCCAGTTAGTCCACATCTTTTCTACCTGGAGATAGCACTCTAGATATGATCTCACAAGAATTAAATAGAGGGGATTAATCACTTGCATCTGCCTGCTGGCTGAGCTCTTGCTAACACAACTCGTAACATGGTTAAAATTTCATAGCCAAAAGTAGGACTCGACAAACTCTGGACTATTCCCATTAAAAATGGATAAGAAAATTACCTAGGACCAGAGACTGAAAATATTACATTAACATTTTGACTATGCAGGAAATTGGACCACAAAGAGGTGTAAAAATGAGAGAAGCTAAAAATGAATTTATATTCAGATCAGTAAATATCAGTGCAAGTAAATTCCATTCCAGAGTGCAAAAATGTAATCATCTTGTGGTGGTTTACAACTATCACCTCATTGCTATTTCTGAAATAGTATTATTGTTCATTTCCTTTTCTCATCTCTTTCTTCTGGAGATGATCATGCACTAACATTGGGGGCACTGAAGAGGAATGGTGGGAGGTATCATCCTGTGTATCAAGCGAATGAAATCACTAATAACAAAAATAATGGTTCCTGTATCCATCATAGGAAATTTTTTAAAATAACTTCAAGTTTAATTTTGCTTGTATTATTACAGATTTGCTATTTGATGATATCTATGATCACCTAGCACTCCCCGTCTTAAGATCTTTTCCTTTCTGGTCTCATCAGAAGAGTATTAGTGAATTCAGAATAAATATGTATTTATGCAAGTATATTCTGTTTCAAAAGCTCTTTACAGGATTATCCACCCTAGGCAAACAAAGATCTGACTGGGTATGTTTTCTGGGGTACTGCATCACAACAATTTTTAGCATGTTTTCACCAGTCAAAAAAAATGCACTACACTGGTTTTGCTTCCTAAGTAACCCACCAAACTTCCTGTTTTGAGTATTTTTTCCTGAAGTATTTTAAAATATTAACTTTCTGCAACCAGCCAAGACACGCTCTGAAGTAAGTCAGTGTTCATATTGACATATCACTGACAGCAGACAGCTGTTTGCATTCTTTTTCCCAAAAATATTTGATGTCTTTATAATGACACCTGTTTTTCCCACTGACAATGAAAATAAAAGTCAGTTACAGTATTTCTTCTTCTTTCCAAACTCTCTTTGAAATGCTGAGTAGAACAAATATTTCTTTGTCAGAAGAGAGAGTCACTGAAAACAGTAAGGCACAAACCAGAATATTTATAAAACGTTTCATTTGACGTGATGTAAATTGCTCCTAATATTACTGCTTTTAAATAAAAAAGAAATGTGGATTAGCCTGTCATTCATTTCTATATTCCACGTAAAAATAACTATATGGATTAAATAATAATGTTCAGGCCCTTTTTTATTCTCCTGCATGGAAAAGAAAAGAATTCATGATGCATGATGTCCATCATATCTCCTCCTTTTTAGGAAGTTCAATATCTGAACTTCAGCATATATACCTTAATGAAAATCTACTGACAATACTCTGTTCAGGTAGAATCAGCTTTATCTAGCTTTAAACATGTAAGTGAGGCAACTAAGTGTAAAACTTAGATGCCTGAATCTAGCTGTATAGTCAAAACCAAGAGATGGGTAGCCCTAGATTGCGATTCAACTCATTTAAAATACAACTACATTCAAAATATGTGTCTGAAGTCAGATAAATGAATTTTAATCATAAGGCTCTATTTATAAGATTAGGAAAGGATTCAGGGGTAGATGCAAAAGGGTACCATTGTTCACGTGCCTCCTACCTGATAACTCTAGCAAAATCTCAGGATAAAACATTCCTGCTGAGTGTTTCCCACAGTTGGCTCAGATTCAGTTTTACATGAACACTGTTTCATTAATGTGGCTGAAAACTTTTATCCAGCCCTAACAGAGAGCATGAGACGTTGGTGAAATAATTTTAGCACTCAGTGAACAGAAATGCATTAGTAGCAAAACCAGAAGTAAAACAAAGAGGGGTACCCCAGTTTTGGTATTTCCAAACACAGATTTACAGTTTCATCTACAACCTAACTTACTTCTGAAGTCCAGTTATATTATTTGCAGACCAGGTCTGGGAAAATCTGAAATATCGTATTTGGAAAAACTCTAGCAGAGGAAGAATAAGGTCAAGACCTTCCAAATAATTAGGTAATCTTGGTCCACTGCTTGTAGATTCAATTTATTGGATTCAGCCTCCATGACAGAGGTGCCTAAGAAAATGAGTCTTGAAAATGTGTCCTAAGTGGCTTTCTATGGTGATATAGGACATCTTCCATCACCCCTAACATGGAACTCAGATCTCCTTACTGCATAACCACCAAGTAATAGTCAAAAACATTACAAAAAGTAGAGCAACTGACACTGCTCTATTTACCTATTTAGTACAATGCAACTATTCATGCTCTCTATTTGGAAGGCTGTCTCTGAAGGGCTCCTAAAACATTTCGGCTTTTAAGCAGTCATACCTCTCCTCTACTCATTTGTCAAAAGGTAATTGTCTACTAACTGTATCATATTCCCCATTTTTTTCCTTAAGATCAGCTTCAAAATGTGCTTCTCTCTCATCTGCTCTTCTAGTCAGTCTTTGAGGGCATTTGATTTGGTGTTAAGAGTGTGATTTGTGTTAAAGGTTTCTTGAAAAATTTGCTCAACCAACACAATCAGAGTCCCAAAGACTTGTAGTATATCCCTGTATTATTTCCATGACTCTGCTGATCAGCAACAAAGTGAGCTGAAAGGGGAGTAGTGACTTAAAAGCTAGTAATTGAAACAAGAGTTAGTTTTGTTTTCATTTCTCTTTACCTTGTAGCAATTTGTAGTGCAGAAGTGGGTTTTATGCTTTGTCTCTTCCTTTCCCTGGAAGCTAGTCCAAGAAACCAGACTCCGGGCTCAGCCATGCCATCAAGATCTATATTCCAATACCATGATGTGTTTTCCTCAATGTGAAGGTGTAGAGCAAAACATAGTCTTGGAACAAACATGTTCTTTTTTTTTTTTTTTCTACTGTGGCACACAGAAATCTCCCTTCCTTTAGTTCTCCAGACACTGGTCCTTGAAGCCCTATGGAGCTCCTGAGCCAATTCTGTGTCACTCATTAACAACAAAACCAACAACAACTTGTCAAAAAGAATTTCCTGCCTTAATTTGCTGTGGCTTCTAGATGGGAGATGAATGGGAAAAAAGGCATCCTAGCATCCTAGAAAGCCCCTATCAAACTGAGAATGACATTTTTAGAAGTGTTTAGGTACCTAGAAAGGGACACAAGCACGCAGTAGGATTCTCATGAACATTCAACCTATGAGACACTTAAATGATTAGGATTTTGCCCCATATAGATCGTCCCTGTAGTGGGACAAACTGCTTTTAGCTACAGCGCTGGAAATCTGGAGTCACTCTACTGTGGTGACGTAGAATGATGAATTTTCTCAAAGATCTTTTCCCTACAGCTAGTGCCATCAAAATATGACTGGAGGCATCAGTATATATTTCAGTTCTGCTGTCCTTTTGATCTTCCTGGATTTGTATAATCAGGAGATAGCATTTAAACTGGAGGTCTGTTTCATCAATGTAGGGAAAAGAAGCAAGCAGCACGGACAAGTCCCTTAAAGGCCTATTGCCTCAGAGCATGATTTACTATTTGAAACGAAGAGACATGAATAACAAAATAAAACTTCACTGACAAACTGCTGGCTGCAATTCCCAGAAACACATCTTACTCCTGGATGCCCCCTTTTTCTTTTGATTTTATAACTCCCAAGACAAAAGATATGAAGAAACTCTTTAAATCTTTCCTGGTACTTTACTCAGGACATGCTTATACTGCAATCTGCAGTGCTATGTGAATACACTTGAGGTTGCTCTAAACGAGCTAGGTTAGATCCTGAGACTTACTTGCCTTGCAGTGGCACAATGCTCAATATGAGCTAATTCTTTTTGCTGCTTGAGGTTACAGAGGGATTAAAGCTAAGCAAACAAACACAAACTCCTTCCTCAGGTGTGAGAATGACAAGGAGGAAGAAGAATGGTGCATTTCATCCACATTATCAAACAAAAATGACAATGGGGAACAGTCAAAGACATTATTTTAGAAAAATAGTTTTCCATCATAAAATGACGATTAGACCTACACCACAAGATCCTTTAGGAAGGCAATGAATTTACTGGCATTTTCATGACAGCAAAGACATAAGAACAACTAAAGGTGTTGTTTGGTTTGTACCATGGCCATTTTTCTTTTATTTTATATTCCAGTTTGAATAAGATTCTATCAGGGCTGACAAAATGACTGCTGCTTTGTTTTTAAAGATTTACTTCTCAAGAAGTTTAAAGCCTTTCTAGTTGCAATGCAAGCAGGCATATGCGCAATGAACCACGGGTGCTGAATGCTGCACTTAGTCTCCTCCTTAGACATCAACTTGATTATTCCAATTGTGCACTCCTTTAAAAGATTTGACCCACAGACACTTTAATGAAAATTTACTGCATTTATATAGCGCTGTTTTACTAGCACCATAACCATGAGTAGTATCTCAGTAGAAGCTGCCATAGCCCTGATACTTCCCAGTATGAGCTTTGTTTGGATATTATATGGTGGGGTGGAGATTTGAATGGGTCTTTGAATGTATACTGAAGCCTTCTAAATTAAATAATGAAAAAATCAAATAAAATTAATATCCCACCTCAGTTCGTACGCTTCCACAATTATTCAAAGGCAAGATACTTTCTTTTTAACTCAGTACACACTGCTCTGTCATTCTACTGCCATTTTAAAAAATAAAGAAGTACTTGAAATAGTTCAGGGGTCATTTTCACTTCTCTACATTACAATATGACAATAACAATACATCACAGATCACAGTGTCAGCTCTCTGTTAAAATAGCCTTTCCATGTACGTGATGAAACTTTTCTTCATGTAGCCATATGAGTAGTAACATGAATGACCTTTTCATTGCAAACCATAGCTGGTGACAAGAATTCATAAACAGAGAACAATAACAGTGCCCCTGCCTCAGCTCATTTGGTAAGAACTGAATTTTTACTGATTTGAAAAGGCACAACCAACCACAAAAATTGACGTGATTCTACTCCCAGGGTCGCTTCTAAGTGCTACTATGCTATTTCGATTAGTACTGAAACTTGAGACCTCATTGTGGGCACAATCCATAGTCATTATACAAGAGAATGTGTACTTCAAGATAAAGTATAAAATCTTGACCATATTCTCATGGGATGAATCATGTAAGAATTCTCACTGGGGAAATAAGACTTCTACTTTGCAAGACTGGAGGCACCAGGACCTTTGCTGGGATTATGAGTGCAAACTGCTAATGGTTTCTGACTGAAGGAAAGACAATGGCAACAATAGGAATATGAACACAAATGTGACTGAGAGCCTTTATTCTACCTGATAATATCTTTTTGTAGTGCAGAAAAGGACATAATCATGAATACTGCCATAATGAAGGCATATAGAAATAGGAAGGGGAATGAAAGCCATCTGCAGCTGAGATTTGCACAGTCAGGAACACCTGCATTTCATGTATTCATTTGTTTAATACTCTGTTGTCATTATATTAGTTGATTCAAAGAGGACTAGGCTACTTGTTATCTTCATTGCATTATATTCTTTACTGACAATAATCTGGGGATATCTCCGAAGTCCAAAGGGGCACATGGGACTGACCTGCTATTAAAAGGTCAATACTTGTCTTTGGAATCTGAAAGTGAGAAGTCATACAAGCGTTCAGAATGTATACGTTATCCAATCAAAGACATTAACTGTTTGACTTTTTAAAGATGTAGAAAAGCTTCAGCTGTCAGACATTTCTATCATAAGGCAAAGTGGATCAGCGAATACATACAGACCTGCAGCAGAGAAATTTACTACTAAAACTGGTCTCTAATACACTGTAAAAATAAAACGAGATATAAATACAAAGAGCAGATTGGAATTCTGCAGTTCTTCCTACATATGCACAGAGAAACTTTGTCAGCAAAAAATAAAAGTTAAAACCAGTTTCAGTATCTGTGCTTGTTCCAGAATACCCAAGCCAATTTCTGACAAGCACATATTTTCTGTTATATACACTTTTTCCTTCCTGTATTACTGCCTGATATGCCTACACTAACAACAAGATGCTCTCTAGATGATTATTCAATAGGATGCGGAAAACTGAATGAACACGAGGTCATATGGAAAAAGGAAATTTACTGTAAATGTAGAGAAGAACTGTAATTTTTGTAGTATTACTTATACTCTTGATTGGTGAATCCTAAAGTGGAAAGATGGTCTCATATTTCAAATTAGGGACGTGGATTCTGACAACTAAATTCCGTTCTCATGACTTTTTGGATAGCCTGAAGTTAATTTACATTAGGTATGTGAATAATACAGACAGAATTGTTCCATTCTTTTCTGGTTTATCTATTTAAACTGTAAACTCTTCAAGACAGAGACCTCTCACACTGTAAATGTTTATAGCAGCTGACACACAGAGGTCCCTAGCTGCAGGTCTATAAATGTAATGCTATCATTCTTTCCTTTATTTCCTTCAGTAGAAATCACAGAAGCTTGGCTAGCTCCCCTTTTCTAGCCTACTGATTTGTGCCTGAGTCCTCCCTTGCCAAACTAAAGCAATGGAAGAGAGCCCCATTCCCTTTATATATATCTTCCTGAGGTTAATCTTCACCATTGAAAATAGAGATGCTTAGACTTATAGTCCAGGGCTAGAAGGAACCTTCTGGAAATCATCTGGTCCACCTGTTCTGCTCGAAGCAGGGCCAAGTTCAAAGTCAAAACAGTCTGCTCTAGGTTCCATCGAGTCAAATTTTGAATTTCTTAATAGAATAGATAATCTTTGTTTGTGTGTTGACTTTATTGTGGTACTAGTTGTGGCAGTCATTTTGGGGCGGGGAGGTTGGCTTTTTTTTTAATTTTTGGAAGGGGTTCTTAAATCTCATCCGTTGTGCAGGTTTGGTTTTGACAAATTTTCTGAGGTGCTTTTAATGCCAAATGAAAACTGACTGTAAGGTGTCATCTGTATTTTTCTTTCAGCATTTTTTCCTTTTATTGTGTGTTTATTTAATGAAAATTTCATATATGAAACTGTTTCCATACTCTGAAAGAGTGACCTCCAGTTTCATCCTTATATTCTTAGCCTTGTTTCTCATTTTTCATACTTTTTAAATTAATCATGTTAATTTGTAAAAAGTCAATTGATATAAAGGTAATGGGGTTTTGAGAAAGCTGTTAACAGTAATTTGCTTAATTAACAAATCATGTATAAAATCATGCTCACCATAAACAGTGCTGTAAAGCAAATGCAATCCATTAAGATTCATAAGAAGGCATCATGTTCTGCTCTGTCAAAAAGATTTAACTGGTGATGAGCAGGTTTAGAATCCTGAAAGATGGAAAAATGCATAGTCCCCTCTAGTATATCCATTAAACTCTACCAGACTGTGGGCTAGTCGGGTCCTAACCTGTCAAATTCTCTGATCTATGCATAAGTCCTATATGGCTAAAGGAGATGTGCCATAATATACCCAAGATGATCCCATTTAGATGTCAGCGATGAGTACCTTGCTTGTGGGAGGAGGCTAGAAACTCCTAAAAACAGTGATAAAATCAAGCAGGAGGATGTTATTAGGATATGTTGAAATGGAAGACAGGGAAGAAGAGAAAAGAACGATACACCATGATCAGCTTCTCCAGTCACAGAGGAAAAGAGAGAATATCTTCAAATCATTACAGCAGATGTAAAGTAGATATTTTATTGTAGCAAAACATCTGTGCATTGACAAATCAGTTTATGAAATCGACCAGTTTCAATTTGTCCTATTAAGGACCTTCTCACCCTTCTAGGCAAGCATGACATCTACCTGCAGTGAGCTACCAGCCTGGGAAAGGACTGGTCAGAAGCCAGAAATACGTTAGATATCTTTCCATTCACTGGACTGCATCTAATTATTTTAGGGTCATATTGCTTTAATGAAGAGAATGAAGCTGCTCTGACTTATTCCATGAAAGAAAGTACTTTTTCTTTCCACTTCCTTTTGCCTTTGCTTTAGTGCAACAGCTTGCTGTTGTCCTTTGTGATATTAACTGATCACTAACTTGCAATGACCACCAAAATAGCCGACAGGTTTCAGATCTTGTTTTGCCAAATTCAGACCTAGATTTCCAAGGTTTCCATCCTTGAGGTGTCAAAGAATTCTTTATTCAGTTATGACCAAAGGCAACAGACAGGTTCATCTTTCACAGTCATATGAATACTGTGATGAATTTAGACATGAATAGAGATGAATTGAATCACATTTTTGGGAGGACACTTCGTAACAAAGACAAACACCAGGAAAATTTATTGACGCAAAATTAGGCAGTTCTCAGAAATACAGTTCCTAAATAACTGTTTAAGACTTATTAAAGATGCCTGCAAATATATAATTTATAGAGTATAAATTATATGGTCATGAGAGCTGTGATTGTAAATATAAAAGTTAACATATACACTCAAGAAAACCTTCAGTTTCAAGTCTTTCGGGATTGTTGTTTCATCATAGCAAGCACTCCAGAGCAACTTCATTTAATCTATTTGCACATAGTTTCCACCAGGCAATAGTTCCTAATCATCTATATCAGATGCAGAAGGCAGTTACACTAGTTGGGATCATTTGTCAAAAGAAAAACAGAATGAAGTAAAAAAATTTCCCCTGGTCTGCAAGGATGGTGTGCAAACTGCCCTACACTACATGAACTTGCTTTTAGATACTAATAAACAGCTGTGTCCATTTCTCTGTTCATTTACTATCATCAGACAGAGCAGGGAACCATAGGAGGACGTTTTGCACATCAGCTTTGAGAAATAAAAAAATTTCTGAAAATAACGACATAATTATAAACTATACAACATGCTTTCAAGGTCATGGTCATGTCCCAACAAAAGTTTCACAAGGGCCACCCAGTTCACTAGCCTAGACACTTCTGCATGTTCTTATTGCTTCTAAAACTTTAGATCTAGCACAGGCTAAGAGTGTTTAAAGAGAATCCTGACTCTGCCTGAGACGAGTGTGTCAGAGGCTGCTCTTTTCTCAATTTGAAGTCTTTCTGCATAGGCTGAATCAGTCACCATTAGCCTGATTTCTGTGTCAGTCCCTCTGGTACAACATACTTGAAGCCAAGAGAGGATGAAGGCAAAGTTCTTGAAATCTGGGACCCTTGCCTAGAAAAGCCATGGGTGCAACAGAGCCAAAGTCATAATGTTGGACAAGGATTCACTACACATCTGGTTTCTGCCTGCCAACCATCTGTTAAGTGGATTGGGTGTTGGCTAGAAAACCCCAGTTATCAAGAGAAAAACAAAGAGCTGTGAATTGGGAAAAGACAAGTGAGAAGTGAAAAGGCAATAAAAAAGGGAAAAGGTGAATAATGTAAAGTTTATGAAGAGCACACTGACATTTTAACAGACCTTTTGTAGTCAACTCTTATTCTTAAAAAGCCAGTTGGTGCAAAATTCTCATCTCAAGAAACAGACAGCTCTGAAAAATAAAGATTAAAATCACTGGAGATGATGCTCAGAGAAACAGTAGCAACTGTATAATACAGTATGACCAGGAACACTTAACAATACAAATTATCCTTTCAGACATTCTACTACACTATATTTAGCATTACTTTGCAGAAGTTTTATAGGACAAAATCTAGTTCAAGGAAAAAATAATATGGATGTGTATGTGTGCCTGTGTGTGTAAATTTGTATAAGTATATATCTATCACTCTAGGCTTGCTGAAACTGTATTGAGTCGCACAGCTCAAGAAGCTGGTTGCCTAAGATGAAAGGGATATAAAATATAGTCATATTCCAGAGGAAAGTAAATATCAATATACAGCTTCTGCATGATACTAGTATCATTGATTTTTGACAATAGTCCATGTATGAATGAGCTACAGTTAATAGCATAGGAAGTTACAACACTCCCTCCTGTAAGTACTGCTTATTTGTTACCACATTCTGCTACTGAGTGAAAGGCATCTTTGGCTGCTGGCTGCCATGAAACTCAATCATAGTGCTCTATGTGCCATGTCGCAGTAATTGGCAAATGATTATTGTGTGTGTGTGTGCGTGAAAGCAATGCAAGTCTGCCTAAAATTCAGATAAAATGCTGAAGTAATCCTGTGACTTTTCATTATGCTACTTACAGAGTCTAAGGCCAGAAGAAACTACTGTGGTCATGGCTGATTTTCCCAAAAACCCAGTCACAATACTTCCCAGAATTAATTATTATTTGAATTAAATTCTTCATGAAAACTAAGATATCTGATCTTGATTTTTAGAAACTGCTACTGATGAAGATCAGCCGTTACCATCAAGTTAATCACTTTCATTACTTTAAAAGAAGACTCTTCTTAATTTAAATTTTTCTTCTTTTCATTTTTAGTCAATAGATCTTGTATTTGTGATAGATGGAAAATGCTATTAGCCTATGTATTTATGCATTAACAGTCACGTACACATAAATAGGTCTGGTAGCTGCTGATATTAATCCATGTCTTCCTTAGTTGCTTTTTTATACAACAAAGTCTTTCACTATTTCCTAAATATTAATTAAACTGGACATACTGCTAGTTCATTTACTTAGCTGGTGAATAGTAGCAAATTTCTCTTTAGCAATTATTTAATAGAAAAGAAACAATAATTCATAAATTAACTAAACCAATTCAGATTTATTGTAGATTTCTTATTTACAACAATGAGTTGCATAATGTGTTGTTTACTTTGGTTTTGTTGAAATCAGTTTCATATCTTCTATGATTCAAGTTGTATTGTACACAAAAAAGTCCATGTCAACATTTTGATAACAGTATGTGGGATTAAGAACAACATATGGTAAGAATTCTTACCTACATTCTCTTGAGATATTATCTCCATTCTTCTTTCACTGTGCTTGCCCCAGTATAACTTTAACTTGAAGTGGCCTAAAGACATCAGGAAAATTTTAGTGTCTCTAATTTGTTAATTCTACTCAGACATCTATCTTGAGTCATTTGAGTCAGTATGCTCAGTCATGTCAGGATGAAGTGTGTGAAAGACTTTTCAAAGAATAGCTTAGATGATACACAAATTAGATGGCTCTGGGGCTAGAATGGCCGAGAGTGAAGTAATTACTTTTATTTCCCTGACACAAGAATTCCTGGAGTGAAAATATTAATGTATATGAAGAACTGTTCTTTTTAAATATACACTGTATTCTTCTATTTAAAAAATACACTAGGCACACTAGATTCCTTCCCACGAGTCTTCATTATTTTAGACCATATTGCCCCGGTGACTTTTAACCTTTTCTGAGATGTACAATGGACCAAATTGACATTCAGTCATACTTTAATCTCACTTTCTGTCACAAAACAAAGAAGTCATCTCTCCTAGGCCATTCCCTGTCTCTTTTTATGTTGTCCTCCAACCAAGGAAGATCTTCCATATTTTTGCTGGAGCCTTGGTCTCCACCAGTGCCTTAACTTTACTCATGCCCTACTTTCATGAGTATGTAGGATTTGCTGGTCAGCCTGTAGCTGCTCACACATTTCCCTGAGTGTTACTCACCCATGGTATACCAAGCAGAGAGACGTGCCCCAAAATTATAACACCGTCTTCATGCCCCTAGTAAGCTTTCACATATATTCTCCGTGGATTCTTCATTAAGGCCTGCTTAATTTTTTAATAGGACAGAGTTATCTTATGACTCCATAATAATGCCCTATGTAGGCTAAATGTTAATAAACTTGAATGTGACAATAAAACTTTTAAGAGGGGCAGTAACATTTGAAATCTCCTTCCTTCAGATCAAATGCTACATAAGAATTCAACATTACACTGCTAGTTTCATGTAAATGAAGGAGATCAGAAGATAAACCTCAAGCAATTTAATATTTTCTTGATTGTTTTTATTCAGGACTAAGTAACCCTGATTAAACAAGACCTTGCAAGCACATCAACAGCCTGCAATTAATGTGCTGTTGATAAAGACTTAGAACTTTTCGTCTGTCACACCTCAAGGAATATGTGTAAGTATTCCTTATCCTTCTGCCTGCAATACCCAGTGGTTAAAATAATGAAACCAAGTAGATTACAAATACTTCTACTGTGTTGTAAGGTATGTATTGTGGTGAAGACAAAAATGGTAGTATTTCTTCAAATTTTTTTAAGTGTAGGTGTTTGTTACATTATATTGCAGACTCCTCAAGAAACCACACCACCAAGCAGAACTGTGGAGAAAGCAGAGGTGGTTCACAATTAACTGGTCAGTATGAGCTTCAGAAGGAAAGGCCAAAACTTGGGAACCAAAAGACAAAAAGGAAAGATAGTCTCAAAGGCACATGCAAACTGGCTTTTTTTCCCTGTTTACAGTAAAACCTGCTTCCCTTTCCTTGGAGAAATGCATGGCAGAAGGTTACAAGAATGTCCATTCAGGACTAATGTAACAGGGCTCTTCAATCCCCTTCACAGCAAAAATCAAAACCTGTTCTCAAACAAGACGGCGCGTAAGTTAATGCTGCTACACTGATACCAGCGCACGTCAGTCGTTTTATAACAGCAGCTGCCATCAATGATACTTTGGATCTCTAAGCACCTCACATCCAGCCTTCCAGTTGTCCTCCTTGAGTGTTGCAGGTCTGCTCACGCATCTCTTCCCACTGTCTTTCTGCCAGCTGAACAAATTACTGACCTCACCTCCCTCCAGCTGTGCAGAACAGCTTTTCGCTCTCTTTACCTCTGCCTGCTGAACCACTTGTGTCAGGCAAAAATAAATGGGGTTAGCAAAGACCTGCTGCTTAAAGCGCTGTGGAAAATTTAGATAATTTTTACTTAAATGGGTGAAGAAGCAATTCTTACGAGCAACTGAGCTTGGCAGTCACCAAAGATCTTTAGCTTGGGTAAAAGTTTTAAGCAAGTTGTATTTACACCTAACAATAATGACCTAGTACACTTCCTAGCTACAAGAAAAATGAGTAGGAATTAAGGCCCTGTAAATTTTAGCAAAGCAGCCAAAAGAAACAAATCTTGACAATATATCAATTTGCTTTTATAAGCATCCGACTTCTTTCCTCAGAAGAACTCTGCTTTGCTAAGAACAGTCTGAATTACATAATCACAAAATCATAAAATCATGTAGGTTGGAAAATACTTTTAAGATGTTCAAGTAAAACCCTTAACCTGCGACCACCGATTCCACCACTAAGCTACATACTTAAGCACCACATCTACACATCGTTAAATACTCCCAGTTATGGTGACTCAACTACTTCCATGGGAAGTCTTTTCCAACGCTTATTAACCTTTTCCATGAAATAATTTTTCCTGCTATCCATTCTAAACCTCTTCTGGAGAAACCTGAGGCCATTTCTTCTCATCCTACCACTTGTTACTTGGGAGGAATCCAACAACTGGCTCACTATAAAAAAACACTTTTCCCCGCATCAGACTCCTGTTCTCTGAAAAACTAGGTTTATATCCAGAAGCATTCAAATAGTGAGCACTGTTGGGGGTGGGATAAAGACCCAAATAGTGACATTTAATCTCATTTACTGATGTCTTTCCTATCCCTCTTGGTAGTAAATGACAATAAGTCATGTTTTTCTGAAGTTAAAATGATGTTGATACAGACCAGTCTGTAAAAGGCTAACTATAAATCAGAATCTAAAACATTATTCAGCAAAATTGAAAGAGGTTGATCTGATATTTCCTTTGATATTAGAGTTAGTTGGAAAATTAATTCTTTTGTTTTTTTCAGATTGGAATTTATTTACAACTGGTTTTGGTCTTGACCTCCCTAATTTTCTTTCTACTTTTAAGTAGAAAAACTACTTTTTTCCATCAGAAATAATTTTCAGTAAGAAATCCTCAGTGTTTTCAAAAATTACTTAAAATTTAACTTAAAGGTGATTGTTGGTCCTCTAAAAAGTACTTCTAGGAGAAAGATAGACTTTGTGGTTTTAATAAAACTTTATTCATTGATTCATTGACACAGGCATACATCACTGCGTATCTGCTTTCATGCTAATTAACATATTACTCAGTTACTATGCTACTATCAAAGCATTTGTCATGGTTTTGTTGGCAAATGTATCCTCAGCTGCATCAAAAGAAGTGTGGCCAGCAGGTCAAGGGAAGGAATTCTGCCCATCTATTCTTCTCTGGTGAGACCTCACCTGCAGTACTGAGTCCAGCTCTGGAGCCCTTGGCACAGGAGGGACATGGACTTGTTGGAGCGGGTCCAGAGGAGGCCACAAAAATGGTCAAAGGCCTGGAACTCCTCCCCTGTGACAAGAGTTGGGGTTGTTCAGCTTGGAGAAGAGAAATCTCTAAGGTGACCTTATTGTGACCTTTCAGTGTTTACAGGGAGCTTATAAGAAAGATGGGGGAAAACTTTTTATCAGAGCCTGTAGCAACCGGAAAAGGGGTGATGGTTTTGAACTAAAAAAGGAGAGGTTTAGACTGGATATTGGGAAGAAATTTTTCCCACTGAGGGTGGTGAAACAGTGGCCCGGGTTTCCCAGGGAGGTGGTGGCTGCCCCATCCTTGAGAACATTCAAAGTCTGGTTTGATGGGGCCCTGAGCAACCTGATGGAGTTGAAGGTGTCCCTGCTCAGTGCAGGGGGGTTGGACCAGATGACCTTCGTGGTCCCTTCCCACCCAAACTATTCTATGATTTATTTTCTTTTTTTCTAGAATGAAATCACTTCTCATCCTTCCTGGTGGCATTTATTTTTTTTTGTTTGGTATGGTTTGTTTTTTTCTGCAGTTTCCTGTAGGATCACTGGTCCCTCAGCATGGATTTTTTTAGACAGCATGAAGATTAAATAAGGGCTGCACTGCAGTGTATTTAGTTGCTTAGAAGCATTCAGTCTCACCATTAAAGTTATTTTAACAAATTTTTCCTTTTCATTCCTTTTGAACATACAGCGTGTGACTATATACACCACTGTGCCAATTGTATGAAGTTATGTAGTGGAAAGTCCTAAAATGAGTTCCACTTAAAATTTTAAAATCTCTTATTACCTCCGCATACACTACTTAGCCTTGAGGAAAAAAAAAAATCTACCAATATAAAAGTACTAAGAAAGGCATAAAGCATTTTTTTCTTTGGCTTGAAATACCGAGTTTCCAGACCTAATTCTGTTAGTGCTTTTCTAACATAATAAATTTTGAGTAACTTCATTTGAAATGTTCAGATTACTCTGGTCAAATCTGAGTCTGTGAAAGAGGAATCATGGTTCCTAACATCTTACTGTAGAGTGAATTTTAAAATTAATATCTTGAATAAAACAGTGAAAGGACTTTTTTATTTATTTTTTTTTAGGATTCCATATGGCAAAATAAATAAGTCAAAAGCTTGCACAATTTCTACATGAGCTGAAATATTGTCTTCAGTCCTTAGAAGAAGATTTTATTCACTTATTTGGTGTAAATCTGGAATACAGTAAATAACAGCATTGAGATCACTATGCCACGGAATCGAAAGAATCACTCAGGATTTACATTTGTCTAACTGGGCTCACTATGTGGTCTAGCCATAAGTCTTTATACACTGAGTAGCTAGAACAGCAAGGCATCAGTACAGCAATACAACCAGTCGGACTCCCAGAGTTGCCTTATTAAAGAACACGAACTATATACTTAGTAAGATTTAAAACAGAACATTTTGCAGTTGCCCTGTCTTATTCTACCGAATTACATTAATTATTTCTCTCATGGAAGTGAAAGTGGTTAATTACCAGTAATCACCATCTTCTTGTACTATAAGCTTGCATGCAAACACCTCCCAGGAACATTAGCCATAGGGAAACTTGCAAAAATTGCACAACACATTTTCAGGTCTTTCTGTGGGTTGGGGATTTTTAACCACTGTTTGGGGAGTGATTGATGCTTTTAGCATAACTTAGTTCTCATCTTAGTTGCTGAACACTACTACTATTCCATCAAGCAAATAGCATAATATTAACCCTTGAAACCATTTGGTATGAGCAAAGAAAACATGAGGCCTGCTGTTTTTTGGAAGCAGAGTATCCTATTTTTAATTGACCTAAATAAATATCCACTAAAAGTTCCAAAGGCGACGTGGAGATCTCAGTAACCCCGTGGAAAGCTTATAATATTTTATCAGCTTTTTGCTTAGATTTCTATTTTCAGGACATCTCTTTATACCCATTGAGTCTTTCCAAAATTAGGTAGAGACGAAAGATGTGCACAACCCAAGATTTTTAG
The DNA here is from genome assembly GCF_032191515.1 of Phaenicophaeus curvirostris. NCBI lineage: Eukaryota > Metazoa > Chordata > Aves > Cuculiformes > Cuculidae > Phaenicophaeus > Phaenicophaeus curvirostris. The sequence goes on from NC_091398.1 coordinate 28,111,821, forward strand.
TTAGCCAGCTGAATAGATACTGTATTGACCAAGCGCAGTTTAGTTAGCAATAGTCAAAGATACAATGATAATGCTATTTTTACTGATACAGTTTTGTTCTGTCTTAGGGAACAGGTTTCTGCCATTAATACAAAACATATTTTACTGGTATGTCCACAGCTATTTCTACATCCTGAAGTGTTGTGCCGGTTTTGGCTGGGGTAGAGTTAATTTTCTCCATAGGAGCTGGTACCAGGTTATGGTTTGGATTTGTGCTGGAAATGGTGTTGATAATACAGGGATGTTCTAGTTAACTGCTGAGCAGCACTTATACAGCACCAGAGCCCTTTCTGCTTCTCACCTCCGCCCCCCACCAGTGAGTAGACTGGGGTGCAGAAGAAGTTGAGAAGAAATACAGCTGACCAAAGAGATAACCCATACCATGTGATGTCACGTTCAGTAACAAAAGCAAGGGAAGAAGAAGGAAGGGGTAAAAGTTCAGAGTTATGGTATTTGTCTTCCCAAATAACCACTATGCAAGATGGAGACCAGCTTTCCTGGAGATAGTTGAATGCCTGACTTCTGATGGGAAGTAGTGAACGAATTCCTTGGTTTGCTTTGCTTGTGTGCACAGCTTTTGCTTTACCTATTAAACTGTCTTTGTCTTAACCCACGAGTTTTCTCACATTTACCCTTCTGATTCTCTCCCACATCCCAATTGTGGGGAGTGAGTGAGCAACTGTGCTGTGTTTAGTTGCCAGCCTCGGTTAAACCATGACAAATGTGTTTAGAGCTAGCAGCCTAAATAGTATTCAGCACAAAGGAAGTTGTTGGACAATCCCTTTGATTACTCTAAAGTTTTTTTTATAAGTAATTATAAGTTAATAAATATAATGTGTTCAAATTTTATTATCCATAACATTTTATAGATATTCAGAATAACAACATTTTCCCAGGCATAGACAGTCTACAGAACAGATCATTTTATCTCTTCTCATGGTAGACATTCACCGTTATAGTATCGGGGGTTTGCCTGACTTTCCTAGGTCTTTCTCACTATGCTTTCTTGGCCAAGGGTGTTTGCCGCTTGCCTTTTCTTTGATATGGACCATCAAATCTAAAGCAAGTGGGGAGGTGTTCAGAATTCCACTGTGGGGAATCAGGTGGAGGGAGGGGAAGAAAAGGCCATGAAGAATTATGAATTCACAGTTCACTGTCTCAAGCATGCAGGACACTTGAAGATTCTGTTAAAAGCTTCATAAAATGTTATCTCTCAACTTTAACCAGTGAAAAAATTAACTGGCTTGGAAAGAATACTTCTAAAATATCCCCACTTCTAAGGATTCTTTGGTATTCCAGCAGAGAACTTTCAGGAGCTTCATGTTCTCCTTTTCCATATCTTCTCCATAAGATAAAGATATGCAAATTTCTAAATCAATCAAATTCAATCTCAGCATAAAACCAACCAAAGCTTTGCTCATACCAAAAAAAAAAAAAAAAAAAAGGTGGGAGGAGGAGGGAATTGGAAACAATAAACGGAGAATCTGCCTCCTGACTTTGGCAACCAACTGATCTTTACTCAGCGGTGTTGCATCTAAATGGATGCTAAACAGATTTTAACAATCGTCTGTGGTCAGCCTCATGCCAGATACAAAACTGCCTGGTGCCAGTGCCTGTGTGCTGTGCCTCACAACAGACAGCAGAGAAACTCAGTGAGCTCTGGTTTCACAACAGAGTTTGGCAGTCTGTCAGGTATAGCGTCTCCAGTCCTTACAGGAATTTGCAAGCTGCACATTGTCAGAATCCCCACATTGTCACAAGCCTACCCCAAACTGAGTCTATTGCTTTCCTTGGTCTAAGGTACGTTCACAGATTAATTATCTGAACACCCAGTATAGATAATTCGGAATCTGGATTTCATGGAAAAAAGAATAGATTTTTTTTTCCCCTGACCCCCTCATGTTAATCATTAAAAGAAGTAATGAATATTTAATTCCTGATTTTCCTCTCTGAATATATTGTAAGAAGACAGAGAATATCTCTCACTGAAATTTAAGGATAAACAGAGTACAAAAAACCCATACAGTCCCAGATTTTGTCTTTTCCTTTCTGGTGTTTTCTTTTTCTGGTTCTTCAGTGAATTTCTCTTATTCCTTTGGGACACACAAGATGGAAGGAATGCTTGTGCAATATGGCAGATCAAAGAAACCTGTATGTAATGCTTTTTATTTCTTTATATGAAATGTGTGTAGTGTAAAAGTAAATTTACCCCAGATGCAGCATATATATCAAGTTAGAGCAATCTTTTCTCTGTTCTCCTCTTCCCCAAAATGACAGTTTGGCACTGAAGGCTCTGGGAGTTTTACCCTTTGTTTTCCACATTTATGCTGGCTGAAAACATGTCGCTATCTGCACACTGATTTTCAACATGGTTTGAAAGCAGCATTTTATGCCAAATACTGTATTTTCCAGTTAGCAAAGATTGTAGAATGGCTTTGAAAAGTTAAACTACTAGATATAACTCTTGTAACTGTGGAGCCTATACAACAGATTCGCATGTATCCAAAATGACTCATGGAAACAGGGAACAAGGAGGGGAAAATATGACTTTGAAAGTGAAGGCATATTAAAATATAGAAAGCACACAAAAATGAAATCTAATGTATCTTTCCAAGCTAACAGAGCATGGCACACCATAAAGCTGAAGTTGAAACTCTGACTCAGAGTTTCTCAGTGCATCTAATTTAATAACGTCTCAGACAGCTTGTGTTGTGGTATTGAAAGGGCTTCATTGAGAATATATAAATCAATTCTTCCTCCACTCACCCAAGGGACCCTAATGAGTTTATTTCCTATTAATTTCAAGAGGTTACCAACAATCTGAGTATACAAACCATGAATGTGGTGTGAAAAGGTCTGCAAGAAAGCTTTAAAAATTCTCTGATGACATCCAGGACAAACATATATGGAGTGTTTAATCAAATGCCACTCAAGAGTTTAGGAATTCCTGATAGCTACAATTTGACCTTCTGCTACAATTCATCATGGTTACACCTACTCATGTACTGCCCTGCATAGAGGGGGGAGAAGACAGCAGCAGTGGAGCAGTTGAGGGAAATGACTCAAAGTGTGAAGCCTTCCAAGCAGTGAGAACAGTTTTTTTGTGGAAGCCAAAGCAACACCACAGATAAGATTTGCAGAGCATTGTGGATCAGGGAGGAAATGGGCATAAAACTCTAGAAAACTGAAGCAAGTGAAAAAGAGTAGAGAAGATGGATATTGTCCATTCTTAAGTCATTCTTCAGAGGCACTCAGGCTTCTGCAGCTGTCTCCCTGTGCTAAACAGCTTGCTCTGTAGTAGATCATGTTCTCTTTCAAGGCCTTTTGCAGTGCCTCAGCCTCCTATGGTGAAGTATCTCTTAATGTATTTATCTTGTACAGTGTATTGGAGATCCTCTTGAACTGCCTACGTTTATTTCCACAGTAGCGTCCAGGGACAAGGGCCTGTCTCTTCTACAGATCTGTGAGCCTTTTAATGGATTACAGGTTTTAACAAAAGTATTTGTTGTTTTGTACTGTCTGTATTGTTTTGTCCATATTTTAGTAAGTGTTCTTTCTTTACAGTGTTCTAGTACAGTCCCAAGTGCTGCAAAATAAATAAATAAATAAACAAACAAACAAATAAATAAATAACATCAAATATAAACCAGAGCAACTGAACCCCTATGGATCATTTTTAACTGTCTTTGGACACAACAGCTCATCCCCAGACCTCCTCAAAAAAATACATTCAAAAGTTAATCAGACAACCAAGCTACAAGCAAGTAAAAACCTTGAAAATTGTCTGTGTCATTTTCCCCTTGCAGGTCTACTCACTATGCCTCTCATGGAAAATGAAATCTTAAAGAGAACATGAAGTGCTGAAAGGAACCTTATGTCTAGGGAATTGGAAACTAGGCACTTAGATGGATGGCAAGAGACTTTAAGAACAGTTTATAAAACAAAAGAACCATTTTCACATAGTAAGTAAAGGAAAAGCAGTCTACACCCAGTTTCTACTGCCAAGAGTAAAAGGCCACAGGAGGTTGTTTCAGAGGTGTTATTTATATTGGAGTTTGAAATGGTCTAAGGGGACAGAGGGTTAAGCTATCAATTATGTAATTGTAAACGAAGAACCTTTGGGAAGAGAAGCAGAAAATTGTACACTTAGAGAACGAGCAACACATTTAAGAGAGGTTCAAGGTTAACTCCTTTCCTCTGCTCCTCTGAATTCTGTTAAGGGTTCACAGCATGGTACAAAGCCCAGGGAACGATTCTAGAACAACAGGAAAGCAATTCCTAAAATTGTGACTTGCTCAGTACTTCGAGGGATGCAGGAGGAGCTGTTACAGGAGGAAGGAAAGGACTAATATAGTCCCTCACCCACCAACACCACATTGTAGCCACTGCAATTCAAATCCCACACGCTGTCTGTAAAGTTATTGTAATGTATGATGTTAATATTCCTCTGCCTTACTGCCAGCACCATTGGAAATGTGAAAATAATGCACAGCTGGTGTGTAAATGGGAAATCTTGTAAGAAGTAAAACCAAAATATGGCCTATAAGTATGTGTACGAGAGGAATAGGAAAAAGAAAGATACTGCAAAAGTCCTCCCTTAACTCTCATTGTAAAGTAGAACTAACCGGTTGTTCCTTTTCAAAAGCTGAGGGAAATCCACATGAATTTTTTTTCTTATATGAATCTTGCTGAAAATACTTACAGGTTTTCTGGATACACAAGCAGAAAGCAGTGAGATGGATTGTAAATGTTTTTCCTCCCTTTTCCCCATTGTATTTTCTAATAGCCACCCTAAAATTTAAGGCCCACCTTTCCCTCTTGAAATCCCATTTATTGGCCAGAGTACCTTAGCCATTTCCTTCAAATGGTTAAATACTTCTCCTGCACTTGTCTAGAAGCATTCCAGGTCAGGGCTTTGCAGCTGGGTGCTGAAGCAGCATGCAGGTGGCTGAGCGGGGAAACCATCCCAAATCCTTCCCATCTCCTTCCTTCCTTAGCCAAGATGGCAGGGGAGGAGCAGGGTCCTGCTTTGACATTTCCAGCAGGGAAGTCTAAGATCTTAGCAAAGTATCTTTACTGCTCATTGCAGCCCAAAGCTCAGAAAAATTCTCTACAGGTATTTCATCAGACACTTCACAGAGACAATAAATTGCCAGAACATTCAGAAGATTTGGGAAGGTATCTCCAGTTCCTGCAGGACAACATGTTCCCCAGCTTAGGCGGAGAAGATATGTAGTTCTGGAACACAGAAGCAGAGGAGAAGATGGGGCAATATTCCGCTTGACAATCTCTTTTGGGGCTGGTGAGATCAGATGCTAGGAGGCAGCAAAGATGATAGTCTGGGGTTCAGACAACAATTTCATAGCCTGCACAAGGTGATCCAGAATATTAAGACAAGAGGCACATGTCTGATGCATTCTCTTTTAGTTGGAAAATGATTTCACTGTGTGTGTTTGTTTTTCAACTGTAGTACAAGAGGGGCATAGATCATGGAAAGGATGTGCTTGTCCTCCTGTGTGTTCTGTAAACTGCTTAATGCTCTTCTGGCTTATGTCTAAGAAAGTAGTAGGCTTGACACACACACAAAAAGTAAATGATCACTCCAAGAAATACTCTGGGAATTAAAGAGCTTGTGTTCAAAAGAAATCTACATTTTTTCCTCTGGTTGGTTGATTGTATTTTTTTCCCCATTGATGAATCTTTGAAGTAGATAAGACACACATTTTTAATTGAAATCAATGCTCTAGGATTTCAAGCCACAAAACCTGACCCAGAACTCAGTAAAGCCAATGGCAGTCTTTCCATCCACTCCAGAGGCTTTGGATGAAATCTATGCAGCTGAAAGTGATGACTTGTACTTTCAGAAGCAGTCAATGCATGCAGTTTTAAAATCTATGGCTATAATGCTATTCGTGTGCTATGTCCTTTTAAAATGCTTTATTCAATACAGGACTGTGCAATACATAGATAAATTAGTACTAAGAAGATTCTAAGACACAAATTATTATATTTCTCATATAAACAATTCTTATGAAATCAAATAATATAATTAAACAAAAATAGAATGCTGTCTTTCTTTGTTTTTCAACATTCTACCATGATGTTTGTTTTCTTGAAAAGTTATTTTTCACTGAATGTTTAATAACATTTAATTCCAATGGTATTGTTATCATTTAATGATGACCTTTGATAAGGTATTCTAAGTAGAAACACCCTCCAACACATTCAGCATCCCAATCCGCTGACCATCTAGATAAGAACATGCCATTGCGGACTGATAGGTTTTCCCTCTCATAGGGATAATGCATTCCTCAAATGTTGGCAAAAGACAGAGCCTCAATGATCAATGTATTCACCTGTTCCCAGGAGCATTGGGAAGCACTCCTTGGTCATGTAGCTTAGGCAAAGCCATAAAATTTCTTTGCCTTCAGGCTTGGATCAAAGCACATGATGCTACAGACTACAGAAAAAACACACAACACAAGACTTTCCCTATGTCAAAGGGCTCACAATCTAAGCAACAGAAACCAAAACAGACATATACAGCTGGTCTCAAGTGTTCTGGCTTGAAAGCAGCAGACCAGCAGCTGAACTACTGTGACTCTGTCATAAAAGATGGTTTTAAGCAGGGATTTGAAGGTAGATAGTGCAGGGATCCTCTGTGAGTCTCCCTGACCTGCATGTCCATCTTGTCACTGTAAGAAGTGTCCAATGCACTTAGCAGAAAAGAGAAGAATGGTTTGTACTAAAATACAGGTTTTTTATCCCAACTACAATAAATTAAAATTTGTAATAATTTAGCAAGATTTTGCACATCATAATGATTGCTAATTCATTAACAGATAGAATTAATTGTAGAAGTATTATTAATTAAAGATAGTAGCAAAAATGCCTTTGTCTGAATCAATGGCATCAGTGAAATGCTAAGTATTTTGTCACTGACATCCAAGACTGACTTGATGACCTGTAAACCTTCCTTGCAAAAATATCAGTCTCCTTGTGTTCCTGTTATCTAGAACTCAATGGCTGCAAGTATATCTTTAGTCTCCATGGGAAGTACACAATACTGGGATATTGCCAGGCAGAGCAGGTGAGCTGGCTAAAATAATAATAACTGTTGTCAAATAAGAAAATAAAAAACAGAATGAGCAGAACTTGGAATTTTTCCATTTGCCATTGAGGTTTTGTCATCAAATAAACCTCAGACTTAGAACTGATTAAAAATCATTTGTGCTTGTCTTTTTTTAGTGAGAAACAAACTCTTTGCTAAAAAATCCACACCCTTTTTATTTTGGAACAGGACCTCACAGTCCTTGTTATAGAAGTGACTAATCTCTTGACTCCATCTGTAAGAAAAATTTTCTCATTATACACATTCAAAATATACCCAACAGTTGTACACTTTTTGACAGGTGATGACGGAAGCACTCAGCTTCCCTAGGTCTAACTGCTTATAAATCGTTGCTCTGAGTTGCATGGAACAGGAATTTCAATCTGTCATTTAGTCTGCAATGAGTCCTCTGACCAGATGGTGGCATCTTTCTAAAGATTTCGGAAAAGAAAAACTGGACTCATTCGTCCAACTACAGGTGAAAGTCTATTGCTGGACAGTGCTTAGCTTAGTGTGAACACATTGCAATGTCCCACTATCTCTGTGCACCTTTGAACAAGCAGGAACAGAAGTCAGACTGTAGGATGCAAAACTATGACAACATTCAAGGCACCGATGGAATTTTTTTTCCTGCAGCACAGCTGGTATCAATCTCAGGTGCTTCTGGGTTGGATTGTTTGTTTGTTTGTTTGTCTTAATATTAATGTAATTACTAAATGTAAATTAGAACTGAATGTTAACAGATCAGTAATCATTATCTTAACTCTAACTCTTTGTTCCATCAAAATCTACCCTTTAAGCTATTATCATTGGGATTAATCAAGCTAGTGTAGGGATGATCAGAGTAACAAATCCACCTTTCATAAATATTTTAATTTTCGGTTTAGTTTGTACAGAAATTTTTGAAAATAGAAATAAATCGGCAGTTGTTCTCAGATTAGAAACCCTCTTCCTGCTTTATAAAGCAGTCTGCTATAAAGAACGACAATTACACGTAAGGAGTTAACTCAGATGCCAAAGACTAAAATCTTGTGAAGACAAAAGCCAAAGAGAAATAATTATTACATTGTATAAAGGGGCACAAGGGCACAAGTGTATCTGGCAACCTAGCTATTTGTAATACCTACTCTTCTTCCCATAACACTTGCTAAATTAAGATAGAAAAGGCAGGACTAACAAAAGACATATCTTCAGCACTGTGATGACTTACAGATCAGAACTTGTAAATTCATGCAGAAATATATATGTATTGTTCATCTTCTTCATCCTGCAAGTAGGAAATAATAATGATTTTGCTTATGTGGCAAGAAGGATTTAACAGGCATGAGAAATATGATGTGCACTTACACCAGTCATGAATCTGCCACACAAACTTGTCCTGTTCAGCTGAATGCGTGTGCTGAAGGTTGAAAGCTATAATACCTGCCTAGTGGTTGGTTTTCAAAGAAGCATCAGTACTTCATAGATTGGCAGTTTTCAGTCTTTTCCTGGACTTCATGAACTTGGACATATTCCAGGAAACAATGACCTGTTTTCAACCAAATTTTTTGGCAGCAGATAGCACACACCTCGCCATGAAAACACTGTGAAGTCTCCTTGAAGGCAGGAGAGAAAAGTCTGGAAATTGAATTCTAATCTCAAACAGATAATGTAATATAGAGAAATGACCCATGACTGGATGAATGAAATAAAACCAACATGCTAATTGGAAAAAAAATCTGAAATGGTTCTTTCCCCAGAGGAACAAAAGAAGAAGCACAGATAAACCTGTGAAAACACAAGTCAGGAGGATATATGGAATTACAAAACTGCCAGAGTCAGAGGTGTGTTATTTACTTCCATGGAATGTAAAGACGCTCTATATTGCATCAAAAATAGGTCCTAGCAAATAAGTTACTAATGAACATTGCACCAGCCAGGTTAAGACATGACAAGCATACATTGACTCTGACCTCACTAAGAAACCTGTCTAATTAGCAACGTCTGGGCTTGGTTTTTGTATCTGCACTACACATATGTGGGGGCTATTCAGAGCCCCCCTCCAACTTTGCTCTTGTCCACAAGCCAGGCTTTCAGGATGTTTTTGGAGCAACATATAAATCAAGGCCTAGATCAAGCTCTTGGCCCAAGATATTGCAGTAATAGTTTAACAAGCAGTGTGCAAATCAGTTCTGATTCTAACATTGCAACTGCCTGCGCAGATCTACGGGAACAAATTATTGCTGCTAAAATGCTTTAAAATACAATCAATAAAAAGATCATGACAGGTCTACTTCTAAACAAATTAATCATTGGGTGAGAAAGATCAAGGCCAGACGCTCAAATGTACTTTCAATAATAAGTGCCCAAACAATCATGTCATTGTATTTCTGTGCATTGTTAATAATAAAATATCACAGTCTATTGATTAAGAACTCAATTCTAAAATATGCTTATCCATGTCTACTTAGAGTCTATAGAGAGCTCCTTCCTTAACATCATGCACGAAAGAAAAGGTGTTTTATAAAGTAGAGATATAAGTTGCCTTTTACCCAAGGTATGTTAATTCTTATTTCTAGACATTTGACCAGACTGTACAGCTAAGCAAATTTTATTTAAGGTCACCAATTCGGCAACTTACAAAGTGGTCATGAGAAGCAGTTCAGGTAAACTTTTTACTTCTGAATATTAGCCTTTTTCTGTGTTGCTGATGTTATACAAAAACTATTTTCTTTTTCTATTTTGTTTTTAAGAGCACCCATTCTCGTAAGTTTGCATCACTCCCCTAAATGGAAACAACATTTTCACCCACAAGTGTAGGATAGGGAATAAATTACTGTCTTTTGAGTACTGAATAAAATCAATATTTTGCCAGTGTCAGAGTTCTTTGGAGTTTGTCTAGGAAAACGCCCCCCACATTTGTTTTCAGAAAAGATGCTGGTGCATCAACATTAGAGGCTGACACAGTATCAGCCATTTGTATAGGTGATGAAGCAGCCTGAGTTCTGAAAAGCCACTTGCTGATATAAGCAACATGTGGTAATGTCTTGTGTATGATCTAGGAGGACTCAAATAGAATTTTTGGTTTTCCTAAGCATCTCTAGCTATCTGAGGTAAATTCATTGTTTTATTTATTTTATTTGCTTTATTAATTTATTTTCCTAGTTGTTTTTTTTTTACTAAGGAAGCTCAGTGATGTAGGTGCTTACAGGAAGTGTTTGCAGAGGACTGCAAATCAAAATGAATAAAAACAACCTACAAATTCAAACAAACATACAGGGGCTGTGTTTTCCCTATACTATGCGTCACCATATTTGCACAAACCAAATAAGATTGGTTAAGAAAATTCTGTTTATTCCATACCTTCCCTAACACCTGACTGAGCATTTTCCCCAAGAAAAAATATTTTGGTAGAATTATTTTTTCCCCGGGGAACAGGAAATCAAGAGAATATTAGCATTTGAGTCAGTGATCAGACACAGCTAAGCATACCAGGTCCCATGGTATTTTAGCCAAATGAAAGACTGAAGTTCCTCACAGAGGAACCTGAGAGCCTTTAGGAAAGCCTGTGTGAATGCTGTAGAACTACTGCTCCTATAGACTAGAGCAGCACAGTGTGGTGAGAATATTATTATCAGCATGAAATGAAGCAAACCATTTTGACATTTCCAAACTCCACTTTTTCACATAGCTTTTTATCCCTATGAAAAATTTTGCTATTTCAGTTTTATTTTTTCCTGACTCTGGACTAAGTGTTAAAATATCAATCTCTTGTGAGGCGGCAATTCCATTTTATATTAGCTTTCATATCAAGAGTGACATCTCATTTTCTCATTTGAAGCATCTCTATTTTTACCTTCTCCCATTCAGCCTCTGAAGAAAAATAATGTATGTTAGAACACAGAATCATTCCGGGGTCACTGCTTCTACTTTATATTCTCAATTCACTCTTAGTAGTTCAGATTTAAGAGGTTCGGTCTGTTTCCTTCCTTAAATTCTGCTTTATGTAGCTACATTAGAAGGCACAAGGTATGCACTCTGCTGCTGGGAGGGCTCACTACTGTTTGCAGAGGCTGCTAAGTTTAGCCTTGTAAAGTCCACACTTGGGGGTATTCTACCAGGAAAATGTGGTGAAGAACAGCATACAGATCTCAAGATGCTTAAATAGCACTGAGAACCTGACAAAGGTCTTTAAGTTATGTGTTCTTGTGCCTTTTGCAGTACATATTTTTATAAGTTTATACCCTACTGGAACTTGCTGGAGGCATGTTTTAATTTTAACTGTACCATTTAACACTAGCAGTTCTACTGAGCTGGGGAGTAAACTGCTTCAGTGCAAAAGGAAGATCCACTCCTGTCTTAAATTCTTGTATTTGAAAAGTAAAGTTTTCCAGCTGTACAGCAAACAGGAATGGCAAAAGGTGTAAACTACAAACTACACTCCCAAATTAAAAAAAAAAAGGATCCCTTGGTCACATAGAAAGTCGTCTTCAGATCATTATGATTAGCATTTTGAGAGCACATCGAGAAACCTAAATCAAGAAAAGCCTTATTCTATCTACAGAGTAAAGAATTTCCCTCGTTCTAAAGACAGAATATTTTAAACACAGTAGTGTGAAGGGGAGACAGGAGTAGGGAGAGAAGTCCTTTGCTTATCATCTGTCAGCAGGTTTGTGGCCACACCAAATTTGACAATTCTCTTTTTGATTTTCTATCAAGGAACTTTCCATATCTTGGATGCAAATGATTATTAAAGTGGAAGTGTGATCTTTTAAAGCAATGTAAAAAAAGGTTTCAGAAGATCATATGGTTCTTGAAAGAGGGCGAGAACAAAAGCTGTAAATAAAACCAGTAGATTTGTGACCAGCAGAAAGAAACTTACCTTCCTATGGATTTATGCCATCAGTTTGAACAATGTGCACTCTCAGATGTCTAATAAGCAATGAGCTCGTGCTACAGCCTCTCTCTCGTGGGAGGAAATTAAATGGATCTCTTGTTTTTACCTGCCTTTCTATTTTCACCCTGTAGAAAATAATTTCCTTGAGACCTCTGTCCTCCTGTCAAAAATGTGGTTGAAATTGCCCAGTCAGCTCAACATTATGGTGGGAGAGGCACAAAATCAGACATTTAAGCAGTTATAGACATATTGTTTCACACACACTCATGCATACAGCATGATCAAAGAAGCCATATATCCTTAGGAAAACAGGCTAAAAATAAATGTAATGCTACTTTTCTGACAGCCATTTGGAACTTTGGCAGGAGAAATTGTTTTATTCAATAGCATTTCATACAGAAATATATAAGCTACAATGTTGCCTCCTATACTCCATGAGGAAAATGAATTTGACCTCCAGGCCTCCTTGCTATTAATCTCCATCAAATGCCCCTGCCAACACCCCTCCAGAGGCCATGATCCCGCAGAAGCACTTATGCCCATGAGCAGCCCTATAGATTTCAACTGTCACGGGCTTAAAGTTTAGCATTCCTGAGAGATCACTGTCACATTAAGTTCAATCTTTAAGAAAATATTGAGAAGGTTGGTCTGGGCAACATGCACCACCAAGGTATTGTAATGAAATTCCCTCAACCAGCTCATTCTACTCAGAGGTAATTTTGCACCAGAAGTAAAAGTATTGGGGTCAGTAAAGTTAGGTTAGAATGGATTTACCCCATGCCTGTACCTACAAAATGTCTTAATAGTGCACTTTGAAAAGCACTTGCCAAGCTTAAGACAGGAAATCAAAGCCGAATGAGTGAGAACTGAGTCTTGAACTGAGGCCGAGTAGTGCCACAGAAACAACAAAGGAATCAGGAGACACACATAACGAGCTTCTGCTGTACCAGCTAAGAACTGTCAATCAGGTGGGTAGGTTTTTCCCCAAGTTAATTAAGCTTCAGAGTTGATCTAAACCCCATATATTTATAAAGAAAAAGCTTTGGTGGGATTATTTTCAGAGTGATCGAGGTCTTCTGAAAGCCTAAGAAGTCAAGAATGACACAAGAAAAAATATTATAAGCTGGCTGTTGCAATTATAAATAATGCAAATCAAGTACTTAGGAACTCCTAATTCCTACAATATTAAGCAATAATTTAGCTGTGTGCGGCTGTTTAATTGTGAAATTTTTGCAAGAATTTCAGCTCTTCATAGAGAACACAATAACTAGACAAGTAATTTCAAACTTTTGCTGGCCAGCGAAAGAGTACTGAAGAAAAAGTAGTGCAGAGGATACTGATATTGTACTTTGCTCACCCTGCCAGCTTGGACTATGGTGGTGCAGCTGTGGATGCAGATATGTCAGAGTTCTCCAAGACAAAAGCTTGTCAGTGAGTGACAGAACTGAAGCCTTTGAAGTCATACTTAAGGTCATGAAGAAGAGTGGATAAGTCTCTTCCTTTTCTGCTTCTCAAGTGTCTATATGTGCCACCAAATAGGCTCTTTTTAGCTTTGCTGTCATCAATTAAGCAGGCAGTGCCTTCTCTGTAACAGATCCTCAAAGACTTTGGAAATATAATAACAGCACTCATTTATTGATTGCTTTGATCAGATACTAGGCAGGAGGGAAGAAAACCTCAACATATACATCAATAAACAACCTGGAGCCTCTAAAGCCAAACTGAAAGAACCTGAGAACAAACAATGAGGCTGAGATGCTCAAAAAAGAAAACCCACGACAGCGAATCAATATAAAGCCTTGTGGTAAAGATGCTAAAGTAAGAGGAAAAATGATGGGTAACTGTGGAAAGAGCTGTGCGGCCTGCATTAAGATGCTGGGGCAATTAGTAAGGGATCCTTCAGGTGCAAGGATCGGGTGAAACCATTTCCCTTTCTCCAAATGGCTACAGAGAAAGCTTGGAGTGACAAGGCCTCGGACAAGGGTCGGATTAGGCAGGCTGAATCAAGGCACTGATTTTGCTGCATACTTCTGACATCAGGAAGACATGGGGCTTCGTGACATCTCCCTTTCTCTGAACACAAGTGGCTTGTACTTTACATGGGTGCTAATGGTGAACACAGTGGGTTTAGATAGGTTGTACACGATGGCGAGCTATTTATGCTGAAGTTTTTCCAGGTATGCTTATAGTATAGATACATTAGGGAGTGATCCAGAAAAATAAATGGGAAGGGAAAAAAAATGGCAGGTCATGTGCAGCCTTTTATTGAAGCTTATTAAGAGAAAATGACAGGAAAAGGCTTTCAACTGAGATGAAAGGAATGCTTGTTACAAGAAACTTCAAAAAGCCCTACTACCTCAGTATTGTTTCTTGAGAGAGCCAAGTGGTGACCCAGTCAGAGTGTCTGAATATTTTGATATCTGTTACTGTATGTTGTCTGTCTGGCAAGTTGTAAGGTAGAGCTACCTATAGACGTTTAACATCCCATTGATGCATTTTTCAGAAGTTCCATTTCTTCTGCAAAAGTAAGCACACAGGTTGTTTTTGGAAGGCTATTCATTCCTTTGATACAATTGATTCTATATTCTCAAAGGGAAAGCTATTAAATATGTAGATACAGAATAACATCAAGCGACACTAAGTCCTAAAATACAGAAGAAGTACAAGACATAGTATCAAAGACAGTGAACTCGGGGATCTGAAGTGTCCATGAAATGAAACAGAGGTTTAGCGAGTCCTGGAACTATAACACTGCAACAAGATTTTGGAGTCTGTTATGCAAAAATCTTTGATCTTCATGTTCAGATTTCAAAGAAACTCTAATCTTAGCTCTTTGGTGGGATTTGGGAGCCAAACTCATCAGTGTGAGACCATGAGTATACAAACACGGCCATGAAATATGCACGTTTGTTACCTTCTGGTTATTGTCTGTGCTTGCATTTTGTCTCCATTAGTTTTGGATGTTTTACCTCTCAGCAGAAGAGATGTAAACTCTCATTCAGTTACTAACTGGGTACAGGCATGCCTGCAGGCTCACATGGAATAGTGAATAGAATAACTATTGTGACTACTTGCCCATTTTGCTAAAGCAGGATAAGAAGGAAAGAAGTAGTATGAGAACATTGGAACCACCAAAGATTGATTTGACACGGGATTTGTATCCTGTTGTCTATCTTTGGCATAAAAACTTCTATCAGTATAGAAGGACTGGCTTACTTTGCAGAGCATCCTTCAATCTTGGTCTCCTACATGCATGTCCTAAGCTTTTCTAAAGCTGTGACAAGAGAGGTTACACACAGCTGTCCACTTCTGGAAGAAAGTTCTTGAGCATTCAAAAATATTCCCCAAGTTAGACAGGTGGCAGACAGCAGATGTCACAAATGACCCACTTTCCGTGTAGGAGAGACTCAGCCTTTGAAGATCCAGGCTCCAAGTAACGCTTTTTCTGTGGCTCAGGCCCAAATAACCCACATTCCATACAGAAATGTCTAAAGCTGCTTGAGATCACAGTGTAGTTTCCCACTCACACAAGATACACACAGGATACAAATAGGTGCTCTTGTTTCCATCTATCAGATTAAATAAACAGGCAGTGAAAGTGTGAGCTTCATTTTCTCAGGAAATAAGACTAAGAAGAGCCTCCTGTGAACTGTTGAAGATCAAAAATGCCAAGTTTCACCAGTTCCTGTTGCTAATGAGGAAAACATTCATTACAACTGTTTTCAAGAGTAACAGTATGTTTGCCTCCACAAATGGGTATCATTGACAAGCACTATTTGTAGATATTTCGTAAATGCTTAAACCTATTTTTAATGCCATAATAAAACCGTTGCAGAAACTGATGAGTCAGCAATGCTCTGATACTTTTTTTACTAATTATGTGCTAAGGTTTATGAAACTAATAACTGTTTTTAATAGTAGTGAGGAGAAAGCTTGCATTTAGAGAATGCATTAAAATTTGCACAGGTAATTGGATTGTATGGGAATTCAAGATAAGACTAACTTAATTAAAATGAAATTTTAAAACAAATGACCCAGTTTGTTTTTCAATTCCTTCATGCCACCTTGAAAAAATAATTTACATCTCAGTATAATTGGCACATAGTCATAAGTGGGTGTTACGAGTACTAGATGAGGAGGAGAGCTAAGCAGAGGAAAAGGCAATTACAGGTTCCAGAGTTCATCTATTACATTTACAGTCATAAATGTCCAGCCAATTGGGAGAGGCGAACAACCAACTACTAAATGATGCAGTCACCTCTTTTCTTCCCCTTTGTCTCTCCTCCTACCTTTCCCCCCTGTGCTTACTACTTTCTTTTAGACCACCCTCACCAAGACAAATTAGCTTGGCAGGGTGAGGTCTACATTCCCCTGTTCTCACCCAGCTTCCAAGATGACATCATCTATCTTCTGCACTAGCTAGCAAACACTCCAGCATTTCTGCACTGTGTTTTCACCACCCAGTTCGAATCTAAAAGGGTCTTTCCTCTTAGTCTCTGTGCATCACATGTGTCTCATCATACAATTCCCTTGGATACTGAGGATATTGAGCCTGTCTAGGTGTGAGTCTTGGTGATTAGAAAGTGCCCAAGATATCAGAGGAGACATCTAAACGCTCTAGGAAAAAGAAAGGTCTATCATAATAATCCATCTGGCTTCAGTACCTGTAAGCAGAGACTGGTGATCCACTGTGCTTATGCATCCACACCCTGGCACCTATCATCCTGCACTCACTACCTTGCTAAAAATGAATAAAAGATAAATGAAAGGAATTATTATCCCAAATTAGATCCAAGATGGAGAGTGCACATGACATACTCAGGGTCCCATAAACTGTCCCAAAGCAAAGAATTGAAACCAAGCCCTTGGAATCCCTGCCCAGAACTTTTTTCCTTCCTTGATCATGTGCAAGCACCCTTCAACTAATGCAATTCACGTACCTTACAAGGAAACAGCTTTTACTGTGAGGGTGACCGAGTACTGTCACAGATTTCCCCGAGAGGCTGCAAAATCTCCATCCTTGATGATATGAAAAAATGCCTGGATGTGGTGCTGGGCAACCAACTCTAGACAGTCCAGCAGCAGGGGACTAGGTATGATGACCTATAGTATTCCCTTCCCACCTCAGCAATTCTGTAACTTTGCAATCCACACCTTTCCAGAAGGAAAACTGCACTGCCTTTTTATGTACTTCTGTTGGGTAAGTCTCTTGCCAAAAGTGAGCTCAGGCCTGAGGTTACACAGTGTTCACTCATCTGCCCAATTTCACAGTGCCTTTTACAGGTCACAGTTGAGAAATACAATTATTCTCTATTTTTTATTTTATTTTTTGTTTTCCCAGGGAAAATTCCTTTTCTCCAGTAGGATAAAAATAGCCTTCCACAACTGTTCTATCCGTTTAAACTTAGTGAATAATTGAAGAACGCTTTCTCAGTAGTTAGTAATAAAAGAGGTTTACTCTGAACCTTTCTCCATTATCCAGTGCCATCATTTTCCTCCGTTGCTGAGGTTGCAAGAGAAAAGCAAGGGGTGGCAGGTGCTTGTATATCTCTTCATGAACAAATGAAGCAAATTCTCCTGCCATCTGGCTGGATGTGAATCTGCAGTAACTCCATAGGATAACTGAGAATAATTTGAACTTACTCAAGAACAACTGAAAGCTAAATGTTAAATTACATCTTTCTCCTGGCATGTTCAAAACAACATGTGACAAATGAGACTGACATGTCTATAAATGTATGAAAAACTATCAAACCCATATGGCTTTCTCTTTTTTACCAACCCTTTCCTCCTACTTTCTCGATTATTCACCTGTGGGTACCAACATTTATCTAAAGGCAGTTTTCCTGCTATTCTGTCTTGGTTCTTCCCTACCCATGTAAACCAGACTTCACTGAATTTGTTCTCTGCTAAATAGATACTCCTTTGCGTACAAAATAGTTTCCTATGGCAACCATTGGCAGCTTAGGCTCCCAGCCTACAGAAGAAGAGGTCTGTGCAAAGAAACCTCTTCCTCCATTCCCAGCACTATTTGGAATCCCTTCTCTTTTACGGCAAATATCTATCTGGTTACAGCCCCAGGTCAAGGTCTCCTACTTCTACATTCCACTGAAAGACTGGGCCCTGAATTTAATTTTTGCCAGATAAAGGTTTGAACTACTCCACCATACAGATATCTGAAAAGATGCTGGATATTCAACTGCTTTAATTTTCTTCTAATTTCTTTCATGGCTATAATGGTACTTACATAGTTCCATCTCAAAACAGAGGACATTCATGTTAACATCTAGGGGAAAAAAAAAGTGTAAGGGAGAGAGAATATTTTTATTTATTTAGGTCTCTTATTTGGTGGTTGGTTTTAGGTTTTGGGGCTTTTGTTCTTGAAAGTCAGTAAGAGCAAGGGAGAATTTTGAAAGTGTAGGGATGCTAGATCACACATGCAATGCATTAAAAGTTCAAGCCCTGGGAGTGATCAAGGTTATTTAGGTTTTATTTATCTATGGACTCCTCATAGGCTTTATTATTGGCTTTATGGTTGGACTCAATGATCCGGTGGGTCTCTTCCAACCTGGTTATTCTATGATTCTATGATTATAAGGAAGAAGAAAAAGAAATTTCTGCAGATTATTTCTTTTCTTGGAAGAGGAAATTAAAGGGTCCTGGGTATGGTACTGAGAAAGTAAAATGAAACATTTCCTCATTTTCTGTTACTAGAGCTTTATGAATACTAGAAATCCTAGAAGGAGTGAGGTTTTACATAACATGGATGGAGAGCTCAGTCACAGAAAAAATGAGCTACCAGAAACCCCATGCTGTGAATTGACATTGAATTGAACTGAGCCTATAATACTTTGTTTGAGGATGAGGGAACAGAGTACAGAATAAGGCATCCTTTTCTTTGATGCAGACCTTAACCTGCTGCCTCTAGGAAATTGAGTGTTAAAAGGAACTGCTGTGCTTTTGCATACTGTAACACTACAAAAGAAGAGACACGAAACTTGCCCTAATTTAAAAACAAACAAACAAACAAACTCCAATAAAAACTGCTGAAGAAAAATCATAGCTCATACTTGTGAGATCATTCCTATTCCTTAATTTTTCTGTTCATTTTAAATTTACTCTGAAATCCAACACTAATGCACAACACTAAAACAACTGACAATTATATCATTCCCTTTTATTTACTTTTTCCTCAAATTCTGCCTTATTTTGAATTTTGCCTTAAAATTTTCACGTTGATTCCTAAAAAATTGCAATAAAAGAAAATTAATAGAAAATTAACTCGTGTTTCACAATGAAAAAGTCATGACTTTGTTTAAAAGTGCCTTATAAAAAGCTCCATAAGAGATATTGAAATATGAGGTACTGAAAACTCAATAACCAGACCTTTTGAAGAGGTTCATTGATTACAAAACATTGCAGTTGGCAGTATTTGTTGAATGAATCCTGCCATTCATTAATGAGGTGTCATGGAGAAGAAAGAGCAAGTGAAAGCAGGAGCAAAGGGACCACACTTGGAAAGATGATGAGGAAGGAGTAAGCACCTTTGAGCAACAAGCAGTAAATGACAAATGTATGCAAGAGCAGAAAGGGAAGTGTTCATGATTTTCAGCAGGTTCTCCTTAAGATTGTAGGTCTTCAAGGACCAGGCTTGTGCTGCTTCTGAACCTCAGACTCCTACTGACTCCTACTGAACCATTTTCCCTGGTGAGCTGCGTTTACTCACTTCCTACCTATGCTAGTCTAGTCTTTCTATGGCTTCAGGCTGTGCTGTGTCTAACAATTTAAGTTTTCTTCTTTTTTATTTTCCTTTTTTTTTTTTTTTTTCTTGATAATCAGACCCAACAACCTTTCCAGCTAACAAAACCCCTTGGATCCATGGACCATTGTTTATAGTTAATGAGAAACTTAAATCAGCATTTGGTGTTCCCAGTATTTTTGTGAGCGTTCGTGTGCTGGGACATAACAGTTTCTTCCTTTAGATTCTGTTAAAGTTGATGGTACTAGTTACAGTCTGTAAAAGCCACATGACTTCTTCGTTAAAATGCTGATGGGACTTAACAGGGTAAAGAGGTGAACTGGTGCTGACCATATAGGATTCAGGTTTTTGGCTAGGATTAACCCTCCTGTAATGCACAAGAAATCCAGCTGCACAGGCGTTTATCTTCATTCCCTAATGAAGCTACTTGCTACCACATAATAGGTACAGTTAATGTTTCACTATCTGGACACATCTATTTCTATATTAATAACTACAAAACAGTAAATTAATAGGATGCAAAGCAGGTTCACAAAAGGCTCTGTGGTTATTGGTAACAAACAAGGCTGCATAGATCCGTGGAAGCAGTACGTATGAAATAACACACATATGACATGAAATTAGTTTGGGTGCATGGTGAACAGGAAACACTAGTGTCTCCCAAACAGAAAGCATAACAGAAACAGAGACAAACCAAATATTAAAGGAAAGAGAGATGAAAAGAACAATTAAGAAATCCCTTTTGGAATAAATCAAATATGAGAAAATAAAACAGGTGCAAGAGAAGCAAAAATCACTTGGCAGTAGAATAGCATCATATTTTTACATGGGATTTATACTCTCAGAAGCAAAAGGAAAGAAGCACTGTCTTTCAGATTATCAATATACTGGACAGGGGTCCAGCTAGATGGGGATGCTCTTCCATAGAGATATGCCATAAAATTGATTTTCAGTTTCTGTTTCAAAAAAACTAAACAGCAGGCAAAGGGCAAAGGTGACAAAATGACTGGAGAAGGAAAAAGCTTAAGTGAAGGGATAATATACCTGGCATTTTCTGCAGTCTCTTATTTAGACTGCTAGAGTCTCAGCAGATAGAGGTATTTTAGGAATTGAAGGTGCATCTTACCCATCCCCATTCACAGCTTAGTTTGACATCTATGAAAAAATTGTCTCCCTGTTAACTGTGTACCAAAGAGTGACAGCTTGTGTGTTACTGTTCCTGCTAATAATACTGCAAATATTTTTGAAGCATTTTTTTTATTTCTTGATCATCATTGTAAGAGAAAAAAGGCAATAGAAGCATTTAAGTGTGTGTTAAATTCTGGCATGTATTATTAATAAAGGAACATAGTATTCTTTTAAGTATATTTTTCTTAGTTCTAATGATTTGTGTGAAAATTCTGCTTACTAAGTTAAGCTCTATTATATGAATTCCTTCTAATTGTGTTCCAGCACTGGAAACATTTCTTCATGGCTTAAATCATTGGTCAAGTAGATTTCAGCAGATATGCAGAAGTTAAACATGAAGAGAGTTGTTCTCACTACTGAAATGTATTCTCATTCCTGCAAGATGCATGCTGTGTGAAAGAAAACATTCTGAATTCATTTGATGAGGAACTAATTTAGAACTACTATAGGAAAAGAAAAGAGTGGGAGTGAAAAATCAATTTTTGGAAAAGGTCTTTTTGTTCAGGTTTTGTTTCATTTATAGATTGAGAATCTTATAGAAAAGCTGATCCCTAGTCAGTTCTGCTTTCCCATTTAGTCAGACAATGAAAATTTTTGTATAAAACCAAAGAAATAACAAACCCAAGCCTTTTTGGTTTGTTTTGGGGATTTTTTTTTTTTTAAGGGGTAGAAAGATAAAGATATAAAGTTTGATAATAAAAACTTATTGGCTATTTTGTGAAACAAAAATTTTTTTCAAAACCTTGGGAAACCCACATTAGCCTGAAACCTACAATACAATGCAGGGAACATCTTTCTGAATGATTTGCCAAATTTTAGCTAGTTTTAATAAAAATTATTCTTTCTCTTGTAGCTATTAAACATCACATCTTAATGTTTGTGGTAGCTGAAGGGATAAAAAAAAAACAGGGAAAATTACTGGCTACTTTAAGAAGTTCTTACCTGCTTACTGTATCACTCTATTGACCACTAGGTTTGGAACACTTATGAGTAAGACTGTCTTCTACTGTATCACATAGATATAATCATGGGAGTTCATCCTGCCACTGTGAAGTCAATGAAAAAACTAATTTTTATTTTAATTAGAGAATAAATCTCTTTCCTCAGACACAGCTGATGTATTAATACTTGTGAGTAACCCTGAGAATCTCATTTAAGTCTAGCACCCAAAATGACTGGAGTCCAGCTATCATAGTCATCTAGTAAATGGGGCAAGGAAACTTACTCGTATACTATCACTTTATAAACAGGATTATAAAAGGAGATCAAAAATACCATTTACTTCAAAGTAACGCCAGCATGAATTTAAGTACTCTGCAGAGCTTAATATATAAGTATATGTACATGCACTGTTACACAGTATTGACTAAAAATAAAGATCACAATGAACTGTAAGGAAGCTTTTCAGTATTTATTTTAAGGATATTCATAATCCCTTATGCAAAAGAAAAAGCTACTCAATGAAGTGCAATGCAGTGATCTTCAGATAATTTTCCAAAGATTGGTCTGAATTATATGTTATATTGAAGTGATTTGATGGCTACACCTATCAATATGAAAAACAAAGCATAGTCAGCAGACATTTTCTGAAACAAGTAATTAGTAAGGAAAACTATTTCCTAGGCTGCTTGTAATCGTGGCTAATAATCATTAATTATTTTCTTTTAATGTATTTCTTGCTACCTAAAGTTCATACTATGCATTTTAATAACAGTAATATCCAGCAATATGTAGCAATATATATTAGCTGTTACTCAAAGACACCCTGTTTTCAGAAAGACATATTAGTACCCTGTGCAGGAAAAAACAGCTGTGACATGCCACAACCTTATAAGCTTTCAGGACTTCAGTGATGGAAATGAGCCTTTATAACCAAAAGCAGTTACATAACGAACCCTTTATGAAGGCTTTCTAGATACATGTTAACTGAAATATTCAAAATGAAATGTAATTACAGAAGTCTTGACCTGAGGGTCAGGTTAAAAAGGAATAACCAGGAGATATATGAAAAAGTATCACTAATTCTTGAAAAAAATATTCAAAATACCTTTCTAGTATGATCTGGCTTTTCGTGTTATTTATATGGCTTCAACACTGAGAACCACCAGCTATTTTAAGGAGCTGTTAATGGTACATTCATTTGACAAAAAAAAAAAATTAAGCAAAAAGTGTGGAAGTGCGCTTGGAAAAATAAGATTACGGAAAATATCCTCTGTCACAGCTTTGGAGATGAAAGTTATTTACCTGAAAAAGACATACAGCTCCAAACAAACTAAACATCATTGCACAATCTGTCATCATGGTCAACTTTGTCAGGTTGTATCATCATATGCTATGATTAAGGGAGTGTGAGAAAGGTCTCTTTAAAGCGGAGGGTGGGGCAGGGAGGGGGAAGGGGAAGAAAGGTTCCTATCTCCTGCTCTTTATTTTTACAGAGGACAATTCATGGTAATGAGGTTCTTCATGGTCTGGGTATTAAGAGAGTCTTTGTCTTCAACCTGCCACAGGGCAATGAGAAAGTACAGCAGGAATCTTTACTGCTTTTACTGAAGCTTTCACTTTTAGTAGACATGGTTGTGAGTAGATACCTGATTAATTAAATTTGAAATATAAAGGCATCTGGATATAACTTTTTCCCTTGGACGCTGCTGGCAACAGGAACTGTCTTGGTGTAAGTGTACAAGGTTTAAATTTGGCCTTTTTACTGAGGCCACTGTTTCCATTGAAATCCATTCTCATGATGCAAATGTAATATAAATTAGTGACTCCCTTATGCCAATGACGACTCATCTGGTAGGCTGTACAACATTTGGCTTCATACCGCAAGACTGATTGCTTTTCTGAACGTTGAAGTGCCTCTAAATTGAAGTTGAGTTACACTATTAATTGATTCAGGATGGCTTTTTTTTGAGTAATTATGTTCAAGAAGGGTCTGTCAATACAATTTGCTACCGATTGTCACTGCACTGTCAAATATAATGGAGCTGGAAGTACACAGGACAGTAAACTTACATGACTACAGCAGTATTTGCAAAAACAATCTCCATGTAGAGGAAATATTGAGACAGTGAAGTTACATCTAATCTATTTTTCATTGCAGAGGGTGTTATAATAAATGTAGGTTTACTGTTTACTTGGAAGCTCTGTAACGTTCATTTATGTATTGAGGTAATGGTGATTTGTCAGTAATGTATCTGTGTATTCACACAATTTAGGCTCAAATCATTGCATTGCAGCACTGAGATAGAAAACTGCGCAAACACACATTGCATAATCCCTCAGATAGATTTTTGAAATATGTTAAGTTGTGTAGATGAGGGAAAGGCAGTCCAGAACAGTTCATCAAGTGCCCAATAACTCAGCGTGAAAGTCAGATTTAGAACTTGGGTGTGCACAAATGAGGGAAGTGCTCGAGGTAGTTGATTATTGGTCTTCTGAGTAGGAAAAAAATTCCAGTGAGCACAAACCTCAAAGCATGTTTTGCACAGAACTAAGATCATCTTCAAGAAACTATCTTACAAAATAGTAATATTCATCCCATCTGTCTTCCAATGATTTCTGACAATTTGCTAGAGGATTGTTTTGGAAATCTTTTGATTACTTCATGCTCGCATATAGAAGAGAATGGCACATTGGAGACTCCTTCAGTTTTGTTTGGTTACAGTCAGAAATGGGCAGTTAGGCCACGGGAGATTTTTCCTGAGCACAATTAAAATTGTATCTCTGCCACTTGTTCTTGCTCATCTCACTGAACTTAAACTGGAGAATAGCTTTTAGCCAAAGGTACCCTGAGGGACTTCTTGGGCAGCAGAAGCTAATCTATATGAGAGTTTGATGGGAACGGTTGGACTCGATGATCCGGTGGGTCTCTTCCAACTTGGTTATTCTGTGATTCTGTGAAACCTTTACGCATTTCCTTTAGTTACTCTAAACTACATACCAGGTCCAGTGACTTTCATTTTAAGGTGACACCATTTCTGAAAGTAAAACTATTTTCCTTTCTATGGTCTGTAATCAACAGCAAGATAGAAGTCTAGTTTATAATTAAACCTTAAAGTCATGGCAACTAATACATTATATTCTCTAAACTCTAGATAGTCATTCACTGTAAGTTAAGAATTTTAATATTTATTATTTTTCAGAAAAACAATTTTACAGTCTTCAGGCAAATATAGACTTCTTTCACTGCTGTATGAATAAATTTAACTTACTTATGTCTTACTTTTTTTCCCAAGATCCACCTCAGATCCAATATACAATTTTTTTTCATTACATTTCCTATTTAAGGATAAAAAGGATGCAAAGACACCAGACTAGTTCATACCCCACAGGCTAAGATTCTCCTCCGGTAACCCTATTAAAAACAAAAGGATGACCTGTATGAGTTAATACTGGAGAGCTAAGCAATGGTCACAAGAGTATAATACAGATCTATTGCATAAATATTCTATAAAACATCCACGATTGATTAGGTTAACTTTTTTTCGACACCAGAATTGTGACTGTTCTCCTCTTGTGCAGCAGAAGTGCAAGCTGGCCAGGGATTTAAATCATTAACTTAGCTATTTGCTTACAGAACAGGATTGAAACACCTGCTAATTTGCTGAGGCAGGTGGTTCTGTTCATCTTCTCTAATCACCTCTCTATATTTCTCAGGTACTGTAGGGGCACTGAGTTAACCAGTCCAGTTCATGTTTCAGAGGAAATGTAATCAATAAATCACATATATTAGTCTGATGTCCACACACAGGGGTTTTATTATTAAGGATATTTTGGAAGGTTCACTGAATATTACACATTGAAATAAGTATCTGTTGCCTGGGAGCAATTTCCAAGCTGTCTTCCGGGAACCAGGACACACTTAGAAGGATTTAGTGGTAGAAATCTTTTATTTAGAAAATCCATTTCTGCAATTCACGTGTTAAAGCAATAGAAAATGTTTCTTTGCCAAGTTCTGTAAATGCACGTGAATAGCTCCACACCCCTGAAACAGAGATAATTTCTGCAGAAGTTCATCCTAGAGATGTATTTCTAAGCAGGTGTTCTGCTTCACTGTTCACATCTTGAACTGAGTGCGTTCCATCATGTCTATCATTTTTTCCTTACACAGTCAAGGAATTTAGTCTTTTCAGCTGAGTGAGCTGAGAAAGGAGAGTGCATTACTTCTCATTTTAAAATATTACATAGTACCTGGCTCCTGCGTATGTCTGAAAAAAAAGTAAATGTGTAATGAAATAGCTGGGAAAACAAAGCACAAATTATCACATATATCATGCTCCACATTTACAGTAGCAGAAGCAGTAGTACCTTGGAAGTATTTCCCTCCCATCTCTCCTTCTTGATCATTGCTGCTGCTTATTTTGTCCTTTTGTTTGCAGAAGTCACAAACTCCTTCCATCTGTCAAACCATCATTTATCAGAAATGAAGATTTTCCAGACAAAGTCAGCTCCAGTTACAGGAGGCAAGTGTCTCTAGGTACTTGACTGAGAAGTTTCTTTTTCTGGTTCTGTCCTTAAGCAAAGATTTGGGGAATGGGGAATGGAGAAGGAGTCTATTAATGGCCCTTACTTCAAAAGATAGTTCCTATCTCATGCTTGATATCCAAGACTATAATCTTCACTGAAGAAGGTCACACGTATTAAGCAAAACAGGATTTTCCTACTTGAAATCACAGAACAAGAAGTCCAAATGCCTGATTTGCATTGCTGATATCTGACTTTCAGAGAAAATTCTACCTTTGTTTCTATGGAAATTAAATGTGTTGAAAGAAGAATTGATCGAATCCCTAGGTCCAATTCTAGCTCTAGACAACTTGAGCTTTTCAAATATGCAGTCTGTCATGAAATCTCCTGTTAGATTTCAGGCAGATTTCTTACCTTCCCTAAGACTTCTCTATCTGTAAAGGGGGGGTTATACTTCCCTGCCTCATGTGCAGATGGTGAGCTAAATCTTCTAAGTACTATAGCGCTTTCTGACGTACAGTGCAGACTGAGTTTTCAGACACAGGACAGGGTATAGTATTTTGCATTTAAAACATTTCCATGTGAATCATAGAATCATAGAATCACCAGGTTGGAAAAGACATCATCAAGCCCAACCATACTTATCTGCCCCTAAGCCATGTACCTGAGCACCTCTCCTACCCTTAAATACTTCCAGGGATGGTGATGCAACCATCTCCCTGAGCAGCCTCTGCCAGTGCCTGATGACCCTTTCTGTGAAAAATTCTTTTCTGATATCTAGTCTGAACCTCCCCTGATGCAGCTTGAGGCCGTTCCCCCTGTCCTGTCCTCTGTCACTTGGGAGAAGAGGCCAGCACCCTCCTCTCTACAACCACCTTTCAGGTAGTTAAAGAGAGCAATAAGGTCTCCTCTCAGCCTCCTCAAGGCTAAACAACCCCAGCTGTCTCAGCCACTCCTCTCCAGCCCCTTCAACAGCTTTGTTGCTCTTCTCTGGACACACTCCAGAGTCTCAACATCCTTCTTGTAGTGAGGGACCCAGAACTTAACACAGTATTCAAGGTGCAGTCTCACCAGTGCTGAGTACAGGAGCAGCATAACCTCCCTGGACCTGCTGGCCACACTGTTTCTGATACAAGTCAAGATGCAATTGGCCTCCTTGGCCACCTGGGCCACTGCTGGCTCATGTTCAGTCAGCTGTCAAATTAGTGCATGAGCAGTTTTTTGATTACTATAAATGAAAGCTTATTTTGGTGCGTTTTCTTGGACATTTCATACATGTGATATTTGAGTGATCAACCAAAATGAGCATTTCCTCAACATCTGAGTGAGACTCTAAAGGTATTTTGGCTGTAAGATCCAATTAGAGCAATTCCCCTCATCCCATCATCTTGCTACTTTTAAACTAGAAACACCACCGTAAAGCAAGTCCCTACTTACAGGAATTTGGCACTAGTCAGGCTGCTTAATGGGGACCAAAGCTAGCTCCAGGCTTAGAAGAAAGCTTCAATTTGTGAGGAAAATATCACCACAAAGATGTATGACAAAGACAAACCTCATTAGCCCTTATTTGTCTGGGATTTCTCTCCACTCAAAGAAATTTCAAATTGACGTATTAGAAGCCTAGCACCTGTGAAGCTACTTCTAGGAAAGAGGAAAAACTCTAAAGTTTATTTTGGAATCCAGCAAGAAAAGACGCCTGTGTGAGTAATTTTTGCAGGACCGGAGCAGTAGACCAAGAAGGCTTTTCCAGTAGGAAATATTTCTG
Organism: Phaenicophaeus curvirostris; assembly: GCF_032191515.1. Taxonomy (NCBI): domain Eukaryota; kingdom Metazoa; phylum Chordata; class Aves; order Cuculiformes; family Cuculidae; genus Phaenicophaeus; species Phaenicophaeus curvirostris. Next base: position 28,140,022 of record NC_091398.1, read on the forward strand.
AATTTTTGACTAGGTGATGAAGACTATATCCTCAAATATTACAATATCCACCAAGCTCGTAATGCTGACTGGGAACCCTTCTCCTATATGCTTCTTTTACAGCCTGGAGTAAACAGATGAAACTACAGATAGGCTGGAAAAAACAACTAATCCAAAGATGCCAAATAAGAGACTAGTAAAGGCAGGGCTCGACTACCTATCTGCTGAGAAATGACCCACTGGGCTGACTTTTTCTCAGAGCAAAGGTGTGCTAATTCAGCCCCAACTGAATAAAAAATACAAAGCTTCTCTGGGCTGAGCATTATGATCCAAATAACTTGCCTTCTTTGAATCCATATCTCACCATTCCAAAACACAAGGAGTACTCACTACAACAGAGGAAAAGACTACAAACCAGAATTTGTCATTCTGTATTTGTTTTACTTTGTTTTTACCATGATATTCTGCACATCAGTTTGTTTGATTGGGTCACTTTGCTCAATGAATTTTGTCCTCCTTCCAAACAGATGGTGCGAGCCTAGGAATGCTTTTAATAAATTTCTTTGTGTGCTGGTTATACAGCACTTATTTGGCAAATGTCACTCCACAGACACACTTCAGGTTTAAGATTATAGTGTAATGGCTTAAATCTTCCACCAGCTGCCACAAAATTAGAGCCACGTTAATATCAACAGAGATATTAGGAGTTCTGGTAATTCAGCTGTGGGAAAATTTTATAGGCATTTAAAAGATTTGCAGTGGGAAGGGATTGTGAAAGTCTGCCCTAGCATTAGATAGTACCAATATTAAGGCTTGAAAACCTGAAATACTTCTTGTGCTCTACTCTCTGGGCTGACCAGCCAAGGCTAGTAGTCCATATTTTAATCTCGGCAGCCTGGAAGGAATACCAGCAAGGTGAATATTATTTACTGAACTATCAGCAAAAAAGTTTTTGAAAATAAAGTGAAGTATATGCCATAGAGGGTTCCATACTGTGAAGCATCTCTAAAGTGGGAATTTCCTAACTCCTGTTTCTATATTGTAAGGAGATGCAAGATTGGAGACATAAGCATGCTTGACTGACTAGGTATGTCATGCTTTCCCACCCCCATTCTAGTTATCAGGTTGGCCTTTGAAACCAATTGCAAATACCTGGTCAGCCACAGCAAGGTAAATCCTGTCATTGCACATCCTGAATCACAGAGATAGAAAGTGCAGCCCAGAAAATAAAGCACAATTTAGACATCACAGCATAACTGGGGAATATAGGGAGAATTGTGCAGAAATCACAGGATATGGATAGCTCAGACTTTTAATAGGAGAGAGGGTACTTGAGCAGGCCAGAGAGTAAGGATTACTCCATGTAAAATCAGAATAATTCAAAGTAAAGACAGAAGAGAGCAAGCTCAGACACTGCTCTGGATGTTACATTCAGGTGGACTGCAGAGGCATACAGTCATTTTAATGAGATATACTAATCTTCCCTCTTCACCTCTCTTGATCTCTAAACTGCCCCAGACATCAATGCATTTTGCAGGGATTTCTACTGGAAGTGAATGATGTGGATGATATAGTTAAATGCAATCATAACAAAATTCCCCCATGTGTAAGGCAGTGCTATTCAGTTATTTTCACTATTATGGTCAATGGGGAGATTGGAATATATATTTTGGAATATATGTGATTGGCTATGGTCTGAGATGGGATATCGCTGTGGATAGAACACTACTTTGCTGTCTCATGGCAGCTCCTGTATTCCAGAGTGTATGCACATTATTTGATAGATGCAAATGAACATATAAAAGTTAAAAGGCTGTTTGAAAATGATGCTTTTTAGCCTGCAGTATTACATTAATTACACCACAGAGGTGTGAGAAACTATCATTAGTGTGATCACACTATAATGATGGATAAAGAAATCATTATAAGCAGAAAGGACTGAGTAGCCAGGATAATTAGGAGTTTGTCTGTTGAAAACCGTAATGGCAAAATGACAAAAAGAAAAAAAAAGTATTAAATAAAAATAAAAAGGACAACTTTTAATATTACAAGAGGTCTTGAAAATACAGCAGCTAATGGCGATATTCACTCAAAGAGCTCATTATTATAAATCTGCATTAGCATTAGTTTTTTCAAATCACTGCTGTTTATGAAATCATAGTTTACAGACTGTAGAGATCCCAGATTTAACTGTCATTCCGTAGAAAAATAGGTCTATGTCAAACCAGATTCAACAATCAGCAAGTACTCTTATCCAAATGTCTCCTGATATTTAGAGCTGAACTAATGGCTATTGTTCTGACTATAACAGGCCACTCTGAAGTTTTCTTAGATCTTCTTTTGGGATCTGACAATTTCAGATGTGTTTTAGGGGGGTTCTACACATTTTTATTAGGGCTTCTTTGAGGGAAAAAAAAGGATATAATAAGCAGTTTCTAGCTAGAAAACATTTAAGAAGCCTTTGGCTAAAGATGAGGCTAGTCCAGCCAGTCACAAAAATAGCTGGATTTTCTGAGACTTCCATACGTTAAAAATGGGGTTATGACCTACTACTCACTCTGAAACTTTGCTCCCAGGAGCTGTTTTCTGATGTGTTACCAGAAAAGTGGTCATTAAAGCTTTCTGAATTGCAAGTCAAACCAAATGCCATCCTTTTTATTTGAATGAACAAACGAAAAAACAATGAGTTGTATTTGCCCGGTTTTTACAAATGTAGTCTTTTTGAGAAAGAAAAATGAAGACTAGCAATATCCTCGGAGATATCCATCCATCTGCAAACATGAATGCACAGATTTGTGGTCATATATGGTATATTTCATCACCACAGGGTACATGTGTGATTTCTGTGACTGCACAATAGCCAATTCATTGAACAACTGGACTTCTTTACTCAGGTCTAGTGACCACAGCTGCAGGTCAAGTAACCTAACATGGAGAGCTCTTTGCACATAAAACTGGAGATACTCATATGTGTAGTTTTGTATGCAATCAGATTCCACAAAGGAAAGCTAGGAAAACACAGCAGTGGTGTCTAGGTCTTCCTTACATAACTGTTTTCTTCAAAATCATTCTTGCGTTTCGGTATACTTGAAAAAATGCCTTGTAATAAAAAGGTATAAGGATACACTTTTCAACATATATACATGTCTGTATGTAGATCAATATATATACATGCAGAGACATGTACTTGCACATATATATATGTACATACTGTCATGAACAACTCCTGCCCGGGATCTCAAGGATTTATCTGTATGTGACCAGCACTATATAACCATTAGCAGAGCAGGGAAGGACTTGAGTATTTGATTTGCGACTTCATGGAGATTTCCTTGGCTCTAATTGAGCAAACACTGGTTCACTGGGCTTGACATTGTTCTTGTACAGGTATAAAGCTGAAATAACTTTGTCAAGGGCAGGTGACCTTTTTGAACATAAACAAAAAGAATTATATCCTCCACTGAATAAAAACCATGAAGGAGATCTTCTAACATGCAAGGAAGGAAATTCATTATGTTTTGGTATTGTCTTGTGCTCCTTAAAGGTTATTGTTGTGTCTGCAATAGAAACTTCATCTGGATAGAATCTTTTATAGGCTTTCCTTTATAGATTTTTGTCTTGTTTTGGTCTTATTTGTTCTAGATGCTACATGCCAAGTACTATAGCTGGGCAGTAGCTCAGATGTATTCTTTTAAAATTCTTTATTATTCTCACAACAAAAGTCTCTAATTTACCTCATATGAATAGGTCTTGAAAGACAAAATAACTTACTTGGAATGGCAAAGGTATGATCTCCCACATCTTTTTTTCTATATAAACAAAACGAACCCTAACTATGGAATTAAAGGATTTGTCTCCCCTCCACTGGTACTACCTGTTCAGCCAGAGGCCTCCGTTAGAAGATGCAACAGCAGTTTTTGTTGCTGTGGTTGAACCTTATGACAGGAGGCAAATAAACCTTCTGTTTGAGACCAGCCTCTTACAATGATAAACATAAAACTGATGCTGCCATATGTTTTCTTGTCTTAAAGGTAGACAAAGTGGGGACAGTAGCAGGAGCTGGAGTTTTACTTTAAAAACATTGTAACATTTAACATTTTTTCCAGTGGGTTTTTGGAGTCATTCTGTGCTTACAACTGTAGAACACAGTAAAATGAATATAATACTGATGATTAAACATAAATGTTACTCTAGGTGTTACTAATGGAACTTGTGGTCCTGCTTTTTTAAACAGATTAAATTTGCTGTTCAATTTTCTATTAGAACATTTTCCCTTCTCGAGTTTAATTTGCATCTTGCTCTACAGAGTAGCAAAGAAAAATGCTTGCTGCCTTGACTCCTACATTACCTCTAAGCTACATGCTCTTCCATAACCAAATTGGGAAGAAAAATATCCTTTTAAATTGTTCTGGCATACAGTATCTTACATTCCAAGGCACTCCACAAATCAAAGTGATCATGTTTCACCCACATTGAGTTTACATCCCTGGTTTCATCAGGAGACTAATAAGGTATTTGTTAGGTCTGTCAGGCTTCAAATTATTTGTAAGAAAGATTCGAGATCTCATACGCTCTCAAAATATTCATAATCAACTGTTCTGAATCTTCTCAAATAATAAGAAATTATAAAAAAAAAAATTTCCATTTGGTACGGAAACTTTTAAATAAAATGATAAAGAGCTTTCAGAGCAATAGTTATGTCTCAATACCACACGTACAAAGAAACTTCTTTATACTGATATCCCTCATTCCTTACAAAAAATTTAGAACTTTTTGTAAATCTGTCTTACATCTTCATGTAACAGGCATAGGAAGAAGCAAAGCCATGTCCTTCTAGCCTGAGAGAGTGTACCATTAATTTAGGGAAAAAACAAACAATAAAATGCAAGGTTACTCCAGGCTTCCTGTTTAAAGACAATTCCAATCCGAGCAGTGCCTGCTTAGATGCTACTCCAAACTTCGGAACCTAAGGCATGCTGAATGAAGGTCTATAGAGAAATTACTCCAGTTATGTGGCAGAGAAGAGCTACTTACAGATAGGAGGATGAACAGTGGAAGTGATGTCTTAGTTTATAATTTTTACCTTGCTTCTATCCTTATATTAATATTTATTATACTTTGGTTTCTTTAGGAGAGAAATCCACTCTTCTGCAAGACTTAATTATGAAACCTCATGCAAGTTCTTTTCAGGGGAGTGTACTTTGGCTCTAGAGAATGTATTACTAATGAAATATTCCAGGCTCCAGGGCTTCTAAACCCAATTTTGTGCCATTTATTTTTTACTGAATTGATTGACAGCCGTGTTGACCAAGTCTAGGGGGAGACTGACATGGAGAATTAAATTGCTGAAAAGAGTTGAGTTCAGGAACAGGCCCAAAACAGTTGGGCAGAAGGAAAGGAAGGTTTCCATGCCAAAAGTTGTTTACAAGGAACTATTTATGTCACACAAGGATGTTTTTCCCCTTTATTTAAAGCATAAGATTAGTTTTCTGTCTGGACACCTCAGCATGTGTCTGTAATACACTTACAGTAGTTTTTGCAGTCAAGTTTAACTGGAATTGCACCAGCCCAGCTAATAATGGCAGATGTTGTCATTTAGAGTTCAGATTGCACTGGACAAGTCTATAAGTGTCCTTAGCTCCATCTTCAAGTTATCATCTTACTCCATCTTCAAGTTATCATCTTACTCCATCTTCAAGTGCATGTACTGCTGCTATTACCTGTACTAACTCACATGAATCTGCCTGTTCATTCTGTATCAAATCTTGGATTTAAGTAAAGGGATTCAGAGAACTTATGCCCAGACAAGAATGAAGATTATGTTCTACAACCCAAGAGAGAAACCAAGAGGATTAGTACTCAGTCCTAATAAATCTCACCTCTAACTTATGCATAAGTGACCAGAAAGTCTGCTTTATATTCCGTGACAGTGATATCATTTCATGTGAGGAGACTGATACCAAGGACACTTAATGTTGAGTCTCTTTAGAAATCGTGGTCTCACAGAGACTACAAAACACATGGATGTGTAAGGCCTGTACACAAGCTGGGGGAGTCTGGGATGGAGAACACCGCATGTGTAAAAGCAGCATATGTTCAGAATATTCAACATAGTAATAGTTACCAAAGAACTACGTGAGGACTGCAGCAATGAGCAAGGAGGCCCATTTTTGTTAGCCTTTTTAGCCTCACCCCCATAACTTGTATAGCAAGGAGCTGGCAAAGTGTGCTATTTCATTGTCCTTTAGCTCGTGCCATACCCTCAGCTTAAGACATCATGAGATATTGATCCCCTGTACTTACAGCATCTAAAAATAACGGGGGAGTAAGCAGTCTCCCCTGGCACCAGACCTGTGCACTGATCTTCAGAGGTGCCCAGCTTCTAAAATGTGATGATTTAACATTTTAGCACCCAAGTAGCACCAATTAAAAAACAAAAATCATGTTTTGATTGATTTTTACTGTTTTGTATTCAGCTCCCAGATTATGCATGCTTGTTCTCCTTATTCCTTTATTCCTTTTATCTCCTGCAGTTTCTCAACCAAATGATAACCTGACTTTTCTGCTTTCAAACTCCACTGAACTAACTGTGCCTGAGAAAAAAACAAACTCATAGTGATAATTTTATGTATAATTACTATTACATTTTGAGGATTTGAGACTGAAATATGCTTATTTGGGAGCTTCCCAGATGCAGAGCAGGAATTAAACAAAACATTCTCCCAATGTCTGGGTAATCTAAAATTGCAGTGTAGAGATGTATCCAGTTCCGCATCTGTCCAAACTCGTTAAGTACCAGTAATGTCTGTGCTAAATGTTGCACTGCTGGTATTCTCAGGAGTTTGAAAAAGTCTGTACTTCATATACTATTAGATTAGAATTCACTGCTCCCTATGTTGAATAGTCTTTTGTGTTCATTTTCACTGTTTGTTTTGTCTCTGATTTCTGCATCTTAAGGATATAATGTGAAAGTTTCAAGAAGGATCCTCTCAACACCACTCAAAAGCTTTGAATTCAGGCATGCAAAATAATTATAACCTGATTACTGAAAGTTGCTAACCATGGCTAAAAAATACTAATCATTAACTACAAGCTGTCTGTAGGAGAAATATGGGTTTTGCCACTGCTATTAATGAATACGACATAAAGAAGGAGTTCTCATAAGAACAGCAGCCTGATCTTTTTAATCAGCAAGGCCAAACATGCTACCAAAATTTTCTTCACGAGTACTAACCTGATTATATTGGGAGTTTAATATACCTCCCAAAGTCACTCAAGAACTTTTGACTCTGCTGACAACATCTAAATACGAGCAAAAGCCTGAACAAGACTTTGAAAAACTACCTGTTGGTTAATCATATTAAGTAAAGCCAATAAAACTTATTCTGATATATGGTAATGTTGTCTCATTGAGTTCTACTCAATAGAATAGAATAAACTACAGGTTCCCAGAGAATACCAGTATACCTGAACTGTCATTACTTTATTGTTATACAAACTTCAAAACAGTCATCTCTTTAGGGATACAAGATAAAACCATTTCATAACCTGGATTTACATCTTCCTTCCCCGTTTAACTTTCTCAGTTAATGACATAGTCTTATTCAGAAAAGAAGCTTCAAAACCTTCCTTTTATGCCTTTTCTATTTTGTTTCCTTTTGTCAGGAAACCAAGGACCAGAATTGAGGGGAATCTCAGAGCACACAGCCTAGAGCCCGGGGCATCAGGCACCTTCAGAAAGTCAGGCCAAGACAAGGAAGTAAACTTGTGCTTTGAGTGTCTGGATGAGACCCAAGGAGGGCAACCAGAGTCAGACACAGCTTTCTGATGGCAAGATGGAGACCTGGCATGAGCCAGACCAATAGCCAGTCATAGAGACCAGACTTATAGTCCTAGGCCAAGCTTAAATAGGATCAAGCTCTCATCATTGTGGCTGGAGGTGCCAAGTGAGGCAGGGCAGAGACATCAAGGCCTATTAGTGCCCTCAGGGTTCTGACAACTTCACATATTAATTAGTTCAATCGCTCCCTAAGCTGTATTTTGTTACTTACCTTGCTGATGACTTAGAGTATTTTATGCCATATTACTGGACCAAGTTAGTGCACAGCCATGATAAGGTGTAGGAAAAATAACATCTACGTAAAATTATATCAACACAGCCATTTAAGCTTAGTGTTTAGCTAAACCTTTACTACTGCTATGCTCTTAATTTATCAGTCTCTTTCAATCCACTATAAGCAAAGTCCACGGAAGTTAAAAAGGCAAATTCCATAAATGCAGAAGTCCTCTCAGTTATGCTGTAAATTATTTACTGCTGAATTATTATAGGCTTGAGCATGGCTTAGTCTTTGCAAGGTACTTTGGAGGAGTAAGTAATATTCCTGATTGAGTTAACTATACTCTGGACCAACACCAGGAGAAATAAACAGCCAGTTCAAGAATCACACAAGAATCCCAAAGCTTCCTCAAGTTTCTGGAACCCTAATTTATCTGAATAAAATTAGATATATATGGTTGTAACTATGTTTAGTCACAATTAATCATCTACTCCATAGCAGATATCTTAGAAGCCAATTTGCACAGTGAGAAGCATTAGGACATGTAGAACTGAGTTTTAGGAATTCTGCTATCATCACATTATTGGGCCATACAGTCAAGGAAGTCAGTAAGCTCAAAAGTTTAAGCCATACACTTGTCCTTCCATGGTTTTCTACCCATTCTTAATCTTCATAGTTGTCACCAACACTTCTGCAGAGAGACCTTGTTTTCAAGCAGAGTTGAGACCCTTTATACAATAAAATATATGGGAGACCAAACACACAGAGAGAAAAGACTGATCTCTGTCAGACAGCTCTGAAAGCACCAGGGTAATTTTCTGTGTCAAAAAAAGAAATCAGCAGAAAGTACATTCAGCAAATAACCTCTTATCTCCAAGAACAGACTCAGTGCAGGGTAACCACCAGGGGAATCAGGTCAGTCAACTCACTTTTCTATAACTGGACAGCACTTTTTCACTACATTGTGCACTACACTCTCACAGCCTCTTGCTGCAGTCTCTACTGCCACTTTCATCCCATAAGGGTTGACACAGAAAGGCATGGGAGCTGAGGGAAGAAAACAGAGAGCAAAAGCTGGCAGGGAAGCAAATAGACCCAGACTTCCACACTCTCTTAGCTCCATTCTGCATGAACTACAGAGAGTAAGAATATAGGACCAAGAAATTGCCTGAAGAATTCCTGAAAATTATTCCCAACCACATCAAGAATAACCACTTTCCATTATGCTGTGATTTATTTATTCTATCCAGTGAGAATTCCTCTTCTTATAATTTAGATAAATTTCACAGTTTCCTCCTTCATCTTGCTCTTTGGTTCTTTGGGTCTTTTAGCCTTCAGAGAATACCTCATTCAGTCTTCTCTGAATGTTGCAATACATTTGGAACTAGTCACATCCCTTAAGTACACAGAATGGGAACATTATAAATTTGGCATAGTACATAATTGATACCTTCTGAATTCTGGGTAAAATATACCTTATAGGTGAATATTTATTAATTATAAAAACTTCATGAAATCATATCTTTTTATATCTTTCTGTAATCCATCAGGATTAGTAATAATAGCAATTATAGAATCCTTTTATGCAAAAGGTTAAAAGTTTTATGAGGAAATATATTTTTCTAGCCACTAAGAAGGATAGTTTTGAGATCATTTTATTGACTTAACCTAGTAGAAACAGGAGTCACTGTGACATCTTCTCCTAGGTACTGCATATTGACCTATGAAAAAATAAAAACAAATGCATGATAAGAAGTGGAAATATTTACACCTCTATTTTATGAATGGAAAACAATCTAGACAATGAAATTTCATTTACGTTATAGACAAAATTCCACTACAGTTGGCAGAACCAGATTTTTGCCTGTGGATACATGTGTCAGAACCCGCATACTGTATCACAACAGATATGAGAGATCAATTCAGAGCCCCTAAATTTTGGAATATTTAATTAATTGTAATTCTATATAAAGACTGCTGATATATATGACTGGTTCATTATGAGTTAGATATAACTTATATATTCCTGTAAGGACCTGAAGAATCAATAAGATTTATTGCTGTTTATCTAGATCTGGCTGGTGCTAGGTTCAAAAGAGAAGCTAAAATTCTAAACTTAATGTCAAAAGCTGAGAGAAGCCATGTTTTAAGTTCTTTCAGAGATAATGTACTCTTTGTAATTAAACAGATATGTGATACTTTCGTTAAGTGTACTGAAACTGGGCTATCAACGGTAATGACTTGTGAACTCATGTGACAATTTGAAGACTAAAGACAATATTTTCTAAAAATCCATAGGAAAACTGTAGTGTGGTTACTTGTGATAGAAGATTCATTGGAACTGTGCTAGTGGGTACAGATTTCAGAGCTTTCTTATTTTTTGTATTTGTTCTGTTGGATGTTTGGAGACCACAGAGCAATTAATTTTCTGGATAATAATTCAAGTATTTTATATTTGAGTATCTCTGCCCATATGCAGCCACATCTGTGAAAAAGAAATAGCAGGTGTTTCATTTTTATGGTTTCCTTCTGTTTATTCTTGACAAGTCCATTTGTTATTCTAAAAGAAAATGAATAATCCCTGAGCCCATTTGACTTGGAATAGAGTGCCCTGTCTGTTTACTATCATTAGCATTCCCATTGCAAAAGTATGGCCATTACATAACTAGGTACATTTAGCTAGCAAGAATAAAAATGTTCTTTGCACCATTTGACTTGATCCATAAAAGAACAAACCCATTAGACCTATATTGCTCCATTTTATTAATTTTCATGGAACCAATTTTAAAATCAAATGTTGTTCAAACTTATCACATGCTAACACCTGTATACTCACATACTGTAGCTAATAAAATTCTGCAGATGCAGGCAACAGACTCTGTTTCTTTGTTATTGTGTGTATTAGGTTCATTTATAGTGTGCAAAGACAGGACCACGAAGTCATGGTGAAATCAAACATACCCCATTGCTCAAATACGCTATTATACCTTAAGCCAGTGCACCTGGCTACATAAAAACTTATCAGCCTACCGACTCATGAATTGATGTCAATCACTGAGCAAGAGAAGGAGATGGAGCATGGTGCTCAGAGGGTAAGAGTCGATAGGTACTGCACCTTCCAAGGCATTCCCTTGGTAACAAGACATGCACTTATTCCTTCTTAACTTGACCCATCCAGCCCAGGTCCTTTTACACCCCTTTCAGGGACTGCAAAAAGGGTTAGCAGCATCACCCATCCCTCACGTGGCCAGCATGTGTGCAGGCTGAGTGCCAACTGGTTATTAGTCCCACACTAACAGCAATTTTGACACCAGGCCCTGTTCTCATAACACCTTTCCTCACTACTCATGCTTCTTGGGCTCTCCTTCAAGGTCTTGTAAATACCAGGCAGTTTCAATAACTTTTCTAGTTTTTTATACTGAATTCCCTGCCTATTATCTGCCAAGTTAAGTACAGACACATACTTTCTCACCACAAGCTGGCTAAGAATTGTTGCTTAAGCTAATTCACTACTTTAAAATTTGACTATACAATACTTTAACTATATATATACACATATATATCATTTGTCTATATCATGTCTAGTAATGGACCGTTATTTATTATATCTGATACACTGTGATGAGAAGAGGAAGGAAAACCTTCACCCTGAATACCGCTGTGATCTTTAGTCTTCTACAAACAGATATGTGTGATGTCGTTATACTGAGTTTATTATCTAATTGTTGGAGAAAGGTAATACAAAGTACACAGACACTTTAATGCTTTGGAGCCATTTAAAGATCCTGCTTTTAGAGGGACTGTTTGTCACAGAGTTTCTCTATGCTCTTAAGCATGTCTCTGGAGTTTTTTTGATTTAGGTATCAGTACTGCAATATTCTAGCTGGATCATCATTGAATGGCATCATTTGCATCATCAGGTCTTGAATGAACAGATGTCAATACAGCACATTTATCATTGACTTGGACCTTATTAAGAGAAAATTCTTGTGTTTTAGTTCTTTTTGGTGCCATTTCCTGTGATACTCTATTAGATCAATCAGGGCTAAAAATAGGATCTGGAATTATATTTCAAAATAGCTCATGTTCCAATTTTATTAAAGTCCTTTTCTCTATAAATAGTCTTTTGAAACTGAAATATCTCTTAAAGTGTCTAAACTGATAGAAAAAAAAAGACTTCAAAGAAACAATTGTCATTTTCTCTTATCAACCAATGGTGAAGCAAAGCCTGTCCTTATCACTTTGGTAAGGTGTTGCCTAAGTGTTGCCAGATAATTAGTAATTTTCCAGTCTATCTCCATATTTTTAAACTTCAAATAACTTGTTATTTCAGAAAACAATAGGAATTGTCTATGAATTTGCTATATTTTCCTACAACCTCTCTTTATTCACGCTATCAGGCAATTACTGATAACAAAATATCCGGCAAATTTTCATACAGAAACTTTCCAGTAGGTAGAGAATGTTTTATAAGTGAACAATTTTTGCAAATGATTATACAAGTTACATATTCAAACAACAAGATATTCATCTTCAAAATGGAAATCTTCATTAGAAGTAACAAATATATTTCTTACCTTTCTCTTTTTTTCCTGATAAAGATGATCTTTTTACCAGATGAGAGTCTTATATAGAGAAATAAATTTATTTTATTGCACTTGTTTTCTTCTTTTCACAGGAATTTTGTGGCACTTCATGATTTTGTGAAGAGGGAGATTGCAATATTGAAAGACAAAATCTTAGCTGGATATTCACAGGCATTGTTCATGCTCATATGGGCCTATGTGTTATTGAGGAATTAAAAGCCACTTATCACTCTGCAGTGAAAGAAGTCAAACAACATTTCATGCCAATAAATAATGGAACTTTTGGGGAGATACCAGAACTCAAAAACGTAGAGAAACTTCTGGCTCAGCTCTAAGGATTTTCAGTTCAAGCATACTTCTTTGGAAAGTTAGTAGAACATATAATGAGGAGTCAGATATCCAAAATTAAGGAGTGAATTACAAAGCTAACATTAATGAAGGCAGAAATCAGAAGTAACAACAAAACAGGCTCCAAATTAATTTTCCCAGATTTACTCTCTGCTTCTGTAGCACCTTTTTCACATGTGAAATAATAGTGTGATGCATAAACAACACACAAATTATCTCTGTAGAATTGTAAATCATGTTAAATATTTACTTTTTATTTCAATATATAGTGAACAATAAAGTATGGACATTTAAGCCAAATAAATGTTTAAAACTACAACTCAGATCGAAGATGCCTGCAGATAATAATATTTCCTTTGTCATAAAATCATGTGTTTCTTAATTCACCACTGGCCATCCTTGTGACAGAAAGAGAAAATATCCTTTAAATTTCTTCAGTTGGATAATATGTTTTGAATAGAACAACCAGGACAGAAGCATAGAAACAACAAACATGGAAATACTCTTTCTTTGTTTTATCAAGTCAGTAAAGACGAAGACAAGCTTGTAATAACTTGTCCATTACTAAAAGAATATATTGTGCTATTTTACCTCAGAACAAGGAAATGTATAGTCATGTAAGTAGCTACCATCATCTGGAGCTAATGCCTCATTCATCACACAGCAGACAGGATAATGCAACATATCTACAATTTTGCTCCCATTCATACATATGCATATGCTTGTATTCAACTTTGATCCTCAAGAAGATAAACACTCTCCGTAAACATGCTTTCTATGTATGCATAAGGTCCATATAAGCAGCCTGGGTAATACAAACAATTTTTGCTAGTATGAATTTAGCTTTCAGTTGGGAACGATCACCAGGAATATGTTCTTTGACCTTCCTAGAGATGTCAGCCAAAGGCCAATGGGCCTGATCATTGTGGGGTCAGAATCACAAAACTTCCCTCTTGGCTAGAAAAAAAATTAAATACAGCAAGCTGTGAGAGGAAATGAGATATACGGAATAGCAAGAAGTAAAACTGTCCAACAAAGAATGTGACCTCTGAAATGCAACCAGGAGTCTAAGTTGACAAACACTGATGACCTGGGGCCCAGAACTGTAGCTGATTAGATAACAAAGAGCTCCATGAAGGGGTATACTATGAGACTGTTTGGGCAAGCTTCTTCATCTCCTTGATGCAAGGAGCTGAATTGTATGGTTGCTATGCTGTATAAATACTACAGGACCTGAAGGTTTCAGTCAGAAGGTCTCCCGAACCTGTACCCTAATTGCTCTACGTGTAAGCCCAAAGAAAGCCAACACAGGATATAATCACCAGCTAATATTTTCCTCTATACAGTGAACAGTCAGACAGTAATTATGATAAAGACTTCAGAAAGAAAAACTCTCAAAAAAAATTGAAATATGCTTTCTTTTCCACATTAGCTTGTTTGGCAAACCATCTTTTTTTTGGGGGGGGGCATATTTTCATGTGACTGAACACATTTTTATGATATAGAACGCTAGTTCACTACAACCTTCATAACAAACCAAACAAAGCAAAAAAGTTGCTTTTCCATTTATCTACAAAAGCTCGGTATAATTTCTAGAGCTAATACAACTAACCCTTGTTAATAGCCTGTCTAGTTAAGCTCATAGGATAGCAGACATATAATGCAATAAAGCAAACATTGTCAGTTTCCACAGAAATGTGTGTGGCAAAGGCACTAATAGTTCTGCCTCAGGCTCTCACTTGTATTAGGCAGAATACATGGAAATGAAACAACAAAGCCCTTTAGGAGACACAGACAAATGAAAACTTAAAAAATAAGATAAGGACTTTTGATCAGGTCTTAACAGCATTTTCATAATCCCTTGGAAAAGCAAACACACTTGAGTTCTACCACTATTCTTATTCTTGTCCAATATTTTTAGATATCAACATCTTTCATAAAACATAGCTGCTCTTTTTTAAAAATTTACTTGGGTTCTAGTAATAGCAGACCATTACAATGACCTGTAATGTAAAATACATTTTGTATTATCTTACACAGCTACAATGAAATTATTAAATTAGCTAAAAGCTTAAGAAACATGTTTTTAAACATGCTTATTTCTAAAATGTGTATATATACTTTTCTGTATTTTCATCAGAAATATAGGTATTAATAATTTTACTTTCTTTTAAATTCAGTAGCCTTTAATATGTACCAGGGTTTACTTACATGACTGTAACTTACAAATGCTTATAACCATTACAGGGAATGGCTTCTGAGCTTTGAAAACTTTTAAAGCAGATAGGTCTGTGGGCACAAAGAGAGTAGCTTTGAAGGACTTTTGAGTATGCGTGTCAGATTGGTTATATTTAAGAAAAGGACATCATAACTCTAGGAACAAAAAGTAATATTGCTCTGTTGATTGAATCTTGCAGAAGGAGACCACCTTCAGAGGCACTTATTTTAGCTGTTGTGGTGGTGGTTTTGGAATAGATGCAGTTATAGATTCATTCAAGCTATCCAGCAGCTACTCTGTAGAATCCTGCATAAGTTAAACACAGCAAATATTTGGAAGAGCTGAAAGAACTTAAATGCCACAGAACTTGTAGAACGTGCCTTAATTTAGCAGGAGGAACTTCATGCAAATTTGCTTAAGTATATTCATAACCAGACCCTTCAATATTTCCATTCTCCTCCAGAGATACTGTGCTTAAAAGAAGCAGGGACTATGTCCCACTTTAACAACCACTGCACATTTGACTTCTTTTCTCTGCTCCTGTTCACCAGCCTGTTCCTCAGTACTGCTGGCTTCCAGAAAGTTTCATGCTGGCTTTCTGTCTTTCTTCCTGGTTCTGGATCTGTTATTCCAAGCTTGTCAGCCACTCCATTAGCAGCAGCCCAGATGAATGTGAATGGAGAATTGAGAGAAATTTTCAATAATGGCAAGTCAGGCAAATTAGGGGGCTGCAAAAGCAAGCCAGGAGAGGGATCCTTTGAAGACTTTGAGTTTTGATCTGCTATGGCTTTCAACAGGGACAGTAATAGAAGCAGTGTAAGATTTGTTATAATTGCCCAATATATATATCACAGAATCATTTAGGTTGGAAAGGACCTTTAAGATCATCAAGTCCAACTGTAAACCTAGCACTGCCAAGGCCCTTAAAATGCCTGACACAGTACGTTAGTAGTCAAATCTAAGACCAACACTCTCAAGGTGACCCTCTAGTTGACCTTCAGTGGCACATGTTTTAGTCTTTTCTCAAAGAAAATGTTTTCTTGCTTGGTTTGCAAAGACCCACTTAGGTAACAGTAGTTTGAAAAGTGTCTGTGGACAGTAAAGAAATACATTTTGTTGCCTTTCTTATGCTGAAAAGTATTCATTGGTGATAGCTGCTTCTCTTCAGTTCTGTTTTGTGATGCTGATAAGTTGATTTTGAAGTACCACTACATGTCATTCATGTGCACACAAAGAAGGGGAAGAAGGGACATTTTACTGAGTTTGCAACTCCCCTTTCCAGTTTAGAAGGTTCTTGGGGCTAGAACTCAAATTGTTTAGCAGATGACTGCAGAATTTACTTTTTTTTTTTTCTGTGATCATCTCCTCTTCCATACTTTTTTCCTTGGGTTTACTGTATGTGGGAAGATGACTAACCAGAAACCGGCAACACCCTTTAAGGCATTTTATTAATTTCATATTTAAAAATAGGTCATCAGTTTTTCTTCTTATTATTTTGGGATGGCGTTCATCTCAACAATAACCTTTCCAGATTTTCCTGAGCTCTTTCTAAATGACCACGTAACCCACTGCAAAAAAAGCCACACTTATGAAATGAGAACTACAGAAGACATGAAAATTGCACTATTGAACATTTTCTAGCAATGTTTCTCACCCTCTGCTTCTAGTAATAAGATTGTACTTTTGCCTAAGGGGAGAAGAACAGATATTTTGAGAAAAAGATACTCGGCTAATCAATAAATTCTCTACAGCCTTCCCCTTTCCAAGGATTAAAAAAATTGTAAGAATTTGGGGTTTTTTTCCCTCTAAAAATGGATGACCGCTGACTTCCTGTTATGAGAATGCTATACTTTTATTAGCTGAGGGTCCAAAAAGATAGAAAATCTATGCCATATCTTTACCTTTTTCTGTAATGCAACTGCTCCACTGAAACCACCTGATCATAAATGTATAAGTGTACTAAAGATCAGATTTAGAAGAACCAAAAAAATGCCACTAATGACAATCTTTACAGGTGAATGCAATCATAACTTTTCTAGGATAACCAGAAAGTTATTCAGTTTAGGAAAAAGATTAATAAGGCACCTGTAGGATGCCATCTGACTGAGTTATTGGCAGAGCTGTGCAGTTGTAGGAGTTCAAAAAATCTTTTACTGTTAAGAAGGGCAGCTTGCTTTACAAAAGGTTTTCATAGAATCATAGAATCATAGAATAACCAGGTTGGCAGAGACCCACCAGATCATCGAGTCCAACCATTCCTATCAAACACTAAAACATGCCCCCTTCCCACAAACCTTAAACATCTTGAAAGCTTAATAAGACTGAACACAGAAGCATCTGCAAACTATGGCAAAATTAAGTGTAAGAAAAGGCAACACTACCAACACCCACATGGTGTTGTGCAGAGTAAGGCCTCATTGTTGATTCTGGGACTGATAACTCGCTGCATTACTGCAGGTTTATATTTGTAATCATGTTGGTGGAAAACTAAAGCAATGCAGTGGAGACTCAGGCTGGCAGTGTTTATGCAGGCTGGAAAAAGAGTGAAGGAAACTGCAAGGCTGACTGTCAAGCATCCATCCTACACTTCTAGAGTTGGAATTCCCACTATTTTAGTATGCTGCATCTTATCTTCGTCTGTTGGTTGTATCAAGAGCTGAGATTAATTTTGCTTGTTCCAGTTTTCTTGTTTTCCCATTGCATTTAACACAAGCACAGTGATTTTCCATTTTGCTGATGAGCAACAAGAGAAAGCAAATTGACCAGTTTATTCATTGAGTAGTGGGTGACATTTAATACAACACGGGAGAGATATCACTGGCCAATGTATCAACAACAGAGCCATGATTTTCAGCAAGAAAATCATCACTATTAACTAGTCTCTTGAAAACACTAGGCATATTTTTGTTTGCTCTCTGGGTGTGTCTATAATATCTTAGCCATGAGAAGATTATTAACTGTTACAGGAGCTGTAGGACATAAGCCCTACAAAACTAGTGGAAGTATAACTTACTTTGGCCTCTTGAATTTCAGAGTGCTGATAAGGGGAAGAACCTCACATAGTTTATTAACCACGAGAGTTTGATTTTCACTGGTTGAAATTCTGGCTCATAGGGATCCGGTATGATCTCTAACCTACTCTTTTTCTGTCCTTTTTTCCAGCTGCTTACAAGTCCTTCCCCTAGTAAAGACTAAGTACATTGGTATTTTCTGTGCTTACATGCCTGCACTACAGTGAGCATGTGGCCAGTAATGGGCTTAGTCTGGTTCACAAAGTGAAGGTCTTACATTTTATTAATCCTGAATGGTAAGAAAAACAGTCAACCTAAAAAGGTTACAAAGGTTTCAGTTTCATCTAGCTAGAGTCTCTTCCTTGAAGACCCAACTTAACTGTTGTGATTTGTGTGCAATCTATGGAGTAACTTCTCTCATAATCAAAAGCCATTGTTTTCCCTCTAAATGATAATGTTGCCATCAGCAAATTCAAATACAATTGCCTTCTTGTGTTCTTTCTTTTTCAAAAAGAAAAATAGTGTAAACCTCTGTCTGTTCCAGAAACACAAAGGAAAGACACACACATCTAAGATGTATTTCCGCATTGCCTCTGTAAATTTCAGGTAATTTCCCCAAATAATGTAAAGCGCAGAATCATGTTTTAAGCACTCTATGCAGTAGTATTGCTTGCAAGTCACATTATGTGTTATCAGAATTCTCAAGTAAATATATATAAGCCAATCTCAGGGCATATTGTAGAGAAAGGATTTTACATTTCTTTGAGAAAATCAATTTTTTTAGCAAAGGGAAAATGGAAGCATCAAGTTACCAAAGGCAGAATCATCAGAATACGATTTTTTAAAAATTAATTTAAATTAGATTAGGGCAGGAAAGAAGCATATTATTCTGAACATTTCAATAATACTAATACTCCCCCTAGCTATGCTGTGACCCCCCCCCCCGCCCCCGCTCCCCCCAGCAACTATTATTGCAAGAAATATTTCTTTTGTGCCTCTTGGCAACTGAAGTTTTGATGTTTCATTTCACATTAGACATTCTGGATAAGTCCTTTCTTGTCAAGCATTTGCTCTTAAGATACATTCTGGTCCTCATTTCCAGTAAATTTTAAAATGAGGGCTTTGCAATTGTACATTTCTGTTTTGTTGAGTAGTTCAAATGTTTGGTTAATAAAACGCTCAATCGGGATTTTATGAAGCTTTCAAAAAAAAGGACATTACCTCTGGGTAAGAAACAAATGTGAGAAACCTCATCCCAGAGAGCAATTATTTAACAGTTTTGAGTGCCTGAAAGCAGGGTCTTGTTTCATCAACCATAACAATAGTAATTTTGCTGCAATGTCTACCAGCAGTACAAAAGCGATGTCTGTTTGTAATGAAGATCTCTCTTATCATGGAGATGGAGACTGATTCCTGGATAGCTAAATATGAAAACTAATTTGATTGGCTCAGGATCACTTGAAAAAATGTGCAAAACCGGGGAAAATTTTTAATGTGCAATGCAGATGATTTACCATTCTTCTGATCTTCCTGTCCACTTCTCTGTAACAGGTATTGTTATTTTCCTTTAAGCAATGGCAAATGATGCAAAAGGATCAGATTGAGTCAGCACAGGAAATCCAGATACGTGGATATAAGTTAACAAATCTTCAGCAGAGGTGGTCCTCTATCAGGAAGCTTTTGTATTACACACAGGAAATGACCCAAATAGCTTCACTTGTCATATGTAGGGAATACAGTCCTATGGCAGGAATATTTTAGGACTACTCTATCATCATATTCAATGGACTAAGATTATCCACATTAATTAGCTTTTGAAGTTTATTAGTGGTAGAAAGGGAAACTTGCTAGAAGTATCCTATCAACAAAATAAGATAAATTAATTCAGATAGATGCATTTTTTATTGTGTTTATTACTCCAACTCTTCACAATTTTTTCTTTAAACAAATTATCTCAATTCCATTTTAATCTAGAGTTCATGGGCAAATTTCTTAAGTATTTTAGTTAACTGAAAAGATTGAAATCACTCTAGGTTAAAGATGATATCTAAAATAGGACCTATTTGTAACTGAAATGGCACATAACACTTGTATTGATTCTCTATGCAGGACTGAAAGAAAAATCTAATTGTCTTTATGCAGCTGTTTTTCTTTCCTCTTTGTCAGCCACCTTCTAAACTAATTTTCAGCATCCACGAATGTAGCTGGCAGATCCATTGGTCACACAAGTATTAATTATAATGCCCTTCCACCCAAGCAACATGCAATACGTTATCACCAGCAATGGTTGGATTTCAAACTTGGTAAAAGCACATTCACCTTGAGTTTCTGGCCTTACTATATTGACAATTTTATTCGGTGAAGTTACAGGGTGTCATAAGAATTCAACTTTTTTAATTACTTTAAAATTTAAACTACCTGTTTATATGAATACCGATTATTTTAACAGCACAAGATCTAAATGATTTTTGGCCCCAGATGATCATGAAAACTTCTTTGCTATAAAAATAAATACGGTATAGGTTCCTTAAAGCTAGATTTTCTGTTTTCAGTGGAGGTTTTCTTTTTTTTAAGAGTGGGACCAGCTTTGATTTTTTTTTAATGTGATAGATACTTTAATTTCCTCTCTCTTTTTAATTTAAATTTAATTAAGATCTGGCCTCACTGACTTTCATTTTCAGGCCCTGAGTTGTCGCTGTGTTTACCCTCCAAGTGTTTCCAGTACCTTGAGCACATTAGGAATATAAAGCAGTTAATCAAGTGTAAAAATACATTAATTTCTTCTTTCATCAATCTTTTTTTTTTTTTTTAAATCAGAAGAATATCCAGCAACTAAGCCAACAGACATCACAGCAAATATTTCATCAACAGGCACTGATAGGTCGCTCTCCCCAGCTTTGTGAAATGAATCTGTGCTGTCGTGACTAAATGGTCTTCTGTATAGGAATCATGCCAGCCCCAGTGCAGTTACTACTATTCTTCCACACAGGTTTTAAAATAAATGAAAGAACTCCAGTCAAACTATGCACGTGTGTGTGAATAGACCAGGCTTATTCCTTGAAGCCACATTAAATTCTCTACTTTATTTCTAAAAGCTGAATGCAATTCAGCATGCCATAAGACCTATCACTCACTGTGTAATCTTCTCTAGTTTCTAAAGCCTATGTCAGAACTGCCACTTCTATTTCTGCCAAGGCTCATCCTTTTGTGGGTTATGCTTGTGGAATTTGCTTAACTAATGGCAGGTGTGAAACCCATTTTCCCTTGTGGATCTGATCTAATATCTTGGCGCAAGCAATGGAGTGGCTTGAAGAGGCAGAGGCCTTTCACAGATTTCACTGTACTGATATTTTTATTTTTATTGTAGTCATTGCTGCCACTGGTCCAAAATGTACAACACCTTCTCCAGAAAGATCACAATGTTGACTTGCCATGAAGCTACGCTTTTTTAAATCCCTAATCTAGCCATATATAAATTTGTGCAAAAGTTATGAAACTAATACAATAATTATTTAGATTATGAATAAGAAGCCTCAGTCATTAAGCTTTCCATCAATGAAAAAAAACCTTAAAATTGCTTTTTCACATTTTCCCATATCCTACTGAATCAAATATACATGTTTTAAGCCTCTCTTTTGATCACAAATCTTCCATCTGGGGTAAGGTAGAAATCTAATATACAAAATATACAAGCTCCTGGGAAACCATGAACAAAACCTCACGTCCTGAATTAATCAAGGCACAGATTCCAGTCACTGAAATTAAAATAAAATGCATGAAACTATTTGTACTGAAGGCCTTTATTGCTTTGTGAACCACTACCACAAGCTTCTTCCAGTTTATTGATATAAACAAAATACTTCTAGAAGAGTTTGAAATGCTTTTTGTTCTTATTTCTAAATATAAAGATTTTTAGTCTTTTTTAGGACAACTTATAAATCTGACTTAGTTTGCATTTTTCTGCTGAAAGTATGAAAAACTAGTTATCATTTTTATTTCTTATTCTTCTTCTTTATCTTGGAAACCTGTTACAAAATCCAGGTAGAAAATTCCAATCAGGAATTTTATGCTTACTAGTAGATTTCAGGATAGACTTCATTGAGAAATACTTGTGTCAGGATAAATACATGGAAGTAGAACCCCACTATGAAATTCTGATGAGCTGGTGGTTTTGTAAAGATTCATTGGATAGCTATTTATAGATTAATTCAGAATAACTGCAGCGACAATACAGGTAATTCTTTTTTCTTTCTGTAGTTAATAATGAAGAATCCCACATGACCTTTAATTTTAGCTTTTGAAAGTGGGAAATACTAGACGTGATCCCCATAGAAAGTTACGATGTAGTGAATGAGCCTTGTAATGCACAAAATGCTTCTGCTATTATGGAGTTTACTAATTTAAGGTAAAGTAATCCTACTCCAGCCCTATCTCAAAGACAATCAAGGAGCATGCAAACCAGTAAATGAATCACCTAACTGCCCAGTCTGTTGTTGTAAGGCATATTGCTTACCCTTAAAGCTCTGGGCTGTACACTGCTGGTGAGTAGGAATTTCTTCCTGAGCAGCTTACCTGACTGGAGAAGTGGTAGGTCAAACAGATAAGGGCAACACCTTCATCAGATCTGCCAGTATAAATTGTCCTTCATGAATCAGAGCCTGAGATATGTGTATGGAGAAATGCAGGGCAAAATACTAACACACTATAAATTCCTGCCTATGCTTGCTGCACAATGACATCTACGTGCAGTGAAGCCTTTAAGGGTAAGGAAAAAAAATAGCAAAGAAGTGTAAAAAAATCTGAAAGATGTCTGTATATTTGAGAAAAACAGAATTTCATCTTGCATCTGTCAATCTGCTTAGTATGATTTTTTACACATAATGGATTTTTTATGTAATGTTATATTCAATACATTATAACAAGCACACACAAATCAACTCTATCCAGACTTCTCTGCTTGCAGTCATAGAACAACATAACCTGGAAGGGGGTCTGGAAAATGAATGGTCCAATGCCCTGTTCAAAGCAGAATTAAGTAAGATTCAGTAAGACTGAGTCATGTAGGCTTTTCCAAACAAGTTTCAGAAATCTCCAAGGATGGAATTCTCTAAGCCTTTGTTCCATACTTGACTGTCCTCATGACGATTTTCTTTTCCTGTTAACTAATCAGGATTTCCCTTCCATTGCCTCTTGTACTTTCATTTTATGCCTCCAAGAGTCTTGCTCTGTCTTCTCTGTTACTCCTTTTACTTTGTGAAAAACTGCAAGTAGATTCCTCCCAATTCAGCTTCCTCTTCTCCATGTTAACATCCGCTTCCTCCTCCCTGTATATAAGAAGGCCCTTACAGCATCTTAGTGGCCCTATGATCTCGCTTCACTCAAAATCCTGATTTTTAAAGCTGGTGAGATCTGACATATGAAGTGTTTTTGAAGTACAGTGTTTCAAAAGAAGTGCTTTGTCAAGGTGCACAGCTGATATTAGAAAAAATAAATTTGTAACGTTCATAATTTCTGTCATCTGTGTAATACTACTCTTTAACTGGAGTACTTTTACTCAGCATCATCTTTTAATCTGAAAAATTATACTGTGCCAGGAAACACTCTAACTGCAGTACCTGAAACACAGAAGAAAAATTGAAAAGAATGTTTGTATTATTTTTTATTTATCAATAGGAAAATGAAAAGTTAAATTACTTAATTCAGGTCACACAAAATCAAAATGGACAGGGAAAAGTACAATATTAGCAGTATATCTTAACAGCTAGTGTGCTATTAAATGTCTGGATTATATAAATGTCCTCTTTATACTCCTGTTCTTCAGAAACATAATGGAAAACAACACCTTGCATATGAACTATGAAAAAAACCAGTTTACATTCTGTGGCTATTAAACACAATGTTGCTGTATTTATTAAAAATAATCTTATGATCCTTTACCATCAAAACAAATCACTTCAGTTCACTCTCTGCCTACAGGGACACAGTCTGAATAAAAGCCTCTAATGGAGGCTAACATTGTCTTGATTTATTGTGAAAGAAACACTTATTTGTTGGACTCTTTCAAGCGTTAATACTGATGACCAGGAAATGAAAATACTTGTGAAGCATCCAGGATAATTTCATGACAGATCAGTCAGAAATGGCACACAAGAACCTTATTTTGGGCATAGCTATTAATGTCTAGCAACTCATTTGGGAAAAAAAAAGTAGCATAGGAAAGAAGCAATCAAAAGATTCTCCAACAGTGAAGATGTCAGTGCTAGGTATTTATCACTAGAGTATAACAAGTTTACTAATCTTGGTAAATTGGAACAAGAGATACATTAATTCTGTTCATTAGGTACCTCCTGCTGTTATGGTTTGATTATTATTCATAGTACGTGGACATTTCACTTAGGATTGGGTTATTAAGAGTTCTAAGTACTGCACATAAGCATAATAAAAGTCTAGCCCCAGCCCTGCTTTACAGTCTTACAGAAAAAAAAGACTTGATTTGCAGTTTGGGAATAAGTACAGAATGAGGTTATGCAATCTGTGCCCTCACTAAGAACTGAATAAAGACATTCTTCATCACAGACCTGTACATTAATGCCCTCTTATCTTATCTTCCCTGTGGGTTTCTCCCACTTCAGCGATATTTTCTTTTGCTTTGACTTGTTTATAAATATCCAGCTAATACATGTCAGTAGCAGCAGCCATCGCACAGAGATATGTCACCAGAGAATAACACTGACACATTTGCATTGCCATCTGTACCAAAGGATTCCAAACCACTCCAGAAATCCTCGCTTCTCAAAGCAGGTCTCTAACAGACTGTGATAGCTCCAGTGTTAGAGTCTAGCTTCATTTTTGGTAGCAAAGTCCTTGCTGAAAACCTTAGTATTTACAATTAGGCAGAACAGCGTCTTTGTATTTGAACAATTGTCCAATAAGTATGTGTGTTGGGCTTCCTGATCCTGAAAGAATGCTACAAAATATATAATGTCCACAAAAGATTGTTTAAATGCCCTAGCTAAAAGGCTGCTGCCGAGAAAACATGCAAGAAAGGACTACATGAAACAAATTCAGGGCAGAGCACCATCTCGTGGGTTTGTATCAGCCAGGTATGGATCTATTGGCCATGATCTGTCAGAACATACATGTCAGAAAACATTGGACTCTCTGCCCCTGTATGATTTAGTGGTGTAAATCCAAAGCAGCTAATGTGATATATGTATCACAAGAAGAATTTTTAGTTTGTGAAAATTATTCCTTCCACTTATAGTCTTTTTTGGAAATTTTTTATTTTAAGGACGATTTATTTACCCATTTAAATTCCTGAATACTTTGAACTGACAAATATTTATCTCATGAGGTTTCAAGCACAAGTCCAGATGCTCAGCAAAATTTTTAGGGATCTTCTGATGATATAATAGCACAAGGAACTGTGGCTAGTTATCCAGCCTATGAGTCGGTTCCAAACAGAGCAGAGCATTAAACGCAGATGGTCAGCATAGCACCACCCAGATCCTGTTGATTATTGTTACAGAAGCATCAGATACAATACAAAGAAAAACTTTGTGTTTCTCCCCTCTCTCACTAAAAATCAAACCATTTGCAAAGAAGAGAAAACGGAATGCAAAAAAGAGACTATTTAATGAGTATAAATCTAATAAGTATTTCTACTGGGAAGAGCGCACTGATGTCTTCAAGGCAGTGCTTGTGTGAAAGAAGTTAAAAGGCATGTTCTAATTTCATGTAAATCTTCATGTAGGAGGGGGAGAAAAACCTAATACTTCAATTTAGATTAAATTTTACAGCTACTGCCAGTATAGATAAAAAGTTATATTTTCACAGCTGTAAAGGTTTTATATTTAATTAGAGGAACTTGTTTCCCTTTGCATGGCAACTTCTGTGATGAGGTATGCTCTGACAATTTGCATTAATGTGCTTTATATAATTTTTACTGACTTTCCTGCCGTGAGTTGCTATGCAGTATCATATTTTAGAATAAATGAGAAAGGAAGTCTTAATTCTTTCTTGCTTGCATTTGGAATTTGACTGTTATTGATTTATTTTAAGAACGCTGGCTATAGACAAGACCTTTCCATGAGCAAATCTATTGACTAGGTTTCAATATATTTGCAATAGAAAGTTTGGTACCAATGAAGTTCATAAAAAATTAAGTCAGAGAATCCTTCTAAAGGTTTCATTAGCACTTTCAAATAATAGAAAGATCTTATCCTGCCACACATTTTGCTCAGTTTTGCTCCCACAAGGGGAGGATTGAAGATTTTCTTGAGGACATGTGAGTTTATATATCTTCAAGGCAAAAAATAGTTATTTTTAATCTTATTTTGACAAGACATCCTTCCCAAAAAATCCCGTTGATGGACTAGTAGCTGATTTACTGTTTTGACTGCAATCAATTCTGAGTTCAGTTTCCAAAGCTTATTTGTGTCTATGTACCTGTCAGTTTTAGAAATGGCAAAACATTGGCTTACAACATTCATTTTCCATACTTCCTATAATAGAAAACAAATTTCAGATCTGAACATGCTATTTTAATACTCTAGATTTCAAATTATTAGGGACCTTTTATTTTAAGTTGAGAACGTTTAATAACTGTTGTTAACATCATACTTGGAAAAAATAAAATTACCATAATTATATCATGCTGGTTTGTGCACATACATATATTATGTAAGTACAGGTAATAAACACACTTCATTTTTCTGCATTGCTACCAAATTTTAAAGCTCCACAATTTCTTTTATCCCTGATACATTTTTTTCTGTGTTTCTCAAGCCTGCTAGATGCTAATGTCTCTCTGACACCTTTTATCTTCCCTTATCAATTCTATGCTTTTTAAGTTAAAAATTATACTAAGAGATTCTTCCTCTTTTATTTTGCTCTCAGTTGTATTTTGCATGTAATTTCTGCCTTTAACATTGGACACTCATGGGCTTGCAGTCAGTTTCAGCCAACAAGATACCTATTTTACCTCCTATTTTCGTTCACTTTCTTCCTCCTGATTTCTCCCAACTGTCTTTCAGAAATCAACACTTCTGCAACACTAACTGTATCTGTAAATATAATACTAGTTGTTACTGTTCTTTTTTCCCCCCTAAATTTAATGTAATTGTATCAACAGCACTCCCAAAGCAACCATTAACTTCCAATATGGTGATCAAATCATCTTCATCAAAACAGATTTACTATTTGATTTTTATTTTATTTTATTAAGTTAAAATTCATCTATAGTTTATGGAAACTAATGACATTTTATCATCGGTTGCATAAAGCTTCCAGATTGAATTTTCTGTCTATAAAGTTTTTCCTATCCACAACTACTATCAGAGATTAAAAAGGACCCACTTCACTGGAATTTGGTGGCCCGTGGGCACTGCAACAACTACGTGTACCCAAATGCATTTGTTAGGCTGCAGTTAGAAGTTATCAGTAAAATGTAAGTAGCTAAGCAAGAAAACAATGAGCACCAAGAATGCAGAGAGAGACAAGACCCTGCACATGGCAGTGCCTCCCAGGAAACTCTAATTTGAAATGATGCTCATGTCAGGATCACCTTCCTGGTAGCAGGTACTTTTTTCTGCCGCCTCAGGAATATTATTTTACTCTTCCCATACTCACATATTTATTAGGACTTTTGCTCTCAGAAAACTGGAAGTTGTCAATTCATCTCGTGTAAAGTCACACCTCTTCCTCCAGAATCTTCAATATTTTCTGTGAAATGTAACTTCTTTCTCTTGACAAGTTCTCAGCACCAGTCACATTTATGTAAATGAGGAAAGGGAAAATTCAGCTCCAAAATGAGAAATAAGCAATCAGAAAGGAAAAGAGCCCAAAGAAAGGCAATGGAACCAAAATACTAGCTTAACAGTGTACTGTGAGTATAACTACTGGCCACGCAAGAAGGGGCAAGTCTTGTACATGCTCCATACTTTCATGTCCTTCATTTGACTAATTTTCTTTTCCTTTCTAATTTAAAGGGAAAGGTTACTAGTTCAGGTTCTTTTAATTTGTAGTATTTATATCTGATGGTAGGAGGAAAAGCTTCTGGTATTCTACATGTCTAAGTGGAAAAAGCCTTTACACTGCAGATGCTGAAGATGTTTTTACATTTTTCTTGTTCCCTAAGCAACTAAACAGAATGAAGAGCTATCATCTGTCACTTGAGCCATTGTAGGCTGTATTAACAGCCTGGTTCACCAATGGGAAATTATTCTGCACAGTGTTGAGTTCCAGCTGATTGATTTTTTACTTGGTAAAACTTAATTGTATTGTTTAATTTCCAAAAAGATAAATTATATGATTTCTCATTAGGGTAATTTTGAAGAAGTATCATAGGATTTAAACTCTAAATTTGAGATAATGTAACTAAATTCATGGTCCGGTCCTTGGTGCTCTATTCAATCACCGTCCTTGTCATTTTGGCTTCAGCCTTGAGTGACTGATGTTTTAGACGAGGAAATCTGGGCTCTGGGCTGGGAGTAGGAAAACAAGGAAGCACCACCTTACACTCAGGCTCTTTTGCAGGACCTTTGTCCTGCAGTTCCTTGGCAGAAAAAAACTCAGTGATCCACAAGAGCTAGACTAAGAATAACCCCAGCAGAGGTCCTCTTTGTAAGGTTGTATCACATCTAAGCAAACCTTCTGGCTATTGCAGCCTGAACATACAGTTTCCACATTTTCTCTCTCAGTCCTATTGCAAGCTGCACATACAATACATTTTATTGTGTTTAGCCAAGGGTGACATAGTTCTTGAACAGGTTTTTCATCCCTATAAGGTATATAAGCAGGATTTATGGGTGCAATGTAAATGCCTCAAATAAGCACTATCAGTTATCCTGACAATATTCCAATTGCCACAGTGGAAAGGTATTGGTGTCTTCTAGGTCCTAGGTCCTATCAATCAACTCCAACTGAATGTCTCAGAATAGATGCATATTAAACACATGAATATTTCCTGTGTGGTGGTAGACAACAGCATTTTCTATGCATATGGCTAGCACAGTACTGGTTTTGCAGCCAACAAAGACGTCACAAACAAGCAGTTTTACTGTTGCTTGCAAACTCACCCCAAACTTCAAGGCCACTATGGGACTCATCAGTTGATCCTAAATAGTGCTTGTCTGCATTTGCTTTGCTTGCTTTGAATTGCAGAAAGATGCATGCTGATAGGTCCCAGAATGCATTGTATAGTCCCCTGATGCTGCATGCTTAGTTCAAGGGCTTTTATATTTTTATTAAGCATCTCTCTTTCTTTTTAACACCGCTACTCTTTTTTCCTCTTCCTTTAGGTATTTGCTTAATATAATTTTAGGTCCAGAATTATCTGGACCTCTGGGCTTCCCCTCATCCTTGATGAACTCTCTGTAATGTTTCAGATATTGTTTCTAATTCCTTAATTATTTCAAGGTAAATTTTGTCAAATTCAGTTGACTTTAACACATCCAACTGTCTATTTGTCTGTCTACATAAGCATTAATATTTACAGATGTTATTCACCCTTAGTCATAGCAGACTGTAAAAGCAGAACTAAGTTGATTCATAGATTCCTCCACTTCTTTGGATGTTTGGATATGCTGAGAGTTGGAAATCAGTGCAAAGTGATATATTTTTTTTTTGGTTCAGTTTATGGTACTGTATTAAGAAGGGATTGATAAAGAGATCATATGGGTATTTAAACTCTGTCTCCAGAAGTTTCTCTGGCCTATTGTGGTGTTCTTCTAAAATTTGATTCAATAAATAGAGTCCATTTAACTAATTCTAAAGCTCTTCATGATAACCAAGCAATATCTGCCTGACATCATTCCACTAATAATGAAGTCATACATTCATTAGACGCAAATCCCTGTATCTCATAAAACAAGTTCTGGCAGTATCCCAGCCACTTTCATAGAATTACTCTCATCCCTTTTATATCAATGATCACTCCTTCAAGATTAGTTTCCCAGCATTGTCTCTGTAATCCTTTCTTGTCACATTCATTTGCTGAAAGTTGAAAGTCTTTTTCCTCTTCTTCTCACCTCAGCTGATGATTGCACCTCAATTTGTTACTCAAGTTTAAAACTGAACTAATGGGTCAAATTATTCACACTATTGCATAAAAAGCCCTAGCAGAATTATAATTAGGTACAGTATGTCTGCTGACAGAGTTTAATCTGAAAGTCTCATAATTACTCAAAGGAAATACAGTCCTTAGTAAATAGTTTCTCTGTCATGTCTTTTCCATTATCAACTTCTGCTTGTGTTTTCTATGGGGGGCACGGAGGGATTGCAAATCAGTCCCCTTTTGTGTAAAGTCTGGCACAATGGGTCCTTTAGGTTCTACTGGAGTGCAAATAATCACCACGTTCTTTGGGTGTTTAAATGTCATAGACATGTGCTTAATCTAACCAGGTGCACAGTCAGATGAAAGGAAGACTTAATTGGAGAACTCTAGCCTCTGAATAACTGATTGGATTTTTCACCTCAATTAAAATTATTAGCAAGCTCCAATGCACTTTCCACTTTCATCAGAGAATATTTCCTGGCATACAGGTGTACCTACTCTTGTCCAGATTAAAAAAAGTACTTCTCTTAGCTGCTGAGGAGTGACTAAGGGCTGAATTTGCTAAACAAAGAAGAGTGGGTTCCTCTGGCAGAAATTCCAGGGATCTGCCAAGACCCCAAAGAGTAATAGGATTCAGCAATCCCACACAGTGCTTCCAGTCGAGAGAACTACATAATCCACTCTACGGTTCATGTAACTCCAGTCCAATAAACAAAATAATCCACTCCAGACTTTATGTGATTTCAGACCAATGAACAACATAATCCCAATTTTGATTAGAAACTATGGGCAAAGAGAAAAGGTTTTATGAGTAATCAACATGTAAATGTGGTCTATATAGCCAGAAAAGAATTTGAGGAATTTGTACTACAAGACATTAATAAATTAGTGGTTTAGCTCTCAGAATCTCTATGGACTTCCATTAACTCCAAAATAAGAATGTAATGGTTTCTTTAACTATAATAGGCAAATTGTCTGTTCCATCTGACCACAAGTGATTACTAACCGTGGGTGACTGGTTTGTCACTTCAAAGTGTGCGTAGTCCACATTTTTCTTATCATCCAAACACTCCAGAGTGGATAAGAAGTGTCCATTGCTTTCAAAAAAACCCCAATGGATAGATGAAAGATATTTTCAGACCTATCACTTTGATTTCTTTGTTACTTTGTCTCTCTACATTTTTATATTAAGTGTTTTCAAGCATTCTGTAGTAGTCTTCTGCATATTTCTTTAATAATAATTTACCAAACCCATCCAAAATCTGTTGAATTAAAGATTGTAGAAGCAATTTTTAGATACCTCCATTTTTGAGTACCCAAGCTGGGTGCTAAGAAGTTTTACCTATGAAAAGCAGAATGCTACAGAGGTCACGTCTGGCGAAAGGAACAATGAACCCTATGAATTTGACAGTTTAATAATCTTTGTCAAAATGGATGAAACTTCTAAAACACCACCACAGAAATAAAAAAATAACTGCAGAATAATGGACATGTCAATTTTTCTTAAGGGCTAGCTTGAAACTGCAAAAAGAAAAGCAGACAATGATAGCTTAAAAACAATCCCCTATATAAAATAGCTGCAGTTTTAATCTCTGAAATTAAGATAGCTGTTATTGGGGTACAATTACTATCTGTTAATGTTCAGTGCCGTCTTGCTTTCACCAGTTGCCCTCCTGCATGTCTGACCATCGCATGCTATCTGTAGTTTCCATCAGGTCTATCTGAATGGAGAGAAATTAAGAACCCTACTAAAAAAAAATTATATCCCACTGTGTACTGTATCGGGCTCATTGTTTAATGTCTTTGGTCCTTCCACAACAGTAAGCACAAGAAAAGAGTGAACTGCTCCTTGAGTTGATCTAACTTCTAATTTGTCATTAACAACTTGATCTAAATGACCCCCAGAGGTCCCTGACACATAGGCTAAACTAAAAGAATAAATGTAATTGAACACCTCTACGTGAAATTAAGAGAAAGATGTGTTTAATAAACAAAAGAGTTAACATTTGCAAGTAGATTTCTTCTGAAATCACTGCAGTAAAAAATAAACTCTAAGCGTGGAAGAAGGTCTATGTTTACACTACTGCTTTTCAGTATCTCATTTTAATGTGTCCAATGCCTGTCTCTTTTTTAAGGATCATTCTTCCATTTCTTCTAAATAGTCCATTGGAATCTCTCTGAGTTTTCCCTAATAGCCGTTGATGTATATGGTGTAAAAATTTAAATGTGTTCATGCTAAAATTAAGATTTTTCAAAACAACATAAAACCCCACAAAATTACCTTTCAAAATGAAGTAGTTAATTAATAGAAATATTGTATTATAATGCCTTATTTGAAATATTTTTTTTTCATCACTAATTGGGACTTCTAGGAAAAAAAAAGACTTTTTCAGGTTTTTTTGGCAAACAATAGGAACAATCACCTGTTTCAGTTTTCTGCTTCTTTCTCAAAATTTCAATAATAAACAATTTTCTATATTTAAAAAAAAATGTATATCAAATTATCAAGTATTCCCCTGAGGAGAAAATTATTTTCTGATCAGTTTGAACTGATATGTATTAAGGAAAATGAGTTCTTCTCCAGAAAGCATGGGTCTGTCTTTATCAAATATATTAATTGCTATCACACTTGGTCTATGACTGTTTTTCATACTTTGAAGAGCTCCAGCTGTGACAGGGACCACATTATATGCAGATGTTAGTACAATATGAATAAGAATATATTGCCTTTCAAAGTACTAAGAGTAAAGTCTTGGAAATTACCTCTGGTCAACCCATCCATTATTTTAAGATTCTGAAATGAAAATTGCCAAGGAAGGACAAAATGCTGCCGTAGAGTCATTAAGATTATTTTATTCAGTTCTAGCTATGTGACTTTCAGTCACTTTAATTAGCACCAAGAAATCTACTCAGTCACTCATGAACTTGACTGTTAGTAAATGAAGAGTGAAAACAGCTATCTAGCATCCTCAAAACAAGGGTGTTCAGTGGACAGATTGTCTGGCCACTGCAGTATGATCCCCATCCAACTCTGAAAATGTTTGCAAGGAATAATGTAACTGCCAAAGGTGTTTAAGAGCAGTCAGCTAGTTTAAAATGCTCCAGAATTCAGTTTCCTGGCAAATGCTCTAACAAGCTTTGCTACAAAATGTCAACATTTGGATTCACAGAATCCCAAGATACCTGTTAGTTGCAGCTCTGCTGAAGCTCTGAAGGTTTAACTATCTGAACAATGAAAATTAGTTAAAGCTGGAAATATAACAGCATTGAAGCTTAACTTCTCTTGAAAACAATGTGCCAACAAGAATTCCTCTGAGCTGAAAGAAATATGCTAGAACTACAGTGATTTCTGTGCTTTGATACTGTACTTTTCTTGTAAAACGTGTTTTTGGATGAGTTGTAAGATTTAAACTTTATCCAGTGAACTGCTCATCATGTCATGGTATTCAGATAATAACACACCAGCTTTCTGCTTTGTTTATAAGAGAGTCCATTGCAGAGAAATGTTAGAAGTAGAGAGACATAAAATGGTCAGTCCCTTATAAATTTGTTAAATAATATATTAGTGATATTTTCCAATGTGTCCACTTGATGTGGAAGCTTAAATCCATTTTCATAAATTACGAAAGAATAGTATTTCCAAAATTCTCTTCATGCCTTTATAAACTTAACATTTTGACCTAAGCCATAGCACTCCAGTTTTAATAAGTAGTTGTGAAATTTTCCACTTGTGATGACAAAGCTTAAATTACATTCTCCAAAGTATCCTAGGGATTAAGAATTTAAGCCACTTGGGCTTTCAGTGGAAATCTTTGAAGACTCTGATCTTCAAAGGTATTTAGGTGTGTCAATATTCTGACTATCTTGTGTTTAAGGATCTATTCTCTCTTTAAAATAGAAAATATGCAAAATAGTTATGAATACTGCAGTGTTAGAATAAGCCAAACCAGGTAGATATTCCTATTGTGTTATGCATTGCACAGACAAAGCAGTTAGCACATTCAGCTACAGAAATATTCTGCCAAGTAGATGTTACAGGAAGAAACCAAAAGGGACGAGTGCATGATTAGCTCAGGGGTTTCGGAAATCAAGGTCTTGGGCTGGTCATGGTCTGAGATGCCTGCCAAAACAGCAGTGCAGAGTAACAGATCTTGCCTAAAGGTGTTTTTTGTTTTGGTTTTTTTTAAAGAAAACCAGAGGTTTGGAACTGATTGAATACCACGACAGAACACATAAATCCCCACCCACCCACAATGAATGAGACTAACCAGAAAATTTATTTATTTTTACTTTTTTCTTGCCCTGGCATTAT
Source organism: Phaenicophaeus curvirostris (assembly GCF_032191515.1). NCBI lineage: Eukaryota > Metazoa > Chordata > Aves > Cuculiformes > Cuculidae > Phaenicophaeus > Phaenicophaeus curvirostris. The sequence goes on from NC_091398.1 coordinate 28,174,588, forward strand.
TTCCCTGTGCCTCGCTGAAAATCATTTGGTCTCACAGTGCCCAGACATGGAAGCACTGAGCCTCTGTCTGCGTACTGAAATGCAACAGCACATTTTAGTATATGATGGCAGCGTGCAGACTGGCCGGGAAAATATGTAAGATTTGAATCAAAGGAACCTTTACAGTTTCAGTGGGTTAGATCAGAAGTTTCACCTTCAGTATCAAAGAATAGTTGAACAAAAATATTTAAAAAAGAGAAAGAAAGCAAAAGTAAGAACTAAACAGGATTCCAACAGTCATAAAAGAAAATAATTTCTACTACACACTAAATCTGGTAGCTAAACATTTTAAAGAAATTAAGCATTCACTGAGTCCGATCATAGTAGTTATAACTTAATAAATAAAAAAGTCTCCAAACTGAACAGATTAAATACCTTATTGTCCTGAAATGCAATGAAAAATACATTTTCAGGAGTTATGCAATAAAAAAAGGCATAATCTAAAATCATAATGTCTTTTGCTCCCAAGGATCATTTTCAAAATTGATGCTGGTACTTAGCCTTCTGCAGTATATGCCAAGTGCCAGAAGTCCATCATCACAATATTCTTGCAAAAGATTTTTAAGGACTTTTAAGCATTTTGATTTTCCATCACTAATCAAGACACTGCTGCTGAAGATGTTTCCTACAACAATGTAGATATTTTCTTCAGTTTTCTATGTCCATGCTGAGGAGTTTAAGGATACTCAGCAAAGAACACGCAGACTCTCTTCTGGGGCTGTAATAGTGTTTGTTGCCCAATCTACAAAGCACAATCAGCAACAGGTAATTAATAATGAGAAAATATATGGAACCACACAAGGACACTACAACCTTGTGTTGATATATGTGTGTATACACACACATATATATATTATTAAGCCAATTCATTAAAGTAGAGATTCACTGGACAGAATGTTGATGGTTGTATTTTAATTACTTGGATCTTCTGGAACTTGATCTATCTTTAGTGTATTTTTGGACCTCTTTGGGAAACAGAGTTTTTATATGATATGTCCTTCATAAAAAACATTTATTTGTGTACTTTAGAAACATGTCATTAAGAAAGTCATGTAATACTAAATAAGACAGTGTTGGTTTGAAGTATTAATAGGATACTATATAAGACTATTCATGCACAGAAGTTTGGAAATAATATTTTTATGCTAGTCCATGATTGTAGAATGTTTGATCCTAGAAGCTTAACTGCAAAGCATATGTAATAACAACCTACTTTTAAAAAATGAGAAACGGAATCTGAGAACTTTTTCATATAGATAGATCACAGCCTGTACAACTACTTTGTTTGATTGTCAAATATCTATGATATTTGAACTACTCAACTCAGAAAGCAGAGAAGTGAAACAAAATGAAGTACTTGGACATTTTCTGAAGGAGCTGTTTTCCACTGGACAATGTTAATAATAGCCTTTTCTACAGTGTTTTAACACGATTGCAGAAGAATTCTAGCGAATTTCTGAACAAAATATTTAAAGATGTAGAGCCATAGATAAAAAGAGCAACAGCATGCATTCTGTAATTTCTGTAACAAGGTAATTTGAAAAGGATAGTGCGACTTTTTTCCAGTATTTTGCATTTTTCTAATGAAAAATCATGTTTATTTCTCGTTTACTCTCCATTTGTTTTGGTACTAAGACACAATCAACCTAAAAGTTTAAGAACCAGGAAATCTCTTGTAGATCAATAATTCTGATACTTGGCTCCTTTAGAAAATATCACGTACATCAATTTTTATTATCTGCTTCTTGTATAGTTAACTTAAATTGTTGTTGACTGACAGACGCCAAACCTGAAAGCATCTGCAGTGCGATGTATGTCAGGATTGAGCCTTTACTGATTTATCTGTAGAAATAGGCTAGGGAAGAAATTTCAGTAGTACAAGTAAGATTTTCTGCTTGCTTTCTATTTTGAATGATAAGACCATCTGACTGGTAAGAGGCAAAGGAAGAAGGAAATTATTTGTCTCAACTGTCTCTCTACTTAAAACAATAGGACTATTATTTTGATGGGATTGCAGAGTGCCAGCACAAGCCATAAAGCTTTATAAATTACTGTCACAATCAACCTTCTTATCCAACATTATAATGCCTCTAAAAGATTAGCAGAGAGATATTATTTCTGTTAGGTACAGCCATCAAACATTTTGGTGACAAGCAGAGTCTTTGAGAATCTGAGGATGTACAGCTGATCCTAGATGACTCAGTTAAGTACCCCATAAGGATGTGTGAGGTTACCAACACTGACAGATCTGTTTGAATGAGGGCAAACCCCAGTTCAAATAAATAATATAATTTTCTAAATTGTTCGGCGTATTTAGAACAGAAACACCTTTAATTTACTTTTTCTAAATATGGTTTTTACTCACAGGCATGATATGCCCAAATCCAATCATTTTATCAAGATGTCATTTTTTCACTGCAGTCATTTGTATCTGAAACCTGGTGCAATCCATATGTGACCTCTTTCGTCACTCTGAAGATTCTGCTGCACTTCAGATTTCTAAACTACCACACCAACTCCTGAATAATGTCAAAAAAGTGACAAGTGGGCCTTGTCAGGGTAAAAGAGATGAGGTACTGTAAAGCAGATGATTAAAACTAGAAACTAGACTGACAAATACACAATGATCCATTACCTTCTAGTCAAGAGCTGATTTATTATTCAAGATCTAGATCTTTGTATGTCCAGCATATTTTATGGGAAGGGGCATTGTGTGTACAGTCCACAGTGTATCCCGTGTGTCAACCAAACTGGTTGCCTGCCTCAGGTGGAGTGTATAAACATCCATTTTCTAAAGTATTTTTCTTGTTCTTTCTGTGGTGGGAGCCCACTTAAGCACAAGAGATCCTTACAGCAGCACTGAATCAGACCGTAGATTTTTATACACCATCTTGGAAAATGACTGTATAGATGGCATATTGAAAAAGTGGATCATAAAGAATTAGTTTTGTATAGTGTTTATTTTACACTGTTCTTTAATAAAACTGCCTCCTTTTTATTAAAATAAAAATTGCTTATTTGTCTTGCTTTCTTTTCCTCTGTTCAGTCTTTTCCAAAGAATATACCATAATTAGTCTAGCTTTCTCTATATAACATTCATTTAATTAAAGTTTATTTATATTATCTGCTGTAATTCTAACAGACTGGGGGTTACTACAGAGACCTCAAGAAATCAAAGTAGCAGGAAAATAGCCTTATTTTGTCAATTTATTTCATACATACAACAATGATCTTCAGGGAAGAATATAGAAATAGGAGTAAGGAGACTAGGGTACACTCCCAGCTGTCCCATATATTTCCCTTCTCATCTCTGATGAGCCACTTGACCTCTTTGTACATCCCTCACTGGTTTGAAAATGTAAGCAATAATGCTAAGCTGCATTGGACGAACATTGGGAAAAAGAATATTATATAAACATAGCAAAAATAAATGCCACAAATTTATGTTGATTGCACTTAAAGCATTTCAAAGCAGTAACAAATGATCTGTATTAGCAAATGTTTCACAAAATATTTGAAGGACTCACAGTGGGTTTTTTTCTTTGTGACTTTACTTAGAAATGCAGAGTCATATTGCTGACTCATGTGGCAGGCAGAACAATTGGGCCCTAGTAGCTCCAACTCAGGAATACAAAAGTAATATATAAAAATTCTTGTCACAAGAGAAGAAAAGAATAACAACAGCAGATGTTTCAGATTTTTGTTTATGCTGCACACTGGATTTGAAACTGAGTTGAGGGGGAAATCGAAAGACATATCTAGCTACCCAAACGCAGCTACAATTAAAATATTTGAATAAAGACCTAATCAAATCAATTTTCACTGCATGTTACGGGATCTTTAGCCAAGAAATAGTCTTCTATTTTGTGACAGAAAATAATTAAAATCCACTACATATATATATATGCACAAACACACACTAGAACCTTATTAAAAAAAAAAAGACAAAAAAATTCACAAAACCTTCTACCTCCTAAATCTAGGAAGCTGAGAAGATTTAAAGAATGTTCATTTAGCTTTTCAAGATCAAACTGATCATTTTTAGTATTAGCAAATGACAACACTCTTCCTTTCCTGGCAGAGACAGATTTTGCTCGGAGGCTCAGATATCACTGTTTACCATTCTACAATTATATTCATTCTGTCATTCCTGAAAGCACATCTGCAAACCAGCTCACTCTGCTTCCATATTAACTTTGATAACCAGTTATCAGATGAATGTTCACATTGGCTTAATCTGGTAAACCTCAGAATTAATAGGTATGGAAGGTGTGATAAGAAAAAACAAAAGAGAAAGAATTTGCTGATGGATGTGTTAAGATCTATGAGGTAAAAATGAAATGCTGTTTCAGATATGCGTCATTTTTCTCTATAGATCTACAAAGTAAATATTAACAAGGTGTCTTAAATGAAGCACTTAATTTACATTTCACTTGTTCATTTCCAATTCCTCTATTCTCTTAGTATTATACAACCATTGTACACACCAGCTTTAGCAAGCCATAAAAAGTAATTTTTGGCTTCAGATTCTGTGATAAATTTATCATCAGAAAATTACACGTCAGTCTAATTTCATGGCTGTATTATCCTTCTGTCTAAAAACTTAACGAAGTAATTAAATTCTGAATTAACTGAAATCAGACTAAGCCCCAGACACTAGCTTCTAATCTGGACAAACATCTCTTGACATAAAATAGAATTAATGTGTGTTTTATGCTTTGGAAAAGTTTGCCAAAAGCTGACACCTTACTGTTTTAGGCACACGGCCTTGTCTCTAGCACATCTGCTATTTTCTAATACAGTGTTTCTCCTTCGAAGATCTTATTACACCTTCTTTACCTATGCTAGCCTTGATACACCAGAGATGTAAATTATCAGCCTACAAACACAATTATGCTATGATGTTAGAGGATATAGAAGCTCTTTTTTTCATGAATTAACTAATTTGTGTAAAACTGAATGCTTCATGTCATAAAATGTTCTGGAGTTATTTTGCAGCTATTTGGATGCTTGTAGAGTAGGAATGCAGGAGATGGCATTACCTTTTCATAATAGCAGGAGCATGGGGAAGTAAATATGTCTAAATTATGCCTGGACAAGAAAAAACAAGGAAATGAAAGTACAGAATGTGAGAGCATGTATGTATTCCTTTGTTTCCCTACGCAATTTCTAAAGGAAGTGTTGCCCACCTGCACACCATATAGGTGACACCAACAGCCCAGATGACAATATTCAACAGTCCACACAAACATTCAGCCTTACAGCTAAGGCAGATGTTACATTACTGCAAAGGAGCCGTCTGGTAGATCAGCTGGGGATGATTTCCACCTCCCAGTCTTCTTAGTCTGCCTTACTTCCCCGTCAATTAACAATTTTCAATTCGTATGTCCTATGGCTCTTGTCAGCAGGACATCTTCTCATTACTGCCTTCTGGCTACATTTAAATGTTAATGATGAATTCTATAGCTAATACATGCAGTTGATTTTATCTTAATGTCTACTAGTTTTAAATGTCACTGCTTAGACTTGTCTGAAGTGAATTTTCCTAAACCATCTCCTATTAATTATCTTTTACCATTTATAGTTCTATGTGATGGCCTGTGTTGTCAACTGAGCTGCTAAGGGGTAGTTCAGTTTCTGCCTTTGAGATGAGGAGTTGGAACAGCCAAGCCCTCAAAAGGAAGCAGAACCCAATCTTTCCTGATGTGGAAAAAACTGTTGGGAAAGATACAGCAAATAGAAACTAAATAAACTCTAGATTCCAGTGCTGTGAAATTTATGTGCCTTTTTAGTTGTGAATCTGTGAATTTAGTTGTGAAGGGATGTGGTTTTTGTTCCTGAATCCAAATAGCAGCCATATTTTTTTTCAATCTTCAGTTTCATGTGAAGAGAGTAAATAGTAAGTCCAACATCAATAAACCTGTCATAACTGACATATCCATAATTTTCAGGAAAAATAAAAAGACTTCTATATTCATATTTTTAGGCTAGCAATTATAGACTTTTTCTATAAAGATATTTCTATGCACTGAACCGTGATCAGCTTTGGGAAGAAAGGGCTTCTAAAAAGGGGAAAAGAATGTGGAGATTTTCTGCTTCCATTGTTTTCCTTTTTGCTTTTATTTTTGCCTTAATATTCCCAAATATCTTCAGTTATCTAGTAGATGAAAAATCTTGTTCCAAAGTGGAAAGATATTTCAGTGGAAAGAGTCCTAGCTTGATGACAGGAGGACCAACTGAAGGTTCAAATCCCTGAAACTCATACTTCTTGCATGAATCAAGTACAATGAGATGGAGACTGGATGCAGTTCTTTATATCCAAAACTGTGGTAGAGATGCCATAAGTAATGTTAACATAGACCCCAGCCAAATCAGCAGATTTAAAAGAGTTGATGTCAGGGTATTTGGTGGTGGACAAAAACATAGTATATATAGTTATCTCCATGGTGGATCATATAGATGGCTTGAACAAATTCTTTATCTGTATTGTATCACTAGAAGTCACAGCATTTCCAGTTAACTTCCAGGGCATGGGCTGATAGCCCCAGAACATAGCCTCTTATACTCTGAAGACTGGTCAGTCTTGGTCTTAAAAGCAGGTCCAGATTTGCTTCTAATGGGAACAGTGTAGAGAAATCTCAGCATCAGATTTATGTGAAGACAGGTTCCTAGAAGGGCATGAGTTGAGAATGAACAGGAGTAGAACAAACATTTGAAAAAGTTAGGCAGAAAATACTGTTTTGTAAAGAGTTGTAAGAACACCCTATTGTCCTCACTGAAGACGCCAGTATCTTAGTAAACACGATCCTCTGTGCCTTGTTACCATGTCTGAAAATTATGATAGCACTTCACCATATCACAGGGGTATTGTACATTGCTGAGATATCATGGGTGCTATGATTCACATATAAGTTTAAGACATTGTCTGCAGAAAGGTATTTGCAAAATTAAACCCCCATAAAGACATCCTTAGAGTGGAATATTATGCTTGGATTAAATTGCTACTCACTAAACAATATTAACTCTAGAATCCTTCTACCATTCAGTAAGGTTTCTCAAATTTCCTTTGTCTCAATTCACTTTCAAATTTAACTAGACATTAACTACTCCAGTGCAAATAACAAATTTTCTGTAACATGCAGACAGGTCTCAAGATCAACAGGTAAATATGCCAGAAATGTTGTCAAGGACAAAAGAAATTGACTGCTAGGTTTGAAACAGGAGGCTTGAGTGTATGTTCTGAGATAACCACCTCCCTGGGCATCTTGTTCCAGTGTCCAATGACCCTTTCTGTGAAAAATTTCTTTCTGATATCTAGTCCGAACCTTGAGGCCATTTCCCTTTGTCCTGTGCCCTGTCACTTGGGAGAAGAGGCCAGCTCCCTCCTATCTACAACCTCCTTTCAGGTAGTTGTAGAGAGCAATAAGGTCACCCCTCAGCCTCCTCTTCTTGAGGCTAGACAACTCCAGCTCCCTCAACCACAGCTCTCTCAGCTGCTCCTCATAAGACTTGTTCTCCAGCCCCTTCACCAGCTTCGCTGCTTTTCTCTGGACTCGCTCCAGAGCCTCAACATCCTTCTTGCACTTCTCTTACAATATCTAGTCATCATGGAATTATTGGGGCTTGGAATGAGTTTCCCCTGTGCACATTAGGAAAAAGAAAAAAATATATACACCCTTTTATTCATGTTTTGATGTCTTGTTTATTTTGAGTCCTGCACATCTAGCTAGTATTAATCTTTTTTCTGCTTTTTGAATTTAAAAAGGAAGTTCAAATGCTCAGCAGCAGCTTGAGGCCAGAACTGCAATTTACCAAACACTGGAAGGTGTGAAGAAGTACTTGTATTACTGACAGCCCAAAAGAATTCTTTTCTTTTTATAAAAATGAAGAGCATCCTTTTTCATAGATATTAGAATACTGATAGCATCATATAGTACTAGAAGCGGAAGTGTCTTTCCAATACATCAAAACTCAGAGAAATTCAGAGATTCAATTCCAAGGAATGGAATTGTCTGGTCCTTTGTGTAATTATCTTTAAAGGTCTGCCTTTAAGGGATTGCCTTAGTTTATATTGTTACAGCAATCTAGCAATGGTTGTAATCCAGCAGTTGGAGTACAATAGAAGCGTGTTTATGAAGTGAGGGTTCCCCGGGATATTGCCGACAACCTGCAATCATTTTTAATCTGGGAACTTTCAGATTTAATACAGAAGTGGTCTCAGAATTTAATAAGCCTCTTTCAAGAGATCTTGCAGGAAAAGTACTAGGGGCCAGAATCCTCTCTGGGATGAGACCCATCCTCCAGAGCTCCAGGTGAGACAACAGGGTAATTTTTCCTAACTTCCCTTCTTTGTCTGAGGCTGATGTGACACCATGTCTTCTTCCTTCCTTGGATAACCTTGAAATTTTGATTTTTTTTTTTTCACAGAAACTGGATGGTAACTCTGGATTGTTCTGTTATTTTTTTCAGTTTTGTCAAATATAAAAACCCCTTGTTCTCAATAGAAAACATAGTTATATATTTGTATACAGATGCTTCTGTACTTTCTCTGAAGCATTTTGTTTCATGTACTTGCCCTCAGATTGAATTCCTTTAAATCAAATGCACATCATGACATGATAATTAAAGTGTTCTTAAGAAATTCACAAGCACTTTTTCCACTTTGACTGCTCCATAGACATAGCAAACTTTCAGAAAAGAATAAAGATCATCTAAATCCTATCTCATATTTTGCAGCCAATATTACCTCTCCATTGCAAAACTTGAATTGAAAACTTAGACTCCCAAAGGTCAATGGGATGTTTGATTATTAATAACAATACACTCCCAAGGTTGGAATCCAAGATTAGTACAACTTGATAACACAGTTTTAAAACATTTTAATGTGAAATTAGTCCCTGTGAATGAAAAATTTAAAGCAGGGCTTGTGATTGTTTTATTCTTGTGAACATTGACATTGAAACTCCAGGATTTTAGAGCTGCAGATGTCTGAAACTTGAAAGTAACTAACTGTGCCTTGTATGTGGTGGAAGCAGTGTTTTGGAAGTGGCAGCTAGTCAATTTTCTCTTTTATTACCAGTTGAGGAAAGATACAGCAAGACCATATTGAAACAAAGACCAAGAAGAACATTGTTTTGTGGTGTGAAAAAAAGACTACAAAATCTCCAAATATTTATCCTCCAGCTGTAGGTCAATGATTTCTCAAGGATAATTAATCATATTCTGATCAAGGACTTGTTATGTTTTCTGTTGAACAACATAATTTACATTAGTGGAAAAGGTTTCCATGGTGCAAGTAAGTGAGAAAATAATGAGGCACCTTAGCATTGCAGACGTCATTTTCTGACTATTGTAAACTGAGAATACATGTCCTGGTAGGTTGCTCCTGGGGCACCACAAGAAGGAGGTAAGGATGAACTACCAATACCATCAGACTTGGATCCCCATTTGGGATGACAGTTGTCAACCAGGATTTGCATGCTCAACATAATAAGAGGAATCTAATCGACACCTGATGTAGTAAGGAAATTAAGACGTACAAGACACAATGAGCTTCCCCCTGATAGCAACAAAGAATGAATTAAATAAATCTGACCTTACATTTGTCAATGAAAACAATTATCTTGTTACAGACATAACAAGTTGTCATGTTAAACAAGGGTGAGATTCTGACAGGTGGCTAAGGAGACTCTCCTGTTGAGACAATAGGTTGAAAATGAACCTCCTTCATTTCTCAGCATCCCCCCAAGAGAGGAGCTCAGGTGCAGCTGGATCCATTTCTAGTCTCAGACTTAGTTGACAGTTTATGACTAAAGGATTATGTGTGTGTGTTTATATGTGTTTCTGCCACAAGTCAGAATCCAGTTACCTGTGAGAGTCTCCCTAGAGAGTTGTACACACAGGATTAATATGTGTGTTTCACAGCCCAAACTGGGCAAGCACTTGCAGCAAAACCCATCAAAGAGACAATTTCACAATGTTGGAGGTAGTAAGTAATTTAATTCAAGTGACAGATTTTTAAAAAAATTGGGAGTGCCTTGATAAATTCACTTGCTGCTCTAGTGTTTAAACAGTTATAAACAGATAACACTTAGCATATATATGTATGTAAAGGAAGTAACAATAAAAACTTGAGTTAGTAGTTATTTTTCTGGGGAAATATCTGACAGGGTCAGAGGTGCACAATTCTTACCAACAAATTTCTTCTTGGTAGAGGAACAGAGGTCCAGGCCTGTTGACCCATCTATAAGGTAAGGCGGTCATTTTTATTTCCAAAAAAAAAAAGCTTTTGGGTATCAATTTTATACCACTTGGAAGCCTTTTGGCACCTCTTGGTGAGGTTGAGATTAAGTCAATTAGTTTGTGTTGACGGGCCTTTGGCAAGGCTGGTTGTGTTGTCAGAAGCAGGAACTTAAGATTCACCATGCCTTAGAGGAAGGGAGCTCAGTGTGTGTTGTTAGGGGTGTTTCTGCTCTTAGCTGAAGCAACACTAGGTTGTGAAGCCACTTCGATGACATGAATGTGAGCTTACCTCCCAGACTATCCATTTTACCAGATGCAACTGTCTGTTGCCAGCCACCCCCTTCGCCAACTGCTCTCTTTTGCAAAAACCAAGTTTATTTTGCAGAAACAAGCTCGCTCACCTTTGCCAACTCACGATGCCACAGGGCCTAGTCAATCTACTATACTACACGAGTACAACCACAATATTCAGAAAGAAGCCAATGAGAAAAGGCTGGCTCCAGAGATCAGGCAACTGACATATGACCATGACATTATTTGTTTAGGATTTCCTTATTAAAGGAAAGGGAAAATGATCTGGTAGCTGTTTTAATAATAACTGCTGCCTACTGTTGGTGTCAGTTGCTTAAAAGAGTAAGTGGACAATCCATAATGTATTCAAAGAATGTTATTGACATATTTTCAAGTCAGTATAAATACAAAAATAAGTGCACTAATTGTTACTGCGAGCTGTTTCCTGCAATGCGACTCATGCAACACTGTTCACTTTAATTTCAGTGTATACCTGGTTATGAGCAACTTTTGCAACCTGGGTTATTATTTGCAGGTCTTCTTGTTGTTCATTATTTTTATATTCTCTTGCAAACAGAAAAAACTTCATCCTGTTTCTTCATCCTCTTCCTAGAAATTTCATAAAATTAGACACATTCATAATGGGGCAATGGATAAAAGTAGCTACCTGTGGTTCAATGGCCTTGAGCTATACATACACATAACACTCTATTATTATTATTATTATTATTATTATTATTATTATTATTATTAATTATTCAACTCCTAATAACTTTTGCCTTTGTTGACATGAGACTATGCAAGAGATTACTAAAACCTTCATGCCTAATGCACACGCTTTCACAAACTGTCTCACATTTCATATAACTCAGCTATAGAACATATTGAATACAAGTCACTCAAGCTGGGAGTGCCTCAGTTGGTCACAGGGTCAGTTCAGAGAACTACTCAGAGTGGGAACTTCATCATATGCTTTCAACAACCTTCTCTTTTTTTCCAACACCTGTAGAGGGAGCTTGGTGTCCTAAATTGACTCTGCTGACTGAGTTCTCTGTTTTAGGTGGAATAATGAACCTCCAAATGTGTAGTCAGTTACAAAACCTGCCCTTGGACTAAGCAGGTAAGGTGAAAGTAGTATATACTTAGAAGGAAGTGCAAACTAGAAGAGAATGCGGGAACCTCAATGCCAGCAGCTGCTGCCACCTAGAGACACTTTATAGAAGTTTGTGACTGGTAAGGAGGAGAGCTTCAAGGAAATCAGGGAATTGGAAATACCTTGGCGGCCGACTTGATACGTACCCAGTTGTATTTGGTTTCCTTGCCTATAATTGCCTACATATTTTTCACAAAGATGGTACAATTTGGTGAGTAAGGCACTACATTTCCTAGAGACAGTAGAGGACTTTTGCATTGGCAGAAGTGTCTTCCTCTTACTTGCTGGAAATAAATCTTTTTCATGCATTCATGAATGGCTAAGGCAGCAAGAACATCTGACACTATTTCTTTTCTTGGCTAGCGCTGCTGATGAACTGTACTTAATCATTTATAAGCAGGTTCTGCTCCTTATTTATTGGCAACAGTCTGATTCCATAAGATCTGACAGTTTTCTGACATCCTCCAAATTGTTCCAATAACAGTGACGATGACAATATCATTTAGAAATCTCTTGCATGCTGTATGTGAATGGAGTTACGTATCTGCTGTAAGTAACAGAATAATGGAACAGCAAATTGTTTTGTAGAGGGAGCTGAAATTAGATTGTGCCATGATGCCAAGAGACAAAAAGAGACAGATGAATTCAGAAAGGAGGAGAAACTGCTATACCCATGAAAACAGCTGGGTGCTGTTTCCTCCCTCAAGGACGATGTACATGCTTTTCCCAGATTGGAAAGAGGTAAAAATCCCTGATCAATTCATAAAACAAGAACAAATTGCATGTGTTCTATAAACAGAGAGGAAACATGCACTTCTTTCCACTTACTACCAAAAATTCAAGCCCTCAGAAGCAGTCCTAGGTACTTCTGCCAACACGAGTAATCCTTCCTCCCTGTGCATTCCATCAGACTTCTACCTAAAAGCATACAAATGTTTTCTTTCCTAGCAGTGCAGGAAAGCTGCCACTTGAATGTTTTTGGAAAAATAAGCAATACCAAATAAGAAACAGGACTCGGGATAACTTATTTTACCCAGCATCCTATTCCTGACTGCAGTCAAAACCCATTTTGTTTAAAAGGATCCTCAAAAGTCCAAGTACAGGAATGTATTTCCTAGGTATGAAGGAGAAATTCTGTGGAAAATCAGATGACTTACACAAGTGTAAGAAATAAATACATTAGGTCTGCACATGAAGAATACAGAGTCACAGGAGAAACTAATGAAAATCATCACGAAGCACAAGAGAATGCAAGCTGGTAAATAGTATCCTTGGTGACAGTGAGTGTGCTTTGCACACTTATTTGTGGAAAACCATGCTATCAGTTTAGCCAAACATGGCTGCAGTATTGCATACCACTGATCATTATACCTCATACTGCATTATAGACAGAGCAAGAATTAAGAGGGTGGAACGCTTCACTTCAGCTGTTCACTGCTTGCTATGTTTACATTATGCTGTATAAAATAGAATAATCCCTCTCCTATAAACTTATTGCCAGGCTCCCATACATAAAATAGATTTAAAAAAACCCTCTTTCATAGTTCTTGTTTAGCATATGGTTTGGTGTGTCTTTGGTTTTGCAGTAATACATGTATTAAATTATTCAGGATTATCTTCTGGTGCAAATCAGAACAGCTCTAGAAAACATAAAGTAACTGAATTGTTATTGATTCAATTCAGTACCTTCAGGATTATCAATTAAATGAAAAGGGAAAAGCTCATCTACCACTACCAAAGTGCTATTTTTTCTCTTTCTGTTTTTTTTTTTTTTAATTAAAAAGTGAATTTTTCATTACATGTTATTGTGGAAATGAAAGGTGGGAATAAAAATAGGTCAGAATCAGAAGGGCTCTGAGATTTTAAAGAGGTATAATGTATTCTGTAGAGACAATAAGAAGTAAGCAACAGGGGCTTGGGAACTGGGAACAATACTCTCAGCTCTCAGCTGGACATCCTTCTGTAAGTTGCAGTTTAGAATAGTAGGTACATCTTTTGTGTTTTAAGATTAAAGTGTATTAAGATGTTATACAAATACATTTTTAAGAAGTAGCAGATAGTAGGCTTCTAGAGCTTTTCCATTTGTATAGAATCACTGTATTGTATTTAGAACAGAAGGAAACAGAACTTACAGACTTTTTCATCTGTCACTCTTTATAATACCAGATTCATGCCACCTGAAAGAAATAAATGTGGGAATTTCGAAACTGGACTAGATGACATGATCAGAAACTCAGCTCTGGGGAATGATATCTCAAAGAGATAATCCCAGCAAAACTCATCAAAAGGAGAGGAAAGAACAGATGTATCTTGCAGAACAGAAGCAATATAACATGCTTTGTCAGGTAGGTATGTTTTGTTATTGCGTATTGCACTGGGAGCCAAAAACACACATCTAACCATGTAAAGATAGAAAATTTTTGTCAATAAGACATTACATAATCACCTGGATCAAATATACCAATTTGATCAAGGGCTCCTAGTGCATCTCCACTGATTTAACTAGACCACCCTATGTTACTGCGTTGAACAATGTCTAGTCAAGGCCTACTTTTCTCACTGCAAAAACTAAATGTCCACTTCAACAAGGTCACCACAATTTATACCAGAGGGAACAGCCCAAGATTTTAAACAATAAAATGTTCCAAAATTTTTAACAGATGATAAATATCCTGGATTTCATTGCATTATCTTCAGTTAGGGCTTAAATTTCATGTGAAAATATGTTTTGTCTGAGCCATCGTTCTTGTAAGGAAGAATTTTCCATGTGTTGTCATTAGATCCTATCCAGCTCATGTTAGAGGTCACAAGATGACACCCTTTTGGAGTGGTGGCTCTCCAAAGCCCATCTTATGAGATAAGGACTGAAGCACAGAAGAAGGGTAATGTAGGACAATTTTGCTGTTATAGAAATCTTACCTGTCCCTCCATCATCACTTCAGGAGTGAAAATAACTCATGAGTCATCTAATACTGAAAAAGGAATCAAACCAGAATTCACTGCAGTTGCTGAAACTGGAATTTGGCCAGAACATTATGGTTAATTTTACTACCTGTGGTGAAAAGTGGAAGATTTTTAATGATCATGGGATATCCATGGCCATAGTTCTCTTCTATTTCCTATCACACTGAGTCCTTCCCACGTAACAAAGAGATCCCACCTTCCTAGTACCACTTTCCTACTGTGCCACAAGATTTCATTATGTCCTGAAAGATTAATCCTTGGGGCATTACAGAGCTCTTTTATACACAAACCTTCCAGACTCTATAACTAGATGGATAATGAGTTGTAATAAAGAGACATACCAACCTAGACGATTGCAACTGTCAGGAATAAAGCAGACACCCCTGCTGGTCTATAGCTGTTTCATCCTATACATCAGACCCAGAAATCTGCTGAGACTCTTCCTGCATTAATAGCAATACTTTTGTCAAATATTACAAGGTAGACTTGTAATCTTCTTTGGACATGGCCTCAGGGGGCCAGATAATCCAAGATGTTATAATCCAGCAGGAAGTTATCAGAAAGAATTTCAAGGCTTCATGGAGTCTGTTTTTCTTTTTTATAGAGTTTCCTGTGTCTTTCAGACTGTAGAAAAGCCTGTCAGATATGACTTCTGATGGCGAAGGGAGTCTGCTAATAAGACCGTGTCTCAAAGGAGGGAACTAAGTACAAACAAAATCTTTAGCCTCACAGAAATATCAACGTTTGAATGTTTCTCTACTTCTTGTGTATTCATACATTCCATAGAACTATACCTTCTGTACATTCCTACACTCCTCTTCCTCTCCTTGGATTGATAAATTGTTGTTTATCTGAGTAATATGCAGAGAACTTCAGAGGAGAAGTGCAAGCTAAAGGACATGGAAAGATAAAGACAGAAACATCAGGATTCAGTTAGTTTGTATCTGACTGGAATGTCTACGCTTTTTTAATTAACTCTGCAGATAAAATGCAGGGTGGGTTACAAACACCAACTATTCATGTTAGTACAGTCTATGAAAGTGGACATGCAAACCAGTTAAAATATGGAATACTGAAGTCTCTCAGAGGATCCTTTAGCATCTTCAAGGTTTTAGAAGGAATTTATCTGGAGGAAATATGGCTGGAGGTCTTTAATTGAGCTAAGGTGGTTGATTGACCTTCACATTGATTTGGGGATCTAGGCGAACAGAAGAGAAGGATGATAGATGGGATGATCTTTAGTACAAAAAGGAACAATCTGTCTTTTCTAATTCATCTACTAAGCAAATATTTTTTAATACCTGTTCATTTTTATTTTAGATGAAGAAAACTGTCCATATTTTGGATTTTTCTTTTTGTTAAGACTAAGAGGGGTTTTTTTTTATATCATTTCTTTGGATCTGGAGTGTCTGTTACTGTATTTGTATGGCACTAAAGGCAAGGAATACCTCTTTTCAGTTGGAGTCTCGGGGAACTACTGAAATCGTAACAAAAAGCAATAACATGCTTTCTGAAACATAACAAAGGCCAATAGGTTGTCTTATAAGAGAGAAATGGATAATCCCAGAATTCACTTTTAATTGCAAATTTTTAGGTGGTATAAGCATTGATTTACAAAGAAGAAACCAATCTTTTTTGCTACTTAAGTCTGCTTTAAATAAAGATTTTAAGTCATCCTAATTTTTACACACTGTAAATGATAATTTTATATTAGTTATCTGGCAAAAACAGACAGGTCTACACGTTCTGACATAAACTACTCCTTTTCCATACTTTTCCAGATGTTTTGGTTCTCTACTTTCTTTGCCTGCATTTCAAGGAGACCATGAATACCTTTATAATCTCTGCTGCCAGAGTTGCTAAAAATCTAATCCAGCTTTCATCTTGTCCTAAAAGCTTTTTGTCTTGTCTTCCCCCTGCCCACCTCATCCTTCTACCTAACTCTATTGTGTTTAAGACATGAGAAAGAACACAGATAAACCCATCTTTTAATTTCTTTTTAAAAAGCAGTGGGTTTCTTCTCTTTAGTTTAAAATATGACAAAATCAGTTTTTATAACTTCACATCTTAAAGTGATTTTGAAGCTCTGAACCTTTTAAGTAGTGTGCAAATTGCAGAATGATATCACACTGCCAATCAGTTGCTCACTGTTACGAACTTCATTTTCTATGCTACTTCAAAAGCATGGTATAATCAACAAGTGAGCCTTTAAAATGCAAATTAAACAAAGTGCACCTTTAGATTGAAACAAGAAGAGACTAATATTTTTGTACACCAAGACCAGAAAAGTCTATCTCATCATAGTCACTTAGAAAGCAGGACAGAGTGATCAGGAGATTTCAGAGGTCATTTTACCCAGATGCCCCAGTACTGAATCCCCTAGCTTTAATTTCTAAGACTTGTGATTAGTTAATGTAACTAAAATTTGTGTGCCATCCACACAGAAAGGATTAGTGTTGCAAATAGCATGGAACTATTTCCATCTGAGACATGATTCTTGTTTCAGGGAATGTGGGAATCAAAAATCAACACTAATGGCAGAATGCTTTTCTTGTTACAAAAAATGGGGGTCGGGGGGGATATTTCTCATCCTCTCTGGAGGAGAAAGCAGTAAGGCATGCCAAAACAATCTTAAAATTCATAGTACTGATAACTGTGCTGAGGGAAAAGCAAGTAATTCTGAACTTTTCCAATCTGTTCCCCACACTATCAGCTATTGTCGCAGCCCATCAAGGGGGAAATGAAACGCATCCACAGTTTCTAAGGCCAGAAAGGATCACCACATCTATACAAGACAGTACTTCATTTCCTCACCACAAAAATGTGTTCAAATAGGTGACAAAACATTACTTTAATTACCTGACATGAAAAGCATATAAATAAATTTCATCTTGTTTTAAAGGCATGAATGACTGTAAGCCTCAAAATTTGTCCAATAAACTTCTAATTTACACTTACTCTCAGAAAACTACTTCTTGTTTCAAGATTAACTTAGGTTCAGCTTTCAATCAACGGGTCTGGTTATTCCTTGTGATAAAGATTGAAATTTGTACTTCACCATCTGCTATCAGATGTCTTCCAGTAGTGTGAATACCTATCCCAAGTAATCAAATTTGCCTCTCAGCTGTCTCCTGAATATGAACTGTCAATCTGAATGTTTTCCAGGTAATTTCTCTCTCCTTCCTTGGATTCTTTTCAGTGATCCTTCATAGAATCAGAGAATTTTGTGTTGGAAGGGACCTTTAAGATCATCCAGTTTCAATCACTCTGCAATGGGCAGGGACACCTCCCACCAGGCTGCCCAAGGCCCCACCCAGAATGACCTTGAACACTTCTGTTCCAGTGGCTCACCAACCTCATTGTGAAGAATTTCTTCCTTATGTCTAGTCTAAATCTTCCCCTCTCCAGTTAATATCCATGGGTCTGCCACCTGTGCAAGTACCAGAACTTGATACTGTACTGAGAGCATTCTTCTGTTTTGTTGGATTGCTATGTTGTACACCTGAACTGTTGAAATACATCATAAATAAGTTGGAAATGAATATTTGTCCAAATTGTGTATGGACATTCATGATATGTTCACATTAAATATTAATAAATCACAGCTTAGCTTGCCTTTCCACTCAAAGCTGGAAGTGTAGCTCTGGATTGAAGAGTTACAGTGGAAATCTTTCTTCCCAGGCTGCCTAACCCTTAAATTCTTCAGTTCCATATCCTCTGGTGGCAGCAGTGCTACAATCTTGTGACTACAGGAGGCAAAGGTCAGTGAATTTATTATGTTAAAAGCAAGTTCAGGCACAGGTTTAACAGAGCATACAGACAAATTTAGTAGAATTAGGGTCTGGTGTTGTGGCTGACTGAAAATTAGGATGAAAACACAAATAAATCTGGATGTTTGATATTACAAATCAAGCAGTGAATTCACAGCACAAGGAAGGCAGAAGTCACAAGTAATTGTGGTGATTATGGAAAGTATACAGTAGGCTCAAAATGCAAATCCTTTCAGTGGCATGATATGGCAGAAGGAGGGAAGTAAGCTGAACCTTGTACAGAACCAAGATGTGCTAAATGCTTATGAATTTAGCTCTACTAAAGAAAAGGAGGCAAGTTTGACTTTCCAGTACTGCCCCAGAAGCTGTAAATTTTGACACTTCCCTGCTTATAAAGTTGAACCCAAAGACTTGCCACAGGGTTTTACACAGTTGAGGTGACAGTTTGTTGCCTGTAAAAATAGCTGCATTCTAATATGACACCAGTCTCGCTTGTCTAACTCCACCTATTTTCTGGAGCATAAAACCAACTGAAAGTCTGTAAAAAGAAGACTGCCTGGAAGACGTTATCCTCAGGAAAACAGTGGATGCTAATGGATGCTGTTTTTTTACCAAATCACCAGTATACTCGTTATGTTGAAATTTCACTCTCAGAAGAAAGGAAAGAAAAATATGAAAAGCAGAGCCTGTCATGAGGCTTTTTCTCCTCAAACCTGCTTACTGAATTCTGAACATCAGTGACTGCCAGCTCCCAATCTGTCCCATGCATGACCAGCTAGCAAGCAGGGTATTTCTTAGCAAAATATTGATATTTGCTGGAAGGAAAATTTCAGCGCTCCTTCAAGAGTTGCAGTCAGTTTGAATCCACTATAGCAGTATTACTCATAATCTGTCAACTGCAAATTGCCATTGGTAAGAACTCATGTTACAGCTCCTGGACTAAAACATACACCCAAACTATATCCCTTCTTTGACGCACAAATTACGTGCTTTGGGCATATTAGTAAGTCAAATGGTCAAAGTAAGGAGAAGATGAGACAAATCCAGAAGACCCTCACATAGCAAACGTACCTTTCCATTGGATAAAGTAGCCTTTGTTGTTGCACAGGTTTGTCTTCATCCCTTCATCCACTGTAACAATCAAAGATAACAACAAAGTCTGACCACAGGGCTTTCAAATCTCCAGGTCAGCCTACCCCCTTGAGTTGAGTTTTCTTCACTGGGAGAAAAAGATGGGTTACCTTGTCCAACATACAAGCTTCATGGTACAACTGCAGAAACAGAAGATCAACTTCTGCTGTCTCTTCTATCCTTGCAGCAAACACAGGGAACCTAGGCCTCCAGCAATCTTTTACCCTTCCCACAGAAGGACTTACAGAGGACCAGCCAAGCTGTCTTTCCTCCTCAAAACACCTGATCAAAAATTTGTGTCATGAGGTTCACTATGACACCGTTATTTTTACTTTTGGTTTTGAATAATGATATATGTAGTTTATATACTATGTCGTATGAGTAGTAGAAAAAGTAGTTGTTCATTGTAAAATCATTTCTGAAGCCAGAAAGAACAACTGTATTACATTGTTTGGCCTTTTTCCTAGTACACATTTTCATACTGTAACCCCTAATTTCATTCTAACAAATTTTGTTTAAAATGTTTATTTGAGAAGTATCCATGGGTGAAATAATTGCTGAAAATCCTGACATTGACATATGTTCCATTTGCTTCCGTGATGTTGATTTATTTTAGGGTTTAAAACTTTTCCTTTAGTGCCTGATCATATAATTGACCTAGTAGTAATCTGGTCAGGTAGAGGGGAAATAAGATAGTTATATATGACCTATGTGTCACAAGTAACGAAACCAAACAGCTTGAATTTTATATCAAAAATATTAATAACAAACTTTGCCTGTAGTTTGAAGACCAGATCAAGAATCAGGATGAGTGGCTGTTGCAGGGAGAATAACCATGACATTCCCTAGTTATGCCACTGCTAATAAATTTTTTTGAGAAACAAATTGAGAGAGAGACATATAAGTAGTTAGATAAATAAAATACAAAAAATTGAAATATATTTTCAAACTTCTGAGTACAGCTGCTGGGGACTTAGCATTTAGGCACAGCAGATATTCCTTAAAATGCTGGATTTTGTTGATGGACATGATCACGATATTCATCTTTGTGATAAGGGAAGTTAGTGAAGTGGCTGACCCAAAAGTCAATGGCATGCAAATACTGAACAACCTAATTTCTGTTCAGTGACTACTCAGCAGATCCTGTCTTCCTACTTACACATCATGAGTATATGCTTGCCATAAAAATATGTTGCATGCTTGTTTGATAAATAAAGCATACAGATAACTGAGCAGGCATCCACGGAACCCATAATTTCATCCTCTTCTACAAAACAGACGGTCATGCCTCTGTTCCATGAGGAACACTAATGTAAATTGAATTACCGTTTCTTCCAATTAGTTTGCTTACAGTTCTAACAGCTGAATATGCAAAGTAGTTTATCTTGTGAATCTAAGGCATTGCATTTTAACTTGAATGGGAATATCTCGGCACATTATCTTTTGGCTTACAGGATGCTTACTGAGAGAAACATCTCCTTTGCATTTCTTTTCTTAAAAAAATGAAAAAACCTACACGTACTAGATCCTGCCAAAAATGTCTCATGTCCTTCCATCTAGCACTGCTGATTTAAGAGCCTTTCTAAATAGTGCTTAAGTTCAACATGTAACATCAAATCTTGTGTCTAATAAATAGTCATGGTTCCTGATATAAAAGCTGTTTTGGAAATGCTGGAGAAGCATATATTCTTGAAGAGGAATTTCATCTGAGGAAGTGGCCTCAAGTTGTACTGGGGGAGGCTTAGATTGGACATTGGAAAAACATTTTTTACCAAAAGAGTGGTTTAGGACATTTTTGTAAAAGTACTAAAAGAAGGATACTAGTGTTAGTGAAGTGTCCTACTTGGTACTATTTGTCTATTTGAAGCAATTGCACAGGAGTTAATATCTTTCTGGAAGAAAAAATACACAGGAAGTAAAAAGTTACTATCTTATTTGTAGGCTACTCTTCTTCACAGTACATGAGTGGAAAAGGAACACAGGGGACTACAGACTTGAAGTATAAAAGCATGTGTTTCACTGCATGATCAACAGATCTAGTGATCCTATTTCTTCTTTCTAGACTACACTAAACTACACACACTACAGTGAATAAATAAAACAGTGAAGTAAGTTGAATATTCTGGCTTGCTGGATGAAAGTGCATGCATGCATATGTGTGCGTACACCTCAGAATTCTGCAGTCTTATAGTCTTATATCACCTTTTGTAGAGACCAAAAAATGTACAGAATCAAAAACGTTTATTTTGAATATTAACCTGAAATGATTCGAAGTTTGATGCATAAGTGTAAAAACATCCTTTCCATTAAGTGGATTGGATTTTTTTTTGTTGTTCACATTGTTGAATGACCACTACACATTCCATACAACAGAAACCAAGTCCTGGCTGTTTAGTTCTGTTAGCAATTTCAGAACACTTCAAATACTCCTAGGCTCCTTTTCCTTAGCCAAGGGATGGGGGTTTCAGATTCAAAGCCATACTTTCTGCTTATTCCCACATGGTGATTTTCAACATCTCCTTCACACTTTGGCTTCTGTTGTCTAGCAGTTTTAGGTGCAAACTACTTTTGCCTAAGTACTTGGCTGAAGCTTTCCTACAATCTGGATTCCTCTGACAGAAAACCAGCTTGAGACATACTGGAAAATTATCCCAAACAGCTCCATATCACTGTAATGTATCTGATAGGGTTTTATTTTTTCAAAGTATCCTTAGTCATATTCTGATAAGTTAAACACTCACCCTCATTGGAAGGAAAAGGGAGAAGATATGTTGTAGAAAAGTTATAATGAAATTATTTAAAAAATATAGGTTTTATCCTGTCAGATACAAATCTGAAATCTCAGAATTGTACAAGGATGGGGATGAATGTACATCTTAAGAAGATAGGTGCTTGTGACATTATTTCTGTTTGTAGGAGGTGTGTGGAAAAAAAAATCAGGGGCAAAACAAAAGAAATAGTTAACCCCGCAGATTTTAATAGCTTATTTTAACACTTATTAGAGGGAGCTTTAACTCTTCTCACTCCACACTTATTCTGATAGTGTTTAGAGGTATCAGAGGATTCTTCGTCCACTGTACAGTGTGAAAAGGATTCCTCTCCTGCTCCTCTGTGTAAATTGCAAACCCCTTACAAGTCAGACCCATGGCAGGGTGTGAAAAGTCAGACCCATGGCAGGGTGTGAAAAGTCAGTCCTGCTGTTGGACACAGATGCTAAAAGAAAGCCTCCTGTGTGTAGTGCTCATAGTTCTACCTTCTTCCCTCTGGGAAGGCAGCTCAAGGCCAATAAAGCTTTTCCAAAGAGGAGAAGGAGGGGGATAAGTCTGCCAAAGTGGCTCTGCTGCCACTGAACTGGAGGCATGCAAAGTCCCAGTGGGCAGCAGGGCAGAGCGAGGAGGCAGCCTGACGGGCCACAGTAGTCCAGCTACTTATTCAGAGCACACAACAGGCTTTCCTGACATCTTCAGGTCATCGAAGGGCAGCAAGGCAAGGACATAGTCGTTACCATCAGCCAAGTCCTGGGCTGTTTCATTCTCCACGTTTCTCAGCAGGGTGTCAGCCCCAGAGTGTGAGAGGAGGGTTGTGATGGCAGCATCCTTGTGGCCCACAGGCAGGTGGAGCTGGGTGCACCCATTGTACATCTGGGCATCCGCATAAGCCCCCTTGTGCAGCAGGAACTGCACAGCCCGGCAGTTGTGACACTCCATGGCCAGGCACAAAGGGTCTTCCTGCTTGTGCTTGCCTGAACAGTGACGTTGGTGCCAATCTGCAGCAGCAGAGACATCATTGGGATGTTCCTCTTCAAGCTGCTGATGTGTCAATAGGCCAAGCCTTGACAGGTCTGGAGCCACAGGTCCTCGTGGTGCCCATGGGGCTGGTCTGTGCCTTCCATCAGGGCTGTGCCCTGCAGCAGTTGCGGAGCACACTGCAGGTGCAGCTGCTCACAAGGCAGGTGCAGCAAGGTGTTTCCATTACTGTCCTGCAGCCTAAGGTTGATTCCCTTGCATATCAGTGCCTCAGTCACACTGGGCTGCTCCAGTTACACAACGAGGTGTAGCAGGGTCTGGAGAAGATCATTTTGGATCTCCAGCAACTCCCTGGACAGCTGAGCAATGCAGGAGAGTGCCACAGCTGGGACACAGTGGATAATGGCAAAGCTTTGGGAAGGGCACTAGAGCTGTAGCTGGAGTTGAGCAGATCCTCGGCAGTGGTGATGGTGCTCTTGACTGTGCTTTCAGCTGCAGTGGGGGTCTCCCTGCAGCCTAGCAGCAAGTGCAGTGACTCAATGCCCGAGTTGCACTGTCCATCCTCAGCTTCCCAGCCCACCGTCTCCTTGCTGCACTCACTGCCCACCACCCGTGACATCGCTCAGTGCCCACAGCCCTCCTGTCCCAGAGCCATGGAGGCTCATGGCCAGAAAGCCAGCAAGTGGCTAAGTTCTTACATGTGTTCCCAAAAATTCTGGAGGGCTAATGACAAAGAAGAGGTGAGAAGCTCTTATACAATGCCATGTTTAAAAGGACAAGAATCCTCGAGCTTTGCGCTTGGAACAACCCAGCAGAATCAGTCAACAAGAAAAAAAAGTTCTGAGGTTATACAAACTAGATATTTTTGCATGTTAAGTATTTCTTTTCTTGTACTTGAGGGAGGAAAAAAAAGGTTAAAAGCTGTACTAAATTTAACACATCATAGAAATATGCTCATTCCTTTGCCAACCACATTTGCAAATTATAGTCGTTTGAGGGCTGTACTGATGCTTCGCAGGGGCTCTGGAAAGCAGAAAGCAGTTAAAGTACAGTAAAGTTTGACAACAGCCCCAATTCATCCTCAGCAAACTCAAGACTTGTGGCTGGAGTTATCGTGTAATATTTCCTGCTGAATAATACTCTAGCTACAGAGTTCTGCACGTGCCTCTTTATTGCAATCTACTCATGGTAGGAGGAGTTGCAGACTTCAGGTACAGAACCTTGAGAATATGACAAGAAACATTAGCAATTACTCCAACTGGTCATGTTAGGAACATTTGAATATCATAAACTGTCATCATGCAAATCACTGAGCAGCTACACCACCTCAAGGATGTACTTGTGCATAGTAATTCTTTATGAGTATCTGCAACCTATGTTTGGACAAGCTGGAATCACTGCTTGTCTTTGCACTGCTCTATGTAGCTGGTGGTTCTCTAGTTCATGGATGACAACTGTGTTTCTCCAAACTCAATTCCCTGAACATTGGTCAAGAGGGTTTCTGGGGCACAAGCAAGTGCAATCAATAACCTTGCTTTAAAAATCTTTAATTTTTTCTGCAGCTGTTTTGAACAGCTTCGCTATGATTTCTTAATGATCAATAAAAGACAGATTAGTATTCATTGAAAACAACACAGAAAGAATATTCACCACAGAGGCAGATGGATTATTACTTTTCTCTCTTCAGATATAGTTAGATGCCAAATAATGTCACTGTGTCATACCCTTATTTGAACAAAAACATGGGGGAAAAGAAGGTATTTTGAAGAGCTTAGTTTGATGTGGTGATGAAAACACAGATGAAACAAGGCAGGACTGGTACAGAAGTCCTCGAACAAGAGGAAAAATGAGAGTTTGTGAAAGGGAGTTCTCAGGTCCTTTCCTCTGCAGCCAGGGAGATAAAGAATAACCAAAAGAGGGTAGGAAAGGCCCCAGGTTAACCTTGATTCCCTTTCAGGGTAAAGTTTCCAATTTTTGACACATTCAGGGAGAAAATTGGTTACAGACGCTAGTACAAGATTTACGATTAAGGAGAAGCATTTGGGTCATAATGAGCAGAGGCTTGGAAAAGCAAGGGTTATTTTCATTCCAAAGGCACAATTATCAACTCCAAATAGAATAAAATTGCTCATTTTCACTAACTGATCTTTCTCACAACTTGGAGATTGCATAGGCCTGCAAACACCATAGGACTATGGAGGGAAACAGAATATCTGAACTTAAAGATGAATAGTAATGCTTGTAATGTTTCAACCTGCATCTCATATGCCATAGCTACTGAATTCTTGGTGCTAGACTGTAACTTTGAGGTTTGAGACCTCTCTCTCACAAACTTATGCCCCTCACCTTATTCATGGACATATTCCTGACTTGCACAGTCTTCAAACAGCTTGCTGTATCACACAAATTTTCCCTGAAGCCAGAGGGCTCCAGGCAAAAAAAGTCCATGTAATTCTACCAAATGGATTTAACAGCTTCCCAGAACTGCAGGATAAGGCCCTATGTTTTCAAGTGTTCAGAAACTAGTGATGTAGTTTCCTTTATGTGAGCACCATATGTATAGCACTGTAAATTTTTTATTAAATTTCTAAGTAATACTGTAATACTCTTATTTATATTACATGTGATAATGTTTCATATATTGCCATGAATACATAGCATATTTAACAAACTTCTAAAGGACTTGATTTAATCTTAAGTTCTTCCTGTAAAACAAAACATACAGACAAGAACAAATTTTGACCAACTACGTGTTCCAGCCAGGAAAACATTTTAGCATCTGTTTTATATCTTCTCTGGGGAGTAATTCTATGCTTAAAATTAAGCAGTTTCTTAAACGCTTTGTTGGATTAGTTCCCTAGAGCAAAAACACAGGATTCTATACTATGTCACAATATTTCTGATTTAATGAGTCCCTGTGCTTTTGTCAATTGGCATCTGAACATTAATGTTTTGCAAGTATAGTTATTACTTGAGTGAATGTGAGTAATAAAAAGATGTAATGTTGCACAAAAATACTTGATTTTGTCCTTTTATTTGCCATGAAAATGTATTTGCTGAACCCAATTAATACTGCAAGTTAATTGCTAAGTAGCAGCTGCTGTAGTATTCTTGAAGGGATTCTGAACACAGTGTTAGAAGGAATTATAATTCCAAGGTCTTGAAATACTATGCACATTTTTACATCCTCTTTCTCTTTTCTTCTGTGGTCATTATTTTAATGAAAAGGTTTAGCTAACACCTCTGGAAAGGTAGGTATTAACGGACCCGATTACTGTAATATCCATAACTAATCAAGAGCTATGAAGTGGCTCAGCAGGGAGTCTAACTTATAGCCTAGGACTGATCTATACAGAATCGGTATGTGGATATGAAATGATATAAGTCCTACTAAATTCAGCTCAAGAAAACTGTGAGCACTTGGAACATATGCTGTGATTTCTCTACTGTCTCTCAATATGCTGATCTTCTAAATTAAGACCTTGGTGCTACACAGGACAAAAAAAATCCCTAACAACGATACAATGAGCTTATGGACACTGATCCCAAAAAAGGAAAGGACTTATTCTTTCACATTGTTTGTACTACTACAGCTACTACCAGCTCCAGTAATGGGAACATTACATAGTTAACTATATTCCTATGTTCTGCAAACAGGAGCTGGGAATTGTAAGAAACAGGTTGCAGGGTTATATAAACTTTTGGTAGGGATATTTTCAAGTTCTTACCCTCGTAGATGCTGTATAAAATAAGTAATCTAGAAATGTTGCAATGTGAGCCAGAATAAAGAGATGGGACAAAAAGGTTATTTTAAATATACACTCTTAATTAATTAGCTAAATGTAATTCATTTAAACAAAGTCCCACTGAGCTTAATATTTGCATGAAGAAAGACTTGGCTAAGAACACCAGAATTTGACCTTCCTTCTTTTGTCTTTATTTCTCATGGTGCCAACTCCACCATGTAAGCTTATTGATATGAGCAAAAAAATAAAAGAATTTTTCACATCTATGTCATGTAAATATAGTGAAGATCACAGGCAAAAAAAAAGTGTTTCATTTTCTTTTTACATCTGAACTACAAGTTCAGGATGAAAATAGCATTAGCTGCAGGAAAAACATTCTTAACAGCTAAAGGGACAAGATAATATTTCAGGACACTTAATTTTAAGAAAAAAAAGGATTTTTTTCAAGGTTGAATTTTCCCTTAAGCTAAAGGCAACACATTTGTTTTGAGGACTGCATTGCATACTGTGTCATGTTCCTTAAGAAGTCAGAAGAAAGAAAAACAGTTTTCCATGTTGTTAGCAGCAAAAAAGAAATCAAAATCAATGACAGGCCAAATCCATATGCAGGGTAAATCAATGTTGGCTCGGATGGAACTGTCATTTTATCCAAACTAAGAGTCTGCACCATTTGCATTTGATTCAAGTTAAAAAGTAAAAAATCTGTCAGTTTGAACCTGGGCAGCAAATTCAGCAGGAAGACGTTCTGATGGAAATACTGCAACAGACCTAAGATTATGGCACTTAGGGCACAATAAAGTACTAGCTTTCCCCAGCAAAGCACATCTTTGCTAGTTACTGGCAGAGGTGTACCCACTCACATTGATGGCAGACAGGACCTGTCTGATGCACCATACAATGTATCAGGTATAAAAGAGACAGCAGTAATTAAATGCAAGAAGAGCCTTCCTGCTTTTCCTTTGTGCTTTTGATATTTATATTAAGATAGAGTACTTATTTTGGATAGGATGGTGTTGATTTTCTTCGCAGTAGCTTGTATGGTACTATGGTTTGGATTTGTGATGAAAATAGTGTTCATAACCCACCAATGTTTTAGTTACAGCTGAGCAGTGCTTACACTGCGCAATGGCCTTCTCTGCTTCTCATACTTCCCTGCCAGCAAGGAGGTGCAGAAGAATTTGGAAAGGGACACAGTAGAGACTGTTAACCACAACTGATCACAGAGATGTTCCATACCATATGACATCATCCTCAGCAATAAAAGCTGTGGGAAAGAATGATGGTGGGAGGACATTATCTGTTAGAGAATTTATCTTCCCAAGTAACCATTATGCACGATGGAGTCCTGCTTTCCTGAGGTGGCTTTAAACGCCTGCTTGATGATGGAAAGTAGTGAATGAATTTCTTATTTTGCTCTGCTTGTACACACGGCTTTTGCTTTGTCTATTAAACCATCTTTATCTCAACCCATGAGTTTCCTTAATTTTACCTTTCCAATCTCACTTGAGGACGAAGGTGGTGTCTGCGTGAGGCTGATCTGCTTACCAGGGATAACCCATGTCACATACTAACACATGGATTCTGAGCAGCAGAGAGATTGAGTGTTACTATTAGGATTAAACAGTAACAGCAAAGTATAATAGAACAAAACCAGATCTTCATAAGTGTTTAACTTAAATTTTTCATTTTAATTGTGTTTAACTTGTACTTATGACAGAAAATCACCCAGTCTCTCCATTATATTCTAGAACTGCAAAAAAAATGCAATACAGTCAATGAGTTGATTGCACGAGTCATCATAGTGCACATTGAAATGGCCAGGTCTCTCTGTCCTTTCATGAATACCTCTTCTTATTCTCTCAAGAGGACTATGTATCAGCCTTTTTGTCACTAGTCATGTGGTGCCGTCATAAAGTGCATGGCTAATTCAACATCTAGAATACTATATTCTATTATCAGTTCACAAATATATATCACACTATAAATTCAGGTCAGAGTAAGCTACCTGATCTCAGTGGAGTTCGAATCATCATGTTTGAAACTCTGGAACTGTCAAGTAAATGCCTGAATATATCCACATAGATATATATAAAAAGATAATTAAAAAATCAGGATGTAGAGGGGATGCTTGTTTTTCTGAAATAACATTTAAAGCAGCAAGTAAAGATGCATAAGAAATAAACAAGAATAGATATGCAGGAAAGTTGAAATACGTTCACTTCAAATCACTTATTATTAGAGTTAATCAAACATTACCAACTTCATTTTTTCTTCAACCAACAGGATTTATTTATTATTTTTTTACTAAAACTGCCTCTTTTCTCAGCCACTTTAAAAGTATTACTGTCTTTTTCTGCAATAATCTGACAAGATGTCATGAAAGATGATAGAAAATGTTATCCTGTGTTCAAAGATCTTAAATGTAAACAAGGAATAAAAGAGAGCAGGAAACGATTTATGCATATGAATACAAGCACAGTTACTTATCAGGTCTGTACTTATATAAATATTTCATTAATGCAATTTCTGCTGAAATCTGTCACATTCTATTGAGTTTAATGTGTCATATAGTAGAAAGCATAAGTTTATTATTTTGGTTTCTTAGTTTTCTATGTCATTGGTTAGATTTTATCCACTACTGGGAAGTTTTCAAGGAAACAATAGAGAATAAAAGAAAAATAATAATAATAGTTTTAAAAGCACAAATAAGTGATAGTTAATATACACCTAGTTAATATCCACTGAGCATCAAAAGTAGATTCAGAACCCAGATTTTTAACAGGGCATGGGCTTTGAACTCCAGAATTCCTTTGGAAAAACTGCAAGTGTCGGAATGAAAACAGAAAATTTATTTTTGTGTTTTGAGTTACATCTGATTCCATTACTGATATAATACATGTGGTTAGTCTTGTAACATAAAAGTTAGAAACTATGGCTGAAAAGAGTAGATTACCTCCTAGTATGCATGCGAGCAGCAAAATGTTCTGAAACTATGCTGGCAAGTGAAGAATACACCATCTGGTCTGATGCTAAGATACATGTCTTGACTCCAGGGTTATCAGGAGGCTAAAGTAAAGGAGGAATTATTAAAGGAAATGAATATTTATAAACTGTAAGCCTTTTTTTTCTGTTAGGATTAAACAGTAACAGCAACCATTGCAGGTTTGACATGGACAGAAATCATTAACTACAAGAACAACTTTGTCATGAGTTTCAGCATAATTTTAGTGTTAATGGCAAAGTATTAAATATGTTTATGAAGGGAAAATAGGTAAATAATAGATTGAAATTATCATAACCCATATTCCCAATAGCTTCCATATGTTGACACTGTCTTCTAAGAAAATGCAGTTCATTTTTCACATTTTCAGCACAGATTCTTGAACTGTATGAAGTCTAACAACAAAGCTGTGCTGCTGATATTTTTAAAACCACAACTTCTTGATAGAAAATGCAATTTTAGCCTTAAAAGAATTCTTACAAACACATTTCAGACAGTTGAAATTTTCTTTTTGGTAAAAGAGGAAAAGAAAGATGTTAAAGGAAGTTAGAACCATTTTTGATACCGCTTCTTTTTCACTGTTCCTAGTGATGAAAAGTATGATGATACAAAGTTCTGGTCTTATATAAACTATGGTGGTATTCATACAGATTCACACAGAAAGAAATTGGTCCAGGATGTTCAAAATATTAAAAAAACTTTCTCCTTAATTTCTTTTCTCACAATTCCCTTTTTTCTCCCACCCAATCAACTAACATTCTAATAAAACATCGTGAAGCACACCCTAGCTATAAAAAAAGTGAGACCAGGTGGTGTTTCAAGTGAAACTGGAGATCAATTTGCAAATTCCTCTAATTGCACACTAGTGTTTATAAACCTTCACAGCAGGGAACTAAGTACATACCTCATAAGAAACTTGGGGTTTTTTCCCCTCAGAAAACCTTACTATGCGATGCCCTGTGGGGACACAGTAACCCTATTTAATTCAGTTTCTTGTCACATTCCATGTAAGAAAAACCTCTAGAAGTCATTTTGTTTCAAGATAAGCCTAAATGGGCTTAAATATTTTTCAGTAACTCCTAGGAGGTTATATTTTCATTGAACTACATCTTCAACCCTTCCTAGAAATATACCCAACAAACTTTAGACCTGGCTTTTCAGGTCATGGTCCCAATTGTAACATGTTTGGAGGTATTCATCCAAAAGGAGTCAAAACAAACACAAGCGTCAGTGTACACTAGAGACCAGGAAAGACTTAGGGGGACATTTGTGATGAATAGGGTTTCAAATAAGATCATGTTTGGATGGGTATGGCTGGAAGAACAGCCTGGTTAGAATCTCAGTCTAAATGAGGTGCTGCTGCAAAGCCAGCTTCTGGATGTATCTGATTGATTGAATTTTTCCCTCATGGCATGGGGGATTGTGATTTAGATTGGAAGTCTTTTCTGATTGAAATGAGAAAGTTTTAAAATATACTTGACGCTGACAGATAAGAAGGAGCAAGGACTATACATAGTCCATGGACATAACTTTATCTAGGTATAAGGGATTAAGTAATAAGAGAACCTTAGAAGAATACACAGCAATAGATCAGCTGTGAGAGAAAGAACAGTATTTCTCAAGGTTAATCAGAGCAACAGTTTGACATAGAAAACCTCTGACACCAAAACGAGGGGAAAGTCTTCTTGTTGCCAGCCTGTAGCTGATATTTTAAAGGGTAAAGTAATAAGCTGCACAAAAAGTGACAGGACTGGAGGACCATGAAGTCACATTTATGTGTTTGGGTTCATTAGCCTTGAAGATTCGGCAGAAAGGTAGTTTTGCTCCAGCTTTCTTGAAATGACTAACGCAAGTCTAGCTCACTTCTAAAAAATTCCCCAGAGAAAAATGGACGTACATACACTGTTTAGTGAGCATACACCAATTGTAAAATCTGGGATAAAACTAGGTGCAAGAATATGCTATGCAGACAGTCGCCTTTACTTTCCAGAAATATAATTCTTCATTTAAGAGACATAATTTTTCTGCTTTGTCCTCATAGAAAGACACTTTTGCATCTTTTCTTTTGTCATAACTGTCCCAGCTCTTCAGGTTGGTGTAGGTGAGACTGAAGCCAAAACTCCACCTGCACACTATCAACCTGATCATTGAATAGCTATCAGTCATAAAAGGATCTTGTGTTCTTGTAAGCCCAATAAAAAAAATTGAAAAGTCACTCAAAATCATTAGCAAGGGCAGGTCTTAGTGGGTTTCTGTGCCAAAGAACAGCTACAATGTCCATGAGATTTCCAAACCTCATTGTATAAAGACTCACAAAGGCTTTAAACAGATACCTAAAATCTGTAGCCACAAATGGGAAACAAGTTTTACTGCTACTCCTTGTGAATTATTTTGCTTTGGAAGTACGCACAGTTACGTACTTTGGTGTGAGTGCATGCTGCAAGCATCAGATGAAGAACAGCAATAGAAATAACTTGCACAGTAAAAGCAACCAGTAATGCAGATATTTTCTTTGCACCACCAATCTTTCTGGGCAAAAATACACAGAATTGGCTATGTGCCTTTTCTTTATCAGGTAGAAGTCTGGGTGTCCTAATCCATTTTTAAGCTGTGCACTGTGACAACTTGCCTTTCACTCCGTTTGTGATCTGATCTTAGATGGCTACTCAACAATTAATGTTGTTTTAGAAACACAAAGGTCCATGCACATCTAGTTGATTTTATAACCAAGAAAAATGCCATTTGATTAGGAGAGCAAAAAGGCTTTTTGCTGTTCTCTGAGTCCAATAACTGCCTTGAAGACTACTTTATAGAGTACAGCTGTAGACTTATGTACAGTCTCCACCTTTTCCTGTTTCACATGATTATTCCAGTGGCAATCCAGAAAATAGATATGAGCCTATTTGAAGATAGGTATAAAAACATATTGCAGCCATTCTGGAAATAATTTGAAGAATTAAATCACTGTTGCAGGTTCTCTCCTACAAATATGGGCTGCGTTTTCCTATCTTCAGCATGTCACTTTTAAGGTCTAAGGTCACTGGTGGTATCTACAACTGAACTGTCAACAATCACAATGAGTTTTTCTTTATAGAAAATCTAACTTTTCAAGGCTGTTATTAAAAGTGTTAACCCAGACTGGATGTCCCAAGTTTCACATGCTGTCACAGGATCTCTGAAAAGTTATAGTCCTAAATCTATAAGTGAATTCTGAAACATTATGTTTCTAAGTTTAGTTGCATCTGTAACTAGCAAACATTCAAGTGAACTCAGTTATGATGGTGCAATGTCAGAACAGTGTGATAAGGGTAAGATTTCTATCCTTGGTGAGTTTGACTTCACTGAAGCATAAATCCTTACAAGGCACTTCCTAGTGCTTTTAAAGTACTGCATACATACCCACTCTCCTAAGCAAATGAAAATCAAGTGTAGAAGCATGTAAACTCAAAACATAGACATTACATTTATTTAAGGTATAGGATATTTTCTAGTCCTAGGAAAACTTCATCGCTTATCCTGTGATTATTGTAAACCAATACTCAAGTTGTTTGTTTTCCCACTTCAGTGAAACTACCTGTATCACCACATAGTTCCAACGTAAGTGTTTTAGGTGAGGATCCATTAGATTAGCATGCTCTATACATACAAAGTGTCTCAAAAGTCCTTATAAAGTTTTGAACTGCAAACAACAGCACGACCAAACAACAGTGAAATAATAATTTCTGACAGTCTCCCATTTTGTAGATGGTGCTTACCTGGAGAACAAACGAGACCACAGGAATTTGTCCTGCACTGCATTATAGTGACATGAT
Organism: Phaenicophaeus curvirostris; assembly: GCF_032191515.1. Lineage (NCBI taxonomy): Eukaryota > Metazoa > Chordata > Aves > Cuculiformes > Cuculidae > Phaenicophaeus > Phaenicophaeus curvirostris. The sequence continues at coordinate 28,208,483 of NC_091398.1, forward strand.
TACATTAAGGTTGAGAAAAAAGAAAAAATAAAGCCTTTAATCACTAAAACATGGGAGATTAACACTTCTCTTAAATCTGTAAAAGATAATGTGAGAGCTGTAAGATGAATATTTCTGAGCTAAGGTTATATGCTGAGGAAGACAGAATAGCTTTAGTGACTGTGTTTATGTTACCTTTTTTGGAGATAGGAAACGACATTTAAACTTTATGACTGTTGCATGATCACAAGGACTCTCAAAATCTCCCAATGGAAGGTCTTCCTCTTTAAAGGAGAGAAAAGGCATGGCGAGACTATAGAATACTCTCTTCATGGCTAAAAATTGGACAGTCAGCTCAGTTACAATTTACAAAAGCCATACCAGAAACAATCTTCTGAAGTAGGAATACATTGCAAGTGGGAGGTGTCATTTTTTTTTAAATCATAAGTGAAATCTTCTGGTGGCATTGATGGGCAGATGAAGCAAATGAAGCAGAGAGTTATCAGATTAGAAAGACCAAGAATAGTAACTCTTACAAATTTGCAAAACTACTTTGGAGGGTTGGAGCCATATGAGCATAGCAGACCCCACATAAAGGACACAGTGTCTAATCCACCTCATCAACCTTGTGAGCAAGTGTCATGTTTGACAAAGTGATTCATGTTGAGAAACACCATCTGTAAGGAATATTAGACACTCCAAGGAGATGTCATGCTTGATAAAGCTGGTAATGTCAATGCCCATCTGAAGTACTAGCCAATATTTCAGAGCTCTGAAGATAGGGTGCAGAAAGAACCACTACCAATTATGAGCTTTAAGAAAGCATCTGGGAATACTGTTAATGAAAATGAGCACATTGGAAGTGTCCTGTACTTAATACAGTTTTCACCATTTTTCTTTTCATTTTGTTTGGCTTTGGGTTTTATTATTTTTTTTAAACTCTGGGAAATAATGCATGGTTTGTGTTCCAACAATTAGTAGTTTAATGTTAATTGTTTTTGCTATTGTACCACTGTGGTGTTGATCAATAAAATTATCTTTTTTTCATTACAGATATTAATTTAAGCTGTGCATGGAACCCAGGCTGTGCATGAAATCTTTATTCATCCTTGTTACTTCTCTGAAAAGTACAGACATTTACAATTCACCTTTTGTTACGATTATGAATAGGACAACCTTCTTTTCAGTCACATCAGTTGTTTCTTAACAAAATCTGAGAGGGAACAAAATCTGAGAGGGAACAAAAAACTGAATTTGGTTCTGCAAAGGTGCTACTAACAGTAGTATAAGTAATAATTTCATCTCTACGTGGTATTTCAGGGCTGATATTTCCTGACCCTGGAGTAGATTTGCATGACAAAGATGGCTTTGTGCATTGTTGGTACTGCACTCAGTACAGAATTCCTGACAATTCTTAAATTCTCCATACTGCTATCAGATTTGTTTAGACCAAGTCAGCCATTAGGACATTTTCATGCTAACCCAGTGACACAAAGGAACTCGACTTGGAGCCTGCATTTCATCTCAGATGCTGACAAGGTAGGTGCAAACTAAGCCAACATAATCTCTTGAGGTTTTCTTTTGACATTAAGAGCAGCATCCTGGTAAGATGTTTCATATTCATTTTTTCCAAGTTACTGCTCTTTCTCCAGAATCCAGTGACTTGGCTTTTTGTGTCCTTTTCAATGTTTTTTAGTGTCGTCTAAATTACATGTTGTAGTTATTATTAGATTCTTTTTTCCTTTACTCTCACAATGAAAACCTCACTAGAAAAATGAAATTTGCACCAGAAATTAACTTCCCCCATCCTAAACTGAAAAAGTTGGAAATGGACAGTCTCACTTGCAAGAGAATTAAATATATGCCTCATGCACAATAAACCAGAATGCAGCCATACAATCAGATTAAGAGATTTTTATTTATCCTGTAGCTTTTTCTAATTTTTTTTCTATTTTGTATTTGCTAACAACATGCCTGTGAGTTTATGCTAAAGAATTAGACTTCAGCTATACAGTAAATCTTAAGCTCTTCTTCAGTTTGTTCTACTGGACACATTGTTGAAATAAACCCCATTATAAATTAATGGATATTATTTCTCAGCCTGTATTTATGAATGAAAGCTTCTTTGTGATATCAAATTGAGGCACAGATAGACCCTTTGATGTCATTACAGAATATTTTGCATTGTTAAAATACAGATGTAATGTCATCTAAAACTGAATATTATGTTATAGTAGGAGAAAAAAAGAAAACATTTAATTCTAATTGGGCTTTTACATATTAGATCATTATGGCATTTTTTTTCCCTTAAGGAAAATAGACTTCATTAAAATGCCCATGTACTTTCTCTTTTACCTCACACACATTTCATATTAATCCGTAAACATAACACCTCTTACTACAAGTTGGCTCATTTGTGATACAAGAGATTTACTATACCCTGACCAGTATTTAACCTCTGGCAAAAAAATCTTCAATTCATTATTTTAATCTCATTTGCTTGTGTTACAATTACAAAATATCGTTTTGCATTTTTATCAGGAAAACAGGCACAATTAGAGCCATGCCCTCAAAAGCCATAAGGTGCTTTACCCTATGAAAGGTTTCATGTGACAACAGGATGGGTTGGCCCCCTCCTCTGTCAGCCAAATATTGCAGAGCGGTTTCTCAATGAAAAAAAAACCCAACTCCCCTCCCACCCCATAAAACCAAAGGATTCTACTACAGGAGTTTTCAAGATGAAATTTTCCACTAACAAAAAATCTTACTCTGTTCCTCATCATAGTCCTACCTTAACATGCCTGAGAGATGAGATACAAAGTTGTAACAGACAAGCTACATTAAGGACTTAAAACAGGCAAAGAACAGTCGCCTAAGTATCTGACTGATCCTTAACCTGGTTCCTGCAGCAGCCAGTAGTAGTTGTATCACTGAATTCTATAATTGTCAAGAGGAAGATAAGGGAGGAAACTAACAACACTTTTTTGAGCCCACTTGCCCTTGTTGGAAATTCTGCCCTCACCACCCAGGGCAAGTTCAACTGACAAAACTTGGATCATCAGTTGCCTACTGTTATGAGTGTGCTTTGAATCTTTGAATTTTACAGAAACCACATGCAAAAGGGCCATTTCTGGTAGAATTTGTTCTGATGAACTCAGAATAGGCGTGTAGTTACCTCCTTTTTTGGAAGTATGAGACACTTTTCAGGTCAGTACTGTCAAGACTGTTCTTTTACTAATACTTAGGAGAAAAGGTTTTCATTCAATTTTTGGTCTTTCACTAGAAGTCTCATCTTTATTATACAGTGTCTTTTGAATTTCAGTTTGATTTCAGTCTTTTTTCCCCTGTCACAGAAGAAAACCTTTATCTTCTTTTTTACAGTTTTACACCACCGAGTGCATTACACTGAACAGTGTCCTTAGGGCTGAAGTCCTGCGAAACCTGCAACACAAACTGCAGTCTAATAACTGGAATAAGACATCCATTTCTAAAGAGTAGTGTCCAATACATCAGAGAGGCCTCAAGAAATCAGCACCTAAACACTTCTAAGTGTTTAGAAAGCAGCAGTGAAATCAGTAAGATAGGACAAGTGTATAGGATATATATATATAAATCCCTCCTCAGCTACTGCTCTTCTTGGGGGACACAAACAACAGCCAATGTCCAGATAAAGGTCTGTAATGCGTCTAGAAGATTTCCAGACACATCTCCTGTAATATTCATACAATTATTATAGCTATAGTCGCAACTCAAAATCCATTCTTGGCAGCATATCATTAGGCAATGCACACAGAACGGTGAGGCGATAAAGCTGTTCCTGCAGTACTCAAAAATTTTAATCCATTCTACACTCGACAGCCAAAGAAACTAGATTGACATATTACTAGAAGAGATCTTCCCTTTTCATCTGTTACTCAGTCCTCAGTGACCGCTTTACAATAAAAAATGGATGGCACTTTTTTAATAGTCAATATAAAAGGAGTTTGTTGTGCTTCATAGAAATGTCCCCCAGAGAACAAATCTTTTATCCAATTCTTTACTATTTCTATGTATACTGAAACAATTTAAAGTGAGAAAGATTTCTAATGTGGCAGAGGCTGGAATTCAGAGGTGAAAGCCTCTCCATCACTTGGAAATAGTTCTGAGATATCAGCCAACCAGCACCTACTTGCTCAAATGCACTGCAGTTCTGATGGATGGATAGCTTAATGCTGCAATGGTACCCTACTGATCGATTTATCACACCAACTATTTCTTCACCATGTTCTCCTTAAGAAAAGGAGTAAATAGGGAGAATAGAACCAGGGACATTAAAAGAAGTAAAAAAAAAAAATCCTCCACAAACTACTAGCAAACTCCCAGTGGCACCAGCAACTGACAGGGCCTTTGTGGCATAAGAAGATAAAACTTAGAGTAAGTGGTATGTCAACTGCTAGCTCCTCTACTTAAAACTGCAGGGCAGTGGGTGTCAGAATAACAGAGCACAAGAACAGACTTAAATAGTTTATTTAATATATGTGGAAATTTTGACTAAGAGAGCCAAAATGAGTCCTGTTCTGATTAGTAGTATGCTACTTTTTATCGTTTGAGTAATTTTCTTCTTATGAGCTCCAATCTTCTGGCAAAAACTAAGAGATTAATAATATGTAGGTTTTAATCTCTTGCTATCTTTCCTGCTTAAAACTTCCGGTATTGATTTTTAATAAAAAAATTACAAGAAGATAAAAATAGTGAGTCCTGCCATCTAAGAAGAAAGTTTTGCTGCCTCATTCTTGCTGACATTCCCAATAATGGAATCTGGAGTTAAAAAGTCCTTGGACATTGTTCAATGTAATAGTACAGTTAGAAAAATCCTAGCATACCTGTTTCACCTAACAGTATAACTTAATTTTGTAGAACAACATACTTAAATCACTAATGTATATTCCAAGAGCTGAGTTTGGGCTGTTTGGTTCAATGTGACAAAGTATTCTGCAGAATTTACATGAGATCTTCAATTACCGGTAAGTGAACTGATTTTGAGTCAATGCTAAACTCAAAATCCAGACTCTTCCAGATTTGGAAGAGTCAAGTGTAGAACTATGGATTAAGCTACTCTGCACAGGGCAAGAAATTAACTCTGAATTATAAACTTTGCTTCTCCAAAGTAGAAGTTGAAACAAGACCAAAAAGAAATTTGGCTTACAGTGGTGTATATCCAGGGCAGGAGTCTAGAAACAAGAACAATAATCTTCAGTAGAAAGACTTCAGATTGTGCATGGAAAGCAAGAAAGTCTTGGATGACAGAATGGTTGTTTTCTTTCTCTCGCTTCCCTAGCAATAAAAATATAAAAGGAAAAAAAAGAAGAAAAAATATCTACACAATACAATTGTTTGATTTTTGCAAAAGTCTGTTATCTCATGTTATATTTGTCATTTAAATGGTATTGAAATAGTTATTCCTCTTCAGTTTACAGAGCCTGAAAGCCAGGAACCTTATAAAATTAAGGGAATATTTGAACTATGCTTATAAACATATTTAATATTGGTGGGGAAAAAATTATTCTCCCTATCCCCAAAAATCAAGCAACGAAAATCATCAAAAACATTTATAAAGCACATCACTAAGACTTTTGCTGTCTGAGGATGGAAGGGTATATTGAAGAAATGCGCCTTATTCTTTCCCTATTTCTTAGACAGTTGATAATGGCCTCTGTTGGAGACAGGATATTGATTTAAATGGATCTGTCATCTGATATCTTCATGAAAAGGGTGGTGAACCACTGGCCATGGGGAGAAGCTGTGCCAAGTGCATCACTCTAGGTTTTCTAGAGAGTCACACAAAGCCCTAGCTGAGCTGATCTCCACAACAGTTCCACTTTAAGCAGGATTCTGATTGACAGACCTTCAGAGATACCTTCTAACCAACATTTCTGTAGAGAATTCCATTAGTATCCTTACATTCCTCCATTATCATTTTATAAAATACTTCTAGATTTTAAATTAGTTGAAAATAAACATGATAAATTTGTACCTAATGTTTTTAAATCTCCAGAGACAAGTTATCTTTTAACAGAAAAACAAATAAAACAGAAGAAACTTCTCCCTTTTTAAACTAAAAAAGTAGCTAGCAATTATCATGTTAAATGGACTTTTTGATTCAGCTATTTTCAGGAAAATTAAAACAAATAAGCCATCACAGACTGTATTCACTTGACCACATATAAGGAAGTAAGATACCTACCTAAACAGAAGTGAGGACAAATAGGTTTTAACCTGTTGGTCTCCAAAACTTACAAAATGAATTGCAAAAATATTGTTTTAATCTATCGTTTTAAAGCCAGGAGGAGAAACTTCTAATTGGAGACAGGATGAGTTCAATGTGTCATGAAACAGCTTGCAAACCTATTTGTGGTACCTAACAGCACTGGTAACCCAGCGTCTTTTCCACTGGAAAAGGTGACAAGCAGAGAAAACAGCCTTTATCAGACTAGAGATGAAGATCATGTCTACAGCTGGTAATGCAGATGACAGAATATGCCCCACGCCTACGCTCAGGTAAAGGCAGAGTTGGCTGTGCTCCCTTAAGGTCCTTAAATCAGAGTGGTAAAGCTGAGAGATATACAATATAAATTATTATTTAGCAAACTACTTTGGACTGCAACATAAGGAAGTTCCTACTATGGGTGCCATACCTCGGTGTAATAGCAGAGCTCATAGACGTGTGAAACCAGAGTGTTTGTCACCAGTTCACTGCCAGGTACTAAAAAGAGAATGGAAAAATAATTTCTGTGGGCTTTTAGAACATGCTCTTTGCTTTGGGATTACAAGGCATTTATTAACAAACAAAATATTTATTTCCTTACTTCAGAGGAGACAGACTGCTTTTTTACTGAAGGTGTCTTAACTGAGCAGTTGTCTTAAGCTTTTTGAATACTGCTCATACCGGAGTTCTTCCTAGGAGAAAGATACTTTTTCTGATTATATTTACTCTCATTTTCTCAGAATAATCTCTTCATTTAATGTCCTACATTGAACATGGTTTTAACGGTTATTTGTCTAAGGATGGTGGAAGAATGGGTTTTGATTGTTTTCTCTTTTGCTTTCTGAGCCCCTTAACATAGGGGAAAAAATGGTGATGTTTTCTACAAGGAATTATTTTAGACAAGGACTTTCACAAAGACACAAATATGAAATCCACAGCCCCTTCAGACACTGCACTTTCTTAAGTAATTGAATCCTTTGCTCTTCAAGAGCAGCCTATTACAAAGCAAATTGGTGCTTTGTTTCTCTTTAACAATCTTTCTTCTCCTCTGATATCCTAATCTTGCCAGTCAGTTAGTAGAGGCACGTTGTTCCATTTGCTTGAATAAACTACTGTAAAAAGAACTCAATGACCTACATGAACATAATGTTCAATTTACTCTCTAGAACTGAATGACAAAAGAAAGGTGACTTTTAATGATTCTAAAAGCATCAAATGAGATCAATAAACCATCAAAGATTTGATCCCAGGAGACCTCTTAGCAGCTCTCTTTGCTCATAGTTTCCTTTCAGAGAAGATTGTATGTGAAAATGAAGTTCTCTGTCTGTTAATGGATTTTTAGGCTCTTTCTTATGCATTAAGTAAAGTATAATTAGCACCTGTATTCTTCAAGCTTTCAAGAATGTTACTTGTGTCTGTCTCTGCTATTTTCTTGTTTTGATGAAAGCTGCAACCCTCCTTCCTCAATAGCTTGGTTAGAAAAAAAATACATTGTGCAGGAAACCGATGCAATAAGTAGTAACTTGATTTAGTACGAAAAATCATTTTTTCACAGAACAGTCTGATTTTGAAGTGACAGATAAAGAAATTAGATGTTATATGCTACAAGTAAACATTGTCTTCCAATGTGCCTCATTTCATTCATTAGGGGTCCTTATGTTTTTTTAATGGCAATCGAAGTTACTTGTAAGTTCTCTGTTTTCACTGAAGAGAGAAAGTAGGATCTCTAGGCAACTCCTGGTTTCCATCCTGGTACCATTCCATCATGGGAATGGTACCTGTGGGAAAGGGTATTTTGGTGGGAAAAAGTACATCAATTAGTTCAAGAGTGACTGAAATGAATTCATTTTAACAATAAATTAGGTTTACTAGCTGCTGTTATTTGTATCACTTACTTGCATTAACAGCTACCTGACTGATACAACAGAGAAGAATGACTCTATTAAAGTCTGCATTATGGTAACCTATATAGCTTTGTTCTTTCCTTTTCTTTCCAGTTGGGTCATGGAGGCAGCCAGAATTTCATGGCACTGGCCGATTAACATTTTTCATATCAAAGTTTCTAAAACAGAATTCACCATATTTCCCTGTGTACGAGCACTATCATTCTATGCAGATTAATACTGCTTTCTAGTACTTGTGTAAAATCTGCTTTTAATTGAAGTAGGTTTTTATTTGAATTCAAGATATGATCACAGGGACTGCAACACAGATGTGTCCCAGTGTTTTGCTAGCACATTAGAGGCAGAAAAAGAAAGCTAACTGAACAAAAGTGTAATCGTTCAATTTGTCAGACTGAGCTCTACAGAGAACATATATTCTGTAAAGTAAGTATTTTTTGTCCATTTATTTTAAAAGATACATAGGTACTTGTAACTTAAATGAGAATGAAATATATGTCCATGCATAAGAAAGTACAGTAATTACCAAAATAAATGTAAATAGAAATCCAGCTATGCTGACATACTACCTTTGACAGAGAGGGGCCTGATACCTCAAAGAACAATCACATATATAATTAAATTATTCAATAGAGGATTTATATTTATATTTATACACTTGTTAGATTTTGCTTGAACATGGATTTTGGTGTGCTGAAGTAAGCTAATGAACACATTTTAAGAATATATTCTTATCTCCCTCTTAGAAAGAACACTAAACATTTAGTTGAATAACACAGTTACAAAGCTGTAAGTTTAAGATACCAAATGGACCTACTCTCTGTTTGCAAGTTAAATGCACATTTAAAGTAGCTGGCTGGAGTATGGCTACCTGATTTGATGGGCAGTTCTGAATTTCGAGGTATTTTCTCAATTCTACTGCTTTCTTCATTTCTTCTCAGAGGACAATGAACCCATCACTGACTGTCTCTCCCTTCATTTCCTCAGTGGAAAAATAGAAATGATAAAGCAAAGCAAAGCTATCATCTTCTTAATTTGATCAATTCAGACTTCATTCTTCGAGCCTGAGGCTGGCAGTCAGGAAGTGCACATATGTAAGTGAGAACAACAACACTCATCTTCCCTGCACTCTGTAAGAATTATGCATGTAAGCAATATGCATACGGGTGCTCAGAAACAAGACTCACTAAGGGAAAGACGCTACAAATTTTGTTCAGACAAAGGAAATACTTGGTTATGATATTAGAGATCTCGTAATTTTACATGGAAAATTATAAGCAATTACTCATATTGTTCCTCACATGTTTCCTTAGAATAATCCCATTATACTGAAATGAAATCACATTCCCAGATGCACTGGTGACTTTTAGGCTAAATTAATGTACTTGGAATAAGGCCACAGGAGTGGTTTTAGCAGTATTTAGACTTACAACAAGTTACTGAGCAGTACATTATTTTTGCACTGAAGCACAGGCCCTGCTATCTACCATGAAATAGAGTGGTTATTTTTTTCCTTCTTATCCAACTCTTACCACTAACCTGCTTATCCATCCTACATTATCCAAATCCAAAATTATTTTGTGCAATTATCAATTGCTGGAAGAAACTAAAATGTAGTATTTCTCATAAAATTCTCAATTTTACCTATTTCTAAATATTTAGTGAAAATATAATTTGAAAAATAGAAAATTTCATCCTTTTCTCTTTTGTAGTCACCATTGTTAAAAAACAAAACAAAACAAACAGACATAAAACCCATATTCTTATTTGGCAAATCAATTGGATTAAACTGCAAATCTTCTCTTGACTTCAATACAGTCACATAAATGCAAATTTAATTCCACATCCAATTGCAGTTCTGAATTCAGGTATGCTATGTTTTAACTCTTTAACCTTTGTCTCCAGTTAAAATCAGCTAAGGTAATCATTTTAATATGTGAAAAACCTGAATCATGTGGAAGGCTTGTAGCTCATTATGATAGGACTTGCATGATGATACAACATTTTAATGTTTCTATTAACTTGTATTTTTCACTGAAATTAACATGGGACCAAAAAAAAAAAAAGGCAGACTCTACCAGAGGAATATAATAACAACATGCTTACTCTGTATCTATTCTCTGCATGTTACATTCTGTTTGCATGTTTTTGGTCTCAAGCAAAATGAGACAATAGCCTTGGAACTATTCCCTTCAATACAGCTATAAGAAGTCTGGGTGCTGGAAACCTAACAGTAGAATCATCTAGAGAAATTTAAATCGTAATTCTTATCTAGGGTCTTTATTAAAATAAATAATAACCAGCAAGTTTCAAATAAACATAAACCCACTTTATTTATGATGATAAACACCTGTATGCACGAGACCTGGCTGAAGTGGTTTAATATGAATCACATTACTTGCTCACACCAGAGAGGAATCCAGATCTCCTTATTAGTAGCTCACTTAACTTGATGTCGATATAATTTTCCAGTCACAATATTGTTTAAAATTGAAAAAAGTAGTATTATTGACCAGAAAAATGAAAGAGTACATATTCTGACAATAAACACCCTTTATTCTTTTCAATGTCTTTGAAAAAAGCTATTGATTGCCAACATCTGGCTACAAAGCTGTTTCCTGTTAACCCAATTCTATCAAGGAGAGTGATACGTACTGGCAACATTAAACAGGTAGATAAAATCAATTATATTTTTGTATAAAATCAGACAAAGATAACTATATTATGAATCAACCATTGCAAGGCAGTAAAAATATGTGGCTTTTGTAAGCCACAATGATGGAGTTTTAAGGGTTTATTGATACATATCATGTATATATTATCTATTCTGTACCATGTTTCCAGTACATTTTATATTTCTCTTCAGACAGAAAAGAAGACTATGCGACTCACTAAGCACTCATCATGGCAGTATACTCTTCAACCTTTCCATTTTGTGGCAGACAAACTTCTCTCTCCCACAGACAAAAAACAGGATGCAGTTCAAAGAACAATAGCACTTCTACAGAGTTTGTAATCTCACTTACAGAAAAATCACACTTATCAGTCCTCTACATCATTCAGGAGAATCCCCAGACTCTTTTCCATAACTTCTTCCTCATTGCTAGCTCATCAAAAAAAGAACTTCAGGTATGTTTATATATGAGCTACATGACAGATTGTTCTCTTCCAGCAAGGAAAGGAAACTTGAAAAAATCAGGCACATTCTTACTGATAATGACAGCAAAACTAGGACTAATTCTGTGTAGTAAGTTAGTTGCTGTGAGTTTACATTTCTGATTTTCTTTTCCCCTCCTGTCATCATTCTTTCCTTGTTTCAGGGACAGTCAGTTCCAAAACAGTCAGTTCTGGAAGCTCGACTCCGTGTGGGTCTTTTTGACTCCAAATGCTCAAGCTTCAACTTCAATCTGCCTATTTCTATCACTGAAGGCAGAAAAAAATCCTTACTTTTTGATCTTTTAGAAGTGCAGTAAATCTGTGTTTGCTTGTTTCCTTGAAGACTGATAAGTAGAGAAAGTAGAGAAAGTATTATCTTCTAGGATTTACAAACTCACTATTTTCTCGGTTATATTCCCTATTACAGTTTAACAAGATCATTCCATATATGGACTGGAACAAGAAAGAAAAGGTGCAAAACTACCACAAATTCTTTCTGAGTGCACAGGGACTGCATCTTCTCAGAGATGCCTGCCACATGACAGGTGAGGAAAGGCAAAAAACAGCCTAAACCAAGTAGTAAAAATATAATGGGTAAATTTAGTTTTCCCTGAGTTAAGGTGAAATGAAATTTCACTGGTTAATCATACACAGTCTGTAAAATAATTATTCTGGATAGAACATAGCTGTGAGAACTATTTACAGAACATGTCAGATGCTGGTATGATCCAATACCTTGATAAACACATCATCTAACATCAGATGCTGCTAAACAGCCACAGTTCAGAAAATAGCTGAAAATATTGTGACAGAATGTCTTTGTAATTTTAAAATATTCCCAGTAAACAGCATTGTTTTAATGAAAAACCCCTGTGTCAATCAAACTCCCCTGAAAAAAAATAGTCAGAAATCAGACTTTTCCTGTTTGGTCATTCATGTGTCCTCCATAATTCTAGCAGCAAGGCTTAACAAGCCAATATTCCAAATCATTCTGACTAACACTAAGTACTGATACTCCCAGAAAATTTCTATACCACTAAATAAAACAGGGCCACAGACCAGGTTCAGGTCTTACTCTCTTGGCTGCGTAACTGTGAGTTCACTCTCTGATACTCATCTGGGCTCCTTTGCTACTTCTGTGCCTCTTCTCTGAAGGGAACTAGATTAAAGTCAACTGAATGAGGCAGTTGGTTCTTATGTAGCTATGCAGTAATAGCCTGGGTTATCTAAAGCAGGTCTAGTTTATCACCTTATATCCATTACTGTGACAACTACTGAAGTCAACAACAGGTAAGAAAGATTTGATTAACATGGGACCAAAAAAAAAAGAAAAAATACCCAAAAAAATCCCTCTTCAGAGCTCTGAAAAACTCTGCTGGCTATATCCATAATACTACATGAAGTGAGCTAGGGCACAACCCTTCGACCATGAGGGTAAACTCATGACAAAGACAGATTTTATACAATCCTATCCTCTGTGCCTGCACAGGCTGGTCTCATTCCTACAGTCCTTGGTGCAGGCTATGCCCTGAACCATAACAAGACTTCATGCCCACAGTAATTTATCTCTAATAAAGTCACACTAGTTAAGTAATGTTAACCCAAATCCTGAGCAGTAGAGTACCATCTTCTGCTACAAGCATCAGATCTTCTTAAAGTCCTTCCTCTGTCCAAATATGTAAGCATGTGCTTAATGGTGTTAAAAACTTGAAGAGTTTTCTAGTTCCTTAAAAAGAACATACCCAAATGTTCTGCTGAGCTGTGGCCTAAATCTCTAGGGACCTTGGCAATTGTTCATCCTGAAATCACTCCCTTCCAGGCTGTCACAGCTGATGTTGCAGCTGTCAGCACTGATGCTCTGTTGCCTGCCGTTGGCAGCAGAGATTTCTCAGCTGTGAGGCTTTGGCCAAATGACCACCAGAACTGGAATGTGTTGGGCTTACTGTCATTGTAGGCAATCAGAAGCTCAGCAAAATGCAGTGTGTGTATGTGTATGCATGTATATATGTATATATGTACGAATGGGATTGTGCTTGTTCGATGGATTTGTAGTCTGCATTAGTTCAGAGGTGGTTTTGTGAGTAACTATATTTTGTCTTCTTGATACCATATACAAATTGTGTTTTCCTGGGACAAACCCAGGGCCTACTTAAAGTGATAGAAAATTACCCTTTCATTTAAATAGTTCTATCCTGTTAACTATGCAGATCTCTAGACTATTTTAATCACAGTTACTATATAAGACAGTAGGTTCTAGATTTATATTTTGTCTCATTTCTCATGAAATCAGATTTTAGCAAATGTTTTTTAAATTGCTGCTCTCATTATTCAGTGAATTTTGAAAATTAAAATAAAGTTAACCAATCATTTTTTTTCAGTCCTGATTATACTGCTATTTACAACGCATAGCAAAACACACATTCATTTCAATCTTGCTGGCCAGCTGGTTCAATTGCTAAATACCATTATTTTAGATAAGACAGAGAATTGAATCAATCCAAATATTCAGACAGCTACTGCTTCGTAGAGGCTAATTTGTCCTTTAGCAGTCAAAATAAAAAACATGCTAGCAACAAGTATGTATGTTGTTGTTCATAAATTTTTTTAAGTGACTCTACTGAAAAGGATGACCATGTAATTTGAAACAAACTCCTTACTGTAATTACAAACATAATATTTTTAAAGAGATATCCATTTAAAGTGCATTTGCTCAATATTGGAGATCTAGTAGAAAAATTGCATAGATTTTTTTAGAGCACTCACTATTCTAGTCTTTGTGAAAATGACCCTGCATGGAAATCTTATTACTTGATGATATGGTCATTACCTGCATATGAACAAAATTCTCTTATAAACATCTCTGTGCTCTTTAGGCTTCTCAGTTTCCTTCCTTCCCCCCGTTGGGCTTCTTACTTTTGCCTTGTCAGATTCATATTCCAATTCTGTGCCTTAGAAAGACTGGAATCACCTCTGGCATCAGTTAAGTTATTGAAAAGAGGAGGCTCTCCTACACGTATAGGAATCTAGGGCTAAGACAGCACCATAATAATAAAGTTCCATTCAAGTCTGAAAAACTGCATAGCAGAATTGCGTTGTCTTGCATTAACCATAGAAGGTTTGGTAGACATACACTGCCAAAACGCACACAGTCCTGCCCATGATGAACTATGATTTCATTACAGGATATGACATATAAGTATCTGAAAGTACATGACATGCATATACTTTTCCTGCTCAAAAATTCTCATGACTATCTATTGTGGACCACTATCACGGGACACCATATTAATCAGACCCCTGATTTGACTGTTTAAGGCTGTTCTTACACATTCTTAAAACTGAATAAAACCAAATCAACAAATCTCTAGAAATTGAGTTGTTTTTATTAATGCTACTTGAGAAGTAGTATATGATTGTGCTATTGAATGTTGCAAATGTCATTATCATAATACAAGATGGAAGAAATGAAATTGTCACCCCAGATAACTCTGTTGTTATCCATTCTTAACAGAAATTCAGAAATGTCCTTTTTCTCTCATTACAGAGTACTTAATAAATAAATTTTACACCATCAAGCCTTGGCTGTGCTCCCAACTATCATTACTTTTGCTGCAACAGAAGTAGCGTTCTTAATTCTCTTCACGAGAACAAGAAATGTCTTTCATGCAGTTGGAAGAAACTTAATTTGATAGTCTTATATCTACACAATAGACTTGTGTCTTTCATCAGTCATATGGATTTAGAACAAAATACAAGCTCTGAGTCAGCCCAGAGTTTATCTGTTTCAGTTATGAATAACAGGGCACTTCTAGTATGCAAAAGTGCCCAAACTCCTTTCATCCTGGATTACTGAATGTTCAGCAATCACCACTGACCTTCCTGTAACCATGGAAGAAGTCCCAGCTGTTCTTTGGTCTTACTATTTACAGCAGGTCTCACATGAAACTGTGAAAACTCCACATACATTCAAGCTGTTGCTGCTAGGTCTGACAGTCAAGGTAAATACATCAATTGGAACTTCACTCACATTTAAGACAATGATTTAAAATATTAGATTGCTTTAGGACAGTTTCACTTTGGGTACATGGCAAATCACAAAATTCCTCTGTTTTCTTCTTCAAATAGCTGTTGATTTATTTTTATGCTTATTGATACTGACAACTCGCATATCTTCATTGAGGTTTACAATGTCTTTTTGATGTGTCATTTACCCATACATGTACCACCCACTAATAAAAATGGGCAAGCAGCAATGCATTCTCTGTGTATTTTGACTTTCTTCTCAGTATGAAGACACAATAACCTAAAGACACAATTAATTTTTTTCCCAATTTTGTCCATTTTGTTTCTGTCTGCAAAAAAACAAGAAGTGCATGAGATGCCAGTCTGTCAGTATCTAAAGAAGTACTTTGGCTGAGAAAGCAGTAAGAGAGGTTCCTTAGGCTCTTCTGCTTGGCTGGGACATGCATAGGCACAGTCTAGCAGTAATAAGGTTGCATCTTATTACTAATACAGAATAATTTATAATCCCATAAAAGATGATAGGTAAATGTGTTCTTTTCTAATTACAGCAGATAATGTTGTGTCAGAGATGTGGAAAAAATCTGAATAAACACACTGAGCCTCTAGCAAAGATAATAATACTTATGTGTTATGTAATTACTTTAAATATCTGTATAATCAAATACGTACTCATTCTTTTTAATGTATTCTGTTCTGCAGTGAAATCTGTTGCTTTCAGATGATCTTGTAGAATAGGAAGAGAGTGAACGCCTGTCTTCTGTTTGCATCAAGAGACATAATAACACATCATACATATAGTAAAGAGTTTTTCTGTAACAGTACAGGTTTAGATTTCAGAGATTTGACAGCTTGCAAAGGCACTTATCTATGCCATGATCATATTTTTTATTATTTTAATTTACTTATTTATTTTCACTAACCAGGACTTTGAAACACGCTTGATTGTTCCAGATTCAGAAAAAACCACAACTATATATCCCTGTCATTCTAGGTGCTGAAATGCAAATATTTGATGAAGCAATCAAAATATATTTGGATTTCAGGAAGAAAACATAGTTTTATGACGTATTACATTATTTTACTCACTTTCCAGGCCGTGCCCTTGCACTTTCTACTTGTTCCAGGCTTATGTATTCAGCCTGATGTAAATTGCTTCATTTACAAGAAGCTATCATGACTTAAAGGATTCTGAGCTGTGGGGAAAGCGTGCAGTCAGCTGAACTCAGTTCCTTGGCATCTCAAAATGGCACTTAACTTTCAGTGCCTGGAAGAATAGACTATATCCAAATGATTGTTTTGTGGTACCAAAACTAGCAGAGCATCTCTAAAACAAAAATAAGGAAAAGCCCTCAGTATACTCCACCTTGCCATTTTCTGTATGAATAGAATGTTATTCTATTGAAACCTGTTCAGAGGCTCATTGCAAGAAAAGGAAATCAGGTCTCAAATTAAAGAAAACAGGTAAGCATCATATGTGTGAGAATTAAACCTAAGCTTCCTAGCCACTCTTCTGTGCCTGTTTCCTATCCGTATAGTCATAATATTCGTTAGGGAAGTGAGACTCATGTCTTTAAGTGGACTCCACGCAGCCACTTCTGCCTCATAGGTCTATGCTTACTTTATTAAAGGTTAAATATTAAGTGGAATGCATAATGCAGAACACCCACAGACTTGACAGTGTAGCTAAAGTCATGAGTGATTACACTTGTATTCAGATATGACATGACTAGGACTTAGTTCAAACTTTCTTGAAAAGTGAAGTAGAAACCAAATTCCCACCTCGACTGAGAGGCCCATGGCTTGGTTTTTCATGACAAGTATGCTCAAGTCATCAGTCAGTGGCAGCATAAATTGCCAGATTAAAATACAGAGAATAACTCCCTTCACAGCCTGTGCTATTTCACACTATTAGTGACATAGTAAACGTGCATGTCTGTTGCCCACAGCGTGCCAGCTGCATGGATAGCTCTAAAACATTACTTCAAAGTATTGTCATCTTCACATAAATGTTGTAATATCTGACAGATTAATACTAAGAAATGGGTTTCAACTGGAAGAACAGCCAAAACTGGAATAAATTGCCCTAGACAGACTAAGAGACCTCCATCATCAGAGGTGTGTAATGAAAGCTCTCTACAACTACCTGAAAGGAGGTTGTAGAGAGGAGGGTGCTGGCCTCTTCTCCCAAGTGACAGGGGACAGGACAAGAGGAAATGGCCTCAAGCTCTGCCAGGGGAGGTTTAGGCTGGACATTAGGAAAAAAATTTTTCACAGAAAGGGTCATTGGGAACTGGAACAGGCTGCCCAGGGAGGTGGTTGAGTCACCTTCCCTGGAGGTGTTTAAGGCACGGGTGGATGAGGTGCTAAGGGGCATGGTTTAGCGTTTGATAGGAATGGTTGGACTCGATGATCCGGTGGGTCTCTTCCAACCTGGTGATTCTATGATTCTATGAAAGCAGATTAGACATATGTCTGTCACAGGTGGTTGCTTTTGACTTGAGGAGGCTTCAGCAAGTCTCCTACAAACCTTTTTTACAAGATTCTAAAATACTATCACAATTTCCAAATATATGAATGTGTAAGAAACACAGGGTGTGAAAAATGCCTGACTTTCAGTCACCAATACACAAACAAGCCTGGGAGAAATAAGAGGAAAATTTCTTTAGTTCACACGTGAAGAGTAAATTCTATTCTATCAAATGATTTCAAGTAACATATTTTTTTCTGTTGAAGACCTGAATTGTTCTCCTAAAATCAAATCTCCAATATTTTTTCTGGTGTAAGTTATCAAATGATGCATTTGAAAATTACACAGAACATGACACAATTTTTTTCTATTATCCCCAAGAGGAATTAGACATGATGCAACTTGAATGATAACAATGTTGCTTGAAGTATAAATGTGAAATGGTAAGTTTTTCTATTTTGATATGAAACCTGATACTTTTTCTTTTTTCTCAGAACAATATAACTACAAGAACATCCTGGTATGCTGTATGTGGAACTCTGCAGCCTCTTTAAATTCAAGGAAAAACTACACATTGAATAAATAATTGTAAAGTCAGCAAGTTCTCTACACTGATCCAGTTGAGAAACACTGTCAAGTTGAGAAGCATTATCACTGTTCCCTGGACGTGCTGATTCCATCCAAGTATCAGAAGATGAAATACCTTAGTGATATATAGCTTCAGGTAAAGGTATAGAATAACCTAAATTTTTTTTAGGCTAAACAACAATGACCCTGAATTTCAGGGAAAGTAAACTTCGAGTTCTCCAAGGAGTTAGTCAATAGACCCCTCTGCAAAACTGCCCTCAGAGACAATGGAGGAGAACAGAGGTAGAGACCTTTAAGGACACTTTCCACAGAATGTAAGATGTCTCAGTCCCCAGGTGTAAGAAATCAGGAAAAGGAGGTGAGAGACAAGACCTGCCAGTAAAACTAAAGGACAAGAATGAAATGCACAGGAACAGGTAACCTGAGAAAAGCACAGGGACACTTCCCAGTTGTGTAGGGCTGGGGTCAGGAAGGCCAAGGCCAGGCTAGAGCTGAACTTAGCAAGGGATGCAAAGAATAATAAAGTTTTCTACAGGTATGTCATCCAGATAAGGAAGGTCAAAGAAAGCATAATCCTCCTGAAAAACACAACTGGCAAATTGGTAACAACAGAGAAGGAGAAGTCTGAGGTACTCAACAACATTTTTGCCTCAGTCTTTGCTGGCGACCTGTACTCCCACAGCACTCATATGGATGGACCGCAAGGCAGGGACTGGGGGAGCAAAGAGAAGATCAGGTTTGTGATTGCCTAAGGAATCTAAACATATATAACTCTATGAGACCTGATCAGATGC
The DNA here is from genome assembly GCF_032191515.1 of Phaenicophaeus curvirostris. Lineage (NCBI taxonomy): Eukaryota > Metazoa > Chordata > Aves > Cuculiformes > Cuculidae > Phaenicophaeus > Phaenicophaeus curvirostris. The sequence goes on from NC_091398.1 coordinate 28,227,635, forward strand.
ATCCTAGAGTCCCGAGTGAATTGACCAATGAAGTTGCCTAGCCACTGTCCATGATATTTGAAAAGTCATGGCAGTCAGGAGAAGACCCTGGTGACTGGAAAATGGGAAATATTGCACCTGTTTTTTTAAAAAAGGTAGAAGGTATGATCCTAGGAACTACCAACCTGTCAGCCTCACCTCCATGCCTGGGAAGATCAGGAAACAGATCATCCTAGAAGCCATGCCAAGGCATGCGGAGGACAGGGACATGATTCAAAACAGCCAGCATGGCTTCAACAAGAGCAACTCCTACTGACAAACTTAGTGGCTTTCTATTATGGAGTTACCACCTCAGTGGACAAGGGAAATGCTATGGATGTCATCCATGTAGATTTTTGTAAGTCTTCTGACACAGTTCCTCACAAAATCCTTCTTCCTAAATCACAGAGATATCAATTTGATTCACAGACTGTTCAGTGAATGAGTAATTGACTGGAAGGTAGCATGCAAAGAGTAATGGTCAATGTCTCAATGTCTTGGTGGAGACCAATGACAAATGATATCCCTCAGGCATCCATAATGTGCACTCGCAGCCCAGAAGGCCAGCTGTATCCTGGGCTGCATCAGAAGAAGCATGGCCAGCAGGTCGAGGGAGGTGATTCTGCCTCTCCACTCTTATGAGACCTCACCTGGAGTCTGAACTCGAAAACATATGCTCTGAAAATGACCAATCTTCAACTACCTCCTCAAACCAAATAATGAACTGTATTGTACTTAGGAATCAAAGCTTTGGATGGTAAACTCTGCCAGTCAAACTCTAATAAAGTTTAAATAAGACTAAATCTTGCAGATTGCATCTAAATAAAATAACAAAGCTGTAAGGTCTCAAGAAAAATAGCAAAAGGAATCATGACGAGGCCAGCTAAAAACATTGAGAGTTTTATGACTGAATATGTGAAATATAAATGGTACCAATACATAACCTTAAAGAATATGTTGCATAATTATTACTTCCGTAAAGCTTTTTGCTGCTGCTCCAAATAATTTCATTTTATTTGGGTTTTGTCAACTCTTGATCAGAAAATAAACAAGTTTATTAAATAACTTACAAAATTCTTGCAGAAGAAGGTCCAGAGAGGATTCCGTTTTTCTGAGCACATCCAGTGGTTTGGCAGTGAAAAAAAATAAAACCTTCTAAACCTCTATATAGTGAAAAGATTCAATAGAAATCAGCTAGACCATTTCTATTCCTTTTCCTTCTATTCCCACCCAACACTGCTTCACAAACAAAGTAGCTGAAAAATTCAGATTACCTGGCAACTCTGTCTCTTACTGTGAAATGTGGTTAATGATGGGAAGAGAGGAAAATAAGCTGTTTGTGAATCAGGCCCATTACAAATGATTAGTATCTGTTTCTTTCTTTCATTTCTAATCTTTACAGTCAAAATCTAACTGTTTCCCTGAATAAGTATTTTTAAAAGAGCTTTAGTAGCCTTGAAACAGTTTCAGCTGGTATATAGCACAGACTGACAGATACTATCATGCTTCTGGTCTCTCTGCAACAGAAGGTGTGAAATATAATTTGTGTGTTAGCCTTTTAGTTACGTTTTTTTTCATTCCATGAGAATAGAGTCACTTAAACTCCTAAATATTTTTAAAATATTCCTACTAACACAAACACTCTAGCAGAAAAAGAATCCCTTCCTATCCTCTGAATTTTTATTTTGTTTTTAATTCAAGTACTAAATATGTGAAATATCCCTCCAAAAGTCATTTCCTCAAGTGACTTCCATCAAAATCTTGGTCTCATTTCTAGTCCTCTGATGGACCTTTCATACAAAGGCCTTACACTCTTAGTAAAACCATAGCATTAACCATTAATTGTTCAGTGTCTTGCCTACGTCCTATCGAAATATCCTATCACATAACTTCTTGGAGATCTTCCCTTTTTCTGGCTTGTGTGTTTCCAGTAACCTCTAGAGGCTACTTGACTACCATACCTATAAAATTGAAATATGCAGCTAAGAAGAAAGGTGTTTGTAGCCCTTCTAACCTGAATATCAGTACAGAAAGTAATAGCTGTATCACAAACTATGGACATAGATTAATATGTGTAGCATATTGGACACAGGGGAGGCACAATTAGCATCAGAATAAAGTTTTCCACCCAAAAAAAAAAAAAAGAATGTGTGATAGATAACTAATAGAAAGGCATAAGCTAAATGTTTAAGAAACCAGTAAAATGCATTTAAAAATAATTCGATTACTTCTCTTTCCTTCTTCAAAATGGAAATTCAATACACTTCTCAAAGGAAGTAACGGGGCAGTTACAGTAAATGCAAACGACAGAGTTGCAGAGCTGCAACACTACCTCTTTAAGCTGTTTGTATAGCTTTAAATTAATGTTATTATGACTCTGCAAACACTAAACTCTCCTGCAATATAAAGGATAATTTAGACTGGCACAACCTTATAAAAAAATAACTTTAGACCACAGTTCATAAAAAGCCAGTCAGTTCTCATTCAGAGACACTTTTCCTCCATGTGAGAGCACTTTGATTTTATAGTGTTAATTATGCATTTGCCTAATACTGTTTTCCTCACTCTCATATACTTACAGAAAGGATTTGAGCCTAACTACACAGATTTTTCTGTCTCTCTCTCCTTTTCTGGAGCCATATGCAGGAAACAGCCAAACACTAAAGAAACACTTCAGCAGAAAAATCCCATTAATAGACTCCCATCAAGTCACTATACTTTAGTAATAGCTGTTTACCATAACTAAATTTCAAAACCCCAACCAAACTAAAAGTAGAATCCCGATGCACTCTTAGATAAATACACACAACTTGAAGACTAAAAACCTAAATTGACATTTTCCCTAGTGTCCTAGAGCAGGATCTACAAGAAAAAAAAACACATAAAGTCTGCAAAAATAAATATGAATATATAAGAAAAAAATCTGTAAATTCAAGCCCCAACTACCAAAAAAACCCCAAACAACCAAAGCAAACACACCTACCAAACCAACTTCCAACAGTTTGCTTCTAATACAGCAATAGTATTCTACAGCTCTTCTCACTCACCATCACCTACCCTTTCTTCCAACACTACCTCAAAATCAATCAAAATTCTCTAAAGATTTACAGTAATCCCCTACCTTTTTCTACATTTTTTCCTACTCTTCCTTAAGTGAACTATTAGGGCCACATGAAATTAGTTACATTCAGTTTTTTTGTTACAGGATTGTATTTGCAATAAGCAGAACGCAGCTGACAAGGATATTCTGCTAATCTGCTGGCTTTCAAGAAGGGTGGATCCAGGAGTGCTAAGAGTATAAGTAGATAATTCTAGGCAGTTGCAGTCTTTCAGTTAGAAGAAGTAATGCTATGGAAAAATTAAAGAGGGGAAAATGAAGGCTGAATGCAGTGCATGCCATATGTCTATATATGCATAGATAGGCTTTAATTTTGAAAAAACAGTTTCAGTCATTGCACAATTTTTTTTTCCTCTTTTTGATGAGTTGAACTATCATCATCTTCTCTGACCTTTTTGCTTAATTTTGACCAGAGTATCTTGACTAGTTTTTTCTAATTCTGCATCCCCAACAGGCCATGCTAAAATAAGCACAAAATGAAAAAAAATCAGAATGCCAATCAGCCAGCGATGAGCAGTAAATGCAAGTTCCAAATACTCAGACAGTCATTTAGCCAACAAAACCAATGATGTAATTCTCAGTACCACTGTATCTGTCTCAGTGTAAACTACACTATCTAAAAAGGTACAGAGTGTACCTGAGCTACTGGAACAGTAATTAACTCATGGTTTGTTTAATTAACGTGCTAGATTCAGGATTTACTCTTTCAATATGTTGTCAATTCTCTATTGATCAGCTGGACAAAACCACAATGCTTTCTTCTAATACCTAATGTAGAAAATATATCCATAGGGAAAACAAGCAACATAGAAATGGAAATACAGGAAGAAGCAAGACATGTTTATAAGGGAAAAGATCCATATGATCTCTTGAGTCCAACTATTTTTCATTATGACCTAATCTAAGGGACACTTGAATATTCCCAAGTGTCACATAATCAGAGCACAAATTTAATACAGAATTATATTCTTCTGGGTGCCATATTTTTTTTTGAAAGGGCCAATCCTATCTCTTCTGCAGAATGCAGTCTTTAGCTACTAATGAATTTTTGTATCCCATCTTACCAGGTGCTAAACATCCTTAGCTCAGAGGACCAATAATGTTATCCTTCAAAACAGAGAATCTTCTTATACTCACTATATTCTAGAAAAATACTATTCTAGAAAAATACATGCTAATCTCCATTGGTTAACTGCGAATAACTTTGGGGAAAGATCTGCTTTGACTAGCATTCTGTTTTGAGTCTGAGTTTCTTAACAGCTTTCACAGACCCTCTTACTAAAAACAGACCGTGAGACTTTCCCTCACTGTCCACCGCAAGTACTACAACTCTCTGTCATATAACAAATGAACTTTTAAGTAAAGGTCAAGTTAAACTGTAGTGGAAATTATCTAGGGATGCTTCTAAGAGTGGTTACAGCCAACAAACCCCAAAGTTAGTAAAACCAGACACAGCACTTGTTAAGTGCAACACTTTATTCCTCAGTGGATATGCGCTCTTGGTTAATTTGATAAAACATTTATTGGCTTTGACAATTACAAAAGTTTTCATACTTTGAAGTACACAGAAAAAATGCAGCTTTGTCATTTGCTAGTTGCCACATCCCAGCATAATTATCAGTTGATTAATTTGGATATGTTCTGTAAATTAATTGTTTGTGGCAATTAGGGCTTAGCCGGAAAAAAACAGTATTTGGTTTCATAATTCCAGGACAACTATGCAGATTTAAACTGGACTAGTATTTGCTGAGCCATACTTACAGAGAGGAATACTGTCCAAAACAATTCATTAAGCTTTTATTATACTTGAAATAATGCATTTCAGTGGGATAGGTACCCACAATATTTTAGGTGGGTTTTTTTAATTCTCCCCAAGAAACCTAGATGTACAGACACACTTGAGTGATTGTGACATAACGAGTCACTATTCACCATTTCTCCACTCCCACTCCCAGCCTATTCTTTTGTTCTAGTCTCTTTCTTGTTTTATTTATCAGTGACATCTTTTCACCATGTGCTTGTAGGCAGTATAAGTCAAATGCTTCCATTTATGGACTCATTGTATGCTATACATACTTTTCTGTACCTACTAAAAAAGGATGTAATTTGTTATAGCCACTTAGTATTTTATCTTAGTGCTTACTTATCACAGGATTTATACCCGAACCCCATTTTCAACTACTATGCTGGCAATTCAATCATTAGCTTGTGCAATTGATCACCCTCTGTAATTATCAAACTATATTCTAAACATAACACATAACCCAAAGTGAATTTTATTTCTTCTTGTTTAACACATAAGGAAAACAAAAAAAAAACCATGAGGATGGATATTTGTTTCTGAAATTTTAGTTATGTTTCTGGTAAATGATGTTTCTAGTACAATTTAGGGATGACCACCATCACATCAAACTCCAGCCATACAAACATATCTTTAAGGATCTACTTATTTTGTCTCTTGTTATCATTTATACAGAGACAAACAGACACTCCTAAGGAACAATTCATCTCAGGACTACTTTAGAAAGAGATGCACTTGTGTTCCAGAGTAACAAACTCTCTCTTATTTGGCTACAAAAGAGTAGATGACTACTTTAGTTAATGATTGTCTTCCAGATAGGCACAGTTAGTTAAGATGATCCCTGTCCTGTACCTAAAACTGGAGTGTCCACAGGTTCCCGAAATTTCTATACTTGCCCAAGTCCTCAAGCATGTCTTTTACAGAATTAAATACACCAGTTCAAAAGTAGCACTGAAAATGTTACAAAATTGAATCATTATTTACCTGGAGCAAGTGTAAAACAGATGAGACCTTTGTACTTAACAGAGCTTCCATCCCAGAAGCCCTACTCCTGCATTTTACCTGGTTTTGTGTTAAATTCAGAAACAGTCCTGGGAACAGGGATCTGACCCCACCTTCCCCATTTCTTACGAGCTAGTCTAAACCATAGTGAATGTCACTCTGATGACAAAAGTAGCTTGTTGTTGTGTCCCCATGCAGGAATCCAGCAGCAATTTTTTTTAGAAAAACTGAGTCTGGGGCGACTAAATTCTCCGTGGATTGTTTTAGCCTCAGGGGATCTACATGACATAAACTGGCTCACTCATAGCTAAAAACATTTCACTCATGGCTGCTGCCTGAGCAAAATGATGGTGTGGTGCTAATCTATTTGCCTGCAGGCATGTGTCAAAATCTCTGTGCAGCTGGATCTAATTGGACAGTCTAATACTAACAGTCTGAGAAGAGATGCTGCACAACTGTTTATCTATGGGGACAATGTTTCACCTTTAACTGTCTCAAGTGTGATGGGACTGAGCTTCTCTGGTAAAACAGCCTATGGTAAAGTTGGTGTTCTTTTTCCTAGGGATCTCAATATTGTCAAAGCATACAGTTTGGCAGCAGTGACTTAAGTTTTCCTAAAGGAAATTTAAAACTTCTGAAATTTCTGCAGCAACACATTCTCCATCTAAAGGATATAACTTGAATTCCATGAAACACAAACATAAACTAACTCTCCTCCTACATCCTACTCAGTGCCCACCAAGAAATGAGATATTTATCTAGTAAGACCATCCCAGAGAGCAGTGATTTAAATAAATGAATAATACATTTGTCTATGCCAAAAGATAACTTTTAAATAAATCTCTGCCTGTCCCCATTGACTGTCACTATGCACAGCTACAACTGGTATTTCGATGACATCCTACTCCACTATTGCTCTTGCCACTGAATACAGCACACACTTTACTTTTACTCTCATCGAATACCTTTGTTGTCAACTTAAATGCTAACTTCTTTTCCTCAATAACAGTTTTTCTCACCAGCATTAGTATTAATATTAATATCAATATCCAAACTATTAACTGGTGGTGTAAGATGTCTTTATTCAAAAAAAATCTGCATTCAACTTATCTTGATTATAAGATAAGAATAGCAATAAAAGCCATAGACACATAGATGATTTTTTATGCTTGATGCAGCAGCAATAGGAATGAACAAGGCCATTCTTCAGCAATAGATGAATTGAGCACAAATTTTAGCATTACTCAGCTAGCTGAATGCTGCTTGAATGATACTGTAGTCCCTACTGCAGGTATCTATCATGTCAGATTTCTGAGGCAAGAGAAGGGGTTGGAATCTCTAACCTAACAAGTAAATACTGGTGTAATATAGATCAAAATTTTAATCTTGTAGCAGTTTCCCAAGTTTTGAACTTTACTGGACTGTGGTTTATGTAACATTCTCTGTTCACATCGCACCCAGTACTCATCAAGTACACTAACAGCTGACAAACTTCATGAACATTTGTGGCTTCTTCAGAGAACAAGAACATTCTGATGGTTTCTTTTCCTTGCAGGAAAAAAAAATGCATTTTGAATAAATAGACAACATCTGTATTCAGTTTGTATTAGAAGGCAGATTTTCCTGTCTCTGCTTTCTGGTACCTTTCAGTAAAATGACAGCTAGTTATCAGATAGTCTAAACACCACTAGGGACCAAGGCATGGAGTTTTCCAAGGAGTATTAAAGGGAGGAAAAAAAAAAAAAACTGTTAATGCTCTAAACTGCATGAGTCTCTAGCCATGTGTACTGAAAGGTATAATTTAGGTAGACCATACACTTTTCCTAGAATAGCCCTTATCTGCTAAAAATGTCAGGCATCTCTGGGTGTAGAAAGTGTTCGCAATGCAATGCAGGGCTAGCTGAATCTCTGCCCTGATCCCTCGAAATTTTTACAATGTGCTCTCCAGTGTATCCTATCTTGACACTCCCTTCCCTTTTCTTTTATTATTGAAAGACCTAATGGCCTGAGTTTGTACTTACATGCATCAATATATTGACATAATTCCACTGGATTTACAGCATATTTATGTTAATGCTTTCTTACAACATTCTGCCTTACATGGTAGTACACAGAAGTATTTATAAGAATCAGGCACAGCAGTCTTGACTAGAATTGCTCACTTACACAAACCCAAGAAAACAGAATCAGCAGCTGAGACCTGTTTCAAATTAGTGTAAAGGTTGCTCTTTCTATAAAGAAAGAAGCTGTGAAGCTCCTCAGCCTGACTGAAAGTTGAAATATCTTTGTTTCTATGCTTTACTGCCTTTATCACCACGGAACATAAAGCCAAGAGAAAAGGAAGGATGATTAAACACCCACTAGTGGAAATCCATGGATGTAAAGTATTTCTCACTTAGGATTTTAGCTCACAGGGCTTTTGCTTGGCGAGGTAGGTTTGCAGCAGCATACACCTGTCAACTGTTAGAGAAGTTACTTTAAAGTTTATCTGCACCCATCTGGAGAAAATAACTCACAGCCTCAGAAATGCACATACACATAGTCAACAAAGACAGTAGCACTGAACAAGTCAGAAACCAAAATGATAGCTATAAAACTGTTTGTTTACATTTGCAGAAATATATGTTTTCTATAACAGCCTGAAGTTTGGGAGGCTGTAATGTCATATACCATCAGAGACAAGTGTGCACCTCTGTGGATTTCCTGAGGCACACAATGCATCAGAGTTATAAGAGAATAAAGAAGAAGCAAAGAAATACAGCAAAAGGTAAAGTAGAGGAGAATAAGCCAAAGCACAGTTAAATCAGGCTTTCTGAGTATCAAATCGAAGGAGAGTACATTTCTTGGAGAATATAGCAGTGAATTCGCAGTCAAGACCAATGAATTATATTCCTGGTATCCTACGTTGATCTTGTAGCTTTGCTCAAATTACTGAATTTCCTCATCCTTCATTTGACACAGCCACTAAAAAAAAATGAATAAAAGTCAGGCTCAGTTCATTTGTTTGGTTGCTCTGAAATCCTCAGATAAAGCCTCCTGAACATGATTGTTCTTATAAACATCAATAACTTGCAAAGCTGAAGGAATTTACTTCTGTGGAAAAGAAGGGTGGTTATGAAGCTTTGGTAGCTGCTGAAGAAGACTGAATGCAATAGAGAAAAGATTGTAAATTTCCTTCTTCTGTAGAAAAGTAAACATTGATAATGTTGACAAGATGGGAAGAAAGCCTTAACATGGTAAGAGAAGAAACGGGAGTTATGTTCTGGCTTATGGATGAATGTATCTTTAGTAATGTGCTATTTTGCAGATTATTCTTTTCTGCCTCAGTTTCTCCATCTTAAAGAGATAGCTGTCTACCTATATCAGGGACAAGAGAAGGCTTAGGAACAAGGACAACTCTTCGGATTCACACTTGTTCTGTGTAAGGTTTTTTCTGCATAAATCTTCACTGATCTTTCTTTTATATAAGAAGAAAAAGTGTAGGGTTGTTGTTGAGTGAAACATACTTACAAGCTTATTTACTACTTCTACGTATGTGGCACTCCTGGACTTGTACCTGCATGCTTGCTACCTCTAAATTAAGTCTAATTTTTTTTTAAGGCATGATGCAGCAAAGTGGTAGGTTCCTTTGTGTTCCAGATCAGATCAAATCAGATCAATCCTCCCATTAAGAGCTGCACTATTTCATATACAATTCTTTGAAGTTCCATGTATTGTCATTTTCATTTACTTCATTTTTCCTTCTATTTGGACTTTTTAATGGAGTATCTGTCTGCACAAGTGCTCCCATCCAATACAATTTAGAATCAATCTTTCAAGCTCGTGTCACAGTATCAAATGTTCATCACTAACATAGTGCATCTGCTAAACTTCCATCATCCCATAAGATTGTAATTCTGCTTTAAAAAAAGCACTGACATTTTTGCCTGTCAATATTTTTTCATTGCTCGTGACATAGTTGTTCTTAAAATGCACAGTGTATCCTTTCTTTCTATATATACACCATCATTATGCAGGAATGTAAATTAGATTCAACACATATAATTGGCATAATCATGTATTTGGGCTTTTTTTTTGACTTGGAATAAATCCTTTTCCACGCTTTTCCTCTGCCACAGCAAATAGGCTTGTGATGATAGGACAAGGGGAAACGGGTATAAACTGGAGAGGGGCAGATTTAGATTAGATATTAAGAAGAATTTCTTCACCATGACAGTAGTGAGACCCTGGAACAGGTTGCCAAGGGAGGTTGTGGATGCCCCATCCCTGGAGATTTTTAAGGCCAGGTTGGATGGGGCCTTGGGTAACCTGATATAGTGGGAGGTGTCCCTGCCCACGGCTGGGGGGTTGGAACAAGATGATCTTTAAGCTCTCTTCCAACCCTAACTATTCTATGATTCTATGATTCTATGATTCTATGAGTCTATGAGTCTATGATTCTATGATTCTATGATTCTATGATTCTATGAAATAGACATACATCTTCAAGTAAATAAATTAAAGGTATAGAATCTGCATCGTTAGATGCCTCTTTGATCAAAATTTTCAATACCTTACTGGCTTTCACTCTACAGATAATCCTAATCTGTGTTACAATGGATATGCAGTCTTCTATTCATTATGAAAGACATACTAAAGGTTAAGTCAATTAAGGCTACCAAGTTTATAAGAAGCAAAGTTACTCTGTGAATTATTATTTTTCGTTTACATCTAGTGTTTATTCTACATTCTAATACAATGAAACAGGCAATAAGGACCTTATTTACCTTATGAAAATTTAAACATTGTGGGATATGGTTATGACTGATCCCATCACTTTGGATTCCCTTTCTAGCCAACTGAGAGACAGGTATGTTTGCAAACTATTAATCCAATCTAGGAGATATGACTAATTTGGCCAGCAAAATTATACACAGAGAGACAGAAACAGTTTTCAGGTCTTCTCAGATCAGGAGGGGGAAAATTATCTGCCTGTGTGAAAAGGCCAAGTCCTCTGTAAGTGAGTGAAAATTCCTGAGAGGGTTCTTTAAGTTGTTATGTTCTTGCTACAGTTCCCTGACATTGCACCTAATATTCAGCGTTTTTTTCAAATTCAATGCTAGTGTTTTCCTGAACATTCATTCCCTTTACCATAGGGCAGTACCAGTCTCACAGGGAAAATCATGATCCGTGTTTATATAGTGTAATAGGAACTTTCAAACTAGTCACTAGCCAGTCAGTCACCTGTCTCTCATTTCTGAGGTATTTTATGGGCCTTTCTAGACTTGTACTGGTTCCAGAGAGATATGGCACAAGGTAGAGTTGATTTAGACTCTCATATATTAATAATGAAAAAATTTGAGGACTTCTTCTTTGCCTCATAGTGAAACATAAGTAAAAATGCATGGCAGGGAGAATACTGGACATAAATAGACATGTTTTTTTCTCTGAGTCATTACAATGTCATGAAACATGTCTTCTCGACCTTTACCTAATGTAACACTCTCAGCAGCTCATACAGATCGCTTGCCCAGAGGTGCTAAATAGTTTTAAAGTGTAATATTGTTCTGCTATATTTTCAGGGGCTGTTTCAAAATTTCTCTGTCATTCCATCAGGAAGAGTTCCCATTGCCTAGAAGATTGCTAGCTCTCTGTCCTGAATTTCCCAGACAGATAACTACTTGCATGGGGCTTACAGCAAGAAGCAGCCTCTGCCCTGTTTTGCATGTGCTGCTCACGTGGTTTGAGAACAGACTTTGCACCCAGATGATCTGATATAGGAATACAGGCATAATAAGATGGTCTAGTGCACATGCTCTGGGTGCACTCAAGATTTCCAGGTGCCCAAAGACTTGGTTCAGAAGACTTTCTGAACACTGAATGAAGCCAGTGTTTCTGACCACTTGCTTTATTTTGCAGTACTGGGGAAAGAGGAATTCAGATTTATTTTTTTTTTTTGTGATTGGCCAAGTCATTTATTTCTCTTAATAAAAAAAATATGACCCAAAAGTACTCTGAATATTGCTTATCTGATCAAGGAAATGGGAGAAAGAGAGCAACAAAATGTTACCAGAAAATAGTGATCAGTATGGCTAAGTTATCCCTATTCTGTTAGTGAAAATTGTTTCAGTTATGCAAAACTTCAACAAATCACTGCAATAAAGCAACACAGAACTAAGTAAGTAATAAGCTTGTAATCAGTTTATAAGCAGTTCATGGAAAAATCTAGCAGAATTTTCCTATGCAGAAAGAAGAGGCCTTTACCTTGAAGAAGATAACTGCTTGTTTAAATTGAAAGAAGAAAACCAGCCCTCTTTTGAAACCATTAGAGTTGCTTGTATGGAAGGAACTGATGCAGACTAAGACAGTAAAATACTTTTTGAGCACAATAAATATAAACTCTAAAAACAGCCATTACCCCATTTCTTTTCCAGGATCTAGTACTAAGTGTGCACAGCCAGAAGTACTCTCCACAACAGTACACAACCTCTGTCTACAAAACTTCTGATCCAAAACCTGTTCAAGTCCAAAACTCTCGCTATTATTTCTCAAGGACGCAAGAATACTGCCAAGAACAAAACAAGACATAAAAAAGTGAAGTCTCTGTGAGGAATCAGAGAACACAGACTGTCCTACAGTGTGTTGTTTCTGAACAGAACTTATATTCTTTCTGAAATCATGGAGAAGAGGGCCATATTGAGTTAAAGGATCAGCAGTACTGCTTTTATGTTCTACCTGTATTACACAGTTTCATCTGGATGAATAATTTTTAACTATATTTAAGTCCAAGACCAGAAGTTCCCTCTCCAGCTTAGTTTGCAGAGAACATGCCTAAACAGAACAATGATTCCTTAAGGTAAATTACATATATAATATCATGTAAATGATAAGATTGGGAACAGTTTCCACATTACATAAGTGTTTGTTATGCTGTTACAAATTACGTCTGTTGTTATTTTGTTGTACCCCCTGCTGCTGAAGAAACTGCTATCTAGTTCTTTCAAGAAGGATTTTTACAGACCATTGTAACTGAAAAAAAGACCATGTTCTAAGAGCCTGATGTCTTTGGTGTGCTAAGCAAGGTAGAAGATCAATTTTATGAACAGGCACAGGTATTGATACTTTAGTCAACAGAGACACTGACTTCGGTAACTTGAATTAAGTCTTCATTTTAGCCTCATATAAAATGGATTGACTTCTCAATTTTGCAAAGAGCTTCTAGAACCACTGAAGGAAAATAATGTATAAGGTGGTGTGAATTTTGTTTAAGCTCATTGTGCTTTGAAAGTTTCTGAGAAATAAATACAGTGCCACTGTAAATCACAGTTTGATTATTCAGGACACAGAGTTTTAAGCATATCTAGACAGAAATAGCTGAAGATTTGTGGTCACACTACTACTGACTACACAATCAGAGGTCCAGATGCCACCTGACGTTTTCCTCATACCCTGACTTTCAACAAGCAGGCTGGAAAAATGCCCATGCATATTTTTGAGTTCTGCAGTGATGTGTACCACCCCTATTTTAATATGTATATTATTAGAAAGCCCATTTCAATTATTTGAATAAGGTAATTTCAAATGCTTAATTTTCACAAAGATTAGAGGAAAAGAGGACAGAGGTAGATATATCTGCCATAAATTCATTATGCATAAAGAAAATTTTTCTTCCTCCTTTGTTGTTTTTCCATGTTTTTCCAAAGTACAGTAACAGAGCTAGAGTGTGAGTAAAATAATATGTCCTGTCCTACATGTGAATAGAAGGTGAAATGAATTTGAGAGAACTATCAAAACCCACAAAGCATCCTGAACTATCTCATTCAAGGACTGTTGAAAAGTGGGATAGAATTAGCCCAAAAAGTTACAAACTAAGATGACGAACCTAAGACAGGAGATTTCCCCCCCAAAAAGGATGTGTATTCTTTATTAATTCATCCTGATGTACCACTTGCTGTTGTTGCATAGTTAGGATATTAGATAATGTCTTGAAGGTGAAAACTCTAATTCTCCCACTGTCATTATTGCTTTTGTCCTGTCCACATGAAATATACCTTTGACTTTTCCTCCTAATAGGGCTTTTTGCCACACTCACGTTTTGCTTCTTTCAGTGCTTAGCATTCTTTTCAGGATTAAGTCTTTTGGAAAGGGTATTTTTCATGGTTTTATAGAATCTCAGCCCACATGTCTGTGATTCTATGATGTCCAAAATTAGGAAATTAGCATTAGAAATCTAAGTGAGGCAATCTGCAACTTAGAATGCTGTCTTCATAAACACTGAAAGCTGGGCACCTCCGTGCTGCATCCTGATCCAAACTGAGTTTAGGAACCAGCTTTTTAAATTGCCTGCAAGAAGCATCCATGAGGGCTAATGCGTGCCTCAAACTCCTAAATTTATAATGGAAAAATTGATGGCACAAGGATTATGTGAGTTGGCTGAAATTTTACACCTAAGAAGAGGATTTGGTTTTGCTTCTTTCTGTCAGTTAGCCCATACCTTTTCTCCTCTTCCTTATGAATATGTGTGGAAATACATTGCTGTGGTTTATTCCTTGACTTTTCCCTCTCCTACTGCATAGCTTTAGACAAGAGATGGTAGTTTAATTGCAACTGCTTGTGTAGAAATAGCATTTCTTCCAATGTTTGTCAGCAGAAAATAATGGCTTTGAAAAGATGTTTTACTTCAGCTATTGAAAAGACACAGCAAAGGAGATTGCAACTGAATGGTATGAGAAAGGATTCCACAGAAATGCTACAATCTGAAATGTTCCTGAATAAAAATCAGTAATGAAATGCTACAAATGCTACCTAGACCACGAACTAAAGAAGAAAGCAAAGAAAACAAGCAAAAAAGAGGGAGCCTGGGAAAAACAAAATATGTACTAGAATATACATTTCAAAATAGCTTTCTAAGGGAAAGAGTATTAGTTTTGTTCCAATGAAACTAAGTTTATTGAGTTTCTGAGGGAAACAATTGTGCGACATCCATAACAAAGAGACTGATAAGGACCTGAATAAATAACTGGAGTAACACTATTGTTTCTTTCTGGATAGCAGGCAATAGACAATCCAACTTTATGATTTGTCCATCAAGATTTCTGTAGTCAGAATTCTATAACCCTATGGTATTTTTCTCTCTTGCAAATGTGAAATCCTTTTGAAAGGTCTCAGTGCTGAAAGGCTTATATAGTCATGGGATTGTTTAGCTACAATTGTTCCTTTCAACTTGATTTTAAAACTAGAAGTCAAATGGAGATATTTGCAAGTACCTCACTGGCCTGAGTGCCTGTTTTTATCACTCTTGAAATTATTGTTCAGAAAACTATGGCTTTTTTAATAGTAATATTGCCAAAATTGTATCCTCCAGTTCTCGCACAAAGCTACCCAGTCAAATCAAAAAAGGAGCAATGATCAGTGCCTTGTATACCATTGGCTTTTCTTTTGGGGGAATCACTGCTTGGGGTTTGAGCTATGAAGTTTAGGGGAGTGAATTCTCTGAGTGATTCCAAATGCAATTGCAATTGAGCTCTTTGGAATGGAAGGGACAACAAAGACTGATATCTTGTAGTTGTTCTTACTCAAAAGCTGACTATTTTCACAGAAGAACTTGCTTATTGTTCTGGATTTGGAGAGCATTCAAACAGCTACATGAACCTCCCATGTAATATTAGGAGTGTTATTTTTTTCCAGTATGATGGAGGTCAAACTAAAAAAGTGAGAGATAAAACAGTTGAGTGAGTAGTGGGACTTTGGGTATAGCATAACCACATTCTTATTACCTTTCCTACAACTTTACTTCAGCAGCACACAAAGCAGTGTCTTAGAGACAGAGTTTGTTGCAAACTGAGGATAAAAATATTATGTAAGATAGATTCATGTCACAGAGGAACCAGTGTAAAAGCTGGTACTGCCAGACATGGCAACTCCTCTAACCGGCATTTAGGAGAATTGTCATAGCTAACAGCTTTTACTATTTTCAACATCTAATAATGTACCTTTCAAAATAGGGAGAAGATACATGGCACCTCCTTACAATGACCTTATAAAGAAATATTCAGTATCACATAATGAGAAAGTAATGAGATGGACTGAAGGGAGAAGGAGAGGTGAAACGTTATTGAGATTATGTACGATTATCCAATAAAGTATTCTACATGGGCTGTTGGGCTGAATAGGGTATTTTCAGGGGAGTTAAATGTATATACTTCTGCATTCTATTTAGTGTAAATAACCAGCTGGCATTTTACTGAACTGTAGTCATTCTTGCTATTTATAAGCTGCAGCTGAAATGATGCCTCCAATGCTGTTGGTGTGTTTGTGTTGCTGGGTTTTTCTTCTTTTCTTACGCCTTCAATATTCTAAATGATGCAATTAGTTTTTTACAGTTGGGGTTTCACTTTCTATTTCGTTCATAGTAAATGTATATCCATAAATACACACGTGTGCACACACAGAAGGTGAAAATCCTTTTACTAAGACACTAATGACTTCTGTTTGCAAAAGATAATTTTGCTAATCTTGGTACCTTCTCAAATCTTAGCAAGTGAACCCTAATAATTGACTGTAAAACCTGTTATTGTGTAAAATTTCTATCACCATCAGTGTAGAAAAAGGTTTTTGAGAAACAAAACTGGTTAGGATGATAAGTGTACAGTTAGCTGTAATACAATTCTATTAAATCTTACTGCATTGTTTCTATATTGATGCCATTCCATTAACTTACACTGCATATTCACCCCTCATGGAAGGAATGATGACAGTATACATAATCTAGGGAGGAGAAGCACATGCTTTTTTTGATGACAAACCACAAAAAGAAACAACCCTGGGCTTTATTGCCAGAAATGTGAGAAGAAAGATTTGTTATACTATGCTCCCTTCCCCCCCCAACTAATGAGGGAGCTTAGAAGGCAGAAAATTTCTCTCGTTAATTGCAATGTTGGTAATAAGGAGCACATCACAATAAGGATCCTTTCTCCTCCTACCAATCTAATTATGAAAAGATCAAGAAATCATCTGAATGTGCAAAATTCACAACAGAAATTGAAGAAGCAACTCAGAGCTACAGAAATGCATCCCAGCTAGGACACTCCTATTTTGCTTGCATGAAATGGAGCCTCAATTTCTAGATCTGCTGATACCACATAAAATTTGGATATTTTCCCTCAACGTTAATATTTAGTTTATCTTCCCTAAATTCTGTCATCGTGCTTTCATTTTTAGTTCTTGAATTGTTGTCTTTTATATCATTCTTATCCTCCCAATCAGTGGAGGCAAAAATTTGAAGGTCTAAATTTACACTTGGATATCTACTAGCTTAATTAGCATACAGGATAAAGCAAATTAAAAAAAAAATCATTTAATAATATCAGTGCCTCTATTAACCTGGAGACAGATTCTCAAAACAATCTCATCACTATAAATGGTAAATGAGGATTAAAGGTGACCTAATACTGGCTAATTTAGTGCCACTTCTGGGAATCCTGGAATACTAACAGAAAATTTCTTAGGTTGAGCCAGGATGAATAAATAAAAATATTTTTCTGCCAAAAATAAAACCAAAACAAAAAAAAAATAATGACTTTTCCAAGAAGGCCAAGTGACTAACTGACCCAAAATTAAAAAAAAAATTTCTCTTATTTTCAGAGCATTCTCAGAACACATGTAAGAAAATATAGAAGTCACTATTTTAGTAACTGTAGTTCAATGTAATGTTTTAAAAACTGAAATTTTGCATTTATTTTTAAATAGAAAGTTTCTACACATTTCAGAAATAAAGGGATTGTTTTCAGATGATCCTATCTAATGAATTTGAAAATCACTATTCAATCCGTTCACACCAACCTGTATTTTGGTTAGTTAACTGTCAAACTGAAAAGTTCATCAGCTATATCTTGCATCTGTCAAACCAATCCAACAAAGGTAAGAACCCAAGAGACACTTTATACTCACAGCAGCTTAATGTAAATCTTTGCTAAAGCAGGTAACTTAGTGCAAAACATATTTGGGGTGTGATCTTGCTGAGACATACCTCTGAGAAATAGTGGAAAGTATACAGATAGACTCATCTGAAGTACCCAGACTTAATGTAAAATCTAATACTCAGAACTACTTCTCCACAGCAAACTCAAATACAGATGATGACACTATATTTTGGTTTCATATTTTGGGGCAACTTGTTTACTTTTCCTAGGAAAAGGAGATACCAACCCAAATCAGTTTTATGAATTATAAGTGCCTCTTCTGCTAGGCTCTTGAATTCAAGAAGAGAACAGGTGTTGTGAGTTTTCAGAACCAGCTCCCCTCAATTAATCTTTGTTGTCTGCTTGGACAATTTGCTCATGCAACACTGAAGGAACTCTCATATTCATCTGAGATTTCTAGATGACTACAGATCTTTGAATTCTGGACAAATCCTTCACGTACAAATCAACCCACCAACTCAATATATATTTCCCATTGTACATTTCATTTTTTTCTTTTATGAACTCTTCCAGCAGATGGTAAGCTTTGTAGGACTTCAGTCTTTGTTTGAGAATACTTGACGCACACTTTAATGACTTCATAAATGAAGCTGCTTCTTAAGATAGGATCTCTGGTTTTGTGTATTTGAGGAATACGCATAACGTAAGGGGAGAGGAAAATATCCCGATATGCAAAGTGCTGTTTTTTCTTTCCTCTCTTTTCCCACCTTTCTTTACTATCAGTAAACACATCTAGCATGAAGGTAGGGTTACAGCAATACAAATAGAAAGACCCTGTGCTTTCACTCTAAAGTGGGGAAAAAAACCTCTATGTCAATTTACAGGTATTATAAAATTTTGTCAATAGAACAAAGTCACATACAAAGAGCTAAGAAAATCCAGACACCACAATTTCAGCTTTTCTGGAAATTGAAAGTGGGTCTTGTGTGATTTTATTAGGATGCCAGCTAAAGCAGCTTCATTCAAATGTGAATTTAGCTCTACATTTGAAACCAACCAGGCCAAGGAAAAAAATCATAAAATCTTCAGTCTCTGTGTACAGAGGAAGTCCAACTTTGATATAACCATGTCTTGAAAAGGAAAAAGAAAATCACTCACTAAAGTACCATGAATAAGCTCTTCAGAGACAGACTTATTTAGCCTACACACAGTGCCGTGTTTATGTGTCTCTATCGCTTCAGGAACCCAAATTAATATCTTTGCATGGTGCAGTATCATGCAAGATATGTCAAGATGGTCAAAAGCTAAGATGTTAATTTCTATTACTGGGGTTTGGGGATGCTTGCTTGCATCCCTATGTCCCCAGGTTGTCCATTTTCATGTACTTTTAAATCCCACCTTGCAGGTGGCCTTAGTCACTGCTTATTCCTGAAGGATTCTTGACCACTCTGTTGGGGGCTTGAGTGGTTCTAGAATTCTTTTACTCCTTGGAAGACCAGAACAAGTCTGCATGAGCTAATTAGAGTTGGAAACAGATAAATTTCCATGCCATCTGGACTATCATTCTTCCCAGGTTATTGATTTTGATAGCTGGCAGTTCCTGGGATTGCTGCAAAATTAGAAATATAGGCAGGAAAAAGAATATCCTCTCAAAATTATTTTTAAAATTTTGCTCCTGCACATCATAATTTTCAAATTTTTACTTTGTCCTTGCTTTAGCTACCTGTTTGGGTTTGGGTTTTTGTGTTATGTTTTGGGATTTCTTTTAACAAGTTTGGCATTTCCATTTAAAGGAGCAAGTATTACCCCCTTCTTTCTTCTCAGTTTTCTTCACCACTTTCTTCTTGTTTCATGTCACCAGCTCAGACTTGTTTTGAGCCAAAGTATCCTCCCGGGCTGAATCTGAGATAATAAATCAATGTGTTTCTTCTAGACTTATGCTTCCATACATTGAGGACAAAGAAAGCTGTAATATGTTCAAGACAATTGTGTTTCTCTCTGAGCACTGTGGTTTTATCTTTATATTGATTACAAAAGCATAAGGAATTACACGTCAGGCCACAGTCTGCTCTGAGTATAAACACTCGCTGTGGCTTTCAACATATTTTAATTTATCAGCTTCGTGAGGGAGCATAGTATATAAATGTGCTCATTTTTATCAGAAGTATTGGTCTGTATTGGGATTGTGCTTTGCATAAATTCAACATCTTTGCAAGAATCTACTTATCTGCAAAGTTGCTGAATCTTTGGGTCATTCACTAAACTTCTAAGAATGTTTTAAACATACCTATAAAACTGAGAAAGGTGGAATGGAAAGGATTTGAAGAGTATTTCTGGAGCGATTAAGCCACTTTGAGAAACAAGGGTATTGAAATCACAGAATCACAGAATCACAGAATAACCAGGTTGGAAGAGACCCACCGGATCATCGAGTCCAACCATTCCTATCAAACACTAAACCATGCTTCAAAAGATTTCACAATAATAATTTTGCTTTATTTTATTGCAGATTAGCAGTTTGGGTTTAATTGTCATAATAATTACTTTCCCAATATCCATGGAATGGCCATATGAGCTTACCATATACTTCTGAGCAACTGAATTTTATATGTCTCTCCAATAGTCTCAAGGCATATTTGTTATCTACCATGATATTAGCTAGATTACACAGAAGTGAAAGAGAAGGACACCTCAAAACCAGTAAAAGCAAAAATGTTTCCCTGGGATACTAATCCAAGCTCAGTCAGGCAGCCTGGCTCGGCAAAACTGATGTCATTGGTAATTTGCTTATGTTCAACTTAAGAAAGAAGTCTGAAAAGAGGCAGTGAAATTGAAAAAAAACCCCCAAACACGCAAATACACAAAAACTAGAGCTATTCATTTCTGAAACATTCTGAAATTGCATTCTGGCTTACAAGCAGAACCAGGCCCTATGTCTTACTTGGCTAGATGTAGTTACTCCAAAAATGCTGTGTGATCAGACCAAGAATGGATTTTGTGTAAGAAAAGATTGGCTGATCAGAAATACATTTCATTGAGTTTCTTTAGGAAATCAGGTTTTCAACAAAAAGATTCTGCTGCTCAAAATGTTACACTCAACAATTCAATTAGTTTGTTGTATTTAAGTAGATTGCAAACATGACAAAATCTCAAAGACCAAAAATTTTCTTGCAATTTTGACATATAATATCGATAGAGTTTTTTAAGTTTGGTGATGGAAACAATATGGAAAATTTGACATTAAAGCATGAATCTCTGAAACCCATGACAGAAACAATTCAAAAATTTTTAGTAGGAGACTCTTTTCTCCATGCTTACACTTACTGCACCCTTTTTACAAGTGTCATTGTTTGAGAAAATAATTTAAATTTCTATATTCAATTGTTTTATCTCTTCAGCTTTACGGAAACGTTGCCCTAACACTGGAAACCATGACAACAGATTCTGGTTTCTGATTTAATTGCAAGGTTATAACTTACTCAGGTTCATGAACCTTTTATACAAGATAGCTAATCAATAATTTCATAACCAAATTTTTCAAAAATATGTGGTTTGATAGAAAAATATTGCTTCATTTGATCACTCACTTTAAATAAGTTGCCCTTACATTATTACTTGAGTCATATTGTTGTGTTTTTCTAATTGTTGTAAAATAGTCCCACTATTTTTTGACAAAAGACCAAGCAGGAAAACCTCTAGATACAAAATACCTTCAAGAAATAAACTGTGTTTTAAAAAAAATTAAAGAATTTTTAATAAGCTGAGAAGAACTAAATCCCTGCAGAAGAAAACTTTAGAATTCTTTTGATCGCATTTGGAATATCTCTTCTGCCTTGAATCCTTTGTAACTGAAGGTTACTAGAAGCAAAATTTCAGGGGAGATGATAACTGACCTTTATCAGTGTCATGGTTTTGAGCCCCAGAGTTGGCAGCAAAAAGCCTTGTGGCCACTAGCCCCAGCAGGCAACAAAAAGTCACATAGTTGCTCTCTCAATCCTTCCCCTTCTGAGGAGGAGAATCAAAAGAAACAAAGGTAAAACTCACAGTTTGAGACAGGGTCAGGGAGAGATCATTCACCAGTTATCATCTCAGGCAAAGTAGACTCTGCTTTCAGAAGAAAATCACTCTAATTTATTACCAATCAAACTAGAGCAAGATACTGAGAAAGAAAAATCCCAAAAATAACACCTTTCCTCACTCCTTCCTTCTTCCAGGCTTAAATTTTACTCTCGATTTTCACTATCAATTCCCTTGCAGCAATGGAGGGGGACAGGGAATGGGGCTACAGTCAGCTCATCACGTCATCTCTCCTACTCCTTCCTCCCCAGGAGAACTCCTCTACCTATTGCCCTTCTTCAGTGGGGTCCCTCCTGTGGGAGACAGTCTTCCATGAACCTCTCCAAGGTGAATCCTTTACGCAGGCTGCAGTCCTTCACAACCTGCACCAGTGTGAGTTTCCATGGCGTCACTGCTTCCTTCAGGCACCTTCAACTGCTCCAGCAAGGAGTCTTCCATGGGCTGGAAGTGGATATCCATCAGGACTCCTCATGGGCTGCAGTGGGACAGCGTGCTCACCCTTAGTCTCCTCCACAAGCTACAGGGGAATTTCTGCTTGGGCACTCGGGAGTACCTCCTCCCCCTCCTTTTTCACCAACCTTGGTGTTCTCTGTCATTCTGTTTTCCTTAAAATTGATGTCTACATAATTGTTTCTTTTGCATCTGTTGTCTGCAGGGCTGGTTGTCTGAAGGGCTGTTTCTCTGATTTCTCGTTTCTCTCCACCACTGCACAGGACCAGACTGGTGCAAGTGGTCTAACAAGTCTTGGTGGCCCTGCCATAAGCAGTTTGTTTGTGCTTGTTTGCTGTCTGTGACCTTGGTATGGCAGTGAAGTAGCTCTCCTACCTGAAACTCATGCCCTAAAAAACATGGTAGATCAAAATTATTCAGTACCTTCCCAGAAATACAAACAGTGGGGTGAAAACCCGTATCTCCTGTGACCAAGTTTTGATACTGACTTTAATAGGATCAGGGCTTTCCTCAGATTCTTTATAACCTTTATCTTTACAAGCCAGGGATTCAACTTGCCCACCAAACCCCAAAGGTACAAACAAGAAGAGGTGAGAACGAATATGATACTGCCCCTTAGACACATGTGGGCAGGAAGGTAAGTACTGTGTTGCTTACCTTGAAAGGCTCTTAGAAATAACTTTGAGATGCGTACCTGGTTTTGCTATGTTACTTCATGCACTCCATTATGGCTTTTTGTGTTCAAAAGCAGTATATTAACCTTGCAGTTAAAAATAAGCCCATGTTTTTAACTCTTTGTCTAGACAGGGGTTCCAAAAAGCTCATTCTATTTTCAGTCATCCTGAAATTCAGAGGTGCATCTATTACGAAAGATTAATGGCAGTGACTTCAACCCTGCTCTGGAGTATCAGTAGTGACAGCATCTAATTACTAGCTCTGTTTGGGGTTCATCTGTTGCCCAGTGCCTTGCCTTAAACTTCTTTGCTCTTTAGCTTTACCTCATTGATCCTTGTCTTGCCATCTTCTAAGGCTTTATAATTCTATCCTTTATCTTTATGGTTACCTTGAAGGTGTTTATAGACTGTAGAAGGTATTTATAGACTTTGATCATGTCCCCCCTGAGGCTGCTATTCTCCCCATCATATATTAGTTTAGCTTCCTACCTGTTAGCTCATATATCTCATTCTCTTATATGTGCACCATTTTTGTTACCTTTTGCACTTTCTCCTGAATGTTGTACGCACTTCCATACTGTAAGAACTAACATAACACAGAATATATGACAGAGGAGAATTCCAGATGTTTTTTCCTCCAGTGCTATGTAAAGCAAGAGTCATTGTGTAAACACCAAACATTGTTTTTTCTAGCAAACTATTGGTTGAGAGTTTGATTTTGCAAAGCGTAGCCTTGAAAAGGCCCAGCTCATCTCTGGAGTCTATTTTAGTCAAATCACAATAGCATTTTGTGGGACTTAAACTCTGCTTTTTTTCCCTAGGTTTTCTGTGGCCAAGTAATTTTATTTCTATATCTTGCACTCACAGAATTCAGAGCAGTTTTCATCTGGGTTCTTACACTGCTGTGTTTCAAATGCAAGGAGGAATATGAAGAAAGAGTTTCAGTTTGAACTCACAGCTTTTAAAAACCTGTGTAGAGCATTGGCTTTTATGTTCACTAGCTTACTGCCCTATATTATAAATATTAATAGCAGCTTTGCTTTTAATTTCAACAAACTCAGGGACTGGATGATACCCCGTGGGTAAAACAGGACTCCTGTGTTCTAATGATGACTGAAGTGGCACTTCTTTTACTATCCTTCATTTCTGTTAGATCTTTGCCTGCCGTGTCAGTATGCTTTTCAATAACACACAAATACTGCTATTGCCTTTGCATAAAGGAGTTAACTGTGGATGTTTTCTCAACTATTTTGTTATCAAGATTGTGCTGATATAGTTTGCTTTCATCTCCTGTTAACCTTTCATACAGTTTCCTAATTCAACTCAGGGTTACAGTGTGAAAATCTCACAGCTCCTGCTAGTTTCATGAAGTTTACTCAGCTAGAGTGACATATAATATTGAGGGTGAATTAATATTGTATATTGTTTTCAATATTCTGATCCATTATGACCGACAGAAATCTTTTCATTCATTTCAAGTGTATTTTATTTTTGCTGGAGATACCAGAAGCTTCATTTTATTTTTTCAAGAACAGTGCTTCAACAACTTATGTGTACAAAACGATTATATGATGAAGAACACCATTTAGATTTCAACACTTTATGTAAATAATCCAATTATGCAATTAGACAAAGCCTAGTTAACTAGGGTTGAAACACATGCAATCAAATGGTGCACTTATTAGGTAGAATTTTAGTATGTCAGCTCTCTCACAAGCATAATTAGGTTGCAAAATGAATCTATATGTAAATAAGCGGAGTTCTTGTATTTGAGGATAAACAAAAATCAGAGAGGAGCCATCATAACTTTAATTGTTGAAATTTATCATTTATAGAGAGTAGGTTCATAAATAGGTTTGAAAAGAGTATATTTCCAGGCCAGAATCTAATGAGATATTAATTTTTTTAATCTGCCTTGCCTCTTCACATGCTACGCTTGGGACACACTGAAGATACTGTTGAATCTGCTTTGATGTCAGTCATTCCCCAACTACCACTAAGTGTTTACACAGGTAAATTCTGATGTTCACCAAATAATCTGACTCCAATAAATTTATTTGACACATGCTTATATGGATTTTTTTTAATTTTCTTTGGGATTCACAGGGTCCAATTAGAAACTTAAGATGAAGAAACTGAGGAAAGGACTCTCCCCAGGTGCTTTCAGCTGCATCACAGAAGACACGTGCCAGTTAAGTCAGCTGTCAAACCCTTTAGATATTTTCTGCCTTGCAATCTACTGTCAGGAGATGTGTCACAAAGATTCAACACCCTGCAAGGCTGGTGGCTCTAGGTTTTGTTTTGTTGTTTGTTGGGGTTTTGTTTGGTTTATTTTTCATTTTTATGACTGCTAATTTGATTATAAAAGAAGATTAAACTAAACAGGGCACTGGCCATAATTACAGTAGTAAGCACTTCATACCAATGTCTTGCTGATTTATCCCTCATGAACAATGGAAAACACACACAGCACCCACTCAGGCAAGTTCTGGAAATCTTTCAAGTGCTTGTCTATATCTGTATAGGAACATTTGTGAGATTAAGTCTCTCACTGCTCTTTTGAACTCTACCTCTTCTGCAAGAGTACATAAGTTCACTCCTGACTGTGTTTTTAATAAAATTTATGACCTTTAATTTCAATGACTGTTTTTTTAAAAAAATCTTAGGTACTAACAAAGCATTTAAAATAAATACTAGCTGGGAAAGCAAACCTACTTTTTGTCATTAATATTATCTCGTGCTTAGCAGTGGGTCAACAAGGTTTGTTTCAGAACTGCTAAGACCTAAAAATGACTCCAAAGTAAAAACACCAAACATAGCCTGGAACGGACTGCCCCAGAGCCTGTGCGGCACCCAGCCTTGGGGCTCCTTATAAATATTTTTGAGACATTGTTAAAAAATGAAATGCCTGAGGCCAGTCCCATGCCAGACCAGGAACGTGACCTCTGCCTGCCCACTACTCTATGTTAACTGGGAGAAGCATGCCTGGGATAGTTCCAGGCTCCAGCTCCAAATTTGCCTCCCTCAACACTGGTGTCCTGCCCCAGTGAAAGGGCAGGCTAAAGGGCTGGGTTTAACTGGCATTCCACAACATCTGCCTTCCTCAACACTGGTCCTCAGTAGGATCCTCTCTGATGGGGCTTTTGCCCACCCCATTGCCAGGGAGCAGCATAGAGCAGTAAATGCAGGACACCTGAAGCCATCACCTCAGGGAGGTGCTGCTGCCATGTCTGTGGTGGTTCTCAGAGATAGAAGGATGGATGCAAGTGGTGACTTGAGAAAGCAAAGCTAGGAGAAGGGGGGCTGGGGCGTGTGCCACAGGGAAGGTCTTCGCTGCTCAAGGGAGAAGGTGTTTGGGTGAAAGTGTGGGAGGGATGTCTTAAGTAATTTTCTGATCTTGCTCTTCACAGAAAGGAGATATTGTCATGGAATATCCAAAATTTGGACTTAGATTGGACAAATCGCTGGGCAACCTGATCTAGTTGAAGATCATAGAATAGCATGGTTGAATTGTTTAGGTTGAAAAAGACCTTAAAGATCAGAAATTCCAATTATAAACACTGCCAAGCCACCACTAAAGCACGTCCCTAAGCACCACATATAGATACCTCTGAGGATGATGGCTCAATCACTTCCCTAGGCAGTGTATTCCAATGTTTGACCACTCTCTCGGCGAAGAAATATTTCCTAATATGCAATCTAAATTTCCCCTGGCACAGCTTGAGTCCATTTTCTCTCATTCTATCAGTTGTTACTTGGAAGAAGAGATGAGCATCTTCCTCGCTACAACCCCCTTTCAGGTAGTTGTAGAGAGTGATAAGGTCTCCTTTCAGCCTCTACTACTCCAAGCTGAACAACCCCAGATGTGCACCAGACCCTTCACCACCTTCATCGCCCTTCTCACTTCTCCCTGATGTCTCTGATCACTGCAGTCGGGTTGTACTAGATGACCTTCAAAAGTCCTTTCCAACCCAACCCATTACATGAATCATTCTGCTGTAATACTCTTCACGTTTTCCAAGGACAAAGCCTGATGTTTGTAGAGTTCATGTTATGATGATGTTGAACTTGATAATTAATGTATAGAGGTAAGGGCTGGAGTTTGTAATGGATATGTGTTCTACCTGATGTAATCTCCTTGGTTTACTGTCAGTGTCTTGGTGTGCTTTTTGTAGGGGTAGAAGATGAGTTTTAGAACAGACCAGTTCAGTTTGTGAACAATGTTAATACATTGTGAAAAACAAAGAGATTTATTCTGAGTGTCAGACAAACATATTTGGCAAATTTATGTTCTACCCATTCAGGCATCCTTTGATTTTCTTCACCACTACCAGGCAATTCAGCTAATGAATATGAATATGATAATCTGAGATGATTCCTACTTAGCTTCCTCAGTTGGACGTTCTGGTGACTTTGAGATGCATGTTGCTTTTTGGAAGTTTTTAAATAGAAAACCCCCACTAAGGATAAAAAATACAACAACTGTGAGAGAGAAAACCACATTAAAGTTTGGAATAAACTTTAAACCCAGCAGCGGTCAGCACCGTAGCCCGCAGCAATGCTAAGGAGGTCTAAAGACACTAGTTATTGTAGTCATGCAATTGAAATACTGGAAAACTGACAATATGACTGATAAATTAGCTGTATAAGATACTACAGAAGACACTGGCATTGTGAGTGGACCAAAATGCTATTTAAGAATTTGTGGCATGAACCGAACACATGGCGTTACTAATGACTGGAATTTGTGTGCCCACTGTGTATGAATGAAGTAATCAATCATTTTAAAATTACACAATAGGAGATTATAATTAGTAAAACAATTCATGATATAATGTATGAAGGAGGGGAAACATAACTTCGATCCTTTAGATCCAGGATGCCAGACTGTAAGGGTACTTGTTTATCACTTTAAGGGTCTTTTTGTCACTTTCTAGAACACATAGAATTATAGAAAGTGTTTAGAACTGTGTTTGTTATATCATAAAAACCAAGGTCCTTGGATAACCTGCAGATCCAACAGTTACTAGCAGTTAGTGTGGTGGTCATATGGTAGATGATCTAGTGGCAGATGCAGAAGAAACAATTTACATGTACAATTTCAATTACAATTATCATCATTTAGCACCCAGAACTTTGCCATAGTTTCCTGAAGAAAGCCTTTATTTACTTACTAACATTCTTGAAGGCATTAATCAGGCTTTAGCAGAGAAAGTAAGACAGTGGGGTTTTTACTAGCTTAGTGATGGGAATCAATCATAGAATCATAGACTCATAGAATAGTTTGGGTTGGAAGGAACCTTAAAGATTATCTAGTTCCAATCCCCCTGCCATGGGCAGGGCAGGATCTGGACTAAGTGAATTTCAGCTGCACATGTGACCTCAGCTTTCCTTCAAAGCATTGGAACTATCATTAGGACACAAACCTGTGTACTACACAGTCCATCAGCAGCCAGATGTTTCAAAAGAATGTTTCAGATACCTCCTGGTTTAGACAGATGCTACACAACCTTTGGTCAAGCCTTCTCCTAAACCCTAGCAGTAGGAAGCAATAGAGGTCTAAGATATCTGAGAATTATCTGTGACAGCTGTGTGATAGTCCCTTATACCCAAACACATTTTCTTATGACTTTGGTGAGCCTGTGCTCTATCCACTTGGCCATGTTAATGCCTCTCTGATTCAGGGGAGCCATGGACTCTGAAATGCATCTGGCCGCATTTTTAAGAGACTTTTCTCTGCTACAAAAATGTTTAACCTTATGTTTCCTTTGGGGAAGAGATGATCTCTTGCTGTAGGGCAGAGCAAACATCCTCCCTCCTGCTGGCAAATACTGCTGGACATTATCCCACAGAAACTGAGAGAATATATGAATCAAAGCTTCAAAGAGTCAGTCTAATCTGGGCCAAATGGTCTGGTGCCATGTGTGGGTGTGTGGTGGGAAGCTGAGTGACGAAGTGTAGGCCCTTGGCATGTTGTTCAAATATAAATGGTAAAAATAATGCAGCAAAGGACTGGGATTTTCCCAGGAAAGTAGGGAATTTTTATTGGAGCCTTCATCATAGACTCTGATGATTTCCAGAGGCCTTGGATCAACTCCTATGTACACTGTCCTGAAGAGCCTTTTGAGTCACAATTTACAGTCATACTCCTGTGCAAAACAACAATTTGAGCTCTTGATTTTATTTGACAGACATTTGTAAGTGGTTGTCTGAATGACCTGATTTCAGTCTGATGAAAATTTTACATAGTATGTCCTAGAGCTCTCAGTGCTTTCCTAAATGCATTAAAGGGTAAATATTTCTTTGGGGAGCATTAGCCCCATTAGCAGCAGCTTCTGCTTTTCCACTTTCCAGGAATTTAATAACCTTCAAATGCATAAACTTCTGAAAATGTCAGAAGATGAGCAAAGAGAAAAGGACATTATATCTATTCAATTACAGGCTTGAGATATCACAG
Organism: Phaenicophaeus curvirostris; assembly: GCF_032191515.1. Lineage (NCBI taxonomy): Eukaryota > Metazoa > Chordata > Aves > Cuculiformes > Cuculidae > Phaenicophaeus > Phaenicophaeus curvirostris. Next base: position 28,257,132 of record NC_091398.1, read on the forward strand.
GAAACATGAGTTTGTCCCTTGGACTGAACAAGAAGGTTGATGGGATTGGTAAACCGAACACTATTCATGTGAATCATTTGTATACTGTGTGCTTTTACAGAACATTACCCATGTAATAGCTGTGCAGGTTTATTAGTACGTAAGGCAGTAACGTGCACAGTATTCTTATTTGTTGGTGGTTATGATGTTTCACTATCCTTTCTCTTACAAACTAACCAAATCTCTTAATGCACAAATGCAGCAAACCTTGCTAAGTTTTTGTATGTATATAAATTCTAAAACCAGTACTACAAGGATTGTATCTTGCCATCACTGTGTGCTGCATCTAGTAAAATAGGATGCTTCTACTAGTAGGGATCTCAAAGCATTGCACTGACACCAAAAAAAAAAAAAAAACACAAAGCCAACATAAATGACATGCAATCCAAGTCCTCTCCCTCTGCTGGTGGATATGTGTCTCCTGTTGTGTGTTCAGTAGCAAAATCAATCACTACACTGAGAAGCAGCAAAAAAAAATTCTTTATAAAGATTTTCTAGTAAATAAGAATATAGGCTGTAGAATTTTAAGACGTTTAAAGGCAAATATGGTACAACTTTAATCCTAAAAAGGTTTTCATTTGGAAAAAAAAAATCCAGTATAAAAAAAAAGGATTGACCTCTCATGCAAGAAATAAGACATTTCCAGAACATATTCTGTTCTAGAAAACTGGAGCAGAAATGGTCAACGTGAAATTATAAAAAGCTCTTGACCTTCCCTGGCCCTTTATGCATTTTCATGAAATGATGTAATTCATTATTTCCACTGATGTGAGCTGAGCGGTGGGCCAGCTTACTTTGTATTCATTTATTCAGTCCTGAGTAATCTGTGTTTAATAGACTGCTGGAGCATGTCAGAATGAACAATTAAACCTGATTGTTGTAGAAGACAACTTGCCATTATTGCCAACATTAACTGTACATAATTTATTTTTTTAATAAAGAAAGGGTGATGCAAGTTCAGTATATAATCCCCTATTAAAACTGTACACTCTTTTATTTAGAATGGAAGTATCTCACACACTCTTGGGACCATAGTAGCTTGCATTGAGCTTTCAATTGATTGATGATGCAGGCTGTAATTTTTTGTCAAGTCTGTTCTGCAATGATAAACAGACTGGGAAGACTCTGAACTCTAAGAAGAATGGGATGGAGAGATCAGCTATCCCACCTGCAAGGTGTAAAGTTTCAGAAGAATATATTCTGTTGTGCAGAAATTAAGTGGTTTTGCTGACTTCTCAAAAGGTAAAAAAAGGCAGTGTGTTTCAGGGAAAATATATTGGGCAAATCCTTCTGCCTGATGGGAAAGAAACAAATATCCAGGAGCACTTTAAAGTAGCAGGGCAGAATGCGTACAGGGAATGCCATGGAGTGAAGAAGCTATGGGAGAAACAGCCTAGTGAGAATTATGAAGGTATAGAATAGTTTGTATGAGTTTTGGTACCTTCTCCTAAATGAAATCATAACTATTCCAGTGTGGTCCACAAAGCTCTAGAGGACTAAAATTTCCCAGAATAGCTCTTCGGTTCAGCTGATGGGAGCCTGTGCCTTTGGGATAGAAATGCTTGAGTTTTACGCTCATTGAAACCTTAAAATCTCAGTAGCGCAATTAGGACCTTGGATTTGAATATAAGCATGAATATAGCACAAACACTTCTGGAAATTTGGCTTTTCCTATGAGGGAAGTCTCCATAATTCAATGAGCAGGAAGGGTCAGTAATTGACTTTTCTGATTCCTCTCCCCATCCCATTGTAGGCGGAGGTGAGAGGGCGGCTGCATACTTTTTAGCAGCTGGTTAAGGGCTAAACTATGACACTCCTCAACAAGAGCAACCATGGTGTTCAACAGGTGCCAAACAATGAAGAAGATTCTGCAAGACTTTTCATTGTGTTGCACCACTGAACAAGGAAATAGCAATAAGATATGAACTGCAAGTGGCTGGGGCCAGCCTTCCACAGAAGCACTCTCAGCTTTTTTTATACTCTCTGTTAAATGGGGTAGTGGCTTTTAGAAAACCTGAGTGTCTCATCTTTCCTCTTTTCTTAGCACCACATGCTAAAGTGATCAGATCTGTCAGATTGTGCAACCCTTTTGTAGTCGGCCCGCATGAGTCACACTGGGTAGTGCCCTGTCATGTGAATTAAGGTAAATGTGTGGAGGCAGACCACACCAGCTAGAGATCAGCCACTAGAGGATATCCCAAGTAATCACCAATCTTGAACTGTCATTCCATGCCCTGTAGATTAGCAAGAACTAATGACGTTGCATTGTAAAGCAGGTTGGGGAAATGGAGGAGGGTAAAGAACAGTGAGAACAAAACATTCGAATGTTGAAGGCACCAAATGTAGAGCTGTTTGCCAACAATACTTTGCCCTGGGGTGTTTAGAAGGAAAGAGAAGATATTTTGTGTCAAGAAGCAGGTGGCTAGAGTAAGTCCTAAGAGAGCCCTGTGAGCCTGTCTCATCAGCTGTGCCTGTATTTGTTCCTCGGTGCAATGAAGCCTTATGAAGGAGCAGCAGGAGTAGTATCTGGTGTTTATGTGCTTATGCATGTAGACAGCTATGAATTTTTAAGAGTGCAGAATGAAATTCATTTTGCAATAATGAAGATTTTATCTGAGGTCACAAGGAACACCAACTCAGTGTTTCAGTTCAGAGGGATGACACAGACAAACAAGTCTGCAAGTAACAAAGCAGATAAACAAGACTAGGTCAATGCTGTTCTGCTAACACTATGAGACATGAAGTTATAAGAAAGGAAGTGAAAAAGTGCAAAGTGCTTATCATCACAGTGCAGAACATCCCATGCATAGAAAACCATATATATCTCTTCATTGGCTCCAAGAAATCTACAAAACCCAGCACTGGAGAAGTTACAGGGTCCATCTTACATGGTTGTGCAAACTGGGTCCAATATTGCAGAGGATTAGAAGCAGCATGTTAGATGAGGTAATAGCTCTCCACAGTGACTCCACCTGCCATTTCTGTTGTTCTTTTTCATTGTTGGTTTTTGTGTCTTTCACATATAAGAATCCTTCAGGACCTAGTAATTTCTCAGTGGAAAATACTATTTTTTGAATGATACTAGTGTGCCAAGTAATACAGATTATATTTTGTAATCAACTAATCAAAATACAATTTTTTTTTCCTAAGCTAAAGATGGTTCCTCCCTCTTGCCTAAAATACACCCTCAAATCTCTAGCAGCCCATCGACCATAATGGTGGCAGGAGTTGTTAGTAGATTGCTTTCAAGGTAAAGAGTGAATCCTTGTCTCTTACATTGTCCAGAAGAGACAAATTTACAATCAGCAGACTGCATACTGCCAGCTAAAAAAACAAGATCTCTTAAGGATTATATAAAATACTCCTTGGATGTGTCTAGCAGATTAGCACAGTTGTGTAGAGGAGGTATTCTGTTAATTGTGGCGTATTTAGAACTGCATGCTGTGTTTGAAATGACCCTTTAATGGCCATCTCACACCAGTGACATGAGAAGAAGTAGTGCACTGAGCTGTGAAGCAAAGCAAGGAGGGAGGACAATAGTGGCCCAAGATCTAGTCACCTTTATTCATTGCCAGTGCTGTCAGGACAGTCTTTTTCCTTTTGTCCCAAGTCTTTGATTCAATTTTTAATTTTTCTTTATGGTTTTGTGAAAACCAATCAGTATTTTGCAAAATGAGCTAAGCCGCTTTTAAGGAAGCTTGTAAAGTAGTTTTGAACCAAATCATGTGAGCCCAAAGGGTAAAAAATATGTGGGCTGGAGATGAGAAGCTCTTTGTTAATTTATTTGTTTTCAGTAATTAATGTTTTAGTTTAGTAATTAATGCTACCTTTGAAGCAAATATTTTCCCCCACACCCTCATCAGATGCAGAAGCACTTAGACTCTAGATAAAAGGGACTTGAGCCTGCTGCAATATGTAGATGACAAGATTTCAGTAACACTGTGTAGCAGAAAGGATACCAAGACAGTTACTGGCAGGGGCTCTGGCTGGTGGCACACCTTGACTCTAACAGTGTGAGTTATTCTTAAGAAAAAATTAAACCATAAGGGGTGGGTGATGCACTCAGTTCCTTTCGTAGCACGTGCCTTCCAGGGTAGGTGGCATTGGGTGATTTGCTCTGCCTGGAGCAAGTGCCCCACCGGTTGCTCCAGGGTGGCTGAAAGCTCAGATGTGGGGAGGGCAAGGGGTAATTGCCAAGTCCCAGCCCCGCAGGCAGCAACAGGAGAACTGCCTGGGGCAGCGCTACCCACAGAGAGAGCCCCTAGGAAAGCAGGCTGCGGGAGTGCAGAGGCAAGGCTCCTAGCAATGTCAAGGCTGAGGAACAGTAAGGTACCAAAAATCACAGGATAATAGTAGCTGCATTCATGAATTAAAACTGGCTTCAACAAACAGACTTCCTGAGAAAACTGAATTCACAAAGGAAGAAAGTCTTTGCCTTTTGTCTTTTCCCACACAGAATATTTTGATGTGTTTCCTTCTGAATTGTCTTCAGACAAATTTTCCTTTTAAAAATAAGTAAAAAAGGAGACTAAAAAAAATTAAGTGCCTAGCATTGAATATTTATTCAGTCCCCTTTTTTTTTTGCCATTTGTTTACTTTGTTGGCTGACAAACAAAGAAATCCATTCTTCACGCAGTTCTACTACCATATTAATCATCACGAGTGCAAACAGCAGAGTCTAAGCCCATGTCTATTCATGCTGTGTTATGCTGCTTCATGCTTCTGCATACTGAGTAGTACCTACTCCAGAAGTAAAGAAAATGAGGCTGTGTGTGATTGAACATATGAATAAGGCTGGCACTTTCAGGTCAATTAGCTGCTCTTGGGATCTCAGATATTAACACTGTTATTTTGGCCTAAAGAGATAATAACAGCCATTTTCTTTTAAATACAGAACCTTACTCCTTTTTTTGCACTTTTTTTTCTCACAGGTTTTTTGAACATGGCTTCACATGGCTGCGAGTTTACTGCAAATTAAAGGAAGGGAAACAGATTATAACAAGGTAACGCATGTGGAAAATGCAAGCCAGCTTTAATGTGCAGGCACAGAAAGGCTTTATAGTTCAGAGCGTTCCTGGAAGCATGCAAAGCAAGGAGAAAGGTACATTGCCCTTTCTCTACAGGGCTTCATTCTGAGTATCAGGAAGGCTTTTCACCACAGTGCTGAACAAGATCATCTTTAGGTGAAAAAAAAACCACAGTAGAATTTAGCTTTTGAGCCATATGATATGTTTTTCTACATACACAGGCCACCCTGTCTTTAAGCACTACATTGTAAGCTAACAAAGTGAAAGCATTTCAGTTTTTTTTCTGCCACGCATTCAAATGTTCAGCTTTAGTGATTTATTTACTAACTGTCTGTAGTCTGTTGCTTTTTCCCAGAAATCCCAAGATGATGGGTAGGGGCCAGTAAAGAAAATCTATAGCCAAAATCTATACCCAAAGAAATGGCTCGGCCTACCACTGCATTTCTGCAGGCTGTCTCAAAGTTCGGGATCACTTTCCTTACTGAAAGTAGAACCTAAGGTCCAGATCATAAAGACCAAATTTTTTGATCTTGAATAGCTTTTCACCATTGTGAAACTTCCTTCCAAAGCAATGCAAGAAGAGTAGAAGCTGTTCATTCAGGTATTTGTTCAGATCCTCTGGTATTCATGCCATTCATCCCTTAGCAAGTTTGTGGACGACACTAAGCTGGGTGGAAGTGTCGATCTGCTGGAGGGTAGGGAGGCTCTGCAAAGGGATCTGAACAGGCTGGACCGCTGGGCTGAGTCCAATGGCATGAGGTTTAACAAGGCCAAATGCCGGGTCCTGCACTTGGGGCACAACAACCCTGTGCAGAGCTACAGACTAGGAGAAGTCTGTCTAGAAAGCTGCCTGGAGGAGAGGGACCTGGGGGTGTTGGTTGACAACCGACTGAATATGAGCCAGCAGTGTGCCCAGGTGGCCAAGAAGGCCAATGGCATCTTGGCTTGTATCAGAAACGGCATGACCAGCAGGTCCAGGGAGGTTATCCTCCCTCTGTACTCGGCACTGGTGAGACCGCTCCTCAAATCCTGTGTTCAGTTCTGGGCCCCTCACCACAAGAAGGATGTTGAGGCTCTGGAACGAGTCCAGAGAAGGGCAACCAAGCTCGTGAAGGGGCTGGAGAACAGGCCTTATGAGGAGCGGCTGAGAGAGCTGGGGTTGTTTAGCCTGGAGAAGAGGAGGCTGAGGGGTGACCTCATTGCTCTCTACAACTACCTGAAAGGAGGTTGTAGAGAGGAGGGTGCTGGCCTCTTCTTCCAAGTGACAGGGGACAGGACAAGAGGGAATGGCCTCAAGCTCCACCAGGGGAGGTTTAGGCTAGACGTTAGGAAAAAATTCTTTACAGAAAGGGTCATTGGGCACTGGAACAGGCTGCCCAGGGAGGTGGTTGATTCACCTTCCCTGGAGGTGTTTAAGGCACGGGTGGATGAGGTGTTGAGGGACATGGTTTAGTGTTTGATGGGAACGGTTGGACTCGATGATCCGGTGGGTCTCTTCCAACCTGGTTATTCTGTGATTCTGTGATTCTGTGATTAAAATACAGAACAGTAAAAGGAGTAGAATGGCTTCTTAAGGCATTTTATGTCCAGTGCTTTGGAAATAAACATGCTTGCAATCATGGGCAGTGCTAGATAAATTAATGAATAAGTGGATGTCTGTCAGAAAAATGGGTGAGAGTCACACATGAATCAAAAAAGTAGAAGTGTTGTGGCCAAATACGGTATCCACCTGTTCTGTGGCAACTGCCAGGGTCTGCACTTTTTATGAGTAGTTAATCCAAAGAAAACTGGTCCACAATGAAAGAAGCATGAGCTAAGTCCTGTCTAAACCATATGTCTGAGTAAAGCAAGCTTCCAAATCATCAAAGAAACTCTGCACCTTTCTGAGTTGATACATACTTTTTTGTTGGCTTTAAATGGGCTTAGGTAAGTAGAAAATTTATGACAAACTTGCTCAAGAAAAACTCTTCAGCCTTTCATACAGAAATATTGACCATGTTGTGATAAGCTCCAGCTAAAATCAAGCAGATCAAGAGATAAAGGAAAAGCAAGGAATATGAGTATGTACTATGACACAGACCACCTTTAAATCTGGATATAAACTGAAGTACTAATAAAATAAGCATTCTGCCAGATTAAGAAAAGTAAAAAGAAGGATTGACTGTACTGTAAAGGACAAAGAACTGTAATTTTAGAAGGCAAAATGAAGTGATGCTTAAGTACACTGGAATAATACACTTTTCTCAAAATTGAGTCTCTTTTAGACCTGAGCAGCAGCCATAATGCCTCATGATAAAAGGTCAGATTAAAGGTGTTAATTAGTTACTGTGATGTCTCAGAACTGAATTAGTGTTGCTGTAGTTGGGGATATGTCCATCAGTAGCTAGTATGTGGAGACTGATGCTAGAACTAGATTAATGCTAAAAGCAGTGTTTGTTTCAGAAAAGTTGTTTCTGCTACCTAAATGTGAAATATTTTCATTTATGTTATTTCCTTCTCTTCTAGTAATCTAGAGGATTGAAGACTTGGCCTTGGGCAGTGGGATGTGCATAAGGTCCTCCAGCTGATAAGCAGTCTTAAGAGACGTTGTGCCCAAGGCTGTGGTTCAATGAGACAGTAATTTCAGTTTTCGATCTCCTAACATAACTTCAAAACAGGTATGTGAACTAATAGCAGCCAAACTGTTAGTTTAAATTTGTTTAAAGATACTCAGATGGGTGAACTTGTTGCATCACATTTAGCACTGCATCAAATTCTGCCTGCATGCAGCACTCTAATTGCTAGAGCAGGAGCATAATCCAAGAGGCAGGGACTCTCACTAAGGAACCAGTTTCACATTATAGTGATCTCATGGTATCTAAAGAGTGCTGGTGAAAGAAGAGTTCTGCTCCTCCCTCTCCTACCAGCAGGTCACTCACACTGCCAATCACGACATCACTATAGGTCCACTATTTCCAGTACAACGTCTCTAAATTGGAGGTATATGGATTTGATGGATAGATCAAAGGATGGATAAGGAATTGCCTGTATGGTCACACTCCAAGACATGTGGTCAATAGCAAAATGTCCAAGTGGAAACTGGTAATGAGTGGTGTTCCACAGGGGTCGGTATTGGGACTGGTGTTTTTTAACATCTTTGTCACAGACATGAACATTGAGATAGAGTGCACCTGCAGCAAGTTTGCCAATGTTCAAGGCCACGTTGGACAAGCTTTTGAGCAACCTGATCTAGTGGAATGTGTCACGGCCCGTGGTAGAGGAGGTGGACCCTTCCAACTCAACTGTGATTCTGTGACTCTATGAAAGAAGAGGCCAGACAGAATGCACAGGACTGCAGGGCAAAAGCAGTAAAGCCTATTCTGACAACAGCCTGCAGTAACATCAGGGAAACTGTAATGTGGAAACCCATCCTAAATTCAGCAGAAGGGCTATAATATATGTATGCTTGAATCAAATTTAAAATGCTGTACTGGTGGATCTGAGACATTCAGCACTGATGTTTATGAACTACGGGAAAGACACCTCAGTGAGTCAGTGCACTCTGCTTGCTGCTAGAAGGGAGTCTTCATCAGTACCTTTTCTAGCAAGTAATTGCTACCACAGCTCCCCACTTTCTTCATTTCACTGGTGACAATGACTTCCACTGTCCTTCCAGGCAAACTTGTGCTGCAGGAAGAGTAAACAAGAACCACTGTGTAAGTCAGAATCTGCTTCAAGTACCCACCTAAGCTACATCAGGAAGATAAAAACTTAAACTTTTTAGCTTCCCAGTCCATGTGTTAAAGCACAACCCAGAAGCTGGATTTTTGTTTCAGTGCTACAATAACTCCTTTTTAGCACCAAATTGCTCAAGCCTTTTCAATTCCTCCTCTCAGAGGAATTTATTAGTTCCTGAAGTCATGCCATTTATTCACAAATGCCATCCTTGTCTTTTGAATCCAGCTGTCAAGAAGCAAAAATAAATAAATAGATCAGCCTTCCTCTACTTCCTCCATGTTTGTCCCCGTGCCCTTCCCACCATTGACATTTATAAAACGTTACAAAATTGTCTGCCAACAAAAGTATAAAATAATTTACAGCATAGTAGTTTTGTTGATTACAAAAACATTGTTGGAGTAGCAACGAAGCAATAGGCTTGTAAATATCCTCTGTATATTTGATGTTCGTTATATTTAGTGGAGTGACATTTAACCACTGCAAGTTATAGTATTTTGAAGGGAAGATGAAACACAGTCTTTCCAAGCCTGTTTCTTATGACAAGTCACTCAGTTGTCACACTAAATCTTAAGTAGAGATTGATGAGAATTTTTGAGAATACAATTTTTGTCAGAGAGGTGCTGGGTCACACAGTCTTTGATTTTTCAACACGGACAGTTGTTAGACAATATCAGTTACAGTCTCTGCACCAGCAATTATTTTGTCCAGTATGGAAGCTCTGTGCTCCTTCACGTATATTGTGAATATCCAAGTATACTGCCTAAGGTTAACCAGCTGCCAAGTGATCTTACTGTTTGTTACTGTTGATATTACATCAGCAGTTTGTGTGTATCCTTTGCGCTAGACCTTATTCATTGCTGCTCAGTAGCAGCAAAAACCATTTTTTGCAGGGAAGATTTACAAGCAACACATTCCAGGGAACCAATGACTTAGTGTTTGATATTCATAGTGAGTGCTTGGCTGCGTTTGACTCCTCATTAGATGACTGACCATTCTAAATTACAAAGAGAAATAATATGAGATGAACTGTGATAAACAGAGCAAGAGAGTCATCAAGAATATTTCAACTTCTGTGTAGATATACGCAGAAAGAATTAAACATTAGTATCAGCAACATGCTGCTCATATAGGAGTTGCCTGTTTGACTCCCAGAAAGGACGCTAAGAAGTTTACAGAGCTTAAGAGTTTACCTCTCTAAGATTTTGAATCAAAGACAGAATTTGACTTCAAGTAACTGGAGTTCAGTTAGTTTCATTGCTCTGAGGGAAGTAGAGGTTGATGAGGAAAGATGCTGGGCTAGACCTTGGTCTGAAAACATTGTCTGTAAGGCTGTGGTTGTACAAGGGGAACATTGTTTTGTCTTTGCACTGCTTGGCCACCTGGTCAAAGGCCAACTCCAAAGGTATGCCAGAAGGCTATGCAAAGCATATTACTGTTTTGAGCACAGAGTTAAGAATATTGGCTGCACTGTTTATGGCTTCCTACAGGCTGCTTTGCAACCCAGGTAGTATATGCTTGCAGCTCTCTGAAAAAGGCAATGTCAAACGACCACAGTAGTGAGTACTGTGTCTCACTGGTATACATGGGAATTCTTGAGCATTTTCTTCACCGTGCAGTATTACTCCATAGGCAACATCTCTAGGAAGAATCTGAGCTTTTGTCAAATGTCAGTGCAGGCAGCAGGTATGTAAAACCTCTACAAATCAGCAGCTATCTTTGTGAAATTATGGACAAAAAAAGCAGGAGCATTAGTTGTTAATGTTGCAGTCATCTGGGCATGTTCTGTGCTTTCAATTTCTCTTATTTTCATGGTTCCACAGAGATATTTAGTATTTGTTTCTGTTTTTTGCATGAACACATCAGTTTTATTTTTAATTTGGTTTCAGAGTGACTCTTAAAATAAAGCAAATACTAGCAATAAAAATTAATTAAAAGAACAAAAATGCATCACTTAAAAGAGGTACCACTCGTTATAATAAGCTTTCAAATAAATGTTCAAAAGTAGGTACGATTTCAAAGTAATTACATTTTAAAACCCTACAAGAAAATCCTTTTTCCTCTCCCTCAAATAAATATTCTGCAAAATTGTCTCTTTAGTGAAATTTCAAAGTCACCAACTTCTTGGATATTTAAGGGAATATGCTTCCAATGTGTATCTGAGGAACGGAGTGCTGGGAGGGTATCATTCAGATAAATAGGATGAGACAAATCCAGAGATTAGTAAAGTGGCATTGTTAATTGTCAAGACTATTCTGAACAGAGACACTTAATTGTTGCGTTTGTGCTCCATTGAATCATTGTCTCTTTGTGTTGTTTTTAATTTGCTTTCTACTGTAACTCATGAAACTTACATTACTGCCATTAAGGTGAATTTTTTGAAGCTGCATCTGCTCATTGGATTGCCGATTCCCTCTCTTGAAATTAGATTGATGTAGTGTTATATATTCATTCCAATCTAATGACTTTTCCAGAGCCCCAGAGTAAAGAAAATGGGTTTCATTAATTTCCCTAATAGCATCACTGAAAGACATGTAATGTGCAAAGTTAAAACTTCTTTTGTTTTTAATCTCTTAATGATCTCTTTTCCCTTTGTTCAGACTATCCTTAGCTTTACAAAAATAAAGAGGATTGAAAACATCTCTTGGTGGATTTGTCAGGGAAGCGAGACTTCAACCGTCTTGGTGGAAATGTTTCATGACATCTTTATATTCTCTACTGATGTTTATTCTGCTATTGAGTCCATTTATTGCTCCATAAATTGCAGTGTGTATGGTTTCTTTTATTTTTTTCCCATCCAAAGGAAAATGAAGACCAAGTTGCTCATCCGCATCCTATTTGGCATCTTGGATTTGTGACTTGTCTCAGGATAAAAGTCTAGAAGTACCATTACAATAACAGGAATTATTTTCTTTGTAGAGAACACAAGATCTTCACATGTTTCTTTTCTCTTGACCTAACTTCACAGTTGGTGATCCAATTTATTTGACACACAAAATTTTTACTAAATGTTCTATTTGCTGAAAAGGAGTTCTCATTATCACAGTTATGCTCTGATTTAGGCAATATGAAACGGGATAAATACCTTCAGAAAAGGCTGTCTGAACCTAGGGTATGAACCAACACCAGAAATTAGCTGCTCTCAAGGCTTAGTTGCAGGATGAAGAGCGAATGATCTTTATTTTCGAGAGGCCTAATCTTAATTGCTCAGGGTTCATTCAGTTGAAAGGTGAGGTTAACAATTAATTATAGATTTCCTCAGTGTCAGGGCCACTAGTCTATGATCATTTTATGTGTTTTTTTAATACAAACTTAGATTTACATTTTGGACAGTGAATGAAAACTAGGTGATAAATCATTGTCCAGTGTTATATATGTTTCCTGTGCTTATTTGCATCACTGTTGGGATTTGATTTCAGAGAAAGAAGAATCTTCCATCATCTCTTGCAATGTAACTATAAAGTTTGCTTGGGTCACACTTTATGTACATCTTTGGGTTTAGCTAGATCATGCCATACAGTGATTTCCAGATTGCCTCAAGCCATCATGTTTGGAACCACTAAATGACTGCCCTTACTTAAATACTAGGCTTACAGACTCTGACATGGCCTTGAACTGGCACAGTTTGAATATGAATTATACTTATCGGCTCGGTAGCATTAGGGTGCCACACAGAGCCAAGCCAGGATACAAGGCAAATGCAAGGTGCTGGGGATGTTGCCACCACTGCAGAGACTGTTAATTTTGAGAATCGTATATAAAGGACCACCTTTCCCTCTATGGTATAATCCCCAAGGACAACAGGCATGAAAATGTCCCCCTATTCTTTTTTTATACCTGTACTGAAGACAATAAACATAGCTTAATCAGGAGATGCAATGGTCATTTCATGTAGACAGTTCTCGTCTCAGTACTTCATTAGTAACTCTACGTCTCACCATCATCAGACTATGCTGAAGTTAAGAACAGAGTCCAAGTTTTGTCATTTTGTCCTGTTGTAGGACAGGCACCAACCTGGTGAGTATATCCTCTACTCAGTAAAAAGACATGAGAGGATAAATAGTGAGCCATCAGTGCTTGTGAATTATTCATCAGATTTCATGATGGAGAGAGGGAAAAATAACTAGTTATTCACTACTTGAGATATTCCTGACTTTTCATTTTGTTCTATTATTGTTTTTTATCTGAAAAGCTTCTCTCTCATCAATTGAGCATGCTTCAATGTAATTGTCCAACTTATCTAATTTACTAGCAAATGATTTTCTGATTATGTTTTACTAATTTGCAAGTTCCAAATTTTAGCACAACTTTTTTTAGGCTATTTAGTCAATCCTTTTCAGTGAAAATTCACTGATTTGGGAGAGCAATAAGCAACAATTGACCTATTTTTCCTATTATTTACTAGTTAAATTATGAACTACAGAAGCTTCTTTGACGTGCTCTCTGGTCAAGTCTTGCGTGTTCCAAATCTGACAGAAAAGCCAGCTCATTAGTGTACTCTCTGTGCTTGTGTACGAAGAATGTCATCTTATTTTAGCATGATACGTCTGACATTTTCTTTCAAATCGTATAATACAGGAAGAAAAACTGCTCTTGAATTAGCTTTGCTCACCATGTATAATGGAAAACTGTAATTATACCATCCTGAATCCATATCTATTGCTCATTTTGTTAGAAGTCCTACAAGTCTGCATAACACATTAATAAATATTTCAGTTATGACCTAAAGGAAATGAAGACTGAGAAGGTTTCTCAACAGAAAGACAAGCAGAAACCCAATTCTCAATAGTTTTGTTCATATGTAGGAATTATCATGGAAATTTGACAATGGCAGGTAAGCCTCACTGAATGTGGGACATGCAATCCTTCTGTTTACATGGTATGTCATAATTTGATTTGTGATGATTCAGGCAATGTTTCTTGCCATTTAATGCTATGTAGTTCTCCCTGTTTTTCTCTGTAACAGCTTTGACTAATTTCCTTACTGCTCTATGTCATTGCATGTTCAAACACTTCATAATTCCTTTATCCATAGGAATGAATGTTATAACAGCCACCTTTAGAAGGTCCCAAAAATAAGAGACATTCACAAGACCAAAGATGTTTGAAACAACTGATCCATAAGAAACAGTTTGGGGTCAGGGACAAAATGTCCCTGCTGAGTAGTAGTGTAGTATGTCCAACATCTATAAAATCTGAGTCAATTTCTTTACTGTTTTGCTATGAAAAGTATTTTCTACTAGTCTACAAAAGCAGTAAGTGATATTCTGTCTTACTCCAGAGCAGTGAGTCCATATTGATCATGTTATCAAGGTACAGCAAGAGAAGGTGCTCAAACAAGAGTTCTTTCTTCCTCTTGCGTCGTGCGGAGGGTTACTTGCCTTATGAAGATGAGAAGTATACTGTATTTTTAGCTATATTCTTTTGCATCTATGTGATGCCAAAATTACAACCATGACCAATACTTTTCAAGGGAAATTCAGTTTAAGTGCTGTCTTGTATATGTTTAAGTTTTATTTATCTGTTCATATGCATGTGTCTGGAAAAGTTTTTGCTTTATTTAACCATCAAGCAGATGCATGGATTTTACTGCCTTTCATTGCTGTCCCTTTATGTATTATATCTTCAGCATCTTGCCATTGTCAGAGTTTAAAGTTATAAGTTATATAAAAGTTATATAAAGCTATATGAATTTCTAACTTATATAAACTTATATGACACTTTAAAGTGTCATAATTAACGAAAGATCTACCACCATCCAAGCCTTTTTTAGAAAAATATTAGAAGATAGCAAAAGTGAAAAAACTTTTTTCTTCTAGATATTAGTTTTAGCTGGATATACTTGATAGTGTGTTATAGTATTTGTTTACAATTCTTTATCATCTCAGATGGTGGTCCTTAAATCTGAAGGAATAAAATTCTGAAGTTTTTCTCTGAATCTTTTCTCCGTTTTCATTTTTTGCCACATATGTAAGTTAACGCACATAGATGACATAAGAATATACTATATTCCTACGCTTTGGCTACTGAATTGAACAGTCACTAGGATGTTCATTATTCCTTTCATCTCTAGCAACACAAGATGGCTCAGAACTGCAATTTGCAGACATTGTTTTGAGTGTGAATTTGCAGCATTCTTAGGGGTTGAGCTATTTGGGCTTGGATATTTAATTTATGTTGGAACTTCACAACTAAATGGAAGAGCTCTTTTCATTCTGTACTAGAACACTTCTCTCATCCTCCAAGATTTTGGATCTAGCTCCGTTAGAACTAAAGTAATGAAGATTGCTGAGAGCAACAGGGTAGCACTACCTCTATGCGAGCCCATTATTTACCTGACTATCTAAACTCTTTCCAAAATCATAACAAAAATATAAGGATGTGTGTGTATCCGTGCTTCTGTCCTCTTTTTGATTATCTCTCCAAATGAGCTGATCTCAGAAGGTGCCTGCACCTTTTATTCTTGCCTGTCTGAGGGTGGAGTCTTGTGAGAGGGACTTTGGCACCAGTGTAGAACGTAAAGCATTCCTTCACTCTGCGTTTCTGACTGCTAGGTTTTTCCTTATTTTCAGAATTAAACTAACTGTAAGGAATAGCTGTCTTAAAACAAAAGCATTTCAAAAACTGGAATAAAGCACTAGAGGGGATTATTTAAAATTGCAAGAAGCCATCAATCATATTCAGTTTCACAGGGCTGTATTCATTATTAGAAGCCAAATTTGATAACTCTCCTCTTAAGTTACAGGATAAGGAACAAAACAGTTCTCAGTTGTTTGGTTCATGAAAACTAAGAAGAATACAGGAGTTTTTCACTATATTGGGACACAGTTGGACCAGTTTTAGTGAAGGCCACTGTTATCAAAGGATAAGTACTTTACTTGAGCATTTCATTTTTTGCTGCCAGCCAAGGGCACCATATTTATTATCAGTTATATCTGTACTTCAGCTACTGCACCCACCTCTGCTGGAACGGAGCAAGGAAAATAATGCCATGGACAACAGCTCACTGCTTATCTTTTGTCACTGATTACATCAACTGATAGTGCTACAGAAATAGTCATATGGGCCGCAAGTTTAATATCTCAAGAAAGGATTCCCTGCAGAGATGTGTCAGCTTTATCAACCCTAATTTAGATGGTAGCCGAACCATCTGAACTTGATTTGTGTAGACACAGAAGAATAAAAATCGGTTAGCAGGCAGTTTACTCTCATCCCATATCTCAGCTGCATCGGCTGAATCAAGTGGCTGCAACCTTATAAGCAAGAAGAGACTTAATTTCTTTTATGAACCAAGACTCATATGCACTGTATTTTAATTTCAGCCACACAGTACTTTGGCTCGCAAGGAGATTTCTAAAATGAATAAAATTCACTGGATTATAAAAGGAGATAGAAAAGTTAAATGATCTGAAATACACTTTATATGAGACTTTCATTTTTCAATAAACCTTCAGAAAACAAGTCTGACTGTTAGAGGAAGGAATATATAACAGCAGTGCAGGAGGTTTCAATAACTTCAGCCATTCACAAAGGATTATTGAGACATTTATGACTGAGAGAAAACATTCTCCATCAGAATAAACTGAGATATATTTTCCGATGTTAGTGCAAGCAGCTGCTTGAGGGGTCAGAGAATTTGCTTGGGAAGTTCTGTGGTTTAGCAGGATCTCAGTGGCTCTCAGTGATATGTTGTTATGTGAAATGTATCTGGAATTGTACCTGATACAAAAAAAATGTGTACTTACCTCAGCTTCTTGTGCTGCATTTCTGTTCTTCTTGATAAATCGCATGATACCTTTGGCCTTTGACACCCCTACCCTTTACAGACCTACTCTGGTATAAAAGACAGGACTCAAAGTTCTTAATCCTGAATGAGTCAGGCTTTGAATGCTGGTTGGTTTCAGCTCAGAGTAGGATATATGCATTTCAGTTCTTGTGCTCTGGATTTTCTGTTCATTTTTTTCATTATCCTGTGACTATCTAATGTACTATAATTGCTGCTCTCAGAGCAGAGCCTAAAGCCGATGCACGCTCTCCCAGTTATAAATGTTTCTAGCACAGGCACTCTGAGCACAAGCTAAAAGCCTTTCCCTTCTTTTCTTCCCCAAGATATATGGGTTTTTTAGCAGGACAGTACTACGAATCCAATGTAGACAGCAGCACCCCAAAAGCAGCTTTGATTCAAAGTCTTAAATTGCCGGGGTAGGGGCAGAAGTTGAACCAGTTCCTCTTGACTGGCTCCCAACAGCTCATAACATAGCACCTGGGCTTTCAGGGACACCGGGATGCTCTGTGGATCAAATTGCTGGGGCCAAGAAGAGATAAGCATCCGAAGCACCTGCTCTCCACCTGGACCTAAACGGCATTCCTAGTGAAAGAAACCTAGGATGAGGATAGAAATATACCCTAGACAAGCAATTCAGCTGAAAGCCCATCTGTCTTTGAACATGCTTCTTGCCTTTTGAAGTGGATTTGAGGTAAGGAAGATTTCAGCAGACTCTATTTACGCTTTCACCAAACTTTGTGTACGAGTTAAGGTCCTCTCACCACTGAATTCTGTTTTTCTGACAATAAAGTTTAGATGCCTCAGCATATGTAGGTGCAAAACTAGTTAGGATCTTTGGCTATATTCAGGTTACAGTCTCTCAAAGAAGTTCCAATTTGTGCCCGAAATGTCTGTTCTTAAGTATCACCCGTGTGAGAAAAGTTGCACCAGTTTAGCAAGACGTAATTCAACTAGTTTATCTCTTATTTTATTTGACCTAGTTTACAAAAGACCACAAAATATTTAAGTTTAAGGGAGATTTAAATTTCTTCGAATACACTTAATGGTATAGTTTGTGCTGCTTTTACATGTCTGATCTAGGTCTGAGTCACTTAAACTTATACAAGATTTTTGTATAGACAAGGTCTTGAGCTCTGCAAAGACATGATATTGGAAAGGTGAATGGCATTCCCTCTGATTATGCGAGGACTCAACCAATATACAGGACATGCTTGAAGAACTTGTTTGTTTTTCCAAGAATGCTCAGAGTAGATGATGTATTTTGCCAGACTAAAAGGAGAAAAGAGAGAGTCTTAAAATTCAGCATTTGAAAAGCAGTAACTCTGTATATGTATCTAACAGTAAATAAAGCTTAAATGAGCCTAACTTCCTCTGTTGAATGACAGTGCAAAGGACCTCAATGGATTTGGACAGCACAGAGGTGTGCTTTTCAGACAATATATACATCCCACTATGAAACAAATACTACAAATTAAAAATCTGAACCTACTTTTGTAGAAATTAATGTGAATTTTGTCACTGACTTCAGAGGGAGCAGGGTCAGAAATTCAATTTCTTGCTATGTTGACTCTGCCTTCTTTAATGGCAGAGAGTGAAGGAGGGGAGCAGAGGGATGACTTTTTATTTGGATCTTAACAACTTTGCTTTACTCTAAATAGTGTGCCTTTAATTTTTCATATTTCATTTACTTCTGAAACATACCTCAAAATGAGAAGCACATGTAGAGTGTATGGAATAGGTACCTTTCTAGGTGGAGACTGAATTATCCTGCCATCTCATATAAATTTCTTTTCTCTGCTTCTTTTTAAAGACAGCTAGAAGAGAAATTTAGAACAGATCACCAAATGTCCGGTCAGTTCACTTAAACATCACATGTTCACTTGTTACAAAGAACTGATGAATGCCTTTACTGAACTACTTTTGGAGCATGGGGACACTGATAAAAAAAGGAAGCTTTGAAAAAAGGAAATATATTTTTTTCTTATAAATATAAGTCAGGACCAAAATAAACAAATACAAACAAAAAAAAAATAGATATATCAGATCAGTGTTCCATCTGGATTAGAAACAGAAATTCATAATTAATTTAGCTTCCTGTTTCAGTCAGTTGCAGTGAGACTATAGGAATCTAGTAGATTTCAGGGCTGCCTCAGGTCAGCAATGTGGTTTTAATTTTCATATCAAAGCCAAAGAAATGTCTATAAGCATATGTCATATACTTGCAGAATGACGCTTCATTGACATGGTACTGTTTTAAAGACTACGTATTTTCCTGGTTTAATCACTTGCCTTTGTCTCACCTACTAGACTTAAAAGATTGAAACAGTGAACCAAATCCAAATATGTTGCCTCCTTTGGCACTTTTCTGTTTAAGGAATTTGTTCATTCAGTTCTTGAACAGTCAAAAAACCCGCTAGGCCAAATGTATTCTCAATAGCTTGTCATAAAATCACAGAATCAAAGAATGGTATGGGTTGGATCTCTCTTGAGATCATTGAGTCCAACCCCCTCCCCCCTTCCCCCTGCTAAAGAGGGTCCACCAAAATCAGGTTGCACAGGAACAGATCCAGGCAAGTTTTGAATGTCTCTAGAGAAGGAAAGACCACAATCTCTCTGGGCAGCCTATACTAGTGCTCTGTCACTCTCACAGTAAAGAAGTTCTTCCTCATGGAACTTCCTGTGGTCCAGTTTGTACCTGTTACACCTTGTCCTGTCACTGGACCATTGAAATGAGTCTGGCCCGGTCTTCTTGACACCCGTCCTTTAGACATTTATGAGCATTGGTAAGACCCTCTCTGAGTCTTGTCTTCTCCAGGATAAAGAGACTCTGTTCTCTCAGCCTTTCCTCATAAGAGCCTTCCTTTCTGCAGACTTTCCCTCTTTCCTCCAGGGCCTCCTGAGTGCTGGTTTTAGCAGTAAAGAATGAAACAGAGAGGCATTTGTTAACTCTTCCTTTTCTGCATCCTCCGTCATCAGGGCACCAACCTCTATCAGTAGTGGGCCCACATTTTCCCTAATCTTACTTTTACTAGTGATGCATTTGTCCTTTTATTGTCTCAGTGAGGTGAGTTTTATCCCACACAGAAGGCACCACGGTCGTACCATCATATAAGACCAGATCAAAAAGTCATAGTTGCAAAGAAGAGCAGCCTTATTATAAAAATGATATTCTGTATTTTCACTTGTTCTAGATTACACAATAGAGATCCTGCTTATAAACAAAGGATGCAACCTGTTTAGACAAATATATATATATATATATAACATGCTACTTCACCATTTTATTCATCAGCCTATTTTTTCTCTCTTCCTCTGCGTGGATTTTATAGTCTTAAACATTGTAACTCTCTGAAGCACGGGCAATATGATATCACCCGTATCCTGGTATAATTTAAGATAAAAGTTTTACTGTCCATAGGAAATGACAGCTTAATGCTTTTAATGAGGGAATGACACACTAAAAAGTGGCAGAGGACCAGTTTTAGAAAAGAAAAATAACACACAAACAGTTTTCAAAACCAGCACTTTTCAACAGGTTCAGAAATATCCAGTAAAGTGTGATGCACTTGGGTGCTTGCTGAAATAACTTCTCTTGTGTTTCATCATGCACAGGAAAGCACACCCACCTGGTTTTGAAGCTATTTATGGAAGAAAGGATTGATGATTTTGATGAAAATTCCCCCTTCTGGGACTGCAAACTGTGGTGTGTGATTAAAAGTAATTCACCTTAATGTTTGATGCAGAAAGAAAAGGCTTGCAAGTAAATGTAACTGACTTTGGCACAGACCTTGACTGCTTTTGCCTAAACACAGACCTTTAAAGACAACTGTTCTACTTCATCACATGCATGTGCTTTTTCACATTGAAAGAACTGCTATCATTCCCTAGGCCAATGCAGACCCAAGGCACTTGCCCTGCATGCTGCGCTCGTGAGTTCTACCAACATACTACGCAGCAGTAACATCTGAACAGAGCACTTGTCTCAATAAAATGTATTTCTGCTGAAATACAACTTCAAGGCCAGAAGTTTTTATAGAGAGAGCAGTTCTGATGGCAATTTAGAGGAGAAGAAACCTAAAATTACCTGAATTAAAAATCTGCCCATTTCCAACTGGAAATGGAGTTTTCAACCTGATGCCCTTTGGGAAATACACTGAAGAGTAGACAGAGAGCAGTAAACCCATATTTAGAAGCATCAAAATAGTCATAAACCAAAACGCTTTTCTTTTAGCTATTTCAGTCTTTCTTGTAGCATTGATTTTTCTGTACCTGTTTACTTGGGCCTGGAGTTAAAAGTTCTGAACACTTAATATATTTGAGAGATCATTAATAGGCCAGCTACAACCCTGACATGTTTTATTAATTCCCCTTTTCAGCTTTCAGGGCAATATCTGTAGACTAGCGTTCTTAATCTTTTTGAATTTACAATTACAAAAAAAAAAACTCCGTTACCTTTTTATGGACTTTCCCTGAATGGTCTGCAGAACCATTCGACTGTATATCACAATGTATAAACAAGCACTTTGTGAGTGGGGTCTTCTGAGATTATTTTCAAGAAGACGACCAAGGAAGGCATCAAAATAATAAGGGCAACACGGAGCATTTGGAGAGCACAGCAGATCAAAGTTTAAAAAAACAACTCATTGAAAAAAGCTCTGAAAAGAAATTTCTTGACCTGCTCACTAAAAATTCTGTTTACCTTTGAGATCATGTGTTTGCCACCACAATTAAGAGTAGCCAGTGTTCTAAAGAAAAGAAATTCAATGCTGGGAATAGGAAAATCTGTAGCTGAACATGTGGGTGAATGCACCTATTATATCTATACAGACCATTGGCTTCTACAACCCTTCTCAGTCCCAACGAGTAAATCTTCACAAGGGGAGAAAAATTCTCTGACTTTGGTGTTTTTCCTCCTCTCTATTTAAGCTCAAGTAAATTTTATCAATTAATAGATTATTTCTCGTCTTAAGGGCTTTTCTAGTTTGGTGATATTTAAATGATATCCTATGAAAAATCAGTTGTACATCCTTGAGTTCATAAAATCTCAGACCTGCTTGTAATGTCTTTGCTTGTAACTGTAACAGACCACAGCTGAGCACCCCATACCGTGACATGGGTAATATTCTTGTCATGCTGTCAGTCAAACCCGTGTTTCATTATTTGGCATTGTCCTTTTGCAGGAGGCATTCATCTTCCTTGCAATCAAATTTCTGTTGCCGAAGGTCATGGGTTTTTTTCCAGTTTTCATGGTCCTCCTTATGCAAAAGCCCCTCTCAAGTAAGGACCACACAGTAACTGGGGCATAACTCTGAAATTTAGAATGGTACTTTTTGGTAAACACAAGCTGAATGTTTCCATCAGCTTCACTGTTCACTGATGCTTAAAATGAAAGAATTTCATAGGATGATTGCTCTCTTCTATTGCTTTTCAATTTTATTCTGGTTCACATTTCACACTTACAGAACCTGTCCTTCCCTTTCTTCCCTGGAAGGGAAAATCCCCCTCATTTCTCTCAATATTGGAAATCCTTTCTTCAGCATTTGAATAGACCAATACACAGAGAGGTTGATTCTTTAGATCTTGGAAGCACTATGTTATCTAGTGCAATCAGTTGCATGCTGAAGATGGTGTGAAATATGTTATTCATTTCTACATTGGAGAGACCAGTAATATCTAGAGATAGTGAGTTTTTCAGAAATAGGCAAATGCCCATCTCATCTCCTCTGGTTAGTTTAGATATTTTGTTTCCTTTTTTTCCTCAAAAGAAAAAAAAAGTGGTTTTTAAACTTTATCTTTACGTCATACAGAATGATGAACAGTATATTGTATCTGAGTGCAGGAGCATGACTGGATTATCATTCAATTAAACTGTTGTATAGCACCAGCGCCTGGATCTATGTAGAATGCATGGAAGCTTTGCAAGAGATGGGCTACCTGGAGGTGAATCTCATCACAGCAAGGCCTTTTTCTTGACCTAAATCAACTACTTTAGTTCACAGTCACAGCTACTGCCATTTCCGCACCACCACGAGCTATGACAATATTGCTACTTGGCACTCCACAGAGCTATTGCCTGCCCAAACTGCCCAACAGGAAAGGCACATGTTTTCTACCCTCTTAATCCTCATCATGATATGTTAGTGAGGCCTACTATGAAGGATATATGGTCACTAAAAACTAGTGGAAATAGCCAATTTCATATGCAAGTACTATTTTTGTAATAGTTCCAAGTCAGCAAAGATGGGATAACCAAAGATGTTACAGCTGTGAAAACTGCTTTTCCTCATCTGCTATATGATGGATTTCTTCTCTGCAGTGTATACCATTTATCATTATATCAGTTTCAATCCTTATAACTTCAAGTCCCCTTGGAGGGAAAGGGGAGTATAGAAAAATGGGCCTAAATATTCCTATGCTGTGGCCCAGTCAAATGGACTGGAAATAACTATGACTATTGTGCTAGTGACCTTAGGCTAATTACTTCTTTCTTTTGAAGGCTTGCCCACCCAAAAAATATGTAACATCTCCCAAGGAACGTCATTGAATAGGAAAGGTGTATCACAATTAAACAAACACATTGCATCAGAGGGAAATCCCAGCCAGGTAACTTCCCACAGAATTCTCTCTCCTTAGCAGAAATGGAGAGGTGCCATATCACCTCCACAGCAAAGGAAAGAAATTAAAATAATGAGTGGAGTTTTGATTTGAAAAAAATCATTGCAGTTAAAATATACACATTCAGTACCAGGCAGTTTCCATTTCAACACAAAGAAATAATCAAAGTGCTCTCCACTTTAAATCTTCTTTCCCTCCCTATTTTCTTGAAGGTTTAATCCCCAACAGTTCTAGCATTTTGAAACCAGGAGCACTTCAATATTCTGAAATGAAACTTCTATGGCACAGAATTAATTATTCAAGACTAGGAATCTAGGGTGCATTTCCTATTGATTATCTGTGAACAGATCAGCATAAGCAGAAACGATTTGTTCTTTTTTGTTTTCTAATTCTAAATGTGATCCCTTTTTACACAGTGCTTTAACATAGCCATGCCTGGGATGATGAATAAAACAGGACAAAACTTGTCAGAATTCCTGAGACAACTGATACTTCATATGCTCAATCAAACAAAAATAATAATAATTTAATCTACATAATTACTTTGTCCACCTCATAGTTCTATATGTCTTTGAGTCCCTGTCTTCATTCTCCTTCTTATGATTATGAATTCAAGCAGATTTTAAACCAATATCAATTCAAAATAGAATTTCAAAATATTTCATTTTGAATATGTCAAGATGAATTTTTCTTTAAAACCAAACATTTAGCTGCATTTTGACCCAGGCTTTTACCCATACTTCAGCATGAATTCACAATAACCTCAGACAACTGAAACTGCATTTTTCTGAAAAGAATAGTTCTAGTCACAACTACATTGTCCTCCGCTGACTTTGTCAGCAGATCTTTTTCTTTCAATGTATGTTGAAATAAAGCAGTGACTTAGACAAGTCCCTTTATGAAGATGCAAGGTGAAAATAGTTGTGTCATTTTAGCAGGACAAACCCCATATTTCCTGGCTACTGGTGCTGATAGAATTTCTTTTTTGTTCTAAAGTTTTTGTGATCTTTCTGTGTGTGTGTTTGCCCACTCCTCTAAGCAAGTGTGACTATAAAAATACTTTTGCTTCTCAACAGTCATGTCAAAAAGAAACATTGATGTCTTATCATCACATCAGACTCCCAGTGTTTATAGATAATCTTCTACTGTGCAACAGCCTTGACGGTTCTTATGTGCCAACAACAAAGTTTACTCATGTTGGTTGCTTTGTGCTTAAAGGCAGAAGGAAATTGGGGCATTTTGGCACATCAGGTTCACAGAGAGCACTGGGCAACTTCCAAAATTAAGTTTTAAAGAAAGGTGGGAGGTATCAAAGATCTTCTCTAGTATATTTAAGCACTATCCAGAAAGATTTGGGTTTGGATTTGGCATTATGATCATTGATATTACTAGAATATCCTACACATTTCACTCTCACCTGACACTTTAGATGTTGTTTTGCCTGTCTGACCCTAGGGACACACATGCTTCTGCTTTTCATCTCTGAATTTCAATCACATTTCTCTATTGCATTCAGATGTCAGTGTGGATAAAGATCCATTCCTTGCAAAATGCATTATTTGACTGGCAGAAGAAAATCACTTCGGGTTTTTTTTAAATTTTATTTTGTTAAAGCTCATAATACCACTAGTACTACCATCGAATTTTATTCACATTTTGCATATAATCAGGCAAAGTACACAAAATATCCTTCCTTGCAAGAACACGTTTCTTGAAGCCTTTCTCCCAAACGTTTTCCCCTCAGAATTTTTCCTTCCAGGCAACTGTGAGGTGAGAGGCTCTGTTGCAAAAAACCCACTGTACTGAATTGTAGGAAATGGTTAGACATAATTATCCAAACCGTGTCCTAACACTAGTATTCAAATAACAAATAACAAGTTATTCTTTCTAAAAAATTATGTGTTTCTCTGTTACTGACTGAAACTCTTTACAATGCCAATGGCATAAACATTTACCATCAAACAAACGTGAATGCAAAGGCTCTTTTAAAGACTTTTTTTTGAATTGTTGAGGCTATATTAAGATCCACCAATAAGCTTTAGGTTTTGCTGACAATGAATACATGATCTGAAAAAATGAGCATGGACCTCTGCCATGAACATACTATAGCATTTTTTTAAGAAGTGCAGATAGAGAAGAATTCATTTCTCTACACGGAGTATGAGTGAATTCCAAACAGAACTAATAATAAGTATTCCATTAGCTCAAATGGACCTGAAAAGGATAAATGCGTGGGGTTTGCACTTATAATGGCAATGATATTACACTTGCTTCCAACAAAATAAGGAATAGAATTGAATCCTGAAGTCTCAATAAGGCAAGAAGTGTTGTGGAATAAATTCAGAATAAAACTAAGTGTAATACACTTGTGTTACATTGCTGCTTTGTCTCGGTGTACTGAAAACCTGTTAACGTGTTTCAGAGAATCTGTAGTGGAGTCCTGACTGCTGGACAGATTGGTGCAATGTTAGACTTTTCAATAAGCCCTCCAAAGAAGACCCAAAAGATATCTGAACAGGTGCTCCTTCTACTACAGTGGGAATGAGAAGTGTGGAGAAAGAGTTTTGTCACTGGAAGCGGTTTCCCCCTGATACATCACAATGACATCAAGCATTTATTAGGCTTATTCTGTTTCATTTCTTTGTCTCGGTCACAGTGAGAGAAGACAGACAAAATATTGGAAATATCTTGCATTGCTATGCCTGCTGGGAGAAGAATTTTACTTATTCTGCAGGGTTCTGCTGGGGCAGATGTTCAGAAAGTTGATGAAGGGAAAGGATATATGTGATATTTCAGACAAAAAAAAAAGAAAGAAAAAATTTCCCACTTGGAATTTTAGAAGAGAATTTTGGGGGGATTTTACTGAAAGAAATGAAAGAGAAAAGCCCACCATTTTGACTCTGGTGTAGTTCAGAGGTCTCTGAGGAAAGCAGTCTTTGTGGTTAAGGCATTAAGCTGAGTGTTTAGAGTCTTAGACTGAGTTTCTGGTGCTGCCCCACACGTGTTGTGTCACATTAGGAGGTTAATCTCTTACTGCTTGGGTTCTTCTTCTGTAGAGTAGGAATTATTATAGTCCCTTGCTTCACAAGCCACTCTTACAGTGACTTCAGAGAGAGCATAAGTGTCTAAATATGGTTGTGATTTAGCCCCCAATGCAGAAGTGTAAAATCAGAGGTGCAATGCATTGACTTCAATGTTTGTTTATGACAATTTCTACAAAAAAAACTTCCACCTTGTATTGTCTATCCAGATATACATCTTGAAAATTCAGTATTTCTCTATTCTTTCCAGATTTCTGATCTGACGTTGCTCAGTGTTGAATTTTACCTCCTCATAAGACTCCAGAGGCAGCAACAACGTGATCCACTCTGTATTAGAGAAAGACATCAAGCGTTTAGACATTGGCTTTATTCAGCATGGCAGAATAGCATTACAGAAGAGGTTTCATTCTGGGAAGTAACAAGCTGTGTGCCTATTCTCTGTAGATCTGGAGCTTGAATCTGATCCAGGGTCTTCTGTGCACAAGCCAATCTCTGAGCAACATTTTCAAACAGCTTGAGTGACAAGATCAAATGACAGCTCATGTCCTGTGCAGCCTTGCATGGATGTAGCCTGAGAAAGGGATACTTCACTGGCACAAGTAGACTTTTGCAGGTCTAGAGGCAATCTTCTTAATGCAGTGTAACAAGCCAGCTTTGATTTTCCCATCAAGGTTCTCCAAAACTGCTTTGAATCTTTTACACGATTTTTTATATTAATGATATCAGGATAAGACTTTTTTTCACTGTTTTGTATCCATGGAATCTTTTATGTGTCTGTCATATTTCATTACTTTTTATGTAATTTCTAAGAATTTACCTTAAGGATTTCAGCAATAAGCCTCAGTCCCATAGTTAGTGTATATACTGAACCATGCACACCGGGTTAATGTCTTAAAGTTGAATGTCACAGCCTATCTTGCCTTACATTTCCACAGATTGCTGCAGACCAAACCTTTGCACTGCCTGCCTGGCAGCACTATGCTTTCTCCTCTCCTTGCTGAAGCCAAAGAGTAGAAGGTGCTCAGCACCGCAGTACAGGTCTAGTGCTCTATATTATTTCTGAAATACAAGCTAAAAACTTTTTGAGATATTTCTTGCCAATATCTTGGTTTATACAGAGCACATAGTGATAGCTAGTGGTATATAAAAGAAAGATAACTGGAGCCATTTCCTGGACCTAGCTGTTTCATAATTTCACAGCTGAACTCAGAGCCACCCTTTACTTTTTCTTAGCTTTATGTTTTCATGCCACGATCAGTAGGTTTCCTGCCATAGGTGGCATTTCTTTATACCTTAAGGATCTTTATGACATGTCATGTATGACATTAGGGAGTTAATCCTGTCAGTTACTGAAGTAACAAAGACAGTTATGTATGTTTTGTGTATGACAGCTTCGCAGATGAATGCTTTTGCTGGACAGTTCAGACTAAGCTTCTAAGTAGGCCACTCCAGATTTCATAACAGTAGGGAAAAACGTTTGTTTAGTGAGGACATTCAATTGAGGATAAAGGTATTTCAGGACTGGATATGCACATTACATTGGAAACTAAAAAACATAAATGGTAACTTCTAAGGAGGGCTAGCAAATTTTCAGGGTGTGACTCTAGGCTGCTGTCGAGACAAATCTTTGGGCAAGAAGGACCTTTAGTCTCAAACAGCTTGGCCATTTTCACCTGTGGTCCATCTTCTCTGTACTAGATGAGATCCAATTTATCCTTTTAGGAATTGTGTCTATAACCACACACAGCTGTCATGTCACCACTAGATAAAGTGTGGAAAGTCATGAAGACAAGGTGCATTATGTGTGCTTTTATTTGAAGAAAATTATACATCAAAAGATCTGTGAATTTATGGCAGTTTGGTAATAAAGTCCATTTGAATTAACCTGATCAAAACTGCAATAAAGGAAGTCTCTATCCAATGAAATTTTGGATAGAATACTGGCCAGTATATAGAACATGAGGAAATCTGGCCTTATATTCTACTCTAGTTGCTCCACAGCAATTTAAAGATTTATTTTAATCTTGTATTTTACTGCTTACACACATACTTGCGCATGGCTAAAAACACACTTACAGTCAGCCCAGCATCTTTCAATTTTTATCAACAATAGTTAAAGCTGCGTATCCCACAAAAAGGTGTCCCTTTGCTCTCATTTCTCCATATTATTTTCAAGCCTTTTACAATACTAATGCTCTCAGGAGTGAACACTGCAAAGCTCTCGCATCAGCTTTGACATGATATATCATAAATACAGTTCATATTTAATGCAGGAAGCCTCAGAGACTGGGAACAACTTCATGTCATTCTTAAATTTCCATGGATACAATATGCTGAGGTGTGCAGTAGGACCATCTGATATTTAGGGCTGATTGCTTAAGCTTTGAAGTTAAGCATCATGCTGGTACAAAATGGAAAGGCAATAATTACCAGAATTAGAAAAAATAATAGGAATTTAGTAATGAATCATCTTTCCCCTTAAGCTGTATTGTAGCAAGAAATAATCACAATAATAATGAACAGTGTTATTATTGGACTACATTATGAACACCAGTGATTTTGTACCAAGCTTTTACTGTTAAGGGAATGGTTCATTAACCAAAAAGAACAATTCACATTAGGGATTCAGTTTATCTGGCCAATTTAGACATTGTTTAAGTAATTTTTAATTAAAATTGGGATTCTGCATTTTGGGATGGTGTATTGGTTCAAAGGAATTGTAAGTACAATTGCTACAATCAAGTTGTTAGCAAATGTTTTTGTTCCAGATAAAGGTTGGACGCTGGTCAATCTGTTAAGCAGCCCTTCTGGCTTAACCTGCAGTTTCACTTCTAATTAGTGGAGGGGTAGATGAGAAAACGAGGAGAAGGAAAAAACCTTTTCATAAAGTAGAAAATTTTTTATTTGGCAAGGGGTAAATAAATGAAAACCCCAGGAAAGTGAGTTATAGAGAGGTAAAGAAGAATTTTGCTTGTAACCTTAATATCAAAAACTGATTTCTTTTGATCAGGCCAGCTGTATGTCACATTATTTGCTGCAGCAAATATCCTCTTGAGGATGAAATTGAAGCCAGGAAAAAAAATTCACTTATATTGTTCAAAATATTTCACCCCCTTACAGGATGACATAAAATTAATGAAAATTGCCTTTAGTCTGGAGAGGAGACCTAGGCTCTCATGCACCAGGCAAGAAAGGTGTCAGTGCTATATCTTAAGGAGGATTTCAATTAAACACCCAGTCAATATAAAAATAATATAATTTCATGGGCTTCTGTCCTAGTTAAGGCCCTAAACCAGTAGTTAAACCCCAGACAGTGTAGTTCCAGTTCCCACCTGCCCATGGAAAAGGAGAAAGAAAGAAAGGAGAGAGCAAAAATTCTAGGTTAGAAAAAAGAAAAACCCTAAAACCAGCTTTTAAAACAATAACATTAAAAAGGAAAGATAATACTGTTAGTAAGAAAATATATACACAAATATATGTACAAACCCAAAATTGAGCTCCCTGGATGGTGATCACATCACCAGTGACATGGCAGGTCAGCCACTGTGAATGTCACAGACTGGACTCTGCAGCAGATGGAAAATCAATCCAGGAACTGGATTCAGCAATGCACAGATTGGGACCAAAGGCAGAAAAACAGAGTCTTGCTCAAACATCAGCCATAGAAGAGGGTTTGACCCTTATGATCCCTTAGCTTTATACTGAATGTGACATATATGGAATGAAATACTTCATTAGACACATTTGGGTCACCTGTCCTGTCCACTCCTCCCCACAGGTGCAACCCATTTTGCTTTTCACTTATGGCACTTCAACAACTTTAGCAATAGCCTTGATTTCTGTAGGAATAAGTAGAGGCAAAATCTTCTCTGTGTACCATTATAGTGTTAACCTAGCAATAACTATAAATATCAAGTGTTGTCACGTTCTTCAGAAAATATCAGTCATTTATAAAAGGTTTAGATGAAAAGTTAGAGTATTGATCCTGGTTTATCTCAAACCAAGACAGCTCCTATGTCTTAACACATACTTGCAATCTCTCAAGACTGAAGTGTGGGATTCACACCATTTTAGATATTGTTTAAAATAAGAATCGAGAACTTTTCCCTGTAAATAAACTAAAGTGTATATTAAGATCAGCCATCAGCGTGAAATACTAACTCAAGTTCAAGCCAGACGTTAGTGAGTTTGCTGTGAATGTTTACACTGTTTTCACTTACTTGGCAGCCAAATTTGGTTCAAAGTGCCAGCATCACTTTCAAGATGGGTACAGTCAGGGAACTTCACTGAGATGCAACCGATGTCTCGGGGTGGGGGAAGTGGGAGGATGTAGGCTGTGTCTGCGTGAACTGGACCTTCTGGTGTAAGCAATGCTTGCCAGACTATGACTTAAGGAACTGCAAAAAGTCAGATTGAAAAAAACTTAATAGATAGAAAGACTCAGGCCTTGAGGTTATAATAACTGTATGTGGATAGGAGATAGAATCATGGCCACTTTAATATTAAAATATTAGACAGTAGAAAGGCATTTCAATGTACCTAAATCTATAACCCTTCTAAGCAGTGCTGAAGCACGTTTCAAGAGCTGAGCGCTTAATGTTAAGCATATGCCTCAATTTTCAATCCAGAAAAGGAACAAGATCTTAAAGACAGGTTTTTGAGATGGGGATTCATGTTGTAGTACACTTGCCTTTGTAATAAGCCAGACAAAACTGTCGAGTTCATCATCTGCAAAGGTGATTTACACCAAAGGTATCTAATTAATTTTCTTCCTCTTGAAATTAATCATGATAAATCTTTTCCAAATATGCTAAATAATGAAATGAAACATATTCTTCATACTTAAATGGATGTTTTCTCTCATCCTGATGGAATATTGGTGAAGAATTACAAAAGACAGAAATGATTCAAATTCACTTGTTAAGAAATAATAACAAACAGGTATGAGAAACACCACAGGGACTTCACTAGCCCATTTTCTCTTCAAATTCCTGATTTTAATTCACCTATTTTCTTCACACTATTCCCTTTGCTTTCTTTGCTAACGAAATAATTGAGATATCTTTTGAAGATTCTAATGACTCCTGAAGTCATATTTTATTGTAATTTATTTCATGTGTGTGTTCCTGCACAGGAAACACCTGTGTCTTCTGAACTGGAGAGAAAATGTTTTAGAGATCTCTGATGGTAAAGACACTGAGGGGTTGGGAGGCAGATGTGGTGTATGTGTGTATATTGTCATCAGAAAATTGGAGAGTTGAAGGAGAGGAAATTCCAATACTTCTGCTGTTTGCTGAATGTATTTTAGATGCTTTTCATTTCCAGGAAGGTGAGAGGGATAGGTTATTACACTGTTCCCCTCAGCCTCACCACACTCAATAACTTGGATAATGGAACAGAGTAGTAAGTACTCATACCACCCAAGCATATTACCATCTAGTTTTAGTTTTCTTATCACTAAAACTTTATACACACACAAGTTAAAAAGGATTTCTGCTTCCTTGGAATTTTTTTGTGGAGTATATGCATCCAAATATACCCTCTCTGAGGTGTTCTGTAGACCTCACCAGTTTTTCCATTTATTCTATTTGAATTACTCCAGGCTATTTGTCTTCTTTATCAAGAACTTGGCTTTTAGTGATAGGGCTTCAAACAACACATCTTTCACCTCCTGATTATATAAGCACATCTATAATTTCTTTTCTACAAGTAGTTTGCTCTGAGTTTTTCTGGAGCGTCATGTTATGATTAATATCTCCTTCTATCCAGTGTCCAAATTCTCACTATTTCCATTACTCCACTGGTGGCCATGGAGATCAGACTAAGATCTCCACTTGTCTCTACAGAGATCTGCTTCTAGTTTCCATTTATTCTGACTAACAGACAGCAGACCTTTCATCTGCTATCAAAAAGAGAGTTATTCTGCCTAAAAAAGCAACGTAGGACAAGCTCCCAAACCTGGCAAGTAGAAATTGATATATAAAAATAAGGCTTCCCATGTTTAACTGCAGGGGTAATAACAGAACAAGTTACAGAACATACTAGCAAACAGTCATAGATACACAAAGCAAACCACAAATTTAAAAGACATGGTCATAAGCACAGAACAGAAGAGATAGTAGCATGAGATGGTGAAAGACAGTCCAGAAGTCAGGAGAATAAACTCTTCTATTGGAGCATGAGGAAAGGTAATAAAAAAGAAGTTAAGGTTCCAAAACAGAATCAAATTTTCTGACTTCTTCAGAGACTTTTGTGGCAATTTTCAAACTGACATTGTGACTGCTAACCAGATGTAGGCACTTAATTCAATTTATCTTCTTTCAAAGTTCCCAGAATGTAAATTGATCTAAATTAAGAGCCAGAAAGAGGGGTGGTGGGGGCTGGAAGAAGAAACACAAAAGCTTAAAAAGATTGATATTTCTTTTCACTCATCTATTTCTATATGATGAATTGAATTTATGTTAGTAACTAGGTACTTTTGCAGACTCTTATTTAATGTCATGCAGGGGAGAGGCAGCAGATGTGGGCATGAGAGGTGAGTCATACCTTGCTCAAGAGGGAGCCTGCTGTGATATTCATAATACACCAAATTAAGTTCAGAAATATGAAAGTTGCTTTTTCTCCTGTTCCTACATCTTTTCTTTTCTCTGGTCTGGCAGACACCCAAATTCATGACAGCTTAGTACTCATTCTTACAATTGATAATTAGTCCTGAATACAAGTCTAATCCTGAAAGATGATAAATCATTTCTCATTTTTATATAAATAAAGTAAAAATTTATTGTCTTTGTGCATAGTTGCCTGGTTCAGAGGCAAGAATTTATTTCTGCAGCGAACTGGAAACTTGGCCACCTCTCCCAGCAGCAGTCCAGACTATCTACAACATGTGTTGTAACAGTCTCCAGTGTTAAAGTTGCAAGGGCAGTCACCTGGACATTTCTCAACTGAAAGTTGCAAGGGCAGTCACCTGGCCATTTCTCAACTGAAATATACTTTTGTGATTATCTAAACAAAGATATGACTGTTCAGGGTCAAAATCAAGGAAGCCTGTAACAACACAATGCTCTGTCATTTTAAGAATGGAAGTTGTCTGAAGACATTGACATCTGGTGCATAAAAAATCAGAGATTATAATGTTCAAGGAAAAAAGCTCTAGCAAACTTATGGAAGAGGTATGATTGTTTCTCTTGTTTCATTATCATGATTTGTAAGCAGATTCAAATGTCATTTGCAAAGTTCATACTGAAGTCACTTAAGCAAGGAAGCAAGGAGAGAAGGTTGGAACAGGAAGGAAAGACCTCTCCCTACTGGGAGGCCCTTGTGAATAGAAATCATCATTTAAAGTTAAAATAAAAGCTGCAGTCTGGGGTGTTTTATGGGGGCATTACCAGGCCTTAAGTTTCACTTTCTCCCTTATTTATTTATTTTCTCTGTAAGTCAGCTCTCCATGCAGAACATGACAGTTAATTATGCCTCTCTATTTCCCTCTGACAAACAAAGCACAAGTAATGCCAGTAGGAATTAAACTGTTTGCTTTTGGTTTACAAGGAATTAAAGCATGTGTGCAGTAAATTTTCCTGTAAAGGTCTTTCCTAACGCTGTAGGCTGGGGAAATAATATTAGCAGCTAACACTGTGGAAGCAGAACTCAGTTGAACAACCTTGAAATAAATGGCCAATGTTTTCCTCTTCAGATGGGCTTTACTCAAGGTGTATCTACATGGGCTTGCACAGGCTGATGTGAGTGTGCTTTATTCGTGTGCTCTGGCAGGCAAACATATCCACATCCAGTCTGATAGCCCCAGGTGGGTTCATTAGCCAGGTCCTGCTCTAAACACAGATTACACCTTTTCCAGGTTAGAGGCTATTTACACCTGTCCAGCCCTGAATGCAAGCAGGACAGCATATACTGCCAATTCAGTTCTGAATTCAGGATGTTTCTGTGATGGACATGCTCTGTCCACTTGTTTGTCTTGATTGAATTGCCTCCTGTCCAAATGCTCTGTTCCAGTCATCTGAAATAAGCACAGTTATGTTCAGAAGGACCGTGTCTCTGTTAGTAGGCTGAGGATTCACTAATGTGGCAGATTATTAACTTGTTTGCAGCTAGTTTGAATCTGTCAGTTGCCATCAACCGGAGGAAGTGCCATAGATCGGTTTGATGGTATCAGACAGATACTCATTCAATCAATCTGATAGGAACTGAGTTTCCTATGACAACCACTTTGAAGCAAGTCTGCTGTAGCCAATTTGTGCAAGATTCAGGCTGTCTGAGACATGGGAGATCACTGCTTATTCAGATCTCTTAACAGTTCTGGGAAGAGGACCCTGGTTCTAACCAGGCCTGGGTGCTGGGAGCCTCTCCATTGAAGTAAAGAAGGTTCAGTTTCAGCACAAACCTGCTCTGAGCATGCTACAGCAGCATTTTCCTCCAGTAAAGCAGAAGACCATATGCCCTGAAAGGAGTCCCTGTCTGGAACATCCCTGGAGAAAGGGAACCAGAGGTGCTGGGGGGAACTCAGCTAAGTCACAATCTTGACAGCGTAAAAATGATCAAAAATCATTCTTTAAGTGACAGGAACCAGGAAGAGGGATAACAGAAGATTGAGATAGTGGGGCATGTGGCAGGTTATCTAAATAAAGTGCTTGAGCTGTAAATGAGGTACTTCTGTCCAAAAACTTGCACTGCATGTCTACAGGATTAACCACAGAAAAGCTGCATGAAGGTGGCAGCATAGGGGAAGAGTGCCAATGCTTTAGATTTTCTGTGGAAAAATGATAATTGCTACCAAAAATATTAGATGTATTTTGTTGAAGAAAAATCCAGAAAGTATACACAGATATATATTCTAGCTCAAGATACCTGCAGCCTGGGAAAACACATCCATCAAAATACTACTGTATGCTTGTGCTTTTCTAGCACTCTGCCTATGCAATTATGCACACTGGAGAATTCCTTTCACACACATTTTGAAAATAAAGAAATAGTCTTTAGCTTCAGACTGTTGTCAGTAACTGTTATTGAAAACTGGAAAACATTAAGGAAAAAAAATAAAAAGGAATTCTAGATCACACTTGTTTAAGGTGCAGGGAAACTTGAAAAACCAGCAACAGATTGAAAGGAAAAGGCACTGCAGGTGTAATGTTTAATGGAGTGTTAATTGTGCAATGGCTAAAAATAAATAGGTAGCACAGAGCTTAGCTTTGGATGAGTGGTTTATTGCAAGTGCTAAGTTTTACAATTAGCACTAAAACTGATGAGCTCACTTTTCTGTGCAGCAGTTTGTATGAGAACTTGGATGGACTACACTGTCCAAACTCTTATAAGTGTGTATTGAAGAGGATATGAAGCCACAGCCTTGTGGTTTCTGGTAGTCTAGCTACTATTCACTCTAGTGATCAGGAATATGCATCACCCCTTAATCTCAGATCCTCATATTTTACATTCATCATGAACTGAACCTCTGTTTAATGACAAACTGAATAATTTCAAACAGAAGGGTAGGAGTTAGTTAATTAATTGCATTTAGTAGCATTTTTATTGTTAACATTGATCCCTATCCTAACAACTATCAATAAGCAGAAAAGTATTTTTAGTGAAACAGAAGAGCTTTGGCAGTGTATGTTAAAATATGAACCATGAGACTGGCCCCTGAGGATCACCATGCACTCTATTTTATCACAAATTGTGATACAGATTTCAGGTTGAATGAACCACAGCAAATTAACCCCTTCTGCTGTATGCTTGCAAAATGTTCAGTATCTACAACGATGTTCATTAATCCCAATTATTCTATGAAAGTTTTTCACGCGTGCTGCAAATCCATGTATTGCTCAGAAATTTCAGTTTGTTACTATACCCTGAATGTCTCCTGTTCTAATTCTTTATAATTTCTGATTATCTGCCTAAAATGATAAAACAATGTTGGTGCCGCATGGCCACCTACAAACCACACTAGGATTTTACAAGGTCACTTTTCTGAAATTTCCATTGCACGCACATCTGCAGATGGATTTGCATAGATATTCTTAACTCCTGGCCTATTACACTATGATGAACAAGATTTCATTGCCATGAGTATTTTGACAGAGCAAATAAAAAGCTACAGAAATTAGTTACAGCAACTGGATAAGTGGGTACATTAGATGATAAAGCAGTGAGTACCACTGAATTAAATCCTTTAGTTGAATTTGGAGGAACTCCGTGTCTACTGGCTTTGTCGTATTTCTGCTATGACTTTGTCTTTCTCAGAATTTTGCATTAATTTTGGGATCAAGCTAGAGAAGAAAGCAGCTAAAGGCCCAAACAACTTTTGTTTCTTGGACTGGTGTGTTCATTTGGAAAACCAGAAATATATGCAAGTGGTATGGGGACATGACACACAGAGATGTACATGGATAGCCTGATGCAAAGTATTTTTCTAAATCTATCACCCTTTTGGTTTAGGTTTCCCTGTATGATGGTACCAGGACTTTCAGTTGTGGGTACATAAATAGTACATAAATATATGTGTATATATACAAAGAATTCTTCATAAAAGATAATGTGTGGGTAAAATTTTTGGCCAGTATGGTAGTCCTGGTATATCCATATGTTACTAACAATTAATATTGTTATTTATATTGTTATTAATTAACAGTATTGTTATTCAGGGGCTGATCCTTGACAAAAACACTAGCCGTTTTTTTAGTTACTCCTTTAAATAAATAATGTTACTGGGTAGGATAAGGGAGTCAAGGGGCTAGATGTTGAATTTGTGTTGTTTATTATTTATGTTGTTGCTGCTGCTATGTAAAGATACTCAAGTATCATTTGACCACTCCTTGCACTTCTAAAAGAAGATAGTTATATATATTTGTGTTTTCATCCAGGAAGAAATGCAGGATTACCTGTCCCAGCTCTATAACACAGATAGACTAGCTATGCGATGCATCCAGTTGTTACTGTTGAGAATACATTTCTGCTTGCCCGATCTTCTGTTTTCTCATCTGCTTAAGCATCAGGATGTTAATGCTGAATATCACTTTGGAAACATCATCTTGTGAGCACAAAAGTGTAAGTGCTTCCAACTGTTTGCACTTCAGCACGCCTGTCCCACAAATTAAGTGAAGCTGTTAAGATAGAGTGGAATTGCCATCTATCGAAAACATAGCCCACTGAAAAGGTCAGAAACTTAACAGTGGATTTCTATAATTCACAGGAAGAATGAGACATTAAAAGTTACTGCTTCATTCATGTAACAAAGACTGTGTCAAGAAGACAAAATAATGCAATATTTATCTACTCTTGTGAGAGTGTTTATCAAATGATGAGAAAATGTCTTTGAAGATCATTTGTCTAATGCTGGGAAGACTTTTTAGCTGTACATTCCACCACAGAAGTGACAGATTGCTGCATTTTTGAAAGAAGAGCAACAGAAGACATCTTAAATCCTAAAGGATTAAAAGGAATGTAATATTTCTTTATTAGCAGAGAAAGACCTCTAGGGCTCCACTGTGTAAAGCATTGGAGAACTCAAGGATCTACTAGTGATCTCTGCTTTGGGTAGTGTCCTAGGTTAGGGTGAGAACCAAGAGATAAGAAATGTGGTGTTCATTTAGACTGAGCATCTTGTGACTGTCTTGGATACCAAACAGGGTGCCTGCCTCAGCCACATTTGGACAACAGCAAGGTCTACACTATTGCAGCCCCCACAGGTCTTGATTTGCTCTGGAAGGATGCCAAGGGACAAGGCAGGATGCGAATCATTCATCTGTCCTCATCTGGTTGACCAAAGTGTCAGAGTCTTCCTTCAAGCTCTGCTCTGTCAGGAAACCGTGGCTTAGTGTGATGGACGGTGTTTTCAGCACAGCCATTACTACTCATTTTCATTAGAGGTCCTAGTGCAGTGTTTGTCAGATCTCTGAACAAAGTAACAAGGCCTCTTAATGAGAGGACAGTTTGGGAAGGCAAACTACCTTAGTTTCCTGGTGATAATTACACTACCTCAGAAAGGAAAGAAACTTCTTACCTTTAAATACACTTCTTACCTTTAAATAAACTAACTGGCACTTATTTGCATTTGCTGTATAAAACCCTTCCCAAAAGCTGCCGGCTACTGTCTCTGAGCCTTTTGGCACTTTTCAAGTACGTTCCATCAGATAAATTACAAATTTCAGTGAAGAAATGACTGGGCAGTTTTTCAGGTTCAGGGTCCCAAACGTATTCCTCTTGGCTGCCCATGGGATCACACTGCTCATATTATAGCAGCAGAACATTTCTAACAGTCATATGGGTGACTCCCTCAGTATCTGTGCGTGGCCCAAGGGATAACAGCAACTCTTGAAAGAAAGCCAACCACTGTCAAACTTTCTTGCTGTATAAAAATATTAGGGAAACTGTGCATAAGTGACTGTCCCATTACCCAGACACCAGTCATATGGGATACTGACTGCTACAGTATTGAGCAAATTCAAGAGTATGGAAAAGCATACATTGCTTATTTCCTTAAGTCCCTTTAGCTCCAACTTTCAGAGCATCCATAGGATGTCAGAGTTCCATGGGCCTTATTCTGACTTGCTTTCACACCTGAGTAATGACATTGGCTCTGACTTCATCAAGCAGGCAGACCTGGACTTGATGTAAGACAGTCAAGAATTGCTTAGAAATGGAAGAGCGATTCGATTCCTTTGGAAAATGCCCTTCATTGCTTCCTCCAGGGTGTGTCTGATGCACAAAGATCCAGTTGCTTCACAACTTCAGAGTCATCATTTTCCCTGGAAGGTTTCCAGTTTGTTTATTGACTTAATTCTAATGGCAGTAAGTTTAATATCATTAAATTAGCTTTATTGACCCTTCCTATGGAATCCTCTATGCATTTTAAAATCCATTTAAATACTTTCTCATGGTCAATTGTGTTGTTTCATCTGCTTTTTTTCTGATATATATGAGTTTATATCATTTTTTCCCAAAATACAGTCACCCTTTTTAAGTAGTAATGCATAGTGCATAAAGCAAAAGTTATTTGATTTGCAAAAAAAAGGTAATTTATCATGGCTTTTTAATTGCTTCTTTGTTTTTTATCTCTTGAAATATTATCCATTAATCATACATGAGTTATTAATACCAAGTTTGTATCCATTAAAACACCAAGCTGAAAAAACAAGAGAACATTTGAAAAAAATGCTTATTATGTTGGATAAGGTCCAGAGTTAAGACAATGTTGTGGCATATATATGCATAATAGGTGTTAGTTGACCAATTCATATATATAAATATAAATTGGTTAAAATCCTGCCTGTTATGTTTATTTATATATTCATAACGTATGTATACATATAAATTGCTCAAAAGAATATCTTTTCTACTTTTATAGCTGCTGTATGTATTGTACACCACTAAACTAAGGTTAAAGAATTTTGCTTCAGCTTTCACATTATAACATAATATTAAAAATAGCTTGATAAACTTGTACCAAAGCACAATTTTTAAGAAAATATGCTAATACTGTAAAGAACTTAGATTTCTTTTCTTTTTCTCCCCAAAATCCAAATGCCAAATATTTGCAGGTTATTTTAACATTTTGGGGATGGGGTAGCATGTTCCCATTTTTGAATGGAGACATGAAAAGAACTCTGATCTCAGCTGTTCCTTATGGAAGTTTTGGGAGCTTTTTCACAAATGGTTCCAATAGTATGGAATAAAAATGTAAGTCTAGTTGAACAGTTCTTAGTATAACTGCTTTGTTCAAAGAGTTTGTATCTTACTATTTCCACAGATCAATAATCCACACATTATAATACACTAGCCTTCCCTTTAGGATTTCAAACATATCCACATATCTTTATCACAGAACTCTTCCCAACCTAAGTATTTGTCTGCATCTGGCATAGAAGTCAATTGTA
This sequence comes from Phaenicophaeus curvirostris, assembly GCF_032191515.1. NCBI lineage: Eukaryota > Metazoa > Chordata > Aves > Cuculiformes > Cuculidae > Phaenicophaeus > Phaenicophaeus curvirostris. The sequence continues at coordinate 28,297,237 of NC_091398.1, forward strand.
ATGAGAAAGGAAGATTTTCAAAGAAGATAATGAAAGATTAATATTACAAGTGGGAGTCAAAACTGGAGTTGTAGAATGTGTCTTTGGCAGTCTGCAAGATACAAATACTAACAAGTAGCAATAAAATTGTGTCTTCTTGTAGATGGGAAATATCTAATCCACTACTCAGGTATACTGACTGGTAGTTTTCTTTCATTTGATAATCTCTACATGATTTCAGTATCATCTGTCCATTACATAAGAGAGATTTATTTCCGTTTCTATCAACATTTCTAAAAGGAAGGTAATCAGATATAAAATACAAACTACTAGTGGTCCATAAGATACCTAGTATTATTGACATAATGATTGTATATTTAAAAGCCAAGATACTTGCATGTTTCTACATACATAAATAAGGGAATGAAGAGGGTGGGATGAAATGGAAAATTTGGTTGTAGTTGTGCATAAGACAGTCTCTGGGGTTTATTTTACTCTCATTTCATTTCATTCTGCTAAGATTGGAAGACTCTTAAAAAAAAAAAGGAAAGGAAAAACTGATCAAAAAGATAGCAGATGACAAAAAAGCTGACAGATACAAAGATTTCAGCCATGTACACATATTTCAAAGACTTCCCTTAAAAATGCATAAAAAGACATCAAACAACAGCTACACAGATAATTCAAAAAGCCTGAAACCTAACATCATTTGAGATTTCACACTTGAAGGCCATTTCCATCTAAGACTTAAACATACACTGCTAAAATCAGTGAAAACCTTGCCCTCAAATTAAAGCAAGGAGGTATGCCCTATATTAAGCATATTTCAGAATATAACCTCAATTACAGATTGCATGTATCTATCACAGTGTAAATAAGATTTTCTTTTCCTTTTTTAAGAACTAAAATTAGACATGCTATTTCACATGAAGAAGAGACAATAAAATTTTAGCTGTAGCAATTAATAATATTATGCTTTTTACCAAGCTTTTCATCCTCAAAGTAAGTTAGTAATTAATCTTTATAAGCAAAGCTACTTGAAGGATGTGTTGTAAATTATCTGAAAATGCACTGTTACATTTTTCTCAAAAATTTCTCGGCTATAACCTGATTTCTCTAAAGGACATGTGATTCACAAGTATAGTTCAAATTATGTTCATTCTTAATGAGGTGTGCCTCATAACATGGATTATGTTTTCTTCCAGATGACCAATAGGAATCTCTACTGACTTAGGCCAACCTTGGAAAACATCCTTAAGTTTTGGTCTGGTTGCCAATGGTATGAACAGAAGTTAGTATTTGACTAGACTAGTCACATTTGAAATCTGTTATTATTTACATTCGAAAGTGGAGACTTAGAGGCTGAAAGTATTGATGGCTTGACCTGATTTTCAGGGTAGAGCGCTGTTTGGTCCTGTTTCTCTGACTGCCACAATTGTCAGCTTAGCTGTCATAAAAGGGAGTTTGTCATTATAAAATACATTTGATTTGTTTCACCACATTGATGTTTCTTACTCTAGTGTTCCTTTCTCTGTGAAATTATGAGAGTTATGTTAAACTGGGATGCTTCTGGTCCTGAACCTCCACAAGCGTAAATCTGTTGCTAATTGATCATTACCACATTACATCCTTTCCAATATGATTTTCTTTGTCTACATGAGGTTATAACAGCTGTTTAAAGGATATTAATGTGTTAGCAAACATGATGTAAATCCTTTGTAGTCTAGAGAAGAAGAGCAGTAGGATCAATAAAGGCACTTTTCTTTTTAACATTGTCATTTACCCAATACAGTTTGGTAATGATTCATCAGTCAGATTAGTACCAGGGGTTAAGGATGCATAAGTACCAGGAGGTGAAATATTTCCGAATTACTATTTATTCATCTAAAAGCAAGATTCATTGAAATACATGCAAATTAATTTTAACATGTTATCCCATCTATTCTGCCATATTTTGCTTTGTAGTTTCATTTCCACTTTTTTGTTCACCCACCAAACCTAGTTAAATCTAGTGATGTGCACACCATCCATGGAAGGGAACTCCTTAGCTCTTGTGCTCCCAAATTGCAGATGTGATGTGTCAGACAGGTCCACAGCTCCCCTACCTGCACTCGTAGATGTGGAGAGTGGGCACACAGCAACTGCCATCCCAAAGCACAACATGGAAGAGCTCATGCCCATGTTTGGGTAAGGTAACATGGTACATGGGTAAGGTAACAGCAGATACAGAACTGGAGTGACTTCATGTGGGGATTTCCAGAGCAAGTTCAAATATGTCAATGGAGTGAGAGCAGCCTTAGGAGAAGGATACTGTTATTCTTAACAGAACAAAACCATGGGATGAGAAAGCAAGAATTCAGTACACACAACAAAGTGCATAGAGCATTGTGGCATTGCTTAGACAAGTGTTTAAAATATGTAACTGCTAGCTTTTGCCTTGCCTGTTAATAGCAATGAGAAAGCATTAATAGCAATAATCAAAGCATTATGTCAGCAGTAAATAGGCACGTGATCAGTGCATGATCTGTTAGTTGATTGGTTTATAGGTATATGATAACAGTTGTGATTGGACATAAGTTTTAGAGTTACTATATGATTTGCATCGAGAAGAATATAAAAAGAGTCAGGCTGAGAATAAAGTTGTCTCACTCTGCATCCCAGAATGAGTCTGTGCCTTTCAAGATGTAAAATTTCCAGGGCCCCCATCTTGTCTCCAGATTGTTCTTTTGTCAAGAACAGAGATTACATATGTTAGTAAATACTTACTGCCACCAGACTGGAGACAAATCAGTCATAGATGTTCTCTATTCTAGAAAGTTTGCACTTATGGTTCAGGTAAGTAGCTCTTTCCTTTATTCTGATACCCTTTTACCCCTCTGTTTCCCAAGTAGATAAGCAGTAGCAGCAAGGTAGAGGCAGACTATATAACTTTCATTATTTAAAACTGCAGAGTAAGGAGCATGGGAACCTCCTCTGCAGATACTGGTTTGTCGCATTTTTATTACATCTGGTTCCTGAAGGGAAATCCATATTAAAAAAGCATAGACTGCATTTTACTCTCCACCAGGATAATGTTCCTAGTACAAAGGGTTAGTTGTTCATTGGTTTCTTTTCTTTTGTATCAAGAAACAGTTATGCTTGAATTCAGTTTCTCAGTAAACAACTAACTTGGACAAAAATGTGCATCTATGATAGAAGACTGCAAGCATTACCAGAGGCACATGGACTTGGCCATTTCTGTACTGTAAAGAGATGATGGTTGTCTCTTCCAAGAAAAGGTTTCACAGTGTGCCAACAAAAGAGTGGGCATAAACTGGGTGCTTCAGTGCAACTTGATGCTTCCTCATGCTATTTTTAATGCTAAAGGAAAAATTGGTAAATGCCTGTTCTCCAGACTGCTAACAATTATGTGCTGAGACAACTAACTTCAGGCTAAACCTTTCTTGCCTTTCCCCGAGTTTACCCCTTTCTGAACCCATGAATCAAAAGCTAGATGGAGTTAAATGTAGGAGGGACTATTCAATCCCAATTCATGCATGTTTTAAGGGCTTTGGGAGGGTGACCACTCTCCTGTCCAGTGTTTGTGTGGTTTAGTAGGCTCATAGGTGCCACTGTAGTACAAACTGGCAGAGGAATGGGAGGACCTGTCTTAGCTGTTACATTTCTTGTCATCTTTGAGGAGGACTACAAGGAAAGTGTCAACTGCCCAAGCTGCCAGAAAAGGGTTAAGGCAATGGTTAAAACTGATGTCGACTAGTTGAGGATACAGGCACATTTTGCTCTAAAGAACGGGGTCTTAAAACTATTGGTAATAGAAAATATTTCCATGTCAAAATGGAACTTTACTACAAAAAAAAAATTGTTAAAAAAACTGAAAAACATTTTCATAATTAAAAGAAACATAGGTCCAGAAATTTTTTTGAAACATTCACAAGCCATTTCTCCTGAGTGTGGTCTCTGCTGGCCAGCTACACAACAACATCTGGCTACAAATCACCCTTCTGACCACTAATGCAGCCATATATAGTTTAGATGTCCATGTCCTCTGAAAGAGTCAAATAGAGTAAATCCAATGTCATCTCCCCATTGTGAGGCTTAGAAGATTGCCCCATTGGAACTTGACAAAGGAATTTCAGCTACAAGGCTTCATTATTGTTTGAAAATAACTTGCAGGACAAGCAGACTTCCTGAAGAAAACATCACAGATATGTAATTATAATTCGAGGTAATCCTCTCCTTATCATACAAAACAAAGTGCTTTTGTGAAACACTGTATCCATGTTCTGAAGACTATTGTGTTTACTGGATGAAAAAACAAATTGTCTGGAGAAAAGGCTGTATCTTTGACTTAAGATACATAATCAATAACCTTGCAAGGCATTCAGGCTACATATTCACTAAGGAGCTGCTTTAAGCAAACACATCCATGTCTCTTTTAGGATAAATCCCTGTTGTCAGCTACACTATAACAGTATTTTCAGCTCTTGTTTTCATAATGTTAGTCCTACATGACAGTTCTGTGTCATCTGACAACCCTAATCCATCTCAAGGTTAGAATCTATTTTGTGTTTCAAATCTCCCAAATCTCTGACCACTTAGTTTAAGTAGGATTAGCATAAGCACCAGAAACCACAGAGAAGCAATGAAAGCCAAGATTACACTTTGATCTGCTCAAGCAGACATTTTCTGAACTCCAGCAGTACAGTGATCAGCAGAGCAGAGCAGGAAAGCACAAGTCTCGGAGCAAAGATTTGTGATGGATGTACATTGGTACCAAATTACCGGACAAATTGTGCACTTCATTAAAAGGCTTTACCGAGAAAGTTAGTGGAAAAATAACAGAATTGTTCTTATCAATGAAGCAAAAGCAGGTTTTGTTTCAGTACGATTGTTAGTCCACTGAACAGACTAAAATCACTCAGGAAAATGTTTCTTATTATACTGGTATTTAAATCAAAGTTATTCCTAGCCCTGTACATGCACTATTATGCATTTGAATGAGAAATATTGTTCTACTTGTAAGTGGATACATTGCCTTCGGCGATCAATATTGTTACCAAACACAGCTGACAAAGTTGTGTAAGCTGTTTCTGCTACATGCTTAACCCAGAGGGCCTGATCCTGCATTTCTGAGGTAGGGTTGTTTTAAGATTAATTAATAAATTGTTTTAAAGGGGTTGCTCAAATTCATTTTCTGTTTCCTAGACTTAGAATTTATTTTATAGGACAGCTTTTGTGGTTTTGTGCTTATATGGATAGAGTGCAAAAAGAGCTTTGTCCACTGATAACAGAGGAAAGATTAAATGTCTTTTTATCATTTTCTGTGTTAGAAATGTGAAAAGAAACAAATAACTTAAACGCTGAAATGAGATTTAAAATAAGTTTTTAAATTATAATTTCCCATTCAGCTGTAGCCTTGCATTATCAGTCACATTTTAATAATCATTTACCATTTGCATAGTTTTTCTTTAACAGTCTGATTTTCAAATGGAAACCTCCTGTAGAAGAAGGAATGCTGATATTAATCTCATATTTAAAACCACAGTATGAGTGTTGTACATATTTTGAATAGAAGCTTTTGCAAAGCACCTTACAGAACACTGCCTTGGTGCCTAATACTAAAATAGTAAGCATTTTTTTACTTTGGAAAAATTGTGGCTTTGCATTCATTATTCTTTTGTATGTTTTTTACACCTTCAGAATAATTATGTCATATTTCTTATTCCTTGAACTAACTAATAATCTTCACCTTTTTTTTATTATTTCTGTTTTCTGCTCCAATAATGTCTGCTCTGGCTTCTGTGTTTCAAGTAATATTAATGACAGAAAGCACAAGTTTTTAAAATTACTGCAGATCTATAAAAAAGAAAAGGTGAAAAAGTCCTCCTCTCCTTTTTCTCCTCTCTCCTTTTCTTCTCCTTCTCCAACTTTACATTCCTCCTGGTCAGTTTTGGATGGATAATGGAGTAGAACATAAATGATAGAGTGATGCATTCAGATGGGTATAGGGACATAATTAAAAGATGTGGTATAGAAATTGCCGGCACTGAAGTTTCTTTAAGTTGGCATCAAAAGGGACCTGTCTATGGTGTATTTCAAAGGCAGGTATCATTCAGCATTGCTGAGCTTAAGTGACTGAACTTGAGTGAGCTGTACAGTGTTCAGCTTGCAAATGCACCTTTTAAGAAATTAGCCATCCCATTCTGTGGCTCACAGGACACTGTCAAGTCTAGTTGCAGAAGGTCTTGTGGATACAGCAGGAAGGGAGCTCCTTGGAATTATTCAGCAAACCCACTGGATTGCAGAATTCCATGACTGAACTGCTGGCTTCTGTCCTAGGACAATATAGTTAGGCAGAAGGTTCTTTCCCATCTGTGCTATTAATGAACAGTGGGAGTGCTCAATGTATCTCTGAAGGGACATTATATCCTTGGCAGTCCCTCACATCCGAGTAGAGAGTGGGTCTCAAGGCAGCTGAATCCTTCTGGTAGCCAGTTTGCACCTGTCCCTGTTCAGATACGATGGATCACCTGCAGCCAGGTCACCTGGCAAAGGCTGGTTTGGAGACATGAGGAGGCAGCCAGGATGCAGAATTCTCAAGTGACTCCTGAAACAGTTGGCTGTATGATATACCACTGCCAACAGCCTGGGTACCATCTATGCAGCCAACAACACTTGGAGGAGCTACATCCCGTTCCCTTGTGTTAGTCTATTGAATATGCACCCAATTGCATATCACAGGATAGAAATCCTGTCTTTTTCTGGTATTCCCAGTCTCTCCAGTGTGTTACATGGCTGCAGAGAGCCACACTGAAGTTCGCCCTAGAAGCCAGTGCACCTTCTGCCATGGAATTGGATCTGTCTGCTACCCCTTGGGGCTCCATAACCTTCCACTGGGAGCCAATCCATTGAAATTATCATCATAACTTCAATAAAGCAGTTCATTATTTTCACTGTTGTAATTCCGTGGGAATGCTTATAAAGAGGACAAGGTAGGAAACTGTGAGGGATGACGGCATTCTGCAATACAATAAAAAGGGATTATTTTTCTTAATAAAAAGGGCTTTTCTAAGTCTTGCAAGACCAAAGAGCTCAGCTCTCCTTTCAGTACTGAAAATCCACTTTTTCATTTTTTTTTTAAGCTCAAATGCAGTAAAATGCTCAGTTGGGTCTCCCTGTGTCTTTTCCTCTCCAAAAAATCTGGTAATGTTCCCCACCATATTATCTTATAGGAAAATCGCCTTTGCTCTACAGCTCTTAGCTGACTTCTAGGGGTGAAAGCTAGATCAACTCAGATCTGGTTTAATTTAAGAACTCATGTGCATTACAACAAATAACTCCTTTTCCTAGTACCATGTCAGGAAGAAATCATCGCTATATTTATATAATTTATAGCGGGGTTGAGGAAAAAAGAGTAGAGTTAGGGAATAGTAGAGTTAGGGTCCATCAAATATTCTCTTTCACTGAAATAACTGTTTTTAAATCGAACTGTTTCATACTCGGGACAAATCTGAGCATTTTAAAGGGGATAGAGCGTCTGCTGAAGTGTTGCTTTTCTTTGTTGCTTTCTTTAGGAATTCAAACATGGGGTTTCCACACCAGAAAAAAAAAAGGATCTTAGCTACCATGTTACTACATTTCTCATACTTTCTTACTGGAGAATTCCTACTGGAGAATTTCTCTATGTGCAACAAATCTAATACTCGGAGGGGAGGGAGGGAAGTCTTATGATTTTACATGTAACTGGGATTTTGGGGTGGGGTGGTAGGAAGGCAGAGACATTGCCATTCATTAAATTTTAATTAATAAAATTCAAGATAATATAGCTCCAACTTCTTCTCTTATTTGTTTTGGTGTTAGAGCTAGACTCATAAAATGAAATAGCTTATGCCAGTATAACACTTCATGCCATGGTGAGCAGGATGCATCCCACAGAATATCGTCTGGAAAAACAGAATTAATTTTCAAAATGTAGCCAGGAGAAAATTCTCTTCAGTGCCCATTTTCAGTCTTCAGCATATGTTATTCAAACATTAACCTATGCAGTTTTCTGTTCAGTCTATCAAATCAAAATGTCTGAATCTCCCAATAAAACATCATTTCTGCGGCTAATTACTTATTTAATAAGACAAATTGCATACTACAAATTCCTCTCTTTTCTTCTACACTCAGGGAGAAGAAAATACAATAACTAACATCTGATCTGAATGAAAACCCCTTACCTATGGATGCTGCATGAAATAGAGGCTTGGAGAGAGACAAGAAAAACAGTTAACATCACCTTCCTTAGTTTGCTACCATAAGACCAGCAGACTTCTTAGCTAGTCAAAGATTCCTTGTTAGAGCAAATCAAACAGTAACCTAATTCAGGCTCTGGGGATCATCATTGGAAAAAACCTAGAGAGGTACACTGACCTTCCATGAGCCTCATTTCTTATCTGCAACTTAGACTCACTAGACTAAAAGTCAGGCAGTGTGAATATCCCTGGATATTCTGTCAGTTTTGAATATCCAGTCTTCAAGTCCTAACCAATTTCCCTTTCCTTCATTCTATTTTTACTGCTCTCCTGAAATTACAGAAGCACCAACCTGGAGTGCATCCAATAGTCATTGCTTTTTGTGGACAGTAAAAACTGACCCACAGCCAACAGGAAAATGGAGCAACAGAAACTTGACAAAGGAACCATTTCTGTATGGGCTGACAATCCAGTCTTCTTTTCTCTTTTAGGCCACTGAGAATGGGGCTACAGGAATATCCACTGCTTGGACCAATTGCCTCTGTCATGTTACCTCACATCTATGATACCCCCTTCCATGTCAGATAGCTAAAACATTCCCCTATTCACTTTTGAAGCCTATCCTTGACATTCCTTTATTTTTTTTTTTATGCATGAATAATCTACGAAGCTATTGATGCCCAGCACTTACACACTTTCAGTAATACTAAACTTGACATCCAACATGTATATTCTTCCTTTCATGGAAGAAGCTCTGACGGAGACCAGCTCACAGGGACGTCTTAGAGAGACTAGACGGACTACTGCTCTGGTGGCAAGTAGCAATTCTTTATTCCTCAACCAGAGTTTTTATACTCTCCTGGGAGAGCTTGTCAGTTTCTACCAAGCTTGAGTGCACTGTTTACATTACGGCTATTCTTACCGTGAGAATACAAGTTCTGAAAGTTCTACAAGTGAGGGACTACGTGTCTGTTCAAGGATTCACACATTATTCTGTTTGTGCTGGTCTTATCTTAGACCTGCAGGTGTTCTTGAAATATATTTAACTCGGGCCCTGGAATGATGAGAAACTAAGCATGTTGCCAAGAGCCCTGATAGTCCACAACCTCCCTTTCAGGAGGAGCAGCTTTGTTGTTGGCATGATATTCTGTTCCTGACCCTTTCAGGCCAGACAGAATATTGCTCTCCAGGCTCTTGGCTTTCATTATTCTGTCTTTGACCCTTTCAGGCCCCCAGAATGTCTAATAGTTCTCCTCAAAGTTCCTCAGGTCAATCCAGGATGAACGATTGGGGCATATGCATTCTTTATAAACCTTTAAATCTCCTCCAAAGCTGTACCTATTCTGCATTTGAAGTCTGCTTAACATTAACTGAGGATCTATTTTACTGTGACGTATCATAATAGTGTCACCACTGCATTTCAGTATTGTCTTCCTATTGAGACACACTTTGTATGTATGTAAGGAGCACACGGTAACTTTTTCTGAGATGTAGAATGTTTTTTTAAAAAGTCGGCAAATTTGGTACATTTTTCTTGTATGTAATTTGGAACAACAAGAATTTAAGAAAATTGAAAATTAAAAACAAAAAAACCAAGATCTTATTTTGCTCTGCCAGTCACCAGCTTTCTACTTAAAGTGGTGCATAGGGGAATCTGTATCTATATTGTCCGTATATTATCCAAGAAGATAACACATTTGGACTGGACACAATCCAAAAGTACTCTGAAATCAGCAGCAATTCTCTCCTTGACTTCTCTAAAAGCAAACTTTCACCCAGAGAGAGAGAGAATAGATATTGGAATGCTTCACATTTCTTCATTCTGAACTAGTTGGGCTGGAGATACAGAGAGGACAGACAAAACCCATTAAGCGTATTGAGGAAGATTCATGGTGTCTAGATTCTTTCTACCCATTATTATGCTGTCAGTTTCAAAAAGGTATCAATTTTCTGTGCCAAAATATGGGACTAAAACTGAAAATACTCTTTTGGATTCACGAGAAGAGAAACTATTTATTTGTGATTCATGATAAAAATATACCTTATATACAAGTATAAAAGTAGTCAGTTTTGTGTTGCATAGAGATTAGCCTTATAAATATCTCTTTACATTGAATTGCTTATAGTTCTCATGCTTTATATGCAGGATAAGCCCTAGGTTTCAAGTGTGTTTATTATTTAAAGGCTTGTTTTGATATATCAAGGTCCTTCCCATTCCTCCTGATCATCCTTTCCTTTGAAGGTTCACTACCTGATTGAAATGAGAATTTCCATCCACTGCATCAAACAAGAAATGATCTCTTCTGAAAGGTTCTGTATTTAATGGCACAGTGTATGATGGGAACAGGGGAGGGAGAGGCAAGTTTTGTTCTCAATCTCCCTGGTCATCTTGCTCTGTGTAATAATGTTGAATCTACCATATTACAAATGGCAGAACTAACTTAACCTTGATGTTTCTCTAATAAATAGCATTCAAGCCTAGGTAATAAATGGGCTGTATATTAAAGACAGAATGAGAAGCTCAGAGAGGAAGGCAATGCACTCAGTAAGGTCAAATACCTTTATCTTATCCACCATTATAGTTCTTCACTATGCAAACTTTGAACAATAGGAGGAGACAAGAAAATTCTAATATTAAAGCACATTTTGTATATTGGGATATTTACAGATTAGTACCTTTCCAATATTTGCTCCTGTAGTCAGATGCTTTTCTGGAGGTGTTTCATTCTGATTTCTGTTGTTATTGCCATCAGTTTGTGCACGTTAGCTGCCAGATACAGTAGGACATCCTGAGAAAATTATTTAAAAATATTTTGTTTTCATGTTTTCCTATGAGTTCTCAAATTCTAAAAGCAAACCTTGTCATAACATTTACTATCATGATAAATCACAGGGCAGCTATTGAACTCAATACAGTGTGGTCTGTTTGCCGCAGGTAAGGATCTGTCTCTCCCCTTCTTGATTTTATACTCCTTACCCCCAAGTAGCTTAGTGTTACTTTAAATTTGAAAAATACTGGGGAGACAAATAATCATCACCATCTTGGCTACCCTGGAACAATGGAGTTTTCTAGAATTCAGCTAAGCTTCCTTGAGAAGAGGATAAATGCTCTTTGGACCAGTACTATATTTTCTAATTATCTTAGATAACAACTACAAAGCAAATCCAAAATGCACTGCCTTCTTCCTAAAAGGAAGGAGCTTTTTTGATCTTGGCTTCTTTTGCATAAAAGCATAGCAATGTATGGGTGCACATACATTCTTTATATATATACCCACTCAGTGCTGGTGAGGTCCCAGCTGGGCTACTGTGCCCATTTTTCCTCCATCCAAGCTCATGAGAGAAATGCAGAATCCGCAGACGATCCAGCAGACAGAAGCCATGGAAGTGGGACATGGGCCGTATCTGGAACAGGAACTGGAAAAATTTGCCCAGAGAAGTCATGGATGTCCCATCCCTGGGGATGTTTAAGACTAGGCTGGATGAGACTACGAGCAATCTGATCTAGTGGAAGGTGTCCCTTTAAGGATCTTTGAGGTCCTTTCCAACCCAAACTGTTCTATGATTCTGTTCTATGATGCTATGATATGATCTACCCAGAGACATTGGCCGTGCTGGGCTTGATTAATATGGCAAAGGGAAAGCTGAGAGGTATCTGTCTGAAATCTGTTGCAGTTTAAAGGGTGGTTCGAAGGACAATAGAGCCAACTGGTGCTAAGTAACACCAGGCAGTGTAACAGGGGACAATGGCTAAACTGTGGTTTGCAGGCTTCAGAGTGGACATTAGGAAGAAACACTTCCCTGGGAAAAACAACACGTCTCTGGAACAAGGAGCCTGGGCAGGTTGTGATGCCTCCATCTTTAGAGGTTTAGAGGTTAAACTTGATATAGCTTGATCGTGGACAAATATTAACATTTGTGTCAGAAAATCCCACTTGCTTGCTTAACATATGGGCCAAATTTTATGCAAACCTGATTTGAAGTCACTGATCTACCTTTTGATTCAACAATATAATAAATCACATATAGGCAAATTTGGTACAAGCTCAGACAAAGACCACAACAGCAATACTTCAAAATGGCAACATTTCAGATTATTCTATGTATGAATACTGAACTGTTTGATTTTCATTGATGAGGGATGAGGTTGATCATCACAATAGTCTACATGTCTGAAAATGGTGGTTTTCTGAACTCACTACATAGCATTCTTCTGACTTGTGTCACATGGTGTTGGTCTGGGTCTGTTGTTTTGATGACATCAGCACGTAAGTTCTGACCCAGAAGATTTTATGCTTTGCAACTGAAAATTTAGCTTGAACATAACCTTGTATCATCTGGTGGATTGATCTACCCCTCAGATATTCAGTATATTTTGTTTGTCAATAAAAAGGAGATTTGCCACCCTGACATCTGACATGTACACCAAATGCCTGACCCAAGCTTGCTGAGTCTGTAGTAGTGCTGATTTTGATACAAAATATTCGACAAAGCCTTTGATCTAAAAATTCTATTATTTTCATTATATCAAATGACATTTTTTTATTGTTATCACTAAATTCATCATGAAGCATTGTTATATAAACACTATTAAAAAAGGTTAATAGATGGGCAGTGTTGACTAATATACCCAGCAATTAAAGGCTTTGACATCTTGAATTCACAAGGGATCTCTCCCACAGAATTATGCTGAAATGAAAAAACAATGCTCTCAAGCCTCTCTGAACAGTCAAGTTCTTGCTGTTAATATCAAAGAACTTGGCTGGGTTCTCTGCCTTCTCTGGTGTTTCTGCAACCAAGGTCACAGTTATTGCGCATGAGAAAAATAATTACATCTCATGCATTGTGACTTTTGGTTTCAACTTTAAATCCTGATATGATTTTTCCTAAGACTTGATACTTTAGCATTGTACCAGCACCTATTGGCTTCAGGTAAAGGCAGGTTCTGCCTTACTTCAACAACATACATTGCAAGAAGTCATTTCTGCTCCACAGATATTGTAATTACACAAGACAAACAAGATGTAGGAGGGAAAATGTAGGGAGTATGAGATAAGAAGATCTCATCATTGTCAGAATGGCTCATAAAGCTATACATGTCCTTATTTATTGACCCCTACTTCACCCATTATGCAGAAACATCTACCCAAGAAATATGAGACAAATTACTTAGAAAGTTGTAACAAAAGGGTGAAAGGAAACAAGTAAACAGGGCACCAGTCAAGTCAACAATGTCTTTAAGGGTAATCATTAAAAGAAACTAGATCATTAAATGCTGTTTCGCTTTCCATGGTGTTCTTAAAACTATGTACTGTTCTGTACTTCTTTCCCTTAACCTAGTATGTTACTTCTTTGTTTCTTAATGACACTAGAATTACTTACAAAAACTGCATACCAAGGATCTGATTTATTTCCTAGGATTCTCCCTGCATGAAAAAAAAACAACACCAAAGCAGTATCTGACAGGTACATATCAATTCAGCTCCTAAGGGGTACAATTTGAGTCAATTGTGCAAGGAATTAGGCATGTAGTTACTTATAACATTTATTTAAATCCGTGAGCACTTCTCCTCAGGAAATGAAATTACAAAGAGGCTGACTGGATTCAAGTACATTGCAAGTGCAACTGTGCTACACTGACCCACCCAAAGCCCTGCCATTTCAATCTATGGAATCCCAAGCTGTTTCAATTAAACTTCATTTTATCTTGGTTCTGCCAGTTCTAAACCACTAACAAAAATGATTCCAAATTGTCCTAGGCTAGTCCAGCCTGCATGACTTCATTATCAATAGGATGATACCTGCCTGTCCTCTGCATATCATCTTTGAAGTAAATCCAGAAAATAAATTTTCAGAAGAAAAGCTTACTTATTATGAAGACAAGGACATAAAACAGAGGGGATTTAGCATTCTACTGACCATTCTGCTTATCTGTGTTAGCATAATGGATGCAAATACATATAATTCAGAAATCCACTACCAAGACTAGCTAAAAGTGTTGTGCCCTCCTACTTGTTGGCAGAAACCGAAAATATATTGATAAGGAGAGTAATAATTATATAATACTTACAGTTGCAGATGATTGGGAATTTGCCAGTAAAGTGCACTTGCAATAAAATATAAATTTGTCTTTACCATCTGCTTCTCAAATAGCTAATACTTACAAAAACTTATGCACTAAGTCTTAAAATACCCCATGTTATGCAGACAGATATTTATTAGCCTGTTTTATAAAGGGATATCTTTGTGTTGGCCATTTGCATAAATATGAATTTGATGCTATGGAAGCATCTCTAGGTGAGACTTTCAGGTGGTCAACTTCAACTTACTGTCTGTAATACTCAAACTTCTAAATTGCTGTTCAGCAGCACAGGTAACAGCACCTTTGTAGTTTGGGCATTTTAAGATAATCTTTCAACACTGATTGGCAGATAGACATAAGAGACGTGCTCATCTAACTGATATATGCAGAGAAGAAGAAGAAAGTCCTAAGGACGTCAGCTGAGGAATCAGACCTGATAAATTTCAGTGTTATGAGGAAACCAGATCTTTCCTTATTAGAGAAGTGGCTGAGCAATGAATGAAGCATGTATTCATACAGAGAACACCAGCATGAAAGATTCCAAAAAAATGATAGAACATCAAATTAAGGTGGTACATTTAGGCTCTAATACGAGACCCACCCTTCCAACCATAAGCAACACTTTGGTCAATCTGTTCTTCCAGATTGTCACATATTAACCAGGGTAATTTAGGCAATAATCACAGCTAAAAATTCGGGTACCATAGTGAAGAGGAAGCTGCATAGAGGGAAAGGAATTAGCATAGCTTGAGTGAGGACACATTAGCCTTTCACATGGTGTCTATCTCAGAAAAGGTGAATAGATATTTTCCACTTTGGTTGGATGAATTCCAGCAATGCAGAGTGTGGAAAAAGAGAGAAAAGATTCCTTGTCATCATTGTTCTGCTGTTTGCTTGGCTGTTTTTTTTAAGAAGAAACAAACTTCAGCAAACATGATACACAAACACTGCTGAACTCACTGCCACAACTGTGACATTTTCCTGTGCATGTGCTAACTCGCAAAATAGCAAATGCAGCACACGCTAAGCTTTGTATATTTTTGCATTAAGTAAAGAAGTCATAGATGAACTTCGTTCCCACTTGGGCTGACTTTCTTTAATGAGGACTTAATGCAGGGAAAGACTACTAGTTGCACACATTTTCCTCAACCTAGTTACACCCATGGGATTATACTCTTAATTTCTTTTTAAATTAATGGTAATTAATGAAATTGCAGCATTTGGGTGTGTTTATATCAGTGGAAAAAATGTTGCTAGTTTTTTTTAATTATGGGCAGCTATGATCTGTGTTTCATTTAGAATCAAAATGTCATGGACTTTTTTCTTAGTTTGTTTATCTTTCTTCCTTTATTTGTGTATGAAGAGTGTGTTTGGAAGTTGTCAAAGATTTTCTTTTCTTTGTGATAGGAGATATTGTCCTTCTCCTTGTCATTTCATCTTGACCAGCCTTCAGTGTCCCCACAGCAAAGATGTAGTGGTAAATCTCCTTTGTGAGCAGCCTTCTGGTCTCTTTCTCATTACACATTTGAGTTACAGTCACTACTGAATATCTATTGAACTGATACTACAGAACTTTTTTCTGTTGGCAGAGAGGCTTCCTTTTCTGATAAGACACTGATAAGAAATTATTATTTTTTCTTTATAATTTATAAAGTTTTTGAAGACCACCTTTTCAGAAGTGATGCTCAGTAACAGAAAATTGTGAAAGGTACTTTTTAAAATTAGTGTTGTTGAGAATCTCCTGTCTTGCCAGAAAGGAGCATGGTGCCGCTCATATTACTGTATTGATGTGACAAACAAGCTCAAAATATTAAAACATATAAAATAATTCTTTGTATAAGTCTCAATGTGATCTTACATTCCACACTAGCCTACAGATACATTACAATACTCAGCTTTGACTCCCAAGTTTGCTTTTATTGTGATGGAAAACAGTATGTCCTTTCATACTGCTTTCTTCAAACTGGAAAGTAGAGTAGTAGAGTTTATGCCTATGAAGAAGTTAACCATCACCAGTAATTTCTTAGAGGTCCCAAAGATACCGCAGTTATCAGTTTATCCCTTTTTTGCTATTTCATTTATCAGTTTGGAAACAGAGGAAAACAATAAAATATCCGTGTTTTGGTATGGAAAAGTAGAAAATTCAGGAATGGAAAACTTCGTTTTTGTGAGAGAATTTTGTGAACATTTGATTCTGCAATGTAACCGGTTTTGTATACAACATGTTAGGAGAAAAAATATTTAATAGGTCAGTTGATACAGATGTAAAAATAGAGGCCAGCCTTAGAAAAGACAAGCTTATGAAATTTCTGTTTTAAACAATTTAACCTCTGCTATGATTCAGAGATCAGAACTCATAAAATTTGCTTTTCTTTTACTTCCAGTCTCATTGAATAGTTATTTATTTTTTTGTCTAATTGCTAAATGACTCCATTGTTCACACAAATAATGTGTGTGGGCCAAACACTTCAGAATTAAGCTCTGAAAAATCAAACCAGACATTGTCTTTCTAGTATTTCTTCTGAACTAAAATCACATTCACTTAAAAAGCTCTACAGAGAAAAAAAAAAAAAAAACTTATATCTTTTTTTGTGAATTATTGACAAATTGACTAATGTGCTCTACCCACTTTGCACCATTCCAATGACATTGAATAGCTTTAAATATGGGTTTAATGGCATTATTGAAATGCTGTTGAACAACCAGTATGCACCAGCAAATCCATCCTTTCAAGTATAATAGATTGTATAGGCTCATTTCACATTTCGTGTATCCAAACAGGATTAACACATAGTTTTGTTTAAATGTAAGATGAACATGAGGTTCAGCTCTGTAGCTGTTATTCAGAAAATGCTGTTTCCATATTTTCTGCTCGAGTGAGAACTACAGGAAAAGGCCAGAAGGAATCATAAATGATAAGAAAAGGCATTTTTGTTCACTCCAGAATTCTGTACATCCAAACTTGTTGGCCATTGCTTTACAAGAAAGGAATAAAATAAACCAGTATTGCAGAGGCATGATGGGATGGGCATTCTTCCATAAGATACATTATCTGTGATCCATACCTGTGTGCAAATTACCACAAGTTACCACAAAGTAAACTGAGACATGAATTTATCTACTTAATTTCAAAGGCCGCAACACAATCTAACTCATTCTGAAGTCTCCTCTAGCTCTGTAGATTGAGAATAGTTTTATATATTAATCCCATTCCATTCACACTAATGAACCCTAATTTACTGTGAGTTGATGCAAAATGTAAACAATATTTTTTACAACCACTATTTAGTACCATGTATGTACAATTAGCAGCCTTTATGAATATTCTTTTATATATTTATTAAAGAGTCCATAAAAATACTGAGTCCAATGTATTTTAGCATCTTTTTTCCCCTTCTCTGAAATAAAAACCCTTACTATGTGTAGGGAAAGAATGACAAGCTGAAATGTTTTTCCTCCCAGTCTGTCATTTAAATTATTCTGGAATTACTAGAAATTAATTTTTGGTACTTTAGCAGAGCTCAAGTGTTTCATAAACGATACCAACACAACGGATTTGGTGATCACTTCAGAATAATCATGACATTGCTGCTCCTTCTGTAGCTCTAAAAGACCATTGAGATTTTTTCTTTATTTAAGCAGTTTGCAAAGCCCAAATTCTCTCTACCAGCAAGCAGTGCTCAACTGCATATCAAACTGAGAGGTATTTCTCCTTTGCCTCACAACTCCTTTACCTAACTCAGCTGAAGCATCAGTGCTAAACATGGGCTTGAAGGGAGTGAAAGAAACATTTTTTGAGGAAGAAGGTTATTTAGAAACCATGCATATATATCATAGACCTTCTTCTCAGTTTCCTGAGAAACCACATCAGCCAATTCCCTCAGGACTCTGGAATGCATCTCATCAGGTCCCATAGTCTTATATATGTTTAGGTTCATCAGGTGGACATGAACCTGATCCTCCTGTACAGTAGGAGGGAGTTTACCCCCTTGGTCACTATCTTGCTGTCCCATGACCTCAGAGAGGTGAGGAGAGTGGTTATCAGTGAAGACTGAGGCAAACAGTTGCTAAGTACTAAGTTGCTAAGTCTTCTCCTCATCTGTTGATACATGATCACCATTTCCAACCATCAGTGGGGGTATGTTCTCTTTGACCTTCCTCTTTTGATTGACGTACCTGTAGAAGCCCTTCTTGTTAGTCTTTACTTCCCTTGCCAAGTTCAGCTCCAGCTGTGCCTTGGCCTTCCTGACCCCATCCCTGCACAACTGGGCAGCGTCCTTATACACGTCCCAGGTTCCCTGTCCCTGCTTGCACTGCCTGTGCAGTTCCCTCTTCTTCTTTAGATTAACCACCAGGTCTCAACTCAGCCATGCCAGTCTCTTCCCTTTCCTGCCTGATTTTCTACATATGGGGAATGAGCACTCTTGTGCTTTATGGAAAGCATCCTTGAAGATTTTCCAGCTCTGTTCCTCTCCCTTGTCCTGGAGGACCATGTCCCAGGGTGTCCTATCGAGTAACTCCTTGAAGAGCTGGAAGTCTGCTTTCCTGAAATTTAGTGTCCTGACTGTACTCCTCACCTGTCCCATATCCCTCTGGACCTTGAACTCAACCAGTGCATGATGACTGCAGCCCAGGCTGCCTCCGATCCTAATGTCACTGATGAGTTCTCCTGTATTGGTGACCACAAAGTCCATTATTGCATCTCCTCAGGTTGGGATCTCTATCAGCTGGACTAAGAATTTATCCTCAATGTACTCCAGGAGTCTCCTGGATTGCCTGCAGCTTGCAGTGAAATCTCTCATTCTCAAGACTCAAGACAGGCAGCTATGTAATTCCTGCACGGCTGTCACAGAACAAGATTGAATAAAGATAGCATTAGGGTTTGGGAATATTGCTATATGAGTTGGGCATCAGTCATTACTATTGAGAGTATCTGTCATACCTCTTAAACTGGGATTTTGATAGATTTGAATGTGCCTGCTGTGTTGGCTCAACAGGTTGGTAATCTGCTATCTTTTGCCATATCATGCCATCCATCTTTCCCAACTTTGGAACTGCAACTGCATCAAGGTGATGCTGAAACAGACAACATGTGGTAACCCCTGACCACATATCTAGCTAAAATAAAAGACTCGTGCTGCTAAACTGATAGAGCTTTGCAGTAAAATACACTAGCCATACTAGAAGGAGTACAGTCAGTCAAGCAAGCTAAAATTGTTCCATAAAGGGAGCAAAGTCAAACGTGGCAATTTCAGTGATCTTCCAGCGGTCAGGATCACAGATCCTTCTGCTTTAAGACTGCTTCCCCACACTGTTACCATTGAATACAAATGCATCCCCACCCCCAGAGAAAGAGTAAATGAACAAGTTGCAGCTTTTAACAGTAGGTGGCATCACTGTAGTTCAGTGCTAAATTAATGCTCCCCCTCCTCCCCCCACCCCCGCTGGAGGGACACAGCACTGCTGAGTTCCTAATCACGCAGATGAAATGTAAACCATCTTTTGACCACTTGTCCCCATGAAGATTTTTTCAGCATTTTTATTCTATTTATTTTGCAAGATAGAAAACTTTTCCCAGATTTGCATATGTTTAATGTTATTAACATGGAATTACAAAACAGTTAAGAGTGGCTTCACATTTTAAAACAGAAATGTAGAAACTAGGCCAAGAAATACTCACAGAAAGTGTTCAGTTCACTCCACTGCCTCAAGATAGTGTAAGCTGTACTTAGAATGCAACAAAGATTTTTTTTTTACCATTAGCTACATAAGCGAGAAGGCTTACTTACAATTAAAAACTATTAAATTGTTGCCATACTGTATCCTGGCAATAGCTAACGGCACTATCATTGAAAGGATAATTATTCCATAGAACAGAATGAACTTAACTGAGGCGAACAACACAGCCCCACTCATCTCCAGTAAGCCCAGCACTAGCTGAGGAACTGATTCATTATTTCTGTTTCAAAGAATGTAGGTATTGGTAATCATCTAGGAGGAAACCCCTATTTTAATATAAATTCCTATGAAATTAGTATTTGGCAGATACTGAATTAAGTTCAAGCACAAAAAACATGTTTCGCGAAAGAAAGGGAGATGAGAGTTTGTGGGTAGAGGAAAATAGACTGTTAGAAAGGCTAGAAAGAGGGAACAATGAGTTTTATTAAAATTACATTACTCAATGAACATTGGTCAAAACCAGCTTGGCTCTTTCAAGAATAATTTGGGTTTGAAGGGACCTTTAAAGGTCATCTATCCCAACCCCCTTGCAGTAAGCAGTAATACCTTTAAATCAGGTTGCTCAAAGCCCATCCAACATGATCTTGAATGTTTTCAGGGATGAGGCATCTAAAACCACTCTGGTCAACAAGTTCTAATGATTCACCACTTTCATTGTGAAAAGTTGCTTCTTTATATCTAGTCTAAATCTACCCTCTTTCAGTTTAAAACCATTACCCCTTGTCCTATTGCAACAGGTCCTGCTAATAGTGTGTCTCCATCTTTCTTATCAGCCCCCTTTAAATACTGAAAGGATGGAATACTTTCTCCACAGACCCTTCTCTTCTGCAGGCTGAACAACCCCAAGTTTCTCAGCCTTTCCTTATCAGAGAGGTGTTACATCCCTCTGATCGTTTCTGTAGCCCTCCTCTGGACCCACTCCTACAGCTGATTATCTTTACTGTACTGAGAATTCCAGAGCTGGACGCAGTATTCCTTAAGTATGGTCAATTGTCTGATTATACCAAGCTTGTTTGGGCAGCACTTTTGGTAGAAATATTGGGAGCTGTGAAACATTTCCCCACTGCAGCCACAATACCAAAGCTACATGCTGGGAAGTAGAGACCCCAGCCTGCTCCCAATTCACACAATGCTATGTCCTCTGATGGCTTTGGCAGAAGATACTATCACTGCTCTTGCAGATTAAAGGATGAAGATTGCAGAGATACCTTTTCTTGCATACACAATCAGCAGGACACAGAGCTGGAAGCTCAAGCTGCAGGCAGCACAAGCATCTTGATATAAGGAAAACCACTCCCTGCAGTGGTAGCACCTGAGCAAATTGAGCATGGCAGCAGCAGGCTTCAAGCAGACCTCAGACTGCTTCAGTGTGCATGAGAACAGATGAATCACAAAAAAACCAAACCCAAAACACTCTGCTGCTTCCTTCTCCTTTTATGGTCTCTACATAAAACAAATAAGGATCTACTGCATGATGTTCACCTAAAAAATCTTCTGATTCTTCACTCAACCTTAGCATGAGGATGGATTTGTCTCTTTTTTTGTAGATTCTTGCTCTCCCGATCTAGAAGTGGCATCTTGGACTCCAGCATAGAATGTCTGAGCATTTAAAGAAATTCTATCTTGTGATCCAGAGGCTGTTGTACAGTGGTGGGGTTAATCATTTAAGTGTCCTTAATCAGATAAATGTTGTTTGTTTGACTTTTAAATTAGAAATAGGAATCACTGTAGGACCTGGAAGACCAGCAAAAGGCTCTGGAAAAATAGTCGTATGCTACTGATTATATTAATTCAGAGTCCTTCCGCAAGAGCTATAATTAAATGTTATTACAGCTCAGTACATTCTTGTTTTAATTCTTTTAAACTCCATTTATTTTTGTGCTAAGTTTCAGTGTTACCTGGGCCAATCCATTCCTCCTACTGCCTCCATTACTTAAATGATAAACACTGCATTTGAAAAGTCTTTCTCAACGGTGTGGAGAACAAAACCTCTTTCAGGGTCTTCACTCCACTCTTCTTTGCAGTAAGAATAGGAAGGCTGGGCTCTGGACAATGTCTTTTGGAAATCTCCCATTCTCAATTCTGATCCCATTTCATCGTTTCTGGATTTGGTGAAATGAGAGTTTCACATGTTTCATTGCTATAGTAACAGTAATAGAGGAGACTTCCTAAGTTAAAGGAATTTAGAGACACTGAAGGAAACAGTTATATGGAAGATAAAATTGTAAGCAGACATAAGAAAAAAAAGGTGAATCTTCTACAAGTTTGTGAATTCTAAAGCATACTTCATTTTTCTTACTTTGCAGTGGTCTGAAAGTCTGCATTAGAAGTAAAACACCCATTGTCCTGGACCTTTTCATATCACAAGGTAACTTTGCTTTGAAATCCTAAGATCATAAGAAGAAGAGTGGAAGTTTTATTATCTACTTCTCACAAATAAGGGACTGCGGTACAGATTTATACTGAACATCAATCTCCTGAGTCACTTTATCCACAAGACTATAATTTTACTGAATAGCAGTGTGAGAAAAAGATCATAGAAATTTATGCAAACAGATGCAAAAGAAAAACTCCTCTACAGTTTTTAACATTTCTCATGAACGGATTTAAAAATGAGTAGCTGTTGAAGAGTATAGTATTATCACTGCTGTTGACAACTTGTCTTACCAGTAATTGCTGGTAAACTCAACAATTCATTAAATAGTACTCAGAGAAGTAAAAAATAGGAGTTGAACTCTCTCCCACCATTTTTTAAGGGCTCTTACATGTAGTATATCCAAACTTGCTCATTTACATGCTGTCTAATGTCCCCCTCAGTTACAAATAAACTTCAAAATATTTTTTGATCCTTATGTGATACAAACACAAGTCTTCCTCTTTACTCAAAAACAGACAACTTTTGCAACTTTTGTCTTTTCTGTTCATTATTAGTACTATTACAATTTCCAACTATTAAAAGTCAGCTTTTGTAGACTTCCAAGGATTTACTTCTCAAAAAAGCAATTTCTTCAACTTCTCTTAGACACTGTCTTAGACACGTGGCTTAGGATGAGGTGAATCTATTTTTTTATAATTTATCTATATTCTCCACTGATTTTACAGACATCTTAGTCAGCTAGACTGAGAAATGTGTATGGATAGTTTTCTGAAGGCTATGATTAATAGGTCACATCTACTCACTTCGTCTCCTGAGATTAGTGGCTCTAATACTTGAAGCATTAGAATTATTTGTGTCTTGTTCTAATGAACAATTTTTGATTTCTTCTCTTCCTACTCACATTCCATGTACTGCTGAATGAACACCTAGAGAAAGATATTGTTTCAATCTTCCTAAAGACAGAAAAATGCTTAATTTCTAGCTCAGATAAGAGTTTTAACAAAAGGCAAGGGTGTGTACTACTATCACAGCAAGGTTTGTGGTTTTTAAACATAATACATTTTCTGTCTCACTTGTTTGTCTATTTTTTTTTATTATTATTTGAAAGGGACTTGTATCCACAGCTGCAGAGGTGTTTTAAAAGTTGGAAATGAGTGCATCTAAAGAATTGTGAAATCTGAATGGCAAAATAAAGTATGTTCAAGATTTGTAATTTTACAAAAGCTTTGCTGCTTATAATCCTATCTTACGGCATTTTTAATATTGCTTACACTAGACAAACAGTAATTTACCAAAGAAAATAAAATTAATTTCACACTTTCAGCATTGCAGTGATAAGATGAAGATACAACAAGCCAACAGGGCAGAAAGAGTGAGAAAAGTAAGAGTCTTCCTATTCAAATTTAGGTGTAGATTTTTTCAAATAAGAAAGCAACTTTGAAATTAATCTGAAAATGAATGGGGTCAGGATGGTAAGTTTATCTTATTCAGTTTCCATTTCTCAATATAATGTGCAGTGCCTTCACCAGATAAGTAAGGTCGTATTTATCCTAAATTCAACTCAGGTTTATCATGAGAAGAGATTGCTTTGCTTTATATCCTTTCCCAACTGTTTCATGGTAGTGAAGATGAATCAGCTTATAATGGCAGTGCCAAAGGATTTTCCTTGCATCTGTTTTATTGACAAATATTTTTTAAGGGACAGAACAATGGGTGAAATCAATCCACACACATGACAAACCCTTATGTTGTGACAGAAGGATGGGCAGCAGGCATTAATCTCTCCTTGTGACAGCCAAGGACTATGCAAAATGATTTTAGAAACGAAAGAGAAATGCCAGTAGGTGTGTAGAAAGAAGATCAAGTTCATCTCAAATGAAGAACCAGGCAGACAAAAGACTGGAGGTGGATGACCTCACTTTTGTGAGCTGGGCTGAAATTTTTACAATTAATTAGGTAATTCTAATCCAGAACCCATAGCAATGCATTGTATGTCACTGTGACTGAATTAGTACATCCTGTATCAGACAAATACTATCACTGCAGTGAAGTCAATTCCAATTTATAAGGCTGGTGCAAAATTTGTCTCAGGTCACAGAGATTCCCTTCTTGAATATTTCTTTTCTTCATCACAGGTTCACTTTTTGTTCAATGCTTATTTTATTTTTATGTAGCTAATAAACATCTCAGGGATGGACACAGCTTTGCCAGGAAAAATTAAAATTTTGGGAACCAAAAGGTGATCATGTCTTGCTTTGCTTTTCTCAGTGATGTGATCAGCCCATGGTACATCCATATACAAACATCATTCACTTTGGGTGGTAAATCCATACCATAGGTGGAACTGAAAACTTCCACCATGAGCACTCAGATGCCCATCATGGAAATCCCTTGCACATGAGGAGCTGAGGTAGGTCCTGTGGCTTCTCATGTTTGTTCCCTTACATGCAGAGTGTGTATGGTTGAATATTAGGTAGCTATTCAGTATTAGCCAGAAAGGAATACACTCTTTGGAGTCTGTTAGGACACAATCCATGGGTAGATACAAGAATTCTTTACACTCTGTGGGGTAACCATAGCTCCAACTCTGTGTGAAAAGCATAACTTACAACCCGCATATTTGTTGTGAGAAATGAGATGGTTTTGAACTTAATGTTTTGTGCATGCTTAATATGATGTTATGGTATCATCTTTGATTCATATCTCATGACTTATTTGATGAAAGGTGCAGGTACATTAAAAAAAATAAGTCTGTTACACAGCTACGTATGTAGTCACTATTACCCAAGAAGGACAAAAATTAACAAGAAACAAGATAGAACTGTCAAACTATTTGGCTTAAGAGAAACAGAACTGGCTTTTCATTTAAACATTTTTCTTCCAAGTAATGTAAATAAACCCTTAAAGGCAGAAAAAGTCTTACTGAACTTTAGCCACAATAACATAAGCTTGACCACGCTCTTTCCCTCAGAAGTGAGAGGACTTAATCAGGATTAGTCAGCCAGATGAAAGATGCCATCCAATCTCTTCTCGAAATGTGAAAACACGGATCGAATATCCGAGTAGTAAGTAAAGTAGTTTTAAAATGGGACATAATAGTAATGACTCCTCCCCTACCAACAGAACTAAACCAATTAAAGGGTCTCTTTCCTGTGCTCAGCTGGGAACAAGTATTCACTGATTTTAGGACTTTGGGGATCAAATCATAAACTGTGATTGTAAGACTTTTGTAGAGGGCTGAGATTATTGTAAGATATTTTAATTCATGTAAGGTTTCAATCAAGTGAAAAAAAATCTTCTGGACTGGAGCTCATTTATGCCTTAATACAATAAGACCTCATTTCAAATAAAAAACTCACTGGTCACAGTAGTCCAAAAGTTGTCAAACTGTGTTAAATTAGTAATAGCAGATATTGATAGAAAAAATGCTGCGGAAACCATGTTAGCAGATGACCTTATCTAGGAAGTTTGACAGTAGCCTTTTGCAACTGCCCTCAAGACTAAAAGATTGAAACACAAGAATGCATCGAAAGGACACTGCAGAAGCAATCAGGGTAACAGGAGGCAATGAAATCTGCAGAAATACAAACGATGAACTGTCACGGGTAGGGCATAACTAATGGCCTCAAAAGCAGGAGGGAGATTAGGAATGTCAGGGCTGGAATAAATTTCTCCAAGATCTTTGTAGGGAAAGTTCATTATAGATTTTTATCTTCTTCATTTAAGTTGAAGTTGTGGGCTTCACAAATTTCTTTGGAGAAGTTTACTTAGGTCAGAAACACAGAATAAGATAAATGTAAAATGGACAGTAATGACAAGGTTAATGAAGCTATCAACAAGCTGAGAGATAAATACTGTGCTGCAGTGTTTGGCTATATCACATCCATAAAAGACAAGTTGAAACTTCATCATTTGATGAAACTTTCAAAATTTTCTGTCTTTATCAGAAGAGCTTTAGCATTATTCATTTCAGCTAATTCCATGGTTTTTAGATGCAAGTATTTAATTTGTAACACATTTAAAAGTACGGGGAAAGCATACATATATTTTTATCTTGTAAATCCCCAAACTATTTATAGCTTAAATTAAACAATCCAACTATTGGTTAAAACATTGACTACCAAAATAAACGTTGCAGGACTGTCCATAGATGTCAAGTGCATTCAAACTGCAGCTATCAGTAACTAATAACACTTACAAGTGAATTTCTTCCACAGTTTAGAGTGCAATGGCTGTGTATTTTCCTTTAGTAGACTGAAGCGCTATAGATGGTCTCTGACATTTTGTTTTCTACATTTATAAGATAATGTACCAAATGTCTATTATGTTTTGCATTTCCTTAACAAACAGAGCAAATGAAGTACAAATGAAAAAGTAAATAGCATAATACCCCCACTGCCCCATACAGTGCTTCTAAACAAACGGTTATTTATTCCTTTGTTTCCCACCATTCCTCACCAACAGTCTCTTTAAAGGGTCCAGTCCTTCAGAAATGTAAATCAGAAAAGCTCCAGTGGTTTCAGTGCAGTTATGCAAATTTATAGAATGATCTGTTCCCTTGTTTTATATTCCTCCAAGTGCACAAAGCACCTAAGAATGCTGGCAGCACTTTGCAGTGAACTCATTATTCATCGTTTATCTACACTGAACTGTCTTTTTTTCACCTCTTAGTTTTTAAATATTCTAAGCCTTTCCTTATCTACCCACACTTCTGCTCTTTACCTTTTCTCTCACATCAGCAACTAAATCTGTCGTCTTGTTATCCATGCTCTAATTTTCCAGACCAAATCTCTACACTAGTATTACAAGTGTTCCAGATGCTTAACACAAAAAATTGAATTAATTTTCTGATTAGCAAAAAATTGGATTTTTATGAGCTTAATTAGTCTGCCCTATTAATATACCCCTGTTCCAACATCCAAATTCCTTCTGTTAAACAAAGATTAGGTCACTACTAGAAATGCCAATATAGAGACAAATGTAATCTCACTAGTCCAGTACTCTGCTTTTGGTGGTGACCAGTAACTTTATCTCAGAGAATAATAAAATGCCTGAAAGATAGACAAGGCTATGTACAACAGTACACCCTTCCAATCTTTTCTGACTGGAAAGGACTTTTATCTTTTTTGCACTCTGTTAACTGGAGATAAAACAGTAATGTTTGATACTGCAGAGTCAGCAGTCTGTTTCCATGTGCTGTGTCAGCCTTAAGGTACCAGGCAAAGAAAAAATCCAGCCTAAAAAACACTTGGCAGGCAGAGCAGATGTGAGCTCTTCCAGAACAGGGGATTCAGAGGGCTGCACCCAGAGACATAGTTGGAGATACACAATCAGACAGATTGGAGCATCAAAATCTGGTTATCAGGCTGGTGTAAGCAAATGGGCTAGCACTGCTTGTAGCACACAGTGAAGAGCAGCTTGCAAGAACAAGGTCAGCGTAAGAGGGACAGAAACCACAGCTCAGACTTTTGCCTCCTGCTGAAAGACCAGTTCTTGAGAACTTTTCCTACCTTTCATCCGGAATGGACTATTTGGATTAGCAACAGCTGATCTGCCTTTCAGTCTGTCACAGAAAGCCATCATATCTAAAGGAATTACAACACTTCTTTCTGGCAGTGTTTGGTGGCATGTTGTCCTTTACTCCTCACAGTGTGAACTCATTGAGAGGGATTAAATGGTGCTTGAATAATAGTAATCTCTTGTCATGTTCCTTCATGACCAGCAGATCTCAGGGACCATCCTGCAGTGTCCTGTAGTATAATGGATACTTTTTTCAGCTGCAACATATTCATCTTCACATTCCTTTAAAACTTGAGCCAGACTTGGTACACATATCCAGGGACATCAAACTTAGATGCTTCTCAAAGCATGCTTCCAGTGATCTGTTACAGCTGGATAATTTTTGTTAGTTTATCTCCTAGCTAACAGGGCTCCTTTATCTCCCAGATGACAGATTTTCTTCTTGTTTGTTGTGAAAGCCGCATTTGCTAGACTAGAAATTATTGTCTTCCTGAAATTGCAAAAAGCCAAATATCATCACTCCGGTATTTCAGTTCCCGTGCAAGAAGTAGTTACAACAAAACAAAGAATTTATTTTTTATTCTTATTTTTTAAATGAGAGGAAGCTCCACAGCTCATGTTCTTATGGATAATCCTGTTAAGCATTGGAGCAGCTGGATATACATGCAAATATTTGCTTACCCTCTCCATTTCACTTTCCACTGTAAATGTAATGCTTTTTTTTTCCTTGTGGAAATGGCAGTGTAGCATGCAGTATCTAAGAGCATAAAGCTTAGCAGAACAGAAATTATTGGCATTTTTTTGCAGTGTAATGCAAAATAATCTTTCTTCCATGCTTTCCTCCTTTTCTAAGAAGTAAAAAGAAGATATAGAGCTTCCTTTCCTCCATTAAGACAGAGAAGCCTCTACAGTTAATGTTAGCTTTATGCCATATCACTTTGCCAAGACAGAGAAGGAAGGCTCGATCTTCTTAGTCTCCATAGCATAATGATTGATTGTCTTTTAAAATTATCTAGCTGATCCAAAAGTAGATTACTGCATGTGCAATAAGGACAATTGAGGAACAAGGGCTTAGACATATCAAGATCAAGATATGTAGTCATTTAACAGCAAGTACTGCAGCGACTGCCTTAGAGCATCTGACCCTCAAATGGTGTACAACACTTCTATGCATCTGTACTTACTAGCTAATACTGTGACAACGTCTTCTTACAGTAAAGAACTAGGACTCCTCAGTAAGAAGGGAAATTACCAGTTCACTCACTTCTGTAAGTAGTAATTATGTTGTCACAGATAAAACTATCTCAACTGGGGGAATTTTTCTTAATTTAACTTACTACCTATCAGTATAAATTATCAGTTTCCCTATCAAGGAGGAAAGAAAGACCAACTATCAAATGCTTTGGGAAGCACATTTCCTGACTCAGCATATGCATTTCTCCCCAGGGAAATTATTTCGTCACACAGAATCACTAGGTTGGAAAAGACCCCCAGTCCAACTATTCCTATCAACCACTAAGCCATGCCCCTCAGCACCTCATCCACCCACCTTTTAAATACCTCCAGGGAAGGTGACTCAACCACCTCCCTGGGCAGCCTGTTCCAGTGTCCAATGACAGTTTCCGTGAAAATTTTTCTCTAATGTCCAGCCTGAATCTCCCTTGGTGAATCTTGAGGCCATTTCCTCTTGTCCTGTCCCCTGTCACTTGGGAGAAGAGGCCAGCTCCCTCCTCTCTGCAACCTCCTTTCTGGTAGTTGTAGAGAGCAATGAGGTCTCCCCTCAGCCTCCTCTTCTCCAGGCTAAACAATCCCAGCCTTCTCAGCCACTCCTCGTAAGACTTGTTCTCCAGCCCCTTCACCAGCTTTGTTGCTCTTCTCTGGACACGCTCCAGAGCCTCGGCTGAACTGAACTGAAGACAGTATTCGAGGAGCCATACTCACCAGTGCCGAGTACAGAGGGAGAATAACCTCCCTGGACCTGCTGGTCACGCCATTTCTGATACAAGCCAGGATACCATTGGCCTTCTTGGCCACCTGGGCACACTGCTGGCTCATGTTCAGTCACTGTCAACCAACACACCCAGGTCTTCCTCCTCCAGGCAGCTTTCTAGCCAGTCTTCTCCTAGTCTGTAGCACTGCATAGGGTTGTTGTGCTCCAAGTGCAGGACCCGGCATTTGGCCTTGTTAAACTTCATACCACTGGGCTCAGCCCAGCGGTCCAGCCTGTTCAGATCCCTTTGGAGCCTCCCGACCCTCCAGCAGATCGACATTTCCACCCAGCTTAGTGTCATCCGCAAACTTGCTAAGGATGCACTCAATGCCTTCATCAGGGCGATCAGACAATTCCTATACGTTAAAAAGCCAAAGACTAAAGGAAACCATATGTCATCACTGTTTTTTTGTGATGGAGCCTAGCCCAAAGTGTGTTAGCATGATCTGAGAATACCTACCACACTGATGGGATGTGCATGAATGATATGGGCAGCACCAAAGACACACTTGCATGGAGCCAAGTGTATCTGAGAGATAGGTTTGGGGCTGTGTGTAGTATTTCATATTTAGCATGGAAGAAAAGTTTTTATTATCTAAGCAAGGCTTTTCAAGATAGCAATTTTAAATTTAGGTTTCTAAATTCTTCGTCTACCTTAGTTCCACTTCAAAAGTCATGGTCTTAAGGGCTGGTACAACAAACTAGATATTAAATTGCATCTTGAAACTCCAATGAGTTTGCAAGTAGATTCATCTTTTTTCAGAGTAACAAGTCTGCAGCTTTAGCACACACAAAAATACCATGATTTAACATTATATTAAGAGTTTGCATTTCCATAATGAGCTGGAGTTAAATTCATCAACACCTATTCATTGGCAAAGAAAAATAAACAAAGACAATACACCTTCAGCCCATTTAGTCTCAATTTCTCCTCTGTCTGCCACTTATGCAGCACAACAGAGCTGATCTGATGCCTATTAAAGTCAATAACAAAACTCCAATTGATTTTGAATACAGAAAATTTCTTCTGCCTGGGTAAACAAATAAACTGCACTTCAAGTTAAACGCTGTTAGCACAAAAGGCAGAGTTCAAACACTAACGGTTAAGCTTGTTAATACTTGTTACCCCTCTGACTAACAGCAACTGGTCATCCTCTGTGCAAATTTGCAAATTTAAAATGGCATTAAAATGACTGTGTGAACAGAGTGCTTCTGAGTCCTGGGAAGCCATCTTGTCCTCTGTATTGTAGCATTTCTTCTTAATTATTCATCTAAGTAAAAATCTCCCTCTGGTTATTCACTGAGAGAGGAATATGTATCTGTCCCTCACTACTCCAATCAAAGCACTTACGCATGCATTAAGCTATAAGGAATTTCCAGGGGGGAGTAGTCACATAATGCTAAGAAACAGCTATATAGATAAGATTTGGATGGTGGCTCAGAGTTACACACATTGGAAATACTTTTGCTAAAATGCAGTTTTAATAATAGGAATGTTTCATTTTAGAGCACACCAACATACCAAAAGAAAAGCATTGCAAACTCTTGAGACTGTCCCCTCTCTTGTGCTGGAATTTTATTGTAGCAGAAGTATTTAAAGGAACTAAGCATTCTTTTTATCCAAAGTCAAATGTTGTCTCTTTTTTCCATAATTATGTGGAAACCTTCCATTAGGGAAAGTAATCTAAACTCATGTTTGGAGTGTGCATGGAGTAGAATAATTATGAAAACATATACAATTAACTTTAGTACTTGAAAACTTATAGTACACCATGGAAGAGTTGTCAATGTGAGGAGTACTGACTGGAAGGATGGAGTATCAGAGACTTCAAGAGAAGTCACAGGAAAACATACAGCTTAGCATTAGGAACAGAGGTATGGAATAAATCACGTGGAATGCCTGAAAGATATTTCTCATGGTACTTCTGAAACTACGAAATATTTATGTTTCCAGTGCCAGGAAATTGCATGCAAGCCCTAGGAATTAGAAGCACAGCTACAAGCATCGATGCCCCACACAACCTAAATGCCAGCAGCAGAACAAGTTGGTGAAATCCCCCCTATAGAACAGGACCTTTCTGCACATCAGAGGAACTTGAAAAGCTCGGTATAACCTGCTTTAATATATCTCAGGGAGTTTTCAGCACAGCTTTTCATGGGAAGAATATAATGCTTTCTAATAAGGAGGGAAGCTGAAGCAGTCAAGATACAGCAGCTTAAAGGCAAAGATTAGAAAGCAGGTCTGCTGGCTCTGTACTCAGTAGTGGAAATGAGGTCCATTCTCTGCCTTGTTAGTCAGTCTATGAACAATCACCGCAGCTGGCAAAACATGGTCTGGAGGAAAGAATGTCCATGCAATAATGATTGAGAGAACAAAAGTACACTAAGACAAATTCTGCACTGAAACAATGTTGGTGCCGTTCGTCTGTACCACAGGAGGGAAGAGAAGGATTTAAGAAACCTGCGCTGTATACCATCCAGAAGAACGGATACTCAAAAAGCAAGGGTGAATCAATAACAGCACACATCCTTAAAGGATAACACAGGCTCATACTTTTGTTGTCAGGGAAATTCCTTCAACCTGTGGAATTGGAAGCATTACTGAGAAAAATGTGAGCTGTGAAAGACAAGATAAAACCATAAATTAAACACGAGATTCTAGAAATAAACATGACCTCAAAACTGCCACTGTGACTAATTCAGCGTTATAAGTACATACCACAATGCCTGTCTTTATTAGATCACCGAGCTTGGCATCATATACCAGCAGGAATTTTAGTTGTGTTATAAAAAAAAACAGAGGCACACAATGAATCTTAAAAGCCTGTGTACAGTATGGACAGATATCTAGCAGAGTCATTGGCAACATTCCAGATGAACAGCTGAAGCTGGACGAATAAGCATTTGATGCCTTTCAGCAGTTGTGTACAGCAACAGGTGGAGAAGGAAGGAAGAACAGGTTTTGCAACAGCGCTCGAGATGGGCCAAGCTGGGCTCTGTTCCTGGCTACAGTCCATCAGTGGGCATCTCTCTGCTCAGTGACATTTTCATGGCACTGCTTCTACGTCAAAGTCCTTACTCTATCTGGTCCTCT
This sequence comes from Phaenicophaeus curvirostris, assembly GCF_032191515.1. Classification (NCBI taxonomy): domain Eukaryota; kingdom Metazoa; phylum Chordata; class Aves; order Cuculiformes; family Cuculidae; genus Phaenicophaeus; species Phaenicophaeus curvirostris. Next base: position 28,330,255 of record NC_091398.1, read on the forward strand.
CCGTTTGTGCTGACAGTGCTTTGGAAAACACCACAGCAGACCACTGAACTCACCTAAGCCTTATAAGAAACTTATAAGACTATGAAATTAGACATTGCTCGGCTGTGTGGTTGTTCAGCAGATCAACTATTATACAAAGGAAACATACTTACCCCTTTCTTTCTGAGGCACTGTATTGACAAAAAAAAGAAAATTGAATGACACATAAAAAAGTTATGGGTTGCTCATTTTCAGTGGGCTCTCTTTCTACCTTGAAATTAATAACATAGCTGGCATAATCAAATACCATAGATACTCAGCTATGGAGCACACACAGCAGTTACACACATTAAAGCACAGAAACACAGAACACATTTCACAGTAAAGTCTCGAAAGCTGTCTGGGATATTTTAATCTATCTTCTCATTGTGTGGTACTGAGAGAAACTCTACAAATGCAAACTGAGATCTTTATCTAATCTGCTAGAGTCAGCAACCTTTAGTAGAAATCTATGTAAGGCTTCTGGTCAGTCCTCCTCCGTGATGTACTAGCAAAGCTTTAAAAGTCTTTAGAGGTTTAGGGGGATGGTTTGTGGGTGTGGGTTTTTTGCTTTTCTTTTTTTTTTACTGAGACTTTGAAGGAGGAAAAAAAAGGAGGAGCAAAGGGCAGAGGGACATCAATGATACTTTCCAACTGAGATTTTTTGTTTCATTGCAGGCTGTTTTTCAGTCAATCTCCATTAAACTGACTATTTCTGTAGCACTGTCCCTCAAATAAGACTTTGGTGAAAAATAATAGTACAGGATTAACACAGCTGTGTCCATGAGTTTGCTTTGTCCACTAGCAATTGCTTGTTCCTCGTGGGCAGAAAGATGAAGGTTTCTTCTAGATCATTTGGTTTATCTCTGGAGAAACTTTTAATTATTTCCCTACGGAATTCAAGTACATGGTCTCCAGCTCCTCACCCTCCAGTATAGTGATCTCCTCTTCCAGTTCCCTGTCTTCAGCTTCTCTGTTGGAGTTTTCAGTGGGACATTTCGACAAATATTAATTATCTGAATGGATTTTACAGTGTGGTAAGTCTCAACTCTGAACTGTCTGTACATCACCTGCAAACGTATGGTTGACTAACACATTGCTGTTTCTAAAGCGGCTGATGAAACAGCTGCTCTAACAGTAATTACCATTCATTTTTTAAAGTGTCTGTTAGCTCAAGAGTTTATGCACTGGCACTGTCATACTAAAGCAGAACACAGGTTTTTTTGGCTTTGATTGATAATTAACTTCTAGGTTTTGGTTTACGAGCTCCATGTGACTTACCCCTGGCAATACTGTACCTGCACTTTTCATACGTGTACAATTAGCTGACTGCAGTGCTCTGGCTGTGATAACCATGTGTTAAGATGAACTGCACCCATGGCTTCAGAAACCCAAAAAGCCTCTCGCCCATTATATTACTTTCTAGTTAACTCATAGGAGAAAGAAGCCGCACACCTCTAGAGGAAGTGGTACGTGCCATCTGCTTCAAGCAAGGAATGGAAGGATACCAGAAAGATGTCATTTCTGCTAGGCTGGCACTGGTGTTGAGTCTGGGCAACCACTGTGGCCATTAGCTAACGTGTAAGGGAGTAGCAAAATGGTGTGAAAACAAAGGTTTCCCAAACACCTTTTCTCCTAGGGAAATGGACTTAATCTCTGGGCACCCACCATGGTTATATCTTGGCAAGGATAATGGCTATGAATGACAACAAAGCTTTGCCAACCATATCCTGGGTTGCAGCTAAAGAAGCATGGCCAGCTGGTTGAGGAATGTGATTTTGCCCCTCTATTCTGCTCGGGTAAGACCACACCTGGAATACTGTGTCTTCTGCTTTCCCTTCCTCTGCAGCCCTCACTGTTCTCTGACAAGATCTGCCACCATGCTGATCCAAGGATGTGTCGCAGCACAGAATTCCTTCCTTGCACATGTACGTACATTACCTTCTAACAATTGTACATCTAGTGCATGCAACCGGACACAGGACTGGTGAGCCATCAAGTTGTTCATCCATCCCAAAACAACATGACAGCCACAAACTCTTCAGTAGTGGGGTAGACCGGAAAGATTTGGCAAGCGCTGACTTACTTTTTTAACTGCACCCATTTCTGGTTCCCGAAGCACAGACGTATACACGTTTCTTGGTGATCCTCTGCCTTTCCTCCGTTTGGGTAGGACTTTTCATCTAGAAGCATAGGCTTACATCAAACATGAAAATAGTGCCCATCATTAACTGATTAGGGCCACAGAATACATTGTAACTGAAACATGCTTTCCATGAAAGGAGCCAGCAATCACTTATAGACTTAAGTTGACCACTCATAGCACTAGGTTGGCCCCCTTCTGGGCTGAATTTGAGCTTACAGTCTTCATAATTTAAAAGAAATAATTTTGTGAATGATGCCATGACATTGATGCTTTGATTTGTTCATAGATATACTGGTCTCAGAGGACAGAAATAGGTCAATTCTTTGGAGTTCTAGCAAAAATCTATCAGAATCCCATGTAACAGTGAGCATTTTAAGGCATCCATGAATTAAACATTCAGTAGGCATTAATGGATCAATGTCATCTTAATCACCAATTTATCAGTAATTAGAAATTAAAATATGCAAAATAAATGGCATATAATAGAAGTGTAATTGGTCATTCAGTGTAAAAAATGATGTTAGGAATGTAGATAAAGTAGGTTTCCCATGACTAATCAGATATTCCAAATTCCATTACCGCTTTGTAATATGTATTCACATTTTCCATGACATGGGCATCTTTAATATCTATAGTGCATAATTGTATTTGCCATAGAATGATGGAACAAGATCACTTGGCATATAATGCCTGAACATGATTCCACATCTGATGTTTTCTCTTTGCAGAACACTTATCATTATTAATAATGTAAGGCATTAGATTTTTGAGCTTGCCTAGCAAATGTCGGAGCCAATGCTCTGCTCAGTAAAGAACTCTTTGTAAGCAAAATACCAGCCATGTGTAGAGACAAGAAACCATCCTAAGGGTAGTTGCATAGTTAAAATAAACCCCCTCCAGCATCTTACACTGTGTCAAAATATGACCATACTCCCATTAGTGGGAAATTTTACTTTGTGGAGACACATGTATTTCCTAGCCTCTCACGACCTCCACAGCTATTCTAGACCTTCTTACTCCTGCATCTACCCTTTCTCTAGAGCTGGCATCACCTTCAGTATAGGTCTTATCTCTTCCCTCCTAGTTGCGAATACCTATTTGACATTCTAGTCAACCACCTCTTTCTACTCTGGAACCTGTGAATACTTCTTTGTTTTATTTAATTCACCTGGAAACTTCTTTCTTTCCAAGTCTTGTGCATAAGGGAAGACATACTTTTGTAACATTTCACTGAAATCTCTTAAAACTCCATCACTGCTTTCCAAATGTCTCTGAACTCATTCCACTCAAGCAGCAAAAGTAAAAGCATCTGTTCTACTTTGTCACTTCTTCCAAACAGCAGATAAACTGCAAGCAGATTTCCTATCCACAAATACCATATTTCCAAGGTAGCATAAGGAGTGTTTTAAGAACATCGTCTCATTCTGCAGCAAAAATCTCAATCTGTTGCTTAGGATACATATGTGGCTTTTCCACAGTTCTTAAGTTGGGATGTGGTTGAAGATCTTTCTGGGTTTCCCAGACTCTTTCAACCCTGCCAGTAAGTGTTTTAAAGAATAACATCTAGTGGAATGTTTGACTTCCCTTAATGACCACCTGCAGAGGCATCTTCACAAATATGCAATCTGGTCAAATGCAGTAGCTTGAGATCACCATGCTAGTTACATTTCTCCTTGTTTCTTCTCATTCATCTCATGTCTGTTCTCAGTGGCCACTGTAGACATAATTACACAACCACATTCTGCAAAGACAGTAACTTAAGCGGTAAATAATGCAATTGACATGTTTTTCTCCTACACTTAAAACTTTTCTGATTATGCAGAAAAGTTCCAACCTCATAAGCACAACCAGTCAAGTTTCATTATACTCAACCATGTAAACAGACTTATTGTAATCAATTTGATTATACATGTGTTTTTCATTAACCACATAAGTGATTGCAAGATATGGGTCTTTGCACATAAATTCTTCCCTCCACCTGTAAAAGTAGTGGAAATAATAACAGCTGTTGAACATTATACTACTACATTTGTCTCAACTGTTTAAACAGCAGCCTATTAAGTCAAGAAATAAGTACTCATACAAGAAAACCTTTGTCAGCAAACCAGTGGGACCTTGATCTACACAGACTGCTATTATAATAGAAAATCTGTCTCTTACAGGTTTTCTTTTAAATAACATATCCTCAGAATATTGGGGTTTTCAAGACTTTTTGTTTAATACACAAGACATTTTTCAGGGATTTTGTTAGGTTTTTTCGGGGGAGCCTTTTTCATTAGTTGTTGCTGTCGCTAACAGTCAATCTGTGGTGGTGTGGATGGTCCAGAAGTGGTGTCCTTCTCTGTGCTTCAGTAGATTAAATATAGTATGAAAAATATAATGCAATCATATAAATCAAAATTCCTACTGTGTGTATTATCCCAGATCAAAAGAAAAAATACAGAGTTAAAGGAGGCCCAGAGAAAGTTGATTAGAATTATCATGAAAACTGATCTAAAAAGAATGCAAAACACTGAGCTTTTTTATCTTCTGGAGAATAATAAGGCAGACTACACAAAAAACACCCCAAACATATATACTTCTAAATGAAGCACTGAAAACTACTGTTCTTAAATATAAAACAAAAGGAACGATCATTTAAATTCAAAGGGAACTACTGCAAAAGAAAAATGTTTTGTTTAAGGAAGACAAACTTATGTTAGAAGAAGACACCCTTAGTTACTGAATAAAGTGACACTCATTGCTACAGGTGCTCACTGTTACCAAGTGTAGCTCTGAGAGAGAAATGGGCATTTACTCAGATGAAAATATCTAGAGGCAATAATAACAACAAAAAAAAGCCTCACCTCATGTTTCAGGGTTAAATCAATTCCAAGGCAATACCAACTAGGGTGGCTGTGAACCATTCCACATCTGCCAGCCATAAGATTTCTCATTCCCTCTTTTGTATCACACAGGGCTACCCACTGTCAGCCAAGAGCCTGATTTGAAGTTCCCAGTTATCTTTATGCTGCAGATATTCTTATCATGCATTTGCTTCAAACCACGGCCAACGCAGAAAATGTTTGATGAAAGAAAATCTTTTTACTTTTTTGCTGAAAGAAAATAGAAGTTAAAGGAAGAAAAATCTCAGGTGAATAGACCATCCTCATTTGCTCTTTGCTACTGGTTCTTCTACATCAGCTCTTAGAAGGTTTTCAGGCAGATGTAGGACAGAAAAGAACATTTTACACACAGAAATAAAAAATGTTGAGGAAGCCACTTACTAAATTTCAAGTATCACTTTACCTCTCTGACTCTTGCAATGCAACTGTCCTGTATTGAAGTGCCACACTTAAAAAGTTCTCAATAAGATTGCACTTACCACCATCAACTGAGGTGAATCATAATCCAGTACTCTCACAGACTGCAATTGCCTTCCAAACAACTTCCATCATTCTTCCTGCAAGCATGACCAAAGCGATTCAGAAGTTTTGCATTATTTTGTTTATCTCCAGCGCTCACTTCACTCAGTCTCCATCTCAAGCTATTTTGGTAGACCTTCTGTAATTTTTCCCCAGTGATATGGTATATTTATGGGCATATCAGTACAATAGCATCTTTACTGTTTGTTGTTTAGCTGAGAAAGGAATAATTGAAAGTATTTTAAAAAGAGAAATTAAAAAATATTTATTTAGAACTCATATATTTTTATTTTAGAAGAAAACAAGCAGGTAAAAACCTTTAGTGCTGAAATAATATATGTCCTTGTGTTACCTAGGAAAGTAATACATAACAGCAAGAGATGATGTCATACAGGTTGAGTTACACGTATTCAGAACATTGACACAATACTCTAAAGCTTCTTGTTGAAAAGTTATAACGTGATGTTATTTAAGATACTGACTTATAAATTTAAGCTAGCAACTGTAATGCAAAAGCACATGCCATCAGCCTATAATTTCACAGTTTTATAAATATACAAAAAAGTGGAGGATGAGCAAAACTGTTGCAATGCATTTGCAGGGGGAGGCTTCAATGTCGGCTTGACATGCACTAGTCTGGATTAACACCTGATCCATGACCAGTCTATCTGAACGCTGTGTTCAAAGAAGAGTAGAAACTATATTCAGCAGAGGAATATTGCATACCTGTATGGAGTTAGAAGAGCCAGGTATAGAAGTGGAGTAGCTTCTACTGTTTAACAGCAGGTGACCTATACTGAGGATTTTGCCCAGCTTGAAATTGGGGTCAGCTTAACTCCAAGAGAGGAGGCTCACACTCTGCCCAGCTTTAATTAATGCAATTTAAAGATATGCTGAAACTAAAAAAGAAAAAGAAAAATCCCCAAAAGCTTAAGCTCATGATCTCTTATTTCAAGAGCAATCAGAAATAAAATTCATCCAAGTCTTCCAGAACCTGAAACAGTTGAAGTTGAATATAGTTCCATATATGAGTAATAGGTCAAATAATGGAATGACCAGGGCTTGCTGCTAATTGCTTAACACATCCTCATTACCTGAAGTGCAACCTCACACATTTTCGTGAAATGACACTCTCTAACTAATGTTCTGCAATTGTCTTTAGTTGAAGTAGGATATGCACTTTGTATAGGTTACTTGGTTTAGGCAAAATAAAATGTTAAGGAAAAAAAAATTATTTTTTTTTTAATCAAGGCATTAACTTTTGCTGACCTATCTCAGGTTCCTGATTTTATACAACATAAACTATCAAAATATTACAGGACACTACAATCCAGAGGGGTATAAACTGAGGCATTCTGGTCACTCTCATTCCAAAATAAAAACAAACAATGTAGCACTGAAATTTCCTGTGAGTTCTCCAGCTAATCAGCACTTTATATAAGCATGCAGCAGCTATTTTGATGTCTTCCTCCTAGATCAGGCTACAGTGTGCTTAAGAATAACTGAGATATACTTAATGGAAAACTTTCACCATTACTTTGAAGTAACCAGAAGAGTGACAAGAGTAATAATTAATATCTCTGTGCTTCACAGTGAAATCGGATGCACAGTTTATCGAGAGTCTCTGTATGTAATTTTCCCATTAACAATTCTGCAGACAGAGCGTTGATAATTGTGCCTGTGGTGAATCCTGATGAGGCATATTTGCCTGACATTGTTGAAGAAGGGGGAAAATGAATATATGCATTTTAAATTTTTATGATTGCATCTTTACTGAAGTGTGGGGGCCTGAAGTTTCATGACTGTTTTCATGCAATTGGTTCCACTTAGGAGAGATAACATGTTGAAATGCGGTGTGCTGAATGTTTCCCAGGTAATTGGAATTCAGTCAACAACAACACTGGGCATTTTCACAGGTTTTAAATAAAAAGGCTTATCTTCCTCTCATATTATGGGATATGAAGCATCATATTATACAACATCATGATCCTGGATGACAGCCTCTCAAACAGAAATTAAAAAAGTTTACTTTGCTTGGTGTACTACTGCTGAATTTGGATCATGCAGGCACATTAAATTGTATGCATGTGCAGTCAACACTTCCCAGTTCCATTGCTCACATAAATGACCACATTCATTCCTGATACAACTGTTGATTTGTACAGCATTTCAGACCCCTCCAGGGTGAAGCTGAGCCACTGTTGGTGCCGTTACCCTCACTGTGCATACTTCTGCAGAGCTGTTGGTGGGAGAACCCACAAGGAAACAATGGACACTGTAGAAAAACTTATAGCCTAACTGTCCTAGTTTAGCCCTCCCCGGCTGACAGGTGAAAACTAGGCAGTGTAGTTCCAGTTCTTCCCCCCAGGAAAAAGGGGAAGGAATAAGGGAGAGACACTTACAGGTTGCAAATATTCTAAAAGCAGCTTTAATGAAACAACACTAACAATAAAAAAGGAAAGATAATATTAATAGGAAAATAATCCAATATATGCACACATTCATACAAAACAAAAACTGGGCTCTACCGATGACAATCACATCATGACTGATGTGGCAGGGTAGCCACTGGGGAAGTCACGGACTGGACTTAGCAGCAGAAGGGAAGTTGATTCAGGAACTGGATTCAGGAATGCACAGATTGGGATCAACGGCAGAAACCAGATTGAGTCCTACTCAGATGCTGGCCACAGAAGGAGAGCTTGACCCTTACGATCTTTCAGCTTTATACTGAGTTTGATGTGCATAGAATGGAATGCTTTGTTGTCAGGTTTGGGTCACCTGTCCTGTCTGCTCTTCCCCACAGCAGTGGTCTTTTTTGCCCTTCCATAAATGGCACCTCAACAACTTTAACAATGGTCTTGGTTTCTATAGAAATAAGTATAAACAAGGGTCTCTCTGCATACCATCCATCCCATTACCTAGTAAAAATATAACTATCAAGCGTTATTACTTCTAGGAGCAGACATTGTCTGAAAAACATGTTCTTCAGGAAATTCAGCCACTTAGAGATCATTTAACTGAAAAGTTAGAGAATTGGTTCTGGTTTAACTCAAACCAGAACAATAACTTTAGACTGCTGGAAAAAGAGCTCTGAAGGTTGTCATGGGAAACACTGCCTGGCACTCGCTGATACTTCCACTAAATTAATGTCTTTCATGTTAGAACAAGGCAACGAGAGGTGAGTTAGCTGACTGGAAAGAAAGGAAGAATATGCAGCTATTGAAACCTTAAATCATGTCTTAGACAACATTCAAATCAAACTATGATACTGAAAGCTGAAGGTAAATTTTCACATTCTCCACCATTTAGTTCCTACACAGCTTCGAAGAAGATGTACAGAATATTCTTCCAGAAAATTTGGTTTCCCAACTGTTCTTTGTAGGCAGGGAACAGCTGTCTTTCTGAGTATTTGTATGCACTTTGTAAAGTAAGGAGCCAAGGATGGGATCCCATACTTCTGAGAATGGGGTAAACTACATACTGCTGGTATTTTACAAGAGGCATTTTCACAGAATTATTCATTTTCCTGAATATTTGCCTTTAGCTGGACTGTTGAAGGGGTAAAGTAAAATTTAAGTTTAAGACATTAGAAATAGACTTTAAGCCCACCACTGTTGCCCACTTGACGTGCCCTCTTTTTACAATAGAGGACAACTGGACTTCCTGGATGTGTCATAGAAACCAAAACCCAAGACATATCTTTCAGTCTAATCCTTTAGATGTAAAACTAAACTTCTGTAAGGTTTTTCTCTCTAATGAGGATACCAATCCAGCTACAAAATTTATCCAGCAAATGCAGTAAAATATGAGTAGAGCTTCACATCTCTGCATGATGGGGCTGTCTGTGTTAATTTCTGCACTCCAATGTAGATGCTGAATTATCCATGAAGTCTAACTTAGAGTCTCATAACTACCCGCTAAGCTTCAGTTAAAATCTAAAAGCTGCTACTAGCTGAAAGTGATTTGATGACTTGAGTAGTAAGGCTGGATTTGGGGACAAATACCTGCCTAAACCCTGACATTAGATACAGAAGCATCTGTGTCAACTTCCCAAGTGAAAGGACCATAACAATCCAATTTAAGGACTATGTTTTACATATCTCTCGAGCACTTCCTTCCTCTGCAGCTGCACAAGGAGACATCTTTTCTGCAAGAGAATATAATGCACAGTGCTAGATGCTTGGTTTGTATTAACCATTAGAGCTCAAGTGTAGCCAATGTAGGTACCTGTTTCAACTTGGCTGAACATCTGGGTCCTTGGCATCTGGCACTATAGGAGATAATTTTCTTTGTAGATTATACTTAAAAGAACAGATTATGCTCTTTTGTTCATTATTTCTGTGTATTTAAAAGTGAAATAAGCAGAGAGAGATTTCTAGCCAGAGACAGTATTTTACAGGCACAATCTGTAACCTGCTAAGGCATCCACTAAAGTAGCAAGGGAAATGAAAAGCTTCTGCCTGTGTTTTTGCTACTTCTTAGCAGACAGATGCAAACCAGCATAAATCCTCACCCACCAATATCTTATGTCTTTCTCTCTCTCCCCTAAGTTTATTTTTAATGCTTCAGAAGTTATTAGTGGGCTATCTCAGCTTCCTCTCTCCATCTTCACTCCTGTATATCGCAATGAAAAGATCAGGAAAGAGAGACATGGCAGGGATTAGGGCAGGATGCTGAGGTAAACAAAGAATTTTTTTCCCACTTCATTGAGCACATGTCATTAATCTTTGATGTTATGAGATTAATCTGCACATGAAACAGAAAACCCACTGACTGATACTTCCCTGAAACAGATGCTCTAAATGCAAAATACCAAAGAGAAGCACTGTGCAAAACAAAGGCAATCTGGTGCCCTTCCTGAAGGACTAAGATACAATGCATAGTATTCTCGAATGGTTGATACAACCAGTCTACATACACTGAATCACCTGTATGGTAAGACCATTTTCTCAACATACTCATAAGACTGCTTGGTTTTGTTTGTTTTTTCTAGAAAGGAATACAATTTGCTACGTATCTAAGCAGCCTCTCAACCCTGTCTGGAATTCCTTTATGTCACTCTACACAAAATAAAAGTAAGACAAGTATAAATATTTCTCTTTTCAAAGCAAGGGTTCCCTGGGATGTAGTACGTGCCAAAGTTGCAGCTTTGTTATTTAGTGAGTTATCTACTGTTACCTACTTTTAATCTACTTTCTTCCCTAACATAGGCAGCATCAGGCCAGCTAGAAGACAATTAGTCTCCAGAGACAGCTCTCCACACACCTGTGTTGCATTGCAAGGAGCATCCACCCAGCCTGAGCTCATACTTCTTTTGAAAATCGTTTAGGTAAGAAACATTGAAGCGATTGCAGGAAGAATTGACTCCTAGCTGTCCAATGCTGCCGCAGAGTAGGTGGGACGTGTTAGACATTCAGCCCTACCACATGGAGTGACAGCCTGTTCCCACAATATGTAACGTGACCTAGAGTCTGACTTCAGAGTCAGGGCAGAGCAAAATGTTTCCTCAAATTGTGCTGAGTGAGCTGCTCCAGAGCTGCTGTGGAGAGGTGCCAAAGCACCAGTGTAGACAGAGCTGATGTGAGATCAGGTCTGAGACCTCTGCAGGGGCTAGAAGAGCAAAAACCACAATGGTCATACACGATACTCTGCACAGCCACGGGGTTTAGGCTGATAGAGTATATTATATAGATTTCGGAGAGTAGTACAGTTATTTACTACTTGTACTCCAGCAGCACCTTAAAAATGGTCAGAAAGGCTTGTACTACAGGGAAGCTGTAATTTCTGACTTGCAGAAACTGTTCAACAGTATTTAAAAGCATAACAGCACAAAACAAACTTTTTAAAAAAGAACAGGCCACTGGGGGAGATAAAGAAATCCAGGAAAGTACTGCTCAGTATTATTTATACAAATCTCTTTCCCTGCTCCTTCCAGAGGATTACAGTACCAATTTGTAAACTACTATGAACCACTATGAAAGCAAATTGCCTTAACAAGAGAAAATTAGCTAAGGAAAAATGTAGCTTTCTAGTGCGGGAGCAGGTAAACTACTTTCAAATCAAAAGTTCAATTAAATCTGAAAGGAAAACAAATCCATCAATGTCTATTCAATTTGAACCAAAGCCTGGAGGGACATTCAATTTGGTTTCAACTCTATCTGTGTGTGTGTGTATATATATATTTATGGTCTTTAAGTCTTGGGGTCTTTTTTTCTCTCAACATAAGATTTGCACTTGGCTATCTAATTTAATTTCTCTTTCATGCATACATTCATTTCTAAAAAAATAGTTGAAGTCTTCTGGTAATCCTTTAGTTGCTCATTCATTTTGAATTTTCTTGTATTAGTTTATTTTTTGTCTTACAATCTATAATATTTTTCACTTCACTTACTTAACATTTGATATTTTAGTAACAACAGTGATGCCACACTGAGATTGTTCAAATGGAGCCTAGCCAACTTCACTGTCACAGACCCTTCTTTGCAGTGGGAAACTGTAGAAACATATTCCCATGAGCCGTGTTGGATGTTGCAGTTACCATAAAAGCTGAACAATGTCTTGGGATAGTAGGCTAATTGAGACAAATCACAGGAAAAGAGAAATATAGGAAACCAATGTTAGGCTTACTGTTACTATTCAAAGTGCATCTTTAGTGGCAAGGGTCTGCTACATAAAATAAAAAGTCAAGGCAATGTATAACTGACATGTCCAGGGAAAATTTGACTACCTTGAGAGTGCAAAAGATGTTGTTTCCCAACATGGCTATCTTTCTTCCACCACTGCTTCTCTCAAAATGTGCAGATTGCAACTTTCCCTTGGCTATAAACTGGGTTTTATTTCATTTTATATTAGTTGTTTATGTTGTGAGATTTCTACATGGACAGAATCTCCTGCTAAGCTATGTGAATAGGATAGTTTCCATTCCCTGTTTAATATCAGCTCTGTACACATTAATTACTTTTATATGCTGGTGTCCCTTGAAGTCCCCATGTAAAATAAAGATCTCATAAATACACAGTCAATGTTCTGAAGAAAAGAAGACTCAAGAACTGATCCTACCTTTTCTCTTAGAGAAGTAACTTAATTGAAACATTGCTGTAGTGTTACAAAAAATTGCAGATGATTTTATTCTGTCCTTTTATCTTTATATCCTTTTAATTATCCCCATAAATTAATTAACCAGTCAAACGCTTGAGGTTGGTGTGGGTTTTTTTTTTTTAAAAAAAAAGAAGAAAAGCTGGGAAAGATAAAAATAAACTATACCACTGAGAGTGTGAAAGCCTTGGAACTTTTCTACATGGTGAAGTTGATCCAGAGCTATGAGTTTGCATTCCTTCAAAACTCCAAGGTGGCAATTTACAGGAAACTAATATTGGTAACAAACCCCACAGGTCTTTTAGGGGCTTTCTCCTGCAGTGTGAAATTACACTTGATTTGTTGGATCCCTAGTGTTTTCATTCAAGTAATCCATTACTGCAAAAGAGACTGCAGAAACTAGCAAAACTTGTGATGTCTCTTATTCTTCACCACCATTTACTCAAAATTCTTGCAATGCTTTTCTTTCATTCTCAAAGTCAAACACCAGGAAATGTTTTGTACCCTGGCATGTGTGATATGTGCCTTGTATATTCTATAGGACTTCTGAACTCAGAACTCTGCTGAATAGATGCTTACAGTTATGGCACACAGGACTTTGTATCCCAGTTTGAACCTTCCTTTCCTCTCTTCCTTTGGTTCAGAAATCCGTTGAAAAACTACTCGTGCTCATAAAACAATTGCAGTCAGAAAACTATTGACAGTCCTCCTGCTAACCTATTGAATTTGGCAGTCGTCATACTGTACTATGGAGAAAAGCACACAGGAACCAACTGACAATGCAGCTGGGTCAACAGAGGTGATATTCATGCCTTGCTCTGGGAGACTATGCAGTTATTGTAAAATTGTCCAAATGTCACGAAGCACTCAGCTGGAGACTTGATTTTTAGTTGGTTTGTTTAAACTGTTTTTTGACTGTATCTTTAATGGCATACAACAACTCCAGGGCTGGGTTACATTAAAGATTTAAATATGTCAAGCGCTCAATTGAAGTGTCACAGGCCAAATAAAATTCCAAGTGCCTGAAAGAAGGTGATTTTTCACATGCCTAATATTTTAAAGTGAAAGTGTGTGGGAAGAGAAATGGTTTTGCTTTTTCCACTCAGTTCAACATATTTAAGTACTTCTTTATGCAGGGAAAGGAAAGACCAACATTCTTAGTGTTTCAAAAATCACTGGAAAGTCACCTTTTAGCAATTTGTGTCTTTAAGACAGATGTTTGATGAATTTCCTTTCATTTTCTGCTTCACAGCAAATTTTCAGTTAGTAAGTGAGTTTCAACTACTTATATAGACTCTAGTGACTAAATTTAGCATGGGTGTGCCTGCTCTGTAAGTCAGCTAGAGAGCTGTGAAGCTCCACGTCAAGCTTGAGAGATATTTGCACTACAGTGAGTATTTGATTATATGTTGAGGAAATCTATTCCATGTGTCTTTTCATATTTTATGCCCAAAGACATTCTCAGCGAGTGGAGGAATAAGCAAAAGCTAATTTTGTACTTTTGACCACAAAAGACACCATATTCCTTTTTCATGGACTGCAGTACAATTCTACAGCAGTTCTCCTGTGGTCAATAATAACACTATGGTCTTATACAAGTGTATAGAAAGAAGAACTCAGGTCAAAGACTTAATGTTTCTTGTCCACACATCTGTAGGCTGGGTGCACTCTTAGCTCATATTTGAACAACTAAGAGGCTTAACAATTAATATGCAAACACTGTGGGTGAATGAATTTGTGTCTTTTGCCTTCTTGACCTCTTTGACTGAAGCAAGCTAAATGAGAGCTTGTATTTAATCATAGAGGAGCTCCCCGAGGAGATAGTGTAACCTCTGATACTCTTCATGCCATCACATTAATTAGATGTCCCCTTCACAGAGGAACAAACAGAATGCTTCATTCACATTGTTAGGCTTTCGCAGATCTTCCCCATGGGGTAAAAATTCTTTAGAAGAATTCCTGTCCTTCATGTGTCAAATTCCAGCCTAACATCTTGTAGAGTTGTTTTACATGGATTGATCTTTTCGTGCATTGTCCAGCCTGGCATAGTAGAGCCTCTCACAAGGTTTAAAAATGGTAGGTACATTAAGCTGCCTATAAAATTTTAGCATAGCTATTCTGACTTAAGGGGAAGGTAGAAGTAAAAAAAGAGAGTAAATAACATAATTTCACAATTTTTCTGAGGCTTCTGAGCTTTCAGTAAGTCTGGATGTAAAAATGTGGGAAGATAGCAAAAAGATGTCTTTTGTGAATTAAAGGAACTTTTAAGAGTGAAATACTTTAAAAACATGCCAGATTTCTTTCTAGAATCCTATGGCTAAACAATGTCTTATTAAATAATAGCTTGGAGAAAAGTAATTCCAGGTTATCCTAAAATTCAAATTTATTTTGTTTATAATTAAGAAAAATAGATGAATAAATTTCTTTATATCTCTGCTCATACCATGTCACTCTAGGCTAGATTACACTGATTCAGCGTGGTTGATTTTAGACAGGATTACTCAGGCACCTGCTGGAACAGAGTGCAGTTCTTTGACTTCTGCAGAGCTTAGGCTGCCATGAATATATTGAATCGTACCTAAGTGGTTCACTAAACTTCTGAATTTACTATACAGTTTTAAGAGCTTGATCCTCATTTTTGAAGCAACCAGTTGGTCACATGTCTACTCAAGGAACAGTAGCATTTTGATCCATTGTAGGCAATGAAATATATACCCCTGGTGAAGATTTCAAAGATTAGAAAAGTCAACAAGATGAAACTCATTTTCCAGTGGATCTGACAATGACTCAGAACTTACAAACTGAATGTGAAGTCTGGTACCAGGTTATCCTGTTTTTAGACAGTCTTTACAAAGCAAATGATACTTTCAGTATTAAAAAAAAAAAAAGGAGGAAGCCATGAAAATTTCATTAAACTGAGTCATGACATTGCAGTTGACATTGTTTTTATATGGAAGATACATATATAGTATAGTATTTTACAGCTTAAATGAATCCTTAAAAAGTGTGTGCTATCCCTATTGCTTGGACAGATGAAGCAAGGCATCCAAGTTCCCTGGTGGTTTTCTGTTATAACATGCAATTGCTATCAGTATGTCTGTTATGGTCATCTCCCAATGGGTTAATTAATGCTGTTTGGGTCCTAAAATAAAAGAAACATCTGAGTGGTGCTTATATAATTGGCAGTGAAGATCAGGCTCATTGAAAATTTTTTATAATCTCTTTTTGCCTTTTGGGGGTTTGCTTAGGGTTTGGGTTTTTTTCCTATTATGAGAAGTGAGATTTAGATATGCTGCTGATTTTCCTCATGGGAATTGCAGACCTGACACTTCATGCTCTGTGGGGCAGATTCCCTGCTGCATGTTTTTTTTCTATTTTATGTAAAAGACTCAGCTTCTGTGAAATATCTGTGAATATTGTCTCCAGCAAAGCTAATTTCATTTCCAGATTGCTTACT
This sequence comes from Phaenicophaeus curvirostris, assembly GCF_032191515.1. Classification (NCBI taxonomy): domain Eukaryota; kingdom Metazoa; phylum Chordata; class Aves; order Cuculiformes; family Cuculidae; genus Phaenicophaeus; species Phaenicophaeus curvirostris. The sequence goes on from NC_091398.1 coordinate 28,346,378, forward strand.
TCCTGAAACACCTGCCTTTGGTTTAGTCCTCATATTTTTGTCCATGCTACCAATCGTGAACTGCTTTCCAGTCAAGAATTGTCTATTCGTATTTAATAGGGTTAACATTTATACATACTATCTCAGCTGACTGAAAGAGAAGAGAAAAGGATTTAAAGTCTGGTTAAAGTGAAAATTCACAGATTCCCCTACCAGGATGGACTGCATTTTGCAGAAACTTAAAATAGCCACCTGCCCATGTCACTGTTTCTCTCTCACGTATCATGAAAGAGGTGTAAGAAGTAGTTGGTAGAATTATTTCATTTTTCATTACATTAAATCCAAGTGCAAGACATAATCGGTTTAAGATAACAAGCTAGAGAGAATAGTTAACAAGGAAATCCATAACAAGTTAAGGATTTTCTTTAGATTAATACCATGTTTGTGGCAATGTACAGAAAATATGACCAAAATGCAAAAAGAAAACAGGAATGCTGGAACATCTGCACCTTCCTGACTAATTCAGTAATTTGTCTTGAATCTCTGCATTTGGCATTGTGTTTAATCAGAGACAGAGTTATGTTCACAACTCTCTGAGACTGTGTATTCTCTGACTCACACTGAACTTGTCCTTTTAAATGCAGATTGTCTTTTCCTGACATTCTGCTGGCTGGGTCTTAGATAATTGGCTCGGTCTCATGCAAATCCTCTGAAAGTTGCAGAGACCATATACCAGGTTTAAGATTATTCTAATAATGAAGGTATGCTTCTTCCAACCTCCTCAATCAATGCTGTTTTTATCAATACTCAAAATACAGGGAACACATGGAATAATGGGGGAGGGGGAAAGACATGCAGAGTATATGCTCATTATCAGCCCTTTTTACTCAGATTTATAAATAGATCCTAAATATAGGTCAACACCTGTCATGCAGAAAACTCAAGAATACACTCAGTTAAAATTTCAAGAGTAGATCATTCCAGCTTGGTTTTGCTGCCGTTCTTTTAAAGATTGAAGGGGGTGAATGAGTTCTTTTGAGAAGGAAGGGGAAGGTATAGGAATTTGGGTTTTATTTTGTTTTTACATTGCTCGTTCAGTCAGTATTTATAAATGTCATTTCTGTCGATTGGCATTTTATTCCCTCAGGCCACTGCAAATGAATTGCAATTGTTTTAGCTGCCATTCAGTTTAATGAGAGATTTTAGGGGAAAAAAATATCCCACACATAATTACACATAGGCATTTCTCTTTCGGATATAAAATTAAATACCTCCTTCTCTTGGTGCACAGGGATATTCATCACGAAAATAATCCAGTCTACTGTTTGCTATCAGCTATAACCAGATGGCTCCATTGGTGTGAGTGGCGCAAGAGTAACCTCTACTGCCATAGGACAGAGCTGCCCAAAGAATTCCTTTTGCAGCTGGGTACAGTGAAGAATAAAAGATCAATGTAGGTAATAAAAGGAAAATTAGCTAGTGAAGGAAAACACAAAAACAACACAAAAGCCCTGACTGTTGTCTAAATACCTTTTTATCTCTTACCTCCTGTAAAAGATTTATGACTCCAACACTGGTTTCTTAAGACCGTACAGGTAAGGGCAGCCTTGAGAACAATCTGGCCCCCTTCAGCATTATGTCAGTGTAACAAACCACTCCATCCAAATTTTCTCCTATCTAAGCACCAGCAAACATAAGCAAAAACAGCCCAATTTTTTTACTTCATGCTACTAACAAAGGTTTCTCAAATCTTTTACCTGATTTCCCATGCAGCCATGGCTGGGACTTCACCTGGTCATTGTCTCAAAATTTCCCTAAACTTCTTGCCAGGCATCCCTGAAATTCTGATGTAGCAAGCATATCAAGGCTTTCTGCTGCTATCCTGCAGTCCTTTTACCTCTGCTTATACATAAATCTGCATTCGCCCAACCCGTCTCTCACCCATAGACACGGTAGTCTTGTACAGCTGAGAAGTCTAGAAAACACTGGGATGATTGTACAACCAGTGCCTCATTCACCTGTCTCAAAGCAATTCACTGTAGAACTGAGGGGAAGAGATTTACCAATAGGTTAAAAAAAAAAATTACATTTTCTATAATCTATAATCTATTACATTGCTCTGTTTACCAATGTAGAATATGTTGAGTATACAAATGTCATAGTATTAAGTCACTGGCAAAGATAAACCCAAGAAGCCCATTACCCAGTCTGTTTGATTAAGCCATACAACATTCAGTAGAAATCCCGCTATTACTGCATGATGCTGTAATCTGTGGATAGGACATAATCATATTCAAATTTATACAGAACATCATATTGCCTTTGAGTAAGAAAAGTTAATTTATACTTCACCAACCTTTTGGTTATGCATGTGTGTGCATCAAGTTGCTCCAGGCTCCAGGTAAATGATACAGTCTAGACTTCAGATAGTTCATTAGATCAATATTCTATCTCATTACATGGATGGAATTCACAGCATCCTCCAAAGCCCAGTTTCATTTCTTTCACCTCTCAAATTAAACTCTACCTTAAAGGTTTAGTTGATTGATGACTCCGTTTTATCTGATGATGGTCTTCAAGGCACATGTGGCAGTATATCTTATCCTATTAGTAAAGATCATTAGCTACAGCATAATTGCCTCTCTATGACACATAATAGTTTCCACTATTATTATCGTTCCTGTCCTGTAATTCAATTTCATGATTATGATTTAACAAATCAAGGGGCATGGCAAACAATATATTTTAGCCATCATTTCAAGTAAAGGCAAGTTGCTGACAAGATACATAGGGTGGTGCTACACAAGACATTTTTCCATTTGACTCCCTATGGTTTATAGAAAATTCTGACTTCATTCTCTTCCATTTATTAACACAGAAAAATACTGAATCAGATAAAAATGGCTAGATTATGCATTCACTGCATTCTTTGTCCTCTTGTTTCTTTAGGAAAGCAACAGTAACTTGCTAGCAGCTTTCCAAACATTGGACATAGCCTTTGTTTCATGATCAGGATCATGAAACAACGACACTATGTATAATTTGCCCAGTTAAGATTTGTCTAGAGGACATCTATTCCACAAGTCTTCTCTCAACACTCTCCAGCTAGCTTGAAGCTTACAGGAGCAAACTCAATATCATCCCCAACAATATGCCATAAGAAGAAGGGGGACCAAAGTAAGGGTAATGCTCTTGCCCTTGGGACAGAATGCATCAAGAAATATATATGAATACTGAGAAACGGGTTTCTTCACCAATTTTAAAATGTATTTATGGACTAGTCACTGGGCATGTACATATGTGCACAGAGACAGTGAGCCCAAGATGCACTCAGCTCCATAACTTATCTAGGATTTCACCTACAACAGTATTTTCCTGTAATTCTGATGGTCACATCTGGGCCGTTTCTCCTAGGCTACCAATTTATCTCACTCCTTAACAAGCAGACCAATTAAATCATTTCCCTTTCTCACTTGATTTCACTGGAAGTAGCAATAAATGTAACCAACTAGGTAAGAAGCTTCATGAAAGCAGATTAAAACTCTCAAAGTTGTTGAGGAACAACTATGAAAGTCTATTGAGGTCCTATCTGAGTTTGCCACTACCCTTGCAGCTGCAATCATCTTTTCCTCTTATGTACATGGTTTAGGAAGGTTCTGCTGGAAGGAAAGGTGATTTTGTGAGAATGGTTCTTAGATGTATGATTGAATTCTTGAAAAGCATTTTGTCTCGCCTTTGGCTGCTTTAATCTCTCTCAGGGCTCTCAGTAGGATACCTATATTTCTATCCAAGAATCTCATACAGTAATAAATATTTTCTGTTATTTAATTATTCCGTGCATGTGCAATAAGTCTTTTCCTTCGGGGCTACATTAGACTACCTGTGCTTGAGTAGCTTCAGGTGCTACAGTAAAACTGGTTATCCTCATTCTAATAAATGGTAACAGAAAATAGATCCTCAAGGCCACATAATTTCAGCTGCTATCCATTCCCTCACATTCAAGGATGGATAGCTTCAGCCTTGTTAAAAAGTACTATTTCAATCATTTCGCTAAGGTTGCACTGTGAGATGTGGTGAATTGAAGAAAAGGAAACATTCTCATTTAAGATAAGAGAATGGTATGTATTTTACAAAATATAATCAATTATGTGATGTAGCTTCGTATTAACAACTAATCAGCTATTACAGGGTCAGATAATAAAAAGTTATTTTTTATATTCAGTAAGTGTAAGGAAAACTTAGCAATATTGCTGAGACTCACTCTTATAGTTTTCTATACTCAAACACTGAGATGTAAAAGCAAACAGATGTCATATGTAAATTGACTGTGGACAGACTGTTGCCTGGAACACGATATCACAGTTTCCAATTGTAGAAACTGGAAAATGCCTAGATGGTCTCTTGTTCAGACATTAGTTGAAACACAAAAACCCATGTTTGGTTTTTGTCTTCTGGGCAGGAGCAGAAGGAGCCAGTTCAGCAATAATCACTTACAAATGGGCTGGCCAAGTTTATCAAAGGTCACTGGGTGATGGAGCTTGTGGGATGATTATATTTTGCTGCTTGCATTTTGTTTATGTTTGGGGTTCTTTTATGCGGTTCGGGGCTTTGGTGCAAGTCTGTAACCTAGGTGAGGTGATTTTTCTGGAGGCAGAGTCCTGGCAATCTTGTATGGCTTTGTTTATGCAAGTATACAAGCTGGGAATCACTGGAGTTTCTATATAAGTGTATATTGGTGGGGGTAAGAATTTTTATTTCAGTACAATCTTCCTTCTTATTTCAGAAGCAGCATAAGCTAGTGTTGATTCTGAGGAAGAAAGAAAAAAGGCCTTATAAAGATACTTTCTCTCTAATGAAAGATCACAGAAAACGCATGAGTTCTTATGACTTGAACTGGAAATTCAACCTCACTACTGTTCTCATTTCTCTGTTTTCACTACTTCCTGTCTTCATCTCCTAAAGTCATTGTATAGATACTATACAAGAAAGGGAAAAGAAAAGGCAATGTTCCTTCTCTGTTATCTTAAAGAGCGTTGATAACTGCCACCATCTCAAAGGCCAAATGCTCTTATAAGCACAGGGAAAGTAAATGCCAGAGTTGGTGTGGGAAAGGAGGTAGAAGTGCAGGAGCAGTGGAACAGTAGCTCTAGGCCAGTTTGAAGCACTGGTGAGTTCTGAAACACTCACTTTAGCACCTCATATCAGTGGAATACAATTCCTTAGAAGAGGAGATTGAACACACCTATCAAATTCTTTTTACATTAATAACCCTCTCTTAGAGGCGACACTGGGTTTGAGGCACAACCTGTGAGTTCATGCAAAAAATTGAGCAATAAGTGATTGGTATTGCTTGGAAGAGCTTTTACTCCCACTAGAACTAAATCAGAAAATATTTTGTCACAACCCTCTGTGTAGGAACTGACCTAAGCAAATGGATATCTACAGAGAGTATCATAGATCTGCTGCTCTCATTGCAGAGACCTTAATATTTTAAGTTTCCCCTAATCTGGAAAAGTCTTCTCATGCTGCACAACTCAAACTCCCTTTGAGGAAACTGTCCACTGTTGTATTTGTTGTATTTGGTGGCATGCCTCAAGCTCAGAGATCCCATTCGAGTTACCTTGTGCTGCGGTTGAGAGTTAAGCTTTGTGTGGCAGCCTTTGATTGAGAAATATTTCACCTCATTCATCTGTGCTAAGGATGGCAAAAAATCAAACCCTCCCACACTCCCTTTATAAATCATCCTGCCTAACACACTAGTAAATGTGCTATCAAAAATGCAACACCTATTACTGTGAATTTCAAACAACCACTGCTGAAAGTCAGATCTGAACCTGTGGGGAAGGTATACATTGATTAGACTTTTTGAGAAGCTATAAATTACAGGAAAGCAAGAGGAGCATCATTAAAGGGTTGACAACAAAGAGAAGAAAGATGATTGAACACAAAAATGCTGCGCCAAATCACAAATAGCTTGTTCCTAGGAGAACAAAAGTATTGAAAACTTTGCTAGCTTTGTAAAAGGGAGGAGGGGGAAGAGAAAAAGACCTTATTGGATTAGAAATATAGGCAAAGAAGGAAGACAAAACCCTTGACAATTTAAAGCTCTTAATGCAGCATATAAGATAAATAATCAGGCAAAATGACTCATTATGATTGGAGAACATTTAGTTGGTATAGAATGACAATTAATACCACTATGCAATGTTATTAAGGTGCTGTGTGCAGCACCTCGCCATCCCCATCTTCTATATAAATTGAAATATAAATTTAATTTAAAACCTCCAAATGGAGGGTTGAAAACAAAATCCATCTGGCTATGAGATCCATGGATATGTTTGCAATAGATTCTATTTTAATGACCTGCTATTGTCACCTTTTATCATCTCTGCAAGCCTGTAGAACCAAGGAATGATAATGTACTATGCAATAAAAATATGAGAGAATTTGCTAGGTGTGAAAAGGTTCCAGATGGAGTGATGAAATGAGAGAGTTATAGAGGTGTGTGTATGTTATATGATGACCCACCTTGGCTGGAAGCCCCAGTTCTCAGAGTCTCAGAGAGAATAGCTTGTTCAGAAATGATATAAAAGAGGAGGTAGACAGAGGAGGAGCTCTAGGAATATACTAAAGGAATGTTAGATTAATGCTGACTGCACAAGCTAGACTTAAGCATGTTTTAGTACATATCCTTGTCCAGCCAACCCTGGTTTGCCCAGTACACTACTTTGAGGATATTGGTACTACTTCTCTTACTTTTTTATTTGCAAAGAAAGAACTTTTAGCCTGTCAGAGATATAAGCATTTCTTTCTCTTATTTCTTTAGGGGGAGTAACTGAACACTGGGCTAACCTTGACAGATCATGTAAACAAAGAGTTGCATGGAGACATGTTGTTTTATCCATGCTTTGAGCTGACCAGAAATCACCCAGAAGCAGTGATTTCTGTGTGTAACAAGCCATTTTTGTACTTGTCCTTTAAGTGTGACAGTTTGTACTCCTCCTAAAATTGATGGCAGCTTTAACTATAAATTTACTATAATGAAGTATAATACCCTAGGGATCTTAAATAAAAAATGTGCTTTTCTTTACCCTTCCCATTTATTCCTTTGAGATTCTTTATTTATACACATTTTTGTTCTTTCCTACATCTTTTCAATTTAAGACTCATCCTTATTCCCAAAAGACAAGGATAATTAACCAGAAATAAAAAAATAAAACCCTTTGCTTCTGCCTCAAATATTTTTGATAAAATTCATTGGGAATTCATTAAAAAGTCTATGTTAACATCTTGGGGGAAGAGAGACCTTTGTTTAATACACAAATGTGCTGATACAACGTGTCTGAATCAACATAACCATTACTTTAAGGGATAATTTGACAGAAATTAACTCTATGGGCCCTTCAAGCTTAATTTTGTGCTAGTATAAACATCACTTAGCAATCAAAAAGATTCAAGAATATCTAAGAACCATGATATCAAATAACTTTCTTAATGTAGTCTTCAACTTTACACAATTTCTGAACTAAATATGGGATTTTTTTGTAAAATTGGCACTGGAATAAATGTTTCCAATCACATTCCATTACAATTTTATTTAAAAAAAAAAAAGAAGTTGTAATACATGAAAAGTTGTGTGAGAGGACAGTAAAAACAATCTAATGGTATGAAACATCCAAGCACCCACTTAAGAATGGAAGATAAAGGATATAAATCAGCATCTTTACTGTAACCTAACTACTTAATTAAGGTCATCATCGTCTGCTTGCAGCTTTAACAATCTCTGTGTATATCTATGTTCTTTTTTAAAGAAAGTCAGAGTCCTTGTGTGCAAGCTGGTTACTTATTTTTCTGCAAAATGACATATCAAAATCAAATGAGATAAATAGGTAAGACTGACGATTTGTAGGATGCACTCCCAAGTGGAAAATGAGCCATTTTGCATCACTATATGGCCTTGGTAATTAAGTAGTGGTTGTGATGATCCAATATATGTTGCTCAGCACAAAACATTTCCCTTCTGAAATGATGCTCAAAATTTCATTTAATTGCATTTTAAATTTTTAAAGCTTGCGATAAAAAGTAAATGCAATTAAAAAATAAATTTATATATTTTCTCCCAGGTTCACAGTTTCATAAAGATTTTTGATTGCTTTTGTTCTTAACCGGACTGTTCTGTCAGGAAGTCTAGTCTCTGCATCCCATGACCCCTGTCCTATCTCTGGAACCAGGCAATATTGATGAAATGCCTTCTAGGACTCCTTAAACTCCACCCATTAATGCTTAAATCCCAAAAGGCAGCCTGAAACAGAAACCGAATATCTGATCTGAATTCCATCTCTCCCTAGACATCTTCAGCCTGGCAGAACTTCATCTTTAACCCTGGACTGAATAGTAGGTAGCATAATGGACAAATTGATTTGGAAGATATGACCAGTAGGCACATTCTCTGTATCCACTGTCAAAGCCAGAGAAACTACATCTAAATTATTCCTGACAGAAGTTCATTTATCTCCTAAAAAATGCCCAGAGCTGAGGACTCAGCACGTTCCTCAAGCAATCTGTTCCTCCACTTCCACTGCCTTCTCATCAAAGGAGTCCTCCTGCAACTTCACCTGGATGCTTCCTACTCCAAATGAATCTGTATTTCCTCAACCCATTTTCAATCTCATTGAAAGCCAGCAAATGTAAACAAACTGGTGTCACTTCATACTGCTCCTTCTCCTTCATAATATCAATTCCAGTTGCTTGCTTCAGTACTTGAAGAGTATCAGGGGAGCTAGTGGAAACAGCAGAAACCCATCTCTGTACGTAGGATGAGACTATAGTGAAAACGTTATTGAAATAAGTCAGGTTTCAGGCTGAGACAGAAGTGATCCTCTCTTGTATGCATTGGTGATCCTTTCAAGTGCTCTCCCAGGAATGAGGCATGTGTGTGTTTAAGGTGGTGTTGCCATTTGAGCTGTCAGAGTAACACAGAGTGGAAGGCTAATGGATCAGCAGGTGGTAACTTAACTAAGCAATAAGAATTATCCTGTGTCATTTGAAATGTGGTAGCACTTAAGGACCCCTCCAGAATGTTTGTCAGAAGAAAGTCTTAAAGCATTTTCTAAATAGCAGCTAAGCATGTGTCACAGGCTGGAGGTTTGCTTTTTTTTCTTAATCTCTCCTAGAACAGTCTAGAACACGCTGTTGTTTTTCATTTTGTCGAGCAAGTAGTCCATATCAGAGAGAGCGACAGAGTACAAAGCAAGTGACTGCTCTTTTTGTGCACATCCTTCCTTCTTTAAACAATGGAGCTAGATATTTTTCTCAAGTGTACAACAGATATGTACCAAGATAAGAAGAGTTGTATTAATCTAGTCTCAACAGTGTGAGAAATGGAAAAAACTGGTAATTACCTCATAACTCTGAACATGATGAATCAGGAAAAATAGTCTATGAATTTGCTTCCCATGAAGTAATTAATCTCTTAATTTTCTTTTTCATCCATCATGACTTCTTAATGTGTCCTTGATTCTCATCTAATACCACAGAAAGAGTAAGCAGTATAGCATTCAATTCACGTATCAGTTGGGAAGTCCTTATTCATTCATGTGTTCTGCTCCTGTAAACTGGAGAGCCTAGCAGGTTAAAGATCTTTATTGGAGTAGAAATGTACACTACGGTTCTGAATCAGGGCAGATAAATCCAGTTTAAGCGCCTATTCTTCATTCTCCCCATCCCCGTTTGTCTATTATCCTTAATCATGTCAACTACTAGCTTCTGCAGAATTCAAACTCAGTGATGAGCATTCAAAGATTCTTTCACATGTCTCTTTATCTTAGTTTTATCCATGTATGATTGGACTTTGTAAGACATATAGAGTTCATGGCTCTTTTTAATGCAAAAGAGGAATGAATCCACAGAGTTTTCACATTGTTTCAGAAGACACAAGAAGCTGACACATTTTGTTTGGCTTTAGTCTCTTTTCAGAGGGACTACACATTGGAAATATAGTTTACAGGTCCGAATGACAGGTCAAGAGGCCAGGTAGTTTTGCAATACAGTGGTGGCTGAAGATGCTGCATTGCAGGTCAGGTCCTGGGTCCCTAGCAGTCACTCTGCTTGACCCAAGGCAATTAATTTGATCCGTCATCTTTATCTTCTGCATTAAAACATGAATAAGATCCCCTTTAAATGTGTTGTTATTTCAAGTAATAAAGTCTGACAAACAAATTGCATTTTATTTGCATGGCTCCTTGCTCAGTTTAGAAGCATGAACAAAAATCAACTCCAGCCTTTTTCATGCTCATTACCAAAATTTTGTATATAACTTATATAACTCATAAGTGTCTCCGTAACTTATTACAGACGTGACAGTCATATTACATCATAGCTGCAATACAACTGCAGAAAAGTTCAGTGGAAGAGTGTGCTCTCCACATAAGTGATATCATGAATTTGATTTTTAAGTACTCATATTCTAATGACCAACTTCGCACCATGTAAAGATTAGAATTGAAAAGGTGAGGAGGCTTACAGAATTGTACTCTCTAAAAGCTTATGAAAATATGGCAAGAGGTATCAGGGAAGGGCATATGAAATGGAAATGAGAATAAGAGAACTATCTTCCAAAAATGACCTCATTAAAAAACTAGTTACATGTTTGCTAAACCGCTGCTGAGACAACATTAAACAAAAGATCCTTTACAACTGGAAGATATTAAAGGATACAAAATAGTAATTCCACATGCCCTTTTCAACATCAGCTCAAACAAATATAATGTATTCCTTTGTAAATACTGCACTTCATGATATTAATTTCAATGACTCTTTCATTCTTGCCCATCTTTCACTTTGATAATGTAATTATAGAGGTACAAGGTATTCCACATAGATGCCAAGATGCAATTTAATGGTCTCCATGTTTCCTAGTGAGATTGTAACTTGTATTTGACCCAAGTACTGTATAGTTATTAATAGTTATCCTACGGGAAGTCTCACTGATATATTTACTATGATCACATTGTCCCTATCCTGATGGTAAGGGAGAGGGAAAACCCCATAACTTCATTGATGACACAATAAAAATAGACTGCAGAAATTAAAATTGTGTGCATTATCAGTATAAATCCTTAAAGCAATGTCTATTTGTATCACTAAAGTGTTTATCCACTTATGTCTTCCTTGACTGCAGGTGTACGTTTATGCAGGTTTCCCAGCAGGATGTAGAAGATTGGCACTTCACCAAGGGTCAGGAATAAACAAACATGTTTAACGGGGTGCAGTCCTCCTCTGGCCGCAACAATTGGATTCAGATTTGTGTTTCAATGCATTGGGCACCATGTACTTCCAGATGTACTAAATATGCTCTATAATAAATTAAGAAAAATGACACACTGCCCTCCCAAAAAAACTCAAACAAAAGAAGACACACCTGAGAAGAAGGAAATTAAATTCAGTGGAGATATGCCAGAAACCAGATGGATGGTAGTACTTTTACCTCTGTATTCCTCTATGCTAGATTCTCTCATTAAGGGTTTAATTCTACCTCATGAAAAAGCACAAATATTGTTCAAGTATTTCCAGTGAGGAAGGGCAATTTGCACAAGATTAGAGTTGGCAGAACACAATGCTGAGCCTGTGGTTCATTTTTTTCTAACTAGAGCTGGACAGAAATTTCTGGAAGAAACATCTTTCTGTTGAAAAATGTTGAGTAACCAAAAATGAATTGCTTTGTATCAGCTTCATATAAAGTTGTGGGGGTTTTGTACGCGTTAGTAACAATATTTCAAATCCTAAAAAGAGAAGCAGTCTATCCTGGAACAAATAGTGCTTTAGTGATTTCATGGATGGATCTGATCACCAGCCACACAATGCTAGACTCTGAAGCCTCTTTAAATTACACTGCATCCAAAATAATACCATGTTATTCATACATCCTCAAACATCTACAATTAAAAAACTTTTTTTTTAACCCTAGCCAATCTATTTGACATGCATATTCAAATGAATACCTCTTTTCACTTCACCCATCCTCTCTCACATACATGGAAATTACCAGATGCAGCATTACCATTCTAAGTTTAATGCTACTCCTGAAGAATCCATACTACCTAGTCTTCGCTTTCTCTAAATTGTACTTATAGAGAATATAAGAAAACAAGATAAAAATAAAAAATAGTCTCTGTGCAGGGTTATCTTCAATTTTATGATGGCCTCTACTTTTCATTTGAGGATTGATGGTTTAGTTGAAAAATTGTGTCAGTCATTGGCATAAACGTTCACTAATGTCATGAGTTTGAACTAGTCAAATATCGGTATTTTTAAAGAACAATAATGTAGTTGGTTCCTTCAATTGTATGGAATCTTTTGAGTACCTTAGCCTCCTCCATTCTGGTTTACATTGAAGCCTTTTCTATTATTACATTGCAGTCAACATTACAACACTTTTCTTTTTCACTGCTGAACTCTTGATCTACTGTCTTTATTGTGTTTCCTTTTATAAATAATTTTATGGTCAAATACCCAGCTAAAATTTAAATAAAATGAAAACATGACTTCTTTTCACCATTAGCCCAAGATAACATAATAGCATTATGACAGGTGAAGGGCAGCATTTCTAGTGGCAACTTTCATTTAAACCTTCTCAAAGCAAGATGGTATGCATAATTGCTTTGCACCAACAGAGGAAATAACTCCCATTAATCCTGTAGTGAAGGTCATAGAAATATTGCACGGGCTCAGAACAATCACAGGATGAAGACAGAAGAGAACGACTGGGTCAATTAATTCAGGCATCCTTAGCTACTAATACAGACTCGGACAACTATTTACTGAGCCAATACAGACTTTTTTCAGTTATAATCCACTAGCAAATGAGAATCAATTCAGAAGAAATAAAAGTGAGGTGATTATTTGTCAAGAGTTGGAAATGTCTTACAGCAACAAAATGAATAAAATTCTGATACATGGAGAATTAGGCCTTCTATTTTTAATTATTTTTCATTTTTGCTATTATTAACATGCTCTTGTTCCATGCAGAAGTACCAAGAGACAATCTATTCTTACGGTACTTATGGCCCAGTTTTTCAAGCCCAAGAGAATCTGTTACTTCAGAAATTCAGTGATTAAATGAACCAAATCAGGACTCCATCATTACTTTTCGCTTTGCCATTACAGGTGAAGAACCTGAACTTGCACACTATGGAATTTTTAGTAATTATCACCAGGAGATTTCCTTCAGTTTTAAGGATCTTAAATTAATGTCCCACTCCTAAACCGAAAGATTGTCACAGAAAACTTAAACTTATTATGTACAGTTACAATTCATAGAAATAATGCAGTATTACAGGAGGATTAATAGACACTCCACTCATCTGTATTTTTCAAGTATTCCTCTAGGTCAGAGAATTAATCAGAGATGATTCAACTTCGTCCACGCCAGGGAATACAAACTGAAGTGACACACTGTGTCATTTGAGTAATAATAGCAATTGTGGGAAGCGTCAGTCCCTTGGATACACAAAGCCACGGATTGTGCTCGAAAATTGCCTCATTAGGTGCTGCTGAAGGAAGAAAAAAATTCCTCTCATATAAGCACATTTTTTTCCAGAGGAATGTTTGGACTTTGTGATTAATTGACTGTTGTCGACTTTCCATCTCCTACACACCACTTCCCCTATTTCTTTGCATCCACCTTCCACCCTCCTATTTCCACACTCACTTCCACGCTCGCTTCCTTATCTTTTCTGAGGACTAATACTGGATTTTCATGCCAAAATATGAGAAAAATCTTCCTTTTCTGTGTCATTTCCCTTTATTTTATTTCTGCTATTTACCCATATTTATCTTCTATTTAGACTACAAGGTACCCAAAAAATTAAACAAACGAACAAACAAAAAAGGCTACTACTGTCTCAGTCCAGATTACTCCATCAGAAGAGTAATCTCCTGATTACTCTCACTGTTATCACTGGCTGAGACGACTCTTACACAAGACTGTAAAACTCTGCAAGATCACTGATTATAAACTTTTTACATGGATAGTTTAGTTTGTACATACTTTGAAGCTACATGACCAAACTGGGCACAAAAAGGTACAATGGCTAAATGAGTCACCACTGGTCATTTGATCATCAGAAAACAGTGATGTGCATGTTTTTTGTCTGCCCCAATGAAAAGCAAAATGTACAAGATTAATTCAGTCTTGTTTTGCAACAAGAATGCACAAGAATGCACAGCTATCATCAGCAAGTGGCTCCATCAGCAAGAGGTAGCCTAAGAAGCCATCACAGTGCTGCCATTTTTCCCACCTAGCAACTCCTTTAAATATCTTCCCGTGATCTGTTTGTCATTTCTCTCACTGTGTCTTTCCCGGTAGAGTTGTTCTTTCATTAATATAATGCAGAAAGCAGATAGGTATGGGAAAGCCACGACCTTCATTGGTATGCCAAGCCACAAACAATATTGTGTGAAGGTCAATACCACATAAACAGAAGCTCAAGTATGTTGGGGCCATGAAATCTGTAAATGCTGTGTCAACAATTAGGGTCGATTCAATTATGTTCAGAGGCTTGTTTGTTTGTTTGTTTTCAGTTATTAAGAAATGCTGAAGTCTCTCAAAGCAAATATACACAACTTCTCAAGAAGTCTCAGCAGAAATGAAATTTCTGAATAACTTCCAATATACGATACCTATCTTTTACTAGAACTTGAGAGGCTCTTTTCTAAATAAAACAGTTGTTCTTTTCTCTCCTAGCACGCAAAATGAAAGGGAAGTTAAAGCATTTGTACCTACACAGATCAGTCCTGAAGTATTTAAAAAATGACAAGAACAACTTTATAAAAACAGCTATAAATAGGGGTCATATTTCTCACTGGGAGTGTCACTGGGCATGGAATAAATAGCAATAAAGATACAATTATACCAACAGGTATCCTACCTAGCTCAGGGTAAGAATTCATGTCAGCAAGGCGCACTGCCAAAGTAACTTGTGTCCCAGAAGCAGATGAATTGAATTGGACTGCAGATAAAGATCATTTTACTCAGTCACAAAACTAGGTTGTTCCCAGTTCTTGTTGTTTATTCTTGCTTTTCCTGTGAAGACATCAGCATCTATAAAATCATTCAGTGATTCAGAAAACTGATGCTGCTGCAAATTGACTTGTTGAAAAAAAAGGAAGTTAAATTTCAGCCAAATCAGTCTTTGATCTGATCCACTATGTGCCACAAAATCATTATGTCAGCATAAGCAAACCAGTAGAAATGCAGGCCCTTCACTGGAGAAGAAGAAATGTTTTCCTTTTCTCTCAGAACTGATGTTTATGTAATTTTAATTGATATAGTCGTATTGCAGAACTTAATCTGGTTTCATTACCTCTACATGCTGCCATTCCACAACCATAGTTAAGACTCCTATGTTCAGTTCTGATACTGACCTAATAAAATTTGGTTTCTCTGAAATTAATCTCCCTTTTAAACAGCTTGCTGTACTTCCACATGTACTCCTTGTCTCTGCAACAAAAACAGCTACTTCTGGGCTTGGAAGAGATTTTTGTCAATGAGAACATAACATTTCAGTCGCCATGTAGGTCTTTCTACTAGAAGGGCTCACTTTTATTAACTCTGGGAACCTTCTACCTGTGAAAGGTACAGCAGAGATGTGCTGATGCAACACATTAATACAAGAGCAATATCCTATCGGTTGAACATCACAGCTAACTACAGGACAGAAATTACCCTCACGACCACCCACTGCTTGGAAAATAATGTACGGCTTGACATTCAGTCTTGACATTTTAGTGAGCTCCTCCCAAGGCTAACCTTCCAGATTTTCCTTTGGCTTTTGGTGATACAGCTGCTTGTTTCCTTCTGCAGTCGAGATATTGTGATACACTAGCATGAATTGCTAAAATACATAAGGGAGTATAAGCCCTGAGAATGTAAATCACTAGGGTGCTTAATTGGTGATGTTTAATTCACATGGAACAAAACCATAGAATCGTTACTCATGGAAGGTTAAATTGCCATATAATAATAAATAAATAATCTCTGATGTACAAAGACCCAATTTATGTCTGGAGAGCTTTCAGAAAGAATTGGTGAAAGCAGCAGTTGAATTGAACTTGGTTCACTTCATTTGCTTTCAATATTAAGGAAATCAGGCAAAATTGCAGACCAGGCTGACATGTGGTGTATGGGATTCAGCTGAGCATCTGGCCATTCATACTCAGGATTCTGATAAATGATAATGCTCAGAGCTGCGTCAATGTAAACTAACAAATCTGAATCACATTTCACTCACCAAAATAGTTTGTTATGTAAAAATGGGATAAATATTTGGGGTTTTCTTCAACACAATTGGTTCAACACAGAGGATAAACTTGTCTCAGTTATAGTGATGCTCTGGGGAATAATTTTTTTGCTAGATAGTGCAATATTAGTGTGAATATAAAATTCCAGCATGTGGCAGGCGTTGTAAAAGATGATTAAAAACAGCCCCAGAATAAAAATGTACTGAAGCTACCTCCTCAGACTGCCTAAGTGTCTTTTCACTATTTTGATAAGTGGTGTAATAATCTGAGGTGGAGTGTCCTTCAGATATGGTACTCTGAGCTTGCCTTAATTATGGACTTTTTAGGTAGAATACCAAAATCAAAAATTATTCATCTGAAAATTTCACAAACACTGCTTTCAGGAACTGGACATGATACAATCAGAACTCGATTCTGTAGCAGCGGATCAAGGTGCTCATTAATGTTAATCAGGTTCCTAACAATTGTGTGTTGCAAAGAAGAGAATAAATCATTTACCCAATCCGTTTGATATTTTGTAATTGTAGGTCTTTTTCTACAACATCCCTTGTGTTTAGCATGATCCTATCTGGCCTGTCACTTAACAAAGCTGAAAGTGATGATCAGCCCTTCACATGTTTTCACGACAGTGCCAGTGCCACGGAGCTATTTTGGTACCCACATTGTTACAGATATTGATAGCAATAAAGTTGGGTTTCACTGCTTCACTTAGATTAGTCATATTAAAGCTGCGTTTTAGGGCAAAACATCCATATTTATGCTGTATTTGACTTTCTATTAATAATAAATTCAGGTGAAATAGTTTTGTTATTAATATTGATCACTGTTCCAATTGAAAACCCAGATGTCAAGGCTTCCTTTAGCATGCTCGGTTATATTTAATAGCCCTGTTGATGAGTGAGAGCCTAATGAAGTCTAACAGATGGTCTATTTAATATTGCTGTAGGATTTGAAGCACTTGCCAAAACAGATACACAAAAGGATTTGACAGCCATGCAGCTGAAAACCTTTAATTACAGCTAGTTCAGGGGTAGTAAGGGTTTCTGTGAGGCTAGCATATCAGCGCAGCCTTAGGATAGGTCGGCATGGTGGGGAGGGCTTTGTGGAGCCAGTGAATGCTGGTAAAACTGTCTGCTGAACATTAATAATTTGGGCTTGGTGTAGGATGTTTAGAAAGAGAAACCCAGACAGAGAGAGGAAAATAAGTGATGGCACTGCCTCTGAGAACAGTTTGCCCTTTGTTTGAAATACCAGCTCTTGAAGATTGTCATCATCTGCTGAGCAGGTAGGTGGAAAGGAAGCTTGTAGCCAAAGTGCAGCTTAATTATGCCTGAGTTGTAGCTGGCAATTCGTCTTAAAATGACGTGAACTTCAGTTCACTTGTTACTCTTAGGGACAACACGTTACAAGCTAAGGGTCTAAAATTCACTGAAGTTGTAAAATTCTGTCTTTGAAGGGGGGCACAAGTTTATTCAGGAAAAAATAATACTTATAAACCACAAGAAAACTATGGGTTCCAAAACCTCTGGATTGGTTGATTTCAGTTTGGGAGGGAAGAAGCTTTCAGAGTCTTTCCATGACTTTTCTCTCGCTCTGCATAGAACAATTGACCCCTGGGGTTTTTAGCATAAATTCACACCACTTCCAAAATGAAATAAAGAATAATTAGCAGTTGCCTTCTGATCTGTCTGAATTGATTTCTAGACAATTGCTTAGAAATGGAATCAATTCCATCAGAAAGAATAGGCATTTTTACTGTCCTTACTATCTCTGGTAGATCTGTCTGTAACTAAGGGTATTGATTCTTTCTGGGTGCCAGGAGGAGTTAATCTATGCAGTTGTTCAAATACAATTCCAGCTATCTGATTAGGACTTGTTTTGTACGGTATTTTCTAGAAACAAACAAACAAACAAATATGGATATGTGCACAGACAGAAATGTAGGCAGGTTTTGAGTCTTCTTGGTTATGAAAGAACAGTTCTGCCTCACCACTATGGCCTGCACTACACCCAATCATAGAGAACATCCCTGTATGCAGGAATAAATATTTTCATAGGGAAAAAGGAAACAAACAAACAAACAAACAAAACCAAGCAGGAGGTAAGAGTCCATAAACCAACCTGCAAACCAGGTTGGGACAATAGAATAGGGAAGCCTATGCAAATTTCCACGTGTGTAGAAAAGCAGAGCTACCTGGCAAATAAAATATTTTGCCAGTCCCCACAGCACCGGCAACCACAGATCTCATGATCCAGTGTGGTAAGAAAATCTCTGAACCTTTCAGAAATCTCACGAACAAATGTCAAAGGTATGTGTGGAAAAGTCCACAAGGGACAATCCCTTTTTCTTCCACAGCTGGTTGGGATTGGTCCCTTTTCCACATGTTGCCCTGTCTTTCAGTGGATCATGAATTGTCTTGTGTAAAATCAGCTGTTTCTCTTTATTCCTTGTTATACTGAAGCCTGACATTTTTACTGCCTTGTGCAAGAATCTACAATTATGGCTTCATCAAAACAGCAACTAAAAATGCATAGACACCAAACAATAGTCTGAAGGAGAGAGCATACTGGCACCTAGCCCCAGCTACACAGACAAATGAAGCAAATGTAAAGAAACAAGCTAGAATTTACTGCAACCTTGTTCCAGCAACTGTTGAAGTAACTAGAAAGATTCTAGCTGGATTCAAGAGACAAACCACCTCCCTAACAGGAACAGAAATGGAATGCCACAGCAGTGCAACATCCTGGAAAGAGATACAGTCAGGATAATAGTAAGACAGGCTGCCAGATTTGAAGGTAATTGGTAGAGAATCACTAATTACAAGGGCTGTGAAATCAGGCAATTCTTTCATCATTGTGTGCAGTTAAACTTGATAAGCACTGGCTAGATGGTGGGGATGTTTTGAAGCTAAATATATTTTTAATGTGATAAGCATCTTCTTTGATGTAGACATTTTCATTAAATGTTTGTCTGTTTAATTATTATTTACTTTATACAGAACTTTGGGATTTACTAAGATGAAAGAAGCTATTGTTTGTTTATTATTTTGTGAGTGATATTGCGAGGGCTGACTCCTGGACTAGTCCATCACTTGTAACATAAGATCTTAAGCCATTCCACTATAGACAATATTCTTGGAAAAATCAGCTTTGATGAAAATGCATGTACACAAAGGATATTCCATAATTAGAGAAAGTACAAAGCATTGAATTTGCCAGTAAAGTCAATTAAACACTAATTACTATTGGATTCAGATCTGCCATTGCATGATAAATTGCTCAAGTAAAAGTATCTTCTCCACACAGAGGTGCCAAATTCACCCCTGCTGATGTTACAGATGTTTTTCCAACTACTCCTTTGATTCTGTTTGAGATAAAAATGCAAAACTTTTCCTCATTGCAGGCAACAGTGTGAAAAACTCATTATCTGATATAATCTTTATAGGTAGTTTTCTTTGTGTGGTTGCATAACAATCCTTCACTTTCCACATTTCTAGCCTGTGCTAATGACTTCACGCCCTCTTTTCTCAGGAGACAGAAGATCTTTCTGCAACTTGCCATTGACACATGGTTAGTGTCTAGCCCTTAGCTATCATTTAGGTGATGGAGAGCTTCGGAAGCCTCTTGACTTCATATCAATCTCACCGTGTTCCATCAAGAATTCTGCAGGTGACTATGACTCAACTTTTTAAACATTTCCAGGAAGTTCATCATTCATTGCCACCTTTTCTCCTTATCTTTCAGTGTTAACAAGTTTCCACATGCTGTTCCCATATGCCACATATTTTTTTCTAAAATCTCACACAATAACTTCTCCAAAAGCTCATATACTTTTGTGGTAGCTTTGTTTAACAGCATATTCATTCAAAACATGATGACAAATTGAAATGAATCCATTCCACTGGCTTCAATGCACCTTGGAAAGGTCTCTAATGGAGTCCAATTTCACAGATTTTAAATGGGGAGGCATCAGTATGATCTCATGGAATAATTTCTCCTTGAGCCACACAGTTTTCCCTCATCCAGCCACCCTCCCTACTAAAATGATAAAAATATATTTTAGATAGAATGGAAAACTTCAACTGAAGTTAGCCAAAATTTTGTGTTCTTGCATCTTTCAAACCTTAGCTACTCTAAGCATGTTCATGACTAACTTCAAACTTATCAACTTATTGAAACTTCCTTAGAATTAAGAAAATCTGATTACTGTATGTCTTACAGGCCTAGCACAACATCCAAATGATGGCTCCATAGTGCAGATGCACAAAAGAAGATGTTTAAATATCATTAGAGATAAAAGTCATGTGTAATTAGCCTCTGCAGTCGGGTTTCCAACTGCTGTATAGGAGTACAGCAAATGAGCTCACTTACTTCACAGAGACATCTGACTTTGTCAATCTATTTACTTTATTTATCCTCTTTTCCTGAAGTCATTTTCCTTTTCTTCCTTTTCAAAATAGACTGAGATAATTTTTTTAACTCGTGATTACAGACTAAGGTAACAAAATTTATATGTTCCTCTGCAGCTTTGGCTGAGGTAAATGCCTTCATTTCTCCTAGGTACTTTCATTTGTAGCCGACAGTGCCCTTACTCCTCCAGTGCACACTGTCTGTGCTCCGTGGTGAGGTGGGGGCTGGAGAAAGTGACTGCTCAGGAATCCCACAGAGGCAGCTTTTATTACTGCTTACCTTGAATGGCATAGAAACATGTATTTTCCAACACTACACTAAAGCGAGCAGTCTGAGCCCAGCCACAAAAGCGGAATCACCTCATTTATTACATATTTAGAGAATTATCATGGCAGTGCAGTAGAAATGATAACTCCATGGGGTGAGTGATTTAACTTCAGTTCAGGCCCATTAGTCACAGAGGAACAGTCTGCACACATTACACCCCACAGGCAACACCAGCGCTAATCCTCATGTAGTTCACGAGGAAACAGAACACGAACAAATAAGATTTTGTCTTCACCACACATGTTTCTGCAAGCTGGAGAGACAAATTTCTTCACAGTTAAACACAAGTCTTCCTACCAACTACATGCGATACCAGCCTCTTGCTGCCCAGCTTGCTTCCACCCAGTGTGAACTGGAACAGGAACCATGCAGGCTTTTCCCAGAGGGGTGGAAAAAGCTGATACTGCAGCCGCAGCTCTTGAGGAAGCCTGGGTTTGAAACGTAATTCTGCGACTTGTTCTCAAAAGACAGACATCCAGTCATGCTCAAGTAGGTTTCTTTTCATTTACACGTTAAGAAATAAAGTGTGCATAGATCAAAGATGAGTGAGTCCTCTCCAGAATAAGAAGTATAGCTACATCATTTAAAATACATCAGACACTTGTTTTTTCATACCAGACCATATCAGCTAGACATCCTCATTTGTATGGAGATAGTTTGGTGTCAGTAGCTACGTCAACATCATCAGAGGTGAGACATGGCAAGCAAACCAGATTGTGCTGCAGGCTTCTTTTCTCCACTATACTGCTTCTGGGACTTTATTTCACAGTTGCTCTAGTCTTGCCCTGTCTAGTAATTGCTCTGTATCAGATGAATCACCTAAGGTACTCTTCTGGGGTTCATCTTCCAACTTAAGGGGTCATTTTGTTATGTCATCCAAGAGAAAGCCAGACCATGCACAGCAAGAACACTCCAGCATGTGAAGTAAAGCACAGAAATTTGGGACAGTCAGGAGATTCACTTCAAAAACTTACCTATGATTCAAGCTAAAACACTTATGTTGATGAGGTATCTAACAAAGAGGTCCAGTAGCAAAGCACTGTATTGCAGTAAGGAGTTTAAGGTGTTCTTCCTCTAATGCTTGTTTACTATTTCTTCTCTAATCAGGAAAATTTGAGGTGTAGTGCTTTCAGAGGAAGGGTTTTGATTATGTTAACATTGGAAGCAGCAAGCAAATAGAAATTTTGTGGTCAAGATCTTACTGGAAAATCTTTAAATTAGGACATTTATTGATATTTGTAATTTAGTTTATTCTGTGTTTTCTTACTATAGCTATTAATGCTCCTACCTGGAGATTATCGTTAGTGATTCTCAGGTATTTGGCCCTAATACCTTGGGTTTAGTCACATTTAAGCAAATAAGTACATATATTATGTAAATTAAAACTCTTCCTCCTTGCTATCTCATCCCAAGTAGGCAAAGGAATGGTCAATTAGCATCTATTTTACATCAATAACATCAGTTAAATTGTTTTCTCATGTATGTGTTTTGCTACCTAGTCTGTTCTAAGTCCAATTTGAAAGAAAATGTGAAAAAATAACAGGGTATACATATAGATCAGAATAATTTATGTCTGAAATATGACTTTTCAACTTTCAGATTCTTGAGGGACTGAGGAGAGGAATGAGTAAACGATGGCTATTTGTGGTAGGGAGGAGATAGTTTCATAAAAAATCGGGAAAATAATTGTACTTAAGAGCGCGAAAAACAGCACCTGAAATCCAGAAAACAAAGCTTTAAAGCAAGAGCTCAAACTGTCAACAGTTTATGGAGCACTTCCCACAGTCACAGTCAAATGAATTAGTTGTTAACTCAAATTGTTTACACATTATAAACAATTTAAATTGCTTATAAATTAAAAGTGCTTATAAAGTACTTGCTGCACTTTTAATTTTAAGAGTATTTATAACATTTAACAAACTCTATAAGCTCAAATAGTCTATGTATTACTATATCATTACAGTTCATATCTGCTAAAAACTTCACTAAATTTCCAAAAGCCATTAAAGCAGGGACAGAAACACAAACACTTATAAGATTTAAAACCTTGTTAGCACAAAATATATTGGAAGTCTTACATGAGGAGGAAGCTCACTCATAAACCAGTCAATGCCATTTATAACAAAATAATAAAATTTAAATTTAAAATAGTAAAATAAAAATAACAAAAAAAATCTTGTTTTCTTAAAATGTTTACCTTATGTTTCACACCTATGAAAACCACTTTAAAGTCTTCCAAAAATGTATTCAGAGGTCTCCAATACAAAAGACTGATTATTTTTTGCTTCTTTTAAAAAATCTGATAACATTTTTTTGGCAAACCTGCAACTGTTAAAAGTGTGATTTAAAAATAAAAATTATGAATGACTCTGTATTTTCACTCTAAAAAGCAAAGTAAAAGGAATTTTCATTGTAAACATCTTTCATTTTGTTTTCCTTTACTCTTCTGCTAGCGCACTAAATTAATGATGTGGTAACAAAATTCATTTAAATTGTGGGCTAGCTAAGTGCACTTTATGTGTGTTATCTGCAAAGGAAGATGGGGATTTCAGCTAGGTATTAGTTAAATTACAAAGGTTTTAGCCAATGTACCTACTACTAGCTGCACAGTCCAGCTCCAGACCCTTTTCTATGTGTGTATCCTTTGCCCAACTATTGAGAAAAACACTTGTTAATTTGTTCTTTGGAATGATTGCAGTTATTTTTGTCACCATCATTGCTATGTCAGTAGAACAAGACTAAGAGCAAACTTTTGTCTAAATTAGTCTTTAATCCCTCCAGGGTCATCCTATGCCAACTTCATTATGGCTTATTAACTGAACAAAGGAAATCAAGTAAATAAAGCCAAATTGAAAGTATAAGAGGTTTGCTTCCCTGTTCTTATTCAAACCTGTTTCAGGATTTCGGGAGATGCAAATTTATTAAAAACTGTAGGGAAAATAACATGTGCCCTACCACCTTGTTTTGCCTGAAATATATGCCCTTGCATTTGATGACTGTTTCTTGTACCATCCAGGCCTGTGACACATGATTAACATCCAGCTTTTCCCTATGTGGCTAAACCATGTCTAAATTCAGTCATGTTTTCCCCTGAACCATCTCTAGTCTCTGCCCTCTCCTTTTACTCTGACAGGAGCATCTCCTGCCTTCATCTTTCCTGGTGTTACTGCTGCAATCCTCTCACCTCAGAGCTTTTCACAGTGTAACCCCAGGCACCTTTCACCACCAGCTAGTTCAAAGTGCTCCTAACAAAACTCTCTTTTCTTAGTTTTTTCTCTTCCTCAATGCCTCTATTTGAGTGATTTTTCTCACCTGCCACCTTAACGCAGTCACTGACAGACATGCATGCTTACACACACACAAACATGCACACGCTCTCTTTGCCAAATTTCTCAGACTCCCGATATGTTTTACAGCAAATTGAGGACTGTTCCTTTTGAAAGCTGACACCACCGATCACATGCAAGAGGGCAACACTTCCTCCAGGCTCATAGAGGCACAGAGGAACAGCAAGCTCTCACACATGCACTGCCCAAGTGCTCCAATCTCTTCGGCATCCTCTCTCTAAAGTGAAAACCTGTCTCTGTGTCATTGTTGGAAAAGGGGGAGGGTCTAGATTATTTTGCTTTTTCCTCAAAATAACAGCTCTTCCACTAAAGCCTTTAACTAATCTGGTTTTTAAAAGTGAAAACCTATAGGACTCAGTCATGTGCCTCTTCAAATAAACAGAACGTCCATTGACTTCCCCCAATGCTGCTAGCAGCAAAAAGACAGAATCCTGATATCCCTGGGTAAATATCTTTGGCTTACCTATAAAACACATTAGAGGCCATCTGAGATATCTAGTCCTCTGTGGTCTGTTTGGCTATCCGAACACTTAATTCTCAAAAACAGGGTCAGATCCAAACACAACTTAAATCAGAAGAATATTTTTCATTACTATCATGTCTTTTGAATCAGGAGACAGGGCTAGAAATTGCATGGAAGATCATATTGTATGAGGTTTCCAGTACAATGATCACCATTTAACAATCATTATTTAGCACTAGTCACTATGAAACTGCATTTGATCTGCCCAATTCACCCTAGGTCTTTATAACTGGGACATATCTAAATTGAGAGTTTCAGAACTGCTCAATATTGGTTTAATCCTGCTGCCATTGAAACTGTTGGTAAGACTTCTGTTTATTTCAACAGAACAAAGTTAAAAATGTAAAAGTTATGTCATCCATTATGTCAAAATGGCATTTCATTTCACGGCAAAGATAATGGCTAAAAAAGTATTAAAAAGCAGTCATTTTACACTATTATGGAAATAAAGGAAGAAAGTACTGTGGGGTGTAGTGCAGAAGAGACGTACAACTTTTTACCAGGGTTCAGCTATCCTGTTGATCACCTTTAAAAATTAAAGTGATTTTAGGGCTGAAAACTGCTCATAATAAAAGGCTTAAAGAGCTCAATCGGTTAATCAAAAAAGATCAATGGTTACTTAATTGCAATGAAGAACTGCCTTCATGAAGAGAAAATACCATGTAGTAAAGTACTCAATCTATCAAAGAAAAAGACAACAAGAACCCTTGGTTTCAAGTTACACCACATAAAATCTTCAGAGACAGAGGGCTTCTTTTTTCTTCTTGTTTTTAATAAAATGTGCTGATTGATTTTCCACGTTTTAATAGCTTCATACAAGGATTTAGTGTCTTCCTAAAACTGACATGATGGTTAAACAAATGTTATCAGTCTCAACATGATCTTAACTGAGAAAAGAAAGGCAAAAGAAAGAAAACAATTTTTTATTGTGTAGAATTCTGGGCATACTTAAAATTTCTAATTTCATAGAATCGTAGAATGGTTTGAGTTGGAAGAGACCATAAATATCATCCAACCCCCCTGCCATGGGCAGGGACACCTTCCATTGTATCAGGTGGCTCAAAGCCTAAACCAGCCTGGCCTTGAGCACCTCCAAGGACGGGGCATCCACGACTTCTTTGGGCAATCTGTTCCAGTGCCTCACCACGCTCACAGTAAAAAATTTCTTCCTAGTATCTAATCTGAATCTCCCCTCTTTCAGCTCAAACCCATTACCCCTTGTCCTCCTTTATGCCTGGGATGCCCCCAACCTAGGTGCTGGACCTTGCACTTGGCCTTGCTGAACTTTGTGAGGTTAGCACAGACCCACCTCTCAAGCCTGTCAAGGTCTCTCTGGTCATCCCTTCCCTCCAGTGTGTCAATTACACCACACAGTTTGGTGTCATTGGCAAACTTGCTGAAGGTACCCTCAATCCCACTGTCATGGTCTGCAGCAAATATGTTAAACACTAGTCCCAGTACTGACCCCTGGGGAATACCACTTGTCATCAATCTCCATTTGGGCATTAAGTGACCGTCCAGCCAATTCTTTATCTAATTTCTGGCATTTCTTCCCAATTATCCCATGCTTCTCACAAGGCAAAAAGGGGAAAATGGAGGGGCAGGGGAAAGAGGGAAGACTATACTCCCAGTGTGAATTAATTGACCAACTGAAGTTCTAGGTAACCTGCAGGATTTGAGCAAAAGTTGAGGGGTTTCTTTTGTTTTGTTTTGTTTTCTGTTGTTTATACCTTCCATGGGACTATGTAAAGACTCAGATCAAGTGGTACTTTACAATGTAGATCATTGTTTACTTTGCAGAGAAAAGCTTGTTTCATATTCTGTTTCATATTATTCTTCATTTTGTCCCACTCTATTGTGTGTCACCATATTGTGACTTCATATTTGCAGCAAAATTAAAAGAGACCTAATATAAAACGTTCATTTAGGTACATTTATTCTGTTACCTGAGTAGCTGTTATGTGACTTTTTTAAAACAATTTGAAAAAAAATACTTGCTATTATTTGTTATTCCCCTGCTTTAGTGATACTGCCAGCTGTACATTCTACTTCACGTGAATTCGGGTCTATTCCAATTTTCCACTTCCCTGCCTTTAATCCCAGTGTTACAAATGGAATCCCATGCTACACTAATATCTCTTACTCACTGGCACTGAGGAGATCAATATTTCAAAATGCCATATGTTTTATAGATCAACTGTCTTGTGCATAAGAATCCAAAGACACAATATTCATAAGCTATATAAGCCAAGAATAGTAAAGCCTGTCTTTGCTCACCATATTAGATCCTAAAATGTCTGTTCTCATCTGTGAAAGGTTTTAGTGTTTCTAAGAAATTTGACTAAATTACTCAAATTCTTGATCTCTTCTCTCCATAAGCCATTCTCTGTGGCCTATGAGCATCAAAGCGACTCTAATAATGTGAGCATTTTGCCCTTCACAGACATGCACAGATTTCAGGAAAGTTTTAGTAAGATATCACTGCAGTCCAGCAAAACTTGGCTGAGCATTTGCGCAAACAGAGGTGAAGACAATGGTTAAAAGAAAAGAACTTTGACTGCTTCCAAGTAATTTTAAACAAAAGAAATAGTCAAGCTGTGAAAAATGTATTGGAAATGAAACCCAGGTCTTAACTTCTACTCTATAGAAAGATTTTTTTCCCGCGCGTAGAATTGTATCATCATGCTGCTGTTTACATGAAAATTAGTTTAAATAGAAACCTGAGGCCCTGGAGAAGTCCCTGAGCTAGTACTCTGGATTTTAATAATGCTGCCGTATTTCTTCATGATATTATTGCAAATTTGTATAATGAGAGGTTTTCCTCTAAGGAAAGGGCCAAAATAGCAGTACTTGAGAGAAGCTCTTTAAAGGCTTTAAAATGTTGTTAAGATATGTTTTTAGCATCAAGATGGAGGAAGACTTCACCGGTGAGAGTCTGCTCTATTCATTACTCTGAATGTCAGTGGTGTGTTAAGTAGTATGCCTAACATATATGTTTGTTCTCTAATACTCTCTCCAAGTGTATTCAATACCATAAATCAGACTTCAGACTTTATATCCATTTATAATGAGTACAGAGTACATCTGATCACACACAGTGGAGAGCAGTGTATCTAAGTGAATTGGTTGGATCAGGCTGGCATGTCTCTGTAAAACTCTTTTCTTCTGATGAATGCAGGTAAATGTAAAAAGAGGACTTTGATTTGGCAATAAAAGTAATTCTGTCCAAAAAGGATTCCTTTCTACAGGGAAAAGAGAATGAAAACAAGAGGTAAAACTACTGAAAATGTTTTATTGAAGTGTATGAATTTGCTACAGATTTTCTCCACAAACAAGCTAAAAGTACTTTAAAATATCTCCATCTTTTCTTATTTTTGCTGATTTTTTTTGGCCCTGGTGGGTATTTTTATTTATTTCTCTTAATGGCTGACTGATCTAAGTATTACTGCAAATAGTACATAATAATAGCAATTCCAAAGCTCTCTCTCTGTATGTTGTTTGTGTAAGAAAGGACATTCCATTTCATACATCATTTACAACTCCCTGCTATAATTTTAGGAAGTCAGAAAGCTTTTAAAATTTAATGAACAAAAAATTTATGCTTTTACAACATCTAGAATTGGGATATACCAAGCAGCTACATGCAGGAGATTTTCTCTTGACACTGGTTTCATTTTATTTCCACTACACCAATAAGAATTCATCTACTCTGAAGTTAATTAAGCTGAATAGGAAAAAAGACATATATGTGCATCATCTCCA
The DNA here is from genome assembly GCF_032191515.1 of Phaenicophaeus curvirostris. Classification (NCBI taxonomy): domain Eukaryota; kingdom Metazoa; phylum Chordata; class Aves; order Cuculiformes; family Cuculidae; genus Phaenicophaeus; species Phaenicophaeus curvirostris. The sequence goes on from NC_091398.1 coordinate 28,375,025, forward strand.
ACATCCTAATCTTTTCATGTATATATTTTCCTCTAAGATGCTCCGAGCTGCTATATTTCATAAACAAATTGCATGTAGAAGTTGCCATTTTCTTACCTCTTTAAAAGAACAATCCTTTAAAGGAATTCTGAAATATCTCTGTATCCTAGAGGATAAATTCTCAGTCCCACCGAAGAGCCCTGCCCTTTTCAGTGTGATGCCTTGCTGACAGCATTGTACTCAAGACACAGTAATGCTAGGCTATTGCGCTGGCATAAACTAGTTAATTTATCCTAAAGTTCTTTGTGTCCATATGTAATGTCTTTTCAATTATTTAGCATGTTTGAGCACTGTAATCAATCTTATTTAGCACAAACATTTCTTAAGTTTGAAATAGCTAGGTCCAAACTCTTCAGTATACTTCATTAACTAAACAGGGATCAGAAATGGACTGAGAAAGTAATGTGTCAGTGAAATACCACTTCCTTAAGGCTTAAGTTGTTTCAGAACATCATAGACTGGGCAAACATCTGCAGAGTCCATCTTGGAACTTCTAGAGTCAAAAACAGTAAGGGCACTTATATTCATGCGGCACAGAGCCATCCAATAAATCTAGAGGAGATGAACAAGGAGATGTTGCCCAGAGAAAAACATGTCTTCCATTTATAGGAGAAAATTTTTAGGAAACAAAACTAACAGGGCCCAGGGCACTGGGTGGCTACAGATAGGGTTGTAGGCTAGCAGGGATTTGAGTTTACTGCCTTATCACTCCTCTGACAAGTACCCCTGAAGAAACCATCCCTCCTTCCCCATTTGTCAAAAAGAGCTAATGCTGACCTCCTTTACAAAGCAGCTGGAGATCAATCGATGAGTAATGCTGCAGAAAAGGCTTGTATTCTCATTCACAAGTGAGAACAAATCACTTGGTTTCCAGTTTTAAAATATCCACTAAGAAAAGAATCAATCATCCAAGATTTAATTCCCGGAACCCAGATTGTCTTGCAGTCACAGCCATGTGGCGAAGCCTCTCAGCGTGGTGAATTGCAATGGATGTGCTCCATCATGCAACCCCCATTTCTGAGTTTGCAGCAGCAAGAAGAGAAAGAGGGAAACACTGAGGAGAAAGATATTTTAATTCTGTTTTTCTTCTAATGACACAAAACATCTACCATGATAACCCTGCTTGACACCGAGGATTCTTTATAGTTAAAATGGAATGGAAATGCCCTGCCTGACAAAGGGTGGCACACAATCCAGTGAGAAGTTCAGTTGTCATCACCATCAGTGACTGCAGGACTGTTTCTGACTGCGCCCTTGACTACCGTCCTCTATTCTCTGAAAAAATGCTGGAAATCTGGCACATACTCCCTGAAGTTTCTTGCAGGCATTATTCCCAGCCCTGCTGCAAAGCACCAGGACAACTACATGCTCAGCCCATCTGTGCCCTTGAGGATGAAGTCAGCTTTTCACCTCTGCTGTGGAAAGAAGTTATTTTCTTTATCTTCCACCGAGACTGTTTGAATCATGTTCAGGGTTTCAAATGACACTTGCTCAAAAAGTCTGCAGCAGTGATTGAGGTAACTGATTAGCATTATTCTCTATCTGGAAATAACCTGTGTATTTTATGCTCTACGTTCTACCTCTTTGCAGCAATCATACTATATTTGAAATTATATACATTGGTCAGAACTAAGATATAGGAAGAACATGGCAATGTCACCTGATTTTGAGTTATCAAAAACACGGTTAGAGAAAATGCAAAACTTTCAGCACACACAAAGATCTGACATTTCAAATATGATTTGTTACAGGTGAAAAGTTCCTGTTAAATAAAGCTAAAAAATTGGTCTGCATTATTTGAAATATTGATTTCAACTGTGATGTAAGAATTTAAAATAAATTATATATATATTCTAATTATACATAATCAATTATTATATTATTTTAGAATATGGCCTTACAAACCTTTAAATGTGTGAAAGAAAACTTATACCAGAATCCTCTATTAAACAATAACTATTTAAAGGTAACAAAATTTGAAACAAATAATGAAATAATCTTTTCCAGCTGGTGTAAAGTGAAACTTTTTGGCCTTATTCAGATATTAAAGAGAAAACTACAATAATTTTGTCAAGTTGACATGCTTCTATGAGCAATTAGCTTTTCCCAGAACAACCTTCATCTTCCCAGTTCATGTAGTGCACTCTTCCAGATCACCTTTTCCTTTTTATATCATTCTACAAAACTTAAAATTAAAAAAAAAAATTAAAATCACACTGAAACTGTACTGGAAGGGGTTTTCATTGCCTTCTGTAGAGACCATGCCCTGTATTTATTAATTAGCTGTAAACCAAATTAGGTCTTATTCAGGTGCAACCTCTACAACATGTGTGAGTTTTTATAAAAGCAGCTTCACTGGCTCCATAGAGCAGCTTTACAACCTGCTCCTGCAGATTGTGAAGGACTGCTCACTTTCTCCAGAGGCAGAGCACTGAGCAGATTCAGAAATCTCCAGCTGAAGTAACACTCCTTTAGAATCTTGCCAGGTGACCATGAATGCCAACAGTCCTAAAGTGAGTGATTTATCTTGCTCTCAGAATAATTGGTAACATCTCTGCCCTAGCTAAGGGGAAGGAGGGGTGATCAAAGGGAATAGATCTGCTTTTTTGTTTGGTTTTTGATTTCCTCAGCAAACAGCAAATTCACCAAACAGGCTTACATTAAATAAAAAGATGTGACCATTTAAGTCCCTTTCACTGCATGTAAGACAACAGCAGTGGCTTTGAGAAAGATCCAGGTGATTAGGGGTGACATTTCCAAATTAAAATATATCAACTATCCTTTCTAAACCATCCAGCTTTGTTTTGAATCCAATTCTGTTTTTGAAAGGTTAACTCTTCCTAAATGCATGCTTAACATCTTTTCTTCTTTTCCTTTAAATGTTCTGTTCATCAGTTGATCTAAATTTTTTTTTAAAAAAAAGAAAGTAGAACAAGGTCAAATGACATCTTTTAGCTCACTTCCATTAAACAATGCATAAAATTCTGTTATTTTCACATTTCTATGGATATTGCTGTACTTCCCCCCAGCTCCTTTGGAGAGGGGGTCAGCTAGCCTCAGGACCACATGTTCTTTGTTGTTACTGATACTTCTTTAGTGCAGGAAAAGAGAATCAGATCCACCATTAACATTACCCTTCTACTGAATATTTGATGAAAGACACTGAGAATGGCACAGATACTCCAGAAGTGATGGAGTATATGCACCCCTAAGAGTTTTGTAAAGGATGTTTGTTTCTTTTCTTCTCAAAGGATAACACTTAAAATGCTGTGGTTCATTTATTCTAATGTCCTTTAGGCAGCATCAGTTCCTTACAGACAATTTAAAATTCTTTCACACTCCAGGAATACCATAGGCAGCATTAAGTTAGATAAGTCATTGTTAAAGCTATTAGTTGATAATGATGATAGCTTCAGTTCATCTGCAAAATTATGACTCATAAAATTACGGTATCATAAGCAAACTGCACCTTTTACGGATTTGTTTATTCTTGCAACATTTTTGGCTTGGATAACACTTTTTTTTATTAATATTGTTGTTATTCATTTTACCTCATCAGTTTCATAAGGTATCTCATAAAACATACCTTATACTTGCCAGCTTTAACAGAATTACTAAATTCCTATACAGATGAAGTTTATTCTCTTGTATTGTTAAAGGAAGGGAAAGGGAGCAAAAAGGATCCCTCAAAGCCCAAATTGGATGCGTTTGGATATTTTTCACAGCCCAAGTGATGAACAACTTTTAAAACCCCCAACGATCATGATACAGCAGACTGCTTTAGACTGCATCTCTTGCGGGGGAGGGTGGAAGGAAAAGTCACAGAGAATTTGTATATTTTGGAAGTTAAGAGGAAAAAACACCATCACATACTACATCAAACCAATCTTCAGAAGAACTTCAGTGCTTGCAGTCCTGGGAAACACGTGTAGTGATGACACAACATATGGTGCATTGTGTCTGTGGGCACTCTAGTACTAGGTACATATCAAATTCTGCTTGAAAATCTGTGCTGAGACCCTTCAAATTGACTTTATTCCAGAAATTAGCCAGCTGTGGTCTGTGCGATGGTGCCCTTATTAAGAAATCTTGTTACTCAGTTGGAATTGTTAGACTGGACCAAGCACTCGTGCTGATGTCACTGCAGCTTCTGTGCACCAGGACAGTAGCAGCCCATTCCTGAACACACAAATAGAGCAAGGAGGATTGACTCTGCCCTGCTTTGCTAATCCCCCTCTGATCTTCATTGATCGCCACAGCAGGAGATAGGCTTCCCTTCCCTTCATTGTTCAAATGTGGTGAAAAGGTGAAATCCTCAGCTCTTACACATGTAGAACAGTTCTTGGGTCCAGTACTAACCACTTCCCTCTCAGCAGAGACAGGATTTGGCCTTCTATGTCCTCTCTTGCCAGGGAAAGGAAAAACAGCAGTAATGATCACCAACATTTAGTATCTGGAAGAAAATATTAGAACCAAGTGACTTTTAACAGAACAAGGAGCCTGTATGCACCTTTTGACTCCTTCAATTTCATACTTTTCCATCAGCTGAGTGCAAAAACCTTTTCCTTTTCACTTAAAGGAGTGCAGTAGATACAGGAGAACCAGCTTTTCTCTTCCCAGCTCTTTAGGATTCACACATGATAACTTGTGCAATCAGACCAAGAGGCAATGCCCTCTTTACACCACAAGCTGCCTTTGCATCTCTCAGTCCAGGGGAATATCTGTCTGGCAGTTCACTACTGCCTCAGACATAAAGGTTATAGGTATATTCACAAGATCCTGCATTTAGTGATGTACCCCGGGTCAGATGAGCCATCATAAACCATCAAATGAGCGCTCTTAAAATCTTTTATTGATCTTCAAGCTAAGTCATTTTACCTTAGGTTTGTGGCAGGCTTAAGCATGTACGTACACCCAGTTATGGACAGTTGCTATGTCTGAGCCATCATCCTGTGTACAGCTATATTCATTCAGCATTAAAGGCTTGTCATCACTCACTCAGTGGCTGTATCTGCATGAGGGAGTGTGGGCTGTAATGCTCTGCTTTCCCGTTGCTATTGTTCAGCACAGAAATGTAAGACATAAACCACATTTTGGGACATGGATCAATACACATTACTGTATGGCCCATCTCTGTCCCTGATGAGGTAAAAGGCTCAGCATGGGCAGGCAGCTGTAAATTCTCTGAAGATGCATCTGGCCGTAACAAGAGCACTGCAGTGAGGAGCAGAGGGCAGGACAGCTGCTGTGATTCTCTATCATTTTTCTCACAGATATCACGGACAAAATATCTTGCCCTAGCTCTGGGGACTCTCCTTCTAAATGCCAGCCTAAAACACCACTTGCAATGTATTCAGAAACTGTCATAGAAGCAGCACTGATATGGGGAGATTCTTGCAAGCTGTGCACTGTTAGTAAGCTTCAGGGACTTGCTTTGCTTTAAACTGTTTGTCTTTTCTATTGCTCTCCAGTTCTCTTGTATCCTAGATTTTTCAGGGCTGAAAGTATTTTAGTGTCCAGAAGAAAGTACAGTCTTGCTGGGACTCTTTTTGCTGCAAGATGTGGTCAAATAAATGCCATCCAGTAATAACAGATCATTTAATTAAATAAAAGCAAGAACTGCGTTTCTGGGCAGAAGTGGAGTTTCAGAAGCTTCCAAGGACAGGACGCTACTAAAATCCTTTTGTTCCTGTTTCTAAAGCAGCTCTGCTTTGCAAACAAACCAGGAGCCCTTCAGGTTTTCAAAAATGTAGGAATTAAAGTGTCTGTCACACCTGTCAAATCTGTAATGTTAATTTGATTGGATGGAAATATCACTTTTAGGTGTAACGTAACGATTTATTGGAGCCTGCACTAATGCAGGGAGAAAGCCAGCTAGATTTTCCACAGATAGGAGTGGCCAGCAGAATTGAGTATAAATAGATTATGAAAAGAAATCACAATTTGCTAGTCCTAATCGACTCCATTCAGATCTCACAGTCTGAAGGAAAGTTGCACTGTTATAGTGTCTGGCAATCAACAAGATTATATGGTAAGAGTTGTTTCACATAAACTGTGAAATGTTTGGAAATAATCTTCTTCCCTTCCACCTGATGCTTGTGCTTCATATTCAACATACCTGACAGCTTTAGCTAATTTATTACCGAACAGAGAATCTGTTAAAGAGGGGTAAACTAAGGCAAATGGGATGATGTGATTTGCTGAAGAGCATGAAAGAAACTTAAGGGAACACAAAGCAGTTTCTAGGGACTAGGAGCCCCCTCAGTTCTTCTCTCTGCCACACTCCTCTGGTATGAATGCTGGCGACAAGGCAGTGATGCAAATTCAGCAACTTTACAAATTTGGAGGAAGGCCTTGACCTCCCTCTTCTGTGCTGATCTCCACACCCTTATCACTGTACCACTTGCCAAATAAGACTTGTTCTTTCTTCCTCTGAAGTTCACTTGCAGTTTCTTCCTCTTATTCTTTCAAGATCTGGCCCAATCCTCCTCATTATGAACCCTGCTTCCTGTTCCAAGTCCTCGAAGCAAATTGCCTCTCTCAAGGCTACTTAACCTATTTAAAATGACAAGGAAGTTTCAACACTAAAACCTACCTAAGCTTTCTGTGCAGTCAGTGCAGGGAAAGCCAAGACTGCAAATCTCTTTCACCAAGATGCTCTGAGAATTCAAAGGGGGAAATAAATGCATGAAAGCAGCAGCCCAGACTAGAACTATAGAGAGAAATCAATTTAAATGTAGACCACGAAGAGATTGGATAACACAGACTTCATCTGCTCAGTGCCACTTATGCAACAGCTGCACTCAAGTCTCAAAAAGCCATTCTTCTAGAGCTTTAACACAAAAGGTAACTCCATCAAATATTTCTCTGAACGTGGCAACAGCAGTGAGCTCGTTCAAGCACAGCCCTTCCACACTGTCATATAAGTCCTTTAAGCTGAATTGCTGCAACTACCTTACTGCCTTGACTCTGCATAAATAGAATCCCTCTAATACTCATGCCTGGTTTTGAACAGTCACTTCAAACTCCCAGTAAAATTGAAAGTTTCATGATGTGTGCTGCTGGGAATGGGAAGGGAAAAGTCTGGTAATAACGTAACTTGTGAATGAGTTTGGTGACAACTTTAAGGGGTTTTATTTCAAACTCGTAGTGCTTTTATTTCAGAGAGTGTAAACTTTGATGTTGGGAATTATCAATTATAAAAATGTCACCATGTCCTTTCTAGAGAACATATAATTATTGATGCTGGTAGGCTGAGTAACCAAGTACAGAACTACAACTGAAACAAACAGGCTGAGTTGATGTCTTTTATCTGAAATAAACAAGCTATTTTCCCTGCATTTTTTCTAAATATACCTGGATGCACTTGGTTTAGCTTTTCAAATTTCATGTGATCACAATCATATCCCACTCGATATTGCTGCATCTAAAAAACATGTTTATTGTTCATTTTGTCTCTTGTTTACGGATCTCCTACCTATTCTGAAAAGTTACAGACCTCTTCTGCATTCACAATTCAGTCTTTCACCCTAGTGTTTGCAGATAATTACATGCCCCAAAAGCTACATCGTTGAGCCTACAGACTTCTGCATATGTTAAGCCTCTTGACTTGTGTGATTCTGAGTTGGAGGAATGGTCCCTCAAGCAGAATACAGAGCACCAGTCTCGCAGTCCAGGCAGACTGCAATGAAGAAGAGTTGGAATGGCACTCCACTGTTCACAAACCCTCTCTGTCACTTGTCAGTTCATTCACAAGGCTACATATAGGCCTTGACTAAAGCTGTGGGAAAATGTCAATGGGGTGTTCCATAATGCCACCTTTAAAGTCAAAAATTTCTTCCTAATATCTAATCTAAATTTGCCTTCTTTCAGTTTCCATGTTAATCAATAGGATAATTATGTTAATTATAAGTTTTGAGAAGTCCTCTGGTGTTCTTGCCTCTAGGTGACTGACATTTTGCTATCTCACTGTTGTTTCCTTCCCCAACTTCTCATGTTGCAGTACACAACATTTAGAACAACTCGGTGAAATACATGAAGCTGGTTTTCAACCACTTTGATTTTTCTGAACTCCCAGCCTTGTACTAATTTCACTCTTCATGATTAAGTAAATACCTCTTTATGAGAGAAAAATTAACTAAAGCAAAGATATAATTGTTTTTCTTCATGTGGTTATTCAGTTAAAATACTCAGTTTCTGCTCATTTAAACTTGAAAGGAAATACATTTCAGGCAGAGTTCTGACTGAGATGAAAATATTATAAATTAGGCTGCTATAATGAGTCTAATTGTGTGGTTTAATTATTAGATTATACAGGAGAATAAAAAGTGGGCATCCTTGTTAGATGAAGATGGTGTCATCTGTCTACCCAAGGTCTTTGGGTAAAACTGTAGGCTTTGAAAAGACTTCTGGTTTTTTGGCATATATAATTTTTCAAGCCTGGACATCTACTGAAACCACTAATTATACACATTAATAATCATAACCACCCAAACAAGCCATCACTTTACTAATAAGGGCAGCAAACATCCTACTTAAAAGGCATAAGACCAACTATTCAAAGTACAATTTTACCCTTTGCAGTACTTCTCATTCATTCTCCAAGTTAACAGAGGAGCTGCTGCCAGACTGTGTGTGGTCAAACGGTACTCACAAACATTCATGAATAAAAGCTGCCTCTGGATCAGACACACTGGCTATGCTGGTACTTCTTATCATACAGGCACCCACCTGACCAAACCAGCTCAACAGCCTGTTCAGAAACTAATAGAGGGTCATCAATATTGCATAAACAGGAAAGGACAGCTCTCAGAGTATTTTGGAAAGAAGAAAATTTATGTCCCTTTATCGTATAAGTAATTATTTTTTTTTATTTTTGTATAACTCATTTTCTCAGTCAAGAAGCAACTCTTCAGCCTTTGAAATTAACTTCTTCCTTAATGGCATCCAATTGTCTAGAGATTTCTAGCCATTCAGTTTTGCTGTCCTAGAGAATGAACTTTTATCCTCGTATTTCTTCTAGGGTTTAGCCATTTAAAACTTGCAAGGATTTTGGGGTAGTCCAGTTGTAGCCATTTTCAATCCTGTTATGTCTCTCCAGTTTTAACCATTCTGAAATCCAGATATGGAGTTTTCTTCTCCGTCTTTCATGCAACTGCTGTATTCTCAGAGGCCTGATACGTGAGATGCTGAGGAGCTCCAGAAATGCTCAAAATAGTGCTTTTAATAATATCTTTCTTTCTAATGAGTAAAAGTCTAAACAGACTTGATGTGTGATACCTTTTCTACTTATGAAATATGAATTTGTGCATACATAATTATTAATATTTTTCTTCTTGAAAAGACACTAGCCTTCTGCTGACTCCAAGTGGAGTTTCATTCAAGCAGCACAAATAAGGTCAAAGACAATCTCTTCTTAATTAAAGGGAGCACATGATATTGATTTAATAAAATTTTAACATTACTTAATGACAGTTAGATATTATGTTCAGAGCAGAAAGACTGACATTTTACTGTGATCAATATGTATTTTATTAAAATCAATGTGCTCCATGAACTATTCTACAGAGCCTTAATAACATCTAATCTGCCACATTGCAAAAATGGAGAGTTTGTCATTTGAAGTTAAGATTGTTTGACAGAAGAATTGTTATGTCTATAATTCACAAGTTTCGATTTTTCTTTGAGGCCAATGGATGTGATTTGTATCATTAAAAACAGTAACTGTTTAACCACAGCTGACTTCAGGTAGGCAAGAGGAGTGAGGACCTGAAGAACCAAACTAATAGTATAGCCAGGATTTTCCTGCCAGCTTCAAATTCAGCCCCGCTCAAACCTGTGCATAGCAGGAGAGAAGTTTCCATCTAGGACAGTCTTCAGTCCCGGTGTAAGACCACTCTGACACACTTCTTCAAAATACATCCCAGCCAAAGAGCTGCCCCTGTGGCTGATTCTGGATGTCAGTGTTCCAGTTCTACCAATGTTCTCTCAAGGCCAAGGCTATAGTATGCAAAAACATTCATGTGCTTGCATTCCTACCAGATTTACGCTGTAAAATAAAGCAATAGCTGCATACTGCGCTTCCGCTTTAGTGCCTGGAACACACAGATACACTTACACAACTTACTACAGTCACTAACAGACACTGCGTTAGCTCAAGTGAAGGAGACGTGCTTTGGACCTGAAGGATCCGGTTCCTTCTTTTTAACAATACATAGAGATAAAGTCATCACACCTGCAGCTGTTCGAGAACTTTCACTGATCACAGTCGAGACCACGCTAGCATCAATGCTTTCCTTTGTAGTCTCCTGAATTACCCCAGCATTTTGGTAGAAGGGTATTTGATTATCCTTTACTTCTTAATTATTTTCTTTAAACTGTCACACCATTATTTTAAAGAGCATATGTTCTCCTAAAAGCTAATGGGCAAATGACCCAAATATGATTTTGTGATTAATTTTATTTATTTATTTTTATGTGGCTATAATCAGAGAATAAAATGAGTGAAATCCAGCAGTCTTGTAAACCAGTGCTTTAACTGTCTTCTTTCAATTGCCTTGTTCAATTCTCTTCTTCATCCACTGCACAGCATCAAGACAGAAGCGAAATGCTGTAACTTTGACAGGTCTCTTCAAATATTATTTTACATCAGGCACATTAGACATATAGTGATACCAAGCTCTCTTACCTGGTCCTACAGAATGAGAAATAGTAGTGGCGGAATTGATAACATCAGACAGTGCCCATCACCCACTGTTCCTTTCCTACCGCATCTTCAGTGGTGCTGTTTAAGAGAAAAGGAGAAAGGGTTGGTATGTTGCAGTGGAAAACTGTCCAGTTCACCTAGTTTGGGTGAGGTTGTGAACAAGGTTTGAGTGAATAGAAAACAATTTCAGCACATAGTGTCCAGAATGACAAAACACAATATGTGAATCCCTGAAAAATACTTTCATTCTTTTCTTTTCAAGAGGGTTTTGTTTGATCACTGAGGTGTGCACAAAGAGGAGGGTAGATGAAAACCTGCTGTGACAAGGAGTATTCTGCAGAAAACACCATTCTCACAGCCCTAGCTGAATCTATGGACACAACATCTCTTGGTTTACAGGCTGTGCTCTGGGTTATAACAGAATTTATATTCATCACCTACTGATTCACCTTGAAGGTTTACTTGTAATTACTCGACACAGAAATAAATACTGTTTGTGTGTGTCTGCCATGATCATAAAAGATGGTGAGAATTTATTTGAGTCTTCCTACATACACAAAGAAGAATTTAATGGTATGGAGTTTTCTGAACAGGGCCGTACAAAATGTTGAAGTAAACATATTAATGCAAATTAAGGAACAGGAGAAAGGTGTTTCCATTATCAACCAATATTTGTAACAAAAAGTCAAGACAGACCAACCATGGCTGTAAATTAAAGCTAGAATTGTGTCCCAGCTTACATAACGTTGTTTTGGGTGTGAAACCTGCCTGTCCATGTACATTTTATGCCACATTTACCCATAACCTTTTACACTTTGACAAGGATAGAAAAAATCTGGCTTGGACCCAGGATCTAAGATAACCTCCACTTAAGAATTCCACTTAAAACCACTCTAGTGTATGGTTCCTCTGTGTTTACAACATACACCTGTACATACATCTTGTAAAGAACATATTTACCCTTTAGGCTTAGTGCGTTCTGATTCTGGTCTAGCTAGTAACTGAAATTCTAGTATATATATATATATTGATTTCTAAACAAATATTTTTCATTCATTATAAAGCAAAGGAAGGGAAAATAAATTTTGGCACAATAAAAATAGAGTGGCAAAAATAAATGTAAATCATGCAAATTTTTTTACCAAAAGGAATCTTAGAAGATGTAGCCCAAAAGTCTATCATACAAGAATTATAAAATGAGTAATATGGGAAAGCCTTTAAACTAATTGCACTTTTTTTATTATTTTATTGACACTATCATATTTTCGTGGCTGAGCCAGTACAACTGCTATAGCCTTGCCTGCTGTCACGACTCAATACAATCTTTTATTTATATGAAATTATAAATGTGTGTGTGGCACTCTGCAAACAAATGAGGGATGCAGCCTGTGCTTTGTGGCTAAATTTTATTGGTGTTATGCTTTATACATAGCTTAGATGGCACTTTCTCCAAGGTCATCCCACTGGTGAGGTCTCCTCAAACCAACAGAGCTCACCATAAATTTGTACTCATGAGAAACAAATGGTTCAGCTTCAATTACTCAGCCTTATCCTCTAGATATCTAATCATTGAGGAGCTGCTCAACTTTTCCATAGTTAAACTTTGCAGGCATATAAGGTAGGTTTTTTGTGCTTTTCATACCAAGAGCAAACCCCATAAAATTGAGCTCCTGTTTCACTTTTCCTGGAAAAATCTACTTGCCTCTTGTTTGCAAGTTGGCAAAAAGGCACAATAGGCTACAGCAGCTTAGCAGCAAGTTTTCAGCTGCCTTGTTCAGTCACAGGGTAGGATTCAACATGCACAACTCGGTCATTTGAGTTATACCACAATGAAGAAGCTGCACACAGAAACAAAATTATTGTAGAGTTTATCCCTTTGACCTCTATGCACATATTACAATTGTGTGATTCATACCCTGTATCTTGTAAGGGGAGAGACCTTAAAGTGCTTCTAAACATCTGCATTAGTGGATGCTCAGAGCCATCTTCATCCTTGCGAAGCTGAACACTTGCTACCAAGTCCAATGCAAACACAAGACAAGCCTTTGCTTGCCACACCTTCAAGGCCCTGACAGATGCCCTCAGATAGCTCCAGCAAGGACAGGCCTACACAAAACTGTGGGAAACAAAAAAAGTAGGCAGTTTCCTCTTTTATTCAAGCATCAGCCAATATGTGGAAGAGTACTGAGCTATTCTATACTAGCTAGTTAGAGTAGGATATGATGGGAAATTGTACTCTAACCCAAGTGCCCCAACCATAGTCATGCCCAATCAATCTCTCTTTGTCTAGGTCAGTCAATGTAGAATTATGAAAAAAAAAAAAAAAAAGGAAGTCATATCATCAATATTTCAACTTAGCTGGAGCTTGTACAGCCAGCATCATCTAGAACTTGGGACTAAGCAAAAGGAGGATATTATAAGGGATGGTAAGAGACATTATATGTGATGGGATATGATTTACTGGACTCAGCATTTATCGTTGCTTTGCTTAGCAACACACCCCTGTATGGCTCCATATATTACTTTTTATAAAAATACTGGGCTTACTGCATACCCGGAAACCCAGGATTTGTGGCAGACCATGTCAAATGACAGAAATAAAATATAGAGCACATTCTTTAATGTTGTTCTGGGGGAACAAAAGGGCTAAACTCAGTATAACATGAACATAACACTTGGAATGTGATAAGTAAAAATTGCTTGTGAAAAAAAGTCCAAATCCCCGTAAGTTAAAATATACTTCTCAATTTCATCGGTGTTTGATACATATCATTTACTATTCATTATTTCCCAGTCCTTTCAAAGTGTTACAGTAGGAAATCTATCCATAGAATTACATTCTGTCTACGGATACAATTAAACTTATTTAATTCAACAGTATAAAATATAGGTGTTTCATCTAGACTGGCCATTTCATCTCCCCCTATAGTCACTGGAGTGAAAAGGGACCTTATCCATGCCTGGATGAGAGACTAGGGTGGAATTGCTTTCTAGAGATGGAGTAATATCTTTGTGTTGATGATAGAGAAGAACTGGGTAACTGACTTAAATAGAATTTCTAATTTCACATAGTTGGATCACATGAATCACATGTGATTGATTGTTTGATACTGATTCTCAGCATAAAAATGACACTTTCATGAAAAATATCTCATAAATCTTAGGCTTGCGCTTGTTAAAAATTGGGAAAAGTATGCATACCAAGCATACAGGAATGGAATAAATGCAGATTAACCAACCATACTAATCAAAATCTTAAAAACATGTTATTCATAATACGTAGTCCAGCCTTTTCCATGGAGAAGGAATATTTGGTATCTTATTTTTATGACGTTACTGAGCTGTATGTTGAAATGCAACATTTTTGATACCTAGACAGTGTTCTTATTAGCTTACAGCAAAATTTGCATTTCCTGTGAAAATGACTGACATCAGCCAATTTTAACTGAATCTGAAAGTATTCGCACCTCAAATCCTCCAAGTCATGATTCCCATTCATTTCAATGCAAAACAAGCACCTAAGTAGTATTTTGCAGGTTTAGGTCTAAGTGCTTTGTGATCTTGAAGGAAACAGTTATTATTGCTTTTGCTTTAGCATCCAAGGTCCTGACTAACGAAAATTTTTAAGGAAATCCTTACATCTCAGTTTGTTATGATCAGACACACTGAATTTTTCTGAAAAAAAGGGTATTTTCTTTTATCACAGCCTCAAAACTTAATCCTGTTCATTTAAAAAAAATAACAAAAAAAAAAAAGAAACTGAACTTCGTCCAAAAAAAATCAGAATTTCTCATAAGGTATACAGCATATATGAGAAAGCACACGATTGGTTTTTTTTAAAATAATAGAGAATATAACCTACTACTAGATATATGCAACAAATACATTGACTTTCAGCACAGTCACTCTTGAGTAATCTTATTTCCTAATTATATTGCTATCCCTTAACAACTTCCCGTGTTGCGCATATGCAGCCTGTCAAGCCTTTATGAGAGGCCAAAGTGAGTTTTTTGAACAGGAAAATGTCTCACAGAAAACAATGCTCCTTTTTCTTTTTTTTAACATAAAAGCTGAATAAAAAAATTCTCAATACTACGAAGTAATGAATTACAAACTTACCAAAATCCTCTTATTAATCTGATATTCAGATATTTATTTCATTCCTTTTAAGAATTCTACAATATCAGCTCGGATTAATTGCACTCTCTGGGAGGCTCCCATGCTAGTCCCCATTCAAAGGAGCATTTCTTAAAACAGAACTGCTGCAATGCCATGAGGATACAAGTGCGTTTAATGAACATTCAATAACTGTCTGCACGAATGAAAGGAAAAAACATTGAGTTGCATTTAATGAATGGGATACTGGCAAAGCGGTCCTATTTTCAACATTCAGGTGTGCTATGAAGTCTATTTAATTTAACAAAACAAACAATGATGTCAAATACAACATGAAAATTTGGTACATTGACATTAAGTTCTATTTTTCATAATTAGAAAAGAGCTTTCATAGAATCTTCTTGCTATACTGCAATTCCACAAACATATGAGTCTCATAGAAGTCAGCTGCATTGCTCAGAAGGTTTATAAGGTTTTTGCTCCACAATGTGGCACTTGTTTCCCCCTACTTCCCTGCTTTCTCTTCTGCCACAGGGGTAACTTTGGTTCAAGAAATACCATGGCAACAAACATATAAAAATGGTTTTCAAATTCGTTGTTTTCCCACTCTCATCCCCTGTGTGTTCATATAACGGTTATGATCAGTGAAAAGAGAGGGGAAAAAGTGAGACAGGACCATCCTTTTTGGCAGCGTTACTAAGATATAATATACTGGATTGATTATGAAAATATGACCTACATATCAATGCAGAAGAGAATTTCCATGATAAAACCACTTGCTTACAAAGTACTGTACTTCCCAGACGTTATATCTCACTCACTTTCACACATTTCTATTTTTAAATTATTTAGAATCTGAGATGTAAGGAAATCTTTAATATCTAAATATTTAGTTCTTGTTGACACAGTATGAAATTTATTATGACCATAATTTCTAAATACATGGGAAACACAAACAGAAAGGAAACTTGGCTCATTAAGAGCCAATCTCAATTCTACCACATATTTTGTCATGTTAACTCCTTTGTCAAGTTTTCCATAGTTCTGTTTTGTAAATGAGTTCAAAAACTTCGCTGTGTTTCTCTCTTGGCTTTACTGATGGATGATGGACTGTGAATACAATGCTTGCGGAGAAATCAAGCACTTACCTTTTCCTCCTTTCTGAGTTTGAGATCAGCTAAATATCATGGGCTAATGTGGGATAATGAGCAGTGTATGTACATTGTCACTCCCACCAAGCTCCAGAAAAACTGGTGGTGCTGCATTAGTCATTAGGCTACTGACAATGTCATTTCTCTTTTGTACCCTCTGTGACGGTTTTTACTGGAAATCCTACCTAGGAGCTAAGAAAAGGGGGTATTTTCTGTCCGGATTTTACTGAAATCCAGGAATCTGAAAGACTGGAGTTTTGAGGAGAGGAGTAGGACAAATATAAAGAAAGCTAGAATAAAAGACCAAACCTTATATTCCTTAAAATGTATGAGCCATTCAGCTGTGGCACTGTAGGAGCTTTTGAGATGCAAACAGAAGGTTCTGATTTTCTCTTGCAGCAGGCAAAGGTCCACCAGCATAATACATGCTGTTTAAAGTCATTACACAATCTGGGGAGTGTAGTAAATAAGTAATAAAAAAATGTTGTATTGCTTTCTGCTGTATAACTGCTTTCAGTATAATTCATCCCTCAAGCAAAATGAAACAATCACCTGCAAAACCTATTCAGATACTATGAATAATTGAAATGACCACCAACTCTGTAGTCCAGGCCCATCCTAACAATTTCACAGAGGAAAAAAGTTTTAAGTGCTTGCATTGTATAAATCAATGAAACTTGCTGTTCTGATTCTATACATAGGTAATTCAGACACTTATTCCAGCTAGCTTGTGTTATAGAAGTTCTATTTTTGTTTTAACCAGGTGTTGTTCCACAGGCTTTAACGCTAATGTAAATGCAGTCTCTAAAAGACTGAGAGCTGGAGAAACAAAACCAGTAAATTCAGGTCAAACGGAGAATAGGCCATGCTGTCTGGGTTGATACACTTGATATGATTTGATGAACTCATGCTTGAGGAACAGAACTATTTATCAAAACATTATTCCTCCAAGGAATTCAAGTAGACTCCTTCAAAGAGCAATTCTGATGTACTTCAAAATAGTTATTCCTGAGAAAGGTTCCCAGCAGGTGGATGTTTATCCTATATGACAAAAAGTATTCATCATAAGTGTTGATTTGAAGGGAACAGTGGAGAAACTGATTGTGTATGGATGCCATACTGTGTAAATATGAAAAGAGAAATCCACTCCATGTGGTAAACTTTGTCATATTTTACAGCAGTTATTTACTGACACTATCTGTTCCACTATTAGCTAGGGTTTATGATCATTATAATGCATACATGATATTAATAATAGCTAATAAAGTTTTTCTCTCCTCTCTATCATATCACCAATTTTTGCTCTAGTAGAGTAAAGGGCAAAAACATGAGGGAGATAAAATCAGTATCCCGGTTCCTTAAACGTATAAACTTGTGGCTGGCCAGCTCCCTGGTCTGCCTTTAACTTAAACTAGGATGACCAGTCTAACTGTTGAGAGATGCAGAGCCTGTGCTGATACAAGGTCTGGCCAGGTAACCTGAAAGGCTAGCTCGGAAAGTGTGTCAACCAACAGACTGGTTGTGAAGAGCATTGCACAGTCAAATTGGATCATAAATGAAAAAAAACGGACCAGAGATCTGGAAGCTCTATTACTTGCAACTGTTTCAGGACCTCTCTTTTCCTTTATTTCTCTGAGGTATGTGATGTATTTCTAATGAATATGCACATGACTTGCAGAGTCAAAATTGCTGGTCATGCCTGGTCTATCATGCTTAACATCTTCTTTACTGTACTTGTTTTAGGTCGATGCAGAAGGAGGCAAGGATCCAAGGCTGGCACATTTGCAATGTCCAGGATCTGTTTTCTGCCAAAAAAATTATTTTGTAACTACTTGAGACTAACTTCTTATCCCTTCTGCTGTTTGACTAGTGAAGAAGGCTGTATGCCAACAGGCAATGCGGCCATATGGTTTTCCTTACCCTGGAAATATCAGCCAGAAAGACTTTGAGGATACTCATGCCAACTGTGTAAGCATCCATCATGGCTATAGTGACAGGAAAGGACAAATTAAATTGTGCCCATGCTTGTACTGAAGCATGACCAAGTTGGCTATTAGGGACCGCAGTAACCTGTACTGTTTGACTCTGAACTGGAGGTATTCTCCTCTAACACACCTGTATAATAATACTGCGTTGCTTCCTTTGGCTGATGCACAGCAACAGTTTCAGAAAAAAAAAGGCCTAGGCAAGAAACTACAGGGCTTTCTTTACAGGTCTAGGGCAATCCTGAGTTCTGAAACCCATCTGTGGCAGAAAATAAATGCAAAACTTAGTTTATGAACTCTTTGGGGAAGAGTGTATCATTTTCTCACTGAACAAGTATCTAAAGCAACAGGGCCTTGTTCAGGGTAATACAACTAGCATCCAAATTCTGTCCTCTGCTTTCTCCCTGGCAAAACTCATGCCCAGAGCATGAAGAAACTCAGTTGTTTGCATTGATAGTAGATAAGGTTTACAATACAATGAAAATTAAAAAAGGGTCTGATCTCACTCAGCCTTCCCGACCTCTTTGTAGTTCCACTGGTTCCCATCTGTGTTCTCACAGAGGCTGGGATCCAGAAAGGCAGGGGGCCTAGGTGCATAACTATAGTTACTGCAATGGTTAAGTACACTTTCTGCGTACCGTGGAGACCCTAAAATAGGAAAGCTTTCATTGCCAGAAGTTAAAGTGCCTTTAATATTTATTATACAGTTAATATGCCTCTTCAGAAAATCCTTTGAGGGAAATAACCAAGATCAATAGAGGCCTGATGAATCCTAAATGGAGAAACTAAATGTATTTATTTTTCTGTCTATGTGTCTCCTAGGGATGACAGCAAATCTTCAGGCATCTTATAGCAATGGTCCAGGGTATTCTGTGGAAATAAGAGGAGGGGAAGACATTTTCATACACAAGAGCAAAGACTGTACACTACCACAATGTTGATTGCCATGCAAAGCATCAGACCAAGCATCTGAGCTTCCAGAAACAATACGCTTATGGAAAAAAAAAAAGAATAAGATAAATATCAGATTATTTATCAAAACACTATCCATAAAATTCACCCAGAACATGACATCTTTAAGAAAAGATTAACCATCTATTGCAGAAAAAGAATTACCTACATATTTTTGACTGTGTCACTACTAAGCTGAGATTATTTCTTGGGATCACATTTCATTTTGAAAAAGAACAAGAAGGAAAAAGATGAAAAAAGAAAGTCCTGGGGAAATTACCAAATTGTTAATAAAATGATGCCAGTGTTTGACACCCATTTGTCATAAATGCTGTTGAAATAACAGCTCATGCAAAATTTCAATTATATCAGTACCATGCAGTAAGCAGGGAGAAAGAACAAATAAGATGATATTTGGCTGAGAATCATAAATATTAGTGTCCCAAATGGCCCCTATAGTACTGATGCATACAGACCTCACTGATAAATACTCTTTGTTATGCCTGTATGATGAAACTTGTCATCTGCACTACGCAAGTTCCACTTTGCATTTAGAATCAGAACCCCCTTAGAGATTACGCCTGCATGAGGCTTTCTTGTACAATATTACTATTACCCTTGTACTATGTCACACTGAATGTGCAAGGCAAATAGAATACTTTACCCATATTACTGGAGGATTTTCCTCATGGTTTCATTCTTCCATGAAACGAAGCCTTTCAAATGTGCTTCCTCACAATTTACCCAAATTCATCAATATTGCAGTTAAACTCTTCAAGCTTCCCCTGCCTTGTGTCATTTCCAGAAATAAACTCTTTAGACTTTTTAAGAGTAAACCCTACTTAAGCTTCAGAAGGATCACATAATAGTTTGATAATAGTTTGATATCATTAGCTGGCAGGTTGAATCAGAGTATGCATGTGCCACCAGGCTGTTTGTCCCCTCTCTATGCTTGACTAGAAACAGAAAAGTTTTCAACTTGATAGAAAACCTTCACTAAGTTTTGTATTGACTAGAGTCATTCCACTAGGTTTCCATCTGGATCCTGAATGCTTCCCAACACCACCCACTTCTATCTTATGATCTGAAGTTAAATGTTAAATTAAATAAGCTGAAGCCTGGAGGAAGAAATATCATCTCATTCCTTGAAGCTATTCAGCACAGTTTATATAGTCTGTATATTTGAACAACTACAATGTGAACAAAAATTCTGATCTACACTTTATGACTTTGGTATCTAACGGACTAAGATTTTTATTTGAAAAAAGATCACCTGTCTAGAAGTTTCAGAGAACTTTCTCGCAAACCCTATAATAACTGGGTTAACATCAACAATTCAGCACTAAGCAGAAGTGCTGGCCAAGTCTTTTCACGTGCCCTTTTCTGGAAAAACTGGATGCCTAAATATTTCTTATAATAGAAATATTTTTTTGCTGAACATGTCTTATTAGAATAGTCTATTGACCAAAGACAGTATCACTAAAAGAACTGTTAAATTGGCTACAAAATTGACAAGAAATGCATATTTATTTACTGTCTACCTAGTTGTTCAACAGAGTAACAGTTTGTTAAAATAATTTTAAAAATTGACAGCAAATACAAAATGAAACTAATGTAATTTTTTAATAGAGGATGTTTGGCACCCCAGTGAGATTTAATCTTTCACATCTCTGGCTTCAAATAGCCTTTTGAAAACCTATCCTTCAGTCACTGACTGAGATTTTCAATTTTTTGCCATTTTGTAAAAACTTCACCACCTACCTCCATATTCTACCTTTATTCAAAACACCCTGTTTTTATTAGGGAGAATCAACAGATTATTATCTGCCCATTAAATCAAATCACTTGGCACCAAGAAATTCTAGTTTCTTGGCAGCAGGTTATTCATACAGAAGTAAGTTGACAAAAAAGAATAGCCAGCCATTACAGTTTTAGCATCTGAAATGCCTGTAATAACTCTTGATATGAAAAATTAAGAGAATGGATGTTGGCTTTATTTATTAAAGTGCCCCCTTGCTGAGGAAATAGTCTTGAGAATTATTGTTTAACACTATATATTAATTAAGTTCTATCGAAAAATCCTGCATTCTAGATTTCATGATTTATTTATTTCAGTTGTAAGATTTATTATAGTAATCCAATACAGTTGGATGCCTTTCCTTCTCATTTCATCCCAACAGTTCTTTTATTGTATTCTGCTTTTAGTATGCAAGCCTGTAAAACAGTCCCCGTTGATTTAAAGACAATGGTAGACCTATGGTTGTTCATATAAAAAAATTGCTTCTTTAAGAAAAACAAAATGATAAATGGTTTTGTTTGGAGTATTTGTTCTATGAATATATAAAGCTTTAATGTAAAACTGAAGTTAATAGAATTCTACTAGTTTTCAAAAGATTTTGGAAACTCACAGACACAGTACCAAGCTAGACTACAACATGCTGTGTTGGCGTACCTTGCAGTTATGTCCTCTAATTAACAAGTTACTCAGCTATTCTTTAAAGCACAAAATAAATAGTAGGCATTGCAAAAACAACTAGAAATTAAGCAAACTGCTTCATGATCAGGGAGCACTGTAATGAAAAATAAGATGGAAGGAAGAATGCTATGTGAAGATAAGGAAGCTTTTCAAAAAGGACAGCTATTAAAATACAGTATTGCAGAGCCAAGTGAGAAAAGCAGAGGAAGAAACATGTCTGATGCAGCTGCTGTTAATAAAATATATTCTTTTTTTTTTCAATGTGCAAAAAGGTGATTCAGAATTGTTCAGAAAAGTAATTAGGAAGCAGTGCTATCTTAGAGGATGGATGGAAAAGGAGGGCTGTCTCATCTTCACGCAGAACTGTCAGGACCACCTTTGATCTTCTGAACCTTTCTTTCCAACAGACCAGTGGTTGAAAAGGAAAGGGCAGGAAGCAGAAAAAGCAAGTAAAAGCAACAGCTTCATTCTAGTGAAACAATGGAGCAGTCAGGTGCAAGGTGTGAAAGAGACAGGGAAAGAAGGAAAGAGCAGGAAGAAAGGGCAAGAGCAAGACTTCCCGGATAAAAAGGAAAGCTGCTTAGCAGCTCAACTAGCACCAAGTACTAATGGATCATATTAGAACAGGTGTATCTCCTCATCTTCAAAATAAGACATAAAATGGCCTACCTTAAATAACAAATCCATGAGAGGAATGATGTAATATAAATTACTGTGCTTATAACTTGCTGGTTTACGTTTGTCTGGAAAAGGGTATTTACACAATACAAGAAAAACACTGCAGTGTTTCTCACTAGTCTTACATCTCCAAGCTCCAAAGTTCCTACTTCAACAAGTTTTAAGTTTAAATAGATATAATCCACCAAGAAATAATACACTGAAGTTAGGAATCACTAGAGTGAGTCACATAGGCTTTTAATGGAGGTCTTAAAAAAGCAATAATAGAAAGATATGAAATCCTCTGTCCACATAGATATGTTTATGCCCTAAAAAGTAAACTAAGATCTCTATAAATTCTTCCATTACTTTCCTCTTTAATATTAGCTTACATGGATCTGAACAGAGTTTTATTTTGTTGCCATGGCTTCAGTGGCATTTGCAAATATTTTACAGCTGATAAATATTTATAGCAGATTCACAGAGTGACCATGCACGGTTACTATTACTTATAAAACAAAACCACATTTTAATTGAAGAAGAGACCAAAAGGTAGAAATATTTTCCCACATAAAATGTGTATTTTCATCAAATATTTTAGACACATTTCAATACATAAAAATTACTGTTATTTATAGTGGGAAAGCATTTTGGTTACCTGTTCTTTTCCATTTTACTTGAAAGACTACATTTAAAGTTTAGCAACCTTACTGAAAGACTACATAGAAATATTAAGTATTGTTTAAAATTGCTTAAAATTAGTTATAAAAGTTAGGATTACATGGATAAAGATGTGAAGTATTTGTATCAACTTCACTTTCTAATTAGGGAGAGACAAATTAGATTATATTGATCCAATTAGTAGCATTTTTTTCTAGTCCTTTTCAGTTGTTTGTATGATGCAATGAAGATTGCCATTTGCTAAACTGCCTTTTATGGAAAGGCAGATTTCAGCATTTATCTGACTGAAAGAGAATGAAAGATTAATGCCATGGATGTCTCCCTTTGAGCACTGATCATTTCTTTATGTTTGATCAGAAAGTGACAGAAAGATTTTAGTGAGTCCCTGTTCATGCTCCTACAAGCTATCGAAGGACTGAAGAGTAAAAAGACCTTAGAAAGCTGACTTTTCCAGAGCATAGCCAAGCAAGTACTAGTTTGAGAAACTGTCATAATAAATTTTCAAAGCTGACCTTAAAGTGCTCTGAAGTTTTGAATGCCAGTCTCTGAAATATTTTCAGGGAGAATGTTTTCCAGATGATGTCTCATCAAAATTTCAGAAAATCAGGGACTTTAAAAGAATCCTCAAGATAGACTCCAGAACAAAGAGTACCCCAAATAATCATGACCTTCTTGAAAAATCTTAACCACTCTCCTTTTATTGAAACTATTTTGGATTGTAAATACTTGCCTAGCCAAGACACCCTGACATCTTTAGTCCTTTAGCATAATGTCAGCTATTTCAATATAACATTGGGAATATTTGCTGAACAGACCATCACAGTTAGTTGCAAAGAGAAAATATATCCTCTGCAGTTAAGTAACAGTAATCTGCAGTGTACTCAAGAAGCACAAGATTTGAACTATTTTGACTTGGACCTTGGGACAGGAAATTTAATAGATCTTAAATCTTTAAGGAAAAGCATTGTTTTACCCATTTCACTTCCACAGTGAGACATTGTCATTAATGCATTTTTTTTAATACAAAATCCATCTTTAGATAAAAATGTAAGTTCAACAGAGTTCAATAGCAAGGTCACACTATTGCTTACTGCATGGAGGAAGTATATGGAGAGAGAATCAGGTTATAAATGATACGAAGTGATTTTCACAGGGACTAAGGATGCAGAAAGGTAAGGGAGACCTTCCCATCAAGTCACGAATTTCAGAATGGATGCTGTTGCTTTCTAAACTCCTTCTCAAAGAGGAGTATAAGTGTGGCTGGATCCACTGTTAGTCCCAGTGTTGGTCAGTGATTTATGGTTTAGAATCATAGAATCACAGAATTGTAGAATCATTAGGTTTGAAAAGACCTTAGAGACCATCAACTCCAACTGTACTTCTCCACTACTAAATCACATCCCCAAGCACCTCATCAACTTGCTTTTAAACACCTCTAGGGATGGTGACTCAGTCACCTCCCAGGGCAGCCAGAGATGCAGAGAGTAAGGTTTATATGTGTTTACAACAAAAGGATTATTCGTCCAAACCCAATTCCCTATGTCACTTAGCTAAGGTTTCAAAGCTTCATCACGCTTATCCCCAAGTTATTTACCTCCCAACTGGACGTTCTCCCAACTCCACCAGGCATCAGTTTGCTCCAAAGTTCAAATTTGAGGCTTCATGAAGCAGACACTCAGCCACCATATTTTACTAAATAAATAATTTAATAAAGCAGTACAGCAGCATGGTCACCTCCAGAGAAAGGGATAACCCAAACAAAGAAATCCCTGGGCAATCATACCCTTACAGACTATTCACTCACCCCTCATGCAATGGTTCCGTCCAGTAGTAATATTTGGGTCTGGGGTCTTCTCGTTCCTCAGTGGGTTCCTTTGCTGTGTTTCAGACAGGCCTTTATCTTGTCTTTGTGCAGCTCATGTTTATGGTCTGCATCCTTAAGACCTCTGTATCTTCTGGTTTCTTGTTGACTCTGAAGGATCTGTTTTGACTAAGCAGATTGTACATGCTTGGGAAAATTTTAAGCAGAAATTTACAGTTTGTTCCCTAGTACTTCATCGATCTGATATCTAATGCTAAGAAAGGTAAGCATACTAAATCACATAATACTATAGCTCTAAATTATCTATTCTGTTTTAAAAATATTTTTGCATTATTCTACTGTATTTCAAAGTCAGAGAAAGCAAAAAAAACCAAATACATTTGTTGCAAAACCAATACTTAATAAAGTGCATTATTTGAAACCTGAAATTTTTTTCAAAGAATTAGAACAGTTGGCAGTGAATATTCCCCTTTAGTTGTGTTTTACCAGTTCAAATCTTTACAAAGGTATGTTACAGAATCCTGAAATAAAAGTTGGTTTTGATATAATCAGAGATATTTACATTTTCTGTTGTTAAAATAAATGTTTGTAAGGTGTACCCCTCACTCAAAAATCACAAACACACAAAAAAAAAAGTAATTACTCCTAATGATAATGAGCTTGTAGATATAGAACAGTGAGGTTTTGGCTTAAAAGGAGGAGTTTGAGATCTAAATCCTGTTTGAAGTTCAAACCTTCTGAAGCTACTATAATTCTGGCCAAAGGAGCATAGCATAAAAAAAGGCGGAGTGGGAACGTTATAGATGGGTTTGGCACCTATATTCACAGGTCTTTGGATGTAGTATTTGAGGTCGAGATCAAAACTAAGTCTTAAGAATGAGCAATGTCTATCTTGAACAAGATACATCAATTATCTGAGGAGAGAGGCATCAAGATTAGTATAATTAAATGTTAAACTGATGGAGGTCATGTCAGTAGCAGTGCAAATAGTTTCCTTAGACTTGCAGTAAGATTGATCTCACTGTACATATCAGATTAATTGCATATATTACTGAGGAGGTAGAAAACCAATATACTTCACTCTAAATATGAGCCTGTTGTCCTAAGCCGTGTGTATCACAGAATTTTTATGGTTGCTATTAGAAAACTCAGTCTGAAAAAGAGAAGAAAAGAACCCTAAGTTAAAAATTCTAAGGAATATTTAGCATAAAATCAACACATGTACTGTCTCTTGAGTTGTGATAAGGGGTTATCAACTGCATCAGTAAGCAATTTGAGGCCCTTGAATGGAAAAAAAGTAACATAGTTAGAGATGTTCAATCCAGAGAAAAAGAACTCGGCAAAAGCTTGGAGGCAAGAATGGATATGTAAAGCCAAGCACTGTTGAATAAAATATTCTAACAGCATATGAAAGATATTCCAATTGCCACATCTAATTGGAAAGAGGAATAAAATAACTCAAATGTCTTATGTATAAAGAAGACTAATTAACAATCAAATTGAAAGCTGCTACCTTGACAGATGATACATTAGGACAATGAAAATGAAGTCCATTTGAATGCTGAAGAGAATTTTAGATTATTTCAAGTGTAGTATTCTTTTTTGTGAAACTTCAACCAATTATAAATTAAAATTTGTTTAAGAAAGTTTTCTTAAAAGCTCATAACTTGCCTTGCATTCTCCTTCTGTCTTCAGCCCAGTATAGTTCCTACTCAATTTAAAGAATGAAATTTCAGAAGCAGCTATACCTAAGTCTGGGTTACCAAAACCAAGATGTCCTCAGTCAGAAGTGGTCTATCTTGTTTGAAATTAGGCAACCTGTATTTTTTGCATGATATTGTAGGAAGAAGCTTTTAAACCCTGAGGTTAATGGAATGGAGTCTAAAATACAGTAATTGGAGAGTGTGTCTAAATGAACAAGTAATTTTACGCAAGAGCAACTTGTCCATAGAGCAAAACAGTTGGTGTTCAAGCCCCTGCATCCAAACTGTGTATTTTGGGATGAGCTGTCAAACCAGTTTTTGTGCAATGCCTTAGAGTAAATGTTCACACTGTGCAAATGCCATTCTAATACCTCCAAAACATGCTTGTTTGGACTTTCTCTCTCCACTGGAGTTGAAGAAAATATATGGGTCTAGTTTCCTTTGAAAGTAATTGAGTTTGCGTGCACCAAAACCATTCTGCAAACAGAGTCAGTGCACAATAATACATTAAAGGAATTCATTTCAAAATCATGTTATTGCTCAAAAAAATATCCCTCATCTAGATACATCTCTGGATAAGACAAGATTTACAGAAGATATGCCTCAGAACATTTGAAGTACTGAATGAAACTATCATCAATCCCAGCTACAAGCCTTTAATGAAAAGCTACATATCTCCAATGTATTTAGACGATTGGTTAAGTATATTAATTGTAAATGTAGTACGTTGCTTGAAGGCCCTGTGTAATTTTCAAATATTGTTGCCAGCAACCAGGACATTTAAAGAAAATTACAACTGTGAAGTGTAAAACATGAAATGTTATGATATTCAACAAAAAAAAATTAATATTAAGTAATGAAAATTTAAATGAACAGATGCATAAAGTGTAATTTTCTTATTCATCAGTAGTGCAAATCTAAATCTTCCACTGATGTAGAAAAGAACACTGCCAATGCTGATTTCTGGAATGGAAAAATCCATTTAAAGGAGGCACTTCAGCCTGTACTACTGTTCTCTTTGGGGCTTGGTTTGGTTGTCTTATTTCTTTCCTCAAAATTTATGTGTGAAACTCACTAGCAGATTATAATAATGAAAAGAGATGGAAGACTCTTCAGCTTTTAAAAACACTAATGTACTCAAGTTTCTCTCATGAGCAACTCAACCCATGAAATTTGAAGTAGTCTTTGCTCTGTATTTATATGTCTGACGTGTAATATGTCCTTAAAAATATTTTTAATTTTATCTCATATATGGAGAGTAGACCAGATCCTGCTGGTAGTTTTTTCCCAGTTGCTCATCAGAATCACTGTGGAAAATGTACACTTCATTTTTCAGCCTGAATCTTTTTATTTTTCTTTGATCCGTTCAAGATTCCTACACTTTCTTTTGCTTCCTCACTGTCAAAGTACTTACAGACTGTAATTAGGTCATACCTGAACCTTTTCTTTGATAAATGTAAATTGAATGATTTTTTAAAATATGCTGGACAAGTGGGAAGGCTGAGACACTTAAATATACCATTGACAATAATAGTCCGGGGGGTTGCCAGTCTCACCCGTGCAGGTTCTGGCTGAACATATCAAGAGTGTGCAGAGCTGAAGAACTATGTAATAAGGAAACTGAGGTGTCAACCTTCAGAATGTGGAAAGAAATCTGAATTACAGCTACGCAGTTATCACAATGCCCGCATTAAATTCCTCTAAAATAAACTGCTTTTAAAGAAGGAACGTTATCACCAGGATAAGATGTCTGGTGGGCAGACCAATGAGACACAATGACCAGAAAAAAATGATGATTGAGCATCATAATATTTTTAGGAAGGCTTATTGGTCTGTTTTGAAAGCAGGCAATGGAGAAAGAAGCTAGAAGAAACTGCTTACTTACCATTAACCCTAAAAGTCCCATTCATTTGTCCTGCAAGAAAAGTACCCCTATGAGTCAGAAGAGAACAATCCTGGCTAGTGAAATGGTACCAGAACACACTGGGTTAAGCAATACAGCATGGAATCTTTCAGCTGAAAGACAATTATAAAATTGACAGAGGACCCAAACCAGAGACATTAAATATACCATATCGACTGCATGAAAGCTTTTGACTCGGCAGGTCAGCTGAGATCACTCAACTCATGGAGCAATAAATAGTTCCTTCTGAAAGCTGGAAAAAGCTGTAATCAATACCTATTCTACTAAGGACTTTTTAAAAAAAGTCCATAGGAGGAATATTTCTGTTCTCTCACATGCCGTTATAATTATAACGCATCAGAAAAGCACCACAGTGCTGAGGCTCAGTAAGCTACTTCAGGTAAGAGCAATAAAGGCTAACAAAACTCTCTGTTACCATCCGCAGACTTCTGAGTGTTGCTGGATGAGTTGTTCGTTGTTCTAGGGTAATAATTACCTACTGAATGATTGCAGGATAAAGCTGACAAACATACTACCCTGGAGACAGACTAAAATGTGCGAGAATGCATTTGAAACAGCATGAAAAGCAAGTCTTTTGGGGTTGCACAAACTATTTGTCATGGAAATCACTAGGGCTCTGATGCAAAGTTGACAGCTGCAATGTAAGAAACAAATAGAACAGAATGGAGTAGCTAATCATTTTTTAAAAGATGGCCTCATGGTCACAAACCTACTCTGCATCACGAGCTGCGTTGCTTGATTACATTCTATTTACAACCATTTCATTGCTGTGCTGCCACTACTTCTCTATGGCGAAAAGAGATTTTTTAGACATTGAAATCACAAGGATTTCTCTGCCTGGCTTGAAGAAGCAGGGTAATCAGCTTAACAACACATCACTTAGAAAAGAGGAGTGGAGACATGCAAAGACTGCACACAAAACACGAGCTATAGCTTCTGTAGGTCCGCAGATTCAAAATGTCTCCCAGTTTTGTGTGGGTTTGTGACACGAATGCCGACAGTGATACCAGAGTCATCTGTTCTACATTTTTATGCTGTGTATTTAAAACATAATTGCTAAGCTCACTCTTTCAACATTATAACCCAGAAACTATAGGGTCCTAGGCAACATGCAAAACATTTGTCCTAATAGGCTGTTCGTTCTGGTGATAACATGTTAAATAGTAATAAAGTCGGTTCCCATATTTTTGAACATTTTTCAGAAGCCTGTCTATAGCATCGTGGATATATTTTTATTAGCTATTTCTTAATATGTATGCTTTATTAGATTTCTTCTTCTTGTATCTGATTTGCTTTATTTGTTTTATTTATTTATGACTTAATTTTAATGGAATTCTGCTTACTCTCCTGCCCATGTAAACTGAGAACAACTCCAAAACTTAGATTGATACTGACTCCTCTGAGAGGAAAATTTAGCAATTTCTATGTAATTTAACTATGTTTAATTGATTCACAGAGCTGTAGTATGAACACACAAGGAATGGATTTTCAATACAGTTTTGCTATCTAAACACACATATTTCACTCTAGATTCTTACTCTGTGAGCAAAATAGAAACATGTTGGAAGGTTTGGGCTGTTAGCTGGGTGTGTTCCTATTTGACAAAAAGAACTCTGCATAAAGGTGTATTTCTGGCTGGAACAGCCAACAGACCTTAGTGCCTGTTATGCTGGGGAACCTCAAGGTGCAGCAATGTACCCCCGAGAGGAGTCCTTAAAACAATGTAGTCTATTGCCCTGCTCTGCTGCAGGTGAAGTTCCATCTCCATGACTCTGAGCAGGCCAAAAGCATGGGACAAAATCATGTTTTCAAGCCTGCAATTCTCCAGCAGCCTTTGTGACATGAATTTTAATATCAGAAAGTGAAAAATGGACTTATATTCCGCATGCTGCAACAAATTAATGTCTTCTTACATCCCAGTTTGCTCATCGAGGCTGAACAGCAAGGGACAGTTGTCCCCAGGAGCTACATCCCTGCAGGGCAGGATTTCATTATACTTTGCTTCTGCAAACATCTTTCTTTGTGACCTTCAAAGCCTCAAAATGCTCCATCATTACAAAAGGTTCCTAAAGGGTTCTTCCTCGCTCCCACATCTTCACAATGCTTTTATTTCAGTGCTGTGACAGGATTTCAGTTTTATCAGCTCTAGCTTTTTTCCCAGCAGTAACTTTTAAAGAGTTATAACTTGGCTGTGCTTCCCCAGCTTCTGTAATCCTATACCACAAAAGAAGTGATATAAATGAGGTACATTATTATTAAATATTACCATAAGCACCAACATTATAATTAGGTACTATATCCACTTTGTAATCACTATGGCTTTAATTTCCAATGAAAAGCATCAAAGTCTGAAGAGAATGACCCCACTATTGAACAATTCCTTTTCATTTTCCTTGACAATGAATTTTCAAAAGTAAACGGGGGCATGAAGGAACAATGTTTTATTCTAAAGCTTCTACATAATTATAGCAATTATAGAAACCTTTAATGTACTTGATCAGCTTTTACTGCTCACATTTAGCTGCTGGTTAGAAGTATCTCCAAAAGTTATAATGCGTTTGGTGCTCCAGAGTCTGTTTGACCATTATAAATATCAACTAGACAGACTAACGATTGCAGAACTTAGTGGAAAAGGTTAGTTACAAATAAGGAAGATGTTAGTACAGGTAACATAAAAGGAATTTATAAATCTACTTCAGCAGATTGCTTTGTGCTCTTTTACCTGTTTCTTTCTCTCTGTTGTTACTAGTGGTATTAAAGCAGCAACCAAATACCACGGTAAAGACTCAGGCTCCATGGTGCTAGATATTCAAGAAACACAATAGGAAGTCTTGTCCTGGTAAGGCTTGCTGCTATACTATAGCGCAAAGGTCTAGAGCAGAGAAATAATTTAAGTGGGAAAGGCTCTTTTGCCTTAAACTACTTCTTTGAGTAGAATGAATTATATATAAAAAAAAAAAAAGAATTTTTTTTTACTAGTATAACTATGTGTCCCCCACCCCAGGGCTTTTCCCAATGCATATATGTTAACAAGAGCTGAAGCAAAAGGGTCAAATATCCAACTGACTGAGAAGTGCCCAGATTTCTGCATAAATACATCAAGCAGGCAGGGAGAATATCACAGCAAGAAGCAGAGGAGATCAGATCTGCCACAGGCCATGGGGCAGAGGCTTCCCATCCCTAAGAGCAACAAAACTGCCAAGACTCACTGAAACTCTTCAGAGGGATTTTTCCTTGAATGAAAAATGCAGGAAATTTTCCTAAAGGCTGAAAGCAAAGCAGAAAGAGATTTTTCAGCCTACTGTCCTCCTTGGAGATGATAGCAGCTGAATGGAAAGTATTATGTGACTAGAAAAACTGTAGTCAAAGAAGTATCAGTTGGGAACTGTCAGTTGGTCCAATTTGTTCAATAAGCAGCAGAGTTCACTGATCAGTTTGAATGGCTAAGTTCTGGAGTAGCCCAGCTGGACCCTCTCAGTGTTTTCAAAGCGCAAAGAGGTTTTTTGTTGTCATTATCAATATATTTTATTTCTGAAACACATTTAAATATTTAGTTAAAAGTTAAATGTCACAATGTTATGTATTGACATTTTCAAACCATTTCCACTGTTTTGAGTTTGGTTTCATTTTCCTCTGGTTCATCTGTTTATTGATATTTTTAAGATTTTGATTTTTCAGTCTTTTTTGACATGATTTTTTTCTCTGTGTGTTTTCACAGGAGATGAAAATCATTGCTGTCTAGTATTACTCAGAGGTTTTGTTTTCTTAAAGACAACATTTTGCAAGTAAAGTTAAAACACGATTATTTCATACCCTAACCTGCCTTCTGTAACTTGGACAGTGCAGCTTAAGCCCCTGCTGGTGAAGACTAAGGCAAAAACATCATTAAGTACCTCAGCCTCCTCCATATCCTAGGCAACCAGATCTATTGTTTCCTTCTAGAAAGGGCTCACTTTCTCCCTAGAGTTCATTTATCACCGATATACCTATGGAATCTTTTCTTGTTGCCCTCAACACCCTTGGCCAGATTTATTTCTATCGGGGCTTTAGCTTTCCTAATCTGATCTCTGGCTCCTTGGACAATTTGACTGTATTATGCCCAGGCTACCTGTCCTTGTTTCCACCCTCTGTTTCTTTTTTAAGGTTGCTTCAGTACAGGCAGAGCTGCCTTGACCCTATTTTAAAAACCACATCTTTCAACATGGAAGAATTCTATGGCTCTGTGACTTCTATGCTATCACTATAATCAGTGGCATAGTGATTAGTGTAACACTACTATATACATAAATTTCCAAAGACATGTATATTGACTAACTTTTGCAGCCCCATAACATTTCTCAGTATTAAAAATTAGAGAAAGATCTAATGGCAAGGAAAATAAAATGCAAGCAATAGCTAAAGATTATTTCTTGTAAGACCTCTTCTCAGGTGTAAAGAAAATGCCTGTAGACCTTCCCATACAATAGGGGTATCGCCTGGGTGTCTCCCATACTATCCATACTTGTGGCACCTCACCAGTATCTACTGTTGGGGCTGTGGAAGGAGCAGTGAGTTGTTCTGATACACATGGCACATTTTCAGTCAAAATCTAGTTCAGAAAAGACCCCTCCAAATCGATCTAGAGTGTCTCAGGTATTCCTTAATAAGT
Source organism: Phaenicophaeus curvirostris (assembly GCF_032191515.1). Taxonomy (NCBI): domain Eukaryota; kingdom Metazoa; phylum Chordata; class Aves; order Cuculiformes; family Cuculidae; genus Phaenicophaeus; species Phaenicophaeus curvirostris. Next base: position 28,407,883 of record NC_091398.1, read on the forward strand.
TCCAAAGCTTCCAAATCTGCTACCTTCTACTAATAAATCTATTAAATCTTGGATGAATTAACATTTCATTCTCCTTCCTCGTTACAAGAATATATGTGTTATTATCCATGCTGTTTAAAGAGCTTTTTAACACTTTATGATTTTTTTCCTACGGTAGTGTTTTGGGCTTGATCCAGATGCCTTAACATCTTAGCCTTTCTCAAAAAGGGAGAGATTTACTTTCCTAAACCCAGGTACTAAATCTTTAAATTATGATTTAAGTGGACATTTACTATCATGTTAGATCACTATTAGAACGACCATTCTCATTCAAAGTATCCAGGAAAGTACAACTTTAGAAATAAACCATGCCATTGACTAGAATTATAGACTAGTTTTGTCCTGCTATATATAGCTGGGCAGGCTCCTAAAGTCAGGCAGTTCTTTTTTATTAAATGGCTCTTTCTAAAAATTTCAGAAGTACTCACCCCTCTGTGGAAATTATCTCTACCTCTAAGTGTATGGGTGCGTGGGAAAAGGTGCTTCTCTCAGCTGTTTGTCAGATATCTTAGAGCCCATCATTTACTGGACATTAGCTTCATCCCTAATGCTATGCAGATCCAAGGCTTATAAAAGTGTGGATCATTAGGGTTGTTTTGCCAAACCTTTTTGAAGGCACTCCAGAGATTCACTAAGCCCATTATTTATCTTCTGTTGTCTTAAAAGGTCAAACTATGGCAAATTAGTAAGCACAAATTATGTTGCAGAAGCAATAATGAATGCATTCTGCACCAGAGACCCAATACAAGAGAGAGGAATGAGAATCATAAGGCACAGTTGTGACACTGGTCTTGGTCTCAAAATCAAAATGCACTAATACATAAATTTAATTTTCCCATGCAATGCATACTTTTACCAGAGGTATTTACAGTGTGGGCACCAATACCCATTTCAGAAGATGATAAACAATTTGATCCAGGATTCCCATACCACACCCCTGAGTCATTAGCATTTTGCTTCAAATTCAGATGCTATTTTTTTCAAGCCTTAAGACTAGAGTCAAACCACTCCTCCAAAGAAAATATATCTCTTGTTATTAGTCATCGGGACCAAAATATTTTACATTCATTTGCTTTCCAACGCTATAGTTTTTCTTTCCAATAAGCCTGGTCTTCGCCTAGCTATTTCTTTCTCTTTTTACCAAATTAATTCCTTCATATTCCATAAATTGTCTAAAAACAGAAATAGAGTTGGATCTGTTAGTATCCCTGTCATCAAGTGAAAGTGGTGCCTCCTCAGCAAAAAGGCCTACGCATATAGTACCCCCACCACCCCAGGAAGAGTATATAAATTTGACAATTACTGATCATTTTGTCTTTTTAGCTGCTGGACAGGAACTGCTAAAAAAAGAGCAAACAATTCATCTCCACACACATAGAAAAGACAGTCTATTCTGATTGTAAATTAATAAGCAAGACTGATTTTTTTTGAAGTAGTTTACAGTAGAAAAATACTGTAAGTTAACCAGCATATATTGCTTAGCACAGGGTATTATAAACCTAGTTTTATTGCAAGAAAAATCATGTATAACACTGTTATGTTGTCTCGTGCTAGGGCACTACATAAAACTGATGCTGATTCATGCTGGTTGACGGCCAAACCAGGTGGGTCTTACCAGCTTTAACTCAAGAGTGTCGAACTGGAGAGAATCCCTCAAAGGCAGAGGAAATCAGGGACTAACTGCAAGGCTCTGCAGGCAATTAGAGAAAAAGAGTAAAACCTAGCTGAGAGGTTAGTTGTGCCAGGTTGTGTAAGAGCCAGAAGTCATGAGGTATATGTATGTGATGCAGTCCCACAGCCTGCACTCTGAGACTGAGACTGCCCTGGCTCCAGCTGGCTTTTGGAGTTCTCCATCTATGAAGATCAGATTGAGGTTTATCTGTCATGTATGTCAATAGCAATGCTCTTATGTTTTTTCTGTTGTTAATATGCAGGGATCTACTTGTGTATTTGTGAATTACTTGAAGAAGATTTATGATGGTACAACTTATCTTCTGTTTTTAAAGCTTTCCTTTCCCTCTATTTTATTTGCAGTGTAGCACCTGTGATTCTCCATTGTTCAGTAGACCTTTTCTGGGCTGAAACTGCAAGCAGAAGGGGTGGTTGGGTAATAAAACTCCATCCTGCAATAAAATACCGACTGCACAGCTCCTCATCTGAACAAAATATGTTTTCTAAAGGATAACCACATCTACTCGGCCCAGATCAAAATGAGCGACTGAGTGTGTGATTGGAGGATGCTGGGGGGAAGATTTTTTTGGTGAGATTTCTGCTGGAAAATGAAGGAGGTATATTCTTTTCTACTCTTCACCTTTGGTACTGCCTCCTGTAACAGTATTTCAAATTCTTCCCCAAAGTTTTCCCATCAGTATTGCTCTCACCATTCTACTAATTGTATATTTTCCTTCTGAATATCCAGCCCATTTTTTATTATTCCTCTGATGATCAGCAGGTTATGAGCAACATTTTTCAATATCCAGGTATGTCCCTCCAGCTTTTAACACTGCGATGTAAGATCGGGGTCAATGGCATGAGGTAGTGTAAATTCACAGTAGGGGACTGTCTATTTAGCTACAAACTCTTTTGGATCAGACTGAGGGAAGCAGTTGTAGAAATTCAACCTCACAGCCAAGGTCACAGCCAAAAAACCTGGGAACTGAAAACTTGATTTTTGGATCCCAGGATAAAATCATGATCAATTTTCACTAATTTAGTGCTCTGTAAAACCACTCTGAGGTGATTTTAGCAATCTGTTCTCATTGGTGATCTCTTGAAGCCCAATGCTATCAAATCTCACAATTTTATTGCCAGTTATAAGATTTTTTTTTCTGCGCTTTCTTAGAAGCCCTCTGAGGGTAGTGATAATCTTTGATAATTTCAGCAGACATTTACAAAATAATAGAGTTTCTTACCTCTGGTGGACATGAGATGTTAAAAAATATGAGTTTTATGGAATCCAACATTGAATGAGGAATAAAGATATATTTATTCAAAAAGTTCCCCATATTACTATTCATAATAATTTTAATGGCAGTGGTCTGTTTTCAAGTGTTGAAGCAGCTGATATTACAGTATCTTTAAAAAGCTCTACAAGGTGAGAAAAAACTGATTGTGAATCAACAAAATCAAGCTATTACAACCTACCCAAAGTTTTATTATGAGATAGATTGTAACCAGAAAATTGTATGATTTTTTTTACCACACAGTCCTGGCATAGATTCACCTGGAAGACTGTGTCACGTTTTAGGAGCATTGTATCTAGAAATACATGGAGAAAGTTCAAGGGATGTCAGTTCTCTGAGAGAACTGGGACTGTTTAGCTTAAAGGAAACAGAAAAACGTCACCAATAAATGGGCAACCATCTGAAAGAATGATAAAAATAATCTATTTTTCACACTCATGGTCTGCGGCATAACGAGCAATGGACTTAAAACTGCAGCAACATGTAGATTAAATATTAAGGAAGCAAACATTAGAAAGATTAACAAAATCCTTGACTAGATTGCCTGGAGAATCTGTGGGAGTCTTTAAGAACAAATCTGGCAATCATAAGCAATTATATGAATAGGCTTGTCCTACCTTGAAAATCGGGATAGGTCATGTGGTGTCCTTACTGTTACTAGTCTGCCTTTTTCTGGCATAGGAATCTATTCTGTGCTTCACCTGGTGGACTTTCAAACTGATTAAACAAAGTAGAAGGAGTCAATTGAGAGAAGAAATCTCAAGAGATCTTGGCCTTGTAAGAGAAGGAAGAAGAATGCCTCTAATACTCCAAGCAGGACTGGACAGAGCAGCGTTCATGTCTATGTGGTATGGTCAGGACACAAGCACCTCATGGGGGAATGTTAGCAGCACCCTTCATTCTTCACTCACCAATAAAGCTCTAATGTTTTCTTCCTGTTATCTTTCTTTACTTTATCTCATAACACCTGCTTTGAATTCTGTCTGTTTATGCATTATTCACTGTTTGCATTGAAATGCTTTGAAACACTGAACACAACGTGCCGTGCATTCTCCTAGTGTGCTGATCAGAAGACCAAAAGAAAGGTAAAGAAAAATCCTGTTTTCAGACACGTCCTACTCTCCTTGACTTTAATGGTAACTGTACATGCATTTGAAATTGAGCTGCCCTATTTAAATAGCAATAGTGTGTGCAGCTGCTGGTTTTCTAAGCAAAGAACCTGGAACTGAAAAGCTGCCTGACCTCAGGTCCTCTGTGAGTTTATTGTAAGAGCAGTTTTAAAAACTAGGGACTGACATGTACCAGGCATTTCATTAAAGGAAAGTTGTCTCCTTCACACCAAAACATAGTGAAGGAAGAAAGTTTAAAAAAAAACATGTACCATTAGCTGCTCTCTTAAACATTCCTGTTCTTGGAATGAAAAAGTCTGCCTGTGCTTTATAACAAAAGATAAATTATAACCTTTTCAAGTGTTTGTTATAATAAAAAACTATGATGTGTTCTTTCAGCATCTGTATAGACATGTTACATCAGAGCACTTCCACTGGAACATATCATTATTTAATTTCCTAAGAGGAAAGAAACATATATACAAGGCACATTTCAATTAGAACTTGAATAAATCTATGTGTTAAGAGCAACACAATCATCCTTCTTCAGTTCGTGCATGAAAATCTGATACATATTGACCTACAAATCTCTCTATACTGTCCACTTCATGTGGATACATTGCAACATGAAAATAATTGGACTGTAACTGTTGATACTATGTCAATGAAGAGAATGTTGCTCTTCGGTGCTGCTTTGAGTATCTTCTGAATAATTTGATTCACCAAATGTAAACCTTACAGTAAATAAATCTACATTACAAAGGCATTGTTGACCACTCCTTAAGAATGAAGGCTTGAGACTTTTATTTAGGCTCCCACTGATATTTCACAATTTTAATTCTAATTATTATTTTTTCTCTTCATTTAACATAAAATACTGGCACAATTTTTTTATCATTAAAATAGATATAATTACAAAATATTTACCATTCTACCATTGAAATATATACCAACTTTCCCAAAAGAAACATTTTAAATTATTTTCTTTTGCAAAGTTCTTCCTAATAATGTAATTGTTCCCTGATTTTCTCCAGCTATCTAATCTCCCAACAAATAAACACTATATTGATGCCCAAGCCCACTTCTCAAATTCTAAAAATAATAACTTTTAAAATCCATTACATCTTTAACACAGTTTCTCTTTTGCAATAGTATTGCCCATGTTCTGCAAAAAAAAAGGCAAAATCCTTTTTCTATCAACCATATATTGTTAGTACAGCACTGAGATTTTCCCCCACTTCTTTGACATGACTTTTTCTGCCTTCTGTGTACTCCTTCCTTACTTATCCGTGAATACCTCTAAAATAATTTTTATACAATTCACAAATAACACAAAGACAGTCTTGAATATTTTTGATTATATTTATTCCAACAGAACTAAGAAGTTCACTTTTAGAAACAAGAAAAAGACTGTTAAGTCCAGTGCCTTTGGAAGTTTTAGCCCAACCCTCTTCTGCGAAAAATAAGCCATATTCAAAGACGATATTCTGGAAAGTTTAATGCAGAGCACTGATGGTTAGAGCAGTAAGCTTCATCACCCCAAGAGAAACCATGCTACAGATCTCCACTATTTGTAGTATTCACTAAAACAACAGCCCTTTGTTTATTGTAACACTGCAAATGCACAGACACATTTTCCTTTATGAGATTAACATATTTTTACTTCTGTGGTGTTTTCCATCCTAGAATTATACCATCTCAACAACAACATAAACCAAATAAGAAACAATCATTGTCCCAGAATAAACATATGGGCGTTCGTATTGGTATTGTGATCTGCAGAGGTATAATTATGCCTATACATTTCTCAATGGATAAAAGGCTTCACAGTGATTTCTCATTTACAGGATGATTTGAAGGAGAAAAATTGTTGGGAGAGATGAGGAATTCTGTAAGTATTACCTTGAATTCTGAGAGCATATAAAATAAGTCAGTTTGGCCTATGGAAAAGCTACTCACTTAAGAACACCCTTCATATTTTATCCCAGTTAGACTGTTAAACACTCCTCATCTGCACTGAGTAACACAAAATGTGAATACTAAATAAGGAGTATTAATTAGCACAGAATGGAGGCAAAGATAATCTTATTTTATCGGACAACAAAAATTTTATTTAGATTTGACCGGAAAAGTAAATCCATTACAAGAACAGATAACACTGACAGGATGTAAGAAGGAAAATCGTAGAAGGAACCTGTTTTGTAGAATTGAAGCCAGAAACTGTGACCTAAAATGAAAGATAGCAATGTGACACAGAAATACAAAACAAAACCACAAAAATGTTACAATTATGCAACCATAAAATGCAGATGCTGAATGAAGAAAGCTATTACTGCTTTGAATTCTGTCCTGATCAATGGGATGCCTTTGAATAGAGATTTTAAAGAGAAACAATTACTTATAAGAATGTGAATGTTTGAAGATTCCTAACTAGCAATTTCATAATTCACTTAGTCTTATAGTAATGATGTGTTTTGTTGAAACTAAAACAGGACTATAGAGATTTTTTAAACAAATATAGATCTTAGAATAACACATCTTGAAAAATAAACCAACCACTTCTTAGAAAGAACAGCAGTTAAATTGATCTGAGTTACACATTTCTACCCTTTTGTGAAGGAGGCAGTAGACAGGAACAATCACTGCTAGGGGCTAAAGGAGCTGCAGAATCAACCTTCTTCTGTCAATTTTGATCTAGCACCATGGTACCTTGTTCTTCCTTTCCTAAAATTTTAACCATCTTTCAGCTCTGAGAAATAAATGCTGCAGGCTCTGTTAGTGATCTGTTAGTTCGGTGATGGGTGGGTCGTGTAAATGGCTGGAGCCCTATTTCTCCCTCAGGAACTAAAAGGCAACAGTGGTCTGCTTGTCTTACTAGTCGTTGGAACAGAGAGCTGCTCAGATGTTAACAACTCCACAAATAAATAATATTTTTAACATAGTGAATCTAGATATTTCCAATAACAGGCAACATCTCACAGAGATTTTCTTTAGATTACTATTTTTGGTTTAGACAGTTCACCTACACCAATACTGCAATAAGTACTTCAGTGTTCTCCTTGTATCTAGTCCATTATATTAAGATGAAAACACTTCTGATGAGGAAGGGAGTCAATGATGCTACTTTCACAGACAATGCCCTGCAAAGCTGGTATCTTGATAGTCCCTGATGAATAAAAGTTATCACCTCTAAGTCATTGTATAGGCCAATCAACCAAAATGAAAAGCATTTTTTCACAGAAAAGATTTCTTAGTGTAAGTTTCAGTTATCAATGCAGCATTTCATTTATTTTATCAGCTTGTTTTAAAACACAAGACATTGTCAGTTCAAATTTGATATCATAATTAGAATTTTTTTAGTCAAGATTTTGCAAATTCTTGAAGGCTAAAGTAAATGTGCCTATAAAGATTTAAGTGTTTCTATTAAATTTACATTCATTCTCCAGGGGATATTTTTAATGACAACAGAAATAGGTAATTTAAGGACGTAAATATAATACTAGCCATGTTTTCAAACCAAAGGACTTGAAAGGAGCATTGCTGTTTTCTCATTATATTACTCTAGTTTTATAAAACCACAGTAAAACACAAACCTCTTAATGTGAAATTTCAAAAGTTACACAAAATTAATTGAAATTATTCATATATATTCCCTGTTATTGCTCCTCCTCTCCTAAATGGTATCATTGGGAACAGCCATATAACAGAAAACAGCGTGCTCTATATTCTCTATATTATATAGGCATGTATCACATACGAATAAGTAGATATATTTTATCCCAATTAGACTCTTAAAAAGTTCAGACCAAACAAGAAAATCCAGTGACAAGAGTTACAAGTCAATCCAGCAGAGAGAGTTAACTTTTGTGGTTTTTCCTTTCCCTTAACAGAGTTAGGACTAAGCTCTGTAAAATGAGCAGGAATCTCACTGCACTCACTGAAAGTTCCTCTGGACAGTTATGCAGTTGGACCTGAGACTAAAATCAAATGCAGGAAGCACTACTGACTATGAAGAGGTAGCAAAGTTCCTTTTGACATTCTTGGAGATTGAAACATCAGAACAGCCTTGTTAGCATAGCTTTTCTCCTCCAAAAGGACGGTGCTCTACTGTGTGCTCCGCTCCATTTTTGAATGCCAAAAGATGTCCTCATTTCCTTACTGCTACAGCACCTAAGCACCTTCAATGTGTTTATTAAATATTCTATTATCTGAAACCTATTTGCTTCCTAATCTTTCTCCAAGGATAGAGAAGCGTGCACTGAAATATTATGTGGTGTTTGTTTATAGTTTTATTCCGTTATGTCACATTAAGGTATTCATATTTTTAGCATAGAATGGCACCTCACAGGGCATCAAAGTTGTGTTCCTTGTTTCCATCCTAGAACTGCAGTCCCCATAAATGTATACTCAAGCTGAGTAAAGGATATTTTTTACAGAAAATGACAGGGTTTAGGCTAAAATGAGCTTATATTTTCCTCTTCTATCAACAGAAGGAAAAGTTTTAACTTTCACACAGCAGATGAGGAGAAAACATTCCCCAGCCAGCTGCTAAACATGCACAATCACAAGTGCTTAACTTCCACCCAGTAACCATGCACTTTCCTCTCCATGGAAAGCTGCAGGACATATGAGCCCATTTCATCCACGTTTCCAGCTGTCCAGAAGCTTCAGGACTATCTTAGTGTTAGAAGATAAATTATCTCCTGTGAAGAAGTGAAACATATTAGCTCAGTTTCAGAACAACATTGAAACAGCCTTGTTATTTTTTACCACCCTGAGGTCTGGTCAGTCTCTGGGCTCTGGACTGGAGTGCATACTGTACTCTGCGGGACTATGCAGCTATCAGGCTGAGAAAGGGTATTGCACTTGGATATTAATTCCAGAATTTACAAGGTTTTGATTACCTTTGCTAGTCAAGTTATTTTTCGTGCTCCTTTATGGGTCTCCTGATCTAGTGCTGCAAAACCCTGAATCTGTCAACCTGTTTTAATTAATAGCAGTTTTATCGACCCATTATTTCCAACAACTGGCTAGTAATGCAGAGCAATAACCATTAGGTAATAACATCAGTTTCTGATTAGAAAAACTAATATTGTACTAGCCATAAACTTTGCTCACACTGCAGCAAAGATGCATCACATGAGATATGGGAAGGACTCTACAGTACCCAAAATAAACAAGCCATGGAAAACAATAGCAATAGCAAAGGTGGGTTAAAAATAAAACTCAAACAAAACAGAAACCAAAGACAAATTTCTGTTTCCAAATTCTTCACAGCACACAATCATCTTCTACCACATTATCCCATGTGGTGACAGGCTCAGTGGGAATTAATTTAACTGGTTTTGGAGAAAGTTGATGTTACCCTGGAATAAACATTCAAATTCAGTCCTGTCTTAATCATTCAGCATGTTTTCACTGTTCTTCAGTTTTGATCTCCTCTTCCACTTCTGACTTTCCATGTTGAAGAAATTTTCAGGTGAAAGCTCTCTGCAGGAGATTCAAGTCTAAAAGGTTTTCCAGATCCTTGCAACATCAAAATGCTGCTTCTGTCAAATGGGCTTCTGAAGACTGAAGGCTTCTCATTTCTCATCCCAGACCTAGGAAGAATTATTCAATTTTATAATCACTTTTTTCTCTGGCAGTTACTGGTATTAGAAATAAAAGCAGCTTAAAATTCAATAAGGGCATCTGGCTGTTTTCCATTTCTAGATAAGGACTGAATTTTGCTCTCTTTGGTCACACTCAGAACACCAGTGTGCAAAGCAATGCCACTGAAATGACTCATTTACTTTAACTGTGGTATAAACTGAAAGCTCCCATAAATGACAGAAATTTATTGCCCCAGGTCCACAAACCCAGTGCCTGTTCTGGATTAGAGGAGACAATGAGAAACAGCAATTGTGAAACTGTGCTGGAAAACTAAGGGTAGCAAAAGAAGGCCACAGAAAGATGCTTCTGCAAAGGCTGGATGTCCTTAGATGGGCCTCCTTGACAAGAACACTATGAGACACTGAGAACACGAGCATCCCAAGCACTTTCCAGGACTGCAAAGACTGACAAAGCTGTCTTTTGAAAAGGCTGCAGCTATTTATTGTTCAGCTCATAGGAAATATTTCTGGCAGTAGAAGATTTTCTGCTGGATGGATTTGCCAGTTTGGAGGTAGTTTCTTTAGAATAAATGACTGCAGTTAAATACCCAATAAAAGAATTTTCAGAATGTAGTCATGCACAACACAGGTCCTGATAAATCAGGTTGATAAGCCAAAGCTTTGTTCTGTGTGACTGACCTGAGATCATCAACTGTCTTGTAGAGCATGTCTGAGTTGCTTGGATGCCCTGTAGCATCCATACATCTTCTGTCTCCAGTACACATTTGATAGCTCCCTCCTGAGCTCTTTTCCCTCTGCTTTCAGTTTTGCAGTGGGTGGGGGTCTTTTCAAATAGTACTTCTCTTATTTTGTTTGAGGACCTCCAAAGACCTTGCTCTGCTTCTCCTGAGAGTTTAGTGTTGGTGAGGCTGACATTAGGTCTCTGAGTTTCAAGCTTCTCTTAGGACTACCAGCAGCGAAAAAGTACAGAAAGCTTTTGAAATCCTAGCTGGAAAAGTACAGGTGAAGAGGAGACTTTGGCCACCTTTAGGCTGCAGCTTTGAACATACTTATAATCCTCAAGCAGGCACATTACAGGTACTAAAGAAAGGCCAACCCTCAGATATTGCCTGGTACATTTTCTTAGACTGAAGAAAATATTTCACTTACAAGAAACCACTTGCAAGAAGGAGGGTGACAGAAAAGCAGGAAAAAAGGATCAGGAAACCAAATTAATTAAAATGCAATCAGAAAAAAAAGCGCTATACATAGCTATCATCTCAAATGCCTTCTCCGTGTAAAAACATTGACAAATATGCTCAGTGTTAAATATAGACTTGAAAATGCTCAGATAAGTGACTGATTTATCATTTATTTTTAATGTGGAAAAGAGATATAAAAAGAAATAACATTATATTTACGGCCTTATCCTACACCTGCACCTTTCTCTGCTGGGAATGAGTCAGAGCAACTTTCAAATTGAAGTGTCAGTTGAAAAGTTTTTGAAAGAGGTGGTAAAATAAATAGTAACAAACGTGTGGAACCAGATGCTACTCATGCAAAATCTCTAAAGGAAATCAAATGTAAAATCTGTAGTATGTTGCCTTATGTTTAAATCAGCCATACTACCAAAGGAGTAAAAGGCAGAAAATGCAACCTAAGTTTTAAAAAGAAGCCAATAGGGATTCAAAGCGCTACAGTCCAGTAAACCAAAGTGGGAAATAGAGAAAATTAGTTGAAATTACACAAAGAATAAAGGTTATAGACATCTGAATAAATGTGATATGCAGAGAAAGAATCCAAATGACAGATGGATGTCATGCTCCAGGAATGCTTGCCAGTTTTCCAGTCATGAACAAGGACATGGATCAGTGTAGCCCAGAGAGTACTGTGGGGCATCTGAATTTCCAAAAATCTTTATCAGGAACAACAAAAGCTGTTGAGGAAAAGAAATTGCCATTGAATACAAGAGCAGGACCTACTGTAAATTAATAACTGTGTGAAAGGTTAGAAGCAAAGGGATAAGCAGATAGTCCTCAGAAGAATGGTAGATTCCCAAGGCGTCTGGGCCATTTATCCTATCCACAAATGTTATGGAAATAAAATGAATAGTTAGGGCATAAAAATTTCCAGTATAAGATTTGTTTGTGAGATATTGCAGAAGGATCTCACAAGAGTGTGTGACTGGCTACTAAAATGTCAGGTGAAATGTAATACTAACATATCCAAAACAATGCACTAGAAAAAAACAAGAAGAATGCATAGAAATTGATAATCACTAAATTATCTCAAAAAAGGACTTTGAAATCACTGGGGACAGTGTTATGAAAATATCTGCTCATTGCTTAGGTATCAAGTCAAGAATATTACTGATTATGAGGAAAGTAATAGAGACATCTTTGTGACAATGTTTAAAGCCATAGGGTACCATAACTCAAATCAATACTGAGAGCAATTCTGGTCATCCTATCTCAGTAAAGATAGAACTAAAAGCAATTCAGAGAAGAATGATGTTGATTAGAGAAATGGAGCATTATCTATATGGAAGTTACACAACAAAATTAGGAGCCAGTGTCCTAGGTATAAACAATTGAGAGAGAAATACAATGAAGAGCTATCAAAACATTAATGGAATAGAGCCATTGAGCAGGGAACTAGCTGTTCTTTTTTTCTTGTACAAGAAGGGCTAGAAGACATCTCGTGAAATAATCACATAGTATTAAAATAAACCATTAAACAATGAATGAAGTTTGGACAGGGATTCAAAGAATGACTGAAGTAGAAAAGCTAATGAACAGCTATTAAATACAGGATACAGGTCCCTACATGTGCAAAATATTTAGAGACTGAAAGTGGTATAAGCAGAAGGCTCACTCTATGTTCCTCCTGTATCCTTATGTTATTTCCCTAAGCGTCTCTCACTGAATCCAGGAGAAAGGATGGAACTTCAGTTTGATACAGACTTGTGTCCTTATTCCCTTCTTCAAGTGCTTTCCTCTACTTCCATCCAAACACATTATTTTGAATCAATGCAAATCTTGGAGCTCTGGAGTGGGTAACTGGGTGACCTTTTCAGAGAACACATAGTCCTTAAGCTATTTGTCTGTGTTGGGAAGTGAATTCCTCTATAAACAATGACACTGAATTTATAGGACATGATGTTCACTTGCTTATTGATAGCTTATATCCACATATCCACCATATATCCTTACATACTGCTCCTGCCGGCATGAAACCATACTTTAAACTTGCATGCACCCATTTCCTTCTGCATTATTCTATGAGAATTTCCATGGTAACCTTTGCTGAAATTCATCCATCTGAAAGAAACCCCTGTATTTTTCACGGAAAAGAGATTTCCTTTTGGTCACACCAGTTATTTGCCCTATCATGGGCACAGTGGACAATTGCAGAGACGATGAGTAGCAGGAAATGAAAGATAGGTGGTGACTATGTCAACAATGCTACCACATGTGTTTGTTTATCTACAACCGTGGTACACCTAGTATAATTAAGGAGAACGAATCTGTCCCTAAATTATTCTTTCTCACTCCACTCACAGTCATTGAATATGGACAAAAGCTCTACTCTTCTTAATTGTTGTCCAAATTACTCATCTCACGAGACACCAAGAGTTTTCAGCAGCTTAAGCTGACAAAGTTAATGTACTTTGCATCATGATCTGGTTCTTTAATAAAGATTCTGGCTTTCCTGGTCTTACCTCAGTAGCTCTTCATTACACATAATCTCCTTAATCAGAGCACAAAAAAAACAGATTAGAAGAATTTTAAGGCAAGCTCGTAGCCACAGGGAGATTCACAGTACAGGTTACAGCCTTTGCTAATGAAGCATAGCAGGTCATACTTGGCCTCTGGATTTTGCAGGCACCAGACAACTCCCGTACAAACTTGTGAGGTGCTTTGCTCCTTGAGGACCCTTGTAATGGCAAGGGTGCTCAGGTCCTCATAACTGCTAAGTGCCTTAAAGCACTGGCATTTTATTGCTTTCATTACCCAGTTTCACCAACATAACATAATTTTAATTTATTTAATATGTGGTTTGTATCATCCTGCATATTTTTTTATTATTTAGGAACTTTTCAGTTACTAGATAGATAAATAAAAGGAAACACAACATTAATATAGAAAAGTGTAGAAAACACCATAGCCATCACTAATAAACTCGATCTGCACAGAACTAATTATATACCCATACCTTCCTGTCCTTCAAATGCCTAAGTTATCACACATGGCAGTGACAGAAAGGAAAGTTTTCAGGAATGTCATGGGCTATTCTTGTGCTCACTCTGTTTTGCAAGACCCCCAGAGCAGAGCATCATAAATTCAAAGGGAGTTTCTCTGGTTAGTACTGATATCTGGAATGAAATACTAACATGGTTCTGGAACCATATCTTTCTTTATTAAAACAAAAAAATAAATTCCAGTGGCAGAAAAATCTTTATTTCTATGGATACGTTTAAGTTTTTAATAGAAAGTTGAAAAAGAAAGGAGGAGAGCTTTTTTCCCTAATGGAAAATGTAGTTTACTAGTTCACTCCTCGTGCCCATGTTGTCCTTCACAGACACTAATTCCCTACCAAACCATGTTCCCCTCTAGACACTGTAAACAGGAAATTCTTCCTGGAAAATTCCTCAGAGATAAACCACCATATGTAATCTGAGATATAAATTATTACAGTGGGGGAAAATGAGAAATTCCCTGGTGAAGAGACAGTTTTTATAAAAAAAATCTTCCCTGAGATCTTTTTTCTTTACACCATGTTTAGACAACAGGCAACTGAATGGAAACTCAATAAAATGTTTTCTCATTCCTGCTCAAAATATGGATGGACAAAAATGGAAAATTAACTTGTTGTGACAACTATAGCACTGATAAGATTACGTAGCAATCACCAATATGAAGTCTAAATCTACACTGGGGGTTTCCATTCTTTTAGATGACCAGATCCTGCAAGCCTCCTGCTTTCTTATGATGCTTGTAGTCTAGCTGTTCTCACCATGCGAGCTGAAAGGGATCCAAGTTTCTTCTTTTCAGCAACATGTTTTAACATTGATCTGACAGCTGTTTATACCAGCAAAAGAAATAGCATTAGGAAAAAAGGACACAAACCAGCACACATCTTTATAACCCTAATATCATGTCTTTTGCAGACAACTTCAGCAGGTTCATACATCTGTATTTATTTTCAATGCTGTAGACATGATCATCTTTGTGATTATCCTTTTATAACTTTCAAATATTTGCTGGATGCTGGCTTGTCGTGAGTCTTATCATGAGCTTTTATATCCATCTTGGCATTCCTTTCTGGGCATGTTTTTACTACATTCAGCATAATTACAGAGATGATATAGATATAGATATAGATATAGATATAGATATAGATATAGATATAGATAGATATAGATATAGATATAGATATAGATATAGATATAGATATAGATATAGATATAGATATAGATATAGATATAGATATAGATATAGATATAGATATAGATAGATATAGATATAGATATAGATATATCACATAAGGGCAGATATACATCCTAGTTAAAATGCAGCTGGTACAATTCCTGAAAGTTGATGTATTCAATAAACTCATATATTGACAAGTCAATGAAGGCTGACATAGATACAGTTCAATATTCTTCATGTTTGGTTGGGCTAGAATTAATTTCTCAGAGATACCCAACAGTACACATGATGGTCTTGGAGAGTTTCTATTATACACAACCTTTATCAACTGATGAACTGTAGGGCTGGTCTCCAAAATTCTAAGAAGAAAATGTATTTAAATGAGCAAGGCTGTTGCAAGTTCCAAAGACAACTATCTTAAAGCATCGAGTTATGAGGAAACATTAAAAGGCAGAATCAACTTTAACAACTGAGAATCGTTTTTATGATAGTCATAGCTAGCTACGAAACCTATTCTACAGAATCACTTAAATCACGATGGGTTTTGTGGTAATTCTCAGCTGTGTTAAGAAAAACTTTACAATAATAAGAAAAGGAAGCCATAAATAGACAATAGTTCTGCTTTAGATATTTTCCATGAAAAGTTGTGAATTATTTGTAATTTATATTCAAATTAAAATCTGAAGAGGAACTTTCTATTAAGGTCAGTGAAAGACAAATAGATATTGCATATTTTCAGACAGTGTTTCAGAAAAGCATGGTATTTTTTGCAGCAAGCATACTACTACTTTGTTTGTTTACCCTAGGAGGACTGTGAGACCTGAAGGGAGAATCACTCTGTGAGGGTGCTACACTTGAAGCCAGGAAATCTGATCTCTTTTTTATGTTTTACCTATGGAGCAGTGATAGGTTTTTCAAATGTATATAGATTTAAGTTCCAGACTGAGAAGTTCAATATATCTGCTTGTCTGTCACATGATCTCATCAACAAGTAAACATCTTGAAGTTATTCGTGTCTGACACTAGAATACTCCAACATCTAGAACTGTTCTTATGACACGTTCCTAAATATACTCAATAAATACATATTACAGCTTATGGATCCACTGTGCATTTAGGCCTCAGTTTCTCTCTGTCTTGTTCCTCTGAATAGTTTGTACAGATAAGCAGTTCCACTCAGTTCATAGGGATTCATCTGCTCATCCCACCTTGAATATGCCTGGTCCTAGGCTTGCAGGTAGCTCTACAATTATGAGGGTGTGTTTGAGTTTATTTAATTCCACAGAGAAATAATATTTGGCTAGGGGAGTAAAGTGCCAGTTATTTTTTTTACTGAAATCATAGCAGTGAAAACAAAAATATGGGGAGTTTTTTAATGTAATGCACGATATAATTAAAATATTTCCCATTTCTGATCTGCACTGAAAAAAAGTAAATAAAATAAAGATGACTCTTATTTTTCAGTGAAAAATCAGCTCGTCTGGCCTGTGAAGTACAAATTGGAACAGTACATAAGATGAGTCTTAAGACAGTAATGTTAACATTATAAAGTCATTCTTTCCTGGAAAGAGTCCAATAATGGCCAATTCTAATTTTTCTGCTGATTAATATGTAGGAACTTAGGAATCTGTGCAAGATTTGTTAATATTTTACTTATGTAAAAGAAAAATTTCTGTGATCATGTGCTATATTCTTAAATATTTTCTTTCAAGAGCCAAAGCAGATTTTATCGTCTATCTTTTTTTTTCCTGCAATAACACCTGCTCAAACTAGATGGTCAGTTTGTTTCCATTTCTTTCACCTACTCAGAGGTTTGTATTGCTCCACACTGGTAATATAAGAACATCCTATTTTCCACCTCCTGCAGCCTTGGTACACTGTATAGTTTATACTGTTTACAATCGATTTCCCACTGATCATTCCCATATGACCCAGTGAGCTACCAGGCATGCCACGCTGTAGATGCTTGATGAACTTCAGCTGCTCTGTCAGGCCTAAGCAGCTTTCAGACCATAGAAGTGTTTGCCCAGAGGGAAAAAAAAAAACCAAGAAACTTGCCTGATTTTCTTCATCTTTCCTTGTTTAGTGTCTTGCTGTGCATCATTCACCAGCTCATTTTTATTTTACCCCCCCATATTCAAAGAAATCACTCGGGAAAACCTTCCCAAGTGCAATTAAGCCTGTTGGATTGGATTCAGAAGCTGGCGAAACAAACACATATTTTAATAATGACAGAGAAATTTAAGGTTAATACTGAAGAGATTAACAAGTTCCCTGGTGGAAAAAAAAGCAGCTCAAGATATAGCTCAGATGCTTGTTCTTCTCCAGACATCCTGACCAGCTTATTTTCTAATCGACTCCCTCAGTTCACATTGGTGTTACAGGGACAGTTGTACCCTCTTTTGCCTACTGCTTGCCTCCTAGAAAAAATACATGATAACTATTACAAGGGCTGTGTTCTTGTGAAACAGGCAATTCTTATTAGCTTTAATCAGGCTGTGAGAAAATATCAGCCTTTATCAACCTTAACATATATGAAATTTTTCCTTAGAAGAATAACATTGTAGAGTGAGTCATTCTTAAAAAAATCAGCTGATTTTTATAGAATACAAACAGCAGTTTTCAAAATTAAAATCAATCTTCATACAAAAAAAAATGTATACAGAGTTTTTATTACATATAGGAAAAGTTCTCTGTCATAAAAAAACTTATTTTAGTTGAAAAACATCATGAAGACTGGCCATAGAGGGAGGAAAATTTCAGCCATCCCTATACAAATTATTAATACCATTAGCAAATTTGTTAAATTACTAAGTCATAAGAGGACTGAGAAGGGTGATGTGGCTTAAATTTGAGAGATTACTAGCAGAATAAAACTCAGCCAATATTCAGTTGTTAATATGCAATGAATTATAAATATGCATAAAGTTAAGCACATGCTTAACCACTTTGCTAAACTCTGATTAGAGTCCAAATGAAAGCAAAAATATTTCTTCATATTTTTTGCATAGAATGAGAGACACCCGAAGGTAGCAGGTAGGTTGATCAGTATTTGAAATAAGAGTCTATTAAAATGTAAATTAAATAAATGCTACTGCCTGGAAAATAAATGAGTTTTCAGCAACTGTCATCAGACCTGGATTCCACCTTCAGCCTCTCTGAGCTCTCATCAGCTGGATTCCAGCCCAGATGAAGTGGGCAGAAGAGCACAGGAACCTAATGAGAATAAATGGGAATTAGTTTAGCACCCTCTCAGCTAAATTATCGAAAGATTAGTTACCTGTTTGGAGCAGACTACCCAAGGTTTTATTAGGCAGAGGAGTGTGCAGGCAGAATTCCAGCATTTTAAACAAACAGGTCTTTGCCATGGACTTAATAGAAAATAATTTAAATTGCATTAGAATTCTTTTCTGCAATGCCTCAAAGTCCAGCTTCTTCCTTGGAAATCTCCCCGATCCTAGCCTGAGCGAGAACAACATGGGGCTGGTATTAGTGTGTGATTCACAGCCTCTCTGTCCCTTTCCTCTTTGCAGTTAAGTATTCACTGCTGTGGCAAAGCAAAATTTTGGGTGCAGCTTTGCCAAGACAAGTGGCATCTTTTCAGTCCTGAAATATCAAAAGAGGGTTGGAGACGTGTGCTGGGCACTGTGCTCTAGGCAAATTTGCGGGGGGGGAAAGGGATATCAGAGGTTATAAAAAAACCCCTTCAACAGCTGTGTCTGCAACAGGGAAGACTCATACACACCCTCAATAGCCTGGAAAGGAGTAGCAAAATAGTCACACTTGTACTTAAGAGAACATGTACTCAACCAAGGCGACAGCACCATGAAATGTCACAGAAAATGACGGCTGCCCACCTTCTCCTGGAGTCTGTAGAGCTGTATGGGCAGCAGACAATGTGGTACTTTAGCAAGCACTGCAGGATGAGGCTGTGAGAAAGCACTAGATGCCCATCAGGTCCCATCAGCTCCATTCATTCAAACACCATCCCAAATGCAGGTGCATGTGCGGCACAGGGGAACATACTGGAAATGCAGGTCACAGTCCTGGCAAACGGAGTGCAGACCACAGGCTACATTGCAGAGTGCCACTGACTTCCAGCTTTTGTGCATCTATATACGAGTTCTTTATACTAACACTTTCAACCTCACTATTTACGTGCCCAGGATCTCATGTATAAACTTACAGGTCTGAGGAAAAAGTTTTCAGTTCAGTCCTTGGTACAGGTGCAGCCCTTAATTTTCTGTTTTCTGTCTGAGACCAGACAGAGAGTAATACCTTTGCAAAAGCCTATGGCTACATGTTTCCCCAAGAGAAACGTATGTCTAGTAATTGCTACTGGTTTTGATAACTAATATAAACAGATACTTCTCTTAATAGTGCCTCTTCCTAAATGATTAATATGTGTAAGCAACAAAACAAAGGCTCTTCTGAGTTGTTGAAATACAACATAAGTGTAGGGCAAAGCCCTTTGTGTCACTAAATTGCAACACTTGGTGCTCATTAGGGAAAATACTATCCTGTTTACTTTGAGCTAACCTAATGCAGTGGGAGAGTGGATGAGAAAACAGGTCTCAGTCTGCTGTAAACCATTGAGTTTTACTCTCAACAGCATGCAACTGCTTGTTGTCAGAAAGCTGAATGATTTTTTTGACAGACAACAGAAGAAGCACGGATTGCAATACAACATTATTCTCTTTATTTCTGAAAAATATCACAGAAGATTATTTGTTTGGATGTTAGTGTGCAGTCATGGGATTTGGGAGATGGGCATTTATTTTTGCACAATACCACAGGTTTCTTCAGTGACCTTGGGAAAAGCTTTCTATGAACAGCACTTTCCAAATTATTTAAATACTTGATAATATCTACTCTCTACACTTCAGATGGCTAATTTCATTGCCCTGAAATTTCACTGTCAGCATTAGAGGTGGCTGCCTCTTCTAACTGGTTTATACAGAATTTCTGACTTTGAGCTTTTGAATGACATCTAAGATCCCTATCATAACTGAAGATAAATGGTGTGAAGATTCCCTTTAGTGTAAAAATACATGAAAGAACTTAGGTTGCTAGTTCATCTGTCTGTAAAACTAAGCAATCATAACATACAGCCTACAAAAAGGGGTAAAGATTCAGTAATGTATGAAAGATACTTTGAAGTATTAATTTTAAAGAAACAGAGATAGGGAAAGTTTGTCACTGATATACAACTTCTCAGGCAGTCTGTCCTGAACCCAAATTCTGACTAGATGAAGCCAGGAAGTCTCTTTTGAAGTCACTTGGGAGAAGAGGCCAGCACCCTCCTCTCTACAACCTCCTTTCCAGTAGTTGTAGAGAGCAATGAGGTCTCCCCTCAGACTCCTCTTCATAACTAAAATCAAACTTGCATTAGTGACCATTATCCAAAGCATATCAAACCACACAAAGATATCATTTTGGCTAGGTATGAGCTGATAGAAATAGATTCTTTGTTGAGAAGGAGCATGAGGGTAAAGCCAAAGGAAAGCAAGAATCCATGGTTTCGACCCATGCGTACAGTTTGGATTAATATCTTACTTTCTTATTCAAAACAGTGACTTTTTTATCATGTAAATTTGTCATATAATAACATCATATTTTGTTCACTAGAGTCTCTGTTAGGCATGAAAGCATCACAGCTCTGCTACCTAGCCAGATCTTCTACCAGCTGCATGCCTGGACCTGCCTCAGCTTCATATAAAAGATAAAGAGGCTCCCTCCTAGACACAAGCTGTAACAAGGGGGTGAGGTAGGAGTTAGCCTGTGCACAGCTGTGTATCTCAGAGACTTGGCATGAAACTTAACAAGGTTAATATGGGGAAGCCCTTCCCTAAAAGGCCCTCCTTCAAATTTATTGGATGATTTGCAGGAAGGAAATCCTGACCTAGTCCTGATGGTTCTCTTGTCTTTGTCTCATACCTTCCTTGCCAAAAAAAGGAACAATTTTTGCTTCCAATGCCTAATCACTTATAAAATCACTTTACTGTGATTACAGATAGAAAACGAATGTTCCTCACAAGAAAAATCATGGATAGGTGAAGAAATCTTTGGTCTTTCATAACTACTGCCACTAATTATCTAGTGAATCTAGTGAGTTAAAACTGCCAGCTGTAGTTTCTGTCACCTTGAATCCAATAACAAGTAAAACCGCTCTCTGTGGCAAGGGCTTTTCTTTGTTCTTTGCCTTTGGACACATTCACACAATAGAACTATGAACCATGACTCTGATTTCTAAGGACCATACACATATAGCTGTTATCTGATTAGAAAATAAAGACTAAGCTCATGTCCTTAACACGAATCTAATTTTGCTCAGTTTTCAAAATACATTCACAGTCTGAATGAGAGAGAAAAGCATACCTGGCAGAAAAGAGATGGTGACCCCTTTACCTTGAAAATATCATTTGAATTCTAAAAGCACAAAGGAAAAGAAATTATGGTTGGTTTTTATCTTTACCTGAGCTTGATTAGGTCATGGAAAGTTCAGGTAATACTCATGCCTCACAGCCACAATCATCACAGCAGTAGAGAAGCTAACAGAACAGAAAGAAATGAATAGAAATTAAAACTTTTTAACAAATATTCCAGCTGCCTGATTGCAAAGAAAAGGTTCAAAATAAAAACTGTCTAGAAGTGTATTGACATTCTGTTCTGATTAGCATCCAAATTATGTAAGTCAGCAGCACAGTCAGTGAAAACTATTACTTGAGAACATTCTCCTGACTTAAGATGTTTTGAGAGGAAAGCTTTAATTTAAAAACCATGATGACCATGCATTTAAGTATTTTAAATTATCATTATCATGAGATATGCATGAGACTGCATAGACAATCTTCCTTGCATTATTTCTTTCTGAAGTGACATGGATTTTTTGTTTGTTGGGTTTTTTTTTCCTTTACTTAATGCCATTGCAAAATAAGATTTTCCAAATAGAGCAAAAAGGTTCAAAAGCCAAAGCTCCAAAGCTGGTGTTTGCCATCAGTTGCAAAAATTACTACTGATAGTTCTGGGGGGGGCAGGGAGGGAGGAAGCAGGGTAGGCAGGGGAAGAATGGTGTTAGTCAAAGGCATTCTTATTTCCAGAAGTGACTGGCCACACTGGACTCTGACCATGTTTTTTCTATAGTCTCCCAAGCTGGAGACCCAAAATTAAAGTGCACAAAAACATTAACCACTTTTAGGTGTTGCTTTTATATCTTCAAACCTTGACTTAGACTCTCCAGATTTCACAGTAGCCTATAAAAGGTTTATCAACATAGCATTTCACGGCCAAAGAAGAACCTTTTAGTCTACACAAGCATTTGGGACTATCCAAGCTATTGGAGAGGCCACATTGTTTACATTAGGTCAACCAGTTGAAAACTGAGCATAAACAAAGCACAACAGAGAACAGGACTAGCAGCTTTAGTAAGCTGTCACCTGCAGGAAAGAAGAAATGAACACTTGGCTTGGAAAATCACACAAAAAACCCAAACAGGACTGTATTACATAGCAAGATAAGTTTTCCCACCAGCTCTCTAAAATGGCTTTACATTTATATTTGGTTTTGATGTCTTGGAATCTGATGTCTTTCCTGACTATAAATACACTTGCTCTATAAATACACTTATCTTCCCTCGTAAAACGTTTTGAAATCTTCTGATGAAAAGCACTAAATATGTAGCCTTCTATTTTTGGAGAAGCCTAAGGTGAGATAATGCTCTCTTCATGGTTCTGTAGAGAGAGTTGGCCTCACATCAAAGAGTGGTTTGCACATTAAAAAATCTTTCAATCCCACCACTGCTGATCAAGGAAAACTAGTAAATCAGCTAGCAGCAATTGTGGTTGGGGAAAGCAAAGACAACAGCAAAACTGCAACAAAGAAATGACATTGATTCCAACCTGGAGCATGGATTCATCCCTCCTCAGAAATCCAACATGATAAAATGTCTTCACGCTATTCTTGATTTAGCTAATCCAAAAGTAGACAGCAGTGACACAAGATGAGTCAGGCACACCGTCTGGACTCAAACTCTGAATTTGGAAGTGGCAAACTCACAAAAGTTTGCTTGGATGTTTCAATTCAACAGTTCAAGCAAAAGCCAAATTTCACATTTAGTTTTAAGACAACTTGCAGTTGGAAATATCTGAAAGTCTACTGAAGAGATGTGCTGCTGAGAGTAAATGCAAACCATGTAAGAACTATAGTTTTGACCCATGTGAAGCTAGTGGGAAAGGCAAACAGAAACATGTAGGAAGGACTGAGGGGGAAATTGTGTGCATTGCTTGCTTTCCTCCATCACCGAAATGCGTATGTTTAGGTTTGGCCAAGCAACTGTAGCTGACATACAGTCATTGCTAGCCAATGAAATCTTAGAAAGCAGTTATTGCCTAGTTATAATTGCTCAGAAGGTGTCAACAAACAGAAATAGACAGCCTACATCTTCTGACAGACATAGAAAGCCCCTATTCTAGCAGAATAACCATGCAAGCTCAACAATGTAGTCAGTAAGACACCAGCTCACAAGTCCTTTTGGCGTATTTGTAACTCTGTGTATGTTTGTACAGCATCTCACACAGCACATGGTTAGAGTTGAGCATTTCTGAATTATATCCTACTTAAATATCACTAGGAATGAATAACCTGATCTTGCTCACTGCTGAAGCTCTTTCTTCTATTACTTTCCCATTTTATCACAATTTTTTACCCCATAAATGTCTTCCTCTATATCTAGGTTAGGAAAAAATATCTACATGAACTTAACTCAGAAATTCTCAGTTCCACTAAGCATTGCACTCTTATTCACATTCTAGACTCTGAATAAATGGCTATAGAAGAGATGTATCTGACTGGTCTGTACCATTTTCAAGTGATGTCATATATCCACACTCCATTTGATGTGTTATTCCACTAATGCAATTCTTAGTGCAAAATCAGAAAAACTTTTTCCAAGGCATGGATGGAAGAAAGAGAAATGCGACCATGATCAAGGTAAAATGAAGTGTTAAATGATCTGAGACTTAAAAAAAAAAGGTTGTAGCCAAAATGAGTATACTGTATCATCTAATGGACAAAAGACTGCAGTATAAGTAGCCGAATAATTACTGTGTTTGGAACAAGAATGCACAATGTTGATAATCTTTTCTGAATAATAGTAGTATTTGTCTCAGAATTTGTGTCTAGTAACTGAATAGTCTGAAGGTTGCTATGGTAAACACTTAGCTTACACAGCATAGGGAGCAGATACAAACTAAAAGGGAGACTGCTATCTGTAAAACAACATATGGTTCTTTATGATGTACATTAATTGTCAAAGAAATTAAGACAAGGAGAGAAAAAGAGACCAACAAAACTAAGCCACCTTTGCCTAGTGTTTGCAGTGGCATTGTGAAGTCAGAATTTGACTTAAAGACATTTACATCAGGATTAATCATGATCAAGTTGTTAAATACCTTTTTCTCCCATCTTGAAGTGCTTACAACCTTCTTGGGAAACTGATATTCTGACAAGATTTTCTTTTTCACTGATGCAAAAGTAACTACTTTTTATTACCAATGTCAGATTTTTGTGTGTGTTTTCAGCATTGTAGAAAACTACAGCAAAAATGTATGTGATAAATAGCAGAGGGTTGGTGACACAGTTCAAGGAAAGAGTAGGATAGTATCAGCTCAGCTGGGCACAACAATGAATGCAACATGCTTGCTTCTGCCACACAGCCTGTCTGTCTGTAAGAGTTTCAGATATCACAACAAGATAACATTTACTTTTAGATATCACAACAAGATAACATTTACAAATGATTTGAAAGAAACTAACAGTACTCAGACTGGGGGGGCTCAAGGGACACAGTCACAAGGATAGAGCTGTTCCTGATTGACACCACAGTGAGTAAAAGGCAAGTCTGCTATGATTCATACAGACAAAGTCTCTCCACAAGACCAGGCTTGATTATTTATCTCAAATGGCTTTTGACAAACTGGAAAAGAGATGGAAATTTTCTGGACAAGTCTTTATATTTTTTTAAGCTGTCATTATTGATCTTCTACCGTCTCTAGCGTGTGCTTACTGCCCGCTACAGAAGATTATGATAATATGATGGTTTCACTGGCATTGTGGGCAGAATAGATCCATAAGAATGCCCACTGTACTAAATTCTACTTGTCTCTGATTTCACCCATTTTTAATGATTTCTTTTGTGACCCTCCTCATGAAATGAACTATAGCTAAGTAAAACAGCTAAAAGTTATTCAAGTTTACAGTAACTGCAGGAATACTTTCCAGTATCTTCTTGCTCAGACAAGTGGATATAACATCACAGATCATGGAAGCACAAAAATGAATTAACGATAGACCCTAAAAATAGTGGTAGAAGGTGATCAACAGCATAATTTTCAATTAGATTAAGATTAGAAATGCAAGGAACCATACTGTGTTGATGGCAAATAAGTACCTGAAGTAAATCATAAAGATCAAAACTGTAAAAGGAAAGAGCAACTTCATAAGCAATAGAAGTACTGGAGGTAGGTTTGCCATAAAACAATGTCCTATGTCACTGTCCACAGCAATCACTTTCTCCTGTAGGTTCTTCAGCACTTCCAAAGCCATCTCCTGAGTTATGTCCCTCACCTGTCCTCATAGCTTCTCCTAAACACCACTGTTTCTATCTTCCACACAAGGACAGAAGAACAGGTAATTTAAATCCATGCAGGGAACAAAAGCATCTAGCTCTCATTTTCAAAGATTTCAATGGGTGAATTGGAGTCAGATCCCCAATGGCTTTCCATGGACTTAGACATGCCAGACAATTTTGTCCTATTATAGTCTATCATTAATTTACAACAAATACAGAATTTTACATGTGTGCTGTCTTATCCTTTCTGCAAGGAGTAGTAAGAAGAATCCTCTCTTTTTTATTAATTTTATAAACAAAATCCTTAGTGAATATAAATATTTCACCTGTAGCTTTCCTCTTTACTCCCCTTGTTCCTGAGAAACTTGCTTATTTTTCATGAAAGGCTTGTCAAGATGAGAAGCCATCACAGAAACATTTCAAAATTTTCCCGACAATTGGCTCATTCATAATCTAATTGCACAGGCAGGCAAGTAACTCCAAAAGTCCCTCAGTATGCCATGACAGTTTTTACACAGATCTTGTCAATACTTGCCAAGCAATTTTCGCAGCCTTGACGTTTCTGTCAAAAGACAGAGAGAGGACTGAGAAACCCTGGGACTTTGACCACATGAAATTCAACTCAATGATTTTTCTTCCTCCAAACTGAAATGCCAGCCTAAAACTGTTGTAAAAGGCACACAAGGAAAGATATTTGCTCTTCTGAGAATCTCTTCATTTTAGAGCTTCATTTAAGGTCATCCTGGTTTCAAGGTGTATGATGAAATGAAGCCCTTTTAAGTTATCATTCCCATCTTGGGAAAAAATGAAAGTCTAACCTTCATCAGAGGAAAAGTCCACTAGTATCCTTTTCCCAGTAGCACCTACTAATGGAAATATAAATAGAAAGATAAGTACGGAGCAAGAAAAAGTACTACTGACAAACAGGTCCCACTTCTATAGACATGGGTTTCTCTTCCAACAGTCCTGATAGCAGGGTTTGGAGGGGATGAAGACAGGGTAAGAAAGCCAAGACAAGTAGTCTTCTTGCTTCATAAAAAGTTTACAGGGTGGAGTGAAGGGGTGTGTCTCCTGGCCCACAGGGCTTAGACTTCACCCTAAACAAAGGCACATGAAAAAGCTTATTTTCCCCAGACCTATTGTTTCTAGCTGTCTGTCAGTCATGTAACTCTGTATCATCTACAGGCATGCTATATTTAATTAGCCCTTTTAAGTGGAACATTGATGCTTACTAGAAAAAAAAGAGCAAGAAGTTACATATAAAATGACTGCATGACCGTAGAGCTGCATACTGTTTGCACCTGAAACATCCAACCGGAAGTTTTATCCTCATTGCTTAATATTTTAGGTCTTAATACAGAACCAAAGAGTTATTGCTAGAAAACAGAGAATGAGAACGAATGAATTCACTCTGCTTTTGCAATAAGAATTGTCTGAAGTCTTTTTGAAAGATCTTTGTGGGTTTGAGACACTTACAAGAAACAATACCATCTGGTGTAAACGACAAAACGTTAAATTTGCCACTTTATGACACTGAATGCTACAACAAAGAGAAATTTCAGCTATCTCACGTTAACATCAGAGCAGCTAGATTTATATGACCGTTTGGTTACTGTGTTAGACCTCATCACACTTAATAATGAAAGAGCTTAAAGCTGCTTGGTCCAAGCCAGAAGAATACAATATTTCAATGCTACTAATCAGTTAGAATGGATTTTGCAGGAAAATGACAAAAATCACAGTTTTGAGCAGGTTTAACATTTTCAGTAGGAGATGTCTTAAAAGGAAATTCAGTCTACCCCCACAGATATGCATCTGAACAAGTACAATAAATTTTTCTCTGGAAGGGAAGGGCACTGTCTCCTCTCTCTACTAGACAGAGAGTGAGCAGAAATCTTAGGCCAGATGCTGGAGTTAGGTGAAGCGGCTCCCCCAGGATGTCTCTATCTACCCAAACCCTCTTCCTGCTACTGCAGATGGAAACTTCTCACAACCTTGCTCACAGAGATCTGTGCCCTTCTTCAAGGAACACTTCCTTTTGGTAGTATTTTATACTACATAGAAAAGCAATGAGATGACTCAAAGATAAGGCTTTGGAAGTGATGGGGAACAGCAATATGCTATCAAACATGCCTCACGACTTGTGGATTGAATGATTTAATGATACAGGTTTGCTGTTTCATTGGCTGAACAGATTTGGTCAAATATCTTAACACCATTCACGAACATTAATACCAATTCGAAGTGGCTATTCTATTCCATAGCCCCTGTTATTCAAGTTGCTGTGTGACTTTCAGAAGAAAACAGATTGCTGTTCATTTTAATCAGTCAGATCACAGTTTTATAGAACGTGCCTGTTTGATGTGATTGCATCTTGCACAACTGAACGAAATAAGACGAAAAGAGCAATTTTATATCACGTAGATAATAACAGATGCACCCCTCAGAATTCATTATAGAAATCTGTTTTGCAGCCGTATGTTCCACTTCATCTGAAATCCTTTTGTTCTCATCAGCCTCTTTCTGTGTGAAACTGCCACTTTGCATTTTGCAAGCATCAACTAATGGAATCTGATATTATTTCGCCTGTATCCTTGGATCCCCTGCTAAATACTGAAAACCAAGAAGTCTAGTTTTCTGTAGCATACTAAAGGTTCCTCCATTTAGTCACCTGTTTTTAAAGAACCAGGAATATTTACCTTCTGTATTACTATATACTGTTTAAATATCACCCTCTAACAAACGGTGGAAAAAAGAGCTTTAGCAGCAAAAATGTTTTTTAAATATTTTGTTTATTTGGGCTTTTCTCTGCCTCAGTCTAAGTGTTCAGAGTGAACACTGTTCTGTTAAATTTCAGCTCAGCCTTGGTGTCATTTTAGTTTAAGATGTATTCAAATCTGTAGCCATCCAAACTCCCTTAGGACTTATATGTATGTGTATGAATCAAAATTGCAGGTATCATATGCTACTTCTTTTCCTCATAACCTTTTTAAACACCTACGTGACTATGCTGACTAATACACATTTTACTGGCTTGATCCCTAGCTGATGTATATTCAAGTGGCTTCACAGATTTTAATGGAGTTATGCCAAATTATATTACACCGATGGTTTGGCTGAATTCCTATCTCCTTTGACATCATTGGCAAAGCTCCCATTGTCTTCAGCAAAGCAATTATTTCAATGTATATTCTCAGCATATAGAGACCCTCCTCAGCAGAAGGTCATGCAGTCATGTGAGTACTATGATGCCCTAGTTACAGGCATCATACTCATCCTGTGGGGTCTGCTAGAGCTCAGTGTTAAAATATGAATTTGTTGACAAGACAAAAGAAGGAATAAAGGAAAGGTCAGATAAATATGAATTAACTTTCACAAAACTCATTCGAAGATGCTTTTGGAACGGGTCCGGGGGGGGGGCTACAACGATGATCCGAGGGCTGGAGCACCTTCTCCACGAGGACAGGCTGAGAGAGTTGGGCTTGTTCAGACTGGAGAAGAGAAGGCTCAGATGAGATCCTATAGCGACCTTCCAGTAACTGAAAGGGGCCTACAAGAAAGCTGGAGAGGAACTATTCAGAAAGGCTTGTGGTGACAGGAGAGGGGGAATGGGTATAAACTGGAGAGGGGCAGATTTAGGCTAGACATTAGGAAGAATTTCTTCACCATGAGAATATTGAGACACTGGCACAGGTTGCCCAGGGAAGATGTGAATGCCCCATCCCTGGAGGTGTTCAAGGCCAGGTTGGACGGGGTCTTGGGTAACCTGATCTAGTGGGGTGTCCCTGCCCATGGCAAGGGTGTTGGAACTAGATGATCTTCGATGTCCCTTCCAACCCTAACTATTCTATGATTCTATGAGTCTCTGATCCTATGATTCTATGATTCTATGTTTCAGAGTAAATTTAAATAGTGACTCAGAGCACCTCCTTACTTTTTTTTGTCTTCTTTATAAGGTCACTGGCTTCCTTAAATATCTGCCTTTGACTTTTCTCTAATGAGAAACCATAATTTTCCCTGAGTCTGCAGGCACATCAGAAAGTTGGTAGATCAAGCCCTGGGACCCAGTCTTATCTCTTCACCCACCCCTCCCCATCTCCTCCTGTAGTACCCTAACTTCTGTTCAAGGGCACTTTGTAACTTCTTTATCCTTCCTTCATGTTCCCTGAGCTTCTACTTCTGTTCTTGGAGACCCTACTTGTTCCCCATATCCATATGCCTGTGGCATCCACATTATCAGGACCCTACTGAATTCTGTTTCCCATCTCTCTATATGTTTCTCTATGACACCTACATGAGGTTTCCAAGTCCATAAATCTAGTTTTCAGCATAGAACCTAACCTTTATAATCAAAACCATCAGCACATACTTCTGTGTGAATCCTTGCTAATGTCCTCTCTGTAAAAGCCATTTTTCCTCTCCCTAAATCCTTCCTTTTCCTTCCTCTTCCTGCTTTGCTGTGCTACCTCAAGTCTACATCCAACTCATGGTACAACAAATGCTTGATTCTTCAGCCTGCATTCCCATAGGATACCTAATTCCCTTAGAAAACCTTGTCACGTAGCTGGTGGAGAAGGCAATTAGAAAATTAAATTATCTCCTAATCTTTTCTCAGCCCAACTAAATATCTGCCTCCAAAATCTATCACATCTTTTTACATCTATTTATATTAAATTTACTAAGATGACACCATAATATAGTTTTAAATAGCATCTTGTACAATCAGACCCCGATCTGGGAACAATTTTTAGATCAGAGAAATATTTTCATTCACTTAAGAGAAAAAAATGTGGGGTTCTTTTTTTTTGCTTGGTTTAGTCTGACTTGTCATTTTATTGGAGGGAGGGATTTTTCATTGTTGTTGGGCTTTTCCACTATTTTATAGAGACACTCAGATCATCTTTCTTCATCTGTTTAAAATTTCCTCTTTTCTCAGTATGGACAGCAAATCAAAGAGTCAATCACTCAGACAATACTAGCTAGCTCTTCTAAACTCCATTGAAATACCAACAATAATAATAATAATTGATTTTCAGTCCTATTTCAGCAGAGGACATCACATACTTAAGCTATTGCCTTGTTAGACTAGAGGTATGCTAGATGATAAAGAGACTGTCTTTCTCATGCACGTTTGAAGAGAGCAAGGGGATTTCTATTTCTTGTAAACCTGGAGGAGTCTGATAACACAGACGCTTTTTAATCTGAAAGCTATACTTTAATCAAGTGCAGCTTTTGTATCTTGAGAGACAGATGCTGAGGTTCTGAAACATCAGAAAAACCTTCCAGCGGAGGGAAAAAAAAAAAGTGTAAGTTACATTTGTATTAACAGTAAAGGGACAAATGCAAAATCCATATAGAAATGTTATTAATTATATTGCAGGCCTAAAATCGGTTTATGTGTGACATTAATGCTGTTGAAAATACACTGGCATAAAAGCTTAATATAAACATTACCAGCCAAGGCTGAAATAAAGGTTGAAAGGTTATCATTGACAGTATGGATATAAACATATCAGTCTTATAATAGTATCATAAATAAAATGGTTGTTAATTTAACAATGGCCATATATATATATATTTAAGTAATGTCAGTGCTCACACATTGCCAGCTTTCGTATCAGCATTTATATGGGGTCTCATAAAGCAGACATATACTTCCTGTTAACTTTTAGGAAATGATAGCACAAACATGACCGTAAACATCATTCTGCTGCATAAATCAAGTCTGTACATGTGTAAATTGCACTGGTAATTTATAAATGTAAATATAAAGAGAAATAACCTGGCCATGCACCAAAAACATTAACATCATGAAAGAGAGTGTCTGGAAATCTTACCCAAGTTCTGCAGGTATGTGGTGCTAGAGCACAGAAGGAAAAAATACTTCTTTTTTTAAGTGGTGTTCATCATGCTCAAGCCTCACAGTTCTCAAAGAGTGTATATTAAAGGCAAAAAATTATACAATATGGCCCTCCAAGGTATGCCTCAGCTCCGTTATTTTCTCATGAAGGCCTGGTGCTAACAGAGTCAATGTGAACTTTTGAGAAGAGATTTATTATTTCCATGGTACTAAGTATTCATTCTATAACATATTTCTGTGAGTTCTTCCTTTTAATCAAGGCCAATTACCAGTGACCTTGGGACTCTGAAAGCATCTAATGTTTGAGGAATTGAGAGACTGACAGTCCAAAGAGACCTAGATACTTAATCTGCATAGCATCATCTTTCTTATGTGCAAGAAATTTCAGATTTGCTTTTAAAACTATGCCAAAAGCTGACAACATCACTCAGCTGTCCTTCCATGCAGTCTCACATAAGGACCTTTAAAAGGGATGGAGAGGAACTACATATGTACCAAAGATTTTGATTTTTATGCTTCACACTGAAAAATAATTATGCAAGGCACCAGGGATCATTACTATGAACAACACCCCTTCTAGAACCATAAGACAGATTTCTCTCCAGTAAAGCTACCGAACTGGTTTTTCATAGCAACTCCCCAGGAGCCAAAAAAGCCTGTAGCTCTGCCTGCACAGTACTGCTGGTGCCCATTTTGAAAAAATCTTCACTTACCCACCACAGAACAGCACTTTATTTCTTGGTACAGAGAATTAAATAATTGACAAAGTAGTATACTACTCCCATAACTGAGGTATTAATGTTGCTTTAAGGAATATGATGCTTCCTGCCAACAAACCATCTGTTGAATGAAATATGCGAGACTAAAATGAGGTTAAAAAGGAGACTGCCGATATGATAGCTCCAGATTGGAAGCTTCCTGGTACCATGGGAATGCTGATCAGTGTTGATCCTGACAGCTGTAGGTGTTCAGCTTGCAACAACTAGTAACACACTCTCATACCTTTTTTTTATTTTATGTTCTCAGTTTTTCAAGGGTGGAGGGCAATCTAGAGCTACTTGCTCAGCATATTGAGAGCAAAGTAAATGAAGGAGATAAACAGAACATTTTCTCTGATCGTGTTTTAAGTGAGACAATAGTAGATACTGGAGAAATGGACTCGTAGCAACTTCTACTGATCACCCATGAGAACAATTTTTGAGACTCAAAAAGATTTTGAGAGTTTTGTATTGGTTTAATCTTCTAAATCTACTGGTTTGTGTCCTGGTTTCGTCAAGTGCAAGGAAGGGACATGCATTTGGACATCTGGAGAGGCTTTTAAATCTTATTTCCTCTCTAGTCTCCTACAGCATGATTAGTTAGACAGCACACCTTCTTTGAAAACGAATCTCTGTGTATCTCAATGACTGTTCGCAAAGGTACACCAGGAAAACAAGGTCAGAGCATCACATTAGAGACTGGGAGACAGTTACACTGCTGTCTTCTTCAAATCTTTTCCTTGTTCTCTGGTTGTCACTAAAGCTACAGCCAGTTCCAAGATGATTTTGGTATGTGTGATTTACATGAAATTCCAATGACATGAAGTTGATGGAAGAGAATTCCATTCGGATGTTTTGTTCACAGCACAACTCTTTCTCCTCCTTGAGACAGGACCCTGTCCTACATGTGGTGATCTATAATTATCAATGACAAAAAGGAGTTACAGACAACAGCACACAGTCAGTAAATGAAAAAGATGTATCCACAGCACATAACCGTAGCTATCTAAAATCAACTTAATTACCTTCTAGAGGCAAAGAATAGAGCCGAATATCCAACAGTTGTTATTATGAATATGCCTGGTTTATTTCTTACAAAACAAATATTACAAAGTTAAGTGAGTAAATAAACTGATTTGCCATGAACAACAAAGATGGCCCCAGGGCTTTAGACCTCAGTAGCCTACATTCAAACCTAAGTGATGAATTACATTCTTAACCGATTCTGTGAAGATTCCTAATTAGACTATAAAGAGATGGATTCTGAACATAATGGATAGGTTTTGAAAACATCAACGGTAAGGTAGAGGGATGTGCCATCATTTAAACATGTTTGTAAGTAAATGAAAAGATTGGAGGTGTGGAAGAAGACTGTGGGGATGTGTTTCTACCCAGATTGTATTTTCCTTTATTTATGAAAAAAAAAAGACAAAAAGAAAGGTTATATAATAGAAAAAGAATTGTAGTGGCAAAGTGCTGCAAAATTTATGCTTGGTCAGACTCCAAAACCTTGTCAAGATATCACTCGTTCATTGTCATGAGTGGAGGATTCAAACTTACCAGCTTAACCCATCGCCACACTGCAGAACCTGAAAGAGCATGCAGCCTCTGATACACTGATGTTTCAATTCAATCAAATAGAATTTCCATCAGCTTCAACACTGTTATGATCATAATATCAGCAATTCTAAGTGCTCGTGATCATGTAATTAATAATTTTATATATGGTAGACCATTTTCTTACTTGGATCAAATCTAGAGCCCCAGGAGTCTGGGACTTACAGAGCTGTAAGTCTGGCAATCAATTTGAGACCAAGAAACTGCCTAAAGATTCAGTGACTGCCCATGTCTATAACGGATTGCTTTGGTTTCCTTAAAGGTGAGCTCCATTTCCACTGGGAAATTCTCTCTTCTCTTCATAATGGGTAGATGAAAAAGAAGTTTCAGCATCAGTGCTTAAGGTTATTTCTCCCTTTTGGAATAAATTCATAGTTGTTACATCATACTTTTGGCCAAATGAGGTATGATCACCCAAACTGTAAAGGCACAGAAATTTATTCATCTCATTTGTGTATGTGTTAAGAGGTCAAGGAGCAAATCTCCTGGATTTTTGTTTTCTAACCGTTCTATGAGTCTTGTGGTCAAACAGATGGATATCTTCAGTGAGACCATCAGAAAACCCTTTGGTTACCAGCCAAGCCAAAATCAGCATTTAAGCACTAGCCTATAGGCTTTTAATTAAAATAACTGAATTCAAAGGATTTGTACAGTGTGAAAGTTTAGTGAGGATCAATACCTAAGCTACAGTCAAGACTAGACCTTCAATAAACATGTGTCTAATGAGTTGCTGTTCTCCAGATCTATCTGAATCCCATGAGAAATGCTCTTGAATAATAGGGTCTGATGATCTCTGAGGCAGCTCCAGTCTATCACGGGGAACTTTAGTGCAAGTATAATTACCATGGTTTCTTCAGCCTGAATTTCTTTCCTTTCCTTTCCTCATCCTGGCCCCAGAGAGCCACATAAAGTAATGGCAGAGTGATACCAGCACTGTTAAGATACTGTGAAGAAAACAGGTAAAGCACCCAAAATTAGTTGTTGCTTCATGGACAATGAGCAAACACTAGGGAGGGCAGGGAGCAGTTCCAGATAGTAAATGAAATGCTAGGAGTATAAGAACACTATAAATTTTATAACCCAACAATTTTTTTCATCTAAAATAATGAAAGCCAACTAGAAAAGTGTGGAGGGTAGAAGATATTTATGGAGGGTAGAAGGTATTTAATGTCTTAATATAACAGATAAACAAGAATTGTACTTCTATATTTTCTGGTTTTTTTCCCTCAGCTACTAAGTTAGCAGTGAATGAAACTTATTACTGTTTGAAAGATAGAGGGTAGCATAAGAAATAAATTGCAAGGTGAAAGTCGTAAGCTGAAATACAAGAGCACAGACATGTCTAACTTGCAGGACCTCGCAGCATATCTCAGTTCCCAAATCAGGATGGGAAATCTAACTATGTTGAGACTACTAGACATGTGTGTAGACACAGATGCATATAGACATTTCCCTTTCCATATCCAGTATCCAGAACTATTTCACAGAACAGAAACGGAAGAAATATGCTTGGTGAACCAACCAAGGCAGCAGGAGTTTGGGCACAGTCTTAATGGACAGAGTAGCTGACAGCTAAACCATTACCGCATAACCATCTTGGTAAGGACACCCTTTGAAGATGGTGATGAAAGACATCCCAATTTTCACAGGTGAAATGGGGCATCATTAAAATCATCCCTCCTCCCTCCAGTGCAAACACACTGGGTGAAAGGCAAGGCTAAGATCAGTGTTAATCTCAGCAGTTTGCCTCATCTGGGTCTTCAACAGGTACAAATTTACATGGATGTAAACCATGAGAAGCTCCGCCTCATCATCTTCACATCCTGGAATTTTAGTGTTGCACGTTGTTGCATCCATTCTTTTTGTGTTAACAGAAAATCCCCAGACTGTATTACTTCTATTCACAATGCAGCTTACTAGGAGAAGGGTGGTTCTGTTTTGTTTTTTCTTTCTTCTTTAAACTGATGAATGACAATTATTGAAATATTTGGAAATGTATTTACCATAAACATGCTTTTCCCACCTCTTTGTCCCATCAGATACAAACAATGATTTGCACTTACTTGGTGTCAGACATAAGAACAAGTTACTGCACGTTACCTGGCCCTCTGCATCCACATGCATGCTTTTGGCCTGCAGTTCACCTCTCTTGGCCCCTTTCAATTAAAAAAAATGAGGATATTTGAATAATTAATATGCATGTTTAATATTTTCTGAATGTCGGAGCTTCAGAAGGAGGGAAGTGAAGAACACAAACACATTGACTCACCATGAGATTGTTTTGAATGATCACAAACCCCAGCATTGTTTTGGTGTGTGACTATTTACCTGTGTTTAGAGACTTTATTAGCTGAAGGTTGTAAAGTGCTTAGTGATCCCCAGATGGAAGGTAGTTTATACCACACTAAGCAAAACCATAAATAAGAATAAAGTACAGGTGCATGGTATATCTGGAGAATGGTCTCCAAAGAAAGAAAATCAAAGGATTGATTTTTATGTTTATGAAAGTCAGTGGGGAGTTCTGCTCTAAAATAAGTGGCATGTGCGATGGGTTTGTGTGGATGGATAGGGAAGTTAGTGAGCGGATAGAGGTGGATTTACAGCCCACAAGGTATTCTGCAATAGCTTGCCATTAGGTTTTTCTTAGCTTACACAGAGAATGATTTTGTGTGCAGTAGTCTAATAAACTATTTTGCACTTTTTCTCTATTACATAGGTTTCTTACACCAGCTGACACACCAATTTCTACACATTACTTTTTCTGTAATGATAAATCCTGTAATAATGTCTGGATAAGTTACGCTAGATCTCTTTATATTCACCAAATATGTAGTCAGCATGGCAGTACAAGCATATGAAATCCATTTTCCCTCTGCTGTAAACAGGAATGCTTTCCTGGAAACCAAGGGACGTCCAGTGATCTGCAGCAAATTCGACCTGGTTACCATGATATGGTCACCAAAGTGCTGCACAGTCTCTGAGCATACTGCAGTTTTCCAGGGAAGAGGCCTACACTGTTTGCAAATTTAAAAAAACACAGCGGTAGTTTTATGTATATTGAATGCCACGAGCAGCAGAAGTTAGTGTAGGAAGGTCCCAGCTGCCCCCTAGGAGCAAAGCAGCCACAAGACATAATCCTATGCCATAAGAAAAATCTGCCCCAGAAAATTTCATACTGGTTTTCTTCCAGAAGTTTTCCTAAGGGTAAAAGAGTTTGTGCAAAGTTACACTGTCAGCTGCTGCCAGACATTTGCCTAGAGGGGTCTGCAGGGCAACCCCAGTCATGCAAGTTTAATCAGGCTGAGTGGCCAGTGCAAGTGCTCCCAACACATTCTGCCATCCTCTGGCAGGTCACTGTATAAAATATCATGCAGTAAAGTCCAAGCAAAAAAAGAGAAATCTTCTATGCCTGTTCTTGAAATAATGCTTTGGGTTGGTTTTTTTTTAAAAAAAATAAAAGGAAAAGAAGTGAGTTTGGCAGCCAAAAGTGCCAGGCTAGTGGAGACACACTGTCTGCATAGCAGCTTCTCCTGGTAACAGATCTTAAAAGCTTCAACAGTGATCTGTTATTCTTACAAGACACAACAAAGCTCCCAACAGACACAGAACAGCAGAATTAATGGATTGGAAAGTGAGAGTCTAATGTATGAGCTTTCAAAAGTCTCCCAAGACTAGCAGCCTTATTGTGCATATCCCGTAAGTTACTGCTATTGGGTTTTGGGCGTACGTGATACCATCAGTGGAAAGAAAGCACAAAGGTCAATATAGCTGCAAACTATCTCAGAGCATCTGGGTAATATTTCTATGGAAATCCTTTAACTCTGATAGGAACAAATATTATTTACACAACAAAGGGCTTAAAAATACCCAAGTAAGCAAAAGTCGGCTCAGTTCAACTACTTTACAGTTAAATCATTTTTTATTGAATTCAAGTTTCATGGATCATTAGAGAGCCAGAGGCAGAATTCCAAGAGCTGCTTTGGACTAATGAGTCTTCAGCAAATTGTTTTCTTAAGGATCCCATGCCTTTCTCAAAAGAAACTATGTTTTATGTCATTTTTCTTCACTTTTTCTTTTAAAAAAAACTCAAGCTTTTTAATTGAATGCAATTTATATCCAGTGCAATATGCTGTTGGTAATGACTATTTCCTTAGTCTTTTTTTACTATGAATATAAATGTCCCAATACCATAGAAAAAGCACTTACACCTGTGCTTACTCTCTTATGGCCAAATTATGCACTTTAATTTTTATATGGTGAAAATCTATTGAAGTCAATAGCTTTAAACACCCTGATTTCACTGGCCTATGCTGCTTTGAATCCTCCAAGAACCTACAGTTGTAAATCATTGCAACCATTACTGCTAATGTCCCAGCTGATTTTGGAAAACAAGAGACATTTAAACTATCAAAACCTTATAGCTGACAAATATTTGCCTTCAAAGTGAAGTATTTATTAAAAAATATCCTTATCACTTTAAGGGGCAAACAGAGCATGAGCATAAAGTTAATAATTTCATACCAGAGAAGAAACATTTGACATCAGTTTCATCAAAATCCATTCTACTATCATGGCCAGGGCATGCTAGTATTTGCAGCCAGAAGCACAGAAGGGACTGATAGGACTAGCAGCTCATCCAGCCACCCTACTTAGCTCAGATGCCTGGCTTTTCAGCTGGGTACACTTCAGGGTAGTGTGTGGTGCACAGCCAGGGTGAGCTCCGAGTTCAGACTTTGAATTTGCAGTCAGATACATTAATTGCTCTGCTATTTTGTCTGATACCTCCCAGAACAGCATGCTTCTGCACCAGACACTCACCCTGAGAAAAACAAAGGGTGCCAATCTACACAGAAAGCTCCTTCTTCAAAGGAAAATTCCCTCACAGGGAAGTTACCATTAAAGGTTGTCTCAGACTTATAATTTGAGGTCTTGCTTTCTAATGCCCACAAACTAAACAAAAAAAAAAAAAGTGTTTTGCTTGACTGCAATGAAGTTCCTAATGCCAGCTTGCTAAATGGATGGGCTGAAGTTTGGATGTTTCAGAAAATGGAACGAGCAGCACAGCAAGAGACACAGCAGCTTCTGTTACAGTTCATCTACTGTTAATCCAGTCATTTGGTCTGAAAACCAATCAATCTTTGTAGCTCTGATTGTTGTGCAGCTAGGGCTGGCAAAATGCGTTCTTGTAAACTAGCCAAATAGCAAGGATTCAAGAGAGGCAGAAATTATTTGTCTACAGATTTGGTGATCACTTCCAGCCAGGGAAATAGGAGAGAGAGACATTTCTGAAATAAACATTAATTTTCTCTGCTCTGAATGGCCAGTGACAGGCACGGATGAAGCAGGCCAGTCTTGTATTAAACGTAGTCCCCACAGTACATCACAAGGTCACCACAGACACTCCTGTGAGCTGCCTCTCATGAAGTTCTTTGGTGGCACCTGCTTCCATATGAAGTGAGGGGGGTTTTCACCCAGATTGGCCAGCTGTGCTTTGTAGTCTTTGCTTAACATTCCATGTGTTGAACTCCTGCTCTGCATCTCTGAGCGTGCCTCTGGCTCCATGGCCAGCACCTGCTTGCTCTTGCAGGCCCTCCTTTTCCCAGTGTCTCCCAGCACTCTGGTCTTCTTCCTCCCTACCCCAAAATCCTGTCCTTTGCTCCAGGCTCTTCATACCCAAAAACAAGGCAGCAAGCTTCAGAAAGCAAAAGCAGACACAAACTAATCTTTTTCTACTTCTGCCACACAGAACATATCAGAACACATAGCAAAACAGAGTTCAGGCTGTCCTCCCCTTCCTCAGCCTCCTTCCTCCAATGTAGTCATTAATCAAGTCTCAAACTTGGGGCAAGTTGCTAGAGGTGGTAAAGTTGGACTTAAATGGAGAGAGCACAGCAGCGCTCATTACAATTTCTGGAGGGACAGACATTAAAGGGCATGATGAAGGCTTCTCACTCGTAAGGAGGAAGGAGAGCAGCTGAGTGACATTTTAGGACTTCAAAGTCTGGTGACCAAGGGTGAGGTGTGGGAGTGGAGGGAGTACAGCAAGAGCAACTTGCAGACTGTGTCCATGGAACAGAGCAATGACAAGACGATAGGGCAAGCAGTGGGCAAGCAGAGTCGCTCCAGTGACATCATATTGACTAGGGCTTTCCCTTGGCTGGAATTTAACCTCAGAAGCAGAGGGGGACCATCAGCAAACATCTCAAGTGCCATACTGTTTTCAGCCACAAGATCATGGGAAATGGGAAGAGGGCAGGAAACAGTGGTCAGGGAAATCCATTACTGGCACCAGCTGAGGCAACCACTGGGTTGCCTGTTCTGCCTTGTCTGGCAGAAAACCACAACCATGCAGTTGTGCATCCAGGATTACAGAGCACCTGGCCACAGCCTGAGGGCAACAGTCCAGCAAGGCTTCATATCAAGGGTGCTGCCCAAACTCAGTCTTCACTTTGCTACAGCTTCTCACAGAAGAGCGTGAAAGAGTTTGTCTGAGCCAATGCTAAGTTAAGGACCTTAAGATCTGTCATGTTAAATTTAAGCCTTTTGAAGTAGTTCACAGCTGTAAATGTCGACTGTGTTATTTCAGGTTTTAGCTTCCTGAGGAACTGGACAAAACCCCTAGGAACTCTTTGTGAAACTGTTCAGCCCAGGAGTCGCAATTCTTTTGCATTTGCACTATGAAAAGCTTGCTGAAACTGCTTAACTACAGAAGGCTGATTGCCACATATCTTAAATTTCAGACAAATCACAAGACATTAAAATTGGGACTCCGTGTGATAATGATGACTTTGCCCACTTAGTTCACTATAGGCTTCAAGTACTGTAGTTATTCTCTCAACATTAAAAGTAGCTTTCTCTCCTGCTATTTCTCAGAAAGCAGGAGAATGAAACCTAACCAGCTTGAAACCATTCTGACTAAAATGCAAAATGATGATTTTGGCAGGGAGTGGGTATGTACAGTGGATAAAGTGCAGGAAATTAAGAGCCAAGTGCAGAAATATACATTAACTGAAAGCCACAGTAAAGCACCTTGCTATGTAGTATGTTTAGAAAAATTATACACAGTTTAAAATTAAAGACAATACTCCTTTTTTATTTATTTCATCCATATATAAGGATGTGTTCATGAATATGGGTGCATGTGTGAGTGCACATGAATTACCAGTAGTAATGAAAGGGGTAGATAAATTACTTCTGTCAGATGAATGAGGAAAAAAGAAAAAAAGCATTTTAAATACAGTGAGAACATATAATTAATCAGAACTCCTCTGATTAATAATTATTGTTATTGTAGTTATTATTGATAAATGTTGGCACTAGACTTCAATAGCTGAGCTACTAAAAATTCAGATTAACTGAAATGCATCTAATTTGCCTGCATGTAGCTATAGCCGTTTTTATTAACCAATAATTCTTTTCTAATACTGCTGGTTAACATGGCACTCTTGCTCCATGTAATATACATAGTTTCTGTTCTAGTTAGAAATATTGAAGAACCATGAATTTGTTCTTGCCTCTGCCCCAGGCTTTCCGTTGACATCTATGAAGTGATGTTAATTCTCTGTGCCTCCCTATCCTTGCCTGTGACACAGCATAATAATCTCTCCTGAATTCACAGGGGCAGAAAGGGGCAACCCCTATTACTGGCTGTAGTGAAAGGAATGGGAATGCATTTCTGGGAAACCTCCCAAGAAAGCAGCTCTGATGGGTAGAATTGAAGCAACAAAAAATACAATGAGATTGAAGTGGGACAATGAGTTCAAACCCAGGAAGGATGGTTATTACTTAGGTATTTTTCTGGAATGTTTCAGTCTTGCAAAAGGATGCTCAGTGAAAGGGCAACTAGCTCTGTGAGAGAGGGTAATCTTTGGGAAAGATGTGCAAGATGTGTCTATTACTGTCTGCTTGCCAGATAGTGCAGTGACAGAAGATCTGTCCTGGTCAGAAGATTTTCACCTTCCTAATAGACTGCAGGAATCCCTTGGTCTGTGTAAGAGTGAAGTATGAACAAAGCCATCAACAGTGGTCCTC
This sequence comes from Phaenicophaeus curvirostris, assembly GCF_032191515.1. NCBI lineage: Eukaryota > Metazoa > Chordata > Aves > Cuculiformes > Cuculidae > Phaenicophaeus > Phaenicophaeus curvirostris. The sequence continues at coordinate 28,449,910 of NC_091398.1, forward strand.
TTCAATCTGAAATATAACTCTGCCATGGGGCATTTCTAGGTCAGAACCACCTCTGCTTCTAATTACTTCTGTTTTCCCATGTTCTTAAGGTGCAGATGAGGAAGTAAAGTGATTCCCAGTAAAAATATAGTATCTCATAGCTATCTCTGTATATCTACATGCATTTTGTTTCTGCATTCAGATAGGTGAAAATGGATAAAGTTCAAAGGAAGTCATGATCATTTTACCTTTATGCCAACATACTTCTGAAAGATGTAAAAGAATTCTGCTTTCTATCCACAGTAGCTGGTTTTCAGAATTGGTTTCTTCTTGGTTTCGCTACAGAGAACATAAACCTACCTCTAAACTGCAAGTCAGTTAAGTAGACTTTGACTTATTTGTGCTTAAAGTTTTTTTCATTGCTGTCCTAAGGAGTAGCTGATCCTTCGGACAGCCTTGTTATTCTGAGGGCTTACATGCTTGAGTCAAACATCAGTTTACTCACGGTGTATTATTTCAAATTTACTGATGTTAAAATTTATGGTACCAAGAAGACAACAAATTCCCAACACCGCTGTCAGTCTCTGCCTGTCAACAAAACAGATTTTTGCCTCCTGTGTGTGAAGTCAAACAAGGAAAAAAACAGTTGCTTCCTGCAGACAGAGCTAACAGCTATTAAAGAAAATTCAGTTTAGAATCTCCATTAATGTCTCATCTAACTAGTTCTTGAATGTGTGTAGCAATCATATCTTGACCACATTCCTTGGAAGTAAGTCCAACTACCCAATTCTTCCTTCTAAGAACATTATTCTTATTCTTTGTTGCAAGGTCTGATCTAATTTCCTCCACTTGATTTAATTTACTTCTGCATGTAGGATGATAATTTAGAGAAAATATGTGTTTTCAGATATAAAGAGGAGATTAAACACTATAACAATAAAACTTAATATATGAACTTCTTTGTAATGTATATTATTACTTTTGGGGGGGTGGCTTATGAAATGATATAGTATAACTTCAGGAGGAAATTATACGTTTTGAACTGTATTCTTTTGGATGGAGTATTGTTTTAACTAGTAAAAATAGAGATGAAGCTGAAATAATGCTAAAAAATTTAAGATTCCGTAATGACTTCTGAAATGCGTTTTTTAGCAGTGTATTGAAATTATAAATGTTTAGGGTTTTAATACACATGTGAGATTTTGGTATTCCCATTATACATCAAATTTTATGATTTTATCTGTGGTTTTAACCACTGAATTCTATATGGCATGAAGATAAATAGCTGCAAAAGAGAGCAAATCTCAAACTTACATCACCCGTTCTTCATATGCTGCTTAAATGTGCTTTTTCTTCAACAGTGGAAAGCTAACGGCCTATTTATCTTTGAAGTCAGTCCTACTATTTATACAGTATTTATCAAGCCTCTACTTTATTTTGAAATACAAGGATGTTGAACACTTCACAAAGCCTAGAATATTCAAGAGAAAGTTATTACAAAGGGATTCAGGCTAATAAACTAACCTTTCTAATCTTCATTTTTCTTCTTTTCAAACCTACTTCAGCTCATAACTCATTTTCCTAAAAAATATAAATGTAATAAGACTTAATCACACCATATTGTTTAATTCTCATTTTGTTTGATTGCTTTAGATAACAAGAGGATATCTTTTCAGTTTCTCCCTCCAGAAGACAAAGCAATTGAATCTGGTACATCTGCTTAAAGCTCTGTGTCTATAAATCACTTGCTCCTATTTCTCGCTGTCCAACTGTGCAATGACTGCCCATTTAGTGGAAGCCTAACAGCTTCTGAAACAACCTGAAACAAGAAGAAAACACAGTACAAGGCTGTGCTTTTACCTCTCTTCCTCTCTGAGCCCTATCCAAATAATAAATATCTTCAAAACCACTTGAGGTATCCTGCATGAGTCTTAGGAAGCCATAGTATTTATGTTATTCAGTGACTCTCATCTTCCGTGTTAGGGTATTATTTTTCACTCCTCCCACCTACAAGTATTTATATATCATGGCTCCTCTTTCCACCCATGCAACCCTATCATACTCCCCGAGCACAAGCAATGAGTTGAGTCAAGTCTTCATCTGTGACGAATACTGTTGTGGGAGAAAAACTACAGTGCCAGACCACAAATGGAAATGATAAGCTATTAGAGGAAGGTAACACAAGAGAGAAAGAGATTTGCATTACAGTGTATAAAAGCAAACTGACATGAGGTGGACACTGTAGTCAATTTATGCCAGGTGATGGTCTGTCCCAGCAGAGGTGAGACCTACATCAGATGCTGCAATTACCCAGGCGAGCCATATTGCCTTTTTTATGTTTTTGTAGTAATATTAGCTTTAATGGAACTTTAAAGGCACATCCTAGTCCATCTTATTCTTTTGGGAAAAGAAAATAGAAGGAAAAAAATCTAAAATAAAAGTCAGGAAGACTGATAAGGTTCTTCAGCCTAGATTTTTGCAGAAAAGTCTCTGAACCCACAGTAAAAAAATTTAGGGAAGTGTAAGAGAGAAATAAGGGCTCAAATCACCTTAACTATAGTAATCTGTATGTGTTAATCAGAAGAATGAAACAAGTTGAACATAGCTTCTATATCTATCATCTAAACCTCATTACTGTGTTATAGTATCACCTGGTGGAACTTGTTTATTTCAGGGCTACAGCCAGGGCTGACACTGGGGAACTAATCAAGGACTTCTAAACCTAACTGCCTATCTCTATAGATACAGCAATATCTATAAATATGATAGTGCTCAACCCAGTGCCTCTGTGAAGTGCAGGATATCATGTATTATACCCTGACAAATAACAGTTCACACAGGATTATGAGGAACTATTGCCAGTATATTCCTCTCTGGTCTAGTTTACCAGAATTACTGTAGAAGAGTAAGCAGAATCTAGGAGATCTTACCATCCTGGATCCTCACTGTTTTGCATTCCTACAGCATTCTTCGTTCAAGGAACTCAAAGAAGGATACATTACTTAACTAATTCAACCTTGCAATGCCCCTGAGATGCAGGTAAACAAGTTTATGTACATTTTATAGGTGGAGAAACATAATTAATATTTTTCCCAAAGATATTAGTTACAGCTTTTTTGCAAGTAAAATTGGACTAAGTAGAAGAGAGGAGATGGAATCTACACTGGTAACCTCACCACAGTACATTTCAGCAATCACTGACTTTGGTAGAGTAAGACTAATTCACACCAGCTGTGGATATAACCCTCCAAATCTTTATCACTAATTGTCAGAAGACCTGCAATAAGCTCTTCCTAACAAGCAAAAAAAGTGGAAGGTCTAGCAAGCTATTTTCATTGGAGGGAAGCATTGGCAGAATCAGCTTCTGTAAACTCATATTTTGAAGCAAAATGATCAGAGAAGTAGTCAAGTTCTCACTTTTTTCCATTGCCAAAAGCAAATGCATCATAGTGTGCTTGAATTTCCTGAGACTGACTATATTTGTCTTTTTTATTGTGCAGCTGAGATATGGCATGATGTATTCTACTGCAGAAGCAAGTGAGTACTGGCATTTTTTTCTTTATTCTCCTCCAAACAGCTGATCTATTGTACAAGCATCCATGTCACAAGAATGAAAAGAACACATGCTATTGCTTTACCCTCTGAATGTATTGTGCCTGCACAGGTTAAAGGAGCCAAAAAAGGCAGGCATAGAGTGGTTTATGTAATGAAATATCCTGATAAATACGTGAATCAAAAATATCTTTTGAATGTATCCCATCTGGTTATCTAAGATAATTTAATAACCTTCTCCTCTGTGGGGCTTAGGGTCTCTGTCAGGTGGAAAGATATTATTAAATAGAGAAAAAATTGAGGCCTGTTTCCTGCAGTACTAAAAGAAAAAACAAGTTTCACCTTTTCTGACTACTTTGGGTACTTCAGCCTGTGTTATTTTGGGGGATTCTTTGCAACATATCATTGTGTCGAACAGAAAATTGAGGGGCTGTCATTTTCATCACAAGCACATCATTTTACTGGAGGAAAATAGAGAACCTGTATGTAACACTGTGCAACAGTTTTCTTGTCTATTAACATCTAACCTGACAAATGTTCAGTGGTTTGCAAAACTTTAAAGATGACAGTTCATGAAAATTATCAGGTATAGTATACTGGAGGAATATCTGTGAGAACATTCAGTTTTAAAAGCTAGGAATGCCTACAAAGGCTGGCTTTGAAGGTTAGCTGATGTCTTCCTATGTTTTAATTTTATTTTTGGTAATCCCTCTCCTATTCCAATCTGAACAGGCAGAACAGGAGAGGTGGCAGGAAGCTGAACAACAGGAAAGTACTGCCAAGCTGTCATCAAATGACCTTCAACATGCCTTACTGCTACGTTGGGAAGAAAAATCTACTTTTGCCTTCTCTTTGTCAAGTGGGTTTCATCCTCCCTTTTAAGTAGCAAGCCTGGAAAGACAGATTTATCCATCTCCACAGTGAATTATTATCTCTCATTTTTCCTGGACCTGGTTAAGTTTGGGATATTAATATGGCATAGGCAGACAGAGGCTTGTGAAGGGTTAAACACCCTCAAAAAACTCAGGTAATGTACAACTAAATAAAGACCTCATGTTTGTTGAAGTGAAACATTATTCTGCAACTTCTCAGAGTCATGGGTGATTTTCTACACTGTCAATCCAAGCCAGGCTATAATATGATAAAGAGCTCTGAAACTGAGCTCCTATCACAGGTTGAACACACTACCAAAATCATTTTGATCCACCTCTCCTGTCTCATAAACAGCTGGCATTTGGCATGGCTGAGTGGATGGAGACATTTCTGAACTGACTTTAATGACCTCATAGTACATTCGCGATAGATGAAACTTAGCATTTAATCATGATTTAAGTTGGCACCTGAAACAAAATTCTCACCTCAGGTTTGTGTTACAGTTGCAGAAATATCTTCTACAGATAAAATCTGGAAGCATTTCTACTCCAATCTCAAAGGAGTACTGGCACTATAAAATAATTGCTTTGGAATAAATAGATTTATAAATAGTCTGTGCTGTATTTGGGTAGTTCAGGTTCACTGTTCCTATTTGCATTTTCCAGAGATGTTCAGCTACAAGTTTTCCAGGTGGCCTTTCTCCCAGTATATTTCATGGATTTTAATTGCATCAGAGAGACCAAACTACACTAACTCCCTTTTTGTTTGTTTGTTTGCTTGTTTGTTTGTTTTCTTAAGAAAATGTCCTTTTGTTCCTCACATTCTTTCAAAGCTGTAGGCTGATTGATACCCAGGACTTTTTGGCCTGTTTCAGCAGTGAAGTTCATCATTCCCACAGGTGCTGTTATCCTGCCAATTCAAGCTCCCAGTTTAGCATCACATACTGAGTGTACTGGACAGGCTTTGGGCTGCCCAAGGTAATTCTCAGCAGCTGAGACCATTGAGTCAGTATGACATCAACTGCAAAGGCCAAGAAATAGAGGGCTGGTGGTACCCTGCACCACTTATTCTGTCTTTTGACCTGAAAGACAATGACCCTTCTGGATAATCTGGTTTTTCTATATGTATTTATTTTTGTGAACAGAATATTTTCTCAAAAGCTATTATTTTTAATAATATCCATGCCAAATTAAATAAAATACATGACTATGATAGTACCTGTGTTTGTATTTTCAGAGATTAAGTCTCATAGTTGCTTTTCTTGGTACAAAACCTGTTCTATTAGCAGGTCTTTCAAAACAGTGACCTTGTGCAGTTGTTCATCTTCAGTTTTAGAATAAATAGTCTGCTTACTGCTATGATAAGTTCTACCATTATAAACTCTACATTGTAAAAGCTGACAAACACGTCGTAAATGTTCATGTCATCTTCTGAATACTGCAAAATATCACTTCCTCTTTGTTGAAAGAATCTATGTCAGTTACCATCGCCATTCACCACTTTCCAGAAATGTGCTCAGAAATTGCAGTTGTAAGACTTGTTATTACCATTATCTCGTTTTCCATAACTCGAATTGTGAATTTGTATTGGCTCTTTTACAGCCAATACAATATTGGATCCTGAAATATCAGGATCATTTTCTGCCTGCAAAGAAAACTCTTTATTCAATTATACTTTAAACTTATTCACTATAATAGACTCATATAGCCAGTTTTGGGAAAAGAACGTACATTATTTTCATTGTCATATTAGCCTCTCTTTCTCTTTCTTTTTTTTTCCCCCTAAATATGCAGTATACCTTCAAAATAATTTGCAACCTTTTGAAAAATATCTACTATTTCATGGTGGCATTAAAAAAAACTTCCTGTCTTTCAAACAGTGGAAAAAAAACCAAAAAAATTAGCTATGGAATGGAAAAACATCCACAGTAAAATAAAGTTTAAAACTTGGATCTACTTAGTTAAGGAAAGGAAAGAAGTTAACTTGATGAAATTATTCTTTCACCATCAGAAAATACTAGATATTTAAAGGGCTTTTACATTAACAGAGGAAAACACAAGAGAAACTCAAAGCTAGAAGCAGTGGGAAAAAGGTGCATTTTTTTAAACAGCAAAGCAAATTAACTTTTATAAGGACCAAGGCATTTGTCTCCCAATATCTCAACATCAGGCTTAGTTGGTTTGTTTTACCTTTGGTATCTACTAATTATGCTTCAGTCACGTGTTATTGAGATCAATACAGATGCTCCCAAATCAAAGCTAACAGCCTGTGATAGATCCACTCAAATGACCACATCTTCTCTTTTTAGTTTAAATTCTATGAACAGACAACAATTTGATTTGGATATTTTTCCTTTAGGGAATTTAGACCACACCAAATTATTGTAACTATAGTCAAGTAACTAAACCTGGAAAAAGCTATATAAACTATGTCTGGCATCAGTAGACTCAGAAAAACTGAGCAAGATGAGCAGAAAGAATGGCTTCATCCTCCAGAACTACAAACAGGGGAAGTCTTAACAGGCAATGCCAAGACTGAAATATTAATAAGTATCTGACAGCCTTCAGTTCTTGTGGCAAATAATGTCAGAACCTGATGGATACTAAATGCAGGATCGCTTGGTCTTAATGCTGTACTTTCTCTCTTCACAACTGGATTGTATTTCTGTGACTTTTTTTTTTTCTATCTGTTGTGCAAATATATTCATTTATAAAAAGGACATAGAACAAAGGGACCTTGTGTACCCTGTTGCTGGGCAGGCTGAAACAGCCCTGGGCACTCTGGGATCTTTGCAGAATCATCAGGAATGTGGCAGAAGGCTGAAGCAGAACAACCAGTATATGAACTGTTGATTACACTGGCGACAATTGCTTTTATATTTTGTTGATATAATGGCTTGCATTTACGTCTCAGTCAGACATACCAAAACTAATTACAACTAAGTTTAGAAGAGAGATTGTTTCACCATTATGTGGGAATGGGTGTCAGATACAGTTTGAGTTATGGTTTTGGGAGGTGTCATTTTCCCCATCTCCCTTGCAGGAAGCACATAAATATTTGGCATTCAGGTTCAGGGAGAGGAAAGAAAGGAAGCAGAATTCTGGGCACCACTCTCAAAAAAGTAGCAGACAGAGTGGCATAAGCTAAATCTCCCTACAGAGCAAGGACCAAAGACTTCTGAACACAAGTACAAGGAAAAATGACCTTGTGAAAGAGGAAAATAGACTTTCTGGTTGCACAACAGTGACAAAAAATGGAAAACCACATCTACAAGATTCTTTTGTAAAAGCTATTTCCTAATCAAGGCAGAAAAAAAAAATCATAGAAGATGTTTCAAAGGAGACCTTCAACACCATCTCAGCTGCCAAAATATTATCTGCAAGGCGCCAAAACAAAGGGTCCTTTCACAATCTAGTGCTAGCTGATGGTAGAAGTTAACAGCCTACTTCTGTTATCAATACCTCAAGTTGTGTAAGAAGCAACAGAGATCTGTGTGGTAGATGGAAAGCTTCTTGACTGACTGATGGCAGCTTGCTGTCTTTATTTGGCTTGCTTTAAAAAGATATATGTATGTGTGAGTGTGTGTGTGTGTATATATATATATGTATATATACGCATACATATATATGCATGATGAGTAACAAAATGCAGTTAAAGAACATAATCAGCTGACAAGTTGGGTACCCATAAGCAGCGTATTTTGGTACAAAGTTTGCCTGTTCAGAAATATTATTCACTGGTTATTCACCTGGATTTGAAAGATGCAGTTTCAACTCTCTGTCAGAATTTTTCTGTGTGACCATGGGTACAACACCAAAAGAGGAATTCAAGTGCCTAAAACATCTAGTGCCATTCCAGATACCCTAGTGGAAGTGAAACCTCTACTGAGGGCTATCACAAATGATGCAAGAAAGACATATCTAAGGTGTGTCTGATGGAGGCCAGGTAAGAATACCATAGAATACCTAAAATATCCCTCTTCATTTATCTTTGTGCTTCAGCACTACATTGGTAAAGTTCTGATCTCTACTAACAATAATAGTATAATTTAAAATTCAGCCACCATAGCGCTGTACGGTCTTTTAGCCACATCGACCACAGAGTGCACATGAGCTCCTTTAAGGACTTTGCTCTTTTCTCTTTTTTTAAGATAACCTATCTGTCAAATAACATGCCAATATATCTACAATATCTACAGGAAGAGATTATTTTGATCTGAGGACTGTGAACTGCTTGTTAGCAAATACCATAGCAGAGGTCAGAGGTTTGGTTCAGTGTTTGATGTTGCCTTATCATGTGTGGCCAAGTCTTGTTCAAAAGAAAGAAGGGAGGGGGGAACTATTTAATTTCAAAAGGCAAACTGATCCGTGAAGCCACATGGTTTTTTCATATTAACATTTGTAAGGTACCTGCAAAAGAAAGGGAGAACAAAGTTTACAATTAAATATCTCTTAAGGAACATTCAGTTTACATTTATTTATCATACCATGAATAAATAACTATTCTTTTTAAGATTCCCCCACCTAATTGTAACTGTCTCACAGCAGCCCTTCCTCATGAATCACCCAGGAAGAAGAGAACATCTGCTCTTCCGCTCCTGAAATACAGCTGCAGCCTTCCAGATAATCCACATTAGCAGTGATAATAGACTGAGAACAGTCCAGCTAAAAATGGATTTTAAAAAAAAATAATGAATGAAGGGTGATCATTTCTTTCATGTGTAGTAACAGCATGGTGAGAACATCCAGGAAAAAATAAAGAAAGCAGAAAACATTAAGTGGATAATCAAAGTTCACATTGAAAAAGAACTATCAAGCTGCAAATGGTAAATGAGACAGACCTAACGGAAAACATTCATGCAAAAGTTTCACAGAGGGCAGCAAAGTTGTCAGGACAACAGTGTCACTTGAGTCTTCATTAAATATCTGGGCATTTCTCAAAACCAGACAATAAATTCTGGTTGAAGATGTGATCCCATGTGTTTCTGCCACATCTAGAGCCAGCTGGAGGCCAGACTGATTACTTTTGTACATCGTGAGGTTCTGATCAAAGTAATGAATTTACTAGTTATGGGGGCCATAATATGAGAAGATTCACTAAGAAGGAACTTTGGAAGTTAAATGATCAGACGAACATAAATCAGGTGGAAGCTCAATTGAAATCTGGTTTTCTGTCCAGAAGTAGATTGTAAAATGCCAGCTGGCATTACTGTGAAGCATTCTTCTAGAAAATACAGCTTTGGTTATTAACAGTGGCATGTATCAGCTATTTCAGAAGGGCTGTATGTCAATTGGGGTGACCCAAAGAGCAGTTTGTCCTTTATAGTCTATCAAAAGCAGCTCCCTAGTTGAGGAGAATGTGTAAATAAGAAAGGAGGATGGAGCCACGCCAGGTGGCAGCCAATTGCACAGACAATGCATTTGATTTATGCACATTTTAAAAAGCAGTGTTTGGACTCCAAGTCAAAATTATGTACTATTATGACAAATACTTTTATTGCAAAACAGCACCATCTTCATCATTTTCATACTAGTTCTCCAGTTTGTCTCTTTTTTTTTTCATAGGCTATAATTTGCCTCTGTTCTTATCCTGATGAAAGTCAGCCCTGCTGTACTCAGTGGGTGTTTGCCTGCCTCTCGGAACACCGGCTTTAGCACAAATGTTTACTGGAACTATTGGCTTGAATCTAGTTTTGTTGACTTTGTAATTACATGGACAGTTCTCACTGGATGCAAGATACTTCCTTGAAGTGTAATAGGACTTTTGCCCCAGGAGGGGACTCCTGTGAGAACATTCCCACAGTCTGAAAAGAGATCATCAGTTTTAAGAAAGGAAATTATCACTTATCTCTCCCTATAAGGAGATAAGAAGACATTGGTTTTATGGCTAAAAATGCCCTGGAACTCAAAGCAAGCTGCCTTCTTTAGTATACCCCTAGGCAATACATTAATACTTTTGGCCCTGGTTCAGCAGAACACTGAAACAAATTAGAAACTAAATGTCTTCTCTGAGCTGACGTTAAGTATAGCCCAATGTTTGATTTTCACACAGCTAAATGAGAGCAGACTGTCTCTGAAAACATAACTTTGCTTGTTTTAACTTTGGTTTTGTCAGGTGCGACCATTATGTAAAGGCTGCAAGGAAAAGAGCTCTGTAGATCTCACATTATGTACTTGATTCATGGATGAAATAGCAAAACCAGGGATAATTTGCAGTGAGGGTTGAGTATAGATACCCCTCCCCCACACACAATTGTGTAAAATACCTCTTGGGTCATCTCTGAAGTTTCTGGATTCCACTATAATTGTCTTCATTTGTTAATCTCAGGCCTAGCCTAATGAATTATCTAATTCCTTCTGAATGTGTTTTCTCTGCTCCTTATTATTCATACTTTTTTCTCATTTGTTATCTTCTCCAGTGAAAATGAGCTTTCAAATCCTTCTTCCAGATCACTCATAAGAATAACACCATCATCTTTGTAGCAAATCAAGCATATCTGAGGATTAATGGTCAACATCATTTTTTATATGCTGTACTTCTCTGTTAACTTTGCATCTTATGCATTTACCAATAGTTTATTTTCTCGGTCTGGAAAAGTGCAGATGTGCAGCAAACCTGAAGCTGACAATGAGACAACGCCTCACTTCCTTGGGTATGGCCTGAAATCAAAACCTGATTCTAGAGGGTAGAAGTCTGTATCAGATTTTTGTAGAAAAGGCGTATTTGTCATGCCAGTCAGAGTTTAGGCATCATTTATCCATTTCTGAAAATATGCCTGCCAATCTGAATTATCTTCCACATGTTATTTTCTCAGACTTGGAAATATGTGAATGATTGATAATAAGAAAATGTTTGAAACTCCTCAGCTCTTTGCTCTTCCCACTTGAAACTGAACTTAAAATACGATTTTATTGTAAAGTGCTAGAATAGAAATCAACAGATGATAATTCAATATTTTACTCAGTTACACTTTCTGTGTGTGGCTTTGAGTCATTTCTCAAATGCCTTGTCTCATTTCTCTGCATGGAAAACCCTATCTGTCAAATAAGCATAAAGATTAAAAGGATCAAGTGAAAATGAAGTCGTGACAGTTAGCTAGACACTTTGCATCTACTCAGTGCATAAGAGGCCACTGCAGTGTTGAAGTCACCAAGTAGCAGACTGGTTTGTGGGAAAACTCTCAAGACAAGATTTAAGACTGTAGGAAAGAAATGGGGAAACTTCATATATATCTTGATGTGGATGTACCTTCAGTAAATGTGTGCTGACTCACCCATCTATCTACTTCTACTTCTGCAACACCCAGACAAGGCTGGAAGAGAGGAGATCCATGTATCTTTCCTGAAAAGGCCCTGGGTTTCAACAAGGAAACGTAAAAACAACCTTCTGCCAAGGCACTATGGAAGTGCAAACTGAGTCCCAAAAGTACCCTACACTTGAAGCATCTCCACGAATCTCACTCTTCATATCTGTTGAGAAAAATCAAGCAGCTTGGAGAGTTTGTGACATAACATTTGCCGTGAAATGCCCTCTAGTAGCCTGTCTATCAAAGCCATAATCAAAAGAGATACACAAATTGCTCCCTTTAAAAACAAAAAAAAAAAACCCACTGCTCTTCATAAAATGCTATTCTCCTACCACTTTAAATACAATCCCAATTTCATTATTGCTTCAAGGTCTATCCTATTTTAGAGATATTACACAAAAATGTTGCTGAGTGAATTGCCAGTTAAGACTAAGAGAAGGAAAATATACAGTCCTTGGTGCCATTTGACAACCTTCACTCTGGTAAAATGCAACTGTCACTTTTAGTCACTGCCTTTCCTGTAAGTCTGTGTTAAATATTAATGCTCAGGTACAGTCTACCTGATTTGCCTCTGAAGTACAAGGGCTTGCAGCAAGGAGACCGCAGGAAATGGCGGAAAATGAACGACATAGAAAAATCACAAGGAAAACATGTGTAGGCATCCTCTAGAATAAAAAAGAATTATCTTCTTTTTTTCCAGCCTTTCATTCAAAATTAGTTCGGCTTTGCACTGAGGGAGTGGGGTTTGGAACGAGCTGACCTACAAGAAGTCCTTTTCAAACTGAATTATTCTAAAATTTTATGATTTGTAACTTTGCTATTAACTTCTTAAATTAATACAGCATGAGTGAGTGAACATAGGCACCTAGTTATTTTAACAACTCAGGTTGTAGCTGCCTAATACTATACTTTGTCAATCATAACTATACACGAGTACAGCTGGTGAAAGTTATTTTGTGTTCCTTCTCACACTATATGTGATATAGCAGATAACATCTCATGAAATCTGTAATGAGATTTGTCTCCATTACTCTTCAGGGTAGTCATCAGATTTGTGGAGACTTTTCTTTCCTGGAATATCTTTTTGTTACTATAATTTATTACAATTTTATATCGTTATTTTGTTTTGTGAATGTTTCATCAAAGAACCTCTCTGTGTGTTCTCCTTTCCTCCACATAAAATGCCTGATTGATAGTTATATATTTGTGCCCATTTTGTTCTTTACTCCTGCTCTAAATCTTCTTTCCTTTGTTTTATTGTACCTCAGTTTTTTGCAAGAAGATGTGATCAAGTTAATAACAGGTCTTAAACACCAAAGATTCTGTCTCTAACAAAATTAAGTCACTTAATAAGACAGCTTCCAAAACAGAAAGGATGTCTGGGTGCCAAAATATCACTGAAAAAGAAGAGGAGTTCAATACTTGCCTGTCTTGTGCCTTTAAAGATCTTCACTCTCAGAGGCTTGGGAGTGTTACGAGGTCAAGTCTGATTGCATATGTACAGTGTGCTGAGCATAAAGTCTATGAAATTCATGTTCATCATTTTACTTTTCAAATCTTAAGCATACAAGTCCTCAATTGAAAATGCCATGCCTTCTGCCTCCAAAATGCAAAAGATATGTTATTTTTTTCAAGTGTTGGCTCTGTCATTTAATGTAAGAATGTGTGTGACATTTCATCAGTTATTCCTCTTTATTTGAGGTGCTGTAAAAAAAAACCAATATGATGATGGAAAAGTGTTGATCAAACTTTCCATGACCTGCAGGTTCTTTATATTGGCATTACAGACTGATAAAAGCAAACATGGAATCGTTCGCTCCTCTTAAAAAAAATGTGGCTTTTGTACATTTATAGTAAAAATAACAAAATACTAAAGCGTCACCCACACTGGACCCTCACAGTACTTCTGCAATCCCGTTGTTTCATAACAGCATTGCTAGTGAAGATCATTGCAGTTAGTGGGTGGTTAACAGAAGGTGATACGTGTTCCTGAAGGCTGCCTGAAAGAGCAGAGCAGTCTGGATTTTCAGAAATGAAAAAAACAAACCAAAACAAAAAAGAAATAATGAGAACAAAACAAAAAAAAAATAACAAGAGCAAAACAAAAAAAAAATCCAAGTCTAAAACATCTCTTATTGTTCTATTATGCAAACATGCTCGTGGCTATTGAGACTGATAATCAATGTAATAGGAAGGTGGAAAGGTAAAAAGCAAATGCCACAGTGACAATCATCATAGCCTTTCATCTGCCTCTGCACTTTAACTTCCCTACCAGCGTTGCCTTTGCATGACACTGTTGTCCAGTAACAACAGCATGACTGTAGCTGAATTAACTGCACTTGACTCTAATTGAACTGCAAGGACTGGGAAGATGAGAAGAGCTTGACATCCAAGGTGCCACCATAAAATCATCTGATCAAAATCCCTCTGATCACCAGCCTCTACTCTATCCCCCAAAACATCACACACAACAAAGCACTTCAGCCTCCCAGGTCCCCCGGAAGCACTATTAGTGTCGTAAACATCAGTACACGGAGCCATCAGACTGACAGCAGTTTCCCAGCAGTAAAGGAAACATAATGTATGTTGACATGTGACAGGCACAGGAGCTGTGGTGCAGCCCTTTGAGGATCACGCGTGCCATTTTCTCTCTTTCAGAACTGTTGAAGCAACAGATAATCCTTGCCCAAAATGGACAACTTTAAGCCAAATGCTGTCAGGTCCTCTTACCATTGATAACACTTGACAGGGATGAGCTTTGCTTGATCTTTTTTTTAGCCTTTTTATCCAAATGAAAATGGCTTTTTTTTTTCTCTCTCCAGTTGTTTCTTCCACTCCACATTTCACCCAGCTGGTCTAAATGTACAAGGGGTGCCAGTCCCTGCATGAAATTTTGGGAAGAGAGGCATGTCACTAAGATCTTGCAGAATTTCTGGGTATTTTTTTCTTTCTGGTTAAGGCAACCAGCAAACCCCAGAGCAAAATAAAATGCTGTGTGGGCATCGTCAGATCAGACATGAAATATTCATGCTAATGTAGCAATCTGTTGCTTAGTTTTGGAGGGTTAGTTTATTTATTTATTTACTTATTTGTTCTGATTTTTTTTTACTGCCGTGAATTAAGTCCACCAAAGACAAAAGTTAACTTGTTTACCTGTAGAAGCCTCATCCTCTATTCTACAAGTATTCTCATTGTCTCCCTATTTACTCTTCATTAGGATTCAAGCCATTCTCCTGAGACAGCGAAACCAAGTTAGCCTGACAGGCAGTAACATGTTTGCAGACACTTAGTCAGTCATGTCCTGGAACAGTTGTCACCAAGAGAAATTTTAGAGGCAAACGGATGACTAAAAATAACCTTTATTACATATTAAAAAAATATTTATTTTAACAGGTGTTGAAATGATCACAGTTGGAAATGATATTACACCTAAACTACAGTTCAAGTCTGAAGCTGACACAAACTGAAAACCTGAGTGCCAAAATGTTATTAAAAGCTATAGTAACCTGGAAAAAAATTACAAAATTTCTCATCGCAAATGCTGTACTCTCACAAGATCAGATTGCCACTTTCTCTTTGTTACTAAAAAGACCAAAATGAGAACTATAGAAGATTAAGAACTTGAAATAACTTCTTTCCATTAAGCCGATTTGTTATTGCTTTTGTTATTTACCATCAAAATAGAGAAAGCACCAAGTGAAGACTTGAGAAACATGATTAATTTCTGTTGGTAGTTTTCTGTCTAGTCCTTAGATAACTTTGGTTCAGCTTTTAAGACAGTCAAGACTTTACAGGCTCCACTAAAGCATGTACATATGCATCCATCATCAGAGGAGCCTTTGAAGAATCTACCTCCTCAGTTTTGCTTCCTGGAACCTAAACTCTTTGAATTATGTGGTAAAACAATTAACATCTTTAAATACTAATTTTACTGTATGGTTCCTCTGACAAATCAGTTATCTTCTACCCCTAACATATCTCATCTGTGTAGATCATAAGTGGTTTAGGACAGTGACTTTCATTCAAGTGTGTAATCAAAGTCCAGAGCAGCAGATCCATGAGGAAGCGGTGGGATCTTTCAGCTGATGCCACAGGGAAAGTACTAATAGTAGCAGAGCCATGATAATAGCTAAGAGATCCAAGATGTTTGAGAATGGAGTTCAGTCTTCTTCTAGGAATGACTACTGTGGGATTTGAGAACTCCTTGGTAGGGCAGATGTTATTGAAGCTTGTCCAGGTCAGTTTTGAATGGAGGAAATGAAGAAAGAGAAAGAAATGTGGGTTTCACAGTTTTTTTTTATAAAAAAGCAACAAAAATTAGAATTCTGCTTGATGGCATTGTCCTGTTGAAGGAGTTCAGCACATATCTGATCTCGCCTTCCGGATTTTAAAGATGCCTCATGCAGTCTCCAGGCTACAGCCTCCTGGCTTTGTGCTGTCTGGCCATGTGCACAGGTTGCTGACAAACTATAACACATTAGTGGCTAGAGAAAGATAAAAAAGAACAAACCATCCAGGAGCAAGAAAATAAACCAGCAAATTTCACACTGTTGTTTCTCCTGCTCTCTAAGTGGCACCAGATAAATGCAGCAAGTGCTTCCAGACACACCAAATCAACAGCAAAGTATCTCAGGCCTCTCTCACATGTCGCCTTACACAAGTTTTGGCATTCCCATCTGTTTCAGCTGTTTGGACATAGATCAATATGCATCAGTGTTGAATGACTGGAGCTCCCCTCTCCAGGGGATAGAACACAGATGCACACGATGGACCTTTTTGCTCTCACACGTAGAGGGGGAGCCAGCCCTGAAACAGGCAGCGTGTGTCACTTCCAGTTGATGCATCAACTATTGTTTGGTTTGTGGCCGTTTGGGTTTTTGTTGGATTATTTTATTTTTTTTTATTGAGGAGTGGAATCTGGGGAGCAATGACTTCAGACTGAAAGTATTTTGTCTGATAGCCTGTTCATAGAGC
Source organism: Phaenicophaeus curvirostris (assembly GCF_032191515.1). Lineage (NCBI taxonomy): Eukaryota > Metazoa > Chordata > Aves > Cuculiformes > Cuculidae > Phaenicophaeus > Phaenicophaeus curvirostris. The sequence goes on from NC_091398.1 coordinate 28,466,594, forward strand.
TGATCTCCAAGATGGGAGTAAGCATCACCTGCAGAGGGGCTGACATTCTTCTGAAGGAGGCACCCTGGAAGTGACTTTGATATGAACTTATATAAAAAATCACAGCCCAGAAAGAAAGTGTGATCTCAGCAAAGTCCTTCACACTTTTAACTCCCTTGTAAGGAAATAACGGGAAGGAAGAAGCAAGGTCCAGGTACAGAAACCTACCTGGAGTTGGCATAAGGACTTTGTAGGACTGGAGCCAAAATCCTTGGATATTAACACCCTGCTGATTTAATGTTCAGTCAATTGGTCTAATAAGCAGTGACCTTCAAATGGTTGCTTAGTTTCTCTCTATGGGAGAAATGCATAGTTCCCTGCCTCCCTTGCCTCTCTGTAAGGTGTTTCTCTTGTAACAATGTTTAAATTGGAAAAAATGTTTGGGATTGGGAGCAGATTCATTCTGACCTTGCATAACGCTGGTTCCTCCAGAAACAATTAAGTTCCTGAGGCTGCTCACAACTTGCTAGGCCGCTCTTATTTAAAACCCATCTCTGCTCATTTATAGGAGAAAAAGCTATTCTTGCAAATTCAATGAGTGTGTTCACCTTTTCTGTATTCCCCAATCTTACAGTCAGCTTAAGAACACAAGCCTGGAAAGATGGACTCAAATGATTTTAAAAAGCCTCCTGGGCAAGGAGAAAAGACACATCTTTTCTTTTGTCACATAACAGTTTACGATCTTGCACAAATGACTAAGCATGGATCCTTAAAAGTGCAAAGTGCCTCACTATGTTATGTACAAAATGCCTGCACACTTTGGGGCATCTGGGTTTAAGCCCCTGAAGCCATTCTTCATCTATAAAATAAGAAAATATCTTCCTGCTTCAGCAGTGATGTGGGATCGCACCAGCTCACCAATAGCCAGAAGCAGTTCATTACTGCCCTCAGGTGTGAAATCACCTGCGGGCACAAAGCCACGTCCATAAAAGATTGCAGCTGGAGCAAGGAGTGCAGTGTTAAATGCAGAGACTGACAGGTTGCTAGGTGTGGTAGAAGTTTGGAAGTGTGGGAGGGCAGAAGAGGAAGCTTGTGAGAGCTCCTTTGCTCTCTGTCAGCATTGTAATTTTAAGCTAGGATTCAGAGAAGGGTCTACAAAAAGAATAAAGGAGCGAGAAGTAGTAGGATTTTGAGAGGAGAGGGCCTATGCTAAGCATGTGGTTCTAGGGCTTAGATTAAAAGCTTTCAAGTGCTCACAGACAGAGCAGAGCTTCTCTCACTTTGAAAGCTGCTGTAAGTAAATTTACATTCACCTAGTTATGCTCCTAGACTGAGCTAATGGTCACTGCATAGCTTGGGGTTGATAAACAAAGGAATATCATTAAGCTAGTGGGCATGAAACTGTTCTGCAGTAGGAGGGACTCTTTCTTATGAAGAAGGTGGCACTCTGATATTCTGTCTATCAGCAAATCCTGAAGCAAACTATCTCCTTCCTTTGCCAACCATTGCTACTACTCTCATTTCACTTACAGCTAATTGAAACATTATCTGAAAGCCTCAGCTTCACTCCTATACTTCAGAAAGGAGTGAAATCATATGATAGCAACCAGAATCCTGTAACTTGATTTCCCAGTTTATAACTTCAGCATGGCAGGAACTGAAGTTCAGCATGCAAATCTTCAAGAAGGGGAGGGGAATCTGTTTTCTTAACAATAAAATTGCATGTTAATCAGAATGCTTCTCTCTTAAAAAGCAAGCTTGGTGTTTTGCCAGCTAATCAGGGGTTTCCACTGGAAATGTTCTAACAAATGCTTTTGTTGCAGCACAGTACCTGTTAAAAAGCATAATTTTCATGGAAATCTACCAATCTAAAAGGCATTCTGATGCTGCAAATATTTCATTGGTTCATAGGAGAACTGAGGACGAAAATTTGGGGACTCTACCAGGATAAGTAGGAGGTTGTAGCTTTCCCCCTTCCTACCCCGAAGATGACTATGGTAGAGAGAGTTGTTCTGGCTGATCAAGTTTTATTCATAGCCTTCCTAGGTTTTATTCAGATACTCTCTTCCCTTGCTCTTCTATCAAATCAGCTGTGAAACACATTCTTAAAAAGTTTTTCCTGTAGTATGCAACAAGAGAAACCTAAATTGGTGTGCTTTCATGTGAAGTGCTCTTCCCCAGCAAGTTCATGAAAAACCAGTGTGTCTGCCGTTTCCTGTGACAATCTACCCTGGAGGTAAAGTGACCTCTTATGTCCATTAAAATCTTAAGGGAAGAAGTGGAATGCTATGGATAGATGTTCTATTTTACCTATCTGGTTCCAATTTAATATTTATATTGCCTTAAAAGTTTGCCTCGCTACAGGTCAAAATTCCCTTTTGTTGACCTAGAAAGAAGTTATTAGGGCAATGACGTGCATGTAAAGATATAAAAAGTGAGCCTTCACTATCTGTAGAAATTCCATGTAATATTAAGGATCTGAGATAGTATTATCCCAAATTTCAAGGTCATTTCAGGTCAGATAACTACATTTACTCTCATTGGGTCAACTCATAACTTTGAGCCCTTGGGTAAATCTCATACTGACTTGTCAGAATTTGATCCTGCACAAGACTGTGCAGACGCCCACTGCCTTCCTGTTTTTTTCTGAAATCACTACAGATTATTTTAGATGTCCAATATGCCTTTCACTTCTGATATCATAAAAAGGAAATTATCGATGAATTTTGCACTTTTTCCGTGTCCTAGCTTCAGTTTTGATAATCATGGGGCTGCTGCATATACAATAGAGTTTCCGCTACTTTGAGTCTCCAAATCAGAATCCAGTATATTCTAAGGCACATTCTGTGTTCAAATGTGTTACAGACACTAAAGCCTATCAGGAACTGTTGTGCCTCTGGCAAAAAAAATTTTTTAAAGTTATATTCCCATCTAATTTTGATGTCTACCTGATTAGGGTTCTTTAAAGGGCAGGAGGGATCTTGTTTTGTTGAAAGCCTGAAGGTGTAAAAATTGCTTTGTCCACGACCTTGAGTAACTTCCCTCTTTTATCCAATTCTAAATTATAGGTACAGGTCTAGAGAGTGTTATCAATATTAGCTCTTCTCTTGATACATAGCTGCAATAACAAACTGCTACTTAATTTTACTAAGCTTTGATAATTTTTGTCAGTGGCAAATCACTTGAAAAGCAAGAATAAAATAAATATTTTATTTAGGTTGGGTGTAGTCATCAACTCCCAGAAGCAAACAGCAAAAACAAGTATCTAAACCTAGAGATATCAAATATTTTGCATAGAAAATGTGCCTGTTACTTTGCAGTTTGCTTTGAAGTGTATAATTTGATTTATTTTGCTACTAATTAATCCCTTTATTTTTGGCCTTGAGACTGTGATACAAGACCCACTAGCAAATCTCCATTCTTTGTAGAATCACAATCATCTAAGTTGGAAAAGATATATAAGATTTTCAAGTGTTAATGTAAACCTAACACTGCCCAGTCCAACACCAAATCATGTCCGTAAGCACCACATCTACACACCTTTTAAATATTTCCAAGGGTAATAACTCAATCACTTCCCTGAGCAGCACGTCCCAATGCTTTACAACCCTTTCCGTGAAGAATATTTCCTAATATCCAGTCTAAACCTCCTCTGATAAAACCTGAGGCCATTTCCTCTTGTCCTGTGGTTGTTCCCTGGGAGAAGAGAACAACACCCACTTCACCACAACTTCCTTTCAGGTAGTTGTAGAGAGGGATGAGCCTCCCTTTCTCCAGACTAAACAGCCCCTGTTCCTTCAGCCACTTCTCATAAGACTTGTGCTCCAAGACCCTTCAACAGCTTCATTGCCTTTCTTTGGATGTGCTTCAGCACCTCAATGCCTTTTTTGTAACAAGGGGCCCAAAACTGAACACACTCTTTGAGGTGAAACCTTACCAGAGCCCAGTACAAAGGGATGATCACTTCCCTAGTACGGGAAGTTCATTTTTTCCTGTTGTGGAAGGCTGCTTTAGTCAGTGTTGGGATAAAACCAAGCCTCCAAAAGCTCAGGGATGCTATAAAAATATCGCGCTATTTTTCCCCAGCTGTGAATGACATAAAACTGAAAGAGGAGAGACCTGCATCCAGACATCATTTCTGGAAGAACTGCTGTTCTGGATCATTATCTAGTTTTCACCAGGATGAAGACCAAGATATATTTGATCAGAAGTTTTTTGTTTCAGCAGATAACATTAGTGAAACTTTCATATTTGACTTTTTATGAGATTTGCCTCAGGAAAAATTTTGGAAGGTATCTCTTAGTTGCTGTAACATGGCTTTTAGAAAATGCCATTCCTGCAAGCACACCTGACACTTGTTCAGTCAGTTGCTGAGACCACTTCTCTTCAAACGTTACACTAATCCATATAGCAGCTCCATGCCTCAAATGGGCAAGCATATTTTTGTGATCTTAATTCATGTTGAACCATAGGACCTCCTGTGGTAAAGGTAGAATCACCATGGTCTGTTTATTTTTAGTGCGCCATGAAGGGACCCTATAACTGCAACTCCTATACATTTCACTATTAACTGTTTCAACACTAAGAAAATTACTGTAGCCTTTAACAGAAGGAGTCCTCCCCAGCAGCATGTACTGAAAAACCACAATGATCATTATTTTTTTCCCCTCAGATATGCATTCAGACCATCATTGTCTGGGAGAGATAAGGATGTCGATTCACTCACTTCCAATAAATTATGGTTATTCAGTGAGCCGAGATGGGCCCTTTAAGCAGCCTGATTAGGCAATCAATTCATAAGCAGGGGATTTGTATTGCTGTCAGTCACCAGTAACGGTGGGTCAGTTGCTGGGTACCTGCATTAACACTTCATTGAAAGGAATTTTCTGTCTGAGGAAGAGGAAAGGTTTTGAATGGATGATGCTTTTCTGTATGACATTGCACAGCCTGCGTGTGTTGGAAAGGTGGAATAAAGTCTGAACCCCAAGCTGAGAGTCTGCTGAGCTGTGAGAATGTGGCTGCTGACCTTTAGTGCAACAGGGAGTTGAGTTGCTCATAGACTACATTTGCAGCAAAAGACAAACCCCTAGCTGTTTTCCAGCCCAGGGTGTACATGGGACCATGCACAGCACCCTGCCTCTTTCTGAGCAAGGTGCAAAACTCAAAAAGGAAGACAGTAAAAAAATCCAGACCCATTCTGCAGCAGCGCTTTTTTATGTCTGTGTAGTCTCTCCACAGATGTTTGTTGCAGATGAGAGAAGGTGAAGGAACAAAGGATTTCTCACAGGAAATAAAGAGTCTTCTAGTGATTGCACAGAGGGTAATTAAACCTTAAGAAATTTCCTAAAAAAAAAAAATTAAAAAATATGATCTGTATACTTCAGTGACTTTCACTACATAATGCTGGGAAATTATAAGTCAAACACTGGATGCAGCAGCCTTTTTCTAGGCCTTGTAGCAGAAAAACCTGAATGACTTCTCATCAACATAAGGTGATTCCCCTCAGTAAGGAAGGTGAATCACTGAAAAACATTAGGGAAGATCAATTACTATTAATTCATTCGGGGATAAAAATTAAAATGATGGCTAATTTTTTTCTATCCATGCATAAAATCTGAGCCCAACTCAGAGAATTTTGTCATTGCAGAGAATTTTGTCATTGGCTCAACAAGGTGTGGAATTCCAAGCATTTTAAATATACATTTAAGCTAGTTTAAGCAAATAAAGCAATTATTTATCATTCATATTCACAGAATAAACTTGCCAGATAGCTTACTGAAATATTTGTTGCTATTACACTTATGCATAATTTATTACTATATTTGTTTACATGTGCTGTGTTTGAAAATGAAACAGCATGAAAGCAAAGAATATTATAGTTTGCCTGTTATAGAAGAAAACAGTGTGAGGAGGTTTTTTTATTCCTGCTGCATTGAAACTGATAAGTTGAATATAGAGACTGAAGTGCCTTTACAGACTTACATAATAAATATAATGTTCATCAACCCTCCTAGCTAAATATTAATAATTACCTCCTACATTAAGGACCAGCCTGTGCCCACTTACTCCACAGGAAGAGGTCTGTGGGTGGAAGGAGCAGTTTCTAAAAAGTTTGTGCCCTTTCTCTCCTACAACTGCATTTTTGCGCTGATAGACTGAAATCTCAAAAGGACAGAAATTCCCCTCATGTTCTTTCTTGTTAAGGAGTGCTGGGTTACAAGACATTCCCAAGGAGCTGAAGTAATAGATATGTCCATCCTGTGAAGGCTTCAGGTGTCCCTGAAGAGAGGATGGTTGTTGAGCAGGACACTGGAGGAGCCCAGGGCAGTCATGGGACACCCTGCGCTCTCCATCCCAGCCTAGGTCCAGCCTAGCACATGCCAGGTCCTCAGCAGCAGTGCAGTCAGCACAATTCTAGTAGCATCATCAAGAAAACAGCTTTGTGGCAGGACAGACTCCCTCCCTGCAGCTCCTGGGTTTGCAGCACGTGTGGGTTCTGTCAGCTTGGCTATCCATCTTAATGAAAGAAGACTCAACAGGGAGACTGCGATTTTGGCTCCAAAATTCCCTCAAAAAAAAAAAAATTTTCCATTAAAGATTGTTTTCATTTCTATCTGCAGGTACTATAATCAAATAATAGAAAGTCTACTGAGATGCCTGGTATAGCATCTCGTTAGAAATGCTTAGAGAAGCATCTTAGCCTTTTCTGTAAACTGAGCATGGATGAAAATCAGTGCCTCTGGTATGTGTGTATCAAACACAAACCTGTGCACCACAGAAGGCACAGATGAGGCTACAGCAAGAGAATTCAGGGATATTTTTTGTCTTTCACTGAGGTCAATAAATGTTTCTTACAGGCAATGGAAATCAACTTGCAAAGAAACAAGTCCCTAGAAACAAAATTTCCCTTCGGCAACTACAGACTAACACACGCTGCCTTTTACGTGGATGAGCTTAAAGAAATAAGCACCAGGCAGGGAGATCCTGGCAGAACCCTGATTTTGCTGCTACGGCCAAAACACACAATTTTTCCCGTCTGTTTTCCCATCAGTGAAGTGAAGGCTGTACTCCTCTCTGAAGGGTGTTGTGCTTTTTAATTAGTTAATATCAGAACAGTGCTTTGACCATATAAACACCATATAAATGCTAACTGCCTAATTCATCACACCCCCATGCTACAGTGCTGAGATAATAGGGTATCGCTTTGATCTCATGCGTGGGCGTCCAGCCTAAACTGCTGTAGTGACATCCCTGGATGAATATTTAGGCCCAGTTACTCAAACTCTGAAACACATCCCATTTCTCTGGCACGTTGATCCTCCTGCCCATCTGTCTGCATGGCCTCATGCCCTCTTGAAGCATCCTGTGTCCGTGTTAGCTTAGAAGTGCCAACAGGAGACAGAGGTGTGCGTGCACAGCTAGCAGTGCTTTTCCTTCAAGAAGATAACTGTGCAAGGTGACATGGCCTTTCCATGATTTTTGGTCAGCCTTTCTGTAACACCTGAGTGGTAGTTTCCACCAGAAATGTCTTCACATGGTTGTGTCTTCTTTATGAATTAGGAGCAGTAATGACTTGTACAAAAGATTTTTTTTTTAATTAGTCACAAAATATGCACCACTACGGCCCACTTTACAACTTAGCTAGTCTCACTTCTATTTTAGGGCAGAGCCAGCACAGCATTTTCAATTGTGTTGTGGTACTGCACACTAACAGCTACTGCTGCCTCTGTAGGAGAGATTAGGATATCAGCTGAACTGCCTCAGAGCTCCTTTAACTAAACAAGCTTGAAGGATTGTCAGACAAAATTAAACGCACCAAGCTTCAGATTTGTTCTGCAGTGTTGTTTCAGCACAAGAAAATAATCCACACAGTCATGGCACAAATTTCCATCTTCCTCCACTGGTCAGGCAACATTGTGGTCTTGAGGTTGCTGCTGCCTTTGGCTTTACAAGCACATTTTGCCTCAAATATCTAATACATTCCCTGGATGAGTGCCCAGAGATAAGACAACCAGGAGCCATTGTCACGGTGGTGGCAGAGTTCAAGAAAAATGCAGATGAAATAAACCCAACGTGGAGCCAGACAACTGGTTTCTCTGCAGCTTTTAATCCAGAGCTGACTCCAGCGTGTGGAGGTGCCAGCATGCACCAGTTGGGTGTTTCTGGCCTGGATGTTGTTTGGTTTTCTGTTCCTCCTTCTCCTGGCTTCAGGCAAGTCCAAAAGAAGAGTGTCCAGAAGCAGTGAGGGGAGATGGCTAGTCTCTTCATCCAGGCTGGATGAAGACAGACTTGGGATGAGCAGAAATCACTGCAGATGTTCTGTGGGATTTGTTTCCCCTGATCAAAATACTGGAATGTTCAAACTGGGAAAATGTTCATAGTACATCTACTGCTAACAAAAATAACCACAACATGGAACCCTGACTGTCAACACAAGGTGCCACTGTCAGCTTAGATAACTCCCTTGTGTAATCCCTCGTCTTCAGCAGCTTTTTTAAGGTTTTGGAGAACCTGGCATGATGTGACTCATACAAATAATATTGGGAGGGGGTTTCCATAAAAAGGGAGCATTTCTACATCTAGTGGTTTTGACAAGAAAAGCTGGAAGCAGAATATTTTTAAAAAGTATTAGGAAACAAACAGTATTGGGACTCTAGGAGCAGCTTCCAGCCATATAAGAGATGTGTATGGCTCCTACAGACCGAGTACTGTGCACCACCAGGCTGTGTCAGTGCAGAAAAGAAACACTGCAAGGCTCCTGAGCCTTACTGAGTCCTCATGAACTTGCTCTGGTTTTCCATGTCCAGGCCTAAACAAGAGAAAATAAGGCCTAATAATCTTTCTGGAGGCTAAAACTGTTTTATTCTAATTCTCTACTGACAAAAGCAATAAAATGTAGCCCAGTGACTAAAATATATAAACCTACATTTCTGGTGCAAAATCATTATAGTATTTGTCCATAAATTCTTGCACCAGTCTAAGCTGTTTAATTGGCAAAATACGTACTATATAATAGGAACTGGAGCACTTAAATTTAGTACCATCTCAGCTTAATCTCAGGTGATATTAATCACTAATTAATACTTTTTGGGGGTTTTGTTCATGCAGAAAGAATCACTACTCTAATTACCACTTGTTTGATAATACGCCTTTATCTTTATTTTAATGGGCCTGCTAGTTTATTTAGATGCAAACATCTAAGGATTTTTACATCCCCAAGTGCAATTGCTGATACAGTTACTTTAAAGCAATAAGCAATGCAAGTAGAGCTAGCATGAAATTACATTATATCTCCAGAGCTTTGTAGTTATATAAGTACTCTTGGTATATTCTGTTAATTAATGGCATCTGTTTACTGTGGATTTTTGAAGTTAATTATTTTTATTAGTTTAAAATTCTTTAACTGCCATGACTGTGTACTATTTCTATTATTAATTCAAGCCAGAGGTGTAGGGTATTATATGCATTCCTGTGTCAACCAAGGGATAAGCAAAATAAAAGAGGGAGGAGATTCATTCAGTCAGATGTCACCCCATGTTCCAACACTCCAAGTATATACATATTTATATAAATATATATGCACATATGTGTGTATTAGCAGTACCGAAAAGGCATGAGAACAAATTAACATTTTATGCCACAGATTTGCTACACTAAATCTAGCAATTTTCCAGTACAGGCTTATTTTAAAATACCAATATTTCTAACCCACATTAATTCATAAGTGTCCCTCTAAAGTAGAACATAATATTGACTAGAAATTTTCAAATTTAAAAGGAAAAAAACTATTTTTGTTTTCTGAAACTGGACTGATGAAAAGATATTAGATGAGGTTACTGCTTGTGTTTAAAGGACTCTTTTACTTTCTATTATTTCAATTTCCATGATTTCTGACAAAAAATTTATTGCTGAATCTTTTAAGCTGCCTGAAAAATGAATAATAGATGTATACAAATGATTTATGTAAAAGGCCTGTAGTATTTAGCCCTTTTACCTCTCCCTTTTCTCAGTGTGGGCAGGTCAGGTGCAAAAATACTTTGCTGCACAAAGGTGTTTGAAAATTAATTCATTATCATTCATTAGGCACTCAAAATGAAAAATGAGAATGGAGTACAAAGAATTGCTATTTTCTTTCTTTACATTCTTCAGACTAAATTAGATTAATCAGATTGGAAAGGGTAATAAAATATTAGAGCTTGTTCTTTTTTCTTTGCTTCCTCCTATCAGTTATAAATGAGTTCACTGGAATGCTACTTGCTGTTGCAAGACAGCAACAATATTTAGGCACCAGGAACTACCTTCTCATTTTGAGGCAGAAAATGGTTACAGAATGATCTTATTTTCTCACTGATCTGGGTACCAAAAGAGGAGTGGTTGTAAATCACAGGTGTTTCTTTTTTCTTCCTGTTTCTTTTCTTCCTGGGAAGGATACAATGGCTGTGAAATTTCATAATTCCTTCATAATCACCAAACCTTTTTTCCTTTCAGCCACACGCCTTGGAAGAAAAACCTACACTCCTACATGCCTTGCCTTTTGCTGCGCAGAGGAGTGGCAGCATCGTTTGCTCTGCTTTGCTGGGCAGCACTGCTCTGACAGTCTGCAACCTGGCGACTTTCCCCTCTCATCTCGAGGAGTGGCATCACTTTGTCTAATGTGCTGTGAAACTGTGGTGCAGTCTTGCTTCTTGGCTTTGCCTTCAGGTGCAGAAGAGTATCATACTGCAGCCAGAAATGAGCTTGATCTTTATAAATACCTGAAGACGGGTGGGTCTCACATGAGATCTGAATCTAATCATTATGATTTGATCCACTTCTGCCCAAAAGAGCCCACTTACAGCAGTGAGAGGTTTTTCTCTACCTTGGCATTTGGTCCTGTGAGGTTGTCTTTTCACAAGCCCTAATCTTACCAGCAGTCTAAAGCAACTTCCAGATTTTCAGTTTTGTGAAGAGATTTTTCTTAATATTTCTTCTCATAAAAATGTGGTAAAACAGGGGAAACCCATTAAATGGGTCTTAATCATAGGGGTTTTTTTTATTTCTGTCAAAGATGAGTGCAGAAGAGTAGTATTCTTTTCCTACTAGCTGTTTTCAGCAAGCCCTTTAACTGAGGAGAGGACAGAGGTTTGTGAAGGCACACAAAGCACACTTGAAGAGCTAAATGCACCTCCAGGATCTCAGAAACTGAACATAGACAGACAAGTGTTTTCTACATGGACCCACAGGACCACAGCCTATCATGCAGTACTGGGAGGCATTAATCCAGTGAACAAAAAGTGCACAACCAAGTGTATCTTAGGTCACGGTATACTTAGAGATAGGATTTTTTCTTCTAGTATCGTATAAAAATTTTTTAAGTTCTTTTTTTTTTTTCTCAAGGCCTACAGCTTTGTCAGAACTTCCCTAACAGCTTTCTTGATCCATTTTATATATAGAGGAAGGGAAAAATACTTAAAATCTTCATTCTTGCATTCTCATTCCACAAATATTTACTTTAGAGACTGTCTGGGTCTGGGTTGTGACAGAGACTTTTCCTAATGTTCCCATCTCCAGTCAGATATCTTAGGAGAGAGCTGCCAACACTGACATTGCCATCAGAACTCTCCACATCTTTGCTACTGTCTCCATTTCTCTGTCTCATGTTCTGTCTTCATCTTTCCACCACATCCCTCTCATGAAAGAGAAACTGTCAATCACAGCCTTTCACAGAGAGTTGACTGTCTCTGTCCCGAGCACTGCTGACTTTCACTAAGCCTGTGGCTTTTCAACTGCAAATCATCTCCTACAGCACTCCATAACTTCTCTATTTTTAAAATACTTGATTCCCCTGTTCCCTCTCCTTTTAACATCTCGGAGTTGGCACAAAGCTCTGTGAGATGGTCAGCAGGAGGACTGAGATGTAAGTAATTGCATGTAACAAATCAAGTCTTTTTCTATCCAGGACTGAATCACTTTGGAGATGCACAAAAGCAATGCTCATTTTCACTGTTGTTTTTTTTCAATCTTCATATACTCTTCATGTTTCCTGGGGCCCTTTTTTGTTCTAAGAATCATTGAAGTCAGGTTTACGCTATGATCCGTGTCTAAATTGGGATTCAAAAGTCTTGAAGTAAGCGTACCTTGTAAAAGCTACAACTTCAGTCAGCCAGGATGAAGTGAGACAAACTGAGCAGATCTCTTTCTTGGAAAAGAGAAATAAATTTTCTATCAACAACAAGCCATGAATTTAATTCATTTCTGCAGCACCTTCTAAATACTTTTGAGAAGTCAGAAGACAAAAAGATCATATTCTTCCTACCCTAAAAAAAATAAATGTAGCATGTTAAAACCCAATTTGCGTTCATCTTTTGGAGAGTGAAAATTTAATCTTTCAAGAAGCACTTTTCCAGTAACTTTAAAATACAGAATCTTCAAAGCTAACAGGAAAATATTTTATTTTAAATATCTTTCAGCTAAGAACTCATTTGAATATTTGAAATTCTGTTGATAAAGAATCCTTCTGCTAAAAAACTTTCTTATCAGGAGCAAAGCATATCAGCTATAGAAGACATCAGATATAATATCTTGACCAATACGCTCCTAAAGCCAAAAGTCTGGCACAGTCATTAAAATTCACAGTGCACAGTGAAAGTTGGAGAAATTCGTGCTGTTGATTGTTCTATATAATATTATACATTCTGTCTGACATAGGACCATATTTTAAAACACAAGTCCCCAACTGGATTTGAAGTTCTACCAAAGAACACAAGCTTTTTTAATCTAAAGGCTTCCAGTAACAAAGAGTTCAAAAGGCAAATTATAATGTTGTCTTACTGCTGGTTCAAGAAACTCACAAGTTTCTAGCAAAGTCATCAATCTTCAGTATTTAGTTACTACCTCTTGCTGCTAAAGTAGTAGCCGGTTCTCTCAAAACTTCCTCTTCCTCCATAAATGAGAGAGCTTGTGGTCTAACAGGATCTTGGCTATGCACAACCTACATTTCTTCTGTGACATGTTTTCTTTCAGTGAGTCTTACGTGCTGGGAGAACAGAAGCAATGCTGCTTTCCTACTCTGAGTCACATCTCATTTCCAGGTAGCGTGGGGTCCCCTGTTCCCTGGGGACTGTTGCACCAAGGACTGAAATTGCCATCTTCCTTGACCCTTGAGGGAATAATCATAATGTGACCATCTCACATGTTTTGAAACACCATCTATTCCTCTTCCTGATGTAGAAAAAGTCTGTTACTGAGTTCAAGTCATCCTTCCTTCACGGAATGAGGACTTCAGGAAAAAATGTCAGCATGAACGTTAAACTGAAACCACATTAATATTAATCCTTCCTAGTCTTCTATGTTTTCACGTATCTCCTCATTTTTGTGTATGGGCTCTTCTGTACTGTTAGTTTTTGAAACAGCATTTTCTAATTCTAAAGGAAACAGACTTGGGACTAGGTGTTGGATCATTGTCTTCCATGAACTTTTTAATTTGTGCCTTGTGCCCTCTAGAAATTGAGCCTTGGAAGTCCCAGAGGTTGATTTTCTTTGTCTATGTAATGCGTGTTGCATCCTGTTACAGAAACAAAGGACACACGTTTTCTTTTATCTGTGCCATAGAGTCAAAACACCACTGTTCATTGTGATGAGCCTCGTTAGCAGCAGTCTCCTGCCAATTCTCCTCCTCCAGATTCATATTCATTTGTTGGGTCTAATTAAAGACCCATGGTACAAAGGAGCTTAGGGTTGCTTTATATTCAAGCGCCTCTGCTTTTGACTGATAGTACACCTTTTGTGTGCAACGTTTTAGGATTGTGTAGAAATGACTTAGTGACAGATTGCTTTTGTAGTTTCTGGCTACTGTCCATTTCATTTTCATTATACACTTCATTGTATCGTTCAGAGAGAGTTTGCTAAAGGTTTGCAACACAGCAAATTTATAGCGGGATTGGAGTGCTCAAGGTATGGGTGGGAAAAGCCTGGTATCTTCTATCAGATTATCCTACAGTAGCTTTAAAGTAGCTGTGGATCCTGCAGCAGATGAGAATATTGTAAAAGATAACACAACCCTTTCTTTCTTTGCAGTTCCCTCTTTCTTGTCCTCTCTGCTGTTCCACAAGAGTATTCTTAAAAGGACTATATGTTTTGCAGGAACTTGGAAACAGGGCCTGACAACCCTACCCGAAAAACAACCTGGGTTCTTTCTATGTCACTAATGTTCTGCAGATTGAGTTAACAGCCTTGTTGAGACAATTCTGTCTTGATTACCTTGTAAACCTGATCACGGTCAAAGCAGCCTAGAAATTGGTTGTAGTCTTTCAGGTTTGCACTGCCAGCAGGCATCAGAAATAGCACACAGACCAAGGTGCTGAAGTTTTTCACACTTTTGACTCCTGTCCTGCATAGAGGTTTAGCTCTCTTGGAACTACATCTAAAAATATCAAGACAGTGGAGAAATTAATCCTAACCTACTGCTTAAGAAGTTTTTCCTTTTATTTAATCACTTACTGGGTGAGTAGGTCCTTGAGCAAATAGATTATGGCTCTGAGATATTAAGTAGGAAGGGGGTTTTTCCAAGTCTTTGAAAGAAAAATAATGCCTCTTTGTAAAACTGGGATGCAGTTACAAAGCAATGTTTCAATTCCACTTCCCCGATACCAGGAAGCTAGCAAGAATTTGTGGGAATTGGAAAGGACTGATAAAAAGCTTTGGCAGTGCTGAGAATAGGAAGAAAGTGGGTTTTCAGGAAGAGAGAGTTTGCATTTTAGCTGTTCCAGTGTTCAGCCTAGCATCTCTTTTTAGCCTGGTGATGATTGTGTGAGTTTGTGTTAAGACAGGAGACTGCAAACAGAACTGCTGAAGCACAGGTATAAATTCCCTTCTACTGGATCTGTCGCAATAACAACAAACTCCAACATTGCATAAGGAAATAAATTCTTGCTCTCTGATTTCAGAATTCACAATGTTTGTTTTCATGTTAAACTCCTTGCAGAATATTCACATCATTCCCTCAGCCACAAACCAAAGCCAAAAAGTTGGTCCATAGACTACCTGCTTAAAGTGTTTGTAGTCTTGGAGAAAATTAAGACAAAAATAATTCTTTTTAATCAAAAAAAATGTGTTACATTATTGTGGTCATCATATCAATAAAGACAAATATAAGGCAAAGCAGACATAACGTCTGATCACAGATGTTACATCCTTTTCTATAGACAGGCATTTACCATAGCTGTGTGGCAACAGTGCCCCATCTTCCCAGTAAAACATTAATTCGATTGTGGGAAGAATGTTATTCCAGGTCTTATATCAAGATATTTGCTGAGATCAAGAGCACACAATAACATGTCTATGTCCATAATACTCGTCAGGAACTTTTCATTTGGTAATTAAATAAATAACATTATCTTGACATTTGGAAAGCAGAGCAGGTGTGCCCACTACCAGGCACTGTGTTCTGCATTTTGTTAAACAGTGCAAGTGCAGTTACTTCATATCATAACGTACTTGTGCTTCATCTCTCTTTTTTTTCCCAGCTGACGAAGGACTTTAAAGGAGTTATGTCTGTTCATGAAGGAACAAACTTCTTCCCCTGGCTTGTTTTGCACAAAACTAAGCCCTGTTTGTATTTTTCAGTTTGGATCAGCTCTGAAATGTCTCATTGAGAGAAGAGTATTTCATCCAGGCAATCTTCGCTGTATGGATCTAGACATCAATATGAAGGATTTTAAGGTTTTAAACCTTAAATCTGAAACTATTTCAGTTTTCAAAGTTTTGAATTCTACCCTTATTTGAGTTAGGAAGGCATTAGGTATTGTTTTATGGGGCTGCTTCCTGAAAGAGCTGCCACCAATTCTACTTGGCCCCTTGGAGACCACCATTGTAAGCTCATTAATTTTGTTGTTGAGTGTTAAATGCATGGTTGACTTTCAAGCAACAATCTTAAACTAACCAACACAACCAGTTCTTCCTCATGATAATGTAAGCTTGACTATAAAATCACTTGATTTATAAAGATCTCTGTAGTGCACCTAAATTAAATAAATGGTACACTCAATGCCTGCTGCTCATATTGTAAATAAAGTGGAGTATATTCAGTATGGTAAGAAAACATATTTGCTGCTCAAATGCCATGTTGTTGACTATTTTTTGTTTGTTTCGTACATCTTGTCACTAATCTTACCAACAAGTTACGGGACAGACAAGTTAGTCCAGAATATCGAGAAAAAATTCATTAGTTTTTCTTACAGGGCAAAATATCTTCACAGAGACTTTTAATTGCTGGCAGGAACCCATTCTGATATAAGCCTATCTACAAGGTGACGATAAAATAAATTTGACAGAACTTCATTGTGGCTACTAGTCTATTCCATCAGAAACCAAGGTTCAGCTCCTGATTCTACCACAGGATTCCCAATAGAATAGGATTTAAAACCAAACTCACTGCCTTCACATTCAGCATCGGGATATTGATTCATTTTCTCTTTTTTTTTTGATCTAAGAGTTATTTCAGTAAGTATTTTATATCAAGTGAAACAATTTCTAATGATTTAATATTCACTAAGGGGAAGAGACATTATAGGCTAGTAGATGATTTGCTCTGTTGAGAAGAAGGAAGACTTCAGTACAAATTCTGCACTACATAAACCTTTAATTATTTTAAACAGAAGAACACTGAAAAGGTGAGACAAAGTGCCCATCCAGGATAATGCTTTCACCTAAATATTTATTCAATTAGTAAGTGCTTGGCCTGCGTATATATTGGTAAAGTGAGTATCTTGCTCCCTGGCACGGTGAAAGGGAAAAGAAAAGACATATTTGTTGCAACCTCATGAATGCGCTATTTGCCCAGAAGAAACTCGTTCAATCAAGAATGGCAGAAGACCCAAACAAGACCCAAAATCTTGTTCTTATGTATTTTGAAAATCCCTACAGCCAGTAACCTTGTTGAAGGTTTCCAATGTACTGTAGTCAAACTGAATGTATTCTTATCCTCTTTTAATACTAAGTGACAAGACATTACAAAAGTAAAGCTTGCAGTTGAAAGGAAGAAAATGTAACCAAAGAAATGCAATGTTGCATAAATCTGCTTTTATCAATGAAACAGGAAGAGTCTCTGACTCATTTAGCTCATGGTGATGCTGACAGCAGCACTTCATCTACAGCAAAAAAGATATAAGAGTAAAAATATTGTTGGCAAAGAGAATCAGTCCCTACAATTTAGGTACAGAAGAGACAAAAAGTATGAGGAGAGGAACCCTACAAATAAAAGTTACCTACTCTCAAAAGACACAACTCTAAAACAATTGGCCATTAGCTTTATATCCCCTTGTGAAGGAAGGAATCAATGTTCTCTGCTCCAGAAAATGTGTACAGTACAAACCATATTTACTTTGATAAGCTGAAAATTACAGGCGTCAAGGGTCCTGCCTCTGAGCTGTCTTTTTGCAAAGCTTGACATTTTTCAAGGTTCAAGCAAGCATTGACAGAGAACTGAAGTGGAAGCTATGAAGTCTCAGGTGAATGTGAATGGCCAACCAGCTAGATTTCAATCAGCTCTATCTATCATCTCTTCAGCTCCTGGTAAACAAGGAATCTGAGAAAATAAGCATTTCACCAGCAACATTTTTATTTTCATGATGATATCTCTCAGCTTCCTTAGTTTCATTTGTGCTAAGAAATAAAGAAAGTAAAGAAGAAGCTTTAGGAATGCATATGTGTAAGTCTGTCCACAAACAGATTTTTTCCTGTCATTTTCACTTGCATCAAAATGAAAACAAGGCATTCCTTGGAGCTTAAAATATATATACTTAAAATAAAAGAATTTTACTTAGAAATTTCATGTTGGTGTTTTGAAATGGGTACTTTACCATCTCTTAAATCCTCTTCCATAACACATTATGGCCGAGCTGGTTCAATTGTGCACCATTTCCAAGGAAAAGAAAATACCAATGGAAAGGAGGCACTTTAATATTAAAATCTACTTCAGTTGCTTTAACTTATAACATTGGAAATAAGAGTCAAATCCCAAAATGTTTTCTACAAGGGATTCTAAATCTCTGTCTCCATGCTCCTTGGACACAAAACTCAGAGTTCATACCCTTTTTTCCTTTATCAACTTCATTCTGGCTTTTCTTCCAAATATTTGAAAGTAAATTCGTTATATTCATGTTCGAAAAGATTTTTCTGTTGCACAATTTTTTTGTTTCTATAGAATTTCTTGTTCCTTAGCATCTAGTAAAAGCTTTGCAATATATTCTGTACAGAAAGCACAACCAGAAAAGGAAGATAGCTAAAATTGGATTGGATTATAAAGATCCTCAGTTCAAATTCCTTCTCTGCATGATCCAGAGTGCAGTCTTGAACCTTGAATTTTTTCTTAAGCAATACCTGTTAGCTTGCAAGCTACTTTAAACATCATGTCTGGAACAAAAGTAGCATTTCTCCAAGAAAAGCTCACGTAACTGTATACACAGGATCTTGATTATAGCTCTTTTCAGTGCAAGTCTATTGTTCCACTAAATGACCTATAAACACTATTACCCAGATTGGACTAGATCCTTTCTTCACATAGTTATCAGACACAATCAATATAGAAACGTCAATGCCTGTTTTCCTTCAGCTTTTGCTTTACTGCAGCACATAGTAACTTCTGATCCAGATCATGAAGCGTAATGTCAAAGGGATTAAGTATCTAAATAATTTTCTTAAACCAGTTTTCAGCACCAGGCAGTATCACTTTAAAATTTAGGCATGTCCACGGTCCCCTTATTGACCTCTGATTTCAGCCTCTAGAAGACAAACTGAAGTCTCTTGCCCCTCTTCTTGCACTATCACTTGCTTTCTGTAAGTGAGGAGAGATAAAGTTACAAGTGTGTTTGTTTCCAAAGTCAGGCAGTCTGCATAGCACCTAAATGAGCAGAAAGCCCAAGGACAGAGTCCAGCTCATTTCTACAGCTTATCTGCTTTTCCATTCCTCAAATGATTCTTGTTTTCCTGAATCATTCGTCTTTTCCTTAAGGGAGAAGGAGCGGAGTTTAAAAAAAGAAATATTATTTTAATCTGCTGGCAGTAAACTCCCTCAGTCAAGTTAAAATTAACAGTTCCACCAACTTGTGGAGCAAGGCAAATAAACATGAATGTGAAGAACATTCAGCCCAGACAAAAAGGGGACCAGGAGATGAACTTGTCTTCATTTTGTCACTCATGTGCTTTGATTTGCCATTCTTCTCAGGTATTTTAAGTTTTCTAAGCACCTCTGCTCCCATGTTCTGACAGTTCTGCTAATCCTACAAATTTAGTTATGTCTGTTTGAAAATTTAGTCACCAAGTTAAATGGATCTGAGCACCCACAATTTTTTTAAAAAGATTCAAGGTATTTAGCTTATGCGTGTAACACTTACTAATGTAGCCAGGATACTTAAAAACATACATTTGCATTCACGGGCACGCACACACGCACAAATACATACTTTTAATCACTTCAAAGACAATGCATCTACAAACTCAAGGACGGTCCATGCCCAAGCTACAGAGAAAAAGGCAGACTTTTAGGAAAAAAGAAAATAATCCCATGACATTGAGATACAAAACTCAGTCCTTTGTTTCTATGAGTCTGTACCAACATGTTAATTGCAAAACACAAATGGACCAGAACAAACCAAAAACATGTTAACTGTATTGCAGTAAAAATATCCACACCAAAAAAAGACATTTATATCTCAATAGCTATTTTGGTGCAACAGCTGAGCAGATGCAACAGCCCAGCTGGTATGTTTTCATGTACTGAATCAAAGAAATCCTACAGGTATGTGAGAAAAGCATAATTTTTATATCAGTTAGCTAAATTGGCCTTGTCAGCACTACGGCTGTCAACAATAAAACTGCCAACATAAAAGCATCGTCAAGCCGCAGCCACAGTTAGTGGGAGTAAACACAGATTGCAAATACTGCCTTGTCTTCTGGTGTCTTATCATAGTTGCATCAAAAATTCTGGTGAAATAACACAAGGCCATTCTCTTACATTCAACACATCAGACCTGTTCCCTGACTGTTTAGTCCATTTTAAGTCCATAAATGCAGTGTGGTTCTAATGCTATGAGAACAGAACAATAACAAATTAGTAAAGTCTCACATGAGAGGAAATCTTATCTTACCTTCACAGGTATATTAAAGCAAGGGGTGAGAAAGAGTAACAGTGATGACAGAAGCATCTGTGCAGGCACAGAGAGGAGGGACTGGAGATACACCAAGGTGATCAAACTTGAGAGGATTATCCGATAGCTTTATCTGTCCACAAAGTAGATGATGATTTCTGAAAAAATCATGCAGGGATAATGTTGCAGACAAGGAAAACTCAGTTAATATAATTATGAAAGTTTAGGGTATATTTATCCATAGATGTTTTATAAATAAATTTCCCACTGTCCTCTGCTGATTGCAGTGACTAATTCTCTGTAGAGACAAAAGGGAGCCTAATATGACTGGCTCAGTTATATGCACATACTCCTGGTCAGATGAAGCCCACCTGTAGTGAGTGTTTTGTTGATGTTATAAAATACATAAAAATACCCCATCTCTTTCTGCTAGAAGCTCATCTGCTCCATCCTTTGACGGGCCATATCCATTTGGATTCACAATACATAGCAGGCATATAAGCATCTGCTCTGCTCTTACGTGAAAGATTTAAGCAGTAATTATGATTAAATGTGGTATGTTTGCAGCACCAGTGATTGGAGGCTCCTAATGCTAAAATAAGAATGGGAGTGGGGACCTTGTTTACTCTTTAACATACTCTACTCTCACACTGTATTATATCTCTCATCATTTTCGTAAGCAGTTGCCCAGCTTGTATTGTGAGCACACTTATTTACTCATAAAGCTGCAAGAAATAGGCTAGATATTCTCCTGGATGAATGCTTCTAGATGAAAGAGAATTGAAATCTATTTGGCAAGAGGGGAGGAAAGATTATCTGTGGTTTTGCTGGCTGGAATTAAGTGATCTCTTGCTCTGCTGCAAAGAAAGAAAAATAAATATGGCTTGTCCTGTAAATTTTGTTTCACACTTGTACTTAAATTCAAACTCTTCTTGCAAAAATGTGCACAAAAGTAATGGAGTGAGAGGTTTAATAAATACAGTGATCTAAAGGAAATAGTATAGCAATGTTTAATTAATATGTTATGCTCCAAGGACAATTCTTTTTTTTTTCCTTTGCTCTGAGAAGACAGCACTTTTTTACCATAACTTACTCCAGACTCTTATATCAGTAAACAGCAGCACAGAAATGTATCTGCTGAAAGAAAGCTCAGCATTATGCAAAGAGTGATAAACTTCTCAGAAGGTGTTTACAAATGCATTCAGCGAAACAGAATTTTAATGAATTGTGCCACATAATCTTGCAGTTAATGAGCCGTAAAAGCCTTTGTCAATTATAGTAACTAGAAACTTAACTCTTTTGGATTCCAGATCAATAATAGGACTCTTCTTCTGCATATTTTTATTTTTTAAGAGAAAATTAAAACACAAGAAAAATAAAAGTTATCTTTGTTGTATTAGGCATCTCAGATAAGTCCCTCATTATTATAACAGAGCTATCTATATTATTATTCTTTGTAAAATCATCTCTCAGTTGCATAAAAAGGAATAAACGTTCTGAGATCAAATGGCACCAGTGTTGTAAAATGCTGGTGGCAAAAACAAAAGAGACTAATGACCTCAATAATAACCAGGGACTATTTCCAGGAGTTATATTAAATTCAGCTATTTTGCACAATCTCCTAGAAACAAAAATTATCCTGCTCTCCCTTTGTTATCCACCATAATTACTCTGTTGTTAGAAAGTGGACACCTTACGTCTCTCTGAAAGACTGGTTCAGCTGTTTGTGTCTTATTTTAGGCAAAGGGTCTGCACACAATGTTTTATTTTCAGATGAGGTCACTATTCCTACCCAGGAGCATAACATCATAACACACCAGAACTGCCACAGTTCCCAGGGGCAATTAAATATCATGACCAAATAATTCCTGTGATTCTCTGTCCAGCTAGTAAAGTATTCTTTAAAAAGAAACCCAAAGATTTGGCTCAATATTTTAATGTCTTCAAAATGTAAAGGAGATGGGAACAGCATTTATCAAAGAAATATATGGAGGACAGTTTTATTGCCTGTAATCTCCAATTTATTATGTGACTTTTTCCCAGTATGATTCTACTTTTTCCTTGTCTGAAGATTTTTTTTCTCTTGCTCTTGCCTCAGTGTGGACGATCCATTAACAGAGGAACCACATAAAAAGTAATTTCAAGGAAAAGCCTTATAAAATGTGAAAAATTAAAGCTGTGCTCAGATCCCATTAAGAAAAGAAATTGCCTTGAGGCATCCACTAAATATGTGAAATCCATTTCTGCTGAAGGGCTTCAGAGTTTATTCCTCTCTTACAAATGCAATTTCACAGCACAAGTTGAACGTTTAAACAAAGAGAAGCAGAATATTTTCCCAGTTAGCGTCTCTTTTCCTTGATTGCTGCCAGGTCACCAAGCACAAATTTACATGAGAACCTGAGATTATATAAATCTCAACCAAAAGGATTTGAGGGCATCTCTTCCTGGATAGACTGTAAACCAGGAAATGCTCTCAGTATGGAGGCTTTACTGTTGTTAGTAGTAGTAATATTTATTTCACTCAGCTTTATACAGAAAGCTAGATAAGGCTGTGGGCTTAACATCTCCTTTCCTTAAGTGGTTAGTTTAATCTCCCCTCGTGGCCAAACTTCCTCTGACCATTTTCTGATGCTGGCACTTCACATATTTCTAGTACATTTCCCTGGTTCAACTTCAGATCCACAACCCCACATACAAGATTAAGGGAGCAGAAGGAAAGAAAGAGTGAGCAGCCACCAAAAATGATGTCTTGTCCCTGCTGAAAGCCGCCACCACCACCATCTGCTTTTTTTGCATGTCCCATGGGAAGGTGCATCTGCCATGCACTGGTGGGGACCGCAGACCAACGCAGAGAGGCTGTGAGGAGGCAGCACTCCTTCAGACTTCTGCCTTGCTGCTGGGGAGAAGGTCTTCATCCAGACAAGAGTGAACCACTTATCTATTCATGTTACTTCACTGAAACACCCTCAGAAGTCCTCCTTTCTCCAGCAGGTATGGACCAACATGCTGTTGGGAATGTCTGGATGTAAAAGCTTGATGTCACAAGCCAATGAATAAGGCCCTTCTAAACATACAAAAAACAATATTGTAACAACCTTATGTTGACTTCAGATCATCTATATTTACTCTGTTTATTACAATTACTTCATAAAACTCAGTGTAACTTGGGACAAGAGAGCAGGTGGGAAATCACATTTTTTCCTTTTTACAGAACTTATACCCTGCTGTCTCTGTTGAGGAAATGGACTTAGTCTCCTCCTCAGTTGCAGACTATTTACTACCCAGTAGCTGAGGCTACATCTACTTGTCCAAAGTAATGTTGCAAACCCATCCACCCCTGCTCTCTTGAGACGACAAATCCAGTCTGGTGGCAACTGACAGAGCCACTTTCGTCATTTTACTCTGCCTTACAGAATGAAAGATACTTCCAGTATTGCAAAAGACTTCACTGGTGAGAAATAACAAGCTGTCTGCAGGCACTCCAGAAGTCATACATGGTAATTTGATTGTATGAAATACCCAGAGAGGAAGAAGTGCTTATTTCCCTATGTAATTTCCAAGGTAATGCCTGGAGAGTTGGAGAAATAGCATCTCTGAAGGTTATTGGAGAGACTCTTCTAAGGATTGTAACAAGTAAAATGACTGCAAGCCTTATGAAAATTCAAAAGGTTTCTAATCCAGCTAAGATATATGAAAGAGGCCCCTACCCTCTGGCATTTGTTATTGGTTGCTATTTCTCAAATGGAAATATATGGTAATATTTAAGCTCTTTTGCAGGAAGCCTATCTTTCAAGAGCTGTATGCCAGCTCCCATGAGCTCATGGCAATATAAACTGCTAAACTGTTCCAGGTTCAGCATCATGGTTGTTGCCTTCTACCATATTGCTTCCAATGCAAACATCCAAAAGAGACGCTCCATTTAACTTTTAAAAGGAAATTAGATTTGAAAAAAGCCTTTCCAGATATAGTGGTATTGCTTTTTAAAAATTAGTAGGTCAGTTCTGAAAACAAGTCAGAGTGAAAACTGCTAATGCAGTACCACCAAATCAAAGCACAGAGTGTCAACAAAGTATCAGTTCTCCTGATAACCCCTTTGCACATATTACTTGGCTAATATTGGCCTTGATCACAGCTTCTGAATAGTCAATTATAACAGGGTTGTTTCTATACAATTTTCCAATTTCCTTCTTGCTGAAACTACTGAACCTTGTCTGACAGACCTTTGGTTTCTGAATTTTGCATGTGTTTATTGGTCTGGGTATTTTATAACGTACACGAAAATGAACAAAAACCTATATTCTTTAACTGTCTGCTGAACTCTTACTTTCCTCTCAAGCTGTGTCTCAGTTCATTCACTCTTCTGTTTAGCAGAAAATGCCAGTAATTGTTATGTGGTATTTTAATTATAAGAAAAATTTTAAGGTCTCAATAACACATCTCAAAATATGGCATAGGTCTGTAAAATTACTACAGATTTATATCACCATTACTGACTGCTTGACCTATTTTTTGGTAAGACAAGTAAACATATTCATTGGGTTTTGTGTGTAAAATTGCTTCTATACAAATAACGGAGGTTACATTTTAATTAAGCTGCAATAATATATGCATATATGAGAGACCCACATTTTGACATCAGTTACAGATAAGCAATCCTATCAAAAGATATTGAATTCCATGGGTGCTACAGAGCAGAGGTTCATCCCCTGTAATTACAGTTTAGAAATTATGTTTGTCGAAAAATCTAAAATGAGAGCAGGTAGAGCTCTTGATACTTAGTTCAGCTTCAGCAGGAAAGTTGAATGCTCTGGTGTTTAAGGTAGTAAACTAGGACTTGAAATTTCCAGCTTTTTTATTGCCTCATGGGTTTCTGCTGTGTGAACTTCAATGAATCATTTAATGCCAGTCTCTTTGAGGTGTTGCAGAGTTTAACACCTGCTGTTTTCAGGGGAAGCTGAGATCTGAAAGACCTGAGACATTGTCTCGCCATTCCTCTGTTGCCCTGCTGTGAAAGAGAGGGGTTGCAGGGGGAAGAACTGTATCTGCTTGGGTATTTCAGTCATGGAAACTGATGCGTCTCACACTGAAATTCTGTTCTTATTTTACTGAAATACATAAAAACATGAGGAATTAAATATTTGGTAGAACTTCTTAGGATTTTGATGATTTCACTGAAACATGATTTCTTTATTGTTTTATATTCTGGTTTTCACTGAAATGTTAATTAAGAGTGGTATAATGCCTTACTTTTTATCCAAATGGGTTCATTTGTCTCTTCTTGTGTGAAGATTAAAATGGTACGGACAAACTGTTACTTGCAGTCCTTTACCTGGAAGGATTATCTGTCAGTGTTTTGTGGTAATGGTCACTCTTCTTCATGGTCCTAAGCAATCTCTTTCGAACATCCTTTTCCCTTCACTCACTTACTACTCTTTTATCTCTCATGCTTTTTATAACTGCAGCATCGTCCTTCTTTTGTGCCTGTCTTCCCTCCTTCTCCCACCATCCAAACTCTTTCTTTATCAGCTTTTGTGTTAGATATGGTAACAAGGAATTTCAGAATAGAATGGGTGGTACAAATGCTGCAAACAAATTAAGATGGCGAAGACTTTTTCCCGTAGCCTGAAGTAGATTCCACACAAGGAGGTTTCAGTAATTTTTAATACAGAATAGAAAAAAAAAAATGTGCTGGATTTGTCTCTTTGCATACTCAGAACAGCCTCCCCTTTTTCATAACTGTCCTTGCTGTGCTGCCATCCCCACCTTCGCCCTAACCTATACTCCCTGCCCTTCATTTCCATCTTGATTGCCTCTCTCTTTCCACCGCAAATCCTCTCCACTATGTGAGCATCTCTCTCTCTCATGGCCTTTCTCAGCTATCATTATGCACAATGGACTCCCCCTGCCATCCCCTCCTACTCAGTAAAAACACACCACTCTCCTCTTGACAGCCTTCACTGTCAGGTTTAGTTGCCTTGCCAATAAAGCAAGTCATCTCCAAAGTGAATCCTTCCTGGCAGCATTCCCTTTAAGTATAATAATTAGAAGCCTGCAGTTTTTCAGAGGCAAAACCAGTTAAATTAAAGGAACAAAGCTTTGACTGGCCTGCTGTATAAGAGAATGTTGTTGGGCTTTCACTGCATGGACAGCAAATGTGGAATAACTCCTCAGTAGGCAGAAATTAAATATTAACAAGGATAGTGGTAGCCACAGTAATAAACTAACTGTGTATATTGGATTGAATAATGACATAAAACCATTGTTGTAGGTACAGAATGGATACCCTTCCCTTGTCCACAGCACAAACAGAAGGCAGGGAAAAAAACATGAGTTGTGAAGTGACTATCCCTCAGTTCATTACTCCATCTTCACTTTTTATGGAAAAAAAACCCTAAATATGTCTTTCCGATGTCACCATGCAACAAGCATATCCCTGCATAGGGTCAGCATTGTTAGTGGGACTTGCTAGAAAAATGGTTTAGTTTCATTTGCAGGAGATTAGGCATCTGCCACTTTGGAACTTGAATTGCTCACACAAAAAATGGACTAACATCCGCAATATATCATCCACATCATATGGAGAGTTATCTTGTAGAGGCAATTTGAGCATTTAAAAGGAAATGAAACCAGAATGATAATCCTTCAAAACTGGTGCAGTACAAAATTGAAGAATACTTGAAACCTTCCGTGCTAGAGGTTTTTAATCCCATGTGCTAAAGCCTATATACCCAAGAGGACTTATTACAGAGAAACACTAATAGGTGAAAGTCTGGGAGAAACGTTTACAATTGCAGAAGTTGTTTGCTGCAAATATGGCTGATTTTCATAGGCACATAGTTCAAGCAATTTATAAATTACCTTGATTATTATTTAACTATTTTAATTACTTAAAATTTTTCGTACATGCAACTACCCTGCACAGGATGCATCACCATATTTGTTTGTACCAGTAAGCATCCATAAGCTGAATAGGGACAAAGCAGCAGAAGAATGAAAAGCAAGATATTTCTATTCCACTTTCATCTTGTCTATTCTAGCCTGTTAGTTACTTTTTCTCCATTTTCCTTCATAACTCCTAATGTTACTTTTCTCAATGTTACCAAGTTGATTATGATCGTTACTCTTTATGAGATGGAAATCGCCTCAGCTTGGGTGATCATTCTTGCGTCTTTAAATATACCCTCTAATTTTCACAGTGTTACTGTTTTACAGATCTCTTTGCAGTTGTCAAAATTCAGTTGTGTGACACTGCACTCACAAACAGCAAGGCACTATAGAGCATATTAATAAAACTGAGAAAAGAGAAAGATGGAATAAACATTATTTCCCACCTTAGAGATTAAAAAGTAGAAGACAACATCACACAGTAATTTCATTGCAACGCTTACCCAAAAAAAATTATGCTAAGTCTCTGAAATCCCAAGACTGACTAAAAATACCATGTCAGCTGCAGTGAGGCTGGATGCACTGAGGATTTCTAGATTCTACTATGCTTCAGAAACAATAGATTTCCAAACACAGATTTGTATTGTGCTTTAGCAGCAAAGATTTTAAAATAACCAGCAACCAGAGGCAAAGATATGGCTTGCCAGCAGTGCATTTCCATTTTGAAGGAATCACACCTTGCATCAGCCACCTCAGCCTCCTGCCAGCACCAAAGTCCTCCCTACCTCATGTCTGCCGTACCTCTTTCACCCAGTACTACACATATCTCTCTGGGGTTTTTAAAATATTCACAAGGGATCACTTTGAAATCTGCACCTATTTATAAATTAAAATCTTGCTTTTCTATCCCATGATGGTTTTGCCTGAATGTCCTCAGCAGCCCCAGCTTCTGCCTCCACACAGTCCTCTGAATTCTCTCACTGGGGCTGTATGAACGAGCAGGACGTGTTAGGACCCTTGCTGAGTTTTCCTCATTGCTGACTGGAAATAGTGCAGCAT
This sequence comes from Phaenicophaeus curvirostris, assembly GCF_032191515.1. NCBI lineage: Eukaryota > Metazoa > Chordata > Aves > Cuculiformes > Cuculidae > Phaenicophaeus > Phaenicophaeus curvirostris. The sequence goes on from NC_091398.1 coordinate 28,494,640, forward strand.
TTAAGAAGTGCCATCAGCTTTAAAATTAAATGAAGTCTCTTTAATGAAATGCATGAAGACAACATATTAATTCATTCTTATTTTACTGGAAAAATTAACTGCACATTAAATTAATTTATGGCTCTTTGTTTACATCTAAGTATAAAAGAATATGAAAAATAAGTGACATGTTGGAGAAGCATAGAGAAAAAAAAATATACATGGGAAAATACAACTGTCTGCCAAGAATCTATTAGTGAAATTTCAGCATCAGATAATAATATGATTATTTTCAGAATACAGTGAAAGTGATGTATTACCCATTACATTCTGTTGTGTAACCAAATCATAAATGTTTCCGACATCGTGTGTGTGTTATTTAACACGCTTGTGGTTTTCACAAAGTTTAAAATTGCCCTAATTTGGAAGTATCTTCTAATGGCTACAGTTGGGGTCCCATTCCACTGCCTCCACATGTTTGGAGGATGAAGGTGTTAGGAGCTGTTAATAACAAGAAACATGCTGAAAGACTGACCATAAACTGGAAAGAAAGGCAGTAGCTGTTCCCTCAAATCCCCATTTTACAGCTGCTGAACAGAGGAACACAGAGACACTGAAAGCTTCGGGATCAGAAGGGGAAGTAGGTGGGAAAAATAACCCTCCTCTGTTTAGATGCTCTTAATCCCAATCCATTGCCTCCTAATTCTTGCTATTAACATTTAGTTTGTTTGTAACATTGATTCTAAAAAAAGGAGCTGAACTCCTGTTCTTCCCCACTGTCCCTGAGAGCATTCACACTTAGAGAGTGTTTATAGGATACGTTGCCAGAGCCAGCTATCTACAAATATTCTTAGCAGATTTTAACAGAGAAAACTAAACACCAAATGGCAAGCTTGATTCTTTGACTGTTGAAAAACAGATGAGTAAATTAAAATCTTCTGGAAATAAATTTAGGTGAAATGCAATCTACATTTTGGGGAGGCTGTTCAGTTAGTTGGTTGGTTTGTTTTGCTCAGGGAAAATAGTTTACCTGTGGTGAGTTGTTTTGTTTTTGCAAGTATGAAATCTATGGTACTTGAATATATTTCTTATCATCTAATTTATGGTGAATTGTTCTGACAGTTACATATTTCCAGTATAGCACTTAAGGAAGTATAAGGCTTAAAAATTGGAGCAGAGGGTTACAAATTCATTCTGAAACTGGATACAAGTTTGAATAATGTCCTTCATAGTAGATATACATTTGGAAACCTGAAGGTGTCAAAAAGCAAAACAATGTGAAATGCGTTCACTAAAGTACTGATCCCAAATACCTTAGGTAAATATTTCAGGGCATTCCATGTGTTTTGCTATAGCCACAAAGGCTGGAGACATCCATCTTTATAAGAAGAGGCCACCCTGCTGCACCCCTGGAGCTGTCTACCCTGACACCAGTGGAGTATCAACTCTTTCGTTGTCACCCTGCAGCTTTCCTGATCAAGAACAGGGGCTGGCTTTCTTCCAGGGATGTGCTCATCAGTGCTCAGCTGATGGATGTCTTCTTTCCAGTTTTGCTGCTAGACTGCTGCTGATTTTAGAACAGTTGATCCTTTGCCTCCTACCTCAGTTTCTCTGACTCTAATGTCAGGATGATGAAGTTAATTTCCTTAATTGCTAATTTTCTTCTTATTTGCCTTGAAATCTTCAGGAAGTAAGCACTGTTAGAGTTGTGCTGTTGTTTCTGTACTGAATATATGAGGGCAGGCCCTTACTTTGCATCATGTTATTCACTGTTTCAGCATTCAGCCAATCAACATAACTTTTATGTTTCCGACATAAAGAATCCAGAGTTGCCCCTGAATAATTATTACTAGACGTTGTTAACAACAATAACATCTCACTTTGGGAGAGCTGAAAATACATGTTTTCAAACATATCTGAAATTTTATTTGCTGAATAGAATTTAATTTTGGTTTTAGTTTGTTTAATTTTGTTTAACTTCTGAAAGATAAGTAGCTGTATAATCTGAATTATGTGCTCAAGCACTTCACCCAAAAAAGGGCTAATCATATGTTTAAATGCTTTCCTGAAATGTAGCCTCCAATTTTCCCATAAGATCTAAATATTATTTTTTCTTTTTTTTAATTTCATGTATCTCAAACTGCATTTTAAACTGTATCCCTCTTAGAGAATTCAAAAATTTCTCTCTCTTTCCTGCAAAGTGAGTTTGTTGCAGTCTGCACCATGAAGCAAATGACAGATTTGACTCTAAGCCACAAAGCAGCTAATTCAGTTCAATACTAAAAATTAGCCAGAGGTATCTTGGACAGTGCAGCCAAATAAAAGCTGTGCTCAAAGAAATCCCAGTTCTCCTAATTTCAGGACTTTGATAGGGTCTTTGCTCTCGAAGGCTCAAATAAATAAATAAACGAGGCCAAGTATTTAATTTGAAATATTAATTAAAATGCAAATTATATCCAGATTGTGTGGGCTTTAAAAAGTACTCTCTGAAGTTTCCGTGAATATAAAGCATGTGACGAGCTTCTGTTTTAAATGATCTGCATAAACATGCTGTTGAAAAACTGCTTGACTTGAATATAACCTTACCAACACTGGGAAGTGCAAATGATGAGAGAAAATCTTTGACAGTGACAGCTTTCATTATGGACAATGCTGTCTGTCAGGCTTTTGCACCACGGTGGGAGGGAAAGTGATTTGACATGCACGTGTATCCCCTGGCCAGTCACTGCTCCTGCCCATCTGTGGAGGTGGCTGGCTGCCGGCTGGCAGGGTGGAACACCAGCCCCTGCGGGATGCAGCGTGCCAAGGTGAAACAGCTCCATGAGAGCTGGTGGTCTGTAACCGCTGCTGTCCGGGGAGGCAGGACAATCCACCTCCCTGGCACCACCGCTGTGGCGTTTGCAATGAGGCCAACCATGCTCTAGTGTTACAGGTTTCTTCTGATCTGGAGTAGCTGAACACAAAATATACCTAATTCTTCCTTTAGTCAGTGCACAGATGTTCTATATGAGGTACTCTCCTTCTGAGTTAGCCAGCCTTGCTTAAAATACATCCTGGCATTAACAAGAGCCTTTTTCCACCAAGTCTCTCTTTGCACTACAATTCAGTGCTGCGAAAAAACTGCTATAGAAGAAGAAAAAGACAAATTCAATAAGGGCATGACCTTTAACAGAAACTAACCCAGGCACCTGGAAATTCTCTCTCCTAACATTGTCTTAATGTAAAACAATGCTCTCAACATATCATGATCTCTGCTTAACTTGTTGTTAAGCTCCACCCACTCCCACAAACAAGCCTTGTGTATTCTGAGAAAAGGTCTATTTTACTTCTGTCCAAACAGCTTTTCATAGTTTGACTGGGCAACTACTTCTGACCCTCTGCCAAGCAATATAAACCTGATAGCTGGACCTGGGAAGGGGTTGTGAGATGGCTGGAACTTCACTGAAATGGGCTGTGGCCAAGTCACGTTACAGAGCAACACAATCTCAAAGCGCTTTATGAGGAAGGTAAATGATATTCAGGATACAGTGTAAAGAAAGGATCTAAGTAAATAACCGCAGATTTGAGAACACCAGTCTGGAAGGAAGTTTGCACTGCAAGAGCATCATGAAAAGGTCCATAAGGGAGAGAAACATTCTGCCTTTAAGAGCTTCAGTGCAGCCATAGTAAATAATGCATAGGGCCACATGCTGAATGACAAAGCTAATAAGAAATATCAAATACCTGCGTGTCCTCTGAGCCTCATCCATCCTGCTTGCCAGTCAGGCAGGTGCCCAGAGAAATAAGAGAATTTCTTATTTCTTATATGAAGAAAAGCCTATCAAAATGCAAAAGCACCAGGCAGCTGAGTTAAGGTTATTATGCTATCCTGTTCTAGCATTTCCTAATTTCTAAATGCAGGACCTTGTGATGAAAAAAAAAAAAATGTAATGTGAGTTTGAGGTGTGGCAATTAACACATGAAGTTTATATTTCCCTGCTGGAGCAGTCAATGTCCTTCGCCATCTCTTATGGCATTACTAAGTATTGAGCGATTTCCAAACTCCTGGTGAGTGATCCAGTGTGGTACAGTGCACCGTCTTGCAGAACCACTACCAGATGTGTAAAAGTACAACCTAGCTGTAAGCTGCACCAACGGTGTTGAAAGATGTGGCTTGGTGGGCAACACCCTCTAGATACGATGCTCTTGCCTTTGATTCTGAGCAGACTTGCTTAAAACAAAGTCAGGTATCTTGGCACAGAAGTGCCCTTTGTTTTCAGAGCTATCAGCCTGTAAAGTATTTTTGTCACTTAATTGAAAAAAGAATTGCCCAGAGTGCTGGAGTCTGCTCTTAATGCATGTGCATAGCGCTAATTAATTTCAATTATTTCAGTTCACCAAGGGGAGAAGCATATTACTGCAGGTGCCTACTCGGAATATGTTCCTTTAGCCCTTTATGCAACTGTAAGTGGTACATGCAATGGGAAAGATGCAGCTGCCTTAAAAATCAAGTGTCTAGTGCCAGAGGATAATCCAGATCAGGTGTAGGTCAGGCTGTATCGTGCCACAAATAGTACAGCCAGGTTTCCTGCACCACACATGGTCTGACTCACAGAGCTTGCAAAACAGCAGCACTGAGATCATTGTTAGTCCATTTTCCCCCTGCACATTTGGACAGGACAGTCTTTTCATCAGATGCTTATTCAGTTCCTAGCCAAATGGGCCTTGAGCCTCGGTACCACACTGCCTCGGCACAAATAGTAAACAAGAACTGGCCTTGCTGAGATCACACAACAGGTCAGTGCTAGATCCAGAAACAAACCCCAGATCTCTGGAGATCTAAGCTCAAGTTTATCTACTGAGTTACACTTCATTTTGTGGAAGAGCTGAAGTCATTGAGAGATTTCTGTTCCAAAACACCACTGAAATAACAAAGCAGGACAGATTTATCCCAGTTGAGAAATCTGGTTCATACTCTTTCCTTGTAAATAAACTGCAAAACCTGGACACATTCCATGTTCTTCCACATACATGCAGTTTTATCCAATTCGTCAACCTCGCCAATATCTTTCTAGATGGTTACCCTTTAACTAGGGCTTTATTGGATAACGGTAACTCAATTTGCTGCAGCTGTGTGACCCTGATTTGCTTTTGGAACGGAGCAAGCTGTGGAAGGAAGAGCCAAGTGGGAGTCCACCTGCCAGGCAGCCAGGATAGTTAGAAAGGACCAGTCTGAATGTGCAAAATCTGGCAGGTGGCAAAGATGTGCTGTTTATTTTTCCTAATGACAAAATTAGCGCACTGATAATAATCAAACAGAGCTGTGTGCAATGGGGGTTTATTTAATTAACAAATGTCCTTTTGCAGGTATGAGCGGGACACAGGCACTGTGCTTATCCATGCAAGCTGTTGCTCATGTCCCTGGAAAGCTCATATGCAAACTGTCTTTGGCTTCCTTTGTGTTTGTTCTGGGAAGGAGGTGGCTCATACTTGCTTTTAAAGTCATGTGTTCTCTTTCTGCAGAATGTTATATTCTTACTCACACCCAAGAACATCGTATCTAATAAAACATTACTTTGAAAGGTGCAGTGGAAGAGATTTTCTTACAGCATGTGCTCACAAGGTACAGTGCTAGGAATGTGCTCTCCTGCTACTTCTAACTATAGTGAATCTTCATACCATTCAACTGCCTTTCTGCAGCGTTTTTTTTCTTATTAACAGTGATCTATGGGTTTAACATTTAATAGACAGAAACATCCCACTTCTTGGCTACCTTCATATAATACAGCAGCTTCACAGGCAGGATCGTGCTTTTTACTAGTATCGAGCTCAAAGGAACCTACTAGCAGCAGAAGTTAATGGACTCTAGCTTGCATGAAGTCAGGACACTCTTCTGGATGTCTCTGCTTCTATCCGTAATGAAAGTTGAATTATCTGTTCATAATATGGTTCTGATTTACCAAGCAATCCTGTCACAAGACAAAGTTATCTGTATTCCAGTTGTTCATCACATTCCCTTTACTGAGGGTCAAATCCTGAAAACACTTACTAGATTTTTGCAGCATTACTCCTGCTGTTAACCACAGTACTACCCCTTCCTTTCTGAGAGTTTTCTAAAGATTCAGAGTTGATAGTCCCTAGACTAAAGTAGCTTTTCTGGTTTGATTACATCAGCAAATAATGAACAGCTGCCAAAATACCATGTGTAATGTCAGAAGTGGTGATACAACTATTCTTTTGTGGGTTTATATTCTACATTGAAGGAGTTGATGCAGTTGCTCAGAGTTTCACCTGCCTGCCTGCATCTTATTTCTAAGAGGGAAGTTGGTCAGCAGACATGTACCAGAAAAGGTTTTTCTGTTCTATACTGTCCTTCTGGAAGAAGGTAGGCCAATAACAGCAGTACACACTTTATACAAAAGTCAATTCAAACACTAACAGATGTTTTTAATTTACCTCTGCTCAAGGGACATTCAATCATCACACTAAACTCTCTTACAACAGAACCATAAATTTCTAACTTAAACAGCTTCCATTTGCAAAGACTAAGTGGAGAAGATTCAAGATATGAACCTCAGATTTATCTTTTACTTATTAGTGAAGTTCTCAAGACAGAGATCCTAACCTAGAACTCACCAAATTTGCCAATAACTTCAATGACAGTCAAGGATGTTCAGGTGTTAATTTGTCACTCATTCTTTTACGGAGATAAGGTCCAATGTGAAGTAAATCTCTTATTTCTTCAAACATTATAGCTGGTTTTGAAATAAAGTTTTAAATTTCCTTTGCTTCAGCTTGAATGGTACTCATTGTGTTTTGTTCTGCTTTTTAACCTATTTTTATCAGTACTCAACCTATTCTAGGCAAATCCAGACAGCCATAATCAGCTTCCAAAAGTCTGCAAGGTAGTTACAGCCATGTAATCAGTGACTAAAAACACAGCTGAAAGGTAACACTTTAATAGCCCTTCAGCACTGGTAGTTGTGTAATCTAGACTTGAATTTCTCTAACTACCTTGGCTAATTTTGGGAAGGTAAAAGATGGAAGCAAATTTAAAAGAATAAATTAGATGGATGGTAGTTATAAATCAGCTCAGGAAGAGGAATGTTCATCTCAGGGGCTCTAGAGGTGTTTGAAGAGGTATCATAGGAAGCCTAGCATGGCAATCATGATTGGGATAAGGACAACTTCTCAGACAAATACAGGCACAAACTTCTGAATAGGTAGAGCAGAGTCATTAAGCAACTTCATGACACTGGGACAAAGACATAGTCAATGAAATGAGTGTAATAGGAAAGCAGAGGAGCGTGTGAATAGATTATTATTGCAACTAAAAAGTGCATTTTCTTCAGTGTAACTTTCATTAAAAGGATCAAAAAAAATACAGGTGAAAGGCCAGAAGAGAAGGGATTATAGTTATCAAGCTGCATGTGACAAGATTGCACCGGAGAACTGCAAACTGGGATTTTTAAAAGTCTAGATAGGAGATAGAGAGGTTGGAAAAGGTTGGACCAAAGTTGAAGTCCTTTCTCACACAGAGCCAGAGAAATCTGAAGCCAGTGTTTGTGATAACAAAAATGAGCAAAGTGCTGAAGTTCAAGAAGATGTTGAGTTTGGGCACAAGACAAGAAAACAGGGCAGAAATTGGGCTGAATGGAGAGCAGGGGGTCAGGAGCAGCTGGTGTGGCTGAACACAATAGAAACAGAAGGTAAGTTAATTCTCAAAATGACAATAGAAGTGGCTTTTTGAAAGGGGCTAAAGACGAAAAGGGGGAATGTTAAGGATGGAGTCAATAATAGAGAACAAGGGAAGGACACAAAGGCAAAAACTTCTAAAAATTATAATGTAATTAGTGATTTTGGCATAAAGTACTGAAGTAATAAAACCATTCTCTGCTCCCTTTGGAGCTGAAGGAAATCTTGCTGAGGCTGGAGAGCTGCTTTTTTCTTTCATGTGGGATTTTAAAACACACCTGCAGTAGCTAATATGTCCATTATCAGCAATCAGCCTTGGGGCAAAGGAATAAGGAAGGAGAAGGAAAGAAGAAAGGTCCAGAAGTGTGTGTTTAGCCAATTTTATCGTTCCATTTGTTGTGGAAAAGACTCTGTAAAAAAACCCTGAAATTACACATGCACACATACACGTGTATAATGTTTAATGCAAAGCACTGAAAATACTAAATGCTCCTAGAAATTGATATCATGGGCTTTGTTTAAGGCATAATCTCTATTGCTTTTGAGTTTATGGAGCAAAAAGAGCTGTTGAAATTGAGTGAAAGCTGCAGCCAGAGTCTTTAATCAATCTCCAAAACTGTTTATTGTGAGCATAGTATAAAGCAATAGAGATTAATGTCGGTTTCTATAAATCACAGCAAAAAGCATCTTCTCTTTCTCTGCCAGAGGTGTAAATATATTGCTTCTTTTTTCTCAGATTTTGCTGTAACATGCTGGCTGCAGAGGTCCTTCAGGAGAAAAGAACATAAGCATGGTGTCATATGCTTTTAAAACAAGTACATTAAAAATAACTTCTATCTTGATTTACAGAACTGGAAACTGCTGGAAGTTTCAGGGACCTAATACCTACTGAGCAGCTTTGAAAATCTCAACTGATCTACAGAAGAGAACTACCAATTAACTGCAACTACCGTTGAGGGAAGGAGCCAGGCACACAGCAGGCAGCAAATTGTCTTTACCATGCACAGCCCACAGGGTCCAGACAGTGAATCCAATAGTCATATCATTTCCTTTCCTTGTGAAAATAGCGGTTGGGCATCTCTTATGACTATTTTTTCCTAGAAAGGGAAACAATAAAGTATGTGAGTGACAAAACAACTTATAAAAGTTCCAGGGATGTATTAAAACAAGATCTCTATTTCTGTGTCTGCAATCATATTTTACATTAATTTATGGCCTTAGGTAAGAAATGGTTTTAATGTAGAGACAACAGAATGCTAGGCATTTAAGTTGTATAGGGCACTTATGCGCAAATGTTGTGAAGGTACGGCAGTCAGCGTACAGTTGAACCTTAAGGGGTCTTTAAAGAAGAGCAAAGTAGAAGATAAGCTTATTCACCTAAAAGGTAGGGACAAGTGTCAGTCAAAATATTGCATTGTAACAGACAAAAGTGAGTAATAGACAAAAAATTTCTTCAGAGAAATAACATCTCACTTGAGGTGTCCACATATCAGCTTGAACTTTGCAAAAGGCAAAGTAGGTTGAAGAAGCACAGAAATTCTGAGGCCTTGGCAAAATGTTCTGTTGAGGTTTGAGCTAAATTAGAGTAAGTTTTATGACTATCTATCTCAGTTGCTGTGAGTAAACGCATGCTCTGAAAGCCAACTGCATGTTTTTGAGACAGCATTCTCCCAAAGTCATAACACAGGGCACTGATATGCCAGAAGGACAATGCTTATACTAATCCCTATAGCAACCAAGGCCATCCTTGAACTGGTAGAAAAAGGCCACAACTACAAGGAGAGCCTGATAGGGCAGGTGACCCAAAACTGACCAACAGAGTATTCCATCCCATAAATGTCATACTTGGTATAAAATTCAGAGACCATGTGGGTCTCATCCCTCTTCTGTGATGGCCAAAGTCCAGTGAGGACCTTGTCTGTCTGATTGCTCCAAATCCCCAGCCTGTGCACTCCTGAATCCAGTTCCTGAGTCCAGTTCCCTCCTAGCCATGGACCCATTCCCTTGTGTCTGCTCTACAGTTTTTGTGGTGGCATTTAGTCATAAAGGGGTGAAATGGGGCCACAATATCATATAGTTTATTACTTCCTAATTATTTTCATCATAATCATATTTATCACTATTATTTCATTAGAGCTGTAGTTTTAGTTTCTAACCTGCAACTTTTTTGAGAGTCCACCTGCACTATTTTAGCTGCCAAAATTAGCCAGGCCAGGGCTAAAATCATGACTTGTTCAGAAAAGCATCATCAGACAGAATGCTTCTCCAGATGCTTCCAGAAATAGTTGCAAACTCTTCTTTACTGAACATAAAATTATGCATAAGCTGAGAGTAAGAAATACATAGGTGGATGTTCATTGTCTTTCCTGAGCTCAAAGGCAGACTACTGAAGTAAGATTCTGTCTTTGCATTTGGAGGAGGTTCCTACAAATTGCACACTTCTTTTTCTGAACCATTTTTTCTGTAATCATTCCTGTTAAACAGTTGAGATCTTTGAATGGAATTCTGTTTGGGATTCAGGACCATGGGAAACATTACATGGATTAAAATCCAGTTTCAGGACAACTTAAAGCTATGGCATTGTGCTTTACTGGCTCCTACACTAAACTGGAAAGCAATGATAAAGTACTAGAATATTCAGATTGGACTCAGAGATTTTTCTTACTGACTTTTAATAAAAACTTTCAAGGAATGAATATTTTCATTACAAAAGCCTTTAATAAATGCTAAGCTACTAACTCCGTTTTAGTTAATTAAACTTAAGGAACATGGAAGTGGATAAAAGTTCATTAAATAGGTACAGGCTGACAGTGAATTGGAATACTAATTGAGCTTTTATGTGCAACAAAAGAGATACAAATGGAAATGCACTGTTATTCTAGTGAGTGCCTCACATAAAAGGCCCCAGTGGAGCAGAGAATGCATGAAGGAAATTGGATTGTAAAATCTCTGAGATAAAGATCAGTTCTATGAAACTCGATGCCCCATTGCTTGCTTTTCTATTTTGAGAAGATTCTTTTAATAATGCCAACAAATGATGCAGTGACTGCTGTAGGTGCATTTGAAAGGTTCCCAGTCAGATTTGGAAATGAGGCAGTTAGACTCAAGTCTTACAAAACAGGAGGGGATGTGATAGGACCTTCATACCATTAATCATATGTTTGAGTATCGCTAACTTAAACAGCATGAAAACCTTAGAATAGGAAGAGCCCCATATTCTAATGATGTTCTTAAACTTTTGAAGTGTAGAGGTTATTTGGTTTGGAAAACCTTTCCCCATTTCAGTTTGCAGTATAACCCTGAAATGCATGTGAACTATCCAGTCTTAGAGAAAATGGGGCTGGCCTGTATAAATATACAAAGAGTTGTTTTTGACGGCTGGAGGACACAACAAAACCACACATTTCTCCCTGTTTTTCTCCATCCAGTAACAGTAACTGACAATGTTTAGGAGGAGACAACTTGCATCGGTATGTCATCTTCTGAGATGCTCCATGGGACTGCAGCTCAATTTTCACTTTACAGTTTAAGTGGTGCTAACACATTTCCTCGAAACTCCAAGAAGTATGAGCACATTTCCCACACTATTTGGAATCCATCTTACCTAGGAGCATCAAGAGCCACTGAAGAAAATTATAGAATGCTAAGAATATACACAGAGAAAGGCTGAATTTCAGGGCTTTCCTGTCTACCTGAAGCAAGTGTTAATTGTAGGGCAAATAACCACTTTAAAATGTACTCTGTGTTAAGTATGTGTTGCACCAGAGCTGTTCATATATTAACCTCCATATAGAATTCTCCAAATACTGTTACAAGGCCATATCAGATGTAATTTGAACTGCTCCCAGAGTTCACAACTAAATATTGAACCTGGGCTTATGTCCTCTGTGTCCAAACAGTGCAGTCTCTATGCATGTAAATTACCGTTAAAACATCGATTGATCTGTTTGATTTTTTTTCTGTTATTTTATAAGATAATTTTGGCTTTACAAAGCGATTTCCAGACAGCCTAATTCTATGTCCCTGTGTCTTCAGTGATGTCTGGTCAGAAAGAATCACTAGGCACAGGGACTCTGGTAGGATTTCAGATGTTAGGGAAATGTTTTTAAATGTAGGGAGTGCATTGTCCTGCAGTGGATTCCCCAGGGAGGGCAGGGAGGGCTCATTATTGAAGGTTTTAAGAGGCAGTTGGCAGGAACATCATAGGTATGGGTCCTCACTTTGGGAGAGGGAGATACTAGATGACCTTTGAGGTGCCTTCCAGCCATATGAGATTTTCATTATACGGTCACAGTGTTTTCTGCCAGAATAGCTTTAGGGTGCATCATGATATAGACAAAATTAAATTCAGATGTAAACATGAATCCTGTCAAGTCTAATTTAAAGCCCATGTAGATTTAACTTTCCTGTTACAAAAAAATTATACACTTAAAGATGTTCTGCTTAATTTTTAGGGTTTTTTATAGATTATTCTTAGACATTCACGTCCTATAGGAAGAGCCACCAAAAATTCAGCTGTTGTTTATCCAAAGATTCAAAAATGCTTCTTTTGGGGACTATGTTTCAACTGTGCACCAACATGGCAGAAATGTAGAGAGACTGCCATGGTCCTAGAAAGGGCAAGACACGCAAGATCTCATCTGCCGTATATGAACCTGTAAACCTGATCCATGAGCTTCTCATGGAAACCAAGATTGTCCTCAGTCTTCAGCTTGTGCTTGTCACTGATGACGGGCTCAAGAGCAACCCAAACAAAATGCAGACATTTCAGGTCTCAGTAATTAGTTTGTTTATTGACAAAGATAAATTCAAGTGACTGGTTTATAGCTGGTCCTCTTCAGTAATTCTAGTGTAGTGTAGTGTCTTGATCTTTCCATCTATTCTAGGTAGTGGTACTCACCTAAGTGGAATTAATTTACCCATAATAACATCTACAAAAAGGAGAAAGTGGAGAAGGAAACTATATACCAGTACTCTCTGGCATTGGCAATTTCCACTACTTGGTAAAAGCCAACAGCTACAGACAGCCTCAATTGAGCTGTGAAGGTTATTTGATTTCTTCATGTTTTGCTGATGCTTTACCATCTGTTGTCCTGATAACAATGCTAAAGGGAGTTTTCACACTACTAAAATGCCCCCTGGTAGCACGTCTAGCACATCTCTCCCCATGAGTTTCTCCAGTACTGCTCTTTCCTCCTACATTCTCTCTTTCTCATACTATCTCTAAGTTAAGGTTCTTCCATTTACCTTGATAATTCTGATGTCTTTTTAATTATATTTATTTTTATCTCATGACAGCCATATAACCTCTGGCTGTGATCTTATCAGCTTCCTGGGGTAAGTATTCTTGTAACTGCCTACTGAAGAGTTTTTCCTCTCTTTTTTTTTCCAAAGCAGCCAGTCACTGTTGGAGACAGAACACAGGATTAGGTAGACCACTGCTTTGATCCAGCAGGCAATCCACTCTTGAAGCAATTGAAGTTGGTTTTGAGGCACTGCTAGAGAAAATCCAAGGTGTTGCAGGAATCTTTATTTGATACAAAATGGTGTTCTTTCTAATCAGCAATGCCCATGCAGATTCATATTACTTTGCTGCTTCAAAACCAATGATGTTATGCAGCTGTAAGAGGAACAAAAAGACTCATATGCCTGCCAAGAGTAGACGTGCTACTTCACAGTATTGCTGCATTCAAGCATGTGACTTACGGTGTGTTTGGGTCCTAATGCCTCAAACAAGTCATGTTGCCACATAGCATGATGCTGGTTTTGTTGCTATCACCCTTTCTTCCCATATTATATGCTGTTTTCCCCAACTGCTTTTTAATGGAAACTTTTTCATCACTTCCGATCATTTGAGGACTAAAAGACAAACTTAGGGCTATAGAGTGGAGAGTGTCTTCATTTCCAAGTCTGTCACGTAACTCTTATTGCAGAGTCATTTCCATTTGCATTGTTAAGGTGGTTTATGCAGCTCCAGTCTGTCCCTGGCCTGTGGTCACTGCTTCTCCAGTCACTCAGGCTTAGTTGAGATTTGTACATGTCTTTCTGCTGAACTAGTCCAAAGGAGTTTGAGTCAGCTACTTAAAAGCACAGCTTTTTTGTGGCAAAGCCATGCAAAGTAAGCAGTGCCCAAGCAAAGGATAGAATAAATTAATAAAAGTTACAGTTATCAGTCCAAGAGTTTTAGTTTATAAATAAAGTCTTCAATGGAGACAGGATCAGGCAATTAAAGTGCATAAACGGATGCACACTAAAAGGAAATATAATAATCCTTTTTTTTTTTTTTTGAGGTAAAAAGAAGACAAAAAGAAGTGAAAAAATTCAGGGTTTCTGGAGTCCTTTTTAATAGAAACTGATTGTAGAGAATGAGAGGGTTGATATGAATAATTACACATCTTTTGTCTTCAGTTTCCAGGGAAGCTTTGCAAATGACCTTCTATAGTCTTATTCTGAGACAGCTTCTGCACAGGGAGCTGCCCTCATCATGGTTTTTAGGATATACAGGAGCTTCTTGAACTGCTGCAGACAGCAATGCTTGGATTCAGTTCTAAAAGACCAGAGAGGCTTGCAGTTAATTATTATTTTTCAGGATTTTTTTCCCCATCAGAGAAATGCAGCTGCTGAAGTGCACTACGCTAATCTCCCATCTCACCCTTTTGCCCTTCTTTTGACTGTGTGATGACATTGTCTCTGCTGAGGATTTTGGAAAGAAGTCAAATAACTAATGAATGCACCAGGCTGCTCCTTTGGAGGACCGTGCATCTGAGCTGGGAGTTATAGTTATTAACTCCTGTGGCAGCCCATCATTTAATTTACCTGCTACTGACCCTTTTTGTGCATCCAGAGGATAATCCAGTCCACAAGAGCCCCTCTATAGCCAGTGTGCAAGAAATCATTGTCCTATTCCCAATTTATCTAATGTAATCACTTCATTGCCTGCCTGTAAGAGCTCTATCCCATCAAGAAGCTTTGGAATAATGTAGAAACATCAGAGATTAGAATTTATTGGTCCTGAAGTTCATAAATTTAATGAAAATCATGGTTCTCTGAAGAAACTTTATCTTCATTTATTCTGTCAGTGGAGGTGTCAAAAATTAGTTTATGATTCATTAACCCATTGACTACTGCTACTTTTTCCATATTCAGCTCTTCATGAAAAAGAAAGATGCCTTCTGTGCATTTACATGAGTGCCTTTTCTTAGCTTCTTCTGTATTGGAGACACTAACCGATAGTCTCTGGTTATAAAGGGAGAATGGGATGTAATTGCCCTGTGATTTTTTCAGATTGTATTTCTTGCATTTAATGAAATTCATCAGACAGGCACCAGCAACTCCAAAAATCTTACTGGCCCAAGAACTTTCACGAGCACAGCAGTGCAGCTCACACAGAGACTCTTCTATCCAAGAACATATAAGCAGTCCTGAGACACCAAGAAATAATTTCTCCATCTCCAACAATCGTCACCTATCACTTCATTTTCACTGCAGAGTGGCCTAAAGACTTCTGCCCTGCAACTTGGGAGAACTGAGTTATAATCACACTGAGTCAGACCATTGACTGGACTCAGACCCAGCTATATCACTGCTCTCTGCATTGTCTTTCCACTGGATAAATCAGATTTCTTTTTAAAACACTTCAAAATTTCATTATGAAAAGTTCTCTCTAACAGAAAGAGGTTGGTTTTATTGTTGGGTTTTTTTCTGCTACCCCATGTGTAGGAAGAGAATTTGATTTAATTCACTGCCAAAAGTTCAGCACCTCCAGCAAGCACATTTCCTATTGGTACTCTAATGTACTCATCCTTAATTTTGATGTGAACTCTTCCAGCTAAGAAGACAGGGTTTGCAGCTAACCAGTACTGGCACCAGATAATGCACATATAGGAAACCTATAGGGAAATGAAGATGCCCATGCTCAAGTCTTCTTTAGCTGTAATGATATTTTCCAAAGATAACTCTGTGTATTTCTATTTCACCACACACTTAATTAGAAGACTGTATTTCACAAAACAAATCCTTTTGGATGCCTGTTATTTTTTTCCCACTGATAAAACCTTGTGATGAAATCCATAGTCTATTGGACAAATGGAAAAAAATCCATAAGCAAGAGAGGAAATACAAAAAAATATACCATACAGGAAATGTGGAGAAGAATTGTAAAATATCTGATATTTCTTCTGAAGGTGCTGTATTTGACACTGGGGTTTTTTTTAAAGAAAAAGAGAATCCACACAAGCAAAGTGACTATGTGGTAGTTGTTCAGATTTGATCTGGAGTTCACAGAAGTCAACGGAATCTCACTCGCTGATTTCAAGAAAATTTAATGCACACCTTTAATCTCCACTTACACCTTCTCAGCTCACAAGACTTTTTCCTCAGCACTGATGTAACTAATACAATGCAAATTGTCTTTGACATTCCTTTCTCCTGCACGTGTTTTGCCCCTGAAACAATACTCCTTCATCTGGTGTCATGAAAAGCAATTGCATTTAGATTCCACTGTCAGGACAACCTTCAGTTTTGGGGAGGAAACAGAATATCTGGAGGAACACCACACCTGGAGTCATCTAGATTTTAATAACTCACCCCTCAGTCCCATTGGTAGCTGTGACAGTGCTACCACTGCAAGCCCCTGCACACAAGCAGCTTGCAGTGTGATGTACTGCTCGGGCATGACTTCAAGCAGCAGCAAGAGGTTGTTTTGCTTCTTGACAATGTAAAACGAGCCTGTTGTTTGCAGCATGAGCAGAGCTGGAATAGCATGAAAGAAGGGAAGTCTGTCTCCTCCCTAGGAAAGCATGTCAAGAGAAGCAGCAACCATGCGACAAGAAATGTGACAAATGGCCTCTTTCATTATCTCACCACTATTCTCAATTAAGCATTCTCTCACAGGACTGAGCTTTCAGATTAAAATCACAAGCAGAAAATATGAAAACATAAAGATGAAACAGCTGAAAGTTTGGTTTTTTTTTTTAAAGAATGAGTTACCAGTCAGTAGAGAAACTCCTTTCTGTGCAGCTTTTGACTGTATTAGCAAAAATAGATGCTTCTGGGACAGCCAATCACTGTACTGGGTCACTTAAGAATAACTAGAGTACTTATAGCATTTAGATTTTGCTTCAGAAATTGACCCCAAAAATTCTCCTGTTGGGGAAGGGTAAATGGTTGACTGCACTTTTTCTTACTTTCTTGCTTTCTCGCTCTGTACATACTTTTATGGCCAATAGCCCTTAGCAATTTCCTCTAAAATTCTGCCTATAGCAAAGTTAAAATGCAGGCACAAAGCCTCAGGCTCTTTACACTCTTAAGGTCTCCAGCTTCAGTATTCTTTTTTCTAAATTGCTGTGTTCTAGAAGCAAGGAGTGAAAACAGCCAACCATTTCAGCTACTTTGTGTGCAGACTAACCACATACTTCTGCCTATAACTTTTCTAGGAAACATAATCTCTGGTCATTGGGTGATTAAATCAAATTGTATAATCCATGCCAACAGCATGCTCTCAGTATATCCTGGTATCAAGTCCACTAACAAAAATGACCATGCACTTATTTTTCAGATCTATGCAGGGACACAAGAAGAAATGACTGGTAATTCCATGTTTCCAGTGAGCTCAACAGCGGAAGACAGTGGAATAGCTGTCCAAGGGACTTCTCAATCCATCTGAAACTGGGAGGGTCCAAAGACCATCCCAAAGTCTCAGATACTTTCTGCGCCTGTTTCATTTGACTCTGGTTCATGCTACTGGGAGGGGATGTTACATCTAAGAATAGTATAGACATGAATAAGCAACCAATTAAAACCTTATCACCAGGGCCATAATCTGGAGAATAGTGTGCAGGACATCAGAAGTGTCAGAGGTGTCCTGGTTAATCCTGCACTAGGCAGTATTACTGGACATGCGTACGTAGATAAAGTAACAGCTCAAGAAGTCAGAACATTACAGTTTGGGTTGTTTTTTTTCATACAAGCAGTATTTGTTTGGCTTCATGAAAGGCTTCCTGTGGCAGCTTGCCACACCAATACTTACCATACTTTGAGACTGTTTTCTGCAATAACATCTCTTTACAGAACTCTGTCAGTGCAAAGCCATTAAATGTTGAATATTCACTGGCTAAAGAGTAGAAAATTGTCTTGTTGCAAAGACAGACTAGCCTTTGCCTATAGTCTGGAGGAAGGTTTGTAGAGCTATGCGTTGTTTCTAGTTTCTCTTTGGCAATGAGTGAGACTGAGAGGTTCAGAAACATCCAGTTTCAGAACCACAGCTACACTAATTACTGTGACCATGGCTTTGTACAAAAAATGTGGATCCAAGGGACAAAGAGAGAAGGGCTTTTTGACTACAGCCCTTGACCAAGACTCAAGTGATGAACTAAACATGACCTCAAAGCCATAGTTCATTTTACCTGTCTGATAGTAGTTACCCAGGACTGGGAATGGAGATGGCAGTCCATGTCCAGTCTTAATAGTATTAATTATAGCTAAACACTATTATTTCAGTATTTCCATGAGATAATTATTGTTCACTGAGGATTATTTCAAACTCCAAAGAATCTCTGGAGAAAATCACAACTGTACTGAAGTTAGTCCAAGTTTTCCCAGAAGCCCAGATCCTGGAAGACTGCATTAATAGTATTGGAAAAGGAGGTCTTCAGCATCTCAGTTCATGTCTACTTATAATTACCTTCAAAATCTGTCACAGGTACTGCAATGAATCTTGCAGTGCTCACTTGCCAAAAGGCATGAGGTCTGAGCAGCAACATGGCATGAGTCAAAAGGGAAAAATTAAAATAAAACAGTTAATTTTAAGATGGAGATGTGCAGTGGAGTAAAGATAGCACATTGGGAGAAAAGCCAAGTCTTAAAATTTGCTCAGCGTGCCTAACCCCACTGCTTTCCACACCACCACCGAGACACTTGGTGGTAGCTTTGTGGGTTCATTTTTTCTAGCAGACACACAGCTAAATGGTGCTCATCCGTGAGAAACCGTTTAGGGATAATGTCACCATCCTGCCATTGTGACTTATTACAGATCCCGTTGACCCAAAGGTCACTGTAATTCCTCAGGCACAGTTAACGTGGTGTTATTCCATGGCTGGAAAATTATGTACATGTGTATGTGTATGTGTATGTGTATGTATATGTATATGTATATAAGCCCTTTACTTACTGTAAAAGTAAACCATAGCAATCTGATCAGGCATCACTGCCTCAGCATTGGCAGCCTGACTTCATAAAAACACATTAAGTCACTTCTACTAAGGTTCTGAATAACAGCTTAAGGGAGTCCTTAAGGAAGTCCTATGACCAGTTAAGATTAGTCTAGAAGTGCGTGTATACCATTCTCCTTCCTGCAAGAAAAACTTTTAATTTATAAAAGCAGTTCATTGTTCAATATCCATTGTGTTTTCTTCATTAACTCCAAAGTTTGCCTCATTTCATTTTACCACCAAAGGGGAAAAATATATTGAGCTGTCAATGATGTTATCTATGAAGAGAGGCTGCAGATTTCATATATTGAATCTAAGCTTTGCAAATAGTCGAGTAATGGGGAAGGCTTTTTTGTAATAAAACACAGGTAAAAATAAGCTTGCAAAAATCAAAGGGAACAGAAAAGCCTAAATTGTTTATGTCATCAGTTATACTCCCCTGAGTATAACTGATTCTTCCTTTTGAATTATTCTGTTGTATTTCCCATAGTTGGTAAATCAGTTTTTGAAAATGCCACAATTTAACTCCAGCGTGGCTAAATTTTGGCAGATAAAAGCATGCAGTTGGATGCCCAAATCCCTCCCGCACCATCCCAAGGAAATAGGAAAGGGAAATGAGAGGAAGACTTGCAGGTTGGAAACAGGTTTAATGAAATTATAAAAATAACAATCATAATAAAAATAAAGTAATAAAATATATGTGATCACATCTCCACCCTTTGATGACTATGCATCACTACAAATACTGTAGAGTGGACATGGGGGAATGGGTTCAAAGCTAGGAGGGAGCTGAACTCAGGAACTACATGCAGGCACCCAGGGATTGGGGATCAGGAGCAATCAGACAGACAAGGTCCTCACTGGATGTAGGCCATTGCAGAAGAGAGGAAGGCCCTTGTGATCTCTCAGTTTTATACCAAGTATGATGTATGTGGGGTGGAATATTTTGTTGGTCAGTTTAGGGTCACCTGCCGTATTATCTCCTACTCACAGGTGTGGCCTTTTTCCACCAGCTCAGGGATGACTTTGGTTACTATGGGGATAAGTATAAGCATTGGCCTTTTTGCATACCAATGCCCTGTGTTATGACTTTGGGAGAACACTGTCTCCAAAACATGCAATTAGCTTTCAGGGAATGAATTTATTTATAGCAACTGAGATAGTCATAAAACCGACTCTAATTTAGCTCAAACCACAACACAAAACAACTGCAGAAAAGTAGTATTTCAGTTGATTCACAGATATTGTTGTCTAGTTCTTGTTCATGTGAGAGAAAGCTCAGATGTGCACACACACATGCACATGCACATGCAACTGTATCTTGATACAAGATTTGGCCATGGGGAAAGCTAAAGTAGGAACCAGCCAACACCATTAATTGTTTGAGTAAGAAGAAGTTTGAACATTTGGGCTAGATCATTTCATTTGATCCTGAGCCTTTTGACAGGGGCCAACATGCAGTGTGAAAGGAAGGAGGTATGGTTGCAGACAGGCTAGGAGTGAGAAGGAATTTGAATCTTTTCTGCAAAAATGGCAATTGAAGAAGGAAGGAGAGGGCAGGGGGGCAGGCTGTGAGATTTGAAAGATCTGAAAAGACTTAAAAATGTGTCTTATGGAGCCATGGTCAACAACAGTTGAGAAGATAAAGAGGATTAAGATGGCCAGAAGGCCTGAAATGCGGTCAAAAAGGTATTTAAGACTTTTAGAACAGCCATTTCAACACAATAAAAAAAGTAAAGCTTTAATTTACAAAAATAAACCACTTGGAAATAACTGAGGAAGAGATCAGTCAGCCACAGGAGCTGGAGGCAGCATGGTGGTGAGATTTACGAGAGGTTTTGCAGAGAATGGCCATTGAGTAAAATATTAACTCCTATAGTGAGATGACAAAGAGTCATAAGAGAGACTGAGGAATACATGAGTGGAGACGCTAAACATGGTAGGAATCAGAGGAATAATAGACTAGTTGATAACTAACATACAGATGACTTTGTAGCCTGCGGCACTTGTGATAACCTCAGATTATGTAAAATAAATTACCATAATATATTAAACTTTGAAAGCACACAAGACACTTGGGAACACAATCCTACATAAGTCAATGCAAAATATATCCCTGTGTCAGGCAGGTGCTTTCCAAATTTCCTCCCAGTTGTCTTCAGCTCTTGGAAGCACACCACAAAGAGTACTAACTGAGATAATTATATCACATGCTTGTCTGCCAGACTATATGGCGAATCAATACAAAACTACATGAACTTTTTTATTTATATGCTCCATGTATTTGTTTCACCCTTACCAGCAGTTTTGTCTTCTCTCTAACTCTCTTTCCTTTCCCTTGAATTTAATTCTCTCTGCAACAGCTCAGTTCTAGATGCTACAGGCTTTTGTTTGTTTGCTTGTTTGTTTAGTGAATAATCATCCAAAACCTCTAGAGCATATACTGTTCTAATCTAATGTGAAATGTTAAAAGCTGCTCACCAGCAAATTAGCTCTTGCCAAATTATGTGCACACCAGATCCTACAAGTCAATAAAATTAAACTGAAGTTTGGTTTCCACACTGGTAGAGATAGCTTAGAAACTAGCCCTTGGGCACACAGTCAGCTGGATGGTTGGCTAAATAAGGTGAAGTACGTACTGTAATTATGCCAGTCATTTCCTCGTAAGCAGTCATTGGTGCACTTCAGAGATGTTTACCTGATTTTTCAGGGATAAAGTTCACCATTATATTCTTGCTCAGACAGAACTGCAAGTCTTATCTTATCCTTACAGTGCACTGCTTTTCCAGTATACACTTGAAGTGTTTGGCCGCTAAACATCATTGCGATTGATTGGGTTTCAACATGAATGACAATACCCCGGAGCTCTCCTGTCTGCCCAACCTTCATTCTTCAACACTTTCTAACCTTTGTTTGGAGTATCCAGTTTATTTCCACATTGACAAGTTAGAACAAGACCTTGTAAAGAATTTGAGGGTTCAAACAGTGCTCTTGCAGACTAAAGTCATGGAGAAATGCAATGGGGCAGGTTGCAAGAGGGAGTTTCCTCATGATGAGAAGCAGCTTGTTTACCACCATTTGCTCCACATCAGAAGCCCTCCACAGCAGCAAGAGAAATTAACCCGGAGGGGATAAAACCCAAGAGAAAAATTAACATCAGGACACTGCAGAATTGTTATCAAGGGTGACAATTAGTCCACAGATTCAACTTTCCTGTTATTACTACACAAGTGCAAGCAGTTATTAGCCTGATCAGAATCTTGCCGAGCTTCATGGAAGTTCTTGGTTCTAATGTGTTTTGGGTGAAGTCCCTAGCACATGTTACTACCAGTGTGAAATATAACACACGCAGGTTTTGTAGAATAAGTGAGTGCCACAGGTCAGCCAAGGTGATTTCACAAGGATAGAACAAATCCATATAGTACACTTTTCCAAAGAACCAGCACGTTATCTACAAGAAATTGTTAAAAGATTTCTAGTAGATTGAGTTGCTTTAGACTGGATTTTCAAAATAAGCTTAAAATACATCTGTGAAGGTAAAGCTAATCATAAATCATGATAATTTTTTTCAGCTAAAAAAAAGCAATAATATCAACATTTTTAAGGGCATTTTTCTCCAGGATTTTTATATCAATCATTTTGACTGGTAAAATTACAAAGGAGAGGTTTCGAACAGGAACAGCTCCATTTAAGATACACCTGAATGGAGATTTTTTTTTTTAATTTAATTTATTTTAAAAAAAAAATCCAGATTAACAGAAGTTTTATACAGTTTTTGTTGCTTTTTCAGTTGTTTTTAGTTTGTCCAGAGGTCTGTGAGTTTACTTGGGTCCTAGGAAATAATGTAATCTTTTTAAAAAATGTGTTACCAGAATATGTGCCTAAAACAATATGGCTTCAGGATATACCTTTAAGACTGCGAGCTTTGTCAGTGATTAATTCAACCTCTCAAAAGAGGAATGCAAAGCAGAATAGCAAGGAAGATAGATAGTAATCAATCAATATTGTAAATCACCACTAAATTCCAGAGACAGCATAAATGTAGAGTAACGGAAACACTTTTATATGGAATTCATGTCAAAACAGTACTGCTCCGGCACCCTGGGGTTCAATTATATCTACAGCATCTCTGTATAGGATTAGTTTCCCATCTCTGGGAGGGTGGAGAGAAGGGGAGAGGAGAAGGAGAATGTCACCCAGAATTGCAAAACCTTGGATGAAAAATGTAGGTATGAGTGCTCTTTCTGGAACTTTAAAGTGAGTTTAATTCAAATGAAACAACCCAATAAATAATACCTCGCAGCTGACTTTGAAATGTTAACACTGGTGCTACAGAATTCTACAGCTGCAAACTTTCATTCCCATCATAAATGACATGCTATAATTTTGTTTTGTACAAGGTTCCCTATATATGCTGATTTATTTTTTAATTTCTCTCTCATTAATAGCCTTTTTCTTCCCTGGGCAGATAAGGTGATCTGAAAAATGCCCACTGGCTTTTTCAGCAACTGTTTTTTTGTCATGACAATGTCAATAATAAAAACTAATTTCCTCCTCTGATTTCCTCATCTGTACAAAGCAAAGATTCCCTCCACCTGAGCTTTCAAGTTATTTGGTACAAAAAGGCCACCAACTAACCGGTCTGAAACATATACATATTTTTTCTTCTTCTCTTTAAGAGGTCGCTTTTTAATCCGTTAACAATCACAAATAGTAAACCAAGTCACAGGTGGTTTAGGTTCCCCCGGCACAGTCTGTCACTGCTATAATTGATTACCAGTTAACTTGTGTTAGCCAGCCGCTTCAGTAAGCCACAAGCATTCATCTCCTGGAATAAATGTTTGCAGAAACTCTGTACTAGCATTTACAAATGCATTATCTAACTGGAGTTAATTCCAGCCATCCTTTAACAAAATTAAATCTAGTCTAGAGAAGAGCTCAGTTATTACTGCGCCTTGTATATCTACTTCTTGGATTGTTTAGATGGGTTATTTGTTACTGACAGTGCTGCACTACTGGCTCTCACTTTAGGGTTTCCCTGCAGCTGCCCTTATCTGTCTTTCCTCCATTTTTTTTTTGGCTGCCACGATTGCTCTTTTCTCTGCAACATATCTTGAGACCCCTTCCTGAGCCCATGAGCAGGTTTTCTGTCCAGCACAAGTCTCTGTTTTGCCAGTAGAGTAGTCTATTCCCTTTCATGGTGTCCACATGTTGATGTACATCAGCACCAGACAGAAGGATGTGGAAGTATATGATACCTTGTCTTTATACACCTAAATGTACCTCCCCAAAGACATGAGTAAAGAAGGGCATGGAGACGTAAGAAATGGCTCCTTCCCCAAACAACTTATGAAATGCCTAGCTAAGATAGGAAGGTCGAGAAGAAAAGACACAACACATTTTGTGCTCCTCATCTTTTGTTTATAAAGGCAGACAGAAAAAATGTGAAGGATAAGGAAAGCAGTAGGGTCAGGGCAGTAAACCATAAGGAAAAAAAAACGAGAAAAGGCAAGTAAAGCGAGACGGTGGCCAAGTTGCAGTTTCCAGTAGATCTGGGAAGTGGTAAGCATGCATTTGGTGCCATCTTCCAGTGCTGTAGAGTGTTGAGCGATATTCCAATATCAAGCAGCTCCTACATGGAACACAGAGTAGTTATCAGTCCCAAGGTTATTGAGAGCATAGCAAAAAAGCTGTGGAGACCTGTGCTTTGGAGCCAAGACATGTTTACCACTGAGCATCTGTTGGAAAGGAGAGGTTATGAAAAGTAGCCCTGTAACAGAAAAAAATTAGGAATGAGCAGGTGATTCCGTGAGTTGGAGAGGAGGTGGTAAGACAGACTTGTACCTTGTTTGAATGTGTTTACAATCCCTTAGAGCAGAATTTGGCCTCCCTTCACTAAAATAACTCCAGAGGGGCCTAGAGCTGCTTAGGTAAGGGCATAAATATTTTGTGATGCTGAGGGTCCTACTGACAAATTGCCAGGATGCTGAGTCACACTTAATTTGCATATAAATTGCAACCATTTTTATCAACTATAAATGCACACAATCGTAATGGAACATTTGCTTATTCTTCCCTCACCCTTGAGAGATGAATACAAATTGTTTGCCTTTAAATTTAATATTAAATAGCTGCACCATCTCAACTTTGCAAAAAGTGGATGGGGGACAGAAGTTGACAGTGGAATCTAATTTAGGACCTTGGCAAACCAGAACTGGCAAGCAAGGCCTTAGTGGATACCCACATGAACTGTTTGAGACCTCCAGGCAAACCAAAATAAAATAAATTCAAGATGAGGAAACTGCCAGGTTAGTTCCACAACTGTCAAAAGTTTAGATTAAATGCAAAACTTAATTGTACTTGATATTTATATTTAAGTTAAATCTGATTACTCGAGTAATTAAGGCTCCTACAGTTCTGGATTGAAACATTCAAGATTTTTCCAAAGAAAATTCTGGTAGTGGGTATGTTGGCTCTGACTTGCAGACACACTTTTAGGCAACAGGTCAAACAAATTGCTTAAGACACTAAATTAGACTGTCTTGGATTCCCAAAAAGACAATCCATTTCAAAGTCTACAGAAGTTAAAATGCCCAGTGGAGTTAATAGGACCCTTTCCTTTCACCTATTAACTTCAGAGTGCTGGTGTTTTTTTCTTTTATCTTCAGCTTTGGTAGTTTCGTGTAGTCTGCCATGTTATGTCATTCCCAAGAATAGCCATCTATGCAGAGAAAATGTTGGGACCATGAGCTCTTTCTACGGCAGCATATGTTAAAACAGGTTCACAAATCAGGTTTATTTATGCCAGATATATGCGTGGTTCCCTTTTAGTCTGAACTCTATAATCATCAGCAGTTTTTTCCCATAAGCCTTTAACCCTCACTGCGCAAACAGGGAACTAGACCTTCATTCTGCTCCACAACCTCTCTGACAGTCAGTGCTCCTTAGCTTCCTCCTGCAAGGTGCACTCTGAACTTCCTACCACTTTTCAAAGCTGCACAGTTAAAGATTTAGCCCATAAGGATACATGAGATAAGTTCCCTTCTACTGTATTAGTCCAAGCTAAGAGATGCCTAACATTCACTGAACCCTCAAAAGGTTGCTAGTTCTAAAATCCTGCCTAGTCCCCTAATACCTAGGGCAGGAGCTTATCCTTATCCTCATTTTATTTTTCCATGAAAAATGGAAGAGTCAACAGGAGAGGATGCATGAACCCTACAGAAGTGCTCAGACTGCTTTTTTTAGGGCAGTCTGGGTGGGAGAGGGTCCCCTGCTCCCTGTTCAGCATACTGGCTTCGTGAGCCTGCTCTACTAGATGCCTTTTGATGTGCAAGAAGGCTGAGTGCCAGCTGAGATACAGAAGGGACTCCATCAGGTTGAGAGGCACCTCAGTGCTCACCTTGCTGAAGCTGTATCACTAAGAACTTTCATCCAGATCACAGGAGACATCTACCAAAGAATAACAAATGGGGAAACTGCTAGGTTAACCTCATGCATCATAGAATCATAGAATCATAGAATCATAGAATCATAGAATCATAGAATCATAGAATGGTTTGGGTTGGAAGGGACCCAAGGGACCCTAAAGATAATCTAGTTCCAGCCCCCCTGCCATGAGTAGGAACACCTCACACTAGACCAGGTCGTTCAAGGCCCCCTCCAACCTGGCCTTGAATATCTCCAGAGAGCGGGCAGCCTCAACTTCCCTGGGCAACCTGTTCCAGTGTCTCACCACCCTCATTGTGAATAATTTCTTCAGGTCTAATCCAAATCTTCCCCCTTTCAATTTAAAGCCATTCCCCCGCATCCTATCACTACGTGTCCTTGTAAAAAGTTCCTCTCCAGCTTTCTTGTTTGCCCCCTTCAGGTACTGGAAGGTCACTATATAATCTCCCTGGAGCCTTCTCTTCTCCAGACTGAACAACCCCAACTCTCTCAGCCTGTCCTCACAGCAGAAGCGCTCCAACCCTCTGATCATCTTTGTGGCCCTTCTCTGGACCCATTCCAACAGTTCCACATCCTTCTTATGCTGGGGCTTCTAGAACTGGACACAGTACTCCAGGTGGGGTCTCTCGAGAGCAAAGTAGAGGGTAATAACGTATGAAGGGCAATAACGCCTTCCTAACTGGGACTGATATCCTAGTAGGACACAGGAGGCTCCCAGCATTGCTACTGGAGTTATCAGTGATGGTTTTGGATGCTGCAGAAGCAGAAGAACATCATGAGGGCAGGGAGAGGACAGACATACCTACAATGATAATTCTGGAGCCAGGCAGTTTAAGTTTGTCCCTCCATGCTACAGCATTTCTGCATTCAGACAGAGAAATTAATGCAGTTGGAAAGCTGATGCACACAGTCACCTAACTCATGGCTGGTCTTGTTACTTGCTCTGAACTCCTCCTGTCCCTCCTGCATTTGCTGACTAGGGTTTGTACAGTGTTAAGACATCTAGTATTTTTACCACTGTCCACAATTTATTTCATTCACAAAGTAAGCACTGTGTCCACTATTAGCCAGGTGGTATAGTGCGGATTTTAGTCTTCTTTATGTGTAAAGATGACATGGGTTAAGAATACTGTTATTAGCTTCTAATAATGCAGAGTGCTAATAATCCTTTCCTATAATGTGCAGAGGCCTGTGAAGAGCCAGAAGGGAGGCCAGCTGATGTGAGGCCAGCAGCAAGAAATCACCATTATAAGGCCTGAGGGAAGGATGCTAATGGGTAGCACTCAGTGCCTGTGCAAAGGTAGCCAAGGAAAAGGCAGTACATCTTGAAGGTAAGGAGAGGGATACTGTATTCATGAGCCTAGGACAGAGAAGTTTTCATTTGTACACAGAAAACTTGGCATTAGCTGAATGTGCATTGGCAGCAGTAAAGTTTCTCTGTGTATGGCTGAGAAACTTGTAAAGTCTCATTTTTGCCTCTTCCAACTCTTACAAAGCAACCAGCAGAAAAGGTTTCCCTTTTGCTGCTCCATTTTCTTTCATTGTTTGGAAGAAGCTCTTTGTCTTTTTCCTTTAGCTTACAGCTAACATTTTCTTCTCCCCTGTTGTCTATGCATGAGGTTTCTTATTCTTCACAGTCAGTGCTGTGAACGTACCAAGGACTGTGTACGGCTCTGAGATGAGTGTCCTAATGATCTCTTTCAAAGGGCCCTGTCAGGTATTTCCACAGGCAACAGTCGATGAAACTGCAGCCAAATTACTACTATCACAGAATACAAAGGATGAGTCCAAGTATCCAGTGCTCTGGGATGATCATGATCTGCTGAACTGTCTTTCCCCATTCTCCTCTCCCAAAACAGTAATCAAAAGGAGAGAAGAAGAAATTCAAGTTCCATGATATAAGCATGATCTCCATCATTGTGACCTTCAACTTTAAGAATATGTGGTGAAATCAAATTTTCACAGACACTCATATACCTTGAAGTTTAGATGATGCCAACGTAGAGCCCCAGGTGCAAATTTCTTTGCTAACTTCTAAATGCCTAAAGACACTAATAGCATAGAAACTATCATCTGCCTTCTTTCCCAGGCTGCCATCTCAGTTCTCACAGCTGGGGCTTTGGTAAAAGCGACATATGTTTTCTGGACAACTTAAAATTGAAAATGTCTCTTACAGAATGTTCTTTAAAGGGTGCTTTGTAGCCTTTAGTTTATATCTTGCTTATGTGCAGCAATTTACATCAAAACTAGTAGTCAAAGATGGGTCTTGCTGTGATTTACATGCTTCCAGCAGCGCAACAGAGCTTTAATATATAAATGAGAATCAAATCAGATTTTTCAAGCACTTGCTCAAGAATCAGTATTGCAGGAGAGTCTGTCTAGCTGTGGCTTAGTCTTACTAGGGAGAAATAAATGCCATAGGTGAAATGAGGTGAGACAAAAACACTAGCAAGGTAGAAAACTTACTGCTCTCCTCTCCCCAAAATTGTGGGGTTTTACAGTCCTCTGAAGAGCACACAGTGTTGCTTGTTATACATATACACGCTCAGTAGTCTTGGCCTTTGGTGTCACTGCAACTATAACGGTGTGATTAAATGAGGGTATTCTACATCTCAAAGAATATATTAACAATGGTCAACAGTCTAACTTTTCAAAATTCCAGAGCTGCTCCCTAAAAAGTTTAGACTTTTATGTTTTATATTTGCAACTTGTTGTTACTTGAACACTGAATGAGGGAAGGAAAGAAAACATTGGTATTTACAGCAGAAAGGTCATTCCTTCGAAAAAGTTCTTCTGTCATACAACTGTCCTAGGATAATTTGTTACATGCAATTCATACATCGCTAAATTATGTCAACAGTTGCAGAGCTTATTAAAAAATATTTTAAAACCCAGCAGCAAAAACATTAATTATACAAAATGTCTAAATGGAGAATTGAACTGGGAGTCTTATCAAGAGAAAAAATTAATCTTTAACTACAAACAAGTTGAATTATGTGTGTCAAGAAGTCTAATGTACCCAACAGGCAAAAGTCAGTGCTTTGAACTCCAGAAATCCCTGAACGGGACTCTTTAGTGGGCCTGGCTTTATCTTCTTGCTTGGTCTTCGTGACAAGGCTGACCTGTCCTCTTTGAGGTGGTTGCTGACACCAACGACAGGGAGGGAGAGGATCTTGCATTGACTCCAGGCATCACCAGCTACAGTGACTCCTTTGCATTCTCAGGCATGTCTGCTGAAGTTGATTATGTATTTCACCTGCAGCTGTAAAGCCTCCAGGCAAGGACAAGCCTGAAGCCCCATCAGCTGTGGGGGTGTCACACATCAGGTGTGACAGGAGTTGTCAGCAAGATAACTCTTGCAACACAGTGCTCTCTACCTTGGAATTGACCTCTCTGCCATGCCTTCTCTTCATCAGACCTTTGAGATCCTCTTGGCTCAAGGTATCTACACAGAAAGGTTATAAGCGTCCTCTGTTGCGGCTGATGCCTTCCTTGGGTAGCGCTTCTCCATGGATGGAGCCCTTTCATTAGAATCCAGGATAGACCTCCCTGAGTTTCATACCCAGGGGTGAGATACTGACTCTTGTGGAACTGATACATACCAGCTGGCTGCAGGCAGCATACAGGCGCATGCACTCACACACATGCCTTTTTTCCTTTCTAAGGAGTAGGAAACACCACTCTATCCTGTTTTTCAAACTAAACAATATCCCAGGCACAAATCCCACTTCTTAATGACAGCAGTGTAACCTTATATTACTTTACCATTAGGGGATTTGCCACTGTAATATTTCTATGTTACTCTTAGCTAAGACTGAACAAAAAAAAGAAAGCCTTCCTTTCTTATTGTCCTTTTGTGAAAAATGTCTTAATCCTAAAAAATATATGAGAACCTCTTTTTCTCCAGTACTCTATAATGCATAAATATTTCAAGTAAGTAGCTTGGAAGATACCCTTCAAGCTGCAGTAAAGAAAGTTCATTCAAATCACAGAATTTTTTTTCATTAGCATAGTTAACAACTAATAAACTAATTGTATTTTTTTTAATTATTATAGAGATGTGAACAATGCAAAATAATGACTGATATTAAATGAATAACAATTTGGTGCACTTGTAATTCTTTTTTCTTTCTGATAGCTATAAGTTTTAGCTGCTATTCTAAAGTTTACATAATCTGATTCCTTGAAGTAAATGTTCTCCATGTGATATTATATTTCTGATTGAGGTCTTTAGCAGCTAATGAGAGGATGGCACATTGTCCCTCACAGGCATATAGTAATAAATGGTATTTGACCACTTAAGCAAGCAGCATGCAGAAATGAAAATCTTCACAGCCTAATCTAAAACTTACTGCAGTCAATAGAAACAGACCCACTAACATCAAAAGACTTTAGATCACCTCTTTACAGAATAAGCATGTGTACTATTAAGACGGTTAGGGACAAAGGGAATTAGTTGTTACTGATATGACAGCAATTCAGCAATCTCCTTTGTTATTCTTGCAAGATGCTTGCCTTTGTGTGCATGAATGCTGTGAGATACAAAGGGTTCTCAAAGACTCAGGATACGTTTTGCTGGGTTTCTTCTCTTTTCCCTTCTATGAAAATAAATGAGGGTACTCTCATGTGATATAACAAGGTCATGTGTCTGCTTGCCCAATATTTAGAAAAAGCCACAAATGGGAGTTTTAAGTCCAGAAATTAAAATGTGCAAAATTTTGGATGGAAGAAAAAGGGAAGAATGTTTCTCCACCATGCACATGTTGCATTAGACAGCAGGCCACAGTCAAGCCATCTAACTTTCATGGACAAGTGACAGATCATGGCTTCTTCTGTTGCTATTGGAGAGAAGCAGAAAGATCCCTTGGGACTGCCGAGTCATACAAGGGAAGGCTCCACTTGACTACATAGCAAAAATGCCTGGATTTAAGAAGTGTGAATATCCATTTGCATGTGCATCCATCCAGATCACTATCAGCTTGCTTCAGCACACCACAAAAAGGTTGTTAAAAGTCCTACACAGTCTAAGGGCAATAGCTGTTGAGAAAAAAAAAAAACAAAAAACAAAAAAAACCCCCCACTTTTTAGCTTTGGTGCAGGTTTTGTAGATATAATTCCAACAATTGTCTTCTTTGCTTACTTTATTTTTTATTGCTTCCTAATCTAAAATATTTGACCATGGCTGTGGGTTGCTTACTAGTTCACAGGCCTGTGCTCCTTTTCAGCTGCCAGTACATGCAGCAATAGTCTTGTGTTTGCCCAGCTTCTATTCCTGTCAAAACTGGCAAGTTTCCTTTGACTTATTGTAGTAATAGCCTACAGATTTCCTAAGCAAGTTGCTCTCCACCTTGCTCTTGACTCAGTGCATTAAGCTGTAAAACTGGGAAAAAAAGTGAACTGTGTTTCTCTTGAAAAAGAAAATTGAAAGACCTTTTTCAAAAAAGCAGAGTAAAGTTCCTTAATGGACTTAGACTGCATTCTCTGCTATAAAATACCATTCTGGTTTTTTTATTGTTGCCATTTTTATTGAATAAGCAAAAAAGTAGTCCAGGCAAAAGGCCTCTAAAATGTCTTAAAATCTATATTAAAATCTACTTTTAATATTGCTTGAGTTCAAATTTAAAGTAGTTTGAGGCTTCTATCTGTTTTCCTTCCTTTCTTTTTAATTTATTTTTGTATTACTATTTTTTATGTCAGGAACAGGAGTCTCTATGTAAGGTATGAGCAGATAGGTTAGAGGTTTGTCATTCAACTACCCCATAACCCATCAAAGCAGCAAAATATTACAAATCAGTTCAGTGTCATTGATATTAGTAGCAGCAGAAGCTTAAACAACAAGATTCACCATTACACTAGCTAAAAGATCACACCTTGGATATATATCAGGTATCACAGGAATAAGAAGTAATTCAGAAAAGATGATCAGGTGATAGGTTTTTGGGGTCTTTTTAAAAATGACCTGGAAGGAGCTGATGACCAGCTGATAGTTTATAACTGAGAGAGGTTGTTTTGGTTGTGAGTCCAACACGTTCAGTCCTAGCACAAAATAAAGTGTAAGGTTTCATTTTTGCTCGAAGGCAGGCTGATTCAGTAGATAGATTTGCAGAGATGATTGCTTGGATTGTCTCTCAATGCTCCACTCAACTTTTAATAGCAGGTATAAAAATTTTATCTGATTTTCTACTTTACTCTTCTGAAATATTAACCATTGATAAATTATTAAACTAAATATAAAGTGTTACAAATGTATGTACATTTAGTAAAGAGGTCTGCTCAGGCAGGCTACATAATTGGACTGCTTCTGCCACACAAACAAACCAGCTCCTGTTCTCTTATCCTATTCTTTTCCTATGTCTGTTGGCCCAAGGATTTCCAAAGTAGTTTCATGCCTGTCTGGTGTTTTAGAATGCAATAGATGAAGTCTTGAACTCTTATTTCTGCCTTCTCTCAATTCATTGCTTTTCTCATCATCCCTTCCTCTTCTTTTCCCCATTTGTGAAGCCTGTGCAATCCCATACGGACTTTTACAAAACTTCACTAAATGTGCTTACTGGAAATGGGCTAATAAAACTGCTGATCATGCAGCTGGATCAGAAAACAACATGCTTGTTTGATCTCTTTTGCTTTAGAGGCTCTCAAACTCCATAAAATACTGCTCCTTCTTGGTCTGGAACTACAGATTATACCAAGATATTTATGCTCAATGCATCCAGAAGGTGGTACTTCTTCCTTATCCGGAGGATTTGAACTGTTTCTTTTGTCTGAAAACCTGTTCCAAATGGAAAGCTACAGCATATCCAAATGTTAGTATTTTTACACACTCTTTCAGGACTAGTGCAGTAACAAAGGTCAAGTTAGGGTTAAAATCACCAAGGCTGATGCTGTACATTTTAGAGCATCTCTGTGATACTACATCATTAATAGTGTTTATACTGCAGCAAAGTAGTATAAAATACTTCACCGTAACAAATAGTTCCTTAATTACATCAGACGTTTTGCTGTGCTGAGTTAGGGTCTAAGTTACTTTGAAAAGAATCCACCATACAACCAATTTTGTCTATTTCCTGTTCAAGTTGACAATGAAAAAAAATCAAGAAGTCCGAAATGAACAGCCAGTCTTATTGGAATATTCCATCATTCCTCAGAAGTTTCAGTGGCTCATTGAGTGATAAAAAGGAAGGAATAGGGAAGACAAGGAGAGTTAAACTGCTCTTTTTTCTCAAAAGATTCATATTAAGGGACCCTAAGATGTCTCTTCTCCCATTCTAAAGCAGTTTGGGGACTTTTTTGTTTTAAACTAGACTACATTCGTAATCTTTACTTGAGTACCTCTGTGATAATGACAGCAAAACCACCCCTACTCTTTTCTACCATGATAAATTTTTGTGTCTTGAGCTCTAGCTGAACTACATCCTTGATGGCCATGCCAGCCTAATATTTCTTGTTTTATGCATATGTAGAGAAAACATTGGAATAAAATACAGTGACTGTTCTTGTACCTTCATCTTCACTCTCTTTACCTTTATGACTACCCAAATCAAGTTATGCTCCCATAGATCATATTTGTAAAAACTCTTGTCATTCTCTGTCTACTTGCCTAGGTTCCCTTTAACTGGCCCATATCTTTGTGGAGGGAGGTGACACCACATTACCACAACCACGCAGCTCCCATGACCATGGAAAATGAAATCTCATTTAGAAGCCTGGCCATGAAAGGAGGAGGAACATGATGGGCCTGAATTGCAGCTCCTGAGCACTGTCCTGGTAAAGAAAAATGTTGACATTTCATGATCTAGAGATGTTTCTTCTTTGTTCCCTGAAATGCCAAAAATCCTACCATGAAGAGGAGAAAAAATTCCCATTTTCTAGTCATCACTTTTAAAAAGTCAAGGAAAGAGAAGAGAGAATGATTATTGTGCCAGCTCTTGGAGAAAACTGTGTGCACCAGGGAGCAAAACTTGCAGCTTTCTCAGATACTGTTTGTATTATGGACTTCAAAGACACATATTGCAAGTCATTTGAGGAAGAGACTAAATGCCACAGTGGGTATTATTTGGCCTCACATAATTCCAGTAGCTTCAGTACTATAAAGAAAAATGTCAAATCTAGCCCTAAGTATTTGAAACATGGTGAATTACCCTGGATATTAGCTGTATTAAGTTACTCTGAAAACATATGCCTTAACAAAAGTAATTAGCACTCATACCTTGTTCTACATTGGCAATGCACTTTGTGGATAAGAGCCTAACAGCAGCGTTGAGCAAACTCATGCAGGTTGTGCATTATCAGACTAGTGGTTTGTACCTCTTCAGGTTAAAGGGTTCAGAATAATGGAAGAAAATCCAGGTGTAATTTGTACAGCAGTTTTTCTCTAATATCAAATCGTTGCATGGTTAGCTGCATCCTCCACAAGCTAAATCACCCACGTTTGTAATTTCAAGTGCCATGAATCATTTGCAGTACCTATGTGTTTGTTTGCTTGATTTCAAGAATTATGGGGAGTTTCAGTATGAAAAATGTGGGAAGACAGATCAAGAAACCGGTAGCAAGAATCTGGTTAGATACCTTTTCTTTTCACATTCTTAAGATGGCATTTTCTAATTTGAGCCCATAGGCAGAAGGAAACTTGCACGTTAATGGGGACATGCTTGATCTCTACCTATCTTTTGTATACAATTATCTTTCCCCACCTTTTCTTAATACGAAAAGTAAGAGACAGAGATGCTGCCCTTCCCCGCATCTTGCCATCAATCATCCCCTTTTGTATGGCAGGACATCTAGTTTGAAAGCCTGGTTATCACAACAAAAATGCTCCTATGTAACTGTGATTGCTAAGCTAATTAAAATAAGATACAACTGGGCTGTGAACAGGCTGATGAGTGGCCAAAGCCAAATCTGAGTTATCTAAGTACAACCTTTGGAAATATGACTTACCCTTTCTGGTGTACAACAGTGCAAAATTACTTCTTGAGTCAATACTCATCTTTGCTGCTACAGCTCAGCTCAACTCTCTAAATGAAAAACAAAAATCCAAGGTTGCTCAGAGCTCAAGACATTCCCTGAGGAGGATATTGGACAATAACAGCATCAGCCAAAATAATCTAGGACTTTTTGCTATCAAAATAATTATTTCATTGATCTGCCATATAATGTATTTTCTGAAGCCTGTAAAACTAAATGAAAGTTAGTTATCTTTAATGTTCTGATAACTTAAAAAAAAACCTTCATGAGTGCTCTATATGTACACCAGATGTATATATTCATGTTTTGTTTTTCAGGAAGCAAAACAACTTTATTAACTGTTTACACAACGGAAGGAATATTCTCATTGATGCATAGGTATCCTGGGAAGCTTCTTCCCAAAATTCAATAATGTCACTATATTCAGGAAAGAATGGACATTTTTGGGGTAAGAAAATCTCTAGTGTCCAGAAAATCCTGAGAAGGATTTTATAAAACACAGAATTCTTGAGAGGGTTATAAAACCACATGCCTCAGGCTTTAACCAGCCTCTAACTACCAAAGGTTAAAGCAACTTTTGTGAGAAACCTCCTTCATAATTAACTAGTGTGGGGTTTCCCACACTGTATTTACAGGTTGCATCAGCCATTGCTGGAGACAAAATTTATGAACAATCTGGCATTACATCCTGCTCTGACAATACTAATTTTACAGTAGAAATTAGCACCCTTTATAAAAGAAGAGGTATCTTTTAACTGGGATGTCAAAAATAATTCTAATATGTTTAAAAGAATCACAATGATTTGATAATGTCTCTTATGTGCTAAGTTTCCTTGCTAATGCACATTGTTCGAGGTACCCACCTGACTTCTGTAGCAGAACAGAAGGTAGACACCAACCTGTCTCAGTATTAGCATTCAAAATACACCAGTTCTCAAATAAATTATTGTGGGGAGAGGACCACAGCAGGGTGCACATTTGGTAAGAATTCATGTATATTTTTTTTCATTGCATTACCTCCCTGGTGTGACATCCCTGGATATGCTTTTTTCCATCACCATGACATGCTATGTTTAAGTAATGCATTGTAAGTGAACCAAGTACATTACCATAAGGAAATCTTTCATAAAATCGTGTCAATGGGAATTAACATATTCCATTCAGACCAATCTCCCTGATGGAAAAGGGTGCTTGGAATTAGCAGAGATTGTCTAGTTCCATGGATAATTTATCAGTGCCACCAGCTGATCTCTAGAAAAGGCTTAAAAATAACAAAAGACAACTAATCCATTTTCAAAAAAATAAATGTGCTTCAAAAACTCATTGGTGCTTCTCCCATTAAAAAGCTTACCCTGTTGCATTCCATCTATGGCTTTAGACTATTCTTCACACCGTTTGCATGAAGAAGCTTACAGCTCTCCCCAGGCAGAGAGCGGATTACAAATGTTCGTAAGTCAATAGCCTTCGCATTTTAAAGTATTTTCTTATTAAAGGCTACTTTAGAAAGCTCAGACTCAAAACCTTGCTATTCCTGTTTGACAAGAAAACCTTGACAGTTTCCTAATGCTCTGTATAAAAATGCTGCTTTACATTTCTTCAACATTTTCCCTCCTAGGATCTCGAGGTGCATTGCATAATTAACATAACTTTAATGTGTATCCCTGGAAACATCCCTTTGCAATACAGAACTCTTTACATCACCTTCTTGCAAGAAGAGGTCACAAAGTTAGCATCCAAAGGCGAACAGTTCAAGGGTTAGATTCCTACTTATGGGAAGGGATTTTTGATAGATCATTGTTGGACTTGATACATTAGCTGATATTGTTAGGGCTGAAGGACTTTCCAAGGGCACATTTTCCAACCTTCACAACAGTGCAAGAGCATGCCCAGTGAATATCTAAGCTCATAATCTCATGGGTACAGCCCCTAAACTCAGCCTTTCTGCATCCATCTGCAATAGATGTTGTTCTGTCTTTGCTCGCATCTCAAAGAAGGAAAAGGCAACATGATCCTGCTGTCTATACATCCTACAGTGTGTCCTTCCTCCCTTGGAACTCTGAATCTATGAAAAATTTTAAGCAATTATGACATGGCAAAAGAGGCCTCACAGGTGTGTCAAAGAATTTTATGAGGGGAAAAAAAAATATGGGTCTCAGCACTAAATTTATTATTGTAGTAGATATCTAGGTATCCAAGACACAAATCTACAATGCTCTTCATTAGCCAGAATGCTCATGGGCCAGTTTATTAGACCATGACTGGTAAAGCAGTTCAAATTCCAACACAGATGGGTAGAAATATATAGGACTAATAGCAAAATAACATTGAGGTGATTGTCCCTTTCTCTTAATTCTCACTAAAGGCTGTAGCACAACGACTATTCTACATAAGAAAAAAAGTGTTTAACAAATACAGTAAAAATCCTAGGTGCAAATAATCTGTTGCAGAGCCAGATGAAATACTTCATTTTACTGGCTTGCAAGCTATAGCTATAACCAAAAGTTGATCCCTTTTTTTTTTATAGGAACTGACAGGCTGATTTGGAAAATAGGGGGGAAAGCTTAAAATCAAAAACCAGCAAGATTTAACAAAATCTTGGGCCTGATCCACCAGTAAATATTAGATAAAAAGAATTAGATGATCCAATGGGGCAGAAGGTAGATTATATATTTTATAGGTGATGATTTTTTCTGTATTGACTCTGGCCTAACAGAAACATGCTGGTTTTATAGGATTACAAGACAGGAAAACAATGAGATTCTGATAAGCAGTCTCTGTAAATAAGATTGTTGTCCTTGGATCATATAGATAGGTTAAAAGAGTGTACAATATTAGTCTTAACAATCCTCATTGTTTCCCAAATGAAGTCATTGGTGCATTGATTTTTCTACAGATTCCTTCCTAAATATTAAGATCCAGGAAAAAAGAAATGGAAGTCGATCATTTGTTTCATTCTCTGAAAGAGCTAGGTGTATTTTCAAGCCTTCCTACAGACCATTCTCTGGTCTGCTTGGAATACTTTTATCAGTTCATTGTTTCACTTGCTGGGGACATGATTTTCTACCACAAGAGTTAAATCAATACCATTTTATAAATTGTATCAGTGTAAAAGTTCTTTGTAGCTGGATAGTATATTGCCCTTTCTGGACAGACATAAGATAGATTATTACAGGTACCCTAACACAGATATACATGACTCTGCTCTTATGGTGCTGTGCCATTTTTATTATACTAGAATTTTGAAAGCAACTTCATTTTTGTGCTATAAAAAGCTCTTCTACTGTTATTTAGTAGTTGTGCTTCAGTTTTTTCTCCTTAGAGTGAAGATGACTCTAATTTTGTTCTACCCAGTGCATGTCATGTCCAAATATACAATTTCTTCAGGTCAGAGTGTTTGATATAAAGTGAGCATGTGCGTGCATATGTGTGTGTGTACATATATATACACACACACATTCTGAGCTGAGCATCTGGGTATAGAGATAACTGAGAGATAACTGCTTAGGAAAAGCTGGTGACGGAATGTACTGGCCTCTGCCACAATTAACATCTTCAAAGCAATTTGGAAATAAACCAAAAAGATGCACCTCGGATTAACCAACACTCACAGGTTCCATGTAAAATTTACTGAATGAAACATGAATATCTAAGAAACACTCAAACAAACTGTAGGTAACTGTAATGGAAACTAGTGTGTGATTCGGATCTTATTTAATTAGGGTCACTTAGCAATATTATCATAGAATCATAGAATGGTTTCGGTTGGAAAGGACCTTAAAGATCACCCAGTTCCAACCCTCTGCCATGGGCAGGGACACCTCCCACCAGACCAGGCTGCCCAAGGTCCATCCAACCTGCCCTTGAACACTTCCAGGGACGGGGCAGCCACAGCTTCTCTGAGCAACTTGTGCCAGTGCCTCATCACCCTCATCGTGAAGAATTTCATCCTAATGTCTAATCTAAATCTTCCCCCTTCCAATTTATAGCCATTCCCCCTAGCCCTAACACTACATTACTTCATAAAAAGTCCCTTCCCAGCCTTCTTGTACCCCTCTTCAGATACTGGAAGTTTGCTACAAGGTCTCCCCAGAGCCTTCTCTTTTCCAGGCTGAACAACCCCAACTCTCTCAGCCTGTCCTCATGTGGGAGGATAATAGAATTGATACTAGGGGAAACCTTAATCATAATCTAGCTATACCTAAACAGACATAGAAGCAAAGAGATATGGATATAGATATAGGTATGGATATTGACATGGGTGTAGATTAGATATAGATGGAGATTGGATATCCATATAGATGATATAGATTATATATAGATAGAAGAAGGTGAACATGTTTAAATATTGAAAGCCCAAATACTGAGTAGGAATCTGAGTCTCAGAGTCTCCATCTATAGCACAGGGAGCCATCACAGGAAAGCCCAGCAGGGCAGCCTCCAGAGGTCAAGCGAGTCAATTCAAACTGCTTCAAAAAATGTCAGCTACATGGCTACTGTTCTACCTTAGCTTTCTAACACTGGCATAAGTGACTTTGTAGCACTTGCATAGCTGAGGATGTGCAAAGGGGAATGAGACTCTTGATTGGCTCAGTAATTGAGTTTGTCTGCTTTGGAAGATTGTTAATTATTAACCTCTTAACTGAGTCACCCTCATGAGCAGCTAGCTTATCAGACCAGATTAGCAGACAGGCTGGTGAGAAAAGAAACTGTCTTTACTCCTCAGTTTCATCTTTATTTGGCAATTTCTCCTTTAAAAACTTCTAGCAACTGATTATAGTATTTATTCTATTTAATAGTTGATTGCACAGCACCTGGTCTCTCGATGCTGGCCTAATCCATCCATGCCATAGTTTTTTTTTACTGCAGCCAATACTGGACTATCTTTATTTATCACAGCCATTCTCACTACCTCTCCTAAGGATGCCATATCAATTAAGTAATCATCCTGATTAACCGCATCCCAAGATAACAAGAAATGCCTTGTTCTGACTATATTTTTTAGCTGTTTATATTGGGTTTAGCAATAACAGTTAGTTGCTGCACAGAGAAGCTGCTGTATTAGGATGGGCTTTCAGTGGTGACAAGTAACTTCCACCAACTCTGCACCTTTTTCTCATTACTTTGCTCATCCCTCCAGGCTCTGTTCCCCTCAGGAGGTGTGGAGCAGAACAGCCACGCACACAGTGCAGGACTCACTCTGCTGCCTACTGCACCGATGGGCTGAAGGAACCAACCTCCCAGAGGCAATAATGGACAGGGGAGTGGCTGTGTGGGCACCAGAGAAGGGGTCTGTGATGTCCTCAGCAGGTTCCCAACTGGCCCTCAGCTCATTTTGGTATTTCCAAATTTCCCCTGAAACTTTCCTTGGAACTCAAAAAAGGCACTGAGGAACAACCCAGTGAATCACCAGAGTTTTTATGCCAAATTACTGACCTTGCTCCTGCAATTCAAACTCCAGGTCAGTGTTGAAGAGTTGGGAAGGGAAAGTGGGGTGGGAAGAGAGCAGAAGGGGAGATCCTAGGGTGGAGTTTTCTTCTGTTGGGCAAGCATTCTTCTGTCTCTGCCAGGGAAAGCAGATTGGAAATTCAAGCCTGATCCAGGACCTCTTCTACAAAGTTTCACTTTACAAATAAAAGCAAATAAATGTATAAACTGTATAAACTCTAGAAGAAAAATTACAGCCATCAAAACATCCATAGAGCAACACATACTCACACACAAATCTGAGGACATATAAAATTACAGCATAAAACATTTTCCAAAGAAGTTCTCTTTAATTGGCACAAGGTGTTGAATTATGCAGAACAGATCTCATCAGAGATTTGGTTTTAATATAAAGTTAATTACTTTATCTTGGTTTGCATGAGGAAGCACAATACTTTTTGCACTGACTCTTTGTATCAGACAGCTACTATCCGTGTTACTCTGTTCATGTAATAAAAATCAAATTGCATCAAT
Organism: Phaenicophaeus curvirostris; assembly: GCF_032191515.1. Lineage (NCBI taxonomy): Eukaryota > Metazoa > Chordata > Aves > Cuculiformes > Cuculidae > Phaenicophaeus > Phaenicophaeus curvirostris. The sequence goes on from NC_091398.1 coordinate 28,535,865, forward strand.
TCCTTAACAAAGCACAGCAGAGGCTTCCCTTAATAGAATCCTTATTAGAGAATCAGATACAGCTATCTCCAAAGAAAGGATTTTTAAAAGGTACTGGGATTTCTCTGTAGTTTATTAGATTAAGCAACGCTGGAATTAGCTGCTGGGATATGTCAGCTTGGAATAAGAACTGCTAGGTAGAAGCGAAGGCAATTAGGATACCCTCTGCTGTTGACATGACTCAATGGAAATTTTTGATTTTATGAGACAAGCTAGAGAGGTGAGAGGGGCAGAAGCACTGCCAGTAGATGTCTTCACTCTTCTATTGATATGCATATAGAGTCTTTCATTCACACTCCAGTTTCATTCCCAAGCAAGGCCAGGTTTGCAACCCAAAATCCATTCCACTCGACAAACAATTTCCAAAGCCACAGCATGGGGAACACAGGGAAACTGGGGACTCAGGAGATTCTGCCATGGTGGGATTTGGCTTAACTTCCTTCTTGTGCCCCGAAACAAGGAACATCTTAACAGGCCCAATCTGGGCTTGAGAATTTGTGAGGAAGCAAGTGAATTTTCCATGCCTTTGTTTCTGAGTACAGTTTGCACAGGCTTATTCCTAGCCTGAAATGGTATTCGCTTTGTGCCCTGAAGCATGAGGATTGATAGCCCTTGTCATTTGATCCCAGCTAGTGTAACTGTCGTTATCTTAGCAAAGCACACCCCATTGCCACTGGACTCCTCTAGAGAACAATTAGCAGATCTCGGCAGCTGAAATAATGACAGCAGGGCAGTGGCAGCATGGCTGCAGTTGGGCTGTGTGAGAAACCGACCCTGAGTACATCTCAAAGCAGCTCTCCACATCTCCCCAAACCATGGCTGGTGACTCCTGTACAGGCTGGAGGTTGGCAGGGTGTTTAGAGACAACTGTCAGGGTTAGCCAACCAGCAGTCATTGCAAACCGTTACTGGTAACTTGAGCACTTCAGGGATTCAGATTCTGGAAATCCTAGTTCATAATATTTTAAATTACTGGTGCCAGGCCCTCTAGACACCACTGCTTATGGAATTCTTGGCCACTGCTTTTACTTTATCAGTCTACAGTAGCCGTGCAGCGTTCACTATCTATTCCAAGCTCATGCCCAGACTGATGCTGACTAAAATTTCAGACAGCTCCATGCTACTCAGGGTTACCCTTCCCCCTGCCACATCCTCTCATTCCCACCTTCAAGAGCTGCTGAACTGGGAAAAGTGAAATCACTTCTAAAACATATCCTGCTTCTTTGGAGTTATACTTTTCTCTCCTGGCATGCTGCTATGCAAAAGGCTTTTACAGACTGGTATTCCAAAGGGAAACTAATTTCCCTCCTTCCTCTCTGGCTGCTTTAGTAGCACATGGACAACATCTGAAATGTGGAGGAGCTTAAAGGCCAACAAGGCAGCTGTGTAAGGGCTCGAAGATTCAGAGAGGGAAGGGACAGCCAAAGGAAAGGAGTAGGAGCAAAGGCATTTCTTGTCAAAGCTAGGAGTGTTTTGAAAATTGCATTGCCCCGGCCTGCTGTGGAGCTGGGTCAGAGTGCACCAAGGAGAAACTGCAGGAAGATACACATTCCCATATGCCTCTTCTTCCTTGTCTTCATTCCCCAGAAAGGCAAAAGGACTGTTCCTCTTCTTGTGGATCTACCAAAACCAAGGCAGAAGCAACTACTGGTACCTGGCTGTGACAACATCAGGGAGATGCACCAAGGTTGATGCTGAACTCAGAACTGCATCAGCTGCCAGATCCAAAAAAAAGAGGTAGGATGCAGTTCAGCAGCACTTTTCTAGATTTGTTCCCTCTAACATGAGATGTCTAACTGAACTGTCACCCTCACAACCTGCTATCATCTGTGGGCACAGATGGGGCCTTCCACAGAGTGGTGGTGTCTTATGTGGGCTGAATCACACTCTGAAAAATCCTAATTTCTGAGACCGTTCTGGATGCAACAGTCTCTGTATATACCAGAATCTCTGGTGACTCTGCTGCTATCTTAGACTGAACAAAAAATCACAGAATCACAGAATCACAGAATAACCAGGTTGGAAGAGATCCACCGGATCATCGAGTCCAACCGTTCCTATCAAACACTAAACCATGTCCCTCAGCACCTCATCCACCCATGCCTTAAACACCTCCAGGGAAGGTGACTCAACCACCTCCCTGGGCAGCCTCTGCCAGTGACCAATGACCCTTTCTGTAAAGAATTTTTTCCTAACGTCCAGCCTAAACCTCCCCTGGCGGAGCTTGAGGCCATTCCCTCTTGTCCTGTCCCCTGTCACTTGGGAGAAGAGGCCAGCACCCTCCTCTCTACAACGTCCTTTCAGGTAGTTGTAGAGAGCAATGAGGTCTCCCCTCAGCCTCCTCTTCTCCAGGCTAAACAACCCCAGCTCTCTTAGCCGCTCCTCATAAGGCCTGTTCTCCAGCCCCTTCACCAGCTTTGTTGCTCTTCTCTGGACTCGCTCCAGAGCCTCAACATCCTTCTTGTGGTGAGGGGCCCAGAACTGAACACAGGATTCGAGGAGCGGTCTCACCAGTGCCGAGTACAGAGGGAGGATAACCTCCCATAGCAGTGGGTGCAAATATACAAGTCTAATGAACCATTTTACCAGCATATGCTGCTTTTTAAGTTAAAAGCTACTTGAAATGATTTTAACAAGCATTAGCTGTTAAATATGAGTATCTTATAAAGCATGTTCTAAAATGGCCCACAGGACAACAGCAACATGACTTCTGGATGGCTCCAGTATCAACCCATTTGCAGTTTGCATTGCTGGGACAGGACATCTGGTCCTGGACTGTGAACATACTCACCTCAGGCAAGTGCCAGGAAAAAGTGCAAAGTGCTCGCCGCCAGCTTGCAGAAGCATTTGAAGACAGGAGGCAAGTTTAAGTGGAGTTTGGCATCCCATGGGGTAAACTTTTCCTGACAGCCAAAGCAATGATATTGAGCACTGTCATTCTCTGCTGTGCACATCTTTGCCTGACCTTATCCTGGATGCATCCCCTTTGACTTACTTCTTTAAAGAGCCTAATAGATTTTCTTTAGCTTGAGGCAGAGCAAACCTCTGCTGGATTGAACTAATGTAGAAGTATTAGAAAAGATTGGTGCTGGGAATTTTTTTCCCACTTCCCCTTGCTTGCACGATAGGAAGAAAATGTATGACCTAAATCTGCCAAGCACCTTCAAAGAGAAGGAAGAAACACATGTGGAAAAGCATTAGAAAGCCACCCAACTCCCTTTAATTATGATGAGAATGCCAACATTGCTAAATGAATAGAAAATAAACGGAATAAGTATTAAATTATTATGGTTTCCTTCACATATTTCTTTTCATCTATTCACCAGCAGATAGTTTTACAACATAAATAAATCTTTTCAGATGTAAACAAGCCTCCAGCACGTACTGCTGGAGTTGGCGGTGGGGCTGTTGGCTGCTGGGTGGGGAGGGAAACTGCAATCTCCAGCACCCCCTGCAGCATCCTTGCCAAAAGACAGTCGAGGAGCCGGCATCGCAAGGAGAGGAGCACAAAGCCAACTCTGGTAATGAATATTTCCAGGATTTAAAACAGTAAAATGCACCTACATGCAGGGTTTCATACTACCAGGTTTTATTGTTTCTTGTTTTCACTCCCACACAGAGGAAAACTTGTTTTAAAATGACAAATAGTGGGAAATACAATTTCTGTCAGAGCTCATGCTCCCCAGTGGAGCCTTTCTGCTCCCGGCAGCCACGGTGTGAGTGGTCTGTGGAAGGGGACAGAACCTTGTAGGGAAAGTACATAATATTTGAGAAGAAAAAACATCCAGAGCTTTTGAGTAACTTTAAACTATTCCCATGGCTGGGTGCAGAGTGACCACTGCATTGTTTTCCACCGGTCTGTTCCCTCACAACCAGACACACAGCAGCAGGTGCCCCATGCACAGAAATGGCAGCATGGGGACACTCCCTGACCCTGCACAAAGCTCTGCAGCCTCACTAAGCACCATGCAGAGCTGCACAGCTTCATACCAGCTGGCTCCGTCTCATGGTAATGTCTAGCAAAGAGATGCTCCCCGGTTTGATTTGTCCTTCTTTGGGATCCAGGCTACCTAGTGGCAGAGCTGCTGGCTGCCAGTGGCTCCCTTTGTTTTGCTGAAGTGCAAATGTGAATTTTGACATATTTGTCTCAGAATAGTATGGTCTGAGTTTGCTTTTTCCAAGTACAAGAGAAAAGAAAACCCACAAATTTTTCTTTTCCTTGCCAGTTTGTTTCCCAGGCAGATTCTGCGCAAATTTAATTTGGCTCATTCCCACAGGCCTCCCTGGTGACAATTACACAACCAGAGCCCTCCCGCACGGGGCTTTCATGCAGCTTTGACATGCACGTGGGAAGAGGAATGCGTATATCATATTTATATCCTCCTTCTTTGCATCCCTTTGCTTCTGAGAGCCACGTGCCCTCCTACCTCTGCCCTGCAGTGTCCAGCCCTTCCTTCCCACCCCTTCTTTTAAGTGCCTAATGTGACTTTTCTCCTTTGCCCTGTCCTCTTGTCAAGTCACCCTCCTGCAGAGCAGCTGCTGTTAGAGCAGATGTAAAACGGTTCAGTAACACTCACTAATATTAGCTTTGACACCAGCATAGAGAGGAAATAAAATCTTTTCGGGGGGGGAGAGGTACAAATTACTTAATGCAGGAGATCAGAGCAGCATCCATGATAATGCTGGAAGAGACCTGATTTAGTAACTCTTTGAATATAGCACACGTGGAAAGCAGAATGACTCTTCCCCCCAACAGTCAGACTACAGTTTACTCCATCTCACTCTTCATAGCCTGTGGTGAATTCTCCCCATCTTTGGAGGACTCTGGTCATTAATCTAAAATATGCTACTAGTCCATCAAAAAGCCATCTCTGAGGGTCTGGGCTGGGAGGTGAGATGCTTCACAAGATGGGTTTTCCATGGCAATTACAGCAGGCGGTAGCGGAAAGGTGGCTGGGGCATGATGAGAGGGAGTGGCTGCTTACTGATGTTTAAGAAGACACAGGTCAGAGGACATGAAGTGGGGTGGCAAGCATCACCCAAGCATGACTGATCTCCTTCATTTCTGTGTTTGGCATATGGCATGCAACAGTCTGGCTGCCATGGAGAGAGGTTTGCAGTGAATAGTGAAGCTGAATGGAGTATTTGGAGCTGACTTGAAAAGTCTCAGCCTCCTCCTGGGGCAAAGAAGAGCTGCTAAGGGTTATGTGTTTTGCTCAACAGTCAAATCCCCTCTGTGCTCTGTACAGTGGAGCCTTCAGCTCCAAAACCCTTGTTCCCAACATCTCTGGTTCCAGCCCAGACAAAAGAAGGATGCAGGGCCAAAGACATTGTACAGAGTTTGAGGATTTTGAAACCCTTCTGCCCACAAGAGTGTCCCATCTTCTGCTGCTCTGGTATGCCTCCTTCCCAGAGTAATGGATTTACTCTGCCCTGAATGACTTCTCCAAGGCAGTCATTTGGCCAGTGGTTTATGACAGCCTGAGATACAGGGGAATCATCTCATTCACATACTGCATGCAGAGATCCAGGTTTTCGATGTGCACCAGCCCCAGTAGAAGATTTTTTCCTCCCTCTGAAATCTTACGTACAAGAGGGACTTGACACGGATGGGATGACCTAGTATGCAAATGATTATGTTCCTGACCTGGAAACTCCTCTTGTTTCTCCTTTGTTCTGCTTTTGGGATGAAAGCACTGAAAGCATTTCAGCAAAGTCAGTACCAGTTTCCCTGGTGGGAAATACCTTCAAAGGGTCCCTTTTGCTTGTGCTGCAAGGCTGAATGCAGCTCAAGAAACAAAGACATTTGGCCAAATTCAGGAGCTGCATCCATTGACACAACCAATAATTGGCCCATTGCCCCTCTGACTAGCTCTAATGAAAATCTCTGCTGGCCAAGGGAGTGTTGATCTGTTAATCACCAGAGCATGTACCAGCCTCAATTGTTAGCTGATTCTGCGGACAATTTCTGCTCAGGTTATGGATCGACGCTGCATGTGCAATGTAGACTATTATATTCAGACAGAAAGAAAATAATGAATTCAGCACACAGAAGCAAGAAACTAAACTGTTTAGATAACCTTAGGCTTTTTCTACTAAGAAAATCAATACAGTTAGAAGCTCAGAAACTACCCACATTGCCAGCAACTCAGGCTACAGAGCAACAGAGAACCCAATGTAAATGACCAAAACAGTTTAGTTACCATTTTTTTGCTTATATTACCTTTACATATATGTGCTTCCCTGTAGTTTAAACCTATCTCATAAGGTACCTTTGCCTGTAAAGTTTAATTTTCTTTTTTTTTTATCAAAATCTTGTCTCACAGTCTCGCATATCGGGAACGCTACAGCTCTGTGAGTTCTTGTCTCTTTTGATTGTATCTGTTATTAGTCTGTAAAAACCTGGCATGGAAAAGACTGTGTCAACTTGAAGTTTCCCAGCGTGGGTAGTTTATTCTCTGTATTCCATTCACACATTCAGTGTCCTTACCCAGACAACCAACATGGGTGCTAATTAGCAGCTACACTCCTCCTGGCAGGTTGTGTGGGCACCCATCAAGTAGCACCTGACATGAATTTATTTTGCATCACCAATTAACTGCTTTGTCATTTGCATTGCAATAGCACCATCAAGTCCCAGCTAGTGCTGGAACCCCAGCACACAGAAGGAGAAGCATTCCCAGCAGTGTGAAAAATGTAATCAGGTGTGTGGGCATTAAGAGTCCATAATGACCCCAAGCAGCCTCACCTGGGACCCACACCTACACCCTTCCCCTGGGCCCAAGCTCTCTATTTAAGCTCAGGAGAGGGTTTTGCTCTTTTTTCACTCTGTGTTGTGGGTGTAGGTGTCTTTAGTCCTGCTGCAGTGTTTGTTTTCTGGATGAATATGGCCTTTTGCTGTAGTTGGCTTGTCTCCAGCCCTGTCTTGTGGGTAAACCTTGGACTAATTCTGTCTCTTTTTACTCTTGGGTGGATTACTTGGATAACCTCTGGAACTCATTCATTGCCTTACTTTTTCTGGGACTGCTGGTGGACCCTGTTACCGCCCTTGCTGTGGTCTTTTTCGGCTCCTAGCTTGCTTTCTGTTGTTAACCAGCCCTGCTCCCCACAGAGAGAAGGGGGGAAGTAAGGCTGTCTGTAGGAGCACAGGGAGCACTGGAGGAACTGCCACTAAGGAGTGAGGGCATGAGGAATGAAGCCTGGTTTTGTGTGCCTGCAGCAAGGAAGAGATGTATTCAGCAGTCATCATCCAATAGTATGGCCAGAAGGAAATTGTGGGACCATCCTGTGACTTTCTCATATTTCAGGTAAGCATTGAAGGAGAAGAAAGTGTGTACACGTCTATCTCTTACTCCAGCTGTCAGGGCAGGTAGTCAAGGATAGCAGTGGGCTGCACTTGCTATGGCTTCACCTTTGGTTCTTGTCTAATAACCTTCTCACTGCAACACATTTGGCCATCCTATCACTTTCACAGTGGAGTCCCAAGCAAGAGCTCTAAAACCCCTAACCTAGGGCCACCTATGAAGTTGTTAGAATATTAACACTAGCCTAGCTGAATTGACTTTTCATATTCTCAGCCTGTGAGGCCAGGTACATGCTCCTGTTATTTGTATAGTCATTCCTACCTGGTATAAGGCCGCACCATGTTCTCTTTAGTATTGCAAATGTGCCCTTAAGTGTGTGCTGACATTCAGAAATAGTTCTGATTAAAGGAGGAAGAAAAACTCTGTAACAAAGAGTTCTTTTTAAGTAAATAATAAAGGATTTCAGTCTTTGGAGGCAGTTTGTTCCCTGCATGTTTTAAAGTTTATGCTGCAGAGAGATTATGCCACTTACTGCAAACTGCGTTCCTTTTATTTTTTTTTATCTTGGGAAGGGACTACAGATAGAAGTACTCTAAAAGAATTATCTACAGGCACTGAAGAATTAGGAAATGGTATTTCATCTCTTTTTGCATACTTTATATGTCAAATGGTCCTTGTCAGACTTTCTGAGCATCAGAGACTGTAGCAGACACTATGCTTTAGACATAAGGAGAGCCAGCTGGCCTGGACCATAAGCCAGTGCCTTTCTTCAGTGCTGCTGAGCCATCTATATCCCCTGTGTGAACAGCAGGTTTGTGGAAGTCAAACTCTTGTTCTCCTAACAAAGCTCAGAGAAGCGAGTTCAAATCCCTTGTGGAGGCTTCTCATACTTGTCTTGCTGTGCTGCCTGCCTGGAGCCTGCACAGAGCTGTGTCAGTCCAGGTGGAAATACTGAGCGAAACAGCTCTGCATGCTACAGGGATTAAAACCTTAGGAAATTTTTACTGAGAAGGAAACCTCAGATTTTGCCCTGGGGACCAGAGATGTGCATACTGAAGTGCTGGATGACATTATAATCTATAAAACTCATGCTAAAGGGTGTTTCTCTGTAAAGAATGAGATGATGCTAAACAGTGGGAGATTAATCACTCCTCCTCCCCTTTCCTCCCACTTACATTAGGTTCATTAGGTCTCAGGAAGGTTTTAATTCTGTCCCTTCCATGTATATGTGGAAAAAAATTGACAAGAGTTTCACCTGGCTGTTGACTAGGTTGTGTTAAGATCTGTATCAAAATCAGCACTCATTAGTCTAAAATAGCAAAGAAATGGTGCATTCTGCTGGGAGAGGAGAGTATTTATCAAGTTAAGAGGCTTTTATGGGGCGTTATCTTGTCAGCTATATACACAGCTTTTGCTTCCTTCCATGTACATGTGTAAGCAAGCTACAAGGAAAACTGGTGCCCTGGAGCACCCCTCTCATTTGAGTGATTACAGCTTTGTGTCCTGGACTGTTTCCATCAAGGGGGATTTCCATCACAGGAGCTTTGGGTTGAGAATTTCAAAACCAAGGTGATTAGCATTGGAATAATGTCTCACTCCAATGCAAAGCCCCTAAGACTAGCCCGGATTGGATTACTCAGTCAGTGAGTAGTACAGTGGCAGCACTGTTAAACTCCATGGCTGATCATGTGTTGAGGAGGAAAGAGAAGGGAGGAGGTCCAGGAGATGGGGGAGGATGGAAAAAGCTTGCTGCTCAGGGTGGCAGGTGAATCCACACTTAGCCTGTCACACATTTCCTGGTACCTGTACTTGACAGGTATGAGACTCTGAAATTAGATGGGCAAACAGCTGATGATGCAGGCATAGGGTTTCTGTGATGAAGGGGTCATTTAGGCAGTCAGCCCCCTGCAGCACCACCACTTGTGTAAAGACAAAAGGAAGGGTAGTTGTCATAGGTGACCCCTTTCTGAGGGGATCGCAAGGTCTGATATGCCAACTAGACCAAACCCACAGGGATATCTGCTGTCTCTCTGGGGCCAGGCTAGGAGATATAACCAGAAAACTCCCTAGTTTGGTAAAGCCCTCAGACTGTTACCTGCTAGTGGGTTTTCATGTAGGCAGTGAAGAGATAGCAAAGAAGAAATCCTGGAGGTTCTGATCAATGGCAATGGTGATTGTCCTGCTCTACTCTATTCTGCACTGGTGCAGCCCCATATCAAGTATTGTGTGCAGCTTTGGGTGCCACAGTATAAAATGGATATCAAACTACTGGATAGTGTCCAGATGAGGGCCGGCCACAAAGTTGGTGAAGGTCTTAGAATCGTATGAGGAGTAGCTAAAGTCGCTTGGTTGAGTCAGCCTAGAGAAGAGACTGATGGGAGACCTCATTGCAGTTTACAGCTTCCTCACAAGGGAGGGAGGAGGAGCAGATGCTGATCTCTTCTCTCTGGTGCCCAATGATAGGACCCAAGGGAATGGCAGGAAGATGTGCCAGGGGAGGTTTATGTTGCATCTTGGGAAAAGGCTGTACACATAGAGGGTAGTGGAGCATTGGAACAGGTTCCCGGGGGAAGTAGTCATGACACCAAGCCTAACGATATTCAAGAAACTTTTGGGCAATGTCCTCAGGTGCATGGTGTGAATTTTGGGGTTGCGCTGTGAAGGGAGAGGAGTTAGAGTAGATGATCCTTGTGTGTCCCTTCTAATTCGTGTTGTTTTGTGACTCTGATTACTCCAATCTCAGCCCAATTTGTGCCTGTAATTAGTCTATGTGATGCTGCTAGGGACTGGGCATTCATCCTCAGTCATATATTGATCAGATTTTTATGGTAAATGTTCCTGGGAACTTATTTTTGTCAAGAAGATGTTGGATGGTGTCTGCTTTTTATAGGCCAAAAGTGGAATTAATCTGCTGGTGCTGCAAATTACATTAATCTGTGCAGAGAATGGGGAGAATAATATGGGGCTTAGGTTATCAAATTAACTGAACTAAAAATAGAGGAGGAAACAGATTTGACTTAAATGTTTGAACAGAGACAAAAATTAAAGGCTGAAAACTTCAAAGGGGAAAAAATTCAATGAAAACCTTTCTCTATATCTACCAAGTGTGTTTTAAAAATACTAATAGATTTTTATTCCTAATTTACAGCTTTTGGTTCTTGTGTTTTGGAAAAAAAAAAGAGGAACTGATCTTTCCTCTACTTATGAAGCCAGTCACCAAAACTCAGCCTTTCCTCTGCAGATTAAATCAACAAGAAGCAATATTTCACTCTGCCTATTAAGAAGGCAATTCCACTAGTAACTTCTTCCACAGGGTGGGAGGGTGAAGTGAGCTTTAAACACTCCATCTTCTTTTGATGAAAGAAGCTGTTGAAGTGTATTACAAGCTATTACCAAGTTTACAAAAATGATTCACTCTGGAGTTATGGTATTTTATGCCAACTTTCATCTTAGACTAAACTTTTATAGCCAGGATATAAACTCCTGAATATAGAGTCTTTGTAACAGAAAACTTGGCTGACTATATAGGGTCAAGAGGAGCAGTGGTATAATACAATTTATAGCCTGCTCAGCCTGGATTTACCCTTCATCACAGTCCAATATCAGGAGCAGATGTTACAGTGACAGTCCTCCCTTTTTGTTGCTGTGTGAAAACAACACATAATATACCCCTAAAACAGAACCGATGTTTCCTTAATAGGAGAGCAGGGATAGCTCATGCTTCCCAAAAGTATTTTTACAAGCATAGCTTTTTCAGCAGCAACATCTTGGGTACATTCAAGCCCCTTCAAAAACATTGTCATTGAAAATAAATCACCTGGTTTTGACCTGTGAAACTAGAAACTGGAAGCACAGAAAAATCAAAGGCTGACCTCTCTTGAGACACAGGCCAAGCTATGGGGCCTCCAGAAGATGCTGGGAAGGGAAAGCCTATTTTAGAGACTGAAGACAAGGCATTTACCATTGATGCAATGTAGTCAGAGAGGGAACCAGGAGGAATCTGATCAAAGCAGGGCCACCAGAATAGATAATGTTGCTTTCTTTGATTTGCCTAAACAGATAAATCATATCTGCGTTCAACTGCAAGAATACAGCAGTGCAGCAGTTTCTCAGCACCCAACTCAACCAGTTCAGTGGCAGCTACATCAACTGAATGCCACTTGAATGGGAACTTTTTCTGTAGATCATAATGTGAATGTAACAGATAAAGATGTTCAACCTTTCTACTGCCCCTTGTGACCCTCTGCCCCCTTTATTTTTGCTTTGCTAGCAGAACAGAAATGATGGCTTGCCATAAGGCATTTAAATACTTATAAAAATACTTTGTTTTGAAACCCTGAGCTTCTTTGGGGGAAAAGCTGATTTATGGTAAAGTTTAGGTCCAGTCTGACAGAGCTTGTCCACTAGGACTGAAAAGTTTTTATTTGTCTTTATTCTGTGCTTGTTCAGTCAGCTCTAGGGAGGGAGGATTCAAACACAAACCTCCCAGGCATTACTGGAAATCAAATAATGATATAGGGAAAGTCTCCCATTAGTTTTTCAAAACCTAATTATTTGGGACTGTCTACAGAAAATCATGTATGCAGTTTCTTCTTTATTTTTTTTTGTTGCTGTGTCAAATTCTGCAATGTTGAGGGAAGACCAGTCTCCATGCACCACCTCTTTGTGGGTGGATAGATCCCTTCAAGGCTTCAGAAACATGTCTCTTGCCTGTAACTCTGAGGAGAGGACAATATTGATAATGTTAGCAAAGAAATCCATTCCAGAGTGAGACTGAAGCTTTCTAGTGATTTTGTCTGTGCCCATTATTGCAGTATAACTGCTTAGTTGCTGGTGCTCTGTATTATCACCACTGTTAGTGGGGAAAATAATGACATTTAAAGTGTTTTAAATACATTCCACTCTTTAATTAGCTGTTGTCTGCAAGGAGTGCTATGAGCTACATGTGAAGCCTGGCTGAGGGTTATTGCTTGTAACTTCATACTTTTGTGCAGGTTCACTGGTGTTTCCCATTGGTGTTCCTGGCCTTGAGGGTGCCAGACAGCGCATGGATGTTGGTGTCTGTTAGAGGAGGTCAGTGACCTGAGGTGGAAGCACTGAAGGGAGAAGTTCAGACTGTGGCAAGAAAAGGAGATCAAGAATATACTACTGCTTAATGTGTTGTTATGTGTCAGTGTGTACCAGAAGGCGTGTTCTGGGCATGACTTAGTTGTGAATGAGAGGCAGAACAGCTAATCAAAGCGATTTGCATGGCATGTCCTGGCTGTGTTGTCAGTGAGATTTGACTGTGAAGCTTGAAATCTCTGTGCAACTAAACTAACAAAGTATTGAATTTTGGTTCACAACAGGAAGCCTAGATTGGTCTTTTATTTATTAAATCCCTAAATTATATCTTCCTGTATTTGCAAAGAGTTTCACAGAACAAATCTATCTGCTGCTATTTTGGCTTATATGAATTGCACAGATCATGCAAAGACATGATTTTTAAGACATATCCTAGAATTTCCTAAGTTTCTAAAGCATTAAGTGCAGGGGAAGTAAGGACCATAAGAGGGGTATAATAGTTTCTCCTAACTATGTAATCAATTGTTAGTGATAAACCAAAGCACCAGAATGGACCTGTGTGACACCTGAGACACTATCTAATCAGTTGGATACTACAGGACCAGAAGCCCTGGATTATCTTATCACTTCTCCTTATTTTGCTGCTTCCCTTTTCCACAACTACCCTACTTCAAACCTGACTTCCAACTATGTCCTATATGCATGCACAGTTTGTCACTCCATGATAATCTTGATGTAGGCATCAAGGAGCTATCAGCATGAAAAGAGGTAGGATGAGTGATTAGAAAATTTCTGGAGGATAGGATGACAGGGTGAATCTCATAGGCAGGAATTTTTTTCCCCTCCCAGAATCCTTGTGAACCCAAGACTTTCAATTAGGGCAGATGTGCTCTGCATTTTCACACATCAATCTTTCATTGGACTTGCATCAATCATTCACTGGCTTGTGCAAATAATTTCTCCCAAACAATATTCTCCCGTCAGAAGCAGGCACTGTCATCTACAAGCCTGTTTGAATATTTCATTGTTGCCAGATGATGTTTTTTTGTTGAGGCTTTTTGCGCATTTCTTGGATGACATGGCAAGACAGTCCCTGCGTTCCTTGTCCTAATAAGACTGGAAAGCCAGGGTAAAGCGAAGCAGTAACTGGGTCTATGTCCTAGAAAACCTTTTCTCTGTATTCTATACAGGGAAGAACAAAGGGAACTTCAAATAGGGAGCACTTGTTCATTACTTGTTTGACTCTAGTCCAGTCAGGTTCAACCTAGCTGATGTCAGGTGTGGTTAGAGCAGTGTCAAAGTTGTCCTCAGTAGATAGCCATTCAGCAGATGTTGATGGGAGCCCTTATGGATGTGATATATCACAGTCTTATTTTCATCTGAAAACCTTTCAAATCCTGCCTGATTCCTGGGAAGTTTGAGGGATTCACTAATTAATATTTATCATGGGAAGGTACTGATTCTTCTTGGCCTTCACTTAAAAAATACATCCTGACCATGTTAGCTACTGAGTCTTAGCACAAAGTTGATCTACTTTTGTGGTGTTGAGGGAAGAGGCACTCCTGAGGTTTTGCTAGGGGAACGGGTTTTGATTTGGCTTATAAAACCAGTTAGCAAAACTTACATGAAGTTTGCTTTGGCTACCTGTTCTTTCAGTAGAGGTTTTAATCTGTAGGTTACACTTCAGGCAGCTGTCAGATGACTTATTTTTCTGAAGGGTGCTATTGAAAGCTCTTTGTGCGCGCTCTCCAGGAGGTCACATTTGCCCGAGTCTAGGTCATCACAGATGAAAAGGACTTATCTGGGGAGAAGAAAAGGGTAGAACTGAGGGGAGACCTGGTGAAAGCTATGACCTACCCAAAACTTCCAAAAAGGTCTGGCCAGCTGTGGGAAACCACAGTAAGTTGGCTGTCAGAGCACTTAAACTAGACCAATCCAGAACACTAGCACAATAAACAGTAAATGCCTGTGAGTGAACTGAGTTTACCTATGCCAGGTTAGGAGAACATAGTGCTTACTCACTTCTCAGTGAAAAGAACGTGGTATTTGTAATGCAATTACATCTAGGATAAGGTCACCCATGCGTTTGTATTACTAATAAAGCAGTGATGATTACTTTCTCTGGCAGACAGCTTCTGCAGGAATGGCGTACTAACTTGACCTAGGTCTTTCTAAAAAAGAGTGCATCAATAGATTAAAACTACGCATTAACACCATTTTCTTCTGTTCTTGTGGTCTCAGATTTCCCTCTCAATTTACAATAGCTCTTTCTAGTGTATATTGAACTTTTTGTCTCTGCACCCTCTCATCATGTCTCTTCTCAGTGCTATGCTCTTACAGTAGAAAAGACTTTGAAATCAGTTGCTGAAATGTAGTTCAGTTTATGGTTCATAAAGGCCTTTGGGAAACAGTTTTGTATGGAAAGTGAGATATAAATATAGGGAGCATATTTATTCTCTTAGCTTTGGAATTATACCATTAAGCTGGCAAACCTGTCAAATATGTAACTTAGCTTACTGAAGACCTACCTACCAAAAGACACTTAAGTGGGTGCTTAAAATTAAGCAGGTGATTTAATCCCGCCTTATGCAGTTCTTAAACATGGGCATATGTCTCACTGAAGTCAAGGCAAGCACATTAAAGTTAAGTGTACGCGAAGTACCTTGTTAAATCAAGACCTAGCTCTCCTTATTTTCATATCCATTCCTAATTCTGAAAAACAACAAGCATGTCACAAAAGGCAGTGACATATCAGTTTCTGCTTCAATTAAATAAGTTTAAAAATCATGAATCCTGAAGCAATTGCATTGCCATCATACTACTTTCCTTGATGATTAAATCAGAGTTTGATATGTCTTTCTATAGGATTAATATCTTAACAGCAAGGTAATAGGTAGTATGACATTTAATCTCTTTGATTAAATTCCATACTAAAAATGTCCCATAAATAAAAGAAACAATTGAGGCGATAATAAATTATCTTCATTGTTGCAAAGTGATGGATTTAGTGGTTACAGAAGGTAAAATCTCATGAGCTAATTAAAAGCTATAAGGGTTTTTCTGTTTCACAGACCCAAAAGATATTGTGGCCTACGGCAGGTTTTCTTACGTGGCTTTGATTTAATGAGCCAAAACCTTAAGAGGAAGCCAAAGTTTCTGTATATATGGGATCAGTTCATTTTCTATTAGATATGACCAGATCCAGGCAGGGATCTTTTGCCTCAAGGTTTATCTGATGTGCCTCCTGTGGGCTCAGCATTATGTGTGTAATGAAGGAGAATGTATTTTTTTGGTTAATACCCAGGATCAAATAGTTGCAGGATCTGAGTCTGCTTCTTGTCTCTGCCACTGACCTGCACTGTGACCCTGGACAAGTCACAGAAGGCTGAAATTTCAAGAGTTCAGCATTGGCCATCAGGGCCAGCTCAAAATGTATCTGCCACAACCATAGTGCTAAAATAGTAAGGTTTGAAAGCAGTCCAGTAGATGATGCTTTTCTGAGTATTTGCCTAAAAACATTGCAAGGAGGTGCTTATCTCTGAAACCTTCTGAAAATTTGCATGCAGGAGTAGGTCCAAAATATTTTAAGGCTCCACTATTCTACTGAGATGCACATGGGGGATTCACTTCTCTTGAAATTAGTAGAAGGTTGTGTCCAATCAGAAGGGCTTCATTTAGCATAAGGCATCATTTTTGCTATTCATTTAGAAAACCTGTTTTACTACAGGTGCTAAGACAATTTTTCTTTTCTGTTCAACTATAGCAGGCAGAGAAGTTTCATTAGATAATAGAAGGGGAATAATGTGGACAAGACTTCCATTGAAGTTAAGGGGTAGGGGGGTCGAAGGGGTGGGGGGGTCTAGGGCTCTCTAGCATTTTCCTGCCTCCTTAAATCAGTGCTGTCCCTTTGGCTTCTTATGATAAAACATCATTGCCTTGAAACCCATCCTCCACAGAAGGTCAATACAGATGCACAAGCTGCACTTTAGTCTTCCTGCACTGTGCTTCCACTGAGCTGCGTATTCCCCAAGGTCAGGGATGGACAAGAGGCTGCTATTCTGATGGTGCTAAAAAAAAAAAAAAAGTCAGCCCATTTGTGTGATTAAGGATTCAAATGAAAGCCTTTCTGTAAAGATGCATTTTTAATATAAAAGGCTGCCAGCAGCGAAGTCCCCCATGGTGCAGTTTGTAGGATCTTGTAAGAGTTTAACGAGATTAAGTTCATGTAAATTCCTTGAGAAGCATCTGCACAATCCACAACGAGGTTTTGCTGCTCATTTCACCAGATGAAATGCAGCATATCAGTATTAAACCTTGTTCGAGTACCTGCGAAAATGACAGGGCTGCCTGTGCCAGGAGCACCATATTTCCAGCTGGGGAGATATGGTGGCAAGTCTCATTGTGGGTGACATGGGTTCTCTACAAGAATGAGCCATGGGCGATTTTGCTGTAGGTCTTTGCCATCAGCTGAAACTAGGGAACTTCAGCATTCTAAAGGAAAAAAAAAATCCAGAAATTTTTCTCATTACTAATCTCAACAGCTGCCTGCAGCCTCTGTCCCTTAAATTGTGCAAGTCTTGTCTTACCAAAGATTCATGGAAGGCAGAGCTCACTGACAGACCCTGATAAATCAATCAGATCTTGGATTGCTTTTTGAAAACTTCAGCCTGTTTTTCTGAAATCTGTTATTAAACATGCCCTGTTCTGACCAGTTCTTTTCATGATGACCTACAACGTGTTATTGCTGGAGAAGATATAAAAGGAGAATGGGCATAAGGCCAGTAACCCTCAAAAAAAATGCCTTGCAAGTAAACAGACAGTAGAGCATGGCAGGGCCTCCAGACAGTAATAAAACATCTCAGTGACCCTAGTCTGCATCAGAAATACCTGCTGGTGGAGATCTAATAAGACTTTGGGTGGATTAACAGCACATGCATCACAAAGGGACAAAAAAGGGAGGAAAATTCCTTATACTTTGTTTCTTTGTATACCATCATATTGCAATCAGTTTATCACAGACCAGGCCAGTACAGTCCCAAATTACTGTAGAAACCTTACAGTAAATCTGTGGAAATGCTGATTCTTCATACAGTCTGCCCAAACGCTTCCTTTCTATCACTCTTGTAGGGCTGGGAGTAACAGGCTGGAGTTGGGGACGGAGATGTGGTAATGTTGATCTATTTTACTCATTCTTGCAAACTGAAGCAATTTGTGATAGAAGTTGTCTGTTTCTCTAGAAACTTCACTCTGGTTACTTGCAGTTTGAGTTCAAAAGCCCTAACATCAAGTATCTGAAATGCTTCAGAGTATCTGAGACATCCATGTGGGCCTAGTAAATATGACCCAGGATGTAGGGCTACCCAAGCCCTTCAGAAATGGCATATGAAGACTGGGGGCTAAACTAGGGCACCTCCAAGGGCACTTTAGACATGTTTTGGCATTTGAATACCTTTCCCACTGACTGCGGTGAGAGCTCAGACATCTAGTGCATATCTAGATACCACATGTAGGTGCCTCAGTCTGGGAGGCTGAATCATCCTTCCCCACACAAGCTCCTCCTCAACAATCATCCATCAGTCCCATCTGTGCTTTTGCAGGTACCTTGCAGAGCTCCTTGTAGACACTGAACTCCTTGAGAGTGTTTATATTCCTAGGTAAAAACTGATCAAGCATGAAAAAACCTCACTGAAACATAGGAAGAAAACTCTTTATTTTTGAAGTTTTATGTTTTTGTTTACTATGGAAGATGCCTCAAAATGCAAATTCATAACTTCCTTTGTGGGAAACTTTTTAGGCTTTCTTTTCACACAAAAAATAAACACTTTCCACTAAGACTGTTTTTGTTTAAACATCACTTTTCCATATGGAGGGGGAATTCATCACATTTTTCACACTTTCTTTGTTATATGAGCTGATTGTGCTCCAGGCAAGAGCTAGTAGGATTAGGGGGAACTGATAACTACCAGGACAATGTCAGAAGTCTGTGACATGACCTGAAGAAATGATTGATTTGTACTGTCCTTTGACAAAGATGTGTCATGTTCAAGGAGAAGCAGCCTGGCATCTGAGGCTGATTGACCAATGTTCCCACAGAGCAGAGATGGGGTAGGCTTAGATGTGCAGAGCAAATTAAGCAGTTTCTTTAATAACGGGCAATCAGCCCATCTTCTTTGAAGCCAAGAGAATTCTCCTATTGATTTCAGTATGTTCTGATTTATATTATAAGGAAAGTACCTACCTCAGGTAGCTGAGTGTGCTTGCTTGATTCAAACCAAAATAAAACATGTCTGACTGCTTTAATTTCTGTTTGGAAGGTAATAGTATAGAATGGAGTGATCTGGGACAAGAAAAAATTTGATGCAATTAAGCCTTGATTTTGTTGTTGTGGTTTTGGGAGAGGGAGGCTTTTGCATTTGTCCTATTTCCTTTTTTTTTCCAAATAGGCCACTTCATCATTTGTTGGTAATCATGATGTGCAGCTGTAAATTTAGCCCATAGAGCAAATGCAGTATGTACTTTCCATCACTCCTTTTCACTCTTCCCATGTACTTTTTATATCTTTATGCCCTGTGTCCAGTTTTATGCCCTCATGCACTTTTAACAAGTGGATTTCCGAGCTTTGTGTTGATGAGTACTTGCAGGAGCCTCCTTGTTTACCTTCAGTGTTTGTACATCTCTTGAGCCTGATGCCCAAGAATTGCTGAGAGCGTAAACATTTGCTGACATCACTGGCAAATATAAATGCTCAGCTATATGTGGGCCTCAGTCACCTTTTTTTCTGAAATATTGCTTCATTAGTTTATTCCATCCAGGAAAACTGCCATAACCACAAGGGCTATCACTAGGGTTACCTTGAAGGGGAGGATTGGTGCTTTAGCTGACTCTCAGTTTGTGTTGGTATTTACAGTTGATTCAGGTTATTCTCTCCGTGGGTTTTGGCCTCTCTTTTTTTTTCTCCCTCTTAAGTACTGCATAAGTGTACACCAGGTTGGCCTAAAGAGCTGTTCAAAGAATGAGTCTGCATATGTTTTTGGGTTTTCTTCTGGGCATCATGTAACTTAGTTGTAGCACATTTAGTAAATAAGGTGTAAAACAGAAGACAGAACAAGGACTTCTGGCATTCCTGGTACTGGTCTGCTTGTGCTGGAGCCTTGAAAAATTGGTGAAAGCTCCAGATATGCTGCGATGTACATCAGGCAGCAACTGAGCAGAACCACAAATTCAAAAGAGGGATTTACTGGAGAGAAAAGAGATTTACTGGATATATTTCATCAGACAAGAATATAGGATTTGATGGCACCCTAGGATTTGACCCTACCAGTGCAGGTAGCCTTAAGGACAAACATGATATTTCTGCTATGTGTTTGCAAATACCCTGGAGCAGCCAGAGGTATTTTCAGGCTTGACAAAAAATACTGATCTATTTGGCATTTATGTGCCACATTGAGAATTACTGATGCTGGAATCTTTGACTGTTTAGCTAATGCGAGAACAGAAGTAACACAATCTGACTTCTTCAACCATTCACACCTTCGCAACAAAGCTTGAGTTTCCAATGCTCCTGGTCCCACTGGTGTGTAGGCTTCCTTTAAGCTATTAAGTCCACATGATAAATAGGTTTGTGGAAATCTCTTCACTTCCATGGATCCCAGGAGCAAAAAAAGTAGGGCTAAACATATGAAATCAATTATTCATTCTGAATTATTTACTTAGCTCCACTTATTTGTTCTCATTTACTTTCTTTTTGCTTAAACTAGATTATTCATCTTCTCTTTCTTCCTTAAAAGATATTTCAAATGTTTTTTTAATCACTTTGCACATATCAAATGCTGTTAGATGTTACTGTCATGCTGATGTTTGGAAAGCCTACAAATAGTAATGTATACATTGAAGTAAATAAACCTCATTAACTTTGTTAAGTCCATTAATCACAGTCAATAACATTAATGAAGCATACTATAGCATCACTGTCAGAGATTTAGGACTAATTCATCTCACTGTTAACTCTTTTGGAACTACAGTCCTATGCAAATTTATCCCCGGTGCTATCAAATTTTCTGTGAGGGCAACGTTTTCCCATGAATTTCTGAAATGTAAATTCTACTTAAAAGGGGGTTTGGAAGCATTTTGAAAGATTTTGAATTTGATTGCAAAAAGGATAAGCATCATAGTAAGTGAGGAGGACTGAGAATTAGAAGGGAAACAACACAGTATTAAACATGTTTTTTATTTCAGTTGCTATTCTCCAACCTCCCCACAAAGAAGGTGTCACCTGAGTAGTGGTGGCACAAATCCCAAACAGGATTTAGTCACAGTGAAGGCAAGGCTAACTTAAAGATGTCAGTTTACAGGTTTAAAGACCCAACAAGCAGACTTAGTGGTCTCCAATGCATATGGGCTTTACCTTACTGTTTCCTTACATGTTGTCTTACATACAGTTATGGAGTATGATTTCCATATTTAGGGGGGTTTTAGGAGGGTGTTATCAGACTAACTTATTAGTCCATTTGTAGACTGCACTGAAACAGTTATATTTAGTGGATACTGTATCGTGCAGGCTTGGCATGGTAGAGTTAAATCTATATGGAGCTACAAAAAGATGAAGAGTTTGTTTTTATTAAAATTTTGTCCCTTTTCTTTCCAAATGTTGACAAAACCAGCTTTTTCTTAACTGTATAACATTCCTAACTGTCCTACTTGCACATATATCACATTTTCCCAGCATGTTAAAATTTAAAGCAACACCTTTAATGTTACACTAATGCTGTTTTCTGCTTTTGATGTGGTGGTTTTTTTTTTATTTTCCACGTATCTGTCATTCTGTTTTCTGGCATGGATTAGAATTGGCAGTATCTAAAATACTTTGAAAAAGAGATGTCTTCCAATAAATCTTTGCAGCTAAATGCAAGAATAACCAGTGATATAAAAGAGCCAGTTCTTCAGCTGGAATTGATATGTATCTATTCACATTAATACATACCAGCCTTCCATTTGAGGTACACAAATCTTCCCCAATCACAACAGCCTCTCCTTAGAGCTTTTCCCATTCCTACATCATAAAAACAGAACAGTTCCTTATTTCAAAAAAGCTGATCCTAGATAAACGTGGTTCCTGTATCTCAGTCCCCAGTTATAAAATGTTAAGCAGTAAATGTCTGTGGTGGGCTCTGTCAATTAGTTTGAATTTTCTTTTAAGAAAAACTTGAAGCATCTCCAATGTGGCATTCTCTCAGTCAGGCAGCCCTAAAGCCTTCCCCCACTCCTCATGCTTTGCAAAATAAGACATTTTTGTTCTTATATAATTAGCTGGCAGTTAGAATTCAGGAAAAAGGGGAGCACAAGGTACTGCAGAGCTCCGAGTAGTGACTTGTCTAAGCCTTTACACTGGTTCCCATTAAACTGCTCTATGGCTAACAGTTTCTTCCTGTGATTAATGCTGGGTATTAATTTACTGGGTTGCAGTCACTGATTGGATCATAAATACAGAAATCCCCCTGCTGAAGCTTAAAAAAAAAAAGCAAGCATCTATCTCCTGGCTTTCCATTACAGAGACTTTTCTGATTTTGCTGCATTTCCCTTGCAGCTGAAAGGAAGGGATATTTTTTTCTCTTTGGGAAAGCCAGATATTATAAACACTTAAGCCAAATTCTTTTCTGTTTTTTTAGAAGGCAGAGGGAGCAGGGCTGAAGGGTTATCAATGAAGGTCAGATGACCTGGAATTGGTTTAAAATCAAGAAGAGTTCATCAGTTTTGCCACATGTCAGTGACACTTCTGTTCAGTGCCAGGCTGGTATCTTGGCCTGAATTTCCAAGGGAAGAGGCTACAAATGAGATCAACTTCATTATCGCAGTGCTTTATCGAAGTCTTTCAGGGATAACTAAGAAGCTATTTACGCTGACCTTTACAGCAGTGGCCTAAGGCTCAAAACAACATGGTAATGTTCATTGTCAGTAACACTCTGTTAAAATAGCAGGTGGGAGGGAGGCAGATTGCAACAGCAGTGGCCTGAGAGATCTTCAGGTACAGTGCCTCAGAGATGCCACATGCACCAGTGACAGGGGGCTATTTTCATACCTTTTCATGTCTATTTTATTCCTGCTCTTCTTAGGTGCTGAATTGCTGTGTGCCGCAATGATATCTGCTTATTTAAACATTGTCTGACATTGCAGGCCTTTACCATCACCTACAATATTCAGGACTAGGGTGGACAATTTTGTGTCAGGGAAAGGAATTGCAAAGATAGGGACTAAGGTCATCTCAGTCCAGCCTGCGATAAGCAGAGACCCAGCTGTCAAAGGGAGCAAGGGAAGGAGAAGACCAGACCTATAGGTGTGTCAGAATAAAGCGTGACCAACTGCAGGCAAACATATGTTGTGAATCAGGTCCTGAAACTCATGGTATTTTAAAATAAGATTGGGTATTTTTATTTGCTGTCTGTCTTACCAGTTCTCCTGACAGGCTGCCTGTTGAGCTAACACAGAAAACCAGCCTGTGTTGCCAAAAAAGGGAAGGTCTTTGCTCATGCCATCAACATTGTGATCGTTTTCAGGAAATGCACCCCTTTTCCCTGAAGAGATAACCAAATTATTCTCCTTGCTTAGGTTCTCTCCATGACAAGCAGAGTTTTTTGTTCCCCTTTTGCCATTTCTAAAC
Organism: Phaenicophaeus curvirostris; assembly: GCF_032191515.1. Classification (NCBI taxonomy): domain Eukaryota; kingdom Metazoa; phylum Chordata; class Aves; order Cuculiformes; family Cuculidae; genus Phaenicophaeus; species Phaenicophaeus curvirostris. The sequence goes on from NC_091398.1 coordinate 28,558,925, forward strand.
CACCAAAGCTTTCTAGAATTGGCAGTCTGAGGAGACAGAGGAAAGAATTTCTGCTGTCTCAGAACCTCTTTGCTAGTCAGAGAGCAGCAGTTCCAGTAACCTTATTAGAATTTATTTTATCCCAGTGTGTCTCTTCTGAGAGAAGCACAGAGAAAGGGAGAGAGGAAACCTTTGTCCATGTAGGTGGCAGGGAAATGCACAAAGCTGGATCTGTGCGGAGTCCGTGGAGTCCTGCAGCTGGAGATGCAAAAATGAAAAACCCACTTACTCCTTCACTTGTTGCAGCCAAAGCAAATCTCCGAGTGGCCTCTGGATATGTGTAAATCAGGTTGGATAGGCCCCTTGCTTGCCAAATGCTAGAGCTTTTCTCTTCCAAACAGAGGCCTCCTGTGCCTGTCCCTGAGGGATCTCCACTCCACTGCACTCCAACACATGACTATTTGAAGAGTATGTGTTCACAATGCCTTGGCTGGCATTTCCATACTTGAAGCTGCTTTGCCTGTACATACAAACATCACACAAGTTGTTTCTGAAAGCAAATGCCTTCTGGCTTCCTTCCATTTGTGTTGTGCTTTCTCTTGTATCTTTTAGGTCATATTTGGTCACTTTCTTACATCTTTTCTTTACAGCTGTGAAAATGAACAAGTGAAAATTGAAGTTTCTTTGTTCAAGAGTGCGAGCTTTAAAATTGTTCATCATACATTGTGTGGACCAAATTTCATATTCAAGATGAAAGTCTAATTACAATACAGTTTGACAATGATTTGTCATCTGCATAGAAATGTAAAATACCTGTATTATACAAGTTGTTGAGTGGGGTTTTTCTTTTTTTTCCTTAAAAAAAAATATTTACTTTAAAGGGACTTTTATTTTGAGAAAAATAGATTGGGGTTTAGTAAAAAGGAAAAGACAGGATTGAAAGCTTTTCAGTCCTGGCACAGATAGGCAGGCAAGCCCTGAAACAGGAAACATAACAGCTTTAGTGATCTTCTGTGTAAAACCAAGGTCACTGAAGAATAGAAAGAGAGCAAGGTGAGAGGATCAGTCGCATGCCCAGCAGAAGCAGATAGGAGTCTGCTCTCTTTTGTACTAACTGGAGAGGAATACAGGAGGTAATGTAGGAAAACACTGTCTGCAGTGATAAAACATCCTGTACAACTTGTAATTCCATGTCTCCTGTGAAGTATGCCAGAACCACAGCAGAAGCAGTACATGCCAGATTTGATTGACACTTTGACAAGGGAAGGTGCAAGTACAGGAATGAAAGGGTTGCCATCCTCTCCTCGCAGTTCACATGTCATACAAAGTTAAAGGCTACTGCTAGTAGCAAGTCTCATTTCCCAGGGAGAGAGCATGCAGCACCAGAGCTCTTTGTGTATGGAGGTGGTAATGGAGCAGTGAATTAGGTGCACACGCAGTCTTCAAGACTAACAGCAACAACAGAGTCAGCTTCCCTGCCATCAGAGTGCCACTTGCAGAAATTGCATGCTGCTCTTATATGATCTCCCAGCATACCTGTGGGGATATGGAAGGAAGACTAGTCCTTGAGAAATAATGCATCCTACAAACAGGAGCCCTCACCTGTCCTTGTAGGACTGTGATAATGGGCTTCATGGTGGTTTGATCATGCATCATGTTCAAAAATAGCATTGGCTTCTTTCAGGGGCTAAGAGAGTGTCTGAAGTCCCAAAGCGTGGTGTAGGTAGGGTTATCAAGAGTTTCAGCTTTCTTCAGAACTTGCCTCAACATCATGTACCTGTTTAATTAGACTGAAATCAACTACCCATTGATTTTTACTCTCTTGGTTCTACTCCCCACTGAAAGCCAACTTCACAAAAATTAAAGTATGAAGAAGAAGACATGTTTTTTCAAATGTTTAGAAAGTTCAGGAATGGATTATTACACTAAGCAGAAGAAACAATCCTGCATTTTACTTAGTATTAAATATTTCACTTTGAACAATTAACAATTGCTAACTTGCTTACAGTTAGCCAGCAAGACCATCTTTGATGTGCAGGTCTCGTCTATAATAAGTCAGAAAAATTGAAAGTGATTTGGTCATCTCAGGGTAAGTGGGTTATTCTGGTTGAATATTCTACATCTCTCACTCATTATTTTCCAATCTCTAGCATGAAAAGCCAGTGGTTTTCAGCTTTCCATAATACTTACCCTTCCCTACCTTCTTACCTCTGCTACTTCGCCTGCCTGCCTACCGAAGGACTGATGGGCTTAGTACGATGTTCGATTGAGTGCTGTTTGTCAATCAGCTGCCTTAAACACTAAATAGTCATTTGGGTGGCAAATTCTCTCCCAGGTAGGTGGTCTGACGGAGGGAGAGATCAATTCAGCCTCCCAAGATTTGTCTCGGAGAGAGGGGGAAAAAATTGCTCTCTCTGATTTCAGTCCTACTTTTAAATAGATCATATCCCTCCTTGTTGGTCACTTGTGATGCGCACTATGAAGAGGCTGTTGCTCCCCACCTCCCGGACTGGCTTAGTGAAATTCTTCCTTCCACAGTTAGGAAGATTGAATTTTTCCTGTTTTTCATTAGCTTTATCCCCTCAGTAGCCTAATAAGCTCTGCGGCTGAAAGGGGAAGGAGGAAGCAGATGGTTTTCTCTGCCTTGGCTGCTCCGCAGGAGGCTGCAGCCGCTCTCGTGTGTGTGTTGTGCCATCGCGTGGAGCTGCTGCTGCACTGCCATCCCCTCCGCATCCCCGGGATCTGTGCTGAGCCCAGCCTTGCCAAATGGCTTATAACCCACAAACACAGCCTTCAAAACCCTGCCTTCGTTCCTGTGAGCTGCTGCAGCCTGCAGAGCATCCCATAGACCAACACATTAAAAGCTCTTGCAGAGAAATTAGCAAGCAGCCAAGGAAGAAGGTGATGCAATTTGCCAAAAGGAGGGCTTGTGCGTGTCCTGGGCTCTGAGGCAGCAGAAACCCTAAAGAGGGAAGATTCATTTTTGTTCTAAAGAGCTGTTTTCTTTTTTATCTGGGAAAAAAAACCACAAGAAAATAAAACTATTATTTTTGAGCATCTATTACCACTAGCAGTCGGCAGCCCTTGTCTCATCCACTGACAGGTAGCATTCTGTAGTTGTCTCTGGCACTCTAGCTCCTGGCTTGTGCAAAGTTCTGGAAAACTTTATCTGTTACTTCTTACTGTGTAAGTGCTGGTAGCATCAGTGAGGTTAAAGAGTGCAGGAAATGTGTCTAATGGCATCCTAGCATATTTTATAAATTGCTTTACGTTTTTGAGGAGCCTCCACCAGGGAATAATCTGTCTCATGGACTTGAACCTGTACAGTTTATCCTGGTTCCATAAAGATGTGAAGTTCACAGTACTAGAAGTATCTCTACCATTCTTTCCTCTCTTTGAATTTGCTTGACACTTTAGAAGTTTCAAAGGCCAGAAATTTCCATGGATTTTACAAAACTAAGAAAAGATCAGAGAGACTCTACTACTGCTTTTATCAAGAATAAAGAGTGGAACAAAAACTGACCCTTGATTACGCATCAAAGTATGCACTTGGGACGGCAGCTGGAAAGCATAAGTTCACAGAATCTTCACCTCCTTTTGATAGGCTACTTGCAAAATTATATATTATTCTTCCCTATGCAAACAAAGACAAAGCAACAGGTGGTTTTCACACTAGTTCCTTACTTGAGTCATTTTCATAAGGTCATGGCATTGCCCTGAGATTGTTAAAATGGCACCTGGGCTGCCTTTTTGATCTAGAGGATTCTGTTGTCTTTTCTGTTGTACTGTTTATTGTATCAAGAAAGTACAGACTCTGAAAACTTTGTTCTGATGTTTATTCCTCAGGAATATTTATGTTCTTATAAATGTACAAAGAAAGAACTCTTCCAGACTATCACTTTGTTCCATAAAATTATTTCATGTAAAGCCTAATACAGATATCCATGCTCCTAATGAAGAATAGTCTTCTGAGTGAGTTGTGACAAGCAAAACAATTTTAGAACAAAATTACCTATTTCCTACAGATAGCAGGGAAATACTGAAATCAGTTCAGAAAAAAAATATCTAAACAAAGAATGCAAACACAACCACATCTCACAAATAAAGGTGACACATTACAAGGAGACTCAAAAGGGTCCAACTGTATCAAATTGTCCACATAGTTTTGATTAGTCTTTATTAATATTAAAATCCTTTGAATCAGCTGTTTGTGAATCATGATGCAACAGGAAGAATATGCATATAGTATATGCAAGCCAAAATAAGTTATTCCTATATAGACATACACATTCCTCTTGGTTCATTTCACTTCTGTATTCCTACACTGATTTTCTTCATAAAATTTCTTTTAGAGTCTTTTTTCTCTGGCAATTTTTTTTTTTTTTTTGTCAGGTGAGGAGTGGCTAAGGTTTCCATGCCATTAGCAATTCGGTCAAATCCATTTTACTACTTTTCACATCTGTTTTTATTTCATCTTCTCGATTTCAACTGCTTTTGATTCCCTGAAACAATCCAGTTTAGCTTTAAGGTTTTTTATCATTAATACAATGGCTCATTAGATTAATGTCTGCTTAAAATTCATGTCCTTCTCTCTCACCTCTGAAAGACAACCACTGTGAAGCCTCCTCCAATGTGTATTTACTAACCACTCAAGGTCACTTTCTGAAAAACTTATTTCTTTCCCCAGAAGTCAAAAGATTCAGGATGGGTGGGTTATATGATTCTTCTTATTTATAGGTTGTTGGTTTAGGTTTGAGGGTTTGGGGTTTTGGTTTTTTTTAGTCAAAGGAGATTTAGAAATGCTTGCTGCAGTTCAGTGTTTGTTACTCGAACTGTGTGTGCCAATGTGTCTTGACAAAGCAGCTGTGCTCTGAAAATGATGACATTTCTACTCCCCTGGGCTGGAAAAGGAAACTTCTGTCCAGGCCCCAAAAATCTCTAGTGACATTAAAAGAGATTTTCATGAAGTGGGAGGCAAACACGATTAAAAGCTGTAATTTTTGCTCTTAAGAAATTATGCATGTTTAACAGGATGTCTTTGAACTCGTGCCACCTAAGTAGAAAAATAAACAGCTTTTTTGAGAATTTGAGGATTATTTTACACAAGAATTTAATTTGTTTAAATGGGAATGAATATGGATGAGGATATTTGAGTAGGTTCAGTGTGTTCTTCAGTCACAATTGACAAGCAGGGACTAATCTTGGTGATTAGTAAGGGTAGTGATAAAAATACGCTCGTACCCACTGTGCCTTCTGGTTGGCGTTTTATTGCTCTTAGAGGACCAGATGTCAAAAGCCATATGCTAATATTCAGCACAGAACAATCCTCCGGTTTGCATGGTAAAATGCACCATCATCAGCACCGACAAGCAGTGAGCAAACGGCAGCCCTGGAAGACAAGAGCAATTTCAGGCAACAGAAGCATTTGCTGCAGCAGTTGGCAGAGAGGGAGTGGGGGTTTCTGGGGCTGCTCCAGACTCTGCTGCCGATTCCTGGCACCTTGCAATAATCACAGAAGTGGAGATGCAATATTTTACCCAAACTGCACTTCTTACTTATTTAGACTAGGAGTTATTTTCTCTTTATACAGCACCTGGCACAGTGTGGTTCTGCCTTGTTACTGGATGTGCAGCAGTGGAGTTACTAAATCATAATTAAAAAGTGCATTATGAGAGAAGTGTATTAGGAAACAGAAAGAAGAAAAAAAAAAGACCTGCAGATATCAATGACTTCTGATGTCTTGTGTTTATATAAGATTTCAGTTTGTGGTTTTCCTGAGCTGGGGAAGTTTACACTTTACTGGAATGATGAGTTTTGAATACCAAATTAACAGTCAAAAAAATCTCTGTCAACAAGGTGGTAATACAAGCAGAAATAAATAAGTGGGGAGGGGAAAAATACACCTTTTAAACTACTTCAGTTATAGAGAGGCAAAGAAAACATCTGTCTTCAGTTAAACCTTTCAGCCCCCAAAATCAAAGTGACACTGCATTTGACTGGAGGCCATATTAGGCTACCATTTTCTAAATGCCAGATATATTAATCATAACAATACTGGTAATGCTAACCAGTGTCAAGGAAATAAGTGCCAAAGCCATCAGCACTTGCTTTGCACCTGATCAAAATAAAGGGGCAGCAATTGAGCAGGTTCTCTCTCTACAAGCCAGGCTGTAGTGACCCAGAGAACAAACAAGATTTCCAGTCTTCAGCTACTGCCAGCAATAAACAAACCCCACCAAGCTGTTATCAAAGGCACTGATGTTCTGCAACACACTACTGCAATTCCCTTAGGATTATTCTGAAATTTCAAGTCCTCCTGATTTGATAGCTTCTAAAGATAAAATTGTTCTCTTGCAAAGATCAGTTAGGCTGAACTGCATTCGCTATGGCTGTTCTTAAAGGTTGTTATCCTAATTTTACATACAATTCTTTGCACAGACTAAAGTGAGCACAGTTTTGTGCCTGCATAATTTCATCTCCAATTGCATCTACAGCCATTGCTTAAATGGGAAGTATCTCTGATTCACCTCAATTCCAAGCTCTCTTTTGATGCAAGATGAGAATAAAAGCCTTACACAAAAGATTCCAAGTTCCTTTCTTTAAGGAGAATGCTTGGGTTTCTGTTTTTTGGAAGAAGCTTGAACTTCAAATTTTTGGCAAGTTGCTCTGGAGCGCATTTTAATTGGAAGAGAATATACGCAGCGAGAGTCCTGCTCTTGTACAAGTGTCATACACCTGGCATGAGCCTCCCCTTCACACTTGGGCTTTGCAGTATTCTCATTCTGAAGGAAATGTGCTCTAGGGGAAGGATATATTAATCCAGTTCTTATGCTATCCCATTCTCTCTTTTTTCAAAGCACCAATATAGTGAGGTCATGTGTTTCTCCATAACATTCCTCTCACTTGTGCTATTTTATTAAATTCTTTTCATGAATTGTGTAACCTGACACTAATTAAGGAGGGCTTAATGCACCATCCCATCTCTATTAGCTTCACCTTGTGTTGATCTTGGAGGGTGCATCACATACAGAGAAGACTTAAAAGGAAGGATCTTGATGGGGCAAAATAAGCTCTAGGAAGCAAACAATCCTGTGAATCTGTAGGAGACAACTGTTTGAGGACTTGAGTGTATGTTATGCAATCACAATCCTTAGGACATAGATTTTGCCTGTTGTTATTATTATTTTTCTCCTTTTTATTTTTACCTTCATCGGCAGATAATGTTGGTAGAACATGCTGGAAGGCCATGGGCTGTAGAGTATTCTGTTGAAGCAAGAGGCATTGATTGCTGCAGAGGTGCTTTTGGGGTTGTGACAGTTGAAGAAAAAAAAGGAGGTTCATAACTGTGATCTGCAGGGAGTGTGCACGCTTCTGCACATAGATGGGCACCACTTTTTATAGTAAAATAAAGATATGTTGCCAACTGGTATCAGGAAACAATGCACACAGCAACACATGGAGTTATTTTACTGGATTTTGAACCAGGGCTAGTTTGGAGCCTGACAGCTGGGAAACTCAGGCAGAGTTAGTATGCAGACGTTGCACCAGGCTATTGATGTGCCCTCTAACACCTTAGCTGTAATGTACCTCTTGAGAGCTTTTTTAAAATGTCACTAAATGCTTTGATAAGGTGAAAGTTCAATAAGATTGGAAAGACTTACCTACCATCTTAGGCTGGTGAGCACAATGTGCTCTAAGCTGGTCCATAACATTTGTAAGAACTAGTCCTATGCTGCTTGAATCTTCCCAGTGTTGTTCAGGCTGGTAGTTTTATTAACTGCTTTTTTAATATTGTATTATAAATCTACTAATTGATTTGCTTCTGGCTACATTGACTTGGTGAGTGGTCTTCCACAGTCCTGGATTTTAAGGATAATAGTTAAAGAGTTGATTGAAAAGTCTAATAAGATTACAGTGTTTTGTTTATGGGCAATCAACATTTTCACAACGACATAGGCCAAAAATATTTTTTTCGTGAAGTTGAAGCACTCGTAGTTTCTCGTTTTGTTCAACAAGGGAAAAACAATCACCCCAGTTGAAACTTCATAATGCTTTCTTTGTCATATAAACAAAAAGCACTGAAACCTTCTCCTATGTGTTAAAACCAGTCCCTTAGCAAAATTATTTATTCTTAGGACAAGCTCTATAGGGACATAGAGATTTTATTCACGTAATTCAGCAAGGTGACCAAAATCAAGAACTTAAAAGGTTCAGAGTATTGCACCTCAGAAAAGCCTGGTCCCTGAAAACAGTTAGCAAAGTTGCTTAAAATCTTGCTGTGAATCATAAACGATTAGCCCCTTTAAACACCAAAAACATTTATAAGAATCTAGCTGAAAACCATGAGCTGTCAAGATCTAAATAGTTGAGGGACTCCTGAATTATCCTGGATAAAATTATTTAAAGAGATAGGAATATAGGGAACCATAACTGCACACAGAGATAATTATCTCCAGGGATGTTAATTAATTTCTGACTGCTAAAAATCACTTGACTTTGGACTTAACAAAGATGAAACCTTCCTTTCATTTGTTATAATGTTAGTACTAAGATAGATACGTTTCATTTTTTCATCATATAGTCTAGGAGGTCATCTAATTTTAAAGCTTCTGATGCCTCCAAATGTAATTAATCTGGGGGGAAAATCTCTCAAGTTTGGGTCACTGAATCTTGCCAAATAATGGAGACTCACAAGTCCCAGTCCTGTAAACCCTTAGTTTGCAATTCTTTTGAAGCACTTTTTTTATGTATGAGTCACCTTGCTAGCAAGTGCACTTGGTCAAGGAAGGATAGTGCTTATTCAGGGTCCATTGGTTAAGCTGACTTAAAATGACCCTGGTATGGCTGAGGCTTTCTATATTCATTTGAAACCCCATTCTTTATCCTGGCTCAGCTCCCAGCTAAACCCAGAGCGTACTTCATGATTACAGCAAAGCTGACTCTTGTCGCTTTGAAGAGCCCAAAGGAGATTATTAGTGAAATGGGAGCTGTGGAGTCCCTAGCTCTGGCTAGGACACTGTCTCCAGCTGTTCCAGAGATGCAGTGGGCTGTGCCAAGATGACTGGGCTCCTGACAGCATGAAATGGCAGCAAGTGAAGAAAAATAGCTTGGGCAGTGGGATACAGAGCTTTGTGCACTTTCCTAAAGTGGCTTTTGTGACTGAAAACTTCATCCCTGTGTTTTAAATGGTGTCTACCCAGGGTAAAATTGATGGCATGCCTGAATACCTGGGAACCACTGACCTGTCAGCCTCACCTGTGTGCCTGGGAAGATCATGGAACAGATTGTCCTAGGAGCACATGGAGGACAGGGAGGTGATTTTAGACAGCCAGCATGGCTTCACTAAGGGCAAGTCCTGGCTGACCAATGTAGTGTCTTTCTATGACAGGGTGACCGCATTAATGGACGTGGGAAAAGCAATGGGTGTAATCTATCTGGACTTCTGTAAAGCCTTTGACGCAGTCCCCCCCAACATCCTTCTCTCTAAATTGGAGAGAGATGGATTTGATGGATGGACTGTTGGATGAATAAGAGTAGTGGTCAATGGCTTGATGTCCAGATGGAGATCCATGACAAGTGGTGTCCCTTAGGGGTCCATACTGGGACCAGTGCTGTTTAATATTTTCATCAATGATATACAGCAAAATTGAGTGCACCCTCAGCAAGTTTAGAGATGACACCAAGCTGAGTGGTGCAGTTGTCATGCCAGGACAGGCTGAGGGAGTTGGGCTTGTTCAGCTTGGAGAAGACAAGGTTCTGGGCAGACCTTATAGCAGCCTTCCAGTAGCTGAAGGGGTCTATGAGAAAGCTGAGGAGGCACTTTTTACAAGGGCATGAGGTGACAGAACAAGGGGGTAACAGCTTTAAATTGGAAGGGGAAAGATTTACATTAGACATTAGGAAGAAATTCTTCACAATAAGGGTGGTGAGGCTGTGGAACAGGTTGCCCAGGCAAGTTGTGGATGCTCCTTCCCTGGAGGTGTTCAAGGCCAGGTTGGACGGGGCCATGAGCAGCCTGTTCTGGTGGACATGTCCCTGCCCATGGGGTTGGAACCAGGTGATGTTTAAGTTCCCTTCCAACCTAAACCATTCTATGATTCAAATTGCTAGACTTCTTAATGGATTATTCTGAAAAATCAGCATAGGCTGAACAGGATGTAGTCTCATCTTTTTCCTGACACACTGATGTTTTTCTCCCACCTTAAGGCCTTATTTCCTGATCCTAGCATCACTCCTTGTGGAGTCTTTCAAGAAGCAGCTGTAGCCCTGGCCTACTTTGTGCCCTCTCCCAGTCACAGGGTAAAAGCAGATGGAAGCTTTGGACTCCTTTGTTTTTTAGATATAGTATGTTACAAAAATAATGGCTTCTGTAGCCAAGGGCGGCTTCTAGCCGGGGCAGAGGCCAAAATATTTGTTAGCACCATATGTGACCCAAGTACTAAGCTTTCAGAAATGGCCATAGTTTCAAAGTATGGCTACAGAAAGAATTTACTGTCTCTCCTCTGTGAGAAAGGTGCAGTGAGATGCCCAGCTGCAGGTAGGAGCTTTGTATAAGAGGATGTGATGGAGAGCTGGCTGTTACGGGTGTCTCCTAGGTCTCTCCCCAGATACTCTATAGGGAGACTTGGCAGACCTGGGCAGCACTTCAGCCCTTCCCTTCTTCTATATATTTAGATCTAAATGTGTCAGAAAACAAAAACCTTTCTAATCTTCTCATTTTGTTTTGCTGAAGTTAATGGTTATCCTTGTGTTCTGTATATCCTAACTGTAACAGCAATTTTTCTTAAATGGAGGAAGGGGAAGATACCTACTGGCTTATTCATTTTAATTTTCCCGAAGTATTACTGGAGGCAATATTTGCTAAAGCATAGCTCCTCCAAGGCTAAAGAAAATTTTAAAAAAAGAAATATTGCTACATCTTCACTGAATTACTTGCATTAAAACAGCCCCTTCCTGAGCAGACTCTGTAAATTAGCCCTGCACTTCTGCAATGTGTAGTGAATCATTACGCTTGCAGCTTTAATTCAGAAGTGCAAGTACTTTTTTCATGTCTCAATCCCTCCAAAGCTGTTTCTAAGGCAATTCCTGCCTCTTTTTGAGAGTCCAAATTGATCCCAGACTCAGAGAAGTCTTGAAATCCTTTATAGGTCCCCTTGCCAGCTGCTGCTCCCAGAATGGCTGGAGTGACCATCTGTCATTTTTAAGCCTACAAATGTCAAATATCCAGGATGAAAACAATTGGGAGAAGGCTGCTAGCTTTTCCCAACTTTATCTGTCAGTTGAACGAAAAATGACCTTTCCCTCTATTACTGAGCTGTGGACAGTCATTATCAATGTGCTTGGACTCTTCTCTCCTGGCCTTTCTGTCTCTCAGCTGTCCCAGATGTGCTCACAGCAGAGCTGCCTGCCCCTCTTCCTAAGTTCTTCTCCCCTAGTAAGGGAAGAGTAAGGAGCTGAGTAGATAAGGGATTAAATTTTCATGCTTACAGCCGCCACAGATTTTCTTCAGCTCCAGCCCGGCTGTTTCCATCCTGCCTGCACTGGGAAGCGCTTGAAGTTGAAGCACTTACACATTAGGTGGTGCTAAACTCTAATAAATGCAGGCAAAGTGATTACTGAAGCTATTACCCATCCTACATGCTGCACTTGGCAAGACTGCACCCATCTTCATGCTGGGATTTCTGTCCTGTGGCACTGACAGCCAGGTCACAGTTAAACTTGCCATTAAGTAAATCTAGGTAAAAAGTTTCCCAGCTACTTATTTCTTTCTAAAACTGCAGCCAATATTAGCAAACTTAGGAACCTGAATTTAATATTTCAGGACTCACCTACTCTCATGGCTGCTGCCAGGATGGGAATAGTTAAATGGGGTAGGGGATGGTATCTCCAATCTGTCAGAGCCTAACAATTCCACTGCCTTGCCATCTTTCTTGCCTTCATTCCCCATTTCCCAGCGAAGATAGTCCTTCTGGCTGCTTAACTTACTAAACTGTCACCAATTGCAACTAGAATTGACCTTGAACTCAAGCCTACCCTCAGACAATGTTTTCCTAATCCAGGTACAGGATTGAGTCAGTCTTGATTGTCAGTCTTACAGATGGCTCCTATAATTTCCAAAGGGGTGTGCCATTAGAACCTTCATGCACCGACTTTAGTTGCAGTGAGGCTGAAAACGTAGATTCAGTTCCTAACTGAAAGCTTAGACTGGAGGGGGAAAGGGAAGGGAGGGGGGACATTGTTTAATGATTAGGAATACAAAGATGCTTGAGTTGTTGAGAAAAATTTACAACTGTCATTCACAAAACTACTCTATTGATGCATTTAATAAGTCTACTTAGCTATCAGAGGTGCAATAGGGTTATAGTGGGAAGAGGTAACACTCAGAACCTGCCTTGCACTTCTGAGTGACTTCTCTAGTACTGCTCTCAAAGTGTTGAACAGTATCTGAAGGTAGCAGTCATGTCCCTCTTTGGACCAAACCTCAATCTCTTCTTGCTTTAAACTTCTCCCAGACACTTGTTGAATAAATTGCCACTCTGTATGCAACAGATGGATAAAAAACTTACCCTTGTATTAATCTTTCTGTATAAACAAAGTGGAAACTCCCTCTGGCTATGAAAGTAGCAACAAAAAAAGAAATCCACAGGCGGCATTGCTCTTTTGGGTCAAGTGGGATAATTATAGAGGATCTATTCTAACATCTGGACCAGAGGAAAAACAGTTTGGAAGAGGCAGGCAGTGCTGTTATGCTTACCTGTTTGAACACTCCTAGCTACGTTTCTGTTGCATTTCAGAGACAAGATAATGGTGAACCTGCAGTTGGGTACCTGGCAGAGCTGGAGATCATTCTGCAAGGTATGAGGAGGGGAAGATGTCCGTGGTCTTCACTTTATACTACAGAGCACACTTTAGTTCATCCTCTTCACACATGTGAACAAGCTGTGACCAGGCTGCATGAAAGGTAGTAGCAGACAGTGAAAACAGGCATGGACTACACTATACTCACAGCCACTCATCATAGTTTGCTGTTGAAACATTTAAGAATCACAGAAAGGCTCCTTTGAGTTCTACTGCATGGACAAAGCTTTGATTTAGGAGATCAGGACCTTACAGGATAATCGTGGACAGCATTAGAAATGAAGGCATATAAAATATCTGAAGAGATGCTTTGAAACAAGCTGCCAAATAATGAATAATCACAGAGAATTTAAATGAGACCCATAGTACAGCCTTTTGTTTCTCAAAGCAAGCTACCTCTCTTGGACTTTTTTTCCTCCCTGAGAACAAAAGGCAGAATCAATAAGCTAGTCAATGAAACTACTGGAGACCACTTTGAAGTTTGTGATGAAAGAGAATTTTCCTTCCTGTTTGAATTGCAGATTCCTTAGCAGGAAACATGGCTGGTTCACTTCCATCTTGGCAAATCCAAATGGGGTGCCTAGGCTCCCATCCTACCCCACTGCCAGACCCTCCTGAGTGCAACTACACTGAGTGAGTTTAATCAGCTATGGTCTGTACTGTAGACATCGCTTTTCAAAGTAGGAGGTGAATCTATTGTTTCACCATTGCAGCACTCAGGAAGTTTTGCTGTGGCCATTTTAAGGCTTTATATGTTAGCTGGGGGAGGGAGTGCAGCCAGTGGGAATGGGGAGTTTTTCAAGCAGTCCTAAACCCTTTAATTTTTAGGTTTTGCTTTTAGTTTGTGTCCAAAGGTCAAGAGACCTGCAATAGTGCTATAATCACTTGTGGTAAAGTAAGTTTTAAGTTGCATGAGAATTAGTACTCAATAGCCCCAAACAGTTAGTGAATGATTGGTTAGAACCTGGTTGGGGGGAAAAAAGCCTGATTTCTAAATATGAACAAGACTGACCACTAGGAACTATATCAGTCTTACTTTTAGCTTTGAAACTGTATAATAGGACTAAACTGGATATCTTTTGACTTTCTAGCTCATAACAGAAGTTCAGTACTGCTTTGATTTGGGCAGCAAAGGGTTGTTTGCTAGTAACTTTGTCCGTAAATTACAGACACAGTTTCTCCTCAGTAATTTCAAAACTGTTCAGTGGCACAGCACCAACAAAGTAGCTAGTAGGTGGTTATCCAGGGGCTATTCCCTTTTAGTCTTACAATTGACAGTACTTTTCATCCTTTGTTGTCATAAGAGACCTCGCCAGAGACGTGAGTGGTCCTTCTGAGTGTGCAGTCATGTAACGCAAGATTGTTCTTGACCAGGGCAGTCCTCATTCAAAGTAGCCAAGATAGCAATGGCTTCTGTGCTCTGCATGTTTGCAATATCTGGCAGTTTCCTTCCATTGAGACTCCTTAACACAGTCACAGTTTAATATTTCACACCATTCCAAGATAGGACCCAAGACATTCAGATAACAAGTACCAGCTAGACTAGAATTTGGCAGAGCAGAATATAACTAAGTTTCCTTATCCATAAAAACTACCTTGCTAACACCGGATCATCTATAACCTCTTCTTGCATCTCACTGTGTTCATTAAACCTTTAGTTCGTTAAACCTAAAATCTTTAAATCCAGCAAGGCCTGATTTCTGTACATGATGGTTTGTGTTGCTAATCTAGAGGGATGCAATTGACTTGGCCTCACCCCACCTATTAACTCCCTGTATAAATCTTGGGTCCTTCAACTAATCTCTCTTTTAGAGGAGAAATGCAAAATGACAAATGTTGGTGCCTCATCTTGCTAATTGTAAGATGGATCCAGAATGAAATGCATTTCAGGGCGGCCTGAAAGTAGGCAACAGTTTTACCTTCCATCAGCTTCTCCCAAATGTACCTCAAAGGATCCAGGTACGCCTCAGGCTTCAGTCAAAGAGTTTTAATGTCCTAGTCACTGTTTCATTGCTCAGAGAAATCCCTACCAGCCCAGTTATTTCTCTAGGAAGCTCATGTAATGGAAGTGGTCCGCTACTGCAAGCTGTCTTAAACTCTTGGGTTCTTTCTGAGTTAAAGTAAAGCAGCAGATATTTATCTTCACATGGAGGGTGGGGAAGAAAAGGTTAACCAGCTAGCTGCAAACCCAGTCCCTTTATTGCAAGGCAGGGAGGCACGCTACATTTTTTATAGCATGGGAGAGAAAAGTGCACAGTGCGTGACATTGATGCAGAGTAAATGTTTCATGGGCTGACCTCCCTGAGAGTAAGGACCTGGTGTGGTGGTGACAGCCTAAGTGCCTGTAGGAGTGGACCATGAAATCTCTGTTTGCTGATGTGGCTGTCTCAGAAGCTGGGAATTTTCCCCCTTAGACTTCCACAGGTTTTTTTGTTGAATAAAGGCTTGGCCCCTTATTAGAAAAAGGATGCAGTACATCCAGCAGATGCTGCATTGACAGTCATCAGAGCTGGATGGTACCGATGATGTGTTTGGTGGAAGCTCTGAAGACCATGCTCTTATTTTCAGAAGCATTGTTACAAATACTCTATGTGCTACAGGGATGTCCCTCTGACAAAAAGTCATTTGCAACCTAATTTTAACATGGTTAGCAGAGTTTGCAAACATAATAGCCTTGGAAAAAAACTGTTTCTGTGGGAGAAAAACTTTTGGTTTAGTCTGAGACTGTTGTCCTTCTACATCTTATGCTGTCTCAGCACTATGGGAGTGGAACAGGTTACAGAAAAGTTTTTGTCACGGTTTGCAGTAAAAACAGATGGTGTAGCAAAGGAGCCAATAAAAAAAGGGATAAGAAAACAGGTGATATAGATCTATGTAACATACTTCAGCCAGTTATTTAAAAAATGTCAGACATCAGGGTATTGCTTCAGCTTCTTGGTATCTAATACAGATGTCAGGTGTTTTTTTTCAAAGTAGCTAAGTAAATTACTTCATTCCTATACAAAGTCACTTTGCTGCAGTTACCAAGGAACAATAAGGCATCTTTTTCCCCCAGTAGATGCAAGTACCAAGATCCTCCCACAGTCCCACCACCAGAAGGTGCTGAAAACTCTTTTCCCTGATAACAGCATAGTGATCCCTCACCACTTACAAATCAGATGTAAAAGTCACTCCTATGTCTTATAATGTCACACTCAAACTGAAATACTAGGCTGTCCAGAGCACTGAGCTAGGAAGAACAAGGAATATGATGCTTACGCTGCCTGGCAAGGGGATGGAGTTTAGTCATTTATTCTGTACAGATCTTGAGCAGGATCTGAACGTGCTTGTATGGAGGTCAGTGGTGTAGCACACTCACACACAGTGCGTGTATGAGCATTGTGTGACTATTTTGCTGTTTGGACTGGCCCGGAGCAGCTCCAATGACCACTAAAATTGGTGTATTTCTTCCAGTTGAACAGAGGAGCTGCCTTCCCCGACATGGGAGCTGCCGCGGGCAGGAGGGTGTTGTTACAAGACTCTCCACTTCGTGTCCTCACTTGCTTGCTTTTTGGATCGGGTATTAAAAAAAAAAAAAAAAAAAAAAAAGAGGGTGCTTGTTTCGGGAAGGACAGAAGCTAAAAAGCAAGATGACCTGAGTAGCCGCATTTTTTACACACGGAATTAATCTGCAAAGTTAAGCCCTCTCTAGACTCTGACCCTGCACCTTTCAGGTTATCAGCATCTCTCCTGATGCCTGTTGGGCTTAAATGGTTCCAGGATGTGACCCACACTTTGTAGACGTTGTAATCCACTTTCATAGGCTTGATTTAGCTCCTCAGAAGCTTGTGGAGCATGGCAAACTCTAACATGTAGGGCCCGAGACAGAGCTGAAAATCCCTGGGAATCCCTCCTGATCCAAAGGGCATGGCTGTCCCATCACGGATAAGCAAGTTTAAATGCTTTCACACCATATCTGCTAATAAGTTGCAGGACAGACTGTATTAATCTCATTTTAGGTCTTAATTCTGTAAAACATAAGCGTGAGATTCATGCTGAAGGCAATTCCTCCCTTGCATGTTTACTGATAATTAAATGGTCTATTGAGAAGTCTCACAAAGATTTCTCTGCTTATTTCATACTGAAGGAGAGCTACTTGCTCAGGTTTTTTTCAACTGTCTCTGTGAAGCTAGTAATAGAGTATCTACCTTTAAACTTCACCTAGCTCGTTAATAAAATCTTACTCCTTAGGTGTCTAAAGCTGGGAAGAATAAAGCCTGTGTCCATTAGCTCATGTATTATGATTGCCTGCACATCGCAGACCATTTAATACCATGTGGAATTGCAGAGGAATCTCTTCACACTTCCCCTTTGCCTTGTTCTTCAAATCTGAAATGGGTCTCTCTGTAATGGAAATTATTTTAATAAATGTAATTAATGAATTTATTACTAATTTGATAACTTCTGTGTGATACTATTGCTCACCTTAATGAAGTGTCTTTGCAGAAGTGTCTTTGGTGGAAAACAAAAACCTATTTCAAAACTGAGGTCTTTCATGAAGGAACAACGCTGTATTTCAGATTATGCTAATTTTACCAAGTTCTTCTATTTTAAGGTCAAAATCCGTGGGCTTTTTCAGATCTTATACAAAGGCATCTTTTCTCCACACAAAATGGGAGAAAATCCAGCCCTTCCACCAGGGATTTGTTCCAATGATAAACACTGACTTTGGTTTAGAATACGGGACCTTATTTCTTTTGTGAAACTTTCCTAGCTTAGGTTTGCAGCAAGTCATTTGAATGCTGACATTCCCTTCTAGGGTAAACTCCAAAGAGATAAAATTACCTGTTAATGGGGAATACTTGAATGCATCAGCTTGTGAGTTGGACTTCCACCCAGTAATTCCACCAACAATTTAGCAGCATAATAAGAGGTTTACCTTCTTCAATTCCCATTCCTTTTCCCCAAATTCAATACTCATCAATCTGAAGTTTTCTAATTATTTTCTAGTGTTTCCAGCCTTTGTCCAATTGAGTATTAACTGGTACAATCCTATCTGACAACATTTTAAGTCTACTTAAATCCAGCTTAATTTGATCTTTGTCTTCTGCTATACAATTCTGATTCCTTATCTTTGTCCAGCCAAATCTCAGGACATTGGCCTCTAACCTACCCTTTTTCTTATGAATCATTATGATCCAGCTTGCAGCTATTGGGATCTGGTTGGCAGAGCTGCTTTTGTGTGCAAGATCAGTATCAACACTGAAAAAAAACAGAAGCATTTATTTCTCTAGGGTGGTAGCCTGAGAGCAATTGGAAGGCTTGGGCTGTCACTAGTGTATTAGGTGTGAAATACCTGCTACCTTTAACTAGGTGAATTTCTGACAGCACAGCCTGTTATTCAAGGTGTCAGCAATGGACCAATTTTCTCTGTAGCAGCAAATCACGCTGCATTTCTTTGTAGAAAAGAAAACCTCCTGAGAAAAATGATTCTATTTGGGTGAGCTGCTATGAAGGAATATTGCTATTTTAGAAATAACCATCATTGGGTTTGATTTGATGTGGAATACAATAAACCCTAAGCTGAATTATGTAGGGTTACTATAATTATTTGAAAGCTCAGCATGGAAAAATTTGTAACAGCTCATGTGCTCGCATTAGGGATCGTTTCAATTTTATTGTCGTGAACAGTTGTTCATTCACTGTTGATTGCAACAATCTTTTAATCAAGAAAACAGCGTGGATATTTTACTCCAGCTGGTAACAGGGGTTGGGGGAAATAGTGAGATTAATTTTACAAGCTGAATTTGAGAACCAAATTTCTTCAAGGTAATGATACTTGCTAAATAGAAAGAAGTGGTTTAAAGTGTCTTTAAAAGGAAAGATAGTGTCAAATTCAGCCTTTAAGGAGTGTGTTGCAAATGTGCTCCAATCCTAGAAGCAGCAATGGGAAGGTCTGTGTCACAAGCAGAGTACAGAGGCGGCTTCTCCCCATCGCTCTTCATGTAGTGGCAATGGGCAGGTGCTCTGGTTTGCTTCACCAGCAACAAATTAGCAATCACTAAGTGGATGAGACAGCACATAAAACAGCTGGAAGCCAGGATCTCCCCTTCCATTCTCCTTGCTGCTCAAACTAGCTCATGCAGTGCTTGCTTACTCTTCAGTGTTCAAACCCAGCATCTCATAGAGTACCTTACAGGCTGGTGTTACTTGACAACAGAAAGGTGGACGGACACTGCAGCTGGCTTCTCAGACAGGTAGATGTAGGAGGAGAATAAGATATCAAGTTTTTTCTGTGTTCTCTAAGTTCTGTATCAATTGCAGATTACTCACCATCACAGCTGTCTGGAAAGCTTCTTTCGTTATTTTTCCATTCCTAAGGTGAAGAAGGGAGGAAAGACAGCCAGGATGATCTCTTTAGATGTTGCTGTAATTGACTCTTGTGTTTTTTTCCCCTTGGAAAATGTTTGGGTTAAAAGTGTTAGAGGTATCTACTGAAAGCACGAGAATTCTTTGTGAGACCTGTTTTGAGAGTCCCCCCCTAAAACACAGACATACACATATGCACTTTTTCATCAGAAAACAGTAGTTCTGAAGGGAAGAAGCCCAACTTTTCTGACTACTGTTTGATCAGCTCTTTGAAGTTCTTAAGGATCTGATCATAGTCTGATGGAGTCTTCCATCCTCATTTTTAAGTAGGGTCCATCCAGACATGAATAGCAAAAGCAATAGCACTTTCATTGCAAAGTTGCCTTGAAGGATTCATTTAGATATCACCACTGCCAAGTGAGTGTTCAGCTTTGGGTTGTTGCATGGCTTAGTTGCCTGCTTTCACTGTCCTGGCTTGTGTCTGCTCCGGCTCTGTTGTTGACCGGTTTGGACTCATGTTTCCTGATGGGAACATAACTCTAAGAGTAGGATGCTAGTTAGACTCCTCAGATGGCCCATCTGAGGAGACAAGAGCAAAGGGGAGTTTCCCCACCAGATGTCATAACTGGTTTCAGTGGCCAAGTTTGGGAACATTGGAAGGAGATAACCAAGCTGTGAGAATCTAGTCTGAATTCAAACTAGTGCAAATAGGCAGGTATGGCACAGGACTAAAGCCCTGCCAAGCCAGGTAAATATCTGGTTTGCAATCAGGAGACACGAATAAGTAGTCTATAATAAAATTGGACTCTTTGCCTTTAAAAGTGTTCTCTTTTAATCTAGTAAGCAGAGGAAAAACTGCATTTAAGATGTCTTTTTTAACAGTGAAGTGACACTGCTAAGTTACGTACAGCTTAGGAGCTTTTCTGTTAACTATAATAGGACACAGCCAATATACTTTAGCCTCTCCAGACACAGGTTGAGTGACTCCAGATACTGAAGGCGTAACTGAGAGGCTTCCCTCCTCCCTACCCCAGTAAAATCTTAGTGGCTTCACTAGGAATCTTTCATACCTGCAGAATTTAGGTTGGGAGCAGTTATTGTTAACATAATAAAAAGCTAATGAGAAATCCCTGGTTAGGTATGTCATTACTACCTGTTTTCCCAGTTTACTTTCCAGAAAGATTGGGATTAGGGGGTTGTTTTTTCTGTTGCCTTTCCTGGAAGCTGGAAGACTTGAACCTGCTCAAACTGATCTCTTGGTATTTCTCATTCATTTGTATAGTGAGATCATTCCATAATGAGAAACATTTGGATTTGTCATACAGTATCAGGCAGTTTTGATATGCCATACTTTACCCTATATCTTCTACTTGGAGGCTGTATAAATCAACCTCTGTTATGGTCATATTTTTCTTATCTTTCTAGTGACATGAAAACTGGCAAGTAAATCTTCTATAGAAGAGCCTAGCACAAAATTGAAAAAGAAATATTTTATCCCCATGGAAACAGCTTATTACAGATGGAGGATTTCCCCCGAAATCAGATAGCGATCTTCCAAGAACACAGCCTGGAAACGCTGATTTCACATCAAAGCTGAAAAGAGCAGTGGGGGGAGAAGAGAGGAGATTTTGGGGAGGAGGGGGAACCCAACTGCTGGTGTCCACCCTGCTTGTGTAGTCTCACCCTCTAAGATATAATTCCTTTGATTTTAGTGTACATGTGAGCACTTCCACCGATTTTAAGCACTACTGGCATAAGTGCCATTGTTAGGTATTTAATCTGAAAGCGGAGAGGATCATCTTCCTTTCAAATCTAAATCCCTTGTTAGCTTAATTTCTTAAGAGAGGAACACAATCAGATGTTTTTCCCCCAGTACAACTGACAGGCTTTTTTATTTCTTCACTCTCAAAGAAAAGTACAAGTTACAATGGAATGCTTACTTTTATTTGTAGATTTTTTCTGATCACTGAAATGCATGTGATGTGTCAGGTCCTTAAATCTCTTTATTCTGTGTGTGAGCCTGTACTCTTCCAAGTATTTTATTTTCAGTCTGTTGTTTCACTTTCTGCTTTCCTCAAAGGCTTTTTCTTTTAATTGCAACATTTTAAATACCTATGCCTGTATGCCATCACATATCAAGACCATCTTCTCCTAAATCTTAGATTTCCCTCTCCTGTTAGGGGAACTCTACTTCTAGGAAATGATGCAATGCACTTGATTGCTTATGCCATCCTCCTGTGGCAGAAGAAAGAAAAATCTCTCATGAAATGCCCCGACTGCTTTCCACATCCCACTGGTGAACTATGTCCCCCTGCCCCTATTACCCAGAAATTACTTTCTTTCTGCAAATGACTGTATTTTCCACACATACACTGTTATGATATTTCCTGAAGCGACTGGACTCACGACACTTCTCTTTTCTGTGGCTTCTCTGCCTGGGAAATGCTGCTCATGCTCTCAAATCACATAACTGCTCAAGATCTTAGCACAGTTAAGAGGGAATGAGTAGGTCCCAGCTAGCAGTCCAGTTCAGAGCCTTTTATTTCTTTGCTTGCTGATTTGAATCTTGGCTGGGTACAAACCTATATTACGTGACAGCAGGGTTTTATATGAGCCGGTGGCTTCTATTTTCTAAAGGAGAATGCCTGACATGAGATACTGGAAATTTTGGTGACATGCTCCCAGCAGAAAAGAGGCCAGGGACTGAACTAGCATGCAATCTGAATTACTGGAGCATGCTGAAGCACCTTTTTATATCAAATTAATTTCTTGTCAGTGCAAACAACCTCCATGTGCTCATTCAGGACACCCTTTGGATTATTCCTCAGAACTCCAATTGTCACAGGATTCACAAAGATTGCATCCTCAGCTATCAAGATCTGTGCAAGCAACACCCATTATCCAAATGAATTTTGGAGTGGCAATATGCAGAGGGTGAGGTGGAGCCTCGATGCTGCAAGTTACTTTGCATGCAGTCCTGCAGCTATACTCAAGCATTGGTTCTTAGAGCATTAGGACCCTCCATCAGGAGACTTCAACTGAAGTCCTGTGACCCTCAAGTTCACTTCTTGCAAATAGATATTTGTAAAAATGTATGGCCTTTCATAAATACAGCCAGGCCTGATGATCAAGGGGATGGAGAGAGAAGGCTGAGCCCTTGCTCATTCAGGCAATGTGTCACTGAGTTACCTCTGAAAACAATTAGTTCACTTTTATCAGAAGTTGGCAGCAAGCAGAAGAAATGTGAAGAGTACCACAATTGAAGAAACGTCCCCATAAGGTCTCCATACGGTGCCTGGATGTTGGGGCAAGAAGTGAATTTTCAGGCTGAAATTATTAGCCTGTCTTTGAAAATGTTCCAAACAACTCCCATTTCATGAAGCACTGAAAAGGCAGCTAACTTGTACATCACATCATGGCAATTCTAGTCACTTTCCATTTCAAGACTGTCCTTTTTTGAGTAAGTAGTGTAAGTTTGTTTGTGACATGTTCGTGGCCTGGAAGATTCACTAAGCTGTGAGTAGCTTTTCTCCTTCTAAAATTTGCTGTACTTGAAACTTTCCCACCAACCACCTTTAGAACAGTGGGGCAAAGAGTCTTTGTTTTCCCATTTCCCCTATGTGAAATAAGATAACAGTTCTTCTGAGGCTTGATTAACTGATGTTTGTAAAGCTCATTGTAGTTCCTGCTTGAGGATTAAAAAGGGCTGCACTTCTGTCTAGTGTAAGCAACCTGACTTCAGCAAAGCTATGAACCAGATTAATATCTCCATCTTGTGCTAGTAACTCTTAACTAATCTTGTTAAAGCCTTTCCAGATGCAGATCAATATCTGAAATGCACTCTGTCCTGTAATTAATCTGATGAGCCATGCTATCCATGTTTACAGGTCCCTTCAAATTTTTCTTTAGAGTTTTTTATTTTAAAATGAAACCGGTTTAGCAGAAACAGGGTCATGATCTCTGTTTCTTGGGAGCTTTATCATGCCCTTATTAAATATCCTGTACTGAGTGCACTCAGTAATTCAATGATCCTACCCTTGTGAATAGAGTTGGATAACAGGGTCTTAAAGATCCTGCACAGGGGCAAGTCTGGCAGTGTGCTGGCTCATGTGTGAAAGGCATCAGCCTGACAGATGCATGGATTTTTCCCTCATGAATGCGTGATGAAGTGTGTGGACCTACATGAGTTAGAGCACCATCATGTCAGCACTCCTGGCTCCTACCTCATGCATTCATGTGTACTCACCTCTGTTTAGTTTGCTTCAACTCTTGAGGGCAGGAACTACCTCTCGGTGAGGTCAGTCTTCTGACAACTGGCTCTTTTTGGAGCAAAGGGTTATTCAATGTCAACCCCATTGATCCACAATGGACTACAGTACTACTAATTGCTGAGGGCGTGAAAACACCAGCCTTTAGTTTTATATGCCCTTCAGAAAAATGGGCATGTGATCTTAGTTCATTACTAGTATAGATGACTTCATTAATAACATAGATGACAACAAGACTTAAAAGTAAGTTGTAGGAACAGAAGGAATTAATGGAATAATACTGTGTGTAATCAGTTTTGTTGCCATTGACCAATACAGCTGATATAAATAAGCATGCAGCAGGCAGTAATTAACGTGCTACAGTTGTATCTGGGTTCAGAACCATGGCTGGCTGGTCTAGTGTTGGCAATAACCTCCATTCTGAGCAGAAGTTTGGACTACAAATCTCCACAGGTCCCTTCCAACACACCTTTCCAGCAGTCTGTAACCCTGCCCATGAGTCCTGTCATGTTGCACAATGCACAACATTGAAGTGTTGCTCTCTTTTTCTTCATCAGTCTTTAGTGTGCTGCTTTGGAAGGGACTCTGCTAATTCAAGGCACCATGAAGGACATGTTGGAGAGGTTTATGGGAACAGGGACAACAGGAAATGCAAGACTGAGCCAGAATACTGAGATATTGCATGGAGAGCAAAGCAGTCTGTACCAACCAGAGAGATTACCTAGTCTCTAGAGTTTTCAATGGAAAAAAATTTATTATATGGGGCTCACATGGAAATGGAGGGGTGAGGAGAGAAACAGGCCTTTGTGTTCCTTCTGCTGGGACTGAAAGTGCTTATCAGCATTTCATCAAATGATTTCAGTCTGGCACAGACGTAGATTGCTCTTGTGCCCAGTTCAGTCTTGCAGCTGGTGCATGTGCTAGTTTGGACGCAGAGATTGTTCTTTAGAGAGAACATCTGCCTTATCTCTGAGGGCATTTGGATGCTTCACTGCTCCTCTTTCATAAAGAGAAAGGCCTGACTGTCCAGCTTGTGAAAAACACCTCACAGTTAGAGCACTTTTGTACTACAATTTTAGCCTGGGTCTAGTGGCCCAGCCTTGACCTGGCAAGCTGACTTGTCCAGCCAGAACAATGCAGACCTGCCAGGAAAATGGAAAGCTCTGCTTCGGAGTGGGATGTGAGGATGAGAAACTGTCCTCAGTTAGAATCTGCGGCTCAGCTTAGCCAAACCTGTGGGCTTCAATACCAAGTTCACAATCACTCCCATTCCTGCAGCTTCATTTTAGGAGTGCTCTGTATAGTTTGAATATCTCAGTGTGTTGGGGTGGAAAGGGAGTAGCCTTGGGTCTCCTCTCCCCCTTCCTGCTCATGGGAATTAAACATGAGAGCTAAGTGCTTACTTTTCTGGAGCTGTTACTGGCAACCAATGCAAAATGTCCCTTTTCACGACAAGTAAATGACCTGCTAAGTACAAGCTATAAAAATTCAGGTCATGTTTTCTGTTTCATTAATATGCTGCCTGACAAAGCTTTTGCCTGCTGGGGCTCTCTGCTAGGCAATGGGAGTTAGAAAACCCTTAAGGATTTCTCACTGTCATTATGAGATAGAGAGGCAAACAGGCTTCTAAAGGAAGGAAGGCTCCCAAAAGACAGGCTGCTTTTGTGTCCTGATCTCATGAGCAACCACAGGAAGAGGGAATTAATGCCATTTACACACACAGTCCTAGCAGTGTGAGGTTTGAATGCTATATTTTACTAATAGCTGGGCCTGACTGTCCCAGAAGTCAATAGAAAGGTTTTCCTTGATTGAAACAGGTGGTGGACCAAAAATGTTATCAGACACAAAAACATTTGTAAAGTTGGTAAGTGGGGGGAGAAAAGCAATATGAATTGCAATCAGAATCCAAGGGAGAGCCTCTTAGAAATGCTTTTCTACACAAAGAAAAAAATGGCTATGGTAGTCGTTAGGCTAGCAGCATCAAGAATTTACTGGAGAAAATAGTTCTTTGCACATAAAACTGTCTCTCGGAAATCAGGGAAGTGTCTCCTTGCAGAAGACATCCAAGATGAGCTCAGAGGGTTCCTTACTTCTAGATGTGACTACAGGGCTTTCCCATAAAGGAGGTATGTAGGATGGACTTTTGTTCATGTGCTTGGCTTGGGCAGGTTTAATCTAAAGTTGGATTCTGCCACCATGTAATTTTGGTAACTGTTTGAATTCAAGGCCTTTTCCCTGGCCTAGGGGGTTTGAGCTTGAAGGAGTTTGAAGGGCATTAGCTTTTGCCCTTGGCAATGTTGAGTAGGATGCATCCTTCCCTCTTCATTGTGTTCTCTGGGCTTGCAGGGTAGTAGTTGATGTGCTGGCAGTGAAGTCCTGCTGCCCTGCCTAGGGCTGAGGTTTGGCTTTCCAACTCCAGGTCTGCTCCTACTCCTCACCTGTCCTGTTTCCTCAGCTATCAGCTGATAAAGTGAGTTTCACATGGACAGCATGGAGGCTGAGATGCAGCAGAGAGATCAGAGACGTAACCTGAGAGGTCAGTGCCATTCACTGGGTTATAAATACTTCCTTGAGCCAATGGCTATTTCCAGGCTTGCCATCCAGGTATTCTGCTGAATCACTTCTTGTCACACATGGGTTTAAGGGACCAAGCTGCTTTGCCCCTCTTCTGTGTTGTTCACTGCCATGCACCTTGTTCCCTTGCTCTTGCCCAGAATGCCAATGTTTTGGAGCAGCGCTATCAGCCTTGTTCCAGAGATACTCAGCCTGCAATGAATGCCTTGATTCATAGCTTATTTTTAAAGCCAGAAGGAATTGCTATGCTCATTTGCTCTGACCTCGAGCACACAGTGGGCACAGGAGTATTTATAGCTCTGTTTACAGCATTCTACTCTGTATACAAGCCAATAAGGCCAAGTAAAGAGCAGGATCCCTGCTTCAGCGCAGGTTTGACAGGCACTACAAACGCAATTGTTTTATTAAGGTATTGCCCTTGTAAATGGCAGGGCAGGCTAGTCCTGCCAATTCCAGAGCATGTTGGCAGAATCAGCTGCGCACAGGACTTGCTGCATATACATCTGTGGCCTATTTGCAGCAGAGGCAGAAATAAACTCCAGGTGCAAAGAGAGAGATCTTGGAAATTCTGGGTCTGTGCTTTTGTGTTTCTTAGTCTCCGTGCCGAGCCTGTCTTGCATCTTCTCTTGGAGGATCATGTCTCCTATGTTCTAACTATACTGAAGTAGCCCAAAAGATATATAAGGTCACTGGATTAGACGGCTGAAATGTGACTAGGGAATAATAAGTAACTTGTAGGGAGGTGCTGGAGAAGAGCAGGACAGAGCCACCACCAACTACAGCTGCTAGAGCTCTCCTCGTGTAATATGTCTCAATGTGTGTTCCCTAGCTGGTATTTGGAGTTGCAGGCTAAGACACAGCGTGCTCCAGAGTGCTGTGGTGCTACAACTCAGATGCAGTGCTTACATATTCCAAGAGGATAAGGTCTCTTGTATGTGTTGGACTGAGATCATTAAAACTGAAGCAACGTGAATATACCTTGCTTCGCGCTTTCCACGCTCTGTCTTCGTGTCTCACAGCACACAATCAGTGTCCCGGCCACTTGTCTTCCTGCTGTGCTTAATTCTGTTGCCTTAGGTCTTGACACGCGGTGAACGTCCAACCAGAAACTAGACAGACTAACTAGATAAATTAGTTAGTTTTTCTTCCTGTTGGATGTTAGATTTCTGCAGGATAGTCCACTGCAACAGCTATTGGATTGCCAATGTGACTTAAGAAGCCCTTGTCATTCTCTTTCCTGTAAAATGGCAATTACCATATTTTTTAGAATAAGATTTTCATAGTTAGATTTTGTTAGTTTTCTGATTGACATCTGTCCCTTCAGGTTTAAGTTCCCCTGAGAGCCTGTGTTCTTTACCAGATTGTACTTCTGAGAGAACATGTAACTGACTGTAACTTCATACATCCCCCAGATGAAATCCCTAAGAGGGAAAGTAATTACCTTTTTCCATGCAGAAATGGTAAAATCAGCTGAAGCTAATGCTTTGATAGGTAAGAGAATTGGTTATTAATATATCTGCGTGGAGGCAGCACAGCCATCAAGGCCCTTGCAACTGTGAATCTCACGATTTTGTTCTTAGGCAAAGTATACACAGTCACCTCTAATCTGCTTCATCTCTCCACAAACAGCTCACCCAACAGTGTGAACAAATTGTCTGGAAATGTCGTCATTGGGCTTCATCTGATACTACCTCTCCTTCTGCCTGGGTCATTGATTTCCTCATCTCTTCTTAACTAACATCATATACTAATTTGTGGCTCTCCAGTACCGAAGCAGCTGCACTGTGCCTCCCCTGCTCAATGCCAGCAGGTTTCATCCTCTGAAGTGTCCTTTACTGCTGCTCATAGGAAGAGCTGCTGAATGTGTCTCAAGTGGCCTCCCTGCCTGCTACATAACAGCATGTGCTCTGCCAGCTTTTGTTTCATCACAAGAGAGCTTAGAGCTGTTCTGCTTTCGGAAATTGGGTAAGATTCAGTCTCCTTTCTACAGTGACTCAGTGTGCTGAAGAATTACTCCTGCCCTGTATGAGCAGCTACCATGGAGCTCTTAGAGCTGTGCCAGCCTCTGCTAGTCACCAGCTGCCCTCCAGAGAGCCCCTTCCGCAGCAAGGAGCTGGGGCTGCTCCACACTGTGGTCTTACGACTGCTAAATATAAAGTCCTTTTATAAAGAACATAAATACATGAAGGGTGCAAGACCCAATAGTTGTTGCAGTGTTGTCTTAGCTAATACAGACTTTTCCTCTGTTCTTTCGCCCATGTCCCTGCAGCATTTGAACACCATCTATTGCATCCTGAGTAGATCTCTCTGTGTACCAAATTCATGCTCAGTTATCATTGCAAAAGTGTCCAGGATCCAGCTTTCAACATGCAATTCAGACCAGAAAAATATTCTATAAGAGAAAAAAATCTGTCTGGATAAAAACTGTTACTCTCTTGTAACTCTTGTTACTCTCTGCTTGTGCTGGTCAGAACTATTCCCAGTCCTGGTCTGCTGCCATCATTTAATAACCAAGTACCACTCAGATCCTGTATCCGACCTGTTTGTTGAGCTGAAGCCAATTGAGGCAGCTGAGCCACAAGCTTTTGCCTACCGTAGGTATGCAATAACTATTCCCAAGGATTTAATCTGAACAGCAGAAACTTACTTTCTTCGAGTTTTATTAGGAGTAATAAAGTTCCACTTTTCCTTAATATTTGTAAACTGAGTGCATCTGACATGCAAGACAGTGAGGCCTCAAATTAGAAGCCTTTATTCCTAAATTAGTGGTGATACCAAGAACAATAATTCCATTCAAAGAAAGTGTCAGATAAAATGAGTCTATTTCCTTATGGAAGTGTGTTCTTTTATAAGCCTCTGCTGATCCTTGTCTTTCTAGAAACCAAATTGGTGGACTCCTTGTTTCACAGCCAAATTCCTCATCCCAGGCCTGGAATATGTGTGGAAAAATATTTCCAGAGAATCCCCTGTTATAAAGAACCTAGAGGGAGAAGTACTCTATGCATCCTTTCCAAAACATAGAGCAGCAGGCTGCAAAAACGTATGGAGGAAAGGCTGATCTCTTGTACTAGGAGAGGAAAAAAAGTCTTGATCTTGAGGCTGAGGTTTGCAGTGTGTGCTCAGGTTGGGTCACATGAATGGCAGATTGAGATAAGAGCAAAGACTCCTGAAAGAAAACTACCGATTTTAATCTCTGTCTCCCTGTTTGCAGGGCCACTGCTGTAGAAATATAAGAGCTGCACTTCACTGTATTGTCTCCTTGTTAAAAGGTGCAGCACCCCCAGATCCCTTGAGCTTTCTGTCTGTGCCCTTGCTGCATGTTTTCTATGTATAAAGCTTCTCAGGGTTTTTTGTCTTCATGACCAGTTTATAGAGGGTGCTGGGTGGTGAGCCTGTTCCAGCCCTCTTGCAGCTGTTACAGCCACCCTATGTCCCATCTTCTGCTGTGCTGGCTCTTAAAGCAGTCACACCTGAACTTTTATCAAGTTTATGTAGTTGCATGTGAATATCACTAGATGTCCTCTACTGCTAAGTAGTTTTACCACAGCCCATGCCAAGCACCACACAGAAATTCAGTGAAATGAATCTCAGCTGTTTAAGCTGTCTTTTTTTATAGCTTCATTGTTCCTATTCCAGAGATGCACAGCAATATTCCTTGTCCATAGCCTGAAGGAGTGATCTGTTACTTCTGACCAACTGCACTTACAGTGACAGCAAAGCTATTGTGTTGGTTTCATGCAGGCTTGGAGCCATCTGGCACAACACAGGAGCACCTCAACATTTTCTTTTGTCACTCATTTAAGACTGAGCCACCAGCCAGGGCTCACGCTTTGATCTCCTTGTGCTCTTCTCTAAACTCAACACCAAAGACTAGGCATGTGGGTCTTTGCTCTAACAAGATCTGATTCAGTGAGGGACAGTGTGTGCTGTTCTTCACAAGGTGCGGTTAGGTACAGCTTCAACACAACCCAGGCAGTGATGCCAGTGGTGCCTTGGTTTGATTCATGGGAGAGTCACCGCCTGCCCTCAGACCCCATCTCCACCCTCTGCTTTCTCTGCAGTGATCTCTTATGCCCAGCTGCCTGGCGACAGAAACTTCAGAGATAAAAACCTTACCCGCTGCACTGTCCCTGTGCTTGCAGCCACCCACTGCAGATCTCAGCTCGCGTGCAGTGTACCGTGAGCAGGCAAGGGAGGCATCCCCAGCCAGCCTGAGAGGGAGCTGCCAGCAAAACAAGCTGAGAGGATCTGCTATGATAACCCCGTCGGGTTCAATACAGGACAATACACAGCCATGCTCTTCTAGCCCTAACAGTGAAATATCATGCTGTATGAATAATGCGCCCTCTTATTTAGAGACAGTTTGCCTGAAGTACAGTCTGACCTCAGCAGTTCAGAGACTGCATGGTCAGTTTAATCTGTTAAGTGAAGCTGAAACAGACTGGAAATGTCATATGCTTAAAGCAGTATGGCAAAGAATAGGAGCTGAAACTTTAAGGCACTTTTTCCTTTTGGCTTTGTATTAAGTTCCACAGTTTGAAGTTGCCCATCCTGGGCTCGAGTGCCCCCAGGGAGGGCTGTTAAAAGGAGGGCTCTTCATGCCACCGACTCTGCTGTCAAAGTGAACATGTTGGGTTTGAGGGCTCCTTGGGGTGACTCAGCAGGATACAAAAATGCACTTAAATAGGAGTTGTATTGTGTAAGTGCTCAACCACAGCACCAATTCCCCTTTAGCACTGTTGTTAAAACTAGTACGCACTACAAGAAATTTAGTGCTGCTCCAGATACTGGCTGGAATTTAAAGAGGAGTTTTTGGCTTTCCTCCTTACATACTTTTAATATTTCTTATGGGCCAGAGCGCTACTGAGAACTGTGGAATACCCTGGAGACCTGAAGTGTAGGAGCCAGGTCAGAGGCTTTTCCTCTCAAATGTTACTGACTTTCGTATGAAATGCATCAGAGACTTTCAGGTTCAGGTGTCTGAATATTTGACTTGGTTTGAAAATACAGCTGTTTCCACAGAAGCAGAAATGTGCCTGTTCTGAACGGTGATATGTTTAAGATGCCTAAGCACAAAGCTGGATGCTCAGATTTAAAGATATAAGTCTGAAAACTTTGGCCTACTGGCCACAGGACTGCTCTGCTCCCAGCATTTAGTGACAACATTTGCAAACCTTCGAGGGGGTATAAATGACCTAGAATCATAAAATCACTAGGTTGGAAAGGACCCACCGGATCATCGAGTCCAACCACTCCTATCAAACACTAAACCATGTCCCTGAGCACCTCATTCACCCATCTTTTAAACACGTCCAGGGAGGGTGACTCAACCACGTCCCTGGGCAGCCTGTTCCAGTGCCCAATGACCCTTTCCGTGAAATATTTTTTCCTGATGTCAAGACCTGCTGTGTTTTGGGAGTCACTAATTGGTATCACTCGCTTGCAGCTTTGCTAGCGCTGGCTTCACTCATGGCATGAGTTGTTGATGTAAAAAAAGAAACATATTTCTTGTAACCAGCCACCTCCATCACTGCACTGCGCAAAGTCTGCCCTTGGGAAACTGAGGAGCCTGTTTTGTCCTGGAAGGATAATTTGCAGCAAACAAAGGAGCCAAGTTTTGCATCAAGTTCACATGCAGACCTGAGACTCCTGTTGACAAACATGTGTCTTACAAACCCAGCTGTTGATTCATGTGAACAAAATGCCTCTGTCCTGTGGTTCAGTTGGGAAAGCCCACAGGGGTTCCCCTGGACAGGTCTCCCATGCCTCAAGATGGTGTGAGATTAGTGAAGATTTTGTAGAGTGAGCCAGCATGGGCACCGCAGCCAAGTGCGCTCTGGCTGCTTGCTGTGGGTCTGCTCTCTCTCACCTCTTTCATGCCACTGGATCAATGCAGATTTCAAGGCAGAGACTCATGTATCTTGTTTGTAAAATGCCAACATGTTCTTCTGCCTCTTGTTCACTTGGGAAAGACAGCATGACAGCTCTCTCTAGTTTCATGCAGACCACAGCTCAATGCTAGACTGCCTTAGGTAGACATTTTCGGGGAGTACTGGGGTATATGTAGTGCTAATTTGGCACAGGAGGGGAGCTGGGTCCGTTCACCTGCCTGTAAGAACCAATTCGAGTCACATACAAATGCTTTGCAGACCAGCATGGAGGCGGGCCCTGCCCCAGCAAAGCAAATTAGCAGGTGCCTAATTGCATCCCACTGAGATGCTGAGATGCTCTGGGTGCTTGGTACATGCCTGAGCACTCTAGGATTGTGCAAAGCAAATTAGCAGGTGCCTAATTGCATCCCGCTGAGATGCTCTGGGTGCTTGGCACACGCCTGAGCGCTCTAGGATCGTGCCCAGGATGCTCCCATGGGAGGACACAGGGCACAGCCAGACCGACCAGTCTGTACTGGCACGGATTATTCTCACGTAGCCATTGCCTGCATCCTCCAACAGGGTAGCATGTGTAAATAAATGAGTGTACGCGCAAATAAACGAGCACTGACTCCTGCTAGCTGCAAGGGGAAGGTGAGAAGGGGCAAAGGAACCTGCAGGTAAGATGAGATGAGCCTTGCCGCATTAAACACCATCGTTTTTGTTGTGATATAAGAAAATCACAGAAATGCTAGCTGCGCTGCCAGATAAATGCTGCTGATAAGGACCACTTTAATGTTATAGAATAAGTTTTATCAAAGTATAATGACCTTCCCTGGAGGCGTTTAAGGGATGGCTGGACGAGGCACTGAGGGGCATGGCTTACTATTTGATAGGAATGGTTGGACTCGATGATCCAGTGGGTCTTTTCCAACCTGGTGATCCTATGATTCTATGATGCGGCTTCCTCGCGTTCAGGCCGAACGCAGCCGCGCGGGGGTGGGGGATGCAGAGATGCTCGTTCCCCGCGGCACCGGCTCCGCTCCTGCCCACCCGCTGCGGCCTCCGGCCACCAGCGCCCGCGGGGAAGCGGTTCTGCACCCTCCTCCTCCTCCTCCTCCTCCTCCTGCGGCGGCGGCGCAGAGCCCCGCGGCCCGGAGCGCCGGCTCCTCTCCCGGCCAGCCCCATCCCCGCCGGGCCCCGGGAGCAGAGCGGGGCCGAGCCCACCGCCTCCCCGGGGAAAACGAGCCGAGAAGTGAGGAACACGCGGGGGACGGAGGGTCCCGGGCCCCGGCGGCGGGGCTGGGCCGGGCCGGGCTGGTCACAGCGGCCGCTGGGGCGAGAGAAGGGATGGCCGGGGGCGGGCTGCGCGGCCGCCGGGGCGGGAGGGGGCGGCGCTGCTGCTCCTGCCCCTCGTACCCCTGCTCCTGCTCCCCCTGCCGCTCCCCCTCCTGCTGCAGCCCCTGCCCAGCTGCGAGCGCTGCAGCCCCTCCGCGGGCCTGGGCGGGCGCTGAGGGCGCGGCCGCGGGTGAGCGGGGAGAGCGGTGGGTGGCGCTTTCAGCGGGTTGGGGAGCGGGGGGGGGGGGGGGGGGGGCGGTGGTAGAAGAAAACGCCCAACAATAAATAGCGATCGGTTCCGCTCCTGCCCCCGCGGGGCGAGGGCGCGCGGGGCCGCGCAGGGAGGAGGCGCGGAGAGCCGGGTGAGCTCTCCCCAATCCCTTCCCTTCTCCTCTCCTCTTCCTCCCAGCCGCTCCAGCCGAAGCGCGGAGCCCCGCTCTGGCATGAGGCTCCCCGGGCAGCTGCCGCCGCTCTCAGCATCGCTCGGGACGGTACGGGGGATCCGGGACCGGAGCGGGGAGAGGGGGCGTCGTTGCTGCCCTCCTGAGCGCTGGGGAACGGGCTGCGGAGAGCGGTGGTTGGAGCGCTCTGGGTCTCGCGTCTTCCTCGCGGGGAGAGGGGGGGTCGCTCCGAGGGACGCGGTGTGGTGGAAAAAAGGCTTCGTGGGCTAAGGGTTCGCTGGGGTTTTGTTGTCTTCGGGGTCCCCCAGCAGATTCGGAGCCGCCCTGAGCTTTACTTGCCTCCCCCTTGCGCGTTCTGATTTGTGGGTCTCACAAGATTGCATTAAAACTGCTCTTGGACCGCTAAATATTTCGTGAAAGCTTCTGGAATCGTGTCTTTAAGTTATTTACTAGACTTTTAGAAGGAAGATAGAGATGCTGTCTTTAGCTACAAAGACATAAGGAGGAGTTTGGTTTTTTTCCTAGTTTTACTTTTTCTCTTATTTAAGAAAACGATTTGAACCACAGCTGAAGGACGAGGACTTTTTAACTTTTGTGCTTGAGATAGCTGGGTAGTGCAAAGGAAACTTGTAGCTTATTGTTACTAGAAACTGTGTTTAGAAAATATTGTTTCCCAGACAGAAATGAAGATAAAGCCGTGCTGGCTGCAAGACTCGGACCTTGCATGGACCAGTCTGGGCTTTCTGCACTTGGCTGCTCTAGTTACTCTCCCAGCCGAGCTGACAGGTTTTTATGCAACGAATTGTGATTTTACACCGTGGCTGTTCAGGGTAGAGTCTGGGGGTTTATTAGAAGAGCAAAGCGTATGGTGGAGTCCTGACCCCCGCGTGAGGCTCTCCCTCAGCCCAGGTAACTGCAGACCTTCTGCACCCATCAGCTGGCACTTTTCTAGGTTAGTTGCCTAATGTTACGGAAGTGTGAAAATCTAAGCCACCAACTTCTTAGGTGTCTTAAGTTCAGGTTTTGATGGCAGACTTAAAGAGATGCTATCGACTGGTAACATTCTATTTGTGTCTTATCTGGAAACTGTTGTTCGTGCAGTAGTTGGCACTAAGAACAAGTGCACCAACTTTATAGTCATACCTGGATATAGATGTGCTTTCCGAATTTTCAGTATGAAATTATCCAGTTAGCTCAGGCTCTTTCTGCACAAGAGATACCTTTCAAAGGCCTAACGCTGCTGTTGTTATTTTTCTTTACGAAAGGTGCTTTTCCGTTGCTCTGACTCTGTTAGGAGCGTTGCAGAAATGAGGTGTATTGATTTAAGTAAAACTAGGAGAAGATAAGGGAGAGAACAAGGATCTGGTAAGGAAATTATGAAGTATTTAAAAAAAAAATACTCCTCTTGGTAACATAGCTGTGGACTGCCTAGTAGAGATGGGATTTGTTTCCATTTACTTCAGCCTGAAAGTACAAAGCTGACAGCATCTCTTTAAAAATAATAGAGTGCATATAGAAAATGGGTGTTCTTAATATTATATTTCAGCATCAATTTGTTTGAATTTCTTTGATTTTTTCTCTTTTTTTTTTTTTTACTTCTCCATTCCAGGAGATATCCTATATGATAGCGTGTGTAGCCCAGATTGCAGGAGGCCAAACACACCACCAGCATGAGTCCTGAACCACAGCAGCTGCACCAGGGTCAGAGCTGGCCCAGCATCTGTTTTCAGAAATTATATGAAAGGCAGTTTCTATTTACTGAAAGGTTTGGTGGGTGTTTTCACAAGGTCAAGATTTTTTGCAGAGGAACTAAGAATTACAGAAACAAAGCTTGCCTTCTTCATGGGGGGACTTTTTGGTATGTGTTGGGTTGTTTTTTTTTTTTCTTAAACTGGGGCTGAGGCTAACAAAAAGGAGGAATAAAGCTGTACTATCTGGTCATTACAGAGGACTTCATTCCTTCTCCCCAGTTGCCTTTTTGGCACTGGGAGAGACATGGCATTTGGGGGCTGTAAGGAGGAGGATGAATCCTGTACCTGAGCTGGTGTTGTCATTGGCAAAGTAATACACAAGGGCAACATAAGGACAAGTGAATAAGGGACAGATGAATGTGATGAATCATTATTGCTGATATTATGCTGTGGTTCCTTAGAGCTCCTCTTTTAACTGTGGATGGAAAGAGTGTCCTATAGCCTACACCTACATGGCCCTTCAGGTTGCACTACATGCTGTCCGTGGCGTTTGCTGTCTCCTCCCTTCCCTTCTTGATTCTGAAGGGCTCCTTGAGGAAAGCTGTTTGGCTTTGTTCATTTCTCCCCTTTGCTTTTTACCTTCCCTCTTTGGGTGTGAAACTTCTTTGTGTCTGGATTCAAGCCGGGAGTCTTTACCTCCCACCCTGTTTGCCAAGCTGAGCATCCCTGCTAACTTGTTGGATGGGGATGAATTTTGCCTGGTGTGTTTGCTTTGCGCTGCACCTGTGATGCTGTCACTCCTGGCTCCAGCATCGCTTGGCCTTTGTGTGGTGCCTCTGCATGTAGGAGATGCCCCTGCCTCAGCGCTGTAACTTCTCCATGACTGTGCATCCCTTTACCTCTCTTACCTGCAGAGGTGAAGGCAGAAGAGATTGCGTGAGAATGTGAAGCCCTTGATGCGAAGGCTCTGGAGATGGAATATATTGGCATGAATTCACAGGAACGAAGGACAGTGGTTTTGCATGATGGTGGTATTTCCATGAGCTTTTACGGTCATAAATAAGTAGATCAGGGCTGAGGTGATAGATTCAATATGGAAACTGTGGAATTAATTTTCAGGTTTCCAAGACAGTACTATAGACAGGGCTGAGGAAGAAAAGTGGTGTTAAGATGTGGAAATGTACCTTGAAAGTGACCTTTCAAAGAGGCACCCAAGTTTAATGAAGTGTAAAGCAGAAGGGGTGGAAGGATTTGGGCCAAGTGAAAACAGAATGAGCGTGGGACTGGCAGATGGGAGGAACGTTAGCCTGCTCCTTGGTGGAGTTATTGCTTCTTTCTCCTGTTGTTGCCAACAGAGGGACTTGACAGAAGATACATAGTAGGGAGGGAGGCACCGCCTTTCTATTCTATTTGAGTGTCACAGGCTGTATTTTTCTCCATGGAGAAATGAAGGCCCAGCACTCCAATCGGTCACATCCTGTGAGTGTTTGTATCCAGTGTAAATCTAGAGCAAGTCCATCAGTTTCAATAACATCTGCAATAAGCCACGGATGGCTCTTTTTGAACAGGGAGAAGAAATGAACAGCTGTAACTTCAGATGCTGAATTTCTTGGCATACTCATTTTTTGAGATTTATGACTCTCTTATTCTCCATTTGAGAATGTAGTGAAGCAATTGCTGATTATATGCTGCATGTATAGATATGAGAAGATGTCAGCGGAGGAGTAATATATATGGAAGTCTTGCATAGAGATATGGCAAACCGGCCACCTGTTCTTAGATGAGGAAATAATTATTCAAAAATATGTCTCCTGAAATAATGATTGAGGAAGGAGGTGGGGGGAGGGTTGGAGGAGGTTAACAATATTTTTAAGTAGTTAGCTGTACTTGTACTTATGGTACTTATTACTGACTCTTCCATTAATTTTACTGCTTTGTATACTAGTTCTTCAAGTAAGTGGTGTTCAGTGCTGCACAGATGTATGGGTCTCATCAGAGACATCAATCCAATGGCTGGAGCTAGCTGAAGAGGTGGGAAGCATGCCCCCAGGTACCTTCTCTCTCTTGGACCACCCAAAGGTAGGGAGGCCAAGGTCAGCAACTCTTATAGGTACTCATAACTGTGAACTTGTCTCTCATAGAGCCTGCTTTTCTTCGTTCTAAAGTGTTCTTCTTTGTGGGGTGTTTTGGGAGCGTAAACATAGCAAATGCTGAGATACTTCAGAAGTCATCTAAGTATCCAAGATACTCTGGGATTGGATTCGCCTTCCTGCTGCTTCTCTTCTGGCCAGAATTGACGAGAACAACTGCTCAGTGCTCTGCAACTGAGGGCTTTTATTAAATTTTTGCTAAATCTTATTTGCGTCAGAATTTGTTAGCCATTGATGAGATTAAAATCTTGAACTACTTTCTTGTACTACTGCTATAGAGCAGCTTAAAAAGTGTGCTGTCTCTTCACCTTCTCCCAGGTGATATAATGCCTGTCTTGCCTTCTCTTGCAGAAGGTCTGCTTTTGGAAAGAATGTTGTACTAAATATATAACTTCATGTAGTGTGGTAAAAATGGTTTATTCTTCCTTCATCTCCCTCAGCCCTCCACCATCTAAGACTTCTTTGTTGCTGCAAATCCCGCCTACTTTAATACAAAGCCTCTCTTTTGAACGTGCAGCAGTTCTCATTCCAGTATTCACTTGCTAAACCTACCTGAAGTGGGCACCTCATCTCCTGGAGGGGGAAAAAAAAACCCTGTATTTTCCCAAAGACGGGTGAGAGACCCCAAAATGGCTTGCTGACCTCTGCTCTCTCTGTTTGGTTATTGTCAGCTCCTGACTGCACCTACCTCATTCTTGATCTTGAGATGGGTGTCACTGAGTAAATCCTGGGGACTGTTTCCCATCTGAATGGTAACTTGTAGTGATCAAACATGGTGGGGCAGACCACTGGTTTATGCAGTGACTGGTCTTAGTCCACTGAAGACCAAACAACTGCTCCAGGTTTCCACCATCTCCAGTGAAAACGAGTACAATTGCATCAGCTTGCAGCCAGATTACAATAAAGCTGCTGCCTGGGCTATAGATTAACCTTGCTAAGGTTCTCCTGGGGTCAGGTCTGCTGCTCTTATATGTGGAAGTAAGTCGTAGAATCATAGAATAACCTGGTTAGAAGAGACCTACTGGATCATCGAGTCCAACCATTCCTATCAAACACTAAACCATGCCCCTTAGCACCTCATCCACCCATGCCTTAAACACCTCCAGGGAAGGTGACTCAACCACCTCCCTGGGCAGCCTCTGCCAGTGCCCAATGACCCTTTCTGTGAAGAATTTTTTCCTAATGTCCAGCCTAAACTTCCCCTGGTGGAGCTTGAGGCCATTCCCTCTTGTCCTGTCCCCTGTCACTTGGGAGAAGAGGCCAGCACCCTCCTCTCCACAACCTCCTTTCAGGTAGTTATAGAGAGCAATGAGGTCTCCCCTCAGCCTCTTCTTCTCCAGGCTAAACACCCCCAGCTCTCTCAGCCGTTCCTCATAAGGCCTGTTCTCCAGCCCCTTCACCAGCTTCATTGCTCTTCTCTGGACTTGCTGAGTCTTGGTGTATTTTCTGATTTACCGGAGTGTAAATAAAACAAGAAGGTATTTCATTTACAGGCTCACTCATCAGCATATATTAGTAACACTTATAAGCTTTTGCCTGGAACTTTGATGGCATAATTACTCTAAAAGGGTAACATATTCAAAACTACCTGTGTGACTTTGGGAGTTAGATTCCTAAGAGTCTTAGTCATTGTTTTAAACAGGAATCAGCTTTTTAAGCCACACGTACTTCTGGAAATTGTGAGAAAAGACTTCTGTTATCGTGTCTTTAAAACGATGGTTTCTAGGACAAGCGTGGCAGCTCTGCCACTCCACTCGTTTCAGATATTAAATAAGGAGGCTGACAACACAATTAGAAAAATACTGTGGAAAATAGATTCTCATGGCAATCATACTTGAGAGGTCGAAGATGTAAAAATGTCTATTCTTCAGTCATCTGACAGCAGGATGGATGTGAGCATGTATTTTCAGCTATGTCTTTAGGACAGCTGGGAGGATGGCTGATGTCTTGGCCATCATTGTAGACAGAGCAGAACGTACATTTTTTCAGACATGATTTGATGCGCTGAATTCAAACAGCTTGTGACTGGAGCAGTTTGAGTTACAAGGGCAAACGTGGTTATCAGAAGAAATGGATAAACTAAGAAAACAGCCTTGCATACTCTAGTATTTATGTTTGTGTAGGTGAGACTTTAATTTGCTATCAGTCTTGGATTTCTTTTTGAGCAGTAATGGATTAGACTTGGTACTTGTGCAGTTTTTAAAGCATAACACTTGTAACACAGAATCTATTTATTTTGTAACATACCTGTGAGATAGGGACCTACTATTTATCTCACTTGTACAGCTGGGGAATTGGCATATTCAGTAAAGCTAAGCACAGCACACAGGAAAGTCTGCAGCAGGACAGCCAGGAGGGTGCTGAAACTAGGACTCAATTCCCATGAAAACCACTAGGCACTGTTCCATGCTTGCTCTTCCCATCAGGTTCCTCCTCGGTGCTTCTGAGGCAGCTTGGAGCATTTCCTTGGCTAGACAAGATAGGGTTTGGCTTTTGTAAGGAGGAAAGCTCAAGCCTTGTGATGGAGGTAGGAAGATGATTATGTCTGGGGGAGGACGGGGAATGGGGAGCATCCCTCATCTAGAGATGCCATCCCTTCTTCTTTAGCAAGCCCAGATTTCCCAATGCTGACACAGGCTGCTTCACAGCTATAGAAACTCCATTCTTCTGGGCAAATCTCTCCTCCTCCTGTGCCCAGAGCCAGCTCTGCTCTTTTTAGTGGAGTTAATATGAGTGGCTGGGTTGGTGATGAAGCCTTCTGCCCAGCTGCTGGCTCTGTATCTGCTGCCACTGTGTTGTGTCCCTGGCCTCCCTGACAGAAGAAAAGCCACCTTTGTTCCATCCCAGCCTTGGGAGAGGCACCAGCATTTTATGTTTGGAGGAGAAAGCTGTCGTAAAGCCAGCAGGAGGAATTTTTTGTATTGGTTGCATGGTGAAGAGTAACAATATGACTTTTATTGCTCAGAATGTATTTACATTTATAGGATGCTATATTTAAAAAGGAGAAAAAATGAGTCATGGGGAGCTATGCTAATGCTAAGTATTTATGTCTGCGTCTTGTGAGGCTGAAGGCAGCAGGAGTTGAGCAACACTCTTGTGAAGTGTCTAGAGGATTTACGGATCAAACTGAAGCCCACTGAAGTCAGCTGTAAGTCACGCTGTGCCCCACTCAGGGTCTATATTGTGTACCTTGTGCTAGTTACAGTGAAAACTATTCTTGAAAAATCTGGGAGCGATCATTGCTGTCAGCTTCCCTGGGCTTGGGCAGGAGCTCGCTGAGCTGCAGGCTGCAGCAGAGATCTTACCCTCCCAGCAGCTACTGCTCCTCTGGAAGGTCAGGTCAATCCCAGCCAGGGGAAGGATATCCCTGTGTCTCTCAGGTCATGCCTACAGCATCACATGAGGTACCTGTACCCTGAGTGGGAGGAGGCAGAGCCTGAGCATGTTTAGGCTTCTGCCTGTTCCTTTACAAGAGCTGTAGTCTTAAAGGAAGATTGGGGTCTGCTGCAGTACAAGCTGCTGGAGCTCTCCTTTCAGAGCCTG
The DNA here is from genome assembly GCF_032191515.1 of Phaenicophaeus curvirostris. Taxonomy (NCBI): domain Eukaryota; kingdom Metazoa; phylum Chordata; class Aves; order Cuculiformes; family Cuculidae; genus Phaenicophaeus; species Phaenicophaeus curvirostris. The sequence continues at coordinate 28,599,945 of NC_091398.1, forward strand.
TTAGGGTTGCAGGGATGTTATGGTTTGGATACTTTCACTTATGGCATGTCTTGATACTAATTAATTTGGCTTGCACTTTATTTTGAAGTACAAGGGTTGTTTTGGTTTTTTGTTTTGTTTGTTTAAAAGTTCCTTAATGAAGTACTCTTTTATTTGAGAGTGCCAGTGAATTCAGCTATTCAAGTGTCCACTTGCCAGTGGGGCTCAGCTCTGATCACAGGTAGAGGAGGGACCGGGGCTTCTCTGCTGGGTGAGCTAAGAACAGAGGATAGAGATGGACTCACTACAAACAAACCTGGACAGCAGACAGAAGATGCAGATTTGATAACAGCAAAGTGCTCTGCAGTGCCTCTGTTTTACCCACATATGTGAGAGGATGTGTTTTCGAAGTGAGCAGAAAATTATTCAAGTGAAATCTTCAAATTTTATTGGGGTCTATGGTTTTATTGCTGTTTGTTTTCATTCAGGACTTTTTAAGAACTGGCCATATCCATATTAATATAAGTATATTTAAAGTTCCTTCAATGTATTTTTGAAGGGTACACTGAAAAACAGAAAAGGCTGCAATGAGGTAGAGTGCAGAGCTGGTTATGGTTTGTGGAAACAAATACTTGCTCATCTTGCGGTCTTAAGAGAAGCTTAAAAGCTTTTCCAATAGGGGTCTGTTATTTGCCTTGCTGGAAGCACAAAGTAGAATAGTGAGTCTGATATGTGGTAGCAGTAGCTGGAACAGTGACCCAGCCGACTCAACTTAAAAGGATGTTAATTTGTGCAGAGGGAATCCCATCCATTTTTTTCTTGAACTGGCCTTCCCACTTAAAGGGCTACTAAAACTTCCCTTGTAACATGTCTCTCACTAGGCAGTACCCAGTCACTCCAAAAAGGCGTTTAAAGGAATTCCTTCTCGAAGTTTGCAAGCCTGTGATAGAAGCTACTTTACCAGTTGGTTGTTGTGAAACAGAATGACTCCAAAAATGTATGAAATGACAAAAAGTAACAGGTTACAGGTGGAATTTAATCTTTCAGGCATATCCAAGCGTTGTCAGGTCTGTCATCTGTACTTAACATACAGAATCACAGAATAACCAGGTTGGAAGAGACCCACCGGATCATCAAGTCCACCCATTCCTATCAAACACTAAACCATATCCCTCAGCACCTCGTCTGTGATACCCAAATACCCAAATAGCTCGAGTGGTCTGCAGAGACAGCCTGCGATTTAGTAGACATGGTGATCTTCAGAAAATATGTAGTTGATGTTTTGTGTAATACTTGATATGCAAGTATTACAGCCATCAGCATAAATACAGGACTTGCTGGGTGGGGGAGTTCTGCCTATAAAGTAGGACTCATGGGGAAGAAGCTATTCAGTACCCAGCACTCAATCCCAGAAACAGTTGTGGTGTGGGAACTGGGAAAGAGATCACTGAGGGAATTCCTTCAGCTCAGGAGTGCTCACTGCTGAACTGCAGACCAGAGGTTGGTTCAGTGGCTTCTGGTGTTTGATGGGGTCAAGACCTCCCAGATAACCTCAGAGAAGGAGGAGACATGTCCCAGTGCTCTGCCAACCCCCCAAGTTTTTATGAATTATATTTGTGAAATGACAGTGCAACATATGAAGTATTGCCGTCCTAGCTCTCAGAGCAGCTTATGGTGTTGCTGCTAAGGTACCTGCCTAGCCACAAGTCTATGTCTGCCTGGGAGAACAAGGCAGGTATCGTGAGAGTCCATCCATCTGTGTGTGTCTTGCGTTGCTTCCACTTGGAGAGACCTTGGTGGTAGCTGGTGAAGGACCAGAACTCTGGATTAAAAGTTCGAATGTTACAATGAGCCACAGTGATGGGGTGGATTTGAATGTGTACTTCCAGCTCTTCCCTCAGAAAATATTTTGTAGCTTGGGGGCAGAGCACTGCAGGAGAGATTTGTTTCCTCCACATCCTGGGAATGCTTTTAAATTTAACCTCCAAACAGGAGAGGAGCAGAGCAGACCAATTGTTTTTCTTGAGCTTTGTTCTAGCCTGAAGTGATACTGAATGCACTGTTAAAACGCTCTGCTAAGCGTTGTTGCCTCTGTGCATTCCACAAAATAGCTCCATGCGGCACAGAGACAATGAGATTCTGTGAGCAGGGAGTGTTTTGTTACATGAATTTTACGTGTGGAGTGTTAAGTCCATATTCAAAAGTTTGACTTTGAGTGAATGTCTGTAAAGTGTGAAAAATCTTTAATGTTAATCACCAAAGTCTGCTAAGGGGATATAGCATTTCTTATTCTTCTTACCATATAGCAACTCTGTTTAATTAAACATCTGGGATTTGAATTATTAAAGAACAGAACAGTTTCAATGGACTTTTCTGTTGGTAAAGATCTCCAGTAACCCATTTTTAATCCTTGGATTTTTAAATTACGAACTTCAGGAACTCTTTGAACCTCAGGAGGGTGACTTAGTGGATGCAGAAGGGTAGAGAAATACAACTCTTTTTCTAAGGTCTCTTGAGCACAGCAAGTAACTCCCTGTTGTTTACATACCAGCCTTAAAAGAATATGGGGAAAAATTGTTAGGTTGTTGAAGCAAAGCAGGAAAGTCGCGTTTTCAGGCGTATGCTGCATTGAAGCATCTGTTTGGTTTTGTGCAGTGGAAGGATAAATCCTTCCATTACACAAAACACTGGGAGCAGTTCTCTTGTTTGGAGGTCATATGGCATCATCCATTTTAAGGAAAAAAGATAGAGAAAAATAACAAGAGTTGCAGTTCACGAAGGTTTGGGAAGTCTTAGAAAGAAGTGGACAGGTCTAGATGAGAGGCAGGAAGGGACAAAGAGAAGTCGTCTCAGCCGAAGAGTTGAAGGGTTCCTGGTGGGGGTCTGCCACCTTCAAGGCAATGAACAAGGATCTGGGGAAGGTGAGGAAGTCCCTGTTAGCATCCATGGAGGAGGCAGAGGAGCAGGCAGCCCTGAGCAGGGTGTCCTCACAGGCAACAGGAGGCGAGGGACTTGTTGATGAAGCCACTTGGCCCTGACAAGCTCCCAAAATGCTTTCCAACCTCAAGAGCACTCCACCTCCCCAAGCCCTCCTGACCCCATGCTAATGTGTTCTCACTCCCATTTGAGACCACTGCACTTCAAAAGCGTTATTGAGTGGAGAGGTGGGTGGACACAGTGGGTGGAGCTGATGACCCAAAATACCATTTCCCCTTCCTAAGACTGGGCGTATACCAAACTGTGTCTCTGTGTGGTAAAAGAATATGAACCAAAAGTGCTGAGAGATGCAGTGGTTAAATTGAAACATGCTGTGGCAGGATGAAAGTAATCTTGTCCCTTACCAGTCCTTAGTGCTTTGGGGCTTTTTTTTTTTTTTAAGCAAGTGGCAGCAATCCATGCTATCTCTCTGTGCTTTTAATAGAGAAATGCAGAAACATGTCAAGACACCACCAAAGTAACCCCCCCCCCACCATGTTGTGTTGTCTTATAGGTCACAAGGTCAAGATGAAACATTGGAATATCTACCATTGTCTTTCAGTTCCAGTTTTATTTTTGTGGTGTCTTTGAATGTGCTGAAGCGCTAAGGGGCATGGTTTAGTGTTTGATAGGAATGGTTGGACTTGATGATCTGGTGGGTCTCTTCCAACCTGGTTATTCTATGATTCTATGATATGAAAAGGACCCCTGTGTGGAGTGAACGTCCCTTACAGAGAACCCAGGAGTTCACAGAAGGGCCAAATTCAAATTTCATGCTATTTCTCTGAGTCTGGTATGTAAAATATGACACAAATGAGAGATTTACCTGAGTTGCCAAGATTAATGCTAACATTTCTTTGCTTGGTGTTTAAAAGTAATGGCACTACATAGGTGTAGGATCTACCATAAGCTCAGGGCAACACAAGCCTACATCCCAATGTTTTCGAGAAAAGGCCTTGATATCTTGACTCCATTGTGACTTAGCAGCATTGCAGTGATTGGAACGTAAAAATGGATCTTCCTGGGTTCTGATGGCAGAGCCTAAACATTTCTATGAAATATCTCAGACAACATCTGTAGGGGATTGAAACTCAGAAGAATTTGAGCAAGGGAACCTGTTCAAACAAGAGAACAGAGTAATTGAACCAAAATTATGCTCTGGATGAGCTAATCAAGGACCAGGGTTTCTTCTTTGAAAGTAGCTGATGATATGACATCAATAGTCTAGACTCAAACTTTGTCCAATTACTTTGCTTTGTTCAGTTTGTGTGTGGTCTTTGCTGTGAAATTATTCTTCTTATTACCCAGGTAAGGCAGAAGTCTTGTGCACTTGTGGGAGCTGGTGCTCTATACCACTGTAGGCACAACTTCACATAGTACCATTCACGTTTAAGGACAAGTGAGTGTGTCCAGCTCCAGTAAACGATGAGCAATGTGGTGATAATGGTGTTTAACCAGTGTTTTATTTTCTTGTCCCATCAAAGGTACTTATCTGCTTCTTCCTTGAGTGATGTGTTTGTCTGCATTGCTGCAGGGAGGAGGGTGATTGATCCTTGGTGTGTCCAGCACTGTCTCCTCATCCCTCCACGACAGCATCATCTTGGGAAATTTGACTCCACAGTTTATTGAAATCTGTTTGTGCCAACCTGATGATTAGACAGAAGGCATCATTTTTGGCATTTTTGGGGCTCTGGGAAGCTGAGTATTTTGAAAGCTGACTTCTGAAATGAGTATAACCATGTGAAGTGTGCTTCTCCATTGTGATTACTGGAACCAGTTTACAGGTCCAAAGTAGATTTTACTGTTTGTTTTGTGTGAAAGATGCTTTGTGGCAATGGCAGTGGAGAGTGTGCCTCTCCCTTTTCTTTTAACTGGGGAGAGATTTCTGCTGTTGCTATTTTTTTTCCTTCCTCTCCTGCCCTAAACAGCAATTGATTTTTGAGGAGGTTTATCTTTTCTTGAAGTTGTGAATTTCTGATGTGATTGCACAGAGGTAGTGGTGGTTGGAGCCCTGCTGTCACCATGTTTATTGAAGGTGCTTCACAGGAGCACAAAACACTTGAGGTATGATTTCCCATAGCATGCTAATCCAGTGAAGTGCTGTAAACTCACTTGCTGGCACTGTTTAAATCCATAATGCAACACCACCTGCCAAACCACAAGGCATAATGGAAGTGTTAATGAATGTACATATATACCCTCCCACGCAGCTGCAAGTTGAATGACTTAAAAGTTGAAGCGGAGAGTTTAAACTGAGCATAGAAAGAACCAGGCTTAGGGTATCCTTACACTGGTCTGTGCTGAAACTGTAGGGGTGAAGGGTGGCCACAGGGGTCTAAATCTGGGTCAACCTGTAGGGTGCTTTCAAAGAGGTGTTGATTTTCATGTGCCATTCTCTGATATATGGAATCATCCACGTGTGACACTTGAGTAGAATCTTGAGCATTCAACAGCAAATTGCAGGTACTGAGTAGCACTGAATGGGACCCCAGTACATCTTTTCCAAAGGGCTGCCCTTATCGGGGGTTTCTCTCTGCTGCTGGTGAGATTAATGCACTTGGTACGAGGAAGGACTTGAGTCCTGCATAGATAAACTGTTTCTCAAGGGTTATTTGGCCAGTTGCATGCTGGTCAGAGTGTCAAGGTGTGTTTGCCACTGCGAGGGCTTGTCCAGTCTGGCAGCGAGCAGGAAGAGGAGAGCAGGGAGGGAGCTGACAGCCCAGCAGGACTGAGAAGAACCACCAGAGCTGGCCTGGCACGTGGCCAGGATGCTGGTGGTGTACAAGCACCGTGTCCTTAGGTGGGTTCTTGGGGATGCTGTGGCTTCATAGAGCTGCACACCTGCATGTGTAGGGCAGAGAAGGTTCATGCAGTCCCCCTTATCCCATTCCTTATCCTGGTACCCAGCCCCAAGCTCTGCCCACACTCCTCTTTCACACAAGCTGGTTGGATTTACCAAGTATGGAATTGCCTCCCCAGCATGTTTTACATAAATAAGAGACTCATTCTCTTGGCAGACACTGTAACAAGCCTGGAAAAAATTACTGTTACGGGTCTTGGGCCAGTGCTGAGATCTTGGAGTCTTCCAAGCAACTCAGTAATGTCATGGACCCAGTAAATGCCTGGAAAACAGCCTTCCACATGGTTCTAGCATTAAGATACATGAAATTCTACCTAAAATTTGCCAAGTTCCTATTTGGGTAAATCTAGCAGATGGTGTTTATGTGAACCTGGAAGATGGCTGTTCCTTCATCGTCTGAAATTCATGCTGGTGAAGTTTTCCTAAAGCTTCATCGTCACAGACTAACACACTCTGTGCTTTCCTGTAGCTGTAAATGAGTATTAAATGGGTTGCAGGGAACCAGGCAGTCCATCCTTGACCCAAGAGTCTGGGAAAATTGACAGAGTGCCCTATGAGCCTGCCCTGTGCCCTAGAGTGGAGAATTGTTGCAGAAATGTCAGTGCTGCCCTACAGCTCACAGACAGTTCCAGGCAACACTGCAGCGCAGAGAGGGAATGGGCAATCTGTCTGATTTTTCCATAGAATCACCAGGTTGGAAAAGACCTCCATTCCTATCTACGACTAAACCCATGTCCCTGAGCACCTCATCTACCCATCTTTTAAATACCTCCAGGGATGGTGACTCAAACACCTTGCCGGGTAGCCTGATGACCCTTTCTGTGAAAAATGTTTTTCCCCGATATCCAGTCTGAACCTCCCCTGGCACAGCTTGAGGCCATTCCCTCTTGTCCTGTCCCCTGTCACTTGGGAGAAGAGCCCAGCACCCTCCTCTCTACAATCTCCTTTCAGGTAGTTGTAGAGAGCAATAAGGTCTCCTGTCAGCCTTTGTCACAGTTGTTCCCTTTGTATCCTATAAAGACTGAATATTCTCTCTGATCCTCCTTTTACTATTGATGTATTTGTAGAAAGATTTTTTTATTACCTTTCACAGAATTGACCAGTCTGAGTTCTAGTTAAGCTTTACTCCTCCTGATTTTTTTCCTCTGCGTGATTTCACTTCTTCCCTGTAGTCCAAGATGCCTGTCCCTTCTTCCCTTCTTCCATCTCATGATCACTTTGCCCCAGGCATCCTCCAACCGTCACGTTACCCACAAGGCCTTCTCAGTCCTAACACCACCATTATCGATCTCGAGGGTATCAAAGCACTCTCTAACATAGAGGGCTACTCCACCACCTCTCCTACCTTTCCTCTCCCACCTGAAGAGTTTATATCCCACCATAGCAGCACTCCAGTTATATGCGTTGTCCCACCATGTTCTGTGATGGCAACTATGTCATAGTCTCCTTGCCCTACAGTTGCTTCCAGTTCCTCCTGTTTATTGCCTGTACTGCGTGCATTGGTGTAGATGCACTTCAACTGGGCTGTTAATCCCACTGTTCTCATAAAGGGAATAGATTTCATTCCCAAATGACTGCTCCTTAGATTATCTAACCCATCAGTGCCATTTGCATCTTTCCGTCACAAGATGTACTCGCTCCTACTTGCTCTGAGGTGACATACTGGAGGTCCTCACCAGTACACCATCTCTCAGGCACTGGAGTGCCATTTCCAGGCTCACTTCTGTCAAGCCTGCATTCATCCCCCTTCTCATCTAGTTTAAAGCTCTATTAATGAGCCTTGCTAGATTTTTGGACAGAATTTTTGTACCCCTAGAGGACAAGCGTGCCCCATTGCCGGAAAGGAAGCCTGGAGGTGTGTAGGCCAATCCATGATCAAAGAACTCAACCTTTTGCTCCTTACACCAGGTTTGGAACCAGGTATTAACTGTCTGATTTTTCTTGCTCACTCTCTCTTCATTCCTTGTTATTGGAATGGTGGAGGTAAATACTGCTTGCACCCTGGAGCCCTTCACCATTCTTCCCAGAAATAGGATGTGGGCAATAATAGTCATTTTGCCTAGAAAGGACGTAGTCATGAGTCAAGTTTTGGAGAAGATTTGCAGTAGAGCACAACCTTCCTCCATCCACCCTGTAAGAGGGAGCATCAGCATGGGGCTTGATAGAATTCACTCATGCCCTCCTGGAAATGCTATTATCAGGGACCTTCACAGCCTACAGCTCTTCATAGTTGTCTGAAGGGATGCAAAGTCTGTTTGCCAGGAGGGAAAGGCGTCTTTAAAAAGCCATTTACATCCCAAAAGATACTTGGTAGGAACACTGGAGATGTAAAAAGTATTCAATACCAAATTGAACCTGACAGGAAGACAAACTTGCACACAAAAAATTGATTGCTTTGCTGGACTGGAATGAGATGGTCCTGTACCCTTTCCATCCATAAACCATCTCCAAAGCATTCATAGGTGCCATGAAGTCTGTGCATTGACTCAGCCATGCCTGCCCTTTGCACAGCATGATGTCCATAAGACTGCAGGGGAACAAGCCATCAAGGCGCTGGATGGAGGGTGGATGCACAGTGCAATCAGGATACTATTGAGCACCCCCTGTTTTGGGAGGAGGATGCAGGGCTGTAGTGGGAAAGGCAGGGTGGAGCCCTGAGGTTAGTCTCTGCTGGGAAGTTCTTGGCACTGCTAGGGATTCTTCCACAGAACCAGTTTGTGGTGCACATGGAGTGTTTCCATCTGCCCAAGGCAATGCTGGTCAAGGCCAGGATGGCTGTGCTGTGCTCATCTGGCCGTACCATGCACATCTGGCTGTATTGTCAGCAGCAGGACCACAGGCAGGCAGCAGAGCATCTGGCTGCAAAGTGAGTACTGCCACAGCACTGGACTATTGCTTTGGAAACCTTGCTGAGCAGAGTAACAGAGCAGCAAAACCACCCAGGGCAGACGATTTGGGGTCTCTATAGTGGTGTGTCAGCAGGCTGGGATGTGTAGGAGGGAAACTGCCCATTTCCAGGGATTGTGCAAGCAGGAAGGGCAGCTATTGGAATTTTAAGCTGCTTCCTCCACTGTAAATTTGTTCTTGTTGTGTTATCTCTGGCTGGGCAGGGCTGGGGAACATCTTGGCTATCTGATTTTTTGCTACAGTATATTTAGGTCAGCTTCATCAATTCCATGATAACATAAGAGAGGCATTCCTGGCCTCACAATCCAAGAATTTTCAAGAGTAATACAGGAATCTGTCATCCCCCAATATCTCCTGAGAGCTTTGGAAATAAATGAATAAGGAAAGGGATGGTGGACTTAAAGACACAGAAGTGATTGATGTAAAAGTAGCTGAGCCACCTGCTTCCTCAGTTCCCAGTCTAATGTACAGGGATGCTCTCATTTCACGCCTTAGCAGAAGGTTTGGATCAACCTCCAGTGGTCGCCCCAAAACTGGAAACCGTACAGTTTTAATCGATGTCTGAGAGATAAAGGAATGGATCTCACCTAGCTGATTTCTGGTTGTGTATCTGGATTCTCCTACAGAACTGGTAGCAAGTGTTGTAATTCTGCAGATGATCCAAATCTGACTTCAGTGTTGTTTTTTATTAAAAATCTGGCTTTTTCTTCTGAGTGTTGGCTCATCAGAGTGGCAGGCGTCTTCTTACCTATATTGAAAAGGGCACTAAATCACTGAGAAGCAGGCTGAAGATTAATGAAGTGGTTGTGGGAGGTGGAGGAGGAGTTAGGGGAGGGAAGCAGAGTTTGTTTCAGATGACATTTGTCAATATGATTGATGATTGCTGTGTTGCTGCATTTATATGTGGATCAGGACACAAACAGGCACATGGTACTAAGTAAGTACGAGTGAACCCCCAAGCTCAGCCTGGGCACAGGAAAGCTGCTGCTCTGTACTATAGTGAGGGTTCCTTCTTATCGCTTAAGGATTCACAGCAGGGGGGGATGGGGAGGGGGGGTGCCACCTACTACCCAAGCAATTTCCAGTGATGTGGCTTTTTATTATTGTTATTTGTTCAGGCTATAATTCTGTGTTTCCTGAAATAACTACCAACTATTCATCAGGCAGCTACTGCCTTTAGCTGCTTTTTCTGTGAATCTCAAGTGCTTCATTACTCCCCCGGTGAGTTTTATTTCTCTTACAGTAAATCTGAGCAGCATCTGTGCAGTGGGGGAGGCGATGCAATCTTGGGTTGAAAAGGAGAAAAGGTCTGGCTGGCACAGAAAGCTGGTGAGGAGTTCAGGGAGCACAGCCCTCAGGGTACCATCTTTTTGCGCAGGAGGAGAATTCTCAAGGCTACTTCCAGGACCCACAGCTACATCCCCCAAATTCAAAACCCAACCAGTTGCAGTTCTTTATTGCTTGTTGAGGATTTTATTTTTAAAACAGTAGTTAGTTTATTACTCTTTTTTTTTCTCCTCTTTAGTAGCAATCTGACAGTGCTTTGATCACTGCTCCAAAAGGAAATGCCTGTAATTTCCTGTACAGATCTTGCCAGGTGCTGGGCTCTACCAGATCTCCTGGAAGCTGATGGGAGTTGAGAACATTCGGACCTGACAGGATTCTCCTTGTAAGAAAACCTCAGAGCTGAAATTTCATTTGGGTTTTGAACAACTTAATGCCAGAACTACAGAGGGCATCAGGTTCTGGCTTTCCGTGCAACTGATCTCTTCCATGCTGCCTTCCCACTGAAGAGTTGCACGTTGCCCAACTTCTGCTCAGTGTGTCCTTTTTTAGGCATTGACCAGGCGGGAAAACTGAAAGGCTGGAGGAAACTTGGCTAAGAGATAATCATTTTTATTTCATAATAGTTGGCAGTGGTTGTTCATATACATACAGGTCCTTTGGCTTTCGAAGATTTGGAACACGGTCGTGCCAACTTGAGGGAGAAGTTCCTGAAGTTCATTGGGTCCTCATCAGTATGACTCAAGGGAGGCAGCTGCCTTCTGAAAGGGCATGTCCCAGGTTTCCAGGGTTCTCAGTGGCTCCCAGTCCAAGGAATTGGCTGCAACACATAAGGCTGAACTATTTTGGTACCTGGCGAGTGTCCCTGGGTGTGTCATGGTGGTTGTGTGGCTGCAGCCAGCAGCCTGCAAGAGGAACAGAGAGGGAAGTGTTCAGATCTTGCAGAGCTTCACCCTTGGAGTCATTGCATGGAGCTGCTAATGCTTGCGAAGTGGCCGGGTAAGAGGGCATAATTGGGTGAGTTGTGGCTAAAGGAAGAGCTATTAATTGCAATCGTAGGAGTAGTTGGCAGCCTCAGTGGCTGATAATCTTCTGCAGCCTCAGGTGAGGTTGGTGTCTTTAGGTATACAGTGGTCTGGCAGGGCGTATGTGAAGAGCTACCCATGGACCAAAGCAAGCCACTGAGAGAAAAATTCCTGTGGCTGTGGGCTGATGAAATTGGTCAGCATACATATATATATACCTAAGTATATGCTAAATTTCAGCCTATTGCTGTAGTGGCCACAGGCTCCTTGATGTTCTCAGTTTTGGAGAGCTGCAGCAGGGAAGAAGGGAGCTGGTGATTCCCACGCAGATCTTGCTGCTGCTTTTTCTTGAGGTTTCATAACAGAATTAAGCAATTTGTGTCACATGTTGCCATGGAGACCATAAATCACTGTCATGCTGGCCTTCTCTCTTAGGGAACCAGTGTCTTTAATTGCACTAACCTCCCCTACAAATCCAGGGCTTAGTTCTGAGCTTGTTTATGGCTGTAATGGCTTTGCCCTGGGAGCTCAGCCTCCAGAAGAGTGGAGCTGGAACTGAGGATAGGGGAGCTTGCACATCCAATATGAAATATCTGAGGTCGAGTTTATTATTGTTGTATGTGGCCACACCTCTGCTCAGATGAACAGAAATTATAATGATTTACATCAGCTGAGATCTGTTCCACTTGCATTCAGGGCAAGTTTTGCAAGGAGGATGGGGATGAGATACATTACCTATATGTTGTGATGACCTGTTGGGGCTTAGTGGGCAAGTCACAAACTAAGATGAATCTCTGGTGTTTTTAAATTACTTGTCTGCTCCAAAGGGACAGCTCAGCCCTTCCACTCCTCCTCCATGCCCAGACAGGTAAGTGGGAGTTTTATGCAATTTATTCTGCCTCCATAAAAAGTCCATTTTGCAGAGGAGGCTTAACCTCAGTGACACTCTTGGATCAGCATTTCAATTTGTTCCTTGCCATCTATCCCAGAAGTAGCCACATTTCTGACTGTCTCAGCATTACTGGCTTGTGCTGTCAGGACACATACCTTGCCAGCACATGTGAAGGCAGTGGTATAGATCAGCTTCCTTCCAGTGACTTAACCAGAGCCCTGATGGCATTCATCAGCATGGAGTATGGATCCTTCTCTTGGCTCCTTCAAAATAAACAACTATATAAGTTGTCAGATGATTATCATCAGAGCTTATTAGTGTATTACCACACACTGCTTTGTATTCAGACAATAGATAAAAATGTCTGTGCTTAGTTCTTTCCAGTCAGATCTACAGCAAACATGCTTATTCTTGCTACTGTCTGAGGAGGACGTTGTCAGTACTCTTGCCAAAAACACATGAAAATCAACCCAAGTCTTGTGCACTTACCCATAGCGATGTAACCAGCCAGTGTGGAAGCTCTACACACCTTTGAGTGTTAAATGTTCTCCAGGAGGTGGCATGTTGTTTTTAAGGTTTGATTTATTGGCTAGTTTAGATGATAATCTCGTCAAGGTATGAGTTGTCTTCTTGCTTTGGTTATCAGGGCAGGTGGAGGTGTAGAGGGATTGACGTACTTGGCTTTTGGAGGGTTTGCATTATGTACCTGCGTGTTGGGAGCACAGGACCCGCCATCTCAGTTGAAGGGGGAGTATTTTCATGACCAGTAGGAACAGCCCTGCAGAAACATCTAAACTTATTGCCTTTTGACACTCAATAGAAGTTTTTGTCTGTTCATCACCTAAGATATGGGGGTTGTGCTCAACAAACCAGCCTACAGTTCTTCACATCTTTTTTTTTTTAGTTTATTTTTTTAGTGTAGTGGTTGCTGTTCTCCCCAGGCTACATAATACTCACTCTGGTAGCTTATACATACAGTATGACTAAACTTCTGGAAATGATGGGAAGGAAATGCCCTGATTCAACCCTGTCGCGCAGAGTCAAAGTTTGTTCAATAGGCTAAATATTATCCTAGTACTTTGGGGAGCGTTTCATGCAAGACAAAGTCAGCGCTTCTTAGGAGTGAGCTGAAGGAGCTGGTACAAAAATATCAATGGAAATGCAATGCTTGTCTGCTGAGCAGTAGTTTTTGCTCTTGTGATGAGGTCAAAAATCATGCACAAATGGAGTATGGTTTTAACATCCATGGCCTGTTCCCTGCCATGTCAGGAACAATCAGTTCTTTATACTGCCTGGCCAGAGCCACTCCGTCATGTAAAGATGGATGGGGTGACATCCTGACCATGGATAAAGCAAAAAATTGTCATCAAATGTTAGGGGGAAAGGGCAGAGTTTTATCCAGGGTCTCTGTCCTAAAGAGCCTATGAGGATCGTCTGACCTAAGCAGGATTATGCAGAAAGAAAACTTGGTCTTCCAAGCAAAAATGAGAAATTTAATTGAAATTCATAGGTTTCTATGCAGCCAAGCATGCTGCTTTTTGATGTGTCATCTTGCACATATGAGAAAGTTGCTTACTCTCTGAAAAATGGTGTTAAGAAATTTTCCCTTGGGATTATGGTCAGCAGCTGAGGGTGAGGTCTCATTTGGTGCTTAATCTCCTTCTCCTGGTCCAGCAGCTGTTGTTTGCAGTGGAAATTCTTGCTGTTCTGAAGAATTTCCTCCAAAGATAGTTTAGAAACTACCAGACTTGATCAGACTTTCTTCTTGCTCTGAAAATTTTAGCTTATCTCGACTTAGATGAGAGGCCTTTGCACTTCCTAGTGGCCTCAGCAATGTCACCTCTGTGATCACCCACTCTCTCCCTCCTACAAGACTTTCTTTATAGTGGAGAAACTAAGACAGTTCCTATGCATTTGGTTCAAGGAGAAATGTCCAGTACATGACCTTAATTTGGGGTCAATGCAATTAACCTACACAACATACAGGTTATTAAACTGAAATAGTGAACTAGAGAAACCAGAAACTAAACTTAGAAGTCAGATGTCTTCTTTGGTGTGAAACAGAATGATCATGGGGGTTATGTTCTTGTCTGTTCAAAAAATGGCGTAAGTCAGCTTTTGGGCTTCTTAGGAAATGAAGAGTCAAAGTGTTTCATTTAGAAAATATAAAAAAATTAAGAATTTCTGATTTTTTGTTTGTTTTATATATTACAGGCCAAAATAAAATTGTATTAATCGGCAACTCAACTTTCCCTGTGTACACTCTGCAGTCTCAGCTCCTAATCACCACCTGGGCCAGGTGTGGCACCAATCACATCAGCTTTGCTCAGTAGTTTCTAAGAACAAAAAAAGTTAGTCGTCTTCTTAATGAAGAAAAATCCCTGTAGTTATTTGGGAAAGCCTCCAAAAGCTTGTGTGGGTAGTGGGGATGCTGAGAGTTGATGGAGGTTCCTTCAGAGCAGCCAGTCCAGAGCATTTGTTGTCCCTCCTCAGCTGTGACCCCAGGGAGCACCTGCAGCCCGAAGGGCTTGAGCAAAACCAAAATGGGTGGGAGCAGCTGCCTGCAGAAGGTGCCACCCCAGCTGTTCCTGTGCTGTTTGGCTTGCATCAAGAAAACTAATACTAAGGAAATCAGCTGCTCTCTCTTGATTGAGCCTTATCATTAGGATGGGGTTTGGTTTTTTTAACTGGCTGAAAAACATCCCTGAAAAGGCAGTGGTCGTTCTAATCTGGGAAATGGCCACCCATTTTCCATCTAATTTGAGTGAGCATCACTGCTGTCCCTGGGGGCAGGTGAAGGGCGCTGCCCTCCATAGCATTTGTACAAAATTGCTTGCCTGACTGCTTCTTAAATAAGCGGTTGCTGCTGTTGAATGTTGAAATGGGACATTCAGCAATAGCTGCCTCTTCTCCTCTCTCCACACATGTGCCATTGCCCAGTTGCAGCTGGTGATTTTTTTTCTTCTTTTCTTGAAGAGTCAGCTCCTCTGTGGCTCACCCGAGAAGGGGAGTGGTGTGACCATGCAGCAGGGGAAGCTGCTCTCCTGGCTCTGCGGGCTATGTTGTAGCCACAGAAACCAGCCTTCTTGCCATGGCAGGGTTGGGGCTTTTTATTGAGGGGAAAAAAAAGAAAAAAGGCAAAACAAAACCACCTGTCGTTCCTGGCCTGCTGCCTACTTGTTTTTATTTCTTGAACTTGAAAATGAGGGTGAAGAAAGCAACTTAAGTGCGTTTTTGTCTGCCGGTGGGGCCAGGATTGGACTTTTAAACCCAGTTTCATCCATCAGTGCCAGTTCTGCCTGCAGATTTGGCCCCAGGATGTAATGCACCATTTAATGTTTGTTGTACCTCAGGTTAAGCAGTGAAAAATAGCATAGCTCTGTCTCACTAACGGGATTTGGTCACTGGCAACTGGAAGTCATCTGGAGCTTGACAGCTGGGCTGAGCCAGGGTGATTTTCAGCATGGGCTCAGCCTCTATAGGAAAGGTATTCAGACTATAGAAGTTTTGGATGTGCATTTGGTGGCAATTAGTCATCCTAGTAGATGAGGCAGGAGTAAACAAGCCATAGCAGTAGGGTTGTCTGCACTCCCAAGTGATGGGTCTGAGTTGCAGTAGAGTTCTCGGGTATGGTAGGTGCTGTTCCTCCTGTCTAAAAGGACTTTAGATGTCTGTACTGCCTTCATCCTTACTTCTTAGGCAGCAGGTAAAAGCTGCCTTGAGTATGTGCCCCTCTTTTCATTGCTAATGAGTGATTGGAGATGATCTTTTTCTCCAGCAGGTTTAGCACACTGGAAGCATGGCTACAAGTGCTGTTCCCAGCGAAAACCTCCCCACATACAAGCTGGTGGTGGTTGGAGATGGTGGTGTGGGGAAGAGCGCTCTCACCATTCAGTTTTTCCAGAAGATTTTCGTGCCAGACTATGACCCAACTATTGAAGACTCTTACCTGAAACACACGGAAATAGATGGGCAATGGGCAATTCTTGATGGTAAGCAAGCTACTTTTTGTGGTCCCCTTTCCCATCTAGCTGAGCAAAGTGTAAATAGACTTCAATGCCTCCCACAGTGTGTTGTACCCTGTGTCCCTCCTACTCCGCTGTGGGCTGACAGGAATTTGAGTGCAAACTGGTCTGTGGGCTGCAACACGTGTTCTGCAGCTGACGTCCTGCAAAGCTTCTGCTTCCAATTGTGTTGGTTCCAGTTCTGCTCAGAAATGTTTCTTGCAGGAGCATGTAAACCTATAGCTCGTCATAGACGTTTGGGATAGGCTTCCACGAAGGGTGAATTATAGCACTGTGAGGTGGCTATTGCTAATGATACTTCATGTGGTTAGGCTCCTCTCCTGGGAAATAAAAGTGAGTGGGTAACTGAATGCGGGTCATAACCAGAAAAGCCATTTAATCAGAACTGTCATCCACTGACAGTGACGAACTGTACCTTCTCTTAACTCTCATCGTTCAAGCATAATGTTTTCATATCTAGTTACCTGTTTCATTTAAATATGGGTAAGGTGCTGGCCTGGAGAGCTGCTGTAACCAAGATCTTTACATTCTGTGAAGAAAAATATACAAACAAAATACCGAAGAAAAACAAACAAGCAAAAAACCCAAACAAAAACTCTTTTAAAAAAAACAAACAAAATGCAGAAAAATCCAAAGCAGCCAACCCCTCCGAAAAACACCCAAACTGAAAAATCTTAATTCTGGAGGTGAGGAAAAAGCTTTATATTGCCTAAAGGTGCAACTTATTAGTTTGCACTGCAAGAGAAAGACTGACCACAGCCATATCTTGTTAAATGTTATAAGTTTTTGTTTGGCTTTATACAGTAATTAAGTGGTACATAAAAGCAAGCAAATATCCTGTGCCTTAATGACCCAAGTGCATATTTTTGCCACTAACGCAAGTGAACTGAATTTAACCTCACCTGCATTGAGTTCCTGCCTCTACCTGCTTGTCATCAAGAGTTTTGATGTCTCTGTGTGTATATATCACTGGTGTGGGGACAGAAAACTGGGGGATTGGCATGAGCGGTGGAAAATGAAGGCTGGTGGGTTTTGCTGTGAAGACTGTATGCTTGATCTGGAAGCTTAATTGCACTCTTAAGGATTTATCAGGTACAATTTAGTGCGTACAATTGGCCTTAAAGTCCTTAAAGAACAGCCTTTACTAAGTGTTTAAAAAAAAAAAAAAGCAACTTAATCTTGCCAACATTTGTTCACATAAATAAATTAGTACCTGATAGCTGACATGAGATAATATTTGTGAAATTGGTGCCCAAATGTGTCTTCTTGTCATCTGCGTCTGAAATACCAGCTCTGAACTAACCATCGTACCTGTGCATCATTGTTTCTAAAATGCCAGTGTTGTATAAAAGAAAAATCCAACCCTGCTGTAAATGAAATCTTTTTAGTCCAGGATCCAGCCCTCTAAAATGACCAACATTTCTCTTTTCTGGTATGCCCTGTGTTCTGATCTAACAGAACCAGCTGCTGTACACATCGACAATGGTTGAAACAGACTGTTTTTTCTAAACAGTTTGAAAGTAGGGAAGGCACCTTTCACTGAATATTTGGAATTTTTGTTTAGTCAAAAAACTACCCTGACCTGGGATGGGGTTGGTGAAAGTCATTATTCTCCAACAAGCAGAAAGTTAACCCTTTGTTTTAGTGAAAAAGCTTTCCTTTTGCTCAGTTTAGTGGCTGTACTTGGGATGAACTGAATTCAGCTGTGGCCTTGAATGGCATGTTGGGAATCCCTGACTTTCAGAGTTCATGGGCCCACAGATGCTTTGCAGTCACAGAAGTGAAACTGCAGCTTCTCCTTCTCTTTCCCACTGCTTGAGATTCTGTACAATGAGAACTTTGGAAGAAAGGCAATGTCCTTGCTTGGAAAAGCATGTGAGCCTTTACCATCTGCCCAATAGAAACAGGGCATAAAGACTATCACTTGTGTCTTCTGCCACAGCTTTCTGTGGCTTTGGATCTAGGCCATTCTCTGAGGTCACCATATACTTGGACAGCTGCTCTTGCTGCGGTTATACATGGTTGTGCAAATCACTTGCGGTATAAAATTAGTGACGAACGTTATCAGAAGGGTAAAGATGCATCATGATAAATTCTGGAGTTTCCAGTTGTCCTTTATGATCAAATCCTTTACAAGCTGATGTTGTGTGCAGTACTTGGTAGGGAGAAGAGGCCGCCCACCCCCAAAATGGGAGCTGGTTTTAGAAGATGAAACTATCAAGTAAGAACATAACTTGAGGGGCTCCATAAGTTTCTAAGTTTGCAGAAGCAGTTATTTAAAAAAAGAAAACCACAAATGCATTGTCATCCAACAACTTAATTTAAAAAGAAAAAAAAAGGAAAAAAAACACAGCCCACCCTCTTCCAGGCTGTTGCCTGAGCAGTTCTGTACAAAGCATCTCTAGCATTTGGTATCTGCACCCACGTTATGTTGTAAAAAAATGCCCTTGTGCTAGCCAGCTTGCATAAAGCATTTGTCCTCCCTCTGTGTAGACCTCCACCCACATTTATTCAATAGCACTGGCAGTGTGATGAAATGTTTGGCTTGCATTTTTTTTCCCTTTTCTGAAATCTCCTGCTGAAAGTAGACTTAAATAGGACAGGCTATTTCAGATTTTAGACCTTGGAGCCAAACCTATGTTCAAACTCGTTCATATTTGCTTTCTGTCTTGGGTATATATTTCTGCGTCTATTTTCTTACCAAAGAAAAGTCTGTGATAGTTCCCTGCCTCCCAGAAGATTGTGGGACCTTTTCTTGGTGTGTTTGAGTCCAGTGCCACACAAAAATACTTTATTGTTGGCCTTATACTAGCTTTATAGAACCATCAATGCAGTGTCTGGAGGAAAAGTGCCGCAGAGGGGAACAGCGCACTTAACCTGAACAAGGGATGCAAAGGCAATTTGTGGCCAGCCCATTTTTTCAGCTGCCACCCCAACAAGGCTTTAAGATCACTCTACAATTTTTTTCTGCATATGTTATCTTCATTTGTTCCCTGCTGTTCATACTGAAATCAGCACAGTGATGTGCTTGGTTAAATGCATTCACACGCAGGGGCCGTATAGGCAGATCAGGTCAGAATTAAGTGGGGGCCAGGGTTAATCTGCTTTGATTAGCTGTTGCTCCAACTGAGTTGCTATCATTAATTTTGTACGCTCCTTTCTGTGTGCAGGCTAACTTAGCAATTAGCAGAGGATTTCTTTTGGTATGGCTGCAAAATGCCAGTCTGGAATTATTAATCTGGGCAAGAAGCCAAAAGTGGAATATCTTAATAAAGCAAAAAATTCCCAATGGTTCAGAATTCCTTATGGCTCATCAACCACGTATAGATAAAAAGGTAGTGAGGAAGGATGGTCGGAAGGACATGGCTTGGGCATATTGATGAATTGGGCTGAAGCCTTAGCTGTCAGTAGGACTGTGCCTATTGGTACTAGCAAAGCAAGGAATTGTGCCCATGTGTTGGGTGAAAGGAGCCTGTGGTCTCTATTCTTCCCTTTCCTTCCCCTAGTATGATTTAGATGAAACTCTCGCTGCCTAGAAGTTGTCCTCCTACTCATGCACTTCAGTTTTCCTTTTTATTTTATTTCTTCCCAAGTCCCCCTCTCAATGCCTGGGTGCCTTTGTGCCTTTGGATCTGCAGAGCCCTGGTGTGCAACCCAGTGGAGAAACACCAAGCACCGTTCCTTCCTCCAGGCTCCCTCTCTGTCCTTTCCACTTGTGTCTCACATGCATCCCTTTTTCCTGAGGATTTTTGCTGCTAGTCATCCCAGGACAAGTTGTCTGCTTTTCTGCTTTTCTCCTCAGGAAGTTTGGGAACAATTCAGCCAGGAGGCCAGAGAGGGATCAAAGGTCACTTCAGACTTAAAGGCAGAAGAGTTAGTTTGCAGCTTGCTTTCTTTTCTTTATTTAAACTTCAGGTAGTGTCATTGAAAGAATTAAAATTCAAATTAAGTTTATACTTCTTTTATTTGTGTGTACAGTGTTTTCTCTCCCTTCATTGCTGGGATTTTGCAACCTTGAAAGAGAGGTTTTTTATTTTGGGTTGTGGGGATTTTTTTCCTGCCAGGAAAATTTTGGTGTTGCAACATGGAAAGCACAAGGCTTTGAATACTTGCCCTTTGTTAGAGAAAGAACTCCTTTAAGGGCTCACATCTTTATTCTGTTTATTGATGCGGAAGCCTTTCTTCTGAAGGCTCCTCTTTTTCCTTAAAGAAGGGGCAAGAATTCAAGTACTTGGGTTTTCCATGTTATAACATCTGTGTATTTAATTAGGGCAGAGGAGAAGAGCTCATAAAAGCCCCAGTGTTTCCCTTTCGCAAGTTTTTCCCTGAGGAAAGTTCTCATGCTGGAGGCAGTGTGGCTGTATCTGAGGAGTAGAAGCGTTATATGAAGCTTCTACCTCGCCTTGCTCACAGCATGAGCACCTCATACCTCTTCAGGGTGAGCTGGGATGGGGAAGTATGGAATATAAGCCATGGTTCCTGCACTCCGTCTACTCAGTGCCCAGAATACTAATTCCTCAGCTGAAGCCAGTGTCTGATGGGAAATCCCGTCTCCTACCATGCTGCTGATGGAAGAAAGACAAAGACTGTGAGAATGGTTTTCCTCAGCCTGAAACTCTTTGGTTTAATTTGTCAATTCAAGTTTAGTTTTCCCTTGAGCTTAGCTACCAAGCTGCAGGACAGCTGGGGATGGAGTTTCTCTGTGGCTCTACCTTTTGAAGCAGAGCTGTGGTGCTGAGAAGAAAGCAAGACTTGGAAAGAGAAGCATCTTGAGGAGTCTGACTGTGTAACCTGTGGTGCCCTGACAGTGCCATGTTCCTAGTTCTGCTCTTTGCTCCAGGGACTTTTTCTGTATTTCATATTAAGAAGCGGAAAATGCCTGGAGTCAGACTCCTTAGCACTGCTCCTCTCCCTGATGCTGTCAATCCAGGTTCCTGTCTGCCTGCTGATCCATCCACGCCCTTAAAGGCTCGCACATGTGCTGCACATGCCTAGCCAAAGGGATTTCTCTGGAGACTGCTTGCAAGAATGAAGTCATACACAGTGTGCTCGCCTTTCAGTCAGCTGTGTCCTGTCCCTGAGCTTCATGATGTGCAGCCACTCTTCTGGGTGCTGGAGGACAAGGCACTCCAAGAGCTGAGTTGAGCCACATTCAGGACCGGCTGTAGCAATGTGCAATCACTGCTTGGAACAGGCTTCTTGTGTCTGGTTTGGGCAGTGAAACACAAGGGCTGAAGGATAGGAAATGGGTTTAACCTGCCTGTCTGTTCATCTTTGGCCTCTTAAATGCCATAGACAGTGGAGAAACTCATGAGTTGGTCTCTACATCAAGCTTCTCAGCAATGTGAAGTTAAAGATGTAGGAGGGAATTTTGCCTAGGTATGAAAAGAGAAGAGGAACACACCTGTATAACCAGAACTGAGGTCCTCAAAGGCTGTGTTTGAATCTGAACTGAATCCAGCCTAGGCTGTAGAAAAAACAGTGCTGTCCCTGGCTTAGATTTACGTGCCTGTGTCTCCAGATGGGTGCTCAGAGGACTGTCATTTGCAGCAACACTGCTACTTAAAATACCTGGAAGCACCAAGTGCTGTTTTGGGCCACAAATTCCTGTGTGTTCCTGGGCTCCTATGTCTGCTCAGAAGTGCTTTCTAAGCAGCTGCACTCTTCCCTAGCCCTTCAGGATTCACATGAAAATGGTGTGGAGAGCTCTAAGGGGGCGGGACTCAATTACCAAGGAATTCCTCACAATGGTTGGGGTTACATCCCCTGGAAAATGGAAAAAGGCATGTCTTTTCTGAGCAACCTCTCACCTGCAAAGCAAAAGACTTCCCTGCTGGGCTCCCTCAGCCTAATTGCTCTTATTTTAGTCTCTAGCTGATTGCGTGATAGCTCTGTAAAATGGCTCTGCCCTCTATGGATGTCTGTTCCTATGTCAGACGTATTCCTTGGCTTCTCTCTTCTTGCTCTTCACCCAAACACTTTTGTCAGTGCTTTTTCTTTCAACTTCTTTGGTCAAGTTTGTGGGAACTTCACCAAGTCTGCTGTCAGAAGTCTCTGGCTATGCACTGCACAGCCTATGAATTTGATTTCAATTCTTGGAAAAATGCTGTGCTTTGGTCCAGCCTTATTTCCGCATTGCCTTTTATGGGGCAACTGCCAATAAGAGGCAGCTGCTGGTTTTCAAGTGTACCAGGGCAGGGGAGAGCTCGCAGTTCTTGTGTGCTTATGATTATTTCTGTGTTTTCTGATATCCTGTCTTCAGAAACAGAGATTTTTTAAAAAGGTGAATGCTAACGTCCTAAATCTCCTCGCTCATTTGGGAAGCCAGTTAAATCATCTTCTGGTTTCCCCTTCCTCAGATTTCTCCTTGCTACTTTCCCATTTCTGTAGATAAGAGTATTTTTCAAGCTTTTATGACATAAGATTACAGCAGGAGCACAGCCACTTACATCTGGCCCTTTCTCGATGCTCATGCTTTCCACAGCATGGTCCCATCCTGCCTACGAAGGATCCAGATTGCACTCTCTTCTCTGATTGTTTACAATTCATGTAGCACAGAAGCATTAGGGTAAGAGCAGTGTCTTTATGAAGAGCACATTTAAAGTTAAAACAAGGATGTTTCTCTGGCCGTCCACATGATGCTTAACTTTGAGTAGCCTCTCTGAGATTGACCTTAATCTTAACTGCTGCATGTCTTTTACTTTCATTTCCAAAGCACCGTTTTAAATATTGCCTGGACTTGCTTGCCTTTCTATGAATGCTGCAAGTGCATTCCCTTTAAATAGCAGCTGCTGACACAGCAGCTCTGCCTCTGTTTAGTGTGATGCTGGGGCCAAGATCCAGGTGAGGTAGGAGTGGCAGGACTGCAGCTCTGTGCTGTCCCTTGGGAATCCCCACAGCTCTCCCCCAGGCGCATCCTCTGCCCTCTCGCAAGGGAGGGAAAGCTTTGGAAAGGCAGCAGCTAGGCGTGGGCTGATGGGTGCAAGAGCAGAGCTGGATGCTCCTCATGTGTTTCCTGGGTGGTTTGCAAATGCACCAGAGCGAGGGGAACTCCCTAAGCAAATTACCATGCAGGATATGGCACATCCATCTCCACCATCCTGCCCACAACTTGTGCTCAGGCACCTGCCCTATCTCAGGTGGTAGGGAGGGCAGGAGAGCCTGGCCTTCTTCAAGAAGCTGTCCCACTCTTATCACAAGCTGGGTGTGTGTATTGGAGAGGGGAAGGGTGTGTGTGTTTGTGTGCGTGTATTGGTTGTCAGTGCTCAACCCTGCCCTGATGCTGTGTCCAGCTGGTACAGGAGTCAGATGAGGGCAGCCCAGCCTCTACTGACAGGCTGGGCAGGTAGGAAAGATTAATTTCCTCTTCCGTCCTAGCCACATGGTTCTGGCCTTATTCCATGGCAGCAGTTCTGCTCAGAGCATAGAAATTCACGATCACATGCAGTGTCTTTGGGTTGCTTTTCTTTTTTCTCCTTCTCCTTCTCCTCCTCCTTCTTCTTTGTACAGTCCTTAAGAGTAGCCTGGATGTCTTTAAGCTGAGACCCTTGTTTCCTAGATTTAGATGGGAGAATTATAATGAAAGGCTATGAAGAGAAATCTATGACTTTCCAGCAAGGTCCAGATTCTTGGCAAACAGGCTTATATCTCAGGGTCTCTGCAAGAGCCTAGAGGCTCTTTTCACTTTAAGAGCTCATGGAAACAGACGTTTAAGACCAGGTAAGGCCGGCAAACAAATGGAGCTGAAGGCTTTAAAGGGCAGCAGCAGCAAGTAAGGTCTCCAGGTCCTCCAGTGCAGCTGCCTTCCCTCCAGACATGTAGTGAACTGGCTCATGGCACATGCTGTGACATGCAGCATGTCCACCTGTGGCCATCTGTGCTGATTCAGCAAGTAACACCAGCAGCAAAGTGGCCTTTATCCTGACCCCATCTGGAAATGGGGTAGCCCGTGTACTTACCCCTACAGGGAACATATTGCTAGGACTGTGGGCCAGCTCAGACTAGAAAAACCTGTGTCAAGCCCTGCTGCTCTGTCAGCAGTATGCTTCTGCCACAATCTGTGTCCACTGGTGCCCTGGGCTTTCCCCATTGCTCGTGGGCAGCAGATGCTAACGCTGTGGCTGTACAGCAGGGGTGGAAACAGTTTTCCAACCCAGCCCAGCTGACTGGAATTTGAAAATTTTGCCAGTCATTATGAATGTCCTGCATTTGCCTCTAGGATACAATGAGGCATTTGGGCTATTACTTCTGAGTAGCCGATGCATTTTGAGCTCATACTGTGTTTGTACTGGTGTAATCTAAATTGATGAACTCCACTTTTACCTTCCTCCTGGCAGTGTCTAAAGCTGGGGCCCAAGAACTGGCATTTATGTGTGCACCAGTATGTGCTGTTCACCAAGAAGGCTGGCATAGCTTGTTCTCCATGTGGTCTGTGATGTAGCTGATTGGACCCCCTGCAAGGCAGAGCGGTAAAGAACCAGTGAGCTATGGTCACATTAGACAAGTGGTTGATCTAGTGTGGAAAAGCATCTGCGTTACTGCCACAAGTGAAGTGTTTTGAAGGATTTGAGCGTAGATCTAGCCATTGTCAGTGTACAGAAACACGATTGCTATATGGGATAAGCAAGGCATCACTTAAAGCTTTTCCACGTGTTTTAACTAGCTTCTCAGTATCAGCACACAACTTGGGAATAAATATTGAAGGGGAGTTTGTCAAGGCCATACCATCTTGCTCCAAAGGCACATAATTGTATAGAAATAACATACAGGTATTGAGAAAAGGAAAATGTTTGTAGCTACCACTTTGGGTTGTCTCGCAGCTCTGCTTCACCATGTAGTTTGTAGATTGTCTCTGGTGTTTAAACTGACATTAACATACTCTTCCAGTCTTGGGCTTTTTTTTTTCAATGCAGGGAACAGAGGGAGCTGGGATAGGGAAAGGTGGAGGGCTGTGAAATACTTTGAGTCATGTCATGCCAGAGGAGCAACTCCCCATGTTCAGTGGTCAGTATTTGGAACTGGAAAAGGAAGGTCAAATCCGTGTAGTCTTCTTCCCCTCCATCCGCTCTCAGTGCAGGCACATAGTAATGAGTGGGGTATTGGAGTGGGGGATTTTTTGTAACAAGAAAACACTTTGTCTGTCCAAATGGCTTTCATGAGCCTTTAAGAGGTGCAAGAAGCTCAGCGGAGGCAGAAAGGCTGTGTAGGACACACAGCAGTGACAGCAGCCACAGGTCCTTACAGTAACTAATAACCTTTGTCTCTTCTGTCCTAGTTCTGGATACTGCGGGCCAAGAGGAGTTCAGTGCAATGCGGGAGCAGTACATGAGGACCGGAGATGGTTTCCTTATAGTCTACTCAGTGACAGACAAGGCTAGCTTTGAGCACGTGGACCGGTTCCACCAGCTGATACTCAGAGTCAAGGACAGGTGGGTACCATGGAGCCAGGCACTGCCTGACCCCACTCCCATTGCTCCGGACACTGTGCCATGGGGGTGGTTCCACATCTTGCCCTGCATTTTGCATCCTGGGTGTCCCAGGGCAAATCCTTGCATGCTCTGTGTGGGTTTGTTGACCTGTATATGAGGAATGGAAAAGGATAAAACACTTCTTATAAGCATGTAGTGCTTTCAACGTGGAAAAGTTCAGTAGTGTTATGATGGAGTGAAAATGGGTCTGGAAGTGAGAAACTCCAGCCAGAATGGGCTGGCAGACCACCTTTGAAGGTAACCAGTTTGGCTCTGAAGATGAAAATAAAAGATGGGTAGACAAGGTGCTCAGGGACATGGTTTAGGGGCAGGTAGGCATGGTTGGACTCGATGATCCAAGAGGCTTTTTCCAACCTGGTGATTCTACGAGAAGGATGCTCTGTGCACTGTGAAGGCAGTTTGGGAATGCCAGCAGGGAGTCAGCAAGCATTCAGCCCTAACCCTTTTGTGTGTTCTGGCAGCACACTTCTTTCTCTGGCTTCAATTTGTGCCAAACAAACCTTAGAAGATCCTGCATGATTTGGGGCTGCGAACAATTGTCTTGAAGGGGAAAATGCCTCACATTGTGTGACTAGGGAGAAAGCAAGAGAGGTTGCACTCCTTGCGTGTGCGTGGGAGAAGGTAGCGCTGAGAGTTTGTTTGTGGTAAGCAAATGTGTCCTGACAGCGAGAGGGGAAGCTGCCAGGGTTTTATCTCTGAGATGACTCCCTCTTCCCATCCCAGTTCAGGAGGCAAGGTGTCCATCCTTACTGGGTGGGGTGTGAATTAAGCCCTCATATGCCTGCAGCTTTGAAACACTTAGTTTTTCCGTTCATAATGGCTTTTAATTATGGAAGTCATCAAGAAAAGCCACCAGAGGGTTCAGGCCTCGTTGCTGGCTTCCTTTTGCAGCTCTGAATAACTTCCCCACAGGAAGGGTGGACTCATATCATGTGAGGTTCACAGCTGACAGCTCTTCCAGTAAAGTATCCAAAGCAGAGCACACAAGAGTGAAAAGCAAAGGAAAACCCACCCTTTGATTTAATCTAAATGAAGAAAAATGTCAGTCACTCAGTCCACCTCCCAGATAAGGACAGTTTTTTCTTCACTACCAGCTCAGCTTGAGGCAAATTAAATCTGTTTCTGAAAGCTGAAGAAGACAGGGCAGCATTTCTTGTAACCTGCCCAAACCAGTGTTGGTTTTGTCTAATTTAACTTTGTGAAAATAAGATGTGGTATTAATTGTTTTGCTCTGGATTGAAACTTTTACCCCTCTGCAGGCTGTGCAAACACCGCAGTGGTGCGTGAGAAGCAGGAAGTGAAACAGGCTGGTGAGGTTGTTTTTGTTTCCCTGCTCAACACCACCAAAGCACAGAGCACAAGGAGCTTAGTGCTTCATCCAAAACCTGAGCTTGTTCAGAAAGTTGCAGTTGTGGGAGCAGTGTGAATAAAGAAACAATCCTGCCAGACCCGCAGGTAGCTGGGAGCATTGCCCTGGTTTTCAGGCTAGCAGTCAGCTTTGGCAGCTTAAAATCCAAAGGAATTGCAGGATACCACATTAGCAGAGCTGTTCAAAGCCTTTGTCCTGTTTCTTTCCTTAACCTTCATTATAGTAAAATTTCCAACTATAGCAGCTTTGTCCAACTAGCAATTGTATGGTTTACAACAGGGAACAAAGTCCCCATAGAGTTTTATGCGTGATGTAAACAAGGCAAATGAGATACCATCCAAATGTAATCCCTTTTTTATCAATGTGCTGCCAGCCAGAAAAAGAAATCTAATAATCTAGACAAGTGTTTTGCTCCAGAACGATCAGAGTCAAGATATATCAATGCACACGTATTAAAACTAAATCAAAGCCATGTTATCAGAAGGAATAACTGTAAAACTCATTTAAAATGCAGAATGCAGTACCGTATTTTTCCAGCCAGAGCAATGGGGCAATGTGCCAGAGAGAAGATGGAGACCTTATCGTCTCAATGAAAAATGATGCAGAAATTCTGTTTTAAAATCCAGAGTTACTCAAGGAAGTGTTTTATGCAGAAATGAGTACTGCCAGCTGCTCCTTACCGCAGTAAAATCAGCTCTGTTTTAGCAGAGAACACTGGAATCATTTTAGGAAGGTTTAAAGTTAAATATAAGAAAATAATACTGCAATAACTGTCAATTATCAGAAGTGGCCTCCTTCTTTCTAGCAGTGGGTAAAGGCCCTGCTGCACAACTTTATTCTGTGTCACATAGCTGGAGGAGAGGCTTCTGTGTGGGAGGTGGAGTGGCGCGGGAAGCAGCTGTGGAACCAGGAACCAGGACCTCCCATGACATGAGCTGGCTGGCTAGGTGTAATTCCTGGAGCTGTAAGGTTTTCTAGTGGGGCAGAACCTGACCTACACACCTCGTCAAGAGTGTCTTGCACTGGACATGCTGTGGATAGAGGAGTCTCTTTCAAGCGGTTGCTGAAAAGAGGCACTTACGTGCTTGGTAAAGTTAAAGAAATATGGAATATTGTTAGAGAAGTAGATGGGTTTGCTACAAAAGTATGTTTGTCCATCAGGCTTTTGCTTTGGGGTTAGAAGCAGGACATGGTGGGTGATAGCATCTGGAAGATTAGCAAGACTGGTTCCATCCAGCCTCCTTGCAGCTACCACTGCCAGTCTTTCAATTCGTCTTGGGGTCACAGCCATTGGGGATCTTTACCCCTAGTTATTTTCTTTCCCATTTGATGCCCCTATAAGCACCAGCTCCCAGAGTCCATCTTTTCTTCCCCTATGATTGTCCTCAGTGGATTACCAGGAGATGAACTGACACCAGTTCCCCCACCATACCTCATCGCCTTGCAATGACAAACAGCTGCCAAGATATGCAGTTACTGAGATGCCTTAACTGTTACAAAAGAGTCCCATCTCCTCTTTAAGATCTCTCTCTATATCTCAGGTAATTTCCTGACTAATTCTGTAGTTCTTTCTTGACCAAGTGGGATCTTCAGTCTTAGCTATTGCCAGGCACTGCAAAAATGATGACACTAAGTCCCTGAAGTGCCTGCAAATAAGAATGAATGTGTGGATGCATGCAACTTGTTAAGTAAATTTTTACAATATGCATATATGTGTAGCACAGTCTAGGGGCTGATGTGTGTTTATCTGGTCTTTCTTTATATTTCTTTACACGTATGTAGTATGTCTGTAGCTTAAAATGTTAGATGATGTCAGCATCAGAAAGTGAAACGTGCTCAGCATTTTTTATTGTAGTCTCCTAATAATTGGATGATGGTTTTGATTTTTTCCAGAGAGTCATTTCCAATGATTCTGGTGGCGAACAAAGTTGATTTAATGCATTTACGGAAAATTACAAGAGAACAGGGAAGAGAAATGGCAACAAAACATAATGTAAGTTTGTAGGATTGTTTAATTGGTTGTTTTAAGTCCTATTACAGGCATTCAGAATTGAATTCTCTGCTCATGTGGAGCTGAATTAAAGCATTTCTCTAGCAATGCAACATTTACAATTATGTTTTTGACTACTACAAAGTAGTAGGTATGCATTTTCCTTTCAGTAGAGCCAGTCCATCATTAAAACTAGCACTTTGTTTATAAAGGCTTGTAGGGATAGGACTAAGGGCAACGGGTATAAAAAGGAGAGGGGCATATTTAGACTAGACTTAAGGAAGAATTTCTTCACCATGAGAGTGGTGAGGCACCGGAACAGGTTCCCCAGGGAAGTTGTGGCTGCCCCATCCCTTGAGGTGTTCAAGGCCAGGTTGAATGGGGCTTTGGGCAGCCTGGTCTGGTGGGAGGTGTCCCTGCCCGTGTCATGGGGGTTGGAACTAGGTGATCATTAAGGTCCCTTCCAACCCAAACTATTCTATGATTCTGTGATGGGAGTTCAGCTGGGCAGGTTCACTCCCTCCCACAGGAAGCTTATTTCTGTAGGAGCCAGGACACCTAATCTGCAACACAACATGTTGCACCCACCTGTACACACACACTTTGGAAAAGGGCTTATACAAAAATACCTTATCAGAGGAAGTTTTATAAATCTGCCAACACGGTGGACAGGCACTCTAGGAGGCCCCATCTGGCAGTCAGACTTCACAGGAGAAGTTCATTTTACACTGGAGGGGAATTGTAGTCATGAAATATGCATGCAGTAGTCCTAGTAAAACGTGGCAAGCAAGAATTTTTTGGCAACTGCACATCTTTCAACAACCTTCTGTTATTTTCATGTCAGCAAACACTGCTTAGGGGGAGAGAACATCTGACAACATGAAGTCTATGATTATTCTTCCCAAAACCCATAGCTCTGATAGCAGCTGGTTTGCCTGGTGCTTATTTCAGACTTTTTCTAAGCATTTTCTAACCTTGCTCTGAGTGTGAAGGTGTTGATAGCAATGTCATGACAACACTTTGTGTACCTGTATTTTCCTGGTCTCATAGGCACCCGATTTCTCCAGCCTTTAGAGTTTTTAATTTTGAAATTCGTTTGCTACCAACATGTAGGCTGTTGCCAATCTTTTTATTGTGATACAATTCTCTCCTCCAGATTCCCTATATAGAAACAAGCGCTAAGGACCCACCTCTAAATGTTGACAAGGCCTTCCATGATCTTGTGAGGGTAATAAGGTAAGTTGCAAACTCTTCACCTGCCTGTGGACAGGATGTTCAGGAGTCCTGGCCCAGAGAGCTAATAGCCAGCTTTTGGGGAGCAGGGGCCACGTGGTTTGGGTGAGGGTGTGGGATTTCTGGGGTTTGTTAAACTTTCTTGTCCTCTATCTGCATAGTGTTGTTACTAGTACCTAGTTACCCTTGTAGGACATCAGTGCTAGGCTGAGTTGAGAACTAGCTGTGGCTGTGATGAAAATATATTGTTCAATGAACAGTGCAAAATCTACTATAATGATCAACTTTAAAAGGCTGGCATTAAAAGCTTTGGACCCGTAATTTGGGGTTTCATAGCTTTGTCTTCTCAGGGTCTCACATTGCCAGGTGTGTAAAAGGACTGGCAAAAAAAAATCTACAAAATTCTAATGTTAGAAGTGACTTCTAATATTTTCTGCTCACTAAATGGAAAAAATAGAGAGCCACTTTGTATGAGAAACAGCATGATCTCATGGCTAAGCCACAGGTTTCCTCCTCAGACTGCAGAAGTTTGTTCCCGGTCTCGGCATGGGCTGCCTTTGGTCCCTTTGGCAAATGCCTGCTCTCCAGGCAAACCCCTGCTGCCAGTGCTGGCAGGGAGGGGCTGCCTTCCAAAATCCCAGCTGCCCTGCAGGAAAAGGGCTGCACGCACATCCTGGCATCTCGGCTGATAACCTCAAATCTCTCTGAGAGGATTTGGGTTTTTTTTGGTACCGGTTGTCTGCCAGATTTTTCTGGGCCCTCATTTTTCATGTTTGGGAAGGGTGCTGAGCTGAAATCATGCTCCTCCCCCACCATGTAGTCAAAGTGCATCTCTCAGCAATTAAACCTTGAGGCATTTATTCACAGCGTATCTGTACTTGTGAATATCTTAGCACAGCCTCAAGTCAGCCTCCATCAAAAGCAGATGGTACTACCCACTCTTCCCACATGTCTCAAAAGCAGGGAGCAGAAAGCCTTTGCAGAACTACAGAGCTGAGCTGGAAATGTCCCAAGCTATTTCCCAATAGCTGGCTAGATACTACTTTTGTGTTACAGTGAGCTCTTACCATCATCTATTCTACTCTGAGGGAAAAAAATCCACATTGCCAAAATAAGAGGGTGTGGCTCTGTTTGCTTTCTCTACGTGTCTCCAGACATGCTGGAAGAAACATTGTAATCAGACATCACTAAATTCAAGCCCTGAAAATGCACTGCATAACCTCAGAAACAGGTGATGCACTTTGGTTCCGTGAGTGGTCACTGTAAAAGTCATTGCCTGGTAGGTGAAACCCTCTGTGACATCAAGGATACCAGAGATATTTGCGAGAACTGGAACTCAGGCTAAGTCAGAGAGCAGAGAGGTGCTGTGGGATCTAGCTGCTTATTTGTCACAAAGCAGCTTTGCTTGGTCTTTGGACATTACAAACTGTCCACAGCCATAGGATGGCATTACCCATCAAGTACTGCTGCTCTCTTTTTTAAGTGAGCTTTTCCAAATAGAATGTAAATTTACAGCTCTCTACTATGTTGTTCCTGGAGTGCTTTACAAATGTAGAGGCTCCTCAAAGCCCTTGTGAGTTTGCAGGGTGAGGACACTCATTCAGGTTTGACACTGTTTGTACTCCTTGCACTTGGCTGATTCCCAGTTTATTTAGCTTCATGCAAGAAACTGTTGTCTGGAAGTAAACCAGAAAGGAGTGAGGTGATTGAGTCCTCCTCATAGATTCTTTAAATTTCCTGCTATCCCTTTCATCCTACAGCAGTGCACACACAAGGGCTGCACAGCAGAAAACTTGAGCAGGAGCTGAAGTTGTAAGAAAAACACCAACTGAAGCCATAGTTATTTGTCCCCCAGCTATGTCTCATCTTGGCCTGGGTAATTTGGTCTGAAGGCTCAGTTTACTGGCCTGGCATATTACATGGCAAAGAGGCTCATTTTGATCTATTCAAACTCTCGGGTTGGCTATTTAGACCCTATGTGAATCTACAGAAGCTGCCAGTGTTCTTACGGTTTATCTTGTAA
Organism: Phaenicophaeus curvirostris; assembly: GCF_032191515.1. Taxonomy (NCBI): domain Eukaryota; kingdom Metazoa; phylum Chordata; class Aves; order Cuculiformes; family Cuculidae; genus Phaenicophaeus; species Phaenicophaeus curvirostris. The sequence continues at coordinate 28,631,996 of NC_091398.1, forward strand.
TAAGATCTACGTCTACAGGATGCCTATCAGGTGTTTGAACTACAAAGCCTCCTTCTGTTGAATTTGCGCTGCGGCAAACAGGTACAGTCCAGAGCCACCCCATCGGCTGCAGGCTCTGGTTTCTCATTATTATTTTTGAACCCTTCTCGGTAACCAAGTCCACAGCACTGCAGCTGGCTAAAGGCAAAGCTGGCTGAAAGCAAACCTTTCCAGGAGGTGTTATTTCTCTGTGCACTCTGTATCTCTTTCATTCTCTTCCCTAATGAGCATTAGCAGCGTGATGGATGACATTGCATTGCTTAGAGCAGCCCTATTTCCCAGAGAAGGCCCCTAACAGGGGAGGAGGCAGCAGTTCACCCAGGACAACTGGAGGCACAGTGCCCTGGCACGACATACATCCATGCCATTAGCCTTAATGTTTGCTTATGGCTTCTTTCCTCCTTGAAAATACCAGTGGTTGTCCTGTTAGCTGTGTGGCACGAAGAGCCACATGGTGGTAGAAGTGTATATAGAGATAGATATAGAAACATGCATATGCATGTGAAGATGCCATTCTGCTGGCTGCCCAGCGCTCTGGCTGCTGATGTCCAACTCAGCCTTGTGTCTCATCTGCTTGTTTTCTTGTCTGTCTCCCAAAACAGGCAACAAATCCCTGAGAAAAGCCAGAAGAAGAAGAAAAAGACCAAATGGCGAGGGGACAGAGCCACAGGCTCCCACAAACTCCAATGTGTGATTTTGTGACAGGACTGCCTGGGAGTGCCTTGGACACCTTCTTTCCCCCACCCTTGACCCACTGGCAACCCAGGCAAGGGGCAGCAGAGTGATGCCCATGTGGCCTTGCCTCCCCCAGGGGCTCCCCGCAGCGGCTTGGGCTCAGAGGAGGCATCTCAATGGGGTCAGGACCACCCCTGGAGGGGGGCTGTGTGCTGAGGCCAGCGTGGGAGCTGCGCGAACGGGAGGTGGATAGGATCAACAGGACCTCAACTCTCAAACATCCCCAGCACCTTCCAGGGGCCTCCATGATGTTTATTTAAAAAAAAAAAAAAAAGCGTTGGTTTTGTCTGCTAACATTTCTCCTTGTGACCCATTTCTGAACAACCATGAATACCCCCCTGTTTGGTACAGTTGTCTGTGTACATGTGGGGGAAGGGAGAGGGCTTTTCTTTTCTTTCTCTAATTTTTTTTTTGGTTTTGTCCTCTTCTCCTTTTTTGTTGTTTGCTCAGCGAGTGTTGGGTTGCAAAGAAACATGGCCGGGGTTAGATTTTTTGCACTGAACTCTCTCTTAGGCACCAGTGCCAAAACACGACTTCATATGAAAGTGCATAGATGTGGAGGAAGAAAATGAATTCCAGCTGCTCTGGGTGCTCCAGACATTGTGTCAGACTCTGGAGGGCAGCCAGCTCACAGACCATAAACTCCAGCTTAGGAAAGGCGGCTTGGGCTTGGATTAATTTTTTTTTTCTTACCCTTTGTCAAGAGGTTTTGTTTCTGTTTTGTAATTTGGGGCATGTCAAAGTTAAGTCGTTTTGTTAACCTGGAAATATTTAAATTAAAGTAATTTACAAATGGAAGGGTATGTCATCTTTAAGCGGGGGGGAAGGGAGAGAGGAAGTAAAATCTAAACTGAATCTGTTATCTGGGTGTTGAATTTCTCCTTCATAAATGTGTGTAAAGTGGCGCAATCTAAATCCCTCTTTATTATTCCTTAACCTTTCCCTGCAAAACCACTCTTGGAGAGATGAATTGTTTTGCTTTTCCCAGGCTCATCTTGGACACACAAAAACAATCTGGTGTTCTTCGTTTCTTCCTCTCCCTCCTTCGCTGAAAGTCAGTGACTTGTAAGGAAGAGGTATTTTGAAATTTACACAAGTGGGATGTGTCTGTTCATAAGCTTAGTATATCTAAAATGTCTCCCTGAAAACAGTGGAGACTCAATATCTCATGCCTTACGAAGAGGCAAGGCAAAAGACCTGCAGTCATTCAAGCCATCATCTGTGGCACCAGCAATAAAGTTGTGCACATCCTGGAGGGGCCACTTTCTCTCACACCTGCGTTGGTACTAAGAATCGCAGGGGCAATTTTTTTTTTCAGTCTTAAGTGTGTCATCTGCTGGGCTGAAGCCATCAGCTCTGTTCATAAAGTCACCAAACCCCTTTAAAAGTAACAACTTGCTTTTCATCAGCTTGAATCCCATTCAAATATGTTTCATGGACATGACTTAAAATATTGGCAGAGTGTGAATGCCAGAGATGTGTGTCTCTGAGCACAGAAAATCATGGTATGGGCTATTGGAGATCCTATTCAAAGTGGTGGATCATCACAGACTTAATTGTTTGTTTGTATTTGCAATCCATTTGCCATTGGATTTCATTTCTTGACTCTCTGTGTGGCTGCCTTGTGAAATGGGTGTTGGCTGCTGATTGTTTTCAGGTGAGTGCCACTAATGAGAACATCTTAAATTTGTCCTATCTTCATCATGTTGAGAAGACGGCAAATGTCTGTGACTGGCTTAGCAAGCTGCCTGCTGAAACACTGGCTCCACTGCCTCTGTCCCCTATTGTGTGATGACAGATGCTGGGACTGGATTAAGGAGGCGGATATTGGAAAGAAATATTTTTCATTGACTCTTGCATTGGATGCAGGCCACGTGCTTCAGTAAAGTTGCAACACCCTGTGTCAACTAAGATTTGGCTCCAGATCATTGTAGCATTTCTCCCACTATGTTTGTTTCCTTGTTGGCTTAACTGAAACCATCCAGGTCAAATCCTGGCTCTTGAGACTTGCCCGTCTTCTAGTGGTGAAGAGTTCCTTGCAGACATCTCATTTGTTCTGTCTTGAAAACCTCTAGGAAGTCAGAAGGTGTCCAATATGTGCAACCAACCCAATTTGCTGTTAACCCCATTACCACTTTCCTGCCAGAATCCCTGTCGAGCCTGCATACTGCCTTAATATTTTTAAAATTGTACACAACTAATGCTATAGGATCCCCTACAGAAGAAGATGATGGCATTTTCAGGGAGCCCTGCTAATACCCCTTAGAGTGCTTCCACTTAAAAATAACGTGATTCCTGCTGAAATCCCTCATCCTTATTATTTTTATCTAAAACCTTGGGAATACTTGCCTGAAAACAGCATGTGTGCATCTTGAGTCACATCTGCCGGGTACTTGGCACTGCATGTGAGAAATTATCTGCTGTTTCTGAAGCATCTTAATTATTTCTTCAGCTTCTTCAGTTATAGATACTGCAGAAAAACAGAGGGAAAATGAGCAGATTAACGACTGAATATGGGTGGGTAGTGGCAAGTGTGGAAAGCATACCTATTTTCTTCTATGTTCATCAACTTGTTTATAGCAAGGAGTGTTTTCCAACAGGTATCACATCTCCAACGCGTCTAGGGTGCTCAAAATTGTGAAGGGGCACAAAGTCTATTACAGTCTAACTCACCCTTCATATTCAGGGCTGTTAGCAACACGAGAGCACCTTCCCTGCTATGTGCAGGACCTAGAGGCCTGGATGGTCTCTAGGTCATGGTACCGTGACACTGGTTCATGGTATTTATGCTGCAGAAGGCACTAACTGTGCTGGTGGGTAGCTTGTTTTTTTCTGTGGAGCATCCAATGGCAAGGAATTTTTGCTGTGATCAGAGACAGTCCAGAGAAGGATCCTCTAAAGGGTGCACTTGGAGCTCATTTTCCAAAAAGCTGATTATCCAAGTGACCTAACATCATCTTCAGCCCCTGGGCAAATCTGCATTCACTTGTTTTGCAGCAGTCTGGTCCTTCTTCTGCTAGACAGGAATTCAGAAAGGAGAGCTGGCCATAGCCTTACCTTGTTTTTGATAGACACTTCTAAACAATATGGGAAGAGAAGAAGGGTGAAACCTTGCAGATATTTGAGAACCAGTGGCCTCCTTTTTTCATTTTAGACACCAAATAATGTTTGTAAAACAAAAAAAAAATCTTAAGCTCATAAGTTTTGGCTTTGTAAAGGTATAATTCGCCTCCCCAGCATGGGACCTCATCCCAGCTATAACACTGCCATCAGGTAAATCACATTGCTATTTCCTCCCTCAGGTCCTTCTGGCTACAAAGCAGGAATAATGGCACTAGCTTGTTTTCTTGCCAGCTTATGAGATGTATGGCATTTATTGTTCAAAATTGTCTGTCAACCTTTGATTCTCACTAAAGGAAAAGGTGGACTGAGAAGGAAGAGAAGGAAAAGTTGGACTGAGAAGGAAAAGTAGCTGGCTAAAATAAATACATTTTCCTCTGGCATGAGTGGAGGCTGTGATGGTCTCTGCATGCAAACTCTAAATGGAACAAAAGACTCATAAGAAAACCAACAAACAAAAAATGCCGTCTCTGCAGCCCTACAAGGTGATGGGCTACCTACAAACCTGGATTCTTGTCTCAGCCAAAACCGGAGCTGTTGCTGGTACAGCTGCTGAATGGCAGTCTGGGTACATCTGAGTAAAACATGTCCAGCTGATGGTGCTCAGCAGAAAAACGCTAGAGGTGGCAAACAAGATAAACAAGGGCTTAACAAGGGGCTGGGATTGCCTGTTTTGGTTCAGATGTTTCAGTTTGGCAAGAGGGCATTGTAGTATGTTGCTCTGTTCCTTAATCAGTCATAATTAATTTTGGCTGGCTCTTTAAACCCACAGCCCTACTAGAATTTGTAAATTGTAATTTGTAAATAGGCTGAGGGTTTTAGACATACATGATGTGTCTTGTCTCGGGAGGAAATGAGCGTTTTTAGACATGGAGAGGACAGTATTGTAATACTGGCTTAGTCTTTTCCTTTTTTTCTTTTTTTTTTTTTTAATTGCTTGTTACCATCCTAAGGCCAAAACAGACTGTCCAGAGCCTTTGTCAGTTCCAATGATTTCAAGAGATGGTCACTAAATGCTGCTGAAGTTCTTGGGAAGGAGGCAGTCCCCACGCAAAGGTCTGCTAAGAGTAGCATATAATGAGGAATACAGAAGTGTTTTAAGAGACACAGCTTGTGCACTACTGTAGATGTCAGGGTTCAGATGTGTCTTTATTAAAGAGAGAGAGAGAGGGCTTAAGAGAAGTTTGGCTTTAGAGAAATAGCCAAGCCCATGTGACAACTGCCACACCAACTTGTGCACCTGGGACTGGACATGAAAGCTCTGTCTTGGGGAATACAAGTTCTGTGGGTTGGGGTTCAGTGGCCAATCTACCTGCTGTAAGCCGGGCAAAAAGGAGGACCCTTAGTGCATGTATGAAGAACTGTACACAGCAAACGTAACAGTAAAGAAAGGAGATGAAAGATGCTGTGGCACAGGGAGTGTAGTGGTTGCAGTTCACTGCTCCCCATGCTGGGAGCTCTGCTGCAGGCAGTGGTCACAGAGGCTTCATTCTGTGTCTTGCATGTATGTATCCAATGCCATTTAAGATGCCTCTAGATATCCAGGGTGTTTGCCTGAGGCTTTCTGTTGTAACACAGCACCTGAGGGAGATGTGTGCCCTTCTGGAGCAACAGCTAGCAGCCAAGTAAGGCTCACCTGAGCATCTGAAATGGCCCAGCTGCGTTTCTTTAGGCAGATAGCTGAGCATCTAGCTCATCCGGTGCTTAGAGAGCCCTTTCCTATTTCACAGCAGCACCCTGAGAAAAGCCTGTGGATATTTCTAGCTCTTCTGCAAAGTGATCTCACCTACTTTCTAGGGACTCGACAATGAATCAAAACAAAGTCTGAAGTAGAAGTTCCCAATTTTGCCAAATATATTAATTGCATCTTGCAGCCTAAGTGATCTCACGAGTATCACTTGCACAATTAGGCTGTAAATAATTCAATATTTGGCTATCGGGGATTCCATCGATTTTACGCAGGCTTTTTGCTTCTTTTGCATGCAAGGAGAATAAATATTTCATGGATGATCTCACAGGCAGTTTCTGGGATGACATGGGACTTGTTTGCAGCAGAACAGAGCAGGGAGATGACTCTGCCTGTGCTAGGTCCCGTGACAGGTTGAGTTGAAGAGGAGCAGCAGTATAGAGGTATGTTCTGGCTTGGTTTTTTTTCCCTACTATTGCGGAATATCCCTCAAGCTCTAAGTGGCCAGCAGGTTCTTGAGGCCAAGACTTCCTGAAACAGGAGAGACACAGGGGTGCTGCGGCACCTCTGTGTACAGTGATAAAGGGAGGGTGTTGGGGGAAGAAGACTCACACTCAGCATGTGAGACACACCAGTCAGTGAGCATCAGGGTTTAGTGCTTATAACAGTGATGGGGATGTCCAGCCCCAGTGGGTGCAGAGTAGAGATAGGCAAATCCCCTAATCATTCAGGCAGTTTTGGGACAGCTTTTATATTTTATATATTTTTTTAAGATCTTAAGGGACCAGCAATATCATGCCAAGCCCAACACAGCAGTCTGACTTGCTACGGCATATTGCTACTACTCTGGTTTCCTTTCCTTCTCCCAGGTCTCTTCTACAGACCAGGGCATGTGCAACATGGTCTGAGAGCTCAAACTGGGCGTGTGATCAGGTCCAGGAGTCAAAGAGGAGGGACTCAGCCAAAATCCTGGATTTGCTCAATAAGAGAGCAGGAGCAAGAGGAGGAGGAAGGAGTTTTGTGAAGTAGGAGCCTGTTCTATAAAGCCAAATCCTCTGTAAATCTGGGTAAGAGTGATTAGGACAATCTCTGCTGAGAAGCAAGCCTGGCTGAACCAGTCACGAGCTGGTCCTTAGTGAAGACAGACATGGTTATCCTGGAGCTTCTGTGATGGCAGCTTCTCTAAGTGCTGTAGTCCTGCCCAACCAGCCCAGGATCCAGTCGGGGGTTTGGAAAACCTCTTTGCATCTCAATAGCCCACATCCCCTTAGAGCTGGAGCCCTGGTGCTGGGAACACACTGACAGGCCTGGGCACATGCTTATGGGGCAGAGGGTTCTTTCTTGCAAGCTCCATAGTGAGAGCTCTATTTCAAACAACAGTTCCCAGGATGCGAGCAGACAAAAAGCAGGAAATTTGAAGTGAAGGCTGATGCATCAGGCTCTGCTCACACAATTGTGGAGGCTGAACAAAGCACAATGGTGTGAGCTGGGGACAGGGTGCTGCCTGCCCTCCCCTGGGAGCTTCCTGCCTTGCCTTGCCCTCATCCTCTTCTCCAAACCTTCACAAGAGATTACGCTGGTTTCTGGCATTGAGTTTCCCACAGAACTGGTCACAGAGTTTCATTCCCACGTTTTTTTGCTCAGCTTGGTGAAGTCTCTTTGTTTCCTTCAGCACCTTCTGGCCAGAAAGGTTAGCTTGCTGATGGGGAGGGGTGTTGGGGCAGTTTTTGGCAGGTGTTTCACTAGGAAGAGGAGTCACACCACAAAAGTGAAATACTTAAAAGTCAGAGATAGCACTTTGCTACATTTTTGGTGCTTTTCATCTAATATGTAACGATTATTTTGAAAAAAAATTCTCACATTACCTGCTACTATAAGAATAGAGACGTGACACTAATGATTTTTTCATTTCAAGATCTTAAGGCGTTCATGAATCAATCCAACCACTTTGCAGTCAGGACACTCAGAGGCAGCAGATCTTGTTCTCTAGGCTGCAGAAACAAGAGCAGAGATCTAAAGCATGGAGAAAGAAAGAGCTGAAGTTGGTGAGAGGCCCAAACACCTAGCACTGCTGGGACTTGTGCTCAATTTGCATCAACTGAGAAACTATAATTAACATAGACGTAACTGAAGATAAACATTAAATGCTGAAAGAAGAGGTCTAAGGCCAGCTGTCTTGAGAAGTTCAGTCCTCAATACAAACTGTAAATACTACTAGATATAAGCTGCTTCCAGAAGTAGCATATTGTATTTCCCAGTATTTTCAATAATTTTTTTTCCTAGACAATGCATCTCCTTCCTAATGTGGGATTCAGCTTATCACATTATGGAGATAAAATGAAAATGGAAAAGGTCACAAGTTCTACTTAATTTAGGAAACAATGTTTACTCTTCATAGAATGGCTTTGGACTTAGTTATAAGACTGCTTTGGTTTTTCTTACAGAACAAGGGTTTGAATCCTGCTTGTCCCATGGAGTCCCCAGTGCTGGTGACTGTATCAGCAATGGGCTGCCCTGGGAGAACAAATCTGTGAGCACCAAGCGTAAGCCGTATGAACCCACAGCTGGGTTGCAATTTCAAGTTCCCAAGGGGCAGAGGCTAATGCTTATTTTTAAAATGACATGTTCTTTGGCAATATTGTCCCAAGGCAACAACAAAGAAAGGACGGTATCTAATGCCAGCACGGTGTTCTTCTTAGCATCCAGAGGTCTTCAAAACTGGCCATATGAATAATGTTACTGATGCCTGTGCTGAGTGAATTCCTTCTTCTTGGGCCAGAGTTAGTATCAGCCTGACCAACTCTACAGGGAGGAAGGTTGGTTATATGTTTCTTATATTTTATTGCCAAGTAATGCCAAACTGCAGCCTTATTCATCCCTAGAAACCCTCTCAGCTGGGATTCATCTTATTGTGATCAGCATGGGACTTGTAGCACTGAAAAATCACTGGAGAGACAGTTTGGCTCCAGCACAGCGCACAGCATCTTTTACTGCCCTGCTGCCTCTTCTCAGCCACAGCTTTTTACCACAAGCTCTGTAAATGCAGGACAGAGCTGGTGCTCTTCCCTGGAGAGAGGCTGGTGCCTTGAATTTGATGGTAAGGGCTTGGGTTTGCGTCTACTGCACAGAGCAGTTTGAAGGACAAGATCAAATTCATTGCCAACCTGCATCACTAAGATATCACTGTATCACTTTGGGGCGATTTGACTGTTTCCCAGAAATGAATCTCCTGCATCAAGCAGCTAAGGACAGGAACAATTTGTGTTTTCACTTGGTATCAGAATTAGCTGTTTTATAGAGAGGCTGGACACCAGGAGAGCACCTGTAAGGAGAGATGACCTTTCATGCTGTGCAGACTGATCTTGTCCCCTGTGGTTTCCATCAGTTCAACATCCAGCAGCAAAAGTAGACAGGGTGAGTGGTGTGGGGTCTTTCGGACACAGCCAGCCCTACAGGGTCTGGTGTGAAAGGGGAGGTCTATACACCTTTGAGACCCCTTCTAGCATGGGCAGGGCAGGCACTGCCAGCAGAACTGCCAGGTGCTGGACACCTCTGAGAATCTGCTGGGGTGTTTCATGAGGGCACGTTACACTTTTACATACAATCCTGTCCCCTTCACTTTCCTTCTAGTGCAGAAAATGACCTGAGGCTTCTCTAACACCTTAGTCATTTGTGTCTCTTCTCAGCAAATCTGGGAATAAAACTTCCCCAAAACCAATGGTGAAAAAATTGCCAAAGGAGGAGAGTGTAAAAGGAAAACTAAGCACTCTGCAGTTGCATTACTGGTGGATGTTTTTTATTATTACTGTTATTGGCTATTCAAACACTTACCAAAAAAAAAGAAGAAAAGGAGAAGTGGAGGAGGTGGCAGCCTCAAAACAAACAAGATTTTGAACAGTTCACAAACTTTTTCTAAATATATTAATCTTCCAAAGGCTCTTTAGCCTCTTAGTTAGACTTAAATAATCATGACCTAGTACTTACTAAGTAATGAAAATCTTTTGAGAATTTCCATTTATACTCCGGGAGATCATTGTAAAACAAAAGGCTGAAAAAAATCCCATTTGGATGTGAATATTTAATACGGCACTTTGGAAAGCTGCTGTGCTGACATTAATTTGGGCAGACAGTCAAATAAGTATTAAAATACACAAATATGCAGAGATAAAATTAGAACAGGAAAAAGCTCTAAGTTAAGCCAAAAGAAAATGGTTTACAAAGACCTTTTGATGATAGACTTTCAAACACAACTGGAACTAAACACTACAGTTGTTACTTCATAATCAGGATTATAGATCAGCAGCAGTCCCAGTACTTTCTGGTATGTAAATATAGGATGGATGTTGGATTTGTTTAGGACCCATTTCAGAGCCCATGAATGTTAACCAGAGCCTTTCTATTAAGTTGAACAGGCTTCGGATCAGGCTCTATCACCTTCTGATGAAGGAGTCCCACAATTCCTTTAATCAGCATCTTACTGGAGATGCAGGAGTGAAACATATTGCAAAAGCCAAGCTCCAACAGGATTTCTGTTCAATTATGTCTTAACATTAAACTGTAGCTAATGTGCTTTTACCAGATATCCTGATGAAATACTATTAAGAGCTCATGTGTTGCATTAATTAAAGTGAAAATTCATAATGAATTCTTTTTGCAAGGCAGCAGGGATGAATTGGTGACCTACATAACCTCCCTTCCCTCTGAAATAGCTTTCTGAACTAATGAAATGAATCCCCCTGGTTGTGGCAGAGGGAGCCGTGCTTTGCATCCCAGCTACATGCTGTGACACGAAAAAATCCGGGCGCTCTCTGCAGAGATTATGGCTGGCATTTCATTATGTCTAGCAACAAGAGGGAACTTTCAGAGGCAGGAGGACTCTCCATTACAGGCACCTTGTGTAACAGGAGGCTTTTGAAAGCACCATTAAAATTCTTTGAGAGTGCCCTCGCAGAGAAACCAGGCAATAAGCTGGCTGACCCTCTACCTTATAAACCAGTCTGAATGCACAGACAGTTAAATGCACATTCATTTGAGCATAAGAGGCTTAGGGTATGACATTAAAACATAATCCACAATGCACAACAAACACACATGCAGCTGGCAGGCTAAAACCCATTTTTGCAAGCATTTTAGAAGAGGAGAAGGAGAATAAGTTTTACAGCTCATGTATGTGGGGACAGAATGCGAGGAGGGGAGACCTCTGTTTCCAGGCATATGTTTTTAAAAGATAAAATGTGTGTCTGAATTCTGATTATGCCTGTGTTACTACATTTCTATCCATGGTGGTTTGAGATTAAAAGCTATTTATGAAGTTCCTAAATCTCAGCAGTCTACATCTCACTAAGCTATTGCTGTGTAATCAAAACGGTGCCTGTACCGATACTGGTTTGTGCCAGTGAGTCCTAGTTGCCTGGAAGATAATGGCATCATTAAAGTCTCTTGCCCCTGTGAGCCTTGTGCTCCTGGACAGAAAAGATGCTTTCATTGTAGGTTTCAAAGGAGCTCTCAGTCATTGCTAAAGCACATTGTCCATTCAGAGGTACTGGGAAGCTATAGTCTATAGCTGCTTTATTTCTCTGATTTTCCCCTTCTAAGGCAGAGGATAGGGGAGGGCAACTCAGAGAAATGCAGAAAAAAAATGTTGATTTTTCATCAAGAAACCTAAAATACGAATCAGATATTACTTGGTTAGAAACCATGAGAGGAAGAAGTGGCTGAGACTGCTTAGGCTTCTAGCAACAGAAACAGAGAGTGCTCCTGTGAAAGGAGACACGCTCCACAAAAAAATGCCAGCTTCATCAATAATTTTCAATTCAGTAATCATTTTGACACAAAAAGCTGTGACCAGCTTCTTTATTCATACAAAAGTCATTCAGCTCTGCTATTATGCCTTAATTCACAGCAATCCTTCTTACTGGACAATTTCAAATAAGAAATTATGTCTTCTTAAAACATTCAATTCTGCTACATAATCTATTCCTGTCTTCATCCGGTAACATCTTTCTAAAACGCAGAAAGATGCTTATGCAGCAAAATTATCACTTGTCAGTTTAGGATTGTGGTTTTTTAAACAGAATGGGGTTTTTTTCTTACCTGCACTCTGAGCCTTGCTAGTTCTTGTGCTTTCAGAATGACCTTTGTGTTCACTTTGCACTGTGCCCTGCTCAGTCAAGGAGCCCATCTTCACTGGGGTTACCATTACAAGACCACATAAAAATGACAGAGACACACAGAGGTAGCCTATTAACAAGTATTTTCTGCATTTTTTGCCATACAAAACTGAGCAGAGATGTATTTAACCTCTAAGGCTTGGAACAAGTAATATCTGCTGGGAACTGTAAGAGGCTTGGCTGTAGTCCATCTGACCTGCTACCCTCATAAAACCATTGCAATTAAACATACACTCAGTTATGTGTAAGAAAGTTATAGAAGGCCATTACAGCAGAATCCAGAGTGCTCACCAAATGCATGTGGTACAGACAAAATGCTTTGCATTGCTGTTTAAGGGTACTTTCAAGCACAGCATTTATATTTGCAGCTTAGATGAGTAAATTCCCTCCACAAACCAGCACTCCTTTCATATTTTCCTTCTCCTTATCTGCCTTATTATTCTCTTAGTTGTTGCCTTTACTTCTCCTTCACTACCTTTCCATCTTCCCTCCATATTATAAACCATAGCTGGTGTAAGAGCCTTTCTTCGTTGCATCACCTTGCTGGAGCATTCTTTGTTATAGTTTTTGTTATTGATTCTCCATCTGTTTAAGGCTTAGTGGCATTTATTGTTTTTAGTTTGCTGAAGCCTTTTTGAATGTAGGATCTAAAATCACAGAATCACAGAACAGTCAGGATTGGAAGCAATCTCTGGAGATCATCCTTTCCAATCCCCCTGCTAAAGTAGGTTCACCTAAAGCAGCTTGCAGTAGCACAGCAAGGCAGGTTTTAAGTATCTCCAGAGAAGGAGATTCTACAACCTATCTGGGTAGCCTGTTCCAGTGCTCTCCCACCCTCACGTGTTCAGAAAAATGTAGACCTGCTGCTCAGGGCTGTGCCTGTAAGGTGCCACCAGAGCAGGGACTTGATCTGAACAAGGAGTCTCAGTCAGCTGAAAGATTAGAGGCACCTTAAAGGTGGAGGGGAGGAAACAATTAGATAAAGAAGAGTTTAACACTGCTTGCCTGAAAACACAGTCAGGGCAAGAGATTGTTGAAACCCCAAAATCAGATTTGGAGTCCTAGCAAGTTGAAGAGGCTGGTTTACCACCGCACTGGAAAGCTGAGGGCAGTAGCAAGAACAGTTCTCCCCAGCCTCCCAGACCTCCTGATGCACACCAGGCCCTGCCAGGACTCACTTTGATGCCCATGCTCTGCAAAATGTGAGGTCAGATCTTAATCCAGTGTATTCAAAATAGACACTGGTTTAATTGTTTTTATAAATGACCAGAGCACAAATGGCAGTAAATCCATGAGCCTTTTGGTTTAATCCCATTTCAGACACACAAAAAACAAAACCCTGACTGACAGCCACAAGCTCTCTGAGAAGAGTCAGTTCTTCGTGCGTTTCTCTAACTATAATTTTATTCAGTCATGTACTGTCATACTCCAATCCTCTAGTGTCAGTTGGAAAAAAAAATGTTTTCCATTATAATGACAATGCATTGAAGATAGCTTAGAGCAGAGAATGGTGCTTTATAGCAGCCGTCTGTGACAAATCTGGGTTGTGAGGGAACATTGTGTGTGTCCTAGAGATTATAGCTTTTAAAATTAAAAAACTCATTCTGGTTCCCTGGGGCTTCTTAATGAATTGCACATGCAACAATGCCTTAAAGAAGCATCAGTGATTATCCATCTGACTGCAGTCCACTCGGTATTTACAAAATAAAAGAACAGCCATCACCCTGAAAATCCTAAACCTACTTGAAGAGCTCAGCTGATGCTGTGGGTACACCCCATTTTAAAGGCAATGAAGTAATGAAGTAGTAGTAACCAAAGGAGGGAAAGCTTTCAGACAGATGGGACCTTAGAGGCTTCCCCATGTCTTACTATGGTTAAGGGTAAGACAATACACCCACATCTGAGTCACAGACCAGTTGCATCACACAGAGTGCAGGAAACAGACTGATGGCAGTAGGTCCCAGTCAGATGCCGGTATTATTTAGACACCTGGATAAAGGGAAATAATGTTTTACACCACTGGCAAGAGCTAGGATGAGGCCAGGAGCAGCAGGCCTGAAGATATGACCCAGAGGGAAGTGACTCTTGTTGGACCATGATGATAAGGTCCAGTGAGGGTTAGCAGCCTTGTGTCTAGGGCAAGGGATGTCCTGTTCCATCTAGACACCTGTTTAAACATGTAACCACTATGGCCTTTCCGCCTCAGATAGACGTACTGATCACAGCATTTAACTCCACATGTTAGTCATAGGTGTGCAAGGGAAGAGTTCAAACTACCATGGCTCCCTCTGCAGTTGTTGGATGAGATGGGCTCCCCTCCCACGTAATACAGGCTCTGCTGAGGATCACACCGCAGGAAAACCTGCCTTTCTCCAATGAATACACAAGGGCCTCTGGAGACCACAGTCCTAAATTAGAAACCTCATTTAAATGCCTAAGGTTGGGTTATGAAAATACTCGGTCTCAAGAGTTAGTAGAGACCTCTGGCTTCCCTGTCCCATCTTAATCACCCTTCCATGCCCGTGCCACTCACCCTGCACCCTCAGGGGCTCTCACAGTCCTATTACAGCCTGTATACACAAACCTAACAACACCTGCGGGTCCAAAAGTGTGTTTTAAAGCATCTCAAACTGGATTGCTCAGAATACTCTCTGTGCATGTGGAAGAAGGCTAACGCATCCCAACGCATTGGACTTGCTGCACATGGGACACAGTGTCCCTCTGCCTTTGTCCAGGATTTCTGGATGCCCAGCAGCCCTGGCTGGCAGATACCCAAATATCCACTAGCTCCTCACCAGCGTCGCTGTAGAGCTGTCACATCTACCCACTTTCTTAATGCCTGCCCCACATTCATCTTTTGTTTTCCTGGACTTGGTGGCTTCCAGGGGAAATCTGGGTCAATGTCTTTCCACAGGATTTCTGTTCCCTTCCTGCCCTGGCTGGCAGAAGGGCATGTGCCAGGACAGTACTAAGGGGCCATTGATGAGGAAGAACAGGCAGGGAATTAGGGTTTTTTGTTTATGTCAAAGCTGTACAGAAAAGCATAGACATACAGAAGGGTACCATTAGGAAATATCAGTAAAAATCAGAGGCTGATGTAAGAAAATCTCTTCTTTTCTCCAAATATTCCATAGATCAGTTTGAACCAGTGGGAAATTCAGTGTTTGCTTTTTTACTGTGGCTAATAGCTACTCAAGTTTTCATAATTTTAAGCCATTATTCCTAATATATGTAGCAACTTAAGTCTAAAACCATACTTAGACAAATGTAACCCTGACTGCTGGGAAGACCACAGAAAATAAAGAGCCTCATCCCAATTTCACTAAGTGTGCAGGAGGATCAGCATGAGTAAAAGATCTTGTTAGTTCTCTCCTGCTTTGCTCTTAGTAATTGGTTGATATTTTGGGGGTGATATAATCTGTGGATATTGCATTCTGTAGCATGTGCTGCTAACCCTCCCTAGTTTTTTGGTTTTGTTTTCCAGAAGACCCTTTTGAAATTACATACAGATTCTGAAATCAACCCAGACACTGCTTTTCAAGCCAGAAGTATTTGTATAAGCATTATCAATCAAGCCACTATCTCTTATTGCTACTGTATACTTACTTTCTACCTGGTTTGAATTCCTAATCGGCCCTGCCGCACAACTTAAAGCCCCAAAGAAAGCAGGGGAAGGGATGTGGGAGAAAGTATTACTTCTCCAGCTGGGATCAGGAGGGTTTCTTGTGAATTACACTGATAAAGTCCATTTCCTGGAGAAAACCGACGAGAAGCAGTTGGTAACAGGGTGAGTAAGAGACGGATGTGATGGAGTATGATGTATGAGAGTATGTACAACTGGCTCGATTATCATCAGAGCAGTTGGCCTGGCAGCTGCTTATATCATGTGTTTCAGGCTCGTGTACTGTAATGTAAGCACACAAGAAGTCCTTTGGACAGGAACAGAGCAGATAATTCAAGAGACAGACTGTTTTTCTGATTTAAGTACAGCAAAAGCTCTGAAAAATGCAGGTGATTTTCTGTGCTGCCCACAGCAGGCTTTCACTTTCCCTGCCTAGGAAATCACTGCTTCTGTCCCCATCCTCTAGCTCTCAATCATAGCCAATTCTTCGTTACAGTAAGGTTTTCTCAAGCTGCCTAAAGTGCTATTAAGTGGGTGGGAGCTCCCCCATGGGCTGGTGACCCAGGGTAGGGGGATGGTCTGGGTTCTGCCAGAAAAAGAGCTTCCCTCTCCATGCAGTAATGATGATGGGTCGGGTTCCTGCACAGCCCCAGGTACAGTGAACACCAAGGGGACCTGGAACTACCTCTCCATCTCAGGTGTAGAGTGAGCATGAATGGGACCTCTATTCACATATTAGTACAATTATTTCATTGCTTTGCACCCCTGCTGCCCCCATGCTATTCCCATTAAGCACTCACACATGCTGTTGGAAGCCAGGGCAGCTGTACTCGTCTATCAAAGCTTGTCAGTTTGAAAGCATAGGCTTTTCCCATTAATTAAGCAAATGTAATGTGATGAGCTAAGGCTGTAAACGTTTCTAGGCCCACTTAGAAATATACAAAACACTAAGCAACAAGGCTTCTTATTTTTTGTGCACTTACGCTATCTGAGATGCTACTCTGGGGCTGAGATTTTTGTTCTTAAATTTTTGTGTGAGAGAGAAAATAGGGAGAGGTAACAGAAAGCACTAAAAATGGGTCATATCTAGTAATCCTTAAATTGCTGTTTGAATTATAGGAGTCAGAAGAAGAAACTAATTTCTATACTCTAAAACCCTCTTCTGCCTCCACAGTTTTTAAATGGATGTAACTAGAATGGCTGAAAGCTGAAATTCTGGTAAGAATCCATTCCTCATTTAAGATTTCTGCTTGCTTTGATGAAAATTATCTATTACTTAGCAGTTATGGATCTAAACTGGGGTGCTTTAGGCTGTAAACTTGAAAGCAAATGGAGCAGTCATTGGGAAGCTGTGCATAGAATAAGAAATTCTTGAAGTCAATTTGAGTGGTATGAACAAGATCTACTTAAGGACTTAAACCTAAAGTGTGATGCTGAAAATCCCCTATTCAGCTTTTGACAGACTTTCAGCATGTGTGAATTCCAAAGGCACTTCCCTGCTTAAAGCTCCCCAGATACCTACAGTGATAGAGATCTCCAAGTCTCAGAATTGTTCCCATCCCATCCAGACTGATCCGCTCAGCATGTCATGTGCAGCTACAGCTCTTTAGGACCCAGAAATTTGGCATTCCTTTCCATAAATCCCTGCAGTGGCTCAGCCTGGCAGACCTGTACTAAGAATATCTCAGAAAAAGTGGCTGTGCTTACACAGGCAGCTCAGGCCCCTCTTGAGCTCCGAAGAGGACTTCGGAGCAGCTTGCATCTACACATGGTTTGCAGCAAGTTAAGCCCAATGCCTTCTGCCTCACCCTCTGCAGCTTCTGTGCCATAATCAAGATCAAATTCCTGGCATATCACATGCCTTCATGTACATGGAAAAAATAGCCAGGACTTAAATCACGAGAACCATTTCCTGAATCCAAATGCATTTAAATGAACCATTCCACCCACAGCTGACACCTTCTCTACAATCTTCAAGATGACCCAAATTCCTAACTTTTTTTTTTTCCAGGAATCTGTCTACTGGGGGTTTTTCTACATGACAGAGGAAGAAGCTATCATCATGGCAGGCAACACAAGAGTAGGATATGTGCCTCGTAAGTTCCTTTCCTACAAGCCAAAAAGCTTTAGGGAGGCTGGGATAAGAAAGTTTTCCCTTCAGTCTCTCTCTCATTGCTCACACAAATGTCCTAGGGGACACTGGGAAGAAAATGTTTTTGAAAGCACTTTAACTCGCTCCCTGAAAAACGACAGTACTTCAAATAGCTGTAGTTCTTGGCAGGTAGAAAGGGCCAGCAGGCAGCACAGGGGAGGAGGTTCAGCAGGAGCATCTCACAGCCTGATGCTTTCTGAGGGCTTGGTACTCTGACTGCTCCAATCTCTTCCCAGTGAGAACTTCTTGCTGCCAAAGTAGAAATGGATGGGGGAACGGGGCTGTTCCTACAACTATCCTCTCATCTAGATGAGCGTGTTATTAGACATGAGGTTTGCCCTTATGATAGGTCTGTAGTGCTTGAGACCTAGACCATGCTCAAGCATAATAACTGTTAAAACCTGTTTGTATGGGCGAGGCCACAAACACACCTGGGTGCTTCTCTTATAACATGCAGTCACAGCTGCTGGAAGGGCAGTAGTAATGCCACATTTTCTATGGTTTCCTGATGCCGGGATGATCAGCAAGAAGCAGGAAGCCAAGGTTTAATTTTCAGTCAGAAGAAGGAGGCTCAAAGAGCTCTCTCAGTCAAGATAGTGCTCGTGGAAGGCACATATTAGCTTTTGAGTGCAGAAATTCCCCATCTCTCCTGGACCAAAATAGAAGTAAAGGACTATCGGATTTACATGGCCATGAGCACTTGCAGAATAGGATGCAACACTGGATCTTCATGTTTTGGACCTTTTAGTCGGCTGCCAAAATATTTAAGACTAAATTGCAGTCACTGCAGATGTTTCACGCGTAAGTGCAGGTTATCTTTTCTTAACACTGTTAGACCCAAACCATTAGAGGCAATTCCAGTGACTGTAAGCTACCAAAACATCTCCGGGAGCCTACAACTCACTAGCTTTCAAGGAAGAACAGGTTGTCAGCCTGATTTCTGAGGGCACACCAGCACTGGAAGAAACAAGAGGAAACCTGCTGGCATTCTGACAAGCTCTTAGGTACCTGGGTCTAGGAAAGCCTGTGGGAACCCAAAGCATGGGGTATTGTGAAATTCTGCTTGGTGTCCCTCTGCTTCTTCAGGTAAGATCCTCTCTGGTATTTAAAAGCTTTTTTTAATCACTAGTGATTAGATGTCTGAATACTTTTAGATAGCTGGCCTCCACCTTTCTCAGAAACAGGAAATTTTCACTATAACTTACACTATTGTGGTTTATGCTCCACCAATAATAATGGAAACCTAAACATTTGGACACTGGGCAGAGTCCAATGGCATGAGGTTTAACAAGGCCAAGTGCCGGGTCCTGCACTTGGGGCACAACAACCCTATGCAGTGCTACAGACTAGGAGAAGTCTGTCTAGAAAGCTGCCTGGAGGAGAGGGACCTGGGGGTGTTGGTTGACAGTGACTGAACATGAGCCAGCAGCGTGCCCAGGTGGCCAAGAAGGCCAATGGCATCTTGGCTTGGATCAGAAATGGCGTGACCAGCAGGTCCAGGGAGGTTATCCTCCCTCTGTACTCGGCACTGGTGAGACCGCTCCTCGAATACTGTGTTCAGTTCTGGGCCCCTCACCACAAGAAGGATGTTGAGGCTCTGGAGCGAGTCCAGAGAAGAGCAACAAAGCTGGTGAAGGGGCTGGAGAACAGGCCTTATGAGGAACGGCTGAGAGAGCCGGGGTTGTTTAGCCTGGAGAAGAGGAGGCTGAGGGGAGACCTCATTGCTCTCTACAACTACCAGAAAGGAGGTTGCAGAGAGGAGGGTGCTGGCCTCTTCTCCCAAGTGACAGGGGACAGGACAAGAGGGAATGGCCTCAAGCTCCACCAGGGGAGATTTAGGCTGGACATTAGGAAAAAATTCTTCACAGAAAGGGTCATTGGGCACTGGAACAGGCTGCCTAGGGAGGTGGTTGAGTCACCTTCCCTGGAGGTGTTTAAGGGATGGGTGGAGAGGTGCTAAGGGGCATGGTTTAGTGTTTGATAGGAATGGTTGGACTTGATGATCCGGTGGGTCTCTTCCAACCTGGTTATTCTATGATTCTATGATTTTACTCAGAGGACCCAGGTATCCTGTTTTGTACCTTAGTTTGATACTGGTATTCAGTAAATGTTGATGTAATGACTCCTTTAAAGGTTGTAATTATATTTACCAACACAGTCACTGAAGAGCCGTTTATATCTTGTATATATAGTTGCAATTCAGCATGTGCTATGAATATTTCATTGTATTAGTCCTAACATCACAAGCTAATAACACTGGAAACAGGCATATGGGTAAATCACAGAGGACACTGCACTCAGTATGTAGCTAACAGTGATTAAGTAGTCTCTGCTTTCAGAAGGAAGATAAGGGCCAAAAAGAATAGGTCCCTGGATAACATCAGGTAATTCTTATATATAGTCTTTCATGACACAGGCGTAAATCACAATAAAACCCATCTGCAGATCTAAGGGGTGAAATCATAAATTCTGCTTTATAAATGAGACCTGCACATCTGATAGTGTTCATTCTCCCAGATTTACAGCAGCTGTAAATGATGTACTAAAGTTCACAAACCCATTTACACTTTCTGGATGGAAAGAAGGGAGGCAAGATCTTTCCAGGGAGGAGAATATATTTCAAGATGTACTCAGAAATGAGAGAGATCGTGTGTGCAAGTGAGAAACTGACACTTTATTGCAGACTTGTCATTTCTTGACTTTATACTTGAGATTCTCTCCTCTAGCCCCAGTTTTGGCAAGTGTGTTATGCCTTCTCTTTTTCCCCCAGGCCTGGTGAGGTAAATGCACCTGATGAAGTCCAATGACAGCTTTGGCTAGTTCCTAGAGCATACCAGGCTCAGATAAAACCCTTCACATTGGCCAGGTGCCTGTGCCCTTTCCCAGGCTGCAGCTTTTTATTTGTCTTTTCTGTCGTCAGTGTGAGACAGATTACTTCCCTGGTGCCCTTCTGTGGTTTGATGGTGCTAAACACTGGGTATAGGCTGACTCAGCTCCTTTTCACATACATAATATGTTTTTATTTAGACCCGCTCTCCTGCAGGGGCTAATGAGGAGTAATGTATCCACACCTGCGCTTCCCTGCACACTGCTTAAGCCTCAACCTGTTAAGCTGAGGTGTTATCTAAAATGCATGGTAGATTATTGCATTTTGTATTTATTGTTGGAACTGGGTCCTTGTAAATGTTTTAAGAAACCCAGGATGTTTCCATTTCACGTTCACTAGGATGTCATCCCCGTGGCACACTCAGACTGAGGCTTTGGACAGCGAGAGAAAGCCCCAAGCAGGCTTGCACTGCAAAAAGTCTTCTCGCTCCTTCATTTTTAGCTTCTTTACTGTAAACTTCCAGTACACAATCCAGCAGCACTAACTTCTCTCCCTGTTTCAGTACTTCTGCTACATCAAACTTACATTTCTGTATAATTGAGTCCAGCATCTTTGCTTCTTTCAAAGCAGTTGGAGCTTCCAAGCATGAGCTCTCTGTTTCCAAATGTCATCTATGTAAAGCTCAGTACCTCCTCCAAAATCAAATATGTTGCTGTATTTTCTTGTAAAATGCCTCAGGGAATGAATGTAACCAAAATATCAGTCTGTGGAAGAAGTGTCTCCTGAAGGATGAGCAGAGCATGTAGAAATAAGGACTTTGTTTCTCTAAGGGCACCTGCTAGACATCTGATAACGCACATAAAACTATTTGCTATCTGTCAGCTCCCCAGAAATCTTTCTTTTGAAGCTTGTAAAAATAAAACCCTTTCTTTTATTACAGATTTCTTTAATTTTTTTCAGAAATACATAAATATAGCATTCCAGATTTTTAACATAACTCTTCAATATGAATGCATGCATGCAGTCCCTCTGCATGTTTCTCTGTCTGCCTGTAGTAATCTAAATTTCTTGGCCATATAAACATGTTGAGTACGTGGATGGGAGCCTCCAAGAGAAAAAAAAGTCCATACACTCAATGCAGAAACCCATGACTGGAGAGAAAATTATTAATGCATCTACTGAGGAAAAAATTCAGGGCCATCTCCTTGCTTTGGTGGCCGTTGGCTGCCAGTTGGCCCTGTGTAACTTCAGGTTAGCCATATCCCGTGCTGGCTTTTGACCTGGCAAAGGCAAAAAAAACATGATGGAGGGCAGGGAAGCAGCTGGGAAGTTGGCTTAGAGGCCTCGTTAGGAAGTGAAGGGCCCAAACACATGGGAAAAGGGAAGGAAAGAAAGAAAGAAATCACGGAGAGGGGTAAGGAGCTGGATGTTCTCTTTGTGATATCCCAAGAAGATGGATTATTGCATTAGAAGAAGGCAGAGGGGCATGGACTATGAATCCCCAGTAGGTCTGCTGCTCGTGGAAGACTTATTTCAGTAGAGGTGCACCACTGCTGCCATTGCCTCATTAGGCTCAGCACCTGGATTCAAAGACCAAAAGCTACCAATGTCTCAACTATTTTTAGGCAAACTGTTTCTGCAACCCTCTCTGTGGGTCCTGGGAAGAATTCCTGAGCACTACTAGTGGTCCCCAGTTTCTTCCTCCCTGCTGTGGGCACCCAGGTGGCACCTGAAAACCCTTTAAAAGATGATGATGGTTTTCTTTGTATTCAGAAGGTTTATAATATCTTGATCTCCCTTTCACACTCCCATATCTCAGTTCAGCATTTCTGTAGAGCCCATAGCTCACCCTGTTGCCCAAGTCAGCTGAAAACAGTCAGAATGGTCAAGTAGTTCTGAACCTGTTCGAGTTATATATAAAGCTGCTTTTTGCCATCTTCATTAGTTTTGCTGGCATTTGCAGCTAATGCGGACAGAACAACATAGGGTCTAAACAAGTTGTCTTCCGTATTTCCAGAGTTTCCAATCTGTCTCATTTTGTTATATTAGCAAGAACCACGAATAGGTCAGTCAGGGCAAGCAGTTGTGGCTGAGGCTTGTCTTACTGCCTGAGCTTTTGCCAAATGGGCTCCTGCAATGCAAACCTTTGCCCAGCATAACAACCAGCCTCAGCATGCTTGCTGCAGCATCTCGGAAAGGTCCCAATCTTGTTAATAACCTTAATTCTTCCAAGAAAACACTTCACAGACTAGTTTTATCCATTGTCTCACAGCTAGAATACAAGGTAAGAGCAGCAGGGCTGGTGCAAACAGTTGCTGAAAGGAGCAGCAAGTGGAATGAGGTTGCTCTTTGATAAGCAAAGAGGTGCTTTTCATGGTTCCTATGAGGTAAAGGAGGAAGGAGATGTGTCCTATGGATTAGGAAACACCAGGAGCGAGAAGGGGACTTTGCAGCAAGCTGAAATGGCAGTTGACAGAGGTGCAGGGCACATCCTGGTTGCGTGCTTGCAAGCAGCACTGCTCTGAGTCACGGCCAGGGACTGTTTGTTTAGGTTGCAGTTTGAAGCTGGCTGAGGGAAACTGTGGGCAAAGCTCTTTTGATTAGATGCTAGCTCAAGGTCTGGCTGGACCAGAGCTCAGAAAAGAGCTGGCTGGGCAATCTGTGCAGCCTTTAACCCCTCCAGCAGGCCACCACCTACAGCCAACAGGCATCACCTGCACAGTTCAGTGCTATAAAGCAGGGGGAAGGTGGGCTCTGTGGCCCCAAGGAGGTTTTTATTTCTCAGAGGTGTTCATCTGAACTGTTCCTGCTAGAAACAAAGACAACAGCATATATTGTGCTTTAAGGGCCATTTACTATCAAAACTTCAAGCATGGTGTTTCCCGCTCATCCTGTGTCCCTGCTTACCACTGACCTCCCAGTGCGGTGTGGATAATTCAGGTTGGCACCTCTCAGAATTCTTCCGCAGTTAAGACTGTGGTTTAGGACTTCATCTCCTGACAACTTATCCACCCACCCATCCACCCACCCATCCATCCACATGTGGTTTGCTGGCAGGAGTCACTGCTCATCCCTGTGAGCCAGGAAAGGCAGGTTGGAGGTGGGATAAATTACAGTTTCAGATTATACTTGATCTTCAAAGTGAACATTTAACACTGCTAGCCTTCAAAGAGAAGCAGGACCTTCCAACCACCCTCTTCCATAACGTCTGATAGCTTTCTTCCACTGTTATTTTCTCTGAAAATTCATTCCACACCCTTATAGATGTGTTGAGCATCTTAACCCTCCCAGATTTCCATGGTCTCCCAATCTTCAGCTATCAGCTGCCTGAAGCACAGCCTGACCTGTTGGCTTGGCTCCCGTACCCTGCCTTGATGGATTTGTTCAGCTTGTCCCTGATGACTTGGATATAGTAGTTCTTCCTGAAATGAGCTGGCCAGTATGGGAGCAACGGACCTGACAGCTGTAAGGCACTGTGGCCATCATGGAATAAACAAAGACTTCTCTGTTTCAGAGGCTGCCAGGCTGTCAATCTTCTGGTGGGCAAAGGATTTCTCACTGTTTCCCTGTCCTCCTGCTCTTTAAATTAACACAATACTCCATTCTAAACGTGCAAAACTTGCCTCCCCCCTACAATTGAGCATCTGGGAACTTAAAACCGGACTCCCTTAGTAAATAAAAAGAAGCAGTTTGATTAGATTTATGGCAGCAAAAGTGGGTTAATCACTAAAACTGCTTCTTATATTGTCATGGTTCAGATAAATGGGTTTAACACAGCAAGCAGCCAAAGGACATGCTTTAGTGATCCTGCTGCAGCAGAGGAGAGCATGCTCACCAGATCAGCCCTCAGAGGCACCAGCCTGCTGCCTGTGGAGTTGGTGGCAGACTTCCCACTGACTTCAGTGGAGCTGAGATCGTGCTGTAAATAAATATATCTGCTTCCAAAGGGTATAAGAGACAGATCAAACACAAGTGAGCTTTTCCCGCATCTCCTAAGATCTTTTCCTCTATTTCCTCCATGGATTTCTACAGCATTAAAGTTTCATCAAAAAGAAACTGATTTAATAATTGCATTTGCCTATAGTCTTTGACCATATGCAGCTGTATTACCACATAAAAAGCATGTGTATTCTCAGCTTCTATTGGAAATACAGCTATCAGTGCTTCATTTGTAGCCTGTATAGCACCTGGGCACAACAATGTCCACTCTGTCTCCACCTATGCTAGCCCTAGGCCCAAAGCACCAGCAACCAGTTGGCTTTTTACACCCCAGAGCCACAGATAATTTGGGATAATTTTGTTAGTTTGGATGCAGGACTTTAGACTATGTTAAATGATCATGTGTAGCCTGGATTTGTTCACACAGCAGCTATAGCAGTAAAAAGGTGTGACAGCCCTGGTGAAGTACAGGAGGGGAATGAGTATCACCTCCCAGGCAGGAAGGAAAAATGCATTAAGGTTTGGTTTAATCACTGGACTATGGAGTTTGGCTAAAACTTTGAGAGGGAAACTTTGAAATATAGAACACTGTGAGCTTCTTTGACAGTCAGCCTGCTGCTGCTGTTAGGTAAAGCTGTTGTACAGGTTGGTAAATAATTGGTAACTAAATATTTGGAAGCATTGTGTCGTATTAGCCTACTGCTACAAGCCTATCAAAAGCAGTTTTATGGGATACTGAGAAAATGTAAGATAGTTTTCCATTTCTTGAGTGAATTAGTGTACAAGCTTCACCAGAACTTGGATGGATGGATGGATACAGGATTTGATTTCTGATGTTTCATGTGCAACAAAGGCATTCACTCCTGCAAAAAGAGCCACTGTTCATGTGTATCACAAACACGGCAGAAACTCAGTGTTTTGGTGGTTATTGGTTTCAGTAACAGCTTCTGTTGCATTTCGTTATTTATCCATTGCTATGGCAAACCCTCACCTAAAAACAATTGAGATGCACAAAATCATTAAGTTGTGATTCTCCTCTCCTGTCAATTCACCACTGAGTCAGCCACCAGCAGTCCCTTTCCTACAGGATACTGCTCCCTTGGAAGGTTTTTCAATCAACTCTGATTCTGCTTAGCCCTGGAAATCTCGCCAGACCTGAAGAAGCGTCTGTGACCCAGCCACACTGCCTTCCCCTTCCTCATAGAAAGAAATAAACCAAATCTCTACTTTTTACTGACTGTAGCAAACAATTTCAGATGGATGAGAAAGAGAAGCCATTTGGTGTGGTTTTTCACTTCAGCAGAAGCATTCACAGAAGCTGAAACCTCCAGTTCTGCTCCCAAGCCCCACACAGCTCTTCTGTCAGCCCCTCCTTTCACAGTCCCAGTGCTGAGCAGGGAGATGCTGCACAAATTCACTGTCAGAGAAGGTCCCTGGGCTGGTGGGAACTGGCAGATGGTTGCTCTGAAATATTTCCAAAAGAGGGAAAAACCAAGAGCCTCCCAACCCACTGCAAGTCTGGTGCTAAGGCTGCATTGATAAGGCAGCACACTTGAAAGAACCAGGGGAAGCAAATGAAACAAAGAGAAGGGTTAGGTTAAAACAGACACCGAAGTCTCAAATCAGAGTCCTCGATGCAAATTTTTGTGTAATCTAGGTTTCCTTTCTCTTCCCCAATTGCTCATCTGTTGCCCCTTTTTGAAGGGGAACAGACCCGAGCAAATACAAAGCAGAAGAGTCTTGTGAGTTTTTCTAGCTATCTATGTTTCTCTTTCAGCCGTATCATTTGGATTTCTTATTACTTCATTTACTGCTCAGTTGAAATGAGGAAGCAGCTGGCACAGGAAATAGGGAGGCCTCATCTCTGCGCTTGAACTTCTCACTGTTTAATTGCATGAATTCTGGTGACAGACACCTCCAGTGTCGCAGGGACTCTCACCCAGGCAGCTCTGGGACAGCATCACACTGTTAACAGCTTTCAGAAATGCAGGTGGAAGAAAGTAAGCTGCAGTCTCCAGGGTGGAGAGGATCTGCAACAAACCTGGTGCCTCTCCACCTTCCCCAGTCTTGCACACAACATGGAAACAAAGGAGTTGAAGTGGGCTGTGACAATTATGATGTCCCTTAAACTGGTGTGATCAAACATTTCCTAGAGGTCAGGCAATAAAATTACTGTTGTGACCAGGAACATCAACCTGTCAGTGTCTGCTCCCTCTATAGGTGACATTTGCATTGCCTTAAATATATGTATTCCCTCTAATGGCCCACTCGCACAGATTTCCCAGCAAATGCTCAGTGCAACGACCCTCTCCCTCCCACGTCCATCTTACTCTAGGTAAATCATCCTGTATTCACTGGAGGGAGGGCAGAGCAGAGGAAGAGTGAGACTCCACCAAGAAACTTGGACTCCCATTTGTACTCAAACCAATGCTTTCTCCCTTTAGAATCATAGAATCACTAGGCTGGAAAATGGAAAAGACCCACCGGATCATCGAGTCCAACTACTCCTATCAATCACTAAACCATGCCCCTCAGCACCTCATCCACCCGTCCTTTAAACCTGTCCAGGGAAGGTGAATCAACCACCTCCCTGGGCAGCCTGTTCCAGTGCCCAATGACCCTTTGGGAGAAATTTTTTTTCTTAATGTCCAGCCTGAACCTCCCCTGGTGGAGCTTGAGGCCACTCCCTCTTGTCCTGTCCCCTGTCACTTGGGAGAAGAGGCCAGCACTCTCCTCTCCACAACCTCCTTTCAGGTAGTTGTAGAGAGCAATGAGGTCTCCCCTCAGCCTCCTCTTCTCAAGGCTAAGCAACCCCAGCTCTCTCAGCCGCTCCTCATAAGGCCTGTTCTCCAGCCCCTTCACCAGCTTCGTTGCTCAACATCCTTCTTGTGGTGAGGGGCCCAGAACTGAACACAGTATCCAAGGAGCAGTCTCACCAGTGCCGAGTACAGAAGGAGAACAACCTCATCATTTGTTCATCCTTCTTTGCACCTCAGATCTCTCTTGCACCTGACATATGAGCTTGCCTGTTTTCTTGTAATATCCTCCATGCACAACACGCTACATCGTGGATTACTCTAGGAATACACTCCTTGCTGGAGCACATTTTTACAGAGGATATAGAACAGCTCAGCTGAGGAATCATGTGCAACACCCACAAGCCAAGCATCCAGGGAGCAGCTCTTGCGCTAATCAATACTCTCTTCAATTACTGTAACAGATTGCAAGGCCTTCAGAGAAACTGGTTCTCACCCCAGTCCTCCATTGCCTCCTACTTCGGGGCAAGCAAATGGGTGCAGCTCAGTGTATTGCACGGTGCTCATTCTGTCCTGGTAATGCAATCACAGCGGTTGCTACTCTCTCACAGCTGCACAAACTGTGCACAACGTGCTTTGTGAGGTGCAAAGAGCGTGTGCTGTGGGTGAAGAGTCAGCTCTGGGGCTTTGAAATCCTCCAGCGCAGCTGCGATCCTGCCTGCTGGCAATTTGCACCTGAGGGTCCCAGTCTGGGCTCTTAGGCCAGGTCAGGGGCTGCTGACCCAGCTGCAGGTAGGTGGGAGTCCAACAAGCAACTCTCAGAGCCACTGGGCTCTGCCATAGGAAGAATAACATCACTGCTTCATGGCAAGCATCCTTCCTGCGTCCACACTGCTGCTGCTTTACAGAATCACAGAATCACTAGGTTGGAAAAGACCCACAGGATCATCTCCTCCACGCTCTTGATTTTCAATGTATTTATTTTCTCTCCATTTCCAGAGCATAATTATAGAGAAGATATTTCAAAGCTGACAGTAAGTCCCTCCCCGTCCTCAAGCCTCCCTCACTGCTAACATTCCCAGCACCTCCCCTGGCCTCAGGTTAACCCCTGCACTACCAGGATCCCTAGAGCACTGAAGGAGGTGCTTTAAAGGCTCCATGTGCCTACAGAGTGCCTTGCCTTCCAGTCTCTCTCAATCAATTTGAAGTGGATATGGAGATATTATAGCCCAGGGGAAAAAAAAAATCCTGTTAGCACGGTTTGGTTTTGGTTTGTTTTTTTTTTTTTAAAAAAAAAACAAATTTCAAAACCATGCCTTTCTAGCCCTGGGAGATACAGAGCTGTCACAGCTCTTTGGAAACAGTATTATGCTACAGACACAAGCTATTTTAGCTTCTCTTTTTCATTTTTTAATGATATTAAGTAGCATCCTCCCTCTCTCCTCAGGGTACATTCTGGCTAACTCATATCTCACTGTAAATCAAAAGCATTTCCACTAATCTCAGCAAAGACTGACCCAGTGGAGAGCTGGATTTTGCCCAGGTAATTAGAGCACGAAAAACAGTGTGGTCATGAGGCTTCAAAATTTCTCTCCAATAATCCAATAATCTCTATGCAAAGGTAATCAGGAAGAAAGGGAACCTGCTTAATAATTAACTAAAACCAAGATCCCTTCCCTATATAAAAGCTATGTTGATACACAAATTAAATAACCATAAGTCACTCTTAGATTCACTGCTTTGTTTCACTGATATTCGTGCTGATAAAGACAAAGTCTGTTTCATCTCGTTTTTATCGTGCTCTTCATTGGTAGAAGTCTGATAGTGTCTTGTGATAATTAACAATATAAAACATCAGACTGCTCGATTTTTAGCCATGTTTCCTTTTGAAAACAGGCTGATGTAACACTGTCTGTCATCCATGTCCTCCTCCCAGTCCTATCACTATCAGCTGTATCACCCCAATTTAAACCCATTGACAGGGAGAAAAATAGAACCAGAAATGTATTGAGTGTCCATACATTTTATGAAGTGAGAGGAGAAGATAAACATTATTAAGGACCTCAGGCTGCTGCACAGGGTGGAGGGAAGGGTAGTATGGAGATGAACCTTCCTAAACCTGGAAGAGCCCACAATGGAGCTTTGCCTGTACTTGAACCCATGGGAGCAACATTGTGGTTTCATCAGTTGAGCTTTGATGTCTCTGTGCATGACTTTCTTCCCCTCCTGCTCAACTTAGTAATGGAGAAGGCATCCTCCTATATGGGCTACAATCTGTATTATTTCCACAGGTCATCATAGCCAATTGAGTCTGTTCCTCTGGGTCTCTGTCTCCCACTTGTCTCTCTCTTCAGAGCAGCAGTAATAGCCCCTCCGTCCCATTTCTGCCCAACAGTTGTGAGGAGTATAAACACAGTGAACACTGCGAGCAGCCCCCACCTACCACCACTCCTGCTTCCAACCCCAAATATATTCCTACACTTACAGCAGAAATACCCAAATACTCTTTCACTGTATGTCCCTTCTTACGTGGTGGAGTATCCAATGGTGCCTGAACAAGCACACACATTCCTGCATAGACCACATTGTCCAAGCAGGTACCTGCATATGTTATGGGGCACTTTGGGACCTATCCTTTACAAAGCAATGCATTTTATATGACGCTTATATATGTCAGCACTTCAAGCTTCCTCTCCCCCTCCCACTCCTGCATTAGTTAGCTTGGGTTGGTAATTTACCATTGGTTTGACATCTTGCAGTACAATCAAAGCAGAATCTCACTTACTGGGGCTTCAAGGCAAGCAAATTCGTGGTTCTTTGCAGCTTTGTCACCTCTTCCTGTTTCACAGCAGCAAGTTCATAGCTGCCTCTGTGACAAGCTCTTCTGCTACTACAGGGATTGTTCCACATGAGGATTGCTCCAGCAGCAAAGCCAGTGTAAAGGTTTGTCTGGGTTCAAGCCCCCACCTACACGTGTTTCACCCCTTTCAGGTGTGCTAACTTAATATTTTCTGTGGTTATGCCCTCAAAATTCTTTGAAGTGGATTTAATGCTGGGGAAACTGTAATGTAGTATGTCACACATTCAATTATTCTTGCCAAACATGTAAAAGTATCTCTTACTCTACCTTATGCAATATTAATGAATGCAGTGATGTCTGGACTTTAAAAATAATTAGCAACAAAAACATGAGACATAAGGAGGGATTTCTTCACTATGAGAGTGATGAGGCACTGGCACAGGTTGCCAAGGGAAGTTGTGGATGCCCCATCACTGGAAGTGTTCCAGGCCAGGTTGGATGGGACCTTGGGCAGCCTGGTCCAAGCCCATGTCAGGGGGTTGGAACTAGATGATCTTTAAGGTCCCTTCCAACTCAAACTATTCTATGATTCTATGAAGTTGTGGAGTTGCTGAGTGCATGGTCCTGCACCTGTGTCAAGGCAATCCTGAGAGGAATACAGGCTGGTAGGAAAATGGATTGAGAATAACCCTGAGGAAAAGGGCTTTGAGGTGTTGGTTGATGAGAAGCTCAGCATGAGCCAGCACTGTGCACCTGCAGCCCAGAAAGCCAACTGTATCCTGGGCTGCATCAAAAGAAGCATGGCCAGCAAGTTGAGGGAGAGGATTCTTCCCCTCTACTCTGCTCTCCTGAGAACTCACCTGGAGCACTGTGTTCAGTTCTGGAGTCCTCAGCACAGGAAGGACATGGATCTGTTACAGCAAGTCCAGAGGCACACCACAAAGATGATCAGAGGGCTGAAGCACCTCCCATACAAGGACAGGCTGAGAGAGTTGGGGTTGTTCAGCCAGGAGGAGAGAAGGCTCCAGGGAGACCTTACAGCAGCCTTCCAGTATATAAAGGGGGCCTACAAGTAAGCTGGAGGGGCACTTCTTACAAGGGCATGTAGTGACAGGACAAGGGGTAAAGACTTTAAACTGAAAGAGGGTAGATTTAGATTAGATATAAGGAAGAAATTATTTATTATGAGGGTGGTGAGGTACTGGAACAGGTTGCCCAGAGAAGCTGTGGATGCCCCATGCCTGAAAGTATTTAAGGTTAGAAGGAGCTTTGAGAAACCTGGTCTAGCAGAAGGTGTCTCTGCCCATGGCAGGGAGGTCGGAACTAAATGATCTTTGAGGTCCCTTCCAACCCAAACCCAGGATTCTATGATTTTGGCAATCGCTGCTCTGTCCCGCTGTATGAAAATAAACCCTTGAAATTATATCAGAAAAATAAAGCTAGACCAATTTTAAAACTCCTCCATTACCCATCTTTCTTGGGATCTGGCTGATTTTAATTCCTTCCTCTTCCCCACCCACGACACATCTTGTTTCAGTCCATTTGATGTTGAGCAGTGTGGATAAGGGATAGGACCAGGCTCTTATATTTGCTGTAAAGCTGCCAGTACTGGTTTTGTGTTTTTCTCGCTTTGCATATTATTTGCTGTTTATGCTTTGGATTTCTTTTCTTCTCTTTGTTCCCAAATGCTGCAAGTACAAACCAGCTATCTTTAATCTTACAGTCACTCTTCATTTACAGAACAGGCTCCAACACATCTCTCAGATCTGTCTGCATCATCCAAGGAAAAATCAATTCCACACATATTGTATCAATTTCAACACTCTGTAGGAACTGGCAGAATTTAAAATCTCTTCGTTCTGTATGTCTTGAATCAACTTTGCCTTTCTCTTGCATATAGATACAAAGGCAGAATAATCGTGCTGACTTTGAGGGAGTTTAAATCAAGTGTGCATCTGCCTAAAGAAATTAAATAAATGTGTTGCTCCCAATTCACATACTTTTTCTAAGGAAGCAGGAAGATGTGACCACTTGCTTTTTGAGGCCAAATTTTGATACTTGTAATGAGCATCAGTTAACTTTACCCTAGTCCCACATTCTCCAAGGAAATCACAATGGAGCAAAGGCTTAATCTTGCTCCCATTCACATCAGTAAAAAAATTCCCATTGGTTTAAATTACAGCATGAATGAGCCTAATATATGAGTCAGAATTGCACAACCCTGCTTTCACTGGGTCAGGCTTGAAGGGCCTCTCTTAACCACAGTACAATACACACTCACCCAAGCTCCTTGCATGCAAAAATATTGGTTTACCGAAGGAGGCCCCAAACCCTGACTCATTCCTTCCTTAACCAAGCTCCCACTGCAGCACTGTAAATATTACCTAGGGAGTTAGGGATTTTGTTCTTTCACCCCTGTAGCACCATCAATTTTTTCCCCTCCCTTCCCCAAGTCTTCTACTTTGCAAGCCCCCATGCTTTGCCCTGTGCCTTTATAGAAACAGCAGAAGCAATAATCATTTCCCTCTACAAACATTATGAAACCGCTTAATTATTAAAATGTCTGTGTTGTTTCACTGGAAGGAAAAAGTCAAGCCCTGCATGTTCTAATTGTTTGTTTTCTTCTCAGTTTCTTTGGCATGGGGCTCTTAATTTTTTTTATGCTTAAACAAACATTTCTCCAGACTCGGCATTCAGAAAGTTCCTGATGATTTAAAAGGGTTGAGGCTTACCAACCTGAATCCTTCAATGGAGACATGAGGGGAGATAATCTCATTTTACAGTAACACATCTCTAGGGCATCTCCTATGAATCTTTGGAACGGGAACAATGCAGTCTGCCTTTTAAATCTCAAGAGTTACAGTCAAAACTTTATTGAACCTGTAGCTAAGCTATATGCAATGTGTTGCAGAAAACATTCTCTAACCAAGACTTCGCTCATGCTGCAATAACCTGCGGTTCATAAGAACTTTGTGGTTGCCTTGTTGGGCTCGATGATCCTGTGGGCCTTTTCCAACCTAGTGATTCTGTGATTCTGTGAACATGGGCCTTTGCACAGAGTAGGGCTGCCTCCCTGCACATCGCCACGAGGGCACCTCACAGCAACAATGCAGGACATCAGCTCTTGCCTGGAGAGGTAGCCTCCTGCCAAAGAGCTCAGGCTCTTACCTCCTGCCCCAGCCTCTTCCTGCCCATGCTGGGAGCTGCCCACAGGAGCTGTAGGCAGAAGACAGCTCTCAGTTCCTTCTCTCGATGAAAGCTGCCAGCACTGAGGTTGAGCCTCCCTTTCTTTCTGGATTTTCAAGGCCCCAGCAGAAGGGCAGCACAAACATGGGGATTCTGGTGTATGAAGCCACCATGCAGGGAATCTGAGCATGCTCCATGGCTCCAGTCCAAGTGTCAGCCAGCCTGGGAGGGGTTCCAGGCACATGCAACTTCAGGACACATGGCCAAAGTCTTTTTTTCAGCCTGGAGAAAGTTGGCTTTGTGAAACATGCCCAGTGAAACCTGGACATATGGTGCCCTTAGCTGTAGAGAACTTCATGGCATAATCTGCGTTCCCACACTTGTGTTAGAGACAGCTGGGAGGTCACTATAATTATCCCAAATTTGGATGCCGAGAAGCAGTGAACATTTGTCTGTCTGGAGAAAGAGAGAAAATTTGTTTGCAAGTGGCTTATAGCTTAATGTCTTCAAAGCCTGCCTGCCTCTTCTCACTCACAAGGACTGTGCACTGGGAGATCAGGCAGAGGGTTAATGAAGTGGATACTCATCTTCTTACCTGGTCAAGGTTTTTTAAGCTGAGTCTGTAAATCTGATTAGTCGGTGGGATGTCCAGGCAGGATTAATCCAGGACTGGAGATAAGCTGGTAAAGAAATGCTGGGTGTGCTTCTCCTTCTTTGGCAGGATTGCAAGTTGAATTCCATGAATGTGGGACATGGTGTGACCAGGCAGCTAGTCTGTGAGGGAGGTTCTCAGCAGTAAGTGCGATGACATGTGTTACTCTCTAAGCCACGTGGAAAAACAGAAAGGAGGTCACTTTGTTCTCTCTTTGCACTGTTTGCTTGCTATTTTGTCAGAATATCAGAACACCTCTCTATTAAAGAATTATTCATCTATATTCTAACGTGGGCTCTTGGTAAGACTGGAGAATTTTAAATTAAAGAGAGTCATGCTTGTAGGGGTCATACAGTTGCACAAATTTTTGTATGAGAGCTAAATCCAGTTCAGTTATTTACCAAATAACACCCAAAAGATACTAAAAGAAGCCCATAAGAATTCAGATTAAATGCCAAGTAAACAGTGGAGTTGTCCTGGTGCTCCCTACCACAGGCAGAGGACGTCATCCTGTGTGAGCTACTCGGGTTATAGCAATGCAAATTTTTCAGAACTAAGAAGCTTAGTGGATGGCAGCGAACAGATACTTTAAACTAGCATTAATTCAAGACCAGCATGAAGAAGAACTGAGGTCAATCGTGCTCTTCAAAAGGAAAAAGAAATCCTTTACCTGGACAAGTCTAAGCAGATCACCGTTCTGCTTAGAGAAGGACAGTAAAACCCAGTTTAAGTAACAGAAGAGCACACACAGTCCTAGTGACTTTCTGGCAGAGATTTTGAATTTAAACTGGTCTACGTGTTATTTATCCAGAACTGACTATGTCAACACAAATGCAGTTATTTTTCTCTTCTGCTTTTCAAAAGATATCTTTTAATTACCCTGGTTTAAGATAGCATATAATAGCATCTAACAGCTGAACAATCCTGATCACCATCTCCGATTACAAGAGACTTAGACAGGGTGGGAAACTTGCAGTTTTGCCTTGTTTGCTTTAGAGCTTTTATTCTTTTTATGCTTGATCCAAAGCCCACTGGAGTCCAAACAAAAGTTTCCATTTCTTTTAGGCTTTATTTCAATAGCTTTGCCAATAGCAATTTAGTCACAGCCTGACTGCTAGCATATGTAATCAAAATAAGTCTTGCAAGTAGATGTTAAATAGTATTTGTGGACAGCAGGGCCTCAGCACAGACTTTCAAGCTGGAGAAAGAGGCTTTCTATGTAACTCCTGAGGCACTTTGGCAGGGGAAATATGGTGGCATGAGGGCTCTGCTGGTGTTGTCAGTCTGGCACAATTTGTCCAGACAGATTGATTATAAAACCACCTGAAAGCAGCAAACTTTCCCCTAACAAACCCATTCTGATATTCCTTGCCTGGACCTACAATAACTTGGGAATGTGGGTTGTTAGATTGGAGGCGTGTAGTCTCTAAAAAACAGGAAGGCTTTTTTGGCCATTGAAGACAGGTTTTGTAAATGGATGAACTCCTATACAGGCAAAGTTGGTTGCACTTTTTTTTTTTTTTTTTTTTTACCTGCAAATCCCAGTGGAACGGAAATCAAGCATCTCCTCATTAATATTTAGAGCTATTAATTTTGGTATCCTCTGTGAAATAAGCAGTTTTATTTCAGAATGCACACTGCCTACATCTCGCACCATAGACACCTTCGCAGAATTAAACAAGAAATACAATGGTCAGTACTAGAGGCAAAGAAAAGATCAAAAGACGAGGCTGAATCTTTCAGTCACTGGATTTTTTGGGGTAGGAGGTAGGCCAGAACTACATTTCCCTTGTGATTGTAATTCACACAACAGGGTGGTTAGGTTCAGAGGTTTTATTAGATTCTTTCCCCTACACAAACAACAGTAAACATACCATTGAAGTTTTGATTTTGGTGTAAAACAACCAAAATAGGCACTGATCACATCCTTAGAAACAATCCTTAATCTTTATCAGATATACAGGCTGGAAAGGAAACAAGACTCAGGTGGCATGAATCATGAGAGGAATCACTTAATTAACTTGGGGGAGATTTAAGGGAGAGGGAGAAGTTGCTGATAAATCAAATGTCTCTTTTGGAGAAAGTGGAAAGCAGAGAAGAATTTGTGTATTTTTTTTTTTTTCCTGGTCTTCATGAAAATGAACTTTTGCACTGCTCCTGACTTATGTTACTGTGGATAAGCTTTGAGTGCAAACAGGTTTGTTGATTGCTATTTTTTCTTTTTCCCTCCAGGCTACAGTTTCTGTCTGTACGCACATTCCCATGTAAGCTGTTCATTCTAGTCGCTCCTTTGTGCGAAGCAAAAATCGGTAACTGACAGGCTTGCAGATGTACCTAGTAAGAATCCTCCTGTCCTGTAACTCTTCGGTTAATGAAATATTGACATCTGTGTGCAGCAAATAAGAATATCAAAGCGATCTCTACACTAACATCAGCTCTTGCTGGCTGCAATGCTGTTCTGTAAGATCTCCTAAGCTTAAGCCATTTTCTTTTTCACTTTCTATGAAGAAATCACATGACAGAATGGATATATTTATTAAAACTTTATTCTGTTTTTGGGCTAAGGACACTATGACTCATTCTCACTTGGTTTTTAGATATTGTCACTTATCTGTGAAGTTGTTTTCTGAAAATCACTTGGATAGCTGTTGCACTTGATATTGCTTCTCTTAACCTTGCTTTTAGCACTAAATTATCTACAGCAAGCTAACCATTAAGCAGTTATCATAATATATGGTAAGTTTTCCTTTGTCTTTATGGATAACGTGGACTGCTTCTCCCAATGCAGCTTCTATCTTTTTGATTGACCCTCCAGATTGGCTCCCATGTGATGCTCTAGATGTAACAGTGAGATCAGTCACTGTTATCGATTCCAGATTAGTAGAGAGATTGCTTCTGATGAATACAAACCATTCTTGGTGTTCAACAATTTCTGTTTCAGAACCTGGATTACCAATTTCAGAGTCTTCTGAAGTGTTATCCCTGTGTCTTCCCTTGAGATACACAAATGCAAACTACTGTGATAATAGGCTTGTCCAGCTGTGGTCAAGAAATCACAAAGTTCCTGCTTTGCATATTCATTGTTATTATATTTCAGACTTGTTCATCTGTGTGTAGTTTGTTAATTTTATAGTCCACAGATCTTCTCAGCACCCTCTTTTTATTTTTTTTTTCTTGGAGAATATCTCTAGTTGAGGGGAAAACCAACAGTATTTTGGATTTGATTCATATCTCGGGAGGAGAATTGAAGAGGTTGTAACACCTTCTTGAGGAGACTCTGGTACAAAAAATAGCCTCTCTGAAACAAAATGGTTTTCTGTAAATCAGCGTACGCTCCTCTTTGGTTGGCTGGTTATCTTGGTTGGTGTGATGTTTGTCTTGGGGAACTTCACAGAAGTTGCTCCTCATGTATGGATAGTTGGTGGGCAGGAAAGAATCCAGGAGTGTTATTGTTTATTCAGATCTGGAATATTTTGTCCTCTAAGAGCTGCTTATAAACTTGTTTTGCAGCAACTGTAGGTTGCAACTGGTTCTTTCAATGCTGCATCAGCTGTTTAGGTTTTCAGTGCTTATTTTGAAAGATACCTATAGCATCTTTCTTCAGAGCTTACCTTTGCAGATGGAAGGCTTCTGCTGCAAGTAAGCTATAGGAAATTGTATACAACCTTCATCAGACATCACCAGCAACACGTCATTGGAGTGGCAGTAGATGTACAAATTAAATTGATACTGTAGTATCCAGATTTCATTTTGGCAAATATAATGAAAAAAACTATCAACCTGGAAAGCTACCACTTAGAGATGATAGTAAACCATGTAAACAAGCCTGTCTGCTCCTGGTCAAACTTGTTGCTGGAAAAGGAATCAGTCTCTTTGGATGGTACTGCTTTCTTTGGACTTCTAGCTGAGGGGGTATCTACTCACATCTTAACTCATGTGCAAGAATGCAGTGCTCATAAGTTGATTCAGTCCCATTTAAAGCTGCAAGATGTCTGGTCTAGGAGATCTATGCAGTCTGAAGAACAGCTCAATAATGTCCGTTTAAGGCCTGTAAGATCCTTAAGTGACTGCTGCAATAGAAACAGACTGTTCAGTGGCTGAACTTTTTCTGCTTTTCCCCAAGAAAAATGTGGGACCACACCCCTCCCCTCCTACACACAGACATGCACCAGAGTGTCAAAGCAGACGTATTTCACCTGGTTTGGCAGAGCAATTGCTTTACAGAAAACAGCTTTGGTTTACTGTGGCTGCTCTCTGCTTCACACACTCCTCATAAGGCTTGATCAGCTCCCACACAGAAGCTGTTGTTTTTCTTCAGTCAAACATGCTGTCAGAGAGAAAAAAAAAAAAAAGCTGTATGAGATCCCATCTTTTCATTATGACCTTTTCTTAAGTATTTTAACTATGATTTTTCTGACTGAGGAAAAAAATATGCCCCTTGGAAAGAGGAAAAAGAACCTGTACCCAGGTAGATTTTATTTTTAGATTGGAAACCCCACAGGTAGGGACTAGAGGAATCCAGCTCTAGCAAAGTACCAGGGAAACTGGGAGTCAGTAGGGAAACAAAGAAAATGCTGGATTTCCTGTGGCAATAGAAAATTATTTCTGTATTAGCATAATGTATCTTTCACTACTATTATCAGCACGAGTCTTCTTTCCCTAGACAGAGGTGGACCTGAGCTCAGGTTATAACACTGAATAAGGCAAGCCTTAAACCATTCCAGTTTTTATTAATTCAATATGTTCCAAATAGATCTCATTTTAACATCAAACTTGCATTTCCTCTTCATTTAATCTAGTTATTTCTATTGGTAATTCTCCATTAGAACTGGGGCGTCTTTTCAGCTGACTTGAGTCAAGGTGGAACCTGTAGTCTGTGCTTGTGCCAGGACTATGGGCTGTTTTCATAGGCTTCAAATGCACAAAATGCAGAATTTTCACAGAAAATATTATGGCATCCCTGATTTGACTTCCTTTCCCCAGGCTCTCCTGGAATAATCTGATCCTTAGAGTTTAAATTACTAGAGACAAGAGACATACTTGCATGTCCTTACACAGTAGGTACCACTAAAGGACTCCAGGTTTGTGCATATGTTTTACTGAGGCCATGAAGACATCATTCACACACTTTAATTTCTGAATAGCTCTGTGGGTGCCAATAAATTCCAAGTTTAATAACCACGGTTTGTTTCTGAAATGTTGCCTTAGCAGGTTAATAGCGCCCACCTTCTTTGAGTTTTTGCTGTCATCTGTCAAGATTATTGAGAAATTAGTGTAAGTGCATGAAACGCTTGGCAGATGAAAAAGATGTCCACCTGAGTTTTAGATAATGTCTTTGTATTTTGCAGGCTGATAACCTGCAAAGCTGATATCTAGTAGGTCTGGTGTACAAAGTTATGCTCTGTTGAGAACAAGGGGAAGAAGCTAATTGCAATTCATCTCCAGTATTCAACAACAACACCATTCTGCTTTTCTTAGAC
Organism: Phaenicophaeus curvirostris; assembly: GCF_032191515.1. Classification (NCBI taxonomy): domain Eukaryota; kingdom Metazoa; phylum Chordata; class Aves; order Cuculiformes; family Cuculidae; genus Phaenicophaeus; species Phaenicophaeus curvirostris. The sequence goes on from NC_091398.1 coordinate 28,671,161, forward strand.
AAAGCACGTATTTCCAGTTCTTTGGGCATTGCATCCACATCAAGACTCTGCTAGTGTTTATGACAGAACACTGCATGTGTTACAGCCAACATTTCTGATTAACAGATACACTTATTCATAGTACCTTTATGTTGCCTTGTCCAAGGTCAATCTTGTTCCATGTATCATTCTAGCTATGTATAAAATGGAATATTTAATAACAATCCTCCTCATGGTGTTTCCACCAAAGAAAAGTCCTCTGAATGTAGTTGTGCAAGGACCAAGTCTACCTCTGGATCAGGATTAAAAACGTTTTAAAGTCTTGTTCCACAACACTAAACAGAATTCAAAGGCCTGGTCTGCAGAGCCTCTGCTCCCTGACTCTCTCCTGCCAGAATAGTTTGTTCTGTTTGTGCCTTCCATAGCTGCTAATGAGATGGGAAAATAAATCCTTATCCACAGCAAGTCTTGGTAGGTCACAGCATTTGCGAAATATTCCCACCACAGAGCAGTGCTCAGTGACCACCTAAAGTGATTGACTCTCTGAAACACCCCTAATTTCTGCTTTCTGTCAAACATCCATACCTTTGCAGTAAGGATACTGTGACCTGTAAATATTGCCAAGATTAGATTATATAGAATCATAGAATAGTTAGGGTTGGAAGGGACCTTAAAGATCATCTAGTTCCAACCCCCAATATGATTAAATCTGTTGAATTTTATAGCCTCTAAGAATTGGCATCTTCCCCTTTCCAAGTCATGCTGCTTTCAATTCTGAAGGGAAATGGTGCTAATTAGCTGTATTATGAAGACATGTGACATCTTAATTCACTATAGCTGCCTTGCTTTCACTACAACTAGCTAACTGCAAGACCAGAGCTCTTAGAAAAGAAAAGGCTACATTAGTTATAGACAATGCACAACTGTCCTGGTTACAAGTTTGGCGTATATGCACTGGCCAGAAATCCCAAGCTAGACAATGAACTTTGAGGTTTTTTTCTGATTTGCCAAATGGCATCACAAAGATATCTGTAATACAACTAGATCCAAATGCAATTTAAAATGTATTATGGTATAGGGTCTGTCTGTACAATGTCAGTAGACCCAAAGCAGTTTTAAATAGCAGTAGGCTACTTGTAGGACTGTGAAGTTTAGCATGAACTGGTTTGGACAGAATCTAAGTGGTTTTGCTTACCAGCCCTCTGATGCCAGTATCCAAGTTTTCCACCAGCATCCATGTTAACATGTCTTGTTAGCCTCAGCTGAGACTGCAAAGTACATCCAGATTGGAGAATTTTTTATTATTATACTTACTCTTCTCTCTGTTTGAAAGAAGGATTTTTTTTACTGCACAGGATGCTCACTTTCCATCATCACCTTCTGGTACATCCAGCTAGAGCTAAGGGAGCTTTACAGTTAGTTCCAGGACCTGAAAATGCAGTAGCAAGGTGATACAAACATGATCACCTGTATGTTTTCCCTTTCCCATATCTGCCACCACAGAGAGCTTACTTAAACTTTAGACAGATCTGGACCAGCAGAGGAATAATTCAAAGTACAATGCCAAGGGTGTTTGAGTGGAAACAGAAGTCAGTCCCACAAAGTCATGTTGCCAGCCAAATGCCTCACAGCCTCTTCGCTGCCTTCTGAATTGGTAGCTTTGATCCCTGACCAATTTTCAGCTGTGGTACATTGGCAAGAAAATATCTTTCCAGATCCTCTGAAGACTCTTAGTTTTCTGTGATTGCTTTGATCTATGTATCTGCCAATACCAGCAACACAACTATCTGTCTTCACTTATTCTTGAGGACTGGGTTTTGAAGATTTGATTTGAGACCAGAAATAGAATTCCCTGTTCTGTTCTCACGGCTGTGTTTCTGAGTGTTCACCCTTTACTCTTACTTGTCTATACATTACCTCTCTTGAGAGGGTAGTACAAGGCATGTATTTATCTTTAAGAACATATGCATGACCCAGGGACAAGATAAATAGTTGGGAACAGATCACATTTTTCTATGGAAAAGGGTTAACAAGGAGGCAGGAAACTTTTTATCCTACTACTCTTTGCACATGATTTTCATTATCAGCATAAGACTGGCAAAGCTTCTGGCATTTCAGCAAGGGGAAATGTGGATTCTAATCTGTATTATCTGAACCCATGGCAAAATTCTAGAGCACAAGTAAAAATTGCAGCTCTATCCCATATCTAGGATAAGAGGAGCAGCGTCAAAGGGAAATGCAAGGAAATATTATCAATATTGGCTGATATGGTCCCTTTTCAGCAACTGAAATTGCGGAGATCTCAACAGCTGAAACTTTATGCTTTTCCTCAGCACTGTGTACCCTTCAATCCCACTGTCACTTTGCTATCAGCTGCAATATGGAGATGTGCACCTTCCTCAGGGTGACAGGCTGGAAAGCAGTTTTGCCATGAGCTTTCCTTCTGCTTCAGGGTAGTAAGATGACCATTTCGGTATGAACAGGCTCAGCCTTTTGACACATGTCAAGAATCTTAACAGTCACTTAAATCAGTTTTCAGCACACTGTCTGCTGCCTTCTGCTGAGCTGGAAGTACTTCCTGTACAGGCTGTTGTAAGTCACCTGAATACAGGCACCTTCTAGGTATATGTTTTGCTTAAGAACCTTGCACTCCTCTTACGCATGCTTGCATTATGCTCAGCAACATTGAAAAGTGATTCAGGTAGCTGCACCAAAAAGACTGACACGTCATGCCCTTCCTTCACAACAAGGTCTTCCCCAGATGTGCCAGCATATCTTACTTCAGGATCTTTCTGTGCTCTGATGTTTGCTGTTATTCATCAGATTCTTCTCTATCTTCATGTCTTTAATTTGAAAAATGCTCCTGTAGAAGCCCCTAGCATCTATATTATCCAGTCCCTTGTTTTTCATGATTGCTTCTGTAGATAATTGGTAGATGATCCTTGTCCAGCAGACTTTATAATGTCTCTCTTCCTGCTATCAGTGTTACTCTGTGGTCATAGACTCACACAGTCCATTTCTCTCATCCCAGAATCCTCCAGTGTCTTTTCCATCTGACACCTGCAAGAACTGAACTAACTACACAAAGAAGTGCTTGGGACACACAACATTGCATGAACTTGGGCTAAAATTGCCAGGCTCTTCATGACACCTTCCATTAAAGTTTATGTCTGGAGGCCAGATTAACCCAAAACTTGCACAAAAAGGCAGATCTTCTGTAGAAGAAGAGGAAGTTGGAGGAAGACATGTATACACCTTGGACTGGTAGGCACTTGCTGACTGACCACATTTACTTTGGAGATAATGTAAGCAAAACAAACTGAAAGCACACAAATCATGAAAAGAATTCCATGACTTTAAGTTCTGTACTTAAAAATCAACATTTTTGCTAATGTAGCAACAAGACTATATAAAATTGTAAGCTGGAGAGGCAGGTGATGGGAGGCGCCTATATGTCTTCAGACAGAGCTGTAATATACTTTTGAGTGAGCATACTTAGCGCGTGTCCTATAGCACCACCTAGCCGGCTAATTTAAAAGTGGTCTATATGCCTTGATCCTTGATGTTAACAATGTGTTTATGCAACAGAAGTAGGGTGCACTTCAGTCTTCTTTCACCTTTCTTGCTGTAACAGCTGTTTCTTGAAACCCAAATTGTGCCAACACAGTGATTAGTAATGTTGGGGTCTCTATATTTCACATATTTATTATAAAGTTATTAAGAGAAAACATAGTGAAAATGCAGTGCTGTGCCAGTGAGGCATTATGTAGGAAACCATTGGTTTCCAGACCTCTCCAGCTGGTACAGAAAGACAGGCTGTACAAACCCATCCAACCCTCTTTATTTGCCAGTAGGAAAAGTCAGTCTTCAGTGACTCTCAGGCTTTCAAAACCCCTCATCACACTGTGCATTTCAGTTAATGAGGAGTTCTGTGTCCAGTTGTCCATCACCTGCATGCACTTTTTTCTCATACAGCTGCATGAAGTCCAAATATCAATGCCAACATACTAATGAGAAGTTTTGGCAGATGATGAAGCTACACACTGAGGCTGCAGACTCACGGCTTTAACAGCTCTCTGCTGAGATAAATGGGGAGGTGAAGCTCTCCTCTCTTTTTTTTTTTTTTATTTTTTCTGGCTGTGTCTTACCTCGTTAAAGCCCCAGCACTTTTCAGACTCTTCAATTAGCCAATTCAGATTAACAATCCAGTAGAAAATTATCCTTTTTCTTTCCACTAGTGTGCTTTCTGCTGATGGTGACTTAAAAGCAGTGCGCAAGAGGGTCTGACAGATGTCAGACCTGCTGGCAACAAGTGGTTCAGAAGAAGACAGGGAAGTGGGGAAGGTGGGATCTTTCCTCTGGCAAATAGTTCACCTGGCTTGACGTATTGCATAAAACCATAATCTAGGGGTAGAACCATGCCCTCTCATGAGGAAGTGTGTTTTCTTAGCAATTAGTGACTCATTTATAGGAAGTTAAAACCAAAGGCTGTCATTAACAGCTTCTGTTCACAACAAGGATGCTGGCCAGCCAGGTCTGTTTAGCACTAGGTTTTTTTAAATTTACTAGATCATCCAGTAGAAAGAAGATAGGATAATTATCTTCATTAGACTACCTTGCATAAGTCCTGGAGGATGAATTGAATTTAAATGAAAACTCCTAAGTATTCCATTTACAATCTTAATCCTTTTATGTGAAAGCAAATCTCTGGCCAAAAGGACTAGAAACTGACCCTTTACTGGTAAGGTAAGATGCCTCAGTTGGGGGCTGCTTCAAATAAAGAAGCATCTGTCAAAATTAATATAAGTAGGTAATAAACATGGCTTGTTTTTATCTCTGTTCTGCTGTCTCTCAACCCAACACAAAGAATTATTTCCATTTGGCTTGTGAGAAATCGTCACCTTATAACTGCCTTGTGTGAAGGGAAATTCTAAAACAACTAGTGCATTCCTTTCCTAGAGATGAGGCAAACCCAATCTTCTACTACCCAAATAAAAGTTTAAGCAGGCGAAAAGCTATTTTCGGTCCTGGTTTTGCAAGGACTGCACATCTCACAGGCAAAGCTGGACTTAATGGATCTGTGTTCTCAGAGGGAAGCGCTTTCCAAAGGGTGCTGCTCTGTCACCCACCACCCTCTTCACTCCCGCAAAGCAGTGCTGCCAGGAAAAGGTCAGGGCTTTCTCAGTACGCCCAGGCTGTGGAACAAATCCATGTAAGGCTCCTGAGAGAGTACATGGCCACCTTCACATCAAATGAACCATAGAATCACTAAGGTTGGAAAAGACCTCTAAAAGTCCAACCATCAGTCTAACACCACTATGCCTACTGCACCGTGTCCCAAAGTGACACATCTATATGGATTTTTTTTTTTTTTTTGGGTGCTGGTCGATGAGAAGCTCTACATGAGCCAGCAGTGTGTGCTCACAGTCCGGAAGACCAACCGTAATCTGGGCTGCCTCAAAAGAAGCGCAGCCAGCAGGTTGAGGGAGGTGATTCTGCCCCTCTGTTCCTCTCTTGTGAGACCTCATCTGGAGTATTGTGTCCAGTTCTGGAATCCTCAGTGTAAGAAGGATATGGAACTGTTGGAGCGGGTCCAGAGGAGGGCTACAAAGATGATCAGAGGGCTGGAGCACCTCCCATAGGAGAACAGGCTGGTAGAGTTGGCATTGTTCAGCCTGGAGAAGAGAAGGCTCTGAGGAGACCTTATAGCGACATTCCAGTACCTGAAAGGGGCTACAGGAAAGCTGGGGAGGGACTGTTCACAAAGGCTTGTAGAGACAGGACTAGGGGCAATGGATGTAAAGTGGAGAGGGGCAGATTTAGGCTAGACATAAGGAAGAATTTCGTCACCATGAGAGCGGTGAGGCACCGGCACAGGCTGCTGCGGCTGCCCCATCACTCGAGGTGTTCAAGGCCAGGTTGGATGGACCTTGGTGGGAGGTGTACCTGCCCGTGGCAGGAGGGGTTGGAACTGGATGATCTTTAAGGTCCCTTCTAACCCAAACCATCCTATGATTCTGTGATTTTGAACACCTCTAGGAATGGAGACTTCACCGCTTCCCTGGGCGGCCTAGTCCAATGCTTGATTTCTAGTTTGGTAAAGAAACATCTTCTAACATTCAATCACAACTGGAAAGCAAGTAAAGCCTGCATGTGCTGTTCTCCTACCAGGGATGACAGAGGAACAAATCCTGTGCGGCAGATGCTGATTTTGCCACTTATTCCTCTCCCAACGAGCGTTCCCGCACCGCGGGCGGAGCGGGGGCTGCGTTAATAACACAAACGCGAACCATTCTGCAGGGAAAACACCGCGGGTGAGCAGCACAAACCCACGGGGGCCCTCGGCGGCCTCGCTATTGGCCCGGGTGCCCCCGAGGGAGGGTTTTTCGCTGGGTTTTCGAGCTCCGAGCCCGCCCCTCCGCCTGCCCCTTCCGCCAGGGCCCGGTAGGTGCGGGGAGCGCTCGGCGGGGAGGGCGGAAAGGAAAAGGAAAAGGGGACGAAAACAGAGGGTGGGTGGCGCTGCCCCACGGCCGGGACCCCCCGCCCCTCCCCGGGAGGGATTTTAGCCTCCTCCTCCCGTTTAGATAATTTTTTTATCCGACGGGTGAGGGTGGAAGTGCTGAGCCCTGGGGCTCCCTCGGCCCCGTTGCCTGAAGTTGGGCTACACCTAATTAGATAAAGTAAGTTTATTCAAGTGTTAGGACAAAAGAGGAGGCTGAGGGGAGACCTCATTGCTCTCTACAACTACCTGAAAGGAGGTTGTGGAGAGGAGGGAGCTGGCCTCTTCTCCCAAGTGACAGGGGACAGGACGAGAGGGAATGGCCTCAAGCTCTGCCAGGGGAGGTTCAGGCTGGACATCAGGAAAAAATTCTTCACAGAAAGGGTCATTGGGCACTGGCAGAGGCTGCCCAGGGAGGTGGTTGATTCACCTTCCCTGGAGGTGTTTAAGGCACGGGTGGATGGTTTAGTGTTTGATAGGAATGTTTGGACTCGATGATCTGGTGGGTCTCCTCCAACCTGGTTATTCTGTGATTCTATGATGTATCCCCGTTTTGAACTTGAGCCGTTAGGAATTTCAGGCTGAAGCAGGAGTGGGTGCCTGTAACCCCACAAAGATAAGTAGCGTTGAAGCAGTGGCAGATGGGAATGGTTGGACTCGATGATATAAGAGCTGTTTTCCAACCTAGTGATTCTATGATTTGTGGTAGAGCTCATTGAAAACGACATTGTGGCTACGTGGGAATGAACTAAATGATTAAGTTTGTGGGCTATGGGGGTGCCGGTAGGGGAGCAGCTCAAGGTGAGCCCTCGGTGTACACTTGCAGCTCAAAAAGCTAACCGCATCCTGGGCTGCATCAAAAGCAGCGCAGCCAGCAGGTCGAGGGAGGTATTCTGCTCTCCTGAGAGCCCACCTGGAGTGCTGCCTTCAGTTCCGAGTTCTCAGCACAGGAAGGACATGGATCTGCTGGAGCAAGTCCAGAGGAAGGCCATGAAGATAGTCAGGAGGCTGGAGCACCCTACAAAGTCTGAGAGAGTTGGGGTTCTGCCTGGAGAAGAAAAGGCTTTGGGGAGACCATATAGCAGCCTTCCAGAACTTAAAAGGGGGCCTACAGGAAAGCTGGGGAGGGTCTTCTTCTAAAAGAGAGTGCAGTGAGAGGGTGCGGGGTAACGGTTTTAAGCTGAAAGAGGGGGAGATATTAGGAATAAATTTTTTACTGTGAGAGCGGTAAGGTGCTGGCATAGGTTGCCAAGAGAAGCAGTGGCTGCCCCATCCCTGGAGGTGTTCAAGGCCAGGTTGGATGAGTCTTTGATCAACCTGATCCAGTGGAAGGTGCCCATGCCTGTGATGGGGGGGTTGGTACTGGGTAATCTTTACAGTGTCTCCCACCCAAACCATCTATGATTCTATATGGTCTGTATAAATTGCCTTGAAGTTTCCCATTGCTTTCCCTATACATAAATTGCACATAATTTGTAAATAAAAACAAAGATGCCATTTGCAGTTGGAGCTGCAGTGGGATTCTTCTGCAAGAGCTGAGAGTCTGCGCTGACCTGTGGGGAAGACTTGAAAGCCCATATGCTAAAAGGTATTGAGGGCAACTTTCCTTTGTGAGTGTGTTTTTTGACTATCATGAGAAAGTAAGAAAATAAATGCTTTGTGGCATTTCGTGCTTATTCTTGCATTAGGTACGTTGTAGGACTGCTGGTCATGGTCCAGTCAAGGACATTGCCTGGGCTGTGAAGAGTCTGCCCACAAAGGTTTGAAACAATGCACAAAGGATACTTCAATGAAAAAGTAAAAAATACTCAGCAACTGTTACAATTTTTATGCATGTAGGAGGAAAAAAGTTAGCGTTAGTGCATTGAGGCATACCCTGCTGTAATGTCTGTTCAGAAGTGACTGGTCTTACGAGTATTTAGTGTCCTGTCTGTTTGGCAAGCACTGTTTGATCATGCAAGAAAGGAGAGCAGACTGGTTTTCAGCATGGTCTCCTTTCCCACACTGGCGTGGGCATAAGCTGAGGGGGGAATTTTCTCCTTACAGTGTTCCTTGTCTTAAAAAGACCTGTTAGCCCCCTCAAAAGAGAGGGCTGTCTCTAATGGGAACTGGAGAAAATTGCTTGGTTCAGCTTCACATGTGGATCAAGTGATAGGCTTCATACAGTCATCCCCTCGGAAGCGCTGCCCTCCCACTGTGTGGCGTGACCTTTTCAATCAGATCTAGACTACCAGATTTGCCGAGAGGTCGTTAACTCCAAAGAGATCGTTTGGGTTTATTATTACCATTTCTTGGTTTTTAGCTGTATTATCAAGGAGCTTTTCTCCCAGAATTGGGTTTCATCCAAGGTCTTGGCTCCTTAGTGTGTTTTTCTTAAATAATTTTGTCAAACAAATCACCACCTCCGGCCTTCAGCAGAGTGTAAGAATACCACCGCTTATTATGCTAAGAATACAAATTACATTACTGTATACTTGCAGGCATCATTGTTTTTATTAAGCACTCCGTATGTGTTCAGTGCAATATAAACATTAAACAAGATTATTCTTCCCCTGGTGAATTTACTGAAAGATCTTCATAGGAAGGAGGAGTAATAACATATCATTAAAACACTGCCTTTAATTTAATCCCTTTTTGTTTCCCTGTGGTTAATACTCATTTGCTGTTGATCAGGACTAGTGTACCCTGGCATGTTATGCATTGCTGTTTTCTGATGTTGCAGCCCCCAGTTGTCCGCTCTACCCCTCTGCGGGAGGTTCTTGTTCAGTGTGAGTGAGGGAAGAGAGCGTATGTCTGTGTTTCAGCTGCAGCTGAACAAAGCTCAGCAGCGTAGCTGAAACCCAGCTTTGATGGCACTCTGCACTAGGGCCTTGGTGGTTGTATCAAAACACAGTGTCCTTCTGCCACCTCAGCTTCCTGTAAGGACAACTGGAAATACCAGCATCTTCAACAACTGCAACAAGATCCTCTGAAGGTCAGGTGCTAAAGCCCTGGGAGAAGAGACACTGCAAAATGCAGATGGAAACTGGGGCACCCAATTTTCACAGATGTCTGTTGGATTTAGGTGCCTAATTCACTTTTATGTCTTTATAGTAGCATCAGTTCAGGGGAGAATTCTGTAGCCAGTGGGATTTTTTTAAGAGATTGGAGCTTTCCAGGCCAGAGCATATCACATAGCTTGGACCATGAAAGGAACTGATAGCTCCCCAAGGGAAGCAGGACTCTTGAACTGAAGGAGTTGGCAGGATTGAAAGTTTTAAAGTTTATCTGCTTATTTAAAGAGTCACAACATGGTTGCCTACCCTGAAACAATTTCTGTTCCAGTTTCTGCTCTGGATTCCATGTATTATTTGTCAAAGAAATTATTTCATAGACAAATTTTTAAATGCAACTACTAAAAGCATGCTGCTTTCTGAAAATAGCTTTCTTCTGAGTAAGCTAGAACCACTGTTTGGATTTGAAATCTGAAAAAAGCTAGAAAAAATACATAGTTGTTTGGGGTTTTTTTAAATAGTGAAGTTGACTATCCGTAGAACAAACTCTAAAGGAAAATCCTGTCTCCTGAAAATCAAATCAAAATATGATCCTATTTTGGTAGTTGTAGTCAGGGTCAAGTTACTGAATTTAGTATTGAGGTTACTGATTAAAATTTGTGGAGCTGTACTGTAGAAGAGGCTAGCATTAATTAATCTAATTATTGATGCTTTGTGGCCTTAATACCTATAGCCTGTGTCTAGTAGAGTGCTACTGCAGGGTTGTGCTGGCAAGGACTAGACATGTTGGGTAAATAGAGAATGTATATTGATTGCTGGGAGAAGGAGGAAGTCAAGTGGCTTTATTATTGTCTTTGTTTGCGGTAAATTGATTTACTGGAGGTGAGGGAGAAGTTAATTCTCCATATGAATTACCCTATGTTCCGAGGCCCATTGATTAAGGAATATTGCTTTCTCTGTAAAGGTGTTTTGTGGTTTGTTGATGTAAAAGAGAGAATATTTCTTCGGTTACTGTACTTTTCTTCTCATATGTTTTGCTTTGTTTTTTTTTTTAAATGCTATAGAGATGAGGGACCCATTCATGCACACTTTAATTCCTGATTTTGTGTTACAAACAGGTTAGGATTTGGTTATGGCAGTGCAGTTCCTGCGGAAGGCGTCTGTGTGGATAAAGAAGCGCAAGATCACTTTGTTGGCCGTTTCGTGCATGGGACTGTTTAGCACTAACCTTTCCTATCATTTGTTTCCTGAGCAGACGTTCAAACTGTTGCATGAGTGCTGGTCAGAGGGGCAGCCAGCTGAGCTTTCACAGAAGCTCTGTGGTGTCTTTCAGGATGTTCTTCAAGATACTGATGTGAAATCCATCAATTCCTATCGAGCCTTTGCAGCTTCTGGTTTCCTCCCTGTGAGTGCTGGAATCCCCTGGCTGCCTGCAGGCTCTTTGGTGGGCATCCCTCCTAACTTTGATAGCACAGCTGAGGATAAAACAGGAATAGTCAACCATGTCGTTGTGATCAATGGCAAAGAAGTAGACTGGGACAGCAATGAAGGCGTTGCTTTGAAAGAAGCTCTGACATTTTCACTTGAAGCTCAGAAGTTTGCCATTGCCAGAGAAATTGCCTATTTGCGGAACGGCAGCCCTCTAGCAAGTGCAATTGTGGCTCCAGCTTGCTTAGCTGGTACATTTCTCTGTGGGAAAGTTATAAAGCTACATCTGGGTTTGTCTTCTGGCCCTGTGATACTTCGTGGCCTCTGTAACCTCATAACTGCCGCTGCTGGACTAATGTTCTATTATCTTTCTTATGACGCTATGACCTATCACCTAGACTGCAAGGCTGACAGAAGGGCAGCTACTGTCTCCAAAGACTACGCCAAAGGAGGGGTTGAATTTTATGATAAAATCTTGTCCCGCAACAGGATTCTTCGTGGTCTGATGGGCAAACAAGGGCCAAAAATGTATGCTCCGAGTGGTAACCTTTTCCCAAGGTACTGGTTCAGAATAAAGTATACCCCATACACTTACCGGAGAGATTTGATTGTTAATATTTTAAGAGAGCTCCAGGCACAGGAAGGGAGTGCTTGAATTTTAAACTTGTGAATTATGTATTCTCTTGGAATACTGCTGTGCTGCTTTTTTTTTTTTCCTGTATCTTCATTAGAATTTCGGAATTTATTTTTGCATATAGTTCGGAAGGAGTTATTGCATATTCTGTGAATAAAGAATTCTCTCTTAAAATATTAAAAACTTGCTTCAAAAGTGGTCTGTTCCGTGTGCATCTCAAATCACAAGACCGCTGAGGAGTGGAACTCAGACTTTGAACTGGAAATTCTGCTGTTCTGCGCTGCCTTCCTGCCAGTGCAGTCTGGAAAATGGAGAGGAGAGGGTCAAGTCCAATGGAGAGTTTTGGGAACATTATCATTTGAACTGGGGTGTTTGTATGTATGTTTGCCATTCCTCCTTTGGAACAACCCAAAGATGTTTAAAAACCAGGGCAGTCTGTATTGTGCTTTTACATAAATACCACGACACAGTGTTTATGTTCTCTGTAAGTTTTTGTGTCATGTACGTTGTTATGCTGCAATCGCCATCCTTCAGTAGGACGCACTAGTTACGCTCCAGTTCATGCTCATACAGCTAGATTTTTACCAGCACCTGCATCTCTTTGCTGAAATCTGGTTCTGCTGACCTTTTATGTTGAAGAAGGCAAAGTATAAGAAATGAGTCTGACATTTGGTGCAGAAACAGGTGAGGTCTGTAATGCAAAGTTGCCAAAGGAAATCATTCTCCTGTTTCAGACTAGCCTAAGAATGTTTTGTCTGGCAGAACCAAGCTTTACTCAGGATTACTAATCTTCTGGAAAGGTCTTTAGTGCATGGGCAGTAAACTTTCCATTATAGCCTCACCTTGAAGCTTTTATGTGATCTCCAAGATGATAGTTCTCAAACTTTGTAGTTCCCTCTTTTCTGTGTTTCTGTTGCAGCCGTTCCAGTAGCCCTCCCTGCTGACATCACTGCAGTTCTCATCTCTGTTGTCATTCTTACAGAAAACTTGTATTATTTTGTACCTTCTTAGTCACAAATGTGCTGAGTGTCCTCTCTGCCCTGGCTTTATCCTTTGTGTTAAAATAATAACTGTCATGCCTGTGTTTGTTCAAAGCATCATTGAGCTCTGTTTTCCTTTTGAATCATGCAGTGACATAAAGTTGACGTACTGATTGCTGAGGCATTGGAGTTGCTTTACATTGATGAAGCCATTTTCTGCTGAAGTAATCCATGCCACGTTTTTCTGGACTGCCACCTATCACTCGCAGTTGCCCTTGAAATATCAAGTTATGAGATTCTTCTTAGGTACTTTCTGGCTGTTAGGCATGAGGTTATTGTTCTTGTGACCTTTGAAAGAGTTTGAAAAAATCTCCGTCTGTAGAATGAAAGGAGACTTTACCTTTAGGCAGGAGGCTTTCAAATCTTCAGGCTAAATTTTGTTTTATTTCTCTTCCAGGTAAATCCAATATAACAGGTCAAAATAGAGGGTTTTTTTGGTTGAGTGAGGTAATGGCTTGAGACTGGAATGCAACTCTTCTTTTTTTCTAGCCTGTCTGTTCAATTCATCCTCATGTCACTCCTTCAGACAAGTCTAAACTCCACGAAGTGTTCTCAGGTAGAATTTGGCCTACTTGATTTTGTTTGGTTTCAGGAACTGCTACTAAAGAGTTCAGAGAGGAAATGGAGGCCTTCCTTGAGCTTTACAACAAGTAGGAGTTAAGCAAAATTAAATTTAAGAAACCTACTTGCCTCTTACCACTCCTTACTGCTGCCTTTCATCAAGGTGCCTGCAGCCAGTGCTGTTACTTAACATTCTCAGGGTGTAAAGCCCCAGTGATGCTAATGGGTTTTGCAGTTGTGCACTTTGCTTTACTCTTACAGCTGAATTCCCCAAGAGGCTCCATGAATCTGTAAGTGCTGTCTCTTGATTTACCTTTCTTTGAACTTGTGGCATATTGGTGTCAGTAAGAGAGGGCTGGCTAGTATGAAGATGTATGCCCTTGCCTTCCAAAGAGAAGTTCTTGCTAAGGGCTTACACATCTCTGTCTCTGTATAGTCAAGCTCCTTTCTCCCACTATCTGTGTGATCTGGAATCACAGTACTGTCAATTTAAGGGAAATGAGAGTTAAAATCACAAGTGTTAATTAAGATTTCCCTGAGCTTTGGAAATGCGCGAGTTGTCCTGGAAAAGGGTTGTATCCTGTGTGTGTTTCCAGGTAGTTGTTGCTTGCAAGATCCCCCATGCTATTTGGCAAGTAAGAATTGCACAACTCAAATATGTGGCCGTGAAAATACTCAGGCAAAGTCTTGTAATATCGCTAAATGTATTTTCTGTAGGTGGAACTTCTAATGAAATCAAATAGGAGTCCCAGATACTGGTGACAGAAATGGTCATTGTGAGAGTATGATAGACACAAGCACCCCAGAATTTAAGGTGAAAACAGTGGTTGATCATGCTCTTCCATGCTAAGAATGGTCTGATGTGGAAAAGCAATTTCATTCAGTGGCCCAGGAGAGTCCAGGTGAAACAGTGTCAGTGAACAGCCTTATAGTGTCCTCCAGCTCTGATGCTGAAACTGAGGAGTTCAGAAAACTTGTTTTAGTAGTAACCGGCTTCTCTTGCTCTGCTCAGATGAGGCAGACCTTGTCAAGAGGGTTTTTTTGTGTACAAAATCAACAGAAAATGTTAAGCAAAGGGAATTGCTGGGAGATGTGGATACAAGAGGTCTGAGCCAAGAAACTAAAACTGAAAGTGTAAATGAAATAATGAACTCTCATAAAAATGGATATTTGTCTACAAAAATGAAGCGCTCTTTCTGCTTGGTAAAGTGATTAAAGGATGAAGTGTGAGTAGCATGTGACCAAAATAAGTTGCTAGTTTAAATTTATACACAGTGTAGTTTAAAGAGAGATTTCCAAACTGGTTTATTTAGGTTATTATCCTGAATTTTCTAGGCAACTGAAAAGATGATGAACCTTGTAACTTAATTGTTCTATAAATGTAGTGCTTACTACTACATAAAGCTTTAGTGGGTGATGCTGCAAGAGACAAGGACCACCTGGGTGCTTTGTTCGAAATTCCCACTGACTTGCCAGAACTGCAGGATCTGGCTGACATTTCTTTCCCTATCCTAAAAACTGGTTTCTTGTCATGGAGATGGCATCAGCTTCTTTAATGTTCCAAATGAATCTGTCAGAAGCAGAGCAAGACTGAAGGCTGGATGGCGGTTTTCTTGAAGACAAACAAACTCTAGAAATCATCTGCTTTAAAGTCATTTCTCCTTCAGCTGCTATGTGTATCTGGCTCCTCTTGAAACGTACAAGAAGAAGGAGCTTCAAAGGTGGCTTGCAAGAAAGAAATCTTCACCTAGGTGGCATGCAAGTAAAAAATGTACATGGCATTGACACAAGGGCTTCAGTTGAAGTGGAGTGGTCCTTTAGAGGAGAGCACTGTTAGCACCCCTTTTCACATTAAAGTGCTTTCCAGAACCTGACAGATAAGGTGGTGAGAGAGCTGTCTGTGAAGCTGTGGATCCTGTTGCCCTGCAGGGTAAGTTGCTGCTACTGGGAGAGGTGATGCTGGAAACTGCCCCTACTGCTGCCACTTTGCTCTTGGCCATTGCAGTTGTTAAACAACCACTGTGACAAAGTGTGGCTTGGGTGGGAGTGAATTAAAGTGTATGAATCCAACCATCACAACTGTATCACAGGAAGTTTTCATTAAAGCAACAAATGCAGAGTATCCATCCCAGAGTAAGTACTGCTGTTTTGCAGCCATTCTGGACATGCCTACTGTTAGGAAGAGAGAAGATGCATTTGATAGTTATCAAAACTAGACTTAAGAACAGAAAACCAATGCAATTATGCTCTAGGAATTGGTGTGTGAGGCAAAGTAAATCTGAAGGAGCTGAAAAATGACTTACAGATGTTTTGCTGGGCTGCTTTTTTACTGAGAATATAGCAGTTTGTTTAGCTGAAGTGAGTATATTCAAGCTGTTCAAACTGCCGAATCTGTAAAGTGGAAAAAATTCTAAAAATTTGGTTAGTGATCAGTCTGTCTTTCCCATTTGGAAGAAAGGAATTTTTTGGGCAAGCCAAACTCTTAAGCTTCATAGCCAGAAATGAACATTGAAATGCCTCTGCAGCTGAGGACCCTCACTGTCCTCAGTCAGACCAAGCTTGCCATGATGTATCCTGGTCTCCAATCTTGAGAGGAAGAGTGTTCTCAAAAACTTAGTTTGTGCCCAAAACCACTTGTTAGAAAACACAGCCAGCCCAGGTGTTTATTTCCCCCGCACCTTAGTCATAATGTACTCTTACTGCATTTATGGTGCTATGTGCTCGTGCAGTACTTGCAGTAATGTGACCTTTGCCTGACAGTATAACAATGAGTTTCCTCTATGTGGCAGTAATTATGCTTGTTGTGCCTAAATTTTGAAATGAGAATTGTCCCCCAAATCATGCCTCCTAGAGAACTTATTTTTTTTTTTATGGCTGAAGTTCTGTCATCTGGAAGTTGTGCCCTTTTCCAGTCCTGATCTGGTGACTCAGTCACTAGCTGCTTTGGTCTGCAAGAGCATTAATGTAGTCCAAGCATTAATGTAATCCAAGCATTAACGGCTTCTTTCAATATAAATCAATAACGGGTGAAGCCGTGTCCTCCTTCTCATGTAGCCAACCTGCTTCTGCTGGAGATGTCTTGCAAAAATGCAGATCTCATTAGGATGACTAATCGTGCTTAGAAAACTTAAGATACTCTGGGCCCAGTCCCAGGTTCAAGGCTCCAGCAGTTCTTGCAGAGGGAACATGAAGAAAGGACGTATAGTACCCTAACACTTTTTCTCTAGTAACTGTCTAGTGGTTTAGTGCAGACCTGCCAACCTCTGGTAGCTTTGTTTCTGTCATTTGCTGAAACCATTATCCAGTGGGAATGTTGTTTCTTCTTTCTCTGTTCCTTTTCATTTCCCCTTGCTCTGCTACTCTAATTGCCTCCGCTGCCTGCTGACTCATCTTGCAAGCTGCTCCAGCTCACTCAAACAAGATTTGCGAACTTTTTAAGCTCTCACTTGCTACTTGCACTTGCGTTTGCACCGCCTACTTGCTCCTACAGTACTTACTAGCTAAAGACCACAGCAGCTTGAACTTCTCTTTTGTTTTATTAGGTTTAGTCATTGTGGTTAAAAACCTTCTTATTTTGCCACCAAAAAAAAAAATTAATATTACTTTGGAATTTTCGTTTTAGCATTACTTTTTGAAAGATGTATTTCTCACTTGCCATTTGTGGCAATGGGTTGGCTTTTGATCTTAGTATCATTTGCCTCTCATAATTTTAAGATGCTGCTATTTCCTTTGAGCCCTCTAGAAATTTTGTTTCCTGTTCCTCAAAATTGTGGGGATTTTTTTTTTTTCTACTTTTATGTTTAGGTGATGTATCACGACTTGAGAAACAGTAACTAATATTGTCCCATTAGCTTGTAGTGATGTTGACCAAGCACAGGCGTATTCACATTACACTTGAGTGCTGCTATGAAGACATATTGTGTGCTGGCTTTGAAAACTGAGCCTTCTCAAGTTGCTTGTGTTACCAGTTCCACTGAGGAGTTAACAGATGTGTGTTTTAATCACCTGCCACTGAGCATGAGGAGAGGAGTCTATTGGGTTTTGTCTAATGAAAAAGAACACTTGGTCACTTTGGATAATAAAAATATTTTGAATGACTGTTGCAGGGGTAAGGAGTTTGGAAACCAGAAGAAAAGCCTAGAGAAAACCAAGGGAAATAATCCCATCTTCCTTAAATTTAAGTCTTGAAGCTGTGTTGTTACAGAGCTCTACGCTGCACAAGAATTGCAATAGACTTTTGTAACCTGTCACACCAGATTTCTTAGTTATCCCCTTAACAGGGATAGGCTTTACAGTCCTGACAGTGCACACAGAAACTTAGCTGCGTGTCGTCTTTGTGACCGTGTCAACTACAGTAAAACGCTGTCTGTCCAGTACATCCTCAAGCAGTCGTGTTTTCCATCACTTCCCTGTTCTTTTGTGTGCAGCCACCTTCTGGGTACTCCAGGTAACGCCCATGCACACCAGATGAAAGCTGGTGCTTCTGTTCCTTTACCCACACCAATGCCTCTTCCATACTTCAGATTGGAGGCAGTTACTCCAGAGATTTCAGTGGAGCAGTTCCTGATTCAGAGGAGTTGGGAAATGAGTGGTCATTGCTTCTCCACTAAGCAACATATGACCATGTTCAGGACAACGCTGACTTTACCAGGCATGTTGGTCCAAAAAACCCATACTACTACTTATTTCCAGCCATTTTTCAGAGTTCCGTTGCCACAAATATAGCTGTCAATATCAGCATATATCAGCTGAGTCTGAAGGCATAATTTGTGATACGAAAATTAGAAGTGGAGTTTCTGGAAATGAAAACTAGGAAATTACTCCACTGTAACTATAAGGAAATTCAACAACAGTGGAAGCAAAGATAAAACTTGTAAGATGCTTTACTATTGTAAAGCTATATTCATTCTTAAAGAGCAAATTATTTGCTGCAAGATGAAACACTGGATCAGTTTCTCAGGGGATACTGAAAATTAGGATCAAGCCATCTTGTAAATAACAATGCTGGTTTTAAACAACTTTTTTATTATTATTATTTGTTTTCCTTTGTTTCCTGACTAGATTGGAGGCATCCATAAATATTTCAGAGAAGAAAGCAGGGGAAGAATTACTCTGTAGAAAGTTTTCCTTGTAAGATCTTTTCTCAAATGGGATGAGTTCTACTGCCTCAGTGACTAAGTTACAAAAGCAAGTTATATAATTCTCTGTAGATATCCACAGACAGATGTATTTATGTTTTTTGGAAACTTCATGTAATTTAGGCATAAACTTGAAGTGTGTTTTATAGTTCCTCATTAATAATAGTTGAGAATTATGCTCATCTAAGGCAGCACACATAAATTCTTAATGCTCAGGCATTCATTATATGCCTGTGATGGTTAGCAGTTGCCATAGGAAAATAAAGCCAATTATCTCAAAGGTTATTTTTATATATTCTTTTAAGCAATTTGAAAAATTGTGTTCCCTCCCTAATACTGTCTTCTCTCTGCTTCCACATTCTTCCACTTAATCTAAAAATATAATAATGAATATTGAATAACTCAAATCAGGAACAAGAAACTTTTTATTGATGAAGTTTTCATTAAGCAGGGCAGCACCTGATGAAAGGAAATGCTGAATCCATCATTTTATGGAAGCTATAAATCCAGGTTGTTTTTGCAATCAGAATATATAGATGTTAACAGTGTTCATTTATATCGCATGTGAGGATGGCTCTGGCAAATTGCAGGTGACTAGATGAAAGCTTAACATGTATATGTTGGTTTTACACTTATGAGGCAGATGAAAAGGCAAAAGTTTTTGGTTTTTCTTACTTTCCTGGCCAGAGTATCATTTGTGTTGCAAATTAAAGTCAAGCTTTAACAATTGCAAATTGAACGGTAAAAACATTTCTTTCGGTTTTTTTTCTTCCCAGGAGCTTAACTGGATATTGTAGAGCCATGAAAACACAGAAGTTTCAGTCTAAGAACAGAGTAAGAATGAGAGTGATTGGGTTTTTCTACATATTTGAGATTTCTTTCATTTAGAAGAAAAAGAAAAAATCTGGGATGAAACCTCACAACAGATGGATCAAAAATTGTACATTTTATTATAGAGTCATGTGGTGACCAGGACTTTTTATCTGCTTATGCAGTGAGTAGGAAAAAAACAAAGTAAATGTGGTGCCATGTTCTGAACAAGCAGTTCAGTTGCCACACATACTTACTATTTCCTTGATCCATACACAAAATTGATCACACTGGAGGAGTGTTATGAGGAGAACCCAAAGGTAAGTTGTCCTGAAGCATAAATTTCCCAAATTAAGTCATGGCTGTCTCTGACGTTTCTTTTATTCTGAGACTAGAAACAGATTTGATGCATATTTGAATGCTGCAAAATAGTGTATTTGTGTGTTGTGGAATCAGATGTGTCAGAATTCCTACGCTTTTCACTGAACGTTTTCATTTTGGACTTTCAAGTCTAATGTCTGGTGTGAAAGAATAGTTCCCTAGCTGATATTTTATGGGTTTCAGATGCGTTTTGGCTTCAGCTGAAAGTGTGGATATGAAAGCCTGGAAAAAAAACTAGATCTATAAGCACTCATTTTTGTTTCACAGTGTTGCTCTGGTATTAATCTTATGGAGTTTCTACAGAGTTTTGTCTTGAATGGTGTAAATAGAGCCAAGTATTGATGGCCAAATCCAATAGAGGTGCTTGCCTAAGAGCAGCAGCAGGCATAACTGAAGTAGTTATACAAAATTATGATCACAAAACATGCATCACTCAGGCCTGAGCACCTGTGGTTACTTGGCAGTCATAATTCAGCCAAGGTTTGGAAGTGACCCAGTCGCACTGCTCAGTGCTTGCCAGTGATGAACCCTTTTCAGCCATGCTGGATCTGTGGAGGGGATCAGTCTGTCTGTATGCTCTGAGCCACCCAGAGCTACACTGCTAGGATCAATCCCATTGCAAAGTGCAGCTGGGTTGTCCTTTTAGCATGTGGCTGCAGGCGGTGACATTGTGCCACGTTGTGTAACGTGCTAGCGTGCAAGTTGAGGAGGTAGACTTGTGGTAAATCGTCTCTTCAGGCTTATGATTTGTAGGTTTAAAACTTAATCTCCTGGAGATTATTTGAAGGATGGATGAGGGGAATCCCTACACTTGTTAAGTTGTGTCGTGATATGGGAGGAAATGCAGGAATCATGAGTCTGGAAGAGAAAGATGTAAAGAGTTATCCTGGTAGGTTACCGAACAGGAGGAGGCCTGGGCTGCTTGTGTCGTGCAATTCAAAGAACATTTTCATCATATACTCATTGTAACTAGTGTGGAAAGTGTTTAACTCCTTGGCAAGCAAGAGACTGAAACCAAGTAATCCCCCAAGGTGGATGACCTAACCACAAAGCTCTAATCGGGCTCTCCTTGGACAGATTATTTTCAGCAGTGTGGAACAGTGTCCCCTCTGCCTACTTATCCAGTCTTTTTTTGCCTTTGGTTTTCTTTTAATGTTGGCATCCTAGAAAAAAAAAAAAAAATGAGCACCACCACTTTTATTGCTACTAAAAGAGGTTAAGGAGAGCAAAAAAAATCCTTCCATAATCTAAAGTGCAGAAGTAGTATCGCCTCATGTGTCTTACACATTTTTCCGTCTTCACAACAGTATTTGTTAGCGCTTTGTAACTTCCTCTAAGTTAGTCTCTATCAAAGCGCATGCAATATAAATTACATGTGGTACAAATAGGTTCCCTGAAAAGCAATATGAAAAATATAGATCACATTGTAGCTGTTAGATTTCCTGTCATTTAATGTGTGCATCCATCGTGCCATCATAAGCTCATAAAGCATTTTGTAACTCAGCTATTAGAAGTTCTTCCACCCTGCAAGTGGTGAATGGGTTCACAGTGATTCCCTGGTTTAAAAATATCTACTCTGTTCAATATCCCTATGAATAATTTAAGGAATATCACAAATTCAGAGGGGTTTCCCTGGCTGTTTTCTGGTGATAATAAATAATATTGTGGGTCAAAAAGCAGTGATCTGTTAGGCAGAGAACACCCTAGGTAAACTTCTGCATGACAGATGAGAAATTCGTCTGTCTTTCAGCAGGCAGTCACTCACAGGAGTACTGACGGCAAGTCAGTGAGCATATGGGCTTGAGTAACTCCTGCCCAGTGGGGATAACACCTGACATTCTCTCCAAAAGGGTACTTTTTGGGGAGGAATTCAGCAAAGCATGCAGGCTTTGAGGACATGACTGCATTTCCTGGAATTAACAGGCTGTGTTGAATTGTAGGCTGAGATCCTTTGGTTCAGCTAATGTTACATCTGCTGTTCACAATACTGGATTTTTAAGTGCCAAGGCCATGCTGGTAGGAAAAGTAGCTGCTAGCCAGAGGGCTTGATTAATGAGAATCTAAGCACAGGAAAGGGAGACTGGCCCAAGATTGCTGTCATCTATTAATAAGACCAGAATGGAGTCTCCACACTGTGGCAACTATGAATTATTTAGTCAACAGGATTTGGCTAGAACTTCCTATCAGAGATCTGGCTTTGCTTAAAACCTAGTGTAAGGCATATGCAGCAGGTGTCTCACCAATTGACATGGTTTCTTTTGCCCAGTGAGCTTTGGCCCTCTAGCAGCATGCTGGTTCCTTGGAAAGAATTGAACTGTTCTCCGCTAAGAAGCATGATTTTCATTTGTGCCTGGTTTGCCACTCAAGGCAGAAGTGGCAAACAGACAGCTGACTGTAGATCCAAGGTTTCTGCCATGTTCTGTACATGGTTGAGGGGAAAAGCCTCCCTGAAAGGGGCTTTTAGTTTGTGCCAAGTGGCATCCATTCCTACAGAATTCTCCTTGAGCTAAGAATAGCTCCTTCACAGCATGCTCTCCATCCTTTTACACAACTCCAGCCAGGAGCTAAGGGAGACCAGTGGACAAGGAGCCAGTTACAACAGCTCTACACCATTGGAGAAATAGCACTGAGATCCTCCCGGTTTAGCAGGAGGAGCGTGTAATGGGTAAGCTGGGATGAGAAATGTGGTTCAAACCAAGACTAAAATTTGTATTTGATCAGTGATGGAAAAAAGTGATCAGCCCAGCTTTGGTCTTGTTCTGTGGTATCTGTTGGCCAAACAATGGCACTGTAGGCTTGCTGAATATATTCTTTTCAGTCAGCTCTCAGTTCATGCTTGCTCTGCATCATTTTGGGAAAATATGATTTTAATCACTTGTCATAGGAATGACCTTCATGTAACACAGGACATCTCAGTGTTTTATGTTTTTCATGAGCATGACGTAAAGAGGGGTAGAGAATGTTTGAGCAACCTCACATCTTAGGGAATTATGGTCATTCTTAGGTTGACTGAATACCTTTGTCCAGACTGCTAGCTCCCCCAGAGTAAGGCACAGCTGAGTTCTGTGTGGGCTGGCAGAAAATTCCCATACCTGTGCTGAAGAAGGGCAGAAGGATGTGCAAAGCAGGACCAGAGGGGAATAAACACCTGCAAGATGGGAGTTTGAAATCGAGACTGAATGCCCTCATGTAAGGCCATTGTCTTAGCTTTTTGGCACTAGTTCAGAAGAATAACTGCACATTTGCAATGATCGTCTACAACAGCCAGTTAAGGATCATTGGTATCGGTAACTTATGGTGCTTCTGTATCAGCAGGATCCAACCTCTGACTCAAATAGTTTTATAATATAAAATTTAATTTCTCTGCCTAAAGAATCACCTTCACCTCAAGTAATTCTTCTACCCTCTGTGTATAGAGACAGAAGAAATGTCATGACTGTGACTCTCATGGATGCAGCCCAGGGGATCAGGTGGGCACAGCATGCCTCAGTTTTCAGTTTTTGATGAAAGTGGCATGTTAGTTTTTTCATTCCTGTTGAACATGTGTAGAGGTGCCAGGAAGAGACTTAAACCATTAGAGAAAACAAATAGGGCACAATCTGAAAAGTCTGACAACTGCTGCCAAAACAGATTTGTTATATCATCACTGAAGGTATTTTCTCCAGAAGTCAAAGGCGTTTTTAGCTTCTCCATATTTTCAGCATCACTTTGGCCGATTCTCATATGGTCTCTATTTTTAGTCTAGGCAGACATCATCTTTCCTGGTATTCTCAGCTGGAGATATTATTTGTCTTCCTGGGCTCAAATGTTGTGCGGTGGCCATTAAGAATCACCTGGTGTTGCCCTAGATGCGTCTGTTTTAATGATAACAAAGTGATCTCTGTCTTTTACAGGGCACAGGCCCCTGCCATTGTCACTGATAGAAAAATGGGAGATGTCCCAAATGATGGGGGCCAGGCTGTCTAGTTTTGTCAGGTGTAGATTTCACTGAAGTTACACAACAGGTCCTGTGTATTTTGCCAGAACTCCTTTTGTACCACGTGTCTACCGGAGGTCTTTTACCAGAGGATCCTCAGGAATATATTTAGAATGAAATGTGCTTCCATGTGCACTATCATTGTTGGATATCTTCTCCCTCAGCCCATCCTAAAATTCAGAGGCTCATGTTTTAATTCGGTTGGTATTTATTGACCTAAAGCTTTTTTTAACATTTCATTTTCTTTATGGGGACAGACTTACTAGCAGGGACTGTTGTGATAGGACAAGGGGTAATGGGTTAAAACTCAAAAAAGGGTAGATTTAAACTAGACAGAAGGGAGAAATTTTTTACACTGAGAGTGATGAAACACTGGCACAGGTTGCCCAGAGAGGTGATAGATACCTCATCCCTGGAAACATTCAAGGTTAGGTTGGACGGGGCTCTGAGCAACCTGATTTAGTTGATGATGTCCCAACTCTCTGCAGAGGGATTGAACTAGATGATCTTTAAATGTCCCTTCCAACCCAAACTATTCAATGGTTCTATTTCTGGTTTTGTATGGATGTAGGATGGGAAGGGAGACATACTGATGAGGTACTTACATGACTGCTGCCCATGTATATTTGGGGGAAATGGGGTGTCTATAAACAGAGTTTAGCCATTGTGGGACCTCTCAGTCCAAAAAGGATGCTGAGAAACTGGAAGGGTCCAGCAGGTGCTACCAAAGTTAGCAGAGATATAGAGCACAAGACCTATGACAAGAGATAGAGGGGGCTGGGCTTATGAATTTAGGAGGAGAAAGGGCTTGGGGCTAATGTGTTACCGGTAACCAAATGAAAACTGCGGGATCTGAGGCTGGACCCCACTTAGGACAGCTGTGTCAGGCTAAGACTAATTGCTACACAATACTACTATATTTTTGTAACAAGAATCACATATAACAGCAATCCTGTGAGATTTTGTAAACCTATATTGTGAGTAGATACCTTCTTTCAGTTCTACAGTATATTTTCATATACTTCTTTATGGTAATTTTCATCAGCAGACCCACTCTCTAATTTTGTCAAACTCTACTGAGGTGTTTTTTTTCTGGTCCACTGACTTTTCTTGCCTACAAAATGTTGCCTTTCACTATTCTCTAATTACTCATTCGTTATTAAAAGTAGCAAATCAGATTGGTTTTATTATGGTACAGAGGAGTATTTTGCAAACAACCTCATGTGTCATAGAAAAATGACCAAATAATTCTATTCTTTCTGAACTAGCTTCTCATTGATTGGTATCCCCTGACCACTTACACTTCAAAACCAGCTTTTTGCCAGGAGAACATCAATTTTCATTAAAATGGGGATATTCATTTTCTGATCACTGTTTTGTTTTTTGACTCAAGGAATCCCAGAAGGGTAGAAAAACATTACTTTGCTGTGTAATCCCAGCCATGAGCTCAGATCTTTAGGTAATGAAAACTAGCATAACTGCATTATTTGTGGTGGAATAATGCTAACTTGTATCCAGTGAGAATCTGATTTTTTATTGACAATGCTCATAAAAGTGAAGGAATTATCTAAGAGATGAGACAGGGGTGTCAGAAAGGACAAGTGGATCTGCTACATATTAGAAAGGATATATCCATTTTTTTCTGAAAGTTTTCTTCTGTGGACATAAATTTAACATGTTCTGTTTCTTATTGATGTTCTGAGAACAGCATCTTTGCACTGGGAAAATAAATTTTTCTGCTCACAGCTTTCCACAACAAATTAATTATTCAGTAGTTGCGAATGTTGAGATTTTCTAACCAAAAGTGATAGGGTAGGAGTGAAGAGAAGTCACATTGTGGGATGCCACAACTGATGCAAACTCAGGCATGAGAAGAATTATTTATTTTAAAAGAATACAATATCCATCCTTTTATTCGCTTTGCACATTTACTGTGAGTCTGTAAGACATAAACCCCCTGTCACATTTATTTTCCATTAAAATACAGAAATTACAACAATGTTTCCACTTGTAAGTGTGTATATTAGAAGCAAGCCATGAATTTTAATCATGGGCTAGAAACTCAGTTGATATAAAGTGCAACAGATCCTCTCAAATCAGCAGAGTATTATGACTTTATCCCCCTGCAAGTTTTGGACTAGTATATTTTAAATAGATTCCAAAGTGCTCAGTTTGTCCTGAAAGCTAAGCTGTTTTAACCAGTAAGGTCTGCTAGCTGGCAAGGAACAAATAATGAATATTTTCTACATCTCTTCCTTTTCTTGAATTTGGTCTAATTGTTATTACATAAGGTGACTGGCAGGTTTATATTCCATACAACAAGACTTCCAGTAGATGTCCTTTTTTTCTTTCCAAAGCAGCAGGTCAGAGGCTGTCGCACCAGCATTCCTCACGCCCTGGCCTTGGCTGCAGCCTAGCTGCTACCAGAGTGCCGTATGTGCCAGCGTGGTCTGGAGTGACAATCACCAATCTGGTCCGCTGGCCTCAAAACATTGTGGCTTTTATTCACCATCACCCTAAAGGTATTGCATTTGGTCTGTTTTGTTTGGTGGCTGGCATTAACAAAGATACTTTTTTTTTTTATAGAATATGTATTTTGCCTAGTTAAGTATTCATCGCCAATCTTGTAGCTGCCATACAGGTTTCAAAGTATCTCATGTAAATTCATTTCTACGTGACAATGAGAATACCTTCTATTTGGGGATGCCTCTCTGGTGTCTGTCCAGCTTCTCTGATCTTTCTGATATCACAGTGGGCTATTAATATGGTGTAGTTTTGTAGATGGATAGAATCTATTTAAGTAAGTATACTATCTCAGTCACCTTAGCAAGAAGTAGAATGGTTGTGCTGGAAAATGGTTGTTGGCTTACAAGCTCTGTGACAGAAAGCTTTTGCTACAGAGTAGTGAGAGAGCTTGAGACTGTCTAAACCTATAAACTTTGAATGTGCTAAATCTCTGTTACCTGAACTTGCAGTCTTTTTATATTATGGTAAGCTTGTGATAACTTGCAGATGTAGGCTAGTAAATACTGCATCTTATATTTAGTAAATAGGGAGAAAAAAACATTAAGCCTTCCCTGTAGATTTTTTTCTGCTGCAGTACTTAAGCTTACTGGAAAAATCCAAGGTGGCATAAGCTGTCAAGTGCCAAGACACAGCTAATACAGTGCAGCTTTTTCCTGAGGATGAATATTCGAGGACATTCTAAGCCTTTCTGCTTAAATTCTGAAAAATATGCAGACAAAGTAAATATTAGCTTTGTGCTCATTTCTTTTCTTTGCACATCAGGTGTCAAGGCTCTTGCCAGTTTGGCAAGCCTGATTACCAGGTTTGCTTGCCAAGGCTGTAGAGAACATCCTTTGTTGGCAAGATGGACTAGATGACCTAATGCTCATAGTTTTTTGCTTTGTACAGCTTCTCTACTTCTGCTAAAGATTGCAGCACCATAGTTTCAACTTGTTGAAATCCTGTTGTTGCTATTGCTTCTTGACTACTGAAGTTAAATATACTTGCCCATTACAAAATAAAGTATGTTCTATTTGAAAGATATAAGCATTTATCAAAGCTTTTTCACAGGTTTTTGGTGTCTGTGGGCCACATTTTCAAAGGTACCTAAGGGTGTAATAAACATCTAATGAAAGTTGTGAGGTGACTGAGAAAATAAGTGATAGTCTGCTCCTTGAACACAGTCACTTAGGAGTGAACGTCTCTTTATTGAGCGAAAGGACTTGGAGGGACAGATTTCCACCTATTTTACTAGGTGAGAAAAATCTATTAATCTCTCTTCCCTCTGCAGGAGTGCTATAAATGCATCAAACTGTGAAGTTAAGTGTTTTTTATACCTTGTAATGACAAATTGTCCATGTTACAGGCCTTCTTTTAAAAGCAGGAACTATGTAAGGCACTTCTTCAGGAAATTGGCTTTGCCCTCATTAAGTTAATCTTTTGCCCCAGAACTTAGAGTATTCCACACGATCACAGTTGCTGAACCATGCTCTCACCATCAAGTCATTAATGAAGGCAACTAAGTAAGAGGTGCCGTTAAAATCATTACCTAATGAAATAATAGAACATTATTCTGACATCTCATCTCTTAGGCTGAACTCTGTCCTCATTTGGGGTTTCATTATCAAGGTAAGAATTCCAATAATAAATCCAGAGTTTAGCAAATTTGTTTCTGAACTTGAAGCCATATTGTCCTACTGCACGATGGGAACTGCTGTGATCTTCATGATTGAGGCAACAGCAGAAGTGTGGCAGTAAATAAAAATGTGAATAAATTCCTATGGTTATTATTCTAAAAGGCATGAAGTAGATGAATGCAAAATTGACCGAATTAGAAGTAGATAATCACCATTTACCTTGACTGTTGCTGAGCCACGGTATCGTATCCTAATCCACCATCTCTACAACAGCATCACCTGGGAATCACATCAGGCCAGGACCTGTGCTGCCATGTGCTTTTCCATCTCAATGCACCAAAAGTTTATTTTGAAAATAATTACAAACTAAGTGTTTCTATGTACAAAAATGACAAAGTCATAAATTTCTGACTTCGTATCTGATCAGAGACCATGACAGAGCGACTTTAAGTAGCTGGCGGAGCCCCTGTTTTGTGACTTTGCTTTCTGGTTTGTTTAATTTTATTTTGAGGATAAGAAAGACATATTTAACAGATAATACTCCATGTTATTTTTTAAGCAATGTGCACACGTGTTTGATGTGTTTATTTTCTTTTGCTTCAGCTTCAGTGACCAGCAAACACAAGTGCAAAGCTAAGCACACTTGTCTAGAGGCAGATATATTGTAACACTAGTAAATGGTTTGCCAAAGCCTCATCACCGTGAGGAAGTGGTAATGCCAATTTCCACCTAGAAGGTCTCTCTAAAATAGCATTTAATCCTAGCAGAAGGGAGCTTGATCTGCTGCAGGAGGGTGACATCTGTGTGTAGGGTGCAGCTGCACTAGCATTTTTGTTTGGCTCAGGAGAATGCTTTTGAAATGTCTCTCCCCGCTCTGCCACCATCCCATGCTTTGGGGTGTGTCATAGAGAGGTCTTGCAACACACCAGCTCCATTCCTGAAGGATGCACTCCAAAGAGACATCTGTGGCTCCTGTCAC
This sequence comes from Phaenicophaeus curvirostris, assembly GCF_032191515.1. NCBI lineage: Eukaryota > Metazoa > Chordata > Aves > Cuculiformes > Cuculidae > Phaenicophaeus > Phaenicophaeus curvirostris. The sequence continues at coordinate 28,699,721 of NC_091398.1, forward strand.
CCTTACTGGTTGTCCAGTGCCAACAGCATGAGGGGTCCAACTCCATAGGGCTGCAGCACAGCCGTCGTGTTATTTCACATGCTGAATTGAAAAAAGCCACCTCCTCATCATTGTAGTAGTAGTAATGATAATGATAATAATAATAATGTTTTACAACATCATGCAGTGTGGGCATGACCTGTCTAAGAGGGAAGGAGTCCTGATCATTGTGGACACAAGCCAGTCTGTGCCTCCGGGAGCTGGGAATCACTGTCTGACCACATTTTGTTTCACAGTAAGCACGTATATCCTGTAGTTTAGAAGGGGAAATACTGTCCTTGAAATTTGTAAAGTACAGGCTATCCATAAGGCTTTGCACCACAAAATGCTGAGAAGGTCCTGTATTGGCCACTGGTGATAAAGGTGACTTTTGTTCAGCGTGCCTGTGTAGATACTTTAAAATTAAAGGAGATAAAATAGTCAATATTTGACAAATAGACAAGAAACTAATGAGAGACTGACTGCGTTCTGGAATTAAAAGGAAAAAAGGACAGAGAAAGGTCAAAACTGAACTAAAGAATGACAGACAGTGGAATAAGTACAAACGAACCAATATATAACCCGTGATTTCTTATTTCTAACTATTGACTCAGTTTTATTCCTTAGTTCCCTATGTTTGTTTCTTCTGTGTTTTTGACCCTAGAAATATTGTGCTAATGTAGAAATCCACTTGTGTGCAAGAGCTTGCGTTTCTGAAGCTGGAATGTCTGTTTATTAGCCTAGACTGAAACTGGTTCAATGAATAAATAACAATAGTTTATCCTAAGGAAATTGAGTTGGAAATAATTATTCAACAGAGGAAAGTGCCAATATTTCACTGCAGTCTTTGCATGAAATATTATTTGCAGAGTATTATTCCAACATATATTGAGGTACTGAATAAGGAAAACATTTACCCATAATAAGCGTTTGATAGAAATATTGCTTAGATTTGCCATGAATAATTCAGTCTGCATTAGACACATGTGTGTGACTGCACATTATTCATATCTTTATAAATGCTATGGTAATTGCTACAGGTTAATGGGTACTTATATCCTTTTCTGTGTAGAACGCTATTAGGTCCAATTTCTCAGAGGAACTGAGCCACCCAGAAGTTTAAATATGATAATGAGTTGCAGATATTAAGTGTGTGTAAATCAGGCTGTGGCAACATTAGTCACAGAGAGGCTGATAGGGACTGGCACAGAGGGATAATGCAGCAGCTGGAACTTGGAGCATATTCTGTAGGGCTCTGTGAAGTTACCTGTGTATTAATTGCACCCTAAATATTCTTTTCTCCTCGGTACAAAAGACATAATTAGAATGTATACAATTAAGTGATTAAAAACTGATTAGAAACTGAAGGGGTTGCTGATGGAAATGCCAAAAGATGGATAAGACTGATTACTGGACGCTCCAATAGAAGGTGACAAACCCTTGTGAAAAACAGGACACAATAATCTAGAATGCTCACTGTGAAAAGATCTCCCTACCGTGTTTCTGCTTCTGGTTCCTTATAACTGGCTTTTAGGCAGGCAGTGGGAGTAAAGCGGTGTAAATAGCTGGGACTCTGGCACCCCCTTGTTGAGCTCTGGACAGGCGTTGGAAAAACCCATGCATCCAAGCCACAGAGATGTAGATGAGGTGTGTGTAAGAGTAAAGATAAAAATAACATATGAAACAGTAGTAACATTTTCTTTAGATATAGCTTTTTGCACAGATCCAAAACCTTGTCATTCTAAAGCAAACTGGAGTTATTTGGTACCACGAAATATTTGGTTTCTGAGAGGATTTAAACTTAAGCTGGTTGAATTTTTCACCCTTTGACTTCAAAGGGCTCTCTAGACTGTATCAACCCATATGTCTGGTTAGAAGTTCACATTTGTTGTAAAGCTGTTTTGATAATACAGCAGTAATGTTGCTATAACCAACTGATATTAATAACAGGTCGTTAACAAAGCATTGGGTCTATTTATATCACACATATCTCCATGCTTATCTCTATATATGGATTGTAATGGACCATTGTTCCTGTATAGCATACTAGCCAGTTACCCTAGATATGGATGTACATATGACTAGATTGTTCTAATAAAACATTATTTATTTTATCAGGAAGCCATGCCTAAGTCTGCTGAAGAAAAGCAGGGGATTTTAGTGCACGCCGCCAAGAGCACAAGAAGACGATGACAGCAAAGCCTTGAAGGTACAGAACATTAGCAGAAGCCTTACGCACAAATCTTAAGGACTAAATTGCTGATTGCAAGAGAAATGGAATCTTGAGAGCTGGGTAGAACCAGTTTTAGGTCCTAACTGGGACGTATGTTGAGTTGTGTAAGAGCCTATTGCAGCTGGCTGGCAGCACAGGTGGAGACATCTTTAGATGGGACACAAGATTGCAACAAATCTGACTGGTTGCACAGGAATATTATTTCAAAATTGGGTATGTGAGTTGATCACTCTGATAGCCTGTATTGATACATATGTAAATATTCTTTCATCATTGTATTTGCTCTCGTGCTATATTGCTCACATTTGGTTTGAGGCTTTGATTGTAATTTGGATGCAACATTCAGAAAGCTATAAATTTTGTTTTTCCTGGAAAAGAAACACCAACTCTAACTGCTGTGCTTCCTTAAAATAACCTTTGTTTTATACAAAGCTGGCAGACCTTCATCATCCCAGATGATGCCATTCCATACGTCCAATTCTAGCATAATCTGGAGTTGTACATCTGGAAAAGGCCTCAAGAAGCAGATATGTTTAGAGAGAAAATATGGGCTTACAGTCTGTACTGTCTTTGCAGGAATAAGATTATGGTCTTGTGACTGATCTTTAAGCTAAAGAAAACTGATTTCCCTTGTCTGCGTGCTATTATTTTGTGCTGACATAGGCTGGTAGAGCAATTAAATAAATAATATTTGCACAAAGCTGTATGAGAATCACGCAGGTTTTATAACATGGTCACACGTGAACAGCTTGATGATGTCAAATACATAAATGAAAGATGTTCCTGGTGCATAAAAAGATACTGCATGCTGCAAGTGACAAAGCTGAAATATTGACTTACAAATTAGCCTTACCATCTGGTAAGCTTGTTAAACAGCATCCCTCCAGAAGACAGTGGTAAACGTGAATGATCAGCCATGAATCCACTTAGTGGATATTCTGTAAGAATAGATTTTGAGCTGACATTTTTTTCTCTGCAGACAGATCTGAAAAACAGTATTTGTGAAATGATTGCTTAGCACAGACATTTGGTAGGGGTGTGGTGTAACAGACCCAGGCCCTCCTTTTCCTGACAAGGAGAATAAAAGACTCGACTAGGAAAGTTAAAGGGATTCTCACCCACCACATGCTGACAGATCACAGGCAGCTGACCTCCCTTGGGATCACACAGAATTCTGATGGCTAAGGCAAATCCACTTTCCTCCTCCTGCTCTGGGATAAGAAGTTTTGACCTGCAGAAACAGCGTAACTTCATTCTTAAGCTCAAATTCACACCTCACTGCTAGAGGCATTACTCTTTCATTTTTTGCAGACTTGACCTCTCCTCTCCCTCTCCTCTCCCTCTCCTCTCCCTCTCCTCTCCCTCTCCTCTCCCTCTCCTCTCCCTCTCCTCTCCCTCTCCTCTCCCTCTCCTCTCCCTCTCCTCTCCCTCTCCTCTCCCTCTCCTCTCCCTCTCCTCTCCCTCTCCTCTCCCTCTCCTCTCCCTCTCCTCTCCTCTCCTCTCCTCGAGCTACAGTGCTGTTTAAAAGGGAAGAAAATTGCCCTTAGACATTCGCTGAGAGATGCCTTCTCAGGTGGTTCTTCTGCTGTGTTATACCCAATGTTGTCTACGCAAGCACTCTGTGTTTTCAGGAAGCTGATGAACTCCACAGTATCAAATCTTAGTATCTCCCTTAAGGACCAAGAGACAGAGTCTTCTCCACTTTCCTATTTGTTTTATATTCTTGGTATGTGGCCTCTGACTGATGCATTCTGGATCCCCATGCTGCTTCCCTTCCCTCAGCACACTTCATTCTGGAAAGCCTTGCTAATAAGTACCTGGCTTCCTCTGAGGAGCAGGAGTGCCTTCCTTCCCCCTTCACTCTAGGAGAAAATAAGGTGCTGTTAGCAACTCCCAGGAATAGTTGCAGCTTCCACACTGAGATGAATGGATAGAGCGTCTCCAAACCAAGCTCTGGTTAGCTCACACTGTGGGTCTGTGCAGGTCTAAACCTCCAAAGTGAGGTTATATAGGCCAAGTCACAGTTCTGCATGCCATTTTACTGCTAATGCTTCAGTAAGTGAAGGTTTAAGTTAGTTCAGCTATAACAGCTGTAGGCTGCGTGATGTAAAAAAGCACAAATACATCCATTTTGCTGAATGTCTGTGTGGTTGTAATTCAAATACATATTTCCCATTAATATTTTCTCTTGAGAGGGTATTCATGCAGTAATTACCTGCTTTGATTTGTACTGCAAAGACTAACTTAATGCCATTTTTCAGCTTCAGAAAATATGTTTACGCATTATTCTAGCAGGATCTAACTCTCTGTTTCACTGAAGCAAACCCAAGCTGTTCAGGCTGTTAAAAACAAACAAGAAAAAAAAAACTCCACTCTGGCAGTTTCAGCAAAAATTTAACAGCATGAAATGATGCATTAGCCAAGACTTCATTACTTTTTACCAGATATAGCATGGTGCATTGTAAGTATTATTGCAATTGACCTTCAGTTGTCAAATGAATAGATTGGAGGCCCATTTGGCCAAACCTCTACACTTAGTTTGGCAGCCCAGACCACTGGACTTCCCTGAGACACGCAGCCCCTTGGCAGCGCTGCCGGTGTGTCAGAACTGAGAGCCCAGAGCTGGGCTGGCCCTTCCTGCTCCTGAGGAGGAGTCTGAAGTTAGAAATCAGAAGTGATGGGCTCTGACCATCTCTCTGCATAGAGCTTGATCCAGTATTAGTTGATTTGGGGCCAGAGGAGGCCCCACAGACCATTCAATCTGACCATCTGTCTAGAGAATTTCATCCACTGTGGCTGATAATTTGTCTTGTACAGCGCAGATTACTGCACATATATTGTATGTAATTAAGCACTGTATTAAAAGGAAAAAAAAACCCAAACCTTTTTATTTGAGGCTCAGCTTTTGCAGATCACTAATATGCAATGACAAAAAGCTGCAGGAAAACATTGTGAGCCTAGGGGTAGAAGCCAAGAAATGTAATTAATGATGCGCACAAGAAGCTATTGCACGTGTGGTGAAAGCGTGATCCTGGCACTGATTTTTCCATTACTGTATCAAACTCCACGTGTGAAGCATTAACAGTGCTTCAGCAGGTGCACATGAAAGTCTGTTACTTGCTACACCTGCCTCAGTGCTTGCCCTCTAAGAGCCCCTAAACCTGCCCCTGTGCTCCCTGCTGGGTATTTCAGCAGTGTGAGAAATGATTGCTCTTGACACCTGAGAAGCAGGCTGAGAGAGGGGAGATGGCAGCGCATCCTGTCTACAGGATTGCACCTGCCACAATGTCCTGGATGATGCTGGGAGTCAAGTCAGGCTTTTGTGAAGTGAGCAGAAATTAATGGAGTGGTTTATCCTCCAAGAACAGGAGCTGCCAGTGCCTGTGTGCCAACGTGCACCAGTGCTGCCAGCACCTGGGGAACCATCTCCTTCGCTCAGAGCTGGGTAAAGCACTCTGACTAGTCCTCCTCTTACTAAGTCACTGATCCAAGGCATCCATGAAAAAGAACCTTTCTGTTTTGAAACTTCCCACAGTTCCCAACTCTATGTGTGGACGGATTCCAAATCCCTAAAATATAACTGTTGTGTTATCCACTTGATACACCTGATGGCAAATTTGATTTCAAATGCAGCTGGGAAAGTTGTTGCTCCACATGGTGTAGCCATCCTGCACAAAGCCTTACTTCCCTTTCTGCACCACCTCCAGAGATTCTTCCCCTAACATGCCGATGAGGTGCCTTACTAACATCCTCATGGCCACGAGAAAGGACAGCAAAATAAGTGAGAAATGACATGTAGGAAAGTTGGAAATTTTGCAAAGGATCAACATACAACAAGAGCTGGGGAGGTTGTGTCAGTCGCAGTGTTTGGAGAGGGTGGTAAGAGGAGGTGGGGGCTGCATCAGGATCGATGCAGTGTTTGATGAATCCAGAAATAATAATCTTGTACCCCTACATCTGCTGAGTCTGGAAAAACTGATCTGAGTTCAAGAGGTTACAGGCAAGAAAGCAAGAAGATAGTAAGCAAAAGACAGAGTGGAAGAGAAGGGGAAGAGTGGGAGAAGGGGAAGAGTGGGAGAGAAGGAAGGAAGATTGCAGGACTGAGAGGGAATAATGAGGTGAATTTTTGCAAAAGCACTGCAGTGTTTCTCTAATATGCTATAATGAACAGTGAAAACCTGCTGAGATTCTATATCATAGGGCCAGGCTTTATGTGAACTTAAATTTTCCCTGTGCTTGTTACCTGAAAGTGATATCACTTATCCAGACTTTCTTGGGATTAGTTTTATTATAAAATGACAGTCAGACTACCAGCAATTGCGATGTGAAGGTAAGTAACACTCTTCTTCAGTACCAGCAGTGCATCATTCTGCCTGATTTGGGGCAGCACAATTAATCACATGCAAGAATGTTCTGCAAAAATAGTGGCTAATTTCATAGGTATAAAAAATGTGCTAAAGGAATTGCCTACCACCCGTCCTCCCCCACACCCCCGGTTATTTCATTGCCTTCAGTAACTCAAATTGCTATTGTTTTTAAGCAAATTTTCTGATATTGCAGACTGCAAGCTTTTCTGGTTTTGTTGTTGTTTCTTGGATGATTAACTGTAGCAAAGATCTCCACATAAAATTTGGGTTTCCTCCTTAAAAACAGCAAGAACAAGCTTCAGCCCAGGGACATGGGAAAACTAAATGTCTCCTCCTTGATTTTCCTCAGCAAGCAAAATTTCTCCACCCACAAATGTTCTGACACTGTCCAAACAAAGAAGCTGGCAGTAGAGGAAAGGGAACATGGGAATATTTTTGCTTTGTTTCCTAGTATATGCAGATGAAGAGTAATATTTATCAGCACCCTCAAGCTTATTTTATCTTTTACAGTACTCCATCAAACTCGTATTCCTCCCCCCTTCCTGTCTTGACAATAATGTGCCACAAAACTAATTCTGTAAGTCACCCTGTCAACTGAGCTCCATTCCTGCTCCAGTCAGGAAGCATTGTGTGCCTCTGGCTCCGTGGGGTTCTCCAGTCTGGTCCTGCTTTGAGTTACCTGTGGCTTTCCTGAGGCACCTGGCAAGCAGGGGGCTCTGCGCTGTTTGCCATCTCTCACAGCGATGGCCTCTCTCTGGGCTGTTTGCTTGCCATGAATCACGTCTCACAGGGGAGACCTAGAAGCAGTTCTTGTACTTGCAAGTGGTGCTGCTCCGCCGGCATCCAGAAGACTGAAGTCCTCTGCCTGACCACCAATGACCTGCACTTTGAGAAGCAGACATGCAAACCACCTGCTGCTCTGCCACATTTGCTCTGCCCCGTGGTCTGCATCCCCAGGACACCTCCAGCCTTGCCAGGAGGTATTCTCATCCTTACAGTTACTTGTCAGCCTGACTTCTCTGCTGGAAGGCTGGCAGCAAAATTAGAAATTAATTTCAGGTCTAGCGGTGGTTTTATGTGATGTGGCTGCTCATCTGCTGGGAACACAATTCAATCCCAAGATAAAGTTGCTGGGCGCTGAAAAGACTATACAGAATAACAGTTTTCAATCAATACTGACCTGAGGTAAAGACAAACCCCTCTGCGAGAGACAAGAAGCTTTGCAGAGCTCCTATTTCAATTCCCATTAGCATCCCAAATTTCTACCAACCTCAGATCTCTTCTTTCTGAGGATCGTGATGAAGCAGATTCCATTTTATTTAGGTCATGACTTCTTGTTTGATTTTTCAAAGAATTATGACCTACTTAGTGGCAGGGCTTTCTGTTTGTTTTTAGCTCTTTGGATGGAGAAAATGATAAGTAAACTTAAGTACCAGAGGACAAGTGTTTATCTTTAATATTAGCCTCTCAATGTAAACAACTATAAAATACTTAGGGTTCTTCCTTGTAAATCTAACAGCTACTAGTTCTAACTCTGCTGCATTTTCTTCTGATGTTGATGAAGTCGCCTTTACTTCATGCCGAAGCATTACATGAAATTCTGCCCACATGAAATCTCTGGCTGAAACATAGCAAAGAGTCCACGTCTTAGAATGTTTGCTAAACTGATCTAAGATCAGTTATCAGATCTACTAGAATAAAGAAATTACAAAAGGAGATTCCCCCTTCTGTTGTCTTAATCCATCTTTCTCTATATTAATCTGAAGATGAGTCTGTGAATGGTCAATAAGGAGGCCAGGACTCAATGACAGTTTGCTGAGCATCTGGCCTTGATCCTCAGCTGAAGTAGATCACCTATATTTTGAAGCTCATCACACCAGCAGCAGATTGGGTTCCTGAACAGTAAATATTTACTCCTACAAGGCTCTATTCAATTTTAACAAAGCACATTTCTCTATTGCAGGTGTTGTCCCAGGTTAAGTCCAGATAAGCAAATTAAAGCATGTTACGGCAAAACAGAGAAATATAGCAGTGTTTTGAAGTTATGTTTTGATTTTTGCTGGAAGTGTGTCACTGGTGCTGTACCTTAACCAGGTCATATTGAAGTTTCCCCAAAATTATGTGCCCCCTTCCTAAAACAATAAAAGTGCTAGCAGTCGGATTGAAGCACATAGTGCATTTCTGAATAGTGTGACAAATGGCAAGTTGTATATAATAAGCAGACTCTAGGAATGTGGGGTAACCAAAAATTCAATAAGAATTCAATAAGCCCTGAAGATCTTACTTTGCTAAAACAGTCTCTGACCTTTACTATTCTTTGTCCAAGACAGGCTGTAATGCATTTATCCAATAACCTTGTCGCACAAGGAAAGGCTCTGCAGAAGTGCTTGATTAGACCCACCTTTGCTGAAAGGTAAGAGGATCTCAAGTTGTTTACTGGAAGTTATTGCACAATTTGCAACACAAGTTAAAAAACAGGCTGGCAAGGCTCTGTGGGAGCCCTACTGGATAGCAGTTCTCCAGCTGCCTGGGTCAAAGGCTTGCATAACATGAGGAAAAATAATGTTTATCTGTGATATTATTTGAAGCGTAAACTTTATTAAAAATACTATCTACCATAATTTTTTTTCCAGTTATGTATGCACCTTTGGATTTCTAAGAAAAAAAGGACTACCTTGTAGTACTTACATATATTGTTCAGTTAATTTTAGACTTTGTTGCGTTGTCTTGGTAGACCATTTCATACAATCAGGTAAGTGCCTGATACAATTGCACATAAGTAATAAAGGCAGGATGCACAGCTTTATCCCTCTTCCATGTTCCAGGTAGGAAGCTCTGATGAAATCACTGCAGTTACTCCAATGCGAGATACATTAATCTTATCTTCACACCACATAGATACATAAGCAGAATGATGCTGTCACTGTTTTGTTTTAAACACACTATTCTACACTGAGTCTTCAAATTTATGTTATTTGACTCAATAAATGTTTGATGGTCTCAGTGTAGCATCTAGTGGAGAAAGGGTAAATAACAGAAAAAAACGCAAAGCAGAAATGTGCCATTAACCCTTGTACACGGCAGGGATGAAAATGCAAACTGTTGAGGAATGAGAATACTCATTTCCCCAGATCATTCAGCAAAACACTTCAAGGGTTACTCCAAAGCGGCTCAGTTAACTGAGTACAATGAGGTGCTTGTAATCCTGGCAGAGCAGGATGGTATCACTGGCTTGAATTCAGCTCAAGCAAGGCTCTGTGTCTGAGGTACACAACTGCTCTAAAGGCAAATTGTCCTTAGAAACTTCCCTACTTAGTTTAAATTTGCTCTTGCTCTGGCAGTAGTGTTTCTGCCCTGGCTTACAGTCAGGTGTTTCTTCCGTTCTTGCTAATGCTGTTTCCAGAATAACTACAGAGCCAGAGCTCCTGTTCCCCAAATTTTGTCCTGGCTTACCCCTGCACAACTCAAATGATGTGGGTGTTACTGCAGTGGCTGGTTGCTCTGAAAACACCGCAGACAGATCTGGCTCAGGGTGGACTTGGCTTAGGACTAGCCCTGGACCTGTGGTGCAGCCAGACCTCGTGGGGCTCGGGGAAGCTGTGAGTGCACAAGCGAAGCAGGAATCATTCCTGCTGCCTTTCTGCAGATTTGATCTGGGATTTGAGGGCTTAGCTTTTGAGATATATAAAATCTCAGCAGGTCCTGAAGAAATGGGGTCCTCTGTCTAATTCTTCGACAACAGAAAAAAAGCTTAGAGTTAACATTTTTAGCACTCCCCCTGCCCCCCAAATGTCATTATTATATCCTGTTTATAAACAAATTAAAGTAGACTATCCATGGCAAAAGAGAAGAAAGCTTTATTTTCAATAACCATTAACTTAATAAAGTAAAGAATAGAGGGCTTCTTTTCTTATTGTTTTCAAACCTCAAACTTTACTGGGACTCTCTCATGTGTATGATGTGTCTTATGGGGAGGTGAACAAAGAAGCACAAATTTGTACACCAGAATCTGCCTCCAGGCACAGTTCACAGTGGGGAGACCTCCAGAAGCACCACTGTTAGAGGAGTGATACAGCTATGAAATTAATGACGGGGTTGCACAGCCGGTTCCTCATGATAAGGCATGGAAATGTGCTGCCTTGGGGAGGAATACAAAGTAGAAGGTAAGTATGTCCCTCATTAAGAGTACCTCTAGAGAACACTGTGATTAATCCAAAATAATTTGAGATACAATTTCTTTGCAATTCATGAGGACACTGCGTGTTACTACTGATTCGTACTTGCAAGCAATTACAGAAGCATCTGCATTAGCCTGGTGGTGCTAACCAGTCTGTAACAGGAAACTCAGGGGTCACCCATTCTGTGTTTATCCTTGCTAAATCTTCTAAGCAAGATAGAGGACTGCTCAGATCTGTTTAGTCCTTTATCCCTGTTAGCGAGTTGGAAGGTGAAAAATGGAGGGATTCTTATTTTCCTCTCTAGGTGCAAAAGTACAGGTGATAGTGCTGCCTGCGAGGAGCGAGGCTACTGAGGTCATCTCCTGAAGTGCCTTCCAGCTCTATCCTAACCTCAGACCAACCCCTACTTGATGTTTTCCTGTTCCTCTGAACTGCTGGGGGTCCCATCCAGTGATTCCAGAACAAAAGCCCACCAGAATCAGGATAACTTTCTCAGAACTTAAGAAAAGGCAGCAGACATCACCGGAAAAACACACCACAGCAGTCCGGTAAGTAAAGTCCAGTAAGTAAATGATCTCCAGATACAGCCTGGAGACAAAGAGAGTGAGCTCCAGATTTTACTTTTTTAAGTGGAGAGGAATGACTTTATGCATGCTTTCCACTGTCCTAGAGGTGACTCAAGGGTATCAGTAGCAACACTACTGATAAAGCCATGCATTCAAAAGAGTTTGTTTCCAAGACTGTGAAATACAAAGTATAGTTGCATTTTAATTTGCCTTCATTTTTTAACTGCTTTTTTGACTTTCCTATTTCTGGGTTCCCACAACTATTATGACTAGAAACATTGTCATTATCATTCTTATCATCAGTACTACAGCTGCTTATAACAGTAGCACATGAAAGCTAAGATTCTTAGATAATAAGCAGATTCCATGAGCCATGGGCAACATTACAGACCTGCTATAGATCAGATAAAAGCCAAATCAAGTCTGCAGCTAATTGGTAGCTTTGGTGATGGTGTCACCACAGAAATGAAGCACTGAGCCATCTTGTCCTCCATGTGTGGTCCTTTTGAGGTTGAATAAAATAGGTACAGGTAGAATAACGGTGTAAATGCAACAAAATGCTTTATTATTTTCATTGCAGGCTGCAGTCCCTAGGGCTGACGCTTCACCCTTTATTAGCTTCTCTATTCTGTCTCTGCTAACCCAGCAGCTAATATCATGTCTGTGAAAGCATCTCTTCAGGGCTCTATCCAACAGTCTATCTAGCTCTAGATAGCAGCAGTCCAACAGTTCACAAACTTCTACTGGCTCTCTAGTCCTCTTGTCTTTGCTGGTTGTTTCAGAGGATGTCAGATGCTACACTCCATCTACAATATTATTAGGGTACAGATATTCTTAAATAAAAAAGAACATGTACAACCCTTTTGCAGTCTTGACCTGAAAACAATTTTTCCTCCCCATTAGAAAATGCAGTGAGCTGAATCTTGTGTAAATGGTGCTTCTTTTCATTTTAATAATCTGGCTAATTTCTTTACAATCAGTCCAACCCTTCTAATAATTTTTGTTATTTATAACATGAACTTTGGAACTACTTTAGGAAGCCAGAAAGTGGATGTTCTATGAACCAAGAATTCAGAACGAGTTGTACAGTTCCTGGAAGAACTTAACCGGTCAAAAATCTCTCTTGACAATTTTAATTACTTTGCAGGGTGGCCAGAACGTGGGTGTACCAGGAAGTAGTTTGCACATATGTTTTGTTTAGCTGAGTTGCTGCTGTGCAATCTTTTGTATTTTTCTTAGGAAAGGTCAAATTTGGCAGTTTTCTGTACTGCACACTCAAACAGATGGTTAATGCAAGGTAAAAGCAAACCACAACAGCCAATAAACACACTTTTACTTTTCTCTGTAGAGACACTTGTAAAGAACATTTACTTTTGAAACACATCACGTTATACTGCAATGAAGAAAGATGTTTTTAGGACTGGGGCTGCATTTCTGGCAATAGCTTACCAGAGCGAGAAAAGCTTTTCACTGGTGCTCGCTGTTGGCAGACAATGCCAACCTCAAAACCTCAACTCTGAAACCGAAGAGCAGTGAGAGGTGACATACAGTCTCCTCTGTTGCAGATGAATGAGTCTGTGCAGACTTTTGCAAAGAAGCTCTGAAAGGCCAAAGTAACCAAACACTATGGTATTTTTTTAAATCCCCAGCAACAAAATGGGAAGGGATGACAGAGCAGCCATTTTCTCCTCCCTTGTTTTATATGTATCTGTGTTTTTCAGAAGGTTTTCTGATATTTTACTTGAAATGGACCTGATATGTAAAAACTGCCCATCTGAAAGCCTGAGCTCATTCCAGTGCTTGCCTTGCAGGTCAAGGAAACAAAACCAACAAAAGCAGCTTCTTTACAGAGGGAGAATGTGTATTGCTTATCTACACACGCTGCGCCAATTTAAGAGAATAAAATGCAGTGGCCTTTGCTCAGAAGTGTAAACAGCATTGAGTATATAATGCAACAAATGTGTGCACATATGGTGTCCTTATTACAATCACTGTTATCAGACTTTAAGCTTTGAAAGAAAACTCTCTGCCTTCTGAAAGTTACCTAGAATTCTGCCAGATACAGGTCAGTGTAAAGGTACATTTCTCTATATAGATGTTTACAGAAGGGGGAAAAAAACCAACCAACCAAACAAAAAACCAGCCTGTGGACCTAGAATCTGCCTATCTGAACTGCTCGTTAAATTTCAAAATATTCACTGGATTTTAAATTTTTTGTTCTTTTCGCTACAGAATAAAATCAATAGCAGAACTGAGCAAGTTCCTTACAACTTGAGTCCACTGGTATTTTCTTGCTTTATGAATGGTTCCTTTTCTCCTCTCAAATACTCCAGAAATTTTCTGACAAGTTGCAAAGCCAGGTAGCTTTGGTGGCAGTTCTTGGCTGGATTCCTTAGTGGTGGGCCAAGAAAAGACAAAAACTACTTTAAAGCATGCAATATAGTTCAAACCAAAGTTACAGGCTTGCTGCAGAAATTACTGGGTGAGGTTCTTTGGGCTGAGTCAAAGTGGAGAACTAACTACATGGTCATTTTTGGCTTTATATCTATTCATGTGCCTTGCCTAAAATAAGACCTCTATGGATCTCATCCCAAAACTTCCATCAAACCCCTTTAAGGTTCTAAAAATGTTGATTCAGTGTTTCTTTCATTAAAACGTTTTATCAGGATTTCTCTTATTTGTTACCCACAGGATATAATAGGAAACAAAAACTCCAAGACAGAAGTCTTTCTGCTCCAGCTGTACTATAAGAGAGGCTGAACTGAGTCACACCAAAAGTTCACAGAACCTGGCACCCTGCAGTTGCCTGTAGTAGAAATAGAAGGACAGGGCAGTTACAGCTTCATCTCTTCTCCTATTTGCCATCTCAGTTTCTGGCAAACCATGGACAGAATTGGAGGTGTTGTCCATCTCTCTGCAAGCACCCTTTTCTTCCATCAATTTGTCTAGTTACTCCTTGCAGCCCTTAGCATTTTTGGCATCTAAGTTCTCATGACAGTAATTACCCAAATTAAGCAAGTGTTGATTAAATAGAGCTTCCTTCTGTTTGTTTTACACCTCTGTCTGAAAACAATTGTTAGATTCATACTAGTTCTCATAAGAAATGAGTAATTGCTCCCTGCTTTCCCATGTCAGAAGTGATTTTTGATACCTAAGTTATGTCTCCCATTTGTTGTCTATTTTCCAGGTAGTCCCAGAGTACTTGTTCTGTCTTTCTTAGAAGGCATTACACCTCTCTGACCAACCCGGTCACTCCTTTTCCTGTCTTTTCACGTTATTCTGATGCTTAAGGTGCTACCACATGTTGGGGTGCTATAAGCAGAGTTTTGTGGAAGGAACATAATTCCTGAGGATTTATATGGTAGCATTATGTTTTATGTTTGCACTTTCATTCTTTTCTTTCCTTATCAGTCCTAACTGCCTCTCTGAACACTGAGATAACAATTTCAGAAAACTGTTCCTAGTGACTCAGAATATCTTTGCTGACTGATATGAACTAATTTAGAGCCTACCATGTTACACAGGTAGAGAGGTTTTTTGTTTTCCTCTCATGGACATCTGTGTTCACTGCATTTTAACTGCTATTTTATCATCTACTCAGTCTTTACTGTGAATTTTCTTGGGTTTGGTTTTCTTAATAATTGTGAATCACCAGAAAACATCATCATCTCACTGTTCAATACTGCTTCACTTGCCACTTGTGAATATGTTTTAAAGCATAGGTCCCTTTGGAATCTCACTGGTTACTCCCTTCTCTGATCATTTACACATCCATCCTCCTTTCAAAGCAGTTACTAATCACCAAAGGAACTCCTGTCTTGGGCTTTGTAAAAATGTCTTGGGAAATCTGTGTATACGATTGCTTAATCTAGGCTGCATGTTAAATGCTCTTTATGTTGTGTCTACAGCCCCCTTATTTATTGTTCAGGCTGATACTCAGAAAATACCCAGAACATGTTCTGTCTTCCTCTGTCCCATACATTTAGATTTCCTTTCTGTGGAAATTAAACTGAGAGTAAAGGCAAGCTGGGAAGAGAAAGAGAGGAGGCAGGAGACAGCAGAAAATGGTACATACTTGATCTTATTCCAGCAGGGAGTTGGATTATGGCTGAGAAGGACTCCAGTGTCCCAGTGTTTATACAGAGTCTATATAAGCCAGCTCTTCTTTATCAATGTTTGCTGACATTGCTGACATTTATAAAGCACTACCAGATTTGCAGTTTCCATCTCTTCCCATTATATGGTGATGAGCCATGTGTTAGACTGACTGGTCTGTTTCTACATTTTCCCTGAAGCCTTTTCTAAAAATCAGAATGTCATATGCTGCTTTCCTTTCCTCCAGAGTGGAATTTACTCCAAATCATAAATTACAAAGCATGGTTAGTAGTTTGGTGATTTCAGATCCAAGTTCCTTTATAATCCTCAGGTGAGAAACACAACAACATCCTGGCAGGCAGGTGCCATACAATTTTACTGGCTAGCTCCAAAAACATACATACAAAGTTTTGTGGATTTTTTTTTTCCAGACTGTGCCCCTCAAAAAGGTTTTGTTGTGGCAATCGCCTCAAAATCCACCATAAGGAACAGTAGTATTCCAACAACTAGTGTTTTGGAGCCCTATTGCACCAGGCAGAGCACAATCATAAAGAGAAAGTTAGTCCCTGCCCCAAACAGTGGAATGCTTCTGTCATGTAGATAGCCTAGGACACTGCTGAACAAGCATGCTCGGCATTTATGCCAAGGCTACATTTTAACAGTGATCCCAAAGCAAGCACAAACTTGCCTTCTCTTCACACTGATCAGCAACACGCTCCACACAGGATTTGGCCAACTTCACTTTGAGGTTGTGCCTGTGTCCCTGCAATTTCCGTGAGCAAACAGTGTATGTCTAATGCTGAATCAGAACCCTACTTTATAGAAAATGTATCTGCTATTAAACATACAGTGTGCTTGATCTCAGCGTTAAGATTAAGTGCCTTGTCACCTGCCCTTTTCCCAGCTAAACTCCACCTGTGGTGAGAGTCATTCTTCTTTAAGTGCTTTAATGCAGTGTTTAAGTACGTCATCTTGGCAACAAAGCAGTTTGCATTGTATTGCAGTGAGAGGTTTAAAATCCCATTCACATTTTTAATATATATTTATCTCACAAAAATTATCACAGCTTGGTTGGAGGGTCTTGCATGAGTAATAAGGTTGTTGGCACAAATACCACAGATCTATTAAGTAAAGGAGAAGCTTTTGTTTGTTCCTGCATTTATAATAGAGCTGTGAAGTTTAACTTGTACAAAGTGGTTTAAGATACTGACGTTTTACTAGCAGGACATCACTAGTCATGGGCTAACACATCCTCCCAAAAATGCATCAGTGGCAGTGCAGATAAATCCCCATGTGCCAGTTTGAAAACTAAGCTCTTGCTGTGTGAAGCATCTATGCGAAAGGCAGCTTTCATTGCTAATATGTGCAGGCAGACTGTACCCGAAAACTTGCTCTTTTATATAAGTGCCTCTACTGAAAGAGAAGGGAGCTGAACGCACCTTTTACATATGAAAGAATGCGTTCTCTTTCGAGTAAATAATGACAGAGTCACGTTTCAGTTTGCTTGCTCTCTTTCATTCATCATTCTGGGAAGTGATCACTCAGGGTATATAACACACAACTCAGAAATCAGAGTTCTGCAAAGTAGTTCTCTGCTGAACTCCACATTGTAAGGTCTGAGTAAAGTCTGTACACAAAAATCCTGCAGTGCAGTTTTGCTCCATTGATATTGTAAGAGCTTGAGCTGGAGAACTTTGTCTCAGTATCTGTTTTTAAAACATTTAGCACTTCCACTGCAGGACTGACCTGAAGTACTTTGCGCAGTGTGGGAATCTTCCACTGCCTTTATTTATTTTGACTTTGAGTCAAACCTTCTGTAAACAATGAATTATAGAAATAATAATGTATTGCAAGGAAATAAATTTGGAGCGTCCAACCTTTAATATCTGTACGTGTCACCATTTTTGTTTTAGATTAGCAGAACATATCTTTTCGTAACAGCTGAAGGTTACAATTGCCAAATAAATGTTGTGTAGTTCTCCAGTCACACGGCGTGTTTTGGATTGCTTCTCTATTACACACTTTGTATAAAGTAATGTATTAATTATCGTTACTCTCAATTTGAACATAACTGTATGTTTGACATAAACCAAGCACAAGCATGGCAGATTATATGAAAATGCAGACTTTGCTTCTGTGTAGATCGATTAAAACATCTATGGAATTTGTGAATAAATTTGTCATTTTTTTTGGAAAGAGAATTATCAGGAAACCAAGACAACTCTGCAGCTAGGGATCCCTTCAATGCACAGAAGAACGTATCTTGTCCACTACTGAAGAGGCTGGCAGTGGTTCAGAAATGCAGAACGCAGTTATTGCATGTCCCTAGATGAACGACAATCAGTTTGTCAATATAACTATGGAGATGTTTGAGAAGAGCGGAAGTAACGTGGACACACTGAAGAATGGCATTACTGATGCTGTGTGCGCTGTTTAGGGGCTTTATGAAATCACCAGCCTAAAAATTGTTCAATCCACAAGAAATGTTCACATTTCAAACTTTGTCATCTTACTTATAGACTTTCATGAATAAAGTTTAAATAACAGTATTTTATGAGTGTTTTCTAGACATAATCATTAAAAAGTCTGTTATTTAAAATTGCTCCATAGATCGTGCATTATCTAAAATTCCTGCTTGACTGCCTTCCCCAAATTCAGTCTTCCAGCCATTGTTTCAACTTAGTCCTGAAAGAAGAGGAGACAACTGGAGAATCCTGTGCCACCTATTACTCACTCAGGAAAAAGAAAGGGAGTCGAAAAGAGTTTGGATTATTTACCCTAGTAAAATGAAGGGGGCATGACTGCTTTCTAAAAAAATAATTGGGGGCAAACACTAGTAAGAGGGAAGGGCTTTTTGAGCAAAAGAACAAAACTGGCACAACAGTTTAGGCTGGAAATGTACAGAAGGTTTCCAAACATCAAACGAATGAGATTTTTAAAAGCTTCTTGATTAGAAGAGTGCATGCAAACTCCCTTAGTATTATTCTGCATCTTGCTATGGTTAGGAATTTGTGAAGTCCAAGAACTCATGCCCAATCATATATTCTGTATCTGTTACTTGGTAACGAGCTTGTAGTCAGACATTGTAAATGGACATTAAAGACATTTTTAATACAAACCTTTTATGTATAATATGTATAATATAAATGTATATATATGTATAATATGTATAATATAAATATATGAAAGCACTAAGTTGTGTTGGCTTGCGAAGCCAACCTTCACAGAATCACAGAATCACAGAATAACCAGGTTGGAAGAGACCCACCGGATCACCGAGTCCAACCGTTCCTACCAAACACTAAACCATATCCCTCAGCACCTCGTCCACCCGTGCCTTAAACGCCTCCAGGGAAGGTGACTCAACCACCTCCCTGGGCAGCCTGTTCCAGTGCCCAATGACCCAACCTTCCCACAGGCTGTGTGCAAAACTCTTTTACATGGCCATGAGGCACAATGCGCCTCTTACCTTGGAGAACTCAGGCAAGGACCTTCAGGCAGAAATGTATAGATCCTTACAGCAAGACAAGGGTTGGGGACATAGCAGGATGAGAGAGGATGGCCTCAAGCTGCACCAGGAGATGTTCAGATTGGACCTCAGGAGAAATTTCTTGACCGAAAGGGTTCTCAGGCACTGGCGGAGGCTGCCCAGGGTGGCGTTTGAGTCACCATCCCTGAAGATGTTTGAAAGACGGGTGGATGAAGTGCTCAGGGATATGATTTAGTAGTGGGCAGGTACAGTTGGACTTGATCTCGAAGGTCTTTTCCAACCTAGCAATTCTATGAATGTATTTCCCACTTACATGCATATGTGCAATTTTTTCCCAGAAATCTTATGCATATTCTGTTACTTTCCAAGGACTTATTTTATTGTTATTATGAACGTCACAACAGTCAAATCTCTTGCTGCTTTGGAGCCAGCTCTGCCTGGCCTTGCAATTTGAGATGGGGAAAGGCTGCAGGTGATTCCAGAGGAGACATCTGTTTGGCACAGATCATACTGAACACAAAATCTAACAGTGCCTGGAAAAAAACACTATTTGAAAACAAATGCTATGAGAGGGACATTCTATCTAACCTTCAAAACCCACAAGTACTTAGATGAAACTTCAGCTTAAAAAATATTCCAATTTTCCAACAGTAAGTACTGCGTATATCACAACGGTCAAATCTCTTGCTGATTTGGAGCTTTGGAGCCAGCTCTGTGCCTCATGTTGTCTTTGCGATAAAGACTGCAAAGAGAGGGGATTACAGAGGAAGGCACAGATCACCCTTAAAACTTATAAACTCCAAAGAACGAATGGTATCCGGGAAAACAGTGTTTGAAAGAACACATGCCATCATACAGACATTCTGTCTCAACTCTCCCAAAACAGAGCGACTTGGCTGAAGCAGCAGCCCAGCTCCAGCCCACAGCCGCCCCCTCACTGGGGCCGCCCCCCGCCCCGCCCCCTCCATCTTAAGGGCGAGCAGCGCGGCCAATCGCAGCGGGCGGGAACCGCCCACTTCCCTTTCCAAATCTCGCGAGGTTTGCGGCGCCCGCCCCCGCGCGACTGCGCAGCCGCCATGTTGGTTGCTATGCTGCCCGCATGAGGGCGGCCGCGAGGGGCGGAGGAAGAGGAGGCGGCCGCCGCCGCCGTCGTCCCTCCCACTTTCACCCCCTCGCTCACCGGCGGGGGAGGGCGCCTCTGCAGAGCCCCCGCCATTTCTCCCCTCCCCGCTGCCGCGCGCGAGGCGGCGCCGTGCCCCGTGAGGGGAGCCCCGGTCGCCGTGAGGAGAGGCCGGAGGGAGGGGGATCCGCCGCCTTTCTCTCTCCACGCCCCCACCCCGCCCCGCGTTCCCTACCCCCGCCTCTGCCCGCAGTACGATGCGGCCCTCGCCGCCGCGGCGGGGCGCGGGGCGGCTGCTGTCGCTGCTCCCGGGGCCGCGCTCGCTGCGGGGGAACTGAAGGCGGCGAGAGGCGCGCGCGCGCGCCCGCCCGCTCCGGCGCGGGGGCTGCGCGCGTGCCCGGGCGCCCGCGGGGCGCGCGCGCGGGAAAAGGAGCAGCGGGGAAGGGGATAGAAGGGGGGGGCGCGCGCGCGCGCGGAGGGGGTGGCGGGGCGGCAGCGGCGAGAGCAGCCCCCGCGCCTTCGCTTTTCCCCCCGCCGTCCCCGCTCCGGCTGGAAGGACGTGGCTGATCTATGACGGTAAGAGCTGGGGGGCGACCGGGGCCGCGCGACGCGTTCCTGCTGTGGTTTTCGCACACGCGCACCCGGCTGCGGCGGCCGGGGCGCCGCTCGCGACCCCTCAGCCCCGCTGTTCCCCCAGCCCCGCGTCCTCCTTCCTCCCCTTCCACCCCCCCATTTTCCCCCGTCTCTGCTAGACCCCCTTTATACTCATCCCCCTCCCTTTCTGCCCTCCTCTCCCAGACCCCTTTCTGCCCTCCTCTCCCAGACCCCTTTCTGCCCTCCTCTCCCAGACCCCTTTCTGCCCTCCTCTCCCAGACCCCTTTCTGCCCTCCTCTCCCAGACCCCTTTCTGCCCTCCCTTCTCCCCCCTTCAGCCCTTCTGCCCTCCCTTCTCCCCCCTTCAGCCCTTCTGCCCTCCCTTCTCCCCCCTTCAGCCCTTCTGCCCTCCCTTCTCCCCCCTTCAGCCCTTCTGCCCTCCCTCTCCCCCCCTTCAGCCCTTCTGCCCTCCCTCTCCCCCCCTTCAGCCCTTCTGCCCTCCCTCTCCCCCCCTTCAGCCCTTCTGCCCTCCCTCTCCCCCCCTTCAGCCCTTCTGCCCTCCCTCTCCCCCCCCTTCAGCCTTTCTGCCCTCCCTCTCCCCCCCTTCAGCCTTTCTGCCCTCCCTCTCCCCCCCTTCAGCCTTTCTGCCCTCCCTCCCCCCCCCACTTCAGCCTTTCTGCCTCCCCCCCAGCCCCCCTCTATCCCCAGCCTGGTTCAGCGGTCGCGGCTGGGGGGCAGCGGCTCTGCCGAGAGCCCTTTTGGTTGAGGGGGCAAAGGGGGGGGGGTTTCCCCTTTTTTCCCCCCCACCGAGAAGAAAGGCGATCCAGCTCCGCTCTGCAGAAGGGGGCGAGGAGGGGGTTGGTGCCTGCGGGGGAGTAGGCGGCTTGGGGTCTGCGAAATGTGGTGAATCCAGCCGAAAGCCAGAAACTGATTTTTTTTTTTCCCCATATTTAATATGAAAGTTTGCGTTTCTGTGCTTTCTAGGCACATGCGCCTGTTGCCCTGGTTATGGGCGAGGTAAATGGGTTTGAGTGCGGTCTTTTCATCGTACATTTTTAGTATCTCCCTAAAGCAGAAGGCTTGTATAATCTCTTCTGTCTATATGCGACAGAAGCTTTAGGTGTACCCGGTGATGGGTTAACTCGTGTTATACTGTTACAGCACCAGCTGGAAAAGGAATAATGTCTTTTTTGCTTTCAAAAATATCCAAGAGCTAGTTGCTAAAACTAGGTAGCTGCCAGCGTAGGTGAAATGTTCCCAGCAGTTGCCTGTTCAAAGAATACATGTCGTTCAGATCTAAAATATGCGCGCATACAGTTATTCTACTGTATTAAAATATGTGTGAGTGAACTTTGTGATGCTACTTATGCCCTTCCACGACTTTAGATTGGCCAAGCGGTTATAATTTTTTTTCCACTGTGAGACAGAAAATATTTGTGATTTGTGTATTGCAGAAGTGCTAATGAATCAAGGATAATGGTTAGGCTACAGTATGCATATACATTTTTCTGACCCACGGGGCATTTCTCTTGCCCTAAGCTAGTCTCTGTGTTGAGTGGTAAAGGGGCTTATGTCGAGAGCCAGTTTGCCGGCTTGTTATTGGCAAATAACTGCCCTGTAATGTTGGGAGCCACTGATGTGTTCACACATGTGCAGACGTTTATGAGCTCATCGCATTGTAAAATGTGTATTGTGGGAATACCAGAATGAGTTAGATTAGAATTGGTAAAGTTATTTTCTTATTAGATATGTATATTGTAGGAGAGTTTTCCAGTTCATTGCCTAAACATAAAATATTTTATATTGTAATCTTTTGGATGCCATTTTCTTGACAATGGATTTCTTGCTTCACTGACCTAAAAAGTTGTTTTTACATGTTGATATGACTCTGGCTTGCACTGTGTTGATATGATTCTGGGTGATAAGTTTACAAATATGTACATGTGTGTCTATATGTTTCCCAGCACGTTTGTGCTTTATAACTTGGAAATGTAAGTGCTAGTCTGATTTTGGTTTTGAGATATTTTTGTAGATATCACAGTTTCTGTGTATTTTTAGATTATGTTTTTGTTTTTATTCATAGGTGTTTTTTTAGGCTGGAGTATCAATTGAAATAAAAATGCCTTTTCCTCGAAAGTAGAAATGTATTATCTTTTGGTACATTTTCTGTATGTTTTCAGTTGTTTGTTTGGGATCAGGTTCACCTACTTAGGGTTTAGTTGGATGTTTATTTCTTGTTCAGAAAATTTTGCATTAGATGTATTGTTTGTTGTTGTGTTTTTCAATTCTGTTGTCCTGCTAATGTTTAATTTAGGTTGTACATAGCAGTATTGATTGAACACCCTTGCTAAAAATACTTTCAGGGTTGAGTGTACTTAGAGTGCAGTGGCAAGAAAGTTAAGCCTGCACTGTTTTTCAGTGACTAGAATTAATTTATTGTTAGTGGCTACATTTGTACAACATGAATAAAAGCAAAATACTGTAACCTTGGAAGTAATGGTAATGGCTCTGTGGAGTGGATGAATTATCTGTTAATGATCAGAATTCATGTAGTACTATTTTGGTGTCATTGCCATTTGCATATTTGGAATATATGGTAAGTTAATACCCAGGGTATATCATTTTGGTTCTGATCTTGTAGTGACCTCTGTTTGGGCACAGGGACCTGCCTACACAAAACTCGCTGCAGGAACTGGTGCTCAAACATTTATTCTGTGGACACTAGGTTGATGTTTATCATGAGCGTTTGCTATGTGTAAATGTTTTGTTGTTAATTTGTGTTTGCATGGCATGGTACAGAGGCTTTCGGTCATGCAGAGAACTGCAGGGTTGGTGCCCAGAGTAACAGCATACTACAATAGCGTGACATGATTATTTTGTGAAAAAGAGGGTTTTTTTTTTTCTTTTTTTGAAAGATACTCAGGAGTTCACTTAGTCCCATAACCTAACCTGTATGTGGGAAACAGTGGCTTGCTTGTGGCAGTTCAGGCCTTTGGACAAGGCAGATGGGTTGGGTCAATTGTATTCTGAAAATTGTTGTGTATTAGAACTTCTATTTAACTCTTCAGCTGATTAGAACTTAATTGAAACAAAGGGTAGGCATATGACTGCTTTTTTTGTTGCTGAAGTTGATGTTACATTATTTTCTTAAATTGATAAATAGCACATTTCTGTGGTCTGTCTACTTTAGTCTTCATACTGCCATTAGTTACTCGTACAGTGTGATTCTGGCTTCCTCCCTTTCCCCCCCAGTTTGAGTTTAAATTTGGTACAAAATCACATAAATCCCATGCCTTCGTATCCTGTTTTTCTGTCACCTCTCTTCCTTTGTCACCAATTATAAAAATGCCATTCTCACTGATTATAAAAATGGTCAAACAAGAGGATATTTCAGCAGATGGTTGACTCTGTGTCTTTTTTTTTTTAAATACCACACTTTCACTCTGGTGCTGTCACTTTTCATAAAGTGGCCAGACAAAATTCTCATGGACTTTATTGTGCGCCAGCCTAAACAACTGTGAAAATGATTTGTGTGTATGTATAATATGGGATTGTTTGTAGTGGAAAGAAGGAAAAGCAAAGGTGGAAGAAAAAGGGGAGGGGAGAATAGCCTGAGCAGGAGACTAAACCAAAAGAGCTGAACAGTGGCCTGATAATACAACAGCAGGTCTTTACTGTCTGGGCCAGCTGTTTGTGTATGCTTGTTTGGGAACAGAGGCTGTTTTTCCTTGAGGACTTGTGTAATCCGCTGAATTAGCACAGAAGTAGACTTATGTAGGCTTTTTAAAACCTTTAATTTCTAAAATTTATCTCTAACATATTGTAGAATTACATATCAGCATGTGCATATTTAAAATCTCCATTTTTATTTTGGAGATTTTCAGAATTGTTAGAATATTGTTGCTACTTGTCACTTAGAAAATTAATTACTTCAGGTGCACTGCAGTTCATCTGTTCACAATTTGTTTTGATGTGTTGACATATCAAAATTAGATGTAGATTACAATAATGTGGTCGTCTTACATTGATCTGTGTTACAGCACATGAATGCTTGTGCTGAGTGTACCCATGGTGTCCTGGTAGATGCTACAGAATATTATGGCTGCTAGTCACATAGTTACTTGGGTAGAGCAGCTGAGTGTAACTGGAGGAATCTGAACCAGCTTCTTCTTTCTCAGTTTATGTATCTTACGAAAAGACTTGGTATGGTGATGCAATTAGAGCTCTGCTGGCACACTTTGTCTCATGCTGCAAACTATTTGGACAAGTTATAAGACAACTGTTGGATGATAAATGCAGTTCCATTTGCGTGGTTTATGGGATACTGCCATCTCTACAGTTACATGAGGAAGGGGAAATGGCTAATACTGTTTTAAAATAAACAGTCTTTTAATTATGAGTACTTACGATCTGTAATGAAGCTTGCAGTTGGAAATATTTTCACTGATTGGAGTTGCCACTTAAGAGTTTTCGGGGCATCCATAAGATTTAAGAGGAAGAGATTGATAATGCATTTCCTATGCCATGTGTGTTTTTATATTGCCTTTCTGGCCTTTCTTTATCTTCTGCAGGTTAACTAGCTGAAAGAATAATGACCAAATTATTCTGCATGACCAAAAGCCCAGATCTTCAAATGAAAATCAGATGTAGTGCTGCTAGAGATTAACCTTTTCATACTTGGATTTTTTTTAATTAGAATGGTGTAGATTAGATTGATGGAGGTTGCATCCAGTTCTCTTGTGAACCTGCGATTTATACTTGAAATGAAAAATTGTTAAATATCTGGTATGAAGTGCTGAAGCCTTGTTTTAACTGGTGAGTTTTTTGGAATGATATTCCAGTCTGCAGATTTTAGTTACGTACAGCTTTGCTGTTTTGTTTGATAGCTTTAATAAACTAATTAAAAGACTTCATTTAAGCATAAGCTGCTCTTTGGTGTTTGTTAGGAGTGACAATATAAATGGATTTGGTTTTATGCACATTAACTGTGTTTGGGTTAAAGGAATGATCCTTGCTTACTTTGTCTCTGAAAGGTTATTACCTTTTAAGATGGCTGAGGATACTTCAGCTTTTCTTGAGTCCTGAAATAGGAACGTTAATTCCTTTGTCCCTTTAGGGAAACAAAGTAGAACTATACCAGTTAGTGGAAGAACAGTTACTGCTAATCGTGCTCTCCAAACTCCAAGGTTAGCACAGGTTCATCTGAACAGATAATTTCTTGATGATGCTCTGCCTTTTATTTTTCCTGAACCATGTAAAATAGTTGTAAGTTGGGAAACATTCATTGGAACTCATGTAAAGCTCTTATGACTGATTTGAACAAAATTAATCCAAAAGGGGATGTCTTCCTTTGGGGACAGGAAAAAAAATGCTTCTTAGATCTCACAACTGTGATTCAGTGTTTCTGCTTTTATAAAAAAAAAAAAAAAGGAGGAAAATCCTATAGTAAAACTGTAGGTTTGGTTGTGATTTTTTTTCCCACTAACCTTGTCAGCATATTCAGAAATGTTTTTGGGAAAAACCCTGCAGTCTTTAAATGAAAAACTGTCCTTGGAGAGAATTAAAATTAATATAATGTGTTTGTCTTGAAACTTGCAACAAGCTTTTAGTGTCACCTGAAAAAGTAAAGGTATATAATTTTTGTCTTTTGATACGTGAATAGAGTTAAAGATGACCAGTAATGTGTTTGCATTGTAAGTTGTTGGGTTTTTTTTTTGATAGGACTGTGTGTATATGCCAGGTTTGTATTGTGTCTCTAAACTGCATGTAAGCTTAGTATTGTTCTTAAAATGTTTTACTGAGTTTATATAATGACCCTATTTAGAAAAGATCTACTTCAGGAGAATGGGCATGTATCAATTAGTTTACCTTCTTAAAAATAGAATTTTATAGAGCTTGGCATTTGAGCTTTAAGTCACTGTGGCCTGTAACCTCCAAACTGTGAGCTGCTATTAAGGCTTTCTTGGGAAGAGATTCTTGGCTTTTTCTGGGAGGCAGGCTGCTGTTATGATTGATGCCGTGGTCTGTTTTTAGTACTTGAGTGAAAACGATGCTATGGGTGAGTCTTGGGAATCCTAATCTGCAAGTAATTCCCCACTTAACTATGTTTTAGGTGTGTTGACTCTGTAAGAAGATACTACATCCTGTTAGCTCGTCTGACTGCACCTGCTTTCTGTGGAGCTGGTCTCTTTAAACCTAATGTTCTGAAAGGCCTGTCCAGATGTAATGTCTATGAAAAGGGGGTTTCTTGAAAGATTAAGGTGTGGCTGCATCTTTAAAACTGAAGGGATGCATCACCTTTGTTCAAGTCTGGATGGGAGAAGAAGAAAAAGAGGAGAACAGCTGCCCTTTAGTAATTATACAATATATAAGGTTCTGGTAAACATAATGGAAAAGGAAAGGTGACTATGTCTTTTTGTCCAGTAGCAGCAAATCTCATGACCTCA
This sequence comes from Phaenicophaeus curvirostris, assembly GCF_032191515.1. Lineage (NCBI taxonomy): Eukaryota > Metazoa > Chordata > Aves > Cuculiformes > Cuculidae > Phaenicophaeus > Phaenicophaeus curvirostris. The sequence goes on from NC_091398.1 coordinate 28,726,827, forward strand.
TGGGAAGCTTTTGCTGAAATAACTGTGGTGTACACAGCCACTGGAGGGGGAAACTGAAATACAGAAGTGGCATTACAATGGAAAAGATAGATCAGTTGGCTAGGCTGTGGGGGCTATGCCACCCGAGTAATTTGAATATTTCTTGGTTCACTTGTTTTCTGTGAGCTTAAATTAGACTACTGATTTTGGTGTTTCAGTTGGTTCTACTCATGCTCCTAGCATCTCTTCTTAAGTTCACTATATGCATGTAGGTAAGAAAGGATAGAATGTTAATGGTGATAAGAGGCTTTTTACTTTTTTAACCCTTCACTAATTATCGTATTGTCATTTTATGATAAAAGAAACCATGAAAGTAAAATTGATAAACCCTTTAGTTTGGAAGCAGCTTGAAGTTTTTAAACCTTCTTCATATCTGGGACTAAGGAAATAATTTCATTCTGGAGATCTTTGGGAAAATTTACTACTTTTTGCTTTGCTTTCCTGTTTAGTATGATCTGCTTACATTGTTTTTGTCACCCTCACTTAACAGATTTGCTGTTATTTTAGAGGCTTAAGGGACTGGTGATACTGTCTGTTCCCTTAGCTCCTAGTATAGATTCGAGTCCTTTGTTCTACAGCTCTTAGATCTGCCAGGGGATGTGACTTGGTGTGAGTGTGTGTGAGGAGGGGCAGAATGAGGTGAATGCTCTCTGGGCTGTTTTTATGAAGCAGTTTTCGACTTTTCACAGCCCCTGTGTTTGCAGAAACTGATTTATTTTCAATGTTTTGCAATAGTTAAGTGAAATTTATTGACTTGAATAATAGACATAATAAATATATTATTTAAAATAGCTCAGCTTTCAAAAACGTACCACTTAAAAGGCTGAGACAGTAAGAAAATGAGGCATAAGTAACCACTAAGGGTATATACAGTTACACTTAGAAGAGAATTCTGTTGCAGAAGATTAGAAAATAGGCTGAAATTAACATCTGATGAAGTCCTCTAAGAGGAAATTCCTACTGGAGAACTTCATTCTTGAGATTAGTTAAATGAAAGATTAGGAATTCTCTAGGTAGCTGCAAGAGGTTTAATAAAACTGAAATAAGCAATTAAAGCCTTGGTTGTAGTTAGCAGGAAAGGCATTGCCTCCTTTTTATGATTCTGGCGCTGTCCCCCCTCCCTGTTACATATGTTCTCCTTCCTTTTACGGGAAAGCTATATATGCAGCACCTTAGTGCTAGGTGTTTTCTTCAGAAGGATTTTCATGAAAAGCATCTCTCTCTGAACAACGGTCTTGTAGATAACTAACTTCTTTGGCATTGAAAGCACGTACACAGTCCAGAAATAAAAGTTCTTTGTAGGTATTGTACTAATGTAAAGTATATCAGAGTAGCTTAACAGAGAAACTTGATTCACATCTGAAACTTCGGCTAACACTTAACCACCTTTGAGTAGAACTTAGGTTGCCAGTAGAGCTACTTTGTCAAATCTCTGGTTTCTGTCTGTTATATGGATATAAGCGTTGTTCAGTCCAGCTCTTTATAGTATCCCTTGTCTAAGGATAGTGTGTCAAAGCAAATCATGTCAGGGAGAAAAATGTATAACTGTAAATTGGCACTGAATTCCCCAAAATTGAAGTAGTTGCCATAGTTCAGCAGAATTACTGTGCTACAAGTAAATAGGAAAAATAAAAATAAATGAATCCTTATGCGTACTGAGTATTGCTATTATAGTAACTTTAAGTTGCTTCAAAATAAGCTACTGACTACTACAGTCATTAAAGAGCACTCTGATTATTATTTTTGGCTGTAAGTTTGAGAAAACAGATGTGGTCTCCGGTGAAAATAAAGATAGGCTCATAGAGAAGTTCTGAAGGTAAACTTCTTAATGCTGCTATTTTTCTGTTGTAAACAGAAAGTCACATTCTAATAGTCTGCTTTCAAGACTTAAATGACTATAATTAGTACTCAGAAAAAGCCACAATGAAACATTTTCTTTTAGCAGTATCTGAGTGTCCTAGTTTTCGTAACATTTAACAGTAAAACAGAATCCATTGTCAGACTTCAAAGCAAAACCCTGAAAAGGAAGAGTTGCTTTTCCTAGTGGCCATTTATTGCATCTATAATAATTCTTTGTGATTAAGTTAAAATGAAAAAAATGTTGCCCAGTTATTGCTAAAACAGATCAGGTTTATTTTTGTTGTAGCTTCCAAAATATGGAAATGGGCTTGAAGCCACTTTGCTAAGTACAATTAGTAGAAAGCAAATTGTGCTTTGAAGGCTCCTTTGTCAAAAAAGACTCATTTCCTTCCAGTGTTTATGGGATATCCACTTGCTTTGCAAATGTTCTGAAGTATATGAAGAATGGCAAAAAAAATGAATGAATACTTATGAATGAAGGCATTAGGGACCCAGATTTCAAGCTTCCAATGCACTTCCAGAGCATGTTTAATAATATACATATTTATAATAACTATATTGTTAAATGAAGCCTAGATTCAGTAGGGAGTTGCCTTTTCGGAAGTGTATCTGTTTAGTGTCCGTAATATAACTAACATATAATGTACCCTTCAGGTGCATCTGTACACATGCTAAGTAAAATATCTTCATATGGTGTTTAGTGGTCAAAAGGGTGGAGCGATGACAATAAATCTATGTTTTACTGTAGAATGTAATTGAAGAGCATACCACATTTTTTTTGAAATTATATTTGTACTGATGGTTTGTGCTTCCTCTACAGGAGTGATAGGGAAAAATATTTTGTATGTTGTTTTTGTATAAGACTTAATTTCTGCCAGTGTCACACGTACTTGCACTTTAAAAAATGTTGAAATGTTCTATTGACTTCCTGAAACTTTTTTGGCATCGCTAGGCTTTGCATTTATTTTGTCCCTTGTTTAACAGTTTTTATGTGTATTCAAAAGCACTTCCATTCTCCATTCAAGGAATTAAATAGAATTTAAATAGGAACTGCACGTAAATAACTACATAAATCAATGCTTCAATTCAGCCAAGTGGTTTTTCTGACTTCAAAAGCCCCAAGAACATTTATTATTAGAAACATACAATTGACTTTTCTTGTATTATCATCTTGCATAGTGATTTGTTTTTTTACCACAACAAGATGTTTGACAGTTTCATTTGGAAATGATGTATTTGCATTCAGCTTTGCAAAACTGTAATTTTTATCTTTTTTTGTGAAGCTCTATTCATATTAATTTGTATTTTCAGCTCTGTGCAAAGATTGTAAGTGAAATATTCACTAGTGGATTTCTTCTCAAAGGTCACCCAAATGTTAAGCGTAGTCCCCTATTCCTGTATTGTAATGAAAATATAAAAGGCGTTTTTAAAGAATGATGTTGTTGGATTCATTTTGTCTGTTCAACTCATGCAATGTAAAGCATATCCTCTCCTTCAAAATGCTCAGTTTCCTGAGTATAATGACCACAGAAGTAACCAGCTTCCCACAGCAGAGGGTACTTGGAAGTACTTCCATCCTTTAGTATTTGCTTTACGCCTTGGGTTACATCAACTCTAACAGTCCTTTTGATCCTGAAGTTTTTTAGGTGGGTCATAGAAAGTGAGATGATCTGGAAGGAAGTTGTTTCAGCGCACTAGGAGCTTTAGAAGATTGATGCTCCTTTTCTTCTGAAACAGCCTGAAATTGATAACAAGGTGATGTGGGATGAAATGTAGTGCTGTGTTCAGTAGTGCTTACTGCCCTGTAAGTGGAGTTCTTGAGTGCTGCAGCTTTTGGACAGCTCTTGCATGCGGCTTCCTCAGGTAGTAGTATGGTGTTACCACATACAGTGGAAAGTACATGCAGAAGGGGACAGTTTTGTTCTTGTTTTCACTGTTGCTGAGAATTTGGAAAACAAAGTCAAGTTAGCAGTAGGGGCTTTTAGATGTCAATAGCCTTTCCCCACTCTCCCAATCTCCTAATTCCTGCTTACCAGCCAGTCTGGTTCTGTATGAGGAGGATGAGGTGGCATTAGGAACTGCTCTGGAGAAATTAATCTTGTGAACTAACTGGTACTGAGACTTCCCACTCATCCCTCTGGTTATTAAATATCTTGAGATGCAGACTAGCAGTTCCATCCTTGTCTACCTTGCTGAATGAGCAGGTGTCGGTGGTGTATGTGTGTTGGCATTTGAGAAACATTTCAGCTGGGTGGAGAGGTAGGGAAGCATGACCTGTCTCTAGTCCATCCCTCTCCTCTCATTTGGAATACAAAGACTATGCAGGTGAAACTTGCATTGCTTCCTGAGAAAAGTTGGTGATGTGAGGGGAGAGAGCGTGGTGAGGAGCGAGACTAGTAAACAACGACAATGTCATAACTGCAGTTCCATTAGTGTTCAGTGTTGGAATTATATGCCTTTAGGATTTGAGTGTTGTCACGGTGTTATCTCAAAAAGCAAAAGATGAAGTGAAGTCAGACCTTCTGTTGGTTCCTCAACGTTCTTCCCCATTTCCTTTTACCACTTCTGTCTCACTCTGATAGTATTTGAGTCAGCTGCTTTCATCTTAACACTTACGTCATTCAGACATCCACAAAGTTAGTACGCTAATGTCTGCATTTCAACTGACTGATGGGTGCAACAAATCTTACTTTTCTCGTGGCAACATGAAGCTTCTTCTATTTTTCCTACCTGTTCAGCATTTACAGAAGCAACATAGTGGAATGTTGCTGGCGCAATTTGTAAGCCTAATGTCTGAAGTTTATTAAACATGGTTTTCTTCCTGTAACACACTCTGGCCCTTCCTTTGTTCTTGTAGATGCTTGGTATTTAACTGGTATATAAGCCAGAGTGGAAGAAATAATAATGGGCATCTAAAAAGTTAGCTTAGTTAGAGAAACTTGGTTCTGTTAAGCAGCAAAGGCGGCCTTCTGGATTTGTCTGAAAGCAAGCATTCCTTTGTATTTTTAGCTTTATGGGTCTTCTGCTTCTCTATGAAATCCAGCTTATGACAGTAAGCAAGACAAACCAGACACCTCATGTTTTTCTTGAAACCATTGTGGTTTTTCTTGAAACCATTGTGGGTCCATCCCCTCTTGCACTGCACGTAGCCAATCCCAAATGTATAGGTGGAAAGAAGAAAAACATCTGTAACTTGTTTTGAATGCAGAAAGAAGTAAAAATACAGACTAGAAATGGGGGAGACTGGTAAAGAAAGTCTCAGCTCTTCTAAGTAGTTGCCAGAAAACTTGAAGCATGGCGATATTAAAACATACCATTGGTATGAAGCAACAAAGCCTTTATTGCTTGATACAACACACTTTCATAGCTCTGCCCTTTCAGGTAATCACCTGTTGAATATTGTTCTCAACTGATTGAGATTCCTTGTACCCTGTTTGTAGACAGTTAGAAATTTACCTCAGAGACAAAAACATGGACCTAAATTCTTCCCTGACCGTTTTATTTACTGTATTTTGTACTTCTGTTACTTTTCCAGAAGTGCTTTCTTCTTCTGCCTGGGCAATGTGTCTGAGAGTGTTGTTCTCCTCCATATCATTTAAAGAAAGAGAAATCTCATATCTAGATGATGTTACTTATTAAGCTTCTTAATAACCATTCTTTCAGCTACATATGAAGGAAAAAAATGTGTTTCAAAGTGATTGAGAACTCTAATACATATGACTTTTTCCACTCTTGGGTAAAGCAATCTGAATTCTTTCTGTTTTATCATTGTTGTGCTTTTTCAAGTACTTCATTTTGGTGCTCTTTGGTACTGGAACAGTCTCTTGACTGTTCCTTATTGGTCTTTGGTTTTGGAAGCTTAAAAGTGAATCCATTTGAGCTTTAGTAATACTGAGAGGCATCAGAGAGATGTATCCTGTGGGCTGTGTGCCTGACTAAGCATCCTCATATGAGGAATTCCCTCTCTACAACAGCATGACATAGTCAGTTTATGTCTGTATCTTATGACCTACTAAAAATATTCTTTCCTTCCCGCTTACCTTCATAAGATCCTCTTCTGCAGAATGGGTGTATAACCATTTTGTATGCAATTTCTGTATTTTTGTAGTGGATTATGCATATGTGATAGTGTAGAAATTGTCCAAAATTGTGAAAAATATATGGTTTTAGAAAACAGTTTTCTAACACTTCTTTAAGAATAAAAGTTGTTCTTATGTTCTAAAGACACTAATGAGTCCTTAAGAATTGTTTTCTTTTCCTAAATTTAGACTTGTGTTACTGGGAATGAAATAGATCCTATCTAAATTTCAGTAAATGGGTGGATACAGTGTTCACGAGGGGTTATGAAAGTTACTGGGGGTGGTAAAGAAAGCATAAATTGGATTAGAAACTGACCAAAGAGAGGATTGCAAACAGCTGTACCGTAAGAGCAACTAAGAGTTTTAGTCATGCTCTTCCAAAATCAGTGTTGAAATTAATTCTGTCTCATTACATTCATTAATAACCTTGGTGCAAGAATTATGCCTCTTCTTAATGAAAGCTGTAGGTAACAGAGTGCGGAAGCTTTTTTTAGTATTTCAGAGGACTGGATTAACCTGCAAGGAAAATAAACTCATGGATTTGAGTACTAAAAAACCCAATATGACTTAATAATATGAAATCAAGTATTTAAGGAATTAGAACATTCCTTTGGGTTTAGGAATTGTTTATTGGTAAGTGGGAGAGGAATTTGGGAACGCTGATAGTAATAGAAGTGACAGCTCCCAATATGAAGCACAAGCAAGGTGAACCCACGGAATACTAATCGGTGATTCACTGTCAGAGCAGAGTGTAGCTAACAGTTTCTGCACCTGCTCTGCATTGGCTAATGATTTTTATTGCTGGCTTGGATAACAGAAGAGAATTGGGGATAATAATTCTGAAGTTCCACCAACAGCCTCAACTAGGAGTGGCTGTGAGTATGTTAGAGAAACATAGAGTAGAACATAAGTATGTTTTTTAAAATGTATGTAGAAAACTATTTTTTAAGAAATGTATCAATCTTTTTTAAAAGTTTAGATTGTTTATCTTGTGCAAGTGTTTTCCAGACTTTCTTTACTTTTTATAGGAGAATACATCTGGAAACAAAAAGCATACTTTAAAGAGTTTTGAAGTCTTTTAGTTTCTAAAAGAAATCACATAAATGGGATTCTAATTCATAAGACACACCTACAATCTTAATATAAACATTAGAAACTTAGTCTTAACAATAATCTGCATTATAGATGGATATCCTGATTTACTGAGCTTATGGCAACAGACTGAAATAATGGCATCTTACTTCAGTTTTGTGTTGAAACCAGCTGAGGTCATAAAAGAAATTCTAGTTCTGTTCCTATTTCTCTGAAAATGAATGCTGCTTCTCATTGCCCTATTAGGACACAGAACAGGCTGATCAACAGGAACATCTGAATCCGACTGTCAAATGACCTAGTGTGGCAGTAACAATCAATCGCAGCTGACTCCTAACATTTGTGTCCTAGTTCGATTTTACGGCATTTGTAATAAGATTATCAGTCTGGTATGCGTTTTTTATGTTTTGGACAAAAAAAAATAGGACTGGGGAAAAAAAACAACTTTGTTTCTGGGAAGTTGATGGAGTTCTAATAATTGTAAGGAGTAGATAATGCCTTTTAAAGGCTTACTCTATTGGCTGGTCTGGCCATCTTAAATGCTTTTTTCAGTGCCCACAATGTGTCAAGGTGAGATGATCATGACTGTCTTAAACCTTAGGGATGTTTGGAATGTTTTCCGTGGTTTGTATGTTTGGTTGTGTACACCAACAGAATTTCTCGAAGTATTGTGCATTCTGATGATGTGCTGAATTGCCTTTCTTTTAGGATTTATGTTCCTGTTTGTGTTATCCTCATCTAAGCTTGCTTGAAGCAGGTGTACTACAATACAAAAAAGGTGCAGAATTTGTCTAGATAGGAATTTCTTGTAAAATAAAATTCTGCTAACAAGTAAAATCTTTTTCAAACCTGTTTTGTGGACATTTTTATTCCCCATTGTCTAATTGATTTTTGGTTGCATTCTCTTCCAAAATGAAATAAAGGCAGCCTTACTGTTGAGTAAATGGGGTCTGTTTTGGATTATGTTAGGGAAGGAATGAAGAAACCTGGACCAAAACTTCAACATCTGAAGAGATTTGTTTTGAGCTTTTGGCATCTTTTTTTTGTTTTTTCCCTTCTCAAGGAAAAAGATCTTGTGGAGTCTGCTGTGCATCTTAAATGTCTTTTAACTATCAAAGTACATGGAAGTACAAAATATCAGTAAGTATGGAACATAAACTTGGAACAGGGAAGAAGTGAATATATTTCATGAGGTTAAGTTTTACATCTTGGGCTCCTAAGAAATTAGAGCAGTTATAAAAAGTAAATGTGAAGTATTACTTCAATGCCAATCTCTGGTAATCCTAACAGTGATGAATAACATGGAGAAGTATAAAATGCAGGTCCTGTATGCAGTGAACTTTTCTTGGTGTAGCCATGTATGAACTGATTATAGATGAGTTTCCTGGTTTTGTTTGGTCTTAACATGTTGGTACTGATGACTATAACTTCTATTCTGTAGAAGATGTAACTTTTAAAATGCTAACAGTAAGCCCAAAAGCATTTCTCTTGTTTTTCAGACTAAACTGAAAAAAGAAGCCACTACTGTGTTATCTTTCAGATAGAGAGCATAATATAAGCATTAGTGCTCATTTTCATAGCAAAAGAAAGAGCAAGCATAAATTTGAAATTTTGAGGACTGTGTTGTTAATGCATATGGTAACTATTATAAAACCCCCTCTTTCTAGTGCCAATACCTGCTAAGAACAGCAAGAGATGTATGACCAATGTGGGCTGCTGCCACTGACTCACTGTGTAATGACAGGCAAAATTATTCAGTTTTCTTCATCTCCTTCTACTCTGTTATAAATGACAAATATTGTTTCCTAGTAAAACTCTTGAGCTTTGGATAAAAGGAGATTTTTTTTTTGTACGCCTACTGAGCGTATAAAATTGAAGTGAGAAAGTGCAGTAAATACCAGGTTCCATGCAGATTTTTTTTACCAGTGCAGACACAGTATGATGAGCCTTGCTGCACATTATGGGTTTTATTAAAGCACCTGAAGACCTCTGTAAAGCACACGCAAAAAGAGGGGTTTAGGTCAGACTTGGCACTTGAGTCTGTGTTCTGTTAAAGCCTTTTTATATCTAAGTACAGCTTCAATAGAACTTCTCTGATGTGTGCATTGATAACTACTGTTCCATTTTCTTTGACATGCCAGCTACTGTACCACCGTAAGATGAAATAGTACAGGGAGCCTTTTAGAACAGTTTTCTGTCAGTCTCTGTCACCTCTCTTGCATTATAACTTTGGCTATGTTTTATAATTTAATTTTCATAATGTTTTGGGAAAACTTGAGCTTTCCAGAACAGTCTGTTATGACTATAGTCTTAATCTTTCCCCTGGCACCTCCTGAAACAAGATACATATTAGTGATTCAGACACCACAAAACAAATTACATGCCACTTGTTTCTTCCCAACTATTCTTCGCTGTCATTGTTCGCTGTATTGTATGCAAGTCCTTGTGTATTCTGTGGTGCAAGGGACCTAAATAATGTGGGCGATTTTTAAGGAGGAGACGGAGGTCAGTAATGATGCAAGATTTTCAGCGATGTGCAGAGGATAATTTGGATAAGCATGAGTATGCTATTATTTCAGCACTGACATGTGGAAATTAACTTTGGTTTGATGTATGGCTAGGTTTTTAATAACTTTGGACTTACGTTGTGGTGGTCCATAAATAGCTGTGGAAGTGGTAGAAGGTAGATGAAATTTCTGGGCTCTGGTGCTTCAAGGAAGAAAATGCTGTTGTCTATTTTAGTAAATGATTCCCCCTCTGGTTTTGTGTCTTTATCTCCTTCAATTCCATTTATCATCGTTCTTCATCTGTTTTTATATTGCTGACTTCCTCAGACCTTTTTCTGCACAAGAATCGTCCACTTTAGCGTCATCATTAAAAAAAAAAAAGTCATCCCATCCGTTACTCTTATCACCGCACTTTATCCATTCGTGTTCTGTCACAAATTCAGCAATTACACAATCTAAAACTTCATGTTTTAATTTCTCTTTACTCCCCCCTACCCCCCACTCTTTCACTATTTTCTACTCTTCTGTTCTCTTGAAATTGCTTTTACCACAGTGAATGATTTCCACTTGGCTGGATGCTAATACTAATACCTTTACTCTGTTTTCCTTGTCTCGACCATGGAAGAAACAGCTTTTCCCCATTCCATGGCCACCTGCGTCCTCTGTGTTCTGCTGGAGTATTTATGCCACTGCAAGTGAACCATACTGGAGAATTGGTCTGACTCAAAAATAACTTTGCCAAAATTGTGTTGCTGCTTAATTCTTCTCTCTGATTTACCATATGGCTGTGCAAATGGCTTTGTCAGCAGTAGGGAGAGGATGATGCAAGGCTCAGGAGTGGATCAGGAATGCTGTGTTAGCTGGTGGTGCCAGGTTATGTCAAAATAAAGAGTTCATCAGTGTAAAGTCTAATTGTCTCTGACGTGATCACATCATACTTCTGGAAATTTCAATCTCTGTGGTTTGTTTCCTTAACCTCTCTCCCTCTCCCCCTCATTGCTTAAACTATGCTTCAAAGCTGCTAATTCATCTGTTTCTTGTAAAAATTGATCAATAGCAACATCAGTAGAAGCCTCAGATTAAAGTGGAGTTTGTCTTCCTCAGGACATGTTGAAAACCTCCTATTTAAATTATTTGGATGGGCATCATTAGTCAAACCTGTAACATCATTTGGAAATACTGTTAAATAATTAGGATCAGGTTTAGACTGATACACTGTTGGCATTGGATACATATAAGCTTCAGAAGAATTATTTAAAGGAGTAATTTTCCAAGGCAGGACAGTGTCGTATATGTTTAGTATGAAACTTGAAAGACTTGACACCGTTTTGATAGTATCATTAGCAACAAAAAAAGATGTAATGTAACTCTGTTTGCTTTCTTAGTGTCTTTAAGGACTGGATACCTTCACAACAAATAATTTTGTTTTTTTATGTTCCTGAAATACAGCACTCTTCATATGCAAACAAATGCACTAAAGAATCCCACCCTTTTCCATAGTCAACAGAGATGCACTTCCATTAGTCTGTAGCCAAGTTATTAATAGCAGCCTAAATGAGTGTGTCTCGGGAGGGTAGTTTGTTTTAGTCTACAGATATTAAACTGGTTCTGAAATGGAAAAATATACATGTGAGTTTAAGTTATCTGCAAAGCTGGGCATTTTCAAACCTGAGCCAAGGTTAAGGCCCACAAAGAACATGAACTCACATCTAAATTCAATTTTGCGTACAATCACAGTGCGGGTAAGCATATGTTCTGGCTTGATTCAAACTTGTAGGTAATCACACATCTGCATGTGTTTAAGTATCAAAATGTTTCACCTAACCTTAGAATATCTTCCTCTTCTTAAAAAAACCCATGTAAGTTATGTGCCTTCTATTCCTTTATTTACTTAGAAAAAAAGTAACGGAGAAAGTGGCATTAACAGTGTGATACACATTACTGAGACAGTTTCTGAAGTTTGTCTTTGGTATTCAACTGTGTATGTCCCTTCAAAAAGGGATGATATTAAATATGCTCTGATCAGTCATATGAATTGTAGTTCATTATGTTCTCCTTGCCTTCTTTCTGGCTATCATAGTCCTGGTTATCGACTTCCAAAATTTCCATCTGTTTCTAGAACAAAAGGATCAATCTTTGGTTCTTTCGAAGATCAAACCTTGCAGTAAAACAAAAATCTGAGGTAATGCACTGAAACAAACATAAGCTTATTCAGGCTACAGACAACCGTTCAGTATTAGGGTTTTTTTCAGGAAGTAGGTAATTTTCAAAACTTTAATACCAGGAGTTAATGCACTACCCCACTGAAAGTGAACTGTTGAATTCCAATCTCTTGATGTATAACCTGAAATCAGAAATTGAAAACAAACTGTGGCATGCAAAATGTGAATAGATATGACGTTTTGTGGGGGTTTGCGCCATGATCTCTACACTCTCTCCCAAAATATCTTAAGGCCTAATTGTATGTGCTTGGGGATCTGATGCCCTTGTCATAAGGCTGGCAGTAGTCTTCTGCCTGAGAGCTCTTACTCTTGCCTCCATCCTATTCTCAGTAGTTGTATAATGTCTTTTTAGTCTGTATCTGTTCAGTACTGCTGGCACCTGCTGATAAGATGGATCCTACCGCCCACTGTTTTCCATAAGCCCTTGAACGCTGTTGTTTTTTTTTTTTCCCTCCTCCTTTTTTATACTGAATGGAAGGCATGATCTTGGATTCTTGAGGTAATATTTTTCTTAAATTGCTGCCAGTGGAGATAGTGACTGTATTCTTTTTACCTAAATGTTGCTGTCAAATAGTTGGCTTTCTGTTTCTCCCCTTTGTCTTGCCTATATTTTATGTACTTTCTAGAGATGATGTATTTTTATCTCCAAGTGTTGTGAATACAGGCATTTAAGTAAAGGGTTTCTGATCTCTTAACTCTGATATAGTTACTCTGGAAAGCAATTTTGTATTCCCTTGAATTCTCTATCAATCATATTCAGTAGAAAAATGAAAGGAGTATTTTAGTGAAGCCAACAAAACAGGTAAACAAGCAAACTACAAAAATGAATTTTAGATAAATATTCAAACAGTTATAATTTTATGACCTTTTCCTATCCTTTGTGGCTCAGGCTAAAAATCCAACAGTCCCTAGGACTGTTAGATGAGATGCAAGAACCAGATTTGTGGTGTTATTAAAACTTGTTGTGTAATGGTGGCATGGCTACCAATATCTTCCCGTGTCATGTTTCAGAGGAGTGTGTAACAGCAAGTTTACAAAATGGTTTAATAGAACATATAATGACAAAAATGTTAGCGGTTGTTCATAGGTGTAAGTTATTTTGCTGTAGTGACCACCATATGCCAGAGATGTACATGTTTAGCATAGCCCTATATATCTATTAACAAATAAAGCCTACCACAAAGTACCCATAGTCTGTAGGTTTGGATATCTCTGCTCTTCAGTTACTTATTTTGGATTTCTTGAGAGCTAGATGAGATTTTTCTGCACTTTCATGAGCTCTGTCAGCACTTATTTAGTCTAGTTGGCACCTCTTCATTTCTTTCTGTTTTTTTTTTTTTAGCAGCTTTTCATAGAGAAAGGTGGATGATCTAACGCTTTGAAGAAATTCTGATTTGTGTTTTGCTTTATATATGTCCAGAGGACAGATGGACATGTCTGTTATCTAATAATTCTCATGTTACATCCTTCATGAAGAATGAGAATAGCTTCTAGCAGTCTGCCTGCCTGTCAGTAGCAGACAGAAGCTTCTTGTGGGTTTAGCGTTAAATAACACAGATTTCTGCTCTCTGGGTTCCAGTGTTCAGAGTTTGAGAACAACACATTCTCAGATGGGCGTTGTAGATCGTTCGTATTACTCACTGCTGAGAAGCTCTCTTTCTTTGAGAAATTTTTGGGTGACCTTCGGGTAAATAAATATGCTGCGCTGTTTCTTAGAGAGTAGGAGCTACTTTCCAAAAGGAAGAGGTGGTAATGGTAATAAACTCTTTGTCATTGCCTCTCTCTGGTGCATGTAACAAACATCACACTTATTCTCAAGAAATTACCAGAGCGTTCTGACACTAGCTCCTGAGTCTGGAAAGGACAAGCTTCTTTTCATTTCCTTTCTCTGAATAGTCAGAACTGAAGAACTCTCAGATATTCTTCAGCTTGCTTTCTGAGCCACCACATTGCTGTCAGTTAACACTGAAGGAGTGGTATGGAGCATGGCACTTGCTACCTGCTGTTTTATGAATGGTCGGAAACATTCCTGGCAGCCTCTGTTCAAGTAATCAAATGATCCAGCTTGAGCAACACCTCTTTTATTCTCTGGCCTCATATACTCCAGTTTCGGACCTGTTAGCAGAGGAGAGGACCTTTTCCAGCACTTCTCAAAGCTTTACTGGACTGTAAAGGGGCCATCGATCTATGTGGTTTTACTCTCTTTGCAACTTCCTGGAGCTCCCGAAACCTTTCCAGTGATGGGTTACTGGAGTCTCCTACCTGTGATCTAGGGAATAAATTACGTACCGTTGTTACCCCTTTCCACAGAAGGTACCAACAGTTTCATGGTAGGCCAGGACATTATCAGTGTTACTCGATTTGCTGACAGTTCTGAGACAACTGCATGATGGTATCTAGATGACTTGTCAGTATTTGCCAACCCAGAGCAACAGATGCTTGCTGAACCGTACTTGTTCTGAAGTCAGTGTTGCTAATACCAGTATGGTGGCTGGAACTCAGAAGGGATCATCTGGACATCGTCAGCTGGAATGTTTTGTGTAATCATAAAGCAAATGTGACGTATTCAGATCTCCTCTGAATTCTACTAATGAATGCAGTTCCTGTATTTCTTCCTAGATTTGTTATTCTGTAGTGGAAAAGGTTCCTCTCCACTTCCTGGGCTGGAGCTTTTTCCCTCTTTGTAATATAGCAAGCTTGTTCATCTCTTGTCATGGATCCAGTGTTTGAATCAAGAATGACTTAAGTGGGAAAACCAAACTAAGTGATGATTTGTTTTTGACTTTTTGACACACTGAATCTTCATGAGCCTTACTATTCTGGGCTGTCTTCTATGCCTTTGTTAAGATGAAGCTTGTTGCTAACTCAGTTTACCACTGCATTTTGGAAATACTGAATTTCCTTAAGTCCTGATTTAAAATACTTCTTGTAGTGAAAGGCTTGGTCTCCCAGAAAAACTGAACCTGGTCTGTGAGAACATCTTGCTGTTTAGAAAGGAAGTAATTGCATCCTGTCAGCAAACATGGCTATTATTGCTTGTGTAATACTAGCGTCTTCATTTTAGGAAAAGATCTCTCCAAACATCTGCAGGAACATGAGGAAGAGTTTTATGCCCTCAGCTGAGCACAGCACCACAGAGCAGAGACCCTGCTCTGCAGAACAACCCTTCTGTTGCTTTCACCTGTGGCTCCTGCAGCTGCTTCCAGGGGAACTGGGTTGTGCTGCAGAGCTGCTGGCATGGGAAAGTGCATGTGAATGGACACTGGAAAATAACTGAGCCTGGTTACTTGATTTCTTTGTTAATGTGCACATTCCATATCCTGCCATATGTCTCCTTTCTTTAGCCTTTTAGTTCTGGGACATTATGGATGATGCCTTCAGAAGTGCTTCAGCGATGTTGAACTGCATGCCTGTTGTAAAATGCCATGAGAATAAATTAACTGTCTTTTGTAATAATGTTATTGTAATGTTAGTGTTTATACAGCATGGAAGAATTAACTAAAATCAACAAAACCAACAAAAAACTGTTTACTTTTATCCTTTATAGTTGTATGAAATGAGACTCATGAAATTTTCTTATCTAAACCCTGAGAACCTATCTTTACAGCAGTTGAGGGGAATAATATTTTTTATAGGCAATGTGAATACACTGCACTTCTAAGTTAACATAGTTTATCTGTTAGCTAAATAGCTTTTTAGCTTAGCCTATTCTTTTTTTAAGGAGATGAATTCTGGATGAAGTATTGGAATAAACAGTCCAAGAGAGTATTACTGATGCAGCCTTGTAATAAAATAAGTGGCATAATAGCATAATTTTTATGATATTGTGCCTTTCCCTCCAAGGGAAAAATAGTCATTTTCTATATGAGGCAGAAGTTTCACTTTCTGTCATATGATGCAGAAGGCACCAAAAAGTTTTCGGAAGCTGTACTTAATGATAATCAAGTGCCTAGAGAAGAGCGTGTAAGAAAGCCTGAAAGCAGAGAGGCAGATGAATGAAAGGAGTTTTTAAACATAACAAACAAGAGGAGCAGTGCCAGTGTGCTGGCTTGGATAGCTTGTCGCCTTTTCATGCTGTCTTCATAGATTCATTTGTATGTTGTTGGACTGTTACTTCTCAGTGCACTTTATACAATGTTTTCATTTTAAAGCAGAAATTAATGTAATCTTTCACCTTCTGAGTGTCTCTTCACGCTTGTTAGGGGCTGTAGGTTTTCTTGTCTCTTTGTGTATCAAATTTAGCTGCTGGATAGCTGTACTGTTTCACTGTCAACATGTTTGTGCATGTTAAGAATAGACTTGCTCTTAATCAGTTTTCCTGCAGGGTTTTCATTTCTGAAAGACTTTTTTTGAAGATGATTGTCCCTAAGCATTGCAGGCATTGAATTAATTCTGTTGGTGAAGATGACAGAAAAATGAGGCATGGCAAAATTCTGAAACCTGGAATTAATTTGAAATTTGTGCATCTGCTAAATTGTTAGCGGGGAGGTCACTTGGCTCTGCAGGTCCTTTATGGATTTTTCTGATGACATGGAAATATTTCTGTACCTCATGTTAAAATCTGTGAAATATAAAAGCCTTTTAATGATTTTTGGTAATGATTATGTTGCTATCCATCCTTTCCCTTCATAATCGTGTGGAAAGCATCTCAGCAATATGCATCGGGCATCTTACACCTATGGTGTTACCGTGACTATAGATGTAGCTGGCATTGGTCTTTTAAGGTTGGGATAGGACTTGAGCATGGTTCTTGTCTCTTGGCTACAGTTATTCTTGCCTCCAGGTGGTACAGGTTTGGTTTTCTGTGGTTTTTGGGGACATTCTGGTAACTTTTATTGCTGTTCCATCTTTAGTACCCACCCCGAAGGAGTGGGGCACGCAGTAGGAAAGACAGGTGGGGTAGGCCAAAGAAGCTGAAGGATGAGTAGGGAAATGAGCATAGTATAGGGAAAGATTTGAGTGGTGAAGGGTATTGGAACAGTTAAAAGGAAGACTGTTAGAGCCTTGAAGTGAAGAAAGGACATGGAAGAGATCTGAAATACTTGAAAAATTGAAATGGTATGGAACTGATGGTTTCAGTAACAAATAATTATCTTTCTAGTTTCAGCATGGCTGCTGCATCGACCTGTGAATCTGTAACCATCAGCTTGTGAATCTGACCCATGTTTGTACCTGCCTTTCCAGGGAAAACAACAGGAACAAAAATCAGATGATTTTAGGATTACTTAATTAGTATATTTAAATTGCCTAATAATGCCTAATGACTTTTAAAAGGTTATTAGTAGCCACATTTAAATGTCTGAAAACATAAACTTTATGTGCTATCCCCACTGTTATCTAATTGCTACTTTCAGGGGTGTTAACATGTACTTCCTGAGACAAAACTTCTTGCATTTGTTGTCAGATATTCATAGAAGAATGATTCTCCCAAGAAAGACCATAGCTGTTTTTATAAAATGGGAAAATCTATTGAGAACACTTTCTTGTTTATATTACCAACTTAATAGGAAGTTTTGTTACCTGTAACAGTATTTATAAAAGTAACTTAAATATTCGTTACTGTGACTTGTTTTCATTTCTCTGCAAGTCTGTGCTGATACCTTTGACTATGAGAGCTGTAGCCTTTTGTTGCAACTTCATAAACTCTGAATATAAGCAGGAATCGTAGTGGTGAATTTTACAACTGCATTTTCCTTTAAATAAAACATAAATGCCTAGAGTAAACTCTCTTAGAGCTTTTGGGAAACTAAGCTAGATTCTTCATAGAACTTGCCTCATTCGTTATTTTTGAGATTTGCTTACTGAATTGATCTTAGGTGCAATTTCACATTTGTGCAAGTTGGCACTAGTGGAGACTAATCGCACCTGATTCAACAGTGAACGTGACTTTGGATGGCTGACACAGTTGAATTCTGGATGTTCCTTCCTTCTACCATCAACAGTCTTTGCACATGGCATAAGTCAGAGGGGGGCACTGCACAGGCACTCATTTGTGCTTTGTATTTTGAGAATGGGGTTGTTCTTTTTTTTTTTTTTCCACAGTAGCTTCTGTTCCCTTCTAGAAAAGGGAAATGAATCTGTCCAAAAACATTAACTGCTTGGCAGTTGAGCAGAAAGTGTTCAGTGGTGGTCTCAAAGGAAAGGTATTTAAGGAAGTGATGATTTTACTTGCTTGCAGCTTCCCTTCCACTACTTCTATAGAAAGTAGTAAAAATTTTGATTCTCACCTTTACCAAAAGGACAAGAAGCTGGGGAACTTGGGTACATTCTGCAAGTCATTTTCTTGTTAGGGACACGTAAATTAATAATTTGTCAAAAGACTTGAATCTTTTTGGCTCCACAGGCTTGGAGGGATTTCAGTTTCTCTGTCAGAGATTCACTTCTCCATGTACCAGTGTGCTGGAAGTATAGGTGAGAACTGAAATGCTCCTCTACTATATTTGGCATGGGCTGCAATTACACTTGATGAAGTGGTTACTTCCTAAATTTAAGAACTGCAGCATCATTTCGATGCTTAGCTTGGAATATGAGGAGTTATTGCTGTGTTTTTCTTAGGGATTTTGGCTAAATGTCATCTGTGTCATAGCTTATACTGAATTTCCACATATTAAAGGTCTTCTGTAATATAAGTATATTAACTTGTGCTACTGAAGTAGCTTGGTAGACAGAATTTCACCCCTTGTATAGAAATAATGCATATTGTAGCAGGGTGAGTTTTATATTGTGACTGTTGTTTAGGCCGTCATTGCAGATCAGCTACTTAAAACTGTTCCTTACGTGCTTTTGGAAAACATGGTATTGTGGATAAGTTTGTTTTCTCTTGCAGATTTACGTTATATTTTTATTTTTACTATGACACCCCTTTCTGGCATTTTTAGCATGCCTGTTTTGCTGAAAGTATGCTTGCTAAGCCTTTCGTTAGGTCTCCGCTGTTAGGTTTTCCTAGACTACCACATGCTTCAAATGCTTGTTACAATTTGAAATAGATAGACATTCAGCATAATTCATTATTGCTTAAGTACCTTTTCAGGAGAACCGAAAGAGAACTGAGAGCACGGAGGGAATTGGTAAAAATCACACCCACTGCCTTGTGTAGTCCCTGGCTCAGCAATGTGGGGCTCTAGAGCTTAGCATTGTTTTGGAGGAGCAAAGTGACTGCAGTAAAGATGAAACAACCTTGCAAACTTCTAGTTCTTAACAGCCTGGGGACTATAACAGTTTTTGTTCAGTTACAATAATATCTGTTAACCACAATGTAGCAGAAGAGAATAAAAAATGCTTAGGAAAAAATTTACAAAGTTGCTGTTTGTTAGAAGGTGAGTTAGTTTGGAAGAAGGCCTTTAAACCGATCTGCCACTGTGGTCATTTGACTTTAAAGAGAAAAATAGTGCTCTAAGCTTATTTTTAAAACAGTGGGAAGAGATTGTTAAAGGCTGGTATGTCACAGTCTCTCCCAATGCACAGGTGACTTGTAAACTAATATATCCTCATCTTTAATAGTAGTATTTCTACACAATTAGTATGAACTTCTGTGGCATATAAACCTAAATTTATTACAGTCTTAAGACTTCTTTTGAGAGCTACTTCTACAGTTGTTATGAATAAGTAGATGTTGGTTACTGGAAATGTAATGGAAAAGTTGATGTGTATTTCACTTGCTCAAAGCTTTAGTGAGCGGATATATAACCACCTCTGTCAGCATGGTTTTCTTAGAATTAGGCTTTGTTTATTTAAAAAAAAAAAAAAGTCCAGTCTTGCATAGCACAAGTCTGACCAGTTTTTCTGTGATAATGTGTTGGCTTCCGTATTGGGCTGTGGCTACGATCGGGTTGGCATTTATAGTTCTGGTAGGGGCAAAAAAACCCAGTAACTGAAGTTGCCTGCAGTCTCTCAGCTGAGGCACAGTAACAGTGTGCTTGCAGCCTGCAATACAATGAAGAGGCTTGGGGTGTTGATTTGAACCATCTTACAGTTTTAGTGCTAGAGAAAATGTTTTAACAGACCTCTGGGGTTTTTTTACAAAGAATAAGAATAAATAATTTGATGACTGTCCCAGTATTGTCAGTGTCGATGGGCTCTTCCCGTGTAGGTTTGTGGCAAGCGGTGTGTGCCAGCTTCCTATCGGGAAATCTGTTTTGCCATGTGAAAATTCTCAGGAGTAGCAGAGAAGTAAATGAAACTGAAGACCCTGTGATATGCAGGTGATAAAACTGTGTTCAGGGTTTTGTTGTTGCTTAAAAGTGGTAAATGTGTGACAGAAACCATAAATAGCAGCATGATAAATAGTAATGTGACATTAAGCTTATAAATAGCCTTTTGTAATTTTGTAGTACTTTCTTCTTTTAATAACCAGCTGCTCTTTAACTTAAGCAGACACTAACTCTGCATGTATGTGTTCATTTACCCTTCTCAGTAATGTTTTATTCCAGCAAGAGCTGTGATGTTTCTTTTATTGCTTTGTTTTTAGTTGATTAACTGGCTTGTAACATGGCTACGTGCCTGCTTTTTCTGTGGATGTTAAACTTTATACTGAACTGAGCCAATATGATAAGAAGCATTAAAGTCATCGTTGCCTTCCTGAACATGAATGCTTTAGATGAGATTGTAGAAGTTGTTTTCTTACTAAAAATAAATTTGGTAAATGATAGAATAATTTAATTAATTAATCTTGGACCAACAGCATTAAAGGTTTCCCACTGCTTCTCAATGGCAGCTGATTTTTAGAAATTTTTAGCTCCAAGCAAAATGAGCAGATAATTTTTCTGTCGATGTTTTATTAAATGCAATGACGTAAAATGTTTTTATATAGAATATGTATACCCTGTGCCTGGAAGGTAATTCACTATTACGTTAGTAAAAGGAATCTGACTTCTAATTAAAGGTCTGAGATTTAATTGGGTGGGCTGAGATGAATAGTATATAAATAGAGAGTTTGTCAGTGAATTTTAGTTTTACTTGGTGTGACTTCATTTTGGTGCTGTAGTGTGTTAAAAAATTCCTTCTTTCTAGCTTTTGTGCCTGTTCCAGTTGCACACCTGCAACTTTTGTGCCTTTACTTTTTGGATTGGGGAATGTAGGAATTTTTGTTGTTGCAGTATATTCATAGTTCAACATGACAGTATGATGTTGGTTTTCGCATCATTAATAACGTCTGTTATTTTGTGTTACGTTAATTTTGTGGAAACTTTCAAGTATTACTGTGTAATTCTATAAAGAACAAAGCTTTTAAGGAAGAAAACAGCCATATTCAGAAACAAAAAAACCCCAAAGTTTTTTCAAAAGTCTTACTTTGAGCTGTAGTAAGAATTATAAACCTTTTATGCAAGAATGGGTCTTGTCTCTTGCATTATGTTTTCTTCAATACTCTTTTTTTAACAGGTGCTTCTCTAAGTTTGTCAGTGGAGTTGTGAAAGGAAATGCATCCCAAAAGGAAAAGTGTTTTTAGATAACTCTTAGAGATATTTATGAAGGTAATTCTTCCTCTTACTCATTTATGTACAAAATTGATTGTAGTTTAACAGTTTACAAAACTCAGAATGTATGAGGGTCTGTGCAGAGCCTGCAATCTGGCCTTAGTGTTTAATCGCATCATGACCCCTGGCAGGGTGTGACTGTTCAGGTCAGTGTGCCACAGTTGTGGAAGAGTTTTGGTTTGGCTTTGAAATTCATATTGTAGGAACTACAGATAAAATTGTCCTGTTGTTTTCTGGTCAAGATCTTGAAAATGATCCTTCTATAAAGTAGGTTTTTACAGTTTACAAATCTGGAGAGCTCAAGCTTCTTTAAGATACTTTGCTAAATAAAGTAAATATGTAAAACTGTGGTTTATTTAATTTCACTGCAAGTGAATGATGATCAGCTTTAACTGCTTAATCATTTGATTGTGAGTGGTATTTTCCTTGTCAGATTCACTCAAACGATTTTGAACTTCAGGTCCTCTTGAGGTGTCTTGAAAATGGAAATTGTTACCCATAGAGAAAATCTTTGAGAGGAGGCAGAGGTGAGTTCAGAAAAATACTTAGGCTGTACTGAAGTTGTAAAAATGTGATCACTCTTAATAAATAAATGGAGAACTTAACATTTCCTATGATATTAATGGTTCTTTTCCTACTGGGCAAGTCCATCAGCACACCTGCTTTCCTTGTGCATACAGCTTTTTATTCTAGTGCTTTTGGGCCTCTCTAGCTTGTACTCCAAGAGCAGGTGAAGAAGCAGCCTGCTCTGCTCTCAACCCCAGGGTCAAAAGGCTGGGAAGAGGCTGAGTATCTGGGTGCTCAGGATACAAGGAGTGCAAGGCAAGGAGGCTGAGAGCCAGAGGCACGGATGGAGTGAGGTCACTTCTCTGGGCAGTATTGTTGGAAGACTTCCTTTGGTTTGTTTTCTGTTGGAGGAGGAAGCAGAGTTGACAAGCGTTTTCCAGGCAGGTAGCCAGACAGGCATTATTTTAATGTTTCCAGCAGAAAATCGGTGTTTTTTGGCAAAACTGAAATTTTCCAAGTGAAATCTTCTATTTTGTGGAAATGGCATTTCTGTTTAAAAAGTAATTTTAATGGAAAATGTCCAATTCATTATATTCAGCCTTAGAATTAACATCTGCTGTGTTTAAGTAGATAGAAAATAATTTGGCTTAGGTTTAGCAACTCTGAACAGAATATACACAGACAACTTCCCTCTGTCTAATACTTCAGTTCTAATGCCAGCCAAAATTCAACTTGAAGTTGGCTATGTGTAGAATAAAATCTTCTTCTGAGTTTTGCCAGTTTGTTTTCAATTCAGACTGCCTTCAGCTTCAAAGGCTTCACAACACAGATGCTGTGGCTGGAACTAAAGCTGCTGATTCAACTATCTCCTCTGGACTCGATGATCCTGTTATGTGCAGCAGTATTGATCTGTGGGTATTCAAGTGGTTACTAGCTAGCCAACGGATTTTCTCCATCCCTGTGTTTTCCGTTGATGTTGTCTTCAGATAATTGTGGTTGAGGCTTTCATGGATAACAGGATGTGGGAATTGTGTTCATTTACAGTCACAGCAAGTTAGAACATGTAACTTTCCAGCATTTGATGTTTTACTCCTGTTTTACCTGCTTAGTTGTATAGAACTGTTGAAGACCAGTAGGTGTCATTTACATGTAGTTTCTTACTATTTTGTCATCTTAAATCGTGTTAAGACCCACTCCTATTTGTTGATGGGGAAAGCTGAAATCAAAACCTAACTCTCTCTTGCTACATTTCCTTGATTCAGCACGTGTAGTCAGGCTGTTGGTAATTACTGTCCTGAAAGGACTGATGGAGGTTGTTCTGTATGCAGCTGTATAGACAGTTGTGCCTTGCCTTGAAAGGCTCGACAAATACCAGGTTCCTTGTGGGTACAAAAGAGCTTTTTATTTCTATGAAGCCTGTAGAGGACTGTAAACTCCTTTTTTAGTAAGTGAAGAGATCTTCTTCTGGAGTCCTATAGCAAAGGGAAATCAAATGTAGTTACCCCTTGATATTTTGAGGAAAACTGTAGGACAAAGTTGGGGGTTTTTTGAGTGTTGGTTGTGTCCCCCACCCTTTCTTAAGCAAGGTATGAAATACTAACTTGTTATTTTCACCTGGTGCTTCTGGTTTTAGTTTGAACCTGTGTTGATTTGAACCCGTATTTTTTTTGCTGAGTAAATATTTAGGCTTCCTACTCTTAGAGTTGTATGGGAGCCAGAATTTCATTTTAGTAAAAAATCTGTTTAAATCTGCTTAGCCTACTTGAAGAACACATTTTAAAAATTACTGCAAATTTATTTTGAGAAGTTTCTGTCAAGGAGATATTTTAGTGATGTTTTATTATAGTCTCCATTTATTACATCTTATTATAGCATTGAATCATGAAACCAAGAATAAGAGATCAAGCTTCGGGAATAGGAAGAGTTAGAGATAGTTATCATCTGTGTGAGGGTCACAGATTGGTATTTTTAAGGCTATTTTCAAACAAGGGCAGGTTATGGTTGTATTTGAGTTAAAACTACT
Organism: Phaenicophaeus curvirostris; assembly: GCF_032191515.1. NCBI lineage: Eukaryota > Metazoa > Chordata > Aves > Cuculiformes > Cuculidae > Phaenicophaeus > Phaenicophaeus curvirostris. The sequence goes on from NC_091398.1 coordinate 28,750,629, forward strand.
GTTATTTATTAGTATTGCTTCTCAACTGTGCCAGTAAGTATTGTCATCTTAAACTACTGAATTCTCGTTTACTGTTTTGTGTCTCTTGAAATGTTATGTGCAGGAGTGAGGAAAAGCAGATACCAGGCTTCCTGCACTGTCTTGCTTGAGACCCGAAGCAGCTGAATTTGAGAGGCTTTTTTTTTTTTTTTTTTACTGTTCAAACATAATGAGTATTGGCATTTAATTAGATAGAAGTGTCACTTATAATAGGCTTTTCTGTTAGCCATGCTTGCATTCTTGGAGGAGGGGAGGAACAAGGGAGGGAATTGTCAAATTGTCAAAAAGGTTTAATTTCCAGATTAAATAGTAGATGGCTACAGTACTACCAAACTTATTTGCTATGTCCTGGCGTATGTCCTCCGGCTTTCCCTAACAGATTGGCCACTATCCTGTGTAGAGTGACCAAACACTCACAGCTTATTGTCTTTGTGCTGGAACTGCTGGGAGTAACAGAGCAAGGTGCCTTTAACCTTTGTCTCTGTTAGTAATTCTGTGATTATAACAGTGAAGATCTTGCTTCGTATCACACAACAGTTGTTCAAATTTGAAACCCCTATCCAAAGTCATAGATAAAAAACATTATATGAGGAGGCCTTAATTTAAAAGGAAGTCCTCAAGTAATTTTTAAATTGAGAGTAAGTATTAATTTAGTTTTGAGCCTGTACTGAAATCCACAGCCAGCCGGCCAGCCCCATGAAATCCTCATGTTCATAAAAGGAGATGAATTAACAATCTTATCTGAATTAGTAGATAGAATATTAATTCTCTGTTGCTGGCTTGTGTAGACAAGAAGCTGCTGGTGGAGTAAAGGGCCTGAATTCAACTTCTGTTCTCTTAAGATGTTGGATTTGGGACCCAAAATTTTCCTAAACTGACAGAGTTTTTTATTTTAAGAATTAAGAAATCTTTAAGTTTCTGTCAGATTCTTTAAGAATTAATGCTTTTTTGTATCTGATTTGGCACTTCATGTGGTTGAAGATCAAGAATGTGGAAAAGGAGGATGTAAGAGTAGCACTTTCGTTGAAATGCAGGTGAGATTATGGTCATTTGCGGGGGGCGTATGAGTATGTTGCTGTTTATTGCTCTCCAGAGTGAAGTGCTTGCAGACAGGGATTTCTTTTGTTGTTATATACCTCTTGCGTTTCTGAGGGATTTAATCAAGCAGCTGAGTGCCTGCAGATAATAGAAATCTTAAGGGAACGTATAAAAGCAGCTGAAGATTAGATAAGGTTCGTGTACCAGTTCTGCATGTGAAACATGGAGGCTGCTAGGAGCCAGGCTGTAAAGAAGGGTGTGGGAAGCCCTGACTATGGAAGGGGGTGGGCTTGGAGCCCCAGAGCTGCCAGCCCCATGCAGATACCTCAACTAAGGAGAGACCAATCTGGTTACACGTTAGGGAAGAGAAGTTGCCAAGGTTTTGGAAAATACCTTCCTAACTTCCAACGCCAACGTCTCCTTCTATCCCATGCTCTCTTTTCGAATGTTGTAGCCCTGGAGGAATCCTGCTTGTAGTAGTTATATTGTATGGTCACTGTAACTGCCCCACTTCATCAGCAGGGAAAATGACATATCCCTCTTTTCAGCGGAAGTTTTAGGAAGTGGTCATATGATAGCTTTACAGGAGTATATTATTTTCCTTAAGCAGAATGCATTTGATTAATTTATATGTTACAGATTAATAAACTTGAAGATCTTGAGCCCAGAACCATTAATGATGCTGTTGCCTGGCTAGAAGTCTAGCTTGAACCTTCATGCTGGGTGATGAGAAAGTGAAATGACCCGAAGTTTATATATAGAACTTCAAGAATTATGGATACTTTCCATTGTTTGGTCAGCAAAAAGCAGGAAGAAATTAATGAAGTATGAATCATTGGAACGAGTTCTGGACTGTAGTGCATGGGTCGGTTCACTTAAATAAAAATGCATTTCTATTCTGATTTTTGTTTATGAGGAACGTCCTGAAGCTATGTCCTACATCAGAATTGCTGAAAACTTTTAAAACAGATTTTTGAAAGATAAAGAATTTGAACTTTTATTTGTTGGACTACCACGGACTTCGTAAAAAACAGTGCACAATCAACTAATGTTTAGTATTTTCAAACTGGTTTTGCTGAAAGCATTTAATATAGCTTTGCTAGCATGTTTCCAGTAAATGTATATGAAGATGAGCTCTAGATACAGCTCTGTGTTGTTTGTAATGCAGTTTGTTGTATTACTTGGTTTAAACTTTCAAAATTTTCTTTTTACTTCTATTAAGTTTTCTTCCTCCTAATTTGATTGTCTGGATAATTGCACTAACCATGGGGTCTGCAACCTATTTAGAGTATACAAACTACAGCATGTAGGATGTGGGTTTTCTGTGAGTCCGGTGTACTTTGCTACCTCTTATAGCAAATTCTTGTACTGTGTTGGGCACAAATCAGCAGATGAGCCACACGGGAAAGACATGCCTTCTGGGTTGCTAAAATACCAGCTTCTAAACAAATGGAAATCTGACAATGCATTTGCTTCTTAGCTGCTTTATATTAATCATGGAAAACTAAATTCCCCCTGTCCTTACATACAGATGTTCACACTGTGCTGTGATAAAGTAGTTGTCTTTGTGCACAGTGTACGATGCAACCTCTCTTTATAAGAACACTTTTCTTCAAGTCAGCAAATCACTTGTGCTCTTGGGTAAATTAAATATCACTTAACTACCTTCTTAACAAACTGCTTTATTTAAGCTGCTTAAAATCGGTTACTTTAATGTAAGCCTGAGCAAATTGTCATTTTACTGTATACGTTTACATAAAAAACTAAAGGATGTTGAAAATTCACTTGTGAAGCTTTTGTATGCTCTTTAATGCCCTAACCAAGCCAGTATCACAGGAATGTTCTGCCCTTTGATAGGGAACACTCCCTAGAATTGCTTCATTGCTTGAAACGTGAGCTCAGGCATGAAATGTACAACTTACTCCCTCCACAGACCTGAGAGGTAAGGTCAGGTACTGTCCGGGACATCGATACGCACATACCATATTACCTTACTTTAATTAACCTTCTGTTTAAACTAGTTGTTAGCAAACTTTTGATTGAATCTCACCTTTTGTCTTTACTCCTTTTTCTTTTGGGGGTGCAGATTTTACTTTGGAGCCTGAAGTCAGTCCTCTATTTATTCTGTGCTAGCTTTAGCTATAACGTATTTCAGTTTCAGAAGTTCACAACCACGATAGCTGAAATTTTATCAGTTTTGTCATCTTACGTATCAGTATTTGCTGGGAAATCAGATAGTTATGTTTTGTAGCCTCCTAAGTGATGGCTACCTATCTCGTTGTGCTAGTATGTTTTCAAAAGAGCAAGAATAGCAGGTCAGGGAAAATAATATTGTCTGTGTTCTTGATGCATGTGTTTTTGGAAGAAAAGAGTAGTAAAGATGATATGGATAGAGTTTGGGACCAATTATATTGTAGAATATATCTGTCACAGTGAGACCAGTAATGCAGGGTCTGTCGGTGTTTAACAACTGTGTACTTTTTGTATGTATGTGTGCTGATAGAGGTTTAAATATGGATTGTGTACACATGACTGGCCACAAAGCAGTCCTGGCAGGCCTTTAGCAGAAGGACTATTTTTGAGAAAATGTGTGATGGTAAAGGCGTTTTAATATAATCCTTACATATTTCCATAGTTTCTTTGCTAACGTATGGGGAAAGAGTAACTTCCAGCATGGTTTGCAGAAAATAGTTTGTCTTTTGTCACCTCCTTCTCTGTTACTTTCATGGCTGTTTGTTCTATTTCCATCCTGTAGAAGTTTTTCACTATTTCAGTTGGTATACTTAGTTGTAAAACTGTTCTGTAGTTGCAAAAGCCTCATAGTGTTTAATGGAAGAAACTTGTCTAATACAAGATGGCTTTTTAGACTACTGTGGACATGGAATACGATGGTTCATTGCCTAACCTGAAAGATCAAAATGTGGTTTCCTAAGTCCATGAAGAAAATGTTAATGAATGGCTGAGTTCAGTGTTACGTGAATATGAGCTGCACATCAGGAAGATGATGAATCTCAGGCTGTGAAACAGTATGTGAGAAATACCTTTATATGTGTGTCCTGTTAATTTTTTCCTTCCTTAAAGAGATTGAGAAAGGATTGCTCTTCAGGTCTGCCAGCTGGTTGAACTGTTGTTCTGACCCAGTAAGCTCTGATCCTTTTTCCCTAGTGAATTCATAATACAGGGCCTTTTTTCTTGAATTAGACCACTTAATTTGTGTACATTGGGAAAGTCTTGGATCACTCTATGAATATTTGCTGTTTTCGTTTGGTTGGAGTGAGGATTATCTATTACAGCAAGAACCTTGCTGGGTCTGCAGGCTGGGTCTATCTGAGGGCACAGTGAAGGAGTGCTTAGTGCAAAAGGATTTTGAGGATCCTTGACAGCAGGTCTTGTCCTTTGCTCACTCTTGCTCTGTTTGAAATCCAGAAGTTTTCTGACTAGTTTAAGGCAGTGATGGGAAAGGAAGAAATATTCTTGGTCTTCGTCATCAAGTAAGAAAAAAAAAAAGAGAAGGAGAGAATAGGAGGCAAAGATGAGATTTCCCTTTTTGTTCCCTTATGGCATGATGGTTTTTGGCCTTTAACAAAGCTTTTTTTTTTTTTCCCCGCTTCTGCTACAAAATTATGGATTGTTGAGTTAGACACTTACAGCTTACTACCGAGTGGTTTCATGAGGACTGGAATACTTGCTTGGAAGCTGAACAGTCCTACTTTGTGCACTGTTGTTTGTATCCGTGGGAAAGGACTTCGAGATAACTCTCACTCTGTCTTGGCTGATCTGTCACATATGCAATTGTTTGTAAATATGCCTGTCAAAGGGTTGTTTCTGTGATGTGGATAAACTTTTTAATCAAATTGAATACTTTTCTGAAACCTTTGATTCAGCTCACAGGCAAATACTGCTCCAAAGTCTTGGCTATAGTTATTAGTTGTGTAGCTGCACCAAAAAAGATGCCAATCTTCATGCTGTTATGACTAGTAAGGAGATTGACATTTAGATTGTGTCTATGTGACATGAAATACTGTTTATGAAATGTTATGTTGTTGGTGCAGATCACTGATATAGCGGTTCAGTTACCTGGTTTTCTCTGTTGAAGGTTCTCTTCTGCCTTTTATTTGTGAGACTTGTAGAAGGCTCAGGGGAAGCAGCCTCTTCATGAGGAGTTGTCAGACATACATTGCCTTGTTATGTTTTACTTAGGAGTTTTCATGCTTGCGACACAGTTTTTCATTATTTTATCATTAAGAAAAAATTATTGGTTTAGCTTGCAGCTTGTGGGTTTATCTGGTATCTTTATCCTTTCTCAGTTTGTTGTGTTGGTTTAACAAAACAAAAATAAACTTGCTGTAATTCTGCATGAATACAACATTGCAGTTCTGAAGCCAGAGTGACTGAGTAGCCAAAAAAAGATAAAGTAAGCTGTCTGGTAAGGAAACAAGTACTTTAAGATCTCAGAATTCTGGATAAGTCAAAACTGAAACATTTTGCAAGGATGGATTATCATAATTTATTTTTTCATGTCTGAAGTGTATGGCCATGCTGAAAGAGCTGAGAAAGTGCTCCAGAAAAGCAAAATACCTTAGGGGTTTTTAGGACAGTTGCTCAGGAGTTTGGCTGCAGGGCCTGGGGAGAAGGTTAAACTGCAAAGTCCTGGCTCTTCTTGATGTAGGTGAATTGGATCTTGTTATTCCATTTTCCAATGAGGGCCTAAGTATCTAAGCTATCAACTATTTAGACTGATCTTTTACTTGTTACCCCTATGCATTGGTGTATATTGGAGCACAGATATCTCTCATGGTCCAGGCAAGCTCTCTGATCCCAGCAAACATCTAAATTTGATGAATTAGCCTTTGTTTATCATGATACGTGCACACCACTACCACATATCCCCACCCCCCAAATAGGAAGAAAATACGTGAACATTTTTGTAGCCCATAATTTTTGCAGAATAGGAAAATCAATCATTTTCTATTCAGTTTTGAGAATATTTATTTCCTTTTACTGCTTTTTAAGGTGTTTTAATTTTCTATCTTAATATATTCTCTACTTAAGTTATGAAACTTTCTGTTTGCCTACACCCTTGTCAAAGGGTGTAGAAATAGTTTGCTGAGTGTATAATTAAGTGAGTCACAGGCCCTGGTCCTGTGAAGTAAAAGTAACTAGTATTGTTAGTTAGGGCTAATAAGATCAGGTGGTGCACATAAATACTGTGCTGAGCTGGGGTTGCATGATAATCATTAGAATCTTAGTTTTGAAACTGAAAGTCACATTTCAATTCTTGTATTTTATTTACCAACACTTAGCACAGAGTGTATACCTGTGTTCGTCACAACTCCTTATTTGGAGAACAAGAATTGCTTGTGCTTCCAAACTAAATATGTGTATCCAATCAAATTGACCTAGATGGAGGATTCAGTAGTTTGACAAACCTCTATTCATGTTGTAATCTAGAAAAAAAAAAGGCAAAAAAAAGAAGCAGCGCTAATGTCTGTGGTATTGCTGTGTGTTCTCGTATCTAATGACTTTACACTGAATGCCCAGGCTTTGCAGAATAGTACATTACCCTTTGTGTATACGCTGTTTTCTTCATACTTTTACTCGATAAAGCTTTTTGGTTGTAAACATTTATATTTTTTTCAGTTTTGCACTGAAATTACTTACTGAATTGCCCCTAATATTGGGAGCCAAGTAACCATGCTGCCCAGCAACTATGGTGTTTTTGAAGTGGTGTTTTTTGTTTTGAATCTTAACTATAAAATAGGGAGCTGGATAGTGGGCAGAAAAGATGAGTGTTTTGGGATAACATTGCGTTGTAATTTCCAAGACAGTTTTTCATTACTGGATACCATGAATTTAGTACTCATTTTTCTTTTGTATGTTGTGGAGTTTTTTATCAATGGACTTGCTGTGTGTTGATGTTCCTTTGAAGTGTGACATTCTTGCATTTTCATTTTTTAATCTTTTTGTAATTTTATTTTTCTTTTGCCTAAAGACCCTGTGTGGACAGTAATGACCGCACGTTTCCGATTGCCTGCTGGCAGAACCTACAATGTACGAGCATCTGAGCTGGCACGAGACAGGCAGCATACTGAGGTGGTCTGCAACATTCTTCTCCTGGATAACACTGTACAAGCTTTCAGAGTTAATGTAAGTAATTTGTTTATTGCAAATCAGTGTCACCGAGCTTGCTTTCCTTTGCTGGATTGGATTTTTGTGGATGGAATTTGACTTTCAAAATGGTGTTAAGTATAAAGTAGAAGGGGAAGTTACTTTCAGGCAGGCATGCTTGTACATGTGCACACTAAGTCACTGTAAGCTTAGTCATTCTGGCATCCTCTATAGTGTTAACACATCTTCATTTCAAAATTGAAAATAGGAAGCATTATTTTCTGGTAATTCTCTTCATGAACTTAAGTTGTGTAGTGGAAATGGGGGCAGTTTTGCCACAGAGTTGAACGAGAAGCAAGCTTTTGTTTTGCTCCATTCTTGTTCTTGCATTTTGAGCCATGAGTAAGGTATAATGGTATCTCTTCTTGCGACTGTGTAGCTAACTATGTTCAGTCACGTGTATGGTTATATTTGGTTACAGCTGTCATCCTACAGTATCTCTTTGCTTTTTGCTTTTCTCAGCTGATTTGGGACTTCTGAGTAGTTAAGGGTGGGACTTTTGGATGGTGGAGCTGTAGGGGGGAGAACGAAAGACTTGAATTTGTGAACAACAAGCCTCGTCTCCTACCTGGGATAACTTCTATGTACTTCTTGCCCTTTTCTCTGCAATATTCCACTTGCTCTTTGATATCTCTTATTTTCTCGTCTTTGCTCACAGGTCTATACTGCCTACCAACAAGCAGTGTGTGCAAAATGTTGTTGGAGACAGAGCATTAAATGTGCATGAGAAACAGTAAATGTTATGTTCATTGCTTTCAGGTGCATGATTTTTCCATTAGAATGCCTGTCTTGCAGTTTTTAGTTTGTTTATAAAGGCTGGTTAAAATGAGGAATAATAGCTGTACAATAGGTACAGGTGGTTTTGCTTCTTTTTGATCTAGATTTTCAAAATTTGTATGTTGCTAAAGAATGCTAGTGCCTGTCTATAGCAGAATCACCAGTTATAAATCCTCAAACATCCATTCTGTCTCTCCCATATATGGGAGAGACATATGTACATTATGTAATGTGTTCTCGCCACCTTGCTAGTGTACTAAATGTTTTAGTTGCATGGATCATGCTTTACTGCTTATATAGATCAGCCTGCAAGTTTGTCTGTTAAAACTGAGTGATGGAATAAAAAGTCCCTTGGTGCTCAACATTCTGATCATGAGTCTTAGCCTCAATCTATTTTTTCAAAAATAAGGAGTAATAAAATATTAAGTCATAGCAAATATATGCTAACCTTACATGGTATACAGATTTTAAGGGTTTATAGTTGTGTTTTACTTTATTGTGGTTGACACAATAGTTGGCAATAAATATTTATGGAATTGTTTTCAAAATAGGAGGAACAAAGATAACATCAAATAAATTAGCAAGGTTTTTTCTCCTGGTGATTGCTATGGGTATTCTGTAAACTAATAATTGGAAAATTTAATCATCTGGAGTATGCCGCACTACACTAATAAAAATGTACTCAAATGCTGTTTCTTCTCCAGCAGAAAAGAACTGATCGCAGATGATGTCCCTGCATAATTTGTGACACATTCTCAGTTCACATTTCAACCAGCCTTTTCTGGTGATCTGCAAAATAGGCATTCTTTGTGCTAAGCTTTACCTTGTATAAAGCGTAACAAATCAAATCAAATAATCTCTGTGGAATGTAGCCAGGCAGAGGTTACTTTGGTGTCAGGCAGAAGAATCAATTGCAACTAACCTGTGTGTATGTTTGAAGAGTAGAAATCCTTGCTGTAAAATGCTTTGCTTACCAAATGAAGAGCTCTTTCAGCCCAGAAAAGCATCCTTCATAGAAAGTATAGCTGGAAGAATTGAGGCTGACTTGAGTTAATGATGTGATCAGGCTGATTTGCATTACTGTGAACCTGCTTCTTCAAGGTCAAATTGCTTTAATTGGTTTTAATTAATTGTTTAAATACCTCAAATTGTATCTTCTTCCATGCAGGCTGACTTAATTGTGTTCCCCGAAAGCCAGTACGTAGATACAGAGATCACGCTAAACTTTTGGGAAAACTTAAGTGAAGGTGTATGGGATGATTTCTGTTGTGAACAAGGCTGTTGGGTTAGCGGTCATGGACAAATGTTTCAATTCGGAGCTTTTATTACCTCATAATTCTCCTCAGACTACAGGGAATTTACACTCTTAATGAAAATAAAATCTAAAAATCTGTAAAACAACCAAAAGACACACACACCTCCCCCCACTCCATGTAATTGTAGAAGTGAAAATTTCAGTAATTTAATTTCATCATTACTCTAGTTGCTTCCTTTTTCTCTTTGACCGGAAAAAAAAAGTTAAATAGCTTGCTTGGAAACCTTTTTTACAGTAGGATAACTTTTTGCAAAGCTCACTTAAGTTGTAGAATGAAAGAAGACAGCACAGCGCTGGCTGTCTGGGGCTGCGCTTGCTTGAGTTGCAGCACGAGCATTGAGATGAGCTGTGAGAGGGGTGGTTCCAGTGTTGTCGTCAGCAAAAAAGGAGTGCAGCCTCCCACAGACCTGTGAGCAGCAAAGCTATCTGACCCCTCCAGGGAAGCCCAGGATGTGTCATTCCATTCCTCTATCATTGGAGCCCACATTTATTTGCACTGGCACAGCGGCCGTATCTCCTGGAGTTTGCTGTAGATGTGGTCAGTGCTGTAGACCAGCAACAAAACCAGAATGTCAGTGATGTTCATGGGGAAGATTGTGGTGGTAGTTGGTAATCAGGCATTAAACCTATGTAACTGTGTATGTTTTCCTTAAATTTTAAAATACGGGCATTTGTAAACAGTTAAGAATCATTTTGTGATTAGAAATTTGCATGTATGTGTCTAGCGGTACTAGAAGGTAGCCAGAGGATAGATACTTCATGAAGTGCAGTTAATATATTGATGTCTAGCGTTAATGTCAAATTTGTTCTGAAAGGCCCAAATTTGTTAGACCTTTTTCTTCCAGCAGTGACTAAGAAGTGTGCATAACACTGTAATATTATAATTTAGAAAAAATGTTATGGTTTGTGTCTATTGCAGTTTTGTTAGATAGTTCCCATTTCTATGGTTTTTCTATTTTTTAATTATTCCATGTTTTAAGAGGAAATATTAATGTTTGACTTAATCTGTAGAAATAAAGCACATTTTTTTTTATGCTGATCCACATTTATTGTTTTTACTCTTGTATTAAAGAAAGCAAGACTAGAAACTTGTGATCCTACTTCTAGCAGCTATTCAGTGGTTGTGGTAGTAATACAAATATTTTGAACCTTTCACAACAAGCAGCATTGTGACCTTCACCTGCTCCGACAAGCTACAACTTCATTATATAAATATCAGAGATGGGTTAAACTGAGGTCTGGTTTTACTAGATGTTTATCTTTAGTTTGCACTGAGAGTAAAAAACTGTGATCAAAACAAATGCTTCATGTTGAAACTAGTCTTCTCTTACCAAAGTTGCTGCTCTGTTGCAGGAGAAATACTCACCTTGCGGTCGTGAAATGACGTTCTGTGTTATTAAATTCAAACTCATAGCACGTTCTAAGCTTTTTCCATTAGGCAACACCTATTCACATATTAAAGAAACAGTTCACATTCTTAGGTTTAGATTGGAAAAAAACCTACAGAATTGATACCTGCATGTTACTTGAAGGAGAGACGTTTCAGCTGTGGTAAATGGAAGCCTAAACTTGGGTTCCAAAGTCTCCTGTTTTCTGATAGTTTTTGTAATAAGTTCTTTGAGTTCTGATTTAAATCTACATGGGGAAAAATAGCAACACTACTTGCTTCTTGCCGTGTAATTTTACAATTGGTTTTATTTGCTGAAGAAATTGTACTGATTACTTGTTTATTTCAAAGTGTATCAAATTCCTAGTTCAGTAAAAATAAAAGTGACAATTTTTGCTTTGTACATAATAATTACCTTATGCATTTATACTTTTGTGTATTTATTGTGTTAACATCTGGTCTTCTTCTTTGCTTGTTTTTAATTATTGGAAAGTAAATTTTCCAGTAGTGAACTTTTTAGCAATGGTGCTCCTACTGGCTGTTCATTTTATTAAACAGAGAAATTTTTTGTGTGTGTTGTTTTCTTTTGAAAAATAAGATTTTCTTTCACAGTAAATACAGCAGTTCTTGGATCGCTTTAACTTAGGCAGATTTCTGTGCACCCAAGATATATGCCTTATGTAACTCCAACTTAAATAAGCAGAGCTGGGGTTGTGATTGTTCTGCTGGGATAATTTAAGGCTTAATTTGTTGATATCTACTTTCTAAATTTTTTTTATTATATAGAAGTAAATTGTCAAGCTTCTTGGATTTTTATAGCCCCTAGCAAATGGTTTTGACAGTTTATTCCACTTAAGTGTAATTTCAGCTGAACAAAAAAAAAGAGTTTTGGTAGGATGCTCCTAGATGTTAACAAACATCTGAATGTGATTTGTAGATCTTTCGTGTATATGGGTATTAATGAAATTCTTGCAACATTCTTTTGACCTTATTAGTATTTCAATTTTGACAGCTGTAAAAGTAAACTTGTATAATCTCTGAGAAGTGAGGTTGTTTGAGAGCAGAACAGTTTATTTGTTTTAAAACTTTAAAAATATCTTATTGCCTGCAGTAAATGAGGTAAGATGTATGAAATTCACTGTAGTATCAATAATCCTAGAATATTTTTAGAAGTTTGGTTGGTGCCAGAGAAGTAGAAAATCTGGGCAGAAAATTTATCAGTCATTTCTTTAATAATTCATTTTTGTTTGACAGTTGTTCTTGCAGATTTTTTTTTTTAATCCTTTGTACTTCAAGAGGCTATGATGCTTAAATTCTTTAGGAAGCTCCCTTCAGATTTCACCAAATGCATTTATTGAGTCCTCTCACATTGGCACACCCAGCTTTTGAATGACTGATAGCTGTATTTTCAGGCTAGGTAAAAAATTGCTAGGTACCAGCAACTACAAGTTCTTCTTAGAATCATAGAATAACCAGGTTGGAAGAGACCCACCGGATCATCAAGTCCAACCATTCCTATCAAACACTAAACTATGCCCCTTAGCACCTCGTCCACCCGTGCCTTAAACACCTCCAGGGAAGGTGACTTAACCACCTCTCTGGGCAGCCTGTTCCAGTGCCCAATGACCCTTTCTGTGAAGAATTTTTTCCTAATGTCTAGCCTAAATCTCCCCTGGTGGAGCTTGAGGCCATTCCCTCTTGTCCCCTGTCACTTGGGAGAAGAGGCCAGCACCCTCCTCTCTACAACCTGCTTTCAGGTAGTTGTAGAGAGCAATGAAGTCTCCCCTCAGCCTCCTCTTCTCCAGGCTAAACAACCCCAGCTCTCTCAGCCGCTCCTCGTAAGGCCTGTTCTCCAGTCCCTTCACCAGCTTTGTTGCTCTTCTCTGGACTCGCTCCAGAGCTTCAACATCCTTCTTGTGGTGAGGGACCCAGAACTGAACACAGGATTCGAGGAGCGGTCTCACCAGTGCCGAGTACAGAGGGAGAATAACCTCCCTGGACCTGCTGGTCACACTGTTTCTGATCCAAGCCAAGATGCCATTGGCCTTCTTGGCCACCTGGGCACACTGCTGGCTTATGTTCAGTCGACTGTCAACCAACACCCCCAGGTCCCTCTCCTCCAGGCAGCTTTCTAGCCAGACTTCTCCTAGTCTGTAGCTCTGCATAGGGTTGTTGTGCCCCAAGTGCAGGAGCCGGCATTTGGCCTTGTTAAACCTCATCCCATTTGGCTCTGCCCAGCGGAGCATTTTGTCAGTAAGATTTGTCCCTGTAGTAGAATTCAAGTCTGTTCACTTGTGTCTGAAAAGCAGTATTACTGTTATTCAGTTAATTTGAATTAAACTGTGCCATTTAATTTTGGAGACATTTTCAGTGTGCTGGTTCATTTATAGTTAATAATAGATTTTCAGATAAGTAAGAATAACATGTGCAGACCTGTGCTTTTAAATTCAGTGACCCAAAGAAGGCTACCAAGTTCTTTGTCAAATCCTAGCCTTTCTTTCTTTTTTTAAAGTAGTCTTTCTAAATACCAGAGTTGCTTAATGAATGGCTTTCAGGAATAATCATGTAGCTAGTTGAGAAGTGAGACATTCTTACTGTCAGAAAATGACAAAGAGGAAAAATAATGATTCCTTACATATGTTTAAAAAAAAAGATGAAGCTCGTTTAAAAATAGTGCTCCTGGGATACACTTCTTGAGATTTAAAACTTAGGCTGCTAGAGCACGTGTGAAAGAATCTGTATGTGCTCTGCCTGCTTCAAGTCTATATGTCCAATTATGTATGTTTTTATTAAACAGTATATGTATTTGTTCTCTGCAGAAACATGATCAGGGACAAGTTCTGTTGGATGTAGTCTTCAAGCATCTCGATTTGACAGAGAGAGATTACTTTGGTTTACAGGTGGCTGATGAATCTACTGATAACCCTGTAAGTTGACCATTTTATAAATACAAATCGATAAATCATAATAATGCTCATAGCAGTGCTCTGTGTCATTCTAAAGAGAAGTAAATGGAAGCTATTGCAATTTTGTGCCATTTTCTCCAATTATGTAATTTGAGAGAGTCAGTATCACCTCACAGTTTTGATAAAACTAGTTAGAAGCTTAGAGTAAAATGTGGAGACCTGTGAAGGGAAATGAAATAATATCTTAAAAGGATGTTGTTTGTTTTCTTGTATCTATTTACTAGACTGTATGATCAGTGTCAGTTGGGGTAGGAAATAACTCTATTTTTTTAGAGGGGGGAGTATTAAGCTTTTGGGTTTGTGGGTTTGGTTTTTTTTTAATTAATACTTACAAGAAAAAATTGGAGATTTCTAGATCACACTGTACGATGTTTTTGTTTCTAGCCCAGAAACCTGGTAGGTTTTCTAGTAGTGCTTCATATAGTTGACTATCTGACAAGGGTTGACAGCTCATCACCTTAACAGAAAAAGGAAGGGACTCCTTTGAAAATAAGTGTTTATAATAGTTAACGCTCTTTACTTGAAAAGAAGTTCCATGGGATTGAAATACTGTCCCTTGCTTTGTAGTCCACCTGTAGATCCAGCTGTAATGTTCAGTAGCTGTTCTAGTTATAGCTGCATTATTGATGTCATGATTGCTTGAAGAATACTTCTTGAATACTTTCTTTTATAGGTATCAAATGTTCAATACTTGTTTTAAAAAGCAATTTAATTATTATTCCTTGTAATGCAGTTCTTTAACTAGTTCCCATTATATACTTGTCACAGTGATGAGGTCTAAATTTATCTCCCAGCTAGTGTGTCAAAAGTAATTTTTGTTCATAAAATGTGCAGAATGTTATCTATAGAGATTAGTGACGCTGTAAAGTGTTAATTATTCGGTAACTAAGGTGAGTTTCAGAAGATAGTGCAACTTACTCTAGTGCAGATTTAGTCTACTGTTGTTTAACCATCAGGAGTGACTGTTCTAAATAGAAATACTTTTTTTATTCTACTAAAAGGTTGGATTCTTTTCTTTTTACTTCTTTTAATGTGGAAGAGGAAGAAAGAAGTCACAATACAGCCATAATTTTTCTTCTGCCTGACTAGTGAACTACTTCTATATTTCTTTCTTCTCTGGAGCAAATTATCCTTAATTATATTGTTCTTCTAAGTTCTGGTTACATTAAGATTATTAATATGAATAAATCTGTACAGCACAGTTGTAGATGTTTAACATTTTTTTTGTAATTTCGTGGATAATTCTGTTAAGACATTGGCAAGCTGGCTGGCCTCATTTTGTCTTTTTATTCTAAACTTTGTTTCCAGGCTAAAGAGAAGACTGGATTGTTTTTCAGCTCGATGAAGTATTTACTTCAATATCACTCAATGTTTTATTCAATATTCAGAAATCTGTAGTGTTTCTTGTTTATCTGTCTTACCAAAGCTTAGATCTCTAAGCTCTCGTTTTAGTTTATCTATCTGAAACAACTGAGCACGACATTAATGGAAGGATCTGGTTAAGAGTTAGTCTGAAAGAATGGCTTGCCAGCTATTCAGCATAAGGAGATGCTTTAAAGGTTTAGTATTCTTTGACTTCTAAATATTTTGGCTTTTCAGTGCATATCTAGTTCCCATGAAAACAATATGTTAGAACTAAGTAGAAACGTTACCAATATTAGTCATGTAAGCCTGAAGACATTATGGGTTTGACTCACGTCAGTTTTTGGTATCAGTTTACTTTTATGCTTGGTCGATTCGGACAAAGAAACCAGATGGAATTGACAGATGTTCTAGCTTCTTGTGAAATACCACAGCGTAATTTTACTAAGATATAGCCAGAACAGTAGGAGATAAAGGTGATGAGGAAAAGGGGATTCTGCTAATTGTGAAACCTCTGTCGTTGTGCCTAAACATGGATTTCATAAACTGTACAAGCTTTGTTTTGTGTGATATTAACATTACAGTAAAAGTCAATGCAAGAAAGTCCTGGTGTTGTGTACAGCTGGAGTGGTGGTTTTGGCTGGAGTCTGAGGCTGTAGGTGCCTGGAGTAGTGTTCAGGAGGGAGTATTGGTGCGTAGTGAGAGTAAGGGTGCAGAGAGTACTGTCAGTGCGGGTGCTGGAGTGTCCTTGGCAGAAGGCAGCAAGGCAGAGAGCATTGCTGGGGGATGAGAGAGTGAAGGAATAACTCACTGAAGGGCTGGGGTGCAAACTTCATGGATTCCCAAATCTACCTGCCTCTCAGACTTACTGAGATGTAAATGGGATAACATGTCTTGCCAGCTGCACCTTGATTAGTGAACTTTTGCCCAAATCTTCTCAACTTCAGCTTCTTAACAATACTAAGTGGTTTAACCTTCTGTAGTTTCCCAGAGCAAAAAATCACGTTTTGTGTTTGGATACAATGATATCACTTGAAAGCATGGATATTGCCTGTTAAATACAGTTCAAAAGGAAGTTGCTTTTCTGTGTTTTGAGCTATGCTGGTACATACCAAATTCATCTTTACAACCAGAAGAAAATGTAAATGCAAGCTTTTCTGGTAGGCATTTCAAGTCCAATTTTTCTGGTTTAACTGTAATATCAAATACTTAAACCACCACTGCCAAAGATCCGAGGTTTATCAGTCAGATCTGTGCATTTATCAGATATATTGCATCATAACACATTCCTTCAAGATACTCAAGTATTCTCATGTAAAATTGATGTATATACCTGGCTGGCTGGAGTCCTTCCTCGAGCCTATACATTTAGACTTAAAAGTTAATTGATCCTGTGAGGTTTTTTTAAATAATTGTACTTGTTAAGCTGTGTCAGACAATCTCTTTAGTTCCTTTCAAGTCATCTACTACAAGGATACATTATTTGGATACAGTCATCATTTTGTATTATTCCCAGTTAATAAGATGACTCAGAACTAACATCTGATCCATAGTGTGTGTCAGATAGCTCAAGTACCTCTTGGTTTGCTATTTTCTTCCCTCAGATGATAAAAGTAAAAAGTTCTATGATAAATGTAAGGTAGTTACGTGCTGTACAGGGCCTCTGTCGCTTCATAGGAACTGTATTACTGTTTCCTGAGGCTTGCAAGCTTGCATTGCAAGGCAGGATGAGGAATGAAACTGTTTATAACAAAGACAGACTAATCAGTTAACTGAACTAGCTTGGTATATGCAGATTCTGCTTAGTTGCTGGTGGGAATTGTTTAAACAACTCATAGGGCTTTCCAGAGAACCCTACTTCTTTCTGAAATTTGTGGTGTTGATTTTTGTAACGATCTTTCTGCCGTTCCCCACAGCGACATTCTCTGTAGAGACAATCAAGATGAGACACTGTTCGGTAAAATTGGTCTGTAGTCTTCTATCAGCAGGTTGAGTGGTGAGACTCTGGTTTCCAGGATCCCACTTGGCTATTTAACCAGAGATGACACTCAGGCTGACAGTTCAAGGAGAATCTGTGAGCCAGCGGGATCACTCCCTGGTTGTGTCAGACCTGCAAAATGCAGAGTCAAAAGCATTGGAACTAGTTTAAGCAAATTAACTTCTGAGCTGGGTAAATTAGCCTGCTTATAGCTCTTCACTGCCACAGTTAGTTTGCCTTAGATAAGCAGTTTAAAGAGCAGCTGACGGTTGCTAAACACACCATAATTGAGTTCTAAACTCTCTCAGGCCTGTGGGACAATCATAGAACGAAGTTACAGTTGAATTAGCAGTGTAAGAGGCAGATATCTGGACAACAGAGGTTAATCTCAGGAAAAGAACAACAGTGCCAACTGTTGATGGTAGTGTTGGTGTCTTTCCAGAATCAGCAATAACGCTTTGTATGCTGGTAGCACGTTTTGTTAAAAGAACAAGTAAAAAGTAATAAAAAATCAACAGTTTCTTGATGTATAAGGCTATAATTTGTACTTTTTTGTTTCTCTAAAGTTGGTGGTATAATTTGTCTCTTTCCAGAGGTGGTTGGATCCAAACAAACCTATCAGGAAACAATTAAAAAGTGAGTACATATATGTATTTGGTCAGTTCATAGATCATTATTACACTGATTTTCCAGGATACCCTGATTAATTAGAAATAACTTTTCTTGACTGCAGGAGGATCTCCTCACAGTTTGAACTTCAGAGTTAAGTTTTTTGTAAGTGACCCAAACAAGCTTCAAGAAGAATATACAAGGTATAGTTAATTTGACATTTTTCTCAAGGGCTTATGTTTAAGGGCAAAACTGTCATTATTTTTTTTAGGCTATAACATGAAAATTGTCTTTTAAATCATTTTTGTGTTGTGCATGCAAGCTTCTAATTTTTGCCTAATAATTACAGATATGGGCTATTCAGTTGTACCAAATCAATATAACAGAAAGCCTCTGTGAATAAATTTACAAATTGATATGCAAAGTGAAGTAACTATGTGAAGAGAATACTACCAAGTAGAAACAGAAAAGGGAGAAATAGAGAAAAGAGGAAAGACTTTATCCCACTGTTCACCAATGAGTACAAATTTAATTTTATCCTTGTGTTCTCCTTTGTGATAAAAAAAATTTCTGAGCTTTCTGCATTTTTTCTGGAGGCTTTTCCCCCCAGTTTTCTGTTTGGCCCTAATAAACTTAATCTCTGTTTGTATGGTTGTAGTCCTAGCTTGAAGCATGTAAGCTGATTTTTATAGCAGTTTGTTGAAGCTGATTGAAGAAAATGCTCAGTGTGAATCAAGATAGGAGGCTTGTGAGTTGCAATTAGTCCCTGAAGAAATGCTCAGATTTTCAGTATTCTTAATGAGTTCTGGTCCTCTACATAAGTGGTGTGATTTGACAGATTGGAATTTTTGGATGTCAGCCATTCTGAAAACAGGTCAGCCTTATTAAAAAAACAATAATTGAATTATTAAGGGTAGATTTAGAAAGATAAGTACTAAAATTGTGAAAATTTGCATCCACATTTGTTTATAATATTTTTATTTTTTCATATTTTGGACATAACTTGACATGCATCTGTGAATCCTGGATCAGGCTTTGTTATATTGAAATACTTGCTCTAGGAAAATCTAGCAAATTTGCTGTATCAGAATAATTAAAAATGTTATTTTAATTAAATGGCAATATTTAATGTTCCTAAGGAGATGGAAGATCCAGTAAATATTGATCAATGTGAAGTAAATATTAAAAGAAAGGGATAACTGTTTACTTTAAATGTTATGCTGTAATAACAAAGCTATAAATACAGTGTCCTTTTAGATGAGGCATAATGTATCATTGCTGTATCTAGGTCAGCTCTGCTTCTCTTGCTAATAGGCCTGATTGCCTCTGAGAAAACTCATGGTATTTGGAATTATTATAAAGAGAGAGTTATTATCCATGGGGTTTTTATGGAGGGAAGTTAGGATGCCATTCACAACTATGGAGTCCTTTCATGGAATCAGTATTCCCCATTTAAAAGAAGAGAAAAAACAAAGTGTGAACTTCTGACAATTCCATCTCAAGCTGAGACTTTTCAAAGGTGCTCAACTTCTCTGAACTGAGTTAAAACAGGAATGAGTCCACACATTAGACAGTATGAATAGACGTCAGGGAAAGGTTCAGTGCAGGCCTGTGTCGTGTTAGATCTGTGTGAGTCTGTGCGAGGGAGACAAGTTATGAACACCCCAAGTCGCGGAACGTCAGCACGAGCTCACCTTGTGTTGCAGAGTTTGGCTTTAGGAACTTGTCTTGGTAGGAAATGAAGCTTCATTAGTTCTACTTGTGGCCAAAAAGAGTTGCTTATCAACACAGACTCCAGTTAGCCATAGTGCTATCCTCGTCCTTTTCCATATATGTGTAAAGGAAGATGAAAACATTGTAATGCAAAGCCACCCTCATTGTTTTAGCTGAATTTGTTGAGCAGGCTTTTTCAGATCTACATTGCTAAAGCTTTAGTTGATTTCCCGTTTTGCTCAATAATATGCGAGGCTTCTGAGTTCAAACTGGGGTGGTGAGCTGACAAGCAATTAACTCCACTGTTTGCTGAAAACAGAAAATTAATTCTGCTTGGTGGTCCTTAATCATGAGGACCCTTAAGTACTATGGAATATTTCTAATAAAGCGTTCCACCAAAAAACATAAAATAAAATGAAGATGCAGCTGCACATACAGAATGTTTTTTCCCTGCATTTTTGCAGCCATAACTATTAACAGGAAAAATAAGAAAAATGTATTTGTTAAGTATATTTGTGAACAGGTACTCATGCTAAGCATCATAAGCATATAACTTTAGTATATAAACTTAAAAATGCAATAAATGACAACAGTTACAGACATTTTGCTTTATCAGTATCTTTTTTGTTTGTTTGTTTCAATACATATTTTAAGGTAGAAAATGGAAAACTATTTTGATGTCTCTAAAGCCTAGCTAATATCTTGGTCTTAACTTCTTGAGATTAAAACCTTAAACTAAGCTTCTTGCCATTCTGGTCAGACAGAGAACCTCTAGCCAGTTTTCCA
The DNA here is from genome assembly GCF_032191515.1 of Phaenicophaeus curvirostris. Taxonomy (NCBI): domain Eukaryota; kingdom Metazoa; phylum Chordata; class Aves; order Cuculiformes; family Cuculidae; genus Phaenicophaeus; species Phaenicophaeus curvirostris. The sequence continues at coordinate 28,770,767 of NC_091398.1, forward strand.
GCACATTGGCTAACATCTCTGCTTCTCAGTTTGTAATGTTTGCCTTCAGTTTCTTTCAAATACAGAATGTTTTACCTTTCCATTATATTTAGCTTGTGTAGGATTGGATTTCTGTGTGTGTACTTTTAGGTGTTTGTGGAAGTCTTTGAAGTGGTAGTTAATCTACTTTATGAAGAGTACACAATTATGAGAAGTAATATTATGTGTAATAAAGTGATATATTTTGTTTTTAATTTCTTAGTGCAAGTTAATAAAGGGAGTTTGGAATGCTTGGTTTCGGTCAAACTTGAACGAGGTGGTTTTGATAAGTAATTTTGATAAGTGTTTGTAATGAGTGAGTATGACTGACTCTGCTTTTGAATCAGAGCTACAAGAAGGAAATCAGATGATTTTTTAATAAAAATAATGATGTAGGAAGTCCCAAGCTGTAATAAGTTTATAAGAAGGCAGCAGTGACATTTACATTTTCCAGTCAGTGAAGCTTTTTTTTAAATAAAAAGGCATTACAGCCTAAATTGTACAGCTTCTTTTATGTACTGTTACGAGAGGGTTTTGCTGACAGTTGAAGCTTGTGCTAACATCCTGCCAGCTTGGTCGTTGTTGTTTGTTACTGCACTTCAGTCTCTGTGTCAGTGGAGGTTTATAGCAGGTGTGATTTGCCACTTGATGTAAACATTTATGCTTCTTTGAAGTTGTCTAAAACCTCGAGTGAAATATGAAGGAACTAAATTGAATGAACAAAAGATTCATTCTGAGATGTTAACAAAATATTTGGGTTTTGTTAGAGAAACAAAGGAAGTGATTTAGAGGGAAATCTGTTTGGGGCTTCAGGTTTGTTGGGATTTTTAAGTCAGTGTTTCTGCTGCCACTGTTTGTTGGGAAATAGTTCTTGTTTTAAAGTGTTCGCCTGTTTCTTTTGCTGTTGCCATCTCCCTTCCTGACTTGAAAGTGTGGGCATTGGAAGTCTGGATGAATGTCTAAAATAAGCTTTATTCACCTAATTAAAGAAAACTTCAGAAGTCCAAGAGAGGTCAGTGGGAAGGTGTTGGACATAATAGGAATGGTTGGACTCGATGATCTGGTGGTTCTCTTCCAACCTGGTTATTCTATGATTCTATGATAATGGGATCCAGAACTTTTATTTAAGAATGTAACTTCAAATACTAAGAGTAGTTATTTTAATTTAAATGAAAACAGAGTAGTATCAAATTCTCAGTGAAAACAAATTAATTTTATCTTCCTGGAGTGCAAATCATGTGAACTTCAATTTAGGTTGCCATATTGCATAGTGCTGTTCATACTCATTTATCGTGAAGACAACTTTTTCCTTTCTCTTTTTTAAAACTTTAAACATAAATACTGGAAAATAAAGTAGGTAGAATGCCGAATTTGCAACCTTTTAGTGAAATACAATGTAAAGTTTCATAACCTATAACTAGTTTAATCTATAAAGTAGTATTATTATTTTACTAATCACAGTTTAATTTTTCCCATAGGAGTTTAAGAAATAGCATGCAATATGTAAAGCTTTAGTTATGCACTAACTGAAAGCAAAATGCATTAAATTGATGAAAAATGGTTACATTTCTTTTTAATTATGGTGATTTTCCTTGTTTTGTTTGTCTTTTTAAATAAGGTACCAGTATTTTTTGCAAATTAAACAGGACATTCTTACTGGAAGGTAAGACATTTTTGTTTTGTTAAACATTATATGCAACTTTGGTTGAGAAAAGTTTAATGATGAGGGATTTAACTTGCAAAAATAAATATATTTAAAATACTGTATTTGCAGGTATAAGTCTTTTGTAGTTCTTATCTGCCCATATTGTTCATAGACTATGAAAGATTAGGCTTTTCAAAATAACATAATTTTGTATGAAATATGTAATTTTATTTGTTTCTCATTTTAAAACCAAAACAAAACAGATTGCCCTGTCCTTATAATACTGCTGCTCTTCTGGCTTCCTATGCTGTTCAATGTAAGTATCATTAGTATTTATGTACATGTTAGCACTGAAGTACATAGAAACTAGTTGATACTATTTTTTAAAGAATATAGTTTGTGTGACGTTAAATTGGGATGTTTATGGACATGATGCTCCTTCTCTCATGCATAAGGAAATGTGGTTGGTTAGGTGTTCTCCCCCAGGATGTTTGGCTCCAGGGTGTTTGAACCTCCAAATAGATGTGGAAAAGGGAGTTCAGTACTTGTGTTGTGTCAGTTTTAAGCCATCCAGTGAGTAGATGAGTCTCGAAGACTGAGGTTTAATCCCCTTCCTTTCTCCCCATTTTGTTTCTTAAATTTGAAGTGTTCTGAGAAGAAAAAAAACCCAAAACACAACAACCAATCAATCAAGAGACTGTTCAGCACTTAGTTCTTAAAATTTGTAGATGTCAGAAATTCTGTTTTATAAGCAATCCTTATATATACGTCTATATTGATGTATTTTCCTCTGATTAACGATCCTTATATACACATTTAGTTCTATATATACTTTGTACCTATGAGGGAGCTAGTGTCTATGTTAGTCTTTTCAGGGAAAATATGTTACTGTTTTATGCACAGTTTTTATAAATGGCCACTTTTTTCTGGATCAATCAATAGAGCAGTTCCTCTTAAACAAAACTCCTGAACTCCAGCTACTTGGAAATTGGTAGGTGCTGCAAATGTCATCATGAATTAGGGATTTGCCTTAGAAGAGATGAGGAATTTGGTAGTGAAGGAGTCGTTGTGAAGTTTGTAACATTTTAAGCTTTTAAGAATGCAGTATATTTTTCAAATATTGCAGAAGTGATGAGTATGTGCAATGTAGTTGGATTTATGTATAAGATCCTGCTGCCCTTAAGTCCTTCGTGTGTAGATCTGTCTAATGATTTTCTGTGCATGCCTGTTAGTGAACTCTCTGGGTTTAGCTCTTGGGATTTTTTTAGAAACATGGCTAAATAGCAGACATAGATCTCGAGCAGTCCTGTATTCTCTGCAGTGGATTTTAGCAAGGCATGCACTCTTTTATGATACCTGTTCCCATTTTCCAGTTTTTCCACTATCTGAAATAAAATCTGTTTCTGGTGCTGCAAGTGCCCCAGACTTGTTTCCTACCTTCTCTTCCCATGTTTATCCTCTTGCTCTGAGAGTGCCTTCATCCCTCTTGTCAGTTCTTTCATGCCCTGTAGAAATGTCAGCAGGCCTGCCCAGGACCCCACGTCATGCTGTGTTGCTGTGAACTTTCCAGTTTTCACATTATATTACTTATCAATTACTGTAGATTTATTACACAGATTGCAGATGCTTAAAGCTGAATTTGTTTGGGTTATAGTTAGAAAGCCTCAAAGCCCGTATTTCTAGCAGATGTTGTTGTTTGTATGTTTTTAATTCTGACAATATATGTGATTTTAATTTATTATAAATTTAAGAAAGTGTTAGAAATTATATAAATGCACTTTTTTGTAGTTTCAAGTAAAGTAGTTTCAATGTAGATGTATGTATGCATACTTTTTTCATGCATACAATTGAATGTGCAAAAAAATATTTTTCTAATGCTTCTGGATGTATCTTGGCACGGAATGAGTTGGGTTCTGTAGATCTTAATGAAGAAATAGCAGTTATAGTGTTAAAAATACTTATATTAAGTAGCCACCTGAAAGCAAACAAAGGTAAAATAAGAAAAAAAAAAAACCTTGAAGTATCTTATTTAGTGCTAGACATTATGGTAGCATTTATGAATTTGTGTATGAGAAATTAAAAACTTAGGGTATTTATGAAGGAAGTTTTTACTCAGAGTTCTCTCTAAATGGTCTCTGCAATATTCACTGAGAATGGGACTCTTTATTCAAGAGGGAAAAGGGGAGTTCAAATGCCTTCTCTATTTTTGCTTGCTGTAGACAATAAAGTATGTGGGAGCAGACTTGTGAATTTGGGGACATCACACAATGCCAAGTACATCAGTGATAAACAATAACCTCTCTTTTTAATATTTTAGCCGAGCTGGGAGACTACAACCATTCAGAAAACTTGCCAGGCTACCTCTCAGACTATTCTTTCATCCCTAGCCAGCCTCAAGACTTTGAAAAAGAAATAGCAAAATTACATCAGCAGCACATGTAAGGTTATTGACTGACTTTGTCAAATCCTCACTGCTGGTGCTGTGCTATTATGTAAAAAATGAGTATTTTGTCTTAAAGGTTTCTGGGGTTTTGTTTTGGTTGGGGGTTTTTGGTTTTTTGTTTTTCTTTTAAAGAGTGTGCTTAATGTGAGATTTTTGTAGGTTGTCTGTATAATAAATATCATTGATACTCTACTGATAGAATATCCTTTATAGAATGACAGGGAAACAAAGTGGAAAAAAAGAGCATGTTAAAGGCACACTGAAAACAGTATTTGTGTATATTACATAGGGCTTTGATTTAGCAGGATATAATCTAAGAGGTTTTTTCAATCTTTGAGAATACTTCGTGCATAAAGGCTTTGTTTTCATGGTGCTCTCATCCATAAACAAGAGTTACTTTAGAAGTAACAAAGTCCTTTTCTTCAGTATCTGTTCTTTCCTGTGTGGGAGTCTGTGACCTTTTAGTAAAGAGGAAAAGGCAATGAAGCAATGGAAAATATTTTTTTTTCAGTGTGTAACATTGTGGTACTTCTTTTAGTGATGGTTCTGTGATATTTTAGAACTTAAGTGCTCTTTGTTACAGTTAGCTTATATTTAGTAAAGTTTGTTTGTGAAAACATTTGCTTAATTGGGGCATGTTGTTGCCTTTAGAAACTGCTGAATGTTATGTTACATTTCAGTTAATGGCTTAGCAAATTCTGTGAGGTAAAGAAGTTGAATTAATTGTAAAGTAAACTTTAAGGATTAGTCTTGGATGGAAATTGCTGTTACCAATACAAAATACAGGTGCAAAAGTAATTTCTAAATTCTAGAGCTCCATGGATATTTGAATGATACAGTGCATTAGAAATAAAACACATGCATTTGCAAGCTGTGTTGTAGACTCTTGACAAGACTCTGTGTGGAAGCACAACCTTTTTTCTGTTAAAATTTTTGGGTTAGTCTGTTTATGGTGAAAAATTAAATTGAGATTTCAGGGTGGGTGTAGAAATAAGTAAAATGAATGCAGGTTTCTGTGTGAGCTCATTAGGGGAGCCTGTTTGAGGGGGGAGTATGTTAGGATGTCTCTGATTTAGCTTTTTTCTTTCAGAGGGTTGTCTCCTGCAGAAGCAGAGTTCAATTATCTCAATACAGCACGTACCTTAGAACTTTATGGAGTTGAATTGCACTATGCACGGGTAAGTTTGGATAGACTGGTATTGTAATGCCAAAGTGGGTTTTTCTGAGATTTATGGAAAAATAAATATTTGTTTTTAGTGAGCCTTCTTGGCTGCTGCTTGCAAGAGGAAAATAATTAAAATAATATTACTGTATTAGGTGTCTAACAGTGATTTACCGGTTTCAGTAGCCTCTACTTCACTCAAATGAGGGTATTTGCTTAAATTTGGGCTTATAGTTCCATGGTTGTATTTCTTTGTTTAAATTTTGGCTTATAGTTATCCAGGTTGAGCCTCGTTGGCCCAAATGCCAGTTCAGTTGGCTACTGTTGTATATGAAAAACGTACTTGTTAAACCTTCTTTTGATGTTTAAGGATCTGTCAGCTTTGAAAAATACTGAATTTGGTTTCAAGAAGAACAAATAGTAAATCATTATATACTGTGAACTGTTAATATTTAATATACAACTGTGAGTGCTGTAAATCGATACAGTGTCAGTTTTATCTGGCAAAACGGGTAGCTCGGGGTCTTGACTCAAATCTTAACCTGTTAGTACATTACTACCATTTCCTCAAGGCCTCTGAATAGAATTGGTTTTAGTAACTAAAATTTTCTGGTTTTTCATTATTGTTGTCCTGCTTTCCTAAGGCTAGAGAAACTTTTAATAGAATTTGAAATGCACCTGATTTAACTGCTCTCTGTATCTTGCCATTGTTGGATGTGTATTGAGGTATCTATGTCTATAGCAGGTGTTTGATTAAGAGTGCAAAGATATTTCAGGAAAACGGTCCTATTTAAATATGCTTACAGTATTGTTTGTTTTAGAATCTCTCTTCTCTGTGTTCTGAGATTGCAGTATCCTTTCAGGTACGAATTGAAGTTGCTGGTTGCTTTTAGTGTAGCAAACGTCAAGCCAGTCTTAGTGCTGTTATTCGTAATAAGCTGCTAGAATACTGTATGTTGTGTGCTTCTTCAAAGTTGGTGGAAGACAGCAGATCTAACTTAAATTAAAATTCTGTGGTAGCTTATAAATGAACTCAGAGCAAACATTCAGGCTCATCCTAAATAGGAATGAATAATTATAATTCTCACTTGTCTTATTAAATCACAGTTCTTTCCATGTTAATTGAGATCTGGTTTACTATGGTGTTTGTATATTTAGAGAGGGAGATGAGAATGAATGTGAGGTTCAAAAGATATTTATATTGTTCTTCAAGTAATTTTCTCTTTTCTTTAAGGATCAGAGTAACAATGAAATAATGATTGGAGTGATGTCAGGTGGAATACTAATTTTTAAGAATGGAGTACGAATTAACACCTTTCAGTGGTAAGGACAGCTGTTTAAGCTAATGTTTATTTTGTATTTCATAGCATAATTTTGCTCCTACCAGTGTCACGCACTTTAAGCCAACTTAGTTGTAGCATATTAAGTTGAAATTATTTACCTCATGCTGTGCTGTAGATAATTTTATAAATAGTTAAATAGTGGAGCTAACTATATGAATTTTAATACATTTTTTTTCTTTGGGAGTTTGTATACATATTTTATATTTAATAAACTATATAACCAGGGCCAGTGTTATCATCTAGCTCACAGTCTTTGAAGAGATGGCTAAATTTTAAAATAGTAACCTGCTGAGTGATTGCTTTTATCTGTGTTGTTTCTTATAACTTAATTTCACTGTGTGTGTTTAATGTAGATATGGCACTTGAGGATAGCTGACATGGAGCAGTCAGGATATTATAATCTCGTTTTCCATAGATAACCGTTTTCATGATAAGGATCAAAACTGTGTATTTATTGCTGAATGTGCTGTTATTTATTTCTCCTCTTAAGAAAAATAGTTTTTAAACATTTTTGTAAACATGGAGCTATCCTCGTTAAATATGTTACTCTAATTATTGGTCTTTTTAAGTTGGGATCCTGTCCTTTTTTCTTTATGTAAGAAGGGGAAAGATTTAATAGAAGTCCTGTTCTGCACTATAACTTCTATGCACTTATATGGTGCTCCATCAAACTGCTCTGTAACTTCTGTAGTGCTCTACAGAAGTTATGTCACCTTCCTCAAAGCTTTTTTTAGTTCCCTCATAAGTAACTTTCCCTTAGTTCCCTCTGCCTGCTTGGAACCCACTTTGACAGCCTTACTTATCACATATGTTGTTGAATATGCTATAACAGCATTCTGAGTGGGTGAAGTCAGCCATATAAAATTCTCATAACAGACATTAGCTTAGCAGGCAGAAAAGCTGTTCACTCTAGAAAAATGATGAAAAGTGTCATGTTTTCATTTGCTACTGATTTGAATTTTCATTTGCTGCTGATGTGTTGCTTGGGCAATGCAGCACTGGACTTCTCCATAGTTTCTCAGCCAGTCTGCCATCTTCATATAAACAGATTAGATGGATTACCAGAGTTAAGACTGGAAAAACTTTTCTCTGAATTCAGACTGATAGAGGCAGTTAAGTCCTTGGTGGTTTTGTGTTAGCACAAGGTAATATCCATTACCTACAATTAGTGACCTGTTTTCACTTCATAAGTTCCCTTGCAGAGGTTGAAGATGTTAATTGCATCTTGATCCTTGAGGCCCAATGAATTTCTGAGACATTGTGGTTTTCTGTGCTAAGCTAGTCTCAAGTGTTGTTGTAGGATGTTACGTATCCTGTGGTTTACCATGCTGAGAAACACTGTGAATGGTCAAATTTTAGAAGATTTTCAGAGAAGGAAAGACCAAAGTTATTACATAAGCGTTATCCAGAGCTAGATACAATGGAACATGGTAAACATTTTCCCTGTAAGCATTCAAAGAAAAATAAGCCTAACACAATTATGGAACATGTAAATTCTTAGTCTCCATGGTTAGCTGAGTAAATTAAAACTGGATCTTGCAATGGTAAGCCTCGAACTATTGTGCTGCCTTTTTAGTAGTGACATTTCCTAAGAAAGATATCCCCCATCTGGTAAGAGTCTTAAAGTGCTAGAGACATTTCTAGTTTAATGCTGCTTTGTAAATGCAGTGTTGTAATAATAAGGAGGGTTGTAATTAGCTGCTTTTACAACTGTTAGTTTTGGGAAAACAGCAATAGTTAGAAACGGTTTTATAAAACGTACTCATAAATTGCTGAGTACATACAGCGTAAGTCATAATCAAGCTACAAGTCCCTACTGGAAGCCAGAGGTTTCTGTGAGGTCTACTTCATATTGTCTACCTGCCAGGGATGCTGATCTAAATTCTTAGTGTGATTTTTCTGTGTGTAATTACTTGAACAGTTCTTTGTATTAAACCATGTCATTTGACATCAGGGATATTGATTTCTTTCTATGAAAACTACGGTACTAACATAGCTGGTCTTTACCAAAAAAACCCCAAAACAAACAGATACACGTCCTTTCATTTTGCTATACGCTTTCTTTTGCTCTAAGTAAGGATTTGAAATGTCAGTTCTGACACCAGAGCTCAACGGTAGACCAGTTACCACCAAGTTACCAGACAAAGTGTTGCTTCCGGTTATTCTTGCTCCTGTGCAACTGGAGCTGTGTGATATCTTCCCAGTGCTTTATGGCTACAGTGAATGTTTAGATACTCCTTTTTCAGTACTCCTGAGGTGAGTTTTGAGACAAGTGAGAGAATAGACATACATGCACGTGGGAAGAAGTAAACTGTATTGGTCAGAGAAGAATTAAGTGAAATGTCTTTGCTCTCTCCCTCTTAATTTGATATTATATCTAAATTGCATATTATGAATCTTATGATCATGGGGAGAGATGAAACAGGAGGAAGACAAGGTAGGAGTAAGGCTAAACAAAGGACTCTTATCTAGTGTATCCCAACTTGATCTTCCTGTATTGTTGGTAATTCCTCTTTGTTTCTTTTGCATCCATTGCCAGTTAGAACTGCAGCTGTGCTTTGGGTTTCCTAGTTTTATCCCTGAATGCCTAGGTTGTACTCCTGGTCATCTGATCATGCTTCCACATCATTTACACTTCCTTTTGTGTTTGAGCTCAGTCAGCTGTTCCAAGTTCACCCAAGTTGGCCTCCTCCCATTCTTGCATGTTTTCTAGCGCATGAAGATTGTTCAGACTGAGAAAACTGTCCTTTAAGACTGGGCACGTCTCCTCAGTTCCTGTGCTTTTCCAAGGCAGTTGCCAAGGAATTTTGCATACCAAAGCTCTGGCCAAGCTCGAACTTCTCCTGAACTCCAGGGTTGTTTAATCTAATGCATCCCTCCTCACTTCCCTCAGTAGCTTTAGCTTCACCATCTCCAAGCTGCTGGAACCAAGTTTGACTACCCAGTCTAGGAAATCCTTCTTTGTTTGTGAGTTGTACTACCAAGAACACCTTCCCTGGCTGACTGGTCCAGAACCTGTGTCAAAGAAGTCTTGGTTGAGAATTTGCTAAATTGCTCGTGTCCTGTCCTAGCGCCCTCCTTGCAAGGGTTGAGGCGGTTAAGTCTTAGTGAGAACCAAGGCTTGATATTACAAGACTCCTTCCACATCTTTGAGCACAGTACTCGCTTTAGACGAGAACTTCTAAATATCTCTTCATTTAAAAAAGATGCCAAGATATTTGCTAAGCAAACGTGTAGAGTGTGTGTAGCTCAGTGTTTAGAAAAGGCTTGTACTCAAATGTTCTTCTAATTGTCCTGTACCCCTAAAGTTTAGATAAATAATCACAATATACTTCTGATTTACTGCATCCTAAGTAGTCCAGTAAAACTTTTTGCTGTTTTTTTTCCCCCAGTCAGACTGCTATTATCATTTGTGTCTATCCCATCCAGCAAATTTAGGACCCATCCCTAAGTGTTCTTAAGTAGTTGTTTAGCACAGGAAGTGATAAGAAAATTTCTGCATTGCCAATGGAATAATTTGATATCATTAGGTCAGTTGTAGACCCCTTTCTAGTTTCTAATCTTTGCAAAACTAACTTCAATAGAAACAATTTGGGTTTTTTTTAAACTAATGGCAAGGCTAGGGAAGAAAAGAGAAGTGGGGGAAAAAATTTAAATACACATAATTTAAAGGCTGATGTAGGCAGGCTCACTTTATGTTATTTGCAATAGAAACTGAACAAATTAAGACATTCAAGTTAGGTTCCTGCTCTGAATAATCCCCTAGAGAAAATTGTCTCCATTTGGTTTAGTTAAGAAGATAATTTCTATAAATAGCTATCCAACGTAGGTGTCTGTTTTTCTTCTCATCCTTCCTGGTCTTGAGGGGTTTTATTCAACTAGGTGATTAATATGCAAGTAGCAATTCCTGTCATTATTGAGATCCCTGTATGTTCTTCATAAATAAGTTTATTTCAAAAAAATGTAGCACTGCTATCACTAGTATGTTATTTTTGGGGGGTTTGGTTTTCTTTTTTAGTTTTGTTTGTGTTTGGTTTTTTTCGATCTTCTTTTGTATCTTTACCAAGCCAATATAATAACTTTGAAGCACAGGGCTATCAGGGATGACAGTTCAGATTAGTGAGGGTGCTCTGTATAAACATGCTGTGTAACAGGTTGATTGTAACCTCATGTCAGTTTTTAAATGTTTTTTAGTCCTCCTACTGTGACGATTTTTTTTGGCTCTGTTTTTGAACTTTATATAAATACCAAGATTTCAAGTCCTTATCTTCATGCTTATATCTAGTAGTAGCTGTTTTACTAAAGCAAGTTCTGGTTACCTTTAAAGACATGTAAGAACATAGAGTTGAGAACATCTTTTAGGAATCAGGTGAAGTATTTTTCAGTATTCTAAGGGATAATGAAAGTGGTCTCACAGAAGAGAACATCTGATCGGAATGATCTGGTGATAGAATAGCTCTTTGGAACTGGGAAAAGACACTTAAATTAACACCTGCCTTGGGTGGAAACAAGTTAATTTGATAGATAACACATGTACATATAGCTCAGAAATTTAAAATTATACAAGCTATTCTCTGTTATCTTTGATATCTTACTTTTTGTCTATGGAAATTTCATGGTAATTAAATCTGTTCTCTCTTGAAAGTATATTTTTGGTAGGTATGTTTAAGCCTTTAATCATGATTCAATATACAGAGTGTTTAAATATTGTGTTTTTATTTTTCACTTAGGTTGAAGATTGTAAAAATTTCTTTTAAGTGCAAGCAGTTTTTTATTCAACTTAGGAAAGAACTGGTGAGTTCTATCTTAAATTTCATCTTGAAATTTCTCCATGCTGCATGTCTGTGTTATACTGATATGTTGATTTTTGCCTCTATCTGCAATTGAAAAACCAGTTTCACCAACATTTTGACTATTTCAGTTCTCAAATGGGCCATTACAATGCTTTATAAGACTTTTTTTTTATTTGATTTGCCTTATACTTTAGATATGTTTTTTATTTGTATATAGGAAATGTAGCTTGCTTATATGAGAAAAATATTGAAAAGGTTTAAAAAAAAATCAATATTTAGTTTAAATTGCAAACCAAACCAAATTAAAGGTAATGCTTGATGCTGCTTCAGGTGTTTATGTGCTTGTAAGTAAACATTTGACACAGATTTGTATTATTCAGATTTAATAATACATGTTGGCTTTATAACTTATGCTTAAGCAGAATGTCTTTGCAGTTTTAATTTACACATGGTTATTTTTCGTGACTACTTCTAAATTTGTTGGGGAAGAAGCAGAGTTTTCTGTGAATAATGTGAGTCTTTCACTGTTTCCTGTGAAGCACCACATGACCACTGCACGTTTAATTTAGCAAGAAGCAACTTGTTCCATGCCTCCAAGAGATTAGTCTAAACCTATCCCAGATGTACCACTGGGGAAAGATGGAGGGATTAATTAAAAATATGACTATGTGATTAACTCATCAGATTTGTTAAAAGGTTTTGTGTAGTTCTTGGAGCTGAAATGATTTGATGACCTGAAATGCAGAGTTGCTGACTAGATACAAAGCAGATGGGTTCTAGTCAGAAGTGCATCCTGAGTACTACAGGGCTCTTCCAAATTTAAGGGCAATATGATTAAGTGGCAAATGTTGAGGGGCACAGCCTGTTATGTCCAATCAGGCCAATGGCTGGTGACCAGTGCTAGTACTGAGAACCGGAGTCAAACTGTATCTTCAAAGCAGGTCCTTTAAAATGAGGCCCAGGAGTTTGCAGTTTCCACAAATGGCGCTACCTGACTTTATGCAGACACTGTGTATTACTTGACAGGAGAAGCTTAACTTGTGCTTGGAGCAGCATGAGTAGCTTTCAGTTCAGAAGTAGGAATACAGGAGTTAAAGGATTTTGGAGTAATTATGTGTAGAAGGAAATATGTCCATTACATGAAATAAATGAGTTTCTGTTGATGTAAGAAGACATCGTGCAAAATGAGCTAAAAAATGGTAATGATACAAAAATGGGGGTAGGTGAGGGATATTTAATTGTGGTGACATAGGTGCTTCTTAATACCCTACAGGGAGCTATTGGCTCATTCTCAAAGGCAGCCTAATCTCTGGCAGCCCATTTTGTCTTGATACCAGTGCGTGTAACTTCCGTAGTAGTTGCAGGAATGTTGTATTTAGATCTGAAATGACAATTTGGGTTTTCATTTGGAATTCAGAGATCATGAACTACAGTTTTTTCCTAAATCAGAACTTGAGGAGAAGTCTATAGTAGCAAAGGTGAGGATCCCAAGGACTGAGGTATCGAGCTGTGAACTTGGATTGGGTACTGTACTTGAGCGTGTTCTCTGTTTTCTGCAGAAAAGAGTTTTGCATATAATTGAAGGGAATATAGTTTTCTCTTTTTTTTTCCTATTGCTTTTTAATACTCTGCCATATTGTTACTTGCACCAGGATGTAGTATAAGTAACTAACATAATTTGTCTTCTGAGGCATCTTATCCAAGCCAACAAATTAAAGAAAATCAGTACGAGGATTTTTAAACTCTGTATCAGATGGAAACTGGAGGCAAGAACTTAATTTTCATTCATTCCAAATCATGAATATCTTAAGATCAGAGTTCAAATTTGGCTTCCAAGGAAGGCTTACTTAAACTAATTTTTAAATCAAGCCTAATATTAAAAATGATATTTCAGTTAGGTTAAAAGAATGTATTTTATTTTTCATGATAATTAGCTAGTAAGAGCTAATGATTAGACTTCCTCTATAGTAACCAGACATATGCAAAGGGTCAAACTTATCTTATAAATTGGAAGTACGTTCTAGGATGGATTAAGTTGCTCGGGTGGTATATGCTGACTTTTGCTTTCGTTCCCATTAACAATAAAGGGAGCCTAAATGGTTCTTTTTAGGCAGCAGAGACTAGGTAAAGTGACTCAGTGATTGCACATTTGGTATGTAAAATGCCTCTGGTCTAGTGATTTGATTGTATATTTAAGAGCACTGATTTATGATACGACAGTGAAAATACATTCATGTTATGCTGATGATGTGCTTCAAAGTAGTGTGTGTGTATATATGTATATATAACAAATACAGCTGAGTAACGACATTTATTCACATGCAAAGCTGAGATGGTGTAGGATATTAAATTACTGGACCTGAGAAAGTGTTTTTATTTTTTCCGAAACGGGGCTACATATGCTTTTACATAGCTCTAGCTGGATATTTTTCAAATACTGCTGCATGAGTGCTGAGAGCTTTTGATTGCAACTGTTCTCAAAAGTGCAAGTGTCTTATCTCTTAATCACCTATTAATTTTTTTCCCTGACTTGGCATTGCTTGGAGGCATAAACATAAGTAAAGAATTATTTGCCTACTTTTAATAGATCATATCTGTGTTTAAATCACCTAAAGGGAATCAGATGAAGCAGTTTAATGTCAAAGACAATTTCCACTGGTAGCATAATATAATGTTCAGTGGGAGCAGGTTGTGTCCCGTAACTTCAGTGGCAGGTTTTTTACCATTTCTTTGTTTATTCTGCCTACTTCCCTTACTTTGAAATTGAGAATAATTCAGTAGTTTCATTTTTCTAGATGTTTCTCTAAACTTCTTGGCTGTCTTTGTGTTGGTAGTCAGTACCAAATTCTTACTGCTGTCCAGTGCACTGCAGTGGTCTTGAATCTCTGACACCCAAATAAGTTGTTCAGTGTGTCCTTTTGTTCTTTTAGAGCTCAGATGTCTGCAGAAAAAATTACTTGAATCTGTAACAAAATAGTATCATAGATTTTGTTCTTGACGAAGACCTGGTTTCAGTCCAAAATTATTTTTTTTTCTAATTATAGATGCTGTATCTGAATTCTATGCTTTGAATCTAGAAAAGTTCTTAGAAAGAACTTGGGCTGGAATCACAAGGTGCACTATGTGCTTTTCTGCCCAAGTATCTTGAGTAACGCTGATGCTCATTAGGTACCTACTTGATTGTTGCTTTATCCCATCAAAGTTTCTGCCATTGGATTTTTGCATGAGGAACAGATACTGTTGCCACAATCTATGCTGTGTTTAAGCCTCCACAGGACTTTAGTCCACTATTTGTGGAACATCTTGAGTGTCTGGAGCATCTGCTGCTTATAAAGCATGAGTCTCTTTGTCTCTCTCAGAGATGGAGGTAGGGAATTTTTGCTTTGTTGTGGGATTTTTCTTTGTTCAGGCAAAGTGAAGGAGTCCCAGTTGAGAACACTTTTCAACCCAGTTCCTCTTTTGAGTAGCAAGCAATCTGCTCTGACATCCCTATTTCAAATCAGGCAAAGGTGGGTTTCAGTGAATATCACCACACAAGGTGAATATTCAAGGGCTGAGCTGTTTTATGTGAGAGGGGCACTAATATCCATTCTGCTTTTTTGATTTGTCTTTTCCCCCTTTTATTAAAAAAGAACCACAAAGATACCTAGGCTTTACTTTGTCCTGTCCCTCCAGTGTTTCTTCTTGGATTCTAAAGGCAGATTGTCACACCACGTATATTTGTAAGGCTAGGATTAAAGTTAACTTACATGGTGGTATTTGGCTTACCTGTAGTTACACCTGGGCCCTGAGCTGGTATCGCATTCCAGCTGCCACGCTCTTCTCCCATTCTGTTGCAAGCAGACTGTTTCCTTTCTCAGATAGAAACCATGGACACAATTAAGAAGATAGTAATTTCAGAGCAGAATCCAATTGTGACTTCTAACACTGGCTTTGAGACCTAAAACCTTGAAATATTTGCATGTCTTTGACATACCGTAGAGCATTCAGCATCTTCCTGGAGCCTGTAACATTCCTGTTACTTTATAGGCTTTTGGCTGAAGTACCATGATCATTATAAATGATCATTATAAATGTTGCCCTGGGTTCTTGCTCTGGGCCCATGTTGATTCAAGCCTATTATTTTCAAGGAAAGTAGGGGCAGACAGCTGTAGAACCAGGGCTTGCACACCGGAGTCATCAGCAAAGATGAAATTCAAGTGCCCGACTTACATTTGCCAGTGGATAGGAAAAGGATTGGTGCAATTAGGAGCCAGTATTTTGTACTCTTCTTTACCTTAGTTGATTCCTATCTGTAATTGAGATGAAGGGTAGAGTTTGAGAGTCAGTTCTCTCTGTACTGCAATGAAAGCCTTAAAAGCTATGAATAGAACTATTGTTAAGGTACCTTTAAAGCTCTAACACACCAAGTTCCTGTGACAGTGCTGTTTCGCATTGCAATTAAGCTGATTTAGTAGCAGTTCCTTCTCATCATGGACACCAGCTCCTCCTTCATGTTTCATGCCTGATCGAGTGATCATGTGGTGGAATGAGAATCAGATCAGCTCATTGTCTGGAATACAAACTAGGGCAAACAGCAGAATATTTTTTTCCCCGCAACCCATAATTATGATGCCTTGAGTTACATGAAAAAGGATGATCGTCAGCTCGTATAGCTTGTCAAATACTCTTTCCTAGAAGTGCAAAAGACAGAGTATTAAAATTTGCTATCTCGGAGAACTTCTTGTTGGAATCTAAAATCTTAGCTGGTTTGTCCTTCACTGGATCCAGATGAGGCAGTCTGCAGTTTTACATTGTTGCTGTCTTGCAGAATACTGATGTATCTTGCTTATATAATTGTACGTTTTCATTGTTGCTAAAAAGCCTTTTTTACCTGAATAGGTAATGGCCTGAATGTCTGTTACCTGTTTGTGACTTTTAATTTTTAAGTGCTTCTAACATGCCTAGAAAATACAGGGAACAGTTGGCAGTACTTGGAAATTAAGAAAAGAGAAGTAATTTTTGTAAATTGAAGTAAAATTCCAAGTTTTATTTTCTTGCATGTGATTTCTTGGATTTCATCAATAGATACTCAGAATTTACTGTTTACTTTTTAAATCCGTTTTATTCTTTGCCTTAAATTCATCATTTGGATGAATATACAGCATTGTTCTTAATCGTTAGTCGCCACGACTTCCTAGATAACAACACAGAGAAGAGTTGCGGACCTATGCCCCAGTATCTCAACAGATGTAAAGACGAGCAGGCCAGCAAAAGCTTGACATGGAAAAGGAGTTTATTGCTAAGGGAAAACAGTTAAGATGTGCTAAATGTGGAGGATTTCTACTGTGAGGAGAAAACGGAGTGCTGATGTTTTGTGACCTACAAAGGTTGTGATCAAGCTCCCTCAACAGGCAGAATGGCTTAGCTTCTTTGCAATTATGCTGCTTTCCTTTACCAGGAACCTCATCTTATTTAGAATAAGGCACTCAGTTGCTCTTGAGACCAGTACCCGTTCCCAGTCCCTAACTGGCATGCATGCATGACGGTTCCTCATCTCAAGCATAGAAATCTTGGAACAGGGAGGATGTTCCTTTGAGTTCTTGAATCACAGAAACTTTTTAATGTAGTTTAGGTCCTACCATTTGGGATCACTTCCTCTCATCTAGACTTGTTTCAGTATCACTAAACAGACCATTAACCTTTGAGCAGGCTCGTTTGAAAAAAAAAAAAAAAGAAGAAAAAGGCCTTTAAAGAAAACTTAGAAGTATTTTAAAAGGGCTTATAATATGTGGAGTTACTGTGAAATTAAAGAACCACTGCAAAAAGCATAATAAAAAACCACAAAGCTAACAGTATTGCTCTTAATTTCAAAAGTAAGTGGGAGTAATTTTTATCTGAAATAAGTTCTTCTCATTTTTAGCATGAATCTAGAGAAACGTTACTGGGATTCAATATGGTGAATTATCGAGCATGTAAGAATTTGTGGAAAGCTTGTGTTGAACATCACACGTTCTTCCGTTTGGACAGACCACTCCCCCCTCAGAAGAACTTTTTTGCACATTATTTCACTTTGGGTTCCAAGTTCCGGTACTGGTAAGTGCTAATTTGAAATGTATGGGAAAGAATATAAAAGAACAAGCATCAATAAACATAGGGAATTATTTAGAATCTATATTAAAAGGTGCCATAACTCAAGTAGCTTTTCCTGTAAATGTCAGGAATTTTCTAGGACATATTGAATATGTTCTTACTGCATTATTAGTAGCTGTTATTGAGCAAGTACTCTGAGATTGTCTCACAGTCTGTGTTTCTTCACCTGCTTACCTGCTGGGTTCTGTTTATCTTATAAATGTTGTCTCCGGACTTCAAAATCTTCGGCCTGATGTTTTTGAAAAATGTTGAATTTCAGATTTCGTGTGCGGCAACAGCAACAAGAAAGACCTAAATAAAGATCAAATAGAAATCCATGAAAAGAAGCTTGTACAAGTAAAGCCCACTTAAGCTGGATGAATACAAAAAGGCAACTAGGTGAAGACAAGAGACATGCATGTTCTGCACCAAAGTCAGGAGCTTAACAAAGATGAGATTAGGTCCATAACCTTTAAGAATGAACTTGACATAATAGGCAAAAAGTTTGAGGGTGCCACTGATGACTGTGGGATAACTGTAATCCCCAAGTATAATTTCTGTTCTGATGATCGAGTGGGTGGTGTTGGTTTTTAAGTGTTTTTATGCTTCTTACTAAAAAAAAAATTCTCAGTTAAGCAACTGAGTTAACTGTCTCTACAAGTAACACACAGCACCAGCGGCTTAAATTGTGCCTGATATAGAAGATAATGGAGCCACTACTGATTCCATCTGGAATAGCAACACTGTCTGTGACGTACAAAGGGAGATGATGAAAAGCTAGAAAACACAATAACAGACTATTTCTGCTACATTTGTGAATTGCATAAATGTATAAAAAGGAATGTAATTCAGTGGCTAAATTTTTATACCATCTGTTTCTCTGACTAGCATTCACATCACCCATTTGAGAAACAGCTTTCTGTGATCCTGAACACTGTAACTTGGTCCAATGTTGTTGTAGTGAATTTGAGGGAGATTTTTCATTTCTGTTAAGATTTTGAGTTTTAATCATTGTGGTTGCTAATACAGAATAGCTCTTTGATGGTGACATTCAACTTATGTTAATGTAAGATGAGAAGGGAAACTGCATAAAAATGAAGGAGGTCATTAAAGTTAATGAAGCAGGCAAAAGGCTAGAATTTCTGCAAGTAGTTTGAGAGATTGTTTAGAGGAAGCCTAATTGTAGTAAGAGGGCACACAAGTAGAGGTTAAGGGCACTGGGCCTGTTTGAGTCTGGTGAAGAGGAAGCTAAGGGGGAACATAGTATCAAGTCTAAAGCTACTTTAGGGGCAGTTTCAGAAATGGACCCCAACTTGTGGTGGTTATGGCAAGTGATAGGACAAGGGACAACAGCCACAGGTTTTATGTGGAACATTCTAGCTGGACATTCAGGAAATTTTTTTTGCTTTTTAGCGGCATTTTCTAGTGCATTGCTGGAGCAAGTTACCCAGAGAGGTTGTGTGATCTCTATTTTTGGAAGCTTTCAAAACTTGGCTAGACAAAGCTATGGCTGGGCATGACTTAGTGTTAGTAGGAGATTTTGAGCTAGAGACTTCTAGCCAGCGTTTCTGTGACTAAAACAAACTAATAAAATACTGAACTGCCAGGGCTAGACAGAACTGTCTCCTGTTATGAAATGTGAAATTGATGAACTTTTAAACATGTTACATAATCTATTATTTCCATTGAACTAACATGTTCTAATTTGGCAAATTTTAAAGCAAGGTGGTTTTTTATTTTTGTAAAACAAAAAAGCTTCCAGGAGGGATCAAGAAGTCTAACAATGAAAAAAATCTGACTTCTGCATGCTGTCCTTGGATTTTCAAAGTGGTTCTAATAGTATTCCTTGCCTAATACACATTAAAGAAGTTAAACAGTCCAAACATGAGGAGTTTTATTGTATACCAGCAACTGTTCTAACCAGATGGCAAACAAGTAGGTCCCTTCTTCAAAACGAAAGGAGGTTACCACTGCAGCGATACAGGTTTTGTAGTAAAAGCTTAAGTTGACTGTAGAGAATTTCAGTGGTGTGTCACCATGATGGGTGAGCAAGCAATAAAATCGTAGATCGAATTCCATGTAAAAAAATGCAAAATAATCTACACGGGTAGAGAAGAGAGGAGGAACATCAATTATAAATAAGCTATAACTGTCTTGGACTCTTGTCGTTCTCTGAAAATGTTAAATCAATTATTAATAGCAGTTAGAGAAAGGCAAATACAATATTAGAATTACTGGAAAGCAACAGAGGAAAACATAGATGGTTTCCTGCTTGTCAGAGTTAAGAATGTATAATTCCAGGAAGTTAGCAGGCAGTGGGTTTGAAAACAGATTTCTTAGAATTGCAGCTTGGCAGAAGTTGGAAGGCAGCTCTGCACACTTGTCTAGTCCAGTGCCCTGTTCAGACAGTATAGTAGGTTGCCTAGGACTGTGTCCAGCCAGGTGTTGAATGTCTCCAAAGGTGGAGACTCCATACCATCTCTGAGCAACCTAATCCAGTGTTAGAATACCTTCACGGTAAAAACACATTTTGTTTTGTGGGAGTTTTTTTGCTGTTATTTTCACCCCCTCTCTTCAAGTATATCTCACTTTTTGGGTTGTGCCCATTGTATCTTGTTCTGGTTCTAGGCTCTCTTGAAAAAAAGTTTGGCTGTACTCTTTACTTGCCCCTTCAGACATTTATACACACTCATCTAATCCCCCTGAGCTCTTTCTTCCTGAGGCTGAATAGTCACAGCTCTCCCAGCTTCTCCTTATATGTCAGATGCTCCAGACCCTTATTTGTCTTCATGACGCTTTGCTTTACTTGGGGCACCCTAGAACTCAACACAGCACTGCAGATGTGGTCTCACCAGTGTTGAGTAAACCTCCTTTCCATCCAGTTGGCCCTCGGCCTGTGCATGGAGTTATTCCTCCCCAGGTGCAGGTATTTGCATTTCCCTCCACTGAGTTTCCTGAGATTCCAGTTGGCCCATTTCTCCAGCTGTCACACATTCAGTAGTTCTGTAATATGAATGTGAAAATAGCTGATTATTCTGATTTCACAGTGTAAATGTCCCTGTAAAGGTCAGTAAGGAGCAGAGTTTTAAGCATTGATATCCTTTTAGGGCACACGTGGTCTGACTGTATGCCTTTGTATGAAGTTACCGGTCGGAAAGTGGCTGCAAGAGGGAGTTCTACTGGTGTCTTGCCACTGATGGTAGACACTTAAAGAAACTGTACTTTTTTAAAAAGCAGAAATTAAGAAAAACTCTAGAGGATCTTTGATTTGACACAAGGCATCTGGTCTTACGTGAAGAGTCAGCATGTTTCAAGTTCTGATATTGGTTTTGACTAATTGTGATGTGCCTATCCAATTTCTTAGCATGACTGAAAATAGGATCATGGAAATTTTTTGTTGAGGTGATTCAATTTTAAATAAGATATTGTTATCCTGAGTTTGTTGCATGTAGTGGTTTGGTTTTATTTTGTTTTCCAGTGGGAGAACAGAGGTCCAGTCTGTGCAGTATGGTAAAGAAAGAGCAAACAAAGACAGGGTGTTTGCAAGGTAAGCAATTTACATTGGTACAGCATCAGTAGGTCTTCTGTTTGTATCTTTTAAAATGTTTCGGGATCATTGTTTGCAAAATTTTAAAATAAAAAGCAACTGGTTTCAACTGTTTCTGATGGCTTGACTGAACCGTATCAAGGATTTAAATTTTGATACAGCAGGGTCATTCTTTGGGGCAGCCAGAAATGGGGGAGAAGTTAGTACGCGTATTCTTTAGTATTTCCCCCTTTATATATAATTTTCAAAACTCAGAATTACCTTCCACCTCGACCATTTGTTGTTACTGTAGTAGCCCTCTTTGTGTCTTTTTTGCAAAGAATGGTCTCTCTAAATATTCCATTAAAATACTGAACTATTTGGTATGTTTTGTCCCTGATAACAAGCTACAGCTGTACTCACATTCCCTTTACACTGATTTACTGTGAGTGTCTTACTTGGCAAGAACAGCTTTTTCACTGTAGTCCCGATTGAGGTATTTTACTATGAAATATTTGTCTGGGACTGAGCTGCTGCTGGAGGTATTCTGTCAGAGTAGTTGGCTAGTGCTAGAACCTATTATTTAATTGTGTTTCAGACCTCTTTGGGGTTTAATGATTACAAGAAAACAATCAAGGCGTGGATTTAATTCTTCATTCAGAAGTTATGGTAGACTGCTCAAAAGTAAATCTGCATCCATTTGGCAGTCTGCTCTGATCGTTAATAGAAAATCCTTATGAGCAGGCAGCAGCATGCTCCATGCTGTTTTTATGCTTGCACTTTTACTGAGATGGGAAATGTCTTTTAGCATAGTTACCCCTTAAGGAACTCTGCAGTTTAATTTATGCTCACAGACTTTTAGTAACAAGCCCAGCAACCTTTCTTAACTACCTACAACACTGATCTTCAGAGCACTGGTGAATTCTACCTTGATTTCCTGCTCCTCTCTCCCCTCTTCTTTCCCCCTGTATGATACAATATAATTTGAATTTTTAGCTGGGCACATAGTAGCTAACCAGCTACATATTAGAAGGATTTGGGGGCAGAAGTGTTGTGACATGTATATTAAACAGGTAGGTTTTCATAAGACCAGTTTGTTCTGTGCGCTGCAATTTTTTTTACTTTGTTTAATTTCCTTTGTCAGTCTGTTTTTTATTTGGGACAATCTTTTTAGTACTCAGAAGACTCAACACTGTGATAAATGAGTTTTGTTTTTTTTTTTTAATGACAGTTACAAATCAGTTAAACTATTATTGTTACACTGTGAACTTGGCACTTCCCCACAAGTAAGTAGGGTGCAGGAGAGCCAATATTTAGTTTGAGAAGTACTTTTATCATTTCAGTAACTGTTATTCAGTAGATGGCACTCTTGCCTTTGAGTCAAAACTGAACAAGTGGAGTTGGGTTCACCTACATTTTGTTGTGCATACTATGAATAAAAACTAAAGGCATGGCTAGAATTGTTCTGATGTTTTCTCAAGTACTTTTTGCTTTTTCTGTAGTTAATAAAATACTTGGCTCTTCAGTCCTCAGTAATTTGGCTTGCCACTGTTTTTAGGTTAAGTAATACATCATTCATCCTCACCTTTTGAGTTGTGTAGCAATGTTGGTGACTGGTATGTCTGAGGCATCCATGCATACATCAGTGAACTGAAATGAGTGGTGTATTGTAACAAATAAACCTTGAAAGACTTCTAATAGATTGTTTGTTTCTTCCTCTGTCCTCTTCATCACTATGTGCAATTATACGTTTTGAGTTTTAAAGACTGCTAATATTTTCAAGGGTGAAAAAACTTGAAATATGATACATTTCTAGAACACCATGTGGTTCAAGGAGCTTAATCTAGAAACATTCTTTAATTCCTTGTCTTCTAAACATCTATATTTCAGGTTGAAATACTGAGATTTTGTATTTGTAGAGGACAAATCTAATTTTTTTAAAGTTTTTAGAAGTATAATGGGGGTTTGTTCCTGGAACCTGCTTTTCTCTTTCTTAGTGTGTCTTTCTCTGTCAAAGTCATTGTCTTGTTGATCAGCTTTTTAAGCTGTCAGGCAGTGGCCTTGTTTTCATTGCTTTTGGAAGTTCTGGTAGATATTGGTTGCCTTTTGCTATGAAACTAGGAGTGTGCTAGCATTACAGTCAGGTCATTGTTGAGAATTAAGCAGACTCCAAAAATTTAAATAAATAGCTACTTTTATTATTACCACGTCAGAAGATTTATTCAGTATTTGTTAAAGATGTTTTCAGGTTTTTTTTTCTAGAGCTATCCAGATATAAACTCCCGCTTTCTCATCAAAATCTAAATAGAAGCTGCCTTGTTTCAGCTAGTATTATCTAAGCGAACTTTTGAATAATTTAGTTGTAAGAATGTAACACCGATAGTTGCTGAGATTTTAAGTGATCTGTTTTTTCTAAGTTGAGACATGGTGATAGCCATAAGTAATAAACTTCTAGCCTTTGCACACTAAGCAGAACATAAACACGGAGCACAAGACATGGAAATAAAATGTCTTAACAGCTATTCAAATAAAACAAGCAGCCTGCAATTAACAGGCTTAGCTGTTTGGCCTTAGAATTTTACTTGAAAATTAGCTGAAGTAATAGTATTCTTTTTTTTTTTTTTTTCCCAAATCTCATAAAAGCACTTAAAAAATAATATTGAAAAAGAATGGAATCTATTACTGTGAAGGAGAGAATTTGTTGACAGGGTCCCTTGGGAGGCAGTCTTGAAAGGTAAAGGATTACTGGAAGGCTGGACATTATTCAAGAAGGAAATCTTAAAGGCACAGGAGCAGACTGTCCCCAGCCTGGCTGAACAGAGCGCTTTGGCTGGAACTCAGGAGAAAACAGAGTTTGACCTTTGGAAGAAGGGGCAGGCAGATGAGGAGAACTACAAGGATCCTGTGAGGGTGTTCAGGGAAAAAGTTAGAAGGGAAAAAGTTAGAAGGGCTAAAGCCCAACTAGAACTTAATCTGGCTACTGAGGTAAAGGACAATAAAAAATGTTTCTATAACTACAGCAGCAGCAGGAAGGCTAAGGAGAATCTTCAGCCTTTTTGAATGTAGGGCTGGTTTTGTCACACAGTGACAAAGGATGAGGAAAAAGGCTGAGGTTCTTAATGACTTCTTTGCCTTGGTCTTTAATAGTAACTGCAGTTGTTCTATGAGTACCTAGTCCCCTGAGCTGGAAGACAGGGAAGAGGAGCAGAGTGGAGCCCCCAGGATATAAGAGGGTGTGCTTAGCAACCTGCTACACCACTTCTATGAGAAGGTCACCCACCAGTGGATGAGGGAGAGCTTTTCTACCTCGACTTTAGTAAAGACTTGGACACTGCTTCCTGCAGCATTCTGGAAAAAATGTCTGTTTGTGGCTTGGACAGGGGTAGTCTTCGCTGGGTGAAAAACTGGCTGAATGACTGAACCTGAAGAGTTTTAGTGAACAGAGTTAGTTCCAAATGGTATTACCCAGGGCTCAGTGTTGGGCCCCATTCCCTTCAGTGTCTTTATCAATGATCTGGATGAGAGGGTTGATCAAGTGCTCCTTCAGTAAGTTTGCTAACACCAAGTTGTGTGTATTGCTGATCTGCTACAGGGAAGGAAGACTCTATAGATGGATCTGGACAGACTGGATCTATGGGCTGAGGCCAGTTGTATAGGGTTCGACAAGGCTGAGTTATGGGACCTGCACTTGTGCCGCAACCCCATGCAACATTACAGGCTTGGAGAGGAATGACTGGAAAGCAGCCTGAAAGAAAAGGACCTGGGGGCGTTGGTTGACAGCCAGCTGAACATAAGCCAGCACTGTGCCCAGGTGGCAAAAAAGGCCTACAGCATCCTGGCTGTTATCAGAAATGGTGTGGCTAGCAGGAGTAGGGAAGTGATCATGCACCTGTACTCAGCACTAGTGAGGCTGCACCTTGAATGCTGCGTTCAGTTTTGGGCCCCTTACTGCAAGAAAGACATTGAGTTGCTGGAGCGAGTCCAGAGAAGGGCAACAAAGGTGGTGAAGGGTCTGGAACACAAATCTTATGAGGAGCACCTGAGGGAACTGGGGCTGTTTAATATGGAGAAAGGGAGGCTGAAGGGAGATCTTATTGCTCCCTACAACTGCCTGAAAAGAAATTGCAGTGATATGGGTGTTGGTCTCTGCTCCCAAGTAACAAATGGTAGGATGAGAGGAAGTGGTCCCAAGTTGCACCAGAGAAGATTTAGACTTGATATTAGGAAAAAATTCTTTACTGAAAGTTGTCAAGCATTGGAACAGGCTGTCCAGGGAAGTGGTTGTGTCTCCATCCCTGGGGGTATTTGAGTAATGTGGTGCTTAGGGACATGTTTAGTGGTGGCTTGGCAGTGTCAGGTTAAGGGTTAGACTTGATGATCGTAATGGTCTTTTCCAACCTAAATGGTTATGGCACTCTCAAATTTGATACATCTTCTAGGTACTGTTTTCTTAATCTTCGTGTAGCACTATCTTCGGCATTTAGAAGACTGTTGCTGTAGTTGTTTAGATATTTTTATTTTCATCTTCCTCGCAGCTATTTTCCTGGCCTCATTTGTTGCAGGATATTCACAACTCAAGACAACCCGTAACAGTTCCCAAGAGCATAGCAGAAAACAGAAGTGAAAAATAATGATCATCATGCATTGAGAGATTTCTTAAAGAGCACTGCTCTCTTTAAGAATCATTGCAAAATATTCAAATTCTGTTCAGTTCTGATGGTGTGTACTGGAGCTGAAAGAGGTACTTTATGTTGCATTTCTGAGTGGGTATCGCCGTCAGTCATTTCTATTTGCCAACTGTCTACCACTAAGCTGCGATCCCTGTTTCCAAAAATCCAATCTTGCTTCACTCATGCATTTATTCAGGTTAATTAAATATTTCCTTAGTTGCTTTAAACTGTGTGTCATTTGTAATGTATCTGCAGATTTGTTTGTGGTTTCAGTGTCTCAGTCTGAAGCAGTAGTCACCGGTTTTGCTGAGAAATGCTTTCCCTGTACTCCTTGTCAAAGTAGAAAGCAAGGCTGTGGCTCCGGGTTATATTTCTTTTTGGAACACAAATAATTTAAAAGATTCCCACCTGCACTCCCAAACAGTACCCTCTTTCTTTCCCAGCTCCTGTGAGAATTTAACACTTTAGCTGTGGGATGCAAAACAATTTCTGTCTTTGAAATGTTTTGTGTACTGTAGCTGGGCTAATGTAATTTGTCGTGCTTATTTTTTTAGTTGCATTATGTAATATCCCTGCTACTTGGATTTTTTTATTATTATTAGACATACTATCACAGCTGGTAAGACTGTTCTTGATTTTGGGGACAGGCAAAGTTTGTGGTCTCTGTCACTACTCAAATAGATAGGACTGCAGATACACAGAAAATTAAATCTGAAAGTAATGTACTCTGAGGGGTGCAATAGAAATATCCAGGCTGAGCAGGCAAATGCGGAGTTCAGAATTTCAACTTTATGAAAGCATTGCAAAAGTTTTTTTATGGTTCTGTTTCTTCCCCTTCCATCTCATCAGCTGCTCTCTGGCATGAGAAAGTTAGTTGAATGTTGTAAGTAATTAGTGATACAGGAGAAATTTGCAGGAGTATTTCACAAAATACCTCAAATGTTAATAAAAAAATTACTTTTTGTTAGATTTAGAAGTATTGACAGGAGAAGTAGTATCAAAAAGCCACAGCACCGAGAAGTTCAGTGCCGCAGTGTGGTAATTTTTTCTTTGAAATTTCTGCAGAGACAGGAAATAGAGGCAACAAACAGGAGCGGGTGGGACTCTGAGGTTAGAGCTGTTAATAAAATAATTGAAACGAACCTTTGCTGATAAACACTGCAGCTGTTTATCATGGTAGTAAGGTGTTATTTCTGAAAGATCAGACCCTGTCCACAGTAAAAGGTGAGTTTTCTCAACACTGGGGTTTGTTTTATTTTATAGGGAGTAAAGCGATGCTTCTCTTTTAGAGTTATTTTCACTTGTTGCATCGATAGAGGAAGTTTTAAAAACTGCAGTTACAAACTGTGACTTGAGATACAATGTGGTGGCTTTTTTTTGTTTTGTTTTTTTTTTAAGCAATCAAGAATTTAACTTTTTAAAGAAACTGTTTTTTTTCCCATCGCTACATACTTTTGTGTCTCTCTCTGTAATTTTATTTGTTTATACAGGCAGGGATAGTGCCCTCTCACTCTCGTTGCACTTTCTTTTAAGAAAAAAACAAAACTTTACTATACTGCACTTGTTGTTTTTCCCCTGGAGGTAAAAAAGGTTCAATAACTGCCTTTAAAAGTCTGTTAGAAAATACTGTATCTGTAGTCCTGTATTTACCGAATTCAGCGTTGGTTATATTAAGTTCCTCTGCATTTTTCAGTCTATTTGGTTATTGGAGTCCACTTCTTGGGGAACTGGCTCTTGGTGCTCACCTGCTGGTTTCAAGTGTGCTATGAGCAAAGCCTAATGATAGCTTTGATTAATAAAGAAATCATTAATGGATGACGTTAGTGGTGCATTTCAGTTCTGCTGGTTTATCATGATTTTACCTGTTCAGAGCTGCTTAAATTTGCTATGATTTGCTGTGAAGAATATGTAGGTGGTTTGAGTTGCTCACATTTGAAGCAAATTACAGAAACTGTAATGTTGGTTTAATTGTCATGATAGCAAGCTAATTACTTTTGAATCAAATTAATGCTGCTTAGAATACATGTTAAGAAACTGGTATCTTTTCCCCAGGAATTAAATAATTTAAATAATTTTCCCTGTCTTCAAATATGAGTATACTATTGGGGTTTTTTCCCCAAGTGAAATAATACCTGAGGCAATAGTATTTAGAATAGTCCGTTTTGCTTAAGTGTCTGAAATTTGTCAGCTGGGATTTAGTAAGTCTTTAGAGCAGCGAAGCAGCATGCAATACGTCTTCAGCCTGCTTGGAGTGTAAAAACAAAAATACATCCAGGTCCACATGCAGATCACTGCTCCTTCAATATCAAACAAATGTTGTTGACATTAGTAGGGCTTAGGTACTTCTTCATGTGAAGATAGATTGATATGATAGTTCGTTATTGTTGTAGACTTTTTAATAATACTGAGGACAGTCTGCTTAAGGTGGTTGCTTGCATCGAATGTTAAGTTCACTGGGTATTAGAAACTAAGGTTCTCATTTTCAGAAGGATGCAATTTTAATTTCTGTGTGGGTAGTTCCTTAATTTCTCAAGGTTCCTTCTTTCTGGACTTATTTTTTCAGTAAATCAGTAAGGTGGTAATGATAAGATGAACCATGTGTCCCAAGGACAGCAAAGGCAGACATCGTTTTGTGATATGGCTGTATGGAGCTGGGGAAAGAAATGTGAGAGTTACGCCAATGCAACAATATGTTATCATTTCGTGATTCAAAGCTGGAGATTAGAGAGCGAATGTAAAGGCAAATGGGAATGAAATGATCATGGCATGAGACTTGTGAAACTGAGGAACTGCTGGAACAAGAGAGGGTTGGGTAATGATAGAGGAGAAATTTGAACTGTGTAGCATGATCAAAGTAGCACAGGTAAAGTAAAACCTCAACAACACAAAATGCACAGGACAAATTGAAGGATTGTTTAAAGGAATTTTTTTTTTGTTGGCTAAAGAATTTTCAGTTGAGTACAAGAAAGGGCAAAATTCTGGGTATCTTTAGTTGTAGGATTACTGAATCATCTTGTTTGATGCTAAGGAAAAAGCAACCACAGTTCTTGAATGATTCATTTGATGATTTCCATTATAAAAGGTAAATATACTATTTCACAAGAGATTGCAAGTGTAGTCTCATTTGTGCTGAAGAAACAGGTGAACGAAACAGCAGAAGGGCGTTGTAGGTATCCTGGGATGACTGGAGAATGAGAAGAAAAAGTTTCTTCAATATCAAGAAAGGGCAACAAGTAGGAAATACAGTTCCTTCTGTACAAAAACACTGGTGATAATTATCTTTAATCTGAGGGACATTTCTGGCACAAAACCAAATGAAATTTGGTTACCCACAAAGAAGTTTAAATAGAATGATCACATCTGCTTTCCAGGAGACAAAACATGTTCTGGAAGAAAGCATGTCACCTTGATGGCAATCCCTTATGAGTAAACAAAGCCAGCAGCTCTGTTGCCATGTTGATGGTTACCACACTTTCAGTTCTTCAAAGTCTTTTGAAGTTTTTTTGCTGGTGTTTCCACTGCTTTGTTTTTCCTGAGATGGCTATATAGTTGTGTTACTTAGAGGAGTTTGGTTGTTTTATTTGGTTATTTCATTTTGAATTTCAGACCTCACTGACTATTCTATTGGAGTCGGATTGTATTTGAGGTCTGTCTCCCTCCCAGCCAACAGTATCGCATGACTGTATTTTACTGATGGTCTTGTACAAAGTACAGCAAATGAAGTGAGAAAACACAGAATTGCCCATGTATATATAGTTCTGCATAGTTACATTTCCTTTTATCCATATAATTTGATTTCCTATGATGGACCGTCTGCAGTTTCATTGTGGAATTGTGAATTTTATGTAATTCTGTTATTACCTCATATAATTTTTGGCTGGTCATTTTACTTGATTCTTCTAGATCCCCCAGTAAACCTTTGGCACGTAAATTAATGAGTGGGATGGACTGGGAGGTAGTGAGTAGGAACTCACTGTCTGATGATAGGTTGGAAACACAAAGCCTACCATCACGGTCTCCACCTGGAACCCCAAACCAGTAAGTAGCATTGAATCTTGTCTCCCTAGAGGTGACTGTTTTTCTCTAATTTCAATGACCTGTTCGTGTAATAAACGGTTTACTGTGTTACGGAGACAAATAACTTCACAATTTTTGTGCAGGATGGTTCTCTGGAACATTTAGCTCCGGATAAGAGAAACTCTTTGGGGCTTAACTTTAGGTTCTTCTTACTTAGCCTATAAAAAGTTCAAGATGTAACACACAGTACCCTAAATTTGAGTGTTTGGGTTTTCTTAAGCACAGTTAAAACTAAATTATTCATTTGGCTAAGAAAAAACCTGACGATAAAATCTGTTCAATATTTTAGAAATAATTGATTTGGGTTAATGCCACTTCTTAAAACACTGGGGAAAATTACTTAGAAATCCTTGCACGTTCATTCCCCTTATTTTTGTCTCTGTTTTGTTTCAAAGCTCACTCTTTGACATGAGAGAGCTTCTGGTTTGTATTGAGAATTAGCAAAAATAATTCTTGGTTTCTTCTGGAAAATAACCAATTTTCTCAGTGTACTGCAACTGGCTTAAGAATTGGTATTATCCAGTTTTGCATTTCATAAACCAGAAGGATTTATGATTCTTTGGCATTGCAGCATGTTATTCAGAATGCTGTTGTTGTAAACATCTGTAGCATTTAAAAACTGTTGTAAAAGTTGTGTGATAATGACGCTTATAGCATAACAACTTAATCATTGACATTTCAAATCATTTTAACAAAGATGTCTGTCACTATACTAGTTTTCAAATGGGAGAGTTCTGGGTTGCAGAAATGATGACTGTCTGCGAAGAGCTTATGATATTTCTAGGAGAAGATTCAGAGGATAATATGTCATCTTAATGAATCCAGGTTAAGTTCTGCTATGAGCCAGGATTTCTTGTCTTGGGTTTTCATTTTTCTTGTCATTGACTGGACTGTTTTGAGGTTTCTTTAATTAAAAAAAAAAAAATATAAAGTGTTAGCCTCTTAGTGCTTATGAAAATAAGTTTTTAACTTTTTAAAAAGAAAACTAGGAAATACAGCATGTTGATCTCATAACATGTTTAATTGATATTTAACACCTTAAATGATATAATAAAAATATGTATCTGAACATGGGCTTGCACTGAGAAGAAATGTTTATTTCAGCATTCATTTGTGGTGGTCTGAGAAATGTACATTGATAATAACCTTCTTTTCACACCGCACTGCAATGCTTTCCCTCTTAGCCGCAACTCTGCCTTCACTCAAGAAGGAGCCCGGTTACGACCCTCATCAGTTGGACATTTAGTGGACCATGTAGTTCACACTTCCCCAAGTGAAGTATTTGTAAATCACAGATCTCCATCTTCCACCCAGGCTAATAGCATCATACTGGAAACATCACCGTAAGTTCTATGGATTGTTACTGTATGGTAGCACACAGGACTTCTGAAGATAAGTCAGAAATCTTTGCCGTTAAGGATTTAGCATTAAGTGTTTGGCTCGGAGAGACCCAGAATATCTAATGCAAAGGTAGCTGTTGTTTAGGGAGTAGTAGTGTAGGTCTTATTGAAAGTTAAATGATACAGAGCTAAAGATTTATATTTGACATATTGCTGGTGCAGTATTATAATATATCCTCCACCTACCCACCCAAAATGTGGGTTTGCTGTAACGTGACTGTCAGTGTCTCAATGTGGAAGTGAACATTATTTTTTCAGTAGAACTGAAGTACGTTGGTTTGTGATAAATGTTTTTAGTTCCTCTGAATTTGCTTTTTGTCAAGGCACAGAAGTATGGCTGAGCTTTACAAATTACTTAGCAAAAATACCTTTTTAGCACGCCAGCATTCTGCAGTTCTCGGTATGTTTTGTATATCGTTATAGAGTAGATCTTTATTTTTTAAGATGCACTATCATTCTTGATAGTCTAAGTTTACTGTGCTGTGGTGGGCGCAATAAAAACTGTTATTCTGTGTTAAGTACAGAAAGATTGACAAACAAAAAAAATGCTGAGTTATTCAAAGATGTAAAATACTCAGGAACTTGTGGCCAGAGTACAGATGAAGTGGGGAAGAAGATGCACGAAATACACTTTATCAATCCTGCCACTGTACCTTGTAACATGTAGCTGAGCATGTAATGCTGAACTTGTCTCATTTTGTATAGCCTCCGTTAGCAATGAACAGGGCAGATAGTTTCAAAACCCTTTGAGAACTACAAAACGGTACATACAGAATTACATGTTTATAAAAAAAAGGATGTGTCTTAGGAAACATTACTCTGCGAAGGTATTTGAGCATAGTTGTAAGACCTTGCTTGGACTGTGCCTTCAGTTTAGAATATGAAATTTTTAACATTTTGTAAAATAGCACAAGACATTTTTTATGATGGGATGCAATAGTTAGCTGCTTATTTAATTTTCAGAGGTATAAAACAATAATTGGGCCAAATAATATAAAGTTCCCTTGTTTTGAGGGCCTTTTTAACCTATTCATGTGGCAAGGGAGTCTCAAAACTGGAACACTCGTGGATCTTTTCTCATATTAGAGCCTTGCAGTACAAAGGCCACACAGGGTTGAATTCCTTCTGTTTCAGGACTTCCAGCTGAAGTCAGTTATGAGAAACACTTACTTGAATAGTAGAGTGATCCATGAAGTAAGCAGTGTTCTTAAATATTCTTTTATTTGTATGTCTTTAAGTGAAGTTGTAAAATATGTTCCTGAGTGCCTGTGGGAATTGTTTATTTAATACCTGATCTCTTGTGTAAGTCACCATAGAAACGAGCCTTAAAGTGAGGAAGTGGTTTTGTAAATTAGTTATGCAACTATGGCTGTTCTTTTTCATGATTTTGCACTTTTTATGTGTAAAAATCCATTTCTCTTCCATCACGGAGTTTGGGGTTTAGTTTTGGGTTGGGTTTTTTTCCCCTCGTGGGAAACTTAAAAGATGGACTTTGCTCTCCCAGTGGGGATATCTAGAATGAGAGTTTTAGGAACAAGAACATTGGTTGTCAAAAATATAATAACCTTATTAGGGTCTTGTGACAGTTTCAGGTGATGTTATTGATTCAAGATTTGAGATTTATGAAAGAAGGTAGTAGTTATGAAGTTCATATTAGCTATATTATCTAAAATTATACTGTTTTACAGTCCAAGAAGCTATTTCTTGAAAGAATTTGACCTTTTTGAATGAAAGGATTTAAGTAGTCAATCTGCTGATTTGTTGGGACTTTTTATTTATTGATCAAATCTGCATATGTAAGGAAGTCCAATGGGCTAACCTGATGGTCAGTAGATTTATGTTGTTTTTTTAATTTGGAGTGAACATAGCAAAAGATGTTAGAGTTCCAGTGCGGTTTAGAAGGCTTTTATAGCTTAGCTAATAAAACCCTTAATTCCATATTTTTTTTCTTCATCTGCATATGCTATTCAAAACTAAATTGAGAGATCTCTGCTTGTGGTTCCCTGAGGTAATTATAACTTTAAATTCCCAAAGCACATGATATGTATTTTGCTTAATGAATTGGAGGGGGGGATGTATGAAACTTCAGTTTAACGTCTTACAAAATCAGACCGGATATCTGTAGCAAAAATACTCAAAGCTTGTCTGTGCCAGCGTTTGTGTGTTATTTTATTATTATGTAAATTGCTGAAAGCGGCAACAGAGAGCTGCTTTGCCTGCAGAATAGGCTGCTTTCACTGCCATTGTCTAAGCATTCATAAGGAAATTCAAAGCTGACTGGGCAAGTATAAAGCAATGAAGTTTTTGCCCAAGGCTTGATTGTTAGTTCTCACAATTCATTATGGTAATAGATTACAGTACCTGCACTGCTGCTTCCAAAATGCTCATTTAAGTAACTTTTCAAATCTTTTCTACAAGACTGTATGTTTGGTAGGAATTTATTTGTGTTTGTTGATATGTATGTGCAAACAGCTAGTCAAACATAAAATCCCATCTTTTATTTTTATTGAACTGACTTATTTGTGTCTCTATTCATGCTTTCAGTTTCTTTTCAATTCAGATTAAAGCACTCAGGAGTAGTTGTTCGCAGTAAAGTACATAGCTGTATTGCCCTTCAATTAAAAGGCTGAATAATCTGTACTGGCCAGAGTTGAATGAATAACTACATAGGTAGTTAAAAAGCTGTGGTGACCTTTGTAAGTTAATGTCTAAATAATTCTGGAAAATTAATTCTGCAGATGTTGGCATTCACCATATTATTTTCTTTCTCCACAAAAAAGAATTTATAAGAGCCACTTATCCTGAGAAGTGAAATATAAGGCTGATATGCTGTTGCTTGCATTGAAAAGTATTAAGTTATATTATTTTTATTTCTTAGTGTGTTTTCAACATGAGAGTCTTCTGATATTATTTAATGCATTCAGATATTCATGAGATATTATTCAAACACTGAATAATAACTGCTTTTTTAATTCTTAACCCTTCATGAAAAAGAAGTATTTTCTGAAAGTTGAAATTAAGCAAAACAAGAACTAATATTTTCAGGATATTTTCGAATGTGCTGTTTTCATATGTTGTTGAAAAAACATAACCAATACTTTGTTTTCTAAGAAAATTGACTACATATTTCAAAACTGAAGTGGGAAATGTGTGTTCTTTTGAAGTGTTGCATTTCCCATTCAGTTCTCATGCTTTTTGAAAGAGGGTCATTCTTTATTTGAAATCATTACAGGCAATTGTGATCTGACGCTTAGGTTCTTTTTTTTGAAACAAGTATGTGGCGTCTGCCTTTCTTTAATTCGACAGCATGGAATTTGATGTTTGTCTGCAACACCTTGAGATGTTATGCATTCTCCTACTGAGTCTTACCCTGCTAACAGTTTACTATGGCGAGACCGATTAAATACAGTAGTATCGCTGTTGTGGTTACTGGGCTTTTTAGAGGATGTTGTACTGTGAGTTACCGCTACAGCTTGCTGATAACGGAAGGGGCAGTGTCCTGTTTCTGAAACTCTGAAACTGCACTTTGCTCCCCGCATGGTGGTGGATCCTGTGATGAACCACTTCACCTTGTTGAACCAGCAGAGCTTACCTAGGTTTGTCCAAAAAGTCACTGCATTATTTTCTTGCTTGGTAAGCTGCCTTAGCCAAGGGAGGAACACCGGAGTGCCTCAGAGGAAAGGGCCGTGGGTGTGGGTGGAAGAAAGAATGGAGACACCCATCTTTGGTGGTACTGTTCTCTTTAGATTTAGCTGTAACCTGAAATGTCATTCTTGGTGGTTTTTGGATTTGCCACTAGTATCAGGGGGTTGTTTTCATAAGGCGTTAAATTACTAAATCGTAGCTTTTAATGTGGTTCATGAGGAGGAAGGTGCGTATCCTCGCTGGTATTTAGGAAATGGCATTCAAACTAAGTTAATGGGACGTATGTGCTAACTGCCCTCTTGGGCCTCTCAAAGTGTTCTTTAAATATAGAGCCATATAATGACAGATGAATCATATATTTATCTAATACAAATTACAGAGTTAAGCTTTTGTTCCAGAAGTACTAATAAAGGAAATTATCCATGTTATGCATAAACACAGAGAACATTTTTATTAATCCACAGTAGCGCGTTTACAGATCTGAAACAGAACTTTCTGCTGTTTCATCTTCAGTAATAGTGATGTAACTTGACTAAAAAACACATGCAATGGATGACAGCTTTACCAATGTTTTAAAGCTGTGCATGTTTCAAACAGGACTATGTTCGAGATGGGGAAAAAAATCAAAATTCTCTTGAAATTTATACATAAAATTTTAAATTGAATAATTGAAATTTTGCATTGTCATCTCTAATGGGCTTTTCAAATAAATGCAGGGGGGCAGTTGAGCTGTCTTCAACTTGCACTCCTCCTGTTTTAAGATCAAAAACTAGTTTGGGAGCACTTTATACTGCTTGTATCTGTTTTTAAGAAATATATTGCAGGCAAGATGCAGGCTAATTGATTCACCTACTGGGAAAAACATTTGAGTGCTATTTTAGAAATAATTTTTTATAGTGAGAATATAGACTAAAAATACAGTGACTTGTGTAACATTCTAGTATAAAGTGGATCAAAAGTACTCAAACATTTCTTTTAACAAGTAGTGTAAAAGATAAACTAATTGGTTCTGTGTATAACTGCTTGTGAAGGACAAAGCAATAACATGTGCAAATGTACACTGCCAATATATTCCACCACAGTACACTTTTGAGATTCTAAAAATACATAGAGATACTCAGCTCTCAAACTGTAGAGTTCCTTCTACCGTTTTCAGTTTATTTGGAGCCCTGCAGGAGCTGTCAATATCTCATGATCACTCCACTTGATGCTTCTATTTTGGTATTTAGATCTCAAGAGACTCCTCTAGATGGGCAGCCTCCTGCGTTACCACCCAAACAATTTAAAAAGAACAGTTGGAACCAAATTCATCATTCACACTCACAGCAAGAACTGGATAACCATATTAATGAAACATTTGACGTTCCTGCATCACCTGAAAAATCAACAGTAAGTTTCTGCATCCAATTTAACGATTCTGATTTTTGTCAGAATGATAGTCCTGCTTTTCATGAGCTTGGTTCTGACATGTTTCAGTGGGTTGTTGTGTTTGTGGATTACATTGCAGCATTTCCACTATACATACTGTGTCTTTGCTAGTTCCCGCTATTTTTATCACCTGCTTGAGTGGTCTTTTGTCAGTTGTCATCAAATGACTGCATTGGTATGGGTACCCAAACATTTTGAACACATGGAGAAACTCTGAACTAACCTCTTTTTTGAGAAGTCATTAACCATCAGTTTTAAAGAAGACATTGCAGACATCATTGAAGTTGCTTTTCTGACTAGAAAGCACTTCAGGTTCCTTCACCACTCTTATGTTTCTTCTCAAATATTTTAATGAAAGCCTCGCACCATTTTGACTTCACTTATCTGTTGAATTTCCTTTTTTTCTGATTTATATATGAAGAGTCTATTTAGAAAGGTAGTAGGACAGGTATGAGAATTATAACTTTTCACTCCATTTGCAGTCCCTAAGTATCCAGTTTGAGAATGTCCGGAAGTATTTGAAAATAGGTGTGACCAGCAGTCAGACCTTCAGTCAGACAGGTTAATGATGCTATACAGTGTTCTCTTCTGATTTTTCATTATAAATTTCTGCTCAAAATAGCCTGTTAAAACAGGAAATTATTCCCTGCATGTCTGGGGAATGCAGTGCCACGAATGCTGCCAAGTGCTGCAAGTGAGTGCTTGGTGGTTGCTCATTCTGCACAGGAACCTGAGGCTCCCGTGCCAGTGAATGGTGGCCAAAATGATTTGCATGTGACCAGGCTTCCTAAGCACCCTTCCTTCTCACTAGCATACCTTATACTGGTACTTTCCTCTGCATTCCAAAATTTTTCATTTTTACACTACTGTGAATGAATTTGGGGAGAGGTGTTTTAACCAAAAGCTCAAAGCCTCTGTTATTTGGTTAACGTTTATGAGCCAAGTTAATCAGATTTCTTTGACCTATTGAACGTGCAAGTTTTGAAGTTTCTTATATATAGAAATATTTGCTTTAATAAGTTTTTTTCCTTCTTCCTTTCTCAGTAAGAGTCTTACACTTTGTCTGTAATAGCATTGAAAACTTTCTTGAAACAAATTTCTTCAATAATACTTCACATCATCACAATAGAAACCATAGAAATACCAGCTGATGTTCAGTTTGTGAAATATTGATGTCAACAAACTAAAAATCACTTCAATTGTTGCTTTCTCC
This sequence comes from Phaenicophaeus curvirostris, assembly GCF_032191515.1. Lineage (NCBI taxonomy): Eukaryota > Metazoa > Chordata > Aves > Cuculiformes > Cuculidae > Phaenicophaeus > Phaenicophaeus curvirostris. Next base: position 28,808,241 of record NC_091398.1, read on the forward strand.
AGATTAAAAAAAATGTCTAGCATTCCCCATTTTATTGGTAGTTTCTTTAACAAAGGTGGTGTGATCAGAATGAAACCAGGAAGAAAGCAGCTAAAATAGTCAGACCTTGATCAGTGCAGAGCATGTCAGCCATACTCCACTACACTGAAAATTGAATAGGGGATATGGAACCAAGATTTTGCTGCCAAATCTGTCCTTACTTCATATTGCTGCTAAAGTATGCCTTTGACTGCCTTATTTTTTCATCATATTACATTCTTACTCATTTTCACTGTGGTCTTATTTAAGGAGTTTCCATTTTCTAAACTGTTGATATGTTAGTAAACTGTTTTTCTTAGTCTTTTCTGATTCTATTGAGCTTGCTTTGGCAAAACACACTTTTATCTTAATTTTGTTCAAAGCTTTTAAATGTGTAACTTTTCCCTTCTATGCAAACCCCAAGATAAGACATTTGCAGTGTTACTTGGTATTTTCTCAAGTGTCCGGGAGCAATTACTTGATGAGGAACCTGCAAAATTATTGCATACAATATCCTCTAAGTCTAATTATGAATGAAATTTATTAATGTCACTAATATAATATCATTTATGTTTACTAGCCTAATGGTGGTGTCCCCCATGACAATCTTGTTATGATCAGAATGAAACCAGATGAAAATGGAAGGTTTGGCTTCAATGTAAAGGTAAGAGGACATCTGTTCCCTTCTTATCTATTAATATTTTTTTCTGACATTCATGATTTATTACTAATTTAATTTGTTTTTAAAGGGTGGATACGATCAGAAGATGCCAGTAATAGTGTCCAGGGTAGCTCCAGGAACACCTGTAAGTTATCAAAACCCCAATCTTGGTAGCAATATCTGTGTATCTTGAAGTATGTATTCAAAAATGTAAACTATTTCATAACTGCCTAGGAAAATGAGTTTGTGGTATAACATCCTAACAAAGCAAATTACGTGCAGTAAGAATTTGATGGGGCTACATAAAATATTTTTACAGTCCTTCAATTTCCAAAGCTCTTTTTCCTTAATGAAACAAAACCTAATTCTCTGAAAATGATGGGGGGTTGCAGATATTCAGTATGCAGTGCTTCTTGAGCCATGTCACCCAAAAAATGCATTTTATATTACTCTTTTTAAACGTGGGCATTTATATAATTTCACATGAATTATGTATTGAAGGAGTCTTTTAGTACATTCAAAATAAATAAAATAACAAATTTCTCTTATTTTAGTGACAGATGTAGCTGAATAAAGACAAGTTTTAGATTAAAATCAGACATCATGAATCATTCATCAGGTCTGATTGTTGTTACTGGTGTTTAGTGACTATCAATACTGCATTCAAACTAGGCACAATATTTTGTCAGGTGATTGCCAATAATACTGACCTGGTGTTCAGCTGGCTGGAGTCAGGTCTGTTTGTAGCTTTTAAACTAGAGTGAACTGTTTATTTGCTGACATTTAAATGTTTGGCAAGAGTATTGTTCTTGTTCCTGTTAATTATTGTCTATGAAATACTAAATAACATAAATAATTTTGACTGAATGCTTTAAACATCCACTCTCTAAGGAAATAATCTTTTGGTGATGATATGTGCTCTTCCTTCTCTGCAACGGTATTTACACTGTTTTGTAATTATGATTTTTATTACCTGATTCTTTTTTTGGGGATTACTGGGATTTGTGCATTGTCTTCGGTCCTTGGCTTACTCTTGTCATTACAGTGATATTTCAAGTAGTTAAGCCTGTGAAATTGATTTGAACAAGGCTTTGCTATGTTACTCCCTTCCCTTCAAAGAGAAGAACATCCTGCTTTTTAATTGCCAATACAAAATGTGATTCAAACAGAAGAGCTTTCTACTTCAACCAGAGGAGTGGAGTAACAGCTGGCAAAAGACATCTTGCAATGACAGTCACCTCTCAGCTGCAAATAGATTTGTTCATGTCAGTGGCACTGTCTTAACACTTAAATGTGTCATTCGAATACAATACAGCAACCATAGCAATTACACTGTTAGGAAAAGTCCCTAAGTATAGATACTTTAAGTTGCTATTTTAAGGTGAGAAATGGCTTGTTTTACAGACATATTTTTTTTTCCCCCCACCTTACAGGCTGATCTCTGTGTCCCTCGTTTGAATGAAGGGGACCAGGTTGTACTGATTAATGGCAGGGATATTGCAGAACATACCCATGATCAAGTTGTTATGTTTATTAAAGCTAGCTGTGAGAGACACTCAGGGGAACTTGTGCTCCTAGTTCGACCCAATGGTGAGTGGTTTGTGTGTAATAATAATCCACACCTTTCTTTCATTTTCTAACCTCTGTTTTGTGTCCTGAGATGGAATGCTTACCAACTTTGTAAGAAAGAACTCCCTTCCTTGAAAAGGTGACCAAGAAGGCCAATGGCATCTTGGCTTGTATCAGAAACAGCGTGACCAGCAGGTCCAGGGAGGTTCTTCTCCTTCTGTACTCGGCACTGGTGAGACCGCTCCTCGAATCCTGTGTTCAGTTCTGGGCCCCTCACCACAAGAAGGATGTTGAGGCTCTGGAGCGAGTCCAGAGAAGAGCAACAAAGCTGGTGAAGGGACTGGAGAACAGGCCTTATGAGGAGCGGCTGAGAGAGCTGGGGTTGTTTAGCCTGGAGAAGAGGAGGCTGAGGGGAGACCTCATTGCTCTCTACAACTACCTGAAAGGAGGTTGTAGAGAGGAGGGTGCTGGCCTCTTCTCCCAAGTGACAGGGGACAGGACAAGAGGGAATGGCCTCAAGCTCCACCAGGGGAGATTTAGGCTGGACATTAGGAAAAAATTTTTCACAGAAAGGGTCATTGGACACTGGCAGAGGCTGCCCAGGGAGGGGGTTGAGTCACCTTCCCTGGAGGTGTTTAAGGCACGGGTGGACGAGGTGCTGAGGGGCATGGTTTAGCGTTTGATAGGAATGGTTGGACTCGATGATCCTGTGGGTCTCTTCCAACCTGGTTGTTCTATGATTCTACGATTCTAATTGCAACAGTACAACATATTTTACAAATGTTGACCAATGCTGTAAGGAGCTGTGCATAACTAAGTGCTGAAAATTAATAGGAAAGTCAGAGAAGGATTACTTCTAATAGGGAACTAATTTAAATTTTGTTCTCACACTTATTGATAAAAACATCCAGAAAGCTATGTGGATATGGAATGTGATTTCTGAGGTTGCTGTTATTGCCTTAAGGAAAATAAAAATGAAATACAAAGAAACAAATAAAAACCAACCTCTTACAAAACATCCAGTGTTTGGATGACTTTTGGAGGTCAATAGATGCAAAATCTTCCAGGAACAAATGGTAACATGTCTACTTGAGGAGGCTTAGTAGAATAAAGTGCTAAAAATACAGTCTAAGTCACAGCTTGTACAATATATTCGTGAAGTATGCTATTGGAACATTGCCAGCAGATGGTTGCTGAATTTAATTCTGCTGCACATCCCAGTTATAATGCAGTTGCACAGGAAAAAAAGAAAACCAGCAAACCCCCAAAAGACCGAATAAAATGAAAAATTAAGGTGTATAACCAAAACAATTGAAATTACTTTAGGCGAGCAACTCTGCCACCTCAAAACCAATTTTTCTTATTTGTACTCCTCACTTGCTCTCACTCTGTGCGTGTGCTCTCTTGCAGCTTTCTTTTTCAGATAGAATTGTTAGCTTTGTTTACAAATTTACTAAAGCAGTTTCCACTTGTGTGTTGATTACCGTTGTATTCTGGATAAAAATATTTGAGTTGTAGAAGGGAGGAGTCGCCAGTTCCCTCCATCATGGTCATGGGTTATCATTTAAAACAGGCTTTTGAACAGCGTGTCTCTATTAGGTAGAATAGACAGTGCATTCTCTGGGCAGTGCCATTCTCTCAGGTGGTCTGAACATCTTGTGCTGATTACTGAAGCTTAGAATCAGTTCAAAGTGAATGGAAAAAAATAAAAATGCAGCTATAATCACTTCAGAGGCATGATGTGAGAATCTGAAATTAGGGATTTACATCAGACAAGGTGTGAGTTTTGATCAAAATTTTAGCAGTCAGTGATGTACTATTAAACCAAAATAATGTGTTTTGTCATGGATTATGATCACTGAAGGCTTCCTGCCCTTGCTGATAGGGATTAAAATCAGTATGTTAATAAACGTGGAATTTTTTTTTCTGTTTTTAAATAAATGACTTGGAGATAACTGTACTTGCAAAACAGCACGTTCAGTCAGATCATTCATACCTTTCTTTGTTATAGCTGTCTATGATGTTGTGGAAGAGAAGCTGGAGAGCGAACCTGACTTCCAGTACATCCCTGAGAAATCTCCACTTGATGGCGTCCATCAAGATGATAACGCTCTAAGGGAATCCATGATTCAGTTAGCAGAGGGGCTCATCACTGGAACTGTTTTGGCTCAGTTTGATGTGAGCATCATGTCACTTGTAGCTAGGTGCAAGTTCCATGTCTTTTGGGATAGTAATTATTTTCAGCAGAGCAGATATGTTAAATTTCAGTAGGTCTAGTATCTTTTAGCCAAACAATTGATTTACACCCTCAAAAGAAAAATAACAAAAAGTAATCCGATCCCGTATTGAAACAGTGTGTGCAAACTTATAACACTGAAGACTATTATTAGGATTGTTCTGTGTTATTTGTTGTAAGTAGCTGTACTGATTACTTAAAGCTTTTTGTGGTTATCAGGGACCTATGGTAATAAAAGGCTTTCATTCATACGAAGACTGAAAAATGTATAGCAAAATATATATTCTGTGCTCAGACCTTCATTTCATATCTAATTTACTGTGGAAACTGAATGACAGCCGAGCTGTTGACACTTAGTGGACAATCTCACCGAGGGAAGATAGAAAACACAACCTTAAGGGTTAATGTAACAATTTCTTCTATAAGTAGTTGATTTTTTTTTTTATGGCATATTTCAAAAGAACGGTTTATTTCCTGAGGTGTCCTATGCTGCTGATAGCAGTAGTATCTTTAGCAATACCTTATGCCTTGATAGTATTCCGTCTTCAATGCATGAGATCAAGTGACTTAAGGCAGGAAGTAGTAGGTTTGTAAAACACAGCAGTATGAGTTTTGTTAATTCCTTGCCAAACAGAGAACTAACATTATGTATTACAACATATATTTATCAAATAGATGTATATACTGTTCTTTATGAAATGCACTTTTATATATAGAGAGAAAATATTTTATTGAAATTATTTAAAATCTGTCCCTTAACCATTCATTGTCAGTCTCTCAGACAACTTTAAGGCCACCTCATTCATGTTTATTCATCTCCTTTAGGAGTTTGCTCTAAAACTTATTTAAATTATTCAATATTTGAAAGTTTTTAAAGTGCTTTTTATCGAACCTGTATCATTTCACTGATGCTGCTTGCAGCACAGCGGTTGTGGCGGTACATAGCTAAGCCATGGGAAAGCGAGAACCTCTGAAAGGAGATTCTGTGCAGAAAAAACATAGTTATTGCTCTACATAGTTATTCATGTACAGAGGAATATGAGGAGGGTGAGGAGAAGTGGAACAGCTGCAGTGTAGCTACTTGCATGTATGTTACTGCTACTGTTGCTCAGTAATTTATGTTCAGAAAAGTATTTTTAGGCAAATAATATATTAAGGGGCCTTCTGCATCTATTGTGGTCTGACCATCAGTTTCATCTTTTAGCAATTGTATAGGAAAAAGCCTGGAATGACCATGTCTTGTGCCAGATTACCTCAAAACATTTCCAAAAATAGATACAGAGACATTTCGCCTTGTAAGTATGTGTGTTTGTCGATGTGTTGTAGAAGTATTTTACTCTGGTTAGTAAATAAGTAACATCTTTCTAAAAATTTTTTCAGATGATGCTACACGGGTTATTTTAAAAAGTAATGAAGATTACATCAATGCAAATTATATAAATGTGAGTAATTTTTTTCAAAGGAGCTTCTGACGTTAACGTTGCAGTTTATCAGTGGAGAATGTGATTTTAAAGTAACTTTTTCATAAATCTAGTTCAGACTGGAATGGCTGATAAACTTGTACTCAGATGGTTTGAAATTTACTGTAGATGTACTTATTTGCTAATGCTTTGTAGCAAATGTTTTTATAAATGAAACCAAGAACAACTAGAGAGAAACTAGCCCTATACTAAAAGAATTAATTCTTCTTCTCTGATTATTAATGTGATAGCAATGTTTAACATCAGTAAAGTTGTAATTTGGCAGCACTTTTTACAGTTGCTTACAACTACTTATTTTCCTTTCAAGACCAAGAAACCCAGTTTATTAAATTCCAAGACTGGTATTTAAAAGACTAATGTCAGAAACCTACAGACCATGAACTGTTCATAGCTGAATTATTTGCCACCTGGTCTATCATTTCTCTTTTCAACCATTAATCTTGATTATGGCAACTACATAACTGTCATTTGAAATGTGAGGAGTACTTGGACCTCTAATAGTTCTGTGTGAAATGCTTTGAAGACTTTGATCTGTGCCAATCCATATTTACTAACTTAAGATAAATTGGATTAATATAGCTGATGCCTTTTTAATGTATAAGTTACTAAACACTAAATGTCTGATAGCTGACCTGCGTTTGCTGTAAGAATTAAAATAATGACTTTGTCTCCTCTTAGATGGAAATCCCTTCTTCCTCAATAATCAACCAGTACATCGCTTGTCAAGGTCCATTACCGAACACTTGTCCTGATTTTTGGCAGATGACTTGGGAACAAGGCTCATCTATGGTTGTAATGCTAACTACTCAAGTTGAACGGGGCAGAGTAAGTGAAAGATTTCCTTAAATACTGTGTGCATCATCTTCTAAAAAAATCTGTTGATGATTAACCTTTAAAAGACTAGAGGAATATATTATTATGACACATGATGACGTTTTTTACCAAGGGCAGTGCATTCCCGTACTGTTGCAATAATGACTCTTACATTTTTAAACCTTCTGATGTTGCTAATACTTAAAATTTGTTCATTTCCAAAATACATTGAAGTCTTAATGTATTTCTAAAATATTTTAGGTTTCTTAAATTCTTTATTGCAAAGTAAAAAACAACTGGAATTTATCTTCATAGGACTTTTTCTCTAACCTTCAAATGAAGAAACTCCAAGACGGTTCATCAGTTTTTGTATCTCAGTTCTTTGATATTTAGTGATTAATTTTTTAAAACAGCCTAATGCAGCTTTGCAGTGTTAAGATCCCTTGCCTGTCTCTAAGAGATAAGCTTGAAATCTGAAATTTTTCATAAAATGTTATTTTGTGGCTACAAACATTTTTTTTAATCATGAAAGAATCATTGTTCTTTAAGTCACTTCCAGTCAAAAATGTGTAAAAGTAGAACACTAGTAATAAAGTAATTAGAGTTAAAAATTACTAAAAAATAGTGTACGGTTCTGTAAAAAGCCTCAGGTGTGTTTTGTGGTTTATTTTAGTTTTGGGTTGCTTTTTTTCATAGAATCGTAGAATAACCAGGTTGGAAGAGACCCACCGGATCATCGAGTCCAACCATTCCTATTAAACACTAAACCATGCCCCTTAGCACCTCGTCCACCCGTGCCTTAAACACCTCCAGGGAAGGTGACTCAACCACCTCTCTGGGCAGCCTGTTCCAGTGCCCAATGACCCTTTCTGTGAAGAATTTTTTTCCTAATGTCCAGCCAAAATCTCCCCTGGTGGAGCTTGAGGCCATTCCCTCTTGTCCTGTCCCCTGTCACTTGGGAGAAGAGGCCAGCACCCTCCTCTCTACAACCTCCTTTCAGGTAGTTGTAGAGAGCAATGAGGTCTCCCCTCAGTCTCCTCTTCTCCAGGCTAAACAACCCCAGCTCTCTTAGCCGCTCCTCGTAAGACCTGCTCTCCAGCCCCTTCACCAGCTTTGTTGCTCTTCTCTGGACTCTCTCCAGAGCCTCAACATCCTTCTTGTGGTGAGGGGCCCAGAACTGAACACAGTATTCGAGGAGTGGTCTCACCAGTGCCGAGTACAGAGGGAGAAGAATCTCCCTGGACCTGCTGGTCACGCTGTTTCTGATACAAGGCAAGATGCCATTGGCCTTCTTGGCCACCTGGGCACACTGCTGGCTCATATTCAGTCGACTGTCAACCAACACCCCCAGGTCCCTCTCCTCCAGGCAGCTTTCTAGACAGACTTCTCCTAGTCTGTAGCACTGCACAGGGTTGTTGTGCCCCAAGTGCAGGACCCGGCATTTGGCCTTGTTAAATCTCATGCCATTTGACTCAGCCCAGCGGTCCAGCCTGTTCAGATCCCTTTGCAGAGCCTTCCTACCCTCCAGCAGATCCACACTTCCACCCAGCTTAGTGTCGTCTGCAAACTTGCTAAGGGTGCACTCAATGCCTTCATCCAGGTCATTGGTAAAGACATTGAACAGGGCTGGACCCAGCACTGAGCCCTGGGGAACCCCACTTGTCACTGGCCTCCAGCTGGATTTCACACCATTTCCTACCACTCTCTGGGCCCGGCCATCCAACCAGTTTTGCACCCAGGAGAGTGTGTGCCTGTCCAGGCCAGAGGCTGACAGTTTCTCAAGCAGAATGCTGTGAGAAACTGTGTCAAAGGCTTTACTGAAGTCCAAGAAGACCACATCCACAGCCTTTTCCTCATCCAGCAGCCGAGTCACTTTGTCATAGAAGGCGATCAGGTTAGTTTGGCAAGACCTGCCTTTTGTGAACCCGTGTTGACTGGGCCTGATCACCCGGTTCTCTTGCATGTGCTTCATGATAGCACTCAAGATCACCTGCTCCATGACTTTCCCTGGCACTGAGGTCAGACTGACAGGCCTGTAGTTTCCTGGATCTTCCCCCTGACCCTTCTTGTAGATGGACACTACATGAGGCACCCTCCAGTCCAGTGGGACTTCCCCAGTCTTCCAGGACTGTTGGAAGATGATGGAAAGGGGTTTGGCCAGCACATCCGCCAGCTCCTTCAATACCCTTGGGTGGATCCCATCTGGCCCCATAGACTTGTGGGTGTCTAGTCGGGCTAGCAAGGCTCTGACCACCTCGTCTTGGATCATGGGAGCCTCATTTTGCTCCTCTAGCTCCTGGGTTTGTACACAGACAGAACAACTTTCTTTTAAGCTATAGTTTCTCCTTAGTACCTTTGTTTATTATGCTGCTTTGTCCTTTAGAGACAGGCAAAACAATCAAATCTGGTCATATTCACAGTATAATTCCAGAGTTACTTGGTTTATAGCCTGAAGCATTCACAGTAGCACTGGCTGGTTGAGTGTGTGGACAGAAATGACAATCTGGAATAACAGTCAGTGGAATTTCTCAACATTAAGTATTTCTTTTGAAGATGGGTTTATTAGGTTGTGGGTGTTCTTATCAGCTTGGAATGTAGTTCAGCAATCTGTATGTATTCTAACTTTTTAATAGCCATATTATTTGCTGGAAGATCAGGCCTGAAAATATAATTAAAAAAATTGGAAGGGAGTTGTTGCATTTTTAAACCATTTTTCAGTGACTCAATATTAGCATTATGCCTCCTGCTCCCAAATAAACATGATCAGAGGGAATTTCAGTACAAGTGCCCTTTTAATTTGAGTTTTCTTTGCAAATCTGCTAAGAACAGACTTGCAATAGCAGTTCTCTGAGGTTCCCCCACCCCTTCAATGATTATATTTGTGGAGAGCTGCTTAATAATGAAATAAAAAGACTTATCTGTCTTATACCCATAGGCAGACTCCCTGCTCTAAAGCTGATCATGAGGCTACTGACATCACTATCCCACTGCATGCCGGGATGTCTCAGTGGAGCAGGAAGTCTGCAAATCTGGCTACTCTTAACGAATCGCCAGGTGGGTTGGAAAAAAAAAAGTACACTTGGGCTGAAACTACCTCTGTAATTAGGATTTTTGGCAATATATCTGAAGATCTTAGTGTTTGAAGTTTTCATTCACATTTGATTACTTGATTGAGAGTCTTTGAACTCTTACCATTTGCATCCCCCTAATTTTTGCATTAGTTTAGCAACCTTTTTGTTGCCTATCACCTGTTTTTTGGGGGTTTTTTTTTGTTCTTTTCCATATAAATGTGTTTTGAGAAGATTAAATTAGGATTTTGGAGGTCAGAAGTGTTTATGTAACAACATCTTTGTCACTCAAGTATTAAGGCAGAATATTTTTAGGTATACTTCTCTAAAAAAATTGTAGTGAAAGTATCCATCTTCAGTTAAACTGACCTCAAGAGCTGGTGCCAAGAAATCTCTGCAATACCTTATTTTATACACAGTTATTAGGTAATAGTCTATTTGGTAAATAAATTAATAGTGATTACAAAATGATGGAAATAGTCTTCAATGAAGAGAAGTATAAGAGAATGAAAATAGTACTCTGTGAATTTAATTAAAACAGACCTCTATAAAATGTGTTGACCTTAGGTTAAATGCCATCAGTACTGGCCAGAGCCATCAGGAAGTTCATCATATGGAAATTTCCAGATTACCTGCCATTCAGAAGAAGGAAATCCCGCTTATGTCTTTCGAGAAATGACGTTGACGAATCTGGAGGTAAAACCATAATATATTTTTCTTAACTGTTAATCTGTGGAGTCCTCAGAGATGAGCTCAACCTTACTTAAACAGACTTTATTTTCAACTTGATCGCATATCCACATAAATAGAGCTATTTATTACTAGAGACCTTTAGAAAACTAGTTATCGCTATGTACTTACTTATTATAAATTCTGTTCTTGGAAAGATAGTGAACCTTTCACCAGCAAAATATCACAAGGATTCAGCTCCCATAATCATATTAATTGGTTTTAAATCAGAGAAAAGATGTATTGTCTTAAAAGTTTTTACTGGTGTCTTTCATGTCCTGACCAAGGAAAAAAGGAATTAAAAATGTTGAGAAGCTTGATGTTTCCAGTACATGGAACACTAGAGATATTCCATTATTGCCACTGAAAATCTGTCTTTGTAGAGGCAAACAGTTCTTGATAATTCCGTTTTGGAGAATATGTGCAAGTAGATGGAAGATAAATTATGCTGAGAGAATGATCAATTGGAATTGGTAAATATACATAAAGAAGGACCTTCTTGATCAGATTTATGATTTTTGGGGCATGTGTAATGTTCAGAGCTTCCTCAGTTAGCATTTCAATCTAAGAAATGTTTGGAAATTAGTATCTGGAATTTGATTCCTGTCTCATTTCTCACTGCTTGGGTTACCAGATGAGATGCCAGTTTTATAGAGCTGCCTTTTAGTCAGTTTGCAGTTAAAAGTCCTTCCCTGTGTCCTATTAAGACAATTGCTCATTTTTAGGACAGTTGCTCATTTTTTAGCAGCAGTGGATCCTCTGTGAATGATTCCATGACTGCAAGTTATTCATATGGTAACTCCTGTTGTTTGAAGTGCAGCTTTTACACTGATTGTACAGCCTGTCCCCTCCACTAACCAAGAGCAGATAATGCTTGTGAAATTAGAGCAAGGGGCAGGAGGGAATGGAAAACAGTCTTTCTGCATCTTATGTGTAGTATGCTGGATAAAATTAAGAATTGCAGATAAAGTCAAAATAATCCTGCTGTTCAGATGGGGGCTGAAGGAAAGCTTTTATGTCTGAAAGTCCTGCCTTTCCCATCGCTATCCCAATTCTGTCATTTGATCTGGTAATGTAGTACCTCTTGCTGTTAAAATTGTTTCGCTAAATATTTGACTACCTTCATGTACATCTAGCGCTCAGGTAGATCGTTCATACCCCTGAAATACTATACTGTTATTTGTTATTATATTATCTGTAATATTTTAATCTGTTGAAGGTGTAAATGCTTGTGGGTGGCCTTTTTTCTTTTTAAGAAAAATACCTAACTATAAAATCCAGGATGGGCAATGATTAAAACTAATAAAGTGCTGCTAGTTGCCTGAAGCCACTTCTATTATAGATACAAGTTGCTGTAACGTACCATTGATTATTTTATTTTATTAATTTTGGCTTTTTTTTTGCTTAATGGGACCTGAATTACCATTGAATAAATATCATATTTCTGATTAGAAAGAAGAAAGCCGCCAGCTAACCCAGATCCAGTACATAGCCTGGCCTGACCATGGGGTTCCTGATGATTCCAGCGATTTCCTAGATTTTGTGTGTCTTGTGCGAAAGAAGAGGGCTGGTAGAGAAGAGCCTGTTGTTGTTCATTGCAGGTATCAGTCTTTTTCCAACTTTATTAAATCATTAGACTGAACCTATTTGTCATCAAATAGCTTTTCTGTGCTTTGTTATTGAAATAAACATTTATTTGTGTCCGCTTTGGAGATGACAGGAGAGTTCAACATTGAAATTCAACAGTTACTTAAAATTTTAATCACATTTCAACACGCAAAATTTTGAGTATCTGCATGCATTTATCTATGTAGGGATTTTGTTATTTTAGGACTTTTTGTAGTTTTAATGCCTGTTCTAACAGTCTATACAAAAATTCAGGGAAATGGCAAAAAATATGTAGATTTTCCTCATGGTAACTATTCCACAAAACTCCAGAATAGCTATATTAAATAATCTATAGCAAAAAACATGAGTGGTATACGTAATGATCAAATACAAGACACTTAAGTCTGCAGTCTTAGGCTGCATGATATTTTGATCTATACGTTAAGATGACATGCTTTTGTCATGAATTAAAATAACTGTTACTTAGTTTTTTATGTACACGTGAAATGTGGGCGGTTGTTTTTCTTGTGCAGTAGATTTTAATAGCATTCTACATTGCTAAAATAAATTTCAAAGTCTTAATCCTTTTTAAATAGCTAATTAGTCTTCAAATGAACATACGCTATACTGATTCTTGGTGAGCAGATCTGTGAATGAAATTTAACCCCTAAATTCCCAAATACTCCCCAGATGGTCAGTGTTCCTGACTCAGGTATGCATCGTTCCTTTTTCAGAGAGAAGCTGAGAGGGGATAAAATCAATATAAAGACTATCTAATCTACAAGTAGATGAAAGAAATATGTTTTCTCTTCTGCTTTGTGCATCAGAAATTGTGTGGTTTATTGCTTTTGCTCTCTCTTCTGCTTTATGCTGGTCAGAGTGAATTTTATTAACTAGGGAAACCAGTACCAGAATGCCACTGTCTTAAATTATATTGTTTCTCAGCTTCTGTTACTGATATACTTTTGGCTGATATGCTGAACATGTCAGCCAAATACAACTTTTACCATATCAAGCTTGCAGGTTTTCAGAAACACTGTTGGAACAGCATCTTTGGAGAGTATGAACAGTTTCATTCATCTCAGTGAGGCATTCAGCTCCCACTGGTAATTTCAATACCAACATTTTTAACAGTTTTATTTTTCATAGAAGGAAAGAGAGGGAGTATCGCAGTTCAACATCGTATACTTATTGGTGGCTATTGGAGAGTGTAACCAGATCCCACTAGTGAGTCAAGCTAGAGGAGCACAAGGATTCCTGCATGTCATGTGTACACACTGTTTTTACTACCCATTCAGTGTAAACAGGACAAGGCATTAGTGCAGTAACATGGTGAAACTTTTTTTCAGCACTAAGCCACCAGCTTTAGTGTGGAGAATCCATGTAGCTGGTAGAGCAGATTTTTAATATAATGGTAGACTTAAAACAAAGCAAAAAAAACCCGAGAGATTGTAAAGCAACAAAAGCCCTAAGAAGCTGGAAAGGTTTTTGTTATATTGAACAATTTGAAACACTGGTGTCCAAGCTTGTGTTCATGTGTTTTTGTTTTAGTTTTACAAGGCTCCTACTAATTTAGTTGAACAGGTTCTGATCCTTGTTCTAGACGAGATTGTGAGCCACCTGTCCTGTCCATGCCCTTTATGATTTTTCATGTCTTGTGTCAGTGCTCCCCTGTATCATGCTGAAGAGTCCTTGCCTACCTGATATTTATAATATGGAAGCAATCAGATTTTCCATCATTGCTCTTGCCCATCTTTAAATCTTTTGAAGTTCTAAAATGAGTAATTAGGTTATTTGACAGATACTGTTCCTGTTTGGATTTGATAAGCCGTCATCCATAGAAATTCTATATGTATGTGTATAAATTCTAGAAATAAAAAATGCTATTGAATAGTTTTATATAACCAGCACATTTACATCTTGTAAAATTCTCATGACATCACTGAAATACAGAGTAGCTTTGATGCCACCTTCTGGGCAAAGATTTAAAGTAGTAGTTTGTCAAGACGTTATTTGAAGTTATACTTCAAAATCAGAACAATTAAATTTCAGTATTTTGAATGTTTATATTAACTAATTTAGAAGGAAACACTTTTATACATCTAGTATTTTAGTCAGTTAATCAGTTAAGGTAATGCTGACTTTTGAAAATATGGATTTGGTCCTGTGTTCTATGTCAAGTGTAACATAATTTTCTTGAACATGAAAAATTTGAATCTGAAACTGATGATATCAAGTTCAAGGTTAAGTATTCAGTCTTTGGGGATTGCTACTTGTGGATGCATATGTAAAACGGTACATAAATAAATGTATACATCTGTGTTAATTTTAAGCTAAAGATGATTTATGTATCTCTTCAAATAATTTTGCCATTCCAAAATGTATTCATTAAGGTTCTTCCTTGTTTTGAAAGGGCTTGCTGTTACATACTCCTTTTCAACCTACACACAAGTTGGATTTCTCTTGTACTTTTTAATACTAAGAGAATTATCATTATTGTCATTCTCCAAAATTGTCTAGTACTTGTTGTATTCCTCACTGCAAATACAAGGCTATGGGTCACTTCAGGAATACGTACGTGGTTTTCCTGAATCAGCCTAACATTCCAGAAACAGTCAAATTGCCACAAAGTTGCACAACGTGTGCTGGGTATCTCTGTGATTTAGATATTAGTGTGGGTTATCTTGATCTGAATAAATAGCAGTTTGTAAATTCTGCTGGAATGGCTGGGCTAAGACAGTCCCTCTTCAAAGGGCTGACAACTTGCACTGACTGGTTTTTGCTCTGTTCAGGCAGGGTAGAGGCTTCCAGTGACACAGATGCAATCTGTCTAACCCCTGCCCTAATAGTGTGGGAATAGTAAAGATCAATCAAGAAACTCCTTGAGAAAGAAGGTCTTTTAGTGTGAACTATATTCCAGGCACTTTGTTTCACTTGCCATTTGGATTTTTTGTTGTTTTTCAGTGCTGGGATTGGACGGACAGGAGTTCTTATCACTATGGAGACAGCTATGTGTCTCATTGAGTGCAATCAGCCTGTTTATCCATTAGATATTGTAAGAACCATGAGAGATCAAAGAGCCATGATGATCCAAACACCTGTGAGTATTATACTTGCTGTTCTGTGTTGGATAAGAATAATTTCCTATTATCTACTCACATCATTAGACGGATTTTTAAAATACTTGCTGTTGGTCATATTGCAGAGAGGGTCACCTTCACCCAGTGTAGCTGTAGCCTTGGCTGCAGGCAGGAAGGAATTGCGAAGGCTATTAAAAAGGAGCAATTCTTCAAATTTTTTAAAAGAAAACTTTAAAAAAAAAGCAGCAGCTGTTTCAGGAATACCTGGAAATTAATGTCAAAAGTGACATTTTTCAGTAATGTAAAAATTACTCGGTGGAGAAAGCAGGAGCCTAATTCCAGCTGTTAAGAATGGAGTAGTATAAAAGCTAAACACAGGAAGATCCAAAACATGCAAGAAGAACCTTCAATGATGCAATTTGGTGATTTTATGTTGCCTTGGCTGTAATGAAAATAAGCCTTAACTCTGGCCTATGGTGACTCAAAGGGAAATAATCAGAAAAGTAATATTTTTAAAAATCAGTGCAATTAAACCTGCTGTGAGAAACCTGATGTGAGAGATACCAAAGTAATTGTAAGTGTATTTAGTCTTAAAAACATAACTTGCTGCCAAAATTTTTTCGTGCTCTCTTCACGTTTGATGTGTTTTAAGATGCTAGAATTTTTCCTGCATCTGTAATGTTTGGGGTATTCTTGAGGTAATTGCAATATTGCCTTAATGTATTATTTCAGAATTGTAGAAGTTTTAGAACAGATTTAGGATATTTTTATTAGCCTGGCGTTGTACATCTCAGAGCAATTTTTGTTTCCATTTTTCAAAAATGCATAAAAAGATTGAGTTGTGTTGTCTTTCACAGAGGAGAAAAAAAAATGGCTTGGACTACTGATTGTTCCAAGCTTTTTAACCAGTTCCAGGTTTTTGGTTTTTTGCTTTTTTTTTTTAATCAGTAATCAGCAGTTTAGTTTTCCTCATAGTTTATAGTGCTTAAAGAAGTAGTATTTTGAAGGAGGAAAGGCACTGGATCCGGTATCAAGTCTGTCCCACTGTAGTAATTTTAATGTTCCTGCTGCTGTTCCTCTAATCAAACTTTAATAAACCTTTTTTTGTTCATAAGAGAGTATTCAGACTGACAAAAAGTGTATATGGGCATCCATTTCTAAGTCATCTGTCATTCAGTGCTGCTCACAGTAAGGATGAGGAAGATGATGATACATGAAAAATAATAAAGGACGGCTCTTGCTGTTTGTGATGACTGTACAGTTTGAACAGTGTATCTCTCTAGCACACATAAAGAGGAAGAGAGTTTTATTAGTAAGGGTAGGTGGTGCAGTGGGGTAAGGGTTTGAACTATATTTTCACAGCAGGTACTAAATATCTTCTGGTTTTCCCATTTTTCTTAGAGAAACCAGAATTTTCAAGCTTCAGTGAAGAACAGGTGTTTATTGCATAAGAGGAAGAAGGGACAATAAAATACTTCACGTGGGGTTTTTTTTTAGATTTCATAAACATTAGCTATTTTAAGTCCCCTTTTGTCACTCCATCCCTGATGTTGTATATCCTGAAAGATTCATTTCATGTCCACAAGATGGCCCTATGGATGAGTGTCTGCTGTGTGTACTGTTTGAGGGGAGATCAGAGTCTCCTACAGGGAGCATAGGAGGAAAGAAAGTATTTAATACAAATATGCATACATTTAGCTATTTTATTATACATGCAGCAATACAGTAAATAATGATTTATTACTAAACCTGTTACTGTACCCATTCAAGATCTGACATCACTAACTGTTGAATAGAGGGATATTCCATGACACTGAAAAGGCTTTCTGACCAGCATATACATCATTATGCAGTATCCAGTGTTAGTTGTGATGCTTTACAAACAGTGACTTTAATTCATTTTATTTTCATTGTATTCTGATTTGATTACCGTTTGTTTTTTTAACTATTATATGTTTAAAACAAAATATTGTGGCCTCTGTGTATGCAGGTGCTAGACTTGAATACATTACAGAGTTAGACAGTATATAACATTAATAAAATGGAGTTCTGGATTTTTAAAACATCGAACTGTTTTCTTTTTTTATCATATTCTGAGAGGGAGTTGCCAGTAACATGCCAGAATTAATGAAAGTATGAAAATATGCTTTGAAACTATATCTTCTAAATCCAAGTGCATGGAAACCTCAGGTCAGTGAAACTTCAGCAATGAAATGAAGAGCAGAGAACTACTAAATAGCTGATGTTATAATAATACTGGGTTTGTGGGTATGACTTTTGGTATATATTTCCAAATGCTGTTCATCCCATTCTTTTGTTGAGAAACAAGATGTTTTAATGTAAAGTTCGTGTTGTTTTGTGTTTCTTAAACTTTGAAGCACAGTTCTTGGCCTGTCAGGAGAATGGGATATGGAAATCTTAGAGCCCTTTTCTGCTTCCAAATGCTGTGGTTCAGTTATGTTTCTTTTCAGTTTACAGAATCTACTTTCCTTTTCAGAGTCAATACAGATTTGTCTGTGAAGCTATTTTGAAGGTATATGAAGAAGGATTTATTAAACCTTTACAACCATCACTGCATAAGTAAAGAGGAAAAAAACTTTGGATATCAATTGAGGAATCCTGTCCTCTATAATGAACTGGCAGCATTCTTTGTGCCATAATACTGCTTGCAGGAAATGATAGTGAAGTACAGCAAAGGATTGACAAAGGACTTTGAAAACTTCAGCACTGTTGCACTTTACGTTGAAACAAAATCAGTCTCTGAAACTCTTCTAACCTTCATCTGTTTGAAGACTTTATTTTCGTGCTTTGCTCCGAACAAACCATAAACTGAAAGAACTAATTGTGTTCAGGGTAATCTACGATATTTCGTTGTAGTGCCATATACTGCGCTTCTGGTTGAATTGCTACAAACAAGGCTTGGAATTATTTCACTCTGTTTTACACCCATGTCTCTTAAAATGAAAAAGAAATGAAAAAATACACTAAGCCATGGTCTTTTTCCAGTGCTAGGTTTATTTACTATGTACAGACTGTCACTGCTTTGTTTTTTACAACATTAGCAATATTGCAGATACTAGATAGATACACACTGCCGACTGATGCAGCACACTTTGTCCTACACCCTTACTAGAGACCAGCTGGTTGTTAGAGGAAAGCTGGCGTCCGTGTTAACCCAGCAGTAGCTGCATAATTGCCCACTTACCAGCATCTTGTACAAAACAGTAACAATAAAAATTTTAAAAATAAATCAATAAACAGCATTTCTTTGACACAGCTTGTGTGTCATACACTGGTGTATTCTGATTCATGTGACTTAATATTACGTGATGGGAACTAGTGCATGCATTATGTCTTAACCCCTTAAGTGCCTTGAGACTTAGAGTGTACATCCAGTGAAAGGCACTCATGATTCTGCGGGGGTGGTATTGTCCTGTCATATTTATCTTAATGGGATCAGATTTTAAAAACAGCCCATGGTGCTTGGAATGTGTTACCACAAGGGGTCATGGAAATACCATTTCCTCTTTCCTTATACCAGTATTTGTGTGCTACTTTTAGTAGCAAAAGCACCTCTGCCAACTTAATGAATGAGCATTGTATGCTGCTGTGTTGTAGTTAAGTGAAAAATCTGACACATTCCTTTATTCCTTCCAACTAGTAACTTACTAGCAGCTTACTATGAAATGCTGGTAGGTCATTAGAAGCTGATACTTTTGTTTATCCTTTCATTGAGAATAGCTGTCTTACTTGATTAGAACATAACTCTTTAATAGCACTGATAATTAAGTTGAACTTGCAGTCAGATGTGATTTAATTCCATTATCTGCTAACCGATCACTTTTTAAGTCCTCATAGTTGATTTCAAGCCATGTTCGTACAGGTCTGCCTTTTATTTTTTTAATTGTTTGCGGGGGGCAGGGGAGGAGAAAGGGAGGAGAACACTATGAAGGTGTCCCGGAACTTTATTTTAATTCCATAATGACCTCAGTCACCTTCTGTTGTGCTTGTGCAAAATTGTTCCAGTTGGTATGGGTTGCTTCTTATTTAAGTAGGTAGAAGATTTGTAAGAAATGTCTGTCTGATACAGTATCTGAGCTCATTCTAAAGATAGATAAATGTCCTGAGTTTTTAATATTTTTCCAGCATAGGAGAAACCAAATCAGAAGCAAAATGTCCCCTGTAATATACTGTAAGAAAAAAATCAGTCACTTCTTGGACTGCCCCATGACAACATATCTTTGTGCCATCTATTTAAAAAGTTTAATTTATTGTATTGGTTTCCTGAAAATGTTTATCCAGAAAAATTTTGTTGTAAGTTATATAGAGCATAGAATTAAAATGGAAAGTTCTACACTAAATAATTTTTAACTATTGAAGAATTATATTATATAATATACTGTGTTCTATGGACATTTGAAAGAGATCAGTTATGAACTATTAAGTGAAAAGGGACTCAGGCAAAGTGAAATCCTGGCTTATGACTTAGTAATAAATGTGAACCACAATGCCAAATGGAAGATAGAGTTTAAAATATTTTTAGAAAACAAAATAATACTAGATGGCCTGTGGCCCCGTTACTTATATTTCTAGATTTGATGCTTAAATCAATATTATCCCTCAGTGAAAAATGAAACTCACAATTTCTGGATCTGATAAACTGAAAGAGAATAATAAAGTAGCTTTAACCTCAGTTTTACTTCAAGCCATTTGCAATGAAAGAAAATCCTTCTTTAAGAAAGTATAAGCTTTAATTTCCTTGTGATGAGATTATTAGCTGAGATGCTGACTAGTTGGAAAATAATTTTAAATTCAGCACTTAATATCTAAAAATGAAAATAATTTCTCTGTTACATTGAAATAAATGCTCTTCGTAGTCAGGTTGTAAATGAAAGGAGCATTTTCTTTTTTTTCTGAGGGAAGCCAGAAATTGAGTTGATCAAAGCAACATTCAGTAGTGTTGGTATGTCACATATTTAAATATTCTTATGTAAAGTTGCCAAAGCAGTTTGAGTTCAAAAAACCCATTTATACCACAATTAAGTGTGGGATATTTATTGGTTGTGTGTCATTACTGTTGTGATTGCAAACACAGGCAAGAATAATAGGTCTCTTCAAAAATGTTCCTCTGCACTGACTTAAGCTGATTTGTAGTGTACTAACTAGTTGCACTGGGAAAAAAAAATAGAACAAATTAACTATTCCTAGATATTTGGCCATTGCAGACTCAGTGTCTTTTTGGCTCCTCCAAAGCCAGGAGAGTGGTAACCAAAAACTGGCTGGGAAATAGAATAGCATTGAAGCCCTTCTGCACCATAATTTGTTCAAATGTTTCTACCTGTTGTGGTATAAATGGCCTTTAAAATATTTTTGTATGGCCAAAAAAAAGCAGAACTGCAAAATACTTTACTCTGTGTTATGAGGATCTGTATCATCCTTGAGAGTTTTTAAAGAAGTTTTTGTATGTTTCGGGCTGTACAAAACATGAATGTATCTTTCAGACATAATGACCTATAGACCTATATGTGATCCCTGTTATGACTGTTGGATTTTATGAATAATTATTTTCATACCATTTGATTAGGAAAAATGTGGGGTGGGTGTGGGAAAGCGTACGTTTGTAATATTTCCATTATACAAATCCAGTTTAAAAAAAAGGAAGTAAGTTTTCATTGTAAATAAGAGCAATATTATGACAGGTTTGTGCCAATGTATAATGTTAAGATTTCTGTTCTCCTTTTAGGTTCAGATTGAAAACTACCACTACCATCTCTTGTTTCAGGTGGATTTGAAGGAGGGGTTAATAGAAAGACATAGGGCTCTTGTGGAGGCTTTGAGTGTTTTGGGGGCATTTTTGATTTTTGCTAAATATGAAATAAGATGCAGATATTAATAAACTGCCTACAGATTGCCAGCCAGTTGAGAAACACTGTTTTAGATATACCAGATATTAAAAGCTGAAGAAGTAATTTATCCTGAATTTGGAAGCATTTGATGTTTAAAATAACTAGCAAATCTTAAGTAGTGTAAAATACTTCATTTTCTTTTTATATATTCTTTCCCAGTTATGAAAAAAAGAGATTTTTTTTTTTTCTCACTACACTTAATGCTATCTGACCTTTTCTTCCACATTTATCTGTTAAATCTTGTAAGCTTATGTCCTGTGTAGATAAAGCAATAACACTTGTACAGTATCTGATTACAGTCTGGCACACCATCTATTAGAGAAAGGGTGAGAAAACAGTTGGGAGATAATGAACATGAGTTTGTTATGGAACCCATGTGGCCAGCAACTTTGTGCAGAGACTTTCCAAAAAACTTTGTGGTACCCGAGGAAGAGCCAAAATGCAGCAGACCAGCTGCAGTTGCACTGCCCAGGGAGAGAAGTGGTAGGGTTAGAGATGCTGGAGCTCCACCTATGCTGTGGAGCTGAATTATGTGATATTTTTATGCTTCTGCAGTGTGTGCAGGTGTGTGGGGGATGTTTGATGGCTCAGGGAATTAGCATGAGCATTAAAAACTACAGATTCACCATTTTGCAAGTGAAAGCAGGTTGTCCAGTAAGTCTGCTGTAGTTTTGAGTGTGGAGCCACTATGCAGGTGATCTTCAAGATCCTCAGCTCTGAGGATAAAAGGAGGGATTGTGCTATGGTCTGAATTAAAATTTTGTGTATTTGGACTTCCACAAAGTACCGTAATGGTGTCCTCTAATGTCACTTGTAGTCTTTTTGTAGCTCACATCTCAGGTCCCCGGCTGGCTGGGTGTATTTGCTAATTTAAGTACCCACCTTCTGTCTTGAGACTGGAAAATCTCTTTTCCATTGCTACTTTTAGTGCTAGGATCCAACATAAAAATCTGGTAAAAACTTATTGATTTGGTCTTGCATAAAATTGCAGGATTTATAGCTGTGGTGATTGGGAAGCTGTTATAAGGGGAAAATTGTTGATTGGTTGATTTCTTGGTGTGTGTTTGGTTTGGTTTAGTAGTCTGCAAAAGAGTCCAGTTTGTTATTGTTGGATTTGCCTTCTGTTCTGATTGCTACCACGAATGTGCATCTTGTAAGTTCTTAGGATTTCACCAGCTAGAATTTTTGAACCGGTGCATCAGCCGCAAGCCCTGGCTCTTGGCTTTGGCATTTTTTGCTCATTGAGAGTTCAATGGGAAGAATCTTAAGATAAATCACTTTTTTAAAAAAAATGCTGACATTTTCAGTTAAAAAAATATGGATGTTTTTATTTCTTTGGAGCAGTAGCCTCACTTAAAAAAATTGCCACTAAAATTTTTGTCATTCTAATCTGCTATAGCATGAACTGTGGTTTCTGGTTTCATGGACTGGCTGACAGTTTGTTAGTTGTGTTATTTCGTGTTTAGCAAGCTTACACATAAAGGGTGGAGGTTTGTGTTTTTTGAAAGTGTTCTGATGTTTGAATAGTAGCACTTTATCTCATGCTTACTACTGACTTAATGATTGGACAAAATAAATTGGGTTTTGAGAGAGATACTTAATGGGGTTTCTGTACAGAGATGATTTGGATTATACCCAGGTACGAATGCTTTCTATTGTTGCAACCATTTCTGGTTTATTGTGCATGTTTCTGAAGGACTTTCAGAAAATAGATATAAATAATTCATCTCCATTTACCTGTCTTAAAAAGAATAGAAAGCTTCCATTTCTAAAAATAAAAAAGTTTAGAAAAAAGGTGCAAACAAACTACAGGGTACTCATAAATTTGTCTCTGTGATCTCTCTCAGCTAGCTGCAAATTAGCTGTGTTTACTGTAAATGATTCTGTTAAGCATTATTTTTAACATGAGATCAATCACCTGGAAATCAGTATTTGGTTTTTTTTTTACTTAACTTATTTGAATTTTGATAACTAAAGGTAATGCACAACAAAGTTTAAAGAAGTTGTCACCCTTTTACTCCTAGGCCGGGAGCCTAAGACATTACTGGAGGGGTGAAACAGTTTACATTAAGCTGTTGTTTTCTTTATACTAGAATATATCCACAGAGTCTAGACTAGAAGCATTCAGTGCAGTTATCTCAGTACATTGGGGCACCACAGTAACAACCTATAATAATTTTACAGGAAGTTTAAGGTAAGAAAATGAAGGTTTTATTTTATTTGGTGTTACCCAGATTTGGTTTTGATGTGTTTTGGTTTGTTTACCAGTGATCCCATTTTAACCAGTCGATTTGGCAGGGCTAAGTGTGTAAGGTTAGGGTGTTTTTTTTTCTGTAACAGGTGCTAAACTATGTGTATATACAAAGGGAAGAATATTATTTAGGTCATTATTAACAATCAGATGGTGGCAATATTTTTTGCTAGTTACTTCTGGTAATTAATTTGCATTTCCAGCTGTAGCTTTCAGTTGCCAAATTTCATCTCTGTTTCATACTGCTGAATGATGAACTGAGAGTGTGAAGTAAATCATCTTGGAGTTGAATAGCTCTTTTGTTGTTTAAACTAACTCTTGTGTATCTTTATTAATGTTGGGGGAATGGGAAGGTTCTTCCCAGAAGTAGACTTTTGCCTATAAATTTGTTTAAAAGCACATGAGGGG
This sequence comes from Phaenicophaeus curvirostris, assembly GCF_032191515.1. NCBI lineage: Eukaryota > Metazoa > Chordata > Aves > Cuculiformes > Cuculidae > Phaenicophaeus > Phaenicophaeus curvirostris. The sequence goes on from NC_091398.1 coordinate 28,832,069, forward strand.
GAGGAAAAGAAAACCGAAACACAACATCTTGGCTAAAGAGCCGGGGTGTTTGATTGAAAATTATCAAAACTTGAAATTGGTCAACACTGGACAATGTGAAAATAAATTCAGCTTTTGTCACTGCAGCTACTGTATGCTTTAAAGGGCCTTATGTATTTGTCCTCATTTTGATAAAATGAAGTTTCTTGCCATTAAAGTGATACACTAACTTCTACCGAAAACCAGCAGTTCCCAGGATAAATATGCTAATTAACATTTAACAAGTCTTGTTTTAGTCTTAAGTAAAATTTCATTCTATTATGTGAAAAAATGCTGTTATGCATATTTTGTGGATATATTTAATTTCAGTTGACAAATAGTTGTCTAGGTACAGACTTGAAAATATATATATATAGTTTACTTGTGGATCTTAATTGTTTAATTGCAAAATAAAGATGTGCTTTAGTAATTTAAAGTTTAATTTTGCGATTTTCTTACTACTGTACGCACGGTTTGTTATGCTGCTTCTACATGCTTCTGATACCACATGATGTTCATCTGGTGTTCTAATTTTGGTGTTGTATGTCATAAATACAGCCCTGTGGACTGAGCACTAGAAGAGGATGCGAAATTTTTAGGAATGACATGGCTCAGCTACAGAAATAGGGACAGTATCAGCCAGAGTTTTTTACCTGAAAATATATACTGCAGATTTTGCTCTAACAGGAGAGTAACTATACCTTTGTACAGTAAGTGTTTTGAATAGTTTTCAATAGAGATTATTGTCTGATCACAAAACTGAGAGCATGAGGAAAACCGATGTGAAGAGCAAAAATACCAGATTGAAGCTTGTAATGAAATATTTGCTGCCAAAAAGTGAGAAGATGTTCAAAGCCAAAGTAGGAGAAGATGAAAGGATTTAAGAGGCAAGACAAAAATTTCAGGAGGGATAAGAGTCTCTATGAAAAGAAAGACCCATGTGTTCTTAATTTGACTGATTATTTCAGGACTTTAAAATGAGAACAAGGTGTTTGGATTTGAAGTACAAGAAGATAAACTACTGGAAAAGCATTCAAGGAGAGAAACAGAAGAAGAGGTATGAAGTAGGAAGATATTTGTTTAAACTGGAAGACTGGATAGAAGACAAACTGCAGATACCAGTGTTGCATGTGCATAACTTGGATTGTATCCGAGCAGCAAACAGTGAGGAAGGAGTAGACTAATTACATGAAGAGCAGCAAGAGGCTGGTGTGAAGTAAGAAGAGCAAAAATGTTTGTGTCACAAGCTACTGAAAGGGAATAACAGAGTTTTTGATGGTCACAAGGGAACTTGTGAGTGACAGTGTAAAGCAGCTCAGTTTGAGGAAGCAGCTGAAGATGGGCAGAGAATTAGGGACAACTTCTAAGAATCAGGTAATTTATTTTCCATGAATGCTTTTTCTATTACAAAAGCATCCTTGTTATGCAAATCACTAGTCACTTGATCTGTACAGGCAATCCATCAGACGTCTGAAAACTCCAAGATATGTAATTTTTTCTCTTGAAATACAGTAAGATTTTATGTCTGGGAACTTTACTGCAAGCTCACAGATGTATTTCATGTCAGACTAGCTGGAGCAAGTGCAGCTCCTGCTCCTCTGATAAAAAAATACCTGAATTCCCCTGTTTTGTCATTTGTGTTCCTGAGTAACTAGGCATGAACCTGAATCCCACCTTTCCCCTGAGCTTGTCTTGATCCTTCTGCTTCTGGCAGGAAGCTTGGTCTGCTGTCAAAACAGTGGTGGCCGAAATAACTGACATCTAGCACAGAAATCTGCCTGTGGCTTGGGCAGCGGATACTGGGCAATCACCTGGCAGCTTTTTTTGTCATTTCAGCAAATGACACCCAGATAGCTTCATGTATATTTAGGTACTGGAGCTGATTTTGCCATGCAGGTGTACTATTGGGAGTTTAATTATACCCATTCTCCTGCATGTCAGGTCAGTAACCAGTTGTTTGAGCCCAGGTTTCACAGCTGAGTATAGAAAATGTGGATTGTCATCACAGCCTGTCTGGATGATGTTGTTTTAGTGTATAAGCACCAACAGGGTTGGTGCGGATGGTCCTGCTTTATGACGGTTGCATCATCCTTTTGGGCAGCGTTTAAAGAGATGATTTTCTTTTAAACTTCATGGTTTATGAGCGCATTCGATTGAGGCTTCACGTTCTGCTGGCAGCTGAGGGCTTGGCACAGGTCTGGCTGAACTGTAGAGGGAAACATCTGCTCCCTGCCAGCAGAAGTTCCAGATTTTGATTAGGTATTAGGAAAAAATGCTTTACTGTGGGAGTGGTGAGGCACTGGAACAGGTTGCACAGAGAAGTCGTGGATGCCCCGTTCCTGGAGGTGCTCAAGGCCCGGCTGAATGATGCTTTGAGCAACTTGGTCTAGTGGAAGGTGTCCCTGTTTTTATGAAAAAGTGCAGGCCTTATGAGGAGCAGCTGAGAGAGCTGGGGTTGTTTATCCTGGAGAAGAGGAGGCTGAGGGGAGACCTCATTGCTGTCTATAACTGCCTGAAAGGAGGTTGTGGAGAGGAGGGTGCTGGCCTCTTCTCCCAAGTGACAGGGGACAGGACAAGAGGGAATAGCCTCAAGCTCCGCCAGGGGAGGTTTAGGCTGGACATTAGGAAAAAATTTTTTACAGAAAGGGTCATTGGGCACTGGAACAGGCTGCCCAGGGAGGGGGCTGGGTCACCTTCCCTGGAGGTGCTGAGGGACATGGTTTAGTGTTTGATAGGAATGGTTGGACTCGATGATCCGGTGGGTCTCTTCCAACCTGGTTATTCTATGAACTCTGAGATCATTAGCTAACATTTGGAAGTCCCTCAAATTAACATGCGTGAAGGACTGTGGCCAAACTCCCACTGGCTCCCATAAAAGCAGTAATCAGTCCTTCAAGCAAGATTCTCTACAAAATAACACCCAGAAGCCCCTGCAGAAGGGATTGCCAATCTCACCATCTGACTAGATTAAAAACAGCAGTAACAACGTGATAATTGACAGGAGAAACTTCCCTGACAAGGAATGAATCAGTGTTTATTTTTAGCCTTCTTCCCAAATGCTTTAAACAACAGATAAACTAGTTATTTCCACAAATATATTGTCCACACTAGAAATGGGAGGTGACAGAGCCTTATGTATCTGCAGGGACCACTTTGCTTTGGCTCATCCTTTGAGGTCTCTACCCTGGACAGATGCGTCCAACGCTATCCGACCCCAAACCCTTCTCTTTCCAGCCTCACAGCTACCCCGACGCCTCAAAGCAAAATGCTGCTCCATTTCCTCGCCCCGCCTCAGGGGCACCGCCTTCCCCCCCCCCCCCCCCCCCCTTTTTTAGCACATGGGCCGCGCTGCGCGCCCGTCGCCCCCCGCCGGGCGAAACCACCTGGTTCGGGGCGGGGGGGGATGTGGGGGGGGCGGTGCCGGCGGCGCTGCCTCCACCGCCCCTCGCCGCCCTCCCGGCGTTCCCCGTGTAAGCGCCGCCCGCCCCGCCGTGTTCCGGCCCCGCCTCCCCCGGGGCTCCCGCAGCGCCGCCGCCCGCGGGGCCGCCCGGCAGGTGAGCGGGGGGGGGGCGCGGGACGGGCCGAGACGAGACGGGGGGATGTTTAGTTTAAGCTCAAGGGAAGCTGGGTCCGAGCGGCGGTGCGGTGGGGGAGCCGGGCAGTGCCCCTCGGAGCGCGTGGGCGCCGGACGCGGGTCCTGGGAGGCGGCAGCCGTGGCGGGGGTGGAGCCGGAGGGTCCTCAGGGTCCCTTCTAACCCCTTGTGTTCGGCAGCCCCGCTCTGTGCAGGCTGCCTCCCTCTCAAAGGCGAGGTGAGGCTCAGAGCTGCCTCCGCAGCTCCGAATTAGTGAGAGATTTGCTGGGATACAAGCCCGGCATGTTTTTTATTTAAGCTAAAGCAAAGCTCTGTCTAAATAGTCATTTTTTTTGAAAGTTAGACGGAATGTTCCTCGGGTAGCATTTGTTTTCAAGTGGTGTTTTTGCAGGCGCTGTTAGGGTTTGTGTTCAGTATGATCTGCGTCTCTTCTTCTGTAATCGCCTCTGTTTGCAGCCTTTCCCCATCTCAAAGGCCAGGTCAGAGAGCTGGCTCCGAAGCTCCGAATTAGCGAGAGATTTGACTATTCGTAATAACATTAAAATCAGTCTTCGGTGAGTAACGCCTGAGAATGCTGGAAAGGGTCGTTGGCACCTTGTTCTTTCACCGTGAGAAAGGTGTCAGCCAGGAGAAAAGGTGGTGGGGGGTAGTTCTCGGTTGCTTCCCAACTTTGGGAGCCTCTCGTGGAGGAGGACAGTAGCACTTGTGTTAATGAATGATTGTTTTTCCCCTAAGGTACTTTCAGGTTGTCTTGGTGATCGCCCCAGCCACCCTCAGAGGTTGGCGATACCAAAAATGCCAGCAGATAAACTCTCCTAAGACTCGTTTTGGAGTTTTAGAAAGCAGGCACCCTTTAATTCAGGCCTGGACACGTGTAGGAACGATCTCCATCAATCATGCACAGTGAGACAAGAGCTGGTTATAGAATATATTTCCTACTTACAGCTGAGGGTTTTTTTAAGTATCCAAAGACTGTGGGTATTCAGATCCAAAGAATTAAAAGTGTTATATGAATCTCCAACAGTTCTTTATCCAAGACTGGCTTTTTTTCCTAGAACTGTAAATTTGGGATGTTAGTCTTTATTTTGTGTGAAAAACTAACATTAACGTGTTCTTTTTCTGTCTTGGATTTTGTAGCAAAGATGCTGAGCTTTTTCCGTCGCACGCTTGGACGGCGGTCGATGCGTAAACATGCCGAGAAGGAACGGCTGAGAGAGGCCCAAAGAGCTGCAACCCACATCCCTGCAGCTGGGGATGCAAAATCCATCATTACTTGCCGAGTAGCACTGCTGGACGGAACAGATGTCAGCGTGGACTTACCGGTAGGAGTGACACGAGTTTGTTTTTCGCAATCCTGTTAGCTTGTGTCAAAAATTGATTGTGCTCTTTGCTGTTTGTAAGTTGGATAAAAGTGTATTTATTTGTCATAGCAACCAATTCTATGACTTATTCGTTAAGTTACTGGTCATAAAAAAGTCCTGAAAGAATGGCTAACTTTGTTAATCACTGAAACTAGAGAGTGTTTTGTTAGGTATCATTGTGCCTTATGCATTGAATATTTTCTAGTGAGTTAATGTAATTGTTGTGAAGGCTTAATTTAGGGTGATATTTCAGATTAACTGGATTTTCTTTTTGGTGAGCTGTGTATACATGTTGAGAAAGAAGATCAATCTTTTGATGTCACTCAGTTGAGGAGGAAGGATGGGCAGAGGTACTAGCAGTAATTTCTGTGTGGGTTGTGTTTGTTTGGATTTTGTGTCAGAGTTGAGTGCAGTTTTTAACACTGACTTGGGAGAGGAGGAGAGGAGGGAAAGAGAAGAATTCTGCTTCCTTCTCCTCCTCAGGGCAGATTCAGTAGCACGGATTGTCTCATAGCATGATTCTTTATTGCCAGTGAGGTGTTAGCCGCTGTTTAACATTTCTAAAGCTCCCTTAATATACACGTCTGTTCTGCTCTGCTTAATTATACACTTGGTTTTGGTCAACAGGCTGAACAGTGGTAATAGAAGTGATATGCTCTGCTTTTCCATCACTGTGTGTTATAGTTGTTACTGACTTGTTCTGAGCTCATGTAGCTGAGTTGGGAAGCTGTGGGTCTGTGAGACCACCTGACTGGTTCTGTGGAATTTTGGCTGCAATCACAGTTGTGCCAGTGTTGGAGCTGCTGGCTAGAAAGTGCATGCTGAGCAGCCATCCTCAAAATGGCTTTTCTTTCCTCCCTTTCTGATTTTAAGCACAATTCTGGAGTGTTTATGATGGTAAGTAGTCTTATGAGAGCTCAACCTGTCAGAGTATTGAGTGATGTTGTTGAGATCGTGAGCGGAAATAACTCTTGCAATATCCAGAACCTGAAGTAATCTAGAGGCAAAGAAAAAGTTTGGCATCTTTATTTGCAAAATGGCTATACAGATAAGCATTTATAGAGGGCAGTAAAACTAATTTGTACGTCTCTGAAACAGGGTAACGAACATACCTAGTGCTGCTGAGTGCCTAGGATGTTCAGGTTGAGGCCTGGAATGCCCACAAACACTTTATAGCAAGAGTTACACTTAAAAAGTACTCAGGTTTAAATTGCTGTTTCCACATAACCAGGACAGTAATCTTTGGAGCTGCAGCAGGCTCTGTAGGCACATTCCTGGCACTGGTGACAATGGTCCTAAGGCTTTGAGGAGCATAAATTGAACCTGAAGAGGTGTGACTGCCATCTGGATTACAAGTCTTAGATGAAAGTGCGGTACTAACTATTTATTTCTACCGGAAACTTTTTCACTTGTTTGGTTTGTTGTTGTTTTGGGTTTTTTTTTAAATAAGCCAGCATAAAGCCCTGTCTGTGGACATCCAGGTTATGACTAACAGTAAACAAATATGCTAAATCTATGTAGCTAATGTGCAGTAATTACAGTGCATCGTCAGTGGCTGACACGTACCAGTTCCTTTGGTGATTAAAATACAATAAATTAAAAGTAGATTAAACATTTCTTTTCAAACTCCTTAATGTGTTTGCTCTTGTGTCTTCCATCATTCATATTTTAAGGTTTCCTCTTGCAGATTAAAAAAAAAAAGGATGAAGCGAAGGGTTGTACCTTAGGGTTGCATCCTGGAAAAACAGGATTGCTTTCTAAAACCTAAAGCTGAATTAAAAATGCATGTGTGTATATACAGAGATTTTTTTCTTTTGCTAAAACTTCCCGTGAGAATCATTTTCCTCTCCCAGCTAACGCCTTTCCCTAAACTGGTTCTGTTACTTTGTTTAAAATGAACTCTTGTTATCTCAGAAAGGTGCCCTCGGGTCTGCCAGTTCTGTTGTGCATAGTCCCACTATCTATCTAAGTTCTGTGAAATTGTTTTATTAGAAAACAAAATAGAAAGTATTCCTTTAAGAGTGAATCACTTAGCAAACAGGTTTGTTCACAACCAGAGAAAGAGTTGTCTTGGCAGGAGTGAATGCTGTACCTTTTCTAATCCATGGCTACATAAATGCTTTACAGTGGCATAAGTTGTTGCTGCCACAGGAAGAAAAGATGTTGCTTTCATTACTGAGTTTGTCCTTGTTTTCACATACCCCTTGGCAGAAGAAACATTTTTTTGGCAGCCAGGCAGTCAGCTAAGTGAAGAAAAGACTGTGGCAGAAAAGACTGTGGCTGAAGATAATGAGTGTAATTTTGTTTTGTTAGTTTCCAGCTGGAGTGATTCTCCAATCTGGTTCCCCATGTGCCTTCCCCCATGTGGTGAAGAAGCATTTAGAGGTGATATCAGGCTTATGCTTGCTTAAAATGCACGTGGAGCTATACCACTGCAGCGCATTTGCTACTGAAATGAGTATTCTGGAGTCATGTTCCCTTGTAAAATTGAGTCTGGTCCAACCACAGGGAACATTATTGTGAAAGCCAAACATGTTTCAGTCTTTTTAAGCAACAACGACTGATGTTTTTACAAATCTTCACAATGAGACAGAAGGGACATGTTGTCAGTGATGCAGTTGAGACTAATTTATTAAGCACAGAGCTAGGGTTTGAGCAGTAACTCTGTTTTTTTCTGCTGATCTTATCTATATTGCATGTCAAACTACTTAATCTGTCTGCTTTTCTATTTCTTCTGTTGTTGTTTTAATTACAAAATTGCCTGAGTTGAATGGTTCATCAAAGCTACAGCCAATAACCGAAGAATATCAGTGCCTTGTATACTATTTAGTGCTGCTTCAAAATGACAGGTGGAAACTTCATGTGAGTTAGCAGTTTGCGTCTAGGGCAGATTGAAAGGTTTAGGGTTTCCCACCCCCACCTTCATCTCGGATTCTAAAGTTGTGTTTTGATTTGGTAGTTTTCCTCCTCTTTTACCCCTTTTTTGAAGCTTGATGTTTGTCTGAATGCATTCAGTGGTTAATTAACAGATTAATGTGCCTAGTGAAATGCTGAGAAGCTTATTCTTTTTTATATATGAACAGTTTTTATAAAATATGTGGTGTCTGTTACTGTGCTGCTGTTGATATTGTTCATCGTACATACTGTTTTATTGTTAAATTACCTCGAATTCAGCTTTGGAGAAATTGAGTTGGGCTTTTTCTTCCAATTGTTTAAGTTCTATGGGTGGAGTGTTTGCTTAGTTGTATGAGCAGGGAGAGAACAAGAACTCGGTTTTGCTGACATCCCTTATCTTGCTTTTAATCCTGTTCCAACACAAAACTAAACTTCATCTTACCACACTGCGCCTCTGGAATTCCTAGAAGCTCGAAAGCCATGAACAGCCCTGGTTTAGTACCTGAAGATGCCCATCAGCTCAGTCACACCAATCTGCACTCTCAAGGAAACCCCTCAACATCTGGAATACTGGCTGTTCTGGTGCTCATGCTTTGTGGGGACAGGGAGGGCATCATAGCAGTGTTTTTGCTTGAAAGCTGTTTTTAGCTGGAATCACCAACAGCTTATGAAATACTTGTGAACAGACATGTTTGAAGAATTTCAAGTGAAGGGCTGTTTTGAGTACTGGAGGGCTCCAGAATCAAAAGATCTAAAAATCGGGTATTTATTGTAGAGATAATTGTCTCTACGCTGTTCATAGTAATAACTGGGAGAGGAAAAAGGTATCCTAGATAACGTGGAGAAGGGTAAGATAAATAATGTAAATTAAATTGTAGGGATACTTGGAAAATGCACCTTCTTTAAAATCCATGGATAGCTTTCTGGGGAGGAACAAGGTCAGCGCTATGGTAGCAACAGATAGTAAATATGGGGTCTTACAGAAGCATCACTTTGCTTTGCAGAAGCTGGGGTGTTTCAGTAAAAAAAACCCTGACCCTGCCTAACCCACATCGTATTCTCATGGATAATAGAATGTTAATTGTATTCCAGCTTCTATGCATGCAACCTGAGTTTTAGGCAAAAGCTTCCTAGTGGTATGCAACATGAGAAATACAAATTTTAAGAATAGATGCTCTCTGAGTAGTTTTTCATCTTAGAATATTCCTTGCTTATGCATGCATGAAATTTAATATGGAGATTGCAAAGTGATGTGGTTTTGTCCTTGTAATAGTGGGATGTCATTAAAACAAGGTCTTATATAAGTCAGTCCTAGAGCTCTGTGGAACAGCAGGAATTAGTTAAGCTCTTTACAGTTTTGGAGTAATGCTTACAAAATAAGATAAAAAGGAGTGTATTTATAGTGATTATTTTAAATAAAATAAAGAAATCTATCTGGAATGCCAAAACCAGTACCAGCAAAATGTTAACGAGTTCAGATGGCTTTTTGTGTGGAGGGAGATGATATGTGTTGATCCAACTACAAGATCAGAGATGTATTGTGATAGTTGTTTTCACTCAGTTATCCGTTCTTCTTTTTAAAAACCTTGTAGAACATTTGTGGCTGTTTGCTGAGTCTACGTAGTGAATAATATATAAGCATGAAGTGCAGAACGCTGTCAGTGGCACAGATGCTGATCAAAAAGAAAGTCTAGTAATGGTAAAAATGTTGGAGAATCAGCCTTTGAATAAAATGAGTGATCTTAGTCTTCGAGGCTGGCTTTAAATTTTCACAAGCTCACTAGACAAAAGTAATGATTAACTAAATATTTGTGCATCTGTGTGGAAAGGCTCTAAATGTTTGGATTAAAACTTTTTTCCCTGTGTGATCTTTGTCTTAAACTATTGAAATGCTTTTGACTATTTGCTTAAACTACTGAAAGACTTTTAGAAAGCTGAAACTGGGAGAGTGAACCCTGAGCCGAGTGTTACAGAGCGGAGGTGCTGTCTGTGTGGTGTAAGGGAGCCGATCCTGGGGTGCCAGTTTAAATGCATATTGAGGTTGAATGCAGGGCATACGTAGTGCACACTGAGTCTTTTTGAGGCTTCCGAGCAGCAGCAGAATCGCAGGCTGCCTGTGTGGAGTCGTGCCAGGAGTCCAGGCATTCTGAGCTAGGGGCAGGTGAGCATTTTGGGCTTGCTGCAATGCATGGTGCCCTGGCGGGGCTGGAAAGGGAGGATGGGGACAGCTGGAAGCGAAGCTGTGAGAGTAATTTGTTTGGCCTGCAGTGCGCTGCTGAGTGTTTCTGGGATGGTGCTGCAGGCTGGCTTAGTTGCCCGAAGGTTTAGCATTCCTGACTTTTGTCTGAAGCTCTTGCTTTCCCACTAAACTGCTGCTGTAAACAGGTCAAACGCCGAGACTCTCATGCTCTCAACCAAATTGCTTCTGAGAAACCTGCAGGTGGAACACCAAATAAAACAGAAATGTTTGAGAATATACTGGGGGAGGCATTTAATCCCTAAACCTTAATGCTGGACAGGCAGTTTGGATGTATTCGATATCAGAAAGAATGTTAGCAAATAGATTCAGAAATTGATTAAATCCAATGTGTAACTAGATAAATTAAAATTCCTGTGAGAGGAAAAATAAAGAGACTTTTGACAAAAGAAACTGACAGATGTGAATGTTTTGAATCTTTATCTTTTTATGTATGGAGTCAATAAGCCCAAGCACAGTATGTTAAAATCCTGTGTATTATTCTAATAATGTAATAATGGATATTGAAATCAATTCATTATAAAGATTTTTGGGAGATGCCTGTTTCTTTCTCCAGAGAAAAACTGAACAAATAGTTTAATCCTCAGTGTGTATCTTCCTATATTTGAGAGCCATTCAGTCAACAGAAGAATCAATACTCTGTCTCTTAAGGTAGAAACTATGTTCTGAACCCTTCCTGCCTGCAGGGCTTTTTACTCAGTACAAGAATGTAGGGTGCACGTTATCAAAGGCTGAGGATAAACGAGAGAAAGAAGCAGAATGGGTGTTTTGCTGCCAGTAAGCATCTCTAGATGAAGGATAAAATTGGCTGGGAAGTTTGGAAAATTTCCTTGAAAGATTGATGCTTGGAGTTTAAGGAGAGGAGCAACTCCATTTGTAGGTCAATACTTAAGGCTTTAAGAAGATGAGGGTGATACAAATAATGTTTAGTTTTAACACTGCTTTGTAAAGATAAGGGGTTTTAACCCTCCAGTTCTCCAGCAAACCTTAATGGTGTTAACTCTAGATACTGTTTTTGTGATATTGAGATGAAATGTTTTTCCTTTAAGCTCACAGTTGGAGCTTTCTCACAGCTTTTTTTTTTAATGTGTTGTTTCAGTGAAGGAGGGTTAATGTCACATAACCAAATAGGTTCTGCTGCTCCTATGCTGCCATGGCCTGCAAACACGCAGAGCTGACAACCCAGAAACTGGTAGATCCTGAATAGGGCTCCCCTGTTTCTCCAGGGGCAACTGAGGTCTTTCTGAGGAACACGGCGTGAACAGGAACGGTAACCCCCTTACTGAGCGGACAGAAAATAGGAGGAGGGGTTTGCCTTGCAGAAGCTACTGAAGGCAATAGCTGCTGTTAATTATTGTTAATAACCGTTATTAACATCACCATTGAGAAAATCATCTGATACATACAACTCTAAAGACACAAGGGATAATAAATCCTATGAAGAGAAAGCCTATTCATCTCTCTTTCCAGAGTTCATCTTAAATAAGGACCTTATTTTCTTCACAAAGAAAAGATATGAAAGAGAAAAATACTTTTCCGATAAGCATTTTAGTTAGCAAATTCATTAGGTGGACATTTTGGGTTTGGTTTTATTTTTTTTTCAAGTTTTTGAAGTTTCAAGTACTTCACTGTGGTTAAAAACCTGATAAAAACCTTACAAAGTGAGCCATTCAGCTGATTCCTGCCCAGCACAGTGGTCACATCACCAGCTATGGAAAGCTGGTGTCGCTTCACCAGTGCTGGGCTGTCCTGCCTGCTGCTACTACTGAAATGGCTTTTACATCAGACAGGCAGGTTTCAGAGCACTGAGTTGCTGGCTTATGCTCTTGAGTGCGTGTCCTGCAAATAACTTTTACCTCTGAGAATACAAGAAGAGGTTATTAAAGGCTGCCTCTCTCATTATGAGGACAGGCTGAGAGAGTTGGGGGTGTTCAGCCTGGAGAAGGCTTGGAGGAGACTTTAGAGCAACCTTCCAGGAGCTGAAAGGACTACAAAAAAAGCTGGGGAGGGACTGTTTACAAAAGCTTGTAGTGATAGGACTACGGATAATGGGTATAAACTGGAGAGGGGCAGATTTAGACTAGACATAAGGAGGAAATTCTTCACAATGAGGGTGGTGAGGCACTGGCACAGGTTGCCCAGGGAAGCTGTGGTTGATCCATCCCTGGGGGTGTTCAAGGCCAGGTTGGATGGACCTTGGGCAGCCTGGTCTGGTGGGAGGTGTCCCTGCCCATGGCAGGGGGGTTGGAACTAGATGATCTTTAAGGTTCCTTCCAACCCAAACTATTCTATGATTCTGTGCCTGAGCCCAGGTGAATGTTTCTGTATTACCTCATCCTCCATGGTGGAGGGACAAATGAGTCTTGTTGAGGTGAATGCAAGTTCAGCCTTGCTGCTGAGCTGCCAGGGTTAAGTCCAGCCTTTGTAACACCTGCTCAGCCTACTGCAGTTACTAAGGGCAGCATGAGATGTTATTAGGTGTAGTTGGGAGCATCCCTCTATTCAGGGGCAGAGGGGGCCATGAGTCATACCAAAGCAATCAAAAGACGCTTTTGTCTCATTCCAAACTGTGGTAAAACCCCAAGATGCCCTGCCCTACATAAGTGATATGTTTTATTTATGTTTCCCGGTTCAGTTGTTGATTCTTCTGCTGTGAGATGCTTGCTGGTGCTTCCTACAGGGTACAGCAGGCTGTATAAATCAGGCAGTCAGGTTTCGTGGAATTACAAACCCATGAGGAGTTTAATTTGTGCCCTGAAGGGAGGACCAGCCACTGGCTGGATTGCTTGTGAGTGGAATCATTCCTAATTTATCAGTAACCATGAAGCAGCTTGAAAATATTTGTCTTTTGAGAGTATCCTGAGCTCTGCTGCAACAAAAAACAAAACAAAACAAAAAAAAGAAAACAAAACCAAAAAAACCCTCACTAACCAGAGTGAGAGAAAGGGGAAAAAAAGCATAGGGGGCTAGTGGGATAGTAACATCATTTAAATTGAATGTTGCTGCTTAAGAGTTAGGGCAAACTCTCTCTTTGTTCTGTCTTTTGAAAACACTTGAGATCACAGTTTTTTTTAATACAGAGAGATTAATTTTGAATCATAAAACCTGACCTGTGATGCGATTTTTGGCAGGTGTTTGTTTTAATACAAAAAGGAAGGACTTAAGTAAGGCTTTAAGTATTTGAACTTAAAAGTTTCACGCGTGCTTTAATGTTGTTGACTCTCACCAAATACAGCAACTGATGGTTTAAGTCCTATGCAAAGTACTACATAATTAATTTACTGTTGACAGCCCTGGTAATTTAAGTCAGAAAACAACCAGCTGCTCTGCAAACCTTTCCACAGCTGCTCCAGTGCTGTTCTTCAGGGACTTTTTCCTGCATTAGGCATTCTGGGTCCCTTTAATCATTGAGTTCTTTGCTGAGATTACTGAGAAGGTGAATATGTTCTAAAATTAATTTGACACTGCGGTATTTTGACCAATAGTATTTTGGTTGCTGGTGGTCTGAGATAGTACATGTAGTAGTAATTCCAGGCTCGAGTTGAAGTGTTCCATTGCCTGTCCTGGGAGGGAGTCTGACTGAGGTAACTGGTTAATTACAGTTTTAAGAGATTACTTACTGAGGAACTGAAAGAATCTAAACTGTTCTTCCCAGTAAGGGGAGATTTGCCTCTAGTTCTTTTTCTAGGCACAGAAAGCTTCATGTGAAATGAAATGTTTTTCTTGTTTTGCTGTTGTAAATGCTGAATTGGTTTAACTTGTATTAGTATATCTTGTTGTTTAAGCAGAAGATACCCTGTGATGAGAGAAACGATCAACAGTACAATGCCTTGCTCTTTCAAGAAAGAGGCTACAGGATCAAACACTGGAAGAAATGTGTGGGTTTATATGTAGGTGATTTGCTTTAAGCTTTCTTTTATGAGAGTCTTGCTGGTGTTTAGTAAATCTGCTATTGCCTGAGAAATATTTTTTCTTGAAATCAACAGAAACAGCTTGCTCTGAATGAGTTTAAGGTCTACGTCTCAGCGTTTTCATTATGTTTTGTAGATGCTGTGTGCATGTGAACTTGCCTGCTGGTCTTCTTGCCTTCCATTCCCCTGCCTCCCCCAGTACTTGGACGTAAATAACTGTGGCAGAACTTGCTTAGGCAGCTTTATAGTCTTGCCTGAGATTTTACTTTGGACTGTGGAGTGTCCCATTGGACTTAACTAAAGCATAGGGTGAACCAGTGATTATGATTGCAAAGTTGATTAGAAAATATTTTAGGATCAGTGTTCAGGAATGTGGCAAAAATTCTGCATGCTGCTTTTCTTACGTGCATGTGGCTCTATGAATAAACTAGATTATTTCTGAGAATGAGAATTCTGGCTGACCTGAGATTTTGAGGGGTGAACTAAATCTGCTAATTAGTAGCCTACTATAAAATATGCTTAGAAAGTTAGCCCATGCTCTGAACGTATAACAACTAAGACAAAAGATTGCAAGGTGATAGCATTATGGAAGTAGAAAAATCCTTAAATTGCTTGTAGAGCAAGTGTAAACCCTTTCTGCATTTCTTTGCATTTAAAAATATTTCTCTTCAATACTGTGAGTTGTGTTCTGACCTACTAAGTTATTATTGTATTTTTATTACATTTGGTCATCTTGGTTATTATTGTTAAGATATTCTTTGTGTATCACTATAAAGGAGTTCATAAAATGAAATATGTATGTAGCTTAGAAACTGCCCAGTGCTATTTACATGCCTTGTCTTTAAAACCAACTGTTTAATTTTTTAGTTAGTCACTGTAAAAATGATGTTTACTTAGGGCTCAAGCTAAGTTTCTTCGTAAATTCTGTATGTGTAGGCAGTGGCTTTTTGTACCCACAGTTGAGTGTTACAAACCAATTTTGTTAAGTATGTTGCCTAAGTACTATTTGTTGAAGTTGCTTGCCTCAGACTATTTCCTCTTGCTTGTTAAAAGCACTTGCTAATGGAATGCCATATCCTAATGTAATATGTTTGCTACCTGCTTCAAAAACTGGTGAAATGCCAGGATATCAAATAGTGGTAAATTCTTAAGCAAGTTGCTTAACTTCACCCTGAAAATGTTCCAGTGCATTAGTCATTGCAATTGTAGTTGCTGTATTTCCAGTTCTATTGAACTTAGAGTAAGAAAAGCCTAAAAGGGACAATAGTAAAATGACATTTTAACACTGTCTTGTGCAAATCAATGGTGGCATTTTTCAAAGAAGATGATGCAAGTCTTGTAAGGATATTATGTGTGGTTTTTTGTGGGGTGTACATTTGCCTTTCAGAGAAACAACTGTCAAAAGTATGGGAGAGAGAAATAGTTACCACATTGTTTTCAGAAGCTTAATTTGGGGATTCTCTTACTTTTAGAACTGCAATGTAAAGTATGCCTAGAAGAAGGTGAATGCCACCTTAAATCTACCTGCTAAGTTAAATACTAAATCCTTTTATATTTTCAGAAAAAAGCCAAAGGCCAGCTCCTGTTTGAGCAGATCATGTATCATCTGGACCTGATAGAAAGTGACTACTTTGGATTAAGGTTCATGGATTCTGCCCAGGTGGCGGTGAGTACTAGTGCTCTTTTTGTTTTCTGTTCTTCCTCCTTCTCCCTCCCCTGCAACAATCTAAATGTTAAGTCTTACTATTGTCAAAAATTCTATAAAAAAAGATGCCTTTTCTGAGTTAAGTTTTGTGCAGAAGCTCTGTGGTGTGTTAGTTTAAGTAACCCCAAGTTTAATTCCACCTTGAGCACTCTAACATACTACAATGCTGTTCTCTCTCCCTTTCTTGTCTTTTTCTTGTTCCTGTTCTGTCTTCTGTTGCCATTGGGCAGGCTGGTCCAGTGGGATCGCAGAACCTGGCACATCATGTAGAAGCTCTTGGTGCTGTTGATGCTGAGAGGAAGAAACTAGACAAACTAGGGTGTATGCTTGGCTCTGTAATTCTACAGAGTGGAGAAAGTTTTCCTTTGCCAATGCCGTAAAATTTCTCATCTGCAAAAGTCATCTTGTTAATGTCTGCTTGGGAAATAATCTTGGCAAGAGGGGTATCCCTTTAACTTGCTCAAATTAGTTGTGACTCAGACTTGCCACTACAAATTTTTGTGAGGATCTGGGTATGTTTGCATATACCGAAGAATTTGAGGAGAGGGTTCTTGCAAGCCTGTGTGTGTTTGTGAAGTTTTTGTGTGTGTAAAAATGTGCCTTTTTTGAAAACAAGACAGGGCAATGTTTGTCAGATGCAGCTATGTTTTTTTTCGCTTGTGTGCTGTATGGTTTCATATACATAATTATGATCGTGTGCTTGGACCTGCCCACACAGATGGCTGCAAGTTAAGTGAGACATTAGACGAGGAGTAGATTTTTGTCTCTGTCCTGCCTCCCTGGAACTTAAACCTGTAGTCAGTTATCTCAACACCCACAGGTACAATGAGATCTGAATTTTCTCACTGTGTATGTCCAACTTATTTGTTAGTTGTATGACCTGAACATTTCTGTGTTTCAAGTCCTCTTCAGAATTATTTAATGATTAGAATGGCAGAGTGAAAACACTGACAGTTGCTGTGGAGCTAAACCTGAATTGTTTGAGATAAACATACAAACTGGGGGCAATGATGTGTATTCCTTTACTTCTGTGGGGGTCTATGTCCAGAACAATTTGAAGATGACATCTTAATTGTTACAGCTTTGTATAATGGCAAAAATCTCCCCAAGCTTGAATCTTTGAAAGAAGCTGGCGATTTTTTACACCCAACTCAAAGCACATTTACAAACTGATGTCTTCTTTTCAAACTTATTGTGACTGAGTTTTATGCTTAGCTTGTAATTGTAGAGAACATTCTCTTTAGAGAAAATAATTTGTGTTCACCACCTGAAGCAAATTTCACGGCTAGTGGGATTAGCTGCTGCTGGGTCGCAGTCTGCAGTAGTGGAAGTGATCTTAAACCCCTTCCAGAACAGACACATTTAACACTGAGGAGGAAAAGACTGTTACGCTAACTGTGGGATGTCATTCAGAACCACGCATGCCTCCTACCAATAGAAATAAGAAAACAGTGTTGCATACCATTTTATATTTATGAAAATCATGTTTGCTGCATTAATCATGTGCAGTCTAGGATGTTGAGTATTGATATTGGATGACTCTATTGCATTTATTTTTTGCTTCAGGAAAAAAAATAATCTGTACATTTTAGGTATCCTAACTCAATTTCTGCCATGTGGCTTCTGATGTATTGCCACGTGCTTCCAGAATTCTGTAAGAGTTAACAGTGGGTTGTAACTGGTGGAACTATCTGCATGGTAAACTTTTTTCTCTTACTGTTCTGTTAACAAATAACATAATGAAATGGAGAAATAACAGTTAATCTTTTCTGCCTCAGCAATGGCTCGTAGCTTGCTTTTGTCCAGCAAATTGTTATTTCCAGTCCAGATGGCCCCTGATTGAGTATTTTATACTGCACAATCTACCAGGAACAAGCCTTCTTGAACTTAGTTTGTTTCCTTTTCTTAACTATGTGTGACTGAAAAGAGGCAGAGCAGAGATAACAATCTGTTTAAACTGGACTTTAATGATATAGACTCTGTATAAAGAAGCAGAAAAGTCTGCATCTTGCCAGAAGAGCTGAACAGAAAAGCCAGAGATAATTCCTTTAAGAATGAAGAACTGCTGTGATGGCAGCCGTAGTCTCGCAGAGGAGCTGGTACATTCTAGCAGAAACCCAATCTGCAGCTGGAAACAAAGACAGAAACTAATAAGTGACTTGTCAAAGATTATTCAGGAGACCTGTTGAATAAACAGCTTTAGAATCCAGTCCTTAATGTCAGCAGAATTGTCTGCGGACTCTGAAGGAGATAATCTTTCCACTACTGAATCTAAATCTAAGTATATTGCCTTACTAGCCAGCTGCACCTGATATAAAAACTGGCAAACTAGCAGCATATACCTAAGATAAAAAATTGAGGAATTCCCCACTTGTTTTAGCTACAAATGAGTTTTCAGTAAATCAATTTTGAACAACTGAACAGTAGCTTTGTCTTTCTTTGAGCTACTGTGGTGATTAGTAGTTAGGAGTTTGAGTTTGTGATGTACTAGGGAGTAGAGGAATCCCAGATAATACAAACTTTGTGACATTTTGGATTTTAGGATTCAAACAGTAGATTTTTAAGGAAGTTCCTGAAACAGTTTGTGAACTGGAAGAATTGTCATTTTCATATAATTTCTGTGTTCATTGCTAGTCTTATGGTTTTGGGTAGATCTGCCCTCTCCAAGTAAGGGACAGGAGATGGGAGTTAGTTGCAAGAATGTCCACTGTAATTGGCAGCTAAAGGAGCAGGCTGTTGTTAATTTGAGTAACATTCAGGCTGTCCACTGACACAAAAGATGAAGATTGCTGTTTACCTGCTGGGCTGTTTGGCTTTCCCTCTGGCAATGCTGGAGATATTTCTACCAAGTAGGCATAGAACACTTAACACATGGCAAATTTTTTATTCTATTTATTTCAAGCATCAAATACTTGCTTTTCCTAATGGAACCGTGCAACACATCAGTTTGTTACTTTGGCAATTTTATCTAAAGTAGTGCTTAATGCTGAAAATGCTTTCTGTAGTATTGCACTAAGCATGCACCCATTAATTCTATAAAGTGCAGGAACAGTTTTAGCCTCTCCGTCTTAGTGAAAAAAACTTGTTTACCTTACCTTCTTGAAATGTTGCCGGATTTTTTTGTGGTTTGTTTTTTTTAAAAAAATTCTGAAGGAGCATACTGGTTTAGCAGTCTCTGTTCAGACTGTTGTTCGTATTGCTTTTTGTTTAGCAAACTTTATCTCTAGATTTCAGCAGCAGACTGTGCTGAGCAAACTCTCATTGAAATGTGAACTTCTTGCCAGGTCCACTTGAATTCCATTTTAATCACTTGGAATAAATCTTAAGTTTCCTGACGCCTGTGTGTGTCCATGCATATGTTGGTTTGGGGTTTTTTTTTGTTGTTGTTGTTGATTTTTCTTTTCATCTTTCCCCTCCATTTAAAAGTAGTTCTGGTTCGTTTCTTCTTCACACGCCCTTGCCACTCAGATGGAGCTCCTGTAGGCAGCAGTGGTGAGAGCCGAGTAAAATGCTATCAGTGCCTGTCGTGGGCCTCTCAGTTGCCTTCCCATGGAATGTGGAGGAGATGAGAGAAAACAGGAGGGAGATGAAGCAGGCGTGCACAGACAGTCAGGGAGTCTAGAAATGGCTCTCTGCCACCCTTCTATCTAAATCACCTGCAACCTTCCAAGTAGGTAGTTTGTATATTTCTGTGGTGGAGAGAGGAGCAAGTAAATTGTCTCTTCTGGCAGGTGAGTTTGTACAATAGGAAGAGCGATTGTATCATTTTCTTAAAGAAATTGCTCAACTCAGTTTTGCTGGTGGTGTAAGTAAAATTGAAATAATGATTTCCTTCGTTCTTCCTTAAGCTACCTGCTTTATTTTAAAAATATATGAGATAGATTTCAGATAGCTTTCTGTAGCTAATTTATTTTAATAGGTAATGAGAGCATTTTCAGCTGTGCGCACAGTTCTGATCTGCAGCTAATGTATCAATCGCTGCATATCCTGGCTGTATAACAGGCTGACCTTACATCCTCTGTGCAGAAGGCAGGGCTTCTCTGAAGACAGGAATGTGTTTGCTCTTGGCATTGCAACCTGAAAAGACCGGTTCTTTCTCATGCTCCTGTTGTTTTTCTGTCCTCCATGGGGCCCGCTGAGAACTTCATGGCACATAGTTTAACAAAAGGAGTGTTGCCAAGTGTATAATTCACCTGTATTAGTTGCAAGGTGACATTTGGGATTGATCAAATGAGCTGGTGTTACCTGGGCATTCTGAATCATGCAAGACGGGTGCTCTGGGTATTGAGTCAGTGCAATTATGGTGAATGGGGTGCTGTGTTTACTATTTAAGTGAGTTAATTCTTTGGAGGAGGGAGCTGTTCACTGTGTGCAGCACTTTGAAGTAGGTCTCTACCGCTAGCTGTACGTCAGCTTTCCAGCTTTATCTTTAATTTCTGGTATAAACGTTTGAGCAATGGGAGTATATGTGATTATTTTAGGGAACATGGTGTTGTGCCTGTGTATATGTTTCTCTCAACTTGCCATCTATAGATTGTTTTCACATGCTGTTGTACACAGTATAAGTGAAGCCATTATTTTGTCTGGTATATAGCTTATAATTACCATTAGTAGATGAGGCAGGTAACTTCTGGCCTCTCATGTGACAGTTGTTAAAATGTCACCTGTGAATAGATTTTGGAGAATTAGGTAGAGCTGACCCTTGAGTTCGGACATAGATAACTTTGCTGTTAGAATGCTGGTGTCATCTAAAGAAAATGCCCGAAGGCCAACAGTATTTATTTTCTGTCTCCTCATCCACTCCAAGTAAACATCACACAACTGAGTGCCAGAGTCTCCAGCTATGATTTATGCCTCTCTGGCACATTGTCACTGGCTGACCTACTAATGTGTGAATTAAGTGTTTGTTTGGACAGGATGAAAATTTCAGTAATTAAAGTGGTTTGTCGGTACATTTTTTTAATGCTTTCTTGAAGATTAGCTTTAAGTAAGGTATTACAGGATGCTTCTGTTGTTCAAAACTGACATTTTGAATTACAGACTTGGAGTGAAAGGATTTTTGATGAGCACCAAGAGCTGTGAATTGTGAAATATTTGGATTAGATTGTTTTAACAAATTACTTGTTATTCCAAGATAGTCTTCACTAATGAACAAGGGTTTCTTTTCCTTCTTTGTTTTTTTCTGTGGGTTTTTTTTAAATGATATTTCAATGACAATAATTTATTTTTCAGCATTGGTTGGACAACACAAAAAGCATAAAAAAGCAAGTTAAAAGTAAGTGTCCTTTCAGTTTTCTCTTGGGATCTCATATTGAACATACAAGATGCACAGAGGGTTGAAATGGGTAGTGGGGGGCGGTGTCCTGTGAGGGGCGACAGGGGCTGATAACGAAAACTGAGCATGGTGCTGCTAATTTAGTGACCTCTTCCCCATGTAGCTCATACTACTTTAGTCTCATGTCCTTAATTAAACATGTTATAGGATCATTAATTATAGTTTAAATGGAGCTGAGGCATCTGGAGATATTTTAGTGTTCTAGACTGTTATCCTGACTGTAGGAAAACTTGTCTTGGAGCCACCATTCCTTGGGGCAGTCCTGAATGCCCAAATCTGTGTTCAGTCCACCAAGTCTTTACCCACTGCACGAAGGTTTAGCGTGGCCTGGTTGTTTCAGTGCTCAGTGCTAGGATAAGCTGTGACACTGGCTGATTTTTGTTTAGCAACTTCCTTGCTCTGCGCTGTGGGAAGTCTTCAGGGATTTGTGGTGCTGTGTTAATGCAACAGAGGTTTTGGAAGCACTGAGACAGAGAAAATTCCTCCTGTCAAATGCAAGAATCAGCAGAGCGCTGCAAATTTTTAAAGAACTGTTAATCCATCCTTTTCCTGAATTAACTCTTAGGTTACCAGAAAAGATGATTCTTCTTCAGAAGGGTCTGTTAAATCCCACTGAAATATGTCTTAACTTCTGCGGAATAAAGGGGCCAGAGTTGCCAGCAATGGGTATTTCCTAGAGCCCTGGAGAATCATTACAGAGACCAGCGAGCGTGTGGGGTTTGGTCAACTGTGAAGCCAAGACACACAGCTTTCTTGGTGATGGATAGAGTCCTTAAATATAGGAATTAACCCAGTTTCATGTGCTTTTGGCAGGACAAATCAACTTAATGTGATATGACTGTTGGTTTTATATTTTACAAGTCAATCCATTTTGTGTGTCTGTTTAAGCTCCAATATTTTTCATACGTTTCCCTGTCACAAAGGAATTCCTGCCCTAAGACCCTGTGGTGGGACAGAGCCAGTTGCAGTCAAGTGTTGTGATGTGCTTCTGTGTAATAAAATGTCTCATCCAGTAACTGTTATCGCTGTCTTGAATGAATTCTACTTTGCAGTTGGTCCGCCGTATTGTCTCCATTTTCGTGTAAAGTTTTATTCGTCAGAGCCCAACAATTTACGTGAAGAGCTAACAAGGTAAGAGAGATTTTGTGTGAGAGGTACCCAAATAAGGCCAAGAAGGTGGGGCTTTTGTGGAGTTTATTTAAACAATTGTATGATGTTTTGGAGAATTCCTTAGAGCTGCTTGCTTACTTGGCGTATTGTAAATATTTCTAATGTAGGTGTCCAGAAATAAATGAGCTCTAGTATAAAAGGATCTATGTATTTATTATATTACTCAATGCACTATTATTTTATTAGGTAATTCTAGCAGCTGATCTGAGTAGCTTGTACACAATGGACAGAAGATTTTACTGAACAGCTTAATTCTTTCTTTATTCTTCTTAAGCTGAGTTTAGTTTCAATTGTATGCAGTCATCCTATTTCTTTAGGCAGAAAAGCATTGAACTGCAAGTTAGAGTTTCTCTTCAGCAAAGATAAATTCAGTTGCAGTTTCATTACTTCTGTGATCTTTGCAGAACTTATGGAAAGGGAAAATACTATTTTACTACCATGTTGAGATGTGAGTTGGCAGTACTATATGTGTAAGATTGTAGCATCGGGTGAGCAGCAATTTCTCTTGATCAGAGTGTTTCGCAGATATGTTGATAATGCTGCATTTCATGTTGGGCTGAGATATACTTGGGGTGTTTTGAAAGAGGACTCAACCTACCATCTGTCAGATGTGTAATCTGTTACGGAAGGCAGTGTTTCTTTGCCCTGCCACCACTGCCCATGATCTATTTTGCACAGAAAATAAAGTAGTTATGTTTTCTTGGTAGCTGTAGATACTTCATACCCTCAGCCGTTTTTAAGAGTGTGCAATTTCTTTGTTGTTAAGGTTCATGTCTGTTTGGCTCTTCAATCTGCACTTTAGCCAAATCCCTAGGAGTGCTACCAGGAAGATTATAGTAGCATTACCCCCTACAGCCATATGTACCTTCTGCAGCTTCATATTTAAATGTGGTAACATAATGCTATAACTGGTCTTCTTTAATGCTTTCTTGCCAATCTGGAAGAATATTTTACCTCCCCATTCAGGCTCCTGAATAAACATTTAACGGTCTATCAAAAGAGTAACCATAGACAGAATTCAGACTGTATTCAAATCTCTGTCTACCACCTTGAAATATTTTCATTCATCCTTAAGTTCTGCCACTCAGACCTTGCTATACAGGTTTTAGGAGGGCAGACCTGAACCCTGAGGGCTTTTAAACCCTGTCTGTCTGCTTACCTAATCCCCTAGAGCAGGAGAGCAGCTAGTCTTTCTTCTGTCTTGTGACAATTTTCTGCCTTAAGGAAGCAGTGGGACGGGAAGCTTTGCTGTGGGTTATAGGTGTTGCTGGCAGGGGCTTTCCCGGGGTTCCACCTTTTCTGGGTGTCCTGCTGTGCAAAGCTGGAGCCACTTTTCAGCTTCTCACTGGCACAGCTTGCTAGTGTTTTCTGCCAGCTTCCCCTCAGGTGCCACCAGTCACAGGTCATGTAACAGCCTAAGCATGGGAAGTATGCTTGAATTGTTTGCGAGTGTTATGTGGCTGATAAGCATGGACTGGTCACACCCACTATACACTGAAGGCTTGTGCCCATTCTTTTGTTGTCTGGGGTCAGTCCCAAACAAATTAATTCCCAATGTAGGGGCCAGGGTTCAAAAGGTTTTGGAATAATAAATGGTTTGGTAAAGTGGTGTGGATTTCCAAGGGACCTGTAGGAAAGATGCTCGCGTCCCTTTTGTGTCTATGTATGTGAGTACAAGGAAGGATAGGCTCACGTTGAAACAGAAGCATCATCTTTGGCTTTGTGTGTAGGGCTACTGTTTGTTTGTGGTAGAATTCAAACTGGATACCATCATGGATGCCAGCGTTTTAGTTGATAAAACTACTCTTGTTGAAGGGAAGTTGTGTATCATGATGAAGCAAGAGGACTACTCTTTGTGGGTATTGGATTGGAAAGATTGGTGTTGCACACCAAAGGGACAGGAACTTTGTATTCAGTATTTGCCCACTTCCTAAGCAAGAAGAGTACTGAATAAGCAAGGCAGTGAAGGGAAGCTGGCTCTGAAGAGTAAACTAGTTGAAAAGTCTGGAGCCTATTGTTTATTATTTAGTCACTTTGCACTTTGCTTTCTGTGTTAGATTTTAACTAAGCAATCCTTATGAGGAACATTTACTATGTTGGTGCAAAAACAATTTCCATTTTTAACCATCGCTTTTAAGCAGTATATCTCAACTTAGAATAAAGCTTATTTATCAGAATAAGAATTATTAGTGTCTAGACATTTTAGCCAACAAGAAACAAGTCTGTTTATTAAGGTAGCCTAGAATTCTGGAGTCTTGGAAGTGATGAATTCTTCAAAGGCATTTTGAGCTGCTGCTCGATTGAGGAAAACCTTTGGCAGGAAGTTGTTGAGATGCCTGGAAATGTTGTAATCATTAGGAGAGAGATGTGGCAAGTAAGCCGAGTGAAGTAGATTTTTGTATTGCAGAGTCATTTGTGAGACATGCAGTCAGGCTTTATCATGGAGAAGAATTGGTCCTTTATGATTGAGCGGTGCAGGACATAAATGTTGCAGTTCTTGGTGCATTTTTTATGTTTGCTGGCAATACTTATCTGATGTGGTGGTTTTGCCAGGATTCAAGAAGTTGCAGCGTATGATTCTACTTGCTGACCACTGACCAATGACCATAACCTTCTTCTGATGCAGCTTCAGTTTGGGGAAGCATTATGGTGCTTCACCTCAGTCCAGCCACTGCACAGAACGTTGTCACTTGTTGTATAGAATCTGTTTTTTGTCACATGTCGCAATGCGATCAAGAAATGGGTTGGTTTTGTTAAGCAAAAGAAGTGCAGAGTGGACTTCATAATGATGACTTCGGTACCCATTTGTCCAGCCGTTTTGATTTTCTGCTTTGCTGCAAATGTCGAACAACTGTTGAATGATCAATATTTAGTTCTTCTTCAGCCTTTCAAGATGTTTTGCTTGGCTCTGCTTCAATACTGGCTCTCAGTTGGTTATTGTCTATTGCACAAGGACATCTGTGACCCTCCTCATCTTTAAGGCTCTCAGTTCTGTTACAAAATTTTTGGAACCAATATCAAGGTGTATATTTGTTGACTGTCCCCTGACCAAATGCTTGGTTGATGTTGCAAGCAGTTTCCACTGTTTTAAATCCCAATTTGAACTTACACATCAAAATCACTCAAATTTCATTTTTTTTCTATCTTTATTTTGACTGCATGGTAAGCAAAAGAATAATCAATGAAAATAAAACCATTAGCATAAATAAGCAAAGTGAGTTTTGCACTTCAAAATCGATACTATATGAACACAGTTAAATAGAAGTTTAATCCAAAATAAGCATCACGGTTTACAATTACAAAAGTGGCAATTATTTTTGCACCAACATAATACTTTGAGAGAGTTTAAAATGTTCATTCTCTTGAGATTGATATGCCAATGAATAATGAAGAAAATGTGGATGATGCAAGTTCTTCATTGCCCGGGTGGTATCAGAAGAGAAATAAATGAGACCGACTTATGTATCTTGTTTCTTTTTTCATGCAACACTGTAGTTCAGCTTGTGACAGCTTCCAGTTTTGGGTTTATTTTATTTGAAATGTGTGCAAAGCACACAAACCCAACTGATAAAACCTTGAAAGATCACAGTGCAGTTTCTTCAAGCCTTGAAAACCTATGTACAGAGTAGAAAACATCTGTCTTTATCAGACTCTTAACTTCCTTCTCTTGGCTGAGTGACACACCAGAACTGTTAATCACTAACATTTATTTCTTATTTAATCCTCCAGGTATTTATTTGTTCTGCAGCTGAAACTGGATATTCTTAGTGGAAAGTAAGTACTCCAAATAAACAGCCATTTAAACAATTACAGTGTCTTTAGCATAGGATGTATTATACCTATATTTGAATAATTAATTTTGCTAATTTGGCTTTTTCTGCAAAATATATGAAATTTTCTATGCATGATAGCAGCAGAGGAATGCTTAAATAATGTAGCTCTTATCTGTTGCTAATTTGCTGAGAATCTGCTAATCCTTTTTAACTTTCTTATCCCAAGCATTTGCAGTTTCTCACTGTTTAATATACGAGTTGTATGCTAAATAGTGGCAGAGAAGATTTTAACAATGCATTTCTCTTATGTCAGATTGGAATGTCCCTTTGACACAGCCGTCCAGTTGGCAGCTTACAACATGCAAGGTAAGTAGATCTGAGAGTGGGAGGATGAATATCTTTGTATAGACTCTTATTACCTCTTTTTAACCTGTCCTTGTTATATCCAGAAAATAGGTTCTTGCTGGACATTAGTGATCCAGTGTGAAACAGTGCACTCTGATTGTAATTTTCCTGAGACCATATATAGAAAATTACTCAGTTCCTCAGGAAACAGTATAAGGACATTCTGAACATAAACAGCTTTGCTCTGAATTTGTTTTCTCAGGTGCTAGTTGCAAATCTGCCCACTTTCACACAGGATATGAGGTCCACAGTCTTCCCAAATTGTTTTGATGTAGTAACAAAGCTAGCTTTTTTTTTTTTTCCAATCATGTAGTTTCTGCCTTGTGTATTCTTTGTTTTACAGATCAGGTGCAAAATTATTTTGCTTCTGCACTCGATTGAAAAGTTCTGTATAGCAAAGCCACTAGCTTTTGGCTTCAGTTTACTTGCAGAAACATTTTAGTGCCCAATGTCATATGCTTCTACTTGAGCATTTATAGTTGAAGTCCACCTGTTGGTATTTCAGACCCTTCTTCAGCCAAAAGAGGTGGCACAATATATATTTTTTTTTTCCTCAGCCATACAGTGCTATGCTTGAGTCACCTGAGACTTATTGATGAGTTGTCTTTAAATTTTGATTCCAGCTGAGACTCCAGCATCCGTGGCTTCTCAAAGAGCTGTGGTCTTACCTTCAGTTGCTTGTATAGCTTGTACTTCACTGATCTTCGTTGACGGTGTCTTTTGTGGGTTTGGATGAAGGGGTGATATTAATGAATGTGAGGTTTGCTGTGGTTTCAAGCAGGGAAACTTGCAGAAGGAGGGGTGGGAGCTTCTAGTTTTGGAAACGTCTGCTAGAGTGGGCTTTTGGGTCCTTATAGAAGGATATGGCTATATAGCCTTACTGAACTCAGTTTTTGAGTTGATACAAAAAAAATCCCAGAACCTCTGCTGTAAAACTGTTTGTACAGTCCCCTTTTAAGGAGAGGGGATTTGGAGATGTGCCATGTGTTTATGCTGCATAAATTCTCTATACAACATACATCTTGTAAATCGATGCGCTGTTATACTTACTTTGCAATAGTTAGGTAACAGGACCAAGTCGCTGGAATTCATATGTTCTCTTATTTTTCAAAGCACATCTTATCCTTCAGACAGAAACTACTAATGGCCCTGATCACTTGTACCTATAGAGAGTTGGGATTAAACTGTAAAGATACCTGCCTTTTTAACCTGCTTTTTTTGTGTGGAAGGAAAACAGTTAGAAAACATGTCATAGTTAAAAATATTAGCATTGTTAGAGCCTCAAGATACAGGTTCAGTGGATAAGTTTTTTGAAAAACAAAGTGATCTAATTAAAGCATATATCTATTACTGTGCTGGTCTTTTCTTTCCTCTCTCCACAATGAGGCCCATAGCAGGGCTTTAATCTTGCTGTCTGACAGCTGTGTACTTTTATTTAAATCAGCTGGAACCTAAGCTGGCTTTGACAGCATTCCTTTCAACACAGGCAGGCGTTTTTAGTGGGAGTAAATTATTACAGAATTACAGACTTCCTCAGTCAGCATCTTAAAAATAAAATAAAAAAAAACAAAAAGAAAAGAAAAAGGAGGGGATGGAAAGAGCATTATTATGCTTGCAGTGTTTAGAAATCCAAGCAGCAGATCTTTAGATAGTAGTAGGTTTTGTTCCTATGGAATACTGTGTGTATTTATGTCACTTTTACAGTTCTTCCCAAAGATGTCACTGTTTTTTTTTTCCTGCACAAACATCTGTCGGTTTTTTTTTTCAGACAGAACAATTATTGGCATCTGTCAGAGACCCAGTGTTCCAAGTTATAGAACTATTCCTAATTTGTTTTGTATACGAGCTGAACGTTAGAAGTCTGTTCGAAATCAGTGGGAGAACCAAATGTTTAGTGATGCTGAATATCAGGTCATTTTTATAAAGTTTCTAACTGTAAGTTTCAGGATATTAGGCACGCATCAGTCTTTAAAAGCTGGAGTTGTTAGCAGCTGTGGCAAAAGGAGGTTGTGCTTTCGATGTGGCACACCCGTTGACCAGTACATTCCAGTATGCTCTCCGAAAAACATCTCTTACTGCCCCTGTTGAACATAAAGCTAGGTGAGCCACTTGACAGACCCTATAGGGCATTTATTATATTCTTAGAAGAAAAGGAGAGTGGCAAATAATACTTGCGTGATTGTGCCCTGACACAGAGTAATTCTAGGAGGACAGGGGGATTTATAGTCATAAAACCAGAAATTGATGTTTAGAACGGACAAATGAAAAGTGTCAGAACTGGTTTTACTTCTTATGAACTTCAAGAGATGTTGTTTTCATAATTTAAGGCAAAATTCTACTGTATCTGTAGTCACCTGTCGTCTTAGTAGAGACTTCAGTGGTAAAAGTTTTGAAAACTTTCTGCAAGAAAGAAAAAAGGTGAGTTTCAAGGGTGTTGGTAACTTCCATCTAAAGGAAGCTTTTTAAGAAATATAACAATAGAACTTTGTAAAAATGAATGCGAAACTTTTGTGCAGAGAACACAGTTCGATGTCCATGATTGCCCCGTCAAAAGAGGTGGCATTTCAAATGTTAGGAGGAAAGCAAAAAGAAACTTAGTACTTCAGACTAACTAGAATAATATGCAAAAGTGCCTGTTAACATCCAGTGTGTTTATTCGGAACATGGCTTGACAATGCTGTTCTTTTATAGCTGAACTTGGAGACTATGATCCTGCTGAACACGTCCCTGAACTGGTGTCTGAGTTCAGGTTTGTTCCCACTCAGACTGAAGAGATGGAGCTAGCCATTTTTGAGAAGTGGAAGGAATGCAGGTATTAAATAATCCAGTGCATGCTAACCAGCTATTTGCGCTGATTTTTCTGTGAAGAGACTATATTAAGAAGATGCTGCTGATGCTTTTTCTGTCATCTTATTCAAAAACATAATTCTCATATGGTTCTGCTGTATTTTGTAAGAGGATATAATGTGAAAAGTGAAGCTTTTCAAGGGTCTGAGTGAAATGATGAGGGTCACAATCCTGAAATGCACTAATTTTTCCAGCAGCCATTTCAGATTAGATCTTCAGAACTGACGTTTGGTGTTCATGAAAGTGAAGAAATGTCAGCAGTGTTGAGGTTTTTCACAAACTTTCTGGGATTTCTTTTCCTCTTTCTTCATGTACCAGCTTTTCCTTCCTGCACTTTTTCACATCTACCTAACAGCAAAAAATTTATTTCAGGGGCCAAACACCAGCACAGGCTGAAACGAACTACTTAAACAAAGCTAAATGGCTGGAAATGTATGGTGTAGACATGCACATAGTCAAGGTATGTTTAACCACAGCATGGTGACCTTTGGAAATTATAATGTTAGCTTTGTTCTGTGTTTCAGCACTGGTTGTGCTTTGGGGGCAGAGGGGAGGAATGTTGTACTCATCTAAACTGTGTAACAACTGATCTGGCTTTGCATCAACATTCCACACTATAGTATATGTTTCTAGAAGGTATGACTTAAGTCCAAGTGTATCTGCTCTGTGTTAGTATGTGATTGGTGTGGCAGTGCGTACTATAGTTTGTACCTAGACTAAAAGCTATGTGAAAATCATAGTAATTAAATGAAAATTGGCTGGGGTCCAGTCAGCTGCCTGCTGCAGAATTACACGTAAAAATAGATCTCCTGTGGAGAAATAAGTGGAGAGAACTGCACAATGAAGTCCTTATTACACAAAGCAAGAAACTTGAATTTTGCACTTTATTCAGCCTTATTGAAGGGTTGAAACTACAAAAATCCATTGTATAAGATCATCAAAATTTGAGTTTTGTTGTATAAAATAAGCAGATTTGTGTTTTATTGTAACACTGGGCAAATAAGCTACATTAATCACTGGAGTAATTTGGAAAAAGTATCAAAACACCAGAATGAAGATGGTCTTTATATTCTGTCAATTAGGCAAGAGATGGCAATGATTACAGCCTGGGACTAACACCTACAGGAGTTCTTGTCTTTGAAGGAGACACGAAGATTGGTTTGTTTTTCTGGTAGGTTCTCTGTATGTTATAATATATTCTATATTTTTACTCTTTTGTTTCTTTTGCATTAGCAAAAAAAAGTATTTGTTTGGGATATGAGAGCACTATAAATACTAGGTACCTGCAGAAGCATTCTGTAGCCTGTGAATGTTTTCACGATGTCCAAAAACATTCTTTCTTTTTCTAACATATCTCTTGATATGTTAATAGACTCTGTATGTGTAACCAAGCAATATTTGGGTGGAGGTTGATTTCAGGTCAAGTAATTATTAAGTTATGTAGAATTATCTATTTAGAAGTTGCTGGCATCTTATCATTAAGGTTTCTAATTAAGTGTTAAATTTTGAAGTGATATGTTGGTATCCATGGTATAATCAAGCCCTAGTGCATGAACTCAAAGCACCCACAAAACCAGAAAAAAATATTTGGTAGACTGGCTTGGACCAGCATGTTGAACGTAGCTCTCAGTAACTCACTAAGAGGTAAATATAACCTGCTTTTTCTGTTCATCTTGCAGGCCAAAAATAACAAGACTCGACTTTAAGAAGAACAAACTCACTCTAGTTGTTGTTGAAGATGATAATCTGCTTTTTCTGTTCATCTTGCAGGCCAAAAATAACAAGACTCGACTTTAAGAAGAACAAACTCACTCTAGTTGTTGTTGAAGATGATGAACAGGTAGATAACTATCTGTTTAGTTACATCTCAGTTCTTGATTACACGGTACTAGTCTACATGCTCCTGACCCCTTTCTTTATATTTAAGTTTCGAGAATTAACATGGATGCTTTGCAAGATTTTTGATTGTGACTTGAGGGGTGGAGGGGAATAAAGAAACTTCTGTATGAAATTAATTGGCTCAATTACTTCTTTTCATTGCCTTGTTTTTAAAAAGGGAGTACTTTGTGAAACTAGTGTAGACATGATAATTTGAAAACAGTGTGCATTGTGCAAGAAAGTCTTAAAGGGCCACGTAGCACATTTAGTGGAATGAATTCCTTAAGCAGGTGCCAGAATTGTTCCCATGGGCAGAAATTGCTCAGATCTGAGATAATCAAAATGCAAGCATTGGTAGTTTGAGGAGATCACGTTTGGAAGTGAGACCATGTTAGCCTTATTGAGAAGTACCTTCTTATTATAATAATGTCTTTAATTTGTACTTATTCAGAGGTTTGACTTGTTAAATGTATGGGCTCCAACCCTTTCCAGCTTCAGCCAATGGAGCAGTTCATTAAAGCTTCTGAAATGATTAACTCTTCTGCCTAAAATCTTTTTTAAACGTACTTTTCAGTTACTCATGAAAAACAGATTTTATTTGGCTTGTATTGATTTTTAGCTTTGACTTATTCAAGCCTCCTGTAAATTCAGTGTGGTTTATGTTCTTTAAGGGAAAGGAGCAGGAGCACACTTTCGTCTTTAGACTGGACCATCCTAAAGCCTGCAAACACTTGTGGAAATGTGCAGTGGAACATCATGCCTTCTTCCGGCTCCGAGGTCCTGTCCAAAAAAGCTCAAGTCGATCAGGCTTCATTCGGTTAGGATCCCGCTTCCGATACAGGTCAGTGTCATCTGTTGTTTAGCACATATCATCTGTCATTTCTTGCTTTTCTTGGATTATGCATGAAAACATTAGGGAACTTGGTATTTATTCACCTAGGACATCTAAAGCAGCGAAACTTCCAAGCTGAGTGGGTCGCGTTATTGGTTTTATTAAATCATAGGGATCTTCCCACTGCATTTTCTGATTTATCCTGAGGGGATGCTGGTCTGTGCAGTAGGAACCTAAAGGTTTCTCAGCATCTGTGTTCCTTACATAGCATATGTAGAACACTGTGTTTTATAGATTGCTTGATCTTGAAAGTTTGCCCTATTTTTAAATGAACCACAGAAGACTGGCTTGCACAGCTGGGGACGTTGCAAGTCTTTTGACTCCCAGGTTCCTGACTGAGTGATGGTAGTGTTCAGAACCCTAAGGTAATGCCCATTGCATATTAGGCTCTACTGGTGCACGCAGCAGACTTCCAAATGGCTTGTGGTCCCAGAGTGGTCTGCAGGATGCTTTCGGTTGTGTCACGCCCCAGATCCACGAGCCACACGCTCGCATCCAGGCCTGACTGGGTGAGGACTGGGGTTCGTTTATCTGTGCGGCGATGTGGAGGCCAACAAGGTCGCTCTAAGGGCAAAAATCAAAAGCAATATTTATTGGCAAAGCAATGTGAAGTTTAGGATGTTTGTAAAACTCTTTTTGTGAAGGACCTTCTGAGGTGTTAAGTTTGGAATTTTTTTAGTAGAACAGAGATCAGGTTAAGCTATGAATTTAAAATAAAAATGTGGTGTTTTAATGAGCATTGTCTGTATTCTGTCATTACAAGTAAGTTATTTTATTCTTTTGTACTCTTATATGGCATTGTTAGTGGGAAAACAGAATATCAAACCACCAAGACAAACAAAGCCAGGAGATCAGCATCCTTTGAAAGAAGGCCTAGCAAGAGGTATTCGAGACGAACGCTGCAAATGAAAAGTAAGAGACTTTCAATTCTGAGAAGTATAATCCACTGTTAGAATCAAATGGTTATATCCTTTAAAGGTTCTTTGTGGGAGCTCTTCTCTAGCTGTTTGCCCCTCTCTTGAATTTTCAAAATTAGGTTTTCTTTGACTTATTTTGGAGACCACAAGTCTTTATCTAGATAAAGCTTATGTCCAAAGCATGTCACTCTTCCCTTGCCTAGCAGGGAAAACTCATTAATCTTGCATAATTGGTCTGGGTATGAAGACAGAAAACGTGGGTTCAGGAAACAGTGATAATATTTGAAGTTTATGAATCAAGTTTGAAATTTTTGTCATTGAGGTTTTTTTTTTGTCTTAAGAGTTGCACTCTGTTGTCACCACCTGACAGCATGTGATACCTTGTCTCTTATTCCTTACTCCTCTTGTGTGACCTGCATGTGTACTTTCAGATATTTGCTTAAGTCCGACTTTTTATTTTGCTCTTCAGATTTTTTATTTTATTTTTCCAATGTTGAATTTATATTCACATATTGTACATGGGATGCATGCAACTTTTGCTCTTTTAGTTACCTCCTTTTAAGCAGTGCCAGGATATTTTAATATTTAGCTGAACTTTATTACAAATTAAATTTTAATTAACACTTTATATTTTTGCAGCACATGCTGCTAAACTTGAAGAAACAAGGTAAGATGCATTCCAGTATTTAAATTCCTCTTTGATGTTTGCCACCTGTACTTGAGCACGTCTGCAGAAGGAGGTTATGAGATTAGTTACATGGAGAGAGCATTAACCTCTTAAATGTGGTTTTGCTGCGGCTTTTGTTTGTTTGCTTTACGTAAGACCTACTGTTCAAAGCACAGATCCTGTGTTGCTGTCACATAGAAGACTTCGCCAGAAGTTCTTGAGGGTTGTTTGTGACCTGCTATGATTCTTGCTGGATATGAACTGTAGTTCTGTGTGCTGTATTTAGTTTTATATGTTTACGCTAAAGAATTCATGATGCACGTTGAGAGGGAGTCCTTTTAGTTCTTTATTTCTATACGCAGATTCTTCCTGCATGTGTTGGTTCATACTTGCTGTTGCTAAAATACTTGCATGAAGCTGAATCATAGAGTTTTCATTTACTTCCTTAAGGAACGCTAAAAATAATTACCTGGTAATTATGTCACTCAGTTCTGGTTTCTGTCCTTTGCCCCAGTAACTTGTGAACATTACAATGATGAATTGCAACCGAATTATTTTAAAAAGTAGATACTCATAGATGTTAAACAACATGCCACTTGGGAGCTAGGTAAGCAATGTCAAAATAATGTTTCAAAGCAACAGGCTTAATACAGCCATTCATTTTCTGTTTGTAGCAGCTTGGTTGATTATTGAGTGAGGGGCAGGAATCTAGGAAATGTGTGGACAAGGCTGCAGTTACTGCAGTGGTGGTCTCCGTGACCCTCCGTATTGTCTTTTCCTTTTATAAAATGGGAGAGTACTCTTCAAAACTGGGTGTCATTAAAGTACTTAAGATCATCTGCATGTGAAATGTGACTGTCTGATTAATTAGGACTCTCGTCATCCTGTGTTGTCATGTCCTTCTCCGAGTTTCATGCTGCTTAGGTCATTCTGAAAGTGGGAAGAGAAACCTAATGTGCAGTTTCTCCTTCTGATAAGACAGCAGTCTTCTGATCTGCACCTAGGTGTGGCACTGTTATGTTAGTTTCCAGAGCAATCTATGCTGTTTCTGAAACTCTACGCTGGAGCACTGCTAATTGAAATGCATCGTGAAAGATTTATGTAGTTCCATTCTTTTGTGTTAACTAAGCACAAGGCAGTGTGCTCCCCAGAAGGCACATGTGCGCTGCTCTATGGTAACCTCAACCGTCTCCCAATAGAGAAGGTGTGAAGTTGGGAAACAGGCAAGGAACAGCTTGTGTAGTCTTGACATTATGGTATTTAAGTAAAATAATTCTAAAGAATTGCTGAAAGTAGTTACCTATTTCAATTGTCATCTTGCCATGTTGGATAGCTATTGTCCAAAATCCAAAGATTAGTGGATTGTAGGAGACTTGTACCATTTTTTTAAAAGTCTGGGAAGAAGGTTTGTTTTGCATGAGATTTATAATACATAGTTACTATGAAGACTGTTAATGCTTTAAAGTCTCTCGAAAATGTGAAATGTCTCTTGCAGATTCAGAAGTCATCAGGAATAGGGATTTGAGTCTTATTTAAATTATTAAATACGTTAAATATTTAATAACAAAATTATTATTAGTGCTGTGCTGAGCTGCTGTGCACATAATTCGGAACGGCTGCTTTTAAGATGCTGAAGCAGTAATGCAGTCCATTAGAGGCTGTGTGCAGAAGGAACTCGTGAATTTTTCTGATAAACTTTGTGATGTGACTATTCAAATCTGAAGAGTCTTAGTAATGCAACAAGCATGGTATCTACAGCATGTGGGTGAGGTTTTAACAGTGTCACATTTTGTTTGGTTTTGGTTTAAAAGTGCCCCACCTCACTGCTGAATCAGGAATGTTTTCCAAACTGAACCGGTTTAGGAAAGAAGAGGAAAAATCAGATGAATTACAGATAAACTACAGCTAGAACAAGCAAAAATAATTCCATACTTATAGTTACCTAGAATGAGGCAGTTGGCCTAAAACATAAGTTTTTCTTTGGAGAACAGATAAGTTCTTTGATAGACTTTGTTTCTTTCTGAAAATCCTTGCAGTTCTGCCAGCCTGCAAAAATAGTTTGTTGATCTGATTGTGATTTAAATTCTTCTTGTCTTTCAGTACTGCAAACAATGCTGTTATCAACCAAACGAATGGATCACAAGTAAGGTTTCTCTGCCTTTTTTTAAAGGCAATTTCCATGTGTTTCAAAATATTTTGAGGATTTTATTCATTCTTAAAATCCAAGGATTGACCGATTGATAGTTACAGTTAATTACTAAATTGCATGCCAAGAAATAACTAGTAATTTACAAGCAAGAAAATTGGTTAGTTTAGCTGGAGTAAGGAAGATAGCCCATGCCCAAATACTGTAGAAACTATGCTATTTATAGAACAGATTTTCATAGAGTCGTTATCTAAAGCA
The DNA here is from genome assembly GCF_032191515.1 of Phaenicophaeus curvirostris. Lineage (NCBI taxonomy): Eukaryota > Metazoa > Chordata > Aves > Cuculiformes > Cuculidae > Phaenicophaeus > Phaenicophaeus curvirostris. The sequence continues at coordinate 28,868,097 of NC_091398.1, forward strand.
CATGAATTCTGTATGCTAGGCAACATTAAAAAAAAAGAGTGCAATTTATCATCACCTAGATTGATTCCTGGTTACAGTATTTTTTCTCTTTGAAAGAGGGGAATGCATTTGCAAATTAAAAGAATACATTGTTAGCAAAAATTCTGGATTTTTTCTGAGTTTGAGAAGGAAATGGAAGGCATTTGTCCCCTCACAGAAAGCCTTGTACTGAAAAGGGACATTAGCATGAAGTAACTCTCCTAAGTATCAAAAAACAGGACTTGGAGTTCAGAATGACCCTGACTTGCTTTTTGGAGCGTTTCGTATGCAGAGTGCAACAGAAAGGGTCACAGGCTGGTGGAAATGGGCTTACGGTTTGTTTAACATTAAAATACTCAGTCTCCACTGATAGATGGTTTGCTGCTTTGCCCAGCATTTTGCCTTCTGTGCAAAAGGAGTTATTTCAGGAGCAGTTATGTTTCAAACGGCCTACAGTCCAATGGTGCCAGTCACTACGGCAAAGTTACCTGCAGAAGGGAAGTATTACTGCATGAATTTAAAAAGGACATCGCAGGTGCTATCTTTGTACTGAAATCTTTGAGGAGGCTTGGATTCATTATGATTCCAGTCCTGTGTACAGTAGTGGAAAAGGCTGGGCATAGATATCCAGTGCTGTGGAAGTAATGGAAGACAGCAGCCTTACTTTAGCTTTATGCTTAAGGAGAAGTGCTGTGTTTTTCTATGTGTACTACATCATCACTTCAGTAACGTGTGTGTAGTAACTTGTTTATATTCTGTCTCCAAAGAGCTGGAATGCAAAGCCAAACCTACCTGTCCTGACAACAGTTCCTTCTGCTCCAGTCTTAGTGGAAATAGAAAATCTCCCAAGGAGCCCAGGAGCCAGCCAGCAAGACAAGAAGTGGTACGTTCTGCTTTGCTGGGAAATGACTTTTGCTTGCTTATGCATGATTCAAGTGGCTGTTTCTTTATCTGCTCTTAAAATAAGCAGTCATCCTTCTTTAATGTAAGTTGACACTCAAGTCAGTGATGATGCAGCTAATCTGTTGCTGCACATGCAGTTTGGGGAGGTGAGGACAACAGGCTTAGTCACTGCTAACCAGAAGAAAATTTCATCAGGGACTGAAGATGTTAATAAATTGGAATCAGCATTTTTAGGTTTCTGAGAGAGCTGGGTCCTTCTCATTTCCCATAATAGTCCTTGTAACCCTTTGCTTGGTATCATGGGGCCGAAGAACTTACCTTCATCCTTAACAAAATACTGAACCTTGTAATCTGGTATCCTTGTGAATCATCTTTTGAACCTTTTGAACTGGGCAAATTGATTTTTTTCATTATCTTGGGTAGAATGAGAGCTTGAGGAAAATTATACAAGCTGAAGATAAGAGCTTTGATTTCATGCAATCAGAGTATTTGTTTCATGGATTGGATGCATCTCAGAACGAGGATGATTTGTTTAAATATGGAAGTACCTATAATTTATCTTTTCTTAAAGTAATTCTATATTGCAAAGCTGTTTCAAACCCAAAACTGGTACACATCAGCCCAGTGCACACGTCATCTTAGCTTTTTTCAGCTGCTTGTGCCTTCAGAGGCAGCGCGGCTTATCTTAAAAGGGTAATACTAGTTTCTGCAAGATACTTCAGGAGCAGTAGCAATGAAATGGAGCGCGACACGAAAGCTCTTATCCTAAGCAGTTTCAGCCCTCAAGGGAGAAGATCCTTCTCCCATTGTCAGGCACATGAACCTACTTTGTGTCAGTGTCTCTTGAAAGTGAATGAAATGTGATTCTAATGGTGCAGTGCCTAATGTACTTTAATTTCCTAAATCCTATTGAATAAAGACTTAAGATGTTATGGATTTTGTATTATATAAGGGGGATGGAAATTTTACGTTGCGTTGCATTTTATTGAAGTTTCAATTGGAATGTATTATCAATGCTGTTTTTCTTTCTTTTGCCCTTGATTTGTCTAGTATCTGAAATCTGTGCTTGTCTATGGGGAGATCCTGTTGATCGCTCGATTCCTTCCATGGTGATGGGTGAAAGGTGGTGGTTTCTTTATTCTTCAGCATTCTCAATATGGTTTTATTTTTATGCTTTCGATCTAATTGCAAGATGTGCGCTAAAAAATGGTATTTCCTTTGGTGGAAATGTTTGACTCTTGCTCCAAACAGCTCTTGTTGGATATCTGATTCATGCCAAGATTCTTGCTATTTGCAAGGCTTCTGTCACTTAATGAAAACCTGCTGATTTTGTTCAGAAGCAGAGAGGACTCTGTAGCAAAATCTGTTTCAGTTTTGGTCTTGGTCTGTCTGTTTTAGGATTAACTTGAGCCTGCCTGTCTTAACGTTGTCAGGGAATCTAAGGTTATGTGCCAGCTGCTGCAGCGTGTAGCCATTCTATAGAAGAGTGGGATTTAACAGAACATATACCTGAGTGTAGCCCAAAACAATGTGCCGTACAGAAAATGAGTTTCTTGACAACTGATGCATGTTATTCCAGGATGTAAAGGCATATTTGTTATGTTTCTTAGAGATATATCATTATTATTATTGAAGGCACTTGCCTTCTGTCGTAGAGGTTTTAATGTGATCACTGGAAACAGTACTGCCTGTAATAAAGGGCAAATCCAGCTGTAGGAAGACAACAGTTTGGAGCTGAGTCAGCAGCTGAGCTACATTCTGGTCTCGGATGGGAAGTGGGGCTTGGTTAATACAATTGCCAGAACAAATGTATTTATTGCAGGGGCTGTGACTTGGCTATTGTGCCTTCAAACTCTTGGTGTCTCAATCCTGCTAACAAGATCTCTTTCTAGCTGCTACTATCTTTAATTGGCCTGTTTCTGCATGAATTATCTTTGCTTTCTGTCAGAAAAATAGTCTTCTTTTAGAGAGAGTTTGCCAAGGATTGTTGAGAACACCAAAATCTTTTGGACTGGGGATTTAGTAGATAGTTAGATTGAAGGGGTTTAGAAGTAAGGTCCCGACCTCATGAGTTTCTGTACTGTGCTTGGCAGGTGCCTGTGTTGGCTACCTTGCAATTTAGATCCCTTTAATGGTAATGTTTCCTTCAATTTAAAATGTTAATGCTGCAGCTGCCAGCAGCAATTTTGCCAGATTGTAGGAAGTACTTTGCCAGACAGGAAGGCTTTTAGTGTTTTTATTTTTTTTTTCTTTGCTCCATTCCTGTAAATCTAACAGTACAGGAAAACTGCTGATCTGCATAGTCTGAAAACGACCTGGAATATCAGCCGCAAGACACAAAATCAGTGTCTTTCTACCTTTGTTCTTTTCTCAGAAAGCTGCCTCTGTGCTTAGATAGGGCAGGATTCTTTTTCTTTACTTTCCTTATTGTGGAGTTGGTTTTTTTGCTTGCTCGGGGATGTAGCCTTCAATTAACCACTTAAATTAGAGAAATGGGAAAATGATGTAACAAACTGTTGAGGTTTGGAGCCTTCACTATTCATGGGTCACTTTCTCAACATATTTCACAAAAAACAAAAGGCTGAATTTACCCATGGGTGACCTTTATACAAATCCTTGCTCTTTTCTAAAGGGGGACTAACCCTGAGCATTAATCATGTAGTGCTGTAGTGAATTCTGCATGCTTTCTGCTTTCCTGCCTTAACACGTGCGATCTTCCTGCTCATGCTCTGGCTGTTTGGCTGTTCTGGCAGGGCTAGGAGTGTTTAACCAGGCTTTCTGGAACATGAGAAGGTGGAATTTGAGCTGGGGTCTGTCCAGGACACTTCTAGATCAACAGCAGCAATGTTTCCACTTTGTTTAGGTTTGTGTCATTAAATAGAGAGTTTTACAATAAGCTGAAGGAATGCATTAGTTTTAGGAATTTCCTTGCTTGAGTAGTTTGGGTGCTATTTTTCTAAGCACTTTTTTGATGCCCAACTGTACCTTGCATCAGCCTCTCCTAAAACATCCCAGTGAAGGATCCTGGTGCAACACAGACAATGATTAACAGATTGTTGTCCATTTTTTAAAGTCTTTTAAAATTCAGTTTTTTGAGTGAATTGCTTATTCCTGCTGCTTTGGGGGTGCTTGTGCCAGAAGCTTTACAACTCCCTAATGGCTTCTGCACAGAAATACTTTTCAAAACACTGTTTAAAATGTTGGCTGCTTTGCCCTGCTCCTCTTCCTAGGTTTTGGAGGATTTTATACCATCTGTGGTATTTATTTGCTATACCTGTGCATGGCATTTCTGTGGTTTTAATTTTGGGAATTAAAAATTTAAAATTTACGAACCATTGTGCCTTTATATGCAAAATCAGAAAGCAAGGGCTTAGTTTGTGTTGAGCCCTTTTTTTAAAATGATTTATCTTCCAACAAAGTATTTTGTTAGTCAAATATAGCTACGATCAGTTTCTTCAGTAGTATTTAGTCCCTTAGTAAACTAAATCATGAATGATTTGTGTGTGCTCTACTGTTTGCTCCTGCACAGTAATAGTCATTTTTTTCTGAGTTTCTATTTTTCTCTCCTTTTTTCCTAACTTGCTTTAGAATCTATATTTTCCAGTGACTTTGAAAACTGGTGTTCCTTATAGATTCTTATTTCAGGTGTACAGTTACAGCTGCCACTTAAACCCTTTCAGCTTCACACAAATAAAATGCACTGTATATGTGGGGGTTCTGTTCCTCCATCGCATAATATTTTCCCATCTGTAAAATATGCATGGTTCCTGGTCAGTTTTGTGTAAGTGCTTTGAAATACGAGTGCTTTTTGTTTGTTAAGTGTAGACAGTGTATACGTGAGGCAGCTTAAATCATAATTTCAGACTCTTGCAAAAATGTGCATGATACTGAGCAGATAAGGGGTTTATTTGACGGTGTCCACATGTACGCTTGCATGCTTCTTTCCTTCAGTATTTACTTTCCAACAGTGCCCTTTTCCCTTGCCTTTTCACATCCATCTTCTTGTCTTTACCTTTGCTGTTTCTTCTCCACCCTCTTTCTCCTCTGTGCCTGTTTACTAATTGTACCCCCTCCCACTCCCCAATGATCCAGGCCCTTTGATGCTGCTGACCGCTGTCACCGTGGTGGAAGCCTGTGGGACCCGTGGGCCCCGGCGAGGACCCGTGCCGCGGATGGACAGTACACCGCGTTTGTCCATGAGCGCAATGTGAAGAACGCAGGAATGCGTAGCAGTGCTGGTACCTATGCTGTCCAAACCACCATGACCAGTCTCTGAGACATGGGCCTTACTGGAGCTTGAGACTGCTTTCTAGCAGAGGCTGGAAAATGACATTTTGAGCTGTCTGTGGGATAAGGACATCGAACCCAAAGCTGACTATAGAGTGGGGGAAAAAGCTTTTATTATCAAGGCTCTACATAATTGTGCTGTTGATACTTAGCCTTTACAGGAAAAAATAACGTATAGACCAGAAGCCACCCATTACTCTTAAATTAAAAAGAGCATACATACATACATATGTATATGTACGTATATCTTTTTAATTGTGTCAAGGTTTTCCTTAATGATTAAAAGACTTGGGTTTTTTAAGCTAGGTTTCACTTTGAGAGCCATGCGGGAAGCCACATTTGTAATAAAACTGCACATGAAACCAGAGGCTTATAATGTGGTTTCAAAGATCTTGGAGAGATGGAAGGTGTAACTGCCCTTCCTTTTGAACCATGGTTATTTAACAATATCTAAAATAGGTGGTTGATCTGAAAACTAACTTTTTAACAGGTCCTCTTCTGAAAAATATTGTTTAGAAATGGAATAGAATTATTTTTATTTTTTAAGAATAAAATTATCATAACTCTTGAAAAGGCAAAGAGTAATTTTTTTTTGCTTTCTAGAAAAAAATTCTTTCTGTTTGCTGCTGTGCTTCTGTTTGAAATGAAGCAGAAATATTTCCTGACAAACCCCAGCCCTACCATATGATTCACGAGGTTAATTGTTAAGTCAGAGGTTAAGACTCCGGCTTCATGGCTCATTGCTGTTCTTGGGGGCCTTTAACAAGGTGAAAAACTACCTTTACCCTTGAACGCTCTGTGTTTGCTGAAGTTAGCTGCAGCTTAATTGCAATGTTCTTTTCTATTTAAAAAAAAAAGAAGAAAAATTGTGGTAGAGTGCATTTAAAAATCGCTTTTTGGATAAAGAAGATGGTTGAATGTCTTTCAGATTATTCAAATAAGTTTCAAGTTGCCACAGAGCAGAGAAATACAAACCCATTGTTTTCAGATATCCAGCCCCGAAGAACCAAGAAAGTCTCATCCAGGACAGAACTTAATGTTGCCTGAGATATTTTGGCCTCCTCAGCCTTGCATGTGACAGGGAGAAAGTGATTCCTGCCAAAGTGTGAGCCTCTCTTTTACAACTTCGCTTAAAAATAAAAAACACAGGATATGCACGCTACATATTAACGATCTGTGGGATGTACAGAGATGATCAGAGCAAGCTGCTGTGCTATTTTTAGGTTTATATTTTGCAAGATGGATATTGTAAACTTTTGAAGTGCAGCAGACCTTTTTGTGTCCTATTTATAAAGTTGCTTAAGGATATGCAAATGAAAACAGGTGTTTTAACTTCAAAATATTGTATAATTTCTGTGTAGGTGAGGGAGAATAAGTCACTAATTTGAGTGGGGGAATTTGGGGTAGTTTTGTATATAAAATGCAAGAACATTGTTGCAATAACATGTCACAGTTTTATTGTGGAGTTTTAATTTCAGGTGTTCTTGTGTAGTGGTCAGGCCACTGCAGGTAGTGGCTGACTCCTTGGATATCAGTGAAGATTTGTGTTGCTGTCGTAGAATTAAAGAGTAGTTGGGGTTGGAAGATGCCTCTGGAGATCAGGTAGTCCACCCTCATGCTCAGGGTCAAGTAGAGCTGGTTGCTCAGGACCATGCCCTGCCTGGTTTTTATTGTCTCCGGGGATGGAGACTTCGCACCCTCTCTGAGCGACCTGCCTGGTGTTTGACCAACCTCACAGCAAAAGAGGGATGTTTTTTGTTGTGTTTCAGTGGAATCGCCCGTGTTTCAGTTCGTGCCCAGTGTCTTTTGTCCTTTCTGTGGGCTCCTTTGAGAAGAACCTGGCTATTGTCACTTCTCCTCCCATCACATTTTTATACACACTTCATTGTAAGATCCTCCTGAGCTTTCTCTCCAGGCTGAACAGTCCCAGCTTTCTCAGCCTCTCTTCTTGTGTCAGATACTCCAGATCTTCATTTGTCTTTGTGGCCCTTTGCTGCACTACCTTTAATATGTCTCTGTCTCTCTTGTCCTGGGGAGTCCGGAGGTGGGCACAGCACTGCGGGGTGTCTCATGATTGCTGAGTAGAGGGCTGTGTGCTCAGTGTCACGGACTGCCCTGGGATTAACTGCAAGTGTGGTAATTAAAACTGTGGCTAATTGGCAGATTTTTTGCATGACAACAGAAGGTAGTTCAGATGCAGGGGAAGGGAAGAAACTCTGGCTGCCTGAAATCCAACTACATTGATTTATTTTAGTATGGTACATGTTGCATGCTTTTGCCATATGGCTTTGAATCTTGTATATATCCTGAGGGTAGATTTTGCTCTGTGCTGGGCTTATTTTACTGTGACTTCATTGACTTAGGGAAAATTATTATCCTGGTTTCCACTGGGTGAGTGACAGCTCTCAATAGCAGACGGGAGAAGTTGTGCCACACTAGTACCAACAACACCTGTCTCCTAGGTCATGTGCTGTAGGAAAAGCATTGAGGAAACACATGGATGTCTTTCTAAACAGCATGGTGGTGACAGATCTTTACTTAACATCCACAAAGGTTTTGCAGCCAGCACCTTTTCCTAAGGGAGTTTCCTTTCCTGTAGTGTTGATGTGTCTATTACGCTGTGTCAGTATTTGAAAACAGCTTCAGACAAATGGGAGACAGCAGAAGTCTTGGAATGTGGGACTCTGCTTGATTAGAAACTGAATGCATGTGAACAGTCTCCATGTGTAGGATAACACATCTATGGAACTTTTTCTTGTGCTTTCCTCACTTTAAAAGGAAGAGGAAGTTCTTTTTTTTTTCCTGAATATTTTGCATTTTTGTTAAGGGAAAGAAAAAAAGTCTTAAAAGGTGGCAGGCTCAATCTTTCTTTCAGGTACAACATTGAATACCCGCAAATGAGGGAACGAACAAAGAATTTCATAGTGTGGTACTACTGTGCAGAGTCAGTGTGAGAAACTCTTCTGTGTCACTGCCAGTTTGAAAAAATAAATTAGGTTGCCTGGTGCTCCACGCTGTTCCAAGTTAGATTCTTTTGCAGTTAGATTCTCTTTTTCCAAGAGAATTCTTTTGCAGTGGACTCCGATAGTTACTGTATATCCAGATCATAGTTGACAAACTAGAATGAAATATTATTTTGCTTTCCAACTAAGAAATTTAAATAAGTGTACTATTTGTAACTGATAGCTTTCTCAGTCAGGTTATGCAGCATGTGCTCCATGGTACACGCAATATATTGTCAAGTGGAAAAAAGAAATAATGCAGTAGCTAACTTTTAACTGTGGGAGTTCCCTGAGCATGTAACAACTCCTTTGTGATTTATCAGTGGGTTGACAAACCCTTCCATGCACTAAAACCATTTGATTATTCCTTTATTCATAATTAATCTGCGTGACTTGAACTTCTGGTATAATTTATCAGCTTTTCCCTGAGACTGTTTCTTAAAATACGCAGATAGAAGGTGATTCCAAAGACACAAAGCCTGCTGCTTACTATTATGGAAAGTTCAAATATTCCTTTGTATGTGGATAAATACAGGAACGTGGAAAGCTCATTTCATTCTTGAGTACTGCACACTGACTGTCCTGCTCTTTCTGGGAAGCCTTTTATTATTTCCCTTATGATTGCCATGGCAGTTCATCAGTGTTTTGTACGAGAAGTCAGAAATTCTATGCAGTGGTGAAAATCGTATAATGTGCTTTTTGATTCTGTAGCCTGACCATTTATGAGGCCTGCATGGCAGACTTCCTGCTTATGCTCAGAAGACGGTGAAGCATCTGGGTGGCCTTGGACAATTTTTAATGCTCTTTGGGGAACTTGTCTTTAGTGCCTGCAAATTTCAGTGGCTGAGAGTCTCCCTAGTATGACTTTCCTCTCGCAACTGCCTATCTCAGGGTGGCTGAGTAGGTGTTCCAGTGGGTCTGAAAGCAAAATGGGGTCGGTTCTTACTTGAATCTTGGTTTAGGAAGCTTCTACAGAGCCTGCCTAAAATTTCTTTAGTTTCTCTGAGGCTCTGCTGTGATGCAGGCGTGAAGCTGCAGGGACTCACCCCAGTTGTCCCTGCTACCTTAGCCAGTGTTCTGTCCCATGGCATGAAAGGCAATAAGGTTTCTACAAACTTTCCTCATGTTCCTGTAAGTAGTACGCTGCTTATGGAGCAGCACTAGGTATTGAGTGTGCCATTTGAATAGGACAGAAGATTTCAAGTCTGCCTTTATCTCTAGGGGACAGGTTTTTGAATCAGCTGTCTTGTCTGTCCAGTAAATGGTGATGCAGTTGTTATAGGGAAGGCTGGTGTAATTATCATAGCAGTTTTCTAATGAAAGTAAATTTCTTTTTTTACTCGTTTTCTCTCCACTGTGCTGCAATGCTAAGGAAAGCATTAAAAGATTACAGCACAAAGAAGCGTTACTTGTGCTCCATACCTCTTATGGGAGTTCATAGGAGCTTATACCTGGTTTCTTCAATATGTCATGGCATCCATGCTTCTCTGTGCTGCAGGCAAAATCTGAACTTCTTACACAGGTTCTCACATTAAACACTTTGGAGGCTCTTTAAAGAAAACTGTCAGAAAATAGGAAGAAAAGTGTTGACTTCACATGAAGATTATAAAACATTTTTATGCTCATGCATAGGCATCCTCTGATAGTGAGGTACAGGATTCAATCTCTTTATTGCCTGAATTGGAAGAGCATGTATTTCTCCCTGTTAGTTACTGAAATTCTCTATATCCATTATTTCCCCTTTACAACACTCTCAGCTGCTTGCCATTATTGTTAGAGGTTTAGAGAGAGGTTATACAGTAGACTGAAGTTTCCTATTATTTGCTTTGCTAGTAGCTTCTTATTCCGCTGCTTTGAGATAATCGAGCAAGTGACCTCAGTTTACCTCACAGCAATTAATTATCTTAAGATGTTTTGTACATTATTAGCACTGAAACGGTGATACCCTGTAATCTGTTTCAGAGGTATGTATTCAACATTGGCAGGATTCTTTTGGGTGCTTGAGCTGAAGGGAGGAGTTTTTTTTCCTGGAGCCTTTAGTGACCACATGGGTTCCAGATTCCAAGGGCTGGAGGGAGGCATGGGGCATTAACCTTGGTAGTGATAAGGGAGAAGCTGGTCTAAACTTTTGAGTAGGAAGTGTCTCTGTCCATGCAGAAGGGTAAGTTCTGTTGTGGCATGTACTTGCTTGGTATCGTTGTTCTTGTATTTGGGACAGGATCAAGCGATAGATTTTTCTTCTTAAACCAATGTTGCAACCAAACTATGTATGTCTGACTGTTGATTGAAATGGGCGATGACCAAACTGCAGTTGTGTGCATTGATTATCTGATTAAGCACCATGTTCTGCAGCATTTGTTGTTGGGATGGCTTTAAATGTTTGTGAATTTTGAAGAGTTGTAAGAGATTCCTGACTATTGGCACAATATAAGCATCATAATGTAACTTCTACCTCTGTAGTTTTTCTATTTTCATTGTCAATACAGATGGTATGGCAAAATAAAAAGGAGACATTTCCATTAGAAAGCAAAAGGAGGTGAAATGGGTGATCCTAAAAGGGCACAGAGTATATGCTGCGTTTCACTTAATATATTGTGACTGCTAAAGTTTCATTTGTGTGTCTGCCCAAGTAAATAAAACTGAAAATAGTTACAGGTGTGCCCAACCATCACATAGTGTCAATGCAGACCTCCGCAGTGCTCACTTCTGCTCTTTGTCCTGATTACAAGCGTTGTGTGGAGTGCTGTACAAATAGCTTTGTGTGAACGGTATCAACTTCCCTTCCCATAACTTTTCTTGTGTAAAAATCCTACTGTGTACCCTGAGTTTGATAGAAAATCTTCAGTGTTTTTTCTCCAAAAATGGATACAAACTTCCCTCTTTCTCCTTTCACTTTTGCCACTGCTGTGTGATGAAGCAGCAGACAATGTGGACCTGTTCTGTTGAGGAGTCACTTCTACACACATGAAATGTTACCCTCCTGTTTTTTTCTTAAACTCACTGAAAGCCACTGTCTATTAGTTACTTGAAATAGTTCTTACAGAACGTGCCTCATTACCAGAAAACGGCTTGATAAAAGAAATTGTGTGTTAAAAGCTTTTTCTTGTTACAGGAAGAGTGGTAACATGATTCTGCATATCTCTGCCCATCTTTCTGCCTTTGCAGTGTACCTCTTGTTGATTTGCTAGACAGCACAAAGTTGCCAGAAACTTGCGTTGATGATGCCATAGGCCGTCCAGTTGTTGGCTTGGCAACAGGAGATTTGGAAGAGGCTGTTAGTTGCCCTCATCCTAGCACAAAGGAAACTGCTGCTGAAAAAGCTGACTGTGATCGTAAGCAAACTTACAGATTTTTCTCCCTATTATAATGTTGTGTGGGGTCAAAGTTAACCGATTAGGCTGTTAGGAGACTGTTCCCTTACAAAAATCCACAAGTGTTTTTGAAAGCTCCCTGGGTTCATGTGCATAAGGACGATTTTCCTCACTGCTGGGACAACAGTCAGCTCTCCCCATTTCAGCTGGAAGCAGCTTATTTGCAAGGACAGAATACAGGGAAGCAGTCACAGTTCTTTGTGGGATCTGACTTTAGCCACAAAGACAGTGAAGTGCAATCATCTAATCAATTAATTCTTGCTGCTTGCTTGTTCACTGTGAGGGTGGCTGGGTAAATAAACTTGCAGGAGTGCAGAATAGTTGGGGTTAGGTACATACAATCTGTAGGCTTGAATGTTCCATTGAAGGTCAAGCAAGTAGCTTATGCATCCCTGTGCTTTTTTCCACAACTTTAAAACCTTATAATTAGTGTTCAGGAAGAATACAAGTTACAAGTCAAATAACTCCACAGCAAAAATGATATATTTTCTGTCTTTTTCAGCATTTGAAGACACGTTCCTAAAACTGAAACAACTGGAGACAGAGCACAGCAGCCCAGTGCCAACTGAGCGTCCCAACATAAACATAAATGTACAGGTACTTGGGCTACATTTCTCCTGGCAGAGTTGTTGAGTTTTGTCCAGAGTATTCTGAAAATCTTCCACTTACCTTGGGCTGTTTGCCAGATTTTCAAGAAAATGAATGAGTAATATTGGAGGAGAATAAAGGAAATGCAGATGTTTTGTTATATACAAACCTCTGTGTGTGAGGGCAGCAAGATAAAGATGGGGGCAGAGGTGCATGTGCATGTATGCAGACTGCAGCCTGGTGAAACATTCTAAAATCAATGGAAATAGAAGGCATAAACGCTTGAAATGTGCCTCAGTTGTCTGTATCTGTAAGTTACTAGCTGCACAGTACTGTATAGTTTGCCCTCTGTTTTGTGGGGGTGAGCTTTTTTCCTGGTGTTTTTCAGTTACCTTTGTGGTAACTTTGCCAGAGTGTTGTTTTGAGTCAAGGTTGCTCGTGATCTGTCCCTCCTGTTAAGTAACCAGCTTTTACCTGCTCTCTGAAGCAGGTGTTAGTGCTTTGTGTGTTTACATAGAGAGGAGTGATGTGGTTTGATTTTCCTTTTGAGCAAGTGAGGCTGCATTTTCATGGGCAGATGAGCCAAAAGTATGAGCTCCGGTCCCCTGGACAGGGTGAGGGCTCGCTCCTCCCTCACTCCTCTCTTCTTCCTTCCCTGACTTCTTTCTCTCTTCTGTCAATTCCAAGGATCATTGCATGTTTCAGTGAACCAGTGTAGCCTACAAAATGGCAAACAAAATTTTTTTTTTTTCCTTTTATTGTTTTGAACTTTTTGTTAAGGTGTTGGAGCATTATTATTATTTGTTTGGTTTAGTTTTAAGTTGTTAAATAGTGAATTAAATAGGTTCAAGAGGGGAGTCAAAGAAATGGCAGAGCCGTAATGAAAAAAATGCAGTGTTGTTAGAAGGGGTGGAGAGGACAGGATTCTCCCTGACAACAGCAGCAAACTTTCATAGATTGACTGGGTATTTTTTTTATGGCCTTTAAAATACTTGGAATTTAGACTTCCCTTACTCTGCTTCCCATGGTGTAAAAGCTTTAGGTGCTTTATTGCATTTTGAACAAGCTGAGAGAGTGAACACCTGGAAGTGTTATCTCTGTTCATACTGCTCTCTCTTGCAACCCAAGGTTTTAAGTGGAAGCAGCTGTGAGTTCTCTTGCTTCCTCGATAGTAGAATGAACCAGGTGTCACGAGAGGTGTTTAGCAGTGCGTGTTTGAGCTAAGCCCATTCCTGAGTGTTTGGTTCCCCTCCTGTGTGAGAGAAGACTCTGCTTTGGTTTGCTTGTTGATCTGGGCAGTTTGGCTCATGTCCCCTTTAAGCACTGTTGTCAGCGATTCCTGGTGCTCCCTTCTGCCTGGTGAGTGCATCGCAAAGATTACCAAGTCTCTTAAGAAGATTAGTCAGGAGCATAGAGGCCCTGTTATGTCGAAACACTGCCTCCGCATAAGCTAAAGCAAAAGAGCACAGGTTATTTCAGAATTGCCTGTTGTTCTCTGTTTTAGTTCAGACAGAGAGGGAAAAAAACATTTAATTGGTTAAATGGAAAGAACAGAGCAAAAATGTCTTAGTGGTTTTTAAATCAAGGCTGATACATGGTAAGCAAGATAAGATACCTATAGTAAGCTAATCTAACAGTTAGCTGCCACTACAGTACAGTCACAGTTACTCAGCTGCTGTCATACGAGGGGCTGAATAACTTTAGATATTGGAAGTTACAGATAGTGGGGTGGTTAGAGAGCAAGAACCTTTGCACAACTGAGAAATGCATGATGCATGGATCTACAGTGTGCCAAGATGATGCTTGCTTTGGGTAAAAACTTTTTTAGCAGGGCCTGTAGCAATTGGACAAGGGGTTATGGTTTTAAACTAAAAGAAGTTTAGATAAATATAAGGAAGAAATTTTTCATGCTGAGGGTGGTGAAACACTGGAGCAGGTTGCCCAGAGAGGTGCTTGACACCCCATCCCTGGAAACATTCAAGGTCAGGTTGGGTGGGACTCAGAGTGCCCTGATCTAGTTGACGGTGTCCCTGCTCATTGCAGGGGAGTTGGACTGGATGACCTAGAAAAGTCCCTTCTAACCCAAACCACTCTGTGATTCTATGAAAAGAGACTAGAGCTTTCAAGAAGGAAGTACAAATTGTATTACAAAAATGTAAGGGCAGATCATCAGTGGTTTTCCTCAGGCACTAAAGATTGAATAAAGCTTTCCAGTCTTTGATGTAGCTTACCAAGAGGTCACTTGGGAGTGTTTGTTTAAAAAGGTAGACAAAGATTAGAGACCATCTCTGTATACTTTAAATTGCAAAGACACGTTGGTTACAATAGCACCAAATGAGCACCTCCAGGTGTGACTAGAGATGAAGGTTAATGGTTTGGAAATGAGTTCTGAAAAGGGTGGTGTAAGAACAACTACTAGAATCTGTTTCCTGCTTTTGAAGGTTGCTTTAGAAAAAAATATTGTTTTCTGCTTATGGCCTTTGTTACTAAATGTACCTGTTGCTCTCCTGCTATACCTAGTTCTGCTCTTAATCTCTGCGTAAAAAAGTGTTTATGGCATCATCTGACAGAACAGAATGGGACTGTAGTATATCCACTCAAACCTTGCAATGAGCTTGGATCCTGAAGCTTGCTGTTACTTCAGTTAAACACAGTATTACCATATGTTTTCTGAAAGAGTGTGATTACAAATTTTAGCTTATCTCGTCTCCCTTAAGTTTTACCATTGCATAATATACCTTCCTACGGAGAAACGGCTCATAAAAGATTTGTTAAAATGCACCGGGCAAAAGCACTAGCTTTCTCCTTATGAAGGCAGAGCTGCATCCTGCATTCCCTAAGTGACGCTGTCAGATGCCAGTGAACTGCTCACTGCAGCTTTGTTAATTAAAAATGTTTAACTGTTTTCTGTCAAGGGTCACAGATGGCCAGCCAGCATCATCTGTACATAGTTCTAGACTTGCAGTCAATCTATCTTGATTGATTTATTTGGTAGGGAAATATTTATCTAGCTATCTGTCTTCTTGTAGTGAAAAAAAGAAATCTTTCTAGAATAAGAACTGGAAGGGAGGAATGAATGGCTTCATTCTTCATCATTGCTCCCTGCCAAAATCTATTGGGATGGAAGAATGTGACTTTGTCCTTCCCCAGCTTTCACTAGCACAGTGACCAGATCTGACAAAGAGAGAGCAAATAGCTCTTAACTCTACCGATGCCCCGCTTTCATCAGCTTCTGAAGTGAAATGAACAGTAAAAAGTCCATGTTCGAAGGCTGCCTCAGAGTCAGAAATGCAAGGACATCAGGGTTTTGTTTTTCTTAATTTGTTGTGATCTGTAAACACATGGAAGTTGCTTTAAAATGTGTGTGCATGAGACTCCATCTCTCTGCACAAAGTGATTTGCAGTGGCACCAGAAATGCTGCTCAAAAGCACAAGGCTTTGGGATCACACACCCTGCTGCTGCCTTTAGTCTTTCCTTCTTCCACTGTGGCTTAGCTCCATGTTTTGATTGAAGAATAAAGTACAAATATTGTTTGCCTAATGCATGGCAAGAGTGAAAAAGTCAAAACAAGTTAGAATATTGACAAACACCAGCAGCTTTACTGTTTTATATGAACAACTGAAATGTCTGGTAAATTAGACATCTCTGAGATCTTACCAGGAGCCGAATGCTTTCCATCTAGACACATGCTCTTTCCATTACAAAACCCAGAAAAACACCTTTAAAATGCCTTTTATCAAGTACAAAATAGAAAGGACTGATAAAAGTGTGTCTTTAATACTGATGAAAATATTTCCTTGGTGGTGGAGAACTTATACTTCACAGTGTTTCTCGATAGTATTAAATATTTCAAAAATTGAGAGTCTTAATCACTAATAGACTGGACTGACCTAATTAAACTGGTTGTTCAGGCAGAGGAAGCTGAGAGGAAGTTAAACCACATAGTGCTGCTTAAAACACCAGTTTACTGATGTGCTCAGTTAAAATAATCGGATTTACTATATCACTGATACTGGAATAATGCATTAGAAATTCTGTGCAGGGACTGCGTCTTGTTCAGTGAGGACTAGTGTAAGGATTTAAGGATTATCACAGTTTGGCACTGTGACTGTGCAAACAATAATAATCCAGTTTTGATTATTCCAGACTTTTGGCAATTCCTACAGCTTCTCTAAAATGTTTATTAATTAATTGTTTTGTTAGTCTTCATTAATTATGTGAATGTGCCTCTCAGTATCTGCTAGTAATATTCATTGGCAACTCTGGTTGTGGGTCCTCCCAGCTTTTTATCTTGACAGTCACCCTTGAATATTTTGCAAAGTTCATTGCTGGTGGGGGGCAAAATTTTAAAACGGATCCTTCTTTAGATAGTCTTGCAAATTCCTACCTGGAATTTCATTTAGAGGAAGACAAGAAGAGGAAATATTTCTCCCCTCTGCGAAGACCAAATAACTGGAAGTTCTCAGTAGCATTTCCAGCGAGCAAAAAAAGCTGAAAGTGGAAGGAGAGCTGTGTGAGTGACA
Organism: Phaenicophaeus curvirostris; assembly: GCF_032191515.1. Classification (NCBI taxonomy): domain Eukaryota; kingdom Metazoa; phylum Chordata; class Aves; order Cuculiformes; family Cuculidae; genus Phaenicophaeus; species Phaenicophaeus curvirostris. The sequence continues at coordinate 28,884,790 of NC_091398.1, forward strand.
GGGATTCACATTTTTTTAACTTGTCTGCTCTGCTCTCTGTCCATGCAATGGGCTTTGTTGTCTCTGGACACGGGCTCGCCTCCAGGGAAGAGCCTGACTTAAGCACCAGCGATGGCACATGGTGAAGGAAAGAAGGACTCTGTCTCCCCCTGCTGAGTCATAGCCTGAGAAGAAAGGTCACAAGGTTTAGTTTCCACTCAGTTAATTAACTGCTGTCACTAATCAAATGGCAATTAGTAGATCAAATGGTTAATTAACCATTTTATAATTAAGAAACACAATTCACATAATGAAATATACTATAGAGAAAAGGTATCTAATTTTTAATTGTCTTCGGTATGTATCTGGCTGCCAAGTTTTCTCTAATGGTATTCGGTGATAGGATAAGTAGCAAATAGCACATTTAACTGTTCTAGTTTATAAGTAGATTTTAAGGTAAAAATCTTACCAAATTGCATTTGAGAGTAAATGATCAGCTTATAGTTAGGCTGTACCAATATAATAGATGATGTCTGCCGCATTAATCTCCTGTAAATAAATAGGCTGCAAATTTAGAGTCCATATTGTTCAGTTCTTGCACACTGTATTCTTAGCACAGCTCTTTGCATCTCCACTCATTAAGCATTGTTCTTTTTTAATGTGTTTTGCTGTGACCTTACAACTGAGTTGCAAAATAAAGGAAAACTTTATTTTTTTATTTCTATATAAGTCTGCTTTTTCTCTCACTCAAAGCCTTTTTGTTATTTAGAGATGTTAAACTTCAGCCCAGACTTTGCCATGTTAGAACTGCTTCTGATAAAGATTCCTTTTGTCTAGGATGAAGTGGTAAAGTTGACAGATAAATGTCTTAACAATGTAGTTGAGACCGCAATCGCAGCAGCAACGTGGCTTCCAGCAGATATCAAAAGCAATATTCTGAAGGCCCAGGCAGAAGCAGGGCACAAGGTAAATACTCAACTGATAAGGACTGTGACGTTCTCAAATGTTTTATTTCTTTTCAATTGCGTGGTGCTGAAGAATCATAGAATCACTAGGTTGGAAAAGACCCCTTGGATCATTGAGTCCAACCATTCCTATCTGCCACTAAACCATGTCCCTGAGCACCTCGTCTACCCATCTTTTAAATACCTCCAGGGATGGTGGCTCAACCACCTCCCTGGGCAGCCTGTTCCAGTGCCTGATACGGGTGCTCCAAGAAGGAGAGTAAATCCAAGGCAGAGTAACACAGCCTTTCATCCCTGCTTTACAGTAGTAGTGATCCAGTACTGGAACGGTTGCCTGAGGAGGAATCTCCATCCTTGATGATACTCAAGGTGTAACTGGACAAAGGCCCTGAACAAGCCCTGGTTTGAGTGGTTATCGAGCCAGGTCACCTCCAAAGGTTGCCTTCTAACCAAGAAATCATTCTATGATTCTGTGACTAACACTATGCTTCTGGCCTGTTCTAGTAAGTTCTGTAGCAAATAGTGGTGTATTATTTGGCGCTGTTGGTGAATTATTTTTATTTCTGCACTGAAGTTTTCACGTAGAATTGATGTTTAAAGTCCCTGAGCAGGAGATGAACAGCCCACTTTTATGCTAGGAGGGAGGTATTTGGCTCTTCTGTGAATTTTGAAACTGACACAAGATGGAAACAAATATCAGAAATGTATATCTTTGGGTTTTTTTTTCCTCTCAGGTTGTAAGAGAAGACAGCCTGACAGGTATCAAGAATTCCAATATTCAGGATGCTGCTACCAGGTACTGAATAGATTTGGAAGACATGCATGATCTAGTTAGCCAAGTACAGCACTGAGAACCTGTAGTTCACTGTGGTCTTTCAGTGGCTCAGTGATCGTAGTATTTTACCTTGTGTAGTGTAGCCTAATGTCGTGAGTGTGAGGTGATTTTAAGATGAAAACCAGCAAGCACTAGAGTTGTTATATTTTATTATATCCAAGGTAATCCAGATTTTTCCCATTGTTCCAACTGCAGCTTCAATCACTAGTGTTATTTCTAACACGTGAACAACTTGAATGTGGGGAGAAGGGCTGGGTCTGTGTATAATAGCTGTTGTCTAGTGGAGAAAAAGAATTGTATGCGAAAACCTGATGCTGACATTTGATTTCCTAAGAATGACTTGATCTCAAATGATTGCTGGTTCCGGTGGGATTTCAGGCACTGAAAAAGTCACAACATATAATTTCTTGACCATTTATGAAGATCAGCATGTCACACACCTCAAAGAGTGTATGGGGATATTGAATGAAACATACATCTAGCAAAAATATGCTGTAAAAGTGATTAATGAAGAGCTTTCTGTGGAAGGTTATACCTGTTTTTTGTTCTGTTTTGTACCAGGAATGTTCTTCCGTTAGGCAAAACACAGAGTATTCCCCCAGGAACCATTCCAGTATTTCAAGACCCACGAGAGCTCCTGAAAGCTATCCCTGCCTCAAACACCTTTGTTCCGTAAGTGATTCAGGAGAAACGTGTTTCCTGGGGTATGGGAACCACATGGAGATGATGGTAAACAGGTTTGAAAATACAAGGAAGAGTTGCTTAGCAATCAGGCTACATCTAACTAAGCGAGTTTACCGATGCATCTTTAATTACTGTTGCAGCAGTTAAACAGTGTAGGCCAGCCCTCAGGGTGAGCGTCCTAGTAAGCAGTAAGCAAATTTCTCTCATCTTCTGAAATATCTGACAGCCTCCTGCCCCTGGCTGTGGAGAGGAAGATAAGAGGATGGCAGGGAATGCTTCAGGCAAATTAGAAACAAGGGCTGAAGAATCTGGTTTGAGATGGAAGACATCAACAGCGTTGGGTCTATACATAGCTGTAGGTGAAACTATGAGAGCGTGGTAATCTGCAGAGGTAGTTGGAAGGCATTTACTTCAGTTTACAGCCATCAGTCATTTGTCTGCCTCATGTGGAACTGGTGTGGAGTTTTTGGGTTGAGCTGTCAGGGAGGTAGCGCTGCTTCCTGCTGTCCAGACAGTGTGCTGATGAAATGTTTTCTCCTTTCAGTAATGCTCTAAATGAGGACTATGCTGCCTCGAACCAGGAGGACCTGCTGATTCCAGCTAATCTGGCTCCAGCTGAGGAGGCGGCTGTTCCAAAGGTATCACCACCTGTCAGCCTGGAGGGTTTCTCTGTGTCGTGTTCTGAGCTACTGATATCTCTAGGCAAGCACAGCAGAGCTTGCTGCGTGCCTCTCGTATCTCAGTGAATACCAGACATTGGTGAATGCCCAAGAGTGCTTCCTGAAACAGGGACACTGTACAGATCTGCCCAAAGGCCATTTCCAAGTGTCCTTTCAGGTTATTTGCCTGACACTTATTTTTATAAACTGATTGTTTAAAGGCCTGGAGGAGAGCCCTTTATATCCCAATTATGTGATACTCCAGGAAAGAGACTGCAGGGATGAAATTCTGACATAGGCGATTCCTGTCCAAGTAACCACAGAGGAAAAAGTTTAAATTGAACTGTTTACTTGTTGTATTCTGGTTACATTAAGGATAAAGGTAATTTATCTCCACGAAGTGTGTGTAGCAATTCATAGGCCAACCTTCCTTTAACCCTCTCCGAAAGAAGGGGGGACTCTAACACTGGACTTTGCTGTTAACTGAGGGGTTACCCTGAATCACTGAAGCAACATGCCCTTTAGCTGTTGTCCCTCCAAACCAGTGTTATGTAGTTGATCCCACTGAATAATTATTAATTTCGTCTTCTGAGTTCAATTACTCAGCTCACAGACCTCACTGACCATGTCAAATGGCTCAGTACTGCATCTTCACATGGGAGAATGGGACTGTTTCACAGCTGACGTGGCAATGACATTGTTTTCAGGACGTGGATGAGAATAAGTGAAATGAAACAGCTTTTAAAAAAAGATCATTTGGAAAGATTAGGGAAAACAGACCTGGTAAACGGTGGTGTTACATTAAGGACACTGATCTATAACTTGAGAAACCACTAGACCTAACTAGTTATTACTGGGAATTCAATTCAAAACTGATTTATTCCATAGAGCACTCCAGATGACCAGGACGTTTCCTTAACATCATTGACAGAGAATCTAATTGACTTTACAGAAGCCACACTTCGGGTAAATGTATTTCAAACCCAAACTTCTTCCTTCACATGTACAGTGGTTTTTACTCATGAACTCTCCTCTGGCTTTAATATCTGTCCACCAGGCTTGGATCTGCTGCAGTAGAGTGAAGTGGTGCTTGACCTGGATCACTGCATATTTGCCTGTCTGTTTATAGGGTTGTAGCTGGCATAAGGTTGTAGACCCTACGGCTTTGTAATGGAAGTGGAGGAACCTAAAGAGTTTAATTTGCAGTTGTGCCACAAGAGCCTGTAGTCTTTTATTTTAGTGCACCTGCAAGTACCAGCTATGCTGCTCAGGATTTTGGTTATATATAATATTTCAGAAATTATATGTAAATCTGTACACACAGAGACATATGTAGGTGTGTATGTGTAGAAAATTAATACTCGAAAAACAAGCTGTTAATACAAATTAGCCCTCTAATATAGATAAATATAATTATCTGTGCCAGCAAAAAAGGAGTTTCATTGCGTGCAACAAAAAGGGGAAAGGAGTAGGACCTCTAAACTGTTCACAGAAGTGCACTCTCTGTTAATTTCGTCCACAAACGGGTTCAGTTGCTATTTGGAAAAGGAGCGCGTTGCTGAAAATGGTACCGGGGAGTTCCTGCGAGTGGGTGTTAGGTGTGTGCTGTGTGGGTACCGTTTATCTCTACAGAAGTCACATCATCTGCAGCTCATGACTAGCATGGTTCCAAGACTGATGATGGACAAATAGACGAGATCAGTTTGGGAGGCAGTATTGTTCTGAGAATGTTCTCGGCTACTTCCAGCCTTTTCTAATGAGCATGTGTTTGCTTTTTGCAGGTGTCTTCTCAGCCCATAGTAACACCAAGGTGGATAGTGCCAGTGAGTTACTTGACAGTTCCTTAACAACAGCCAAACAAAAAAACCAAGCTTTACACAGAAGCATTAAGTTGGAAAAGACCCACAGGATCATCGAGTCCAACCATTCCTATGATTAAGTTCTTCATCATTGTCATGATTAAGAACTGGGAGCTCAAATAAAATACTAAAATATAACAATTTGTAGTAATTTGAAAGGCTATACCAGACCAAAACTAAAACAAACTAATTCACCTGAAGTAAATCAAACAAAATACATATTCTGTTAATATTTAAATTTCATTTTTGCTGCATTACATTGCGGGTAAATGCCATAAAATTTCTTTAAGAGCTTGCATTTAGTGAAGCCCACACTGGAGCCTGATAAATCTTAGTTTTTACTGTTACAAATAAGCCATATTGAAAGATCATCCTGTCTTGTCCTGACAGGTTTTTATTTGTTTCCTATTTTATTCTCCCAATTCAGACTGGGCTGATTTCCAATGGGCCTTTAGGAAGTGATGCCGCCTTAGCCCTGAGGGCCGTCAAAGGCAGCACAGAGGCTCTGTTGTCAGCTGGATTGCCACCATCCCAGCAGACATCGGAAGTCCTTGCAAGGTAAGGAAGGTCTCCTCAGCACTCACTAAAGAAGCTTGTGGAGGGTGGAACAAGCATGCGCTCTTACGGCTTCCACTTGAATAGTTACAGTGGTCGTTTATACAGTGTCTTGTGTTGCTGGGCTATGCTTCTGCCTCAGTTTATAGCATTTCAAGTCTTATAAATGGAGTGGCTGGTGTGTGTGTATGTATTTTTGTATGACATTGTTTGAAGGGTAAGGAAACTTCATTTTTTAATTCAAGTAAGTAAAGAAACGGAGCACACAGAATCTGTAGGAACTTTTCCCTTCCTATTCCATTCTGCCGTGCTGGTGAGGTGGAATGATGGCAGTGATCATCAGGTCCTGGTGAACCCCTTACAGTGCCGCTGGCAATAAAGCTACTGCTGCACTGTGTGAAGTTGATTCAGTTTGCTCTTCTGTGGGTTTTCCATTGGTGTCATTAAAATATGAGCTATTAACACTCTCCAGAACAATATTCACCTTTTCCTTTTTCAATCCTTCATGACAAACCTTTTTGGAGGAGTGTATTTGCAGGGCCTCATTTTATTATTTCCCTTTCAGCCCAGTCACTGAGGATGCTACAATAAGAACAAAATGTTTACTCACCACTGAACTCTAGAAGGAGTTTCTGCACCTTCCACCTTGTAAAAACTCAGATCTTCTAGCATATCTCCAAGGGATCCTTCTGAAAGACTTGCTTGGGATCAAACTCTTGCTGAACAGGAGTCAGCCAGCCACCTCGTTTGCTAGGATCCAGGAAGAGACTTCTACAGTTATTCCAATCTAACTGGAATTACAGTCTAAACCAGGATATAAAACCACACGCACGTTTGATCTTCTCCCTTGGGAGAAGTGAAATGCCAGACTGGAGTTAGTCCTGCACATGAGGAACAGAATCTAGTTGTGTTCCACTCACACCGGGTTTAGTCTTTCTTACCCTGTGCTGCCTCTCAAGTGTTAATGGAAAACATTCACTGTGCTGTTAGTGCTGTAGTGTGTGAGCACAGCTGTCCCTCACCTCTGTAGGTTGATATTGATAATAGAAAGATTAGGAGAACTTGTAGGGCCACCTTGTGGCCATACTGTGTATGGTGGCTCACGGTAGTGGTGGCTTTAGTACCAAGGACACTTCTGTGTGATTATCCCCCTCTCTCTTCTTTGTTTTACCAACACATATTCACCTCTTTGGCCTTAAACCTCTTAATATTCTTGCACCTCTTATTAACAGTACCTGGAAATAATGAAAATCTAGCCCACCAGTGACCAACTACTGCATTTGAGTTGCTCGTTGCAACCAGAAAAAGGATTAACCTGCCAAACAGCTTATATCATTAGCAGACTACAGCAGAGGTCCCACATTTTGACACTGATGATTTCATTTCCTATATGAGTCAAATACATAGAGTTTAGGCTAGAGATACGTATGTTTTAAATGCTGAGGCAGTGAGGTATAAGTACAGCTTATACTTCAGCAGCTGCTTCCTGGTTAGCTTTGTTGTCATATAGGACTAGGGAAGAAAAGAATGTTCTTGTTTCTGTTCATACTGTTTCTGGATGTTGTTTCCAGATGCTGTGACTTGGAAATGTCAGATGTGGTAGCAGCATGAGGGTACAACTTAGATCAGTTCTTAACACCACTTTAAATTCTGTTCCAAGTGTCATCTAACGGTTGTAATGTGGAACATAGAATAGAAAAAAATAAGGTGAAAACAAGAAAAAAAGATTAAAAGTTTCTGTAAGCAGTTCACTTTTTGTAGAAGGAATGTAGGAGCGCTTGTAAGAACATGCTCCACAGAGCTGGTGGAGGCCTTTTGGTGCTCAGGTGAAGCACAGGATATAATATGTAAGAGATGGTGAGTTGAGCACAGGGACCGTGGGGATGCAGGCTGTTTAAAAGGTCAGGTGCAGAGTCAGAGGGAGGGGAAACAGAGAAGCCCAATGATGACCTTTGCATCTCCTAAGAGAGAAGCACAGATGAAACAACTGGGATCTTTCTTACAAAGAGTTGTGTACATATGACTGGGGTTGGAGGATGTTTTCTGCATAGTGCTGCTGTTTATAAATATTTATGTACATGTGGTTCTTAAAAACAGTCTTAAATGTGAAAGTTGCTTCTGAGACCTGTATGCACAACTGCGTGTGGGCACACCAGCTGCCTGCACATCTCCGTGGAGACAAAAATTGGGACCAAACCAGTGTGGGTTGTGCGAGTGAGCTGGTGCACAGCTGGGCTGCTCCTTTCAGACAAGGGTGTTCTTAGTGCTGTGCTCGTGCTCTGGTTTGCAAGATGCTAAATGTGAGCATTAAGGAGGAAGCCAACGTGGCATCTACCTGGCCCCACTGCCACTCCTCAAAACCCCCGAGGCCTTAATAGAGAAACACAGAAACCATGGGGACCACCTAGGACCGAGGTACCAGAGTGACCCTGCAGACAATGATTTGCAGCCGTTGCCTCAAGAGCCCCTCCAGCCAGCGCCCGACACAGGACCAGGTGGAATGTTTCTGCTCACCAGCCGTTCAGCTCTGTCCTTACATCCAGTTGAGTATTGGCTTTTTTTAATACTTCTGAGTCTGAGCCTTACTGCATCTTAAAATGTAGAAAGTTCTCAAATATTAAATGTCTTCATCTGGATTAATGATGCAGTTGCCAGCAAAGTTCCTGCAGGAAAAGGGAAGCGATGGCTGCAACAGTCGGCTGCCTGCACAAAGCCAGGCCTGTGTGGGGAAACTTGGCACTTGCTATCGATCTGTTTGCTCAGCAGCCGAGCTGGCGTTCACCAGCTACATGTGTTGGGGTTGTAAATAGACAGAATGCAGTAGCATTTTCTTTAAGACATGTTTGATATTTGACTCTTCCCACTGGGTTCAGGAGCTCTGTGAACCGTTAGCTTGAATCCCTCCCCAAAAATCAAATAACAGAAGTTTACAGTTTACAGCATTGCATGTTGAATGCCACCCCTAGGTCCCTTCCAAGTAATCACACACAGCAAATACAAGTAAATAACGTGTGGTGAGTGCATCCCCCTGAAATCTAAACGGTTCCAAGTAGCCAACTGGTGTTTCAGCATGGCTGCAATGGCGGTGATCAGCGGGAGATGTTGTATTTGCACACGTGCACACAAATTTCAAAGGGACGAGGTTTTCTCACTTTTCAGAGGACTGGAAAAGTTATCTAAAAATTCAAAACTTTGAATTGTTACACTGGGGACTTGGGATTTCTTTGAGATTTGGGGCTGCAAACCCAACTCTTTGCAGTGGTATTTAATACTTGGAGCACATTTTCACTCCATTTAACCCAGCGTAGCTTATTTAGCTATTCCAAATCATGGCTTATGTTGGGAGCCCAGTGAGACTAAGGTGCTGCAGGTGTGTGACGTGAACAGACATGTCACTGCAGACCCAAATGTCCTGTAGTTTGACATCAGTGTTTTGCTGTAGGTGGTGTATCCTGAGCAGCTAACAGGGAAACACAGCATTACTCATCACCTGCATTGTATCAAACATAAGTAGGTGTAACAGTTCCTACAGTTAATGTTATAAAGTATTAATGCCTCTATGGCACTGAGAAAAAGGGATTTTCTTACTATTGCTGTGTTATTGATTGGCTCTAAGGTCCAGTGATCCTCTGGAAGTTTGGTACTTATTTAAAGAAATTGATAGATAAAACTTCTGTGCAAATATGGTGTGGGGATGTTGGGAGGCCTGCCAGCCACATAAGAGCTTTAAGAGTTGTCAGGAATGAGTAAGCAAATGTTATGTTGCAGTCAGCGGGAAAAGGTCAGCTCCAAGGTTTAAACATTTCCGTTTCTTTTTTCCTAGCAAAGTTCTCCCCGCTTCCCTTCCCGATGCCTTTCCCAGCCTGTCCTCACAAAGTGGCCTGGTGCCCTGTTGCTGTGTGTGCAGGCAGAGATGGAGGCTTTTTGACTTTATACTTAAAAAAACCCCAAAACGTTAAACTAAAACCGTGATTGGATCTAAAAGTGAAAGTGATTTCTCTCCAGTCACACTCCGTGAGTGATCAAAGATTTTACAGAAATCCTAATATTTATAACAAACAATCCTAATGCCATATTATTAATGTCTTAGAATGGTATTTCAGGTCTCTCCCATTGAGCCCAGAGAGTCTGCATGGGCTGAGGACGTGGCAATGATCTTACAGGCTTTTGAAACGGGTGTTAAAAGGTGGGAGCTGAGGCCTCTGTCACCTGAATTGAGAATCTGTTTTTCACTTCAGTGGCAACGGGGTTTAATATTAGGTAAGTCATATGACTTAAAATAACTGCTCACCTGGTGATCAGTCATGGTTAATGAATTAGCTTGAATGTGTACACTTTGTCAAAGGTAGCGGTGTAAGAGCTGTGTTTTGGACAATATGTTGAAAATTTGAGTTTAGCAAGAAAATTGGCAGGACCAGAAGAGGTGCCCAGGTGAGCAGGATGGTTACATTTGGGTCTCTTTCCACAAACCATTTCCAGCCCTTGCTCATTATCCCTTTGTCTGCACCTCGCTCATTCCCATGTCTTGGGATCAGTGTGGCCTTCAGAGACAGCATGGGATATTTTTTTGACATTGTGAACATATTCTGGACCACCCCAAATCTCATGCAGGTTGTGTGTTAGCAGGTCATTTTCACAGCCACTTACAGCTCTGGGCACGTAGAGTCTTTGTTCGTCTAGGAAGTGGTAGTGTAGATACGCAGCTGTTGGACACAGCGACATCACAGCTCTCGGATGCAGCTGGACAATCGCAACTTTTATACCAAAAATTGAAAATGATCCATGCTAGTGGCCTTTTGGGGACGCAGGTGTCAGCCGGGTGTGTTTGCTCGAGTGTCAGCACCGTGGCCGCAAGCACAGGGCCCTTCCCACCGCACTGAAATTGTGGTAGAGACTGGGTTTCATCACGTGCTGCACTGTCTTGTCACGGTATTGAGGAGGGAGATCCCAGTGGTTGGCACGGTCTGTTGAAAGCCACAATCTGTCCCTCGGTGCAGCGCGTGGCTGTGTCCCTGCTGTGGGGTTGGCCTCTACGCGGCAGGGAGCCCCAAGATTCTCCTACAAAATTCACCTGCTTGAGTGCTCTGCTTCGTAAACACCCACGTGCACCCCTACCTGTAACTGGACAAACTTATTTTTGAAGTATGTAAGAGTATTTTTTTTTAGCTAGATTTTGGTTTTTTTGTTAAAGCCACACTAACTACTGTATTTTTACATTTTATATGTAAAGCTCAGCAATAGCTCTCGATGTATAATTTATTTGTTGGTTTTTTATAAAAGGAAGTGGCACCCTCTTGCTTCTGTTTCACAATTGCGATGTATGAACCGTGTTAGGCGCTGCACTGAGATCTGTATTGAAATAGAAACTGTAAATGGGAACAAGAAACTGTGATTTGTAGTCCACTCAACCCAATCTTGAAATATTTATACTGTAGTTTTGTCTTAAATACACCATGTCAGTGCAGAAGTCTCACAGAGTCGTCTTTAAGCACCACTGTGTATGCTGGTGCGGTAGTTAGAAATGGGCGGGTTGGCCGGGATGTGGGATGTGAGAGAACGCGAGGCCGGCGGGCTCTGCACCTCTGAATTCAAAGCCAAAGGCATGTGGCTGACGCATCCGAGTGCTCATCCACGCTCAGCAGCTTCTGATTTAAGAGCAAGGTACCTGGGCTGGGATGACAGTTGTGAGCTTAGCTGGCCTGGCAAAGCTGCAGGCTGTTAGGAACTTGTTGTCAATTACAACATTGCTTAGCATGATACCTAAACTTGCAGACTGGTGCTATAGATGCTTTCTTGCCAAAAGAGCAGAGATTATCCAGGACTGTCAAGTGTTCGGTGGTTTTAAAAATCCGTGTTGCGAGGTGTGTGCCCAGAAAGGACGTTTTGAACTTCCAAGTGTTAATTTCGCCAAACACAGACAGAAGAGCATTCCTGTTAGCTGAGCAATCTTGCTTTTATTTCTAGTAGGGACTGGTTTATGTTTTGAGATGCGGCGTTTCTTTAAAAGAAACTATTTCTTTCCAAAATCTGGCTTCAGTGAAATGCTTAAGAAGGCAGCAAAGTGCAACCAAAGCATCTGGTCATCTTCATTTTTCAATGATTAATGAACTTGGGGAAGTATTAAAAGGAACTGAAATAATTCCATCTTAATCATGAAGCTCACAGAAAATAGTTTCCCTTCTGGCACTGTTTGCTGCGCAGGTCAAACTGCAGCCCCCACTAAGCCACTGAATTGTTCTTCAAATCCCTTTATAGCTCAAAGTAATGAAATGTGTTTGGGTTAGATTTTTTAATTGTTATTATTTTAAAAAATCCACCTCCTTTAATATCTACATGTTAAAAGAAAATCCCTCTGATTTGTGCATTGTAATATTCAGAAGAAGAGTGGTAATTTTATAAAGACTGTTTGTTGAGATAGGCTGATCGATTTGCCCTCTTTTATGTAAGATTTAGGATACAATAATGCATCTTGTGTTGCTTTTATTCTGTGGACTTGGATTTGACTCTGGGCACATCAAATCCATGCAAGCTTCCCTTCTTTTGAGAGTTACTTTAAAACCAGGTATGTTCAGCAGCAGTCTCTTCAGTCCCTGCCCAGCCAAAACTTGAAGTGGTTTGGGTTGGTTTGATTTGTTTCTAAACAGCTGCCACTAGCTGGAGTAATTCCATTCACTGTTCCGTGCAGGGCACTGCAGAGCTTTCAGATGGTGATTTTGGTCACTCAACTGGGCCTGGGGTGAATTCTCATTAACTGCTGCGGTTATGGAGAAGTATCACGAGCACAACCACGGAGGCGTTCCCTTCCTCTGTGAAAAGGATATAAATGTGCCTGGAACATGGGATGAAACTGCCAGAGGTGCTCTGGGAAGCCCGCTAAGTGTAGTTGGCAGCACTGGTTGAGTTTTGAAAGGGAAGGTGGCCCAGGAAACAACACAGTGGTACAAGCAAGGACTGTGTGCAGAGGGCTGGGTACCGCTGGCAGGTTTCTGGGAGAGCACCTGAAGTACAGGTCACGCAGTCCTCACGCGTGCCCAGAAGCGACCCAAGTGCCAGGCAGAGGAGCGCTCCCACCACTGAGCAGCTTTACATCTCAGACCTCCTCTTAAAGACCCAGGAGTGGGCCAGCAAGGGGAGAAGTAGCTTCCAGTGTCTTCAGCAAATATGCTGTAGCACAGATTCCTACTTTCAGGAGCAGAGCTTCCTTCTCCACAGTATTATTGGAGCTTACTGGCCCTGAGCCTGCACCGATCTTGCCACAGCCCCTCCCTGAGCTCCCTGCGCCCCATACAGGGGCTGGGAACAGCGGCATCGGGCCAGTTTGAGAGGCTGAGGATTTTCTTAGGTGAAGAAGCTGGCGCTGTGCCGAAGGCGCTGGTGCAGCCACTTGACTTGGCAGCCAGCAGAGGCAAGGGGAGGCAACGGGGGAGATGGGCAAGTTCTGCAAGCTGCTTTTTCCTCACCGTGCCAAGCCATCGCCTTTGGGCTGGCTCATGTCCTGCCTGCATTGGCTCCAAGTAAATGCTAAACCCTTTGTGGGACTGCCAAAGGGAAGGGAGTTTGGCAGCGAGGAAGAAAGGAAAGGCAGAGGATGGATGGCATTTTCCTGGGGCTCTTGCACTTCCCCAGGATACTTGTACCTGCCAGGAGGTCTTCGCGTGACTTGGAAAATCACTGGTTTATTGTTGCCATTTCCAGTTGAATTTCCTTCCCTCAGCGCTCCTAGATAAAAGTCTGGATGTTACAGCAGCGCTTTCGAGATGATGCCAAAGCAGACATGACAGCAGCAAAAGAAGAGCATGCTGCTGATTTAAGACTGCAGAGCTCTGTGCCTGCTCAGCCCAAGTGCTGTATGAAGTCCTTTCGAACACATCTTTAACTGGGTAATTCCCCGTTCTTTGAGGAGAAATTCAACACTTGGGCAGCCCTCGAGGCTGGCTGAAGTGCCAAGAGATGACTGGGGCTTGGCGAGAGCACGGTCCTTATTCAGAAAGGTAAGTGCTTTGTTCATCTTGAAAATGTAAATACATATTTTAAATTCATGAAAGCTCAGAAAAGGAGCACCCGCTGATACCAAGTGCAGCCCAGCTGTATTCACATGGCAGCAGAGAGTCCTCTCTGTTCCCAAACAAATGTCACAGAAGGCCCCACTAACACTTAAGTAGCTTTTCGCAAACTCATCTATGATGTTCCCATTGAATTCATGTGACAGCTTCTTGTGAAGAGATGACAAAAGTAGCTGTAAATACTCACTTAAAATTCATTATTCCTATGAAACTTCTGAAAAGTGATCTTTTCAGATATTCTGATGCATTGAATTGCACTTTCCAGTAGTTTCAGACACCAGAATGCTGGTATCTTAGAAACTTCCATGGAAATAAATGCTTGAAACATCAGACAACATTATCTTTCAAAAAAAAGCACTTTTCCACAAAGAAAAACAAACCATACATGAACTCAGGATTTACTGGTACAGAGGGGAAATGTAGCAAATACTGCCTATGTTTACAAAACAGCAGGAGATGGAGTTGGAAAAGTAGAAATCCCTTTGTGGCTAAAATGTGAGTTACCGGACAGAACACCTTACGGTTTGGGCCACTCCTGTCAAGCCTTCCTCTTTTTTCCCCCCCAAACACAAAGTCAAACCCTTTCGGTCCTATATTCAGTCGTTGCCGAGTATTCACTGGGCAAATAAATTGTTCTTCCAGGTGTAACGCACTTCCTCTGCTGTGAAGCTGCACATGATCTTCCAGGAGGAACCTGCGATTTCACTTCCTCAGAGTTAGATGCAATTCCCTGAATATCTTCTAGATTTTGCTTCCTGATTTGTCTGTTGGGTTTCTTCTTTATAACAGCCATCTCATGTTGCAAATACACTGTGCCAAGAACACTCTTTCAAGAAAACAACACCTCAAAAATCTCAGAAAATACTGCCATTAGGATTCATCAAATCCCTCAAGTGTGACCATAATGTGCAAACTTGACTATTACATAGTTTCATGGGTACATATTTATTTCTTATGCCAGTGCAAATAAGTCTGAATGGCAGTTACGGAGCCATTCAGGCATTTTCAAGGCAGCATCAGCCCCTGGAGTCTGAGGGGACAGTAAGTGACCAAGAGAAAAGGTAACAAAAAGAGCAGCATTCCAACAGCTCTTCTCGGAAAAGTGCGACTTACATGCAAGTTTTGACATACAGTTATGTCAGGTTTTGTTCACATAAAAAATCTGTTCACAGCGAGTATGAGAAGGTTTAATATTTTTTCCCCAGTGTGCCAGCAGGAAACTGAAGACGGCTGCAAGCAGTTGGTTTACCACCTACTGGCACGCTGGTGGAAATTTATTCTTTCACTTTGCAATCAAAGCCATCACAAGCTAACAAACTCCATTTCCCAGAAGGAGATCTCGGAGAAGCTGGACAAAGGTTTGCCCCCAATGAGCAGCAGCACATTGGTGTCACTGCCGGCTTCATCCACCGCAGTCATGTGCTGACAGTCAGTTCCCTCCTCTTCTCCCTCCATTTGAGCAGCCGAAGTCTCTCTCTCTGAAGAGACAAACAGACGGGGAGACTTGTCCTTTGACCAGACACCTGTTGCTCTGTTTGAGTCTTGCTCTGCCTCTGAAGTGGTTTGAAATACACAAAAGGCCCCTGGCTCCAGCGGCAAGCTGAAGGTTTTCATTTCAATTGCGTTGCTTTCCTCGTTGCTGAATGTTCGGTACGCAGGCTGCTGACGGAAGTAGCTGCAAAAGCGAGTGTGCTTTGGGATGGTCACCAGCTGGTGATGGCCCCTCTGCTTACTCTTCAAATGGCTGGGGAATGTATTAGTGAAATCTGAGGTAGTTTGGAAATCAACACCAATTCCTAAGAGGCAGTGATAGATTTTAGGAGAAAAGTTTGCCTTTGTAGTACCAGTAAGCTTCTTCCATGTCTGCGTATGGAAATGATACTTCCAGAGGTCGTCAGTAGGACTGCAATTTGAAATCCCTCCACCAAAAACCAGCATAGAGTCTTTGAAGACTACTGAGGCATGACCTACCACTGGAGGAGGTCCTTGGCTACGTGTGAGAGAAACCATCGGTTAAGGGCAGACCAACAAGAAACTCGCACTGCGATTTTAGCCTCTATTTTCCTTTTGACTCAGAAGAACTGACTTCTAAACAGCTGCACTGGGACATCAAAATTACACTGCTGACAGCTGCATCAACCCGTTGCCAACAGTGCTTCCGAACAAAGCCAACTGGAGCCCCGGGGATGGCAGCAGTACCATGTCTTGATCTGAAAAATTCCTACAATCGCCAAAAGGGAAACATCTCCCTCTCTGCCTGCATGCAGTATCAAATGGTAAGATTAATCCTCTCTTTCTGTGTTAATTGAGTGTAACAAATAGTATAGTTTACCTTGTTCTGATGTTGGACCAGCTGCTGCTGACGAAGTCCCACTTCCACAAGTCCTTCTGTTCACACAGCCCCATGAGTCCTCCAAAGAGGTACATGCCTGTCTGATAAACCACAGCTGAATGGCCGTGCCGAGGTCCTGGGCCAGCGTTCTGAGATGGGCTGGAAACACACAACCATGTTCTTGTATCTGAAAGCAAAATATTCATTTATGGATGTACCAAACTTAGACAAGAAGGGATTTATCTCAAGAACAAAGTAACTATTCTGTTGCAGAATAAGGGTTCCTGCTTTATAAACTTATAAGTTAACAGCTTAACTTCTAATGCTGAAAATGTGCATTTAAAAAATCAATTTTTAAATAAACTTCCAATGACAATGTCAGATGCTGTATGACAGATGCCATGGAAATTTTATTTACAGAGCAGGGTTTCCTACAGCTTTGTTAATTCATTAAGTGTGACACAGAAAGATAATTTCCTGGCTGTAAAAGGGAAAAATCAGTCAATAAAAACATTCCTTCATTAATGTCTGTGCTTATTCTCCCTGAGAGGGAATGAAGAATGAGATAAACCCATCACTCATTTCAAAATAGTGACTGAATAGCTGCCAGATAACAAAAGTTATCCATTTAGGAAGTCCTTGGGAATCATCTCATTTGCAAGCACCAGATCAGTGATGAATACAATAACGACTCCATCTCCTGTCAGGTCTGGCTCCCCACGGTCAGTTCCAGATTTGAGATTCAAAAGATGGCATTAACAGGCTGAAGCCAGGGCCTGTGCTGCATCTCAAAGTGTTTGTTAATTCTTGAAGATTTAGTGAATAGTGAACCCTCCCTGGTTTTCAGCTCTAAAACAGGCAAGTACTGCAAAACTTCTTCTAGTATAACACAGTCTAATTAATTTCAGCTGGGAATTAATTTCATTGACAGAATTCATAATTAAATGTTGCCACACAGAAGCCAAAACTAACTTACAACATTTCTACTGATAAAAACTTCCTTAACAGAGCAAGCCATGCTTTCCTGCAGCAGGCATTGTTTTACACTGGATCAGAACCTTATTGTGCGTTTTAACTTACCAAAATGGAAAGTCCAGAACTCCTGTGAAATGCCCCTGATACCAAAGTATCCCCCGTAGATGTACATGCTAGAACAATACACAACCGCACTGTGTCCTTTTCTGTTAGCTGGTGCCGAACTCTGAAACAGTTCAATAATAAGACAAAAACTTGTTAACAAATCAAGTTGTATCAGTAGCAATGTCTGTCTTGGGAATGTTCCCAAGTAATGAAAACTGTGACTTTTGGTTGTGTTAAACTACCCTAAAAATACAGAATAAAGCCGACACTGAAGGCTTGCATGGATGCAAATACAGAGCATTCTCAAATCTAAGCATTCCTCCCTTTTTAACTGCAGCACAATACCCGATGCCTGCAGCCTCCTACTCTCTGCGCTCGCACCAGTAGCGCAGCTTTCACAACTGTTCCCAGGGGTAGTTTCAGGACTTGTTGTAAATACACCTTGCAACTTTTGGGAATGTAACGGGGAGATGAAGCCCTTTCCACCATCAAGCACAGCCTTTCCACCCCGAGGAAACTTTAGTCCCAAGAGTAACTCACCCACTTTGTTTGTTGTGGATTTGCCTCACCACATGCCCTCAGCTGTGTCCAGACCCTCAACAATTAACCAGGTGGTTCCTGCTGTGCCCACAGCAGTTTTCAGCACTGGACCCAAACCTGGGGAGGCCCAGCTAAAGCCACAACAAGATGTAAGGCAAGTGTTTGGTTTTGTTCTTTTGTTCTTGGCTGCTTCTTCTCAAAGAGCCCATTTTTTAGGGGGATGCCACATTCTCTCTATACAGTTTAGGATAATTACGAGAAACTATTTACTCCTATATGTAAGAAGGAGTTAATAGATAATTCCATCATATTTGTTGTACATAAACAAAATTTCATCAGCCATATAACACCTTTTTTTTTCACCCTGAAAGATCCTGCAGTCCCAAACTCTCTCTTGACTCCCCCACTGAACACAGGGAACCATGGCAGTGACTATGTCACATCTTAACAATTTTTGGTGCGATTTCATAGTGTAGTAACATTGCGAGGATGAAGTTTCAACAGCAACATGTGAGTCGTTCTTTACATGCAGTGATATAAAACCAATCTCATAAGACCAAGGCATAAATGCTTCCACTGAGGTTTCATTAGAAGTAGCAGTAACTTGGTGAGTCCACGTGTTCAGATCGAAGAAATGAAAACTGCTGCAGCACTTCACATTTCAAAATGTATTAGTGTGACTGCCAATCTGTTTTCACAGCCCTACATTTAAAAGCACAGACTTCTTGTACGCGTGCAATATTGCATTTAAAATTAGTTTTCTTTATAAAGATTTCAGAAAAACAGAAGCAGTAGTAGAGGAGAAAACTTCTTATATAGGACTTAAAATTTAAGAGCAGTATTTTTAAACACTGTTTAAAAGAAGGAAAAAGCCTTCATTATTGAAAGTGCAAAGAAATAAAGTACAGCCACATGTCTCTGAAGAGATGAGATTGGAACTGTTTGGGGGAACATATTTCAAAGCAATCTGTTTAATCAACAAAGCAACAGGCATTTGATTCACACATTCACCACTTCCTGGC
The DNA here is from genome assembly GCF_032191515.1 of Phaenicophaeus curvirostris. Taxonomy (NCBI): domain Eukaryota; kingdom Metazoa; phylum Chordata; class Aves; order Cuculiformes; family Cuculidae; genus Phaenicophaeus; species Phaenicophaeus curvirostris. Next base: position 28,903,363 of record NC_091398.1, read on the forward strand.
TCCTTACCTCAGTCTCTGCTGGTACGTTACAGCACTCTGTCCATCTTGCGGAATCTAGGGGATTGTTTTAATAAAGCGCAGTTTATATCCCAGACCACAAGAGGACACTCCTCCAACAGCAATTTTTCAAATTATAGATCTAATTTTCAACTAGGTCTCATCCTGGTGTTTTCTAATGACAAAGATTTAGAAATCTGCCTCCCACAAAGAGAGGAGTACAGGAGACATAGTTTGAATAATTATCCTTACCTGATACTGAATCAGGGAGATACCATACAGTATCTCCTGTTTACTAAGGCTGAATTTCACAATGCAGAAATTATCTGTGATTTTCAGCATGTTCTGAACTTGCAGAATCCCCAGATTTACTGATGGATATATGGCTGTTCCTACTTTGTAAACCTCATGACAACAGCCTTAATTTTTCTTGTTCCTTTTCACAGATCCCTTAAAAGAAATCCTCAAATAACAGCCAAAAGTCATTCATCTACAATCACCACGAAGAAGAAGCTGAAATACCAGATAACCAGCACCAGAGTTAGAATGAGAAAGCAGCACAAGTTTACATTACTAAAAGCTGTACTTGCTGGGAAAGATTTTAAATAACGACCATGATAAACGTATACACGCAACAAATTTTGCATAATTCTTTCCCAATTTTCATTTATAATTACTATAAGCAATAAGATGCTTTCTCCTATTATATATATATACATATATAAAAATAACCTACCTGAACATATCTGTTCTTTCAGCAGGTATTTCAGATAAATGGTGGAAAACAAAGAAAGGGCTAAAAATCTCCACTGACTTAAGGTTACATAGTGAAGTAACAAAAGAAGCCAGGAAACTTAAATCTTGGTCAAAAATAAAATCTAAAATCTAGCTTCAAAAGAAATCAATCTCGCTCTCTCTCCTCGCTCCATCTGACATCAAAATAAGCAGCTGTTACTATACACAGTATTTCTAAACGGAGACTATGTAGTGTGTTACGTTATTATTAAATACAAACGTTGTTTCTGTTATGAAATGCTGTTAATTTCCCACCTTCTTATTTACACTTGTTTTTTCCTGTTCCATCACTGCTGTTGCCAGCTTACGTATTTCTTCAGTAAAAATACAAAATGAGTTATGCTTTATTAATTTATTTTCTTCTATAATAAAATAAAGCGCTTAGCTTTAAAAAAATCAGGTAACATCAGGAAAAAACTTTAAATATGATATGTAACAATTGTTGGGTTGTATAAGCGAATAGAAAACTTCAAGGGAGGAGAGGAATGGAAATTCTGAGACCTTAAAATACATAAAACTTCCCCTTAAAATACTTTCTAATTAAAGTAAGAGTAGACTCTTTGATAGCTTAACAGCCTCATTTTAGGGGGAAAATATTCACACAGTAGTACATGTATTACTTCTTGTAAAGCCTAGGGAAGGCTGTTACAAGCAGCACTTTGATTCTTACTATTTATTAGTACCTATGGACTTGGAATTTCCCATGGAAAAGACTGGCTATTGTGTATCATACCGGTGTCATATATCCAGAGAGGAGTTTTTGCTTGTGTGAAAGCAGAATCGACCATCCCACCAAAAATATACAGTGTGCCCTGCAAAATGCAAAAATATTTGTCACTTTACATGTAGGCATATCGCAGAAAAATAATTTTTAGAACAGTTTTTAAATTAAAAGGCTGCCATCACCAAAACACAATTAACAATAACGCACATGGTGATCTGTTAACAATTCAAGATCCAATTGTATAAAGCCACCAACTTTTAATCATGTCTTTATCTTCTCCCAATAGGAAACCCTGATGAACTCCGTGTTATTTTAATGGTGTTCCAGAACCACTCACTTCCTTGTCAATCTGGGACAGCTTGAGGGATGCATATCTGGAGTTCTCAGAGGCATTGCTCAGGTAATATTAGATTATGCATGTTTATACAAAGATTTCATAGCATTGCAGCTCCTGATATCCTAAATTCTGTTTTCCCCTTACAAGCAAAGCTGTAATTCTTATTTGCCTTCACTCCCTCGTCTATGCAAGTTCTCAAGTGAATGTTTTTATGCTGTAGCTTATCATGCAAATTAATTCAGAGCAACTGTTACAACTGTAAAACCAAGTCATAGAACGTGCTGCCAAGGTCTTTGTTTTGTATTACTATTACATACTGAGCATTGACTGAGGACACTGGGGAGCTGCACACTGCTGCAAGGCTGAACTACTGTCACTTTATTCAGAAAGATTCCAAAGCATCGGTACAGCTACATCCAGAACTGTACTAACATAGAAGTATTTTCTGGGCATAGTACGTCAGTACGTAATAACCTATGACATTTTACTTCATTGCATAATAGGAAATAAAATGTTAGGCTATGGACAACGTAAATATTGGTCTATTACCTTATAAGCCACCATTGAATGTTCTTCCAGTTCTTCTGGACCATCTCTTGAGCAATCCAGTATTTCCCATTCATTTTTCACTATAAACCAAAGTTGAGGTTAAAAGAGCATAAACATTAGGGCAAAGGCGAAAAGATCCACTCTGACTTTGGCTGTGCTGCCAGGTCATTTGGGGGAAAATGAAGCCTTCTGTCATCTTTCCTCTGTTCAGAAGACTGAGGCACTTCCCCCAAAATCATCTATGTGCATTTTTCTATTTAGTAAAATTAAATGTAGCAGAAATTGGTCTTGTTGCTGTTTTTATTTTAATGCTGTACGGTTACCTACATCAAAACCTAACTGTTCCATATACATGAAGCCAGAGCACAATTCTCTTTTGTTCCAGTAACAACAATCGAACAGGGAACACCACACATGAAGTCAAAGAATATGAAGTTTCACATGAGATGGTGCATTATTAATACAGTCTTACAAGGTATTTTATTCATGTGGTGCCTTCGTGTGTCTTTACACTCATAAACTACTCCCATGCTCAAGACTGAATAGCTGTGTCTTTGATATCCCTAGCTAGAACTAGGATATTTTAAAAGACTCTATATTTGGGAAAAATAAACCCAACCAACAAGCCCCAAAATCTATCTGGGACACCAGCAACAGAAACAAACACACCATTTGCTCAATATACAAAATGCAGTTTATCCATCATTTTGATGAAGAGACTTTATTATAAATGGGGATAATCTGTTAACTACGGAGTATCCTCAATTTCATGACGGCTGGATGTAATGTCTTTATTCTTGACCTAGAAGAAAAGGGGCAAACTCACCTATGTTGTATCGCCAAAAATCTCTAAGGCTGGTGGTGTTCCGCCCTCCGTAGAGATAAACGAATCCTCCACAAATAATGCAAGCATGTTTATATCGATCACAGGGGGAAGGCTTCTTCTGGGGCGCAGATTTCCAATCACAGTGTGCAGCTTTTCCTTTCATCCTGACAACTAAGATCTTATCTAAATATCAACTTGCAAAGAACAGCCATGTTAGGATACGGTGCCAAAATATCAGGGATAGGGCTTAAACCCTGCTTGGTCTGTGAAAAGACAAAAAAAATATTTTTGGGTTAAAAAAAAAGGAAAATCAAAAGAAGACAGAAAAAAGAAGTCTCCGCCTTGTCACAAAAAGTTATTGTGTTTTCTGTTCATTCTCATCAAGAGCAACCTCACAATTTTGGCCATCTGTGAAAATACGCTAACTTAAATAAAGCACTCGCAGTGCTGGCTCTCAGAGTCATATATCAATGAGACTGGGACAGAAACATTCCTGGAGCTGAAAGTTTTCCAAAGAACATCAGCAAGCTGAAACGATAAACTGCAATACTCTACATGTGCAATACAGCTGAAGCCAAGGCTTGGTCTTTTTCACCATAAAACCAAACCTGCACTTGAAATAAAATTTGGAAAGAGTGAATAGTACAGATGAAAGTAATGCATTAGCAGTTGTCCAGCATTTACTTGTAATTCCATCTGTAAACCAGCTGAAATTTGGATGCATCTGAAAAAAATGACACTATCCCTTCATTTGCCACAAGATGTCACTGTGTTCTGTGAAGACACAAGTAGGAGGCCCACCACTCCTCTATAAATCCTCTTTAAAATACATCATGGTGAGTGTTTTGAAGTAGATTATTTTATAAAACATTAAAAAACCCAAATAAATCATTATTAGGCCAAATTCTGGAATTTCTGTTGGTAATGTGTTTGAGGTGACAAACATCACAAAATGAGGTGACGAAGTCTCAAATTCCAAGATTAGATCTAGGATGTAAATTGATAGGTAACAATCTGTCAGAATGAATTAATATAATAAGCCTTCCTTTCTGCCTTTCCTCTCAGAATCCCACATGTCTTCCGTTGCACTGCTGCACTGGAAGCAACATTTTTGTTTAACAGACTTCTCAGTACTCTGCCTCTAGGAACAGGTGGATGAGGTGCTGAGGGTCATGGTTTAGTATTTGATAGGAATGGTTGGACTCGATGATCTGATGGGTCTTTTCCAACCTAGTGGTTCCATGATTTTCTGGGGTATTGCCACTACTACTGTCCTAAAAATACCAAATGAACTGTAGCCCAGTCTCATTCTCATATGAGTGACCTCTATGTTAAACATACAGGAAGCCAGGAGACAGCCTTTATAAAATACAAACACCTTAACTGTTACTTTGATTCCTGAAATCAAAATAGACACAGTGAGACAACACGCTACAGTGAGATGCTACAGATACTAAATATTCTATTTGCAAAAGGTGCGAGTCTTTTTTTCACTGTATCTGAAATTTATACTCATCACTATTTATTCCAAAAGGAAGTGAGCCCAGGAAGTGTTTACAAGATGAATCCTTACAGCATCGCTCTCTTCAGGTACTCAGAGGGCAGTCCAGGGGCAGCTGCACATAATTTGAGGAAAAACAAATACTACAGCAAAACAAGCTAAGGAAGTTAAGACTCATATTTCCTATTTATGTATATATTTTATATTAATATGAAATAGATAAATCTAATTTAATTTATCATTCAGTTTATCTCTAAAATTTACCATTTGTAAGACTAGAATATATTCAGTGACAAAAACATGCTAGAAAATCTCTTGCAGTATATTCTGGCAAAAGTAGCTATTCAAATTGTGTTGTTTATCTTTTATACAAACCAGTTCTGTAAGCTGTTACTGTGGAAAACAGAAGTATGTTCTTTGTATGTTTTCTCTGAAAGACTGGCAGCATTTACAGAGGTGTGCATTTCTCTTTTCTAGGGGAATTAGCAGCTATGAAGTATTGATGCATTATAGGTGTGTAAGTTCATAACACCTGATAGCACGCTGCTGAAAGGGGGAAAGCAGCTGAAGTCATGGAACACAGATTCTTTCCGTAACTCTGCCAAGCTTCTGTGTAACCCTAGCCAATTCATTTATTTATTTCCACAGCTACGTGGGGACAGAAAGATCTTCGCTTCAAATTTGCTGATGCAGTGCTGTGTGAGAGTGCCAAGATATTAGTACTATTGATACAATTTAATATAAAAAAGGTGATGAGTCTTTACTACTAATACTTTACAAAGGTAAAAAGGCTTGTTCCCCTCGAGTTTGGGCTTCTTTTCCCAGCTATAAAACTGGTTCTTCTTCTTCCTATGTATTTGTTTGTTATTCTTCCTAGAAACATTGCCTCCCATTACACAAACATTCAGAGAAGACCTGATTTCATACAGTAGATTAACAACAAAATCCTGTCCATTTGTTTATCTACCCCAGCTGAACTCCGTGTAAGGCGGGCAAGCAGGATGAGAAAACAAAAGCCCAACCTGGGATTAACTGAATGGGCGTCTCCTCCCAGTCACACCTTCTGAGCATCAACTGACCCTTGCGAATCAGGGCTATTTACTCTCTCAGCACAAGCATTCTCAGAATCAGCTACAATCACTTAAAGAGATCAGTTAACAAACCTTCACTTCAGAGTTGGGGAAAAAAACACGTTCAAAGTTAATCTTCAATTGTGGCTTTCATCACTGATATTTTAAATCACAGACTTGACTCCTGGATTGCCTTTCCATAGAAACAGGCTCACCAAAGTTCATCTACCATCAGTCCTTAACAGTCCTGTTTCCAAAGAAAAACTGCTGCTCTTCTGAGAACAATGTCACCCAGCAATATCCTCTGGGTCATGCCACACTGACCTCAACTTCAACTTGGCACAAGCAAGATCAATTATCCAATAGGAAGCTCTAACTTCAGCAGAATTTCCAAAAAAACTACCCAAAAAGACAACTCAGAACATTTTTATCCAACTTTTTTTTTTTTTTCCAAAACAGCTGTAGCACACACAAAAAAAAATGGCTGTGGCTCTCCAAACTCTTCTGCCATCTCATTCTAAATATAGATCCTGTGCAATCAATCCCAATTGTTGAAGGGCTGGAGGAGCTGCAAGACAAGGACCTAAAGAGCTGCAATTAGCGTGGTAACTATAGCACAGAGTGCTTATCAATTAATGTCGCCGCACTACTGTTTCATAATACAGATAATTCAGGAAACGTCGAAAGACTGGAATTACTTCAGGAAATGTAGTTTATGTGTTCATTATATAATTATTTGTTAGATGTGGTTTCTCAGACAAATGATTTATTTATTTAAAGTTTTACTTAAATAAACTTCATTAAAGCTTTCTTCAACCTCGGCCCCCTGATTCATTTCCATCTGTTTTCAATATAATCAGAAAAGTTTCAGATTTAAAAGGACTGAGCCTTTAGAAATACGATGAGATATGAAGCCACTCATATTGGGAGAAAAAAGTAGGAAATCTTTTTGTTTGTTTTCTTAATGACTCAGTCTTCTCAGCTCAACCCTCAAACCTTATTAGACAACTAAATGTTTTATTGCTCTTCAAAAATAATAACATATCTTCCCAGTTCTACTGTTCTCACGAACTTTTGTGTTTGTGAGTGTTTTACTGTAACGTGTTCCAATGGGACTGCTTACACTGATATGGAGAAAAATTTGACCAAAGACTTGCAATGCAGTTCTGAATCACTGGTTTTAAAAACAAAAACCACTTTGTTTAGAATAGTTTAGAGGGCAGGGCTTTTTTCACTATATCACATTTACTTGCAATGCTTCACTACATGTGAGAGATTATTAGTATTCTCAAGTTTGCTATTTCACTTATTTCCAAAATTCAATTTATTATGAACTGTTTCTAGACTGTGGGTTTCATTTGTTCATTTGTTTTCAAAACACAGAAATTGATTTTCAAAGATGTTCAGCTTCAGCATTTCAACCCGCAAGTCCAGAATGGCTTTGGGAATATAGAGTATGTGTAATATTTCTGCATTATTACAATTCTGAATTGAAGGGCTTTGTTTTGCTACATGTTGTACAACATGCCGCTACTACTGAGCTTACAACTGAAGTTTTCAAGACAAAGGGAAGGAGATGGAAAACAGTGTTTGTTCTTACAGGGGGAAGTTGAAAGACAGAAAGAGGATTTGTAAAATGACAAAGCAAGCAGTGGACGCAGTTCTATCCTGAATCCAGTGTTCAGAAAACAGACAGATACTTTTAAGTAGAACATAGAACCTTGGTCACCTTTATAAAGCTTAGAGCAAACATACTGAAAATTTACGGCTTTTATATTAAATAAATCTTAATTGAATTTTAATAATTTAGGGTAGTATTTTTAAACATTATCACTGCTGTATTTCAGTGCTTCCCGTAGTGAACAGGTATTTCAAAGGAGGTAACTCTTCTGAAAGAGTTGCATATAATTAGTTTCTATATACTGTAGGCTTATATAAATAACTACTGCTTCTGGAGTGTGCAATCCTAGAGAACCAAGGGCACTGGCACTGTTACTGCAAAACAGATGAGGGCATCGCAAATCCCTTCTTCTGAGGAGCTGTCCTCCTGTTTCTGGAGCTCTGCAAGCAAGGTATGGTGTTTCTTTAATTCAGATCACGTTAATATTAAAGCTCTGCTTCTGCAATTTCAGAATAAATTCATACGTTTGCATATAGTTGCAAAAATAAATTACGCAAACTGACATTATTAATAAATACTCTTTTGGTTTTTTCTAGGACTTTTCACCCAGAAAAGAAATCCTCTATGTTCATTACTGTGTAGCACTACTCGATCTCTGTTACCAAGTAGTCATAAATGTAAGAATTTATTAAATAAACAAGTCTAAACATATCCAGTTGTATTTTCTATGTGCTAGGTATAGCTCTCATTTTTAAGTAAAAAAAAAACCTCGGTTTGGGACAATACTGTAAATATTTAATCTGTTTACCAAATTCGGGGGGGGGGATTTCTGGAAAAACAGCAGTTAAAATGTTTGTTACATCTTTATATATAACTCTAATACATGATTCAGGAAATCACCCTTGCAACTGTATTGAAATAAGTCTTAACAGTACAGACAAAAACTCAAACACAACTACGCTACTTTACATTCATGACTTATCTTCCTTAGTAAATTAAAAACTCAGGTTTTGTTTGGGACTTTACAGTAGATTTTTTTTGTTGGCTGGGGCTTCTGGGTTTTTTTAAGAAGAATGTGACTTTTTCATTTTAAAAAAATCAAATATATAGTTTTGAGTAGTAGATCTCCCAAGGTAATCTGTTAATCATGATTTCCAGAACTGCAATTCATCATTTGACTGCAATGCAATTTTGAACAGAATTTTTGAGAAAAAGATTCCTGGAATACACATCTGCAGGTGGCACAAGTACAGTGTATTGTGGGCACACAAATCCAGTGCACCAGCCATACCTGATCAAAAGTTTATGCTGATAGGAATGGTTCGATTCGATGATCTAAGAGGTCTTTTCCAACCTAGTGATTCTATGATAATCAATGTGAGTGTGTATGGGGTTTATTTATTTTTGGTCCTTAATAGAATATTTACTACAGACATCTAACTTACTTTTCAAATCTTATTTAAGGTCCTGTCGCCAACTCCACCTACAAGCATGTCAAGAGCTCATTCTCTGTTGCGGTCCTACCATGTAACTGGAACAGATGCCCTGACTATAAGCTGTCCCTGCAGCAATATGGCCCTTGGATGTCAGCTGAGACAAACAGGTAATTTCTTAAGTTCCAGATATGACAGAGGGTGGAAATAACAGTTCCTAGTCCTCACACTTTACCATAAAAGAAATGAGAAACTCTCAGTATGTTCACAGGGCAGTCTAAGATGTATTTGGCCTTTCACCCTTTCCTTGGAAGCAATTTTTACTGTAACCACTGGGAACAGTTCATTCCAATATACGGGTCATCACACCTTTCCCCTGGAAATAGCAGTTTTCCATGTTCCTGGAAGTCATCATTTGGGGATTTCACAAAAACTTACTAGTTGGATTCTTTCAAGATGCAGATGCCCTGGAGATTCAATGTAATAAATCTGTACTCAAGTGTGACTGAATGCATCTTCTTGGCAGCTTGTGGCCTGCCGTTGAAGCAACTTCAAACTACTTCCTTTCCTAAGGGAGACTCTACTTGTGCTAATTCACAAAATTTTCTAGGTTAGGAAGAAAGACTCTGGTTGACAAAAAGGTCAGTGGCTGCCCAGTCTGCCTGCCCTCCTTAGGGTACTGTAGTATATACTTGACAGCTGAGAGCATATCAGCCAAAAGCTATTAGCTTCCATAAGAAAGATGCACACTGAATTTTACTTGTCTGAGGAAAAGGAACATCGAATAAAACAGACACACTTACAACTTAATGCCACACTACATGGAAGACAATGTATTTTTCTTGTCCTCAAGACATTTTGCGCTTAGACAAACGTGGAGCAATGGGATAAAGACGACACGTAAGGTTATGAGAACAGCAGAAGCTGTAGCTTGAAGAAATATGAGGGAGGAAAAGGCGGGCAGTTGGCAATGAGAATAAAAAGATGTTCCAGCTAGCAAATACTAAAACATCCAGATATCATGTTAGAATCAGTATGAATTCAGATTACACAGTACGGGAGAAATCATGAGAGACTTGAGTGAGAAAGACTCAGATGCCTCAACTGGGAAGACTGTCAGTAATGACTGGAGGGAAAACTGAGTACAGAAAGGATCTTTTATAGGGCAGATGAATTTATACAGTCAGGTGAAAGATGGTTGCATAAAAACAGATGCTACAATTGCATAGCTGGAATAGATTGCATAGAGAGGAATAGCTGGATTTTAGTCTGGCAATGAAAACAGAGGTGGCAGGCGTGCAAACAGTAATAATAACCGTGATGGTTCACAATAACCTTGATGCCAAGTTACTGGGCTGCACCAGCAAATGGAAAAAAACCCAACCCCGCATGATTTCAATATATAAAGGAGACAGAAAGCATAAGAGTAACTTTACAGATGCACGTTGTCACTCCAAACTCAAATGGAATTACTCATGTGAATAAAACCAGTGTTATGCATGAGCCCGCACAATGTAGCCTAGATACCAGAGCAAAAGAAGGACAAACTCTTTTGTTAGAAGCCTGAAAAAATGTTTTGCAAGCTGTTTTCATATTCAGACTCCAAATGACAGGGTCCATTTTTGATTGGAGCCTGGCTTTCTCAAAAATCCTCACTCCCAGCTAATGTGGCCCAGTATTCATCCCAAGCCAGATGTATTCTGGCTTGGGTTTTGGATGGTTGCATTTCATTGTCTGTCTTTTGCTCTGTAGAAGGCATTCTGTTGCCTTGTGGTCTTTGATTGTGGAAAAGTGAATGAGCAAAAAGGAAGGTGGTGAATTTCCTAAACTGGATGGAAAAAACATGGAAACAAGAGCTCTGGCTGACCCTACCACAGACCTCCAGCGCAGCACTGCGGAAGTCGTGCTTCCCCAGCAATCTCTTTGCTGCAAAGCACTGATGCTGCTTCCTTCTTTTCACACCTCTGGATGAAAACTACTTTGTGTGCAATTGCACAGTTTACGACTGTGTGCGCTGAGAGGCTGCCTGTGTGTTCCTAGCGATGCTGTGCACGCATCAGAGCTGGTCAGTGCACTCACCACCTTCCTGCTGCTCCTTGTCCTCCTCAGCGGGCACCGGGTTCACCTCCCCTCCTGTTCCACCCCTGCCAGCGCAGTCCTCGCCACTTCAGCGTCCCTCTCTCCCCTCTGGGTGCTGCTCCTCGCCGCCTCAGCTGGGGTTTGGTTCTGACAGGATGTGCAAAAGGAAACATAAAGAAAAGATAACAGCCTGTTGAGTAGGTTTATTGGCCTGGAGCAAACCCAGCCTGGCTGTGCCTCAGCTCTGCCTTCACAGGGGCCCCCGTCCCTCACGCAGCCCTTGCCCAGGGCCCACCACCCCCTACCCCCCCAGGCAGGAGCAGGGACACCATTCCCCGCACACCAGGCACCACATGGAGCCGCCACCACCTCCCGTTCACCCCTCGCCCGGGCACCACGCGGGGCCACCATCCTCTGCGTGTCCCTCGCCCCAGGCGGGGCCACCAGCCCCTGTGCGCACCCCTTGCCCCAGGCACCTCCACGGGGCCACCAGCCCCTCGCGCACGCCAAGCGCTCGGCAGGAACATCCCTCCCTCAGCATCCCAGGAACCCAGAGGCGCCACCCTCCCCCGCGTCCCTCCCGCAGGCTCCACACGAGGCCGCCCCCCACCCCTCACCCCAGCAGCACACGAGGCCGCCAGCCCCTGCGCCCCCCGGGCCCCCCGCGCTGCCCTCACCTCCCGCGGGCGGCGCCGGCCCCGCCCGAGCCTGCGCGGAGGCGGCGGGAGCGCGGGGGGAGCGGGGGGGCGGCGGGGCGGGGACCCGGCAGCGCCTCGGCGGCTCCGGTTGGGAGGGTCCCCGAAGCCGAGCCCGTGCCAGCCCCCTGCTAGAGGCAGCGACGCCTCCCACCGCACCGGGCTGCCCAAGCCCCCATCCTACGTGGCCCTGAACACCTCCAGGGGTGGGGCAGCCCCAGCCTCCCCGGGCAGTGGGTGCCGGTGCCTCACCGCTCTCATGGTGAAGAAATTCTTACTTTAGTCTAAATCTGCCCCTCTATAGCTTGTACTCGTTCCTCCTCATCCTATCACTACGATCCTTTGTAAACAGTCCCTCCCTAGCTTTCTTGTAGCCCCCTTCAGGAACTGCAAGGTCGCTATAAGATCTCGGAGCCTCTTCCGTTCTGAACAACCCCAGCTCTCTCAGCCTGTCCTCGTATGGAAGGTGCTCCAGCCCCCTGATCATCTTCACAGCCTTCCTCTGGACCCATCCCACCAGCTCCATTTCCTTCTTCTGCTGAGGATTCCACAACTGGACTCAGTGCTCCAGGAGGGTTCTCACGAGAGGAGCAGAGGGGTAGAATCTCTTCTGATGCAGCCCAGGACTGGGCTCATGTTGAGCTTATCATTAACCAGCTCCCCCAAGTCCTTCTCTGCCAGGCAGCTCTCAATCACACCATCCCCCATCCGGTACCGAAATTAGGGATTGCACTGACCTAGGTTTTGTTTTGGTCCTGTGCTCAGTTCTAAGCCCTTCGAGTCTGTGTTTGGCTCAGAGTCCCCTCCACGCGCTCCTTGCTTGACTTGTGGCCTTCGCTTTCGTCTCATTTGCTTCAGCTTCCACCGGGCTTGCTTCCCCCCCCCCCCCTCCCCGCTCTCTGTTCCTCCTTTAGAGCTACATAAGGCTTCATAAACAGTCAGCAATGAAAGTCCCCCACCCACACGTGCCGCTATTTTCCATGTTGACATGTTTTCCTGCTTTGGGGTGGAGGCTGCTCCTTTTTCCTTAGTATTGCTCCTAAAAAAAAGAAAGAGTGTAATTGTGTTTTCAAGTTCTTGTAAGTGGAAGCCAACAGATACACCCAGTCCATGGCAATGTGGCCTGTGGCCTGGACGAATGATCTGAATATCTTCAGTTATAATATATTGAATATAATATTGTTCCCCCTCCCTCCTGTATAGAACACCTCCCATATGAGGACAAGCTGAGAGAGCTGGGATTGTTCAGCCTAGAGAAGAGAAGGCTCTTGGAATACCTTATAGAAGCCTTCCAGTACTTAAAGGGGGCTACAGGAAAGCTGGGGAGGGGCTCCTTATCAGGGGGTGTAGTGACAGGACAAGGAGTAATGGTTTTAAGCTGCAAGAAGGGAGATTTAGGTGAGATAGTAGGCAGAAATGCTTTATTGTGGGGGTGGTGAGGCAGTGGAACAGGTTGCACAGAGAAGTCATGGATGCCCCATCCCTGGAGGTGCCAGGGAGAGGAGCATCCCAGGAGAGGCCAAGTTGGATGAGGCTTTGAGCAGCTTCGTCTAGTGGAAGGTGTCCCTGCCCATGGCAGGACTGTTGAAACTGGATGATCTTTCAGGTCTCTTCCAACCCCAAACATTCTATGATCAATATATCCGAGTGTGGTAGAAATACATGCTTTGGAATTTTTCATGCTAGGACTGAAGGCGTTGCGGAGAGGCTGGTCCAGAACTACAGTGCAGAACTTTCCCCAGACCCTCTTAATTGCCTACTGCTAGGAATTAAAAAAAAAAAAACCAAAAAAAAAAAACAAACCAAAAAACAACAACCAAACCCCAAAACAAACCCACACATTTTTCATAAAAAGAACTCTGAGATCATTAGCTAACATTTGGAAGTCCCTCAAATTAACATGCGTGAAGGACTGTGGCCAAACTCCCACTGGCTCCCATAAAAGCAGTAATCAGTCCTTCAAGCAAGATTCTCTACAAAATAACACCCAGAAGCCCCTGCAGAAGGGATTGCCAATCTCACCATCTGACTAGATTAAAAACAGCAGTAACAATGTGATAATTGACAGGAGAAACTTCCCTGACAAGGAATGAATCAGTGTTTATTTTTAGCCTTCTTCCCAAATGCTTTATTTAAACAAAAGATAAACTAATTATTTCCACTGATATATTGTCCACATTAGAAATGGGAGGTGACAGAGCCTTATGTGTCTACAGGGAGCACTTTGTTTTGGCTCACCCTTTGAGGTCTGCACCCTGGACAGATGCAATTGTCCCAATTGTCCTTTTATTTCTGATCCGATCAATTTGAAAAGTATCAAGGTATTCAGGTTCCACTGAATTTAGACAACACCTAGTCAATAATTTTTATTTCCCCAGTAGCAAGCCTGAAAAAAGGCTTCAGACAATGTAGATCGTGATTTTCTCTGTATCTCACCTTTGCTCCAAAGCTTCACCTGAAAAACAAGTCAGTATTAATCTTGTCACTGCAACTGCCCACTGCAGCCCTTCACGAAGGCAGAGTGCTCATTTGGGAGCCAGCAATAAAATGTTATCTAGGGGAAGGCAGCTCACCTGAGAAAAGACTGGCAAAAGAGTTGTCCTGTTTTACAAATACAAGGAAACAGCATCAATCCCAATGGCACCAAGTAATACCTGTGTCTGGTAATAAGCTTTTTGGGTTCTGCTTTGTTTTGTAGTGGGGGGCTTGGAGTATATTTATTAAATTTTGAATTGTGGATTCCAGCATGGGCTTCATTAGCAGAAAATGGATCAGATTTCTTTGAAAATGTCTGAGGATGGTTTTTTTTTGCTTGTCTGCTATGGAACTTAAAAATGTAAGTGACCCTTTGTTTTACTGCATATCTACAGTATGAGGATTGTTGTAAAAGTACAAAGAGCTGGTTTACTGGTCTTTTACTTTCACAGTCTCAAAGAAGTTACACCATGCTAAATTCATAGGTTAAATCATATTAAATTTAGTCCTGAAGAATGGGTCTCATTTTCAAGTATTTGTTCTTCAGTGGCAAATATGTAGAATTTCTTTTCCACACTCCTTAATATTTCATATGATTTTGGATAGGATTACTTGGGCTAGGCCAGTTCAAGGTAAAACAATTTATTTGTATCATTTTAGTGCATGGCTAATCATTCCTGAACAGAGTAAAATGTGCAGTAGAAAACCATAGAAATCATGGAAAATTATTAGGTTTTTTATACATGCAGCCCACCAGCGTCCTATAGAGGTAAAAGAGAGAAGCTTCACTGTTGTATTGTTCATAGTAGCGATTGAATCTTTGTGGTTTTTTTTTTCTCACCTTTTAGTGCAAGAGTTGTATCAAAACAGAATTTTGCTCAGAAAGAAACGTATACTTTCTCCACCTTTCTCCTGTTCCTACACCTCCTTGAAGAGACCATTGCAGGAACGGCTGCTCATTGGGATGAGCTCGCTGCCTTCCAAGTATTATCTGCAATTGTGACCCCACACTCCCAGATAATTTAATTTCTGTTTAGAATAAGAAAAATGTAGAACAGTAATAGGAACATTGTACATAATGATTTAGTCTATGGGCAATCAGGCCAAACAAATTTGTGAATCATTCATACATGTCTGCATTGCAAGAGATACAGTTAACTACAAAGGAAAAAATTACAGATGGGTAGAGGATGAGACAGGGAATAAGATAGATCAGTAAAATCTACATGAAATACATGGGATTTTAACCAGAATTTATTTTATTGGCTACAAACCAAGTCCAAAAAATAAGGGTTTAGGGCAGAAATTGAGCTTCTAAATCTGAAACAGAGATGGTGAATATTCCAAGTGAGCTGTATCTGGCCTTGAATCATGCCTTAATTCCCAAGCCACTTTACGTGTTTTTTACATAAACTACTCTGCTGTGTAGAGCCTTCCCAAAAGTGCCCAGATCTGCACTGTTTCAACAGGGCTAAGTGGCTTGCCACTCACTCATATCTCAACCTCATCAGGAACTACAACTATGTGTTACTCCATTCAAGTCCCCCGAGTCACTCAGTGCAAGAGGTGATCTTCAAACCCTTCTAATGGATGCTAGAGGGACCGAGTCTTGACAAATGCAGCTGTGCCTGTTCCCTCTAAAAAGATGCTTTTATGATTTACTAGAGCAGGTAAAGCATTTATCCAGAAAGATCTGAATTCAGGGCCTGTTTTTTGCAGATCAGAGATATTAGTAGTCTCATTGATGTCTGGTATTCACCTGAAAACAGTTTCAAAGCTTGATCGCTCTCATTCACAACTCTGTCTCACGCATAGGACACATCTAGAGCAGGTGGCGAAGCTCTGCACAAGGATGCTCCAAGTAGCATTGCGGGTGGTACGTACTGCTGCTGAATCCGCCTGGCTCAGTAGCCTCCTGCTTCAGCACGTTCTTACTCTCAAGCAATCGATGATCTGCACTTGTTGTCTACACTACTTCAATATGGAAAACTGATTAAGAAAATAGAAGTTATGAATCTGTAATGGAAATATTCCTCTCAGCTTAGAAGTACTCACTCAGGAGTTTGGATTTGCTGCTGTCAGACTGGAAGGTGTAACCAGTACCGGCTGCTAGTCAGCTCTCGGGGGGGTGTCTGGAGAACACAGGTTTGGAAATTACCGCTGGATGGCACTCCTGTGCCACGGAGTGTGTAGCTGGGTGGACTTTTATTTGGCTGCAAATAGCTATCTTTTAAAGACAAAGAACTAAGTTCACTTCTTGATACCGTCATAAATTTGGAGTGGCTTCATGTAAGTCATTCAGTTTAATTTAGAGTTGCACCAGCATAACGGGGAGAAGAATATGAACCAGATGTTGAGAAGCAAAATTTTAGCTATTAATTATATTGATAAAGTTATGAACAATTTATGACACTTAAATACAAGGAACAGACATAGAGGCTGTGGCCATGGAAGACCAAAGGCACCCAGGTTCATTTCCTCTGTGTTGTTACAGGCAACTAAATTCTGATGATCGATCGTAATGCTCTTTTACCTGACAGTGTTTTTACCCTTGTATTATATACACTGTTCTATAAAGATACAAGAAAACTCTTCTATGAGTGGCTGTAAAACAAGCAGCTATCTTCATTCCAAAAGTCAGCATTTGAATTCTTTGTTTTAAAGTTCCGGTCTATATATTTAAAATATTTGGAGAATGTTTCAGTATTTTCTAATCCCAAATATTATCCTTTTATTTTGAAATATTTGAAAAATTACTCAATAGAATAATCATTGTGTGAAAGTCAATATGTTTTTTTCAGAATTTCTTTAGTTTTCTGATAAGAAATAAATTCTCTGCTAAATTTGCATCTTAAAAAGCAGTGATTATCTCAGCTCTCTAGTGAAATAGAATCATACCCACAATAACTCTTTAATAAAGATAACACATTTGCCTTAATGTGTTGTACATTTGTAATGTATCAGTGCAGCGTATGGGAGAATACCAGGAAATTTCTGCAAATAAATTTCAACATCAGGGAAATATCTTCATGAAATTTGTGTGTCTGCTCCTTTTCTGTTGCTATAGATGGTGACACCTCTCTACCTTGTAAAGAGGTTCAGTTCCTCCAAACACAAATCTGTATCGTACTCAGAATATTAGGAATGTCTGATAGATCCAAGAACTCTTTCAGTCATCTGCTCCACCTTCACTTCTACCAAAACCAACAAGAGAGCTAGTAATCAGTTTAAGCTGAGGCATTTTCTATTTTGGGGGTGGTAGCGTATCTCTGGTTTCAGCCAGGGAAGGAAGTGCTTGGAGTGTTATATCACAGCCAGCTCTTATGATTGACTTGGAAGAAGGAAATTGTGTAAATGTGGGCTAAAGCTTATTGTTGGGAAATGCACAGTTCCATGGACTTGAGATCTTTAATGTATATTTTTGGTTAGCACTTGTATGCTGTCACTTCAATTCTCTATTTGTAGCATGAGAATAATATCACAGTAATTCTGAGATGCTTGACAGGAGGGTTCCTGTGCATGTACTAAGTGTACTCGGAGGCAAACCTGGCAGGCTCAGAATGTTTCAGCACACCTTTCCTGCCCTCCCTGGTTTTGGCTTATTCTAAGGGTCATTGTGGACCTAGCATAATCTGATCACTCTGGGAAGATGCTCTAAATTAAGAATCGGCTGTTATGGCTGAATAGGACAGCAACCTGAATATGTTCACAGAATAGGATGGAAACGATTGTCTTATATTTCTGCCTTCTGGGACTTAACACTATCCAAAGTTGACAGGATGGTCTGCAACTACCCTATAAAGATCCTGTGTCTCCACCCACTTTCTTTTATTGTACTGTTGCCATTTACTGAATAATTAGTAGTTAACTTAATTTTTAAAATCTATGTTACAGTAATACCCCAGGGCTATGTTCTTATTTGTGATTTCTTTGCATTAGCTATTGTAGATACTGCTAGTTGAGAGAGAGACACTGTTGTGGTGAGCTTACAAGCTCCAGGTGCCACAAGTAGAGAACTGAGATCCAGGGAAATCAAGAGATTTGCCTAAGGTCACATGCTAAGTTTGTGGCAGTGTTAATCTACCCAATCTGATTATCTAAGGCATGTAGGCACCAATGCATGTTCTGGTGTCTGTATCAGCCACAGGAATGCTGAAATGGAGAAGTTCATTTGGAAAAATAAAGAGAAGGAAAAAAAAAAGAAAGAAAAAAAGGCATGCTTGGCACTACTTGAAGACT
The DNA here is from genome assembly GCF_032191515.1 of Phaenicophaeus curvirostris. Taxonomy (NCBI): domain Eukaryota; kingdom Metazoa; phylum Chordata; class Aves; order Cuculiformes; family Cuculidae; genus Phaenicophaeus; species Phaenicophaeus curvirostris. Next base: position 28,921,704 of record NC_091398.1, read on the forward strand.
TGCAAGAAATTTCCACATTCCTATTCTTTGAATACTTTGGAAATACATAAATGCTTGGGATCTGCATTTTAAAATGTTGTTTCAAACTGGAATGACATCTGTTAAATGTAGCCAAGAAACATCTGGTTTTCCATTCCTGGAACTCTGAACTGAGGTGACCGTTTTCCTGTCAGCTATGCTGTGGAGTGAAATAGGTCATTCTGTTCTCTCCATTTCTCAGTTTCCTATTGAAATGATGGCCAACAGCAAGAGTAAGCAGGAGGGAAAAGGAGATTCCATGTAAGGTATGTATTAGCCTATGGAAAAAAACCATTTTGCTTCAGACTAAATTAAATAACTGGTGAAAGCAGAGCTATTAAGCATTAGAAGGAATGGCAGGGGTTATGTGGAACTGTAAGACCATTCTGTGATTCTGTGATTGTATACGCCATCTGTTCAACAATTGCTCACTCCAGTGGAGTCAAACTGAGGATGGGTGGGAGGGAGAACCAGAAGAAAAGTTCAAAAGCCTCTAGTAGAGGAGACCATAAACATGTTGTGTAGGTTTTAATTCTTACATTCCCAGCTCTCCATGCTTTGACAACGCTTCGGACAAACAAATATTTTCTTGAGAACAGCATAATTTTTCCCTTCATCTTTTAAGAACTTACAAAAGCATTTAGATGCTTATGCACCCCCCTGAAATAATCAGGCATTAAAAGCATAAATGACAGCTGAACCATGATCTGATATTTAATCACCACTCAAAATCCGCATCAGTCAGTGGCAGTGGCATTAATATTAGGAGACAAGAAACACTGAGCCAGCAGAACCCTCTGTATGTATCCTTACTGAAAAACAGCACCACCCTTGTTTTTCAGGACCACTCTTGAAAACAGCTTGAAAAATAAATGCTGTGACCTTCTGCCATTAACATTTTGGTGAGGCAAAAAGGCCATCAGATTCCTGTTTCTTACACAGATGTAATTTGTTACCACTCATATTACTCGAAAAGCAAAATTAATCTGGAGGAAGGGTTTCTCCAGCTTTTGCCTTATATGTGACCTTTTCCTTCCCAGTCCATGAATTTAAAATACTGAGGAAGTGAGTCCTAATCTGAGGAAGAGTTTCCAAAACAGAATTAGAGATGCAGCACTTCGTGTGTCGGGGTCTTGCAAAGTGCTGATGCTGTAAATTAACTAATGGGGGTCAGGTCTGTGGGTATAGAGGAAACTTGGTAAAGGCAGATAGGGTGCGGGAAGGGAAAAGGGAGTTGTACAGCTCCTAGTCAGTTGCAAGCCGCTTCCTGACACTATTTACTTACTGAAACATTTTGTTTCCTTCTGAGCATTGTTTGACTTTGCTTTCACCATCAGCAGTGTAAGTCAAATGTCTTTGTTCATATCATGGCTGTTTTACATTGTGCATCATTCACAGTCCGATACTGAGGTGACTGTAATTATCCAAATCTGCATAGTATTATGGTCCACCTATACCCCAATACAGTCACATGTATGCTTTAAATAAATAAATAAGAACTGGTCTGACTACCAATAAAGACTATCCCATTTTTCTTCATGAATAGCAAAAAAAGCCTGTAATAACATATATATATGGAAAATGCTCTTGTCAATTAATAGTTGGGAATGGAATGAGCCAGTTTCTCTGTGACACATTGATTTGTAGCCTATTTTGCTCAATGCTATTTCATCTGTTCACTTCAGCCTCATCTGAATTTTTGTGTTTGCCATATATACACTTTGTCCAAACACAATTAGGTTTGTTGTGTATTTGATGAATCAGTGTTTGGAATTGCCATGATTTATAGAGTTAAACCTGCTGGCATGATTCAAAGGATCAGTATTTATTACAGAAACCACCTGCATGCTGTGAACACAAACGGGCTTCTACACTGCTTGAGTCCCAACTTAGTCCATCTGATTAGTCATGGATTATCTCATATCTGGAGCTTTATGTAGGAACGAGGGACATCTGGTGGCTTCATAGAATATAACAAATTAAGAAGATACACTTAAAAATGTATATTGTTGTGCAAAGTAGACAATTCAGTGAAAATTTGACTAAATGAAAGACTTTCTCAGCGGTTGAAATGCAATTTGAATGTATGAAATTACTTTAGCTAAGACTCAATAATCTGTGATTTGTGTTTCTCTTCTTGTGAAAAGGTGAGCTGACTTTGAAACTTACACAGGTTGCTACCTATTTTCAGGAGGACATAACATCCTTTTTCATTAGGAGAAGCTGTGGTACAGGATAGATAGATAAGAAACAGACAAATCATGCAATGCAACCCCATACATTTTTTCTTCTCCCAATGAACACATCTATTTTATGCATGGTAATTCAGAATGTGATTGACTAGACCAGGTGATATCTGATAACTTGCAATCACTAAGAATAACTGTGAAGAAGAGTTAAATGGAGAACTTTTCTCTGCAATGTGTTTCCTATTTTAATGCTTAAATAATAAGTTTCTTTAACAAGTAACCCACTCTGAGTCATGTTTTCCTCTCTGTTCTTATCGTAACCAATAACTACATGGCATCCCAATAACATTTATTACAAAAGATGCGATGGACATTGCAGAATCAAAACTACCTGCATTGAATTGTAAGCTGGTTTTGTATTGTGAGCCTGTTTGTATTAGGTTTGCTGTTCTATCTTTTTCTAGTTCATACAGAAAGTCCAGATGGCCCATGTCAGTCTCATGTGCTGCTCAGACCAGGGACAGTGCTTGACTTCTCCTGGAATAACTAAAATTGGGAGACCAACATCAGGCAGTCAAAGGCTGTCATCTCTGAACGTCTCACTCCTGTCCTAACCTCACAAAACAACTACTTCAGTTTATGCAGACAGAGCTGGTGTATTTTTGCTGGTGCATATGACTGAAGGAAGCAGCCTATATATAAAGAGGGAAGCTTCTCTGCAAGTGAGAGCAAATCGTTGCCAAATATTAAGACAAATAATCTGGAGAGAGAAACAGGAGGCATTCTGTCTCACCTGAGATGCTGATAAAACCTGGAAGCCACAGGAGTGAGATCAGACTGAGAAAAGACAAATCACTTGTTATTTTGCAAAGATGTCTAACTCAGGAGGGTTTTCCAAGGGTAAGAAGTGATGAAAAAGAAAATCTTTTGCTAAACAAGCAGGTTTTGTCTTCCATTTTCCCTCTGAACAAGCTAAACTAGAAGCTTGTAGGCCCAGGTGAAACTAAGAAAACATGAATAAGTAAGCAAAGGGTTCTCCCATTCTGATGTTCCAGTTCCAGGTCCATATCCTATGCTGATATGCAGAGAGGGTTTCTCAGCCTGTGTAAGTGATGTAAAATGGTGTAGGAAGTATTACTTAAACATTACTCAGATTGCTTTAGGAGCTTGGGATACAGAGATTGGGTCCAGTGGTTCAAGCTGATGCCGTGGGGTGTTGAATTTAAAGTTACATTGTTGAGATCCCATTTATCTCCAGATTTGTTTCGGCAATAGTTCATTGTAGAGAGGAGTTGCAATGATGAGAGCTTCCAAAGGATTCTTCTATTTAGACCTCTTGTGAAAGCCGTATTTAGGATGTGAACACAGGTATACCAAAACCCTGTTGCTGACAATGTTCAAACTGCATTTACCAGCATTAGGGAAAACTGAATATGTTTTAGCTGGCAAATAATCAAGTCTCTCTATTTCAGACTCTTTGGCGAAACAACGACAAAGCCACAGTATATCTGATGATACGAAGTGACCTGATGCAAGTGTGGTCACCTATCAGAAAGAACAAAAAGAAGTGTGCTGGCATTTTAATGAATGTTTACTTAATGAGAAGGTAATGACTTCTTACATCTCTACTTACCTTTGCTACTACAAGTGTCTAGTTACTGCATTATCACTTAGCTGATTAATAGGGCACTACAAAATGAATCTAAAGTTACATGACCTTTAGACTAAATAATTTTGCTTGTGAAAAGATCTAGGAAAAAAATAGCAGTCCTGCACTGGCCCAAGATTAGGTGAAAAGATAGTGTGTTGGGGAAAGGTTGGAATATGCCTCGCACAGATCATGAACAGAAAGGGTAAATGGGAGAGCTGAGACTCCGCACCTGACATCCTTCAAGTATAATGTCTGTTACAATACTGGATATCAGCCTAGGACTCCTCTACTCTTACTTCTGCTGATGGTAGAGTGCCAACAGCAAAATAGTTACGACTAGTCAACTCAGCCTTCCACTCCCACTGCCCTAGTGCTTTTCCCCTGATCTTATGGAGGGATGGATGGGTACATATTTATTAACTAGTACAGGCAGACACAAATTTCCATTGACCGAACTTCCTCTGGCAAGGCAAGTCATCATACAGAAAAGGTTGTTTCTGCTTGTTTTCTGTTCAGATTTTAATCCAGTCAGAGCTGCAAAGAGACCAGGCCAGTAGCTTCAACATCTATAACCATTTCTGTTCTCCCATAGTAACAGAGGGAAACTTGGAGAAATGTCTGTAGCTACAAGCTTTCTGCAGGGAAAGATCTTCCTTGGAAATTACTTTGAAAGAAGCTGGCAAGGATCCTGGTAAGAACTTAGCCTTTTCTGTCTGTGTTTCTCCACCTGTCAAAACAAGGCATAATCCTTCCCTTCTTCACAACAATATTGCGCGGACTCATCAGTTAACGTGTTTACATCACTAAATGTGATTTCCTGTTCTAAATCACCTAGACTTTAGTTCTTAGGAACACAAACTCATCTCACCCTTCTAAAGATATTTTCCCTCTTTTCACACATCCATGTTCCTCTTTGCTTTTTCCTACTGCAAAATACAGTTTCTGCTACTGCTGCTCTTGGACACCTGAGAGCAGTTTTAACAGTCACACTGAATTTTCCTGAGCATTTTAATAATCAGCAAAGGAAAATAATTATTCACCAGTTTCTGTTTTTCCTTTTTATTAGTGTTGGAAAATGATCTATACCTCATAGTGCTCTCTACTAAGATTTTTCATCACTGCTCTAATTATTTGGTATTGTCATAAAGAACAATCTTTGCGTACATTTATAAGGCATCTTTTAGTCTAGAGACTAAATTCTCTGAGAGAATTCATTGTGATTGAAACTGGAGTTATCTATAAACAAACTCCAGTATAAATATCATGTGTTGTCTGGTTTTGTATGCTGCAGGACCTGTACGTCTTTCTACAAAAAGGTAACTTTCCCTGGAACAGAGACTAAAATAGCTGCACTGCCTTAAATGTGAAGTGTACTATGCAACTGAAATTGCACAGGGAGCCTAGGAAAGCAAAATGATCTGCAAGCTCCTGTAATCAACTTCATGCTAGAACTGGCAAGATATTTTTAGCTGTGGCACACTTGAAGTTGTATTTAAGGATATAAGAGGTACCCAAATCTGGAGGTGGTGACCATTTTAGTTACAGCCCTGTTGCCTTCTCATCATCCAAATTTTCCTCCCACGCACAACCTTGCCTGACCTGTGAAACAGTCCTTTCTTTTCTCCCTCCCTGAAATAATTGTTCTTAATCTTGCTTACCACTGTCTCCCCACAGCCTCCTATAAAACTAAAATCTTGGATTTTCCCCATATAATAATTCTCTCCCACTTCTCTCCCAAGTTCCAGACTACTTCTCAAGACAGGTTTACCACCAGATGCTGCATGTTAACAAGGAAAAACATTCCCACCTTTAGTATCCACAGAGGAAAGTGAGCTACACTTTACAGGAACTTCACAGATGCCTAGTGAGACTGGAATGTCTATCCTAGGACATATCACACCTGGACCAGGCAAGGAACTAAGCAACCTGACCTAACTTTGAAGGTAGCCCTCCCTGTTTTGAGTGGGCAAAGGAGCAGATTATCTCCAGTGATTCCATCTAATAAAAATTATTTCATGATTCCATAGTTCTAACTAAATCTTGAAGGAAAATAGGAAGAGAAAGTGACACACAAGAATCTAAGAGATATATGGTCTTCTGGCAAGAAAAAAAAAAAGAATACAACAAAACAAACCAGAGCTATGCAGAATTAATCTGCTTTTCATCTTGTTTGCACTGAAGTAATTCAGGGTGAAGTTGGATGGTTGTTAAACTCTGTAGAGAACCAAGAAGAGAATCAACACCAACATACCTGTGGTAAGTCTAGGCTTGCTGCATCTATGTGAACTCAAGGCCTAGTTCCAAATGTATGTGTTGCCTTCAGAACATCCTCAGATGTACTGTTTTCAAGATACTAGGTGTTTTATTTCCTGCAGATTGAAATAAGGAAAAAATTTTCACAGAAGGGGTCATTGGGCACTGGAACAGGCTCTCCAGGGAGGTGGTTGAGTCACCATCTTTGGAGGTACTTAAATGATGGGTTAGATGAGGTGCTCAGGGACATAGTTTAGTAGCAGATAGAAATGGTTGGACTCAATGATCCAAAAGGTCTTTTCCAACCTGGTGATTCTATGATTCTAAGGAGTACAATGCAGATGGTACCCCACCTCCTCAGAGCTTGGGCTGAGCAATGGCACATTTAAGAGTATGGTTTGCATTCTAGTGTGTGAATATATGAAATGTTCAAATCAAACCCAGAACTGTGACAAGTCTATGCTGTTGTGCGACATCTTCTTAAATCCAGATGATCACCTATATAAGCTTTATAATACTACTAAAAATCAAGGCAAGAGCAGAGAAACAGAAATCTAAGTGTAAACTATCCCAATTTTTGAGAAGGGGCTTCCCAAATTCTAGAAAAGTTGGGGTATTAGTGATGTTAATTCACACTCCTCAGCCTCACAAATTATGTTTACCCTTTATTACACAGAACAACTAAAGATGATTGATCCTTCATTCAGAAGAGCAAATGGTTAGAAAAATCCCTAGAGTCTTCACGAGGAAAATGATTCTGTGTCCCAGCTTGTTTTACTACTATTGCTGGTTTATTTAGGAGACACAACACCACTAGATAAACAAACATTGATAATACCAGCATCTGTTTAATAAATATTGTGTTATAAATTATTGTTCTTCCACTAGCCTCTTAAACAGAACAAGTTCCTGAAATTGAAAGTCCACTAACAAAGGGCACAAATAGAACAAGAAACCTGCAGCAAAATATTTCTGTTTAAACAATGGAGCTGAAAGAGCAACACCCTGTTGTACAGCTCAGTCAGACAGCACTGACAAATACTGAAACATAAAATGACCAATCACTAAACTGCTATAAAAGGTAAAATTTCTCAATATCCAAGCCATTAAACCAAAAAACAATACCTGAGCTTGAAAATTATGGTAGACTATAACATATCACTCATGGGAGGCCTTAATGCTGAATCTGGCATAAATTACACTTAAAAAAATCACAGGAAATTTATAACACAAAATAGAAATCTGAAAGGCAATCACAATAACTGCCATAAGAGAAAACATAGCTATTCCAAACACAACTTAAAAATGTTGTGTGCTTGAAGGCTATCCTAAATTTTACTGTGAGAGTGTTTATACGTTTATAACAGAAAGAAAAATATCCTGACAACTTAAGAGAACAATGAGTGACTTATTAGACCAGTTGATAAAGCTGGAAAGAACAGACAAGCTTCTAAGCACACAGGTGCTTCTTTGGATCTGGAATAGAAATGGTAAACTTCAGAGCTAAATGCAACTTAAGAACAATTGTGTTGAGTTAGGACATCTGCTTTACTTTGAATGTTTATTAATTTCTTTTCTAAAGACTGTAAATGATGACCTGGGAAGTAAATTAATAATAATACAGACCTATAAATGGATTATCATTTCTAAAGCAGACTTGCAACTAGAAACGGATCTAAAGAGAAAAACTTACCAAGCAAGTCTACACAAAATCCCATTGACTTCCCATTAGTTTTACAAGCCTGTTTGCTTATATCGCTTTAGAAAATATTAATTGAATTCGTCAGTCACTTAAGTGATTTAGAAGATTTTACTTTTGCTGAAAAAGGCAATAAACAAGTCAAAGTACTACCAAGGAGTGGATACATGAGTCTTTGTTGCTTATGCACACCCAACACTGGCTGGACAGCGAGCTGTGCCGAGGACCTGTATTTTTGCCTGAACAGACCTGGTGACAAGCTCAAAGCTTAACATCTGACATAAGCACAGAAAACAGAGAATGCCAGGCAACACCAAGCAGTGCTCTGAGGTCGATTGGCTGTGATACATCTCTCAGACTAGTCCTAGTAATGGTATAAATATTGTTTCCTAAGTTTGTCATTTGCACTTATTGAAACTTTTCACTAGAGAGTGTAGGGAAGGTGAAGCGGAAAAGTAGTTTTAGTTACTGGCCATTCAGGAACTTTGAAGCTGTTACTTTTTCAATCATCTGCAACAGTTCCTTGTTTTTAGAGTGAGCGCATGAAATCATATCCTGAGCCCTTCCCTTTCCTTGCAGCTCTCTGAGGCGCTAGGAGGAGTCCAGCTACAGTCATCGTGTGACTTGTTCTGTAATGCTGTAGTGGAGCTGCTTCTGCCATCGTCTGCCTGCCTGCCGTATTCATACAAATTGCTGCTTTAGGACAAACGACCCTTTAAGCACAGTGAGTATCAGCTAAGAAAGCAAACAACCTATCTGACTTCTAAGTTGCATCAGAGAAAGATTTCTCTATGTATTTACATGTGGGAGCAGTAAGGGACACAAATACAAGTGAAAGAGAACAAGGAGAACTTGCTGTCCTTTTCCATCACTGAAGTGAGTTGAGAAAGGAGATTCCTGGTCCAGATGAGGTGAGAAAAAGGACAGCAGCAATGCAGGAAACTCTCTGGGTGCAGAGACTGGATTAAAGGTGTGGTCTGGTTGTAGGAAAGGGCAAGGTACACGCACTGTGCCAGGCAACACACCCATTCGCTGTGGGCAGACAGGAAAAAACAGCTGCTAAAATGTGTACACGAGCACCTGTATGTGAGCACATAATATTAATGCTGTATGACATAGTGTTAATGCTGATGACGAGCACCTCTTTTTTACTCTTAATTTTGTTTGACTTAATGAATACCATATTACTAGCTAGTAATAAACAAAATAAAAGGAGAATAAAAGAACTAGTTCACTGTACTAATCTCCACTCATCCCTAAAGCATACAGACTAAGTAAACATTAGCTGTGAGTCATTGATTCTTTTTAGTATAACTATATAACCCGTGGTGGTGGTGTTGTTACTTCTGCATTTCTCCATCCTGGTCTTTTATCTCTGTAATGCCAAGCTAAAGGTTCTGCTGTTCTTGGTGTAGTGCCTAAGGTTTTGTTTAAATGTCTCTGCAATGCTAATTTAGAAACCTGCTAACTGTATCAGCCTATGTTTATAGTTACATTTATAATACATGAATAACTCGGTATGATCCAGAAATCACAGCATAAAATATGTTACAAAGTAAATAACTGGCATGCATTTATATCTACCAGGTGATATTGTAGAAACTATTTATTAATCTATTAATTACTGCTTTTAATAGGATAGAAAATCTGAGTTTTCCTATTCATGTTGTCCTGGTACAACTCAATTCCAAAGTTAAAAAGATTCAAGACCACGCTTTACGCAAAGGCCTCACTCTGTATTGAACAGAACCAACAGAAAGCAGTAGTGATATTTTTGTGAATATTTCAGAAAACAATAACTGGCTTCAGAAAAGCACAAATAAATTGTGTCCTATCCCCAAACAGTCTTTGGGGATAGGACAGTCTCCAACTGTACAGGACACATACAACCTTTCAATACAGTATTGATCATGCTGGTCCATTTTTTTTTGCTCATTGTGGATTTGATGCATTCATTCATAGAGTCACAGCACAATGTTAGTAAAAATCATGGCATCTTTCTATCTACTAAACTGCATTAGTTGGTTAAAAGTTACTGGCCCCTCTTCTGTTGCTGATGAATTTCATGACAGATAAAAACTGCCATTTTCTGTATCATAGCTATGATAAGAGTAGAAGGATGCTAAAGATGCGCTTGTGTGCTGCTCAGCCTAGCCTCAGTAGCATCAAGACTGCTGTACCAAAGGTCCAGTTCCAGGGTTATGTCTCCAACAACAACCTGCTTCTGATACAGTTACAACTAAGTCCAGAGTGATCAGCTATGGAGTAAGCTTCACGGTAGATTTTTTTTAATGCCTATCAGGTACTGTTTGAGTAGTAGTGTGCAGTATGAGGGGTTTAATACTCTTCCATTTCATAGAATATCACATTGGATATTCACATTTCCATATACATATTTGTTTCTTGAATTCACTGAAGTGTTGGTTCCAATGATGTCATGAGGCAATGAGTTCAGTAAAAAATGGAGGTGTTTAAAGAAACATTATTATTTCATTTCTCCAGATTTCAATCATCTGCCTTTCACTTCCATTAAATGCAAATTCACTTACATATCATGGGAAAGAAACTCACTCTTTTAATTGTGTGCTCTACTAAAGCATAATGATATATGTTTGTTCTTAGTTATAGTTCGGTCTGTCTAGTTTGTGGCTCTATATTTTTTATTTAAAAACTCTTTTCAAGGGCTTCACCCACAGTTTTTCCTGTTATTATTTTGTTGTCGTGCTTAACAAGCTCAAAGATGAAAGAGATGTGAGTTTCCTTTACAGAACCACCCATCTCTACACTTGTATCCTGTTACTGTATCATAGCATCACAGAACGGTTTGGGTTGGAAGCAACCTTAAAGATCGCGCAGTTCCAACCCCTGTACCATGGGCAGGGACACTTTCCACTAGACCAGGCTGCTCAAAGCCTCATCCAACCTGGCCTTGAACAATTCCATGGATGAGGCACCGATAACTTCTCTGGGCAACCTGTTCCAGTGCCTTTCCACCCTTTTTGTGAAGAACTTCTTTCTATCTAATCTAAATCTACCCTCTTTCAGTTTAAAGCCATTAAAGCCTTGTCCTACCACTACGTGCTCTCATAAAAAGTTCTTCTCCAGTGTTCTTGTAGGGCCCCTTTAAGTGCTGGAAGACTGATATAAGGTCTCCCTGGAGTTTTCTCTTTTCCAGGCTGAACAACTGTGGTGGTGGGATTTTTTCCCAACTCTGTCAGCCTGTCTTTGTAGGAGAGGTGCTCCAGCCCTCTGATCATCTTTGTGGCCTTTCTCTGGAATTGCTCCAACAGGTCTATGTCCTTTTGTGTTGAGGGACCCAGAACTGTACGCAGTACTCCAGGTAGAGTCACACAAAAGCAGAGTAGACGGGCAGAATCACCTCTCTCTGCCTGCTGGCCACACTTCCTTTGATGCAGCCCAGGACATGGTTGGATTTTTGGGCTGCAAGCACACATTGCTGGCTCATGTTGAGCTTCTCAGCCCCTGAGTCCCTTCTGTGCGGACCTGCCCTCAATCCATTCTCTGTCAGCCTGTAAGGTGGCTTGGGATTTCCCCAACCCATGTGCAGGACTTAGCAATGACCTTGTTGAACTTCATGAAGTTCGCACAGGCCCACCTCTCAAGCCTGTCAATGTCCCTCTGGATGGCATCCCTTCTCTCCAGAGTCTCAACTGCACCACACAGCTTGGTGTTGTCAGCAAACCTGCTCGGGGTGCCCTCAATCCTGCTGTGCATGTCTCTGACAAAGGTATTAAACAACACCGGTCCCAATACCGACCTCTGCAGAACACCACTCGTCACCGGTCTCCACTTGGACACCAAGCTGTTGACCACAAGTCTTTGCGTACAACCATCCAGTCAATTCCTTATCCACTAAGTGGTCCATCCATCGAATCCATGTCTCTCAAATTTAGAGACAAGGGTGTTGTGCAGGACAGTGTTGAATGCTTTGCACAAGTCCAGGTGTAAGTTTAATAATAAATTTTCTGCCACTTTACGTCCAAGAAATGTTAGGTGTGCAGCAAATGCTTAATTAATTAATCTCACACAGAACTTGTGAGGAAGGTTCCCTCATTTTACAGGTGAGACAGCGTGAGAATTAAGTGACTTGCTTAATATCACACAGTGAGTCACTGCTAATGCTGAAAATAGTTTGTCTTCTGGTTTCCTGCTCTGTATTTTAATCATCAAGCCAGACTTAACTCTAAAGTTGAAGGAACTCCTTATATGATTAAAATAATTGCTCACAATTTAATGTTGGAGTATTATGTTTTAATCACCAAAGCAGCTGAAATACTTGCATGTTTTCCTTGCTTAGGACCCTTTTAGTGCTTCTTATTCAGACATTGCTTTAGATAGCGCATGAATATGTTTTGTTTATGGTAATTCTGAACCCTAAAAAATACATTGAAACATCTCCATGAAAAAATAAGGAACACACTTCAAACTCACAGCAATCTCCTTGCCGTCAATGTAGCAAAGCTCTTTTTCATACTCTCAATAGCAATTTCACTTAACAATACTCATAGCTATAATTAATGGAGCATAGATAGCTTAAATTAATGGAGCATAGTAAAGTTATTGCCCCATTTTGCCATTGCAAAAGATAGACTGCTGGTTATGCTGTCATTATTAAACAAAAATGTAGCCTGAAGCACAAAGAACAATTGCGTCTTAAGAAATAACTGTTTAGAAGTGCAGTTCTGAACTCTATGCTCTGTCATCTCTGAATAAACTGGTATCTGAAGAGGTGCAATCCCTGAAAGCATGTTTAAATAAATAGCACCTGTGTTCAGGCTAATGGTATGCCCCAGCAGCTTTATAGCTTTTCTGAGTATAGTCCACGCATTTGTTTAAACTGAGAGGACATACATAAATTTTTCTAGTCCTCACTATCTTGCCTGTTTGATAGTGTTCTTCAGTACAGGAAAGAATAAATGACCCAGAAAATATGTATGTAGGCGTAAGATAGAAAGAAGCTCAGGATGGGGAGTGAAGAAATATTACAATGGCTTGCTCGCGTTGCTTATACAATGTTTTGTATCATATCACATTTTTGATGTGTGTGAGACAAACTGCACAAGGCTGTGGTCAGCTCCAAGATTTTTATAAAGACTTTTGCCATACAAAATGAATAGGGCATTGCTGTGCAGGCAGCCTTCCAACTTAATTGCAATTCAACAACATACCTTAAAAATTCAACTGCTTCATTGCTGAATGCAAATAAAACTCCTAGGTGGTACCATCAGTCAGTAAGCACTGGCATGCTGTATTTATGGAAACAACTCATGGGGAATTTAACATGTTGTACTTGCAAAGAAGAAAAGTCACATCTTGCCTTACTGAATTGAGGGCTAGACAGAAGGTTCCAAATACCAAACCAAGGAGAACTGTTCCAAGAAGGCCATTATCTTTCCTCTCTGGGGTCAATACTTCAAATTTACCATGTTGTGTTCTTTTTGGATTTATCTTCTCTTCTATGATCATGTTTTACAATTTGTCAGTAGGGCTCTGTCATCAGTGGTCAACTGCCCAGTATTGGTCAGAGTACCGCTCCAACTTTGCTTTCAGTTTCTGTTAGACACTAAGGCGTTTTTCACAGACTTCAGAAAATGTCCAAGTGATGATCAGTTTGCGAGACAGCACTGTATCTTCGCCCATCTATTAGGGCTGTAGATGCTGCCTTTCAGAAGGGTTCTTGAAAACCAGGCAGGAGTTGTCCAGTACCAAGTGGACAAAGACAACATGTCTGTGTCTTTCATAGACTTTGAAACCAAACCCAAGGAAGCAATGCAAATAATGGAAAATATTTCTGTGGCTCTTCACTCATGTCTCCTTTTATCCATAGTTCCTATTAGTAACCCATCAAATGAAATGGTAATATCATCTGAGAAGCTGAATATTTTAATCAAACATTAGGTAACACTTGTGAAAAATAGAGTTTGAAATTATAATGTGCCTCTGTGTTCTCTGCTGGGTTGGAAATAGAAAGAAGCCTTTGTGATCTGTGTGTTTGATCAAAACTAACCAAAGCAGTAGAAATTAAATATATGCACATACAGTTCGTGGGCAGATAATCCTTTTCAGCAACGATTCAGCTGTTAGGTATGAAGAACAAATCAGCTAGAAAAAATCAGAATTTTTTTGTAGATAATCTGAATGGGAACGGAGGATGCGTAATATAGTATCACATTTGAGAAAAGCTCTGACAAAATATAGGCCTTGAATTTTGGATGTAGAGTTATACTTGCTTCCCCTATTACTGAAGAGAATAGAAAACAAGTCATGATTATGCAGACATCAAGCTGTTTTACATAATTAACTTTATTTAAGATCCTGCTTTCAGCGAAAAATTCAATGTATCTTGCCTACCTTAGTAATCTCATTGCTAGTCACTGCTCTTTCACAGGTTTATTGCAGCATTGTGTTGGCTCAGCACAGAAAGAAAACATTTTAGGAATGTCAGTTCTTCAAGCAGTGGGGATTATAGGCATGGTAACAGCACGTTTGTGAAAGGTATATGCTGTCAGCCCTCATTCTCCATAAAACAGTGAGAAGGAAACTGAGGCACAGCAACAGTGCTACTTTGAAGAGTTAATATAATGGACATATTACTATGTAGTTTTGAGTTACAGAACTGAGAAAGCATTTGTGATAATATGGTGGTTATACCTTAGAGCCAGGAAATGAAACAGAAGAGAATGTGAAAAGAAATGCCTGATGATGAAGTTAGCCAGTTTAGTTTCATCATGCAAGCACAGTAAAAGGTACAAAGGTAAGGAATGCCAAGTAACCAAAAAAATCCAGTATCAGTTACCTTAAATTATATTAATTATAAAAGGTGGAGTTAGCAATGCAAGCAAGGTACATTTTTTTTTTCCAACATTCTTTATTATGTGTTAATCATGGCACTGTGAAGATCCAAAAATCTTGGATCATGCAATTTGCAAAATACCACCAGAATATTTCTTGCTGGAACTAGGTCTAGCAAGGCAAGTACTAGCTGAAACTGCAAATACAGGGAAGGACTTATCTGTTGAATAAAACAAGCAGTTTCTGCTGAAACTAGTTTTGCTTGAGGACTAATTTGTGGTTCCAAGTGTCTTTCAGTGCTGACAGCTGAAGAAGGTAGCTCTGGACCAGATTGTAATGTTCACTCCTTGCTGTAATGGGCGGATGTGTTTAATTAACCTTTGTTTCTGCAGAAGCAGGCATTCTGGCAAGCTGTAGGAATGCTAAAGGAGGGAAATCTAAACAGCAGTGCATCTCTGCACATTCTATATATCTAGCACTAGGTAAAGAATGTTAATGTAGACAAATACTGTTTCCTAGGAGATAGGTTTGTATAAGCAATTTCTGTGAAAGAAATGTAACATAATTCCTCCTGCAGAGCTTCCCCCCATTAATTTCATAAGACCCAGCTAGAGTCCCATGCCCTTGGGACTCGTCTCCTGTGCCTGGCTAAAGACTTGGCACAGTTCTTCAACTGAGGGTCACAAAATCATGTATTCAGAGTGGAAATATTATGCTGCGTATCTCTTACATAGAGTTAGACCTGAGAGCCTTGATGCCTGTTCTATGTCCAGCAGTGACTTCTCCAGATACCACAGCTTAGATAGACCCTTCCCAGAGCTTCCTGTAAAGTGCAGATCTTCACGTTTATAGCTAATTCTTCAGAAGGCACAGGGCAAGTGTAATGCAAAGCAGATATCTTTTGTATAAAATTGCTGAAGGCATTGTTTTTCACTTGGAAAACTAAAGCACTGTAGATTATAATTCATACAAACACAGCAAACTCCCTGGTCACAATATCCCTTGGCCCTAATCTTTCACTAAAAAAAAAAATCACCAACTTTGCATGAGCATTTTGAAAGCACGCAAATCAGAGCTTATCTTCTCTGACCTTCAGCAGCCCCACTGCCACAATAGCATCATTGTTTCCTATCTCCTCCTGTTAGTAAGCAGCACCCGCCATTCCTCTCACTTCCTTCCAGCCTTAAACTTTCTATGTGAGAGACTTTTCAAAGCTCTGCTTTGTCATCTAGTTTTGCTACTACTGTGATCTAAATTCCAGCCTCCTTCAGTCCTAGTTGTCTCAGTCAGCCAAGACCCTGTTTTTACTCAAAAAGTGCCTTTTAAATTTGAGTGATGGACATTCCTTCTACTCTCATAGTCTTACAAACAAGGTATGTTCCCAAACGACAAAAACATTTAGGTTACGGCATTTTTGTAACTAAAAGGACACTGCAGCAGCACAGTATCAATTGCAATCATAACCAGTACTTTTTCCACCTCAGCACTGTGATGCAGAACTCTTGCCTCCATAATATTGTGCAAGCACCTTCGCATTGCCACAGTATGCAGGACCTACATTAAGGCTGCAGCTAAATTACTAAATTCCTAATCCCATGCTTTGTCCACTGGGTTTCTGTTTCAGAGTGGAGAGTCATGACAACAAATAAGGTAACTAAGGAAAAATAGAACTGGCTACAGTCGGTAGGATTATGAGTTCTATATAATTCTTCAGCTTGTTCATACTGGTCTCTGTTTCTAGTAAGAACCGATGACTGGTTCATACTGGTCTCTGTTTCTAGTAAGAACCGATGACTCCAAAAGCCATAAGCAGTGTGTTTAGTTCTTGGGTGATGACAATTGCCTTTGTAGTATTGCTCAGTGTCTGAGATTATAGAGATAGGATTGTGTAGGCCTGCTATGAGCAGAGCGTGTCCTTATGCAAAGAGAATGTTTGCACAAAGGCTAAAGATAGAGTAAGGGTCTTTATGTCCACATACAGATGGCAGTTTCCAAAATCTCTTAGTGCTGGCCAAACTCACAGCGCAGTCAGTGGATGCAGTCAGGCTGACGCAGATTACTTTTCCAAATTCTTCACCAGCACAGTTCAATATGTAGCCCACGTCTTGCTTGCAGAATCTTCTCTTTGACCTGAACCACTTTTTCTATGGCAATTCCAAAGAGCAAGCTGCTGCCTCCTCCCAAGGAATAGGAAAGGAGAAAGGATGCTTCTTGCCCATGCTTCTGAGAGCTGGACAAGAACAGCGCCCTGATATGGAAGAGTTAATGCTGTCCTTTTGTCTGAATGAGTTTGAGTGCTTGAACATATGAAAGAAAACACTCCTACATAGCCTGCTGCCTTAGATCTTTGTTGGGCAGGTAGGAACAGCAGGCTTCTCTGCCACTGCCACTGTCATTTGCTGATTGCTGGGGGGTGGGGCAGCAGCAGGAGCAAGGGGCAGATAGTGTTCTCCTGTAGCCTACTGCTCCACTCAGCCTCCCCTCTCAAGCCTGCTTCAATCTCCAGCTTTGAATGTGTGAACGTGAAATCACAGTCCTGAGCTTCTGTTGATTGCCAGCTCAATGGCTTGTCCTTAAACTGAGATCTGACTCATGAAGCCTCCAGGTCTTGACTATCCTATTAATGCACTTAATGTCACTGTAGGTGTCACTCACTGAAAAGGAATGTATGACAATACATTTCTTTGTATTGTATTTATGTTTCTTTTCTTTGGCCATCTGAATGTGATGCATGACTCAATTTCCCAGCACAACTGCAGGAAATATGAGTTTCTTGTAATCATAAAATCATGGTTTGGGTTGGAAGGGAACTCGAAGATCAACCAATTCTAATCTCCTTGGCATGGGAAGGGACACCTCCCACTAGACCAAGTTGCTCAAAGCCTCATCCTATCTGGCCTTGAACATGTCCAGGGATGGGGCATCCACAACTTCTCTGGGCAACCTGTTCCAGTACTTCACCATCCTCACAATAAATAATTTCTTCCTAGTATCTAAATCTACCTTCTTTTGGCTTAAAGCCATTACCCCTCATACATTACACTCTCTGATAAAGAACCTCTCCCCAGCTTTCCTGCAGCCCTCTTTAAGTACTGGAAGGCTGCTCTAAGGTCTCCCTGGATCCTTCTCTTCTCTAGGCTAAACAAGCCCAACTCTCTCAGCCTGTCTTCATATGGGAAGTGCTCCAGCCCTCAGATCATCTTTGTGGCCCTCACTCTAACAGATCCACGTCCTTCCTGTGCTGAGGACTCCAGAACTGAACACAATACTCCAGGTGAGGTCTCATGAGAGCAGAGTAGAGGGAGAGAATCACTTCCCTCATCCACTTGGTTACACTCCCTCTGATGCAGCCCAGGATATGATTGTTTTTCTGGGCTGCAGGTGCCTATTGCCAGCTCATGTTGTGCTTCTCATCTACCAGCAGCCCTAAGTCCTTCTCCTCAGAGATAATTATGGAAATTACTTCACTAAGTGTGAATTCTACATGCATACAAGGATACGGGACCTGTGGGTTAATCTTGCAGCCTTCTTATTCAAGTGAACACAGTCAGCAGGTTCTGGGTCCTGTCTTCTTCCAGAACAAGAGGCACAGTGCTGATGGTGACTGAAAAGAAGTCACTGTGCTTGGAGTCTATATCAAAGGTCTTTTGCTTGCAGGAACAGGCACCATTCTGAGCTAACAGGAAGATTAAAAGCCAATGGAAAGAATTACAATATCAGCTTAACATAATCTAAGCATAAATTACCAAAACTGAGAACCCTCATTTAAACACAAGTTGAAACAATTACTTCATCTTCAGGGATACTCTCTTAAGTAACTGAGATGGATTGAAATCTCAGCTGAAACTTCTGCTTGAAGAAAAGTTCTACTGGATGTGCCCATGGCTTGCTTTCAGCACACGCAGCCAGTTCCAGTACAGGAAAAAGCTACATTATTCTTTCAGTCAAGATAAAGGGGTACCTCTCCTGATTTTGATAGATGACAGTTAATTACATTTTTCTTCTTTGGAAGAAGTATACATTTATTTCTTTTGTTAGCATGTCTGATAATGTCAGGGGATTTTTTTGAGGGTAGTCTTGGAACAAAACTGCAGCTCCAGGCGCTTAGTAAGAAGCCAAATACAAGGGAAGGGTGGAGTGAAGTTGCTGTTTGATAATAGGAATAATCTACAAGAAAGTTTCCTTATCTCTCTTCAATACTTGTTTTTCAGAAAGTAACTGTGATGAAAAGACAGGAGCTATTCTTCTCCGCTGTAAATTTTTCTCTGATAAGTCTTTCAGAAGAAATCACAAAGCTATCTTCATTCAAATCCTTCTTAAGATGCATTTCTTCCATAAACTGTTTCTATGCTAATCCACTAGACGTTGCTATTTACATCTTTAAAAGAAACAAAGTACTTAGCCTGGACTGATTATAGATTAAGAATTACTGAGTGCATACATGTACCATAGAAAAGCAGAGTCCATGGAAAGAATCTGTTGCTTTCTGGCAGTAGTTCTTTATATTGTGCACCTTTAAGGCATCATAAAAATGTCTGTAACTTTATGCAAACTGGTGAAGATCAAGAAGGAACAAGAAGTAATTTTACAATATAAATTAGCTTTATGATGAATAGGAGCCAAATTCTACTCTGTCATCCCAATGGAAATGCAAATTTGATTCTGAAGCCACTGGAATGGAGTATAGTCATAGCTCTTGATACAAAGTAGACTGAAGGGGTGAGAAGTCCAGTAATGCTGTATCTAATAGAGTCATACTCGTTCTCTTAGACTATGCAAACATTAAATAACCATAGTCTTCCCTTCAGGACATGCTGACTTCATGCTGCTTTGTGCTATAGGCTGCTAATACAGCTCATAAATGCTCCTCTGCTATTTAACAGTGTATAAAGCAGTGGTCCCCAAACCAGGCACTACATAACTAATGAGGTCACACGATGCATGAAATTCAATTTGGTCGCATATTTATGTTAGTATTTAGGATTGCATTAAATTCTTACTCTACAATAGTGATTTGGTTGCAGTGAAAAAATTGGGGAACTGCTGTGTTTTACTCTGTGAAAGACTGGGTGGAGAGACTATTTCCTCTGAGTCATGAGTGGGAAAAGCCCGTTATTACAGGGGTAAAATGTGAGCATGACAGCTAGAACTGAAAATGTCCCTGCCACTATGAACATGTTCAAACCTGTTGCTACAGCATCATTCAAGCCCGAAAGTGTCAAAATTGCAGCTTTCCAAAACAGTAATTAATCTACATGTCCAAAATACTATGTTGCTATAATAATTATCATAACAAAATTAATTACAGATCAGTCTTCAAAACCAAAATACACTCACCACTAGGTAAAACATGGCAGTTATTTATGCATGACATACAACAGATGAGGCAAAAGAAATAAGATTATTACATCCATCAGAAATGGCTATTTTTTCAGCAGTGTGTGCACATCTGTGCTGGACTTGAGCAAGGAAGCCCTGTCACTAAAGGCAGGGGATGTTGTAGAGGCAACCATCTAGGAGCCGGGAAGGAAGACAATACTTCCTGATACTCATTAGCGAGTGCAGAGGAAGGAGAGCATCCTGCCTAGTCATGCTAAATCAGCTAGAGTCACTATTAAGCAGAAGGATATTTGGATTCGGTTACAAGAGAGAAGCCATAATTTTACAGGGTCTACAAACAACCCATTGAACTTTGCTCACCTACACTGTGACTTCCTAATTTGCTCAAGGGAGCTTTAAAATTGAGAACATGAAGGCTCACCTGTCTTTGTTTTGCCTCCCTTTATCAAGCACATTTGGTCAGTTTTCACCTTTTTATGTTATGTCTCGACTTAAATATTTATGTCATGTCCCATTAAAATCCTCAGCTGAGAACTTAAGTCCTTTCAGCTGCACAACTACTGTGTAGTGTTTGTTAATTTGTGAATTTCAAATATATTTAGTACAACTATGTGATAGAGTTTGAAAAATAACGGTCTGCCACATCCCCTAAGCCAATTTGATTCTGACCTAGAAAGGGACATCAGAGTTCAGTCACTTGTGCTCTAGTTGTCCTTCGCTGCTTTTCTAGAAGTCGCCAGTTTCCAAGGCAGTTTTTGTGATACTAATATTTTCAAGAACCAACCACTGTTAACCACAGTCTGTTGTTTTAACTGTTTATTAGTGGATTCAGTTGTCTTACAGGATTTAGGCAAATTGACACGAATGGCAGCTTAAATGACAAATTCAGAGCTGTCATCCTTACATGGCAACTCCACACACAAGTTACTATTAGCAACATTAAATTGCAAAAACACTTGGAAATGGTATATGCTCAAACCAATGTAAATAAGTCATACAGACCAGAATACATTAAAAAAAAAAAAACAAAAAACAAAAAAGCCCCCCCAAAACTCAAAACGACAACAAAAACCTAAGAAAGGAATGACATACAGAGAGGAATTCTCAGGCTATATCTCATTACCATTCACTGTTACAATTTATCAAGGACTTTCAAGCCAGTTCTGGTATTTCTGCCCTTTGTATTTATAACTCCAACAGTTACAGTCTTAACTCTCATGTTCTTAGCTAAACGTTTCCTTTTAGAAGTCCACGTTATTTCTGGTCAGAGCCAAATCAGCAAAGCAGAACATTTCCTGTCCTTGGGAGATGAATCTATACTGGCTGTTACAAGGCTGTGTCAGCACTGACGGGATGCAGACCAGGAAACTCTGCATTTTATTAACAGGAACTAGAACACGAGTGACAAAGTTTTGGCAGAATTAGAATGAAATTTTTGTACATGGAACAGATTAAGAACAGAAACTAAAACTTTTTTTTATATAATTAAAATAAAGCTGCTAGCAAATTACTTTGGTAGATTTGGAGATCATCAGGAGCTTATGAGAAATACTATAGGCTCAAAAACTAGGATTTGAACGAAAGGTCAGCTGCCTAACTAACTAGACCTGTGTCTCTGCTGAAAAGGGCTGCTTTGGTAAATTGAGGGTACAAATAAGTTACATCCTGGACCAACAAGCTAGTGATACTCTACTGATAAATGAATAATCAAAAGGTTGGAATCTAACAAAAATGGAGCGAGAATTAACATTGGTCAGTAAGAATAAAAATTGACTCACCTTCTCATGCTGGAACACAAGGCATGCTTCTCAGGGATCTAACAGTGCACACGGACCAAAATACAAACAGAAAATAGCTCCATGGTACGGATGTAAAACAAGACCAGGAGCAGCCACAAGTGTGGTGCCCTCTAATGTATTGTAGCTTTGTGAGCTGGTCAGCACTTCCTAATCTGGAACAGCATATTTTCATACTACTTCTAGCAGAAACTCAGGAGTCTTTCCACAATCTCAACCTGTGACAGAGGAAGCTTTGTTTTTGGAAATTTGCTAGATGAAGTAGGAGCGCGTGTTGAAAAAAGCTGGCAGACATTTTATTGGTCAGTTTTACAGGCCAGTCGTCCTTTCAATTATGGCTTTCTACTGAATGAAGTCTCTAACAGGGACAGGTGATCATGGTCCTCCATTAGCTGACCAGAAAAGCATAAAAACCCCCTTGTTTCTTCCACAGCCGAAAGGAAATATTTAGCTTGAGGGATATGGAGACCATCTTTTTTGTTTTGTTTTTTTTTTGAGAAATAAATTCCACAATTCTTGAGAATTGTGTCACAATTGTGTCACAATTTTTGAGAAATAAATTCTTTTTCATTGCGGATTTGTGACCTCGATCACAATCATACAGTATCCTCCTTCATGACAGCTGCAGATTTATTACAACTTACATGGTAAGTGGTGCAGCCCTTTTATTATAAGCTTTTAAAAGAGAAGAGATTAATGTTGCTGGTAAAATTCATGCCCTCGGTGCAGCAAGCAATGGCAATCACACTTATTTGTTTTTACATTTGCGGCTTTTGGGGACTGACAAGAAAGATTACTTTTGATTTATACCTATTTCTGAGGAGCAAGACCTGACAATTATCAGGTAGTTCACCTGTGTCACTTAACAGCTATGTCAAAACCCACCAGTTAAACAAGACAGAATGGACTTGTGAGGAGTCAATTCATGAGGACAGTTTTAAACCAAGCTGGAAAATTCTGTGGATGAGACTGTATGTTTCCCACTGCCACTGAATAAATCTCATTTTCTTTTAACTACAAAAAAATCTCATGTATCTCATGTAACCTCAGGTCTCTTAAGACCCTTTGGAATCACATTATGACAATTCCTATCTTTTAATGCAGGTAATCAATTCTTCTAATATAGCTGAACCTCTTACTTCTGTTTGCAAAATTGTGCTCCATCAGAGGTTTTGAATTTCTTTCATGTTGCAGTCTTTACCCACTTCTACTTTTTAGCTGCATTGTTTGCATGACAAGAACTAAGAAACAAAAATTCCATGAAGATACATAGAAGCTTAATGACAAAAAAGCTCACTATGGCTTAGTGTACTGAAATTTTTTTGAAGAGTCACAGCTTTCTCCTGGGAAGAAATTATAGAAAGAATTGTAAAAATGAGCTCATTCCTAGCCAGTTACTAAATATGACCCCTGAAGTTGAAGGAAATTTAAACTCTACAGGCTGCAACTCTTTCTGCCATGATTCAGACTGTATTTAGAAATGGCATCTGAGACCTATCTCCCTTAATATCATACAACAAAGTAAGAAAGTACAAGTCAACTAAGTGGAAAAGGAAGTGAGTTTTACCATCTTTTCCTGAATTGAAAGTTTCCCAAATTATCCCCAGAAAATCCTTGGAGAGGTTTAAGAAAAACCACAAGGAAACTGTCACTGAGCCTTTAGTGCTGAGAAGTCAAAGAAGCCCAGCTGATCCAAACAAAGGATTCTTTACATGCTAATCAAAAGAGAGATTCAGCAGGTGGCCACATTGCTTAGGCTCTGTGAAAAGAAACTGAAAAGGCAGAACTGCATCAAGCTGAATCTAGCGTGGACGTGACATGACTATTGCATTTTGCATTTGACATAATGGATATCTTCAGCCACAATTGCCAAACCCGTAGCATTTTTGTGTTCCAAAGAGCATGAAGGACTGCTCTTTCTTGGAAGGAAGTGGCAGCTGCCACAAGACTATAATAATATCTCAGGCTTGCTCTATATAAAGATCTTTTATAGATTTACAATGAAAGAACTTGTTGGGTTAAAACAGTTGTCAAGAAAAGATAAATAGTTAAACATTTTCGATCTTCCATTTACTTTGGCCGTTCCCAGCTACGTCCCTGCTTCTTAGCTGCCCTGTGTCTTGCATTCTAAATTAATTATAACTTTTAAACGGAAGAGCTAAGATCACAAACATTAGTATACACCACTCTCTTAAAACTTTTAGTGAAAGGACGGTGCAGACTTTAGGAAAAGCAGGATCTTAAGCCATTACAATAATATTCAGTAATACTTTCAGATCCCTACTCTGAATGTAATCTATGCAAGCCAACATATACAGTGGAAAGCTGATAGGAAGTGACTTAGGAAGACAGTATCTTGTAAATCCTGCCCTTCTCCATAAATTGAAAGAGGGAAGGAAGGAGTAGCAGGCTTTTCTTTCAAATCACAGGAAGATGTATCCTTTGTATGCAAGGTCTTAGGGGATACAACACATACCTAGCATGTACTTAATCAGACATCAACTTCCTCCTCTTCTGAGGTGATTTAAGCCCATTTCTAGTAGGAAAATGTCTCAAATCGCAAGTCAAAAACTATCCTATGCTAGGCAAAGGGTGTATTTAGTCCTTTGTGAAGCTGATCCATTTTGCATGGAGTACTGTTCTCTACATCAGACAGTACAAGCAAGAGAGACCTATCTTATCCAACAGTTACGTACTGAACAGTCCCTGCTCTCATAAAGATGTCACAATTTGTATTGACTGCACTGTGGCATCTGTGCCTTTACAGTTAAACTTCCATGGGCAGGCTTACATTATCTGCTTGGCATCATCTGCCTATTTCTATGAACCAAGCACACTTATGGGACAGCATAAATGAACAGCGCTAGTTTTTAACCTTATGAAATAACTTACAGTATGACCCACATACAAGTTTAACCTTCAGATTTGCAGACTGAAGTCTTCTATTGATCTGCCAAAGGGAAAAACACGGGGTTTTTTTCCCTTGTGTTGTGTATATGCAGATACCACTTGTTATCTGCAGAAAACAGTTCTCTAAGAGAGTTTACTTGCTATTTCTGTTCAACTGAAACAATGATGACCACAATGCTTCAATATGAAGTTGATTTTTATACTATACAAACTGCCGCAAGACCAACAATTAATTTGGCATGCACCACCAAAAACCTCAGTTGTGGCAAGGCAGATTTCTCACCTGGCACTAAAAGTTTCCAGAATAGTCTCCCTGACTAATCAGTTTTCATCCCTTCTCTCATTCCAGTAATAGAATTGTTAATGTCCAAAGCTAAGAGCAAAGAGCAGATAATCAAGTTGCATGGAGAACAGCAGGAAAAAAATCACCATAAAATCCAGTGCAGAAGCAATGACTCAGGTGGTGCTGCTTAGAATCAAACCACTAGTTTCTGGGCTAATTCTACATTTTCTGTTATGAAAGATTCCACATTATTTTGATGCACTATGCACTGTTTCCAGAGAACAAAAAGATTATACTGTGGGCTACCTTATCCATCATCTGACTGTTTCTGTAGTGATTTAAGTCTGTATTAATTGGCATTCAGCATTTTCCAGCTGTTTAAACACACAGGAATTGGTATGGAAGAAAAAAGGTAGTGGAAAAGCAGGTCTTGTACGTCTTAGAACCTGGTTGTAATTCTGTTTAAAATGTTAGAGAACTATTGCATAGAAAAAGGAGAGCTTTAAAAAAAGATTGGGATTGTAAAGGGAATAAATACAGTTATGTGAGACATATCAAACCAATTAATTTTCTGCTACTGAAAGTCGGATCAGAAAAGATGAAGTTAAAGGTCTATTGTTGTCCTTCAAGAAATCTGGCTTGAGGATGAAATTCATGCCTGAATGCAGAGGAGCAATTGTAAGAAGTCGAAGTTTGATTTATTATTCTCTGAAAGGTTGTGTAAAGCTTCTTACTAAAGATCCCAAAGTTACAGAAAGGTGGTTTGTATGATTAAGGGCAATCATAGTTTTCAAGGACTCTAAGAAGATATAGACACAACTTGGGCTAGTTTCTTACTTACTGTAATTTTTTTTTTCATTCTGAATTGATGGAACTTTTAAAATTAATTTGTTTAACATTTGCATTACAGACACACATGCTCCAGCAGTATTACAGGTGCAGATCTGCAATATACAATATACACAGATTCTGCTCTCATCTACAATAATGTCAAATAAAGTACACGAGATCTGAGAAAGCCAAGGTAAAACACCATTCAATAAACTTTAGTTGATCAAAGTATGTCAAAAAAAGCACCATCCTTTGGCCATTCTGCTCTAGGGCAGAAAATCTATAACACAGCCTGTAAGGTCTTAAAATATGCCCCTGCACTGAAAGGGAAAAAACAAGATCAAATTAAAGAAAAATGTTCACTGCTGTCCAGCAAAGAATTTCTTTTAGTATGCAAATATTAGGTGAATTTAGGATTTCAGTTATTTATTTTGCAGAGATTTGTTAGTGTGCTATTTTTCATTATTAATTTGATAAATTTGTCAATACATTCAACTGGAAAATTTGATTAAAAAATAAGGGACACAAAATCTGTTAACATGAAATTGTTTCAAGCATGCTCAAATAATTCTGCTGCAGCAGCTGTTGAACAAGGTAGCACTGTTCAACTCAGTGAGCTAAATTCTCAGTAATGCTAGCTGCCTTATTATTCTGGGAAAAATCCCCGCCTTATCTATTTCCAGAATAATTCCAGGTTTTATGCAACTGGCTTTGGTGTGATAATGTTAATCACATTCAACTTTATCTGTAAGACACTAAAGTATGCTTTCTACCCTACATATACCTGGTAAAAGTTTAGTTAATGTATCTGTTTCAGCAGTGCACATCAGGAAATGTGGGCCAGTTGGAGGGAGTCCAAAGAAAAAAAGAGAGTGACTGGCAATTAGGAAACATGACCTGTAAAAAAACAACTGAAAAAACAGGCATTGTTTGATGGAAGAAAAGAATTGTGAGTGAAAAAATGATTGTTTAATATTTAGCAGACTGATACAAAATGGAAGGAAAAAAATTGATTGCTATGTCCAGTATGCAAATAATTAATATGCTTAAACTGCAATAAGTGACATTTAAGGTAAAAGTTGTTGATCTTTTTCTTATGATAAAGTAAACCATTTTTTTAAATGAACTGATGTGATGATACCATAATCTTAATTGCATTAAAAAAAATACACACCAAAAATTATGTACGTATAACTGATCTTGTCTTTGGTCAATGGAATAAGACTACCTGACCTCTCATGTCTCTCTGTAGACCTTTTATTTTCTTTTGATTCTTGGCTGTCAATACATTCACAATAAATGTAGCTCATTCTGTAAAGGCTCAAGATCAGGCCCTAAATCAGTCATGCTGTTGATAATCATGATGATCTGAAGTGTAACACTTGTAACTGGAATGTGAAATCCCTTACCTCACAAATGTCAGTGAAAATCTCCTTAAAAATGACCTTGTGATATGATCCTGACAAATCCCAGCTGTATCTGAAATAGCAAGGTGATTTGATAGTGAATGTTATTTTAGTGTGTGGTGGCTTCCTGCTGTCTGTAACAAAAATAATTTGCGTGATATAGTCAAAATGCCACAAACTCCTACTAAGTCAAAACCGCAGTCATATTTCATTTACTGTTGTTTGTTTTTGTTGTATTTTAGTTTACTGCTTTATGAGTTTTGAATGCTGAAATTCATAAATAATGGCAAGGTCAGCTTCATTCTCTTAAGTATACAAATAATCTGTATAACGTAGTTCTTGTTCGACTATCCATGCCCTAAGAGAAAATCATGTTTGACTAAATAATTTTTATTTTAGAACAAACTGTCTGAGTACATACTGTGTACATGCACCTCTCCTGACAAATTATCTAAGCCTAGATTCGCTCTGGCAGATGAAGTCTGCACATGCAAAGAAATGTTGCGTTTTGAGAACAAAAAGGACATCACAACATTCTAGATAATCCAATGGATTTTTTTTTTTCTGTTTTCCCCAGTTAGCTTTCTTCTGTTCTCCCTGGTTTTATGCTAGCATTCATTCTGATTGAAAAATGGTTTAAAAGGTAGGATAAATAAATACAGTGGCTTTGATTTAATAAATTAATAAAAACCTATGGGCCTGGTTACTTACACTGAATCATTGCTTTGTGCTGCACAGGCACTACAAGGCTGTGTGTAACTAAGAATTCCTTCAGAGAGGCCTAAAACCTTCCTGCTCCTTTAGCCTATTCTTATGCTACTGGCTCAGCCTCAGAGCTGGAGATGTGGCAGGACCACTGACCCCTTTCTCCACAGACCCCTGACATCTTTGTGGTCATTACTGGCAACAATTCCTGTCTCAGTCTATTGTAAACAGGGTCCAGGGTAAAGTACCTGTCCTGCAGCTGTCCCTCTTCAGCATTCAGATGTCTGCAAAGGAGAGAATCTGCCTCTTATTTCTGTCACTGCCAGAGACTGCAAGTGATATCACTAAATCTTCAGAGTGACTTCCTAGGCAGTACTCATTCCCTTACAACTCAGGATACTCCCTTCGAGTTTCTCATCAGTTTATACACCTTTCCTTTTACCCCTGAGACTACTATTACATGCTCCCAGCAGGAACAGTGAATTGTTTCTGTCCATCATTTACAGCCTGCAAGGTCCTATAGTTCTTCAAATAAATTTTTCCTGAACTGGCTCCTTACTTTTTTCCTCTTGTAGTCACTTGTACAAAAAAAAAAAAAAAGTATAAATAAAAAAATAAGCTAGAGGTGCTATAAAACACTGTGAAAGGAGAACTAGCAATGCAGATGGTACAGACATGAATGACAAAACGGCAGCCAAGGCAACTGCCAGTCCCATCTAGCGTTAATTTATCAGACAGGAGAGGGAGACAATGATGTTAGCCTCTCCCCTCAGCAGTGGTAGATATGGTAATTCTTGGGATATGATAAGTAGATCCCATAAAGTTCACACAGCTCACCTTTTCCCTGCAGTACTCAGGCTACGCTTGGGGGTCTACCACCCATCTTACTACAAAAGGGGCTACTCTCATCTTTTCCATATAATTCCTTACATACGTCTCTTAATTTACATTGTCAATTACTTCCACAATTAAAAAAAAAATTAAAAAATCAAATAGAGCTATATATCTGGGTTTTACATCTTTCCCATTACTAGTTTCTAGAACTAATTTCAGCTAATTCTTGTGTCAGTTAACCATCTTTCTAGAGCACATTTCTATTTATAAAATAGAACTGCTCTGGTGGGAAGTATGAATCCTAATCTTTGCAAAGAAAAAATGTTTGTTGCTTAGACATCCCACCACTCTTACTGTTGTTCATGACTCTAGCAGTTACACAGAGTACCCTATTACACTCTTAGTGGGCTAGAAACTAAATGCATGCATTAAAAGTACTATCCCTGTCTCTAAGAATTTGCAGTTTAAAACATTATGGCAAGATAAAGCAACAGTTGGAGATAAATTTTTCCATCTCTACTGAAATCTTACTTCTTTAGAAAGTGAGTGTTCATAGCCTGCAAAGCACTTAAAATAAAATAAATGCAATTTAAATGACAACGAAAAGGAATTTTTATCCCCTAAATTGTTCTATAGATTTTTTCATCCTAAAGTACTGAAGCAAAAATATATCCGTAACACCTATGGTAACCATGGAGATAATACCAGGCAACATGCATAATGATTCAAAATGTGGCATCAGACAAATGTTCTTTGTCATGACTAGATTACTAGAAGGAAGTAGGTTTCCCCTAAACTATTTGCAGAAGTAGGGTGCATATGGTTAATTTCTCAACCCTCTTTCTTATAAGAGGGAAGGGGAAACGTCAGCACTATGGTATGGGCAGCAGACTAATATTTTAGTTGGTTTGAAAAGACCTAGCTTCCCAGTTTCTTGGTAGTTTCAACTCATAGATATGATTTGCTGAAAATATTTCAGAGCAACTAGTTCCACCACATTGCCTGCACAACTTTGAAAGATGGCCATGGGAACACAGAGTTACAGAATAAATAAGAAACAGTTCTGATTAATATTTACTTGTAGGGTTTTTTTAGGACCATAAAAAAATGCACAAAATCTACCCTCACAACAATTCACGCATATTCCTAGAAACACCAAGATTTGGGTAATTTAAGTGTTAGCTATAAAACAACATTCCCTCACATTTGGCAATCTTTCTTTCTTTGCTTATTCCTTCCCTGCATGGATGGCATTAAATAGTAAACAATTCTCAATCTGCCAGCAGGATGAATATTGATGTCATTCTTAGTCTGATACGATCTATAACGCAGAGCAGAAGAATTACTAGAATCAGGACTTTTCACAATAAAAAACCCAAAAAAGAGAGAGCCATTTTTCCACCTAAGGGGTTAACCAAAATCTGGTGGTTCGCAGTTGTTTGAGTTAGGGGAAGAAACTGATGATAAGGCAAGGATGATGTCAATCCTGTTTACTTACAAACAGTGGGAAAAAAATGGTTTCTTTCAAGTTTTCCTTCCTTCCTTCCCTTCTATTTCCTTTTCATGCAGTCCTGAAGGATTCAGCTGTTTCTCAGAGCCGCACATCCACTTTTTTTCTGCCTCAGTAACTGCTTTTTTTTCCAGTTCCTGGCATTTTTTGCCAACCCTGAAATTACAGATTATAGTAAATCTCTTTCCAGGTCCTCCTCCTCCATTTTATTTTGTTTTGGCAATAGGCCATTGTTTCACCTATCACATTTATAAAGCTGCATTGCTCTTTTGTGTGTTTTTTTTCTTCCTTTTTTTTTTTCTCCTTTCCATTTACTTTAAGTGACAGGCCTTCTTAATGTTCTCTAATTTCAAAATAAATTTCACCCAGACATCGATTGTGGTAGAAGTCAATTAATTATCTTCTGCAGGAAGCTACAAAGAGATCCAACATGAAAGCAGGAGTTAACACAACTACTTAAGCTGTTACTTCTGTCCCAGAGGACCTGAATCCCCAGAGATCACCGGTAATAATGACTTCTATTTTTTCTGAAAGTGGGTGTCATCATGCAAAGAACTGTTTTTTATAGGAGGAAAAAAAATTGCCCAACATACTCACTTTGTGTGGAATTTAATAGGTCAATAGGACAGGACAAGAGGGAATGGCCTCAAGCTCTGCCAGGGAAGGTTCAGGCTTGACATTAGGAAAAAATTTTTTACGGAAAGGTTCATTGGACACTGGAACAGGCTGCCCAGGGAGGTGGTTGAGTCACCTTCCCTGGAGGTGTTTAAAAGACAGGTGGATGAGGTGCTGAGGGGCATGGTTTAGTGATTGATAGGCATGGTTGGACTTGATGATCCAGTAGGTCTTTCCCAACCTAGTGATTCTGTAATATTTAAATCTAGAAAAACTTAACTGAATTAAAACAGAGAGAAAAGGCATATTTCCCTTTGTGACTGGCAAGACAGCTACATCCAACTGTGCGACTGGTAACATTAGAATTGGCCAGAGAATATTTGTATTTGGGGTCTGATTAAGGTCTGAAGAAAGAATTGTGGTAAAAGTAACAGTAACCATTATTTTTTTTCCTGAGCAGTTACAGCTGCTCTGTGCTGCACACCTACATGCAGTGCAGTGAAGATTCAAAGTGCCAAGTCAAAACCAAATCACCAACTGCTTCATTTGGTTTTCTCACTTAAGTCATTCCTGGTACAATTAGTGGATCCATGACAAGAGGTGAACAAGCTTGTCATATTACACAGAGCATCTGTCGCTCTGGGTTGGCAAATACTGACAAGTCATCGAGATACAATCATGCAGTTGTCTCAGAACTGTCAGCAAATTGAGTAACACCGATAACGTCCTGGCCTACCACGAAACTGTTGGTACCTTCTGTGGAAAGGGGTAACAACGGTACGTAATTTATTCCCTAGATCACAGGAAGGAGACCCTGGTGACCGCTATTCTGGGCTGTCTCCTACACCTTTGTTAAGATGAAGCTTGTTGCTAACTCAGTTTACCATTGCATCTTTTGAAATACTGACTTTCTTTCAGTCTTGATTTAAAGTACTTCTTGTAGTGAAAGACTTGGTCCCCTAGAGGAACTGATTCTATGATTTAATGCAATTTAATGCACTTGATACCCTCGACACTTACAAGGAGTAGCGGGGTTTGTTTCCATTACTTTGCCTTCTGACATCAGAATTTCTAACTTTTGCAACTATCAGTAGAATTTGCACTAAAAAAATTAAGACAGAGCCCTTCCTAATTTCTTCTGGGTCAAAACAGAGCAAGTGGGGTTTATGGGCTCAGCCTCCCAGGACCCAGATGTGCCAGGGGAGGCTTATGTTGGAAACTAGGAAAAGGTTGTGCACCCAGAGGGTGGTGGAGCACTGGAACAGCTTCCCAGGGAAGCAGTCACAGTGCCAAGCCTGACAATATTCAAGAAGCATTTGGACAATGTCCTCAGACACGTGGTGTGGGTGCTGGGGTGTCCTGTGCAGGGACAGGAGCTGGACTCGATCGTCCTCGTGGCTCCCTTCCAACTCAGGACATTCTATGACCATAGAATCACCACGTTGGAAAAGACCCACAGGATCATCAAGTCCAACCATTCCTATCAATCACTAACCCGTGCCCCTCAGCGCCTCATCCACCCGTCCCTTAAGCACCTCCAGGGAAGGTGACCCAGCCCCCTCCCTGGGCAGCCTGTTCCAGTGCCCAGTGACCCTTTCCATGAAAATTTTTTTCCTAATGTTCAGCCTGAACCTCCCCTGGCGGAGCTTGAGGCCATTCCCTCTTGTCCTGTCCCCTGTCACTTGGGAGAAGAGGCCAGCTCCCTCCTCTCCACAACCTCCTTTTAGGTAGTTGTAGGGAGCAATGATGACCTGGGCGGGGTGTCCAGTGCTGCAACAGCTGTTCCCAGGTCCCTTTCCCTGCTAGGCAGGAGCAGCAGGGCGGCGGGCAGCCCTTTTCCTTGGCAGGACTGGACGCTGAGCGCACCCCGACCGCACGGCCCGCCGCCCACCGCCACGCGCGGGACTCGAACCCACGTCCCAGCGGATCCCGCGCTCCCCCGCGCCCCTTCGCCCCGCCTCCCACGGCGATTGGCCAGCCAGCGCCACGTGACCGGGTGCGGCGAGGGGCGGGGTCGCTCCTCCTCCCGGCTTCTCAGCCTCCCAAGCCGATTGGCCCGCGCGAGCCACGTGACCGGCAGGGGGCGGGGCCGGGGCGGGCGCGCGGGGGGCCGGCGGGGGCGGAAGTGCGCGGCGGGCGCGCGGGCGGCGCCCCCGATGAGAGTGCGGGGGGCGGCGGAGGAGCAGCCGGCGGCGGGCGGGAGCCGCAGCGCCCGGACCGGGCCCGGAGCGCAGGTGAGGGGCCAGCGGGGCCTCGCGGCGGCCCTCCCGCAGCCTCGGGGCGGCGCGGGGACCTCGGCCGCCTCCGGTGAGGGGAGGCGGGAGCCGCCGTGCACGGGCCCGCCGGGTTCGGGCACCTCGTTCCCGGGTTTTCGCCTTTCTGTTGAGAGGGAAGGGGGTGCCAGTGCTCCTCCCCGGTGTGCGGGGCCGCCGCGGGGGTTGCCGCTTCCCCGTGGGCTGAGGGCGGGGCGCGGGGCCGTGACCGGTGTCGGCGGGCGAGGAGAAGCTGGCTTGGAGCTTTAGTTTCTCCGGTGAATTCCTTCCGTGGCTGCCCTGGGATGAGCGGTAACGTTTTGCCTGTGCGGGATGAACAGAGGGTTTGAGATGCTGCCGGCCTCGGCTGTAACAGAAGTTTTGGACAGAGCTTGTTTTATCTGTCCAGGCTCTTTCTGTGCTCCTGTTTTTTTTTCTCCCTCCAGCCTTGCTGTGTAGATCTTGGAGGAGGAGGAAGGTGGTGCCTGAGTGTGACTTTACCTGGAGAAGGGCAGGGAGAGAGGCTGGGGTTCAAAGCAGCCCAGTCATGCTTCCTGGACTGCTGGCGGAGGCCTCGCTCCGTTTCTCTGCTGGAGTCCTGTTGAATCAATTCTGATCCTAGAACAGGAGACTTAGTCTTGACTACCCCTGAGTGTTTTCATAGGAGGAAGAAGCGTGGAGACTACCTGCACGAGGACTAGCCTTGCCTTCTTGCCTTTTTCAAATCTTAAGCCTACAGTCTAGGTAGCTTTTTGCATATTGAACTGTCCAAACTTTGCTTTTCTGGTTCAGAGATCCTTCTTTCCCTTGTGAGGGGCAGGGAAGTGCCTGTCTACTCAAGGGCATCCTCAGAGCCATGATTTTCAGGAAAAGCTGTATTCTTTTTTAAGATGCCTTAAACACCCATGCCCCCCTCCTGCCCCAAACTGAAGCTCTTAAAGCTGAGAGAAGGTGCTAATAACTGGGAACCTGGTTTATGGTTCTTGCAAGTGATTTGCTTGAAAGCTGAAAATAACTTTATGGCAGAGAATTCAGTAGCAACAGATCATTCTTGCTTGACAATAGCATATTTACTTATTCATCGATAGCAGACTTGTTGAAGTAGGTTTATCTCCTGCCTTAATCATTTCTGGCTCCTGTAAACGGAATTTAGATTTTTGCAATTTAATGTGTATGTGATAGCAACTTGCCATGGTAAAAGTTTTTGCACTTCTATATCAAACATTTAAGGAATAGAAAAGCTTTCAGACTACTCCTGTAAATAAGTTTCCTATTTTAGTTTTTCAGTACTGAACAGTCTGTTGTACACCTCTTTTGGAGTAGGTCAGTTTGATTCTGCTTTGCGTGCCTGGAGAAAAGTGAAGCTGACCTGTTTTCACTAGAGTTATGTATATGCTGCAGAGGAATGTCTCGTTTAGAGACTTTGTTGGAATGCTTTACAAAAACTCCTAACTGAGAGCTTAATTTGACCAGACAATATCCTTTCTCAGTCACCCTTAAACTTGTCTCTAATTGTCAGTGCCGTAGTGCTGGATACCTGGGTACAAGAGTAGTGGAGACATTTTGATCAAATCAAGCCAGTAGTGATGGGACATTGCCTAGACATCTCTGATGTGTACACTGAAATCCTGGATGATGTATGTATTCAGCAATTTAATGCTGCTTTCAGGCTTTAAGGTTTTTTTATCTCCAACTTAACTGATTAAGCACCAGCTGTTATTTGACCAAATGCTGGATAAAATGGCTTGCTTCTCTGGGAAGTGTTGGGGTCCAGACTTCGTAAGCAACAGGACTTCCCTGTGAGCAGAGCAGAAGTGGCCAAGTAATGTAGCAGAACAAGCACTAACATAATGATCTAGGAATCTAGTTCATAGTTTGTTGTTTTCTTGTTCTTTATAAGCTCTGTTCACTTTCCACACAGGGGATACTTGGGCTATAAGTTTAAGTTGATTTTTTTTTTTTATTAACAAGGTTCAGAATCCGTGTGACTGTTGATTAAGTGAATTGCTTTCTTTTACATGATGAATTCATCTGAATTAATGGCCTCTCATAGCAGAGGTACTGAAGGAGTCTTTTTCTCATGGCAGCTGTGCTGGCAGTAAGCACTCATGGGAATGCAAGTGCATCGTGGTATCGAGACAAACAGTGCCTAAGGTTGGTAGGTATCTTGTGTGCGGAGCAAACAGCTCTGGGTGGGGGAGTAGTGGTTCTCTGGGAGTTTGAAAGGCAGTGACTGGGGAGGCCACAGAAGCAGATAAGCATAGGTTTTGTGTGCTTGCTGCTTTTCACACCCTGTGGACCTGATTTCAAGTATCTTTTACATGATTGACTTGTGAAAAATGCTGATCCTAGTTATCAGGCAAGATAGATAGTGACTGTATTCTGAAGCTCTTTCTGTCATAATTTTAAAATCTTATTCTGCTGATAAAGCATTCAGTTGTTTAGATTTTCTCTCTTTATCCATCCCCTGTCTCTGGAAGCTATTCTGCACCACCTTCTAGCAGTGATGATAAGGTTCCATTGCTTATTACCCCGTATTGCATAGAGTGACAAGGTCAGCAGTCTTGGCTGTCTCACTCCCGCAGTGGTGATCATCAGTTTTGTGGCTTTTGTTCTGTAGTATGATTTATAACTTGCTCTTAATAAAAGCCTATGGAGCAGATACTTAAAAAAGTACTTGTTGATAGCTGCCAAAGAGCAATAATTTTGCTTGTATCTCCTTTCAGCCCATTAAACAGGACTAAGCAGTTTTTATCCATGCCTGCCCCAGAAATATCAAGTTGTCTTGTCATTTAAGCAAGATGAATCTAATTTATGCTTTGTCTCTTCATGTTCTTCCAATTACTGCTTTAATAGTAATATTAAAGGATCTGTTTTGTCTCTTATGCTTGAGATATGCAAATGTGCTTTTCAAGACCTGTCAAAATGAGTCGTGAAGTCATGTAATACGAGAATGTTATTTAGGCTGCTGTGTAAAGAGCTACTTGAATCTTTATGGTAACAAAGTGCTTCCTTAGAGCAGTTGCTTTCACCTGTTTTATATGGCATCTTGAGCCCATAGTGTTCCTAATTAATGCTTGCTGAAGTGGTTGAGAAAGGAGCAAATACTAGCTGATTACATGAATATGAGACTTAATAGAAGTGTAGTCTTGACTAGGAATCTTTGTAGGATCACAAGTCAAAGACTGAAAATTCAGTCTTGGGATTATAAGCATTTGTCAAAGCCTTAATCCTGTCAACTGTTACTTTGTGAATTAGTGTTGCTGTCAGTTGATGTGATTAGTATAAATTATTTCAGGCCACTAAAAGTGCAATGAAACCAAAGTTTTTATATGTTCTTAAATTTGGAATGTGGCACTAATCTGAAGTCAAAGCGTAAAACAGGAAGCTGGGAACATGCTGAATTAAGTACGTGCTGTGATTTCTCTGGATTCTTGCTCTTTCTGTATGTATCTTTATAGTGAAAAAGATTATTCCTCAGGAGAGTACAGGAAGCCTAGACTGAGCCCCAGCTTTGGGTGTGGTTTTATTTGTGTAGTTAGCCACCTTAAAGAATGTTTCCAGTTTGGATTTGGTATTGGTGACTGTTTTTTTGCAGTCTAGTGGCTTAAATAACAGGTTTTTTTTTAAAAAATCCCACTTTACAGATAAGATTATAATAAACTACTGCGTTACAGGCTTATACTCAAACTATGACAAAGCCCTCTAAAAGTTTAGTTGTAGGAGTCACCTGAACTCTGGACTCCATGTTGCAGTACGCTAACTGCAGTGGCTTTTTTTAAAGGAGTTGGTTTATAATGCTAGTGCTACCCTGCTCAGCAGGACACTGTCTTGGGTACCACCCTAAAGCAGACATTTAGTGAGAGAAGTGTTTTTAGATCAAGCTGCATGCTAGTTACCTCAGCTTTCCAGAAAAGATGGGGTCTTGCTGGTTGAGGAAGCTGCTCCCTGATTAGAATTAACTAATTCTAAAGTATGTAGTGATCTCTACAGCATTTCCACTCAACTGCTACTGCAGTAAAAAAACTTGTCCCTGTGGTGGTACTCCTCTGTTATTTAGTGTTCTTGGTTTAGGGTGAGATCCCATTTTGGGTAGGTAAAGGAATTCTCAGACACCAAGAAGTCTCATTGACTGTTATGGCAGCCTTCTGCTTTTATCTCCTATGTCATAAAATAGACTAGCCAAGCAATTTAAGGAAATGGTCTTTCAGAAGACAGGAATGCATGCTTGAAACTGGTGCCATTTCTCATTCTACTTTCTCATTTTTGTAACACATTCTAGAGGCAGTTTAATTCTTTAAACAAATCTGCAAGCTCATTGAGAATGTACTTTTAAGTTCATCATATAAGGCAAACTGAGATCAAAGTAGGCAATGGGAAGATTCTTTTCTGATTCTGTATAGAATATAGTGATAGTGGAAGGAAACTAATTGAAAACATTACACTTGAGTAGGTGGGCTGCTGTGGTATTGTGCATCTTTACCATCATTTAGTTTGTAAAACAAGGATCAGGCAGTGATCATGTCCAACTCACTTTCCTTAAGTGCTCACAACTGTCTTCTAATAGTAGCCGTCATCTGATGAGCGTGCCTCCTATAATACTCTTGTACATAAATATTAGTTAAGGTTTCTAATTAACTGTTAGTCATGAAGGACTTGCTGTAAGTTTTTTAGCTCTGCTATACTACTTGTTCAAGTTATTGAACAGGCCTTCCACTTCCAAAGATTCCATCCCCCAAATAAGACTTGTAGCAACTCTATTGGTGAGGCACAGACTTGACTGTGTAGTTGCTGAGGCTGTAAGACACTTCTGGTGACTGTCCCGTTCAGTGCTTGGCTCTTGTGTGATGTGCCCAATTGAAGGAGCGTAGTGACTCATAGTGTATTTCCGTGAACCTTTCAGTTAAGTGCTTAAAATAGTGGAAGTATTTTAGACGCTATAGGGAAATGATTCCCCAGTGCCTCTGGGGAGGTGGGACTGGGATTAAGAGTAAGCTCAAAGCAGTTTCACCTGCCTCCATAAAATGTGTGCACAGCAGTGGCTCCTGAGCAGCAGTCTCCCCAAATGCAGACATGAACATGAGACACCAGCTTCAGATTAGGAGCGAGGGCTGTGATTGTATGGGCAGAGATGGTTGCTTCTGCTACTACCCAAGTCAAACGACATAGTATCTGGACTTCTGATTTATTCCAGGCATCCAGTTCATGGGTGAAACTGAAGACAGCATGATTTAGTGAGATCATTGTCTGGGTTAGCAGCTCATGGCCAGTCTGTCTGCAGTGTCTTGTGCTGCATTTGTGTATGTATGTCGAGGATCTGGGGTATGAGGGGAGGAAACTTGGCTGGGTAACATTTTGTGAGAACTGAAGAATTAAGTCATGCAGTTCTTCAGTATGCTTATGGAATTTGCTAGATCAATGGTAGTGGCAATTTACTTGGGCATTTTACAGCTACAGATTATCCATTGAAGTAGTAACTGAAATAACGTTATAACCTCGTCCTCATGTAGGAATTGAATCTTAGGCTATTTTGAACTTGTGTGCCACTGAAGACATTGCGTAAGCTCACATATTTGACTTGTCTGTATTTATTAAATTCCTAAAGATCTGATTAAAAGTTGGTATTAGATTAACAGTCTGAAGCATGCTATTGTCTCTTAGCTGTGATTTGGTGGTCTTGGTGCTGTGTATCAAAGATGAACATGATCTTGCATGGATGAGCATTCAAAGGAAGCATAGTTGAGATATGCTTTGCAAGCGTGGGGAAGTGAGGCTGTTGGACAGCTCTGTTGCCCCAAGTGTCACTTTTCTGTCACTAATGGACTTGGTGTGAGAAATGTCATAAT
This sequence comes from Phaenicophaeus curvirostris, assembly GCF_032191515.1. NCBI lineage: Eukaryota > Metazoa > Chordata > Aves > Cuculiformes > Cuculidae > Phaenicophaeus > Phaenicophaeus curvirostris. The sequence continues at coordinate 28,960,655 of NC_091398.1, forward strand.
TCAATTAGGCAACTAGACAGTCACCCCCGCAGTGACAAACTCTCAGCATAGTCATACTGATTAATGATATTAACTCAATCTTTGTGCTTGTAGAGCATTTCTATCAGGCTTCCTATCAAGTTCTTGCTAGGATAAGAGCAGTGTGGTGGATACTTTTCTTCTATAGTCTGTCTGCAATATGTCTGCTGGGTATTAATACCCGGAGGCTTTTTAAGAGTTCTTGGAGAGGTCTAGCTGGGAAGGTGTGATTTTAGCTGTAATAGCACTAGTTGTCTTGTAATTTCCACTTCAGGTAATATTATCTTGTTGAAATAGAGTATGTTCTGCTGGGAGCTATGTGCAATCTGCTAGTTACTCCGCACTGAGTAATGTGGAAAATGGGATTGTACTTCCTTTTTCCCCCCATAAAACTGTGTAACTATGATGCTTCTGTGTGCCATCTGTGAAACACTGAGGCAGTTTAAAGTATTGATAGCTGTACTGCATTGACCTGTAACTACCTTAAAATACTAACCCTTTTGTGTAAGAGTTTAGGGAGACTGTGATGGACTGGGACCTTCTCTGAGGGACCTCATCTCAAGAGAAACTTCAGTTTAGGGTGATGCTGCTGACTTCTATTGAGGGAGCATGTAATGCCTGTGAGCCTGATACACCTGCTGTCTTTTCTGGTGAAGAGAAGTGGTGCTACTAGCTAGGGAAGGGAAGCAGCAGTTTTGTGCTTATCTGGTTCATCACTGTTAACGTGGGACAGATAACTGTGTGACAGGGCGCTACAATAACTTGACAGAGCTGGTAGGTTGCACCCAATGAAGCAAGCAGGATGCAAGGCTGCTATTAGAATCTAAAAGGAGAGGCATAACATTGAAGCTGTAGTTCTGCCATGCTGTGAATATCAAAGATGCACACTGTCTGTAGAAAATAATGTTAAAAGTCTCTAAAGATGAGAAAAGAAACCTACTAGACACTCCCCCAGCTGCTGTGCAGCTTCTGTGGACTCAAAAGGACGCTTTCACTTTAATTATTGCAGAGTACAAAAGCGAATGGAGTGACCCAGCTCTAGAAGGCAGTGTTCTATAAACAGTGCTTGAAGTTGTTTTACAAAGGTTCTGATGTGTGATAGCCTCTTAACCCTCAAAGATGCCCGTTGTGCACATACCTTACTGTACAAGGATTACTGTTCTCATCAGCAATGTTGTGGGGAATGAAGCTGCTCGTGTACTTACCAGGAGAGGTAGTTCTAGATCTCTCTGCCTTGTTGCTGTCATCTCTTCCTCATACGTCCATCAGTGTCACCGGAACTGATGCTGCATCCAGGACAGAAATTCAGGCTTCCAAATAGTGATGATCTCCTGAAGGGACAGAGGCACAGTATCATGTTGGGTCTTTCTGTGCCTTGGTGGAGTCATGAGTTGCACTTTCTGACATTGTAGCAGTGTGAATACAAATTCCGCAATGTCACAGTTGACTTGTTAACAGATTTTTATGGTACTCTCTCTGGAAAGCTGATGCATGCTGGCATATTGGCAGTTTTCCCACCATTACATTGTCTGGTTTTTACTGATCTCCATAAGAATCTGAAGAATCCTGTAGGAGAAACTGCCAGTTTATCTTCTTCCTCCGTGAGGAAGTCCAGGTGGAGGTGACTCACCTAAATGACTGTAGGGGTACAGTTCTCTGTAGACTATTTTCATGCATCATATCATAGGGGAGTTCACCTTGTGAATGGTGTGGTTCAGGAGATAAAGTGGAGCAGCAGTGGAGACAGCCGTTAGCTTCTGTTCTTGCAGATATATCCTGAATGCATATAAAGCATTGGAAATATGAGTTTAGTACAAACATATTTGAATTGGCGTCATCTGTCCTTTCAGAACCACTTACATAGGTGATTAGTGGATTGCTGTTGTACAAATGCATTGCTGCACAATCAAGTAGCTGCACTTAACACTTAGTGGGCTCATTTTTGAGATGAGCTGTGTGTTTTCTTTAAGCAGAAGTCAGCTTGGTATCATAGCGAAGTGCTGGCTCAATAGTAAATTGGAAAGGCTATGTAATTGTCCTCTTACTCTAATAGACTGTTTAATGCTGCTTTCCATGATTCTTCCCTTTGTTGGTTGAATGCTCTTTGTCTTTATGAAGACTAATGGGGAAAAACAGGCACTGCTTTATTGGACTGGAAAATGGTGATGCCTACCTAAATAGAATAATGGTAATGAAACAGGCGTTTTATACAGGTCTGTACAAAGAAGCCCCAAGACTAAGATGAAGCAGTAGAAATAAAGCTTGTGTTTCAGTGTCTGTACTCAAGCTCTAATTAAGGTGACTTGCAAGGCTTTATGGACTGCAGAGCAGTAGTGTGTTGGGATGCCCTCATGCAATGATAATCTCTTGATATAGTTGTTAAGTGGCTGCTAAGTCTACTACTAGAACTTGCATGGAGAAAGAAAATGCCCGATTACCAAAATCAAGTCTTGGCCCTGGGTTTCGCTCTCCTGCTCAGCCCAGGACTGCAGGAGGTAGGGTGTTGCCTGTACCAGCATACATGCCCGAGGACCACAGTGTGAAAAGGATAAGGGAACTTCCCTGTTTCTGCAGTGATGTAACCAACCTTTTGGCTGCTGTAGTTCTACTTTTCTTTGGCCTCGGTTACACAAACTCATTCTTGCTTCCCATCAGCACTGGCACTGGGGCATGCTGAATGGCTGTCTTACGGGGTGAACTTGAACAGCCAGGGGCAGGGGAGAGGGGCCACAGCAGAGAGGATGGTGATAGCAGCATTGGGTGATGTAAATGGGGGCTGTGAAACTGCTGTCTCAACCTGCTCTGCAACACATCTCAAACTGAATGAATTCCCTGATCTGATTAAGCATGGTCTAGAAAAATCTTTAGCCACACCTGAGAAGGTAAGAAACGCGTGGTGGTACATGATGAAGGATACAAGGATATCCCGAGCAGAAATTTCTGCCAAACACATCATAATCTCGGTTTACCTTGAAAACCAATAGCTGGAGACATGCCAAGAGGTAAGATAGCACAGCGAAAGAAGATAGAGTAGCATTTTTATTTTTAGCCTGCATGTCCTAACATTTTTGGTAGCATGAAATATGCCACTTAATCTCAAATGAACTGTGTTTTTTTTTTAATAGCTGAATTACCAGTTGGAACATTTACAGTCCATTGAAAGCTAATGGAATTTCAGTACTTAAATATTTTCTGGATAACCTCAGAACAGCTGAGGAGCTCTTATAGTTCATAGCTCAGTGAGGCTGTTAATTAGTTTTGTGATCCAGGGAGTTTCTGTGACTGCATTCTTGTGGGCATATCACAGAACCAAACACCTCAAAGCCTCCAATTCATGCTCTGATAAATGAGGATCACTAAAATAGTGTTGTAAAACTTTGTCCTTTCTGTGCTTGCTTTTGATGACGTCATATTTAAGACTTTAATAGGTTGAATACCCAGATTTTCCTTTAAAAGTAGATATCTAAAGGGTTTAACAAAGCTCTTCTGTCAAGCTATTGGGTGAAGGGTTTCTAGAATCCTGTTTTAAAATCCAAAGAATGACTGCTTTCAGTGGCAGGGTAGCAATGAAAAGAAATGTCCAAAGAGCTGCACAGTGAGAGAACAAGGGCTGATCTCAGCAATTTTGAGCTTGGAGCTTTATTTCAGTTTTAAATCCCAAACTGAATTGGAAGAACTAGAAGCAATTCCAGTTAAAGCCTTTGGAGTGGTCTAGAAATTTTTTTTACTATACTAACAGAAGATTTACTGAGAAACAGGTAGTCTTGGTGCTAAGTTTCTAATGTTTTGGGTTGTTGTAAAATGAATTCCTCTCTTGTGAAGTGAAAAGTGCTGTTTTCTTTCTTTGAATGACTGTACAACTGTGGAACCTTTAAAGCAGGTGAAGTAAAAAGGGATGTAGAAAGTGCAGGTGGGTTTGAAATGCATGTAGTTATTCAGTAATAGTCTCTAAATCTTGGCATTAGTTCAACTAATCCTGTTTGTTAGCAATGTTCTGAACAGTTTTAACTGTTCAGGCTGAGTGTGGAGAAACTGTCAAACTGATGCTCAAGTTTGGAGTTTGTGAAGCTGTTTGTAAACAAATGCCTTTAAGTGCTCAGTTTTAAGAGACCAGCCAAGAATGATACAACATTGCGCAGGTTTCTCTACAGCAGGAGGCCTCAGTTAACCTGGAGAAGTTGTAACCTAAACAAATAAGACAAGGAAAGGCTGAAATGGCTGGTGAGCTTAGGGTTACATTTCTTATGTGGAAGGTGGCATGGTTTGATTAGTCCTGAGGCCAAGTACAGATCTTCAGAAGTCTACATCAAAACAGCTTTTTAGTAACCACTATGGTTCAATTTGTAGATCTTGCTGTGCTTCATGTGGCCAACCTGTATGTGGTGTAACCTTCCCTTGGTCTGAAGAGCATTAACAGCTGGACTTGATCCTAAAACTCTTTGCCAACCTAAGCAATTCTGTGATCTTTAACTAGCACCACAAAGCTCCTGTCATGCATGTGGGTTTGTATAACCTGTTAAAAAAAAATAGAATCCAGAGTTGTCAGGTCAATGGTTTCATCTTATCTTCTAAAGTAAATGAAGCAGGTAATTACTTCTAATTTTTGAAAGATCAAAGACTGCCTGAAAGTTTATGCTCTGACCTGTGCTCTAGCACTTTTTTAAGCAGGATGAACTGTAACTAGAATAAACCTCAAAAAAATCCTTTCAGAAAGATTTATTTTTTTTAAAGCTTATGGTGCATAGTACACAAAGTTTGCATGGTGTCATTAAACCTGAGGCTGGAATGGCAGATTGAAATTAAATGGATAGACTGCTATTGACTGGATCACTTCTCTTCATCAGAGGTGGATGAATCGAGTTGTTTGGGTACAGTTTACTTCCCAGCAAGTAAGTAATAATATGGGAGAGGAGGGAATACTTATCACAGAATTAGGTGACTTGTCTGGACTCTTATTCTGAGCAGACTCTTCAGCAGCCTTATTAACTCTTGGCCTTAAGTATACCTTCCCTTAAACTGAAGGGAATTTAATAGTGTTTTAAAAGCATCTCCAGTTATCACAGGATTTTCTAGACACCACTACTTATTTTGAGAGGTGGCTGGATTTTCCAAGACTTCCTTTTCTATAAGGAAGGGATGAATTAGGATTTACCTCAAAGATACTTAATCTACAGAATGGGATCTTACGTCTCAAAGATGATTGAGGAAAGAGCTTCCACTTGCATTAAATGATTTTTAACGTCAAGAAACTGTTAGATGTGAGCTTTTAGCCACACTGTCTAAACTGTTTCTTGGGCTGCAGAGACAGAAATGTAAGTAAAAACCCAGTTAGTTACAATGACTTCTTGTTGTTTTATTCAAGTATTCCTATGAAAACCTCAGTTCCCCTTTCTGAACCAGTGATGTGCCTGTTTTGTAAATGCTGATACTTCAGCACTGATGCTGCCTGTGTCAGTCCTGTGCCTTCGGCCTTGCCTTGTTCTGCATTGCCTGGCTGTTCCAGGGCTGAAGGGGACCATGCTCCCTCTGGTGCCACCAAAGAAGAGATGCCTTGTGTTGTGAGTGGACTTCTGCATTCAGAGGGTTCATGTAGTGTTGATACTCTAAAAGATTCAAGTGGCACTTGACTTTCCCTGCAGAGCTGTGACAAGTACCTTGGCCATTAAGAGCAGGCCTAACTTTAGATGCAACCAAACTATAAATTTGTATGCTGTTGGAAGAGTTTTATTCAATATTATACTTTGGTTACAAGTGGGGTAGTACTGTGTGTGAAGACTGACCTTGCAGTTTCTACTGTCTGGTGTTGAGGTGGGATGGAGGAGGAATGATTTAAATACTTTCTTCGCCTACCTCTATGATAAGCTTGTACTGAACCAGGGTGGTCAGCATTTTATCTAAAAGGCTGCTATTCCTTTAATATGACTAGATAAAGCTATAGTACCTGTTGACAGGAAGTAGAAAGTTGCAATCTTCTCTCTTGGCTATTAGCAAATGTTTTAATTGCTTTCTCATGGCACAGTGGACTTGGGCAACTTTATAAGCAGCAGCACTATGTTTGTATTGCCAGAAGAGTGTTTAACTTGAAAGCTTTGTGTTAAGTAACAGCAGTTACAACAACCCTAGGATGCCTGTTAAAGAAATACTCAAAAGTTAAAACCAGTCACAACTACACTGAGAAGTTGCCAAGAGTCACTTGGCTTCTCCACAATGCAGCTTATCTGCTACTGTCAAAGCCAGGCTGCTCTTGAACTAGGACAAAGTTAACTTCTGTGCAACTTCAGAGCAAGCTGTGGTGTTATTGGAACACATGTAGTCCCCAAACTATCTCATTTTGAGATCAGTCTGTAGCTTGTATGCCTTGTGTGTGTATCTCCAAGCAAGCCGGATTCTAGTTTATAATCTGTAGAACATGTGGACCATAAACAAAGAAAGCCTTTCAGCAATAGCTTCTAGAGTTCAGATGTTATCTGTTGCATTTTCTCCCAGTTTGTCCAAACTGCCCTAGCAGGGAGCTCTGTTTTCTGCCCCTCTTGCCTCTTTGGTGACCAAGAATTAAAAATCAAGCTTGCAGTCTTCTTCTGGTTTGGAATCTGGGGTAATTGCTGAATACATTCTCTAACACAAATGTTTGTGCTGTATAGGAAGAATCTTTGAAAACTAGGAGCTATCGCATCCTACTTCGATACTAATGGGTGTCCTGGATGAGGGAGCAGATGTATAACATAACATAGACGATTACCAGAGGAAAATAACTGTCTTCATTTACCAGTGTTTATCCCAGAATGAATGCTTAAAGATGATTAATTTGCATGACTGTACCAAATGTGTGTAGCAAACAATTATGACTATAATAGTCTGCATGGAAAAGCGCTACTGCTCAGATGTTTGGAAATGCTGTCCTGGTGTCACTTCTTGATTTTTGGCGTGTTTGTTGAGAGCTTAGTTTGATTTGTTGTTTTTTTAGAACATCAGGTCATAACAAGAGGGGAAAAATCTTCACAGTTGGTGTACCCTGGGGCAGGTTCCCTAGACTGGTTGTGGAATTGTCAACCTCAGACTGTAGGGCACAAACTGGATTGCTTGGAGCAAACTGCTTTAAGGGAGGGGTTTAGGCTGGACAACATCCAAAGGTAGGTTGACAATTCATTAGTTAATTTTGTGTGGGGCAGCTAGTTATCCTGAAGGGTTTTCCTAATGCAGTGCTCTAGCTTCTACTGTAAGCCTTGTATTTCCATCCAGTAGAATTTGATAGCGTGGGAGTTCTGGTATCTTTCTGGAGTAAGTCATGTGTGGACGTATTTAAGACTCTTAGTAGGTCCTGCTGCTTCTGGAATAATGGGTGTTGCTGTCAGTCAAGGCTGGTATAGCCCCTTTCCATGGCAGTGTTGCTGGTCAGCTGTTCTCCTTACTGCACTCTGCCAGACAGGAAGATCTGGGGCCCTAAGCTATCTGACTGTGCATATGCAAGTGTTGCTATACTAGCATCTCCCTTTAGCCATCATGCGTTTGGAGTACGCATCTGTTTTTTATTCAGCGTGGGAATCCTGACTGGTGACACATTTCTTTGTAGTGGTCACTTCTGCTTTTGTCCCTAATGTGCTGTTCTTAGAGCTGCTGATCTGTGCTGTTCAGTGTGGCAGCTGATGCTTGTGTTTTATCAACCGCTGTGTCCAGCTACTCTTAAAGCAGTATTATTTTTAAGAGAACTCTAGCAATTAATTACTTGGTTCGCATGACACACAAACAAGGGCTTGTTAACTTGTACTTGTTGGTTGAAGCTTACTCTCTTACAATTTTGCAACATCAGAAGGATTGGAACTGAGAATTTTTTGCCGTAAAGCAAGATTTTTTTTTTTTTCCGAATGCAAATTAGATTTCCAGCATTAGAAGGCAGGAAGAGTATAAAATAAATGTTAATGCCATGCCATAAGACTTTCTGCTAGAAGCTTTTGCTACTTGACCCTGCCAGAATTTACCGGGTATCTTTGCTTTTTTCTTAGCCTATGTAGAGAAGAGATCAAAAGTCATGTTTCTACTTCTGAGCAGGTCTAGGGTATAGCTCTGCTTCCACGTGGAAACTAAGCTGCAGCAACATTAAAGAAATATTTTAGGAATGTGTAAAGCCTTATAACAAGAAAAATAAAAACCACTTAATTTCATGTTGTTTGAGAAAGTGGTTTTTATAGTTTTTTGGAATCTTCTCTAGGTAGCAGACATGCAGCATGGGTTTACAAGTAAGAACAATTTGTTCAGCCAGTAGCTGCTTTGAGAAACCTTTGGCACTAATGGTACCTTTGTTGCAAATAGAAGATATTTGCTCTAATACCTTGTTCTTACTCATGCTTTAGACATCAGTGACATGGTTTGCTTACTAGTGTGTTAATGACCCGTTCTTCAGGCTTCCTGGGCAGGGTCTTAATTGGGTCTTTCAGCACTAGTGAGATTTTTACCTGCCTGTTACCTGTAGTATCACTAGGGTCATGAATGGTGACTGTTTCTTCTGTCTGCAGATCTGATTGGTTGGCTGGCACTTCTGTGGCAAGCAGGACAATGGCTGCTAGCAAGAGCAAGAATCAGAGTTCCTTGGCCCTCCATAAAGTAATTATGGTTGGCAGTGGAGGTGTGGGCAAATCTGCTCTCACTCTTCAATTTATGTATGATGAGGTAAGTAGCTTTTGGTTCAGCTTCTCTAAAGCACCAATGTATATGGCTTACTAAACTTTTTGTAGTGGCACAGGGGAGCTAAGTGTAAGCAGCAAAAGACCTAATGACCTGACTGGCAGGAGAAGAAGGTAGGAATCTGGGATGAGTGCCCTCTGGGAACATCTTTGGCTAAGGGTGACAAAATTAAAGCTTATTAGCGAAAAAACGGTCTTCAAAAGACATGCAGAAGGTGAATGTGTTGTCTGACAGCACAGTGCCTGTTACCAGTTGGCATTGAACTTTAATTTTGTTGCATTTTTTAAATCTTGTTAAGGTTGAAGGCAGAAGTAAGCATTCTAGTTCATTCTGAGCTGGGTGATGAAGTAAGCATGTTTATAGCATGAATTCTTCCATGTATAGGTATATAGGAAGCTAGATCAGACTGTCCAGCCTAGTACATGAAGGGATATGTGATCCTGTAGTTCAGAAGTTAGTGTTTATCTGTAGGCTGTCCACATATTTAGTGGTGTGAATGTCTGAACAGGTGGCATAAGCATTAGTGAACGCCAGTTGGCTTAATCAGGCTACTCACACAGTCTTTTGTTGTACTTTGAGGCTGAAAGAAAGGAGGTGGAAAGGTAAGGAGTCTGTTGGATGTATTTTGTCAGCACAGAACTAAATGTTGAACTGGCAGTGGCTTTGCGGGCCCGATCAGTATTGAATGGACTGGACTAAAGTACGTGCCCGTGTAATTATGGAGCATGTTTTGAGGTTCAGCAGCTAGATGCTGTTGTCTACGCCTATTGAGGCTTTAGGTAGCTGTACCTGATGTACATGGAAATATTTTTTTAAGTGCAAGATCTAGATAATGCCACCAGTTTGCTGGTATCTTTGTCCCTTAAATTGGGCTGAAATTGCTGAACAGCATTTGATGTAGCAAGATTATTTCTCTTGACTAGGCAGACTGTCTCTTTGATGTATCAAGTGCTTAAATTTGCTTTTTATAGTAAAACTGAAAAAAAAAGTGGAACTTTAGTAGCTGACTGAATTATGAGAAGGTTTTTGGGAAATTGAATGTCACTAAACCGAAAGAAAATGGGTATGTACAAGTGCTGTGAACATTTGACAGTAATTCTAAACGCTAATCCCTGTCTTGTCTTCTTCAGTTTGTAGAAGACTATGAACCTACAAAGGCTGACAGCTACAGAAAGAAAGTAGTTCTGGATGGTGAAGAAGTTCAGATAGACATTCTGGACACAGCAGGACAGGAGGATTATGCAGCTATCAGAGATAACTATTTCCGCAGTGGGGAAGGGTTTCTTCTAGTCTTCTCAATAACAGAGCATGAATCCTTTACAGCAACAGCAGAGTTCCGGTAAGTAGTTTCTCCCCCAGGCAGGGGGAAATATCTGGTATTTATGTTGCTCTGACAACTCTTAGGATAAAAAGCTGTAGCTTTTTTGTCGGTTACCATTTGGTCAATGAGAATGGCAACCCAACCATTTTACTGTCAGTAACTGGTAGCTTAAAGCACAGTATCCAGACTCTGGCTGTAGGTGTCTTCATGCTTTCAACTTATGAGTACATTATGCCAGCAGCAACTTCAGGCAAGTAACAGATTCTTGGACTCCTAAAACATGCATATTCGAGCCAATATTCAGTCTTTGTAAAGTTTTTAATTATCTTAAAGCAGTGCTTCTGGAATTAATTCTGCCTTTTGGCTAGGTTTCAGACACTGTATTGCTTACTGCTAGAAGCAGGTGCTCTAAGGAAAGGAAGGATTAGCCTTCATTCTCAGGTATGGACTGATGCCAAACAAGGGTTGGCAGCCATGCAGTACTATTGTAGGCAGATGTATTCCTAGAAAGACACACAGTAGTGATAAATGCTTCCATTTTTGTTCTTGTTCTAATGTAAAAATTGACACCAGACTGAGCACAAACTGCTTGTGTAGTGTAAAAGGGAAAAAAAAGGGGGGGGGGAGTGGGGAGGGGCAGGGAGGGTTTAATCCATTCTTATGGCCTCTGAACTCACATAGCCAGGCTCTGCAGGGCAAGTGTTGTAACTCTTATCTGGTAGTAGCTGTTTTCTCGGTGTAAAAGGTGATCTGGAGATTCTCTAGGACAGTGGTACGACTTGAAGTAAAACTTGCCAAAACATAGGGCAAGCATTAGGAGTTTATGTTTGCCAGAATAAAAACTTTATCAGTCTGGCTTATGTTTGCTTTGCTTCAGTGGTACAAGGCTAAGAGATACTAATCCATAATGCAAGTGCTAGTGCTAAGGTAGATACCTATTTCTAAGTTTTTCTTAAAGCTGTGGCAACCCCCCATCACATTCTAGGACTTTGGTCCATTTTTTAATAGGTTATACTCTAGGAGATTGCTTATTTTTTTTTCAGAGGTATAAAAAATGTAGTTCTTTCATCACATAATACTTCTGTGACTCTGCTAAACTTCAGAATGCTGACAGTTATGGGGCACACAAGCAGAGCTGTTCTGCTCAGTTTGCTTTAACTGGAGGACTTTAAACAGCTAAACTGTCATAGGACTGCAAAACTAAGTACTTGGGCTGTTTCTAGTATAAGATGGAGGGGAAAAAAAACAGATGCCATTAAAAAAAAACCCAACCAACCAAAAAAAGCCAGGAGAAAAATGAGACACTTGGAAGTACCCAGCCTGGGTTTTGGCTTGTGTGCTGAAGTGAAATATAAGGTTAAATTCAAGGCTTAAGGCTTTGGATGAAAAGGAGTAGGAGTGTTTATCTTGGCAGTTTGTAGGTTTTGTCTGACTTCTGTAACTAGGTTAACTGTGTGTTGGTTCAAGATTCCAGCACAACAAAACAATGAAAAAGCAATGTTAGTCCTAAAGACAAGCAAGGGGGGGACCTAAGAACCTAAAAGCCTTGAGATGGAGAATCTCCTACTTTTCAATGGGTCAGAGGTAGACAAATACTGAAATTAGTTAAACAAAGTATTTAGTTATCTGACATGTAAGAACCAGCTCCTTGGAAAACTCCACAGGAAGGAGGGGAGGAATGAGTAGTATGAGTCACCAGCATCACAGGCTAAACTACTGATTGGTGTTATTACTATTAACTTCCAGAGTTTTAAACTATGTAAAAGTTGAACACTGAATGAGCTATGGGTTTGTCTTTAAACCCTAGCTCTCCTGGTTATGCTATGCATTCAGTGTTTAAGTGCCTCTGTAATCTGAAAATGTGTGAAGGTACAATTGAATGCAACAGCAGAATGTCTGCTTCTGTGTTAATACTACTTTAGATTATCCTGTACTTTGTACATTCACTTATATTGTGGAAGGAAAGTACAAGCATGTGAAGTAGTGTGGCAACTCGGTGGGATGAACCCAGTTTGACTCTTGTTCATAACAAAACAAAGGAGTCCAAAAATAACTGTAGACTGATACAGTTCTCCCAGAGTCCTAGATGGACAGCAGCATGTGTCAGTGTGGTTTCAACCCACATCTTACTCCCAATAATAGCACAGACTGAGACTGACCTTCCGCATCACTGTCTCCTTTCCCAGATGCTGATATAGGTCTTTTTAGAATGACAAAGGATAGCTAGGTTAATGCTGATGGTTCAAATATTTTCTTGATGTCTTTGAAGGAGGAAGGCGGGGTAGCATTTTAGTTTAGCACTATTTAATAACTGTGTAAAGTTTAGGGAGCCATTGAGAATGATCTCTGCCAGCTGCTTGTGCTGTTCTCAACCTACTGCCTTGCCTAAGCCTTGATGTTGCCCAGACCTATACTGGAAGTGGGGTGTAGATTGGAGATTGAAGATGGTGACATGAAACATGGCAGATGTGGCACTTTCACTCTTTTCTTCTTTCAGAAATGACCTTCTACTGTGAGTTGCTCTTCTTTATTAGATCCTTTGTAGTAAATTTACTAAATGGTAAAATGGCCTTCCTGGAAGTGTGAGGCTTCTATTGGTGTAAAAACGATAGCATTAGTATGTTAAACTTGGAGTAATTTTAAGTGTGTTTTGAACTGTTGGGAAATGTTCTGTTGAGTACTGTTGTAAACTATAATGTGCAGACCACTTGATTCGTTCCTGATAAGGTTGGGCTTTTGTTGCCACTACTAACACAGATATTTTCATTTTGAATACCCAATGCATTAGGGAACAGATCCTGCGTGTGAAGGCAGAAGAGGATAAAATCCCTTTACTGGTAGTGGGAAACAAATCTGACTTGGAAGAACGCAGACAAGTGCCTGTAGAAGAGGCTAGAAGTAAGGCAGAGGAGTGGGGCGTGCAATACGTAGAAACTTCTGCCAAAACTAGAGCGAATGTAGATAAGGTAAGGCAAACGGCATCTGCTCAATTAGATCGTTACTACTTGTTTAGTAGGTGAGTGACTAATTCTTAACTCTGGCTAGGACAAAAGCAAATCCATAGTTGGGCTTCTGAAAGCCTAGATTATCAAAAATGAGCTTGCTAAGATGTGTGCGCTTAAGAAAATACCTAGCTTTATAGGAGCTAGAGACCCAGTACAAATTGATGCTATTGTCTTATTGTAATTGTTTGTACCTGAACCAATAGGTTTTCCATAGCACATGGGTAAACGGGTTTAAGGATTCCCTGAAGGTATGGTTTTGTTTACAGGCTATGTCCTATTATTATAACAGCAATGAACAGCAAGCTATAGGCTTGATGTACTTAAAAATTCCCCGGAGAGCTACATTTAGTATGGTTAACGTTAAAGATTTCACTCTTGTTTTCTGCTAAGCCTACTTTGAATTAAGAGCTCTTCTTGCTACATCCATGTCCTGTTCTAACTTGTCTATGCTGGTCTAGGACAGTCACTCTTAGCATGTTTCTGCTGCTGGCATCTTGCATGCACAGTGGTGGTGGGTTATTCTGGAAGAGATGAGTTATGATTATGGAGTGTCTACCTAGTAAAGAAAAGCCAGTTTCAAGCCTTCCCTTCAACCTGTGGGGGCGGGGTGGGGGTGCGGTTGTTGAAGTGGATGCTTTTTACTTTGCCAGTCCACAGAAGATGGTCTGAAATTACTGTTGGGCCTCCTAAGGACTCCCAGCGGTGTGGCTTGGTAATTTGCATTTGTTTAAAGATTAGAAATTATAAGTGGTTTTCTCTTTAGACAGAAAATTTGCAGCTAGTTCCATTCCAAGTTCCTGTAGAACATTATCTTCTCTCCTGGTCTGTGTTAGTTTACTAATGGAAATGCTCTTGATGCATTCATTACCTAGTAGGAACTCTCATTCTTAGTTAAAATAGTGTATATGAAACCATTGAATTCAGACCTTTGGTTATAAAAGATGTATCATAATTTAAATTGTGCTAAATAACTATTCTGACTTGTGGAATGCTTTAGAGAGTCTAGATTGTCAGGTGTATGAACTGGGTGATACAGTGAAACATGAATATCTTGCTTTTTCCTCTGAGCTGTCTCATGTGACTAGCACATGCATATCCCATATTATACTTAGACTAGCTTTCTGATTAGTTGGGATTATCAGCAATGTAGCTGTCTTTGTACTAGCATGATGTTCTGGACTTGTTCTCATAGGTCATACCTAGCTTGTGTGACATACTGCTTATCCTCTATATAAGCACTGTTTTGTGTGTTATCAGCTATTTGGTTATTGTGTATTGACACTGTAGCAGAATAAAAAAAACACCTTGAGGTATTGAATGACAAACTATGGTTTAAAAAAAAAAAAGCCTAACTATAGAGTGACGCTAAGCTCTTGTTCTGTATCCTAAAATAACTCTACAGTAAAACAGCGGTTGCATCTTAAGTGGAATGTGCCTAGGCATCAGGCATGTGTGGGTGAAATTGGATTGAATTTTGGAAGAGAGTAATGACTTCCTCTGAATTTTTCTTATGATATAGTCTGAGAATTCTGTGCCTGTCACTTGAATGCTGCAGCTTTTTAGTTATAAACCAGGCAGAATACAGAGAGCATGTTTGTAACTACATGGAAAGACTGGACTGAATGCTATGCATAGTTAGCAAACACTTCCATGCAAATCATTTGTTAAGCATAGACAAATGTTCTTGTGAGCTTTGAATGCTACTTTTGTGCAAGAACTATATGTGATGAAAAGCTCTTAATATGGGGCTGCTGAATGACCTGATAGCCAGGTAAGACTGTCTTACTCCTTGTCACTGCTTGACATGCTACGTAATTCTGATGTTGTTTGTCACTGGGGTCTATGTCTAGACTCGCTTCTGCTGTATTACGTACAGTGTGGTGGTACATCTTTAATTGCTGAGGAGAGGGACCTGGGGGTGTTGGTTGACAGCCGACTGAACATGAGCCAGCAGTGGACCAGGTGGCCAAGTAGGCCAATGGCATCTTGGCTTGTATCAGAAACGCTGTGACCGGCAGGTCCAGGGAGGTTATTCTCCCTCTGTACTCGGCACTGGTGAGACCACTCCTCGAATCCTGTGGATTCAAGGATGTTGGGGCTCTGGAGCGAGTCCAGAGAGGAGCAACGAAGCTGGTGAGGGGGCTGGAGAACAGGCCTTATAAGGAACTGCTGAGAGAGCTGGGGTTGTTTAGCCTGGAGAAGAGGAGGCTGAGGGGAGACCTCATTGCTCTCTATAACTACCTGAAAGGAGGTTGTAGAGAGGAGGGTGCTGGGCTCTTCTCCCAAGTGACAGGGGACAGGACAAGAGGGAATGGCCTCAAGCTCCACCAGGGGAGATTTAGGCTGGACATCAGGAAAAAATTCTTCACAGAAAGGGTCATTGGGCACTGGCAGAGGCTGCCCAGGGAGGTGGTTGATTCACCTTCCCTGGAGGTGTTTAAGGCACAGGTGGATGAGGTGCTAAGGGGCATGGTTTAGCGTTTGGTAGGAATGATTGGACTTGATGATCCGGTAGGTCTCTTCCAACCTGGTTATTCTGTGATTCTATCTGCTTTCTGGTGGCAGATCTTGTTTAATGTTTCCTTATTTTTTTCCCCTCTTAGGTATTCTTTGATTTAATGAGAGAAATCAGAGCAAAGAAAATGTCAGAAAACAAAGACAAGAATGGCAAGAAAAGTGGCAAGAACAAGAAAAGCTTTAAAGAAAGATGTTGCTTACTGTGATGCTCGGAACTGTAAATATCTATCTACAGGTGGCATGGATAAGACACCACTAAGGATATGGGGCTGGATTCATGAAAGGAAGTCTGTATTGATTCCCTTATATTTTGCTTTGCATATCACCTTCAAAATATGAAAACCGAACTTCAAAACCATTTCTGGTATGCAACAAAACCTATGCCTACTCCGAACTGAAATGGACTCAGTCTTCCCAGTGTCTTTCAAAACTAGATGCAGTTTCAGAACTACAATCCTTCTGCTTGGTTATATGAAGTACTTTCTTACTAACTTCCTAGTTTAATGCTTCTCTGAATATGCTTCTCTTGAACCTCTACTGGCCTTAACAGACACAGCTGTTCAGGTTCAAACTTTTTTCCACTGTTGCTGCCCTGCTTGATGGTGCAAACTACAGAAAAGTTAGATGGCATCTGGTAAAGGGTTTGAGTCTCCATATTCTGTTAGTTGTTGCTGGTATTTCTTACACTGAAATCTGCTGGCTTTCTTGCCGCGCTCCATGTTAGAAATAGCAACTGACACTTGAGAGTCAACTCAAACTTCCTTCCATGTTCAGTTAAGTCAATACAGCATTCATGAATCAAGCCTATGGACTTAAATCAGAATTATTTAGGCAATGCAAAAATTGATATTTATATACTGGCTAAATGCATTCCTCACTGGTCTGTCTTCTCATCCTCAAATTAGTTGCATAGGGTGAGAAAATGACTAAGCCTTTCTTCAAAAGGAATATTATCACCATCTCCTTGAAATGCTGTCCTGGGTTTTTTCCATGTTTGGGGCTAGACTCAATTACACTCACTCTACATCTACCATCCTTCCCTCCCTGGTACTGGAATAGTGAAAAATCAAAGTGTTTATTTTGTTGATTTGGTTTTGTTTATATTGAAACACTTGTGATCATGTTGGAAAAGTGGAAACACCTGCATCTGTCTCTTGTCTTGCTGAAGATAAACTTTGAGTAAGGATGGGTCACATCACAATCATGACATGGAACAGGTGAGGCATACATGCTACCTCTAAATGACTAGCTGGCTAATGAGTTGTACCGTGTCAAAAAGCAAATGAAGTTAAGTAGTTGCCATGTCTATTACTCACTTAATTTTATACATAATATTTCTGATGCACAGCAATCTAGCACATGGAGATGCTTGAGTTTTACTGTCAGCTATGAAATGGTGGTCATGTACTGATCAACATAAACAGCCTAAAAGTGGGAGAAAAGCCAGTACTTAGCAGGTCTTCTTGTCAGCTGACTGAGCTTTTTGATGCAGTTAAAGTGCAGTTGCCAAAAAATACTTCTGTCACTTCGGAAAGTAACTGTCTCCTCTGGTTGTGGAGTGTCTTAATTATGGCTATCTTATTTTGAAGGGGTACCAGAGACTTAAAGTAGCGATTGTATCTTCCGTGTTAACTGGATGCTTTAAAACAGTTACTTGGTGCAAGGAATGTGCTTTGTGGCTGTTCAATAGGGGTTGCACTGCAGCACTGAATTAACACATGTTTCTTTTTGAGGTGAAGGAGTAGCAAATATCATTCAGTACTTAGTGTTGTAATTTGAGGTTGAAAACCATTTTTAACATGTACTAGATTGCTCTTGTGCATTCTGATTCTGAACTTTGAAAAAAAGTAAACGTGTTCGATACCAGAACCTCTGTTGGTCTGAGGTTTCACAGGGATTTATTGCAAACTCGTTGTCTTCCATAACTATTTCAACTTGTCAGGCAACTCATTGGACTGGGGAAACTCTACTAAATAAAAGGTGCTGTAATCTTCATTCTTGTCAAGTTAAATTCCTTCTTTGTTAATGTTACCTTGTTATGTGCAGAAAGAATGCCCAATTCTGGAAACGTTTATCTTTAAACAGTGTAATTAGTATTGCAAAGCCAACTTGGTGATAGTTTTGTAGCAGAAGTTGGGAACTTGCAGGCTTACAGATCTTCTCATTTGAGCTATACCACCTGTGTGTAAAGCCTAAGCACCTAATGGGACACTTGGAGCTGTAACACTTTGCTAACAAAGCTTCCTCTTGAGCTTCCATGGATAAAATCTATTTTTAAGTGGACATTGTGCATAGAGCAAATGAATGCCTCCTTCTGGAGGAACACAACTCACTTAGGTGAGATGTAAAGGTTAAGTCCTTAGTTAGCCTAAAGGATAAACAACAGTTGAGTTCACATTACAAGCATGTCTAGGTCAAGCCTCTCCAAGGCAAATTGTACAATGTCTAACAAAACTGAATAAGCTTTCCTTGCTATATGAATAATGGACTCAGCAAAGCTCTTGGCTGTATTGGCTCAAGAAACTTGCATGCTTTGACCTTTGATCTCTTTAGTTATAAAGTACCTGACAGTATATGATAGGACAGGTTAATTTCTGCTCGGAACAGTGAGTCTTCTGCTGATGTTCTTACAGTCCATATGCTGGTCTCACTCAGGTTTGTGTTGGTTTTGGTTGGTTGTTTTGGTTTTTTTTTAACTGATACAGCTTCACCACTGAGGTGGGCTTACCTGGAAAAAGGCATTTGCTGTTTCATGGCTTGATACTGAATCTCTTCAGTCTTCTGTGTTTGTCACCTTTTCCAGAAAGACTGGGCCTGAAGACTGAATACAGCAGCTTTTCAGTGTTCCTGTTCTGTACCTGTGGCAAACTTCAGTTTAACTTTCCAATTATAGCTGAAAACAGATAGCTGAGGTAGCTGCCTTGTTTACTTCATAACGGTGGGCAACAAGAATTCTGACTTGTACTAGGACGGCAAGAAAACTGCTCCCCAAACTGAAATCCTGTTGCCTCTACCTCATGATGGAAGTGCCTGAATGCATGTCCTTTTAGATAGGGGCAATACAATTTGAGGGTCCTTGAATGACTCCCAGATGTGCTTCATTGGATGTTAATGGATATTAACATCAGGTGGGTTGACTAAAGTGAATAAAAAGTCGAATGGGTCTTTGGACTTCTGGGTTTCCTGTGAGCAGAGTAAAGGGAGCTTTGGCTTCTATTCTAAATGAGTACTTGTGTATCAGGTACATTAAACAAGGAGGATTTTGGCAAGAGGGGTGTGTGCGTGGCTGCCTGAGGTGACTGAAGGCTGTATTGAAGCTGATATATTCTAGCAGCCTTTGCATGTTCAGTAATTAAAAACTCCTCTTCATCAGTATAATGTGCTCTTAAATCTTTCTGGAGCATGGCTTTAGGCAAGTAACTGGATATTTGAAGCTGGAGGTCATGCAAGACTTGACTATGCACTTGCATTTAAGCATTCAGATTATTATTCTTGAATAATGGCTTAACTTAGTCAGGGAGCTGTTTACTGCTCTGTATGTGGCTTGGCTGTGAGTGTTCAAGCGCTCCAGTCTTCCTTCTGGTTTGAGCAAACATGTATGAGACAAGCCCCCGTTGTAACAGTGCCTAAGTCATTGTATGAAATTCTACTTGAAAAAGCAGGTTAAACTCTAGGAGTACAAAGGCAAACTTGACTCCTTTTTAGGGGCGGCATCTCTCGAAATGAGAGTACAGATAAAGCGTGAAGTGCATCTTCAGTGACTTGTACCATGTGTTCTATACAGACTACATACCTTTACTGCAATTTCTAGGCAAACACTTGGCTCAATGAAGAGAAAGATGTGTGTATGTGCTTACTCGGCATTAAACTTCAGTGCATTGCTAATAACCATCTGAAGTTCCAGTTGAATTCTGTCGGGCTAATACAATGCTGAATACTTTAGGTCTAAGGCAAAAACCTACTATCTGGAATGTAGTAATGGGGGTTGTGGGGAGCAATGCCTTTAACTAAATGCTCACCAGGATTTTTTTTTTTTTTTTAAAGCTTTCCAAAGCATTAACCCAGTACTTGAGGCTGACAGGTCTATCAATTCTTGCTCAAAAAGAGGATACTGTTTATCAATTCAACTCAGAGCTTATGTAGCCAGAAGCTTTCTTTAATTGCTATAAGCATATGTTGCAATGTTCACCTCCTGTTGACTTTGTAGTTGGGAGAAGGAGAGAAGAGGAACAAAGATGCTATGATTTTCACTGTAATCTCCACACTTCATGGGAATGGCAGGTGTTCCTCTTGGGAGGGGAAGGTGTTATCTCTAACACCAAGAAAGAGGTTTAGTGTAGAGGAAGTGATTGTGACTGCAAGATGTAATAAAACTGCCTCTAAACTATGTATGCTATACTATACAATGTCAGTTCTTATTTTTTCTTACATAGCTTCAGAGCTTTGTCTCTAACTTGCACAAACATTTTCAATGTTTATAAAACCGGTCAGTTTTCATTATCATGCAATACAACTGATTTGTATTACTATTGATAATAAAAAGAAAAACAGGCACGATTTTGTTTGTTATTGATTTTTACAGCATTCTAGAAGCATGTCTAATCCCCAAATTCTTGAACCAGGCAACTGCTGACTTTCAATGTCTGGAGCTTACCCTTTGTATCAAATCTGTACCGTGATTAAGTTACAGACTGTGGGAAGGGTGGGGAGGAGGGCGTGACTGAGGACCCCAGCGTCGGTACTGGTGCAATGGCCTGCATATGTTTCAGGCCTAAACTGGTACAGTAGTTTGATTTGTAGTTTATTTTCCACAGCCTAATTGGATCAGACAGCTTTATCAACTGTGTAGATGAGGGTTTCCTCTTTCTTTAGTCGGTCTTGTGGCTCAAAGAACAGAATAAGCAACGTTACTTGGAAATATTGATACTTGGTCTTCAGTGTGCTGAAGTTTGTTCTTTGTGGTGGTTTTCAATGAGCAAAGTGCAGCAGAGAAGCAACGATGCCTGTGAGGAGGGATGGTTCACAGCAAATGCAATGCACTGTTATGCCACTTAATTTAGGGTGGCATAGAAATGGGATTCACAGTAAACCTTGGGTGCTGCTTCTGCTGCTGTTGCCATGTGAGTTGGAAGTGGAACATCCTCTTGCTGGTGACTCCTGGCCAACGATTGCAGGAATTTACATCTTGTTTATGTGGTGTTTCCTGGCATTTGCCCTGTGTTTCAGATTGCCACAGTGATTTACGTAGATCTCCAGTGAAGTAATTTTGTGAATATTCTGCGGCAGAGACAGGGTAGCATGAGAAGTGTTGTGTAGGAGTTGGCAGAGAGTTGTAAGCACAGCTGTATTACATAGCTGTCCCAAAAGCCTGGAATGGCACTTTCTTCTTCAGATATTCTGTGGATGCCTGTAAGGAGCAAGTCTTCCTTAAGTTACAGCAGGATGAAACTGGAGAATCATTGCACACGCATAGCCTGGCTTCTTCTTTCATGTTTGCCTGTGTTCTGCTCCAACCAGAACACTTCCTTAACTAGTGTGGTTCTGTATGCTAAATGCTCTGCAGATTCCAGGGATGGTACAAGCACCTCTTTCTGAGAACTGTTGGCTCCATCTTGTGGCTTGAAGAGTTAGGAGCTCTACCATGGAGAGGGGCTGTTCAACATGCTCAGGCGAGCATAGAAGTAGCTGCTGCTAATCTGCTAATCCACACTAACTAGATTCTTCTGGTTTTGTTTCTCTGCCATATGATTCTCTCATGCAGTAGAAGACCTTGTTCTAAATTAAAATTTTCCTTGTGCATGCAAATGCTAATGTTAATTCTTGCTTAAGCATTCTAGTGTGCAGCACAACACCCAATTTCTCATGAGGATGGTGGCTTTATGATTTCTAAGGCATTATACGAGTTTGCATTGCAAGTGTAAGTTTGTTCTACTCACTGAGCACTGATTTGCATGCAAAGAAAGAACACTTATTGTTCCACAGGACTGTGCAGTACTTCACAAACCATTTTGTTTCTAAGGGTGACTAAAGATGCTGGGTTTTTTATTTGTGATATAAAGCCTTAATTGGGAGAGAACATCCTATTTATTTTTTATTCCTGCTCCTCAGCATCTCCTCTCCCTGAACTACAAACTACCTACTGTCTTGTTGTGGGAATAGGTGGGAAATACCAGCAAATGGCCTCTTAAACCTTGTAATTCCAAAGGAATTGGAGGTAGATTGCTAAGGTGAGGCTAAGACCATATGCTCTGTAGTTGCTTTCCTGATAAAGATGATTAAACTCCAGAGTTTGCAGTAAGTTCCCTTCAATGCGCTTTGTTACTTGGCTTTGAGGCAGAATCGTGTTTTTGATATAATCAGAGTTTATAGAGCTTGTTTTTAAAGTCTAGTGTTCAGGATATAGGAGGTTTTATGTATATTGGCTTCATAGGCCAAATACCAGAATTCAAGGACAAACTTGTGCATACATGTAGCATTGAGAGACAAGGAAAGCTACTCCGTACTGTTTAATGGTGCTGTGTTTTGATTTTTGAAAGGAAAACAAGTACAACACACTGAACTTGCTGTTTGGATGAGTGTTTCTCAACCTGTGGTCTGTAAGAGTGCTCTAACTCGATTATCCTCCCCACAAATGATGGTGTTACACTTCTTTGGGTGTAAACAAGGAAAATAACCGTGGACTTGTGGAAAGAGTAATTATCTAAAAAAAGCCAAGTTCTTTCTTGCTTCTAAATGAAAACCATCATGGCAACATTGCCCAAGATAGCCTGCAATTTTGTTCCTAACAGTTGTCAGGCTCTTCAATTATAGAAGAGTTGACAAGATCCGGAGAGAGATGATCCTGGTTAGACAGACCTCCTGGGCAGCAGTATCCTTACCCAAAGTGACACGATCGAGAAATCAGAAGTTAAAATTTTGTTTCATACTTGGGAGGTGGAGCTGTGAAAAACAAAGTCAACTAGGTTGCTGAACAAATGCCTGCAGGGTGGATGAGGTGTTTGATTTTCAATATGGCTGTTTTTCTAGTTAGTGCCCTGGTCTTGGCTGTGAAAGAGCCTATTTCACTCTGGGGTTACTTTTCACTTCTTTACAGGCCTATTTGTTCTTTGTCCTTGGATATTCATCTTTCCCGTTAGGTTTTCAAATCTCCCTAGTTTTCCTTGGGTTCAGACAACTTAACTATAGGTGAATGCCCTTTCACTCAAGTGTTGAGCACCACCACTGGGTGACAGGCACCTGTGACCCCAGCTGTGGTCAGCTGCCCCACTCCAGCTCTGAAGACTGCAGGGTAACAGAGTGAATCAGACTATGGGAATTAAAATCGCCCACAGAAGTATGAGCACGAGGAAAACTCAACACTTCAGACTTTGCCAATGAGAGCTGCTGCCTACCAGGGGAGCAGCAGCAGAGCAAGTGATTCACCCATTCCTGGAGTCAGGTTAGAGCTTTTTTTTGTGGTACCTTGAGTAAACCTATTTGAGCGATAATGGTGGCGCAGCAAACAGTTGTGGAGCAGGGAGTAACACTGTGCCTGTTTTGAGTTGTTTTGGTTTGCCTTCCCCCTCTCCCCTAACCCTGTGCTGCCTTCCGCTCCCTGAGCACTATGAAGGGAGGAGGGCAGGTAGAGCTGCTCCTGTGTGGGAATAAAGGCTGCATTTGCAGCTTCGCCTCAGGAGCTTGAAAACCATAACTCAGGCCTCCAAAACTACATTTGGTTTAGAAATAATGAGATGCTTTAGAAAATGAATTTGGAGTTCTCTTTCACAGTCTTCTTGTTTCCAAGCCTTTTGAGTGCACTCGCTTCATGTTTGCAAGCTTGCTTTCTTCAACAATGATGGTAGAAGTATTTTTTTCAGTGAAAACAAAGATGTTCTTATGCTTGCTGATTCCAGCACCTGGGGCATAAATTTTCAAATATTGTGGCATCTGGAGAGGAGTGGAGGCAGGGCACACAAAACATTAAAGTTTAAGCCCCATTTCCGCAGGATCACCATCCTCCGCAGTAGGAATCTGAAGGATTGCAAAAGCTGAAGCATACGGACCCCCCGTTGGTGGTCCCAGTGTCTGTCTTGGCAGCTTGCCAGGAGCCCAAGGGATGCACTTAATTTTCTTTATTCATTAGCATATTTTTAATCAAACCCATCAAACCACAACGTTTCCACATGTCTCTCCCATGGCAGATGAGCAAAAATAGGTCAGTGCTCAAATGTACCTTTAATGTGCACCAGTTCTATAGTTCGTTCCTATAGCTGCAGTTAGAGGACAGCAAATGACCTGTCCTCTGTACCTGGTGAAAACTTGTGATGGAGATGACTTCGCTTCTTTTGTAAAAAAGGAAAGTAGGTGGAGTTTGACCGTGGATACAGGCTTTCCATCTACTGCCCAGTCAGAAGGCATGAAAAGCTGCATCTGAATCCTCTCCAACTGAGCTTCAGGTCTACAGCATTTGTTTAATTTTAATTTGTAGTGAATAATCAAGCAGGTGTAAATGTCCAGGGCTGAATTCCCTGGCCCTAATGAAGATTCAAGACTGTTTACACCTAGTTTAATAATAGGCTTTTTTAATTCTTGTCACCTGTAACCTACCTTCATATACCTCATGCTGCAAACCCATCTCTAGCCAGGCAAAGAAAATGTTGCAGTGTTGAGATCATGTTCACACTTGCAGCTGAAACGTGTCTTGCCTTGTTTCTTATCTCTGAATTGTTCATAACAAGAGCTAAGTAAAAATTACTCTTCATGTTTTTTACATGAGCTTTCGAACTTGGTTATAGTGTTCTGGGTGGGGTGAATATTGCATCAACACCAAGTTAAAACTTATCTTTTGTTCTTCTTTTTTGGAAAGAAATGGGGATATATGTTCCAGGGGAACAGTCTTCCCTGTGAAACAAAAATCAGGTAAAGTCCAAGATATTAAATAGGTTTGGGGCATCCCTATGACAAAGGGATGAATGTTTTACTTTCTGTTCTCTTTCTTTCTACATTAAAAAAAACCCAGGACTTCGATTTAAACAAATTGATGAAGACCTATCCTGAACACAGAAGCTGGAATGAGCTCACAGCCTGTTCTTAGCTGCGGAAAACCTAAGGAAGTGAAAGGTGAAAAGCTCTGCAGCATCCAGGCCTGTTTCCAAGCAGCCCTGCCTCTCCTGGTAACCCTTTCCTGCTGACAATGCTGTCACCCCAGACAGGCTGCAGCAAGTGACGCACGCACAGAGCAACCCCTGCTTCCCTCAGCTGCTGGCAGGTTCTCCTCTTCAGTTGTCATGGGTTCCTTCACAGTTCCTTTTGTTTTGAGAGCTAACCCAAGGGTCGGAAAGGTATCTTAGGAAGATTGTTAGTCTTGGCTTCCCAGTTAAAGGTGCTAGGTGTTCCCTGCTAGGATGGCCTTTATCACTTATTTTTCTGTCAGAAGCCCAAAACCAAAATATAACCTGACGTCTGGAAGTCCACAGTGAGAAGCTGAAGTCTCCTCTGCACTGCGTGGTCTCTGCTAAATAGCAAAACATCCCAGCCATGGGGATGGGGACCTGTTTACTCCTTTCCTTGTTGTGTGCTCGTAATAGCTCACAGCAGCAGTCGTGTCACAGGCAAATACCCTGCTTCTATCCTCTTCTCGATTCATTCAGCTCTTCCCCTTCTGCTGTAAGAACAGTCTCCACTGATTGCTGTCAATCACTTATTTACTTTCAAGTCTTAATATGTACAGTTAAATGTTTGGTTTGCCTAAATCTGCCCTTATTTACACCTGTATTTTTATAGTTCTTCGACAGCTGCTATTCAGCTCTAGGGCCCAGACAGAAGATAAGTAACAGCAGGAGCAATTTTGCTATAGGCACAATCCTGCAAGTTTGTTTGTGCTTGGTCACTTAGAGGGAAGAGTCACTTGCCACCTTTAACTCATGATCTCTCTGCTCTGCTGTCATGCCCCCAGTTCAGGCAGACCTGGATCTGCACGGCATTTATTGCACAGCAGTTTGGACTCCGGGGGAGCTCCATCTGCTATTGCTCTGAGGACTCCTAGCATGTCAGTGGCAGCGATCTTTCGGTTTATGGGGGGCAGACTTACAAAAGGTCTCAAGCATCAAGGTGGAGTGTTGGAATGCTCATTCTTGGCAGCTATCGCAAACTCCAGATCTTTGTCTTTCCTGGTGAAGCTTCCTGTGCCTCAAAATGGCAACCGCCAAAGCCAAGACCCTGCTTTGCTGCCTGAGAAGTGATGGGGAGCACAGCCCCTTAAATCTGCCTCGCCTAGGGGCTGAGGATCCCTGGGGCTTCACAGCCTATGCTCTTTTGGCTTTCTTCTAGTAACAGAGCGTGGGTCTGTTCTTGCAAGGGAAAGGCAGGGTGGTTGGCAGTGCAGCGCTGTTTTGTATACACTGTGCTCAGCACTCAAAAGGCTAGTGCTGAACACGGGGAATTTCACATGGCTCCATTCCCTTCTGCCCCAGGGTGTGTGTATGTCTCCTCTCCCAGCAGAGTGCATTTACCAGAGTAAGATCTGTGCCAGGGAGGGGACTGCTTCTTTCTGTCCTCTTAAAGCTGGTCTCATGGAGATTGGGTAGTTCCAGATGTACGAGCTAGCAGGGAGGCATGGCCTTGTACCTCTCTGAACTGTCTACCTAGAGAGCTGTGGGATGATGTTCCCTTCATTTAAGCGCTGACTCAACTGGAGGCTTGGAGAGCGCTCCTGTCCCCGCACTGCCCCATAGCCTGCTCCTTCCAAGAGGACCTGGCCTGTCTCTCATGCTCCACAGGACCCTTGTTGGGCAGGGAAGTGGACTGAGCCCAGCTTTTCTTTCATGAACCATTGGACTACTGACTAAATTAAGGTATGAACAAAAATAGCCTACGCCCATCCCCTCCACCCACCTTGAGCTCTTTTAGAAAAAGGGAAGAAAAAAAATTATATTTATTGCTGCATTTTTGGACACCTGATCTGGAGGGTGGGCAGACTGAAAACACCTGCTGTGCTGAGTCCTTTGGAAAGCAAGTCAGAGATGCTCATCTAGTCATCGTAAGGGATTGAAGTCCAAGATGGATGCTGCAGGCTTTACAAGGCTCGGAGGCTTTTGGTTTTGCACTAAAGCCAGTGTGAGGCATCTTGAATGCATCACTGTGGAAGTCACTGCCCTACCAGATGCCCAAGGTTTATCTGCATTTTGCTATGACATAAGTGATTTTAACATATAAAGTCAATTAATGGGAGAAGGGATTCAGCATCAGTTAAAACCACACATTTCACAAATTTGAAGTTGCAGTAGCAGAAGTTGAAACAAGCAAAGCAGTGTCTTCTGTCTCCTTGAGCTTTTCCTGACCTGCGTGCACAACTTGGTTTGTTCTGGGAGTGAAGGAGTGGACATAAACCAAACACTTCCCCAAAGTAGAAACTGTGGGACAGTCTCATTTCTTATGAGATTTGTCCAAGTAGTTCATCACGCTGTGGTCAATTTACTTTATTGTCATCCAGGAAATACAGGTAAGTGGCAGGCAATCATACTGGTGATATTAAAAAGAAAAATATTCCTTTCCATTGTGACTGCACACTATCTGCATCTCTAGAGTCTGTTTTGTGGCAGGGGACATGATCTGACCCAAGCAACACCTAAGAATATGAAGCAAGAGCCCTTAGAAACGTAACATGAGCCTGCATACCTAATTGCTGCTTTTTATGTCATGGTGAGCAGACTATCTTCCCCCCCCCCTTATATAGGGGTAGTGTGATGTCTAAATAATTGATTATCTTACATTTCCCCTATCCCTGACACATGGACAGAGCTGTGGTGGAACAAAATACCACTCTTGCTAATTCTTTATACAGCCCTAGCACCTCTCACCCTGAAGGACCAGACCCCTTGAACTTGACCATGCCTGCCTCCCCTTTCTCCCTCAAAAGACCACGGTAAATGAGATCTTGGAGAAGTCCAGCTGTGTGATAGCAGCTGCTGCCTTATGCTCCCCTAAAGGGAAAATGGGGCCTGTTTTGGGGTGTGGTGGGACCAACTGCCTGCAAGCCTTGCATTTTCTCCGTCTCAGTGCCTTTCGTTGCTCATGGAGAGGTAGCCCTGCAGAAGAGTGTCCCGAAGGAAGTGCAGCAGCCAAATACAGCCTCTGCTGGAGTTAAAAAGGAGCTGTGGAGAATCAAACAACTAATTGGGTCTGTGTCTGGATGCCTTAGCACCCATGCTAAAATTTCGCCAAGGAAATGAAGCTCACACCTTTCGCTCTTGCGCACAAATCAACCAACATTTCCAAGGGATCTTTCACAACCAGCATTGGTGAGGATTTGTCACGCATAATGTCCAAATCTGAATGCACCTGGCTCTGGTATGGGATCATTGGTGATTGGGCTTTTTTTTGTTTGGGTGTGGTTTTTTTTAATATTCCATTTTCAGCTGGAAATTACTGATGTGACCAAAGTCCGATTCCCTTCAGCAGTTTCTCCCTTCCTCCCCCCACCTTTTCGCACTCCCTGAGGTCTGACCATCTGGAAATCCTCCTCCACCTCTTCATCATGTGTGAATTTCCACCTAGGGCTGAAAGTGTCACTGTACTAAAGTGTGATGCATTAACACATTGAGGCAGAAAGCAGAGGGGAGTTGGGGATTATAACACTTCATGACCCACTCCGCAGTTGCTCTGTGCTTTAATCATCTTTATCAGCTTGTATCCTTTTCTTTGTATTCCTGTATTTTCCCTATCTCCTTTATTAAAATATTCCCCTAATTAAAAAAACCCCACCTCTATACAAACAAGTGAAGTGCAGTACCTTGCATTGAGACTAGGATCAGCTGAAAAAGGCAAGTATCTCAAGGAGTGCTTGCCTCACTCAAGCAAGCTGGGGGACCTAGATTGCTCTTTCACAATGAATCTCACTAATTATCCATAGCTCCTATTACATATTGCAGACTTGGGGTTCTTTTCTGCTAACTTTTATGGACATGATCTGAGCAATTGTAATTGATATATACATATATATATAAAGTCTAAGCAGTAATAATGCCATCATGTGCAGAAATTAAACCAAGCCTTGCAAACTATGTGCCATGTTGGTTTACCCTTTTGGCAGAGCAGAATGGAAAATTCACTAGTTGAGAAGTCAGTTAGCTGCCTAGCCTTCTTCTAACTAAATACTGAGGCTTATTATGCTTCAAATAAATATATATATATTTCTTTTGTGGCTTGGTTGCTGTAATCATCTTGGATGTAATAATGTTACTAGCCTCAGGGCTATATTTATTAAGATTTTAATTTAAAATCTTTCTGTCCTTCAGCATTTAAACAGAGGAAAACCCCATCTGGAGTAGCCAAAAAAAAAAAAAGGTTCATCCTTTTCTTTTTCATGCATTCCTCTCCCCTAGGCCCTCTCTCTCTCATCTTTTAAGCAAAAAAACCCTAGAACAACGCACTTTGCTGTTGTAGTTCTGCACCCTCCTAACACTTCAGTACCTATGTAGGTTTGGTAGACCCAAAATCTGCTTACTATGATCTATATGCTCCTGTCCTCACTGTCTCTAGAGCAGTGGGTTGGGTTTTTTTTCTTATCCTTGTATAATAGTACCAGCATATTTCACAGTGATATTTCTACATACTATGGTTTATTCTTAATAATGTTCTTTGTAAGCATCTAAACCACAGCAATAAATGTCAGGGGGCAAGACTATTATTCAGAAATGGCAAAGGGCCGAGGAGAAGTTTTAGGGTTATTCTTTGTTAATAAGCTGCCCAAATTCTGAGGTGATTGTGGCAGGGAAATAACAGAACAAGAAGAGCTGCTTGCAACTTGGGGAGTGAAAAACTCCGAAAATCTTAAAACTCCCTTGAGGGGATGTCTCAGTCAAGAGAACAGCCTTAGCTGTCACAGCATACGTGCTTTTTCAGGTGTTCTGGAAGAAATAGCAGCTGTTAGCACCCAAATTGTATGGAATTTGCGGTCCATTTTGTTTTAATCCCATGGTGCATTCAAGCTATTCCCTCATGAGGGGACAGGCAGCGCTGGTTTTGAAATGATAAATACTGAGCAGAGCAGAAGGTGACTCAGAAATTTTTGTTAATAACCATCTCATGGGATTTAGCGGTACTAGAACATCAGTGTCTGGTTGTAGCAGAGGACCTTGCTTGTACCTAATGTCCATGTATCAAAGTTGGTGGGTGAGACAGTCTGAACGTACCTCCCAGAGGCCTGTGATGGCTA
This sequence comes from Phaenicophaeus curvirostris, assembly GCF_032191515.1. NCBI lineage: Eukaryota > Metazoa > Chordata > Aves > Cuculiformes > Cuculidae > Phaenicophaeus > Phaenicophaeus curvirostris. The sequence goes on from NC_091398.1 coordinate 28,990,389, forward strand.
AATAGCATTGGGCAAACGACTGCAAATCCTGTGGGCCAACTCTCGTCTGGGATAAACTGGTAGAGCTCCACTAACTGTGACAGTGCTGCTGCTCTGCTCCAGTGGAAGATCCTCCTTGCTTGAACCAGGAGACTTAGATGCTGTTACAGGAGCCCCTTGCTCCTGGCCCCTGCCATGAATGCTTCACTGAATCACATCACAATCATCTTTAACAAACCCTCTCTGATGCTTTTCTGCAAACAGCCAAACTGCACAATAGTTTTGGCTTGATATAACAGAAGAATCATGAAAACAAAACTTGGTGATTTAATTATGAACAGACTGAAAATGTCTTTTGACATGCAGCACTAAGGCCATGCTCTTATTGTCAAGGTCCGTGAAGAGGATGAATTCCTGCACGGTGCTTTTCTCCTCTTATTTCAAAGCAACTTGCAGAGGGTTGAATGTTGTCATCCTCAATTTACAGCTAGTGAAAGTGGTATAAAGAGGAAGAAATTCAGGCCTGAGCACAGGTCTTCTGGCTGCAGCCTGCCCCACGAGCAGTAGGTGTAGGCACTTCCTCTATGTTGTGCTGCTTGCTTGTAGAAAAGAGAAGGTAGCTTATGTTCAGGTACTCATCAAGTGCTACTAATTATTTGTCATGAAATGATTTGAGCTTCCGTACCCCATTTCCTCCATGGTATTGCAAAGGTACCAGCCATTTTTGGCTGCTGAGCTCCATTATAAATTGGAGGGAAATCTCCCCATCTCGTCACCAGTCCCTCATAATCGCTAATTTTCTCCAGACAGCTGATTTTAATGCCGCTCCATCCTACTCGTCAGTTTCCTGATCTATTAGATACATCAGTCACAGCTGGACGTACAGAAGAAATGCACCAGTCGGCTTCTAAAGGCATTGCTTCAGTAAGTACTGTTCAAATTATGAGAAGTCAAGTTTTAACTATTTTGTTTACCACTTAAATGCAGATTTTCTTTTTACTCACTTTGCTACTTTGCAAGGCTTCTGGTGTGAACTTAAACAAACGTGAAAATCATGTTCTTTAACAGTATGTTAAAAGTGCTTAGATGTTAAAAGTCCTCACCACAAAGCAGACACTTCTTTGTTGGGCAACCAGCGTAGCTTTTTCATGTTGCCTCTGTGTCCTCACCCGCCCCAACTTATTTAGGTCAATACTAGCAACTTCAGAGGAAGTCACTGCCTGGTTATAAGGCTTTGGACTGCAGAGGACAGACTGTGTGAGGAAAACAAGAGCAGTTCTGGGCTGTCATCAAGCAGCGCGTAGCTTTTGAATATCACATGGGGTACCCACCCGATGGTGTTCAGTCCCTTTACTTTGGAAACTGAAGCACATCCCTGAACTCAGTCCCTGCTTTGTATAGAGACCTACCTGAGGCAAGGTACCTGACCGCATTGCTTCACAGAAAATGAGATCCACCTGCACTTTGTCCCGCACAGCAAAGCTGGGACCTTGGATTCAATCCTTCCTGGACTGCAAAGGTGTCATTGAAGAGGACCACTGGCCAACATTTTGTCCGTGAGGCACCACCAGGTAGCTGAGCTGGATGGAGGGAGCGGGACTACAGCCACGTTAAACAGGTGCAGTGGGAATGGGAGGCTGAGGTGGTGACCGAACCCTGTACTGCTCTGTCCCGCATATCCCCATCCTGCCTGACACTTGTGCGAGGAGCTGGCGTTCAATAGGTGCTCTCTGAGAGTTCTGTTTTCTTCCTTTGTGACTCATCTTCCAGATTCTTGGTGTACCTGCTTTAGATGAGGAGTTAAAAGACAGATCTCTGTTAAAAGCACTAAGTTAAAGAAGCACGGGTGGGAGCAAAGGAGCCAGATTAACCTCTTAGTGTTTTGGGGTTTTTTGAGTCAGGTCTACCTTTGTGAGCTAAGAAAATGTCCATTTTGTTCAGAAAAGTACTTACTCATTTGATTTTCAGTAGGACTTTCCCATCTGCAGAATTAGGTTGCTTTTGAAACATCCTCTGTTTTTGTTGCATTTGCTTTAAAAGTAGTTGGGTGTAGTGAGGAAGCAGTCTGACTACAGATACATAAATTCATCTGACACAAAAGAATGGCACAAACAAAAATTCCAGATAGAGCACAGTGCTCCCAGCCTGCCCTGTAACTGTGCATCTTGGTTTACTGTATTCCCAGCAAGACAACAAAGGACACCTTGTAAAAAGCTCTTTCAGATACGGGGCAGAAGTATATACTTCAAGATCTAGCCTTGAAACTTCTGTGGGATAGCAGTGCTCTTCTGAAGTGCCATTTAAAACAGATTGTGTTTCACTACGTGCAAAAATCCTCTGTGTAGATGCAGCTATATGAGCAAAAAAAAAGTGCTTTTACCAGTATAGCCTATTTTATTTGAGAAATGCTTGCAGAAAAAGATGCTTGTGCTAGTGAAACTTGTATTTGCTGGTTATCGAAGGAGAAGCATTTCTAGTGCAAATCAAGCCTCTTATATATGAAGCTTTATTCAGTTCATCCATCAGTACAGTAAAGAAAATCCTTCCTCAAAGGGATTAGCAAGGTTACCTAATCAATATTATTAATGGTTTAAGAGCATAAAAGGTGGTTTAGCAATACGTGATGGGCTAGATCCTTTGCCAGTGTAAATTGTTATGGTTCTGCTGAGGGCAGCAAAGAAACAGAACAGTGAGGAAGCTGCCTTGTGCCATCGCTGTCGGCTCAGCTTCTGGGTTTTCCCACCAACCCAGGAAGGTGCAGAGCTGCACTGACTGGCCTCTGCAAAAGCACGACTTCTGCAGCTGCCGCCCTCTGAGAAAAATGTGCATAAGCAAATATCTGGCTTCTAGAGGAAGAGTTGTAGCGGTCTGATGCCTCAGAAACATGCTGATTTACACTGCCTGAGGATCTCAGTTTACACTGATTTCATTATACTAGTAGCTTTAATAAGCATCAGATTCGAGTCACGAGACTTGATGTTTCTACAGAAAATTCCCTCTGATATTGTACCTTCTCGCAGCCGGGCTCCCTGCCTAACCATGTGCTTGCCCATTAAGCACAAATCCCAGCCATTTCCTTCCCAGTTTTCCCCCGCTTTTAATGTATGGAAAAGCATGACCCTGAATCAGATGAATAGCAGCCGGTTTGAGAAGGTGTGTGTGAAAATGTGTCTTCACACAGATGAGCTCAGAACAAATAGAATAGAGGGGAGGAGGGGAGGAGAACGGAGCTGGGGGGGAGTGCGAAGCTGCCCTTTCCCTGATAGTTCAGCCACTGTGTGTAAGCAACAAGTTTATGCCCAAGGGAAAGAACTGAAAGCTGAGGAGACCTTAAAATTAACAAAGCTCTATTGGCTCGATCAATAAACCATGCTCCCTGAGCAAGAATAGAAATCAAACAGCACATTTCTTTCTGTTAACCCTGTTTGCTCGCCCTGTAGGCTCTTCTGCCTGAAAGCATCTAAGGGTTGATTAAGATCTTCTCTAGGAGGAAGCCAGAGAAAGTCCATTGTGTGAGCTGCCTTCAGAATGCTGTGTTGGACACACTTTAAATAACAACAGAGGTTATTAGTGTATTAGTTTGTTCGTAATCACTGCAGAAGATAAGTCTTGCCAATATTTGAATATGCAAAATGGCTTTGGCTAACCAAAAAAGAGAGGGGAAAAAAAACCCCAAAGCAAGCCACTGCAGTGAGGAACAGTGATTAAAAATCACTGTTTGTAAAAAAAAAAAAAAGAAAACCTCTGTCCTGTTTTGCTGTTAGAAATATCTTCCCAGATCTGTTCTCCCCAACAAAGACATGATATTTTTCCTCTTTGGTATTTCATTCTCACTGGGTCAATGTTTTTAAAGGGGGAGGGAATGAGTTTGCACCTATTTCTTGTTTGACAATGACCTCTATGAACCAGTCATCGCTGCTCTGCCTGTTGTTTTCTTGTTAGCTCTTTGCTGTCAAATTAATTACTGTGAAGTACTAAGCTTGTTGCATTCACGTGCTCTTATTAGCTCACAGGATGTCAGAGTGATTGGATTTTTAGCATTATTTCTTTTTTTACATTCTAGGCTTTCCATTCAAAACCTGTTACTGGCAGGGAGGAAATACTGTATTTAATTCTGATCTCCCATCAGGGTAGCGCCAGTGACACTGAGGATTTGATTTACAATGCTGTATATGCAATTAGACTGTGATTCTATTAAAATCAACACAAACAATCAGATTGGGATTGCAACACGAATTTGAAGGACAGCATTGTCTTCCCCTTTGCAGTTCAGAACAAGAAAGAAAATATTTATGGTGTGAACAGCATTTGTCCCTTCTATTCCTAAATCTCAGTAATGAGCCGATCCTCCAGCTGACCCTCTTTACACTCCTGCTTTGCTTGTATTAATGACAACTAACAGAGCTCACGGGTGCGCAGTCCAGGAACACACGAGAAGTTTTGTTCTTCTTTTAAAACCTGAAATGCACAGATGGGGCACCTTTGCTGTCATCCTTGAAATTTGTATGTCCCGCTTCTTCTACCTCTCCTTGAAAACCAGCATTCTGCTGAATGAAAACGATGACGTTCTTGATATTTGCTTTCATTCTTGAAGTTAATTTTTTTTTCTTTTAATAAAGAAAACAAGATGTAACCAGGACAGCCACATCCCCCGGCTCCTGGGCTGCAGGAGGATCAGCCCAAGCTGCTCCTTCGCCCAGATCAGAGCATGGGCTTCCCCCTGCACCCCCCGCTGTTCTGTGCACCCCAGCTTCCCTGTGCATCTCCCATTTTTCCGTGCATCCCCCCTGCTTCCCTGTGCACCCCCTGCTTTCCCCGTGCATCCCCCACTTTTCTCTGCACCTCCTGCTTCCCCATGCACCTCCTGCTTCCCCGAACACCCCTCACTTCCCCGTGCTCCCCCCGGCTTTTCCGTGCATCCCCCTGCATCCCTGAATGCTCCCTGCTTCCCTTTGCACCCCCTGCTTCCCTAAACACCCCTCACTTCCCCGTGCATCCCTCACTTTTTCGTGCACACCCTGCTTCCCTGAATGCTCCCTGCTTCCCTGTGCACCCCCCACTTCCCGGTGCATCCCCCGCTTTTCTGTGCACCTTCTGCTTCCCTGAACACCCCTCACTTCCCTGTGTACCCCTACTTCCCCGTGCACCCCCCACTTCCCCGTGTATCCCCTGCTTTTCTGTGCACCTTCTGCTTCCCTGAGTACCCCCTGCTTCCCCGTGCACCCCCCGGCTTTTCCGTGCATCCCCCGCTTTTCTGTGCACCTTCTGCTTCTCCCTGAACCACCCCTCACTTCCCTGTGCATCCTCTGCTTCCCTGTGCACCCCTACTTCTCCATGCACTCTCCTTTTCCCTGTGCATCCCCTGCTTCCCTGAACGCCCCGCTTCCCCGTGCACCCCCTGCTTCCCCGTGCACCCCTCACTTCCCTGCGCATCCCCCGCTTTCCCATGCATCCCCTACTTCCCCGAATACCCCCTGGTTTCCTGCGCGCCCCCTGCTTCCCCACGCACCCTCCTCTTCCCCGTGCCCCCCCCGCTTCTCTGACTAACCCCCGCTTCCCCGGGCACCCCATGCTTCCCTGAACACCCCCCGCTCCCCCCGCCCCGCTGCCCCCGCAGCCGCTTCCCCGCGTGGCCCCGCGGGGGCGCCCTCCGCCCAGGCTTCCGCCGGGGGCCGCGCAGGTGGAGCCGCCGCAGCCCCGACGCTCCGCGGGCCGCTCGGCTCGGGGGACCCCGGGGTTGGGGGTCGGGGGGGAGCTTTGCCCGACCCCCGCTGGCCTCGGGGACGCCCCGCAGCCCCGGGTCCCCCCGCGGCGGGGGGGGAATAAAGCATCGCAAGGCGCGGGCGGGGCCGCCGCCGGCTCCCGTTCCCGTTATCTCCCCTCCCGGCGCGGATCCGCGGCCGCCCCCCCCGCCTCCCTCCCTCCCTCCCTCCCTCCCCCTCCGGCCCTGCCTCCTCCCGGCCCGCGGGGAAACACACGCGATCCGCCCCGATCAAACAAACAAACAAAAACCCCGCTCCGTCGCAAAGCCAACCCGACGGGAAAAACTTTCTAATGGCTTCTTCTTTCAAGTGCTTAAAAGGCAAGGAACACCGGTTGGGAGGGCGGGGGGGGGGGGGGTGTGCGCTGCTGCTGCTGCCCGTCCGCCTGTCTGTCCGTCCGTCCGTCCGTCCTGCCGGGTCGGTGTGCGCTGGGTGTGTTTGCAGGAGCCGGGAGGGGAGGGAGGTAATGGGGAGGGGATGGGGAGTTAAAGAACCGGCACAGTTAATATTTCCACATCAGGAAGTTACTGTAATAGCCCGGGGGGCAAAAGACTGAACTTAATCTTCCAAATAGCGAGGAGCCCACGGCGTCTCTGTTATAGGTTGGAGTTCCCACGTGGTTTTAACTCCTGTATAAAAGTTTCAGTAGAAAGTGCCACAATGTCGTGATTTTTGCAGGACGGGGGGAAATTAGCAGGAGGAGATCGGAGGAAGAGAAGCGAGGAGCGAGCCGCTTCCCCGAGACCTTCCACTGCGGAGCGGAGAGGGAACATCAGACGCGTTAAAAAAACAAAACAAAACAAAACACGGCGTTCAAGCCAGCACAAGGCGAGCGAAAGATCAAAAAGACGCGGAGAGAGAGAGAAAGAGAGAGAGAGAGAGAGAGAGACAGATTAACTGGAGCAGCAGCAACAACAACAACAAAAATCGCACTTAAAATAATAATAACAGTAATAATAATAATAAAACCCAAACCACCAACAAGGGAGATATTGTTTAAAAAGAGGGAGCGAGCCGAAGAGCTGCTCTGACCGCCTGGATCCGCGCGGCTCCTCCCGGGATCGCCTGGATCGCGCCGCTTCCCGGCTCCGCAGCCGCATCCCCGCCGGGCTCCGGACCCTCGGCATAGAGCATCTCGCTATTAATAAGCGAAGGGAGAGAGAGAGAGAGGAGACTCGCAGCCGTGGAGCCGCCAGCCGCGACCCCGGTGCCCGCCGCCCCCTCCCCGCCTGACGCTCCGGGTCAACTTTGACGGCGCCTCGGGAAGCGCCGCACGGGGCCGAGGAGCGGCGGAGAGCGACCTGCGCCCACGGGCTGTGGATTGTCGTCTTGCGGGGGCGGAGTGGGCGGGGGGGGTACAAGTGGCATTTCTTCCCCCCCCACCCCCCCGACCCCCCCCACCCCACCCCACCCCCCCTCCCCGTTCCAGGCTATAAATTGGATTGTATATAAATCTGCTTCGTTTATCTCCCTGACCCCCCTCGATGACGCCGGACTGAAGAGCCGCTCTCCGCCCGGACCCGCCGAAGCGAGCGATGGAGCAGGAGCGGCTGCGCCCGGGGCTGCCCCTCTGAGCCGGCGCGGGGCACCGGGGCAGCGCGGCGCCGCCTCCCCTCCTCGCTCCCGCGGGCGCCTCGCGCTGCTCCCCGTCCCCCTCCTTCCCGCAGACACCCCCTCACCTGCCGCCGGCCCCCTCCCCCGAGCCCCCGGGCTCTCCGCGCACGTCGTCTCCCCTCCCTCCCCCCTTTTTCCCCCCCTCCCGCCCCCCCTTCCCAGCCCCCCCCCCCCCCCCCCCACTCTTTCCTTCTCCCCTCCCCAAGTTCGCCCTCGGTGCCTGCGTGTGTGCAGCCTCCCCCCCGGCACACGCCGCTCTCCCCGGGCGCCCCCTCCCTCCCCCCCGGCTCGGCTGCCACCGCCCCCTCCCTCCGCGCCGCGGAGCGCTCGGAGCGGCGCTGCCTGCAGACGGGCTCCCTGCGGCGCTCCGGGGCGGCCCCCAGCTCGGCCCCCCGCTCCTCCGCCATGGACGGGGCGGCTCGCCGGGGGGTGCTGGCCGCGCTGCTGGCCTGCGGGCTGCTCCTGCTGGGCGCCGCGGCCACCCCGACCCCGCCGGCGCCCGCCGGGGGCTCCCCGCAGGACACATGCACCTCCTGCGGGTTCCGGCGGCCCGAGGAGCCCGGCAAGGTGGACGGGGATTTCTTGGAGGCGGTGAAGAGGCACATCCTGAGCCGGCTGCAGATGCGGGACCGGCCCAACATCACGCACGCCGTGCCCAAGGCGGCCATGGTCACGGCGCTGCGCAAGCTGCACGCCGGCAAGGTGCGGGAGGACGGCCGCGTGGAGATCCCCAGCCTGGACGGGCAGGCGAGCGCCGGGCCCCCCGCGCACGACCCGGTCTCCGAGATCATCAGCTTCGCCGAGACAGGTGGGCGCCGCCCGGCCCCGCGCCCCTGCCCCGCCGCGCCCCCTGCCCGGCCCCCTGGCCCCCTGCCTGTCCGCTTGCCTGTCCCCCTGCCCGAGCCCTGTCTGTCCCCGTCTGTCCACCTGTCTGTCCTCCTGTCCCCCTGCCTGTCCTCTTGCCTGTCCCCCTGCCTCTCCTTCTGCCTGTCCTCCTGCCCGAGCCCTTCCTGTCCTCCTGCCCCCTTGCCGGAGCCCTGCCTGTCCTGCCTGTCCTCCTGTCCTTCCCGAGCCCTGCCTGTCCCCCTGCCTTTCCTCCTGTCCTCCTTCTCAACCCCTGCCTGTCCTCCTGTCCGAGCCCTGCATGTCCCCCTGCCTGACCCTTGCCTGTCCTCCTGTCCCCCGGTGCCCCCTGCCTGCTGCGGACACCTGGGGCTCACCTGTACGCCCTCCACTCTCTCCTCTGCCTCACCCACTCTCTCCTCTGCCCCGCAATGTCTTTCCTAAGCTCTCCCTGCTTCTTCCCACCCTCCTGGTGTGTGTCCCTGTGCCCGGGCTTCTCCCCAGGTTGTGCCCTGCAGCCCCCCTCTCCGCATCCCTCTGTCCCTCTGCGCACCCGTGCCCCTGGCTCCCCTCCAGCGGTCCTTCCAGCTGCAGCGTGGCTTGCCTCCATCCCCGCGTGTCCCACTGTCCCTCTGCCTGTCCCGTTCCCTCTCTTGCATCCCTTGCCTCGTCTGTCTGCCCTGCACATTCATCTGGTTCACCGAGTGCATCTGTCTGTTGAGGCTTGCGTTCCCCATCCTCCCTTTCCGTTTGTTTCCCATTTATTTAGCTTTCGTTCATAGTGTTGGCCTTGTCTGTTTGTCCGGTGCGTGCAGGCTCCTACCAAGTGTGCCTGTCTCCTCTCTGTCTGTCAGTCCGTTCACTAACTGTGCCACCCGTCCCTGTGGTACCAGCCATCTCAGCCCTGTCCAGCCGTTGCAGTTTGTGTCGCTGAATCCTGTCAGCGCAGCTTTCCAGCGGTTTATCCAGGCAACCGCTGTGCCTGTGAACTTTGCATATCTGACCATAATACCATCACTTCGCAAATTAGCTCTCTCCTGTCTCTCTGCCTATCTCTCCTTTCCCTCATCGCTCTGTCGCTCAGTTCGTTTTTTCTCTCTCTGTCTTCCCGTGGCATCTATATATCATTTGTCCACAAAATAAATCTCTTTCTATCCTGTATGCTGCCCACTCATCTTCTTTATCTACCCTCCCACATACACATTTACAGTATCTATGGGATCTGTTGCATTATACATATGCTTGTTATATTCACATACAAAATTTATGGGCACACACAATCTCACACAACACAAGCGATGTGGATCGGTGCAGCAACACCGTACTGTTCTTTTTCTGTCACTGTCACCACAGTTTATGAAGAAGTTGTGCATTTACGAACATGTGAAAGGTTTTCTTAGTGTACAGTTTTTGGGGTTATTATTTTTTTTAATAGGCTGTTGTTGGGTGATCTGGGATGGGCTCGTACCTCTATTTGGCATTTAATTAATCGCCGGCTTTTGTAACGCTTCCAAAATTGACTTTATGTAAAATGTAGGCAAACACAGTGAAAATTTTTGTCTCTGAAATATTACAGGGTTTTGAATGGGCCCTGGAGGCATGTTTGAAAAGCATCTGGGGTAACAAATGAAGACACCGACTATGCAAAAAAATCCCATTCAGAGACTGACAAAAATAAGAAAGATTCTCAGGGAAAGAAAATGAAGAAAAATCTACATTTGGCTCTGTACGGAAAGAAGCAAAGCAGATAAGGGCAGATGAGAAAATGCCTTTCCAGCAATAATTTTAAATAGCGGTTAGGAGGCTTTGATGCAAGGACCAGAATTACAGTCTCTGCCATACAGGCCAGCTTGCACATTTATCACCTACGCCAAATTTAGTTAGGACTTATAGTACAAAATTGCAAGAGGGCCACTGGTATTTCGGAAACATTTTATGCAGCAGGCTCTTTTGTTTACAAATAAGGAGTTATGTCAGACATTTGGTGACATTTGGTTTTCTGTGACAGTTTCGCCCCTTTAATTCTGGTGTCATTGAAAAGCGTATTGAGAACAGTTAGTGACGGCATCACAGCGAGAGCAACTGCTTATTGCTTTGCCGTGTACGAGAGTTTATCTTTTTTTGGGGAAAAAGGGAGAGATCAAAACAATTAATAATAGCGGATATAGCAGGTATCTGTCAGAGCAAGTAGGGGTTAGCTTGATCTGTGGGACAAGCAGACACGTTACTGACGTATTTTCCCCTCCATCTCGTGAATCCTCTCTGTTAAACTGCAGTGAGAGTATGTGAAAATCAAAACAAAATCTCTGGTTCAGCATTGGTGTTTCGGTGGTTACTGAAAGGGCTCTCCCCGTGAGAACTGGCGGGCAGCTGAAAGTTTAAACTGATGAGATAGTGGAGTCCGAGTGCCGGTGTTTTCACAAGGTGCTGCTGTAGCATCTTTAAAGCTGGCTGGATGGAAAAAACCAAACATATTCTCAAGAGCTCTTGCTGGTGATCTGACACATCTGACTACGGCCCGATGATGAACGTTGCTGTAGGAAATCCCTTTTTGATGCATTTTGGTTGCAAGCTGGGAATATCTGATTCGGTGCCTGCCTTCTGGCCAGCACAGTGCTGTCGCCGCTCTCTCCATCCTCTGTGCTCTAGCATTGTCCCTGAATCCAGAATTGGTACTCAAGCTAACATTTCCTTTTTGACTTAATCTTGCTGATCTCTCCTTATCTTACAGACGATCTGGCCTCATCTAGAGTCCGTCTCTATTTCTTCATCTCGAATGAAGGGAACCAGAACTTGTTTGTCGTTCAAGCCAGCCTGTGGCTTTACTTGAAGCTGCTTCCATATGTCTTAGAGAAAGGCAGCAGGCGAAAAGTAAGAGTCAAAGTCTATTTCCAAGACCCGGACACTAGCAACAAGTGGAATGTGGTTGAAAAGAAAGTTGATCTCAAAAGAAGTGGTTGGCACACTTTTCCCATGACAGAGGCAATCCAGGCTCTGTTTGAGAGAGGAGAAAGGAGACTGAACTTGGATGTTCAATGTGAGGGCTGTGAAGAGTATTCAGTGTTGCCAATTTATGTGGACCCCGGGGAGGAATCCCACCGGCCTTTTTTAGTGGTGCAAGCCCGTCTCGCCGATAACAAACACAGGATCCGGAAAAGAGGCCTGGAGTGCGATGGCAGGACCAATCTATGTTGCAGGCAACAGTTTTACATTGACTTTAGACTCATTGGGTGGAATGACTGGATCATAGCACCATCAGGTTACTATGGGAATTACTGTGAAGGGAGCTGCCCGGCCTACTTGGCTGGCGTCCCGGGGTCGGCTTCCTCCTTTCACACCGCTGTCGTGAATCAGTACCGAATGCGGGGGCTGAACCCGGGCACCGTGAACTCCTGTTGCATTCCAACCAAACTTAGCACAATGTCAATGCTGTACTTTGATGATGAATACAACATTGTGAAAAGGGACGTTCCCAATATGATTGTGGAAGAATGTGGTTGTGCTTGATTTAAGGTGTGTTTTTTGGGGGGGAGAGAGAGAGAGAGAGGGCGAGAGAGAGAGAGAAACATTCCCGTACAAGATGGTGTTGGAGGAAGTTTCACTGTGTATCCAGGCATCAGTGTTGGAAAGTCACTGTGGAAAAGTTTGACAAAAAAAAAAAAAAGAAAAAAAAAAGTCATTTCACTTTGGTGTCAGGACAGTGGCAGTTTGTGGATCTTGGACACTTATATATTCTACCACTTCTAAGTTAATGCTATGAAATATCTTAAAGACACACACACACACGAAATGTGGGCACGCACACAAACACGCGCTCATACACACACACAGACACAGACACACACACGAGGCAGCTTCGGAAAAGGGACATGAGCACGGAAAGTCAGTGATCAGTGACGACGGACCTAAATGCCTGTCAGTACGAGTGAACGGCTGAGCAGCTGTTTCCCCGCCTGCCGGTGAAGTCAGATTGAGATGAGCTCCCTTTGCTCAGGCAAAAGCACAGACTGCGAGAACATGACGTATTCTTGCACGCAGGTGTCGAAATGACCAAACTTAGAAAATTTAAAAGAAAAAAAAAAAAAGGAAAAAAAAAGTCGACTGTCACCTCTTAGGTCTAATGGGAAGCTGCAGGACACCTGCCGTGGGAGGTGATCACTTCCTCTTAACTTAAATTTATCTCAATGTAAACATCACAGATACCTGCATTTTCCTATAGCACTTCCAGTAAGGAATCGCATGGTACCATCAGAGAGAGAGAAAAGGAGACAGACACGTAAGCAACCACTGTATTTCTGACATCCGACCGTTGCAGTCACAAGCTGGGCTGGCATCATCTGATGCTTTAACTGCCCACTAGCAACCCATGGATGGCTATACCTGACGTGTCTTGGGAAAGGGAATCCGATACCAAATCTGGACTGTGTTGACTGTTGACATCTTTCACTGTTTGGAGAATGAAAAATCAAAGTTGCAGTCTTCTTCAACAGGGGACTCGGCGAAGACGCGTCACGTGGGGGACGAGCAAACAAGCAACTGCTACCATGGCTAAACCAATGAACCCGAAAGAGGAGTGACAATAACAGAGCGGAGACGTTCTGAAAAATGCAGTGCGCTTAATAACAGGCGAGGAACATTTTAATAAGTCTTGGAAAGGATGAGAGAGAGAAGAGTGCTTTCAATTTCCTTACCAGGAGGTGTCGAAGATGGCCATAAAGATCAGAAAATAATGATACAGCATAGCACTTGCAAACTGCTTGAATGCACGTATAATAGCACTTGCAAATTTCAATGCCTTGAAAAGTGGTACTTGATAGTGCACTTATCTTTGCTCACTATCTAGGTAAACAGGTGCCGCATGAGCTATGCAATTTAAAGTGTTGACCCATACTAGACAAAACTGGACTTATGATATGACTTTTTTATATTTTTTTATACTTGAAATTAAATCTTTTGCTTCTTTTTTAAAGCGAATGATTGCTTTTAATGTTTGCACTGATTTAGTTGCATGATTAGTCAAAAAACTGCCATTTGAAAAAAATGTTATTTTTATAGCAGCAAAAAATGAATACAGTTAAATGTATTATACATAAATTTTGGAACCAAAGAGGCCAACATATTAGTTATAATTTTTATGAGATGGCAAAGCCATCATATATCATGTAGTCATACTGAGCATTCCCTCACGAGGCCTACCAATTGTTTCAGGGTACAAAATGGATTCTGTTTGTTCTATTCAGTGTCTTTTCTATACCATACGCACATGGAACGTAGAGTGAAAAAAAAATGACTATTGTAGAATACATTACAATATGTGCATCCTTTAAATACAGTTTTTATGTTTATTTAATAAAGTTTCTTTTAGGTTCTGTTCCATAATAATTTAAACCAAACAATTTTCACTTAGATTTGCTGTTGAAGTATTTTACATTTGTGTACAGTTTAAATAAATAAAAAAAAGATTGAAAACTGGATGTGCTTTTATTATTTTTTTTTCAGTGTGTAACATCTGGAGGAACTTGCTTACTTTCGGGAGTGAATGTGGCTGCAGACAGTGAACCGTCACATTAGACTGTAGTCGTATTAGTCACTGCAGAAAGCCTTGTCTGAGAGCTCAGCTGTGATCCTAAAAATGTTACGCTCTAGTTTTATTGCCATCTCTACATTTAAGCATCTGCTTCTTTCTATCTGCATCAGTGCAGGGTATCTGGGTGCAGGAGCTGCGCTGTTCCGCATACCTGCAGGTCATTTACAGCAAGTTCCTGGTTCACCTGCTGTGTAAGAATGTAACTTCTTGTCTAGGTCACTCCCTGATCGGTTGCAAGAAGTAAAAAAATAGCGTGGAAAGCACTTCCAGGAAAAAGACGTCGATGCTAAGTCTGATGATTTTTTTTTTTTTTTAAGATTAGCTGGCACTAGGGAAAGGGGTTTTTTTTTAGTAAAATGCATCCCTTTTACTAATTAAAACCAAAATGTTGACAAATAATCATGGAAATTCTGGTCTGGTATGCATATATCCGGGTATTGATTTCATTGATCTTCACAGATGCATCCTTTTTCTGGGAGACCTGAGCAAACGCCAGCTGAAGCTAACAGAAGGACCTCTGTTGAGTTAGCAAACTTTAGATCTGACCCTGAGACCTGGAAAGTGTTGAAGAAGCAAGTTCAGGCAACTAATGATGGGTTCTAGTTACAATTCACATTCAAGCTCTGCTCACCCCTCCCCAAAGCCAGACACTGGGGTTAAACGGCTTTGTTTTGGAAGACCTCTAGGAGCAATTTGCTGTGGCTCTGTCAACAACCTGCTGCGCAGAACTTTGTCCCCCAGACCAGTTTTTTTTAATATTTCATAGCTTTCTCAGCACCTTGAACTACATGTTTATCGTGAAAGCCACCACTCTCTGTTCCTGCTCCATCTCTTAGCAGCCTTTCTCCCCTTTGTTCTTTGGGTCAGCCCTGTTACTGGTGAGTTCAACAAATTCCCCTTCAAATCAGTGGCAAATACACATCCCTTCAGTCTGAGGGCACATTTGACCTAATCGGACACAGTATTCATTGGTAAGACAGGGCTGCACTTTTGAAAATGGTATATATTAAGAAATCTTTCCCATTGAAATGCAAGGCCCTGGAGGCTGGGTCTGGTTAGGTTTCATTTTTAACCAAGAGTGGTTGATTTCGGGGTTGAAGCCAAGCCCTGCATCATACATTGGGATTCCTGTGCTCTCCCAGGAGGGCAGCAGGGGGTCTCAGAGTGGGAATTGGACCTGCAGCCCTGGGGAGCAGAGAGCTGCTGGCAGCCAGGATGCTGTGAGCCTGGGCTGGCTGGGAGCGAGGGACAGGAGTGAGCTGTGCTTTGCGTCCCACTGCAAACGCTCAAGCAAGCCCAGGACCCTGAACTCTTTCACAGAGACTAGCAAAGAACACTTCCCCTTAGAAATCTTTCACAGCTTTCTTCCCCTGCCTTCACTGCTCCTTCATCTGCACCTGTTGCCCTGATGTTCGTGGGTCAGAAAGAGAAACACAGAGAAGAGCATGAATCGATATGGTGTGAGGGGCATCATCTGGGAGTGGGAAGAGCTCGATCCTGGTCCAGGTTCCCAAGTCCTTTTATTTTGTATGAAATGCTCTCTGGAGATCAATCGCAACAGAACACGCTTTGAGTGTGCTGCAGTGTGGAGTCACTCACTGCTCTGAGCGTGCTGCAGAGTGAGGTGTTCCTGAGCCCTGGTGCTGGCAGCAACCTGTCACACAGATTTCTCAGGCTAAAATGAAGTAAAATTTAACATGTCTTTAATTTTGAGGGACCAATCTGAAGCAGTTTGGGCTTGATTTTTCAGAGACACCACAAGGCTATTGTTCATGCCAGCTTTTTGCAGGGGGCTGCCGAAATGCTATGTTTTGCAGCTTCCACCTGCTGCATTTTTGCAATTGGTTAGAATGAAAAGGGTGATGCCCAGACTTGATGGCTGGCTTTGAAAACTTTGGGTCTTATTTTCTTACCTGTCATTCCCATCCTTGCAAAGCTCAGCATCAAGTTTGATTGCCTTATGCTAAATTAGGTACTGCATCTATAATACCATCAGGATCAGGTCCATACCCTACCCCGAGGTGACTAGGTAGCTCTCTTGTCTCTGGTAGGCTTTGAATAAATCATTGTATTCCATCATGCAGCAATCAGTCCCCACAGCTGGGAAATCTTTATCCTTTAAAATATTCTAACACAGGCAAAACCCCTGTCCCTGTCCCTGAATCTCCCACTGGCGTTAATGAGTACGGTGTGAAAGGGGTGACTGTCACGATGTGGTGCAACAGAGCTCTTGCTGGATTAACTCTGCATACATCACGCATTTCCACACATAACAGACACCTGCTCCAAAATTGCCAGCTCTCACCTTCTTTGTTACTTGTGAGAGATGAAGTCAGCAGCTGAAATTAATTGCTGCATTCCTCCTACCATGGGGAAAGAGGGAACCCCCTCACTGAGTGGATCTTCCTTAAAAATAATTTTTGTTTGGTGTGGTTTCTACTGTGAAGTGTTGAAGACCATTTTGAAAAATGGATCAGGAATTCAAATTTTTGTTGAAGAGGTGAGTCTGTTTCTGTTGATAGTGGTGTCAGTCTGCAGTTCCTCTTCTAAGGTTTGCAGATGTAATGCAGACCAGCACCACCATAACTAAGGACACACCTGAACCCAGTTTACTTGAAATCCTGATTGGGTCCAGCTCATTCTCAGAATTTCTAAAAAATATATACATTTGGGTTTTTTTTGTTGGGTTTGTGTTGCTTTATTTGGTTTTTTTTTTTACTTTAGGAACAGCAGCTAAAAAATTTAGATTAGCAAAACCCACAGATGCTGCATGACAGATCATAACTTGGTCACGAACATAGGGAAAATCTCCCTACATACACTGAAATTTGGCCAGGAATAAGCAGTCTCCATCAGTACCAAATACCCCAGTAGCTTCCATATTTGCTTACACAATCAATACCCTTAAACCAAAAGCTGAATTTACCTGGCTGGTTGTAATGGTAGGGGCCAATTTTAGTTGGGTAACTTCATTGATTTCAGGGGAATTGTTTCTGATTTGTACTAGAATAAGTGGGAGCAGATTTAGGTTCTTTTATGTTCTTCCAGTTTAGCTCTTGGAATAACTTATATTTCATTATTATGTGTTTATGTAATTAGTGCAATTATAAGAAATTATATAATTGGTACAATTACTTGGACTCATGTAACCACTGCATATAGCATTCCATGCTGTAAAATCTTTTAGTCTGGAAAAAAAAAGAAAAAAAAAGAAAAAAAAAGAAGTCAATATTACATGGGAATCTTAATTTGTTTTTAAATTCCAGTATCAAATTTAGGGTCTGACCACATGCAAGGATCTTCTGGTTCACATAAATGAAACCTCTCCGAGCAGGCAGTTTGCAGCCTTCATCATAGATATTGGGTTTTTAATCTGATTTGGCCAATTCTATTCAACAGAGGCCCTCCTTGAATGTTTGCAGCTCTAACCAGTCTTCCTTGTACAAAGCAGAGATGTAAAGTTTTTAAACACACAATATATTACCTGAGAGATCTGTGAAGCAATCAGAGGCCTGAGATACGCATACAGCTTCCTTATACTTGATCAGATTTACCATCTCTGTGATCTGCCGCTGAGAATTTTAAGCCAATAGTTTCATTAAATTCACAAGCTTCCTCTTTTTGTCCTTTAAATTGTTTTCTTTCCCCACTACAGTTTGCTTTCAGGCTACATTGTTGTGAAAGCTTGGAAAATGAGGGGTCAGTGCAGGAGTCTGTTGTGGGCAAAATCAAAGTAGGTATAATCAGCAAAACAGAAAAAAAAAGAAGGCAAGAAGAACCCCCAAGAAGTATACATGAGGAGCTGCTGAGTGAGCCGGGGTTCTTTAGCCTGGAGAAGAGGAGGCTGAGGGGAGACCTCATTGCTCTCTACAACTACCTAAAATGAAGTTGTGGGGAGGAGGGTGCTGGCCTCTTCTCCCAAGTGACAGGGGACAGGACAAGAGGGAATGGCCTCAAGCTCCACCAGGGGAGGTTCAGGCTGAACATTAGGAAAAAATTCTTCACAGAAAGGGTCACGGGGCACTGGAACAGGCTGCCCAGGGAGGGGGTTGATTCACCTCCCCTGGAGGTTTTTAAGGCACAGGTGGATAAGGCGCTGAGGGGCATGGTTTAGTGTTTGATAGGAATGGTTGGACTCGATGATCTGGTGGGTCTCTTCCAACTGGGTGATTCTATGATTCTATATTGATTTCCCTGGCCAGACATCACTGTTAAGGAAGACCAGGATAAGAGCAGTGTTTGCTCACCACCTGACAGATCTCTCTTAATGAAAGGGCCAGTCCTCCCAGGTGCTGAGGGTTTCAACCTTTTGCCTGGCCCAAATACAATCATTGAACCCACCTGTGAAGTGCACAGACCCCTTAGTCAAGGCGTGTCTCTATCTAACAACAGCTCTGCAGATACTGGTTGTTGTCTCCCCCCTCTCACTTTGGACCTGCTTTTGAGAGGGTGCTCCTCCTGGCGTGTCCTTCTGCAGGCTGGCCTTGGAGATCAGACCAGGAGAGGCAGTTTGAAGCCCTAAAATGGCTGTGCCGTAGTAGGCTGTAGCTAGAGCTGCCTCGCTGCCTTCCTCCAGCTGGTAAGTGTGCTCAGTGCCTGTTATTTTTATCTTGAGCTTTTGCTTTGTTTTTGAGGATAATTGCACATTATTACTGCAATATGTTATAATAAGTGCTATGAAGATGAGTATTGTATCCAAGGGGAAAGAAGATGTGGCTGGGGAGCAAACTTAAACCTATGTGTCAGCAAAACAAACACGTTTTGTTTGGGCTGTGTCAGTCAAGTGGTACCAAAGTGGCATTTAGGTTTTGCCCAAGCGGAGGCTGTAGGGCTGATTTTGTCTCTCTTTTCTTTGTCAGATGGAGTGACTTGTGCATTTTCCCACAGAAGATTTTGTCACAAGTTGCAGAAAAGCTGCAGCGGCCACGCTCTCCTGTGGCTGGAGCTCTGCTCCTCTCTTAGGTGATGGGGGAGCTGGTCCTTGTCAGCGCAGCAGGAGCGAGGTAGGAGAGGTGAATGCTGAAATTACATTCATTTGAGGATAAAGACTTGTAAATGGTACTAGATCTGACTCGTGTGAGCACAATAGACACTTGGACTTTTGGACCCCTCTGTACCCTCTCCTATTTGCTGTGTTCTCCGTAATCAAGTTTGGTCTCTTATGACTTGGTTTTTGGTCAGTTTTTGGAACTGTTCCACAGCTGTGGAACTCCAAGCTTAAGAAAATAATTTAGAACCTTGTGAATTAAGGCCTTGGGTTCTTGTGAAAGGAAACAAACAACTCTTATCAGTCTTAATGAGAGTCATGTATGTGTATTTTCTATCCAATTGTCTGAATTATCTTTAGCAGTGATACTTCGTAAGACCATGTAATTTATGAGGTGGTTATTAGTGACTCATAAGTATTTATTTATGTCTTATAAGCATTGTATATGTTTGGCTTAATCAGAGTGGTATGTTTGCATGGGTAAGCGTGTATTTCATGTACAAGCACACAGAGACAAGAAACGCAAGGCTTTCTCTAAGCAAATCAACTTCTACCATATTAATGCCTCTTACAAATTGTATTTTGGAAGATCCTCATAATAGATTGGAGGTGATGCAACGTAGCTACCCACTGTTTTGAGTAGATTGCTTGATTTTCAGGTTCCTCATCCTAATTGTATCGTCTCACATTAAGTATGTGGTATGTAGGTACCCTTCTGCTGGCTGAAGAGAAGGCAGCTTGTTTTCAGGTGTGACTGTGCTCCAGCCAGCTCCACATCCAAGAGAGCACAGCAAACCACTTTTGTTCAACCTGTGATTTGAAATTGTTCAGAAATTGGTTTGGTTTTCAGCATAGTTTGGCGTAACCTTGAATCTGTATTTAGGACCCCTGCTGGGGTCTCCTGTCGTGCTGCTATAGCTGAGAAAGAGCTCAAATATCATAGTGTCTTAGTCACACATCCTCTACTGGGCTAAGCTTCCTATCCCTAGAGCTGCTGGGTGGTATGTAGGCAGAATAGAGCCTATCTAAGTCTCTGTGCCAAGTGTTTCTTATTAACTATATGATAGGCACAAACGCTTAGGATTTAAGCTGTTTATATCAGCTGCACACCACAGTGGTCAAATCACTGCATTAACAGTGTGTGACAATCAGTCAGGCCCTATGTTTCATTTTATGGGTGGGTTCCTCTTACTTTGTTCTCATTTTCTCCCCCCGATGACAATTTTAGACATGTGAATCTTGGAGAGCATTGCTTCTAGACCATATTCTCTTGAACTGGGTTACTGCATCAAGCAGGGAAAGCAAAGCTGTGTTTAAGTTTTACCCCAAATGAAAGCTTTTTCTACTTTATGTGGCAGAAATAGCCTTTTAATTATGGGAAGCAAATGCTGTAAGTTCACCCCAGGATTTGATTCCATACTTTGTCCATTGAGCTTGTGAATGTGCCAACTCTTATAGTAATCTTTTTTCTTCAGCATCACTAGTTGCAGTCCACAGTTACCAAATATAACAACAAAAGGAATGGCAAATTAGTCCATGTGCTGATGGCCACTGGTTTTCTGTCTCCAGGAGACTATCGTGTGGTGATGCTGAATGTTACAACAATTCAGATGTGCTCTGCAATTGCTGGGCTTAAAAATCCATTGGTCTCAATACAGGGCCAGATTCAGTTATTCACACCTGTAGAAAGTGGATTAAAAATCCTACTAAATTGGAATTCCCCAGTCAATTACAGTCATAAACAGGCTGCAAGACTGTGCAAAGCAAAGCCTGTAGTATTTTGGTGCAATATCAGAGCCTTGCTGAAGATGCTGCAACTCCACAAACTTCTGTTTGGTTGCACCCATTTGCACCAGGTGTAAATTCATCCTGCTGGCTCCTAGACAAACCTTTTGCTTTAAATCAGTCAGCAGTTAGGCTCCCAGTGTTGTGCTCAGTATATCTCCGTAGCTGGTGATAGCAGCTATTGTTCTTTTCTGCAGTATATTCACAACATCAGGCATTATGACTCATGTCATAATACCATTGTGAGCCATTTGTTTAATAATACGGCATCTGTATCATGTCACTCTAGCAATGTTCTTAATTCTTTCTATTATTAACTTCCGTTTTGAAGTGTTTATAGTTGTAATTTGGCTTTTCAGCTTCTCACTGGGCATAAGCTGGTGTAAGAAGAAAAGCTCATAAACCCATCTAAAAGAACATAACGAATAATTTATTGGCCATGTCTGATCAGAAAAGCAAGAAGTGTATTTGTTTAAGATTTTTTATTTAGTAATCAACAAACAATAGTACAAGCTTTTTTAACACCTAGAAAGGAAAATACTAGTGCTACATTATTTTTACTCCTGTATGACTAGTTGGGTTTAAAAGTTAATGGTAGCTTTTAATCTGACAAAGCAAGATGCTGAAAAAAAGATAACCTGCCTTTTTCCTGTCAACCGATTTAGTAATTTGTTAGAGTGGTTGTTCATTTATCCTGGAGCGTATCTAGCCCCTGTCTAGAGATCTTTGAAGACATTCGTGCATCCCTGGCACTGCACAGAAAATTAAGAACCTCCATAGGTCTTCCTTTCTGTCCACTGGCAGAAAAAAACAAGCAGGATCCAGCAAAGATTTGGGCAGCAGACCTTCTGTCGAAGCTGTTGGAGTAGGAGCCCTTAGCCTTTAAGTGGTTTGGGATCAGGGAACATCTGAAAGGTTCTTGGTTGCTGTTGTTCTGTTGTTGCTGTGTGGGGTTTTTTTTCTGTCTGATCAGCTTCTGGCAATGTTGTTATACAGTGACAACTCAGAGGTGTCTTTCTGGAAAACAAGAGAGTTCTAGAACGTAACTGTAGCTCCCTTCTATTCTACCAGGATGTCTGCAGTGACCCTTTCTTGGGGCTCTGAGTAAATCTTGCCATAATTGATAGAAACAGCTTTAAAAGAAAAGCAAAACAGATCATGAAGGAAAGAAAGAGCTGATAAAGCTTCTAGCATCAAGAGTGTGCATGTTGAAACACTCTCTAATTATATATTTATCCAATCCAGTTAATACTACAGAGCTTGCAAAAAAAGCCCCATAATTAGGGGTTATGAAAATGTCTACATAGCAATAATATGGCACCTAAATATAGCATCTTTCCTCCTGAAGCACTTTACATCATTTGAGAACCAGGGACTCAATTCACAGCTGGCATTCACAGGTGCAACCTTATTGATTTTGATGGAATAGTGCCACTTTTACCAGTGATGAATTTTGTCATAAATGGAGGTTTTATCTCTCCTATGGGCTTGTAGGGCTGTCCATCACAACAGTATCTGCGTATATTTTAAATCAAATTAGCTCGCAATAACAAAACTTTCAGCAGACTTCACAGAGTCTCCGCCACATCTGCCGCCTTGTGCCGCAGAAATCTTTGCTCAGGCTAAACTTCTTTTGTGCTGTGTATACTTAGGATAGGGAGAGAAGAACAGCTGATGGCATCAAAGACATATGATGCCCTTTAGTTGAGTGGAGATGGCTTTGGCTACGGGTTTTGTTTAACCTTGCCGCCAGAAGCTGATTTCACAGTTGTAGTACCTTGATTGGGAGTGTCAGGATTTTGGGATTTGTGTTGCTCAGAGCACACCTGGAAGTTTAGTTGCATATTACTGAACGTAGCAGGACCCAAATTATGTATTCATCATGGTATCCATCATCGATAGGGTGGAAGATTAGTGCTGTGCATAATTTTATCACTGAATTTAAGACTGATTCATGCAATTTAAAACATTGTAAGTGAACTTTGTCTAAACCGGAATTTGCCAAGTCACCAGGGCTAAGGCTTGACATTGTGAAGTACAGAGTAGGCACTGGAGATTTTGCTATACATCTCTGTTGATTTGCAGGTTTAAAACTAAGGACAAGCCTTTTAACTACTTTGCACTGCTTCTAACATGAAAAGGATGGAGTCTCCTGAGCATGAAGTGAAAGGGTCATACTAGGAGTTCAGAAGGAAAGAAAAAGGAGATGATTTTATACTTCAGCCATATCTGCCACTACCTTGAAGAGTGCAAGCAGTTCTGGACTGCTCACCTTGAACATAGCATAACTTGGAATAGTTGTGAGAAAGATAAAAATGCTGAGCTGAATTGCTTCCACGTGAGGAATAATAAAAGGCTGAAACACCTTGGCCTGGAAAAAGAGATGTTATTGGAGTACGAATAAATCCTGCAAGGAAGCAACATCAGTCAGAAGGTGGGCAGGGTTTGTTTGTTCTGTGACGGTACTTCAGTTAAGGTCATTAAATGACCTCGAAGATTCAAGGCTCAAAGCAAACAAAAGGAGGCGTTCTCTGTGCAACAAGTAGTGGACACAAGGAATTCACTGCCAAAGGTGGCTGTGAAGCCTAAAAGCTTATTAGGGTTCAAAGGATGACTGGACAAGTTTGTGTAAAGAGATGCAAGAAGGATTACTAAGCAGCTAGAAACCACATACCTTGATCTGAAAATGGCTGGAGGCTAGGAGAAACGTCGGGGAAATAGTGTAAGTGTTTGCCTTGCTTCTACAGTTTCTTGGTTGTCTGACTGCTACAGGAGACTCGGTACTTGTCTAGATGAATTCGTACGGCCATTCTTCTTCTTATACTTTATGTGGCAGCTCTGCTATGCAAGTTGTTGCAGCAGCTGGACATGAGTCATTGCTATAGAGGTGGTGTGTGCTCCAGTTCTACTCTGCTATCGACTCAGGAATTTGCTCTCCTGTTGCCTGTGAAGGTCTGGGTTCAGATCTTTTGGTGAAATGCATCTGGATGATGTTTTGTAGTGGAATACCAGCTTAATATGAATGGAGGGGAGGCTACAGAGTACTGAAAATCAGCCTTGTTTCCTGTAGTAACTGACTTTCCTTCGAGGCCTTCTCTCTGAAGCTTTACAAGACAGACCCTGGATAGCTTCAGAGCTCTAAAAGGATCGAGGAGCTGTAAAGTATTATTGTGAAAGAGAATAAATTATATTGAGCAACTCCTACACACACACATACAGGAGAAAAAATGTCACCTCCTCCCATAATATCAGATTGTTGATATTCCCTGCATAGAACTGTAGGGAATAAACAAATGCGTTCATTAACATTTACCCAGTAAGGTGAACTGAGGACAGAATATCAGTCCAGATATCCAGGCTTATCTCTGAATTTCCTGGATTTTATGGGTTTAAGTCTGACTCTGAACGGGTCTTAAGGGCATTTTCTTGGTGGATTAGAAGGGTCTGTGTTTGGACAGTCCCATGTATAGTACCTATGGGATTGTACAAAGCCCTAGTTTTACTATTTGTATCTGTTTTAAAATCCTGCTATTCATTTGCCTGAGTCAAACAGCTTTCAAAGTGGAATTAGAGTTGGGTACATAGCATGAGGAGAGTACACATCTGGAAAGAGCTCGAAAGACTCAACCAGCATTTCACAGACAGTGTTGGAAAACAAACAAAAACGTCTCTGAAAATGTGGTCTGCAGATGATTCCTTTATATTCTCTTCTCCATGATTTTAACGGGGAAAATTCATCTTTAACAGAAAGACATTGACCATGATAACAGCAGGAAAATGACTCAATAGGAGTAATTTTCCAGGATATCTTTCTGTCTGGGTCAGAGCACAACTACTTCTGTGCCAAGAGATTCTGTTCCTCCTGGGGTGGCTGCAGCATTGGAAATACCATCACCTTCATTGGTATTTTCTGCTGAAACAGCACTGGATGAAGCTTTACATTTGCTATGGGTATTTCTCCATTAGTGAGTGCCGGTATAGGGCCTCTCCTGCAGACTTGCCCAGTTTGCCACAGAAAGTGTGGTGTGGCTCAGGCGGCCAATCCCAGCTCCAAAGATGGTGTGCTTGTTGAAAGATTCTGCCAAGCCATCTGTAAGATTTGTCAGATAAATGTGACTAGCAAAGTGGCACTCGTGAGCAGATGAAGGGAAATTCCCTAGGGGATTCTTTATTCGATCGTCATTAGCAGGAGAGGCAGTGGGGAAACTCATTGTTGAGCTGTTCAAAGCACTGGTGAATGTTTGATACTGAATAATCTTCAAGTGGGGGGGTATGTTGAACAAATCTTGAGCAGCCTAGGCTCTGCGCTGCAGGAGGAGTATGGTGTTTTGCACGTGGGGCTTACCGTGGTGAAGAAGGATAAAGATATTGGAGTTCTTCAGTCTTATATTTTGACTCCAAACTATCTCCCCTCCCTGGGGTAGTCATATTCAAAGTGAGCTGAGGCATGGAGCTGCCTAAAGGTGCATTGCTGCTGTTTACCTGTGTGTTTCCCTGATCTTGATTGGAAAATAAAATTTGCCCTTGCTGTGAAAAAGTACTGCCTGCTGCTTAAACGAAACCTGCTTGTGGGCTCCTTGAAAGGCAGCTTTGCAGTGAGGACTAAATCTTGCTTCCTCCAGTCATGAGACTGACTTAGATGTGATGACTCATGGAGCAAACTTACTGAGCTCTGCCACTAATTTTTTTTTTTTTGTGAGCCTACAGTCCATGCTGATGAGAAACAGGTCACCAGTCTCACGTGTTCTCCATAAAACTCCTTTGGTACAAATTACTTGGATGCATCAAAGGGAGTTTTTAGTCTTGGAAATAAATAATCTAAGTTCTCATGACTACCTTTCCTGGGCAAGATGCTTTAGGCTAAGCCCTCAGTTCTTTTTAGTTTAGTGGTGGGACATGGAGTTTTTGTGGTCTCTCCTTTTACATGCTGACAAGGGCACCTGTGGGTATCTGCAGGCACAGAATTTCCTGCCCCTGTTGTTGTCGGCCCTATTATTCACTTGACATGAGCTGGCAATGTGCACCTGCAGCCCAAAAGGCCAATCTTACCCTGGGCTGCATCAAAAGAAGTGTGGCCAGCAGGTTGAGGGAGGTGATTCTGCCCCTCTGTTCCTCTCTTGTGAGACCCCACCTGGAGTATTGTGTCCAGCTCTGGAATCCTCAACATAAGAAGGATACGGAACTGTTAGAACGGGTCCAGAGGAGGGCTACGAAGATGATCAGAGGGCTGGAGCACATCGCATATGAGGACAGGTTGAGAGAGTTTGGGTTGTTCAGCCTGGAGAAGAGAAGGATCCAAGGAGATCTTATAGCGACCTTCCAGTACCTGAAAGGGGCTACAAGAAAGCTGAGGAAGGGCTCTTTACAAAGGCTTGTAGTGATAGGACGAGGGGTGATGGGTATAAACTGGAGAGGGGCAGATTTAGACTAGACATAAGTAAGAATTTCTTCACCATGAGAGTGGTGAGGTACTGGCAGAGGTTGCCCAGGGAAGTTGTGGCTGCCCCATCCCTGGAGGTGTTCAAGGCCAAGTTGGATGGGGCCTTGTGCAGGCTGGTCTAGTGGGACATGTCCTTGCCTGTGACATGAGGGTTGGAATTAGATGATCGTTAAGGTCCCTTCCAACCCAAACTATTCTATGATTCACTCAAATTCCATTTGTACTTAAGTTTAAACTAGGGCTTGGAAATTAATGGAAATATTTATCCTCTTGAAAGCTACAACATTCTTGTTGCAGTAGCTGAAGTCTTTTCCTCCCCAAGACTGGATGAGAGGACTAAGCTGGCATGTGGGGAATAGAAAAGAGTGACCTGCAGGGTTTCCACTTCCCCAAACTCCACCAGGGGGTGGAGACCAGTGCAGCTCCCATCTTCAGGGAGTTTGACTTAGTGGAGAACTGGTGAAGGGGGCGTAGGAAGAGAGGTTTTCTCCTACTGAATCCCATAAGCCCATTCACCTGAAGACTTGTTGATGCAAAGTTCCTTGGAAGATTCAGGTGTTATTTCCCACCACTTTCTCTTGTAAGCCCAAATCAAACCTAAACCAATCAATCCAGAAAACCACTGTCCTGTAGAAAGGGTCCCAAATCCACATTTAGGAGCTTCAGTATGCGGGCAGGCTTTCAAAAGCTGAACCCCTCTAAAGTTCCACTAAGCTAGCGAGAGACATGAAGCAATATCTGACTTCAGATCGTAGAATATGAAATGTGGGACTGTATCAGTGAGTCTTTATCAGTGAATAGGCCATTTGACAGATGCAGCAGGTTTTGTCAGTGAAAAGGTATTTGTTAATTTGGGTTGAATGCAACGGATAGCTAGAAAAATTAGTATATTCCAACAACAGCTCCAGACCATGCTTCAGATTTTGTGTAAATAGATGAACTTCTGTTGACTCCAATACAATGCTGCTTGCTTGCATGAGATCAGTCTTTTTTTTATAGAGGAAAAAGTCGCATCACGAGAAACCTTTGATGTTTTAATGTGTCCTGGCATATCGATGGATACATCCAGTGGAGAAGAACAATCAGGGACACTTGGTCTGCGTTTGTGCTTTGCTGGAGATTTGCTATGTAACCTCGAGCAAATCTATTAATCTCCCAGTACCTCAATTCCCCAAATGCAAAATGGAGATAATAAAACATAACTCCCTTAGCAGGGTAAACACATTAAAAAATGCACTTAAAAGCAGTTGGGTACTAGATTAATGGAGACCTATATCTTGTGGGGAAGATTTGTTGTATTATAAATAATACATCTTCACAATTATTCCATTTAGTCTGCCTTGAAGCCTTCAAAGACATACCACGCAAATGTTTACTGGCAGCGTGTTTCCCCCCTTTTATTGGCCAACAACATGTTTAGACCAGACTTTGCTGTGGCAAAGTATTTCAGCACATTGCACATGGCGAATGGCTCTTTTACTGTAAAAGTAGATTATTTTTTATTCAGAGAATACCCTGAATAATGCTGTACTCAGCAAAAGCCTGTGCACCTGGAATCACAGTCTCTGAGCAGATTTTCCTTGCAAAATGTTCAGTATGTTTCCGCCTAGAGCTTTCAACTGAAACGGAGAATGAAGGAGATCTGCTGGATAGCAAGGACAAACTTTTTAAGGGCGAGTTAAATTTGCAGACCACTTGAAAGGACTTGGGTATGTCTCAAGTCAGCTAAGCAATGCTAGTGCCAAGATGTCCTGACAAAAAGGCTGCTGTTGCAGAGTGCAGCTGAATTACTTAGGGTACAGTCTGGGGGACTCCCACTACAATGATAGCGCACAGGAGCTATTCAAACCATTAGACCACACACCATTTTAGCTGCGTTACTTAGCTTTCCTGGACTCTGTAATTACTCTTGTCGCATTACTGAGGATAACATAGAAATATTGCAAGCTTTTGCCTTGAACTTCGAGTGTTGAGGTTTATATAAGGGGGGAGAAAGGGCTATGCAGAGGCTAAAATAAAGGTTGTGATTCTTATCCCACATGTGCTTGTTTTACGCTGATTTTGCCCCTGCTGGAGTAATACCTCTTTAATGTTGATGTAAGGGATTCAGAAGCAGGCCTCTGTGTTTGTAAAACATCTTTGCCTGCCTAAGAGAGGTGTGTATGAGGATATTTTGAGGAAAGCAGCAGCCTGGAATTGGCATTTGCTTTGGTTCAGATAAGATTATTTTTTCCCCATATACAGTGAAAAGTCAGCATGATGTGAAGAAGAGCAAAAGCTTTGTTTCTGTGATCAGAGCTTCAAGTAGAGAATTGTATTTGCTCAGGTGCCTTTCCCATGGGGAAGTTCCTCAAGAACTGACCATGACAGAGGTATGCTCTCACACACTCTGCTGCAGGCCCCTGGAGATGAGGAGCTAGACTTGCTAGTGTGTGAAATCTTTCATGCTCCTGCCTCCAGGAAAAGGGCAAAAAAAATGTAATAAGACTGTTGTGGCTCTAGTGACAGAGGTAATCCCAGATCTGTTTTCACTGTGCGGCTCAGGAGGTCTCAGCCAGCCAGCTAAGAAGGGCTTGCCACTGGAGGCTTTGCTTTTAACCTCTGCCCTGCAGCATGGGATCTATTGAATTGAGGATTTTCTTGGTGTCTGCATCTTTCACAGCGGTGTAATGCTTCGAGGTGAAAGGTACCACGGAACAACAGCAGTGGTATAAAAATATGAAAAACCCTAAGAAGTACACCCCGAGACAAAGATTGTATATGAGGAGAAGTAACCTTGCAACTGAGGCTTCAAAGTCAAGCATTAGCACCTTACTTACAGTCCTCCTGATCTGATGCTAACAGGAACCACGGAAATGTTTGTTTTAATCTCTGGCAAACATCTACGCATTGAGTAAGCACAAAAAGTTGATCTCATGGTTGGGAGGAGTTTGGGAAGAGTGAGTACGTGCTACTCTGCTGTACTCCAGGTAGTGCTGGCCAGTCACTCCAACAGGCGATGCTGGGCATGGCAAGAGCGCTCCTTTCAGGCTGCAAGAGCTGCACTGATCACAGCTCCAAGCCTCTCTGCAGCCTGATCTGTAGTCTGCATGTGTTGTGCTAGAAGAACATGTAAGAGGGCTGAGGCTTAGTTGTCTCTGACCCCCAGATGGGATATTATCACTGAGACAGTAGCATTAACTTGTGGATACCCACATGTGCTGTTGGGATGGCACTCCTGGTTATGGGATTTATTGATGTTTATTTCACAGCAAAGCCGAAGCAGATTAAGACTTTTTCTCTAATAAAGGAAAGAGGAATACTTGCATCATTTCCACAGTCCATTTTGGAGAGGCCCATGGAGGAGAAACTAGGTAGAAGCAGATACCCCAACCCCAGGAGAATTATATTCCAGTGGTGGTGAACTGGAAATCGGTATTTTTATTGAGTAATTGCTGCTGTTGCTGCTGTATGCCTTAAAGTAAATAATATATTTTTCCTCTGTATCCTGGGTATCCTACCCCCTCTTAGTGCATGCAGTCTGACAAAACATCTGTTTTGCTAGAAAATATAACAAATCACTGTAGATAGTCCTTTGATGATGATGTGCTTGTATTTTCTATTGTGGTTCAGATTACCTCCATCAGTAGCATCTCACACTTTCTCCAGTCAAATCACTTACAAATATGTGTTTGCTTTAACTGTGTTTGGGACACAAAATTATATAATGCAAGGTCATTTGGTCTTCTGTGTTGTGATCTGCCTTGTGATCAACTGTTACCTAGACTAACAGACAACAAAGAAAAAAAGTGGTAGTGCCAATCTACTACGTGTCACTGTATGTATGTATAGCACCTAGCACAGTTGGGAGTATATATTATCAACACTGCTATGGTGTGAAGGGACCTTATTGCTCTAGGCACTACACAGGCAGACAACAAAATATGGTGCCTTCCCAAAGAGATTAAAACAAAACGTAGTTAATGATCAATTGGTCTTTGCAGCAGAGTCCTGTAGGGGACAGGTGGATCAAAGCTGCTTATATAAAATGATGACATATATAGTGATGACATATTTTTCCTATTGACGTGATGAGGAGGTCCCTGTTATACTTGTGCAGAGGTTTGAGGAAATTTATATTTTATATTACTTGGAAGGAATCTGCAAGTATAACCTAGTGCGAATAAGAGGACCTAGAAGGCTGAGGTTAAGGTCTAGCTAAAGGCTAATCGATCAGATGGAGATAATGGCCTAAAATTACTAGTAAAAGGTAGAAATGATCACTTTAGAGAAAGCTAAAAGGGTACCTCTACCCATGCTGGGCTCCCTTACCCGTAAAGACAAGTAAGACAGAGGCTGAGACTTCTGCTTGGTGCACCAGAGAGGCTGCTGTGGAAGTTGCTCTGCTAGACCTGGGTTTACATATCGTGTTGTGACCTGGCAGTGAAGTCCCAGGCAATCCTTCCTCTTGGAAACTGGAACCAGGGAAAGGCAGGGTAGAAAGAAGGAGATAAGAGGATGCAGTGGAAGTAACTAAAGAGGATCAGAGTCATGAGTACTGCAGGAGGACAAGACTTCAAGAAGAGAAATGTGGATCTGCTGTTGTATAGATGTTGATGACTGCTCAGGGCTCAGGATGGGAAGGTTGAAGTTCATATTTCCCTAGGATAGGTGCTCCAAAACTCAGACTTTCTTTTTTTTTCCAAATTCTACCTTTTGGGCCAGCAGAGTGAAGGAGGGGGTGGCAAGATGATGAAACCACACTGCGTTTTTGGCTGTTTTTTTGAGGGGGCGAAGGGGGAAGTGAAGAAGTAGTATGAAAGAAATGTGTGAAGGCAAGGTTGAAAGAATGTTAAAAACTGAGGGAAAAGATCTGAAACTTTGTGAATTAAGGTTCACTTGCCTTGGAGGAGCAGAACTGGCCTTAGTGGAAATGTCAAAGCAAGACAGAAAGTATGGAGACAAAAATTAAAATCCTAATCACAACAATGTGGGCAGGAGGACTTTGGAGAACATGTGATGGAGGTGGCCAGCACCTAAGGAAAGGAGTGCAATGGAGGTATGACCAAGGCAAAGAGATTGAGTTAAAGCAGAAAACACAGCTTGTGACTAAAATAAAATAAATATTTCGTACTTAGCACTTTTTTTTTTTTCCTCTTCCAGATTTTACACACAGCTTTTGTAAGGTCCGTAAAGTATTTTGAAAGATGTTTTTGGGGAACAGTAGTGATTTCAGTAGATAAGGAAACAGTTCAATGTATTGGTGATGATTTGGGTAAAAGGTGTAAAAATTTAACCTGCATTTCTCATTTTAGCATGAATATATGAATTTCTCTGTATGAATAGGACAGAGCTTAACACTTTGATAGGCACAGAAAGCAGGGATTGGAGACTGAAAATGCAGATTAAATAGATTTAGTATGAATCAAATGGATTCAGATGGGAAATTTGCAAATGCAATCTACTGCAGTGTAAAACAGGTTTATTTCAAATTCCCAAGTTTAAACTACACCTGAAAAAGCTTAGGCTAAATAGAAATATGTGTCTGTGCAAAGCCTTTTGCCAGAGACTAAAAATTAATTTTAAGTTAAATTAGTGCACCTTTTGGTCATAAACAAAAGACGTATGTTAGGCTGGAATCTGAACTCAGATTTTTGGTCTTCCAATAGAGCACATATGCCACAGGCCCACTGCTTATGGTATGAAAGTCAGTGCAACAGTGGCAGATGCAGAGTATGGTGACATAGGATGGTGATAATTTTTTGATCTTTGCCATGCAACATCCTAATCTAAGAACTACAGATGGGAAGAGCTGAGAGAAGACTCTCTCTTGCCCTTGGACTATGGAAGGTTAGTGATGAAGTATTTATTTTGTAGTACTTCAGGGAACTGAATTTTCTATACCTTACTGATTGTTGGTCTTTAAATAGATGAGTTCCCCTGTCATTCTTTCCTTTCCTTTCCTCTCCTCATAGTGTGGAAAATCATAACTAGAAGCATCACCTGTATTTGTGAATTGTGTTTTTTACCTCCACTGTGGGCTGCGGAGGCTCAGATCTTTCCACAGCAAAGTCAAGAGCTGATAATCGTTTCCAGGGCCATCAGAGCTGCTGAGGTGCCAGACTTTGACTGCCTTCTCGGTTTCTGTGAGCACAGATGCCTGTTCTTCTTGGTTTAGGAGATGCTCACTTTGGCCTTAATCAGTAGCATGTTATGGTCTTGGCCAGTGCAGCTTTATGATGGTGACGTAGTGTATTTATTTTTAATGTGGAATCGACCGATGCCTGATTGAACAATATACAAATAAAAGGTATGGAAATTAAAACTGGTTTGTCTTGCTGGCCAGCAGAGAGAATGAAAAAAAGAACAGCTGAACAATTCTGGCAGGTAATTCTCAGTATTTGGTGGATGCTTAATTAAACTTCCGCATGTTGGAGAGCAAGACTTTTCCTAACAGTATTGCGTGTGTTTTGGGAATGATGGTTATGACTTGGAAGGATTAATTTTCATACAAGATGTTCTTCATTGACATTCTGGTTTTATGAATATTAAAATCCTTATCATCTGGTCAACAACTCCTGGCATTCATTTCAGAAAAAGCTGATAAACCATATTGTTCTGTAGATGGGGATTACATAGACACTGCTGGATCACAGAACAGTGTAGAGCAAGAGCGTGAACAAAATAGGAAGGTGGGCATAGTCCTCTGTTATAATTAAGATTGCTCAAAATTTTAGGTGAAATAAAAAGATCATGGTAACCACTTTCACAGGTCTGACCCTGCTGAAAAACCTCTAAGAGAGAATAAATATCTTGCTACTCCTTGCAAATGTGGGCAGGTTGCTATTGGTATCTATCTCAGGGAAAGATTTCACTTGATGACAGAATTATTATTAAATCATGTATTTGGTTGCTGGGAGTTACCCTAGACTTGAAATTAAAGAGATAATAGACCTTATGTTGCTGATAAAGTAAGTAAATTTGCATATATTATGTCTGAAATAAATGGAACAAGCAAAGACAATCTCTAGTAAATGTTTTAAGGATCTTCCCTGCTATGCTTTTGGAAACAAATGAAAAATGAAACACGTCCCAGTAGTTGGAGGAGCACAGTGACATCATGCTTGTTAAAGGGTTTAACTGCAGCAAAACAAATAGTCCAACCACTCTGTCTCTGCTCAAGTAAAGAACTTCTTGGGCCCTAAATTTGGATGTGGAGAATACCCAGGGGATACTGTAGGGACCCTGAACTGAAAAACATTCGAGGCACAAATCTGGAATAAATAATAAAATCTCATTTTCATTTTTTCCCCATATCTATTTTTCTGTTTCAAAGGTGCTTAATAACGCAATGTGGTTGAAATAGTGAGATCACTCCCTCCTCTTCTTAAGAAGAAAAAGGATGATGCAAGGTTATTAATCATATTAGTTGTGGCAGAGGGCAGCTATCTTTTCCAATACTTGTTCCACGACATAAATAATGTTTCTGTGTGTCTTTAGGAAGTGTTAAGAAGTCTACTGCTAAAGAGCAAGGAAGATATACATATTTTGATTTTGTCTTTCCCGCTGTTACTCCCACCCAAGATAAATTTGCTGCCAATATTTTATCATTGTTATGTCTTCTGTCCAAGTCAGCTTGTGTCTCTGCTTCAGACTATTTGGTGTTTGATAATTCCAATTTAAGTCAGAGCTTCAGTTAGCATCTGACTGTAATAACTGTCAAGGTGTAAGATACACAGCCTCCAAGATAGCACTGCTTAATTGGTAAGTAACTCGTGGTATAGGCCTTCAGCTGTGATTGCAAATCAAACTGATAACACGAGAAATCACTACAGTGAGCACTGAGCCATCATTAGCTTTCAGATATCAACAATCTCATAAGCAGTTTCTCTTGCTAGAGATGGCGGGGGCAGGGGTAGTGTGAGGAAAGGCTCTGGACAAGGTAAATCCATTGCAGAAGTCAAAGGAATTCTCAGGGAAAATGATGAGATGTTTTATTTTTCCAGGCATTGCTATAGTGGATTTTGTCTCAGAATAGAAAACGGAGGTCATATTGAGAAAAAGAAAGTGTTTCTTTCTTTCCAGTGGTTCAAAGTGGGAGCCTTCCAAATTTGGGAGAATATGGAAATAAATCTGCAGCCACCTAGAATTACGTGGTGTTACAAGTGAAGACAGCTCCACACTTTGTTCCTGCTGCAGGAACAAAAACCTGGTATCCCCCATCTCAAACCCACCACTGCCTGAGATCAGCCCCAGTGGCTACTTGTACCAGTGCCCCAAAGCAAATCAGAGCCACCCAGGGCAGCTACTCACAGCAGGCATTTACACCAAGTACAGTTACAGCATGATCTTTATGAATGGGTATTGTCAGTGCAGTAATAAACATCTGGGGCAGTCAAATATGGAGGTCACACTGGACAAGGTGGCACCTAATGTTCTTCTGAATTCATAGCTATGGCTTGCAGCCACGTCAGCCAAATTCAAGAGGGGAACCGACATTAAAATTGGATTGGTTTCTTCCTTCCATTGCCCTCTGAAGACTATTCAGGTGTGCAATCTGTCTGATGGTTAAGCAGCAGCTGCTTTCCTTGGTGAGGTCCCCTTCCATGGAGTTGTGCTTAGGTCTGGGAGAGCATCTTTGCTATCCATCAGCCTCTCCTTTACGTTTCTCTCTTGCGTGCTTAATACTGTCAATTCGTCGCATTATTTTTTTTTTTTTCTCTTGCTTGCGGGTTTTCTGCCCATTTTCTCTGTGTTGCCAAGTGGTTCTGTGTTGTAGCTCGTTAACTGCCAGTGTGTTGGTGTTGCATATGGTAAAAAAAGCGTAGCTGGCAAAGTAGTATCACGTCCTCAAAAGACAAAGATGCAAAACCCCGCTGAATTCAGCCCTGAAGCTCCCATGGGGACTGTCCGGGGCAGGGACCAAAATGGGTATGATTAATTAGGGATGCTGCACAGCTGGGGAGCCTGATGCACGAGGCTGAGGTCGAGCAAACTTCTTGCTGTGCATTGAACGTCATGCTTTGCCACCAGGGATTTTAAACATTGAGGTTAAACGTTCTTGCTGGAAACACTCTGGGAAATGGAGGACTCCAGAGAGAACAAAATGGGTAATGAGGGCAGAACACGAGCTCTGCTCCTGAGCTGGTGTGAAGAGGGGAGGGAGAGATGACTGCTCACTGCTTAGGAGAAAATAAGCCCCCTGAATGCGAGGTTGTTTTTTTCTGTGGGGATGAGGCAGGGAGAGGAGCAGAAGCCTGCGGAGGAGAGGGGCTGGAGGAGGAGGAGGTGGGGTGAGCAGGGCCCAGCCTGGCAGGCAGTGGATGTGCAAGTGCCTCGCGTTGTCGTTTGCACCTCAGTCACGTGTGTGGAAAACATTGCTGCTGTTGTAGCTGGGTACCGCTCGCTGTGCGTGGGTGCAAATGGCAAGGCGAGATGTGGGACGGAGCAGAGCTGGGCCCAGCTGCTTCTGTTTATGCTCCGCGGGAGGGAAGCAGACGTGCAGAGAGCCTGTGGCTTGCCGAAAGTCAGTCAGGGGCTGGTGTCCGTAGAGAGGCTGACGGTGATCCGAGGCAGTCCAGAGCCTTCCCACTGGGTCTGCTTGTTCTCCCCTACACGCGGTCAGACCCCGGTGAGTGGCCGTGGGGTTTCTTTCACTTGTAACTTGTGATTTGTCCTCAGCAGTTCAACCCTCGTGCCTCCTTGTCATGCTCTGGAGGCCCTGGCAGATTTCAGATTCACTTTATTTCTCTATTCCATCCTGAAAGCAATAGTAAAATTCCTTAAAAGCGGGTGAGCGTGTACATGCATGCAGGTGTGTTTGAGGAGGGAGGCAACTGAAAGTAAGAAGTGGTGAAGGAAAGAAGCCCAGAGCCTGGTGTGATGGTCTTCTGCTTGCACCATCAGCCCTTGTGAGGCCGTCAAGGCTTTGTGGAATCGCATCACAAACCCTGATTCCACTGTATTTCTGTTTTCAAGCCTTCCTCTGTATCCCTGAGGACCATAAACCTTTAAAAAAAGAAATGAAACCTCCATCCCACATTGTCAGTAGTTGCAGGAGCTGTGGTCTGAAGCTGTGGTCTTGGTGGTGTCGTGGTGGAAGCGTGGTGCACCTGGGCTGGACGTGCAAGGAAGGAGGAAAACTCAAATCTTTTTTGGTTCTGCTCCTCTGTTTCATATTTGAATAGGACACGTGGCTCCTGACACATGTTGTCTAACCAGCTTGGTTTTATGTGCTACTTCACTCAGGAAATTAATCAGGAAAAAAGATAAGGGAACGTTATGCTATTCAGAGTAAATAGCTGCGTTACACAATGCTGCTCACATTGCCTAGGTAAAGCTGTTTAAGAAAATGGGCTGGCTTGAGGGCTTCCTTCTGATTGTCTAATTAAACTTCCAACCTTTGCAATTATGAAAATAACCGTGTGGTTAGAACTACTTGTATATGCCATAGGTAACTCTTGAATTAGCTAGAAAGAGACCAAGATGTTTGCCTTGAGATCTCATTCTGAGATTTCAGGGCTTTTTTTAATGCACTTTGGGTTTTTTTTCTAAACATACTATTTCAATGTAGACTAGTGCCAACTCAAATGCAGCTGCTGCTATGACTGAAACCAGAGGTCCATTTGTTGCAACATCCCATTTACAGCAACGCCCAGTTAAAAAAACGCTTCTGAGGGAAGTGCAAGAAAACTGATAACAGACGCAAACCAGTTGGATCTTTGTAGCCCCAGCAATTAGCTTCCATTTTAAAACCTTTCATTCAATCACAGCCAAGCAATTGGAAGATAATGCCTGTGGCAGAGAGTTCCACTGATTAACCGTGTGCTGTGTTAATGCTTTCTTTTAACTATTTTCATACTTTCTGGCCAGCAGATGATCTTCCTGTGCTATTATATGACAAGGCAAGGTTGTAGAGTTTTTTTTTTTAGTCTAGGAATGTCATGGCTATTATTTATATAATCTACAATTTTTCATACCAGTAGTTAATCTATAATTCCCAAATTCTATCCTATCTACCTCACTTCAGTCAATCAAAGCCAACTAACTCCCTTAGGATGGGTATGTGTCGTAGTCTGATGTAATTTTCTGTTTTCTCCTGGACCTATAAATATTGGAAGCAGCTGTCTACCTGATCTCCTGGGATACAGTGCTTCTCAGGTGAAGGTGACCCCATCTTTCATAGTACACCTGGGCACTGTACAAGCAGAGTACTCTGCATGCCATAGCAATGAAAGTTTTCATTACAGCAAAGCTAGACACAAATATTAAAAATCTGCTTTTGAAAACATTTGTTAATTCTCTCTTAACCTCCTGGTTCATCATTATGGATGGCTGTGTCAGATGAAGGACTGGTACGAGAGGTTGTGTTGCCCTGCACTGCGTTGGAAATGGACTTCATGCCACCCAAAGTGTTTCTTGTCAGGTTCAGCTAACATCTTATCCTCAGCTTTTGATGGTATGAGTGAGCACATCACTTCGTTAGCTCGCTTGTGCCTTATAATGTCATCTTTTTTTTTTTCTCTTGTTTTATCTGATTCTCCTTAAAAAAACAGAGCTATGTGATGCACAGCTGGATGCTTTCTGAGAAATCTGCTGCTGCCTGAATGCTACCTGTTCATGTGATTGGAGGGGAGTGTTGAGTTGAAGAATAGAATATGTCTTTTGTGATTGATCTGTCAGGCGGGTTTGATAGCGCGGAAAAAGTAGTAGGTGTTGTACGTATAGAAACGTTCGGGCTTGGACTCTGTTTTCAATCTGAAATATGAAGTGTGGTTGAAATTTGAAGGGAGAGAGGGACTTTGCATAAGCAAGTGGTAAGTGCAGCTGAGTGGCTTGCCTGGTGCATTGAAGTGATTTATTTTTTTTTTAATTTTTTTTGTTTGTTTGTTTCTAATGGCACTGGTTGCAGTGGGGATTGCAGCGTGGTAGCCTGTGGAGGTACTGACAGAAGCAGGGATCTGATGGTGAAGGTGCGATACATGTGGTATTCAGCCATCACTCAATGCTTCACATTCTTGTGAGAAATCTGCTTTAATCTGGGTCTGGTTCCAACTGGCAGTGCATAACAACAAGGCTTTCCAGCCTTCTCCTCCCCCGGGGTTTCAGTCCTTAAAGATGCAGGTTCTGATAGCATGTTTTTCTTTCTAAGCCAAAATTTAGTGAAAAAATTGACAAGCACTTACACCCAGCAAAATATTTAACCTTACTTACTGCCAGGCTGAAATTAGCCTTTGAGATGTTTTCTGCTATTTCATAGTTAGCAGCACTACAGTGATAAGAAAGCAGTGTAGCTACTTCACTCCCATTCTCTTTGCATCCAAGAGTCTCATGAGGTCACTCTCCTGTCACCATAGCTCTTCTGGGATCTTTCCCCAGCAAGATGGCAGATTTCTGTCTGCTATTTCTTTCCATTGTAGCTTGAAGACAGTCTTCTCGTGAGGTCCCAGGAAGGAATAGGTAAGAGGTTGCAGCCTCTTGGGACGCAGGTATGGTCCTTGCTTTCCACTCTCAAGATTCAACTTCCATGCAGTAGTGATGATTGCCAGGACCTATTCTGTGACTAACCAGGTCTATGTATGGATCAGAATACTTCTTCACTGATGAATTTCAGGGTAAACTTCAGTATTTTGACTCTGTTTTTCATATATCTAGCAGAGGGTAGATAAAGTAGACTAGCAATTATGTGTCTAGATAAGTATTCTATTACAAGCTGTTTATGCCCCTAGCCAGTGAAATGGCCCGTTGTCAGACTTTATTACGTGAAGTGTATGGGTAAAAATAGTTTTTATAGGCAAAATCAATGCCTCTGTATCTTTAAATGAGGCTAACTCAGGGGAAACCACTTTCTTTCTAGCCATAGCAACCAAACTAGGCTTGCTTTGCTCCAAAAGGCCAATTTTCCATGTCATTTTGCAGTTCTTGTGGTCTACGTTTTTTTTGTCCTACAAAGAAGCCTCAGTGGCTCTCTCGCTGGGTTTTGATTTTATTTTTTTTAATGGCAAGTATAAAATAGCACTTTCCCTTCCCCGAAGACTTCTGAATTGTTGCTGACTTCCGTAAGTCCCTTTTAAGATATTAATCTATAGCACTGTAAGAAATGCGGGCTTGGTGTCTTAAAACCCTGTCTAGTATCTAGAAGGGCTTGTTAAGCTGAATATACCAGCAAGGTTGTCCTGTGCTGGTAGCTCCAATTCAACTTAATGGCAGTAACATTTTTTGTCACAGCCCAGTCTATCTAACAGTGAAGGGATCAGGTTTTGGAAGGTATTACAGAACGTCTTTGTTCAGAGTCTTGCATTGCAGTTCCACAGTGAGCATTATAGAGCTCAACCTGCATAGCTTTGTGAGCATAGGTGGTGAATACAGCCCCAGATACCAAGCATCAGCCTTGGTCCAGCTGGGCTCTGGCAGTGAAAGGATTTTGGTATTTTGCAGTTTGTGAATTATACTGACACTCAACTCTTTGCTGCTCCGGCGCTTAAGAATGAGGTAAAGTTGTAGTGGACTGAGTTTCTAGGCAGAGAGAATCCAGGTGACCTCTGTCACTGAGCCTCTCCATATATTATTTTTGCATGTGCAAATCGGCTTTCTCCAAAGAGAAAGCATAGGCGCTGGCTGCCTAAAGCACACTTGATTTAGGTTATTTTTCCACTTGCTTTAATCATATTCTGAACCCATTTAACAAACAGACAAATGTGTAATGCTTGGGGCAGACCCAGTTTGCCTGTGGGAGAAATAGTTATTTTAAATAAAAACAGTCTGATTTTTCTGGAGGTGATGAAGACCCGCAATTCTGATTGACTAGTTCACCAATAGATAAAAATCAAAATATCATCAAACTTATCTATTTACAAATTGTCCAGGAGCAGATTGTGAAATTGTCAGGTTTGTCATGTAAAGTTATTCACTAATTTCTTCAGGGAATAATTAGATCATTAGACAAATATGCCATAGGCAATCTGTGTGGGAACTTGTGTAATTAACCAATCCAAAATGAGTGATAAATTGTATATCGGTAATTTTCACACTTAGCAATTTAAGATGTGTTAAGTAGTTTTGTCATCAAGTTAAGGAACAGAAACAATACATTGTGACTTATATAACTAATTAACATTCCCAATTTTACAAACACAAACAATTTGGAATTTACCTTGGGTGACAGTTTGCTCATGTGAGGTAGAAGAATATTCATGAGCACAGAACTTTGCACTCACTTTTTGCAAATGCTTGAACGTTAAAGAGGTCATAAATCTGGTTAATCAGAAATTTGCCTTTCAATTTTAACAAATGTTCATGGTATGTTACTAAGAAAAAAAAAATATCATCTTTCCCTCATATTGGCTCAGCTTCTTGTAAAATGCTCTTAACAACACTTTCTGAATCAGAATTGTGTTGTACTTGGGAATGGGCCTGTGCACGTTTTGTAAAGTACTGGGTGATTCCTTTGTTCGCCCAACTGCTGAATTTATGGTGCAAGTCAAATTTTGACTTTCATTGTAAATGGAATAAGGGGCAGGGGGGCTGGGGTGGTTGGAAATAGAAGATAGTAATTTGAAAAGGTTAAATTGAGAATGAATTAGAAGGGGCGCAAGGCTGGTTACCCTGTGGAAAGGCTGTGATCAGTGTGGTATAGGAGAGGTGTAGCCAGAAGAGGAGTAATCCCATAAAGCGATGGAGGTTTGGGGTGAATATGAAAAAAAGCTCCAGGTTCTCTAATCCATTTAAGATGCTGGTATAGCCACTTAAGAATCATGGAATCGCTTGGTTGGAAGGTAGGATATGTGATGGTCAATTGAGTTAAAAAAAGGGATTTTGCTGAAAGTTAAATATATATACGCATCCTTTTTTAAAAAAAATTTTTAATAAATGTACATATGCACGTACATGATGTAAAGGAAAATGGAGAAGATGACTTCATGGTGGTCTTTCATATCTGAATTTGAGATCCACAAACCCCACAACTCTGAAAGTGTTCTAGGCCCAAATACTAAATTCTTCTCTCATCCTCTCCTTCTCTACAGGGTCTTTTAGGTACAGAGTGAGCTCATCGGTATAATATTAGGTCAAGCACTATGCAACACTATGTGTATATAACAAGGCTGTGGTGTGTGCAATCCAGGGCTA
Organism: Phaenicophaeus curvirostris; assembly: GCF_032191515.1. NCBI lineage: Eukaryota > Metazoa > Chordata > Aves > Cuculiformes > Cuculidae > Phaenicophaeus > Phaenicophaeus curvirostris. The sequence continues at coordinate 29,031,491 of NC_091398.1, forward strand.
CTGATGATATCGAGGTCTTCAGGAAGAACAAGCAGCTGTCTGCTTTTATACATTGTGCTGATACTACAGGAACTGCGAATGATCTCTGCTTTGCTCAGAACACATAATTAAACAAAGACAAACCAGTGACACTGTCCAGTTGCATCAAGCCACCAAAAAAAAAAAATCTACAAACCCGCCTGACTTGAACCCTTTAAAGATCAGTGGGTTGGATTCTCATTTTCTGCTTGAAAAAGATGCGTGAGAGTGCCAGGATGGTTTTAAGTGTTGTGTATTGCTCATTAAAATTAAAATAATAATAAAAATCCACTGCAGAGTCAGTAGAGGGAGTGCGAGTTAGGAAGCCCTTCTTTGAATATCTGAATTGTTGCAATGCAGGAGGAAGTAAACAAAAAGACATGTGTGAGCTAGAATTGTGGGTAAGAAATAGACCTGAAAAAAATCTTGGTGATAAAGTTAAGATGACTGCAGCAACACCCCTTGATGAAAATTGTGATATCCCTGCCCTTGAAGGCATGTGAGCTTGATTGAATATGTGCTAGAAAATGTAATAAATTTCTCCAAGTTACCTAAGCACTTCCAGCTCCTGTGATTTTAATTATTATTCTTGCAATATTTTGTGCTCACACCCTCTAGTCCATCAAATTATAGTTACATTAAAATCCTTTGCTTATCTATATTTTGACTCTTTAGTTTCTATTGAAATGATATGGAGTCTCAATATTACTGTGATGGTTATGGAGTCAAGCTTAAATTGTGATCTGAGTGCATTTAATGTGTGAAAAAGCCATAAGGCAAATAACAAGATTCTCAGGGCTTGAAAAGTCTTGATGGTGCTTAAATGTTTTGAGCTGGCAATGCTAGCACTACTGAAAATGACATTTAATGAGAGTGCATTTCTGGGCAACTCCACAGAATCTATTTTACTTCTGCATCTTGTAGGGTGTTTCTTTTCAGTTAAAGAGAAAATATGTAATAAAAAAGAATCTTGAGATGGTTTTTTCACTTCTGTGTTTAATTTATCTGTTTCAAGAATACATTTTTTTTTCTAGAGCTATACTTTTTCTTTTTGATGCATTTTGAGATTTTTCTCAGTCTGAGACCAACCATTTTCTTGGCTGCGTTTGAGAAGGATGGCCGGGGAGGCCATAAAATTTAAACCAGGCTGTAGTTTTAATTAGGGAAACCTTCTATTTCTCAATCCTATAGGTAAGCAGCAATATTTTAAATAATTGAATGTGGTTTTCTCCTGTCTCACGCTTCAGAAATACATAGCATGACCCTTTTTTACTTCCCAATGAATCTGCATCTATGCTGAAGATCGAAATGGAGATAAACAGTTGTATAGGAGATGCTTGTGGGCTACTTACATTTTTGCTTAGTTTTGAATGCTGTTCTTTATCTGTACAATGATTTACTTTGAAGTATGTGCTCAGAAATAAATGCTCCTTGAGACTAAGGGGGAAATAATACCAAAAATCTCTGGGGGATATTGTTTGTTTATTGTATTTAAAAAAAAAAAACAACCTCCACAAAAACACCCAGCAAAAGTGCCTAATGTCCATTCTAGTTTCCACTGCTAAAGTTCACTCTTTGCAGGACATAGAGGTGTGGCTTTTAACTGTATCTGCCTGGTGTGGGCTATTGTGCTAGTAACTCCTCAAGCATTTTCAGCTTGTTTCTATCCAGTATTATGTTACCCGGTTTATCTTCAATGTGTTTCTTTTTTTTTTTTTTTTTTTTTTCTCCCCCCTCTCCCCTTCCTAAACTTCTGTCAATGTGTTATGGTAATGCAGCTCTGCTTTCCACTCATGAGGTGCCTGCATTCATTGGTGGGTGATACGAATAAGTAAAACCTGTCTCTTAGTGCGCATTCACAAGAGTGTTGAACTGAGATTACACTGACATCTGAAATTCTGGCAGTTTGTAACTCCAAGTGCTTACACTTTGTAAATCTCAATCGCGTCCTTAATGTAGATTTTATTTAATTTCTTGCTAAAGAGTAAAAAATGTAAATTTAGAAAAGACTGTCACTCTCCCCCTTGGTCTTTGAGTGATTTCACTCATTCTTTTGTCAACCGATCTAATGTGTTTTTGCAGTGATAATGTCTGCTTAGTCTCCAACATCTGTGTGCTGGACAGAAACTGAGATTCCTGTGTCTCTTGTGTGCACCGTATCTTCACCATAACACAATGACATGTAGGTGAAACACATGGCTTTATGCAACAAGTACAAATGAGACTGATTTGAACTGAGCATTGTTTGAAAGCTGTGATGAAAGAAACTAGCATCAGGCTTATTTGATTTTATCGAAACTGTCCTCTTGAAGAAACTGGGAGAGGAGTAAGTCTGCTGTCCCATAACTGGCTCTGGTGCTGTTGACTCCTAGGAAAGGTCAGATGTAGGTGACAGTGACATGACTCATAGCTCTTGTTGGCACGGGCTGAGTCACAGCGCCAAGTTAACGTGCCCTTCTGTTGCTTGCAAAGTCTGGGATCTGGGGCTATGGCCTCTCCTAAGAAGAGACTGAACCATGTCCTGGGTGAGTTGAGCAGACACCTGTGAAGAGCAGAACATTTGCTAGTGATTTATCTGAACAGACATCTCTTGCTGGTGGTTTTCTCCATTGGGACTGTAGGACACTTTATTTATTTTTTTTTCATGGGTTGAATTTTGACACAGGTTTAGCTCTCATAACTGAGCATGATCTGTTTCCTCACCTTCATGCCTTCTCCACAGATATCTGCCACCTCTTTGCCCACCTCTGCGTGCTTGCACCTGAAGACTTTTCATCAGCTGAAGGAGCCTGGATGTTACTGTGTGCTGCAGGCTGCCTGTAAAGATGGCTTTTTTATTTAGGGCAGAGGGAACCCTAAAGAGTTAGCTCCATGCCTCTCACCCTGAAATAGCCCAGAGGCTAAGCAGGTAACTGAGATACAGTTGTAACTCATGGAAGTTTGGGATTTTTTTTCGGCTTTGTTTAGTGAGGCTTGAATTAACATTGCCGCAAGGGTCTTTCTCTGGTCTAGACCTTGGAAACAAAGACTGTTCACCAGCAAAGAGCTGATGAGCCTCAACACGTCAAATCAGCGACTACCATTTACCCTCATGCTGCTTCACCTGCTAAGCAAGGGAGGGAAAGTTCCAGCTACAAAATTATATGGTTATACAAATGCAAAATACTTCTTACAAAATAAGGATAACATGCCAAAATAAACCACCGCTCTCTGTAGCGGAGAAATGGAGCAGCTGCTCTTGGGCAAGATGAGGGGTGTAACCATAGATGCCAGAAGTCAACCTCTGTGCTGGAGAGCAATGATGGTGTAAGATGGTTTCTGTTGCGTAAAGTGTACAGTCTTTAAATAAGTATAGGGCTCTTCTACCTGATCTCATGCCTTCCTGAGGAGAGGTTGTGGGGTGTTGCCATGCTCGCTCTGTGGGCTGTCCAAACTGGCTGGTTTCTTGATGCTCCTGCACTCAGCAGCTTCTGCAGGGAGAAAAGGAGAGAAGGACTGGCAGTGGTGGGGTCCAAACACTGCCCTCAGAGGTGTCTTGTGGGAGATGTGACCAAGTTGGTGCAGGAGCAGAAAGCTAGGACAACCTTTGGTGGTTGTTGGGGTTTGGGGATCTCTGCCATGGGACTTGGCCTGAGGCTGAGTCTGCTAGTGCCCCCAGTGACTGTCCAGCTTTCCTCAGTCACTTCATTGTTTTAAGTACTTTTTTTTCCTTTTTCCCATAAGAAAAAAATACAGGTAGCAATGCTCACAATTTAAATGCAGCAGTCAGACCCTCAGACTTCTCCATTCAATATCTTCCTATAAAAGATTGCTTTGGGTCAATTGAAATGGACTAATTCTTCTTTAATCACAAGCAGAAGTTGCTTCTAGCAAAACTAGTATCTTCCATTTCTTATCTGAGCCTTTTATCATTTTTATTGGAAAAAAAAAAAAAGTAGTGACATTTCAAATTAAACTCTGTTTGCCTGTTTAACTCCTCCCACACCCCAAAACCCAGAACATTTTAAAAAGTCTGAGGCAAGTTTATCCTGTAGAAGTTGTTGTTCTCAATTCTTTCAATATACAAATCCAAGTTTGACATGCAATATCAAACCTTGTTGATCTGAAATAAATTGATTAATAAAATAGTTGTCAAGAATGTTGCCAAGCTTTCCTCATGTAGACGTCTGAATGCCAGCTACATTTGGTTCTTATTTTTAGGATTTCTCCATATTGTAACAGGTGTAAGCTTTAAAAATGAGGGCTGACATCTTGAAGACCAACATCATCATCTCTGGAAGCCTAGGCCAAAAAGCCAGAGTTGCAAGATCACTGCCTTGTGTAACAATATATTTTTCTTGTGTTTGAATAATAAAAATGGTGCAATTACTTTTAATTAACTGAAGAAAACAAATTTTAAAGGATGCTCTACTTTTCTTTCCCAAATGAGAGGTTAAGTGGGCCAGCAGTATTTCATTTAATTGGCAGTATTTTGCTTCTGTGCTACTGCAGGTCACCTTACTGGCTGGACTTCGTATTGTGTTTGGAGCCAATGGTGGGTGAATAATCGGATCCTTTAGACCAGGGGCTCTTGTGGTGGTGCCACCAGCACATCCACAGTCCTTTCCAGGGAGACTGGGTGGGAGGAGTGCTCTTATGTGTTTTTGCAACATGTAGCCAGAGCAAAGACCCCTGAGATGTGCTCTCAGTTTGGTGTCTGAGTCCTACCACCTATATTTGAAGACATATCTGAGGGAGTGGCAGAACCTTTTAGATATCTGTGCTATTTTATCTTTAAGACTTGCACCTTGTCATAAGTGGTTCTGTCTCTTGATCAGACCACACAAGCTGTGCCTTACCCTTTCAGGGGTAAATTTAAACAGTGCAAGAGGAAACACTGACAGCAAAGTGCTTGGCTACTTGGGACAAAAAACCCCAAACCCCATTGTATTTGCTGAATCTGTAGTACAAGTTGTTTCTTGAGCTCTGGCCTCGGCTGACCAAGTGCAATTTTGCAATTTTCTTTGGAAACTGACTTTGGGAACACCACTGGTGCCTGTAGTCACCCCAGAATTATGAATATTTTTGCCAGTGCAGCCCCTTTTGCTGCAGAAAGCTCAGAAGGGAGCTGGCGCTGCAATCTAGGCACTTCAGCACTCTCTGCTGCTTGTACTGAAGAAAGCTGCTTGTGGTTGACTGTAGCAGGTGCGATCTGTGATCTGTGGGGCAGCCAGCTGGGGGCATCTCTCTCTCTTTTCTTTACCCACCCTCTTGTACTTTTCCAAGAATCCATGAACTGTTTATCTGTGGGTTCAGGAGGGATCAGGTTGTGCTTATCCCACCTACTGAAGAGATGCAGGTACAGTGTTTAGCCTGTCTGAAATACCAGCCTCAAGGCCCATGGCAGAGTTTGAAAATAGGTAGAGTGTGTAGCTGTTTGTTGATTTAAAAAGTTTTACAATGAAAAGGGGTGTGTGGGTGTGTGTGTAAAATACCCCACCCTTGTAATTGTTCATTTCTTGGCACTTCTTTCAGTCTGAGTTGAACCAGTGCTGCTTCATTGATCCATGTGAAGATTGTTGAGCCATATAAAGACCCTGCTGTCATATGCCTGTCGGATGTTCTGTCATGTCTCTGCCCAACTAGTAAAATGTCATGCACAACACAGCCTTTCCTACACAGAATAGCCCTGGGCAAATGCACACTACTAGTGCCTAACAGCCCATGGGATCTAATCTCTGCTCCCTTACCAACTGTTTGTAACCTTTCTGTGCACTTCAAGACTTTTCAGACTAATCTTTTTGCATTTAATCATAGCGAATAGGAACTGGGGAAGGGAGCACAAGCCAGGGTGGGATCTGGGTACCCAAATGTCTGCTATGGTATTCCTGAATTTCAGTCGCTTTCCCACAGTATTTTCAGGAAGCAAAATCCTTGTGATGACTGAACCACAGGGAAAAGCTTAATGCATTGTTGCCTTTTTGCGAGTAAGAATAATCCTTTAGTTTAACTTGCTATGGACTATGCTTCCAGATTTTGGAAGATCCTCTATGTGTGATCCCTAAAGGGAACAGCAGTTGAGCTTTGTTACACCTGGCTGTCCTCCTTGGATGACTCTGTCCTGTGTGCTGAGATCCAAAGGAGAAGCTAGCAGAGGGATAACTGACACTCAGTAGTAGTGCATATGTTTCCAAGTAACTGTGGATTTCTGTGGTCTGCCAGTTTTGGTTGATACACCCAGCGAGCAGCGTGCCTTTCTTGAGCTGCAATGGGAGAGGCTTATTCTGTGGATGTGATGATTTGGCATTTCCCACGGGATGGTCCACTTGGGGGTATGCTTGCCAAAAGTCCTGTGAGGTCCTGGAATAATTGCTATTATGGAGATAATTTTAGAGTGAAGCAGGTGCTGTGAGGTGACATTTGAGGTTGGGTGGAGTTGAGATGCCTGATTAATTGCTATATTTAATTAAATCCACCTCTGAGAGTGGAGAGAGGTGGAGATGCTGGCTGAGGAGGCATGGGAGTGCAGCAAGTGCAGAATTGCAAACTGTGCTAAAGTGAGCTCAAAAATTTTGAAGCCTGCTTGATGTTCATGTGTCCTTGCAGAAGACAATATGTTTCCAAAATCTGATGATTATTTGGCCTGGATACCTCATGAGATTGCATTAAACTTCAGATCTTTTTGCACCTCTGAATCTAAGCCCGTTTAGCATTATCTGTAGGAAAGCGAGTTAATTCAATGTGTGCCTGGTGGCTGCTCTCTGCAGGGATCTCTATCGTTGAACCATATTGCAAACCAAGCTCCTTGCTGTGAGTGATGGGACTCAGCAGAGCTTGAAGTTGCAGATGCTGAACTTCTGCTATCATCTCCTGCAAGAAATTCAGCCCTGCGGGTCAGGGCTGGGCTGAGACAGCCTTGCAGTGAAGGTGCCCGTAGATAAAGAGATGGCATTTTTCATCGGCTCTGCCAAAATGATTCTTTTTCACCTTCTGATAATTCTCTAAAGTATTTTTACAGCTACACTTTAGAGAGATGTAAATCAGGCGATTTCTATGTTGGCAACTAATGACCTTTGCACTGAAGTCATATCAGGAGCAGCACAGATACTGTCAGCCCTGCTGGTGAGCTTGAATACAGCTCCTTTAGTGGCAGTAGCCCTGACAACCTGCCCTGCTGTCCCTTGAGCAAGGAAGAGCTACCTTGTGATTAAAGCAGGGCTGGGACCCAGGAGGTCAGCCTCTTAAGTCCCAGCTTTGCCCCGAATTAACTCTGTGGCTTTGGAGTGCCCACTCAGGAGCGACCTGCTCGTGTGGTTGCTCCCACATTTACTTCAGTCCAGGCAAGCTGTACTAGCCAAAAACATTTGCTTGAGCAGCGTCAGTGGATGGACCCGGGGTGCTGGTGCAAGCAGCTCAGCTGGCTGAACTCGAGATAAGGTGGGAAACAGCTGGAGGCAGGCTGAAGCACAGCTGGGTTTGGGAGGACTCGGGGTCACATTGCAAATGGGAAGGTGCTGCTTCCTTTTTCTCCCCTCCTCTCAATAAACAAACAAATCCCTCAAGCTGTGAGTTATTTCAGAGAATTACACCTGGGATTAACCTGTGCTGTTGGCTTCACTTATCTTTGTGCAAGGCCTGGGTAAGTAGGAGCACCGAGGATGTCCCTGGGAGCTGGGAGTGAGTATTGCTGCTGTACGCCTCATGTTGCGAGGGCAATGAAAGAGAAAGACTTTGCATTATTCCTTGCATATGGAGCAGCTCTGAAAGTACCAGGAAGCATGCCCTGGTTTCTCAGTATGCAGTAATCCTACAGAGGTGTTTGTGATAGCAGCTTTGATTGTGTGGTAACTCTGACCTCTACAGACTGTAGTGCTGGAACAGATTCAGCCCAGGATGGCTATGCTGGTCGAGGGGAGAGGTCAGACAGGCTGGGGACAGAGGGAGGAAAAATGTTCACTGGGACAACTGGCGTCTGGACTGATAGGCTTTCTTTAGTCTTGGAAAAGGTTCAGCAGGCTTAGCTTCTCTTGAGACAAACACTCCTTAGAAAAATAAGTTCAACCACGGGAAAGTGCCCAGACATCACATTTTCAAAACAGAATGTTTCCATTTGCTTTCATGCATTCACAATGTTTTAGTCAGTCTGTCTGAAACTGTAACTGTGCTGTTGCAGCAGGAGACTCGGGACTCTCTATCTTACTGAGTAATCCCCATGTTTGCTCTAGGTATATCTTAGGAAACGGCCAGAGGCTGGGTTCCCTTTCATGAACTGCTTACTGGTCTAAATGACAGTTGTGATAAATGAAGATATAACAGACATCAGAAAAGGGTGGAACAAGATATTACAGTTTGTGGATTTGTGGTTTCTGAGTTTAGATGCACCTATATTTTATTGGGTTCTCTGTTTATACCAACAAGGGAGGCCAGATTCTCATGCCGAGTGAACGACGAGCTCAGTGCAGGGCCTGCTCTTTGATGTTTGTAGGCAAAGGGGTTTCTCAGGAGCAGTTTGAATGAGGTGAGGGGCTGATGTGTGCTGACTAGTGCTTGGAAAGCTGTTCCAAGCATGAGAGAAGGTGTGGGAGATGGCGCAGAAATGCCTCTGTGATGAGGGAATGAAGGGGAATGCAAGGTCAGTGCTGCAGGACTCGTTGGGGGGTGGGTAGGGTCACATGTGGGACTGTGGGCAAATCCATTAACTGCTCTGTGCTTAAGCTTTAGTGCTGTAAAGTGGAGCTGGTAATGCAATAGGCTTGGCTCCTGTGGTAACTCACAGTTGATAACAGAGATGTCCAGAGTAAACACAACTAAGCCTGGATCTGGGTATGCATTTGGGTTTGTGCTGTTGATCCTTTTTGATGCTGTTAGAAAACAAAGCGAAGGGGATATGAGAGACCCAGCTTTCTATCGGCATCCGGAGGCTGAAGTCCCAGCAGAAGACCAGTTCTTGTATTATTCTACTTCATGAAGTACCTCCATGAGGGGTTAAAGTAGCCTGTGAGAAAAAACATGTTATTGCAAGCAGTGGAGGGTCTTACAGCCTTTGGGGAAAAGGAAATTTATGCTCTCTGCCCTTCAAGATCCTTCCGTAGTGGCAGCCATACCCATTGCACCCCCTTCACCCCAGCTCTCCTCTCGTCATAGTACCTGGGCACTTCTGATGTTGCAGACATCGGTATTTGCTCCACAGAACGAGTGTTTCCCAAGCAATGTAAATTTGGTACTGGCTGGAAGAGAGCCTCACATGCAGCAGCTTTTACATTTTCAGCTATGGACCTACACAGGTCAAAATGCAAATACCAATCGTGAAAGGAATATATACTCTGTTGCCCACGTAGCCATAGAGAGAAAAATAACTTCAGAGTCTTGTATCTATGGAGGAAGCTGGTTTTTGTATGGACTACTTTACTGCTGCTAGGACGCATACGCGTTAGCACTTGCTGGGATGTACACTATCCTCTCCTGGTGGCTACTGTCCCAGTATGAGCACTGCTTCAAGTTATCATTTTTCATGGAGTTCCGAGCAGTAAATGCAGGGAACTTGTTTTCAGGACGCTGGAAAGTTTAAATATAAGTTCAGGAGTTTGTAGGGTAATAGATCCTATCCTGTCAGATTCAATACCAGAGGGTATAACATATGTCAGATAATTAATCAGCTGTTGGAATTAGATAACATAACTTCATTAAGGTACAGTTTTGCTGAAAAACACGCACTAAAACAGGAGTAATGCCATTACTGAATACCGTGTAGCAACATGTAGATGTCTTTTTAGAACAATAAAAGAATAAGCAGACATCAAAATGGATAAATCTTTTTCACGTACTGCTAGAGATGATAAAATAATTTACAGCAAAATGTAGCTTTGTTTTTTCTCTCCAATTTTAAATCCTCCATAATCCAGCCCTTGCATCTATTTGCAACTTGTTAGAGTTTGCCAAATTGCTTCTGAACAATTTTCAGCTGATGAGTTGCTCATGAGGCCTCTGCTCTGTAACTAGCTTGTATTTGTTCATGATGTGCCTGACTGGCTACTGAAGTCAGTCTGCACTCATTTTCTTTCTGAGTGAAAGGCTTAAACTTCTTGAACACAGAGGAATAATGGACCAATACACACTTAAAATGCATAATTCTATATTTTATAATAAAGTCATGAAATCTTTGGGTTTTGGACTGCTTATATAGGCAGTGATCCAGGTAATCCAAGAAGGGACTGGTAGCAGGAGACAGATTTCACTGACGTTCACTTCTCCAGTTTTTATATTACTTAACTTTGTGAAAAAAGGGGCTTGAGCTTCTGATTCTTGTTCTTAGTGGGGTGCAAGCTATCAGTGTGATGACTTCCACTTGGCTGGAGGCTGGCTGATCTTATACTTGGGAGACCTTGTTGTTCTCCACAACTACCTGAAAGGAAGTTGTAGTGAGGAGGATGCTGGCCTCTTCTCCCAGGGGACAGGAGAGGGGAAATGGCCTCCAGCTGCACCAGGGGAGGTTCAGACTGGATATCAGAAAGAATTTTTTTCACAGAAAGGGTCATTGGGCACTGGAACAACTGCCAAGGGAGGTGGTGGAGTCACCATCCCTGGAGGTGTTTAAAGAGACGGGTAGATGAGGTGCTCAGGGGCATGGTTTAGTGGTAGATAGGAATGGTTGGACCAGATGATCTAAGTGGTCTTTTCCAACGTGGTGATTCTATGATTCTATGGCTGACCTTTCTGCTGGGTTCCTGCATGGATCTAGGTTGGTTGCTCTCTTCCTGCCTGTACCATTGCAACAGCACTGCTTGATACCCTCTGGCTGTAGGGCTGGTCCTCACTTTGCAGGCTTGTCTTGAGAGGAGTTGTGGTTTCCTGAAAGAGATTGGACTAACAGTGGGGAACAGTAGACAACCAGGATGCTTATGCTTGAGGTTCATTTCTGGCCTCCTTTAACACTGTAGGTATAACCCATGCGACTTATCCTTGATGTACAGAGAATTGATTCTTTCCTGTCTTGGAGAAATATCTCTGGGGAGGAGGAGGAAAGTAATTATTTGGAGTTGTTTTAATAACAGACTGTTTTTGCTGGGCAAAAGCAATTACGTAAATCAGAAATCGTTACCAGCGTACTAAGGGTAGCCTTCAGGGTAACTAATGTCACAGTGTTTCCTCAAAGTAGAAGTTGGATATGGATAAAAGGGAAGGACAGTGCAACTTCTGGGGCAGTAAAAACCTTGAGGGTGGCTCAAATAAAAAGGGTATGTAGTATCTCTTAGCCTGTAGGTCACCTCTATGTTGTCATGAGTAGCAGACTAATGCGTGTGAAGATGATGTTTATTTATATCTGTGGTTTTACCAGAGGGGGTTGTCAGATTATACTTGATAAAGCTTGAAAATGTTTCTGCATTTATGGCAGTCTTGATTTGCTGAAAGGAACAACCAAGCAAATAACTGATGACTGATTTTTGCCACCTTGTGCAAAAATATGTCCAAGCGCATGACTTCAGCAGGCTTTCCTACCAACACAAGTGAGGTCAACATCAGTATTGCAGACTTCTGGGGCGAGGAGGAAACTTTGCTTGGAATAAAGAGACGAGGAAGGAAGAAAATGATCATTTAAGTGCAATTTTATGGGACATAAGTGTGTCTGCGTATATTTTATCTTGCCTTTGTCTTGATGCATCCTCAGCTTTGTTTACCTTTGTTCTTAAGAGGAACAAGGCAGTGATTCATCACCAATATGCAGGGATACCTCACTTTGCATTTGTATGGTATTGTCTGTCCAAGTAGCTCAAAGACCTTTACAGGCTTTAAGGGCTGTGTCTTCAGCTGGTGCAACAGTGTTGTGCTGACACCATCTGTAAACCAGCTCCTGTCTCAATTCCCTTTTTCGTCTGTGTGTTGTACTGTAATGTTACAGATGCAAAACTACCTCCCTACCCCAAACCTAATGACAACATGATTTGCTTGTGGATGACTTCTCTAACACTAGCTTTTCGAGCTGTGGAAGCACCCAGTTTCCTATTCTATAGGAGTTCTTTGTTCTTATAGTTTTACATATCTGTGCAGAAATGCTCTGTTTGAATGAGTCCAGGTTAGCAACCAATGTGAATTATTTTGTACAACAGCCCTACATTTATTGTAATTTACTATCTGTCAGTCTTAGGGTGGGGTTCACACGTTTTATGATGGTTTATCTTGTATGTGATAATTTTATGCCAGTGAAAGTTTCAGTGCTGGATGTGTGTACAGATGCAGAGAACTGCTCAGAACTCCATTCTGTGACTGCTTTCTGTACCAGACCTAATTATACATTAGTTGAGAAATGTGTGCTGCTGATAGTTATACTGTTGTGGCTTTCTAATGTCAAAATGTTGCATAGGACCAAGTGCTGCAGTAAGTGTACTTCTCTGCAAGTAGCTGTATTGATCTTGTCACCTCTGCAAAAAGTTTGTATTTCATATACATGAGGTCCGACACAAAAAAATAAGACTGTCTGTAACTTTTTATTTAACAAATTAAGAAATTCGACTATGATTATCTTCAAAATAGTTCCTTTCTGAGTTGACAGACAGCTGCATATGATGCTGCCGATGTTCAAAGCAATTCTGATCATTTTCTGAAGGGCTGTTGAGGATCTCTGTTGTTTTTGCTTTCAAGTCTTCTGCTGACAAAAAGTGGGTTCCTTTGAGCACCGACTTGATCTTTGGGATCTCTTCACCATAAGCCTCAGTCAATAATTAAGAAGTTTTTGTCATGGATTTCTTCAGTTTCACGTGAGTCCTGATGTTAACTCGCTGTTGACTCTTGCGTACAGACATTTTCTGACTGAGGGTAAGAAAACATCTATTTGGATGCGTGTCCACTTGTACTGAATGAAATGATCAAGTTGAGCCTTCTCTCACTATGACAGGTTAGAACACATTTTATCTCCCCTCCCACTCTTGGTTTCTGAACTATAGGGTTAGTCTCAGGATTTTTGTGTCAGTGGAAAACTTCTTATATTTGTGTGTTTATATATATTTTTGTTTTCAATCAAATCATGTTGACAGGTGTTGATTAAAATTGTAACTTGAATTTTTCTTAGCTGAACCTCTATCAGGTTTATCAGACTTCCTGTTTGCTTTCACTCAGCCAGTTACCATGAATATTCTACAGTTCCATTAGTTAACCTACTTAAATATTTGTTTCTTTCCATACTTCCTTATCCTTATTTTTCGGATCTTCTGGAAAGAGTAAAACAGTATGATGTTCCCATCTTAAAAAAAGTAACTATAAAAGATCATTAGTAAGATACATATTTTCTTAGGCAGCTATGTTTAGTATTTGTAGTTACAAGTTTTCCAGACCTATTCAGTAACAAATATTGTTTAATGGTTTTTGATGATAAATTATCTTTGCTGCTAATAGAAAAACTCTGAAATCTTCATTAGTAATGGAAAGGGTTTAATATGTGTAGTTCACATATAAGGACAAACTCTAGTGATGTTATAGGCTGGTTGCTTCATGGCAATGGTAAAATTGTCAGTAAAAATGTAGAAAGCACAGAAATTATTTTGGCTTATTTTAGGAATAAGCATTGGCTTTATGGCCTCCTCCTTGGCTTCTCAATAAAGAACCTCAAACTTTCCTTCATACCTTTTGCCCTTTCCTCCCAGTCAGCTTTATCCTTGTTTTTTTGAAGCAAAACTTTGTTAGTAATATTGGGTTTGGGGCTGCCTGCCCCAATGCTGAAAGTGTTTGGATCAGAATAGTCCTTTTGGTGACTGCCAATATGTGGTTTGGTAACTAATTCATTTTGAACCTTCAAATATGTAGTAAATAGAAAACAGAGATTCCTCATTTAGAGATTGTTATGCACAAATGCTGTGCTAAAAATTATCTGTAATTTTCAGAAATGTCTTGTTACAAACTGTGGGGGCTTCTAACAAACTGGAGTAATGTGTAATGCAGTTTTTATTTCTGCACGTTACACAAGTGTTCAAGGATTAAATCATCCTGCTCCCTGATGTGATTTGGTGGTCTAAACCAAACATGGACTAATATTCCCCCACCTGGGCTTTTACATTTCCCTGAAGTCTTATATAAGCCATGTAGTACAACGGGATGCTGTGTCACTTATTCCAAAGGTATCATCACCAGTGGAGTCTTGCCAGGTGACTTCATCCTCCCACTCAGTTTTGCCTCTGTCTCACAGTTATGTTTTGGGGAGGGAGCATACCAGCCTGTTGTCCTTGTGCACCTCGCTGAGTTTTCTTTCCATGTTTCCTGCTGTGGGGTCCTTGAGGATTACTTGCCCTTATAGGAAAACTGAAAGGCCTCCTTTAATAGCTGCTTAATTTCTATAATAAAGGTAACTATTTTCTCTGACCGCTCAATCTTTCTTTTCTATTCTCCTCTAAGAAGGATTCCCTGATATTTGCTTTGCAAAATACTGGGTATTTCTAGCTGAGTACAAATGTCTTCTGATTCTTTTTCTTGTGGTCACAAATCTGTTTCTTGCATCTCCAGTTCTTGTACCATCTGTCCTTCCCCCTGCAGCATGTGTGGCTGTAATTTGGGTAACTTATTGTCCAAGAAGCCTTTGTTTTCTCAGATGCTGCGAGTTAATGACATTTTAGGTTTAGACCTAGTGTGTATCCTTGTTTTTACTGGATCAGGAGCATATTTGGACCACTATCAGACTGGAAAACCTGAGCACAGCAAGTCACTACCAGAAACTCTTCCCTGCTCATCTCCTGTTTTCTTACAGGAAACAGTGACCCTCTCCTACCCAAGCTGTCCCCCCAAACTGATGGTTAACAGCCCTTTCCCCAGAAACTCAAATAAGCTTCGTTTCAGAGATTCAGTGACATCATTTCACAGAAGTGCTGGGTGAAGCATAAGTTCATTTCCCTCGGCACCACTTCTTAATGCATTTTTGTTCATCAATGCGTACAACTAATGTGAAGAGGCAATTCAGTCTCAGCAGTCATTCTACTGAGGGCGAAATACTGATAGGTACTTCATTTAATAAAATAATAATGCTGTGCAGCTGTACACTGTCTCTCCCACAAGGATCTCTAGGTACCTGAAAAAGTATTAAATAATTAAGCCTGACAATACCCCTGTATTTCATTACTTCCTTTTCACAGGTGGATTAGCAAAGGTTAAGTGACTTGACCAAGGTCAAGATCAGACCTTATTCCTGTGAGGGAAGCCTGTCTAGGGGGTAGGTTGAATGTGGGTGGATCAGCTGGTCCTGCGTCAGGTCTCTGTGACAGCCTGGGGTCTGTGCATGGAGGCAGAGCCAAAACCCGTGGCAGAGCAGGGAGGGAATCCGGGAAATCCTGGCTCTGTTTTCTTAATTTGTTTCCAAATGTCCAGGCCTAGGATAATCCATACTAAATGCGGTGACAGGACTGAAGGGCTTGATTTGCTGGAGCCACAGAAATATATAACCTGGTGCTCAAGAGACTTGTAAGCATTTGTTTCATATCCACTGACATCTCCTGTCCAGTTGGCTCTGTAAGTCATATTTTCATAACTTTATTTTACACCATCTGTATTGAAAATGGCAACCTGGCCAGTTACAATGGATTTTAAGTTTATTCTGTGAGAGAATTTTACAATGGAAAGAATCCAGAAGTGAGTCAGGGAGGGGAAATACCTTATCTTTCCCAAGGAAAGTCAGGGTTTGATCCTGCAGGCAGCAGAAATCTGCTGAATAGGTTGGGTGCTGAGTGTTCAGCACCTTTTCAGAGATGCTCAGGACTTTGCAGAGTCAAAGCTCTGAGCTATAAGGTTAAGTATGAACATTAATGAAATCTTATCTCTCTACCAGATGGAACTAAGTGACAAGTACTCTGACTGTCAAGCGCAGAAAATTGTGAATCTGTCGCACATCCCTTGACAACAGGCAAGGCAATCTTCTTAAAACTGACTTATACAATAGGAGCTGCACTGTGGTGGGGTAGCTCATTCACGTGGTCAGGCAGCTGACCTTCATTGGGAACTATTCACTCCTGGTTTTTGTTTTTGTTTTGGTTTTGTGGGTTTGCTTTTTTTTCTTGGTAGGATGCATCTTGCCTTCTGATCAGCTACCACCTTGCAAATAATCCACTTAAGAGGATGTTTTTTCAATGCTAAAATAGCTACAAGGTAAGGCTCAACTTGTATAAAAATTACACGTATACTTGAAATCTTTACAACTGATTATTCCAGATAAGGACAGATGCTGCATTCTGATCAGCCTTCGGCTGAAAGGTGTAACCACTACGAGCCTTTTGCTGTCAATGAAACATCCTCCCTGTCTACCAGAATACAACAAAAACATTATGTTGCCATATCAGAGTACAGCAGAACTTTCCTGGAGCCTTAAGGGATTGCTTCATATTTTACAGACTTAACTAACTGCTGATAAATGAACAACATAATATTTTTTTACAGGTGCGTACTCTACATGAATGATCATGTAGTATTATCATTTCATCCACAACCGAAATACCTCCTTTATAGAAGTGGAATGCAGAGCATAAGGGGAATGTATAGGAGAAGACTTAAATATTTGAGGTGGGAATTGAGATGAAAAGTGGTTAGGAAAGTAAAACAAGCTTTCAAAGTGATCTCAATCTGACTGCATCTCTTTGGTCTAACCTTGTAGCTGCAAGCTGATAGCAAATAAAATGATGTTGTTTAGAGGAAACTGATGTCTCTTTGAAAGTTTGGCTTCTAGTAGTTTTCAGAATAAATTCACCTTTGCCATATAATTGACCTGCTGCTTCAATTCTCACGTGCTCTTGGAAAATGCCCTTGTCTGTTCCTTCAAAGAAGGGCTCATTTTATCATAAAGTTTAGATGAATGGTGAAAGCGGATTTTTTTGTATAAAATATTCATTATGAACAAACTGTGAACTTGTGAATATGCATGATTCCCCTTTAATCTGTTTTTTTTGAGAAACATTTCCTTTCAAAAAAAAAGGCAAAAAATGGGTCTGCTCAAACTGACCAACAAGACTGAAATATCAGTTGACAAACAATCTGTGCACAAGCTGACTATGGGCATGATTATTTTTCACATGCTGAGTGACTTTGAAGAAAACCACAAACGTGACTGTAGACAAGTCACAACCAACAGAAACTTGGTCAGTAAGTTGTGTTTCACTTTAACAACAAATCAGTCTCAAACTAATGGATGTGACATAGTTAAGACAAAAGAAAAAAGTCTTGGGGGGGAAAAAAGGTTGAAAAACTTGAGGATATACCAGAAAGTCCCTACTGTACCTGGGAAGTGTTAATTTATTTCCTTTTTTTACAGCGGAAGAGGAAGTGGTCATTGGGTTAATGCTTGGACAAGTGTATTTAGGTGGTGGCAGACATCATTTAAGTAATTGAGACATGAACTTTTCTTTATCAGTTGGTAGCTGCAATGTTTTCAGAGATTACCACCGCTTAAAATAGTAGCAGCGTGTGGGATTCCCCTGCTGCCATGCAGGGTGTCCATGAAGTTGTATGGAAGTGTCGTACTGCAACTCCTCTTGTTGTGCCCTCATCCAGGCAATGTTACTTGTTATACATCACTTCTGGGTGGCTAATACTCTGTCCCAGTGGTAAATCCCCTTAGAATAGTTCTATGGGATGTGGCTGTAGGGGTGAAAAAAAGGTCAAATTTTGTCCCAGGAAACAACTCTAGGAGCCACAGCGGAGGTGACAGTCACCATATTTTTTGCACAACCAAGCTTAAGTTGACATATGTTTATCCCTTTTACGCTACTCAGGAATGGAGTTGAGGGTGAAATACTGGGAAACTTGTCCTCACAACAGTGTTTTTCCAGGGTTTTCTGGGTAGTGCCTAATAACAATGATGGCTTTCCAGGGACTTGATTAAGGCAAAACAAGAGCAGTGGTGCTTTTTAGAAAGCTGATTTTCTCTTCTGTTGTGGCCAAGCCTTGGAGATGTTGACCTTGGAGTTACTACAGTGTTTTGGGGTCCATGGCTAGTAGATACATAGAAACACTCTTTGAGACAATAGCAGAAAGGATTATAATCCTCTTCTGTAAATGGTTTTCTCATGTTACTTAATAAAATACATGTTAGGGAAGAAAAATTGTATGATGAGGGTATGGTGCTTCTCTAGCTGAATGCTGGAAAAGATTTCTTATTACTTTAGGTAGTTTCAGTTGAGGCAGTGAATAAGAGTGAAATATTCTGCTTATGCAATTGCTCCTGGTAATAAAACCTATGGTTTAAATGTATGCATTTGCATTAATGAAAGAAGGTTGCATTGCAAGTAGTGGCAGCTTCTGCATTGGTCATAACTCACCGCAGTCCCAGTTCAGCAAGTTTTAATTGATGAGACTTCAGCTTTCTCACAGGCAACTTCCAAACCATCCCATAAATTACAGTAGATGTTTATGTTGTCAGGAGATATTGAGCTCTCAAGGAGGTTCAATGCTGAACAAAACAGTCTCCTGAATGTATAGCTTGCAGCTTAGGCAAGCACAGGGTAAGAGATAAGTCATCTGATGTGATAGGACCAGAGATACGTAAGAACAAAGTTTTGTTTCCCTTTTCCACAGCAAATATGTGATTAAAAAATATACCAACCAAATCAGCTGATGAAGTCTGTGACTGTGAGCAGCATGGATCAAGTCAATTACGTGAGAACTCTAAGTGTTCCTTTTACTTCTGAGTGCTTGGCAGTGCTATCCCGTTATTGAAAGGCTCTGAAAACTTTCTGGTATTAAGTCCTTCATGCTTAGGGGAAAAAAGATCACGGGAATGGGTCTCCATACTGCTTCTCAGATTCAGGGTGTGCCTCTCATCCTCACTGCATCTGTGTAATCTTGTCTTAAACTTCTGTGTCATGTTTGCAATGAAGTGGGTGTCAGAGTTGGGGGAGGCAAAGATGTGCTGAAAAGCCGTACATGTTTGTGAAGTAGACAGTCAAGGGGTAGAACTCTCTCTATGTAAATAATAAGGAGAAGGTTAGAGGAAAGCAAGAAATTTACTTTCAGAGTTCATCCAGCTTCTTCTCCAGAGCATGACCAGGAGTGTTGCATTCAAAAGCCGTCCAAGGCTTTTTTGACAGCAGAAGCTGTCAAGGACTGCTGAAGCTTCACGTTCCTGTGTTTTTGAGATGGCTCCTGTTGCTTAGTTTTGAAATGCTGCCAGTGCTGGGGTAGGTCGTGCAGTTGCAACATGCACATCATTTTTGAGCAGAATATCAACTATGTGCTAGAGAAATCCAGGCAGAGTGGAAGCTGGCTTGGGCATCCGCGCTTACATCTCTGGGCTCATGAAAAATGAAATATTTGACTATCACAAACAGCTCCAACACAGTGATCTTCAAAAAACGTGTTGTAGGAGCACTGCAGAGAAAGGAGACTGTACTTCTGGAAGCACCCTATCCTTTCCTTCCTCTCCCACTTGCATATTGACCCAGCTTCACTCCTTCTGGCAGGGTCAGGAAGCACATAAGTTCAGAAAGGCTACTTGCCAACTTTCATTTTTGTAGTTTAGTCATTCATGGTTTTCTGTGGAAGAAACACCCTGTTTGGTAAGGAGGTAAACTTATTTTGGCAGGGAGGTAAATTCGCAATTCTCACTGTCAAATTATGGCTAAAAAGAAAGAGAAACCTTCTTTGCATTCCAAGAATTAAACTCGTTAATGTATGTAGCATTACATTTTAGCAAAGTAATCACAGCTGAGCATCCAAAATGTTGTCTTGAATGCTTGAAAAATTTACTGAAAGTAGAAACGGAAACAGCTCTGCAATGTCCTTTATAAGAGAAGCTGCTAGTAATTCTCATATTGGGTCAGCAATTCAAGATGTTAACATTTTTTTATTTATATTTAATAGATACATGCATATGTATGTGTGTGTGTATAGGGCAAAAAAAAAATCTCGTGGTGAAAATTTTCAGTAGTTTTCCATATTTCAAGCCATACTGCTGCCTCAAATTGAGCATTTATAATATCCATTATCTGAAGCTTAGGTTTTTGGAGGGCACATGTACAGATATGCATAATGTGGTGATTCTGTGGTATAAATATAAAGATATGTAGAAGTCATGCGTAGCTTTTGAGAAGAAAGGGGGAGGGGAAAGGCTGGGGGAATGGGGCTCCAGGTCCTGGTTCCTCACTGTTTTTGCAATTCCTATGTAACTGTGCAAGTTTTCACATTGCAAAGAGGTCTCAACTTTTGAGCCCCTTAGTCTTCCAAAGCAAAGCACTGAATATTGTATGGGCATCTTTTTAATATTAAATAGAAATATGTATTAAGTAGTATACACAAGTTGGCAAATGTGAAGTTTTGTGAAGTCTGGTTTCCAAAGGGGGTTTCAGGTATAAAATTGTTGGGGGAATATCCTCACTAATACTTGGTATTTTTGGATCTGAGAAGATCTGCCTAAAAGCTGCTTTTGAACAGTTGTTTGAGTAGGGATTTGTGGGAACTCCTTAGGCAGGTAGGTATGCGAGTGAATTATTTATTAGGAAAGTTGAAATGGACGCTTCAGTCTTATTTAGTGTAATTAAGCCCCTAATATTAAAATATAATCAAACACGTTGCTTAGGGGTTGACTTTTCTGATTCTTAGCCCCAGCCTGAAGACATTGTCTCTTTCTTCCTTTTTTCTCATTAGCTTAGATAGGCATGGAAAATCTTCCGAGTTTAAATAGGAGATCTTTGTTGTTCTTGTATAGTTCAAAAGCAGTTAATTTTTAAGACCTCAAACTTGGCGTGTGGCCACTCTCAGCTGGCAAATACACCCTTGCTATTTTTGCTGTGTGTGATTTTTAGTTCATCTGGAAGCTGCTGCCAAACAACTTCAGTCTAATTCTCCTGCCCCTTGCCTCTTCCTATTGCTCTCCAAGTGCTCTCATGTGCTTCCACCCAGTTAATGAACCATCTGTAAAATGATGGAGTAGCTCAGTCCTTGATGTCTCTGCTGAATCCCCGAGCTGTAATGGCAACTGTGGTGGCTGGTGGATTGCGCAGCAGTGACCAAGTCAGCTGGGCTGGCAGTGTTGTACTTGCCTCTGACCAACCCTGAGCAATCATCCCAGGGACAGTGAAATCAGAGGCACTGCAAAGCTGGCCTGTTTCGGAGCTGTGCTCCCCGGGTTTAAATTGACGTACCTCTCCACAGTTCCCCCCTGACATCCACTGGTACAGGCAACTGCGTCATTACAACCGCATCATTTTGTCTGGCATTCAATCTGTAGCTTGGGAGATTTTCATAGCTTCAGGTGTATGGAGGTAGAAGTTGGCTTGTTTTGTGAGTGGCAGGTGGGAGTTGTTCAGTGGGAAGGTTAGATGAGATGGTAATTGGAAGAGAGTCTTTAGGCTAGTTAACAAAGACAGGAAAATTTCTGTAGATTTTCTCCTCTGTTTTAGAGCATTTTAGGAATGAAGGCAAATACAGTATCAAAATGGAAAGCAAAGGATAGGAATGGGCTGTCCAGAGGCAGAGAGTAAATACAACAGAGTCAGGGTTGGAAAGTATGATTAAATAACTTTTATCCAAAAAAATTGACTTTTGAAGTAAAGATTTTTTTCTTTTTATTTTTTTAAAGTAGATCTAGCGAAATGCTATAAACTCTCTTTGCTGGAAATTTTCTAGACTAAACTTCTGCAGAAAATGTAAAAGAAGCTTGCAAATCTTTGATCTTTTCCCCTTGTCTGTCCCCTTGTTTATCAGTAATAAATAAAATCTGTCTAGGAAAAAATGCAGAGAAATACTGAATAACTTTTGTTCTGTCTGTGAGAGGAAACAGCATATCTGAAACACTTCAAATGGCATGTCCCTCTTCTGTATCATCACCCTTATTATATGAAATGTTACAATAGTATTTTGAAAACATGGACAAATAATGTAGTGTATCACAAATTTGTTGTTTGGTTTCTCCAGGAGTTGGGTGAACAACTGATTCATTGCTGTGCGTGAATTGCTAATGCTTCCCTTTCCAGAACTGCATATTATCTGTGCATGGTCCACCCACGCTTTCTGGCATGCTTGGCAATGCCTACAGTCAAAGGTGGCTGGAGGGCTGAAGTCCCTTTGAGATAGAAATACTATGTAGATGATAGAGATGGTATCCAGGAGAGGTAGAAGAGAAGCCATTGAGTGACAATAGGCATTTTTAAAAATTAACAAAAATCTTGGAATGGTGGAGTTGGATGTTAATGTTATTTTTGATCCTTTGGAACTGTAAAAGCCTTGAGTAGGCCAGAGGAATAGAGAATTACAGGCACTTTCATGTTATGCGTGTTCTGCACACAGAAGAGTGAGCTTGTACTGAACCAGTAGTAGCTTGAATTAAGCAGACACCACTGGCAGCATAGCCATAACTTGCTGAGAGTGACAAAGCTGAAATTGCCAACTGCAATTTAAACATATCAAGGTTTTTGATATGGTTTTGTTCAAGATAACAAGGGAGACATCTGCAGAAACTGATGTGAATTGTCTAGATTCCCAGACACTTTTTGCATCAGTTGAATTTGGGAGTGTGTCTGTCTGCACGTGTGATCTCTGCTACGATCGTCTGGCACAGTGTGATCCTCAAAAGCCATCTTCACTCCATCTGCACAAGGGTCTTTGCTGATGTCATTAATTAGGAGGATATCTCTTTTTTTAGCTTTAACAGAAAGATACGGAAAGGATGGAGTTTAGTCTTGCCGTTTGTAAAACCTCCAGACTTGCTCCAAGTTCTTTAGTCCCTCCCCTGCATCCAGGATGGAAGGTTATGAAAATGATGTGGGTTGCAGTATCACTGAAGCTTGGTTGATACTTGTATCTGTAATCATCTTCTCATTGGACCTGTGTTCAGTGGTTCCTTTGCTTCCCTAGCTCTTGGCAGAGGTGTTAATGAGCTGATTGCAGCTCAGTGCTGAGCAGGTGATAACAATGAGGATTGTTCAGGAAGAATGGGTGGGATCTTCTGCCTGCCTCAGCTTGTATGATATATGTCCTATACTGTTTTATGACCTGAAGGCTTTCTCTCAGTCTGGAGAAGAATCAAGCAATTTGAAATCAGCTACATAGTCAGCTACTTGCTTTTAGACAAGTATGTATTTGTGGATCTTTAGCTTTCTTGAACATAAAATGCAGACCCAAAGTAAAAATTAAGGGAGGCAAAGAAGTTTACAGCAGATCCATGAATATATTATCTATTTTTTAAAGATAATTTGTGTCAATTTTTATCAATTGGTAGCAAAACAAAAATTTGATGAAAAGCTACTGGAGAAAAAGTAATAGGAAAGAATGAAGAACTTGGGCATCAGAATATGGGTAGGGTGGGGAATGGATGGGAACAAGGGAAAAAGATGCGAAATGTTTTGGTCTTGGGACTTTTCTGACTTGCACTAAATATCTTAGTAAGTTTGAATTTTCAGTTAGGGTTGTTAAACTTGGCAGTGTGGGCTGTACAATCAACAGGACAGATTTATGAACTTAAATCATGCAGGTAGTTAAACCTGTGTGCTGTTAGCTGCAAAGGAGCCGGTAACACTGGTATGAATTCCTCCACACCTGGTCAGTTGAAGGTCATGATATAATAAACCCCACAGTATGGCTGATCCCTGAAGAACCTGTAGCTCTCTACGAAAAATGCATTACTACTACTACTATGTAATGCATGGATTATCTTTGCATTTAGCTTAATTGACCATCCAGTGCCTACCTTGAACTGTAGATCATGTGTAATATGTACAGTTTTGCTCAGTCTTAACCACCTTTACAATGCTAATAAGATCTAGGATTTTATTTGTGTTATATTGTTATTCATTCATTGTTCCTTAAGATGATGTTGAAGATTCCGGTATGAAAATTCAGGCAGATGCATTTAAAGTGTATTAGGAGGCTGTTGTGAGCTGTAGGATTAGTGATGGGGAGTTTTGTTGGTTTTTGGTTTTGGTTTTTTTTTGGTGTGTAATTGCACAAGGTGCTTTATTAATTTGCTGGTATTTATAGGTCTCCTATTTTTCCTGTATGAATTGTGCTGTTGTAATTCTTTAAAACAAACAAACAATTATTTTTCTGGTATTATCTTTCACAGTGAATCTCCTCCTTGTGGATCAAAGATACATCTTCACTGTTAAAAAGAACATGTCTTTTCGGCTTTAATGCACGATACCTAAGTTGGGCTTCAGTGTTTGGAAGCATGTTATACACACTAAATCCTGCAAAATTCCAATCAAGTTAGTAAGTACTTTTTCCCACATTGTACAGTTGAAGAAACACAGTCAAAGTAGTTCAGCTACTTGCCAAACCACACAATGAGTTAAAGACAGATATGATTGGACTTTGTTGTTCCCAATCCATGTTCAGACTAGTAAAGTATATGGAACCTCTGGGTTCTTTTTGCAATATAATGTACTATTCAAAAACTCTCTGATTTCTTCATGTAGAGTGAAAATGTCATGTACAGAAAGACCATTTGATTTTTCTCAGCCTTGAGGAGAATATGAATCTTTTTACAACTGACTTTTTAATCAGAAAATTGTCTGCTGACTTTTATACGTCACAAATGCCATATGGACTCCTAAGTATGGAGAGAGAATAATTATGAGCCCCTTTGTACTGACTCACTTCTCTGATTTTTTTTTTTTTCAACTGCATTTTAAGTATTCAAAAGCTGATTGCTAAGGTGGTGTATTGCTTCTGTTGTTAGATAATCTTAGCTTTTTGACGGAATACAGCTGAGCAGTGCCTTATGATTAATTACATGTACAACAGGTGTTGATCTTGTTGGACTGAGATTATGAAGTTCTCTGCTATCCAGGTGGTCTGTTTTAATATAAAAAGACCAGTAACATAATGAGCAAGAAATTGAACTAACGAGCGGGGGGAAAATACTTGAATGCATTAATCACCTTTAATAAGCTTAGCCAGCTCAGCACAGCTAATCAGCTGGGAAGTCCTTGCTTTGAAGAAGCATCAGTTGTTGTATACCCAGTAGGGTAAATAAAAGATAAGCCAAGAACGGTGGGAAGAGTGTTTGTACATCTAAAAGCTTTCAAGATTTTCCAAACATGAGGCACCTGGTATGATGGTTTTAAAAATTACATTAGTCAAAATGAAGGTGCAGTTACCTTTTGGTAATGAAGAGATATGTCATTCAGATATTTCCAGATGCACTATTGTGGCAGCAATTATTGAGAAGTGATGGTTATTTCCAGTATAGATTGTTTTAATTTTCACACTTCGAAGCAAGCTGTAGGCCTAACTTAAACCCCTGTAATGGCCCTGTTCATCAATTCTGAGCTCAAAAATTTGAGGCTGAGATGCTACTTTCATTTAAAAAGATGTGCTGGTGAGTCCCCTCTTCCCACAATATTTTCCATTTCATATACAACAATTCTTTGTATTTCAAACATTTCATTCACTGTCAAAGAATATGTCTAATGCTAAGTTAACAGCCGTTTTAACATAACATGTGTAACTTTCCCTAACACTATAAATACATTTTCTTCTCTTAACTCCTGGTTTTGCAACTCTTATCCATACAGAAGCAATGACAGTACTTGTGCTATTGTTATACTGTAAACTATTGAACAATCGCAGTGCACAGAGACATAACAAATGCAGAGAACCTCAAATGATGGAATCCAACTTTTCTTGAGAACTTCAGTGGCACTTCTGTGTTGCTCACGTTAGGAAAAACTGCTTCTGATTCCAGAGTTTGCAGGTTAGGACTGTGCATGTTTTAATGATACTGTATTGTCTTTCGTGCATATTCTTTCAGCAGCTTCCCCAGGACTGGAAAGGAAGGACAAGCAGTGCTCTCAATACTCTCAATGCACTCAAGATACAATTTCCTTGGGTTATTCATATAACTTTTCCCTCACAGCTGCTTACATGCTTTCTTTTTTCCTTCCTCCCCCACCCCATGAGTTTTCTTTGGCAGTTGAGACACATAGCAAACTTGGAGGGTTTTTTCCTCCTTCTGCTCTTTTTTGTTATTGGTGAGAAAATCAGCTTTAACTTCTCTGGTTTTTTCTCATTGAAAAGCATTTTCATTGCTCTCCGATAATTCTCTAATGGCTAGACAGATCTTCTGCAGACTTCTAGACCAATTTATCTTGAGGATGAAACTGAGCAAACAAAATTTAAACATTTTTGAATAAGTGAGAAAGTAGGATTGAAAGGAAAGTTTGACCATGCATCACAGCCATCAGCCAAGCTAGAAATCCTGGTGTGATAATATAAAGACATTACTGGACATTCTAAAGGATTTTCTTAGAAGCAGATAGGACACATTTATTTTAGATGTAATGTGATCTGTCCAGCCTGATGCTCTGAGTCAGTGTGTAAGGTGGCTGTGTGATTGCAGCTCTGTAGAAGCAGTGGGTTGCAGTGAGCTACTTGCATGTTTACCTGGTATCTTGGTTTAACTTTTCTGGTATGGTAGGAACCTAACAGTGTGTGTGATCACATCAAGGCAAAAGCAGTTATTGTTATGTTTTCTTCTCACAACTTACGTTCCATTACTAATGGTGGTTATATCAAACTTAGGCCTTGTCTATACAAGCAACACAACATAGATATTGTGTGTCTGCCAGTTACATATAGACATTGATCCTATTGCTGGGTGCCTGAGCATAAATATCCTGCAGCCAGCATGATCTGATGCTGTTGTAATCAGTGGATAGGTAAGACCTAAAATACTGGCATCATGTGGGCATGTTCAGTAGCCACTTTTTAAATAAAGCTCCTGGGGGTTTTGCAGCTGCCTGGTACACAGTTTGGCAGGACGCATGCTGAACTTACTGAGGAGAAGGTGATCTCACCTTTGTAGTATTTTCATGTAGATGTACCTCATCCTTTAGTAATGTTATGATCTGACTGAGGCTGTCACATATTCCTTAACATGTTTGGACGAACACGCTCAGATTTGGCATGCCAGGCAGAGATGTGCAGCCAGGATGCTGGAGGGTGAGAAAAGACTCCAGAAATTGGACATTCACTGCAAGGACCATGGTGTCATTAATTTAAAATGGAGTTCTCACGAGGCTTCCCTTGCTATTTGGTAATTTCCACAGTGGCATGGCACAGTACCAAGTTTACAGGAATCCTGGCTGTCTTGGTCAGGGCTTTCCACCTGAGAACTTTACTTAGAGTGAGAGGGAAACTGGGAATAAAAGATGTGGGGGCAGTCCTGTACTTGTATTAATGCATATGTGCTAATGACAGCGCAAAGGATGGCCTGAATGTGGTGACTGCAGATATTACCTTCTTCAATTAGAAGAAGTGGATTGCATCCAAGCTGCAGATAAATGTTGAGTCTGAAAACGGCTGGTTCTTATTTTGGGATATCACCATCAAAGTCCTTGACTCGTAATTACAATCCTTGAGGCTGGAGTATAGCAATTCACTTTTCCGCTTTGTGAGTGGGAAGGTAGGGAGAACAGCTGCTTTCCTCCTCCCTGCTCCTTTCCCAAAGGCTGCACATTCTCAACAATTCTGGGTGCTTTCAGAAAGACATTCAACCCATGTGCTTGCTTGCTGTTGTTAACAATGTTGGCATCAAACATTCCTGTTTCCCTAAAATAGGAAAACTTACTTCTTACATTATCTCAAATTGGATGTGTCCAAATCATGTCAATTAGACCTTGTGCTGGACATTCTACCAGGCTGTAGCCTTTTTTATTGTCCTACCTTTCCTTGTACCCTGTTCAAGTAGCATGGGACAAGGATGCTAATAAAGAGCAAACGGATGTCTCGGGCCAAATCCAAGCTCCACCTTTTGTGAAGTGTCTTTGCTCCAAGACTTTGCTGTGGTTAGGCTAATACAGGACAAATTGTCCACTTTCCCAGTAGACATCATGTGCTGCGGTATTTTAATAACTTGATAGTGGGTTGTAAAATAAGACAAAAAAATTGGTACAATTGGTTTCAGTAGTCAAAAATTATTACTGCAAACTCTCCAGAATTATTTCCCCTATCATTCAGAGAATTTGTTCATCTACATGATAAAACTGAGGTTTGTTTATTCCAAATGGTAGTCACTGAAGGTAGAAGAGGTCGATGAGACAGGTTAACCACTACCAACCTTACTCTCAGAAACAAAAATCACCTGCAGTTGTGGATGTAAATCTATCTCGTATTTCCCTGAGCAATGTTATAATAGTGGGTACTGTACATTAAGGGAGCTGACCTCAAGCTACCTCCCTCACAGATTACTTCCTGCAAGGTTACAGTGTTTGTGAGTATATGTTCATGCTGTCAAAGCATGATTTTGAGAGAGAAAAGAAGGTTCTAATGATAATTTGGGTCTTGACTTCACTGGGTATGTTTCAGTAATGAATCCTTTTTGTACCAAATTTTGGTTATTTTCTAATGCTCTTTTAGATATCTAAATTGTCATCTTTATTCTACAGAGTAGATGCAAGATTTTATAGAGATGGCAGTATTTTTCTGATTTTGCAGTGTACTAGAAATCCCATTTTCTTCCACATGTCCTGCCAAACCTGAAAGTCTTGCACCTCAGTCAACATATAGATGAATAAAACAGATTGCTGAAAACTTTTTTGAGCCTCTGTTCTGCTTTCAGTATTGCCAGAGATCAAGATGACCGTGTCCTCGCAAAGGAAGTTAAACAATAAAACTTTCTTTAGCCATACAAATAAAAGGGAACACGGAACGAGGAAGCAAGGTGGTTGAGCAGTGACGCAATCAAAAAGTTTGTTGTCTCCTAATAAGTAAGTTGAAAATTTGCCTCTAGTTTTTAAATAAAAATTATGATTAGAAGTGTGAAGGTGAAACCAAGACCTCTAATGAGGATGATTGTGTAGAGTGAAAATTGGCACATCTGACCTGGAAGTATGACTAAAGAACTTAATGCGCTCAAGATGCAGGTAGCAGATAGTCTGCATTCCAAAAAAAATTGAAAAATCTGGCAGTGCACAGTGGAATTCCACCATTGAGGGTTTTTAATGCATTTGTCAAGCTGATGTTGTGACTGTGGAATAGCAAATGTATTACCCACAGACGTAAGGAAATATGGAAAAATTATCCAGGCAACTACAAACTTGTTAGTCTGGCCTGAGAAGTAGGCAATTCCTTGGAACAAATCACGAGGGAAAGTATTATTAGACACGATAATAAGTGGAGAACGTGATAAAAAGGTAGCGTAGTTCTAACAAGGGATGATCATGCCAGACTAACCCTATAGCGTTCTTCGATGTGGTAACTAATCTTAGCGATAAGCCAACTGTGGTGGATTTGACATATTTGTTTTTTTCAGTGACATATTCGGTGCAGTGATAGTTAGGAGAGTATTAGCTGAAGAGAAGGTTGGGTTAGGTATTGTAAAAGTAGTGAAAGGAGGAAAACATCATTGCTTGTTCTAGGGAGATGAACAGTGGAAAATTTCAAGGATTGCAGGGGGGAAAAAGTGTGCCAATGAGATCTGTTACTGTCAACGGTGTTGGAGGCATAGATGCATGTGCATTGTGATGCCTGACATAGCCTGGGTTTTGAATGACCGGGATTCCAATGTTGTGTGGTACAGAGGGTAAGATCATGACTTGGGGAACCTCAGCATCAGCTCTCGTTGCAAACTGAGTTTATCAACCAGAAACTGTGCAAGAGAAATAGTAATAGCTGTACTGTCAGGATATACAACAACTACTGCAGGGCACAGCACTTGAACAGAGGATCATTGTAAGCTACCTTGTGATCTGACCACGAAAAACGCAAATAGAGTGCAGGCAACTATTTACAGTAGATGCATGAGCTCTTAATGCTTGTAAATAAGGGTCTGTATACACAAAATAAGATGTAACTTTTAGTTACCCATATTCATCAGAGAAGGTTTACTGGAGCAGCTTCAAAGAAAGGTTGGCATAGAGGTCTGGGAAAATGGAGAGTCTGTTTTTTGAGTGTATTTGAGAAGTCTGGCACTTTCAGTAAAATGAAGGCTGAGAAGGGGCATAATTGCTCTGTATAAACAAATTATGTCAGTAAATAATAGAGATGGGGAAAAAAGTTAATCTCCAGAACAGTGTTGGCAGCAAAGCAAACATTAAGTTGGTCATGAATATGGTTAAGATGGAAATCAAAGATTTTAATCATCAACAAAACTGTGAAATTCGCTAAAACTTTTCTAAAAGGACAACAAAGGCAGCCAACTCTTAAGCTGCAGCAAGACAAGCCTATGAGCAGTATTACATGTCATAGTTGTCCAGTTGTGAGGGGTTGTATTGAATGTTCCTGGTATTCCTGCTCCCAAAGCTTGTGTCATCATTCTACCATGAGACCAATGTGCAGTCTGCTCTTATGTGTAGCCCCAGCACACTCCGGAGGAATTGCTGTTTGCAGTTGTGAGTGTAGAAACATTCTTTACCATAGTTATATTACTATAAAGTACAGGCTAATGACAGTTGACTACATTAATAGTCTAAGTTGCATAAAACTAGTGGTCTACAACACAAAACTAAAAATCGTCTGTATTTGAAAGTGCATAAAATGTGGCATTGATCTGTGAAGACAGATTAAGAATCAAGTAAACTTAAGACTCAGAAAATTTTTTTTGAAAAGACAAGACTGATGCATATTAGCAAACTGAAATCCATAGTGGAGCTACATCAGTTCCCTTGTTTTAAGCTTGTTGGTATGGCAACCTATGACTGAAATTGTCCAAAAGGAGTTTCACTAGCACGTGGCTATTTGTCTCTATCAAAGCTTGCCGCTAATTTCCACTGTGTCAACAAACTCAAGGGGTTTGTCGTTTTTTCTGCTTGCTTGTAAGTCTTTTTGTTCCCAAAGTCTACCATTTTCTACAAGGTGATATTTTCAGAGAGTTTAAATAATCTGGTTTGCACTTTAATCGTAGCTTCTGTGTTATTTTAACAAGTAGAATTTCATAGAATCATAAAATGGTTTGGGTTGGAAGGGACCTTGAATATCATTTGGTTCCAACCCCTTGCCAAGGCCAGGGACGCCTCCCACTGGATCTGACTACTCAAAGCCCCATCCAGCCTGGACTTGAAAACCTTCAGGAATGGGGCATCCATGACTGCTCTGGTCCAAGTCCTTCTTGTGCTGAGGGCCTAAGAACTGAATGCAGGTGGGGTCTTGTGACAGCAGAGCTGGAGAATCACCTCCCTCAACCTGGTGGCCATGCTTCTTTTGATACAGCCCAAGATGTGGTTGACTTTCTGGGCTGCAGACACACATTGCCAGCTCATGTTGAGCATCTTGTCAACCAGCACCCACAAGTCCTTCTCATAAGGGCTACTATCAATCCATTCTCTGCCCAGCCTGTAATTGTGCTTGGGATTGCCTCAACCCAGGTGCAGGATCTTGCATTTGGCCTGGTTGAACTTGAGGTTTATATGGGTGCACTTCTCAAGCCTGTCAAGGCCCTCTGGATGGCATCCCTCCCTTCCAGTGTGTTGACTGTACCACATAGCTTGGTGTTTTCATCAAACTTGCTGAAAATGCACTTGATCCCACTGTCCATATCACTGACATACATGTTAAACCACAGAATTCTGAATACTGACCCCTGAGGAACACCACTTGTAATTTGTCTCCATTTGGACATTGAGCTGTTGGCTGCAACTCTTTGAGTGTGACCTTTATCCACCAAGTGGTCCTTCTGTCGCGTTCATGTGTTTCTAATTTAGAGACAAGGATGTTGTGTGAGATGATGTCAAACTTTTTGCACAAGTCCAAGTAGATGGCGGCTGTTGGGGCTTGGCCAGGCTGAGTCCTGCTGCCCTGGCGTCATCCCTTTCTTCCACCCCCAAATAGTTGACGAGTAATTACTTGGTCTGGATTTATTATTCAGGCCATAATAGTTCTGTTTCAAAGTAAATATTTTTGTTGGCTGTGTCCTAATGCAAAGATCATTTCACAACCACCTCTTATTTTAGTTTTTAATTGCTTGGCTTTGCTGTCAACTGATGGCCCCCCTCCCCCATGCCCTGGGTCCTCTTCCCCTCTCCCCCTTCATGGTGTGGTTTTTTTCCTGTTCCCACACTGCTAATGTGATGAGCAACAGTTGCAATATCATGGGGCCCTATCTGAAGGAGGAGAAAAAAAAGAAAAAAAATCCCAAATGCCACCTTGTTTGCTTTTAGAGCTCTCCCATCTTTTCAGTAAAGGCCATGTTAATCCTTGCACTATGAAGGGAAACTCCTATGTAAATCAAACCAATGCTTCGTGGTCTCCTCCTTCCCCCCTCCAGCTCCTGTATATTAAGTGATTGTTCCTCCTCCCTTAGAAATGACAGATGATTAGTTGCTTTACTCTCAGCTTTCAGTATATTTTCTTTTATGGCCCTGGATTCTGTGTTTGAATCTTTCTTATTTCTATTGACACAATCACACCTCCAGAACTATTGAAAATAAATAAAATTATGCATTAATGTTAAACTGAGCACAACTCTTTTCTGTTCCCTCATAATATGCTGAACGTTCTTGTGAATTTATTTTCTACCAAGATGCTCAGAATAAAATGAGGCATTTCTACATGTGAAGATGTAAAAACTAATGCAACTCAACCCATAGCAGATTGCAACTCTTCTTTTTTTTTTTTTTTTTTTTCTTCCCTCTAATGCTGTTTCCCTTTTCGTGCTGCATAGCCTTTTCTGGTTCAACCTGCACTCCAAGGCTAGATTTTGATGTCAATGATTAATATTTCTAATCGGTTGAACAAGGACAATGTCCCTTCTGCTGCACAGAGGACACAAAGGCCCAGGCACTGATTCTGATCCCTCTCACCGCATTTTGGCTCCACTGGGCTCTTTTCCCTGTGGCTGTAAATCAGAGGAAATTCCACTCATCCACTGAGTGAGCATGGTTAGAGATCAGAGCTGCAACAGCAAGGGAGACAGAGTTCCCCAAAGCAGGCGTAGGAGAGCATTGTGTAGGATGAAGCCCATGTGCGTTCCTCCACCATGGGCTCTGCTTTTTGCTGTAGATGGGGGCTCCAGTTGTCACCCTTCAGTGCTGACTCAACAGCTGCTGATTTGCTGCTTTTAGTGGAAATTACTCTGGATTTCTACCTGTAAAGCAGATTCCAGGGCTTTGTTCTGCCCCAACAAGGAGAACTTTGCTGGCAGCCTGTGTCTGTTTGGTTCCTGGCAGCATCCAAGGGGCAGAGGCTGAGGGCCTGGTCCAACTTTTTTTGATGTCAGAGAGAGTCTGCAGTTCTTCTGTGCCCCCAGGATGGATGGGTGAAGTGGTCGTACAGGTTCAGGCTTCACTTCTTTTATTTTTCCTGAAACAGTTAGTAAGTTAATTTACATGAGATGTGCGCCCTGGCAAATGCCATCCCCTAGCTATTGTTTCAGCTAAGCAGCTGTCATTTGCGTAACATTATGCATCCTTCATTGTACCATGCTAATTTTTTGAGGGGCAATTTTTCTACAATGAGCACTGCGGCTTCTAACAGAAACTTCTTTATGGCATTGGCCCCGGGGAGCTGCAAGCCCTGCCAAAGCAAACAAAGGCTTATTGCTCCAACTGGGCATGTCTGTGCCTTTAATACAGCGTGAAGTTCACAGAACACTGCATCCAATCTGCACATAGTTAACACCTGGTCCAATGCCTTCTGGCAATTAATCAAGATATCAATCAGTGATGACAAAAATTAATAAATAATCCATGCTTCCATATTGCACTTGCTCAGATTGGGAGAATTTGCATTGACACTTACAGCCCATTTACATTTTTGACTGCATTTTCAGCATGTAATATTGTATAATACAGTAATTATTGATGTGTATAAATAACTGGTACCTTGAACACTTATGAAAGAGTATAAAAAGGCAGATTAGTCTATCTTGGGAGAAAAGGTTTTGACCTCATTGAATTAGAACCTCAATTTTGATGTAGGGCTGTGAAACTTCTCTACTGCTAGCAAATGCATGAATGGGGTTCATTTAACTTTGTCTTCTTTCAAAAGTAGTGGAATCCTTTTTGGTTGAGCATGCCTTAATCTTATCACACTAATTAATGGGAATGTTTTCCTATACCTTAAGCCAAATTCCCCTGTTATACCTTTGTTAATTCTGAGCAAGTACCCAAACTTCTTCCCTTTTGAAGTAACTTGGAAGTTAGCCACAACTTCAAAGGAAGGAAGATCTGTTTCTCTCTTCATGTAGAATCCATAAAAGTACCCTGAACCGTGTTTAATTTATCAAAACACAGGCAGCACTTTGCAAATATAGGTGCACAGTCATTTGTACTGGCCACGCGAAGGCATTATCAAAGGAGTGGCTTGTCTTCCCTGAAAACAGAACTCCCTTGGTTAGGTATGAACAAAGGTATCCTGTCTTTTGTCAGCATTGGTACTTGTTCTCTAGTGATGCAAAAAAAACCCCATTCCTGGCAAAGAATGAAGCAAGTATTTTTTGTTATCCTAGAGAGTCCTTACTCCAGTGATCAGAAATGGTCATTATAGATCATAGTCACAAATGGTTGTTCTCCTTTGCAGTCCAAGAGATGCTGTGGCTGTGTGGACCTGAATTTGAACATTTGCTGCTGCTTTTAGGTCAGGGTTGAACCTCATGAGTGGGGCAGGGGTGGAAAGTTTCTCTTGCTTTCACAGCATGTTTCTGTTCTACCTGCTCACTGAATGAGCAGCACTCTCCTTGGGTGTCAGATCGGCTAATTAAACCCACTGATGAATGTCATGGCTTTGAAAGGAGGAGTTGTACCCTGTCCTTACCTACTGTGCTGCCCTGTTCTCTCTTGAGCAACGTCTGGCAAGTGTACTAGACTGGGCAGTAGCTTTCTGTTGTGGGCAAATATAACCTTGGAAATATTTGGTGGTCCCAGCCTAAGTGTGGAAATTGTGCCAGGACTGGGTGAATGTAATAGTTTTGTAATGGTCTGGTATGTAAAACAAGAACATAATTCTGTCATCTGAACTAAAACTCTAGTTTCTCCAAAAGGTAACTTCTGAAATACTTCTGGTTTGGCTCCTGAATTATTTGGAGTGTAATAGTTCCTATGAACTTCATGATTTAAATACTTTCCAGAACAAGGAGACAAGAACATTTAAACTAGCTTAGTAGAAAGGCATTTAACATAAAGAGAGTAATAAAAATACATCACCTGTCACATGTGATCTTTATATGACCTTAGCCATAGAACAATAAATATTACATAACCACACTAAAAGCAGTTTTTAACATCATGTATTTATATTTAATAAGTCGTGATTTTCTTTCCTTCAAGATGCAATTTTGATGAGACACTTTAAGTGTGATCTAAAGGCAAAAACTTTGTGACTGGTTATGTAATGCTTCTAGTGGGGCATCATTTAAAGACTGTTTGAATGAAAACATAGTCACTTTGTTTTACTGTGTTCCTTACCAATATGACAGAGCAGTAACTTTAGAGTCCTTCTAGTCCTTCTCTACCCTGTTTTCTACCTTTTTTGTGTCTTTGTTAGGCAACTCTTCACCTGGATGTACAAAACTAAACTAGCTGAATTCTGCCTAGGACAATGATCATTTGCTATCCTCAATTATCAGTTTAGCTGTTAGATTTGCACTTCTAGTACTCTCTAAAACAAAAATTATTGCAAGCAAGTTAGACTCTAATTGTCCCTTTTAAATTAACTGTGTGAGATTCACACTGCAATGTAAAAAGACAACAAAGGAAATCAAAATATCCAGCCTTAAATTTGCTTTTAATTACATTAGAAAGCTAAATATTACAACTGTAATTATTTTTTATTGGAGAAAGGCTCTGATTTTTTTCATGTGCTATCCTGTCTTACTATGGTTTTGGGGGGCAGTACCTATTAAGAGCAGATTTGTATAATGGGAAAGCTGACAGTGTTTTCTATACAAATACAGGTAATATAAATATTCAAAATATTAAAAAAAATCTTTTTGTTTTGACTGATGTTTCTTTCTTTCAAATTTTCTAGGGTTTTATACTGGCCACTTTCAGATTTGTGTGCTGTCCACCATTCAGTCCTTAGATTCCCATAAATATGTAATATACGATGTAATATAATCCAACTCAAGAGAAGAACAGGTTTGCCCCTTCTTCCCCCAACAAGTTATAACTATTCTGTGCAATCAACCTTTAGGCACTAGTCAGCTGAAATGGAAAAAATATTTAATAACAAGAGCTCAATAGCCTGCAGATCTCTGATGTCTGAGATGACTTCAACTCTTATTATGAGCTGCGCTTAACCTAAGAAATATGATTTAATTCCACTTCAAAAGTATACTGAAATCTTTGATATATGTTCTGTGGTCTATTAAGCTTGATCTTAGCCTGACCTTTTAAAGGAAGAAAAGCTTTGTTTCTTTTTAAAAAACACAACCAAACAAAGTACAGATATCTCTGTGTGGGATCCAGTAGTTGCAGCTTCTAAAAAGAAAAGTATTTAAATATGTGCTTTACTTAAGTGTTTCAGTTGTCTCATTGGCCTCACAGCTGAGATATTTCTTTCTTGCCTGTTGGAAAACATTGACCTCAGACTTGCTCCTTTCATTGGAGTTCCCTGATTGACTTTAGGGGATCAGTTGCTTGAAAGAAGTTATCTGAATTGTACTTGCTAGAGGGGATCAAATATAATAAACCTGGATGTGGTTGAATTAAACTCTTAGATATTTAATACACTCAAGCGCCAAGAAAGGAGCAGCAGCTATGCCAGAGGATGTAAACACTCAAAAGAGACTAATGGGGAAAAAATGTATTCAGTGCAAAGGCTAGGTGATCAATCAGGTTGTGGGTGTGCATTCAGGTAAGGGATATTTTGTGATATACTGAAGGCTCCTTCATTTATCTTTAAAAAAACATGGCTCTGAAGGACTGGAAGCGATAGTTATTTCATCTCTGAATTAATTCTCTTATTTTAGAGGTAGCCACATCTCTATTTATCACACTTTAAAAAAAAAAAGTTACGGTTTTCATTTCCTCATACCTTGTACTGGTGGACCGTCACACTTGGTGGATAGAGACCTTGCTTCAAATCCCAGCTGACAGATATTCATGACAAATTCATACCCAGTTGTCATGTGCCAGCCTTTTCATTTCGCTAATTAACACTTTTTCCTTGGTGATGCTTATCCTGTGATCCATCTATAAAGAGCAATTGTAAGCTTTTTAGCCATTGTTTGGTAGGCTTGTCACAGCATCCTGTTTCAGTGTCGTGCACGGTCAAGGCTTCACTTCCCCAGCCATCCATGCTGTTGTTCTTTAAAGGTTTTCAGTAATTTGAGACTGAGACATGGTAAAAGGAAACATGGTTGTATAGGCCCACTTCACTGCTTATCTCTTTGATCCCAGGTGGCTGTAAGGAGACGAGAGAAGGGACTCATCTAGTTAGATGAACTATTAAGTGGTATGAAGGTCATCAGGGAGATTTGATCATCAGCTGTGTAGTTACAGTTGGTATGGGATGATCTCAAAGCTATTTAATGATTCTTTGTTGGGTAAAACATAATTGATAAAAGCTGAGAGCAAGCCTTTGGTCATGGTGTGTGTTGTCACTGGTGTAGAATAGACTTCTGGGGAGTTCTGAGTGTTTCACCAGCAGGTCTCACTGAGAGTTTTCTCTGGATGTTCTCCAATGTGACATGGTGCAGGGAGATCAAGGTAATCTCAGGCTTTCCAAAGTGTAACTAAATAGACGTGTAAGAGTAGAGAGAGTTAAGCTTGGTTGGGCCTTTCTAGATATTGTGAAGAAGGGAGCATAGTGCAGGAATGATGGATGATGCATCAATCAAAGTGGAACCATACTTCAGGGCATACAGGAAAAAATATTTCAGAGTAAGGACTCATCTAGGGAAACCAATGGGAAATGAGGAACTTGCAAATTGGAGACATCTGCTAAAGATGCTGGTAAAGGAAAGAATTACAATAGAGGGTGGGATGCAAATTGTAATTGAATTACGGGGGAAAAGAGATGCGGCAATACATTATGTAAAGTCAATGGCATGTGAGGTTAAGTTAAAGTAAGTGAAAACCAGGCATGGCCAGAGAAGTTGCAAGGTTTTGAAGTAGCAGGAAACTCTGTGGATTGTATATGGACAAAATTGTAACAAGGACTTTTGCATATAAACTTGCTTTCATATTCACCAGAAACCTACTAGGTAAAGGAAGGCAACAAAGTCCAACACAGTTTGTTATACATAGCTAAATGATAGGATATTTTATCTGCTGCCATACAGAATATGTAAAGCTTCAAGAGGGTCTATTTTATGAAAACAGTTTCTTGACGTGATATATGTGGCTTTTTTTTAGACCAGCAGTTTTTAATGAACCTAAGTGGTTGTTCACTCAGTCTTACGGGAAATTAAGAAGTTTAGCCATAGAGTGACAATAGCTGAACAAGAACAGAACTCTTTTGAATTACCTTCAGTGTGTAAAGGCAAAATAAGGAGAGTGACAGTGATGCAAAAATGGAGAAAAACTCTATCAGTTAGATGGAGTAGTTAAGTCAAAACTCTACCTTAAAAGTAAAGCAAATAAAATCTTTTCACATGCTGTGAAAAATGCTTTAAAACGTACTTAAAAAGACACCTCTAGTATTTTCTTGGCTCTAAGGTTGGTTAGGAAAGAGAAAGCAAAGAATTGGATTTGAGGTCTCATTTCATCATGATTAAGCACCAGGAGAAATGTAGCTCAAGTTTGATTTAGCTCCTGCGTTACTTAACATGCTAGTGGTCTGCAACATGTGTTGAGAAAGAAGGAGGCAGCAGCATTTCCTAGCTGACGCAAATATGGTGAGTACTTTATTTTAACCAAGTGGAGAGTTGGGGAAGGTGGGCAGCAATGTTTACACATGGATTTCTCTGCAGTTTTTCTGCTTTGCACCTAAATCTTAGAGGATTTTCTGTGAAACAAATCTGAGATTTCTCCTGTCACCTACCATGGTGAAATACAATGCTTGCTTGAGGAATCAGTTTGTTTTGGTGATGGATAGTTTATATTTATTGACTAGAATCTTATTTATTTTCTTAAGCCAGAAAGTATAATTTAAAATTTTTTTTTTGTATTCTACTGGATCAGTAGGTCCCACGTAAGTTACAAATTTATGTGAAATCAAAATTGTACAGGGATTTATTCTTCCACCAGTAAATCTGAGGTAAAATTTCCTTCAGTCATAAACAGCAACAGGTTCAAGACCTTTTATTAGTCACCTTTTAACTCAATTGATGTGGTTAGAAATTGCATGAATGCTTTTTCAAACAAGAAACAAAAGCTGAATTAGGCTGCAGTGATGAAATCTGAATCATTTCCTCCTCAGACTAAACTTGCTAAACTGGTACAATCTGGAGAATGATGTAATAAGGAAAAAAACTATTGTTTGTCTCTTGATACTATTCTTGAAAAAAATAATTGCTTCATAATACAAATATAGTCATCACCTTTTATATCCTTTCACCATTGCTGATATTGGAACTCTTCCAAATAAGTAGCATTCCAAAACTGGCTATAGCTCTCTTCATAGATTTGCCTACTTAATTATAGGTTAACACTGGTTTTCCTCCTGTCCCCCAACCCCCCTCCTGGTTTTAAATAAAGCAATACATTTCAAAATATTGTTTCAACAAGGTATATAACAGTATTTTCATTAATTGCTGTCATACAAATATCTACCTTTAATCTCGTTTTCAGATTGACTTAGAGCTCCATGGGATTTTGGCTAGACTTCCTTTAGTCATGTATCACTACAATTTTGATGCTAAAATAAGAAACTGAGGAACTTGAATTATTCATGGGAAACTCCATTTAGGACTCACAGCTACAACACATAGGAGAGTAAAAGTTCAGAGGTGGCATTTCTTTTATTTATTTATTTATTTATTTTAAATAAAAGACATACCAAATTGAATCAGCTAGGTAACGTGTTAAGCTATAGATTGTAGACATCTTTAGCTCATCCCTATAGTCTTTGTCAATGTTGTATAAACTGAACATTCAAGTTCCTTGATTGCCTGGCCCACATACTTTCCCAGAAATGTACTCAGCTTAAGGAATACATTCTTTATTTCTCTTCGGCAATCTTACCGTGGCCAAACTTATTCATTAGAAAATGGAGAGAGCTTGGAGCAAGATAATTTATATTATTTTTAAACATGAACCCAAAATGAAAATCTTCTATAGGTCTTACACAATGAAAATTTAACTTTATTATGAGAGATTGTTATGTAACACCAGCCTTACACAGGCATAGTGTTGCAGAAGTAATTAATTGCTGCAAAAGAGGAAAGGTATTCTACTGCATTTAGAGCCCAGCAGCAGGGGTCAGGAGATGCTAGTTCTGTTTCTTATCCTGCCTCTGATTTGATATATTACCATGGGAAAGTTTTTGAAAAAGACACTGGCCTTGATCCTGGACTAGGTGCTTTATGGGTAATCCTCAGAACAAACACTGCTTCTGTGCCTTTCTGACTCTAACAGAGGCTCCTATTCAAATGGAGCTCATTGGATGAGCAGGGTGATGGTCAAGATACCCTCTCTGCACAGATGGAGGAAAAACCATAATACTTCCTTATGCAGCGGGGGAATTAATTTTAGAGTGTTCTGAGCCCTCACATGGGAGAGGCTTGTAAAGTAGCAATGATAGATTTTAACTGAAGAGCAATCTCTGGTGTCGGAAATGTGAATAGAGCTTATCAAGGTGTCTACAATACTGTGTGGGGATTTACTATGTAAAATCTTCACAGGGAAAGATTTCTCGAGTATAATGGATTGTAGGTAGCTGGGATATTGTACAGAACCAGGAGGATGCAAACCCGAAATGGATGAGCAATTACGACAGATAAAGTAAAGGGAACAGAGATACTGTTGTAGGAAATGGTCAAGTGTCAACCTTAGCTACAATGGGGAAACAGCTTGTTGTTACTTAGTGACATAACAGACTGGGTGTGTTTTTTTTCCAGTGAATCCAGGGCTCAATATGGCATCATAGTGTGATTTTTCTTTCTTTCTTCTTGAACATTCCATGTCTTGCAAAGATAAGGGGAGTTTTACCTGAAGAAAAATAAAATTTTGGCCCCACAAAACTGTAAGAGTTTATGGTTGAGTCTTTTGAATATGTGGAAAACTGAAACATAAGAGCTTTTTGTAAGCCATACTTTGTGTTCTGTGCTATGAGACTGTTACCTGAAGATGCTTTATCACCAGAAAGCCTGATTCATACCGGCAACAGGTTCATGCAGTAGATGTTTTGTGTATACCAGAATCATATGGTTGAACCGTCAGCTAAATCCAGGTAGATGCTTCATACAACAGGAAATAATTCTGCTCATTCAGTCATGAGCATGACTTCTGCAAAGTCCTTCTCAGAAAGAGTGATCAGCTTATCTGAATTTCTGCATGACACAAGCTGTCAAGTGTCACTGTAATAATTATGCTCATCATTAGCCTGGCATGCTAGTGGTACCAGCCACAGAGCTGTGGTGACATTAGAGCGCATCTTTTGGAGAAATATCAACCACTGCAGTTGTATGTTGTTCTTGAGGCTTAAAGCTGGCACTACGTTCCTAGGCTAAAGTTGTCTGACACTTACAAGGGCTGATGAGCAAACATTTGTGAGGTTTTTAAAATGGCTTTTCATGTCAATGAAAAGATGAAAATATTAATTTTGAGGAATTTGTGGAGGAAGGAGTAGAGGAAGGAATGACCACGTTTTTCCCAATTGTCCCCAGTGCGTATGAAGACTAAGCAGCCCAATGACTAGGGCAGAGACCAAGGATTTAAGACATTCTGGTGCAATTCCCTGCTGGGTAAGAGTTAGAACAGGAATTTGAAACTTGATCTGACACCTTGAGCTTCAGGCTTCTGGCTGCTTGGAGTACTCTGGTGCAGAATTGAACGGTTCACTCTGTCTTTCAGAAAAACATATAAAATCAATAGCCTTAGTGACTTGATGGCATATTAGCTACGACAAATTTGGTTTATGCTGTGCTGTAGAATATCTTACTAATAGGTTCAGAGGTTTTTGCATAATCTTCTCTGCTTCATTTTCTAGAGGGTGGGGCTGGGGGGGGTAGAATTTAAAAGTATTGTTATCATTACTGCTGCATTTCCCATGGCCCCAAAACCCAGCTAATGACCAGCCTTGACAAGTTCATTTCTGTGGAAGACATTCTCTTACTTCCAATTCACTACCACCCACAGATGACACTTTACAAAATGTCACTGTTACATAATTGATAATCACTCAACAACTGAGAAAATGGAACTTGGAAAGAAGCAACGTTTCTGTGTCCAGAGAGGAAATTTTCTTTCAGCTACTCCATCCCAGTGCAGATAAGGTAAGTGTTATTCTACAAGTCAGGAAAAAGATCACTTTTGGATGGAGATGTCTTTCCAGATTGATGACCATTCAAGACAATCCCCAAACCAGAAATGCTTATTTAATATTTATTTAGTAAAGTGATGATAATCATAAATGTATCTTGCCTTCCGGAGAACAAAGACCTTAAGAAAATTCAAAGCAAGCACTCCTTCATAGGGAATGTGATATGCTAAAGGGGAATCTTGACAAATTTTAATGGTATATTAAAGTTGGGACACTGGAGACAAGAAGTGTGAAAGATATGCTTTTCCTTAAGATACTACATATGGATGGTCTCACTGTAACTGGACAGTCATTGTGATTGTACAATCAATCCTATTGGATTCCTGGGTGAAGGGTGCAGTTTTTAATAACCCTGTCTCTTAACGCTTGTTCTTTTATCTGTTGCACAAAATAACACATCTGTCT
Source organism: Phaenicophaeus curvirostris (assembly GCF_032191515.1). NCBI lineage: Eukaryota > Metazoa > Chordata > Aves > Cuculiformes > Cuculidae > Phaenicophaeus > Phaenicophaeus curvirostris. The sequence continues at coordinate 29,074,145 of NC_091398.1, forward strand.
TTTTATTCCCCCATCTCTGGGTAAGACTTATAGAAGCACATGAGAATGGAACATGTAATTTATTTAGTCTGCAATATATGCAGCTGATACCAATTAAGTTAGTGGCTTACTTGCTGCCATTCACAGAATGCCCAGTGGTAGCTTGAGAAGGCACCAATAGTTACATGAAAAAGCAAGTGTGCATAAAATATTTCTAGTTGCCCTAAGAGTAAGTCATTCACCAGTGTGTGATGAGCTGCAGCATAAGTGGAGGAGAAGGGCCTCAGTTAACACCTCAGAAGCATGAGCGACAAGTACTACTGTAATTAAGCAAGGTAGTTACATAGTATTTTTACACTGATATTTCAAAACTGGCATTCACAGGCACTTCCGATTCCTCTCATTTATTATTGAGGCTCCTCACAGCAGTCTACAGATTCCTTCCACTTCCCTCTGTGCTTGCATTCGTCATATACATGACACCTTGGAACTGGTATATGCAGCCATGATTTGTGCTGTGATTAACACATTATCAGCTTCCCCCTTTCTCGTTAGCTAAAAATAGTCCTGGCTATCCCTGCTAGTCTGTCGCTCAGGTGATTGAGATGGAGGCTGCAGGAACCTTCTGTGGCATTTGGCAATCAGGCCCATCTCGCTCTTGCGTTTCCCAAACCTTTCCGTGATCTCCTGGCATGGAGAACTGTTCAGTGTTATTTTTTGATGTCTCTTGCTCAAACTACAGTGTACATTTTCTTCCCTTTCTGCTGCTTTCATGGACACTATCAGTATTTCTGAGTCCCTTTCACTGCTAGGATTTATACCCATGCAAGGCGTGGGAGGGTCAGTCCCTTCTTCCTGCCATGGTAGCTGTTGTCATTGCACCACTCAAATTTTTCAAATAAAGCAGAATTTAAAAATACCTTAAAGGTTAAAAGAGTGCTTTGTCGTCTTGTATGACTCAAAAATGCAGAACAATATTTTTCTGAAACTTTCTTGTTATATTCAGATGTACGGTGCAAGCAAGAAGAGGAGAGTTTTTGGGAAGTGGTGTATTTTGTTTTCAGGTGAAACTTGTATTTTAATACACATTCTGCAAGCAGAACTTCAGGTTGGTGCAAATATGAGGAGCTTAAAATATTAGAGATCAAATTAGCCTCAGAATTTAAATCTGCATACGTGCCTCTCTTTCCTTACCTCCAGGCACTCAGCTCTTGGAGCTCCACAATCTTGATCTATTTGCAAAACAGAGCACTATAGAGAAATTAACGTGTATCGTACAGAAATATGAATTCCTGCCACTTCTTTCTTCCATGCCGTCTGTGTCTCCAGAGTAAAAGCTTCTATTTCAGAGCTGTGTCAAGAACCATGAAGCGTTATAGCCTGACCAAGCATCGACCTGGCACTAAGCAAACTCCTAAACCCTGGAGGCAAGTCAGCAGGGAGATTAAGTAAACTTCTTTCAAAAATTCTGCCTCCAAACAGCTGCAACAGTGGCACAACTGTATTGTTCCTTAGTTTTTCTTCTATTTCTGATATATGTAAACCTTGCAGATTTTTAGCAATTTGTGTGGCCTATTTTAATCATTTTGTGCCCTCATAAAAAATTAAATGCAGTACTCAACTTGTCAGTGCTTTTAAATCTTCCCAAAATTTGGAACTCTAATCCTTTGACTTTGTATTCCATTGCATTTTCTACACCACCCCAGAATCCCCTGTGCCTCTTTCAGAAGGAAAAGATCTGTTCAGACCCATTTCTGAAGCCTTAGCTACTGGGCATGACTAAATCGATTGATTAATTGATCATTTGATCACATACACTGATATGATGCTAGGTGTCTACTTTAAAATATATGTAGAAAAACTTAATGTGTGTGAGCACATTAACTGCAGTTATTTCTGCTTAGTCTAGAAGTTGCTTGATAAGAAATGGGCAAATTGCAATGCCTCAAAGGGGGCTAGTTACTGAAGGTATCTTAGCTGGGGTATCTGAACCACCAGTTCTTCAAGTAATATGTTCAAAAAGAAATAAAGACAAAATGGATTGGGGTTGGTTTTGTGGTTTGTTTTTTTGTTTGGTTTTGGTTTTTTTTTTTTTTTTTTAAGAGAAGCAAGACCATATCTTCCTACTATCCTCCTTCTCAAACTCTTTTCCCACTGTTTGAACCACAAAGGTAGTCACGCATCTGTAGCCAGAGACAGCCTAAGTTTTTAAACTTCAGAGATTTTAAGGCTGTAAAAAGTCACTATTGCAGTATGTTCTGGCTTTTTGAATATCTATTCTGGAAAAATGCTGAAATTTGGCCTTGGTATTGAGAGTGAGGAGCTGGATTGCCACTTAGTTGGTGTTTCACCCTGATTTTTTGAGACAATTTCTGTGCTTTTTGAAGACTTACACAAGAAGCAGGCAAGCTTGGCATCTCTGCTACCTGTATGGACTGACCCAGGGGAAGGTCCTTTGCCCCAGGAAAGCTGGTGTGGGGAGACAACATGCTGACAAGGGAATGTGAGTTCTCCTGTATGCACAAACTCTTCCCAAACTCTTGACATTTGTTACAAATGTATGTTTGAAAGCTGTTTCAGATGTTTTAGTCCCTTTGCTCCACTTTGTCTTTAGATTCAATCCTCATTTCCCTTTGTCAGCACAGCATCTAGAATATTTCCAGACACCAAATGGGAAGCATGGCTGTTACATTCTGTGTAATTTTCCTTCTTTTCCTTTTCTAGAAGGAGAACAGTGCAACTTCCTAAAATGTACATTTAATATGTTTATGGGTGCTGTGCTTTATTTGTTATTTACAGGAAAACTAAATGAGAAATACTTATGCTTGACTTTAAAAACGATGTGATTTTAAACAGCTTATCTGAGTCTGGGAAGTGCCAGGTGCAGGTGTGAGTGGCAAGGAAAGGTAAATCCCAGGTTTTGGGATGCATTTGTAAGAAGCTGATATTACATATGGACAGAGCCTTGGAATAGAGCTTCCTTGTGCTTCCTTTGGGGTCTGGCTTGAACAAACACAGAAGGCCCTGAAAACTTTCAAATAAGACAAAATGTAGGTGATCTTATGCACTAGGGCTAAGAGGAATGAACTTTGTAAATAGATTTTTCTTCCTTTTACTTTCTTTTTTTTCTTCTTTTTCCCTCAGACCTCTATGACTTGTAATAGTATGTGGACATATATCACTGGACTGCAGTGATGTTTAAAGTCAAGGTATATAGTAGGTCTTTGGGCCATACCCTCAGCTAGGGTCAACCCTCCATGGCAGAGCTGGCTCCCACCAAGCTCTTCAGCTGAATCTGATTAAACAACCTGGATATTTTTCACACCTTGTATGTCCTCACCAGGTAGACAGGTTTATCATGTAGCTGTTCACTAGTGCCCCTAGGAAATCACTTATTACATCACATATTTTGCATCCAGCTTTAGTCTGCTGAGGTTCACTTTTGTTATGGAAATGGAAGCTTTAATAACTAATGAATGGATTCCTTCACTTTCTGTCATGAAAAACAACCTTGACAACTTCATGTGGCAGAACTTTACTGTTGGGGATTGGGGAGCACTTCTCTTGCCACCCCTGAGCAACAAGAAGCACTGAGGGCCATGGAGCAGCACATAGCACATAGGGAGAATGGGAAAATGGCTAATCCCAGCTAGATCCCATTGCAGAACATCTTACTATCTGGCTAATCAGGATAAGTGCTGAAAAGCTTTGAGTGTGATGTCAGATTTATTTCATGATGAGCAGGGAAGATCTCTTGATCCTCAAACACTTCAAGTAAAAGTTAAAAGGGGGGGTGTGAGGTGCGGGGGAGGAGGCGGAAAAAAGATATTGCGCTTTTTTTTCTTTTTTTTTTTTCAAGTGTGATGAACTGTTTTCTCCTCTAAGTGTTTTAAATAGCATCAGTGTGAAAATTACATTTGCTTTGAATAATTGCTAGCATTTTTTCCCATTGCAGTCCTTCTATTGGGAAGACTTGTGTCTAATACTGCTCTTGTATGAAGCTTGGAGGAGCAGTATGAATGGAGAGGGGTAGGTCAAATTCTTAAAAAAAATATTTTATAATATTTTATTTGCCTAACAGTTCTATGCTGTGGCAACACAGGCTTACGCAGCACTTTATGAGCGTAGGCCTTGATCCAACAAAGGCTTATAGTGCTTATGGTTAACTTTATGCTGATTCCAAAGGGAATATCATGTGTGATGGGGACTGTAGGTAAGGTCCATTTCCTGCCCCTGAGCAGCTTGCGAGTGAAATAAGACAAGACCCAGGACAACCATGCATGAGCAGGAGTCTTGAACAGATAAAAGATCCTGGGAAGGAAGTCCTTCTTGCAGGGAATTTTGAGGAGGGATTTAAAAATGGATTTTTCCTGTTGCAGGTTGGTGTCAGCAAGAGTAAGAGCGTGAGGGTGGCAGGGGGACTTGTGATGGCAGGACAAGGCAATAGCTGAAAGACTAGAGGGTCTCTTAGGAGCTGGGATGAAGTATAGTAAAGGCCCTAGTGCAGTCTCTTGATTTTATCTGTTGACTAAATAAAACTGGTTGACACTTCAGGGCATTAATTTTTATTCAGTCTAATGAATACTGTCAGATCCTGAGAACAGCTTGTGGAATTCATACATAATTGTTTCACTGATGAAGAAACCGAGGCAGGGAGACTAATGATTTTCCCAAGGACACAGAAGGAACATCATAATTAAAAAAAAAAAAATCTTTTTCCCAGGTCTGGGCTGGGCTACTAATTCGTCTCTGTAGAAAGGGTAGTATTTTCAAAGGTACTATCATCCCATTTTTGAGTCATTTAGGCACCCCTAGGAGTCTAAATGCCATTGGAAGGATCCAATGCTATGCAGGCTCCTAAAAGTCTAGATCAGGTTTAAGGATGAGTTCTAGACTCCAAAGATACTTGAAAAAGATTAGGTGAAAAGATTATTTGTGAGGATATTGGCATTTTTCTCTCATATCTATAGCTGGTCTGGATTGTGCTCTGCTGGAGTCAAGCAGATCTGGTCTTGTACTAGTAGCTGCAAGAAATCCTAATCCATTCCAAGCTTGGCAATCAGTTCTAGCAAGCATCCTGCTTTCATAGAATCATAAAATAACCAGGTTGGAAGAGACCCACCGGATCATCAAGTCCAACCATTCCTGTCAAACACTAAACCATGCCCCTCAGCACCTCGTCCACCCGTGCCTTAAACACCTCCAGGGAAGGGGACTCAACCACCTCCCTGGGCAGCCTGTTCCAGTGCCCAATGACCCTTTCTGTGAACAATTTTTTCCTAATGTCCAGCCTAAACCTCGTCTGGTGGAGCTTGAGGCCATTCCCTCTTGTCCTGTCCCCTGTCACTTGGGAGAAGAGGCCAGCACCCTCTCTCTACAACCTCCTTTCAGGTAGTTGTAGAGAGCAATGAGGTCTCCCCTCAGCCTCCTCTTCTCCAGGCTAAACAACCCCAGCTCTCTCAGCAGTTCCTTATAAGGCCTGCTCTCCAGCCCCTTCACCAGCTTTGTTGCTCTTCTCTGGACTCGCTCCAGAGCCTCAACATCCTTCTTGTGGTGAGGGGCCCAGAACTGAACACAGTATTCGAGGAGCGGTCTCACCAGTGCCGAGTACAGAGGGAGAAGAACCTCCCTGGACCTGCTGGTCACACCATTTCTGATACAAGCCAAGATGCCATTGGCCTTCTTGGCCACCTGGGCCACTGCTGGCTCATGTTCAGTTGGCTGTCGACCAACACCCCGAGGTCCCTCTCCTCCAGGCAGCTTTCTAGACAGACTTCTCCTAGTCTGTAGCACTGCACAGGGTTGTTGTGTCCCAAGTGCAGGACCCGGCATTTGGCCTTGTTAAACCTCATGCCATTTGACTCTGCCCAGTGGTCCAGCCTGTTCAGATCCCTTTGGAGCCTCCCTACCCTCCAGCAGATCCACACTTCCACCCAGCTTAGTGTCATCCGCAAACTTGCTAAGGGTGCACTCGATGCCTTCATCCAGGTCATTGATAAAGACATTGAACAGGGCTGGACCCAGCACTGAGCCCTGGGGAACCCCACTTGTCACTGGCCTCCTCTCGGATCACGGGAGCCTCGTTTTTCTCCTCTAGCTCCTGGGTTTGTACACAGACGGAACGACTTTATTTACAATTGAAGACTGAGGCAAAGAAGGCATTAAGTACCTCAGCCTTTTCCTCATCCCCTGTCACCGTTGTTCCTTCTGCATCCAATAGGGACTGTATGGTCTCCCTAGTCCTCCTTTTATTATTTATATATTTATAGAAGGATTTTTTGTTATCTTTCACAGACTTTGCCAATCTGATTTCCTGCTTTGTCTGAGGAGCCACATCAGCCAGGCTTGTCTTAACAGTCAGTAGCAACTCCTTTTTTTTCTTCCCTACCCATCAGTTTGGAAACCAGGTTCTAGTAGGCAGCATCTTGCTCTTGTGTGGGTAACACTAGGAAAAAATGATTGGTAACTGTGGATGCTCAGTTTAGGGAAATGGAATCCTCTCCTAAGGATATATATTGCTTTCCAACTTAGTCATGTGCATACCCAAGCATGTGCATGAATGGCCTTTCTGTTGCATGATGCACATTCCCATTTCATTCAGGTGGAGTCCTGGTAATATCAAATAAATATCCACTTCTAGCTATTTTGAAGAATAATGCTCTGAATCACCTGCTATTCAGCAATGTATCTGATGTGTAAACAACTTCACTTTAAACCACTGTAGGGATAAGTACTTATAGGAACTGCAGACAGTATGCAGGATTGAAGAAAACTTCTATCTGATTGGGTAGAAGGATTGTCTAAATGATTCACAGTCTGGGTGGCTACACACTGCTCCAAGTTGCTGCAGGCAGCTGCAGAGTTTACTCTTGACTGCGTTACAGGAGGTGGAGGAGGTTCAGAAGGGGGTCAGCAGAGGAAAGACCTCTCAGCGTGTGTTAGCACAAGCATCTCTTGTTGGTTTTAGCCAAAGGTTACGAAAACATGTCTTGTCCTCATCTCTGCATTCGTGCCTGCCTTTGCTCTGCTGAATCAGAAATATAGTCTGGTTGCAACTTTGCTCTTAAATCTGCTGATTTGAGGTGTGGATTTTGTATGTTTTAATTGGAAAAGATTTGGTGTGCCTTGTTGCCCGTGTCCAGAGCAGGAGCCATGTGCTCTGCAGATGTGATTTGGGACCTGTGTGCCTCTTGCGTTTGAACATATGGGAGCTCTACCTGAGCTAGCCCTTTGAAACTGTGCCCTAAGTGTTTGAGCAAAACCTTATGTTATGAAAGGTCCTTGTGTAGTGTCCTTTGGGAGAGGGCTTAGTGTGCTCATTTACATCTCTATACCCAGAATGCTTTTCCAGCTCATTGCTGTTTCATAGCTGTGCTGATGTTAGTGCTACACAGCAGCTGAAAATGTCTTGATGTGCTTCTGCATGCTGCTACTTTTCCTCTGGAGCAAACGAAAGGATATCTGTCTGGAAGGGGAGGATGAGACAAAAAGTCCCTATCTTTCCCTGTGGCATGAGTAGTCTCCTGGCCACCCAAACAACCAGCAAGAGCTGCTAAGAGGACAGATGCTGGTACTTAAAAGCTCAAGCTGCCTGCAAAATATCACTGTGTTCCCAGGCAAAGACGCAGCTGTGTGAAATTGTGAACCTTTAACATGATCCCACCTCCCTGTGCAGACAGTTCGTGGCAGCTTGAAGAAGTGTTGTGGGTCTGGAGATGTAAAATCCAGACTCTTACGTGCATTATAGGGAAGAAAATCTGGTAGATTCTACACCGAAACATCAAATGTGGCAATTGCGAGTGCATCTGTTAATGTTAAAAGCACTGGGGTTGGGTGTGAGTGCTACAAAGCATCCTACTGCACTTCAGAATTAAGAGCCCACATGGAAAAAAGCCCAACCAAGTGGTCATCAATTCCCGTCCCTGACAGGCAAAGGCTGTGCCCTGTAATGAATATACTAGTTAACAGTACGTCCTTGAAGATTCAGTGTGTAATGATTTGCAAGTTGTAGCCTAAGATAACTCAGAGGAAGTACTATATAAATGTCAAAGTTACTCTTAATACACTGGTGATGGTACTTTTTTAAGGAATTGTCACTGAAGTAAAATTAACATGCAGAAGATATGGCAAATCTACTAGCAAATTATGTAAATATTTTGCAAGGGGCAAACTTTCAGTGCCAGGCGTGAAAATTGGGTCACAATTCCCATTAACAATTACACAGTCTGCGTGCCTAATTTTCCAGGCACCATGCTGAAAATTCACCCCACGTTATGGAAGCAATTAATGGCTTAAAATTCTTTTTAGTCCAGTAAATGTGTAGAAGTGATGAGAACCTTTTCTGTGTGGCATTTAATGAGCTATAATCTGATAACTAGATTAGATTGTTCTCTCATGATATCCACAAAGATTGCTTTATATCATTATTATTGCTATTTAAATACTACAGCAATGTCAGATGCACAGATCAGAGCCCTGTTGCGCTAGGTGCTGTACAAGTATCTGTGAACATGTGGTCTCTGCACTGAAGACAGATATAATAACTACTTTGCTATTCTGGTCTGCTTAGGCACAAGGGAAATGCTGAAGGTTCCCACACAGTATGAATCTATTAAAAAGATAATCTGAAGCTATTTTGGTTTCTCATATAGAGGATTTTTTTTCCTTTTCAATGCTTACACACGACTTTCATTAGCATTAAATGTGTGTGGAGGGAGAGTTGCTCTTAACGTTTGTAGCTTGGTACCTATCCCTTTCATACCAGTTAAATCCCAGTGACTGTAACTGTTTAGTAATTGTCTGGTATTTAATTAAAATACAATAACCCCTTTCCAGAGACGCCAGTTGTGAATCTGGTGGCCCAGTCATAAAGATGCTAATTTAATGAATATTCATAAATCATGAATATTCATAGAGTGTCAGGGATGTTCTTTTGTACCCTGCTGCTATGCCAGGTCTCGCTGGCACAGCAGACGGCACATGTTGAAGGAGCTTTACTCCTAGGGGAGAAGAGAAATATTCGTGCTGGAGTGGAACGTGTGTCTGGGTGTAACTCTGAGTGGAGGCGCTGGGAGGAGAGGTGGTGGCTGGCAAAGAGTGCGAGGGCATCTGACCTGCTGAGTGGGATGCGCAGTCTTGCTGTGGCTACCAGGTGGTAGGATGCATTTCTTCTCGGGGCTATTAATACCTTCATAGCCAATGTACAGTTATGGCAAAGATTTTGCTGTCAATCTTTGCAGTCACAGTGGCCGCAGCCACTGCTATTGGTGCCTAAACAGAGTCTGTCTGCTGGGATTCCCAGTTACTCTTGCCCCAGCCAGGCTGCACACGGGGATAGACACTGTAGGAAGCCGCTTTAAAGCACTACATCTTGCTGTGTTTGGTAGGTCTGACCTGCCGGGTCAGGTGCTGAGTGGGGCTTGTGCAGAAAAACCTCCCTTATTTAGGATGATCCAAACTTCTCCTGTAGTGGGACCTTTTTCTAGGATTTCCAGGGATTTGACAGCCTCCTTGGTCAGCTGGGCTTACTGCACATATGCTGCTTGGAACATGCTCTTTACTGTGCCTTCTTGTATGGTTACCTGGCGGGCATGACCTTGCTGCAATAATCAGTACTGCTGTTGTAGCCAAACAGCTCTTAGATCTTTATCACCCAGAAGAAAAAAAAAATCACAGTTGCAGAAAATAGTATTTTTTCGTGTCATTTAGGATGCAGCTGGACAAAATCAGTGCTCCTCCACAAAGTTCACAAGCCCTGTATTTTCCTCATGACACATTTCAAAGAAACTGTGTGTTTGCCTTTTCCCTAGGAATCACTAATATGCCTTCTTAGGAGCAGGCAAGTCAGCCTTATAGTCATTGCTCCTACAGGTTTCAATTGCCCTCATCCTTCCAGGCTGATGGATGAAATATGCTTGAATGCAAATGCCGTGCGCCCTTATGGTGCTTGTGTGATGACAGTGAGGCACTTTGCTGTGACTTCACATTGCGAGGCACGTACCTATGGGTGCGGAGCAAGCCCGCTTCTCACCCTGCTGCACGCTACCACGATGCAAATTTGTTCTTGTGAAAAAATGTCAGCGCATACGTTGATCTGCTTTGGCAAAATGCAGAGCAGGAGTGAGCACCCGTCCCTCGGTCCGGACTGACATGCCAGAAATCTTCCAAAGCCCAGGTGACACTGGCACACCAAGACACTGCTACCTCCCTCCTGCAGGACCACTGCTGTGCAGCTTTATAGGAGAGATCCTTGCAACCCCCCATCAACACTTTAAATGTGTTCACAAAAGCTGGTAATGAAAGCAGAAGGGGAGAAGGGCTGCCTGTGCTATCCAAGACAGCTCTGTTTTCTCTGGTAATTTATTTCAGCTAATACACTTCTCTAATAGCTGCCGGCTCCAATCTTTGCTTACATAAACGCTTATTTAAAGCTCTTACGATCAAATCATTCATCTGGACTCAAACTCGCTTCTAAATTTGTGCATGCAAATTTTATTCATGGGCCCAGCTGTGTTCATGCAGAATTTGCATTTGTGCATATGAATGTGTTGTTTTTTTCCCCTCTGTCAGCATACAACCACAGGCTGCAGCTGAAAATATGGACCTAGATTTCAAAAATTTTAATGACCGTACACTGAAAGTTTTAGTTCCTTTCTCCGGAGCTGACAAACTTGTCTGCATAAGCCCTATCTGTATCCTTTGCTTTAGGGAGCCTCTTAGTGTGTGTTTCTGAAGCCTTGGTTGCACGTGGTGTTCAAACAAAAAAATGAGACTTTATTTTGCCAATATGGGTCTTGACAAGAAAGGGCAATTAACTTTTTGTCTTGCTTTTTATGCAACTAATCCTTCCTTCCTCTGTTTGTGCCACTTCAGTTTACTTTGTCTACCAAAAGCTTGTTTTGAGAAGAGCTGCAATTTATTTTTTTCTAGGGGTGTGGTGTGGCAAGAAATCAGTGCACTGGAGGTTGGGAAGAAAAATACCTTTCTGCCTCTGTAAGCAGGGCCAAATTTGAGTGTAAATAAATACCATTCAGAGAAGGAAACAGTAAATCAGCCTTGCAGAACAGTTTGGAGACCTGATGTATGCAGCATGAGTAACTCCACTCAGTGCACTAACAGGAATGTGAAGTGACAGTGGCGCTGTAGGTTCCTCACTACTCTTAATCACAAGAGTCTTACAGGAACCTCTTCCTGATGCTGTATGTAGAGGACTGTGGTGAGCACTTGCCTTCTGCACCCCTCATTTGCTGTAACGCCTCTTTCTCTAATGTCTAAGAGGGAACTAAATGAGAACAGGGCTAAGTTAAGCTCTGGTAAAGTTTGTTGAATGAACTTGCAGTAATTTCTAAACTTTAAGTAGTTATCAACTTGTTAAAAAATCAAGAACCAGTGTAATCTGTTGAGTGCAAAGGTATTGTACAGCACATTAATTTGTGGACACTAAAATTTACTCAAGGGCTTCTGATTTACGCTCTTTAAATGGGTAACCTCTAAGGCAGCATAATCCTGGAAAAAGCATAGAGTGCATCAAGAGGATTCTGAGCACGTGGCACGTAAGGGTTCTTCTGAGAGACATTATTTTATGTAAATTGTATCTCTAGCTTTTCATGTGGCATAGGCTATTTGTTTGGGGATGGGGTTTAGGTAACTGTAGATTTTATGCTGGGAAATGCAGTCAAAAATCACAAATTTTTCTAGATCAGAAAAGATGTTTGTGCTGCTTTTCATCTTCAGCGCTAAAATGTTGCCCAGGAGCTGTAAGCACTGGGAGCGAAAGGCACAGAGCGGTGAAGCCCCCAGCACCACCCTTCATTGTGGTTATATTTCTCCCTGTGAGAAAAATTGGGCACTCATTATTTTGCTAGAGACTGGAGACTTCGAAAGGAAACAAAAGGAAGTGCTTTCTGATATTGTAAGAGTCTGAGGGTATTTAACTTCCTTTGGCACCTGACAAGACTGTGGGAGTTTTGGATGATGACAATCAGTAATGTCACAGCTTTGTGTTGGAAGCACGCCTTCCCCTCCAGTAGCAGAGCTGCTTTTGGAAAGCTTTAGCTAAAGTGGTTAAACTAAGGTTAAACAGTGACTAGATGACAAATCTGGAAACAATCCTAATTCCTCTCATTGAGCTGCTTATACTGTTTGAACAACAAACGTAATTGTATCAGAAACATGGTATAGGAACCTGGGCCATTCCAAACTTGAAGAAAAGCTCTGTTTAGAATGCAACCCTGTTTTTCAAATGTTATTTTTTCTTTACTTGGAAGTTTTGCTGTGTTTTTTTTGATGCCATGCCCAGCTGTAGCCTGTTCGCGTGCTGCTTTCAGTAGGGAGCTGTGGTGTCCATGCACTGGGATTGCACACAAGAAGCGCAGAAGGTGGAGTAGGAATTCCTTTTCTTGGGCAGTCTGTACTATGCTGAGGGCTGCAGAGCATCTGGGCTATCTCCTACCTTGTGCTTTTGTGCCTTTAAGATTTTGGGTGAATGAGTCATTCCTTGAAATAAGACTGCTTATCTCTTCAGCCTTTCTCAATAGAATAAGATCCCAGCCCTGTAACCTTTGCTCACCTGAGTTGTCCTTAGTCACATATGTACTCCAAGATTTGCCAGTGTGACTAACTGGAGTTGTGAGATTTCAATGTTAAAACTTTAATAAAAAGTCATTTCTTTTGGGATGTTTTTTATGTAGGCTGCTTGTATCACATTGCTTAATAACATAAAACCAAAAGTGGTTTTAAAGAGGACACAATTATGTATTTATTCAATATTCCTAAGTTATCTAAGGGTTTCAGTGGGATACCTTCACTCAGAATATTCTCCAGCTTACATGAGGAACAAAAGGTAATCTTCAGAGATCAAAATTTTCTGCTATAGAATCCAGTAGGACTTGTTTGAAGAAATAGTGGATACAGAAGGGAAAATGACAGTCTCTTTAACATATACTTAAGTATGGTAAGTGCAACGATGAAAGCAGACACAAGGAGTGAGAAAGATATAAATGGAAAGATTAATGACAGCATTAATTTGTCTGCATCTATCATAGATAAGTATTTGCAGCATAAAAAAGTAGCAGGTTGTGAAAAGTAGTGTAGTAACCTAATTCTCATCTGGGTATTAAAATTAATACGTGTAATATTTCTATGGTTTCACCTGACTCCCTTCCCTGTTTTGTTGCCTGCTTTGGAATTTACAATGCCCTTTTTTGTTCTTATTCATGAGGTGGTGAGCAATGCTTTGACCTCTTTTGCACTTTAGACATGAAGCATGTGTCTGACCTTGTCTGATGAGTACAGCTGTCTTTGTACCATTTAAAGAAGAAAAATATCATATGTGCAAGCTGGTAATACTAATTATTTCTTGGAAAGTACTATAGAACACAGAGACTTTTGGATATTCTGTTTATGTCACAACTCCCTATTCACTCAGTACCCAGTTATGTGTTCACTTGGGTGCTGAAGGGGGGTGTGTTTCTACCCCTTGTTAGTATTTTGACGTGGTGAGCGGAGGTCTGCGTGTCACTTGGAGGGACCGTTGCCTAGCAGGTAGCCCTGGACCAGGACTGCAGCCAAGGCTTGCTACTGCCCTTTTAGCCGCAGGATCTCCTTTGCAGTTTCAGGTAGCAAACCTGTAGTAAAGCTCCGTTCCGTGCCAACTGACACAAAGAGGAAAATTGTGTTTCGTTGAAGCTGCGGGGGCTGGGCAGGAGGAGAGAGGAGTTATTAGGCTGACACAGAGTAATTGCCGGAAGCGGAATTTGGCCAAGACTCTTGGTTCATGCTGGGAGCACCTTATGCAGTTTATATTACAGTTATAGATTTTTCTTGTGATATCTCTTACCTTAAATGACCATTGCCTCCTTAAATGACCATTGCCTGAAAGACAGCACATAATGAGATAATGTTCGTCCTGACACCTTTCTAGGAAATGGCTCAGTGTTCACTCAGGAAGAAAAATTCACTCTGAACAAATTACCTCTACAACAATCTGATGTTGTTTTTTTTTTTCTTAGAGGGCTTATATCGAAACACTGCCCAAACTTTAGGAAAATTGCACATATTCGTAGTCTAATTCAATAGTTTCTAGAGAGAGACAGCCCACAAAACAAATGCGAATGATTGTATTGGCTCCTTATTTATTAATTGTTCAAAATTTTCAAACAAACCAAGGTTCTCTTGCTTTCAGAAAGAGATGCTGTTTATGATAATTAATAGCTTTCCCTTTAAAAAAAGGTGAACTTGAGTATCAATTCCAGAAGAACAAACTGTTATGGCAGCGAGGCCATTAGGCTACAATTTGTCTTATAACAGATGTTATAGAGTCCTGTCATTTCAAATGCTAAAACAGATGGGATATATACTTGAAAATGTACTAGAAGTATTTAATTTCCTTCCCAGCACAGGAGATTTCTTCTCTCCAAGGTCTTTGATGCATTTTGCCTGTTTGTTACATCCTATTGCATTGGTTGGCGTGGCTTAATATGTGATTAAACTGGATTCTTCAGAACAAAAGAAAGTGTAGTTTTAATATGTTACTGTTTGAAAAGAACATATCCACTAGATTTTGACAAATATTGACCCTGAAATTCCCAAAGCTAAGACTTTGCCCATGCGTAGATCTCCTTGGAAAGCTTTGTAGTTTGTCTTCTAAAGCAATTACTGTTGAATTGCTTTAGTTTTGCTGAATGAGACATGATTGCATTTTAAGCTGACTTTTCATTAACCTCTTAGAAGATCCCTTGTAAAAATTTCTGTTATGTATTGCAAAACTGTTGAGATGGTACAGTATCTCACCTTTATTTTCAGCAGTTACAGGTAACATTAACCAAATGCACACTATGTATATGTATATATATACACATATTAAAAAAAAACCCTAAGTAATCTGTGATACTCATATGCACATTAGACTACAAAACTACTGTATACATTGTAAGGTTACAGTTGTTTACCATAACTATGATTTCTCATCATCTGCAGGAAGGCTCAGCTGACTTCATTGGACTCCATATCAGGTTTTCTAATCCAATGCAGCTGCTTTTTCAAAGTCTGGGGATTATCAAGCCAATCCCCAGATGAACTGGGAAGTTGTTAAGTGAAAATGACAGTCTTGTAGAGGTGGAGGAGTGGGGGTCTAAAAATGTTGAATGATTCTCCCCAAGACACGTGGTGGGAAACTGAGAGAGCAGGTATTAGCTTTCATGAGCTGGACTTGGATGCCCATCCTGTCGAGCAGTAAACTGCAAATATTACAGACAGATCCATGCCTGTGTTTACAGCTCGTACTGTATACTCCAATTTCTCCCCTTTAAACTCACTTTCCATACTAGCCATGTATTTGTTTTCATAAGTCAATGGAAAAGCCTTGATATTATGTGTCAGCTTAATTCTTGCTCTGTTGTAAAATGTGCATAATACTCAGATAAAATTTGCTTTGTAAATGACAGTATTTAGACAGCTAACACTAAGTCCAGCACCTCTAAAGTTCTTGGTGCTGAGGGTGTCTCAGTGCTTTTGCAGTAAAGCAGGGGAATGCAGTGGCTGTGTCAAATGACATTCTTATTTTCTGCTCTTGAGAGATTTTTATTGCACACGTTATTTACAATCAAATCTACAAGGAAAGGCCATCGGACTTTGCTGTTTCACTGTCTGAGCTCTGGAAGGACAGAAAGTACCATGAGTACACAAGTTCATAAAAGTTTATTTTTCTTGTCATTACTTTTCTTTCTGGGTTAGAAATCTCAATTTCAGAAATCAGTAAAGAAGAGCTTTTTCATGATATTTCTTTCTGACTTTTTTAATGAACTCATTTTCCAGAGGATAGACCATGGAACAAGTATTAATGATTCCTCTGTCATGCTATTGGATGCTATTCTACTTCCTGCCTCACCAGTTTGTCTTCAATTTTTGTAATTTGAAGTTAAAACATATGCTATTGTAGGCTTTGTTATTACATGAATTTATAACTAAAGTGGATTTCCTTAGCGTAACATTGAAGTCAAATACAATTAGTCTGTTTTCCAAATAGCAGCATCTTTTGGAAACGGAAGACTTCTAGGGCTGTTCCAATGCACCGAACTTCTTGGTGATAATGCAGAACAAGAGTTCAGAAGTTAAATTCTGAACTTGCATGGAATGGAAGTGATGAACAAGGTGGCTTTCATTTCTAGTTCCTGTTTTATCTTCATGTATCTGTTACAGTTTCTCGTTCTCAGTTGCTGCTTCATAATTACCATCTTCAGCCTCATAGTCTTGGGGGGTGGCACACGGTAATTTGTGAAGAAAAATATTACCATTTTATGAAAAGGACAGCTGCTCCCAAATTTTATTTCCTCTCCAGTTGCAGGTATGGGAACATGGAATGTAGTATGCAGCGTTTTTTTTTTTTTTATAAGGTAGCTTTTACTTAGCTATTGCTCAAGAGAGTAGCAATATTCAAAGTAATAAAAGACTGACAAAGTTTATACTTGCCATTATCTGAAGTGTATACAAGTAGAGAAAAACTTTACAATCTCAGGACATTCAGCCATCCTCAAACAAATTGTTTATTAAATAAAATATTGATCTCATATTTCCTTAAGCTTTTTCCTGTCCATACTTCTCCATATTTCTTCTCTAAGAAAAAACTTAACAGTTTTTCCTAATCATCTACTAAGTAAGTCAAGCAGTAATTCAGCTGTTAAGGCTTCACATGGCTAAAAAGTTATGTTAAGAATTTATTGGCATCTTAAAGTGACTCTGTTAAAAAAATATCAGCTGCTTGAAGCTGATGGTTTTTGTGCACCATAAAAAGAAACTACGGGAGCAGTAAAACTGTGTGAGACTCAAAGACTCAACTGAAGAGAATGAGATTTGTAAGGAAAAAAATGTAGAACTTTTTTTCTCGGCTAAGTAGTTACAGCAATTTAAATGGTGAATTTCAAATCGGAAAAGGAACTGAAAAACACATGTACATGCAATCCAGAACCTATTGATAGTTGGACATCTGAACTTTAAAGGTGACTTCTGTAGAAGCTACTTAGCTAGAAGCAAAGCATCTAATCTTCCCTGAACTTCACAAAATGTGTGGCTTATAATTGAGTCACAATGGGAGTGCAGTTTGCTAGATTTTTTTATATTTCCTGCGTAGCAAGAATACAAAAGCAACTACGTGCATTAAACACTTCTCTACATTCTAAATATAGCAGCACCCACTTGAATGAATATTTCATAGAAGAATAACCTATATAAAGGGAATAAATGCAGGCAGAGATGATATTGGTAGGATATAGTTTTTAAATGGAACAGATTTTAAGTTAGTAAATGAATACCTAGAAAGTGGTAACTCCTTGTATGAATAAAAATCTGATAGAATTGTGTTTCATTGCCTACTGGCTATAAAACTTAAAAATATGGGGAGAACGTGCATAAATGTAAGTTGGAGTAAAATGGAAGCTAAAAATTTATGCATGTTCTTGTAACTTAGACATTTTTGCCGCTAAAAAAAAGGAAGATGTAAAGACTGGCCTGATGTATATTGAGCAGGCAGCAATGCCAGGGAAGATCCATCGGATGGACTGCCTCTTGTCTGGCAGGGGTAATGGAATGTACTTTGATAGTTTTGGTCTTAATCTCTTTGGGAAATATCCAGGGTCATGTTAGGCAACCGCTTTCCTTCCCAGAGGATCTCTCTTGTGGGGTCCTGTGAGGCTCCAGGCTGCTCCACTGACACACATTGCATTGGCAGCGTATTCCTGAGGAACACAGCGTGGGATGCGCTAGGTGCAAAAATGACACCAACCTTTACTTTTCCTCCATCACCTAGCTCAGATGCTCCACTTATGTCTCAGAGGATGCTTGGAGCATAAATCTGCTAATGCTGGCAGGAGGTCAACATAGCTAAATGAGTTGCATTTTAGGCTTGGGCCAAGGTGATAACAAATGCTTGAGTCTGCCCTGACAAGTACCACAGCTTGTCCCCTGTGTGTAAGCAGGTGACTCGCTGCATTTCTGACTGGGGCAGTTTTGCAAGCAGCAGTATGTAGTGGGAGCTGCTTCGTAACCCTTGCAGTTGCTGGGACCAAGCAGGGCAGGTGGGGAAGTGCTGGTTGAGAACAATGAAATTCTTTAAAACTCACAAACCTTTGACTAAGAGTCATGACTTTGCTGCTGCAGCTTAACAAGGGGGTATGAAGAGGTTGACAAAGATCTTCAAAGAGAGAATATAAAGGAAAGGTGAGGACGTAGAAGACGTATCCTGGGGCCCAGACTGTGGGGGCTAACAAAGAGATCTGATGAAAATGTGTAGGGATTGAAGGCGTGATGATACATTGCAAACCACCAAGCCAAGAAGATCCAGATAGGTTAGGATTTTTCTGAAATTAATGAGAATTTCATGCTCATCTACAACGTTAACTACTTGTAGAAACCTCTTGGGAGAAAAGTGATAGTGGGAAAAGAATGGTTCAACAAGTTCTAATCTAGGAAATTATTGGGTTTTAGTCTTGATTTTCTGTTTGTTTGTTTCTTTGTTTTACAGAATGAAGAAATATATGCAGAGGAAAAGCTTTTTTAGATTTTAGACTGTGAAGGGGAAGTGTCTTAGAGTCCAAAGGCAAGTTGGGTGAAATTGAGCATGAAATGAGATTTCATAATCTTTGTGAAGAGATGGAGGAGGAATAGCAATGTAACAAAAATGCACTTGAGAGAATGATAGCTACGATCTCTCCAGAGGCAAATTTAATATTTGAAAGTAAAAATGAAATAGCTGCCAGATAACTAAAGATTTGATATTACGATACAAGCACAAACAACCCCAATATAAAGATTAACCTTGTTAAGAGTGGGCTCTGCACAGTCAGCAAAATGTGTCAAAGACGAAAGAAGAATGAGTACACAAAAATGTTATAAACTTGAAGGAATGAAATTATGAAGGTCCAGGCCCTAGATGAGTTGCAAGTACCTCCTACAGGGACGAAGTGAGATCATGCAGAGAAAAAATCAGGAGGGCTAAGGCCCAACCAGAACTCAGATTGGCCAAGTCTTTGAAAGACAACAAAAATCTTTCTATAAATACATTAACAATGAAAGGAGGACCAGTCTCTATTGGATGCAAATGGAACAACTGTGATAAAGGATGAGGACAAGGCTGAGGTACTTAATGCCTTCTTTGCCTCAGTCTTTAATAGTACGGGAAGTTGTTCCCTGTGTGTACATACCCAGGAGTTAGAGGAGCAGAACAAAGCTCCCATGATCCAAGAGGAGGTGGTCAGAGACTTGGTTACCCAGCTAGACACCCACAAGTCTATGGGGCCGGATGGGATCCACACAAGAGTATTGAGGGAGCTGGCAGATGAGCTGGCCAAACCCCTTTCCATCATCTTCCAACAGTCCTGGAAGACTGGGGAAGTTCCACTGGACTGGAGGCTGGCTGATGTTGTGTCCATCTACAAGAAGGGTCGCAGGGAGGACCCAGGAAACTACAGGCCTGTCAGTCTGACCTCAGTGCCAGGGAAAGTCATGGAGCAGGTGATCTTGAGTGCTATCATGAAGCACATGCAAGAGAACCGGGTGATCAGGCCCAGACAACATGGGTTCATGAAAGGCAGGTCTTGCCAAACTAACCTGATCACCTTCTATGACAAAGTGACTCGGCTGCTGGATGAGGGAAAGGCTGTGGATGTATCTTCTTGGAACTCAGTAAAGCCTTTGACACAGTTTCTCACAGCGTTCTGCTTGAGAAACTGTCAGCCCCTGGCCTGGACAGGCGCACACTCTGTCCAGGCCCAGAGAGTGGTGGGAAATGGTGTGAAATCCAGCTGGAGGCCAGTGACAAGTGGGGTTCCCCAGGGCTCAGTGCTGGGTCCAGCCCTGTTCAATGTCTTTATCAATGACCTGGATGAAGGCATCGAGTGCACCCTTAGCAAGTTTGCGGATGACACTAAGCTGGGTGGAAGTGTGGATCTGCTGGAGGGTAGGGAAGCTCTGCAAAGGGATCTGAACAGGCTGGACCGCTGGGCAGAGTCCAATGGCATCAGGTTTAACAAGGCCAAATGCCGGGTCCTGCACTTGGGACACAACAACCCTATGCAGTGCTACAGACTAGGAGAAGTCTGTCTAGAAAGCTGCCTGGAGGAGAGGGACCTGGGGGTGTTGGTCGACAGCCAACTGAACATGAGCCAGCAGTGGCCCAGGTGGCCAAGGAGGCCAATGGCATCTTGGCTTGTATCACAAACGGCGTGACCAGCAGGTCCAGGGAGATTCTTCTCCCTCTGTACTCGGCACTGGTGAGACCGCTCCTTGAATCCTGTGTTCAGTTCTGGGCCCCTCACCACAAGAAGGATGTTGAGGCTCTGGAGCTAGTCCAGAGAAGAGCAACAAAGCTGGTGAGGGGGCTGGAGAACAGGTCTTACGAGGAGCGGCTGAGGGAACTGGGATTGTTTAGCCTGGAGAAGAGGAGGCTGAGGGGAGACCTCATTGCTCTCTACAACTACCTGAAAGGAGGTTGTAGAGAGGAGGGTGCTGGGTTCTTCTCCCAAGTGACAGGGGACAGGACAAGAGGGAATGGCCTCATGCTCCACCAGGGGAGGTTCAGGCTTGACATCAGGAAAAAATTTTTCACAGAAAGGGTCATTGGGCACTGGAACAGGGAGGTGGTTGATTCACCTTCCTTGGAGGTGTTTAAAGGACGGGTGGGTGAGGTGCTGAGGGGCATGGTTTAGTGTTTGATAGGAATGGTTGGACTCGATGATCCGGTGGGTCTCTTCCAACCTAGTGATTCTGTGAGATGCCAAAGTGAGGAGGAATCATCCTCAGCGTACATTAATTAGAGGACAACCTAGGCAGGTATTTCTACTTTTCTTACAAATGAAAGCAAGATGATAATAAAAGGCTCTGAAGAGTCTTTTTTTTCTTTCCTTTTTTTCTTTCTAATTGAGGCTTTATTTAAGAAGTTGATTACTTTCATATTAGTAGTGATATTAAGATCAACAGAAAAGGGATAAAATCTAAGCCAAAATTAGAAAAGACAAAGTTAGGTTGTTAACAAATAAATTGGATGTTTTCAAATTGTCTAGTTGTGATGTACTCCATCCTAGGACATGTAAGAGTTTGTCTAGAGTAGTTTCAGAGCTATTAGGGTTATTACTGACAGCTCATGTGAGACAGATGAAGTACCAGGGGCTGGAAAAGAAGAAAGCTTAAGGTTTTTCATTTTGAAAAAGGGAGGAAAAAGAGGAGTCAGTGAATTACAGACCAATTAGTGTTAACTTCAGTCCACAGAAAAAATCTGGAACAAAAAAAATAAAAATCAAACCAAACATTTGAAAGCAGCTGAAGGATAGCAAGAAAATGAATAGCTGCCAGCATGGATTTGTCAAGAATGAATTGCCAAACCACTTGAATTTCCTTGTGCAGCAGGGTAACAGACTTCATGGAAAGGGAAGAAACAGTTGACATCATGCCTCTATATAGTGGGGTCTTTAAAGTTGGGTTACATGATATTCTCTGAATCAAGGGAAACCTTGGCTAGATGAAAATGCTGTTAGGGAGGGACAAAACTAGCTGAAAGAAACAGGTTTGGAGGTTAATTTTCAGGAGGATGAAATAGTATCAAACAGAAGGATGTATTGAGTAGCCCTATGCAGAGCTGTGCTTAGCAATCCTCAGACCATGATCTGAGCGATGCAGTACTCATTATACATGTTAAATTTACAAAAGACTGAAAGTGAAAGAATGCAAAGCTTTCTGCGTTCTGGATGGTCTTAAGAAGTGGGGAAAAGCATCTGGAAGAATAAGCTGCAACTCTGTAAAATACTTACAAAGCAATGGTAGTTCAGCAGAAATAATAAACTACAGGAATACAAGATAGGAAACAACTCTTCCGGCAGTATTTCTTCAGAAAAATCTCTGGTGATTATAGTGGACTATAAACTGAGCATGAGGCAATATCATGCTGTTGCAAAAATGGCAGACATCATTGTGGAAAGCAGAGATGGCAATATCATCTGAAAGATGTGTGAAGTAACTCCTCTGCTATGCCTAGCACTGGCAACGTCTTCCCAAAACAGTGTTCACTCTGGAGGTACTTTTGTCCTTCTAGAAAGATACTGGTTACTTGGAGACAATCCAGATAAGAGTGATGGACATGGTCACCATGTCCAGTCAAGACGTTATGGCTGTCAGAGAGAGATTGCGTGAATCGATGCTGTTTAGTCTAGCTCAGGGAAGACTGTTGTGGGGTCCTACCAGTAGTCTTAAAATATGCAAAAGGATGATGCAGAGTGGAAGAAACAAGCTTTATTTGTGTAAGAGGAAATGGGATGAAATGGTTGTTAGGAAGAACTGGACATCAGGAGAAATAAAAGTAGTTTTCTGCAGTGAAGCCCTGGAACAAACTGTCACTTCTGTGACTGGGGGCCTTTAAAAACAGGAATGACACAATGTATAGCTGATTCTTCCGTGGAGAAAGAAGTCCTGCAGACAGTCTCCCCAGCCCTACTTTCCACACTACCACACTTTCTCTGCTAACGATCACCATCCCTCTTCTGTAAATACTTGGGAAGGGATGAAATCATTGTGGCATTGCTGTTGTTCTAGGATTTTACACTCAACAGTTTCTGCTGCAACTGATGTGGCTTTCAAAATCAAAGTGAGATAGAAAGTACTTTCGGCAGGCAGTTTGATCCAGCTCAGGCCTGTAACAGACGGCACAAAGCGATAGGTTTTTCCTGCTGTTCTGAAACTCCTCGCTGTATATTTGCAGATAATTAGTCTGCCTGTCTGTGCCTTTCACATACTGTGTTGGTGGAACTTCTGAGCTGTACAACTAAATGATTAGAAAATTGTTGAGTTCAGTCCTGGTGTAGTGAGTTTTACTGCAGGCTATATCATATTCTTTTCTTGTTATCCCAGTCAAATTGTTCATACTCCTTTTAAATTCCTTCACTGAAATTTGATTCTCAATACCCCAGATTAAAGCTCTTTATCCATACCTACGTGCTTTTTCTTTTTCAGTTCCACTGTGCATTTGCATAGCAAAGGAGATATTTGTGTTTCTCCTGACCTCATCAATATTCTGGTGCACAGCATGCACTTATATGATAGTTTATTCCAGGATGATGAACAGATGCAAAAGTGTCTTCAATTGTCTCTGGAAATTAGCAATGGTCAATACATCCTGCAAACACAATGCTGGATGCTGTGGTGCATGCAAAACATGCATGGCAGGCAGAGCACATAGCCTTTTCCTGCCTCTAGCACACTTCATTTAATTTTAATAGTGGAGGGAGATGTGGTATCTTTTGAACATAGATATCCTTGTGGGCTAATGTAAGGCTTGGACAATAAGAGTTTTGCATAGGAGAATTTGGCTTAACCTGTCAGTCTTCCAGAGATTAACAACTTCATCAACTACTGTTGATATTGACAGTCAGTTGCTAGGCTACATGTTTACTGCAAAATGAATAGGCGACTTGGGGCCAGTGTGAATATTCAACAGATTGGCAAATAAGTAAAACGTGCTGTGACTTGATTTGTTAATTATAGTCAAAATAAATGGCTGTATTGATGACTATGATTTTACACAGCATTAGTCCTCTGAAAACAGCAATTAAGTCTGCCATGTAAACATATATCTTGCCTGCGACAAAAAAAAAAAAAAAAAAAGCCTTAAACAACTGAATACACCACTCCAAGCAGTTTCACTAGGAGTCCTGAAGTGCTTACATTAGTTAAATTATGTCCTTGGGTGTTTTTACACCTCTGACTGAAGCACAACATTCAGACAGGGTCTGGATTTTGAAAAGCTTTCTTGTTTGCTGCATGCAGTGCTACTTATGGTCAGAGTTTATCAAAAGGAGCATGATCACACCTGAGGGAGAAAACCCGAGCAGCTGGATTTCATGAATATGCTTTTTTTCCTAACATTTTTTCCTTTTGTGATAAAGCTGATCATTAATTTATTACGCTATATGCTCTTTTCATCAGACCTTGCAAATTTGTTCTCACATGTATATTGTATTAGTGCATTCCAGTTTATCAGCTGGGTTAACTAGAAGTTGCCTCACTCAAGCCATGCTATTCTCTTATTGCATTTTAAACTCGCAGTATATTAATTTGCTCCTTCTGTGTTTCAAGGCTCGCAGGTGCGCTGAGTATTTAGCATCACTTGTTCGGTGTTGCATGTGTGTAGGCTTCGGTTGACGCTTAGGAAATACATATTCTGTTCTGTTCACTGTTGTCAGTGTCTGCTGTAGCGTTGGTCAGGCCTCTGTTCCAAGCTCTGGCTCGTTTTTGCTATCTGTAACACACAGTTGCCAGGGCCCTTTCCCAATAAATAACAGCCAACCTAAAAAGCACTGAAGTTATCAAATATGCCTTAAGTATCGGAACTCAGAAAGTGAGGTTGTTTTAAGCTTGAGAAAAGCAAATGTTTCTTTGCTTAGAAAAACCTGACATTCCCTGAATAAGTCTGTGTTACCAATGTGTGTTTAGCTTCGGAAGAGTTTGGGCCAGTAATTATTTTTTTTCCCTGAAGAGTGGTAGAAAGGAGCTCTCTCGTTTCCGGCCTTATTTTTTGTCCTGATGAACATGGTCATTTGTAAGCTCTTGAGTAGTTGTCTCCTGTGGGTCTCACTGTGAGACTCTCAAGATTACAGTCATAAAAGCCGAATCATTCAGACCCACACTGATCAGAGCTAGTCTGAGCCAGGTTGGTACCAAATGCTAGAGCAGAGAGAACATTTTGGCTTTGCTTTCCGTGTGCTGCTGAAAGAAAAACCACCCAATGCAGATGCTTGGCGTACAGACGACTGGAGAAAATCAAAGTCAGAGGGTATGAGGAAACAAGAAATGGCATGGGACCGGAGAAAAACTGGGACTGGAGACTGAAATGGAAAACTGGAAGGCAGCAAATAAGAAACAACTTATACAGGGAGAGCTTCAAAAGAAATAGCTGAGGAGAGGTGGGTGCACTGAGATTTATTTGATTAAAAAAAAAGATTGAAGAAGAAAACACAGAGGCTGATAATCAGCTGCAGATATTGGTTAGCAGTTTTGCCTTTGTTTAAGGATATGAGATCAATGTTCTCTATTAGAACATTATCATACATCTGCATGGTATTCATCACCTTTGATACCACTGTAGGTTATGTAGAAAGCTTGCAAAAATACTCCACAAAACCACCCTGCACTCCAATATAATGACAAGTTGTAGAAACTAAGATGACTATTACAATGAAGGAACAAGGTGCTAGGAATGTGACAGCTCGTGAAATCTTTAGTGCTCTGCAATGATTAAAAAAATGTTAATAGCTGCTAGGGAAAGCATTAAGGACAACAGAAAGAATATCAAGGTTCACCCTGATGCACTCATGTTTTGGACCTTTCACTTCTGAATGCCTCTGTAGAACAGGAAAAAAAACCTTCAAAGCAGGACAAGGATGTTCTAAACCGTTGAGTGGCTTCACAAAGTGGGCTCACAGAGCTCGCTGTTAGATGATGTTGTGGATGTGACATGTTTACGCATTTAAATTCATGAAAGACAAAATCATGAAGAACTACTGACCACGTGTAAACTATGCATGGGTCAGGAAGTCTCAGAACAGAAAATATTTAGAAGCTGAGAAAGTATGAGTAGGAAATGGCATAAATAGCATTGCTCTCCTCTTCCTAATCTCCAGCATCTGATTATGGACACCACTGCAGACAAAAGCACTCTAGTTACATGGATTTTGTCGTGGTCATTCTTTCCTACTTGTTTTTCCATAGCCTGTATTGTAGTTCATCTTCTGAATCAAAGGGGTATTTTGATTTCTCTCCCGAGGGCTACATTTGCCAAATTAGGTTTTTGTCATGTATTATATCATAAGGAATGAAATAGTTTTCCTGGGATTTCCTCTGACAACAAATGCAATAGGAGCATTTACTGGAATGGAGCTCCTACTACAGTAGGAGTGTTTCTGCAAATCATGGGGAAAGCGGAGATGACAGTGTTTCGCCAGTGATTATTAATGTTAATGATACACTGGACCAGGCACCAGAAAACCATTTTCATAACCAGTGTGGTTATGAAATCATATATGGCTAGTTTTCCAGTCATCTTAGGATCCTCAAATGTAAGCCATTTTGCAAAAGCTTCCTCTATGCTGACTGTGAACTTCTTTGTAAACCCAGAGTGGAGAAAGTGCTTTGTTGGGAGATCGTGTGGAGGGAGGAATAACTGCCTTCAGGAAATTTGCATTTTTTTTCAGCAATACATTTTCTTGCCAAGTTTTGTGTGCAGTTGTTCTTGCACCCAAGTGCTAATAATGAGTGTGCAGTCTGAAGAAGCCTCAGGATGCAGGTACCTCAGACAGAAGCATTTGCAAAAATCCCTTTCCAAAGCTGGAAATCTTAACTTTATACAGGCTGACTACCGGGATCATTTCCCTAATCAACTCAGTGGTTTAGCAATGCTGAAAAATATGCTGATAGACCTGGAAGAAAGAAACAGAGTCCTCCCACAGCTGATGAGGGCACCTGGCAAGCTCTGGGCAGCTTATCATTGTCCAAGGAAATCTTGCTCCCTTCGTTGCTGGTTTCTCTAAAGGTAAAGTACCTCTTTTTGAAACGAACTCCTAGCATTTCTTTTGAGACACTTACAGACTACCAGACTTAAGCTAATTACAGGCCATTTGTAAACGTATCAGTTCTTGTTCCAACATTTTAGTGTGCACCAGGATATCATCTAGGTATAACAAACAGGCTAAGAGAGGCATGCCATGTAATACCCTCTTCGTTAGACTTTTAAATGTAGCTGACGTATTGCACTAGCCAAAAGCCATCATTTTAAATTGCCACAGTCCTTGTCCTACTGTGAAAGCGCGGTTTTTTCCCCCCTCCCTGTCCCTCTGGATCCACTTCCACTTGCCAATAGCCACTTTTAAGATTCAGCGTAGTAAAACAGACTGAGCTTTCACCAGCATCTAGGGTACTATTTACGGTAATAGAGGAGCAGAAGCTAAATGGCTTCATTTTGTTTTCTATAATCTGATCTTGTCAACTTTTTCCCTTAAATGGACTGAGTCTGAGACCTGGCTGAAGGGTCTTTTCTATCTTCCTGACATATTTCTTCCATGGCTTATAAGGCTTCTTTACCATTTCTCTGTGGATGCTGTTTAGGTAGCCAGTTTCCCCAGGATCACTCTTCCACTGAAGCAGTAAACTACAACTTATGTGTTTGTCAGAGTAAGAAATATTTCTAACCAAGTAGTCGCAAAACCATTTTCTTGCTTCTTTTTGAATGCTTGGTAGGGTGAAAGACTAAAAGCCAAGACATTTTCTGAGTGTTCATATGCTCCCCACCTAATCTTCCTGTAGTTTATATTAATGAACAAATTCCACATTTTGCCACTGCAGTCCCCCTTTCCACATCTGATTATTTTTAGAAGCATTCAGCAAATGGATAGAGATTTACTTTTGTCTCAGACCTAAAAGAACTTCAACTGCTAAAGGTCCCCAGAAATTGGGGGTCCCAAAGCAAATATCAAACACTTCTCATCTTTCATTTGCTGGAGAACTGCCACTGCATGTAGTTGCTAGTGGTGTTTCTGCCCGTAAGCATGGTACTTCAGCACTGCAAAAAAGATCTCTATGTTGAATCCCCTATTTTTCTACGTTTCTTCTATTTCCAGTATCGTAGCTAACATCTGAATCAGAGTTCATGATACTTGTGCATTACACATGATTTCTTATTACACACTTAATAGCCTTCCCTTTTTTTCCTTTTTTATCCTTTTTTTTTAATTAACTTTGAAGATCCCTACAGAAATTATAAATTGGTGTGTGAGCCTCCTGGTTTGATTCACCTTAGTGTTCCCCCACTGCTTGCATTACATCCTGGTGTTGGAGGTCTGATTTGGAACGTGGAATGTTGGACTAGCCCTGTATTTCTAACCATTCTCCTTTAAAAGTACTTTTTTCCTCTAGGATGAATAATGATCTCAACAACATTCCTTCATTTTTGCCATTGTTGCCAATTCCTCTTGCTTTATAAACTTAGATTGGTCCTCACTCCTTCCACAAAGCATAATGATGGCATGAACCATATTAGAATTGCTGAGCTGAATTTGAGATAGAGAACTGCACTTTAGAGAACTTGGCAAATTGCTGGCATCTTCATCTGTTTGCAGCAGCTGTTTCCTTTCATGTTATGCAGCTGTGAAAAAAGTTCAGGATCCTTAGTGAATCTACAGTCCATATAATGTCTTTTTGTCTTTTGCTGATCTCTATTTCTAACTCTTACCTGAGTGTCTGCAAACTGGTTCATAGCCAGTTTGCCCTTGAGGCTTTCACTGATATTTGAGTGTATCAGGGAAAGGGTTTGTTCCCAGCAAATTCAAATTGAGGTGGTTTTTTTTTTCTCCCTTCCTTTCATAGTGTCACAGTTGTTGATAGTGGTTCATTTTCATCTTCTAGGATGTTTTTCAATTCCCTGAGCCCTTTCTGCAGTTTATCAGATAGCAGCCTCCAGGTTGGTCAAAGATTTTGTAGCCCTTTCCAATATTATTTCAAACCACAACTGTTGCAGCTGTGCTTCCGAGTCTCTTTGGGCATTTTGCCATTGGCTTTCTAATAAGGGTTCATCTTTACTGGTAAGTTTTCAGGTGCTGTTTTAACTCCTCCTGTGCTTTACATGTTTGAACTGCATGCTGCCTTTTGTTCTGCCCTGATACAGAAGAGATATCAGCTCACGGGTTTTGTTCTTAGAAACCAGAACATGAGGGGTTTCTCTCTTTAACCCTGTTACAGGAAGCCCAGAGTTTGAATGTTAAGAAGGGCAATTGATGATTGAGTCACTTATGTTTGATGCAATCCTGTTTATTTACAAAGTCCTGATTTCTGTATCTCCACATGTAATCAAACGAGATAATTCCCTTGCTTGCAATTCCCAATCTCTTTTAGTCAGTGCTTGTCTCAATAGCTTTCGTAAGGTTTATCTTGAAGTCATGCTGTTGATACTTTTGTGGCTGTTTTTGATGCTTCCTTTTGGCACTTGATTGGAGATTCTCCCGCAAACATCCAAAACAAGCATTCTGCTACCAATCAAGGTCCTAACCATCTATGCTCCAGGGCTTATTTTCATTCCAGACTTCCCATATGTTTATGCTTTGATTGTTCTCCCATTGTTTCGGTTATTTTGCTCCATAAATGAGCTTAATGTTTATTTGTATTTAGCTTAAATGAAAAACGGTTCTTCCACTCAATTAATTTAGCATGTTTTGGTCAGTCCCTCTGTGATGCTTTCTTACCGCACTAGGGGTGAAGACTACTGAAGTGCTTGTATACATTGCAGGGAGAGGTGGATGGCCAGGCAGTATTTAGGATGAATTCTTGGGTCAACATTTCAGAATCCTTCAAGTGGCCCTCTGGTTGCTGATTGTCCCTCCATCTGTGTACAAAAGGACTGTTAGTGAAATTTGGTTGGAGAGCATTATGTTTTTAAATGAAAAATATAAAGGTGTTTTTTCTAATCTCTGTAAATCATTCATGAGTTGCAGGAGTGAAAAGACTTCTAGGTTTTTTACTTTTTTGTTAAAAGGCATTGGCTTAGGGAAACTTCAAGATTCTTTCTTCCCTTTTCTTTGGCATTGAATAGCTGTGGAAAAGAGAAATGAAGTGGATTTAATTTAACAAATAATTTAGGCAAAAAGAATTTTGGAGAAAATGTTCACTTCCAATTGAAGACATTGCATAAAGCCATTGTTCCCATGTCTTAGGACAACTCCAAATTCAAATTCCAAGTTCCTTCTTAGCAAGTATGTGTCAATACTTTACTCCTCACAAGATTGCTAAGATCTGAACTCTCAAAGGTGCTTATAGAAAAAGCTGAACAAGACATGAAACACAGTACATTTCAGAAATGCTGTATCCCTGCAGGACATGGCCATTGCATAACTTCACCAGCCCCTCTCTCAGGTAGCTGGAGACACGGTCTTATTATCTGTACGATAGATTTGGAGATGTTGCATGATGGGTGATCACTATAGTTTTGCATAAATGCCAGTTCCTTCTTGACTAAAGGGAATGGTTTAATGTTCTCATTGTAATATTTAACTGAGTAAATCTAGTCATCATCCTGCGCTTTAATATATGATCAGCCTCACCTTGTAGGTCCATAGTCCCTGGGGTTAGAAATGACTAATGCACAGAGATACTGCATTGGCACTGTAATTATAATAAAAGTGAGGTACATAATTGGCATGAATTCTAGGTACATCAGGATGACCAAGCTTGTAGGATGAGACAAAGATACTGTTTTGAGGATTTTCTCAAAATCCAGAAATGCAGTAGAGGATGGAAGTGGCTGTGGCTGAGTACCAGCAGCCAAAGTCCTGAAAGTGCAAGTTTGATGTGTAAAAGTGTTGGATTATGAATTCCTGGCTTCCAGCATCTTTTCTATCTGCCCACCACCTTCCCCAGCTTTCATGCTTGCCAGAATGGACCCTTACTTACCAAGGGCATCCTAGGATACTATCCTGTTTCCTTGTGTTTCTGGGTGGAGAGTAGAGGGACTCAAACCAGGGTAGTCAGAGATTTTGGACTTGATGGAGGACCACAGCAAGCACTGTTGTTCTTGTGCCAATACAAAATGCCACATTGCACAGAATACAGCCTTTAATTCTATCAATTTCTTGTTTGACACAGGAAAACAGAGCGTGATTAAAGAAATTGTGTCTTAACTGACTGCTCCATATTGTCATGCCAGAAACAATTAGCTTAACTAGAAAGTTAATTTAATTGCAAATGTGGATGGGCAAACTGTGCCAGCCACTTCATTATCATTATTCTATGTTATTCCTAATGCTTAGTGCTGTTTAATATGGTCTTCTTCTGGTATATAGTGGTGTAATTAAAAGATTGTCTCTGCAGAGGCTACGGTTGCTGCTGAAAATAACTTCCAGTTCTATGAGTCTTTATCTGTGGGATTTCAATACATTCTTTTAAAGCATTTTTAAGAGAATTTCCTTGCTTGTTTTTTCACTTCTATGGATGAAAAAGAACAAAAGGACTGTCAGAGGCATATGTAGCTGTAAGAATTGACCACAGTCATTTTGTAGCACAAAATATTTCCTTTTCTAAAGGATGAGATTTTGCCTGTTCAATTTCTTTTCATGCATTTTGGGATAATACACTGATTTTCTGTCATTTTTTACAAACATAAAATTTTGCCTTGAAAGACTGAACTCAAGGGCAAACAAACCTGGTGATTAAAATGACAACAAATAATTTCCGTACTTCCTGCCACTGAAACACAAGGGAATGGACTCTTGCAGTGAGCAGGTTTTAGGAATAAATTCCTCTGGGGAGAAGAATTACATGAGGAAAATATCTAAAATTTGGTAAGAAAACATGCAAATTGTGATTGTTTTTTAATGCAATTACAATGGATGACAGTAGTAGTGACTCAGCCCTCTTTTATCTGTGGATGGCATTATTGCTATTAATTTACCTTATCCTATTACTTTACTGTGTCCCATAAAATTTTGCTACCTGTATTTTGTTGCTGGTTTCTAGACTTGATTAGATTTGGATATAGCTGTGCAATAAATATACTGCACTGACAGATATTGTTGCTGTCCACTTTGAATAGCTAATTGAATCAAAGATTCATCCTTGTCTTTCCTTGGGCTGACAATAATTTTTATGTACATCTGTAATTTAAGCAGTATTTTGTAAAGAAAAAAACCCATACCTGCTGCATAAGGCTTCATCATGATGGCTCCAATACATATTATTGAAGAAAGTGTGTGGTTTCTATATTCCTTATTAAAAAACCCCTCCCAAACCCTATAAAAATTTGGATCAAATTTTGAGATTAAGCCACCCACCCTTTGGCATACTCCCCTGCCTGGAGAACTCAGCTTGAGAAAGGCAGTGCTACCAAGGTTGAGTGATGAAAAAAATAGTAATAAAATGGAATTTGCTCTAGCAACACTGCTTGTAATTTTTTTTTCCTCACATCCCAGCTACAGAACACATCTCAGCCCACCTGCTTCGGTGTATCAGCTGATCTTTGCTCTCAGGCTAAGCTACCCTACCTATGTTTTCTAGGATTTTGGTCACAGTTGTTTGTTATAGGGCACTAAGCCTTCACTTGCAGCAATATACAACATTAGCTGACAGAATATCTTGGACTAAACCGGTCACTCATGTGATCCGATATGTCATTTCTCATGTTCCCATAGAAACTTAATCAGTTATTCCTGATGCATTTCTTGTACAATATTGTCATTTTGATGCTCTTTTGCTGCTAGATTTTAAGGCAGCTTCAACTTTGCTTGAAGAAATTGAGCCAACTTTGTGCTTTTTTTTTAGCAGCAGGTACTTTGCTTGTAATGAGGAAAATCTCATTTTACCGAATTCTTGCAAGGTAAAGAAAATGTAGCTTCATATCCTTAATGAGACCATTCTTATTCAAGAGCACTTGACTGTAAAGAGTGCTATCCACAATGGTTAGTGTGGAGAGGAAACCTTAAGTAGAACATGCTATTGTGGCCTTTGAGCAGTTCCCATCTCCTCTATTCAGAAAGCAGAGTTAACTGAGGATAGCAAGAACAAACTGTACATGCGCTTGAGAAAAAGAACTTGACTTGGCAAGTTGGCGTAAGTGTAACACAATATATTACCACTTTCTGCTGGGCTTATTCTCTTACTGTCATTGACCAGATCTGTTCAACGGCTGCCATTTTCAGTTGCAAGTAGAAGAAATCCCAATTCCACCTCCCCACACCCTCCTTTTACTTTCCAAGAAAGTCAGTTTATGTAATCGATACCAAGTCTGTCTAGGAAGCTGTTGTGAAATTTGGGGAGGGGAGGCGCGGTGGGAAGAGTGAGGGCTGAAGAATGAAGAAGGACCAAACATTAGACTTGACAAAGCTTGAAATATAAAACAAAAAAAGCATCTGCGAGGCATAATAAAACAAAGTGTATATACGTGTTGTTCTCACAGAGTATTTGGCTGAGCCCGGGCAACGGGAAAGCATGCATAGCTAACGCTCCTGACTGTGTGAAACCCTTTGTATACTCCAGAGTCTCTGCAAGAGACCTTGATTACAGAGTTTGGCATGATACCCAATACATTTTTTGGAATGGTTTCTTGTCCATCACTGACACTCGTAATGAGAAATTTATACACCATCCAAAGCGGATAAATTAATTTCAAACACTTTTGACTTGGGACAACAATGGCTATTGGCAGTGCCTATTATTTGCCTTTTTATTAAAAAAAAATAAAGGAGGGAGAAATTGCTCTTCTTCATGGTGATAGAATGGTAAAGACTCTGAGTATAGTGGAGATAGAATCTTGGCAAGTACATATGTAGGTCAGGATAGAGTATTTCACTTTTCAATGTAAATGAAAGTAATTTTCTTCAGTATGAACAGTTTAATAAATTCCCAGGATGGTTTTCATTAAGAAATTTGCATATTGGCTACTGTAAGATTTTCTGAAAGCAATCGTTTGGCAAAAATAATTTGGTTTTACTTCTACTTTCCCAATCCAGTTAACAGTTAAGGAATGAAGTATAAATTAGCTATCCCTTTGAGAACTCCATTTAAAACTGAGATGCTCAAGTTAGCCTTTTAAAGATGATAATTGTGCATATTCTCATGCAGATGCATACACGAGAAATGGGGAAAAGGCATTAAAAGACACCTACACAAGTAAAAACTGTGGATTGGAAGCAAACAATAAAATTACTGCATCTTCTTGAGATTCGGAAATTATGGAGACATATAAATAAATTGCTAGTAAGTTCCCATTATGTGCAGCCTGAATTAGCTAACTTACTGTACTCTCTAATTCAATGTAAATCCTACATTTTTGGCTGATCTTTGACCTTCCCTGTATGTTTTATTTTGTAGATGCAAGGCACAAGTATTTACTGAAGAAAAAAAATCCTGTTTATAAACCTGAGTTATCCAAAAGCAAGAATTTCTGACACCTTTTAGAATATAACTAGAGAGCTTCATGTAAATATATCACTTAGGTTTCTGGAGTCATATGATAACGGAAAAAATAACACTAATGAGTATTAAAAGATAAAAAAATTAAAATAGGAGGTGGATTTTAAGGAAATAAAAAATATGGCTAGAAGTAAGTGGGAATTATGAGTGTGAATGTAGGCAATACAGCATGTGCACTTTTACTTTGCTGTATTTCAATTAGCTTCTTTGAGCAGGAGCTGTTTGTGGTTTTGGTTTATGTTTGTAGCATAAATCTAGATTGTGTTGCAATAGGAGAGAAAAAATGGCTTATGTGATTTTCTTAGGACTGCTTTGGGGACTTTTTCCTAAAAAAAAAAAAAAGCCTGTTTCCCTTTTATCTCCTTTCTTACCTACCTGCTTCCTTTGTGCAAGTAGGATTGTCAAAGGATGGTAATCTTTGCTGTGTGCCTCGGCAGTTGGAAGGATGCTTCATGCAGCTGATACGCTGGCTGCACTGTGCATAGTGACAACTGAAATACGGATCCTGGGATGCTGTGCTGGTAGGTCCTGATGGCATCGCATGGACACCCATTATTAGGGAAGAACCAGAGCAGGTTTTCAGATGAGCTCAGACTAGATGATCTAATGGTCCCATCTGGCCTTAAAATCTGTGAGTCTATGAAAGACAGTCCTGCAGCTATAAGCATTTTAGAACTGTCAATTCCAGATTTACTTCAGTTTAAGAGGCAATTGCTTCCATGCTGAAATGCTCGGTTATGTATTATGTGCATGGTGTCATAAATGCTCTATAAAATAGAGAGATGCAGTGTGAGCGAGGCATAGCAAAGCAGAGCTGCTCGGTGTAATAAGAATGAGGAGAGAGGATGCTAATGCCCATAGAGGATGAATATATGTAAGAGGTTTGAGAAAGCAGTAGAGTGTATTTGGGGAATAAGAAAGAGTGTGCTCCCCTAAACATGAAGGAGGCCAAAGCTGCCAAGCCAAAGGAAGAGAGAAAGAAGAGAAAAAGGGGGAGTGAGTGAAAGCAGAAAATTAGAAAGGGCCACGAGCAGCACAGAGAGAAGCTGCAGGATGCGAGGGATGAATGCGACTCCTATATTCACCCCCTTTATCATTCTCAGGCTGTGCATGTATGTCTGTCATTCAGCACCTTAGCTCCCATGCCTTCTTTAACTTCCCTGCTAACACACAGCAAAGGAGAGAACTGAAAGGGGGCAAAGAGGTGGGAAAAGAAGGGAAATTTATTTTTTGGTCCATTTCCTTGTTAATGGGTGTTCATACCTGGGTGTTGGAGGGGATGCTGGAGGTACAGGTTCTGGGGCTGAGAAGGGCCCTGGGAAGTACCTGGCAGTTTCTGGGCAGGAGGTGAGTGCCTGGGAGGGAAGAGAGGGGAATGTGGGACCTTTTCACCCTGAGCCCCGAGCACCATCGGAGAGGGGTGCTGAAAGTACAGATGTATTACAATCGTGTGTATCATTGAAGTACTTGCCCAAACAGCACACCGGTCTCTGTCCTCCTGCAATTGCAGCAATCTGTGTTCTGGGAGGACTTCGGCTCATAGGAAGTGTGCACAAAAAATTCTGTGAGAGAAAAATATGGTTTATTAAGACAGGAATTTCTTTCTATAATCTTGACTAGTTTGATGATTTTTTTTTTCTGCAGGTTTCTGTGGTCTAGGATGGCTTTTCTGAGAGAATGGAGCTGTTTCCTCTTGGGTTGCCAATACCTTTCACCTGAGATGCTAGTTTAAGTCAGTATTCCTCTAAACTCGTAAAATTTTAAGCCTTATTCTTTGAGCTACTCAAAGCAGTGTGAGAATCACTTGGCTGTTATCTGTGATGGGGTATGTTGTTTTCTTTCTTACAAAAACAGTGAAATGACCAGATTTTCCATGGTCAAATATTTGTCTGTCTTATTTTGTTTGCTTAATTTGCAACGCAATTGCTTTCTCACCAATGCCTCATTCACATCTTTCTGTTTAGTTCAAGTAATAAGAAAAGGTGCTCCGTAAGGTGTGGCATGGCAAGGATTGGACTGCAGTTTTATTAAAGTTTTCCCTAGAGGAAGTTGGTTATCTTGTAGTTGGTATCTCTCTAGGGTGATGCACTTGTTAAATCCTTATATGTGATGGGACTATCTAGTTACACTGAACAGATTACCTACTGATTGCTGCTTCTGGGATTTACTGATAAAGCTGAATGCCAAAATCTTTCTGAACTGCGAGTGGAAGAATTAATTCCCACTGCCTTTGTTTACTTTCTAATGACAGCTAATACTCTAGATTTCATTGTTTCCAAACAGAGATACTAGGAAGTCTCATTTGAATGGACTAGACAGCATTTGCTGGCATTTCTACATGTTGCTTTGGTGGAATAGGGAATTACTTGCTTCCTGGCTGAATATCCTTGACTTGCTGTACACTTTCAATAAAGAAGCCAGGTTTTACCCTCTGAGGCCCTTTCCCTTCTGTGCTTGGAGACAGGTGTCACCTATAAGGTCAAAACTGGGTACAAATTTCTTTGGTGTTTCAGGAGATGCTAATCCAGATAATTTATCTCAGTTTTTCTTTGCTACCTACCTGGTAACACGTATTTTGTTTCTTTTGGAATGACAAATTCTTTCTGTGACATCGCTCGTACTTTTTACTTTACTTTAAATATAAAATAACCAAATGCAATAGAGAGAAGGACCAGGCATGTTCAGACCTGATGTAAGCGATCGAGTGCAATTATTTCCAGGAGAGTGGTGGCAGAACTGAAACGGACCTAAAAAAAAAATCTCTCTTATGAGGCGGCTCCCTGGCATGCCGCCTCCCATCACCCCAATCCTGTAATTCGTGTGGCTAGTTTGCTGCGTACCAGGGTGCTCCTGGCTGTATGGTGCTTCAGTAGTAAACAGCGAGTGGTGGGGATGAATGAGGCTGGGGGATGGGAGGGGAGGGGAAGCGGGGAGTGATATATTCCTGTCGCTGGGAAGCAAAGCGGAACCGGGTGCCGGGTATCATTGCATAACAGATGATGTATTGTACAGCCTGTACCCTCTCCTAAAGAGCAGAGGTGGGCACGCCAAGGAAGACTTGAGCCTGGCTCCTGGTGAGTGCCTAGCTCTGGCCAGCCTCCATGGCCATGAATAAAGACAAGTTAAGGAAAAGGCAAACGGAATATGCTGGCATCACTGTACTCCCCGTTAAGCACAGTAACAAGATTGATGTGGGGGTGAAACAAAGCCTCCCTGCAGGCAGTGGATGGGCTTTTCTTGCTGTGGGGTGGAAAGCCCAGGAGACCTGCTCTCACTAGTGTCTCACTGCACATCCCAGAGCCTCCTCTTCCCCAGGTGGAAGGGGGGAAGGTGACCTAACACCATCACTGGAAGGAGAAGGGGACATGCTGCCTCTTTTCCCCTTAAGAGCCTCATGTACCAATGTTGTTTTGCAGTATTGTATTCAGGCTTTAGTCACTACCACAATCTTGCTACAGGGCAGCAGGGTCAGCGTGCTGCTTCTGCCTGGGCAGCTCAGACCACAGCTGTCTCCAGCTCAGGGTTTGCAAAACTGTGACTCATCCTTAGCCTTTAACTACTTAGCAATGAACAGAAAATGGATGTGTGAAAAAATCCAAACAAGATACAATACAGAGAGGTGTCTTTTCCCTCTTTGTGGCAGATCAAACACATTTATCTAAGGTTTTAATTTCTTTTCCTTTCACATCACAGTGAAGATCGTCAGCAGAGAATGGAACAGCCGGGTGATATATTTTTGGGTTATAACTTGAGAACAAAAGCTCATTAGGACTCAAAGATTTTATATGGATAACACCACCCACGGTTACTTTAGATAGGGTAGAAATGTTTTTATGCTTTAGGGCACAAACTAGCTATTAAATTACTAGGGAACCACAAATATCTACTAGATATATCGATGGGAGTGCAACCAGAACGCAGAGTACTACATAAAATAATTATATACAGCACAGCTAATATTAGATCGCATGAAAGTACATGACTGTTCTATATCATTTGCATCTCTGTATTGGACATTGGGGGTGGGGGACATTTGTTTTGTCCTGGGAGATGCTGACTCTAGCTGTCAAAGGTTTGAAAACTTGCAGCCTCTGTCATCATTTCTCAATGGGTCTGTGCCACTGGAACCACCAGAGCAGCAGAGTTTCTTCAACTTGCAAAATGTCTTCCCTTTTCTGTGGCTAGCTAGGACATGGGGAACCCAAAAGAGAGGGGATGGATGTTCCATCATGCTGAGAGGATTCACTGAGCAAGCGTGTTCTTGATGTGTGAGCCTGAATTGGGTCGGTGACAAGGACAACTCTGACATCATATGAGTCATGTGAGGAGGGAGGGGTGTCGCTGTCTCCTGACGGGGGGGACGCATCTGTTCCACGCTAGCTCGTGAGATGTGAAGAGGTTGCAGTGCTAAGATGCACATAGGGAGAGTGGGAGTGTGCCGCTTAGCAGGGCTTTTTTTGAGTTTGGGAATCTCATCGGAGCTGCCTCTCTTCTGCTCTGTAATTCCCACCCCTCAGGCACAGGTGGCTGTTGGACCAGTGCCGGCACAGCAGAGGGGTGAGAGGGCCAGGCCTTGGTGTTGGGGGAGCACCATGGGAAAGTCAGCAATGGATTTCCCACCTCTGTGGGACTTCAGAAGTCTGCATGTTGTCCCTCGAGGTCACTCAGAGGATAAAGCTTAAAGAAAGTCTTGTAGAATGTGGTTTTATTAATTAGAGGGCATATAGTTGCTTTTGGATTATGTGTCTGATGTTTCCACTGTAGAAGCCACACTTTGAGTTGCTAATAACTTTGCCAAACTGAGAAGTCAAGGCACTTTTATGAGTGAAATTTTCTAAGCTGCCATATCTTTCTTTCTGTGCATTGGTGCTGTGCACTTCATATGGAAACATTTCTCTGAAGGTAAAAAAAAAATATGTGAACATGTTTTTAAGACCATCAAAATATATAAACACAAGTGACATCAATTCTAGCTGCAGAGCTGTAAATATTTCATTTTCTGACTTCTTTCTTAAACTTCGCTCCACAGAAGCAAAGAGCTAGGTCCTGTACATACACAGTGAAACAAAATCTCTTCCACCACATACTTTATGGCTACAGGTAGATGCATGGGGTGAATACACGCACTGGTCAGCTTCACCTAAAGTGAGTTAGATTTGTGTTGGTTTTGTATTTGTATTTTTCGTGGGTATTGTCATAAGGGTTAAGGATTTTGAAGAAGACAAATGATGGGCAGCATGGGGAGGTCATGAGGATAGATGTTTGTAAGTCTAACAACAGGAAGGTGCTCGATTCAGTCATCATGGGCAGTGATTGCAAAAGGAAAGTTTTAGTGTGAAAAGGTTAAAAAACCAAATGGAAGCGGTGAGACACGGCATGCTTGGTACCCCAAGGACAAGGGAACTGTAAGGGAAATGCAAAGAAAAAGCTGACACAGTCCAAAAAGGGACTAGGAAGAGACCATAACAAAGTTCTTGGTGGATGTTGTTGAATCAAAGTAGAAATAGAGATACTGCATGGTCTGAAAGAGATATTAAGTAATCTGTATACAGTGGGCGGTGATTTGTGTTTCTGCCTGAGATTAAGAAATGACAAGGTGCAGAGGAAATGAAAAAAATAATACAGATGCTGCTGGGAATTGCTGTCATGATTCTCCTGTTGTGGATAACTGGCAAAACCCGAACCCAAAGCCCTCAGTGTTTGAGTGCAGAATAAGTGCATCTTGGCTTCAAGCCCTTGACTAGTGGCTACTGTAGCCTTGTAAGTGCAGAACGGAGCAGGTTGGTTCACGGAAGAAAAAAATCCTTCTACCTCAAGCATGGAGGGTGATACAAGGGCCCTATGTGCAGATTTAGGGAGCAGCTGTACATTTTTCTGCACAGGGTTATTCTGCCCTGGTTAGGGCCTGAGAAGTGGACTTGAAGGGGCAAAACGTTGGAGGGAGAACCTGACCTGATCCAGCTGCATTCCCTGTAGTGTCTGCTTCCGCTCTGCACAGAATTTGCCATAGAAAACTCATACCTAACTATTATTTCTGTATTTTATTATTTTAGCATGTCATTTTCCTGCCAAATTTTCCTTGAGAGTGTAAGCTGGAAAAATTCTGAGTAGAGCTGGAGAGTAGAAATCCCACAATTTATATCTTATCTAAACCATGAAGGAATTTCATGGACCAAGTGAAAAGACACATGTGCAAGGCTGGGGTTTTGTTCCAGCTGAATTTCAGGGGTTGTGTATAAGTATGACAGCTTCTCACACACACAAAAAAATCCCTCAATATTGTACACTGGAAGTCTCCCTGAACTCCACTACTGAAGACATCACAATAACTACTTGTACTGCGCTAACACCCAGTGGTCCAATTCATATTGGGACCCTGTTGTTCTTGGCACTTGTCATGCAGAGTGAGAAATAAAAGGTTCTCCTGATACGTTGCAGACAACAATGGGATGAGCAAGGGTGCACTCAGGTGTCCTGATTCAAAGACAAAGAAAGTGGGAATGCCAAGGGCTTAAAGAACACCCGATAATTGGGTATTTTCAGGTTGTATCTCTTGGGTTATTGTGTTTAAGTCAATATGTGTGGCTCTGCCACAGGTGCCCTATAGTTTATCTCTACATTCAGTGAGAGAAAGGAAAGCCATGACGAGCTCAGCCTTCCTCCATTTGGCAAGGGCCACCACATGAGCTGTCACATGCTTCTCCTTTACCACAGCCCTTTGCAAACTATTTTGACCCATTCTGCCTGACATGCATAAAATACTTTCTTAGGCCTTAAGACTGATATAGTTTGTTTTTTTTAATTTTTTCTCAGAGGAAAGCTCCTAATCAAAATTATGTTGCCCTTTGAAAGGCTCCTCCTTGTCCACATTTCCTCTGATTTTCCTCACTAGATATCTTCAGATCTGGACCAAATATTTATACATATTTTAGATTTATGCACACACACACACTCTTATACCTGTAAAGTGGTCACAGACAACAGTAAAATATGAGGGGGCATTGAAGGGGCTTTGTATTTGCTTCTCCTCTTATGCTAAGATCTGCCATACAGATAAAACACTCTTGAGAATTTTGGTATATTTCAGTCCTGTATGGAGCCCTAAAATAACCCCCAGAAAAATATAGCTTCTGCTTTAGTGGCTCTCCCAGCAATGATTTTCTTATTAATCTCCCTAGCAATACTTATAAAAAATCCTGACTGTGGTTACGCAGATTGTCTGATGTGATCACTAGCAATTATGCTAATCACAGTCTTCTCACAGTTCTTTCCCATCTGTTTTATCCACCTATGGATACTTACAGTGATATAAATAATAAAAGAGGCTCTCATCACATCGTACTTTCATTTGCTTCTCAATTTATGACCAAAGATTTTACAGATACAGACCAGGCAGGCAAGGTGAGGAGTGAGAGGAAGGAAGTTACAGAGTACTCTGATTTTTATGGAAGAGGAATGGACACATAAGGCTGGGTAAGTTCCCAGGGATGCTTGTGTCCGAGTTATGGATTGGTTAAGGCTTCTGGAAATCCCTTTCTCTATGAAGCCACAGAGGCTGAGAATCACTCAGGAAAAAAACAAAGATCTATCTATTGCCATTTACTGGAACAGCAGGAAGAAGAACGCGAAGACAAGGAGCAGGTTTTGTTTGCCTGTCCCACTGATGTCATTAGCTGTGGGTGGGAAGAAAGTATAACCTTGTTTTCTTTTCTGTGTGCCTGAAGAATAGTGTTTGCCCAGTACAACTTGGTTAGTGAAGACACACAATATCCAAAATGCCAGCCTTGGACAGCAAGGCGATGCAGTTGGCACCTACTATTAAAAGCAAACAGAAAAGGGATCCTTTCTCCTGTAGGCGAGATATTCCTGATGGCAGGGCTCATGTTAATGGTCCTGTATATTGGCACATCCCTTCTGCAGCCCAGTGACAGTGCTGCCTCTCGACATCTGAGGTCTAACCAGTAGAGAGAGCAGGATGACCAACAAGGTGTGTGGCTGTGATGTGTCTAAGATCATTATTGTTGAGGCAATAAAACACTTTTGGGGGAGGAGGCTGGAGATCCCGCATTGGTGCTACAGATCTGAGTATGCAGAGACTGCAGTTAGGGTAACATGACATGATTAAATAAAGGGGTATAATAAGTAACAGCGGTGAAGTTCTCAGAAGCTCTTGGCAGCTGAAGAGGGCTGTATGTGTTCACACCTTGATACTCCGCCAACCATGATGCTAAACAACAAGCAATGAAAGAGATCTCAAAGAAGCATTTGTTTATAGAATACTGCACTTCTTCAGGAAAGTGAAGCAAGGGTTTCTAGCAGAAACTGTGGTGAAGGGCAGTAACTTGTTTGGAAAGCAGTGTTCTGCTCCTTTTCCTCATCATAAAGTTTTCTTTCTGTGGAGGCTTAGTGCTTGGGAGAAAGGAAGTGTGGACAGTAAAGACTGTACAAGGAAACTGCTGGAGTTTCCAGGCGGAGATGGGATCTGCTGCTAAGTGGAATCCCTAGTACGACAAAAGTGACCAGAATCCATGAAAAACACTCTAATATAACTTTTTTTTATATAACACTTGACTGTATGCAAATTATGAACTCTT
Source organism: Phaenicophaeus curvirostris (assembly GCF_032191515.1). Lineage (NCBI taxonomy): Eukaryota > Metazoa > Chordata > Aves > Cuculiformes > Cuculidae > Phaenicophaeus > Phaenicophaeus curvirostris. Next base: position 29,116,699 of record NC_091398.1, read on the forward strand.
TGAAACAGGAAATGTGTTTTCACTATATGTATGGACATAACTTTCAGACCAGAGCTTCAGTTCTTACCTAAGACTGGAGATGCTACCTTGATAAATAACGATTACTTCTCTGAAAAACTTGGATTAATCTTGGACACGAAAAACTGCAGCGTTGTCTTGGCCATCATTTATGGCCAATGGAGAGAAGATCATGCTTTGCTGGAATATTACCTGTCAGAAAAGAACCCCTGCACCAAGAATCTTTGGGGGCGTTACATGACATCCAGCAAAATCATATCCGTTAGGAGATGCTTTCCTGTAGCAGATCCAGCTCTGTGTCCCATTTCCGGCTAATACAACACACAATGGGACTACAGATTTCTAAGGAAATAAATTCTTTCCAAGTAGTTGTCGAAACTGTTGAGTCTAGGGAAATATATAGAGATGGATGGGTTGTGTCATTCTTCGAGGGATGAATTATTTAAAGGTAGTCTGGGGTATGCTGTTCTTAAAGGAATGAGATATTTATTAACAGACTTACATATTCCTGTAATGATTCCAGTGAGAACAATGAAAATTGTGACTGAGTCAACATAAATTTAGAGTTAACTTTTAACTTAAGCTTGGAATTTTCAAAGGCATTTGGTGTTGACCTAACATAGAGCTCTTCAAAGTCAATGGAAATTTTATGACTTATGTCACGAAAAAGAAAATTGCTTTGATAGAGAATGCTTCTGAAATCACACCCAAAATTGATAAGTACATACTTTCACTATATTTCTGATATAATTCTGATAGATGTATATTATTCCAATGTGGATGGGTTGTTTCCCATGAATTGGATATTACTTTTAAGAATAATGGAATTTTTAAAAAAACCTAAAATCTTAAACCCCTATATGGTAGGCAATAGGTCTTCTGCACCTTGCAAAGACCTTATCTTGCCAAAGCTTTACTATATAATAAAAACAGACTATCACTGCAAATGCATTTGTTAGATGCCTAACTATATCGTTAAGTCATTGGATATAATTTATGTTCTTAAATAGTGCTCAGGTGCTTACAACAAGCTTTTAGATACTCAGCTGATAGTTAAATCCATAACATATGCCCCACCTGGAAAATATGGCCCTGAAATAGCTGTTCAAAATTAAATTTCCATGTGAAGTTTGCCTATGTTGGGCCTCATCTGCAGCTGGAAGACTAAGATTAATTTCTTTGAGAGTTAACTGTTTTAACCCAGCTGAGCACTGTATACCAAACTTGCTTTTGTCCTTTTGGTTAGCTGTGATCTTTCAAAAGGCTTAATTGTGCTTGGTCAGTGAGTACTGTGAAATATGTAAGATACAGAGCAAAACCACAGAGGCGTTAAGGGGAAACTTGTGAGTCAAATCTTAGTCCTCACAAAGTCAAGTGGAGTTTTGCCACCAGTTGATGTGGAGTCAGGATTTTATCCATAACTTCTTTAGCAGCTTTACTTTTGATGACTTGCTATGTAAGTCTTTATGATATATTAATGCTAGTTTATAGTTTCTAAAGATATAGTGCCTGGTAGAACATAAGATGCAAACATAGTATAAACCTCTAGCATGTTTCTGTTCTGTTGTCTTCAGGCATTAAAGGATGTGTCACTTTGGCTACTGCTCTGCTGGAGCTGAAACTTCCCCAAACCTCACAGCTAAGCAGTTCAGTGTTTGTTGCACAGGACAGCTACAGAATTCCAATTATGGCAATGGTGAGTAACACTGAGACATGTAATCCCCAAATTTGAGTCATTTAAGAATCTGTAAAGGCACTCAGGAACATTCAGAAGATAAAACTAACACAATTAGATATAAATATATTTTTAAAGACCTTCAGGTCACAACAATCTTTGTCAGAGGTATTATTTGGTGTTTATTGTATTGAAATGGTTTGCAAAATAAGCATCACAGCCGTATATAGTAGACATTATGAAGTGCTTGCAGAAAGACTCTCTGATGTCTAAGATACTAATACAAAGAAAGCAACTGCTGGAAGCACGATACAGGAGGGACAGAAGCATGCACTGCAACTTATGTATGCATACATAAATGTATTTGTGTTAAATGCTATTTAAACAAAGATCAGACATCCTGATTTATCCTTTAACCTGCTGATCAACTAGCTAATTTCCTCTAGGATCTGTAGCAGAAATGAGTCTTGAGAAGGGATTTGGAGGAAGCTTTAAAGAGGGATTTTAAATGTTTGGCTACTGGTTGATCAAGTTTTCCATTAATGATAGTTGACCTATGACTGCTAACTTTTGTGCTTACCAGAGGTTCTGCTCAGATATTGTTTCTTGAACATGAAGCGCGACCATGCCTTTGAATGTTGTATAGACATGTATTACACAGTGCCACTTGAGATTTATGCTGATTGATAGCAGATTGCACATATGAATTTAAATGTAGATTTTAATATGTTGGATATGCCACTGGATCGCTATAGTGAAGCAAGTCCACTGTGTACACTGTATGTAGTTATACAGGCACAAAGGTTTAGCCGAGTGTGTGGACATTGTGCTATTTTAATGTAATTGCTTCTATGGATATCATAGAGTAAACAATAAAATATTTGTCTTTGTTACTATCATCACAGCATTTTCCTAAGAAAGGACAAATTATTTTCCTGGTTGCAGCTTCTCAAGTAAAAATCAAAGATGCCTTGAAGTTGTAAGCTATACAGTGTTGTTGCTTGTACTGGAGCTTTAGCCAAAATTCTTTGCAGTGTTCTTTCAAGATGAATGGAATAGAGAGAAAAGAGGGTGTTTGTTTAGAAAAGCTCAGGAGCATTTCACCTCTTGTAGGGTATAGTTTCCTTTTGTGGTGTTTCCTTATATTTACTGGTTTGAGTTCTGTGTGGCATGCTGACAGAAGTTATATTCCTTGATTGCACTTTATTTTAAGATTTTTCTTGTGGCCAGTGAACAACTAAATGGAACACTTCAGAATCCTAAATGCATCTTTTTCTTATCATTGTTATGGTTTTAGTTGTCTTTTTTTTTTTTTTTTTTTTTAAAATCCCAAAGGCTTGAGGTCTAGGAAATCTTTGCAGATCTTTCAAAACCTGTATAGTGATACCAAGTATCAGGACCAGCTTGCGACCAGTAAATGCAGCAACCTCTTCCAGGAGTACTCAGTATTAGGTGCAAAGCTATTTACTCTTCTATGGCTAAAGACACTAAATCAGCCATGCACCAAGCACCCGCACTTTCTGCCTTAGAACTGTAACAAACTAAAAAAGCCTATCGCATCATCTGTCTTCTAGACATGTTTCCTCTCTGTTTCCAAACTCACCTTATTCAAAGGCAAACCTTGCAGAAGAGGGAATCTAATCACAAGCAGGCAAGTGAATAAGCAGTGTTCAGATTGTTTCTTTCAGCTGAAAACCGTATGTGCTGATTGCAACTTTGTTAAATACATAAATAACTGGAGCCCTTCCAATCAGAGCCAGCCAAACCTTTTAATCATATACAGAAGTGTTCCTCGTGACATAATTATGCTATCCAGACTCCTTCCTTCATTGGGAAATATTCTGTCAAACAGTAAAATAATTAGCATGGATTTTAAAATCGGCATTGACATTCTAATGTCTAATTAGGTAATTGTCATTGGCACAGCAATACCTATTAGGAGCATGCAATTTATGGAAGGGGTTTTGATGGAACAGACTGCAGGTGCAGATGGTCTAACAGCAGGACTCTTACCCGATGTAAACAAAGGTATTTTAATTAGCCATGTGACCCTGATCATTGTTAAAAGGTAAGGGCTGCGCATTCATCTTCTCACCATCTACTTCCTGGGACTTTCAAGGGTAACATTGAAATACCTTGACCCATGGTAAATTACATGCAGTCTTGATTGAAATTCTCTTCAAATCTAATTATTGTTTCATTTGGCTTTTGGCAACATTAGTGCTATATTGCAGTTGGCTCAGAGTTCTTACCTAGTTGCTGGGCTATTTTTGGTTTGTAAATCTCAATTGCTAACCTCCACAACGATATCATTTTTTGCTTCATGTATCAGGGAAGGCTTCCAAGATGTTGAAGTTTAGTTTTGAGCAAGTACATGTAGCAAGTACTTAAAGTGCAGAAGATCTGAATTCTATAAAATTATAAAAAATTCTTGCTGGTGAGTTTGTACGTAACTCAGCACAGATCATAGTTAAATTAATTTTAATTGGGAAACCAGGAATGAACTCACAGTCGCAGTAGCTATGAAAAACTTTGAAGTTAGAAATGTAAAAGACCCAGTTGGCTCTCTGCCCTGTTTGTGTCAGCTGTGGGAAAAGCACTGTGTGAGTTAGATGTTCCAGAGCAGACACTGTACCTGGTACCTGAAGGAAAACTTCACAGGAACTCTGTGCATTTTATTTTTCTCATTACTGCAAAGTCAACAAATATGAACAAAAAGTGAAGGAAGAGCACTGTTTTTTCCCCTGAAGTCTATTTTATCATTGTCTCAATTATATTGCAGTCCTTAAATTACTGTAAGGGTGCTTTTTACTATTACAGTTTGGCCTTAATTTTTAGGTTTTTAGCACTCAGCCACATAAATACAAATGCATGTGCTTCACTGCAATAATTTAGCCCTATTGAACCTACAGGAATTCTTTTTATGAGCAAAAAATGAGGTATTTGTACAGTTTTGGCCCTTAAACTGTACACTGCTTAGTGCAGGGTCTGTTTCTGCAGCATTTAGCTCAACGAGTTCGAGTTTACTAATCTGCTGGTCTGATATTCAAATAGAGTGAAAGAAATACATCTATATATTTTCCTTTGTCTCTCCTTTTCTGAGGTGTGTTGGTGCTGTGACAAGGCAGGGGACTGTAATTTCCTAGTCAACCCATGAGTGATTATGTCATAAGTATTTATGTATGCACATTATCAGGTTGAGAATAGTTCCACTAAACTGAGAGTAACTCCTGAAACAATTTACTGTCCAATCTGAATGCAAGTGTTGGATCAGCATCTGCATTGTAGGTACAGATCTAAGATACTAAGATAACAACAAAGGTGCTCTGAAGCTCTTATAACCAATAATGGCTTAACTGGGTATAATGGGCTTGAAAGCTTAGACTTTTGGCTAGTTCCTGAGTGTAGTAGTTGGTTTTGAATTTAGGCAATGTTAGGGACTGAATGCAGATGCTTGAGCCAGGAGCTGAGTTACCCCTGTCCTTCAGAAAAGGAAGAGCAGGTACATCCAGGGGTGGAAGAATTCACTCTGATAAATGTCAAGCTGTCTGTAGAGGCTAAAAAGAGGGAGCTCTGGCTGACAAAGCTCCTAGATTGGCTGCCTAATTAATGTTTGATAAGAGTTTTCTACAATGAGTCCAGGTCTCTGTGAGAACTGGTGTAAAGTGTGGTGCTTTGGTTTTGTTTGGTTTTGTGAAATTGTATGGCTAAAGTCAGTGAACAAATGTGCATAGTACCTTTCCAAGTTGCTTATGCAGTTAACCTTAAGACAAAAATGTAAACTGTAAACCCTTTGATTATAAATAATTATTGTACTAAAGTTCTTCAAATTCTAGAGCAACCGATATATGTTAGAACCAGCAGAATATACTCTTTTGAAGACAGCTGCAGTGGCTGCTCGGGCATACGATTTCATTAATGTATGAGAATCCAAACAAATTTTTTTCTAGTAATTTGATTTGATGCCATTTTTAAAGTTGGAGGATCTTTTAGGTGCCCGAGCACATGGTAGGTCTTCGTTATTTCATGAGGGACTGTTTCATGTTACAACTTTATGATTGTTGCCGGACGGATTCTCTAATGAAATACGCAGTGGCCTTTTGACTTTGTGTTCAGATCCATCCAGAGATGTAAAATGAAGAATCTATATTCCTAGAATCTATATTCTATAGTAGAGGTGATAGAGACTGTGATAAAGAGTTCTTTTTTTTTTTTTTTTTGGAAGATATCTCATCTAAGCAGAGACATTTCTTGAATGTGGTGAATAATAAACTTCTTTTATTATCAGACCAAGTAACTTTGAGAAAACTTTACATCTTGAGAACTGCTTGGTTTGTGTTACTGCTTTCTGATGAATGTGGATGTTTTTCCTCTTCTGTCAGGCAAGTGCCGTAGAGACCTTATTGTTTGAATGTGAAATAATGTATACTTGTTAGTCAATGAGTTCAACCACCATGAGATAATCCTCAAGTGACATGATGCCTGTCTACTTAAAAATAAATAAATAAAAGATAGAAAGAATACAAATTATAAGCACACATTATACCTCTCCTACTGATGCTGGGGGTTAATTATGGGGAACAATTACCTACCGTAGTCAATGGATTCGCACATTAATAACATTATATGGGGATAATGTCTTTCTAAGCTGCTATAGCATTTAAAAGCTGGTACTTATGTTGCCATCCAGATTCCGAATACCCATCAGTCCTGTCTGGATTATTGCTACATTATGTAATGTGGTCCCTTGTGGGGTTTTTACAGTGTAATTAACATGTGGATCTGACTTATCCAGTCCACTCTAATAAACAAGCCTTAATGAGTGAAATAATTATAATAATAATAAATCCTACATGATTTCTGAACTTCTCTGTTACTCTTACTGTGACATTTGTGTTCAAGCAATGCTAAGGCTCATTAAACATACATGTATCTTATTCTAATCAATTGCCATGAAGTAGCCTCTGAGAACTTTTCTCTTGTTTTATCCAGGAAAAAACTAACTGTGTTGAAATGGTAGAGTAGACAGACAAACTTTCTAACTCTGCATTTCCCACTGCTCCTTAGTCCTCCACTTTCACAGAGGAGAGAGATGTTAAAACCTCTCAAAACTTAATCTCTTGCATATCCTTCTTAAATATTGTTTTGTGCTCTTTCCACTGTAAAACCTGTTACCGATCTCTCCTAATAATGAGTGAAGGATTTGTGACAACATTACAAAAACACAGGTAGTCAAAAAATCACAGGAATCTTTCTGGCTTTTTTATTTCCTCCAAAAAAAGCTGTCTGTGTCGTTTTTAATGCACTCATTTAATGAGTGGAGTTCATTCTAGAAATAATACTTTTAGTGGGCATCAGTTTTCAGTGGAGGATGACAAATCAGTGGCTTGATTTAATTGGGGAAAAAAGGAGTCATAACTTACTCATAAAGTAAATTGTAAATTATTTGTAAGACTAGCACTTTCTTCTATATTTAGTATAGGTTACTCTTAGCAAGTGTACTGTGCCTGTGCCGTGAAGACTTATAGCTGTGTCTAATTTATATGATAACTGCTGCCTTTTCTGGTGAAATTAAATAAGGGTTTTTCTAGGTATTTGGTTGCCTTCTGCCTGATTTTTCCCACACTGATACATTAAGAATTCAACCAAATAATGACGTGTTTTCATTTTGCTGTACAGTACATCTTAGCAGGATTGGGAAACCCTTTTGTTGGTTTATCAAAAAGTTAAAATTGCAAATGCAAATAGAATGTATTGGGTTATAGGTAGAGTAAATACTGTGGCGTGGATCAATGCAATTCAATTTGAGTCCATTGCGGAACTAATAATTTGTGTAAGCTCTAAATTTGGTCCTGGATTTTAGGGATTCTGGTTTTATTATCCATTGCTTTTGGTTCTATTCAGTACCTTTAAAATCTGCCCATCCTCTGTAATTATCAGCATGCAATTGGAAGCAGAGCTTTTCAGAACATAATTTCCAATTTAAAGAAGGTATTTTATGAAACTTGCATCAACCTGCATAAAGTAATCCATGTACTAACATCATAACTTCCTAATATACCTACACTTGAATTCAAAGGATGCTGTAGCATGTAATCTCCTTTTACATTAAGTATAGCTTAGGCAATACTTTCTCTTGGGATATGTTTTGGGTTTTTTTGTTTTTTTGTTTTTCTCAAAGCCATTTTTGGTTTCAGAAATGTGCTAGTCAAACATTACATCAGTCAACTTGAAAATGAAGATATAGCAGTGTGCCTTTATCCAAACTGGTTTGTGTGTCTGCGTGTGTGTTAGATTTGTACAACAAGATTTACAGGAAGCATCTTTTATTAGGGCGAGGGAAATAGCTGGGAAGGAGGGACATGGTCAGAAACAGGAATATTAAACTTCTGCCAAAGAACACTTTGAGAACAGTTGTTTTAATTTAATTTTGTGTTCCTCTACTAGTCAACTTGAGGAAGAAGCGTAGTTAGCACCTGTGGAGCAGTAAGGTGGTATTTCCAAGGGAGAGGCAATATCCTCGGTGGTCTGTGAAAGACATGGAGAGCAGCTGTGGAGCAACAAGATGTAAAGGCATGATATACCATAATGTAAGTGCTTATATTAGATTCATCAGTTTTGCTAGCTAGTATGTAGTCCCAGTGCTTTGGAGTGGTATTGCTCCAGTGACAGACCCAGACATCACACCTCCTAACCCAGAGGTAGCAATGGTCCAGCCACTCTGAAGGCATCAGAAGCAAATTATTTCAATTAAAACTCATGGTGTGGATTTTAACTATAGGACAAACTACAATACACCCTTCGAAGTTTAAGAGAGGAACTAAAATTCCTGATCCAACTGGATACTAAAAAGCATGGACTCAATAGATACACTTGCTTTATGGCATGTTATAACTTTCTTCGTTAACCTCTCTACATTTCACAAGCTATAAACTACCTAGCTCTCTCTGCTGAGAGAAAACCACATTAACATCTATCTTCCCCTTCCCCTACCCCCTCCCCCAGTTTCACTGGTGCCAACTACCTTCCCTTTCAGAGGTGGTCTTATAAATACTTGTCTTAATTACACTCTAAGCAACTGTTCTCAACTTGTTTTTAGCTTTGAAGTCTGTTGCTTCTATTTCAGACAAGAAAGAGAAGAGGGCTTATATACCAAAAGCTTGTATTCTCTCTGACTACATCAGTTGGTTTAACAAGGGATATTGCCTCTAACTACAAACTTGTCTTGCCTGGGTTTTATGTAGGTGTGGGCCTCCCTGGATAATCAGGGTTGACAAATTGGGAACGGAGTGGTTGCTTTATGACAGGCAGTTCCCTGCTAGTAGCTGAATATACATCTGATCTTTATCAAGCTTCTTCCGATGTATGTTGCCTGGTTGTGTTCACTCCTATGGCTGCTGTGATGGTGCAGGTATATGGGATGGCATATACCCCATTCTGAGGTGCATGTATATATACATATATAGGTTGCTGGAACCAATGCCTCTGTTACGTAGAGCATTTATTCTTAATATTGAGAATATGTACTGATGGGGTTTGGTTTTGTTGCTGTGGTCAGTCTGATGTCATCAAGGGTTTGTTTATCTGTAGTTTGCTTCTGATGACTTTGGTGGAAGTGAGTGTTTAAAGGCCAGAGAGGAAACTCAGTTCAGGGGAAAGTGTCAGAGGCAATGATCAGGGGTTATGACTATTTAATAACTTCTAGGGTAGGCTAGCATGTCACAGTCAGGATTTGCTGTATATGGGGTATTTATTTGGTACTGCAATGAGTTAGCTTAATATTAAAACTGCTTAATCAGGAAGATGAACAGTTTCCCTGGAAAGTATTGGTCCTGAATAAAAACCATATTTAGTTTTGTGAGATGGGTCTCATGATTGCTTTTCTCATTGTAGACATGATGGTGCCTCAGGGTCTGGCTATGTATCTTGGCTTTAAAATGCCTTTTGGACAATTGCTGACACCATGATGTAGGTCTACAGGTTTTCACTAATGATAGTTTAAAGGCTACATTTCTCATGCTGATCTGATTGCAGATCTGCAATGATATTTGTCTGATACTCTCTAGAAATTAGGTTTTATGGAATTATTCCAGATACCTTTTAATATGGTTGTGTACCATGTGAGTGATGGTTGGTACTGAATGTCTGGTGGGAACAAACAAAAGAACAAAATCTTGTAGTCATGTGTGCACGATTGGTGCAGCTGTCTAGAACCTATTTTTTATGGTGTGCTATGAACAAGTTGAGGTATTAAATGACCATTTCAGTGCTAGTTTCCAAAGGTCAGAGAAAGACAGTCGTGGCTTGTGAGTCTGGTAATATATCTGGGCTTGAAGTCTGATGGTTAGCTGTCACCTCACAGATGCTTAGGAGAGTCCATGATGTCACGGAGGTGGGGAGGTGATGAAGTCACTAAAATAGAACAGCTATGTGAAAGTCTGTGAGATCTTTTTGTGAATTTTGATACTCCCTCAGCATGGATGTCATGGATGCCTATAGGTCTCCTGAGTTTCTTTGCTTATGCATTGTGGAGAGCACATGAGAAAAGTTTGTGGGATGAGAATGAGAAATTTAGAGTACCATTTTTTCTAGGAGCTGGCAGGCAATGGATATAGTGGTATGCAGCTTAGCATGACGGTAACCTCAACTTTGCCCACTTTTTGATGACTAAACCATAGATGTTCTAGAAACTTAGTTTGAAAGCTTTATTAGTAGATGGTTCTGTTCACTAATGTTTTTTGATTAATTTTTTTGTTTAAACAGTTGACGTAGTGATGAAGGTGGGGAAGGAGGATGTGTCAAAGTTGCCCTATCTTGGATATGAAAAAATTCTTGGAGATGTAGTTTGTTTTAAAAATAATATTCTAATATCCCATATACTTGGTTTTTGGGGGTAGATCCTCCGTGCAGAAGTGTTAATCAATGAGGAGGTTTCCTTTTTTATTAATTCAACAACTATGACAACCTAATGCCAGATATTGAGAATGTGATCCATGGTCACGGATGTTGCAGCTTTGGGCGAGATTGTCGTGGCTTGCCAGGTCTGATGGTTTGTGTGGTTTATTCTATTTTCTCTTGCTATGGTGATATGTAGAACAGGAACAGAAATCATTAAAGTGTATCTTATTTTAATATTATGATTGAATTTAAATTACTGTATATGATATAATTGTGCACATACATAATAATCTTATGTACTCTACAGTAATATCTGAGGGTTTACCAAGACTGGGGCTCTATAGTTCCTGGCCAAGAAGCAAATAACCCATTCCTGAAAGAGAATGGGTTCTCTCTTATCCTTGTTCCTCAATATTGTCTCTCTAGTTTTTAAACCCACTTTGTATATATACACCTAAATTAAAATGAAAACTTTCCAGGGAATGGCTTGTTTATTACTTATGTTACAATACTTACTGCAGTGGAAATTCTGCTTGCTGAGATCTCTGAGGGCATCAGAAATACAAACGCTAATAGTACTGAGCTATGGAAAGTTATGCTTTCATTTGTTTCATATTTACATTCTTGATGAGGGAGAGACTCCGCAGTGCTCATAGTTTTGCACTGTGGGTGAACGTGGTTTCGATGGAGTTCTGACATGTTTGTTTGGTATCTTGCTCCTTGCCTTGCCTCCTGCTCTTATGCAACTCCAATAAGCTCTGCAACAGCTCATGTCCACTACTGAGCAAAGGAAAAGAGACTAAACTCAGAGAAAGAAGAGAAATATGATGAAGGACGAAGCTGTTATGGACGCAGAGAGAAAATTCAATTGCCTTATTCCTGTCTTAGTGCTACACAGGGGGACCAATTTCCCTGGAACTGATGAGGACCCCATGAGCAGCCCCTTATTCCCTCTCACAGGTACTTGCTCAAGAAGAGAGCCAAGATGTACCATCTTTGCCCTCCCTTCCTTCATGAAGGTCTTTGTGCTCACACATGAAAGTACCCTTCAAAAACCATTCCTCAAACTCCTGTTTAAAGAAGAGCAAAAATGAAACCGTCCAGCCCCCTTTTCAGACACCAGTGTGAAATATGTATTTATGAAACAAACCCAAAGTGTTTTTATTCCATCCATGGGCTTCCTAGTCTCCTCTTTCCCCTTTTCATGTCTATCGCTTGCATTATGAACGTGAAAACACATGCAGGAGGAATCTGCGTGGTTTTGGAGTAGGAGAGTCGCTTGATTTTGTTTTCCCTGAAAAGGGCTGTTTTCTTACACAGTTCTGTGGGCATACAGCCATAAGTGAAATGCCTTCAAATAATTTTTTTTTTCAAGTTTACTTCTGGTTTATGACCTACCTATCTAATCTATATATTTAATTTTTTTTTTTTTTTGCTTCTCCACACTCTGCTATGCTGAATGTACAGTTAGGTATGCACAGACAATCAGCCCATAAAGATAGCCGTGAGTGTTTGTGCTCAACACAGAAATTTCATGGTAAGCACAGCAGTCAAAATCATGCAAATTGCCAACTGTAGCATCATAAAGATGCAATTACTGGACCAAAATGCCAAATTTTCAGTCCTCTTCTGATTAGTTGTTGGAGCAATGAGTTATCACATGATTGCTACTTGTTAATATTGGCAAATCAACAGCTGCTATTCTTTGGTATAATAATATCACCAAATTCTGTGATTGTCATGTATCTAGTTTTACATCAGATATGATTATACCCATTAGGATTAAAGTCATTATATGGTAGGATTAGAACTGAGCATGATTTTGGATAATGACAGTGTTAGTATCACTATAGATTTGAAATTATATTAATTTCTGTCAATATGCAAAAATACACTAGAAAACCTTTTCACTCCAGAAAACATTTTCACAGGGACTGGGGCATGTGTTTGTTTCCTGCTAATAGCATTCAGATGATATCTAGGCTATAAATGAAATAGGATTGTATAAATTACTGGCTGTTCATAATAAGAATATGCGCTCTGTCGTCAAAAATTCAAGCATTGTAGAAATGATCCCATCTTTGAGCAAATGTTGCGATTACTTCAAGCTGTTGAAACTCTGCTTCCTTTGAACAGAAGTGTCCAGAGCAAATACTGCAACAATGAATCTTTTTATCATTCTGCAATCCCATTTGTGATAAGAGGAATTCCTTGGGGATTACTTTAAATTCTGTACATTAGCAGCAGTTCCGTGGGTTAAATCAGATAAAACAGGCTCTTATCAGATTATTAGTCACATTAGGCAATTACATTCTTATCTCTCAGAAATAATTCTTGTAGCCTTGATGCTTATTTCTCCTCATTAGAAGAGGCTAATTCCTGATTAAGATCTTTTGCCTTCCGTACAATAAACCTTTATATTGGATTTGCCACATAAATTGAAAAATACCTTGTGGCAGAGAGGGACAGCTGCACTTCCCTTTTAAAAATATTTCTCGCTTATAGCTTAAACATCAGTTGTGGAGATTTGCTGCCTGCAGTTTGGGATTTAAGGCAGCAGAACAAGCTTTCTGCCAGCATCAAATTTAAGGGCATTCAAAACAGCATGGTTTTGCAGAAAAGCAAACAAGGCTTCACTTGTTTTTATGGAGTTAGGTTTAAATTGCATGAAAATAGGAGCAAGGGAAGGATGTTTCACACAACATTTGCATAACAGACATAAATATACTGTGCTGTGAGGAAGCCCACCTGTGGGATGCCTTTACAGTGAGCATCCTGTGCAGTGTAGGTGGGAGGGTTGGCGCAGGGATGGAACTTAATCCCTAGTATGTCTTTTGTTTTTGGAAAGAGTTCCGCATACACAGTCTCATGCATGGAGCCATGCTAGTTGGCGAGTATGTGTCAAATACAGGCTTGTGTTTACTGTAGGAAATGTATCAAAGTTGTTTTGCTCTTTCATGTAATTAACTCTATCCAAAAGAAATATCCAATTGAGTGATTTACTTAAGATAAACAAGGCGCTTGGGACAGGTAAGTGCTTCAGTGGAAATGATACACGGGAAAAACAAGAGTCGCATTGCTCCACAGGTCTGTCGTGTTTGCATTTCTGACATTATATCAGTAGCTGGTTGCTGAAACAGATATCTCCCACTTTCCACCATTTCTGGGAGTATTTGCTTTTGTAATCATTCAGTGCTATAGCATCCTTGCAGCTGTTCCCTGTACACCATCATATATAAATCCCTGTTTTCTGCTCAGAGCCTTCTGCCAGTGTACATGCATGCTTGTGTAAGAAATAATTACAGTCAGTGTGGCTTCAATATTTTTGTAAAGAATTAGCAAAAACTTTTCCCTTATTAGAAGCGAGGTGACAGAAAGTTGTCAAAGTGTGGCAAACACCTAATTCTTATTAAAAATAAATGGGCCTGTGAAAACCTTTCTGGTCGTCTTTAGGATTGAACTAAATTACACTGAAAACCAGATGGGAATGTGTTAAGAATGAAGTGATTGCTCAAGACAAAGCATTGCCTATTAGAGATGGTACTGAGGGAAGTTTTCAGTGTCTTCCTCTGTATATGCAATATATGTCATATTACATTTATAGGGCACCTTTAGTAAGAAGTTCAATGCATTGGCTATGCAAATACTGCTGTGTGCATTGCTTCCATTCAGTTTTCATATTTTGCAAGTGATGTTAAAAATTTTTGCCCAGAGATGTTTGGACATCTATCCACTGGATTGCATGGGAAAGGCTAAGTTGCTTAATTTATTTAGTTACTTATTCATGGAGATCCTGGAAGACAGTCCTGTGGCAAAATTTGACTCCTCAGGATTGTAGCCTTTCAAAATAGGAAAAGAAAACTGCATTAGATTAAGAAAGTGATGACCTGTAAGGGACATTGGAGCAGCTTCTTTCCCAATTTGCAGGACAAGGGATGTGCAGGGGTTCAAGTGTCTGCCTGGACAGATTAGGGCAAGGACTTGAACTCAGGCTACCTTTGTCACACAGTGACCAGGGAGCATTGAGCTTTCCTCTCTCTCTATCCAAAGTCCCATTAAAGCCATCCTCAGGATATGACAAAGTTTCTTCAGACAAAAATGTTTGACTTAGCCCTCGTTGTGTGGTGCCACACAAGTCTAGAAGCTCCAAAGAAGATGCTGTGCAGGTGAGTTCCATGACAGTCACCGCGTAAATATTACATTCTCTAACTAAACCAGCACTGAGAGAAAGGAAGTATTATCTTTACCTAGGTCTCTGAGATATGAAGACTAAGTGATTTACACAAATCTTGGGAAGTTTGGGGTACAGCTGAAAATCTGAACCCGCATCTGCCCCTTCCACTGCTGCATTTCAGATTGACTCCCAGGTATGACGTGTCAGTGTCCCAACACTGCAATTTGAGCCAACATGGTTAAAGGTCTGTGGCAGTTGTATACCTTGAGTGATGGGGGATTTGGAGGAAATAATTGCTCTGACCCTAGCTGGTTCTCGGCCTGTCTGCTCCCTCAGCTGTGAAGTAGGAGAGAGTTGGGGTCTTGGGGCTGCTCTGTGCAACTCCCAGTTGCCTAGGCAGTGATTAACTGCTAGAATATCAAGGCACTGATGTAATGCACATAAAATGATTTCTTAAACTGTTGTCTGAGGGAAAAAGCTTATGCAGGTGAGGTCCTGGAGCTCAGAGGCTTTCACTAAGGAGTAAGATAACTTGGCTGCTATCTAATCTGCACGTGAGGCATTTTTATGGCATCAGAGCAACATAAAAAGTCATCAGTAGATCTTGGCTTGTTCTTTAGTTACCCTTCTACTTCTGTGGGTAAACTTGGTTCTTCACCAGCATTTGTTTTGTTGTAAAACAAATAAACAGATTCTGTTTGTGGAACGCTTATTATTATTGTTATTATTATCATTATCATCATTATTATCGTTATCATTACTGAGACTTCTACTCTGGGCTGGTTCCTTTTATGAGGAAAATCTGAAGGAGCAAAACCAGTCTGGCAGGGCAAAGGGGTCTTGAGCAAGCTCCTGGACTGAAGCTAAATTCTTGGCTCTTAAAATTCAAGTGTGAAATCTTAGATCACTTAAGGTGTGATAGTTTAGTCTCTTTTTCCTTTTCTAGTAACTATAGCATTTTTCTCCATTATAGTATTTCACAAGTCTTGAGGCAGCCAGCATGGCTTCACCAAGGGTAAGTCCTTTCTGACCAACCTAGTGGCTTTCTATGATGGAGTAAACATATCAGTGGATGTGGAAAAAGGAATGCATGTGATCTCTCTGGACTTCTGTAAAGCCTTTGACGTCGTCCCCCACAACATCCTTCTTTCTAAATTGGAGAGAGATGGATTTGATGGATGGACTGTTCAGTGGATAAGAAACTGGTTGGATGATTATATTCAGAGGGTAGTGGTGAATGGCTCTATGTCCAGATGGAGGTCCATGACAAGCAATGTCCTTTGGGGATCCATATTGGGACCAGTGCTGTTTAATATCATCATCAATGATATAGAAAATGAGATTGAATGCACCCTCAGCAAGTTTGCAAATGACACCAAGCTGAGTGATGCAGTTGTCACACCAGAAGGATGGCTATAAATTGGAGGGGGGGAAGATTCGTCTAAATCAGGAAGACATCAGGAAGAAATTCTTCATGATGAGGGTGGTGAAGGACTGGAATAGGTTGCCCAGGGCAGTCATGGATGCCGCCGTCTCAGATGTGTAAAAGGCTGAGTTGGATGGGGCCTTGAGCAGACTGGTCTGGTGGGAGGTGTCCCTGCCCATGGAAGGGGGAGTGGTATTTAGGGTCCCTTCAAACCCAAACCGTAATATGATTCTATCTATTTCCCTGTCGATTTAAGAATTCTGTGGGTAACCATATTGTCTGAGGTTGTTAATTTTCTCTAGCTTCTTATGGATCAGCATTTATCAATGAACCACAAACATCTTTCTGTTTATGGCTGATGGAATATAAGAAAAATCTCCAAAAGCTTTGATAGATTTTTTTTTTTAACCAAAAGTAAAAAATTCAGAGAGCTGATTCTTTCCTGGAAAGCCTGTAAGTTTTATTGGAAAAATCCCAAGCCAAAACATTTCTATAGGAAATGCACATATTTCTATTTGGGTTTTCTCTCCTACCTCCCCCATTCTCAAGTTGCTAGACTCAAATTGTTCTTTTACATAGATCTAAAAATGAAGTTTCCTACCAATGGAATGCTGTTAGCTTCTGTGCAAGCATTCTTAGACATGGATCTCTAAAGCTCACATTAGCAACTATCTCTGGGTACCAAAGAGCTCAATTAATGCGGCCATAAATTTGGAGCAGTTATGACCTCAATCTCTTCTTCTCCTCATCAACAGTTATAAGCCTTCTCTCTTCTAAGTGCAAGTATTTTTAAAGTGTGCTTAATAAAGCTGTTTTTATTCCCTGGCTTTTTCTCAAGGTTTGATGTTGAAAGAAAAATGGCCAGCTCACTGAGAACAGTACACTGTAATGGTTGCTTTGCTGCAGAGGGATTTGTGAATTTTATGCTTGCGGTTACTTGGTTTTAACAAAGTCGGTCTCTCTGGGACCAGTGCTTGTAAAGTAAGCATAATGGGCACTTGTGACACAAGGAGAATTTATTACAGGAGTAAGAACCTGCTTATGGTTCCTCTAATGGCCTACGAGATCATATACCTGCCTTTGAAATCACGTCAGATGTGGACTCAACTTTAAACTATACATCACTTACAGTGACCGTATCTTCTACTTCTCCCCTATAGAGGTACTGGCAGGGGGACAGAGAGGTGTATCATGTCTTCTGAGCATTAATTTAATATTACAGCCTGTGCATCTAGAAGCAGTTGGCTACATCTTCCATATGCAATGGAAATAGCTCCTTCTTCTCAGCTTGAGCTTATCCCATGACAAGAGAGAAGATGACACCAAGTAAGAAGCATGGTTAAAGTACTAGCTTAGTTGTTAGGGACCATATTGGTCTTAGTGACTAAACGATGACTACAGGGAAAGTTGTCTGATTACTCCAGTTTCCATTCTCCATGGCTTTAATACATAGATTTTCCTTCTCTTTTGTATTTCTGTCCACAAGATCATTGTTAATCATGAAAATATGTTTGTGTATTCCCTGCAATTCTCCACTCTTGGAAAAAGTGTTGCCATGTGGAAAGTTTCCAAAGCTTGCATTTTCTCAAGGATTGCCAAAATATAACTTAATAAGACAACAGAAATATGACTATATATTGCTTTCCTTTTTAATCTAATTCTTTGGTCTTGTTGTTTTTAAATCTAGAAATTTTAGTTCTGAGTCTCTCAACACACATAGAAATTATAGCCAGAAATGCAAATTTGTGAGATTAGAATGAGAACAACATAAATTCAACAGCAGACCACAGCAATCCACAGCAATCTAGGGACTAGCTCATAAGTGTCTTAAAAATCATGGAGAAAATCAATTTTATAGTCAATATGTTGATGTTTGTTGCATAATCTGCAAACTGGAAAGAGTAACTCCCTCAAAAAAACTCCACTGGAGTCTGCTCTGTGCTTGAGCACAGGGGTGAGGTCATTCTTTAAACAACTTTCTCACCAAATTTTCTATGATTCAGTGTTGCACAATGCTTTGTAATAGAAAATACTCAGCTCCCCAAAAGGCACCAAAATCTGTTACAGTTTAAAGAATTTTTCTCATGTATTACTGCCATGTTCTCACTTGTTAGAAAGCTGTTTTAAAGCAGATTTCCTGAACACCTCAAACTTTCTCCTGGTAATTTTGAACATTGTAAAAGTAGCTTTTAAGAATTTTAAGTCAGAAATAAATGTGTCAAGACTCAGTTTGTGAAAAGGCGAGGGGAATTGTAATTCACATGTATGCTACCTGAGCTGAGATCACTTTTTTTGTTGGTTTCATGTTGATTTACCAAGAGGAGGGAAAAAAACACCCCAAAAACCCACAACCGAAAAAAACCTAAAACCCAAACAACTAGTAAAAATCCCCAGGAAACCTCTAGAACAAATATGTTATTTTTTTGCTTCCTGTAACACTGTATATTTAAAACATAATTAGTTATATTCAACTGGGTCTTCTCCAATATCAATTGCAGATCATGGGAAGTCTCCAACTGACTTTGCTAGGTTTTGGCTTAAAGCCTGATACCACAAAGTGGACAAAGTGTCTGCCTGAGCATTGCTCAGAAGTGCTTGAGAAGAGGTAGCCTGATCTTAAAACAGTGCTGTCTCTAGTGTCCTATCTACAGTCATGGCATGGGAGATTGATTTACTAAGGGGGGATGAGTCGTGTCGTTGGTTGGGTTCCATGACATTTGTTGATTTCCAGCCTCTTTCCTCTTTGCAAGGACTGTTTGCTGAATGTGGTGTTTTAGGGTCATACAAACCATCAGATCCTGCATTCTTGAACACATTGGAAACTTTACCAATAATGGAGCCAAAGACCTAACCAAGTCCTGGTGCAAGCACTGATTTATAAGGATGATAACTGTATGGTGCATGTAAAGGGTCTGCACAAGTCAAACTTTGCAGTAGAAGTAATCTAAGGATAATTGTTTTTATAGCCATCCTTACAAAGATTTTAGTGCCTTTAAACTTTTATTTGCTTTAACATAACAAAAGTTCAGTTGTAGTCATAGCTGTTTATTTTACAAGGCAGTTATAGGTGGATTTTGCTGCTGGTCAGGTTTGTAAAAAACACATGCTTCTCTGAAGGGAGGTAGAAATCATTCCAGGATCTCTGACTACCTTGACTGTAGCGTTGAACAGAATAGTGGTTTTTTCTTGTTGGTTTGTCGTACTGTGGGTTTGTTCGAGATAGCACTATAATAGAAAGAAAAGTTTTTATACAGGTTTATAGTGAATGGGAGCTGATTCATAAATTCTGTTGAAATTGAAAAGAACTTCATAGGAAATCCTTTTAAAAAAAATGTTTTGGTTTATTCAGTCATTAAAGAAATTAAATGAGATTACTAGACCTGCAAATGGTTTTAAGTCTTGGTGAATGGCTATCTCAAACTTTGGAATTTGGCTTTTATTTTGTTAAACTTCCAAAATCTGTTGGCTGACTGGAGACTTCCAGTTCTATGATGAAGCTCCAAGTCTGTTCCAGTTGTATTTTCATGTGAACAACTTGCATGAAATATCTGAAGCACTCCAATTCCAAAATCAGCTAATACTTCAACTAAACCTAAGAAAAATCGGTGCATTTGGCTAATTTGAGCAGTGGAGCATTCCCCAAGTATATTTTAAAGGAGGATCAGGTAGGAAAGAGTTAACAAGTCAAATTTGAGTCCTCTTTCCAGTGTGAGTGCTACCTTAGAGTATGTAGCAAAACAATTAAAAGTCAGTAGTACAGAACAGATTTCTCTGTCTTCCAAAAGACGAATAGGTTCATTTCCAATAAATGATGTGAAAGCAGCTGAGCCTTCAGCTTGTTGTTCATGTTACCTGTGGTCTTGCATGTTTAAACAGTTCTGCTGCTTTCATTAGCAGTGATACAGATCCTACCGCTATTTACGGTCCTTCATTTGCAGTTTTGCAATACAGCAAACATGGTTTAATACAAACCTTATTTATTTATTTATTTATTTATCCCCTCCCTACACCCTGCTATACTCTTGAACTTTTGTGGAGAGAGACAAACACTTCACCTAAAAGAAAATTATTTTTACCTCTTAGCCTTTTTCTGGAAGGAGATAAAAATGAAATCTAACTGCAGGGAAGTTCTATTGAAAGGGTGAGGAGAACAGAAAAGGATTCAGTTATATTGTTTGGATCAAGATATTAGTATGTGAGATCCGGTTTCACATAGACTTCAAAAACAAACAAAGACAAGTCCTTTTGAGCCTCTGGCAATGTGACTGGCTCCATAAGATCAGAGCTCAAATTTACATGGATCTGTATTAGTTCAGGTATGAAGAGTTTCATTTTGCTGATCTTTTGAAGCAAATTCCACATAGCAGCACAAGAAAGGGCTGCCACATCGGATTTGACACCCTCCAACTGTGCCTTATGCCAATGTTTTCGTTGGTTCCCTCCTTACAAAATAGCTCTTTGCCAGTTTTCTGAGGACTCCATCCTTTCTTTCTTTCTTTCCCTTTCTTTTTATTTTTTTTGCCCCTATTTGAGAATGGTTTAGTTTGGAATTGTTAAAGTATGTATAGAAATAGCCATGAAGTAGAGGGAAAGGAAGAGCTGGCTTGCAAAACCCCTCTAATTTAGTTGAAAAAATAACCCTATTGCAAAGTGATCTGTTGTTTTCTTTTGGTTTGTAAACAGTTCTTATTCTGTGTGCATTTATTAGCAAAATATGGATATAATTAATAGCTTTTTAAGATCTGCACATATAAAGTGTAATATAAACTGAAACTTGCACAGCTCCTGGCTTACATGATTTCTTAGGCTCTCCTAGGTTGTGCTCTTGCATTAACCACCTCCTTTCCCCAGTTGTTTCAAGCTTCCTTGAACTGCCTTCAAGATTCCTACCCTCTAGGCACAAGACAGCTTGGAGATATGTGGCTGCATGGTCAGGACCTGTATGAGAATACATTAGAAACAGTAGAAACTGCTGCTGGATGCAAAAATTCCCATAGATCTCTACATATGGCTTAAGCTATGGCAGCACCAGATATGGCAGAAGGCAGCCAAAGAAACCGCAAACTGCCCAGTGAAGTCCTCAGTGACTCTGACTGCTGCTGCCACCCAGCTCCTTGTCCCTGGTGTAAAGTCCTTGCAGTAGTGCTGCTTATGTGTTCACTTCATCTGTAGATTGTACACAAGCAACAAAAATGTGACCTGATGTATCCAGCAAATTCAATTACTGTTAAAATAACATAGTTAAGGCAACATAAAGCTTTCTCTATATTGCTGTTGTGGCTCAAAAGCTGCTCTGAGCAAACAGTAGTAACTGACAGCTCCTATTTTGCACTGAATATGGGCTGTACCAGCCTCTTACAAGTTTATCTTTTGAAAGACAGATAATATTTGTAGTTAGACCCTGAAATCTGCAGCTTTGTCAAAGAAGGAGCGTTTAGTGTGCAGATGTGATGCACTGTATGAGGATCGGCAGTTTTCATATTCTATTTTTCAGATGCTCCTGCAACACAAGCCTCCCCTCAGCAGGTGGGAAGTGGTTTGTGATCTACAGTTTGCAAAGAGAAATAAGCAGGGTGACTTCATGGCATTTGATACAGGCTGTTCCTACTCCCCAGAAATGGCTGGTAAAATAGCCACACTTGCAATGAACGTTTTGATTTATAGGTGAACTCTTAATGATTTAAAGTTTGGAAGGGGCAAGTTGGGTTGCACACGTGTTGGTTCTTAGGTCTTCTTTTGTGAGACTTTGAAGTTGGAGTCCATTTAGAAATTCTCTGCAAATTTTAGAAATAACATTTCTGTGAGAACGTAACACAAAATCTGGTGGCATATGGATGTATTTAGGTGACTAATACTCACTTGAGCCTACCTTCTTAATTTACTGCTGGCTTCACCATTCATGAGTAATGCACCCACTCCTCGCTCATGCCAATAAAGCTTTATGCCATCACACGTATAATATTTCACTACATGTATTGCCTTCCCCATTGCTATGGCATTTATGTGGTTTGTGTTAAATAGTCACTAAAATGAATAGCACTGTAAAATTGTGTAACTTGTAATTAGCTTTAACAATTAAACAGTCTAAAAGCAGATTTGGAAAGCCAAGACTCCAAAGATGCCATCAACTCAAGGAGTTCATTTTCAGATCACAGTAACATAATGTAAACACACTGTGCAATGAAAAGAGTTGTTCTGCAAGAAATGCTTTAAAAATTAGGTGATGACACGTATTTTTTTTAAAAAAGGGGTATCTGATTAGTTGAACCAGATCAAAATATTTACTTCTCTCTCTCTGTTAATCCATGAATTTTGCCAATGTCATATTTAGTATAAATCATCTTAGGTTTTGGATAGCATCATAAACAATGCCATTAAACACTCCAGTGCCTCCTTTCCCCCATATCCTGGATTTGGTTGCTTTCAAGAAAATCTTCTCCAGGCTGTTTTAAGTGACTTATACATATGGGAGAGTCTCATCTGTCTCTAAAACTTGGTTGTCAAATTTTTTACAGATGATGTAAACTGGCACATCATCATGTTTCTGGGATGGGGATGAAGGCAAAAATATTTTTTTGTTATTGTGGTATTTGGTTTTATTTTTTTCCAAGTCAGCGCTGGGGAGATGAGTGTTCTCTAGGATGTAAACTGGAGAATCAGATCACAGAGCAAGATATGGGAAATGGGAGCTATTTTTAGTGAGAACAGGTTCATGAGTGGAAGAAGGGGAGATTAAAGATGACAAAGAGAAGAAACTGTCCCCTATGTGAAGTATGTTCTTGCCCTGGCTCTATCAGTTCACCCTATGTAAGTGTCATTTGTGATGGGGTCACAGAGTTATTCTTTCAGTTGTCTGGAAGCTGTAGGTCACATGAAGAACATCTCTTAAGGATCTGACAAAATGTTTTAGACAGAAGACATCATTTTTTAATTCTTCAAAAGACAAGTTAAATGTATTCATTGCATAAGAAATCTATAATTTAACAGCAGCTGTGCAGCAGCCTTTCCATGCTATAGTGCAGTCTACTATATTGATGATTTCAAATATTTATACCATCATCCCACATTCATGAAAAATATTTAAATTAAACATGCATAGGAACAGATGCCATTCTGTTCTGGCAAGAAAACCTAGTCATAAACTTCTGCTTATGAAATGTTATTTCACTTGACCCCTATCAGTAGGAACTCATGAAAATTAAACTGGGAAAGGAGAAATATTTTATGTAAGCCCTTCTCTCAGTGAAACCTTTCAGTGGGTATGTGAAGACATGATGCTGCTGTTAATATCAGCACAGTTTGATTTGATAAGGTGAAGCTCACTACTTTAACTTCTAATGCAAAAGTCACTGCCCAGTTAGAAGATTCTTTTCACCTGCAGAAGGTACTCATTAAACTTTCTAGATTAAATTGCAACATATTAAGTTTAGTACTTAGTTGTCAGTTAATTATTAGAGATGATCTACAGTAACTACATTTAGTTTTGTAATAAAATATACAATTTTACTTTTGTTCTTGCTATACTAAAAATATCCAGAGAGAGAGACTTTCTTACTAGTTCTAACTAAAGTGATGTTATAAAATAAGGAAAAGGGAAAGGAAATGTCATGTAAAGACTGCAGGCTAAGGATGTCATCATCCCCAGTCTATTCATGTTAAGCATTTACACCTCTCTGCATGTAGTCCATATAGAACTACATATGCATTTCACTGGCATATTTGTAGCAAGGTCTGAACAAACAATTGATTCTATCTATTGTATCTAATCTATCTTGGCATTTAAACAATTCTTTGAATCCTGTTATCTGAAGGAAGTTAGAAAAATAAGCAGGTGATTTCATGGTTCTCTCCACTTGTAATAGATCCTGTTTGAGATCTTAGTCTTGGATTTTCCTCTTTTTCTTTCGGCCTCACATTTTAGCAGTGTTAACGGGTTTTGTTGTGTTTGTCCTCCCCTCCCCCCCCCCACTCCAGCTGATGTAAAAAAACTTGTAGGACTTAATGACACTGCAGTAGTTACAAAGTATGCTATTTGTCATCTTACTCCTCCTGTTTCAGTTTGCAAGGGTTCTGGGGAAAGGAGTGTTTTGGATTTATATACTAGCTCTGCTTTTCCAAACAATACTGTCCTGGGAATCAGAGCTGGACTGAAAGAAAGGTTTGATCGTTCCAGGGGCTGAAATTATCCCACAATACTGAGCAATGACAATGAATCAGTACTGCAAAAAGCATCACCCTGCTACTTTACACCAGCATGGAGCACAGATTTTCTGCCGTGCCTTAAATGAGATTCTTGTAAGGAAAGGTCTCCTTGGCCTGTGAAGGCAGGTCTGTTAACCCTGTTGGGAGGCAGCTGTGGGCAGCTCAGTATTGCAAGATGAAGAGGAAAGTTGTGCTGTTTAAGAGATTGTATGTGCCTGAGAGCACAAAGTGCAGTAGATTCCCCAGCTGACAGAAATCCAAATAAGTTGCCAGACTCCGTATGAGTTAATAAACTTCAGCCTGCTAGTTGGGTACCATTTGGCTTATTCTACTGACCATACAGTACAGTTGCTGGTAGACTTTTCGTTCCTCAAGATCCTTGCTATTTAAGCTAGATAAGAAATGACATTTAAATTAGCAAGGATAGGAAGATTTCAGGGTTAGGAAGTCATCAGGTCCTTTCTCCACTGCCTTTTCTGTGAAATGGTAAAGGCAAAGACAGAAGGCCCAAGAGCTGACTGGTATTATGACAAAAAGGGTACCTTCATTTTTTGTACTCAAAGCAGCATATAGATGTTGTTCCTTTTGCGGCCTAAACTTGATACTCTGTGAGTTGGAAGTAACAGCCATGTAGAGCAAACCAAGATGCACGTCCTGGGCTATGCAGACATATGCTAACCCAGCTCCCACTGTGTCCTGCTCTGCTCTTCTGTCCCAATCCTCAAAGGTCAGGGCAAAAAAATTCTTCACTTCATTGGTCAGGAGTGGAAGATTTGTCAAGTGATGATGAAATAGGAACAGTTAATTGACCTGGGTTTAAATTAAATCTTAACTTTCACACTGAATTCTAGCATAAGACTTTTTCATGAGTTGCTTGACTCTGATTATTTCAGAAATAGGTACATGCTCACTTGCTCTCTGGGGCCTGGGAGGGAAGGAAATCTATTCTTGATTGCAAAGATTCAGTAATGAGGCATTGAATTCCTCAGCTAGATATATTTCATTTATAGTCATAGCCTGCTTAAGAATTTAGTATTTGTTGGAGTATTTGTGATGTCCTTGTATTTAAAATGTATGTTTAGAATAGGTGATATAAAACCTCTGGGGCTATGTTCTTTTCTTTTTTAAATCATCTTTTCCTCTGACACTTTCTTCCTATCTAACACCTTTAAAAAAAACCCCAAATCTCGTAGATTTTGAAATTTGCCAGGATGTCACAGTGTTACTATGAAAGGTCTTTTCAGTACTGTTCTTGGGCAGTTTGGGAACAAAACAGTCTATGATTAAAGATTCTAAAAAAATAAAAAAAAAGAAAATCTATCAAGAAATCTATCCCAAGGAACTGCTTGCCGGAATTTCTGCATATTTAATGTAGTTTACAAAACATCAGAGTATTTACCATAATAAGTTATGCTTTTATTAGGGTCAAAGCAAGTAGACCCTATTTTCTGTGGACTGCCCTTGGAACATTTGTTTTGTGCATCTTCACTCTGTTATTTTAAAGTAGTGACTCTGATGTATTATTAGTGTAAATTCTTTGCATTTAAGTAGTAAGTGGATCAGTTGGACTGAATATTTATAGAAGGTCCTAGACTGATAGTCTTAAAAGCCTATAAACCTCTGTTTACATATAGTTTACACACAGTACAGTTAGAACACCAGCAATGCAGCAATCCTCTCATCAGAAAACACCATGGTTAAGGGAATGGGTTACTCAGGCTCCTGGTCCAGCCATGTGCTCTCCAAAAAGTGTCAGAAGGGTAATTTGCTAAAGGCCTCTGGATGATGGACAGGACCTGTTCTGGGACCCTCCAAAGTACTTGTAAGCAAAGCAGTCATGGGAAAATGCTATTAAGATGCAGATAGTATCTTCATAGCTATTTGCATGAATGGAAATTAATAAGCTATCAAAACTCTTAAGGGTGGGTAGACTGGTTGAAAATGTGCCCTCAGCCATACAGGTGGCAGTCTGCAATAATTGCATTGGTTATGACAGAGTTGTTACAGGTTTCAAGAAATGTAACTGAGGAAAGAACTGTCTTTATATCTGGTCTTTTGATAAGTGGTATTTTGCTAATATAATGTGTACACACCAATATCCTGTGAAATTCCTGCACGTCACCAGTGGTTTTTATTCATGCCCATTAAAATGCATTACAGTGTGGAGGTTGCTGAAATGTAAATTAAAGGCTACGGCGCTCGTAGTTTAACAGCTGCCATGTAGATTGACAGCCTTTGTGCGCCCAGCTGGCAGTGTCAGGTTAGTGGGTCTCTAGTCACAACATTAATCAGCTTTATTAGTGCCACTAATACCAATTTGTAAGCAGACTGCAAGGATCAGACGGCCCAGCTGTCAGGCACTGCATATAGATTATTACAGGATTTCTTTTTATTGTTTAAGATTGGAATTATTATTTAATTAGGGAATTTAACTATTTCTTACACCCACTAAAATCTAGCAAAGATTTAATAAAACAATTTTAAGATCTTTTCCTGCCCCATTCTACCATCCTTTCTATTACCCACTCCCCATCCTCCTCCCTGCCTCCACCCCAGCATGCAGAGGAGAGAAAATGAATTCGCTTCACAAAACCTGTTGTGGTATATCACTTGCTGAGATGAAGAACTTCTTACACTGCAGCAACAGCTCATACTGTGCTAGTCAGGATTTCCAATTGATTTCAACAGATTTTCCTTACTGTGTTGATGTGATATACCCAGTGCACTGGAGGACGAAGGAACACAGAGATTGTGTTTGTAATTTTCTCAAAAAAACCTGCTGTCTGCCTGCCTAGTTCCTAGTTTCTTCATAGTAATTACTAATTTTCAATCAAAATGTACGTGTAAGCTTCACAAAGCTGAAAACCCTACTAAATTAGGGTCATGTTGTACAGCAAACTCTGATTCACAAAAAGCAGAGCAAATTTGAATACATGGACATCTCATAAATCTTCCTCTTCTTTTTGGTGTGAGACCTCTTGTCCTTATTACATTACACATCAGTTTCAACTCAGTTTTAATTAATGATTTCAAATTAGGCTAAGAGGATATTAGCTTGCAAAGCCTAGCAATGAAGAATGGATGTTGTGGCTCAGACACAACCTTCCAAAATCTCTGCAGCTCACATCTTATAACACTTTCATGTCGGCCATACAGATTACATTTCCTGCAACGCTAAAGCAGCTTTTCTAGTGGGTCAGAAACATGATAGGTTTATCCCTTAGCGTGGCCTGAAAATAAAACTGGGGAGGGAAAAAAAAAAAAGCCCTTAGCATCTACTTAATGCATTGAAATAAGGGAATGTAAAGATGAAATTCCATGGACTTGTGAGACTTATGCAGGAGATATTTTTGATGGGTGTCACAGAGCTTTTCTGATGCCCCAAAATGCAGGCAAAAGGTAATTCCAGATGAAGGAGTCTGTGTGCCACAATCTCTTCCCTGGATCTGCTGTGCAGACCATGCAATAGTAGGGTCCACTCCTCCAGACTGTAGCCCTACCAGGATTGCTGCAGAAATGGGCAGGCTCTGCAGGGCTGTGACTTTTATGCTACTGGCTGTCCTCTGTGGTATGGCGAGTGCTGTGTCCCACATGAAAAGCTAATGGGACATGTTATTTCTTGTTTTGTTGGAATTCTATATATCCCAAAAAACAGCCATCACCGAAACAAATGTGAAGAGGTCTCATACAGCTGGTATGTGTATCTGATTGAATGCCCAGTTTACCTAATATATTGCCTTTGCTGGGCAGGAGCAGAAATACAGTTTCTCTTTAGGAAAACTGTAGTTTTAATATATGAATCCTGGCAAACCAAGTAACAGACGAAGTCTAGTCCTGTATTTTTCAACCCAAGTGCCATGATTATGAAGAAATTCAGAATAAAAATAGGGCAAAGTCAGTTGACTTCTTTTAGTCAGTTTTTGATTAGTGAACAGGCATACTGGAATTTTTTGGCAACTTCTAGATCTGAGGTAGCAGGCCCAGACAGCAAGTGTAGTGCTAATAAAGGGAGTTAATTTTAATCATGAGAAAAGAATAAAACTGTAATATGTAAAGACTAAAAACATGAAAGACTTCTTGTGATGAACAGTAACGGTGACCTGATGAACCTCAGATGACCGGGGCAGTGAGAAGATGGCCAGGAATGACTATCCTGTTATACAACAGAGGCAAGTTATTAACAGATGAAGTTGCAAAGATTACAGTGCTTACTGCTTTCTGGCAGCAAGCCACCTCTTCACTAAAAGTGCCAACTTGGTCAGTGTCACCATAAGTAATCCCAGTGACACAAGGGTAAGACCTCATCTTCCAATAAGTAAAAAAATCTGGAGAATACTTAAATAGGGGCTGCTTATGGATGCTTCTGAGAATTTACAGATGGTGGGAAAAGTACTAAATGGCTGGAAAAAGGAAACCTGGTGCATATATTTTAAGAAGGAAAAGGATAATGGAGGCAGAGGAGCTTAAATTAATTCTTCAGGAAATACTGGAACAAAAAGTTAAGTAGACAATGGATATGCCTATGGAAGCAAACAAAGGCAACAGACTTACCATAGCAAATCATATCAAATATGTCTAATTTCCTACTGTAAGAGAACAATAGACCTTTTGAACGTTATATTAATTGTCTCTATTGACTCTGCTTTTTGATACTGTTTCACAGTACTTTTTCATAAACTCAGAAGCATATTTCTGATGAAACCATTGTGAACTGGATGCCACTTTGGCTGGAAAACTGTAATTGCAGATTATAAGAAGGAGGGACCGGAGACCAGGAAGAGTGGTCAGAGATCCAAAAACTATGATAAGGAAAAGAAGAATGAATGAATGAATGTTTTTTTCTGTGGAAGAAAAGACTAAGGGAAGACAAAGTAGTCTTCAAATACATAAGAGGGAGAAAATTAACTGTTTACTTTGCATAAGACATGTAATAATAGGTTCAAATTGCAAAGAGAGATAAGTCATTAGGAAAAAAAACTTTATAATGGAAAGAATAGTCAAGACTTTCTGGGGAGATTAGGGAGTCTTTGATATTGGAAGGCTTTACGAACAACTTGGGTGAGCATCTGTCAAAATGGTCAGGTATTGCTGATCTTGAGTCTGAACAGAGAGGTGAGCTAGATTTCTCTTGAGGCCTCTTCCAGCTGCCTTCTCCTATAAAATTTGACTCTGTAACATCAGTAACTTAATGCATGAGCTGGCTGCGGGCCTTGCCTTGCCAATATCATCAGTGAGTGCTGCTTGGTGGAAAATAGCATGGGTTGTTTCGGGGCCAGGAAGCCAGTGACTCACTGCCATGCCCTGGAGACCTGATCCACTTGGCATCTAGCTAGTCCTAGCCCTATTCCAGCTTGTTTACCTCTGTGTCCTCCTCAAAGCAGGTCTGAGCTGGAGGACTGGGGCATTTCCACCTCTCACCGTGAGCAAGGAGAACAGCTCCTTGCAGGGTGTGCTTCGCACTGTCAGTCTAGGCAACACTTCAGAAGAATATCATTATGGATCAAGCTGAGCACAGAGTTGTGCAATCCCAGAATGACTACGGTGAAGGAGATAGATAGCTCATGAGTGTAAAAATGTTACTACTTTTGTTACTGGAATAGAGGCTCTTAAATTGCCTAGAAATTGTGTAGGATCACAAACAAGTACACTTCTGTGCAGTAGAAGTGAAGGATTCAAAACATGAAATTAGATCAAACCTGTAAAAAATGTGGAGCCTTTCCATAAACTAGTCAGGCTGAGTGAAAGGTCATCAGATTTTTACGAGCTCTTTTAGCTAAAGCAAAATTATGCCAACCCTTCTTAATTTCAGTATTTACTGACAAGGTTCTCAAACTCAAAAAATCTATTCTAAAATAAATGTTTAGATCATTAATTGTACATCTTCAATATTTCAGGGGCTTAAATATTTTATAGAAATCTCACAGAAACAGAGAAAAGTTGCGAGAACACACATGCTCTAATTATAATTCCTCTAGAAATTTGCTGGGTTTATTAACTTTATGGAAACCCAGATAAATTGACCATTTTAATTAAATGTAAACAACTTTGTAATAACAAGCCTGACATGTCTTCCCAGAGAGTCATCCTAGGGGCCCAGTGCACTTAGAAATACTAAGGAGTTGCATTACAACCTGCTGAGACACTGCTGTACTGTCAAAATGATGTAGCAGTGAGCACATTTTGAACAGTCCTAACCTGATGTTCTGAGTCTCAGTCAGCTTTAAAAATGTATTGTTTCCTTCCAGCTTTATTAGTTCTTCATCCCTGTGTAAAGGGTAAACTTTTTAAGGCCTAGAAATTTGATTCAAAGTTTTACACTTGCTAGCTCTGAATTCAATACATATGAATAGAAAAACAGAGGGATTTTGAAAGTTAAAATTTGCTGGGTTTACGGGATGATGGTCCTGGCTCTCTCAGGGTCTGTGCAGTGTGAGTTTGCATTTTCTTCCATTGCAATTTTCAGAAGTTATGACTGTGCCTGGCGTGGGTCCCTCTGCAGTCAGGCAGGATCAGTATGTGGAAAATCAGCAGTCAGTAGTACTGGTAGGAGTAAGAAGTTAATCTATTTCTGTTCATAGCATGAAGTCGTCAGCCTGCACATCTTGCGTCTCTGCTGCAGATGACGTGTCGCGGTGAGGATGCGTGAGTGATGGTTGGCTTTGTAGACGTGTCTTTCCTTGTGCTTCCATGCAGGACTTTCAGTGTGGCAGGGGTAAAGAGTTAGTGTGTAGTTATCTTGTAGCACATGTTGGGGTTTTGTAGCAAATAGCTGGTCCTTTCTAGGGCCTGAACCTAACTATCACTTCTGTTCTTTATGTGCTCTAATCCCTTTTCTTTTACTTCCCTCCTTTGGACCAGCCAGAAATTATATTAACAAGCACATTTATCATCAAGTAAAAAATACACTCTATGCATGTTTGCCAGAAATTGAGAGGCATCAGATATGTAAATTGTGTACTAACATGCTTTATGTGTTCAGTGCTTAGCACAGGTGGTTGAAGCAGTTCAAGGTTTGCAAACCTGTGAGGAAGAGGAGCTGCAGGAGTGGAGGGATTTGTTCATTCAGACAGAGAAAAAAAAAATAAAGGTCCTTTTTGCTTTTCCTGTTTCACAGCTGACAGATGCATTTGTCACTGTGGGTGCCTTTTGGCAATGCAATAAAATGGCAGCCAACCAAACAAGCAGCACAAAGGCTACTGACTATAAATGCAGGCAGCCCCTTCAAGAGCCAGGACCAGGGGTTTGACTCTTTGAAACTGGTTGGAGAGCCACCACTGAGACCTGTGTAGAGCAGGCAAGAAGCAGCTCCTGGAAGGGGAGAGCTGGAGGATGCAGCTGATTGATCCTCTCTTCCGTGCTGAGGGTAAAGCCTAAAGGAGCAGGAAAGCAGCATGAGGATGGAAGCTACTTTTGCTTGCTATTTTCAGTTGTTTCTGCATTTGGAAAAAACCCCAGCGCTATTTCTTTAAGGAAAGTGGGTTCACTCCTTCATGGAAATCTCTGTAGCAGAAAGGAAACCTATTATTTCGGAAAAACTTCTGAGGAAGGATTAATCCTACTCAGGAGAGGGATGAAAGTCAGTAGAGAAGTGGAGGAGCGCAAAGCTAATGTTGCTTTCCATATTTATGTCAAAGGCCTGATCTCTGGAATCCCTTCTGTCCCAACGATGACATACTCATTGCTGGACCCAGCTCAAGACGATGCTTATTTGCTACTTGTGTGTGTGTTTGTGTAAAAGCCCATCCCAAAGTAGGTCATAACTGTGAGCTGGAAAGGGCTGAACATCACTACAGAGTCCCTCTCTTGTGGGCACCACACACAGGCTTGAGATTATTTTAGAGAAGAAAAAATTATCTAGGGAGCTAGTGCTCTAGTCAGGTTTGTTTTAAATGTCAACTGCTTTGTGTGCTACTACAGTGGAGTTCAGTTGGCAATAACTGGCATTTATCAAGACAACCCATTTATTTTTCTTAACATCTCATTTATGGCAGTTTTATGTTCTTTACATTGGACTGTAGAAAATCCTCTTACAGATTCAGAAATGATCCCTCATATATTTATATAAACAAAGCTTAGGAATGGGAAATCTAAATTGTTAATCACTTATGCTGTTTTCTCCATGGAAATATCAAGCAGCTTTCTTTTGAGAGGGTAAAATACCCTCTTTGCACTCCATACAAAAAGGTTTTCTTTGTTACACCTGCCAGCATGAAAAAGGATTAATTTTAACAGAGCTTAACCTAGCCATCTAGGGAAAGCGTTCAAATGACTCCATGTCTTGGTTGCTTTTAATGGTACTGCTCTGGTGACTTCATTTAGTTTTACAAAATATAAGAGAATTTTTTTGACCTATGTCACTCAAATTTGTTGGACTTCTTCAAAACTGGTATGGATAATGCAGGCAAGCCTTGGCTGTGGAAAATACATACCTATTTCTTTGGGATTTTTCTATGGCATTCATCAAGGAAAGCAAATAAAAACTTATGAATGCACCTTATTTACCATTACTTCATTTTATAAAGCAATGAACCCTAATCTCATGATGCAATTCTGGCAAAGATTTTCAGAAGGCCTTTATAGTGTTTTATGCAGTGAGTAAAAAATTGTTGAGTATTGTTTCTGGGTCAGATTATTGGCATTTCCTTCTCTTTTAAGGTATTTTAAAATGAACCTGTCTGTTGTGTAAAATGCAAGCCCAGAATTTCTGCCCAAAGGGACAGAGTACTTGGAAGAATAATGTTAATTAAAGCAGGCTTAGCAATAGACATATAGCAGCTTTTTATTATCTTGACACCTTCAGTGGCCATTAATGTAAGCAGAGAAATGCATGATGCTACAATGAGCACTGGTGTCATGCATTCGAGTAAAATAAAACTGCTCATCAGCACAGAAGGCTGTGGAAATCCTCTAGGAGAAGGCATTGAAGACCTGCATAGTGAGGGCTCTGTAGCAAGGACTGGTGTAGAGCTGCTCTCCTGCACAAGGCCCCAGCGACGCGGACCATGTGCATCTGTGATGCAGGTACAGAGCCTCAAATAAGAAAATTATAGGACACTTAGCTTTTCTAGCTTTTGTGATTTTACTGCCTTTAATGTGCTGGTAAAGTTATCAGCATATGTAACGGACTGTCAGTTTTAACTTCTGCCAGTAGGTCTTCAGGAAAAATATTGTGTATGAGTGATGGTGCAGAGGTCATAAAAATCAGGGAGAAATGTGAGCTTTTTAGTTCCCCGGTATTGGGGCAGAGTAAGCATCTCTTAAACCATCCCTCCTGCCTAGTTAAGGAAAAAATGCGTCAAATTCAACAAATTAAGTTTCCCTCTAGAAATTATTCAGACTTTTACGACTATCTGAAATATCTTAAGTGCTATAGGTCTAATCGCTGACATAATCTAAATGTTTGGATTGTGCTGCTGCAGATGGTATTAGGCAAGAAAACTAGAACTGTGAAGGGGGGAGGTTGCTGTTGGCTTTTTGTATCCTTCTTGCTCTCTTCTTGATGTTAGTGGGGGTAACAAATAGCTTATTTAGAATTTGCTTTAAACTATTTATAATGACTAACCTCACTAAGCTGAAAAGTAAATTTGTACAAAAGTCCAGGTGACATCAGCTTCTGTAAACACACTGGAACAGATCAGCAAATAGGGAGTAATTAAACAACTTAGGGAAAATAAATATCATGATTTAATGGAATGAAAAAATGAATAAGAAGTTCCTTATTTTATGTAGAACTTCTTGGTATGAAATGTTTTATATCATTTAATATCCTCACTGTGCCTAACATTTAATCAAATTTTGATACATTTAGATTTTGTTCATGTTTGCGAAATCTCTTGAACTTAATGATACATGTCCCTTCAAAACAAAGTTTCCTGAGGTACAAACATTATAATTAAGCTTAAATATTAAAAAAAAAAAGAAAAGGAATGTCTATAAAGCATTAGTAGTTGTTGTACTACAAGCAAATTATTTTTAATTATATTCTTATATTTCCCAGATATATATTGGCACACAAAACAGTAGTTAAGATTTCCAAAAGGAATAGAAAATTGGAACCTGTTTTTTTTTTCAAGGAGTGCCATACACTTCCTCTTCATTTGGTTAAATCTCACTATTTCTAAAATTTCCATGACAGATTTAAATTTTGTCTTTTTTATTTTTGTGAAAGTTAAGGCAGTGAGCTTGCCTCTAACAACTAGTCCTTTGCTCATCAACTGTGTTGACTTAGGAGCCATTTGAAAGAAACTATGGACAACCTCTATGAACTTCTTCTGCCTTGGTCATAGCATGTGTTGCCGCCACGGGCTGATGGAAGCTTCTGCACTAGAGATATGTGACCGACACAAGCTGTGTGGTGGTAGGTGTCATTTTAGGTTGTAGTGAAACCTCAACAATTATGAAAATCATTCTTTTCTAGCCTGTGTGACCTGAAGGACTCTTTTCTTGCTGTGTTTTGTTTAGAAATTTGCACAACCTCTGTAGTTGAATATGTTTAGCAATAAGTTTCTGAAGCCAGACAGCACACACCATTGTAAAAGAGAAGTTCTAAGCATCTAATGTGGTAATTGATTTCATTTAGAATAAGACCCTTACCAGAAGGTCTTGTCTATAGATCAATAAGATTTGATCTGTACAAATCAAATAGGTCTACAGATCAGTAAGTGCAATGATATTGGCTTAATTAAGATCTGCTTCTAAGGAATCACTGAGTGTAAATTTTTATTGCTGAGGAGTAGCAGTGTTAGTATGACATGCCACTTTCTCCTGTGTCACTCTGCTGCTGTGCAATTTCTAGACAGAGTGATGCAGAAATCTCCTTACCATTGCATATGCAGGATCCATGCTTTTATTTTCTCTCCTGGGACAGAGTGACCTATTCATACAACAAGTAGTAAGGCCCAAAACACAGACTACTTCACTGGTGACATCAGGCTTTGAAATCACATCAAGATTGTGAGCTTTTCAACGCATGCTTTTGCCCTTATAGTAAGCAACTTTGATGGAAGTGCTGCTGTTAGTTGCATTTTCCTGGGGAGTATATGGCTATCCTCCCGAGTTTTCTTGCACTACTTGACTGAGTTTTGTGATAAAGTGAGAATTCCCAGAGATCTATTTGGTTACATAAATTATTTGAACAACTTTACCTTTGGAAAGCACAGTAACAAATCACTCCATCCCTCAGTCCCCACCCCTCCATTCACTAATTTCATTTACAACTTTCTGAAATTAAGTATCCTTTAATTACGGATGATATTTGGTATTTCTGTAAGAGTACTTTGCTTTATTATTTCCAGTCCCCGCCACATCCTTTTATTCTCTCATATTGGCATATTCCACGTTACATGAAAGCCAAAGTTGATCTGAAGGTGGACTTCAGCAAGACACCAAGGTCAAGAGGTATAAAATTCTTCAAATGGAAAGGAGGTGACAAAACAGCAGGCAGGGAGCTGGTTGCTTTTTGAATCCAGGACTTTTTCTTGTTCCTGGATTTTTATTTGTTCAACACTGGTCATTGCTAGAGAAGAAATAGGAATACAACCTCATTTCAGAAGAATTTCTAAGGTTAGTACATGAGCGACCAAGAAGTGCTCAGATGTGGTGCTGGAGAACTTAGAACAAATTATCATATATTATAGTCTTTTTGCAGTCATTTAAGTAGAGAAATGGGTTTTAACATATTTCATGCTTGATAGCCTCCCTTTGCAGGTATTTCTGATACCATTGGCAACTGCACCTCGCATTACTAGACACTATTGTGTATTTTTAGATGCAGTGAAGCATTTTAGCCTCTCTGAAAGTGTCTTGTACAACAATTTCAGTAGTCCATTTATTCTGAAAGCATTGCTTGTGAAGTAAATTGTGCACTGAAGTGTGGTTTAATAGACATATATGCAGTCTGACAAAAACTTGTCAAAGTATCCAAAATGCCAAAGACTTTGTTTTCCTTTGACTTCTGAGAGACTCTTATTGTGGTGAAAAGGGCAATTTAAGTTTGGGGGTTTTATGGTTTGTTTGTTTTCTGGTTTTATTTTTCTTTGATTACTTCCCCTCTGTCATTCAATTTTCTGGAGAATAAGCAAAGCCTCAAGCATAAGACAACCTTCTTTTCTTCTCCACCTCTCTGAAGACTATGGCCAATGCAAAGCTGTTTGATAATGGAAAGGTGTATTCAATCTGCTGTCCTAATTTACAGCTATTTAATCCCTCCTGCAAGTCCAAGACAACGTCACAGTTGAGATGTCTAGCGCGCTTTCTGTTTCCCATAAGCTTTGTTTATGTATGAGCAGGGTAATTTGCTTTTCTGTGAATGCATCTATATATGGATCCAGGGAGCAGCAAAGGTGTTTCAATCTCAACATAATTTCTGCCTCCCATTTCTGCTCCTGGGAGGTGCCAGTCTCTGTGAGCCCCGTGGCACTGAAGCCTAACTCCTGCAGATATCTCTAATATCCACCAACCTTTAGGAAGGACCCAGTGTTACATTCAAGGGCCTGACATGCTCCCTTAGTGTCTCCTAGGTATTCCTTATAGCCCTGCTGCAAAACCACTGGCACTGCTCACATTTGGGAGATATTCTCTTCTCCCCTTTATCTTATTTCTTAAAATGTACTTTAAATTACTCGGTTGTGGGAGACAGAGTTTGAAATCTGTGCTTCTGTGGTTGTACACTAAATTTCGTTTGTCCTGCTGAGGTCATCATCTTCTCAACTTCTACAAATGAATTAATTTCCTTTAACCACAGCATATTAAAACACTTCTGTGCAGCACCCGTATCATGGTTATAGGTAAGATCTTCAAGGACCCCAACTACCTTAACATTTTTAAGAATTGTTGTCAGCACCCTGATGGGACAGAAACATGTGATTGGCTTGACTACTGCAGTTTGTGAAAATAATGCAGAAATGTTTTTGTAATCATCTATTTCAGCTGCCTTACAGTTCTTCATATAGCATCCAGTGCACTCTCAACCCTTGCCAGTTTTTTTCGCTGTTGTCCTTTAG
The DNA here is from genome assembly GCF_032191515.1 of Phaenicophaeus curvirostris. Classification (NCBI taxonomy): domain Eukaryota; kingdom Metazoa; phylum Chordata; class Aves; order Cuculiformes; family Cuculidae; genus Phaenicophaeus; species Phaenicophaeus curvirostris. The sequence continues at coordinate 29,154,093 of NC_091398.1, forward strand.
GAATAAAAGATATGTATCACCGAAGTATATTAATAAGTATGCTAACCCTGGGTTTGGGAGTTTATGTAGCTTGGTTACAGTTTGCCTGTAAATAAAACCTTTGAAATATTACCTTACAGTAACTTTATAATGGGGCAACAAGTAACATATAGCGGGGCCTGACCTATACTTGTTTGCACTTCAAGTGCTTAACAAATGAGATACAGAGCATCTCCCTGATAAATGTTTACCTTCTCTTTTCCTTGATGATGACAAGGGTTTTCCATCCCTAGCTGATGACAGATGAAGAATTTGGAAAGTCCCTATCTCCTGGCTGGGAAAGGCAATTGCAAGGTCACTTTGGCTTCTCTTTGTTTCTAGGAAAAGTGAATGACAGCAGGGATCTAGGGGATTCCTGCTTAATCCTTTTCTCAGGGACTCTTTTCTCCTTTTCCTTTGGTTTTGACCCAACAGAACTGTCCTGTCCATTTTACCTTGTTGTGTGTATGAATCAGAAACACCATTTCTGCGTACTTGCCACTGTATTTCTGCAGTGGCAGTCCAGGGTGGGAGGGAAGAAAGAGGCAGATAAACAAATGCCCTTCTAGCCCTCAGGGATACTCTGGTCATACCTGAAGACTGATGATTCTTTGCAATCTTTATCCTGACTACTACAGTTTATCTGCTCGGCGGGGAGGGGGGTACTTCTATTTTCACTCCCTCTAGGATATGTGAAAGACTTAAAAAACATTAATTGAAAAATAATTATATATAAAAACACGTATAAAAGGAAAAGAAGGGGCAAAAATACCCTACTAGAAAGGATCTCCAAGATTATATGCTTGCTTGTGCCATGTAGGCTGAAATGCTTATCCATGCTTTTGTGATTAGCAGACTGGATTATTATGTAACCCTGCATCACCGGGTCTCCCTGCTTCAACTCTCTCTCAACCCTCTTTGCATCAAGTTCCCACTGCAATGGAAAGGCTGTGGAGAAATCTCAACTGTAATATCCTTATGTTGACTTAAGCAAGGCTTTACATGGTCTTGGTTCGTCTTACAGCTCTGATCTGACTTCATCCTACTCTCTGGGGATGTCCTTGTGTTCTGCTAAAGCTGCTATGGATTAGGTTGCAAGGTTTGTGAATGAGCATTTCCTTGTTGGAGATTCACATAGGAATCTCCCTCTAGGAAGTGGGGAGGTTTATCTGCAGCTGAAATTAATGGCAAATCTCTCACCGACTCCAAAGGAAGCAGGATTAGACCAAATAAATTGATTTTTCCGTATATTAATCAAATTCTACAATTCACATGCTGCCTTACTTGTCCATTTTTTTTGTTAAATTTAAAACACATTGATGTTTAAGTGCAATATCAGAATGACAGTTATTAATGATCTAGTTCAGCGCCCATTGAAGATAAAGAGAATTTTTCATTGACTTCAGCGGGATTTGAATCGGGGTCTTAAATTACATTTTGACTGCCTTCTTCCCTAACCTTTCACATACTGCTGAGTATTAGAATCAAGTAATTTTTTTTTGCCTTCTTTCCTCTTGTGGTTCTCATTGCTGTGCGTTCTTCAAATAATCTATCTCACCATAATATACTTTGGGTTTTAATCACCCAGCAAAACCCCACACCATGCTCAGATACACAAACAGGCACTCAGCACCTTCTCCGTGTCACATCAACGCAAAAACATCGATATGCCTAAACTATCTTTATACAGCACAAATATACAGCCTGTTCCTACACAGCATATCAGAAAGAGAGCAGACCTAACTAATTGCCAGAGGGGGCTGATAAATAAGGACACGTTCTTACTTCCATTATCCGGTGTCACCAGTGATGAGTTGGGAAGGGACTTGGGGGTGTGTGTGAAAGGGTCCCCTTTGGAAGATTTTTTTCACCTAAATTTGCTCCTTGTCTTGTCAGACCCCAGACAGGGAGAAACCAGCAAGCAGCCTCAGACAGAGGTATAAGAAGATTCTACCCAAATACAGGATGGGGAACATATCTAGACATCAGTTTTATAGAAACATGTTGTGCTTATGGGTCAAAAGTGGAATGAGTCAATAATACGGTCCTAAAGGACCCACCCACCCCCTTCCTCACCCCAATAAAAAATTTGAATATCTAGGAGAGAGTCTGACCTCTCTATGGGGCCGAACCTGTGCTAAAAATAAAGTAAAAATATGGATAAATATGATTTATTGTGAAAACACAGGGTGGCACTTAAAGAGAGATTTTATCTCACAGATTTGTTGGAAGTTTCTATAAAGGAATTGAATACAGACAAATGAAAACCTCTGCAAAGGAGTTGATAGGTACTACTTTACATTTCCAGAAAGTTTTTCAAACAATTTCTGCTTGATAGCTTTTAAAGAAACAGCTGTGATAAAATAAAAGAGATAATCCTTTTAAAGGTTAATAACTAGCTAAAAGATGGGGGCAAAGTAAGTGGGAGTAAATGGTCATCTTGCATGATAAAGGTAACTATGTAGTATCCAGCTAATATCTGTGCTGTTCAACATATTCATAAATGAACTTAGATATTAGATTGAATTATGAGAGCATTTGGTAATATAAAATTATTCTGGGTAATAAAATCAAAGCTGAGGCATAAAGAGTTGCAGAAGAATCTCACAGGAGTGAGTGACAGCATGCTAGAGTGGCAGATGAAATTTACTGTCAATAGATGAAAAGGAAAATGTAGATGGGGAAACAACTATAATGCACGGAGGAATAAAAATTTAAGAGACATGGCAAATTACATTTGTAGAAAGTAATGTTGCATTTTGTATTTGGAGTGCCTCTAGTTAAAGAACTGTCTCTGATTCAGAGACTTTAAAAATCATAGTACATGATGAAGTCTGAAAAGATATGTGCTGGTTCTTGTGTCAATAGCAAATACATTTTACTTCAACCAGTATACAACATAAACACATGTAGGACAGTTTTTAATGCATTTTGCATTAATGCAGCCTCAGCTGCATATTGTGATCATGTTGGCCACTGCTTTTGAGAAAGAAGTGGGTTAGTTGGAGTGATTCCAGGGAGAAAAACAAGGATGATTTCAGCTCTAAATAAGATGCTGATCAAACAAAGAAAAGAATGTGTTATTATGGTATCAGGAATTCTTCTAGAGTGGGTTTTTTTTTTTATGAATAGGACAAAGAGGGAATCGGTATCCACCCAAACAGCAGATCCTGTGCCTTTGGCTCCAGGAGAGTTTGTTAGATGGCAGCTTGTAAGGATCTGGCTATCAAAAACTTTTTTCCTCCAGCACTCAAGTAGCTTCTGCAGCTTCGATATAATGTGTCCCAGTCCCAGAGATGGGTAAAGAATTATCTGCAGTATATTTTGTAGCCTAGTAAATCTTCAGATCGGACTCCCATCATGACAGACATGTGTTGCAGTCTTCATTTTTTTCATTGAAGAGTCCATTTAAATTTTATGAATTCTTGCTAAGGAGTCATCAGAAGCAGTAGATATATGATGAGCCTCCCACAGATCCAGCATCTTCTAGCAAAACTGCTTTTTTTAGATATATTCTAAATCTTTTCCTTGCATGTTCATCTCCCCTGTTTTCAGCATACTTGACAGAGACTTGAGCAAAGTTGTGCCCCGCACTTTGTCCTTGGTCTTCTGACTTCAGATTGTGTCTGCAAAAAAATCCAGCTGCTTGAGATGCACACTCTGGGAGGCAAATGTTACATGTTGTGCCCTGGGTTAGACTGCAGATGTTAAAGAAGGAATTTTTTGTATATTCTTTTTAAAAAATTATTAAATAATAAGACAGCTATTACAACTAATGGTTCACATCCAGTTTGATAAGAATCTACTTGACTCCTTGATATCTAAAGAAGAGGTAGACCAGGTTGGTTTCTTTGTTCTTTGTGCTTTCAACACAAAAGGCTGAGCTGTTGCATCTCAAAGTTACACTAGAATGTACAGAAAAGAATTACATTAATATACTCACAAGCCTATCAGGTGATTCCTTTTCTGTTTGAAAACGCTTTTAGACTGAGACTAAAACAAGAAGTTGGATCTGAATTTTAATGAGGAGGTTAAAACATGAAAGAGAACAGGTCTGAACTAAAGAGCAATAGCGTCTTTTCAGTTTTCCCTAGACATGATAGTAAATGCAATGAGGCTTTCTAAGCTCAGTGTGGTGTAAATACAAGAGATGTGCTGTATCAAATTCTGATTTTAATTTAGTGGAGTAATTTTCTGGTTTTATGTGTTTGCAAACACATTATTTATTAACATATCGTGGCTTAATTTTACTGTTGATGTAAAATTTCTGAATGTAAATGACAGTAATATACACTCTTAATTTTCACTCCTTTTCCTGACTGACATTAAAAAACGAGAGAAATCTTATAGCGATACATGTTACTTGGATTCACTGTGTCTTGCATGCTCTAAAAGAGTGATTGACTTTTGTTATTGCATTTTGTAGAAGCTTAGTGAAACTGCTTGTGATTTATCTTGCTTTAAAACGTGGCAGCAGCAATGGCAACTGCCTTAGCAATTTGCCAGAATGAAGCCACATTGAATCGCAGTATGGATTTCTGAGGGTGAGAAGAAAAACTGCTCTGTGAAAACTCCCTGTGAGATAATACGTAGAGTATTACAGCAAAGAGCTGTGCACATCCGTAGAGGTGAGCTTAGTCAACTGTGGAGTATGAGCAGCCAGTCCGCAGCTTAAACCAAGACACTAGATGTTGGCTAAAATGATCTTTGCTAAAATGGTGGTGGTGTTCTAATGTAAGTGAAATATTTGTAGGCAGTGTTACCTTATAAAACCTTTCTGTAAACAAGATGAGACATAGTTAAATTTTTCCCCATGGGAAAAAATCTTCCAAATCCCCCAAGAATTATTATTGACTGCAAAATGAGCAGATTGCGTGGATAAAATGCCCATCGCCTAGAAATCCAAACTGTTTTAACCATGGATGTGAATTGCACATGGCAGCTCAAATTCTGCCGTGTGTTCCTGCTGTTGAGAGAGGGATGAGGAGCTGCTTCTGAGGGCAGTTTGGCCCAGTACCTTTATGAAAGAAATCTGATTTGTGTGTTTCTTCTTTCTGCAGAGATCAAAGACGGTTTACTCAGCTAAATAGCAGGGGCTAGTGTAGATTTATGGAACCAATTTAGAGAATTAATAAACCACGCCATAAATCTTGTTAAGGTCACACTGTATGTGATTGTGCCTATATGCAGACATGGAAATTTGGTATCCTTCCAAGTGAGAAGACTAACTTTCTTGAGCTTAGTTACAGTAAGTAATTAAATTCATGCCCCTTAAATAATGGATCATTGAAGAGAGTGTTGGGTTTTTGGGGGGTTTGAGGGGTGTGGGGTTTGTTTTGTTTTGATTTTTTCTTGTAACAGAGATTTTTAAATTATGTGCCCAGCCTTCCAAAGTACAGAGGGCTTTCAACTGCCTTGGTCTTTGGTGGGAGCTGAAAGCACTTTGCATCTTGCAGAACTGAGGCCTTTAAGTGTGCCTGAATCAAAACACCTATGAATCTGGAAAAGTTTGAGCCTGGATGCAAACACTAAAACCTGTGACTCAGACCTGCTTTTAATACAAAACAATATTTACAGTTTGCATGGTCTTAAAATGTAGTAGCTCAGCAAGTATGGTCTGTATAATAGACTGAAAGAGCATGAATAAAAGAAGAATCATCTCATGAATAGAGAGGTTTAAAATAGATGGTATAAAAATAGCTTGTTACTTAGGAAATTTCTCGTACTTAAATCTTACAGAGAGCCAGAGACTTGATCTTTAGGGTTTTCTTGGCTTTAACTCCCCTTAGGTCAAACCCTGCCCTGATAACTAAGCCATTCTCTTTGCTGTGCAGATATAAATCTTCTTCCACACAGCTTTTGGCCCTCTAATTCCCTATAATTAACCTTTGACATTCTCTGTGTATTTGTAGTTTTGTCACTTAAAAAACACTCTTTTCTTGTCAAACTTCAAGGAAGGTATATATTTTTACACACATTATATATATTTTAACTTGGATGCATGAGCAATAGGCAGGGATTTTCCTTATCCTTAGTAACTTGCAAACATTTTCAGCCGTATTTAACACAAGGCAAGAGGAATGTCTCAAAGATGGGCCACCTGTACACAGCTCCCTTTTTGCTGTGGTGTGTTTCCCCTTGTCCAGCTTCCACAGGAGGTGACAAGGTATTTCATGCACGTGGTGTGTTGGAATAGGCTCTGGTATCTACGGATCAAATCCATCAGAAAATGGATGTGGGCAATTCTGCTACTCTGGTACAAACTCCTCATTTCCTTGATCTGTATGTCAGCCTCGTCGGCGAGGTTATCACAGCTCTGGAGAACTGTGAAGTTGGGTTTTTTTGTTAATTAGGAAGTAGCAAAGCTCAAGAGACTGAAGGTATCGCATTAATAGTGGTTCTGCATCTTACCCCTAGCAACAGGGTTGCCCAAGTTTTTATAAAATATGTGCGTAAAAACCCCTCTCCTTTATAGCAGGTCTCACCATCTCCTTTTTTTGAATCCTTCCTGAGAGAACAGCCTTTCTCTAATGAGCCATTTCTAACTCTGGCTCTTGTTTTGAAATGCTGCTTTGAATAGGATGTGAAAGAGATACGATAGTGTGTAGGAAGAGGAGGAAATACAGTGGGAGGAGAGAGACAGCAGTGGAGCTGTATTGTCATCTGTCTTGATTATTGTTCCAAAAACCCTCCCCATGTGTAGTCACTTGCTCTGATGTCATTTTGTTTGAAGACCTAGAGGTCCCAGCCCTGCTGAGCAAGGTTGCTGGGGTAGTTTTTCAGAGGTTTTTTCTCCTCTCCTCTCTCAGCCTGTCTGCGTGTGGTGAATTCTGGTTGGCCAGGAGAGGTGGTTGCCAGCTCAGACTGTTAGCCATGGGAAAGAGTAAATATCTGACAAGTCGCTGAAGCTGTTCAGGTGGATTTTGAGCACTTGGATGGATCATGAGCCTCAATTCCATTTCCCCCAGAGTGGCATCGCTTGTTGCAGCACTGCAGTCCCTCCTCCCCGAGCTAACCAATGTTTACAAAGTTAGTGGACTAAGATGCTAAAGACATCTAAGATCTGGTGAGGGCATTTCATCTGTCTGCCCGGTTGCATATTAATAGGGTGCACTGTAAACCAAGGCTTGCAGCTGAAGGGCAGGCAGCTTAGCTCAATTCTTTCAAACTGCTGTGAATGTAATTACACCTAACAAATCAGCCTTTGAATGATGCCCACCAAAAACGAAGCACACACAGATTTATTGCCTGGTCTGTGTGTGAGAAAGGCAGAGAATGCGATCTGAAAAGGAGAGAATAAAAAATTAAAGGATCCCATAAAGTGCAGACTTCTCTCTAGATGTGTAAATTGGAAAAGAGCAGCAAGTTTTTAGTTTTATATTTAATACATCATTGGGTGTTTTGCCTCTCAGAATATGCTATATCAAATGAGTGGCCACAGAGGAGGTACACAGAAGGGTGCAGAACCACACACTGCAGAAAATGGAAAATGCACAGTGACAGCTCTGTTACTGTCAGTCATATAGGCTGGTTCCATACGGAAGACCAGCTCTGCCTGCATACCTTAAAGTGCAGCACTAAACATATGTGCTTGCCTGCTTCTGATGGGGGAATAACAGTTGCATCACTGACTCCAAGGATCTGGAGTGATTTATTTTTCCTAAGCCTTCCTGATAGAATATTATTACACGTTGGCCTATTTCCAGCAGTCAAGGTGATATCCAGTATTTTAGCATTATATTCATAATGCACACATGTAACAGAAAAAAAGGTTTCTAGTAAAAAAAAAAGTAAAAAAAAAACCAAAACAGTGACATGAAAACCTTACACTTTCTGAATGCTATGCACATACTCATCAACCAGGGATAATTAGGCCTGTTGAAGCCAGTGAATACTGAAAACGTACAGAGGGTTTATTTGTTGCTCTGAAGGGGTGCAATAACAGGTTTGGTTTCTTTCGCTGTTTGCCTGTCAATCATACTTTTAATTACCTAATTGTTAGATCTGTTAACAGCCAAGACTGGTTGACAACTTTGGGGTAAAGGGCCTAATAATTTTACTGTCAACAGTACTCCAGTTTTTTCAGTACAAGGAAAGAAAACAAATGCAGCCTTCAACACAAACAAATGGAAAAAAACAGCTCCAAAAGCAGCATGAAGCAAACGACAGGAGAGCTGTAGCACACTGAAATGGTCAAGCTGCTGTAAGTGGATGAGCATTGTGCGTGGAGTTGTCCAGTCTGGGGTTGTTGTTTGCATTTGCCTAAAGTCTGAATCGAACACTAATTTGTGCTGAGCGTACAGAAAGTTTGAGAGGTTCAGTTTTAGTTAGAAAGTGAGGAGTTTTGTGCAGTGGTTTCTACCTCCCTAAAGCTTTTGTTGCCTGCTTTTATTTCTCCTGACGCTTTTGATGGTAGGAAGGACCAAATCTAGACAGTGCTGCGCAAAGTAGGCATGGCTGTCAGGATCAAAATATACCACTCATGATCTTGCTGGAAACTGAACTGCAAATGGCAGTGTCTGTGCCCCACTATCAGTGCAGCTGACAAACGTCTGGGCTATGTTAAAAGGAACAGAGAAACTTCTGAGAAGTTCCCCTGGTGTGTGCTGAGCTTTCTAGACCAGGGAGTGATTCAGATGAAGAACCTTATTCCATGAAGGGAAAGTAGCCTTAAAGTAATTTTTTTCTTAAAACCATTTCTTCTTTCATACCCACATGTATACGTTGTGGCTAATATGTTGACATACTGTTACATTATTTACTAGGTATTTAGTAACAAGCACTATTATTGCTACCCTAGAGAATAGTAGTGCACAGAGGCCAGAATTATGACAGATGCTTGTCTGTAACCATCTTCATGCAACTATTTTGTAAGACATAGTCTGGCCTAAGGATATCATGCTCTATTTTAAAAACAATTCATTTTTGCGTTTGCTTTTTATCACTATTTTCATTTTGTGGGATAAAACCAGAGATTGCAGCTTTACCGGGAGCCAAATATTTCTCTAACTAGAATGGAGCATTTGATATCACCAAAGGTTCATTCCTATCGCAGGATTCACTAGTTCAGTTTTCTCCTTTTGGATCAGTGTTTAGGCTATTGGAGTTTTCATCATGATGAGGTAATGCTTCTATTTTGTCTTTTATTGATTAACTCTTTTCCCACATTCTTCTGGCAGAGTGCAAAGGTTTGTAAAGCATAGGAGGCTTTGTCTGGAGCTGTTTAGTTAGCATTACTCTTAGTAAACATAGTTACATTTACTAATTCCCTGGCAGGCTCTTAAATACTGTTACTACAAAACCAACAGCATAATATATATACTCTAGTGCAAGCTGTATGCAAACCTGTAACAAGTTTCTTCCTCAAATAGTGGCCCATATGAATAATGTCAGTTTACCCTAGATTTTAGCTCAACCATCGTTACAGATTACTGGTTATATTATTTGCTTGTAATACATAAATAAAATCAAAAGGAATCTGTCCAAGAGGCAGGCTAGTTGCAGCCTATTTCCTGGCTTGTTTGTGGAAAAGAGAGGTTTGAACCAAAATATTTACTTTCAAGGAATGTAAAAATTTATCATTAAAGGTTCTGATGCAGAGATCACTAAAGCCTATTATGAGACTTTTACTAATTTAAAGCTATTTAGATCAGACCTTAACAAGCAACCTTGAAACGCTTTTACAGGATCTGGTGGACTGCAAAAAAATTATTTCATAAAACCTTTATGTGCTACTGCTGTTGACATCCTCACTGACAAGTCCAATGTCATAATTTCACTGTTTCCAGCTGGCATTAGATTTTGGAGCAGAATTATGGCTCTATTCCTCAGTGTGTTCACTCGTCCTGTAGCAGAAGTCAACATAACAGAAGCCAACAGAGACAAGTATTCTGGTACCGTTTGCTGGGATATATACAAGGAGATATGACGATTATTTTTTTCAGTTTTAAACTTGACACATAGAGACAAGTAAATTACTGGGAGTTGTGTTAAACGACCCAAAAGTTAACACTATGCAATTGTTTTTCATCTTTGCTTTTTGCTCTTTTCTCAGTATCTTAAAATGTTTTATACAAAGTGCTTACAGCTCAGATGCCTGAGCATTAACAAAGCAGAAGGTTACTGTTTTATAACTGTGGATTTAACTGTGGATTTAACACTATGGATTGAGTGACTGGTACCGTGGTGTCGCTTGGGAGGCAATGGATCTCTTGCTTATTTTTCCATCACAATAAAGCAAACATTGGTGGGACACAGCCGATCCGTCTCACAGATACAGACAAGGGAAAACGGTCCACAGGAAAGTGAAAGTAATGAAGGTGACTGGTTGTTCAAAGCCTGGCTGTGGCCAGTGCCCACACTTACTGTTTCATTTTCTGCTGGATAAGAGTGCTTGTAAAACTCATCTGCCTGTTCCTTGATAGGATATCTGATGTAAATAAACTTATCCCAAGTGACAGCCAGAGCTTTTCCTTGGTGCCTCATGGGACATGCCCTGTGCCTTTCCACCCCCAAGTAGGGGGATTGGCTGGGGAGGCTGGAGGGTCCCCAGACAGCATTTCCATGTGTGGGAAGGATAGCTCCTTGTGCGGCTGGTGTGGCTGGTGGCTCCCAGCAGCCAGGACTCTACTACTTCTCTCACTGCTCCATGATTCCTCTCTCCCACTTTTCTCTACCCCTGCCCTCACCTTTGCCCGTCCTTTGCCAGCAACTTCCATGTTTGGGGTCACTCTGGGTAATTTTGAGAGCTGGACTGAGATAGTCTCCTACAGGAGCATCAAGTCCTTGCCTTCTCTGCTGCAGAGACTGCCTGTCTGCCCTGGTGTCACCCAATGGCTTCTCTCAACTCTCTGATGTTACAGCACCAGTACTTCTTTGTGGTGCATGGAGGTTTCCTCAACTCCTAACTTTCATCTTGCTCTCTATGGCATGGTGTCTATGTTTTTGACAAGTTTATGTCTGTCTCACCTGCTGGATTCCTTTTGCTCCAACATCTGGTATACTTATTCTCCACTATTGGTTCTTCTAGGTTTTACATATGTTTTCAGCAACTCAGTGCTTTCTTTTCAGAAGTACTTGTAGTTGGATTTGAGCTGTTTCTCTCAGTGGTCAGTCCTTTGTGTTGGAATCATTTGAATTATTCATCCCATGAATGATCTTGTCTGTGTTTAGTGAATCTTTCATGTCTCTAAGGGTAGACACGGATAACAAAGCACTAGCAATGCATTACATGCATGGATTTCCTTTGCTGATTCCTGGAGCTGAAATGCTATTCTTCAGTATCATTAGGCATTTAGCAAATTCATTTGTTCTCTGTCCACCAATTATTTTAGACAATTGGATCTTATTTTCTTTTTGTTTGTGTTTCAAGATAGCAGGACATCAAATTATTAATTTAGAATTGTAGAATAGTTAGGGTTGGAAGGGACCTTAAAAATCATATAATTCCAACACCCCTGCATGGGCAGAGACATCCCACTAGATCAGGGTGATGTAAAAACAATTTTCTTAACTTTCATACTTTTAACACCTGTGATATACTTAGTCATGGACTGAATTCTTCCTTCCATGCTTATCTTGAAATTTAGCTCTGCTGTTGTTTAAGCCCCTTCTTTGTTCTGTGCTCAGTAATGTTTTTCTTGTCCTCCTGTCATTTGCTATCTCTTCTTTACTGTGGTCTGGCTGGACTGAAAGATTTTTGTATATTATTTGCCAACTAATAACATAAGAAGAGACCAGCTTGCCAGTTGTATTTGGCTTCTTATAATAATAACTATATGCAAAGATTCATGACCTGATTACTAGTTATATCCTATGTATTCATTTATTTATTTAACTACTTGTCAAGCAGACTCCTCCAAACTCCTTCCTCCTGTAGGCTATGCTCCTTCCTTCTTGGCTAAAACCAACTGCAGCTAAAACCACTTATCTCTGGAGGTACAAAAGTATCTGCTATGTCTCCTCCCTGACACTTCTGTCAATGTGATGCAGTCAGGTTGTATGCAGTAGAGGGTTAAAAACATAGTGTGGCTGCCCGGATTTCGGAAACCTCCCAAGAACATAAAGTTAATTAAATATAAATGGGCTAATCTAGAGAGAAGACCACATGGAAACAACCTCAGAATTGCAGGGACATCTAAGGCAAGTGACAAAGAAAACTTCAGGTACTTTTCTCGGAAATATTTGTCTGAGGACTTTTCATTGGATGTTGAGGCCCAAGGGTTCTTGGCCTCCAGGCCAACCCCTGAGGATGGGTAATCAAGTTCTCTGTATTCTCAAGTAAAGAAACCATCCTACACAGTGCAGATTAGAAAAAAAAGAGGGTTGACACATTCCCATCTCTGAAATAATGTGTTTTCAAGACTTAACAGGGGAAGTTGTAGAGCAAAGGGCAGGTTTTAGTTGGGTCAGGTTTCTTGCAAACTGGATATGTTGTACCGTGATGAATTTGGTTTCCTGGCTTGTTTCATACTGTTATTGTTTTGATTTTATTATATGCATTATCCTAACACTCTAAAATCCCAATTTATAGGAATCCCACTGTGCTAGGGTTTATACAAACAGAGAAGAAAAAAACCAACCAGCTTCACCTGCTGAGTTTGCTTTCTGAGTATAAACCAGGAGAAGAACATGGTCTGCCTGAGAAGCCATCATGTCAGACATGTGGTCTACAACCTGGGAATTTGCTATGCAGAATTTACATAGACTTTTTGACAAGTTTCCAGAGATGCACACATCCTTACCATAACTGTGCATAAGTCTAATGAAATCTGGAACTAATAATACATAAATCTTTTCACTCAAGCCATAAATTAGATGATCTAGAACTGTAGTATCATAATAAAGGCTGTATTCATAGGTTGATTATTCTTTTTTTTTTCCTATCCTCATGGGAGCTGTGTTCAACTCCTCAGCTGATGTACTCTTAATCTCTGACTGCGTGTTCATTACCATAAAACTTACTCCATGCACTTTGAGCATGAAATAAAACACGAAATTTAATATCATGCTCATTTTAGATACCCATTTCAGGTTGTTTATACAAAAAGGGGCAAAAAAGGAAATTGATCTCTTCAGTTTTTCTTTAAGGAAAATTGACAAGCTGCTTTGAAGACTTGCTTTGAGGCTAAGTTATTAGTTGTGCTGTGGTTTTAAGGAAAAGGTGAAGACAGAAGATGAAATTAGATCAGCAACAAGCTAAAAGCCCTTTCCCAGAACACCTGGAGAGGTTAAATAAACTGCATATGGCCCGCATTGAATTTACACATTGTTAAGACTGCTGGGAGTGAGGGAAAAAGTAGGTAGACTGCTAACTTGCCATCTTAAGCAAAAAGCAGCTGGGGGAATGATTATTGCGGTCTGAGATAAGCATAATATACAATGAGATATACATCAAGCTTATAAAACACAATTCTTTGACGTGACTAAAATCTCCACAAGTCTAATTGGGGTCCTGCATGCAAGGTCCTGAAAGGTAACCCATGCAAGGTAAACTTTTGTTTGGTTTTAATTGCAGTGTGGGGAATTTGAGGTTTGTTGGTTGGTTTTTTTTCTGGGGAAGGTGAGTGGGTGCATTTGTTTGTTTTTTTGCTAAACTAAAAATGCTCTGGCTCCCTATGGGCTTGCAACAACATCAGAGTTTGCTGATGCCCTGAAATAAATGGCAATCACAGTATGCTTTCACTCAAGCATTCATGGTATCAAGGTTGGTTCATTGAAGCACCATTCGGTGCTATACACTGACAATGTGCTTTTGTTTGTAACAAACTCTGGAGCCACAATCCTCACCCTTCTAGTGTTAATCCAAGATCTTGGCTTGCTTTCAGGCTATAGAATTAACTGGGAAAGTTGGAACTGCCTGAGATCTCCCAGCTGTCTTGCACAACAGCCTTTCTTCCAATGCAACTCCTGAAGGCAGTCAGAGGCAATTAAATATTTGAGGGATGAAATACTAAGGAATTTTGAAAAACTCAAACAGATGAATTTAAAATCCACTCTCCTTCAAATGGCAGAAGACAACAGGTGGTGGCAAGTGATTTACAGGTTTCTTCTGGGAAAAATTAAGAGAGTCACATTTTACTTTGGTATTTTGTGTATGGTTTGATTAGGTTAGGTCTCTCCATATTGTACCACAGGGGTGATTTTTTTGAAAGTATAGGCTCCCTACTGCTAGGAATAGCTGTGGAACCTGCAGAGATTTTATTGTTCTGTTGTCACACATTGGGCCCTTAACTGATCCCACCAAACGTGTAACAACAGCCCATGGGAAGGGAATCAAAAGAGTATTAAAACAGATTCTCACTCTAAAATCCTGGGTTTCTCATCTACACAGAGAAGCCTTAACTATTCTGGCTGGTAAATTGCATGTGACACCACACAAAACCTCATTTGAGGATCATTCCTCCATAGGATAGGTTGGTTGCTAGTGACTATGGCAAAATCCAGTTGGAGGGAATACCTCTGCTTTGGGTTGTGTCTTATAATTCACTGCTATAAAAATATAGGTACATCTGAAACATTTCCTAATCTTTGATCTATAAACATGTTATATATGCAACTCTAAGATTGTTCCGAGCTTGGCTATCCTGTGATCTATTGACAGAAAGGCTATTTTTTATTTTTGTAGATACTTTTGAAAACTGTTATGAATAGGAGTGGGAAATCTTGGCAAGCAAGGTCATGATTTTGTGCTGTGTGGCCAGGTTAGCCTTTAAGTACGTATGATGGACAACAGGTTATGTAAATGAGCGTATTTTTGTGTTTAACTCAGTGGAAGTCAGGTAGTAACCGGATATGTGATCGCTTATGATATTTTTGCATCTGAATACTAAAAGACATTGAAGAAGCTAAAGACAGCTATGTGGATGGTATATGGAGAAGAGAAGGCCAGTGAAGTTCATTCAAGAACTCCTATTAGGATAGAAGGTCTTTTGTGTTAGACACCACACCAACACATAGCCAGGTAGAGTGGCTGCCCAAAAAGTTTTCACTCTGAAGAGTTAAAGGGCAGACAAAATGGTACCAGAAATAAGCCCTTTGAAATAATGCAGCCAAATGCAAAACCCTACAACTCTGAACAGAGAATGTAGGTCATACAAGGTGGAGACCATTTCCATGAATGCAATGACTTGAAACAGGGGCTGGGATAGTGACAGAAACCCAGGTAATTCTGAGTTCCCAAAGAGATGCTGACTCTTAACATGGCAAGTATCATTATTGACTGTGTAAGGATTTGAGAAATAGGGAGACAACTCTTGGGTTACTGAGGCTCAAATTCACAGAGGGCACAAAAAACATAAAAACAGTTTTTAGGACAGGTCTACCAGAATGAGTTGAGAACTTGGAAAGACCTTTTAATCAGTGAGAGAAGCGAGAGTGGTGTTTTGCTACTGGTGCAACATAATGACAGATGAGATGACAAGAGCTACTATTTGTGGCTTTAACCCTACTAATAAACTTCTTAAGAACACGACCCTCTGGATACCCAATCTGGTGCATTTTATATGGTTAGACTGTGTCTATGCACTAGGGAATCCTTCTTGGATAGTGCTGGACTGAATTAAACATGTACTGTTGCACAAAACTTCCCTTTTGCATCTCATTTTTCAGCTTGATAAGAAGATGCCAATACCTGAGCTTCGTGGGGATGTTAAATCTAGATTTTAGCTTTGAAGTTTCAACCTTTTTCAGCTGTATGTAGAAAAAAATATTAACTCTGATGGTCTAGTTTCTTACAGAAACTCAGTGGTAGCTAGCATTTTGATAAGTTCTCAAGAGACGTGGTTAAAAAATTTTCAAAAGTCAAAGCTTTCTATTGTGTTTCCAGATAGAATAATAGATGAAAGCTGAGAAGGTATGCCAAGTAATTCCGAAATCAACTTTAAAGCACACGATCATGTCTTGGCAACCTGAAAGCAGTGTGTGGAGAAGAGAAAAGGGTTGGCAGAGGGATGAAGAAAAGAAGTATTCTACAAAAAAAAAAAGAAATGGCATGTCTTGGCAGAGAGACAATGTTTGCTAACCTGTTGAAGGGTTCAGTTGTAAAAGAACTGTGTTCATGAGAACTGAAATAGAGCAGAAACCATTTACCACTTGATGTTTTAAAGCAAACTGCCAAATAAAATTCTGAAAGGTTTCACTTTGCAGATCAACTCGACCTTATCATGTGATAACATAGCAGGAAAATCTGTGCTATCACTAGGTTCCTTAATAATGCATCTGAGAAGACGACAAGTCACATTCTGCTCTCAGTTACAGCAGAGTAAGCCATAATATATCTGCTGAATTCATATTTATTTAGGCATAACTGAGAAAATGAGTTAGTTCAAAAGGTGCAGATGAAAGAAGTTCAGTCACTTGGGTGATAAATTAGAACTATAAACCAGGAATTGGATGTTGAGCAGGGCAAATGTCAATTCGTAGTGGGTGTGGTTGATTTTAAAAGTGCTGTAGATACTGTTAAAATCCAAATCTGGTCTTGCACATCAACATCCTCAGTGTTTGTTTTTTTCAGAAACACACTGTTAGTGCGTCTTCTCTTCATGTGACTTTCTAGATCAACTTTTATACAAATACATTGCATACAATTAGATAAACTCGAGAGAAAAGGAAGCCTTGCATGTAGTGGTAGCCATGGGAAAACCACCTGAAACACTTGTAAAATCACCGTGGAAAGAAATGTGTGGAGAAGGTGAAGCTCTCGCAGCCTGGAGAAGACCTGACTTTGTGGTGACCTTGGCTGTGGCTAACTTGTGCAGACTTGCACTCTGGCACAACAGCCAGGCAGTGCCACTGCTTTTCTGCAGCACTGGCAGGAATGCCAAAACACACAACTGGCCACCTCTGATAGGTTTTAAAAGTGATTATTTAGACTGAGGTTTTACTATTCGTGCAGGGAACAGCTGAACTTTACTCACCCAGACAGAAGCCCTCTTACCCCTATCCAAGGACAGATAACCCTGTTCTTTGCTCACCCAAGTGGATATGCAGGCACGCAGTGAAGCTGTGTTTGGATACACAGGGGTTTTGTCCAGCTTGAAAGATCCCTGTGTTTGTACTTAGCAATTAACTTTGCTGTTATCTGTCTCCAGTGTAACAGCTCTGCTGCCGGTGCTCCTCGGGCGGGCTCTGCCTTGAGTACACAGCTGAGGATGTAAGTGGGATGTATACAGTGAGCCTGTCTCATATGGATTGGTTTTGGTATGCAAGGTGTTTCTTGAGTGACTCGTATTTTCTGAGTAGCAGCTCTCGTTATACAGAGATAAAAGAAGGGTTAATCTAAGCTTTTTTTTCAGCTCCCCCTCTCTTCCCCCATGCCAAATACACACACTCTCAACAAAATCTCTAAATCATGCTCTCTTCCCGGAGCTCCAAGACTAAGAGTTACACATAGGACCTCTGTAGCTGCACAGTGCCACGCTATTCTGAACGAGATGCTGAAGGCACTTGAGTTTCTTTTACTCTCTCCCCTCCCCTCCGCCCCAGATTTAACCTAGTTTTATGGCATGAACAGCCCCAAAGAAAGTTGGAGAGAAAAGAGATGAAGGCCAGAGAGCAGAGGAGGACCAATGAAAGAAGCAGTAACCATTCTGTCATTCCTTTGGAGAGCAACACTAGACACCTTTAAATGCAGAGAGTGTCCTCTGCCTTTTTGCCAAAGCCCTTTTATCTGTGTGAATAAAAAGGGAGGCAGGTCAGCCTAGTTTCTGTTGCCAAATAAAAGCATGAATAAATTAGGCTATTCTTAGTAGGCAAGTGAAAGGGAGGAGGGGGGGGGAAAAGTCAGTATCTATTTCTAAAGCAATTTCATATTCTGCCCCAACTGTTTGCACATGATAGAAAGGGGCTGGAGCTGCCTACTATTATGATTAGTACTATTGTTATCGCTGAAGGGCCTCATTGTTCTAGAAGATGTTAGGTTTGCACGATTCACAATCCGTCTCTATTCATCCAGGAAAGGTTAGAAGAGAGGATCTGATATTCTGCAAAGGGTTTTCTACCCCCCTCCTTCCCCCTGCCTTCTCCTTTACTGGCTTAAGGCAGAAAGCAGGCAGAAGGTCTCCTATTAACTAGAATTAGGAAACAGGGATCTAGGTGCCTGGGAACAGCCGCTCCGTAGCTCTAATCCCAGTGAGGACCTTAATTGTATCTGGTTTAACAGTTATTCATGCAGTTTTACTGCAGGCAGGCACAGTGATTAGGGACATTGGTTGGAAAAATCTGTTCATTAGCCTAATAAAGGCTGCCTAAGCCTGCTTGTTCAGCCACTAATAATCCAACTATTAGTGCCATGCTAGATACCATGGTATTAATATGTGTGATTTACTAGTGTCACAACAGCAATATGGGTCAGTTTAGTCATTCCTTGGTTTTACAGACAGGCAGCTTGTGCCGGTGTAGGAGAAAGAAATGAATGAGTGAATGAGTCTGACAACAGATCACACCATATAGCAATTCCCCAGTACAGTTTTGTCTGCAATTCCAAAGCAGCCCAGGAGCCTTAGGAACAGGGTTGTTTGAGGACAAGAAAATAGTCCCTTGCAGCAATGGTTGTTCTTGAAAAGTGGTTTACTTTTTCATGGGTTATTCGCTCATCTTCTTCATTGAAGAGCTTTGACTGTATGTGAGATATTAACAGAGGGTAATTTTCAGGGAAAAGGTGGGTTTACCATCCTCACAGCATCATGTGGTGCTTCAGCACACATACCTCCTGGCATGTGCTGAGACTAACACCAGGCTTGAGAATATCCAGATTTTCTTTGGAGGAGGAGAAATGGAGGTATAATTGTCTTTTTCTCTATCTCCTTGATTTTCTTCAGCTGACCTAAACTTTTCCTTTCCTGATAAAAGGAGGTAAAAATGCTGCTCACATTTCAGGGGATTCATCTGCCCTAAGCATAATCCTTGGGTTGCTAATTAGAGTGTCAATGCCTCCTTCTGTAGTAAAATCCTGTCATTCACCTTTTCTTTTATTTAGGGGAATGATCTGTTGCATTTTCCAAAGGAAGATGAAAATTACACTAATGTAATATTATAAACAAATTGTTGCCAGATATCTTTCTAAAGAAGATTTTAATGAGAGATTAGAAAATTAATGGAGGGGAATTACTGCTTTTTTCTTCTGCAGCTATCTTTCACCTGCTTGTTTTCAGTGCTTCTCCCTGCGAGACGTCATATGTAACACATATCTGCCTTAACTTTGAACCAGACTAGATTCAAAACCACGAGCAGGGTACAGAATGAAGCATGTACACACACTGTCTGTATCTGCTAATAGCAGTGACATCTATGATAAAACTAGAGAAAAAAGAACCAATAGGCAGGTAAGTGACCTGTTACTACCTATAGCTACACATCTAAATGCAGAGGATGTGCATTCTACTAACCTCTGGCAAACCCAAAACAGTTCAAATAGAGGAAAAACAAACTCATCCATCTTCACCGGACCTTACTTTCTCTCCTCCAAACTCAAAAAAAACCCACTATCCCAAACCCTCCCACAAAGTGCAAGAGCCAAAATCCCTATTTACTGAGCGCTGGGTTCTCTATGCAGGAATGACATTGTATAAGTACAAAAAAAGCTGGCTGTTGCTCTTTACCTTTAGAATCAGTAGCTATATTGATCCCTTTTCAGCTAATTTTATATTCTATTCTAGGTATGTGTTTTAGCTGCAATCACTGTTTCCCCATTTATAAAAATATATTCTTTTAATCCATTTGATTAGTATCTTGGGGAGTTCATATCAATGCTATTCATAATTTTTTATAATATCACATTTGACTTGTTTATTTAGTGAGGTTAAGGAACAACATACCAAGCGGGCATGTACTGTTCACTGCTGTGTCCATGTACAGATGTCTACATCTGGGATGCGGGTGGTACACTAAGTGATGCTACACATTTCATAAATTTCAGTCAAGTGAATAAGTGTATTTTTCATGCTCCTGTGATCATCAGCTTCATTTCTGTGTTCTAAAATGCTGCTGCCAGAACTACTGCTGCAGATACCACATAGAATCAGGCAGCAGTGATGGATATACTTTTCTTCCCCTGTACTATGTTGGCTTGGAAAACAGGTGAACAATATTTATTTGTGAAAAATAGTAATGAGACGCATTGTGATTGATGATCTTTAATGTCTAAGGTTGGAATTCTAAATGTTACAGCCTAAAAGTAGGACTATTTCTAGGACTTTACTGAGAAACGTCTCATGTGCTTATAGTTCAGAGATGACAGATTTTATATTTTTAAGTAATTGTAGTAATTTGGCAAATATTATTAATAAAATTAATTCCTCCCTATAGAGTTAGAGACAGCCAATTATTTAATACATGGAAAGCTTCAGGAGCTTCAGGAGCAGAAATAACGTGTCTTTGTATGGTTTCTGCTATGTCTCCCAGCCTGATGAGAGATGCTTTATGTTGTAATGTATTACAAGATGTTTTATATAACTTTATTGGAAGTAATCAGATTAATTTCTTATGGCTGAATAGGAAGAAACACTGATTATGAGTAAGAGCTACCGAGATGTTGGCTATTACCACATCTTATTATAATAATTTTATTATTACCATATTTCCTTTTGCTCTTTGAGATTCAGCCCTATTTTTTTATTTTGTTTTACATTTAAATCAGCAATGATAGACATAGCAATATGTCACAGAAATTAAACATTGGTAACAGTCTGGAAATAAGACTGATCCCATTTTTAAACAAAAAGTAACACAGAAATATTGCTACAGATGCTGCTGTGAAGGGAATAATTCTTTAAGAAGGATAGAAGAGACAGCTCTGTTGTACACTGTTTCCATCACTGACA
The DNA here is from genome assembly GCF_032191515.1 of Phaenicophaeus curvirostris. Lineage (NCBI taxonomy): Eukaryota > Metazoa > Chordata > Aves > Cuculiformes > Cuculidae > Phaenicophaeus > Phaenicophaeus curvirostris. The sequence goes on from NC_091398.1 coordinate 29,174,930, forward strand.
ATGCTTGTGAAAATGTTTAGCAAGAAAAAAACTTTTCATAACTCTCTCTAACAGAATTTGCAAAATCGTTATAACGACACTCCCAGTTTCCATTGTATATCATAAGATTGAACTATCTTGGGATTTCTGGATTAAAAGCTCATGAAAACCATCTGTTTTTACTGGTCATATCTCTTACAAACTAATATCTTTATTTCAAGAACAAACTGCTTTGTTTACTACTTCGTTTATTTTGGAGACTATCTTAGGTGAAGGAGTACAAGAATATTTTAGGACAGCCCTGACTGCTTTTTAGCAGAATAAGAAATAATTGCTCTGCTAATGCGTTTGGGGAAACTAAAATAGGAACATTTTCTGCTGATGTGTACTAGACCTGTGCAATATAAACTGTAGACTCTTCAATGAATTTAATTGATTGAGAATATGAATTTTCCATTGCATATTGAAATCTGGTGGTGCACAACCCCTTGTCAGGGGTCATTCAATGAGGAAAGGGTGCCAGCCATTCAGTCATGCAAGCAGAACTCCCCTTAGCACCTAAACAGTTGCTGATGGACAGCAGCCTCCCGTATTAGTTCCTTCTTTCAGGAATACCAAGACACTTAACAGTGATAGGAACAGTTGACCATGGTAGCGCACATTGGAGAGAACAAATTGCTAGTTCTTGAAGACACTACAGGAGAATGAACCACATCTTTTTTTATTTCAGGCCTGCATCTAGAGGTATAAAGAACTAGGATAGAGTAGCCAGAATGCAAGAAAATGCCTGAATTTTGGAGAAGACAGTTATGTAGATTAGATATCTGTATGGACTGTGACAATGCAAGAAGGTGGTTCTTACCTCCCTGTAGTTCTTTGACAAATAAACTAAGTGTTGGCTAGCAAAGCGAAGATGGTAATAGAGTCTGTGTTAGAAAAGCCATCGCAAATGTGGATACTCCATCGTTATGGAAAGGAAATCCAGTGCTGCCAATTGACAACTGAAAAACCTGAAAAACACAGAAATCATCTTGTATCGTGTACATGCTCATCAGATGTCTCCTCAAGAAGGTGGAATTTAACTTGCTTCACTAGCAATGGATGCATTCAACAGAAGCTCAATGCAAAGTTCTGATTCATGCTACCAATAGTTCATGAAAAGATAATTCAGTCTAGACTCCAGTACAGTTTTAATTGGATTCCACGGATTTTAGATAAGCCTATGGCTGGAAGCCTAATTCTAAGAACCCTTACAGTCTCGGAAATGGTAACTTTTATTTCAACATCCGCTGAAAAACAACCATGGAGATGTCCAAAAATACATTTCTACATGTGCCTTGCACATGGATCTGTCTGGAAAAAAATGAAGAAATCCACTTGCAGCCTCATGTTGTGTTGCTTCTGAATACTTGGAAATGTATGGTGGTCCACATGAGGGTTTTCTGGGACATGTCTTGTATACCTCACTACTTGTTTTGCTGTAGTGCTGATTTTAAATTCAGGCCTTGAAATGAAAAGACAGATCAAAGTCATTTGTGGTAACTTCTGTGACCTTATTCAGCCTCTAATAAATGAGGGAGGGAAGGACATTTATCTTACCTGCTAGTAACTTAAGATTGACTATTATTTCTTAGCCAGCTTCATTGTAGATGAAACCTTCTAGGTTTTCCTCATGCTACCAGTATTTATCTCCTGCAACATATAAGGACAGAGTTATCTAGAGTGAGGAATGTAATTTGTGGCAGGCTGCTGAAAGAGCAGACGAACAGTGAGTTACTGTGAAGGACTGTGCTATCTGATGGTGAGAATGTTGGATGGGGATTCATAAGACTTGTCGCCTATTCCCAGATCTGCCTTCTGCCTGCTGAATGACCTTCAGCAAGTCACTTTCTCTCTTTTGTCTCCGCTATCATTTTACCTGTTAAAATGTGATAATGAAACACTTTTTTTTTTTTTAATAAACTGCTAGGTGCTGACAAACAACACTGATGAAAAGTACTGTACAAAAGCTAAGTGATATTGAATATTTAATTGCACTTGACTTTATTGAATTATGACTGACAATATAGATACTGACCTGCAAGTAGCTTTCTTGGCCCAGTAGATATTATTATACAACAATGATGATTTCTACTTATCTACTTTTTTTAATCTCCAAAATATTGTTTCACAGATAACACTGATTTTGCTTCCTGCTGTAATCTCATGAAGAAGCTAAAATCCTGAAATCTCTTTATTGACATTTATTCTGCTTGCTGACCTTTGGAGGGAATGGAGCTCAAATTGCCTATTCTGATTAGCTAATTTGAGATTAGTTAGTAGTAGACTGAGGAGTCCAGATGACTTGTATTCGGGTGCAAATTCTTGTGTTTGCACAAACATTGGGCATATCGTTTCTTGAAGCCATGGAGCAAATTGCTTCATTGGTCTACCTGACCCACCTGCTCTCCTGGTAAAAAGAAGGAAGCAGAGGTGGTTAGGGTGCTGTATGGGACACCCTTGTACCTTTCTGTTTCTGTGTGTTCATGCATAGGCTTGCTCAAATTTAAAGGCAAGTAACATTAAGATAGCTTACATGCTTTGCCAGAAATATGTGCTGAAATAAATCTAGCTAAAATATAGGGGAATGCTGTAGGCCTCTTAGCAGACCTAGAAGCCCAAGAAAACAGACCAAGGATTCATCATGCCACTAAGCAAAAAGATTGCTATTAACCTTAAAGGCTTTTTGTTTTTAAAGGGCACTATCCTGGTGCAACTTCCCACTGGCAGTTAACTTAATTGCATCCTGAGGTTCTCAGCTGTGGGTACATCAAGACTCTTGTTTTTCCTAACAATATCTGAAGGTTTGTTAAAATTCAGCCCTAAAATACCTGCTGTCAGTGTTTCTTAATGCTAATGCATATATTTTCAATACAGTATATAGTTACTCTATTGGGGGATTTTTTCAGAAACTCAGAAAACAAAAAACTTCATGTGTACTTCTTTGATGTTTAAAATTCATACTCTGTTATTTTTAGTTCACTTGCTGAATTTCAAGATTAATATCTCCATTTAATTTTTTTTTTTTAAACCCTGTTTTATATGTCTTTATTCCCCTGGAGCTGGTACCTTCAACTCTCAGATCCTATCTCTTGACTGAATGGTCAGTAGCATAACTTTAATTGACAGGTCTTGGACATGATGCAGTAGGGGTGTGCAGACTCCTTAATCATGGAAAAATGATACAGCAATACTAAAAAAATATCCAATAACTTTGAAATTGCAAAGTCATAAACCTGGCAAGAAAGAGATATTCAAAAGTTCAAACAGGGAGTAGTGCCCGGAGTCCATCTGTTCTCAGTGGCAGGTAGATGTCTATCACTCATGTCTTTGAATATCATCCTTCCGTCTTAGAAATAAAGATTGTCCTAAGGAATCTGTGTTTTAGAGTTTCTGTCACAGAAAAGATGTACTTGCTTCCATAGTTATGTGGTGTACCATGAGAACTAAAGAAAAAAGGGTCAATTGATATAAAAATAGTGAGCCAATAATATATGAGGCTCTGTTAATACTGCTTCAAACACTGGGAAAAGAAAATTCTACAAAACTTACTCATCTATCCCTATACTTAGAAGGTGCAATCTAAAAATATTTCCCACCTGTATCTAGATGATGAAAATTACCAGGACAAAACTGTCTGATTTCCTGTTTTTCGAACATAGGGTATCCTTTAATGCATATGGAATTTTTATCCAATGTTGTTTTTTCAGGTTTTCTCTCTGTCAATAAGAATAAAAAAGCCATATATATACACATTTACCCTCAAAGCATGATGAAATTTCTTCATGAAATTTATTGCTCACTAACGTCTCCCTGAAAGTCTAGTCTGAGCAGAGGGAATTCAGGAAAGGAATGACAGCTGAACACCCAATTCCCTTGGGTTCCTCTAAGCTTTTGTTTTCATATATTAGTTTCCTAGTTTTGGAGATAAGAAGCTGAACTCCTTTACTTCTGTACTGCCCCATAAAAATTCTTATTTGCTTTGTAATCAGAGCCACTCAGTGAACTTCATAACAAGTAAGAATACAAAATCCAGTAGAGCGTGATTCATCCTCAGCTGAGTTATAGACTTGAAGCCATTGCTGAAAGGTATTATTTTTAACCACTACTATTATGCATTTGCATTACAGTAATAAATGAAAACTGCCCAAGATTTAGATGCCACTGAACTAAAGCTCATTTAAACACTTCAAAAGAGATGATCCTTGTCCCCAAGTGTTGGCAAATTAAAACACTTATTAACTATGATCTTGAAAAAAGTTGACACTTCAGCTGATTTTAAAGAAAAGTGATTTCTGATGTTTCTCCTCATTTTGTTACATGGTTTACTACATGCCTCTCATCTTATGTAGTGATTTTATGTATAAATTTTAAGTAATATACATTGTGCTTTCTGCTGTTTAGATTTGTGGATTTGTTTAGAAGTTGTACTAATTTTGAGGAAAAGGATAAAAAGAAGAGGCATTTGAATAATTTGAAATCCTTAGGCTTGCACATAATTTCTAGCACATGTGCTACAGTTTTCAGAGAGACTCCCCAGACAAGAACATAGTATATGAATATAAATGCATTTATATCTACATGTATCTGTACTGTAACAGTCAACTTCTGTGTTAACTCAGGATTTCATTTAGTTCTTTTTTACATTAAATTTACAGGCTGTTTGCCATGCATGACTCTTTAAGGGTTTCACAAATGTACGTGGGTTACATCTTGGTGGGGCCTTGGGGCAGCTGTGGGTGCTGGTGTTTGCTGCCCCCTTTGCAAGGGCAGAGTGTGGGGCTGCTCCCTGCACCGTACCCCATTGTCCCACAGTCACATTTTTTTTGTCTTGATGCCACAGTGTTTGTGCATACACTGCTTGCACTGGGAAAATCAAGCTCTAGGTCACTTTCCTTCACTTTCTTTTCCAAAGGGAAGAACCAAAGCAAAACGAACCTGAGCATTAGCCAGTAAACAGACTACTCTGTTGTTCTGACTTTTAGAGGTGTTATTTCTTTAATCTACCTGCTTTGAGCTGAGAACATTTTATAAAATAGTCATATTTTTCTCTAGAGTCTCTTTTGTTTACTTTTCACTCTCAAACTGGTGTTAAAAGGAGCTGAACCAATACCTGCTACAATTTTTCTACCTCAACAGAACAGATGCACTTGGAGCAGAGTGCAGCAAAGAAACACTTTTAGCTTTATTATTTAACAACGAAATGCTAATCTCTTGATGAAAACATCCCTGCTATAATATTTAATTAATTTCTTTCACAGCTCACAGGTCTTCCCCCGAGGCCTGACTGCTTCCTCTGTTCTTCCTTGTAGACATGGCCATGATGCACCTTGCTTGTGGTGCGGCTGCAGCACAGATGACACGACTGCTCTTCCAGGTGCTGTTACTGTGAGGCAGCTACCAGTTACAATTAATCTCTGACAGATAAGGACTCAAATTAGTACAAGTTAATTGATAAGTGGTAATGGGAGGAGGACAATGATTTCAATTTATATATTATTGGGTTATGACCCAACATACATTACTGCTGGCTGAACGATCTGGCTCAAAAAGGCATGCATGGCATTACATCCTCAGGAAAATTACCTGCTGCTGTTGGGGTAAGAGCAAAAAGGACGGGGGGGGCTCCACTGGCCCTCCACCTCTATTGATAGCCAGGAAGGGCTTAAAGACACTGTGTGCAGGAACAAGTTATGCCAAGGGGTTTTGGGAAGAAGGGCAGAGCTGTCAACCTGTGGATGGTGACAAGGTGATGCAGAGTCTCCAAACAGTTAGACACTTCTTGGAATTTATTATGGTCTTCTGTGCTGTTCTGTTGTTCTTAGCAATAGCTCTCCCCCTCCTACAAAATGTGTTATTAGAGAAAAACTTATCTTCCTGGCATTGGGTGGAGATGTAAATATACATGGTGGTAGACCCTAGATATTCCCATGTGTGAGAGTGGACACGCTTCTTCCACAAAGGTCAATGAACCAGCCAGAGCTGATGCTGTTGAAGATTTCATTTCAGTAAGCAAAGAAAGTACTACTTTTGAAATAAAGTATCGTAAGAAATTATTATGGCACCAGGAAATCCTGACTTGTTTAATTTAAAATCAGCTAAAAGATTAAACACAAATAGTACTGTCACTAACATTATGTTGTATTTGAAAACAAATTTTGTTAAATTTAGGGAGATATTAATGAAGTCAAATGAATTAACAAGTCCAGAAATATGAAACAGAGGACATGCGAAAACTACTTGTCAGTAACATAAAGTCTATCTGGAACTTCTGTTTCAAACAGAGGAAAAAGAAAAATATACACAAGGAGTTCAGATCCAAACCGAAATGTAATAGTTTCCGAAATAACGTTGATAAACAGAAAGCCTGAGAGTGATTATATTGAAAGAAATATGTCTTGCAGTTCAGAAAGGGTAGGAATAAAGCAAGAGCTTCTAGAAGCCAGCTGAGATTGACATGTATACAAAACTACAACAATAGGAAGGGCTTTTCAGCCTGAAAGTCTAAGGAAAGAGGAGAGGCTTAGGGAAAAACTACGTGGAGCTGGATATCCTTCCCCAGACAGCCACAGTCTCCCTGTCCCTCACATGCACTACACTGCAATTCTATTGCTGCTGGAACCAAAAATGTCTCAACGTAGAATGGGGAGAGAAAAGAAGCCTGAAGTACAAGAAGGGGTTACCAAGCTGGGCTTACTCAGCGTTCCCCAGTAGTTTTAGTTTCATTAAGCAATTTCTTTCCATAAATGTATTGCGAGTACCTACCTGGGGCAAAAGGAGAAATTGAAGCTAAAGGGCAAAACTGGCTAAGAATGAATGAATGAAAAAGTGGACGTAGACAAAGGTATGCTGAAAATTAAAAGCTGACTCCATCCCAGTAGTGACAGTCTTACAGCTTTTCTCCCCAGTTTTTATTAAAGCCTGACTAATTTTGAGCTGTAAATGGATTCAGTAGTATGACTGTTTGCTATTGCAAGGCACAGATTTGTGACCCAGAGAGCTCCTTCCACAGCTGTGCATCAAAGCCGTATCCAGCAGTAAAAGTGCAAGCCCATAATATTGATTTTTGACTAACTGATAATCAAAATGAAACCAGGAAATGAGCTGATTGATGTCTGACCTGTTTCTGAATATCCGAATAAAGTAAGTTAAGCTTCTTAAAGTTGACATAGATATGATAGAAGGAGGTTTGGTTCTGCTACAGTTGACTGTGCAGACCATAATGTGGAAGTTTAGGTTTTTTGAACTGCTCTGCACCAGCTCTAGTTCTTTTATTCACCTCTTAGCATGTCTGTGGCTTTCTCTCTCCAAATTATTTCTTACTCAGTTTTCTTTTTGCTTTATAAAGCCAGGATTTCTGTTATCATATTGAATAACTGGACTTGTCATTTTGCCTTTAATCTTTTGTCTACTTAGAAAAATAATAGCAAACTTCCATGTACAAGCAAAGGAGCTGAGGAAAGTTTGTCATCCTCTTCATGTAAAAGCATACACTACACTTATTCGATAACATTTATTTTCAGTACAAGCTCTGGATTGTCAAATTGACATACAGTAATTGGTTATTATTTCCTTCCATCCTTTGAAGTTTGGCTTTTCTTCAGTGTTAGTTGTGATCTTCTGAAAAAAATTATCAGACAGCCTCAGCTCAAGTAGTAGGTGTTCATTACACCAGGAAGTCAGAATTATGATATTGCATATCCAGCCTTTGGATATGGCCTCTGCTTTTGAGACATTACTTCTGCCTACCTTTGAAATGCTACCATGCTGGTACCTAGATAAACTACAAAATTTTTATGGGAATCTGTTACTGATGGTGCAAAATGTTACCTTTTCTATTTCTCGGTGATGAGCTGTTACCACATATCATTCATTAGTCAGTTTTTAAATTATGCTTTTAGAGCACAAAGCCACGACTGAAATGAGTCAGTACCGTAACCTTCATGAAAATCTGCTTACTTTCTCCACTGAGGTCCTGTGCTCTGGTACCCCTAGTTCAGGCAGGACCCTCAATGAGTTTTCACCAAATAGAGAATTTGCTTTGTCTACAGCAGCAAGTGACACCATTGAGATAGTTAGAAACACGTAATTGAACAAAGTCCTTAAACCTGTAAAGTCTAGTCTATAGCAGTACTACTTGATTTCCATATGCACTTTTATTTCAGTATGAATATAATCTTTTTTCACTTGAAATCTATGTTTTGTGCTCCTATAATTTTAGAAGATTTTATTTGAAGGAAAGAATGACTCCTGCCTGGAGGTAGTTTGTTGGTAGGACCTGTGAAAATGAGACGTAATTCAGGACTGCTGAGAACAATTGTTGGAGTTAAGGCAATGTCAAAATGGAAACTCATTAATTCTGTAGTTTACTTATGTTCAGGTGGTCTCTATAGACACAAGAAATGGCCTGAGTAAGCAGACCCAGGTTTAACTTTTATAAAACCAAACCATGATTCAATGAAGCACAAATCCAGCGTACTGTTTCTGTCTTCAAGGTTTTGCTTCTAACCCCACAAGGCATTTCCTCCTGCAGTCTCTGATCATCTTTTCTATACCAAAACTGAAGGCCTGGTTATTTTCTTGTCCTCCTTGGTCAATTTTAATATCAATATGTTTCTCCTTCCTTTCCTTTTTTTTTTTTTCTGCTTGTAAGGTTTATTTCTCTTCCAAATCTGGTTATCTGATGAGCTTATGTTCAATATCTTACTAGCCACACTTCTGTTTCTGTCAGAGACCTAGTATCAATTGCACATGCAGCATAAATGTGTGAAGACAGAGGGAAATCATGTTTAATTGACCACAGCCTATTGGATCTGAGTAGTTGTATAAGATTTTGTTCACCAGGAAGTGTTAAAGTTGTACAAAAAGTTCCTGAAGTTCCAGAGGGATAAGAAATTTCTATAAAAATGCAGATAAGGACAGAGGAAGCTAATAGTTTAAACACAGCAAAGGAGTTTTATTAATACCTCAGCTTGGAAGTAATTGATTTTATGACTTTCATCATTCTGACGTTTAGAACGACTTACTGAAAGTTAGAACAGCCACAGCCCCTCAGCTAAGCTCAAGGCTAACTTTAGTTACAGGACTCTGCTTTTAATCATGAGCAACTTGTTAGTCATCATCATATAGCGCAGACCAATTTCCAGTTCTGGAAGATCATTGTAGTCAGTTCATAAATATCTGCATTTGTCAGAGAAAATGAATATCAGATAATACCTGAAGTGATGAAGACTGAAAATTAACATCTTCATCACTTCTGAGAGCATTTGGCATTTAGTAACAGCTATAAATATTTTTCAAGTGCAGGGACTATCAACTAATGATGCTGTAAGTGAACATAATTTTAGTGCTCTGTTTTGTACTACAGTTCAAAACAAGACTATTGTTACTGGTTTTGTGTACAAGTAAAGCTTTTGAAAAAGTATTGAAATAGATAATTTAGAGATGACAGAAGTTATAAAGGAATTAATTTCAAGAGATTTTTAACTGACAACACTAGAATTATTTCATGTATGTGTCATTTCTTATTCTTTAGAAACTTGCTTTGTACTGTGACTAGTTTTGTCCAGTTTTGATGAAATGAAGTAAATCAGTTTCTGTTCCACCCTTAATGTTTACTTTATGTATGCAATTGCTAATTGTTTTTGATGGGGCTCCTTTCTAAACCCAATGGGCAGGAGTTTTCAAGCAGCTGAGATCTGCCTTGCACAGACAGAGATTGATTGAGGTAACAATTTTTTTTAAACGGGCCTTTGTACATGTTATTTCACAACAAATATTCCTCCTCCCATCAGGACTGTATGCATATGTTGTATGTCTTTTTTTCCTAAGTCATCCTTATCTCAACTATTCTGTTCTCCTTGTATGTTTGGCCTCCCCTGATTATTATCCTGGGACACTGCAAATCAAAGATTTGTTCCCTTGAGTCTGATATTCCAGTTTCCACATCTTCCAGTTAAGACAAATGAAGTTTGATGGCAGCGTTGTGTAATCTACTGCATGCCAGGAATATCTAACATACAGTTCTTTAGAAGGACAATCTGGTAGTACATGTCACCACAATGTATTTTAAAGATGATTAATGGGCTTTTAAATGATTCCTCAGATGAGCTGTAGATCTTCATTATCTCCTCTGAGGACATTGCATTGGATTTATTTGGAGAAAATGAAATTAGGGTCATGAACCTTTTCTGAAAGGCTAATTTATATCTTCTGAAACATTGTAAAGCATTACACTCTAATGATGTGGTACGGTTATTGATATTATAAAGACAACTGTCAATAACATCCAGAAAATAACTGTTATTTCTTACTTAATAACTTGGGAATTTGCTTCTGTCTTTAAAACTATTTTTAATAACTGCTGTTCCTACTTCAATTTCATCTGGATACACTCAAATTTTATCTGACTACCCAATAATTAGCTGCTGTCAATCCAGTCAGTGTAAGACTAGTTAAGCTCTTTTTTCTAAAATGCAAAAGTTGTCACAACACTGCTTGACAATATTATGTCATGATGACGTTAGGTACTCTGCCACCTCACCCACTGCATAATGGCTAATTTGAGTAATATTAATTGAATGATAGGCTTAGGGATTTTGATGAACCAGAATTTGCCTGAAGAAGTCTTGGCACATAAAATATTTGTATGTAATTTATTGGGATGAAGACCATTACAAGGAAAGAATTCTGTCATTTCCAATTGATATATTAAACCCTTCCAAGTAAAACACAACAGATCTGAAAATAGTGGCTCTGGCCTATTTTGCGAGCTCCTCATTAGCTGACTGGGAGTTTATGCAGTGAGGAACCTAAGCGACTGATTTTTTTTTGATGCTCTATCGCTATGTGTGGCCATACATTTAATTCTGTCAGGGTTGTATGGAAAACTTTGCACAGCAGATGCCTTGTACCTCCATGGTGTTTGGGAAGTGGGTGGTTTGCCTGGAAGTATAATTCTGTCTTTAAACTTTTCTGCTGGTCTTCAGTTTCTCCATGGTTTCCTGTGCTGCGACTATCTAAACACTTCCAAAAATTTGTGTTAGCTTTAAGTGGCCTGTAGTGGTCTTAAACATCCTCTGTGGTGTAAGGAGGCTTGGCTATTTGGATTGAAATCTTTTTAAAACCAAATACATGCGTTTTAATATATAACTGAGATTAAATAGGGCTTTAGCTGTAGACTGCTGATTAAACTGACATGTTCTAAGATTTCTGTACTTCACCACTTAATAGTACACTCCAGGCACCAGGCAGCTGCTTGGAAAGCGTGGGTGTCTTGTAAAACTCCAATGATCTTTCTCAGTTTCAGTGGCCTTGTCCCTGGAGAATCACAAGCACCCACAGAAGTCACTGTTGCACCTTGGTTTAAGTGTGGAGCCCTCTCAGGGTTGGAATTAGTGCCTGTCACACATGTGCAACACACAGAATGTCTCTCCTTTAAAGACTGACATGTCTGGCTGTGTTTCTGTCACAAAACACTTGACCACATAAGTGCACCAGTGTTTTGGGAGAGGAGACTGTGTGTGCGCACAATGACTGCTTGAGGTAAAAAGTTCTCAGTGCAGTGGCTGTCATAAGATATCTCCCAGGTATTGGCAAGCACAAAAATTTACTTTTTAGGTTTTCAGGGTCACAGTGGTGTCTTGCTAAGCACAGACTGTCCATAGCCAGTCCCCTCTGAAGATGGTTTATTGCCCTTCACACAATCAGGATAAGTCCATGCCCTCACTCCTGCCCAATACCTTTCACAGCTTCTTCAGGGTTTGCTCCAGGTCCCCTTCCTTTTGCAGGGCACACATCTGTGCAGTCCCCTGTGAAAAAAGCCTGAGCAGAGGAAGGCAGCATGGACCGCAAGTGTGCTGGAGCTGATTAGCATTCTGTTCCCTTTGTGTGTGTGTATTTCTGTTTGGTTATAAATTTCTCCAAGATATTAATATGAACTAATCCCTTCATCTCTGACATTTCTTTTTAAGCTGAATACAATCTCTTATTCCAGATTACATCATTCACTAATTAAGAAAACTAGGTAGAGTACTACAGTGTATATTTTTCACCTGAGGTATTTCCAACAGCCCTAAACAAAAGGAGTTACTGTGGTGAGTCTCAGTGCAGTGAAAAGGAGAAAAAAAAAAAGAAAGACATTTTGTGTACTACTGCAGAATAATTGTGGCAGAACAATTGCCGAGTAGCTCCCCTGTATGTTGCTGGGGCTGTCACTGCCTGTGATTTAAAGCTCTAGAAGAGCTTTTTGCTGAGCAGCTATGCAGCAATGGTTAAAATACCCTTCAACTGCACTATCACTTTCCTTTTTAAAAGTCAAAACAGGTCAGTGAGGGTGACAGAAAGTTCTTTCTCCCACTTGCCTTCATTAAGCTTTTGCTTAAAAAAGGAGAGAGAAGGGACTGAAGCATGCAGCAATTGCTTCAATAACCTTGCAGCAAACTGCCAGAAAGTTTTCCAAGGCTCTCATGCAATTGAACCTGGTGAAAGGATCCTAGTCCCCTACTCCAGCCCACAGCCCTCTCTAATAAAGTTGCTGGAAGTACTTTTTTTTTTTCTGAACACTTAATTGCACAGGTCTCCCAACAAACTGGTGCCAGCTTGAGAGAATCAGAGTTGACAGGGAAGAAAAAAATACAAGCTGAAGGAGGGTTGTGCAGGAGGCCAGGAATCTGCACTCTCCAGTTTCCACTGCCAGCCACTGTGCAGAAGTCACTGGTTATGATTGGGTTACAGCTCATGACTACTTAGACTTGGACATGGACTTGAAGCCACTTCATGTCAGTACAAAGGGAGGAATGTAACACTGTCTCTCCAGTGCCAGGGGGGAGAGATTTGTAGGTTGGTATGTGACCTTCACTGCTGGCCCATGCAGGTGCTGTTCAGAGGCCCTCCCCATTCAGCTCTTGATACTGATACTAGATTAAAAAGAGAGAATGAAAAAAGTCGTTGTTAAAAACGTTCCTCTCTGTTTTTTCCCTTTATCTCTGTGAACAAGTTGTCTTTTGATTTGCTTGGGTTTGTGGGTTTAGGAGACTGTTTTCCTTTCAAGGACTTACTCTTGTACTACGTATTTTTTCCTTTAGTGAATAAGATTTGACTCAGTGAAAGAAGATTTGGCTTGAGGCAAATCTTCGGTTGTGTTAAAGAAATTTTGTTTGGTGAACATGCTGTTCTCTCACACCATTTTTTACACTTTAAATTGTAGCTAATTAATTTCTACCTGTATTTCAGTGCGTGTGTGTGTGTGTGTGTGTGTTAAAAGAGTCAAAACAAGGAAAGGAGAAGCATACAAATCTGGAAAATTCACATCACCCAGGGCAATTAAAAGAATAGCTAGTGATAATCACTAGATCTTACTGGCTGCTGATCAGGGAAGGGGCCAGCATCCTCTCTGGTCTCTGGCACCATTTTCTCAGTGTCAGTTGTATTTCCAAGCAGCCCACTGTTCTGTGTGCTCAGGCAATTTGTGGTATTTCAGATATTTTCAGAGATGACGTGTTTGAAAACTGTTTAGCGAAAGTGCTGCGCCATCCTGTAGGAGGAAGTGTAACAGATCAGCCTTCCTCACTCTGTAATGCAGACGTCATCTATCAGCGAAGGGAGACTGCTTAGTGCAGATGTTAGGGACTGACTTTTGGACTAGAAAGATCACAGGGTTTCTGGGGAGCTGAAGTGTGCAACAGAGCAAAGTTTATGTTATGTAAATGCTTTATGTTAGTAAGTGCTTAGGTCAAATTGCTTCTCAAGTCCTCTTTAGAAGGCTGAACTATGATGTCATCTTTTAAAGACTGTTCTTTTCTCCATGAGTGCTAAAGGACCAAAATATGTAGAAGTGAATTGCTTCCTCTGCTTCCAGACTCCCTGCCTGGAATGCAACGCAACAGAGTAAGCCTGCCCAGCCTCAACAGCAATTTTTTACTAACTCTTGTAGGGTTTTCCTGTTGAAGTGGTTGGTGTAATTAAAAAGCAGCTCAGCTGATGATGATTTTCTTTGTTTTATATTTACTAGAGAAAACCACTGGGTTGTTGATCTGTAAGTTTGATGATATTATTTAATTACATTTAGGTACAACCCTGCATTTTGGCCAATTAATTTTGAGTGCAGCATTTTAAAGGGCCTCATTTGGTTCTAGTATTAATCCCTTTCCTTCGCAGAAGTTTGCATAGTGCTTTGGATTATTTATACTTCATTGTGCTTCCAAATCCATTATTAATCACACAGGTATTGAAATACATTTCACAGATAACACTGGACATACTGCTGTATTGTTTGCGCACATAACAGTCATGCTTTCACTCGTCAGGTTTCTCATACATCAAATTATCATTAGATAAGAAAAAATGTTTCCGTGAAGATTTGCCAGCAACTTAATGCTGAATGCTCAAGCAAAATCCTCATGTTCCCCATTCCAGGTGATGACTCCTGGGGACAATAAATGAGCAGATGCTCTAGTTAGATGAGAGCATATCACCTTCAGGGATGTGAACATTGCAAGGTTCTGCTAAGTGGACTTAAAGAAACCTTGTGTTTACTTTTTTTCTTCAGCAGCAGTCCAGATGACTAAACAAGAGAGATTTCTTTTATAGTTACATTTTGCTTAGTATAGAAAGAGAACATATTTTAACTTTGAGACTGTCCTGCAGCTATCAGTGACTGTAAGTCTAAGAACATAGGGCTAGAAAGGATCATCTGGGTCATGGTGTCCAGTTTCTGGGTCTTCCAGCCTCCAGCAATCATGGGCTGCAGGCTATGCTTCCCCAGGCTTGATTGCATCATTACAACCTCACAGCAAAAACCTCAAAAACCTCAACTAAAAAGAAAGAAAAATCAAAGTTAAAAAGCAAGAGTTTAGCAACGCTCTAGACCCCTACAGGAGCAGAAAACATTGGATAAATGTTGATGATCCCATCAGTCGGCCCTAGTCTACCGTATAGAGAAAGGCAAATTCTCCTATCCCCTGATTTCTTTGCAGGCTTTCCACCTGAACCCTTGTGTGAAAATCAGTTTAACCCTGTGAGTCTGAACAAGTGCATCAGTCAAGCTTTGGGAGATCCTAACACTGCTGGGAGATGCAGCAGTTTCTACCTTGTTTACAGTTGCTGTTTACTACCAGTGAGGTGTGTTAGAGCCAAATGAAAGCACAGCTTTGCACCTTGGAGGCAGCTAACCCATTTCTCTGCACCCTGCAAAACAGAGCAGTTTGGAGGAAAGGGATGCACCTACACTATGCAACATGGAGATTCAGGTTGGATCCCTCACAGAATTTTGGCACGTTCAGCCTGGTAGGTATCTCAGCACGGCTCCCTAGCTGTGGTGCTGCATGGCACCGTTCCCAAAGCCTTCCTTAGCCAATGTTGGCTGAGGTAGCTTAAATCTGAGCATATATACAATACAGGGACTAGGGAAGAACATATGAAAACTGGATAATTCAGTGCTGCAATCAGAGAATAATCTTCAAATACCTCTGGTTTTCCATTTCTGCATCTGTACTTAAGGGAAAGTAGTAGCACTTTGATATGAAAGCATTTTTCTGGTCTTTGAATGGATGGCTGGTGCTGACATTAAGATACAAATCCGTTCAATCTGCGGATTGGTTAAATAAGTAAAATAATGTTATTACAGCAACTCTCTTAGCTGTTCAAAATGACCTTTTCTTAAATTAACACAAGTAAAAAGGAATAATTGTCTTCTGTCTGCCCACGCAGTCAGAAGCACACAAAGTCATCTGGGTTTATCAGGCTTAACAACAGAGTGGAGGAGATCCACTGTGTGATCCTCATCAGTTTCTTCAGTGTCTGGCTCTTATAAGCACATTAAAAGGCCAGTTTCTCTAGACAAATAGCAAAAGTAGTAATGCCTACGAATTGGATCTCTTGCCTGAAATTCAGAGAAGTAGCAACAGAGAGTTACAGAAGTTCCTTCCAGTGATCTCAAATGACCCTGCAAGTGGTTAAAAAGGCCTCAAAAAAACCCACCTCCACCCAGTCGTTGGGTCCCAGAGAAGTGTGACCATTTTGCAGGTTGTGAAGACATATCACAAGCAAGAGGTGACTCATCAGATATACATAGGAGAGCTGGGGCACAGCAAAGAGCAAATGAACTTGACTTTCTTGCCCGCCTATGCTAAAAGCTACTCTTAAAAAAATTAATAAATGCATAAAATAAAAGTGGGGATTTGTTTCTGTTGCCCTTTGAATTTCATTTTAAGTCATGTGCAGGTGACTGTATCCTCCCCTCTAGTGTGATATTAGCTCTAACTCGATTTAGTCTTTGGGAAGGATGTTTGATTGGCTGAATTAGAAAAGGAAGCTCAGTCCACAGGCAACTACCAAAACCATTTTAAAAATTGGCTAAAGTTCAGCCTGTTTTCAGGACTCATGAAGTCTCTTTATAATCTTTATAATTTATATAATTACAATATATTAATGTGGTTGCTCTAGATTCTTTTTCCTGCAGACAAGCTTCCCAATGTACAGAATTACAGTGGGGCTGAGTAGCATCCTCTAACCTGTAACTCTTCTAGCTCAGCAATAGCCTTGAGAGCAGTTTGCCTCTATGAGTTTCTCAGTCATAATATTTCCACTCGGAAATATGTTTAAACTCTCCTTGTTTTACATGCTCTTTCAAAAGCCTCTGCACTGCCTGCTTTTAGACTGTTAGTTCTGGGCTTGAAATAATGGGATTGCACAGAGGAAGAAAAGGGGATTTCTTGGGGTGCAACAGTGTCTTTGATGCATCTAGATGGACAGCCCTGTGGGGATAGGGCTACCTTCCCAATCTGCCTGTTGAGTGCCCAGCTCACTGGGGGAGCCTGCTCTGGCATAAGAGATCTTTCCAAAAGGCAATGCATGAGAGTTTTATAGTAAAAGAGCTGAAGAGTTTTGCTTTTTGTCTAAGAAGGGGAAAGGTTATCAAAAGGAAATGGAAGTTTTATTTGGGGCAATAGGGTTGTTGGATTTATATTTTTTAAAACAGCAACATCATGACCCCTCTGTGTTCATGTGTCATTACTTCTGTGAAAATTCAAACTTATCTTCTCTGTGTTTGGGTTTGCAACATCAAAAGGACCATAGAACAGGCTTCTTTGATGTTAAATTTTTCTGCTGATGCTGTCTGTGGTCAGGTAATACCACATGATTAATGTGAAAAGGTTTGACCTTTGCTTATTTTCCCATGTTCACTAGCAAGGCAAAGATGCAGTGCATCAGAGGGATATGAGATATAGTCAATCAAGAAATTCCTCAGTATTAGAAAACAGATTTTTTAGCTTCCCAAAATCAACCCTGATGTATTTTCTTCATGTTTAATTTTTGTGTGTTTGCATAATTGTTTAATATTAAAGGAAGAGAGTGTGGTTTTGACATTTAATTAGTAAAATCAGGCCTTGGGACTATCAGGCCTGTGAAGAACTGGCTACTCTTGCTCTGCTTGGCTTGACTATTGGCCAGCCTAAGCAAGTCATTTTGTGTCTTTATAAAATCAGGATAAAGGTTCCTCCATTGTAAAGAGGTGAGATCTACTGCTGAAAAGCAGTACATGAGAGTTAGGTAATATTATTTCTGGCTTTCCTACAGATGTGCTTAGTGTTCAATTTTCCCATCTGTAATGTGGGGATGTTAGAACTAATCTACCTCCCAGGGTTGTTTTGCTTAATTCCATAAAGCACTTGAAAACCTCACATGGAAAGAGTTATAGGAGCACAAGGTTTCTTAATAAAACTCAATTCATGATTAATGTATTTTTGAAGTAAGTGACTTGAACCTTCACCTATAGTTGGAAACCAACATGAGCCAAGTCTTCTTTGTTGTTCAGCAGTTGGTTGATATTTTTTTCCTTACGTATTTAATTCTTATAAGGCTTCACAATTCTGGTTTCTGGCTATGATTGAAAGCAGAAATGCCAAAATACCACAAGAGAAGGCTGGGGTTTTTTACTTTTTTCTCTGACCCTCCCAGAATCTGGAAGTTTTGAAACGCACAAGAGTTTTCCCCAGCATCATCCCCAGTTCTCAGTTTCCCCCTGCAAATGTATGCACCTGGAGGTGTTTTCTCTGAAGACTGAGATTTATCCAAACGCTGTCTGTACCCTGTGCCTTCTGAGATCTGCCCAGCCATGCTGAACGTGAGATGCAAGTGACTTTTAGGTGTATCAGGGCTGCTCTGTTCAGATAACCACTAGGTGTTTTATCAGTATTTATCTACCCTGCCTTGAGCTATACAAGACCACATCCAATTTTATCTACTGCACAATTATTGTTGATTATTGCGCAGAGCATGGTAAGGATCTTTTGAGGTGCTGCACAAACACGGAGACTGAGATGGTCTTTACATCAAAGAGCTGTAAGAGAAAATTAGTCAAACTCATTTATCTCATTGTCAAAAACTCCTACTAACTGGGGAGGAAGCAAAGTTGGACCAGCCCGCGAGGCTTTTAGAAAGCCTGGCTTTCACACCTCGGGATGCATTACAAACCCGGATTTGCAGGATCTTTGCCTGCAAATAATCCATACTCAGAGCACTCTGCACATATAATTTGATGTGTGTAAAAGACGGATCGTGCCAGGAGCACAGAAGCTAACTTGGAGCTTGGGGAAGTTTGCAGTCAGTTTTGCCAAGGTTTCCCTCCGTGGGAAGGCAAGGACAGCTTTCTCCTGCCCCCTCCTGGTGCAGCCCTCAAAATGTGGCTCTGGAAGCACGGCAGGCAGGGAAGAGGCTGAAAACATGGCACTTTTATTTTTCAGGGGCTGAGCACCTGGAGTGTACGGCAAAGTTGGTTTGTTTTCATGGCACAAAAAGGAGGTGTTACCGTTTTGGTGGTTTTTTTTTTCTTCGCTTCTTGGCTTTGTAAATCGAGTTGAGCTCTGTGAAAGTAAACTGAAGCTGGCTCTGGTTAACGCATTTGCAGTCGAATGGGTAGCAAAATTTAGCTGCAGAGTCCTTCAGGAGTGTTATCTAACACGCTTCATCATGGGAATACGTTGTCTTAGGAAATATATTTTTATTTCTTTTCAAGCTTATCTGATATTTAGCCAACTGAAGAATAATGTAATGCAAATCACTTAAAGAATGTAGACAAGAATATGTAGTCCTCTACCAAACGCAGGGACTCCATTCTAGGGGTAGCTGGAAAAGCCAAGTTTAACCTCACGGATAAAACTTAGAAGTTTGTAAAATGTTCCCATCGTGCTCTCGAATGTGACAGCCCTTGAGCACTGTGCTACCTGGAGGGATAACACTGCCTGACAGTGCAAAGGCTGCTGAGGTCTGCAATACCACCATATTTCAGCACAGTCAGGCAAACAAACCAGCACAGTGTTAAGCCGTGCAGCGTTTGCCCACAGAAACAGTAAATCAACACGTTAGAAGTCAAAATAGCTACTACATTGTTCTTCAAGACTCAAGCCCTTTAGCCTTTTGGATTGAACACAGGCTGAATGTGGTTAAACACAAACTAAAATGGAGTTGGAGTTCCCTAAAGGTGCGCATCCTAAATCAGGGCTATCTGTGTCACTTCACCTCTGTGTTAAGCTATTCTACTTTCAAAAATTATCATTCATCAGAGAAGAAAAAGATAATACAAGGATATTCAGGCTTTTTTACAGTATTTCATTGAAATAAGGCCAAATATTCCTGTTTCTGGACCAAAAATTGTGTTCTGCACTTGATACAAATTCCCTTGACACCAACATGTTTCTGCGTAACAACTTTATTTTCACAAACTTATAGTTTTCTAATCACAGTAAAAGAACTGATGAAGAGTTTCTCATCATTTTAAGTACCTATTACCTTATCATGCCTAGGATACACCTGTTGTAGAAGTTCAGTCTTCTCCATTTTCTGCCAGATTTGTAACATTATTTTTTTTTAAGTTTGTTTCAGCCAGATGTGATTCTTCAATATGCCTTTGAAAGAGCTGTCTTACAGAACTATGTGGACAAGCCTAATGATATAGAATCATAGAATGGTTTGGGTTGGAAGGGACCTTAAAGATCATCTAGTTCCAACCCCCCTGTGGTGGGCAGGGACACCTCCCACTAGACCAGGCTGCCCAAGGTCCCATCCAACCTGGCCTTGAACACCTCCAGGGATGGGGCAGCCACAGCTTCCCTGGGCAACCTGTGCCAGTGCCTCAGCACCCTCATTGTGAAGAAATTCCTCCTTATGTCCAGTCTGTATCTGCCCCTCTCCAGTTTATACCCATTGCCCCTGGTCCTATCACTACAAGCCTTTGTAAAACATACCTCCCCAGCTTTCTTGTAGCCCCCTTCAGGTACTGGAGCATACTAGATTCCCCCCTATATAAAATAACATCTCTTTCACGTGTTTTGACTAAGAAATTTCCATATGAGGTCTTGCAACTCAGCTTCCTCTGCATACCAGGCTTTCTGTCCAGTAGCTGAAGAAAGGTGGGTGGTAGACTTTGTGGCCCTGGTGGCTCTGTAGCTGCAGCATTGGAGGGGAGACAGAATACAAATTAATTCCCACTAAATGGGCAAGGACTTTCCATTTTCCTTTAGTCATGTCCAGTAGTTTTAAGGAGAACATCTGTCTGCACAAAGATTTCTACTCCTGAGTTGATGATTTTTAGGGAAATTTCCAGAGATTAATTCCTTTCATTGAGTTTCTCTGGGCTCTTCCCAGAGAACCTGGCTAGATTTTAAAGGGCTGTGATTCTGTGACGCATTTCAATAATACCTGCATTCAGCAGTGTAGCTGTTGAAGCTGCAAAGCATAGAAAGGTCTGAATAAAGCCACCAGAATTCTAGAGGGTGAATAAATTGTTCACCACTCAAAAATTTTGTTATGGGTTGACTTGTCAAGAACATTTTCTATAAATCCATTTTTATATGCAACAGACCACAAAGACAAACAGCTTCAAAACAAACAAAATAGTTTAATCAGACTGATAAAAATAACCTTTTTTTCATAGTTCTTTCCATCAAGAAACAGACCTGAACTTCATTTCATGGTAGCACAAACATTTTTTCTCCCTTTAAGTTCACCTGGCAAACTGAAAAACTATTTATTTGTACAGGCCTGGTTGTGAATCATCTTGAGTCAGATGTGTCCCTGCTGGGGAGGACACATTAGCCCCTGCCACATTTAAATGGTGTGTTTGATTTTCTGCTTTTCAAGTTCACCACAATCCAGTTTGGCCTCAGATGGCCTGAAAAACATCATTTCTCAAAAAACACTTGAACTGCTGCAGGGCTTCAGGGCAGGTAAGAACCAAGATAGGTATTAGATAACCAGAACTGCCATTCCTGATCTTTCCCAGATGCTAGCATACCCAGAGAAGAATATTAAAAAGCAGACTTACCTTCTAAACAGAGTAAATCAGATATGTTTTGTAACATCACGTGATCTTACGTTCCAATTTTCACTCTGCATAGCAGAGGACCTATTACTCCCCACTAGTTTTGGCATTGTGCCCATGACTTGTACTTGAATCTTATCAAAGAAATGATAACTGTAGATGGAACCTTAGGAACCTTAGGAGTCCTATCCCTGCTCTATGCAGAATCAGTGGCACTGAAAGTGTTCCTCACAGAGGTTTGTGTAAACAAACCTTACAAGCTCCAGTGATGGTGACTCCCTCAAATAATTGATCTGCAATGCTTACAGCTAGAAAATATTATTTCTATGCTTCTCCCTCTGTTGTTTTTTTTTTCAGATTCAGGTTGTTTGTTTTGGGGTTTTTTTGAGAAATCCAGCCTAGTTGTACAGTTGTTGGAGTTGTAGCCCCATCAGCATGTCCAGTGATTAATTAGCCACCTTACTATTTTTAGTTAATTTGCAAGTTTGGTTTTAAAAACTTTTTCCCTACTGGATTGCATTGGTATATTAGATTGGAGGTATCTTTCTTGCAGACATTCAAATCTTCTGCACTCGGAGGAGGACCACACAGTTATTACTGCATGCCATAGACTTTTATATTTCATGCTGTTATTCAATACTTTGCATTTGAATTAAGCATAGATTTTATTTCAGCTAAAATATATTTCCTGCGAAAGCTTCTAATTTTTATATGAATACATCAGGAAATGGACAATCAATCATTTCCTTTAGAATTTTGTCACAGTGGTTAATCGCCGTCTTGTTTGAAAAATTGTGACCGTTTTAAATTTCTGATTTCTACTTCCAGTCACCAGTTCTCATTATGTTTTTCTCTGCCAGATGTAAGAACCCTTTAGTGTCCAGTACGTTCTTGTCTGGAAGTAACTACTCAATGTATTCAAGACATCACTCTTTTTTTTTCTCTATAAACTCAGTAGATGGGTCTCTAAATTTCTCATGGTCAGGTGTCTCCATCATTCATCAGGTCAGCCTAACACTTGTTCTCTGTTGCATTTAATTTGATAGTAGAGGCTGGTAAAAACTTGATTCAGGATTTCTATGGGATGTTCTGCTGTGAGGAGTACATTACTTGTAGGTGTGTGTGGACCATGGGAACAACTTGCCTGTTCTTGAGTCTTTCTGGAATTAGTAATTTCACGCTGTTTTACTTGCCCCCGTGATCCTCAAATCATTCTGCAGTCACACAACTATCCAGGGTCCCATCAGCTTTATTTTGCGCTCTGCCTTATAGTTCACCTTTGCACTACCTGCATTTGGTTCAAATGGGCTCCCTTTAACAAGTGACCCAAAATGCTCTCTGCACGAGTATTTTCTCTTTATCATTATTTACCCGGCTGCTAATATTTGTGTCAGCCATCTGTCTGTCAGTGCTGGCTTTATACTCCCTTGCAGAGCATCAGTGAAAATGCTGAATAGCACCGAGTATACTTCAAAGCCCTGCAGAAAGCCAGTAAAGCATCATCACTTGATGATAGTCTGATTGATGCAGCTGTTTTTTTAGTTATGCTAAATAGCCATGTCTTAGCCATTTAACATAAGTTTCCTTTATGTTATATAGTGTTTAACTAGAAAGTATGGCAGGCACTAAGTCTAGAGCCTTGAGAAAGCCTGCTATATCTGTACAGCTAGGTTTTCTTGCAGACAGAACATGAAACCAGTTTTATTTGAGAGGACCTATTTCCATAAACCCATGTTGGCTGGCAGTAATTAAAATCTTGTTCTTTCATGTTTCAGCAGTTCAGTCCTGTCTCAGCTTTTCCACTATTTTACCTGGGATTGATGCGAGGTTAACTGCTCAATAACTCCCCTGTAATTACACTTGATTTCCTGTTCTTCCTCTCTCTTTATCTCTATCTCTCACTTTCTCTTTTTTTCCCAGGCTACTACTCTGCTTCCAGTCACCTGGAACTCCTCTGATATTAAGTTTTATTAAAAATTAATGTTAGCAAGCCAGAGTTCTCCTCAGTCAAATATTTTAAGACCCCTGGGTGTGATTTATCCAGGTCTGCTGATTTAAAAATGTTTATCTCTACTAGATGATGTTTAACATCCTGCTTATT
Organism: Phaenicophaeus curvirostris; assembly: GCF_032191515.1. Taxonomy (NCBI): domain Eukaryota; kingdom Metazoa; phylum Chordata; class Aves; order Cuculiformes; family Cuculidae; genus Phaenicophaeus; species Phaenicophaeus curvirostris. The sequence goes on from NC_091398.1 coordinate 29,198,368, forward strand.
TCCTAATGGGCTGGAAAGTACTTTTTCAATCTTGGTACTTATAAATGCCATTATGCTGTTACTTTCCAAAATACTAAACAGAGACATTTATTGAACAAGTCTGGATTTTGTATTGTTGTTCACAATTTTACTCTGTGCAATTTGAACACTCTCCAAAAAATCATGCTTACCATCACCACAGACCGACTTTTCACAATATCTTTATTTTCCAATATCAGTTTCTTCTACATCAGAATTCTGCACTTCAGACAGTTGCTGTATTTTTCCCATTCATTGAATCTTTAAAATACTTTTGATTTACTACTGAAGTAGCTGGTCCTTAACCAGTCTGTCCTCGATGATGCTGATGGACTGACTCTATTCTGAAAGAACTTCTGATTTTCATTCACGTTTTCCTCTTTGATTTCTTCCTCCTGCTCGCTGTTTTCTCATAATTTTCCTCAGCTGGAGGATATTAGGCATTGGGAAGCACCAGCTACAATTATCTTAATTTTGTCCACTTTCAATTACTAGCTCTTAGGATAATGTCACTTTCCAGCTGTAAGACTGATAGATTCTTTGTTAATCAGAATGAGTTGCAAAACAAGCAGTTCATGTTGGATGCTGTATCTTTTCCTTATGTAAATGCATAAGTGCATGTTGCCACTAAATCCCTTCCTCCCTCCCACTTGGATGAACTGCATTATACCTAGGATTAATGAGATTATTAACATTTCCTTGGAGAAACAGTTCAGATCTGGGGATTTCTGGATTGGTTTCAGGCCTGAACCTCAGTTTCCCCAAGAGATAATGAACATGAGACTTTGCTTTTCATTCTGGCCTTATCTCACATTTGGTTCATTCTTCTCTGCCTAAATTGCTCCATATTCTGATGCCTTCCTCAGGGCTCACTGCTGCAGATGGTGTATTTATATTTACTTAAAGATTGCATTCCATCTTTCAAATGAGATTAATAATTTTTTCAAGACATTGTGGTTACCCAAGCTGACCCTCTATAAACACAGCCTATAATTCTTCTCCTGGAATCCAGTATATGGCCCTATAATGTGTAATTGAAACATGGCATCATATCTTTTTTATAAATGCCCCTCATGGACATGAAAATCATTTGTCGCTTGGACTTTTCCTTATTTAGAATAAAATCTAGTACCTCAGCAATGTATAGCTATCGCAGTACCTGTGACTGTTCATAACTGTGTAACAGTGACATACTCCTAGCTGTATTTCAGTGCCTGCCTAAAAATACTGTCCTTGGTTTCTTTTAAGTGGATGTTGTCCTAGGCAAGAACACAGGATCTGAAAGCCACTTAGAGTTACAGATGATCGATGCAAGATGTGTGATAAAAAACAAATAATCCAATTACGCATGGTGACATCCTTCTTAGATACATGTGCAGGTGAATGCCTACTGTCTGTATGTCTTTGATTGCACTGTTTTACTTTTGTATAGTGTCTTTCAAATGAGGATGGAGCTATAGCTGCTGGAATTAGGAGGGCATTGCCTTTCATTCTGAGAAAGGGATATATCATTTTGTATCTATGATTAGTGTCAGAAAGCAGGAACTAGGGTAGAGTGTTCAACCTCTTACTAGTACTCCTGGATTTTATGCTTATTTCTTATTTCATTTAATTTCTTTTTCTATGGTGAGATTTTACACTGAGCCCTAATATACTCCTGCAGAATGGCATTCTCCTGGGCCTATTTGAAATTCTTGATCTTTTCTTCATCTGCTTAAATCCTGCGTTCATGCACGTACAGTACAAGGTCAACCCTTTTGTTTGTTATTTTTATGGAGTTTAAAGAAAGTCCAAATACCTGACCGAGGTACCTGTCTGGTGCAGCCTTTTAACAGTTGCAAAATGTTCAGACTTGGAGAATCACATGATTAACTGTTTCATGAGCAATACAAGAAACCATAAAATCAGAGGGTTTGCCACATAAAGGGTAAGTTTCACAGCTAACGGGTACCTAGGGCTGGCTCACCACTGATCAGAATACAGAAGGTGAGGAATTGTACACTCAGAGTAAACCAGCCAAGCAAGGTGCTGCCAACTCGTGCTCCTAACAAAGCCTCGTGTACAGAGAGGTTAACAGCTCACAAACAAACCAGAGCTCAGCTCTTCCTTAGATTTATCGTCTTCAGAGTCGGTCTTACCCCAGTGCGCAGCTAACCAGCTTTAAAGATCAAAAAGTATACAAGTAAAGATGATCTGCCAAGAACATTTTGGGTTATTTCTGTGGGAGTTGCACACTTGAGTCTGGTATTGGCACTTTCCAAGCCAATATTAAACAGAGCCACCAGTTCAGTGTTCTTAGAGCTGTAGTATTCCTAGAGGGCTGTCGTTCATCTCAAATAAAAAGCTGGGCTGCCTTCTGTGGGACTGCCTGCACTGCTGAAATCCCAAGAACTTACTCATGGAAGATATTTTGGAATGGCTGCAGTTAGCCCTGAAATTATAATTTTACTTTTTATCTTTTTTGTTTCTTCTTCCCAAAAGATAAACTCCCTTTAGACGTTTGAAGGGATTTTGTTATATTTCTGCTACATTTTATTGGTGTGAATCTTTGGGGAGAGGCTCATGTCTAAAGGAAATTTATTATTAAGTGCTGTTGCCCAGCACTAAGCTTGTTATTGCCCTATCTACACCTAAACTCTGTAATTGGTAATTATGTTTGTCTGACCCACATTCTTCTGTGTAATTGTAGCAAGATATGGTATCTTTCAATTCCTAAGTAAAAATGTCCACACCAGTTGTGGAGTGTTGCTGGGCAGAAGCTTTCACCCTCAAAAGGCAATAGCATTTTTGTGGCTGTGGATGCATTTTTTTTAAATGCATACAGCACTAGGACCCTATGGGGGTAAAAAGCAATGTAGAAATAAGTTAGATATAATGACATGATTTTTCAGAACCTAGGAAACTAATGGTCAATTAAATCCCAGTGGAGGGTGTGTATTAGCTTCCTAATTCATTTTGGACCCATGACTGGAATTCATGCACACATGCTATTCAGTCCAGAGCATTCACGTGAAAGATCCTTTGGGTAATTTAACATCTACAAATGGCACTTCCATCTAAAATTGTTATTACGTTCTGTTTCTGCACCAATTGAGTCTTCAGTAACAGATCTGATGACCAGGTAAGAAAATTCTCTCCTCCTGATTTTATCATCTAAGGAAAAGGAAAATTCAGATTTCTTCTGATGTTCTTCAGGGGACAGAATGTCTTTTCTACCTAACAGGTTTTTTTATTATTATTTCCCATAAATGACATGAGAAATATCTTCCCTACTGCTTCACCTCAGAAGTTTTCAAAGTTTTGCACCCATGAAGATGGGAGGACCTAGTGGATCATTAGCATTTCCCAGTACGTAAACTAGATAACCCCACCACAAACCTGGTTTCTGAGCCTTTCACTCTTTGGCTTATTGACCCAAAAGTTTTTCATCTGTTCCTTGGGGGCCACTAAGAATTCTGATATTTTCTCCATCTGTTTCTCGAAATTTCCCCCGTGAGCACTCGGCGTGTTTCCCTGTTCCTTCCAGATGACCCTCTCTTGCTGTTCCCACTGAGTGTCATAAACTTCATGACTACTTCCAAGAAACATTAAGGTGAGTCCTATTTTATTTATTGTGCTGAGTAATGCCATTAACACGTTCTAAATTGATCCATCAAAGAAGTCAGCCAGGAGAGCTTGCTCAGTGGCAGCTTCAGGTCAAATATTTAGGTGGGGCACTGCCATTCACCTGAGCCCTGTGTGAAGTTGTTATTGAAACCTGTTGTCTCAAATACCCCTCTGGGCTCTGCTGGAATTGCTGGCCTATTCCATGAAGTCAACCAGCTGCTCCTTTTAGAGCCCCCTTCTGAAATGTGAACACAGGACAGTGAAATTGCTGTCCCACTGCACCATTCATCTGGAAGAGATGTTATTAATAAGGAGCGATAGACTTCCCATTGAATTGGGACAAAGGTATGTTTTTTTAATTGGTGTTGTGTTTTCTCAGTTTTTTTTTAGTCCAGTACTGAGCCCCTGAGCACACCCTGGCTGAGATTGAATCTCGCTTTAGGGGAAGCTCATAATATTGACACGTCCAATGACTGCAATGAATACTGGCAAAAGCAGCCCCTTCATCCAGAGGAGACCAAAGTAGTTGAGGGAAAAAACCCAAACAAAACAGAATCAGAAAATTCCCTGAGATGCATCAGATATACAAGGGCTGCTAGCTGGAGCTTCTTAGAAACTGCTTTTTAGTCCTCAAACTGTCTATAGGACAAAAGAGGGAGCTATTTTTTTTCCTAAGAAAACTCAAATAGGTTCATTTTTTTAAAAAAAGCAATAATTAACTTTTACTAAACCTATTTCTCTTTGCCATATGGCTTCTCTGAAATTGTGTTGCGGGCTTCTCTTATCCTGTCCTCTTCCAGCTGTGCATCCACTTTGGGCTGCATATTCCATCATGTTTCATGGTGCACTCTTTGGGAGAAGGAGAAGCAGCCCCTAACAGAAGTCCTAGCCGCAGGAGTGCTGAGCAAGCTGGAAACCTGGCACACAGGGGAGAAAGGGAAGAATAAGACCACAGAATGATAGTGTCCCTGGTTGCCAGGGAAACACTCCTAAATTGGAGCTTTATTTATTTCAGTCAGAATATTTGTTTTCACTTGAAATATTTTGCAAAAGGTTTCGGGGTTTGGATTAAAAAAAAAAATATTTTCCAGGGGAAAAACTTTTCAAAGTATCAACATCTTTTCTAATAAGTCTTTAAAATATACAGATTTTATTTTAAAACAGTATGGTGAGTTAAATCATCTTCATATTGTCAGAAACACCTAACCTTGTTCACAACTTCATAGAAATACAGATATCATTGAAGGGACTGGAGGGACTGAGAGAGATCCGTTGGTATAAACCAGGATCAACTGCATCTGAATTTCCCCAAAGAGATATTTTTTTAGCACGCTTGTAGAGAAGTTCCCACTGGGGTCATTCCTCACTCATCTTAGGTGATCTTAGAGTTTCCCTACCTCTACAATTAGTGAGTTTTCTCTGGTATCAATCAAATCATTGCCACATTTTTAAAGTAGTTCAATACAGTTTTTTACTTCACTGTAAAGCCATCTTTTGCGCATTTGCAGACCATTATGTATCATCATCCTCTTCCAAATGCAGCAATGTCAACAAAGCTTTCTTGGTCAGTCTATAATCCATCATGCTTATACTCTTCAGACTCTGCATTCTTCTTGAAGTCTCATGTCCACAGCCCACATGAATGGTTTTATCCCAGCATGCACATTTCTGATTGCAGAAAGGATCCTACTTTTTAAGCAATATCTGCATCTTTTCCTTTGAGCTGAACAGATATCTCACTACATCCAAAACTGTGTGTTTAAACATATTTTACCCTTCATGCCTATATAACAACAATATTTTGACAATGTAATTCGTCAGTAGCGTCCTCCTGTTAAGAGCTATCATCTATAATCTGAAGAAGTGATACAAATCTTAAGTACTCATAACCCTCTTGACTCGTTCATCAACGATGATCTTACGTAGCCTTCACACCTGCCATTTCTCTGGCATTTTCCTCCACGGTATCCATTTGATGCTCATTAGGTTTTCAAGTTATTTTCCCAGCTTTTTAACTATGTGTGCAATCTTGTATTCTAAATAGGGTTGTTTATGCCCCATGTGTTTCAGTGAGTATTTTGGTAACAGTACACATGCAGGCGATATATTTGTCCTACACATCTTTGTCCCAGCATTCTGCAGTTCCTTCCCACTCGTGCCTGAAAATTGGAGTACACTGTTTTTTTTCCTTCATCTCATCATTGTTGTTGTATTTTTTTCCCTCTAGCATTTTTAGAACATAACATATTTTCATGTAAGTAGTGTTAATTATGTAACAGCAATTTATCTCAGATAAGATCTTTTAATTTTCCTGCAATTTTGCAATTAGAATGCAGAAAATTTCAGGCTTTGAACCCTGCCTTTTATGTCAAGTTGTCTGCCCACAATTGATGAGTATAAGTATCTGATTTGCCTCAGAAAAGGAAGTGAAAAAAGTACCATCTGTAAATTTATAGGGAACTTGAATATCTTGGAGGTATGGCTGAAGGAGTAGATCATTGAGTGGTCCAAGAATTGCTCTGTAATAGTGATCACAGAGTACTTTGATTAAACACCCTAAGAACCTCTATGAAAGGGCACCAAGAATAAAAGCAGGTCTTGCTTCAGACACAGCATAAGACAATTAGCCAGTGTCTGATGGACAAAGAATTGTGTGGCAAGGAACCTAAATGAACCTTTTTTGCTCATGCATCATGATTTACTGGGGTTCTTTGGAGGGGGCAGCAAGCATGTGGATGAAGGAAAGCCAATTCATATAGACTACCCATATGTCTAAAAAGATTTTTAAAATGATTTTGTGAGAGCTAAGTAATGGCTGAAGAAGAGGAAAGGCTCTTGCATGAGTTAAAATAGATTTAAATGAATAAAATAGAGGAGTAAATGGCAAATCTCACAGTGGAATTCTACAGGAATCTGTTTTGGACCTCTGATCCAATTGTGATCTTATTAACCACTCTTATTTTCGAATTTAGTCAACACACTATGTTCTTGATCCAGGACACTGAGTAGATAGTAAGTCTGACTTCATGTCTCCTAAATATATTGCTTCCACACCAAGTCCTTCTATAAAGGGACTCCACTAAGACTTTTTTTGTTAGGGACACAAAACTGGTGGGTACTAGGAGCTCTACTACTTCTTTAGGAAGGGTCAGTTTCTAACCTCAGTAACAATTACAGCAGATACTTCAGTGCTGGGCATGCAAGCAAATTTGACCAAAGATTCCTTAGCTGCCTTCCTACAAGCGTGGATGTTGATGTTGTGTCATCGTTAGGACACGGATGTTATATCAACTTCAGGGGATCTTACTGAAGTGGCAGAGAGCAAGTATGCTGGTCTTCCTAACACTGCTCCTATTCCCGTGGGGAGAGATGTAATGCTCTGCTATATACTTTTAATCTTATGGAAAGCATCTCTCTAGATGTTTGTCTATATCTCACCATCCCTCGGGATACTTAGTGACACAGAGTAATCACAATTACAGATCCTAATTTAGGTATTTTTAATACATTGGTCAAACGCCATAAGCCCCACGTTCTCTAGGATCTGCCATGGCACTGCTGGGCTATGGAGAATATTCCTCACTCCACTGTATCTATTGCTGTCAGATTTGACTGTCCTCATCAAACTGATCAGCTGACAAATAGACTGTATTGCCTTGAACGTCAGAGTAGATTTTTCTAACTAGGTCTAGCTACTGAGCATATGCGGGAGTGAGAATAGCAGGTGCCTGCCTTTATTTCATCCTCCTCCTCTGACAAAGTTAAAGTAGCTGATGTTCCCTGCCCAATATGATCTTTCAGGCCTTTTGGCATCCTCTATTCAATCGCCCTCTACTTCCCTGAAATTGAAATTGTAGCCCTTTCAAGCTGCTGGGTGGGGATGAGGGAGAGGAATTATTTCAGATGAATAGACCCTTGTACATATGTGACTCAGAGGACATAATGTATTACCAATATGTATCCTCTACACTTCTTAAAATATGTACTTTTCTAACATGGGGCATCCATAGATCTGCATTCTTGTGACACTCTAGACTGTACATCTAAAAAGAAGTATGACCTCATCAGTGTCCACTGAAGAAGATTCTCCTGTCTTTTTAGAAGTGCTAGCATTGCTGGCTCTCTGTTGATCTGCAGCAGAGCTCCCTGATATATAGAAAGCCCAAATGACACTAAGTCCTGGTGACCCTCACTCTTATATCCTGGCAGTGGCAGACACTGCCCAGCACAGTGAGAAGGCAAGTTTTCTTTTCAGGACCTGTACGACTTGGAGAGGGGGAGACTTCCCAAGGTTGTACAGTGCCAAAGGCCATGAATGCACAGTTAGTGAGTACTGTAGTGCTGTAAAGAATGTACCTGTTTGGTATATTTTTCACATGTAGCCAGGTCTAAATTGGTCACTAGACTTGAACTGAAGGAAGAGAATTTCTACAGCAGGTACCAAGATCTGTCTATCTGATTTCTACACTTTTGCTGCCTTCTGCAACATGGTTCATGGTCTGTTTCCCAATGAACATATGTCCCAAAGCTTGTCTCCTGTATTGACCTACATTAATTGGCTGAATAGCAGTTGTCAACATTACTAAATGAAGATCACCTGTGCAGTTTCACCAACAAATGCCCATGACGTCACGGTGTCACCCCTGCAACTGACTCTGTCATTAGTTTTTCCAGTTCTTATCCTCTTGCATGGTTCAGTCTCTGAAACTTTTGGCCTTTGATGTTGGAAGTATAAAATAAGTGTTGAGAGCTGTTTTAGGATTAGTGATGTCTAGAGCTGGGGAGGGGAGGTAAAAGGAGAATAAGTGGTTTTTTCCTTGCTAGCCTTCTATATATGATGGTAGGGACAATACTGGTCCTGATGACCCTGCTAGACAGTTCCAATCCTGTTTTTCCTTCCTCTTGAAGGACTGTAGTTCTCCGGCATAAGATAAATAACCCTGTTTCCTCTGACCCAGAAGTACTTATATGAGTCATAATGTTCTAAATATGCCTGTTGGTGTAAAACTACATGCCGATGTGAAATCCTTCTTTAGGTTTCAAGGTTGTTTCACAAGAAAGTGGATTTTAATTCTTCACAAAGATTTTTCTTTATTGTTCTTAGAACTGGAGATGGTGGAATCTAGATGTGATTTTAATAACATAGAGCAAATATATGAATGTTTACTTCTAATCTCGTAACTGCACCCTAGCAAGGGTAAAAAAAAGGGAGGTGAGGAAAAGAGAGTGCAGATACTTAAGCAATTGTGACAAGGATAGAAAAGAAATCAGTGCTTCCACAGAGTCTCTGTGGTCTTTACTGGACTATCTATAATTCCCACAGAGCGGGATTTTCAGAGCTATTGGGGAAGTCAGCAGGACCTGGAAGTCTTATAATTTGTATTCCTGAGCCAGAGATTCCTCTCAATTTCCTTAATGTTATTTAGTGTAAACTTATCCTGACTCAGCTAAGCAAAGGGAACTCACCTCCTAATGAACTCAAGTGAACACAACACCATAACTAAAATTTACTCTTGAAACTTGAAGTTCCTGAAGTTAAACTCCTTTGTAAGTGGAAGGAGAGAATGGGGCAGACCAACCTGAAAAACTGCTGGGAATATGAGAATTGTATAGGGCCAATAATGAATTTATCAAAAAAAAGAGCTGGCTAAAAGCTGTAGGAGGACAGTGACAGCTTTGCCACGTTTTCTTGGTTGGTTTTTTTTAATCGCTATTTAAAGTTTCACAGAAATTATCTGTTCTATAGAAATAATACTTTGAGATACTTAAAAAAACCACAGTAACCAGAAAAGCCTCTTGTAACTCTAGAGGTGTTGCTCTTCCTGTCTCTGGAAACTGAATCTGCAGTTCTTGGGTGAACCCCCTTGTATGTCTATTTGTTAAAAAGTACCAACAGTCTGTCTAACATGGGAGATGCTTGCTTAGTTTTAGCAGCCTGGATCTGAACACTGGGAGAAAGGTGAGTAAAGGTGGTGAATGGCACTGTCACAGTCATTCAGAAGGTATTTAAGATAGTGCCATGGAATGTAACTCTATTGCCTTGTGCTCCCCTTTGTAAACAAACCCATGAAGAGAAGAGGTTTCCATCCCCCTAGAGATATAAAGTTGAGTTATGAGTACAGGTAAGCAATGTGCAAGGCAATATCTGGTGAACTGAGGCATTAGGACTTAACAAGCAATCGGGTCATGACAGATCTCAACAAATATAGGCAACGGTGTCACATGTATCAATGTGTTAATAGTCTCTATGTGCTTCTTTCTCCAGTATACAATTTCACATCAAGGGCAATAAAATACTGTGAGAAACTTAAGATCAGTAGTAAAGGGTGTGAAACTGAAACTATGTCTTATAGGATAAGAGCAAGGAAGAGATAGTTCTGCTGATACCCAGGGTCCCTGTGACAGGTAGGAATCTCTGTAAAAGAAAACTCACCTATGGCTCCTGGGAAGCAGATCACGGTCCATGGTACGGAAAAGACAGGGAGAGCCCAGCAGCACAGGTCTCAAAGAAGCTCCCTCCCCATTCAAATCTGGTTGTCAGTTTGAAAGGGTGAGTGTGCATGGATATCCTGACCCTGCACCAGATTTAGCAGCAAGGAAGACAGGAGTACAGGATGTTAGTGATCTGTTCCACGCATAAGGCAGACCGGTGAGAAGGTCCTGGTTCCTATTTCTTGTGCTGATTTTTCACAATGGTAAATTCAAGAAGGAAAGTGAAAACTTTGATCACAAAGAGCTGTGTTTCTGTTTACACCCGAGGCTGCAGGGATCTCGGTTTTACTATGGGGAAACCATCATTATCAAAGATATTTCTGAGCTCAGACGAGGTCAAACATTAGGACTGGAAGCACAGACAGCAGCGAGAAGTATTGCGTTTTGCCTCGAGACGGTTTTAGCACACACTAACTGCTGTACGTTGGTGCCATCTACTGCCTGTCCTGTCCCGTCCCTGCCCCTGGGTCTCTGTTAGCATCACCAGAGCTACGTGTAGCAAAAATGCAACACAAGTAGGAACAACTATAATCTTCTGTTGATGCCTTGACATAAGAAAAGAAATTAGAATTATATGTCATGATGATAGCAGGATTTAAAGAGAATAGACCTGCCAACCAGCAACACAGCTCACTGGCTTTAGAGGTAGGACAGAAGCCATGCGTGGGCATCCTTTTGTCCTGGAGGAAACAAGAGGAAATCAACTGGATTCCTTAATTATGTCCACGTGCTATGGCATGATAAGTGCCATAGCAAGTATCAACAGCATTAAGGCAGTACCCTCTGTAGGCAGAGGTGCTGCAGCTTTTGCAATGCTGATGGTCTTCAGCTGCTTCTCTGATGTCAAAGCACTGATGTCCTGGCACTAGAAGATAGTCCCCAGCCCACACCCCACAGCCACTGTGATTGCTGTCACGAGTGAGCAGCTATTCACCTTTAAAAACCCTCTTTGCATGCCAAGACTTCTCTGTAGTTCATGTCTCTCTTTTAATGTCATTGCAACATCCCACTTGTAAAGCTCTCGTAGTGATCCTTTATGCTGCTGTTCATGGCTGCTATAAAATTAATACATACAAGGGATGTCCTGGTCAGCTGGTCTGAGCTGTACAGCACAGTTCACATCAGCACAGTTAACTTGACCAAGGCTACTCCAGAAAACTGTATGCAGGGAAAGCAGGAGAAGGGTGATTTGTAAAAAAGAAAGAGTTTCTGGTTGTACATAGGGTTTTGCTACCAGGAGACTAAATAATGGCTAGGCAGCTACTCATATGTCAGATTTTGGTTCCTTAAGTAGCCATAGAAATTGTGAAACTTCTTTTAATCTAGCATAATTATTCAGATTAAACTTCAGTATTATCTGCACGTATGTTGAGTTGACCCACAGGATCTTTATTAAGAGCCAGTGTGCTGCCTCACATTCAGCAGCCGCATTGTTTTCAGTAAGCAATGGCATCTGACAAAAAAAAAAAAATATAACAAGGACAGAGAGAAGCAGAAAAAAAAGTTAAAACTTCCCAGGAGTAGAGTATGGTCTGACCTAAGCAAATGGAAATTCATTGGGCTGTGCTTTTATCCTCAGAAAATCCTAGGGAGGAACACTTCATAAAACTAAAGGACAGTAAATTTAAAATCCAAAAAGAAATGTCTTTACATCTCATATTGCCAGTACAATTCACTGTCTGAAGAAGCAGCTGAGAGGGAGGTGTATGTCTGAAGGCAGATGACTTGTAGCATTCAGCACACTTGTAGCATCCAGGTCCCAAGGGCTTGATTCGGCTGGTGATGGGCTCCCTCAGGTGGGACAGCTGCAGGGCTGAGCAGAGGGACCAGGTGTCCATCCCCTGTGCTACAAGTTTCCTTTGTAGCACAGAGAACAGGAACATGGTTAACATTGTTTTCAATCCATGGCAATTGTTGTTCTTAAGAGCTGTCAGACTGGGTATTTATTTATCGCTGCTGTGGTGAAGGATTTCATCATATTCGATGTATTATGCCCTGATTTTGAGTGTGCTATCCTCCTTTTATGGCAATAGCAGCCATAATCCTGATTCCTGGGTTTGTGACCAGCCACCGGTACCCAATTAATAAGAGTGGTGCTTGCCAGCAGCAGTAGCAAACAACATCTCCCAGTAGACCTGCCCGGAGGAAAAGGGGAAAGAGTACTTGAAAAAGACACAGCATTTTCCTGACTCACAGTTCAAGGTGAATTCTCATTTAATGACACAGTCTCTTTGTTTACTTTGTGACAGATTGTCTCAGATCTTTTCAATGCTGACTTTTCTAACTTGTTATTTGAAAGCCTTATTTGATCATTACAATTAGAAGTAAATCTCGTAACCACAGACTCTTTTAAGTGCTTATGGAGTGCTTGGGTTCTAAAGGATCTGTCTTAGTTTCTCTACTCAGTTTCCTCTGCTTCAAATGAAGATTAACATCCATCATAAATATGCTCTAACCAATTCCTACCTGTGTATAAACACTTTTTTTTAGATAAGAATGTATATTTTATATTCCATAGGGGAGCCTATTGGCAAAGCCTTCTTACTCCAGCTATGAGAGGCAGTGGGCTTGTAGGCTCTCATCCTGCTGGGGCACTTCATCCACCCCAATGACTACTGGAAAATTAGCACAGTGAGCCGTAGGCAACCCAGGAGACTCCTAGAATGCGTTAAGAATGACTTCTTAAGCCAGTTTATAGACAGCCTGACCAGAGGCTGTCTATTACCACCAATGCAGGTGAACTGATTAGTGACATCAAGATTCCATGATTCTATGATTAGAGGTAGCCTGGGCTGCAGTGATCGCTCACTGATGGAGTTCACAGTCCTGAGGGATATGGCTCAGGCAAAGAATAAAAACAGGACCGTGAATGTTAGGAAAGCAAAATTCCAGCTCTTCAGGGAGTAAGTCAACAGGACACCCTGGGAAACTGCCCTCAGGGACAAGGAAGCAGAATAGGGCTGGCAGATCTTTAAGGATGCTTTCCATAGAGCTCTCAATCCCTAGGTATAAGAAATCAGGAAAGGAAGACAAGAGACAGGCATGGTTCAGTCGAGACCTGCTGGTTGAACTAAAGGGCAAGAAGTAAATGCACAGGCAGTGGGACTAGGGACAGGAAACCTGGGAAGAGTATAAGGACTCAGCCTGGTTGTGTAGGGGTGAGGGTCAGGAAGGCCAAAGCACAGGTGGAGCTGAACGTGGCAAGGGACACAAAGAATAATAAGAAGGGCTTCTACAGTTATGTCAACCAGAAAAGGTAGGACAAAGACAGCGTAATCCCCCTGAGGAACACAGCTGGCAAACTGGTATGAACAGATGAGGAGAAAGCTGAGGTACTCAACAACTTTTTTTGCCTCAGTCTTCTCTGGCAGCCTCTCTTCCCACACCTCTTTAGGGTTAGGGTGATGAGCAACCTGATTGAGTTGAAGATGTCCCTGTGCACTGCAGAAGGGTTGGACTAGATAACCTCTAAATGTTCCCTCCAACCCAAACCATTCTATTATTTTTTTTAAAGTGGAAATTATCATAAAGAAAAAACACAAATGAAAGTGGTTTCATTCTCCTTTTAAGAGGGGCATTCTTTGGTAATTATGTAAAATCGCTTTTCTTGATAATTCATTTTTATACAAAATCCACGTAAACTTTTTCTGAGATTTTTCCCAGAGCCGCAAATCAGCGGAGACTGCCTTTCAGAAGAAGAAACTTGAGTTTCTCACTGGGATCTGACCCTACACGTGATTTTCAGGGAGACCAGCTGCAGCCACCAATAGGTACACCATCAGAGCCAAATGTAAGCCTTTAAGGGACTGTGATCTGACAAGCAGCTGCCACTACTGCAATCTTTCTTTGTAGACCCTGACATCTGGCTTCGTCATCTGCCAAGCTTGGCTTCCTCCAAGGTGTCACAGCAGACAAGCCACTGCAGCAGGTAGGAAACCGGGATCACCGTTCGATGTGACCAGGAGAGAGGAGATGAGGTTGGCTGGATGTAAGTCACTAATTTGCAAGCCCTTTGTGACTCCTTTTATTTTCTACTGGTTTGCTCTTGCCTTTGCAATTCTAAATGAATAAATTATGGTTGCAGAAGAAGGGAAAGGTGAAAGAAAGGAATAGGAAGGGTTGCACTAGAATTTTTAATCTATGTTTGCATATTGAAAAGGTTGGTATAATTTGACATAGCTTCAAATCAAAGTTCCAAATCCAAATGCCTCACTACATCTCAAAAGGTTGTGCACAGTAATATTGAAGGTGTCAGCAGGAAGAAATGAGATGGGACAAGTAATCATTCATTAGTGATATCTGAGTGTTAAACCGTGAGGATGAAAATGAAGGCTGACAATGTGGTGATGTCTTGAACCATCCTGGATATTGGGGACCCAGTGACTGGAGACTACTTGACCTTGACATGTCATGGCAATGTTCAGGTCTATTACTAGAATTCCCTAGTGGTGTACAGAGTTTTTGTTTGATACACAGCACACCAGCACTTCAATCCTTTTTCAGAGACAGGTGAGGCCAGGCTGAGGATTTTGCAGATACTGAATAAGGCAAGATTTTATTTCAAGAGGTAGTCACTTGAAATCTGAATGGTGAGACAAGGTAAAAGGAAGTTCATTTTGCTACGTTTGGCATGACTGCATCACCACAGTGAAAACAAGGTGTTTGTTTTCCATGGCTTAGCAACTGTTGTCTGTACAAGGAAAGAAGAAAAGACCAAGATGAGTCACTCTTTCGAAGCAGGGTTTCTCACTCCTTCCTCTGAAGTATCTGGTCCCAGTGTGGGAAGCAGGCTAGGTCACTGGTTTCAGCAAGGAAAGCACTTTCTGTTGCTTCTTGGCACTGTGCAAATATCTGTTTTACAAAAAGTTTAAATGGTTCTTTGCTTGATAATAATTTTTGCATATAATTGACTGAACTGCTTTGTTCAAAACTTGGCTCCTACCTAGACCTCAGTAAGGAGGAAAAGAAATTGCCTGAGTTTAAATGCTCCCCTGTTTATAATCCAAACACTGCAGCATGGAGCTGTTGCGTGAGAAGTGGGAAGTGAACCTGACTACAAGCCAGCTCCCCACAAATGAGAAACAAATGTCAGCCTTTCATTATCTGAAACAAAATGTAAAGTAAAACAGCTACAGAGGTAATTCACTTTCTAACCTATATCATTGAAGGATGGAGGTATTCCTAGCAGTGTAGAAGAGTGTCTTTGCCAAGATTTAGTAAAAAAATTTTATATCCTATATACGTTGTTATCAGCAAGAATTATTAAAGGTTAAACAGTGTCTTTTAAAATCTACCACGAGATGGCAGACTTGGACTTAGAACAATTACATTTTTGTGTGACCTAATGACTCTCTCAAGTACAAACTGTAAAAACGCCTGTGTCCTGCAGAGAACAAACAAACAAGAGCCATTTATTAAAGAAACATCTTCCCATGGCATGGAATTACACATGTGTATAAAACCAGTAGTAGCAAACAAACTAACCAGCTCTGTCTAGACCTAAAGCCAGACACTGAAATGTGGGCTTCCTCTTGGAATACTCCTGGCCACAGTGGAGGGAATTACCTGGATCATGACATGTAAGAGAATTGAGGAGTGATCTGGTGGTATGTCTAGTTTTTCCAGGGTCTGGCAAAATAAAGAGCCAGCCAGGAGTAGCTGCAAGCTGATTTCTAAAGATGCTAGAAATGCACAATGGCCCACTGCTAACAGCCAGTGTTCCCATCAAACTTCCATGAATATGTTTCTGCATGCCAAAATAAGATAGGGAGAGGGTGTCTGCAAGTGGTGGAGAAACTTCACTATTTGGAAAAGAATTACCAACAAGTGTCTCTGGAAGCACAGCTCAGCATTGCTTGGCTACTGACAGCAGAAAGCAAAATCCTATGGGGAGATCTAGCTCTGTCATATATCTTAGGACTGCTTTGAAACCATGTGCAGTCTCCCTTAGCAGTGTGAAATTTTGTTGCTGGGTGGCTAGAAAACAAGTTAGGCTGTTCTGTTATCACATTGGTGGGATGAATATGATGACTTCTAATAAACTAGCAGCTAGCTGTATTTTAAATATACAAGCACACACACATACAAGTAATGTTATAAGCATTGTGTATGGTATAAATACATGTTATACATACATGTCATAAATTTCCAGCCAGATAACCTGCCCTTTAGAGATTAAAATGCAAACTTAGAATTATTTATCCCTGGAGATCCTTGCATATGCACCTCTCACCCTTCTAAAACAGCTCATTTCACTCTTTCCACGTTTAGGGAATTTTCTTAGCATTTTCAGTGCTTGGTTGAGGTGCGATTTTCACTTTTCCACTAGATGGCAGATTGTCATATTGAAATTCTCGTTCTAGTCAGTTAATGAGCATCGCCTAGTCGCTAGCTTTGCAGTTGAACCGTTTCAAGTACAAAGAAAACATTAAAACCAGAATAGATACGGTGATGCACTCTTCATCAATTTGTTTAAAATTCAACAAGTTCATTTGCTTATTTATAGAGCTTACTATACGTCAGTCTGCCGTTTCAGTACACATGCAGCCGGTTGAATGGTTCCTGAGAGCACCAGACATATGTGCTTTGGAGCTCCATAGTACGTTCACAGCTATTTCAGCGCTCTTCAGAAAGGAGTGTCTTGGCCAAATCACCCCTGTGCAGATATAGGACATGTCGGCTGGGGCTTTCTGGACAAACGGAATCTCAAAAAGTCCATCACTATGGCACAAACCAATTTTTTTTTTCCCCACTCTGGACTGTAAAGAAATTCAAACTATTTTCTAGGAGCTGATAGCTCTACTGGTTGTGTATTGCAGAGATTTCCAGTGCAACCTCCCTTGCAAGTGGTGATCTTCCTTTTCTAGAGAAGGTCCAGGTCTTCAAAAAGCCCCAGCAATAAAATCTGCAGTCCCAATCCTCTCATGTTTCTGTAAGGCCCTCCAGATTCCAGTCATAGGTTCAAAATTCAAAGCAAATTCCACTACAGCTACCAGATTTTCCCCCTTCTACTCAAATCTATAAATTGGTATATATCCATTGAAAGATGGCCTTGAGTCACAGGACCATTTAGCTGGGTCCAGTTTTTTTCCACTGGAATTTCTTATTTATAACCTTCCTTAAGAAATTCTTCTGGGGATGAGCTTGTGCTAGCGTCCTTTACTGAGTTTAATGGATTTTTTTTTCCTGCTTTACTTTGGTTTGAGAGACCAGAGTTGGTCCCATGGATTTCTCCCCTACCAGTAACTAAGTTTGGTATAGTGCCCTCCTGGCTCCACAGCCTGTGTGAAGTAGGATTATCAGTTTAAGCATTAAGGTCTCTCCATCTAAAATCACAGCAGAGATTTCACATGCCCAACTCAAACAGTGATGGGGATTCTAGCTCCATTAGTCACAAAGCAGCCACTGGCACCTGAAATTTCACTTCTGAAGGAACATGTGTGAGCTTTGCATACAAAGACAAATAACAAATTACACTTCAGGAAGTGTCAGCTTTGTCAGGTTCTACTGCCTCAGCAATGGGAGCCTTTTAACAGCCCCAGAGAGGTGTGAGTATCTCACACCTATCTGTATCTGTTTTCCTAAGTCTAGTGCAAGTCTTTCAAACTTTCATTTGGGAGGATCAACTCTTCTTCCTAGGTTTTCAAATGCAGGGAGCATCTCCCACCCTCCTGCTACCTAGATAAGGACCTTGGTGCCTTGCAATGCTAACTGGAGAATGTCAAGAGCTGGACTGACCCACTGGACTGTGGCAGCATCAGGCACACAAAGGTCACCCAGCCTCTCTTTTTTGTAAATGATGCCCAGAGCTGCCTGTCTCCTGGAAGGTGGTGATCTAGCTTCTTCACACATCTAATCTGAATTACTCCTGTCGTGGTGGATTAGCACTTCTTAGACATAATAATCAGGACAATCCTGCTGCCTCGTGCTGCTAGGAGCCTTCTTATTCCTGTTACACAGTGATCTTTTCTGTGCACTTTTGTAGACGTCAGGGTGCCAAACCAATTATCTGGGTTTGTTTTTTTGTCCTCTCTCCGCCCCAGGATCCTACCATAGTTAGTTAATGTAAAAAGTGGATTTGCGGATCCATCTTTCAGGGAGGGCTTGGCTCTTCAGAGAGCTGTAATAGTCCAGTAAACACAGCCATATAGAAATAGTTTGTTTCCCCCAGACATAGTCATTCCTTCAGGCTTCCAGCTTGCTTCAAGTTCATTCCCATTTGTGTCCATGTGTAACTTGCTGCAACTGTCTTTGATTGCCAAATTTTGTTTTGACTACACACAAACAGAAGATCCATAGAAATAATCTGTATTGAACTAGTGGAAACCTGAAGACCTGTGGCAATTAAAAGAACAGTTGTATAGCAGTGGCAGGTTTTCTGTGGATAAAAAGTTTGTGACTAGAAGTCCAATACTTCATAGACTGTAGAAGTGGGAGCTTTATATCATTTCCAGCTCACTAATAGTGTTGCCAACTCTCATGATTTTATCATGAGTCTCATAATATTCTTCTTAAAAGCTTAGTTTCTGGAGTCAAGCAATTACACGAGACTCTTTCTCTCTCTCTCTCTTTTTTTAACATTCTTTTCTTAGCAGCAAGTTTCTAGCCCTGCTGCTTCCAAGACGGGGGGAAAAAAAGGAAAGAAGAAAAAATAAATCAGAAAAAGCTCTTAAACATTACCAGGGTTTGTCCTAGAGACTCCAGAAATTCAAGAATACAAACCAAAAGAGGTATATGGATAGTACTATTTGCTTGTTTCTTTTTAATCTTGTAGGTTTTTTTAAAGCCAGCCTTGTGCCCAGCTCATGATTTTTGAATGCTTGGGATTGGCAACACTATTTTGACAGACCTAATACATATGTGTAGCACTGTTAGTCCTGTTGTGGCATTTATTTTTAGGAAAGCTTTTTTAGCTCATTTGGCACATTCTTTATAGCTCCATCTACCTTGTGTAGTTAGACTCATGGGGCCAGATCCTTCACTGGAGAGAATTAGAGCAAGACCAATGATTTAAACCATCTGGAGATCGAGCTCATGGTGCAGTCATCTGGCTTTACTGGCAAAGGGATACAAAATATAGTCCCAATAACATTTTTTAGAACTCCATAAAATGTGCCTAAAATAGTCTTCTGTCATTCTGGAGCAGATGTGGTATATACGAAGAACACAGGATGGAAAGGTTCACAGGATTTTCTTGCTGCTTATCTGAGAGGATCCCCATATCTCACTCCATCAGATCTGCCTCTTGTGTGTTTTGCACTCTTCCTATGCACTGCACAACAACTGAGCTGCTGCTTAAGCATGTCTATGCTGGATGCTGTAAAAGCATCTTCACAAGCGTGCTTTCCACACCAGGGAGTTTCCTACTGTGCTTCCTTTTCTTCATAACCTTTGCCCATTGCAATGATACCATGCAGCTTAGCACGCCTGAAGGAGCCCCTCAGATAACAGCCCACGCTCAAATCTCAAAAGTCCTCCGAAGTCAGACAAGGTCAGTGCCACCCTGAGGCTGGATACCTCAAGAACCATAGAGGAGCTGCAGGAAGCGGTTTTGGTGACTCAGCTGGTGGCAGTCCTCCTGCTGGTTCAGCACTGAGATGATGCGCCAGCATGATGTGAGAAGGCAAAGTTTGCTTGGACATCCTTCAGACGAAGCGCAAGGTGGGGACTCTGACCACTTTGTTTCCAAAAGATCTTAGAAACCTTTTTTGTAGGAACAAAAACTTGAGTATCCTTTCTAGAGACTGAAGTGGTCAAAGAAATGTTATTGCTAATTCAAGTCTAGGGAAATTTATTTAAAAAAATATGTAATTCATTCCCAGCTCTTCCTCCAGATGTTCTGCAGTAAGAGCCTCCACCACGTCATGCGGAGCTCAAACATTCCACTTTGCTGGCTGCACTTTATGAGGCTGAGTTCCCTCTGCTGAACTGTTACCAGTATTAGAGTTGCTCAAAGCTGTTCTTTGACTTTAATTTCTGTACCTGTATTGTTGATACTGCTCTAGAAGTATGTGAGCCTCTCTCCTAATATTCAGTAATTCCAATGACAATAACCAGAGCAAATTAGACATCAGTTCTCTGAACCTCTGTGATACATTCTGCTCAGCTATCCCAAGTTACTTCATGGAAGCAGAGTGTTTTGCAGCTCACAGCTCTCTTCAAAGGTGGTGGTAGGAAGGAGACAGCAGGTCAGATCGTAAATTGCAAATTGTGCAATGCCCTGAACCACACTTCTGGCTGTAACTTTTCTCCCAGGAAAGCCTTGTAGGTAGGATAGCCCGTGTCCTTGGGGGCTGCTCACATGCAAGACCCAGGGCTCTCTGTGGTCTTCTGAACTGTAGATTTTGTTTGTTGTGGGCTTTTTCACGGTTCTGTCTGCGTCACTCCTTGACTGACTTATTCTCCTACAATACAGTTTGTGCTTTTACCTTTTGACTACAGAGTATTTGCTGTCTCACATTACATCAGCTCTACTGTTTTTCTCTTGTTGTGTTTGCTTTGGGTTTTTCTCTGGATTCATCCAGAACCTGATTAAATTATTTTGTCCTGGGCAGTGAACTCTTTGGAAAAGCTGGATAAAATGAGCATTGGCCAGAGAGCATTTGAAAAGAAACACAGAGGAGGGCTGTGCATAATACAACCAGAAGTGTCAGGGACCCAAAGCAAGATGATGGAAAGCACTGTAATAATTTTTAGACTCGCTCTCTTCCTGCCACAGTATTCAAAAGCATCTCAGACTTCAAATGTTAACAATGGTGTTCTCGGCAAGTTGAGGAAAACACTAAGCAAGCACAATCCTTCAGGGTATATCTGATTACCCTTACCACAATTACCAGGGGACAAAGTAATTTACCATTGTAAAAAAAATTTCCCAGGTCAGATACGTTCATATCAGAATATTGCACATTTTTCAGACAAGTTGTGGGAGGTGTGTTGAGAGAAGTTCCAGGATAGGACTAACTATTAGGCTGCACCAGGATCCCATGAGTTACCCGCCTTGTTCTTGGAGGACCATACTGCTGCTTCAGGCTGCTGAAACTGAACAACAGGAGGACTTTAAAAAGTGTTCTTCCTCATATTTGTAATTTATTAATAAATTTGGACTGTTAGGTTGCATTCAGAGGTTTTCAGCATCTCAAGATGATATTTGCAGAGAGGAATGTTGTTCTTCACATTGATTACAATCTGCATGGTCAGTATGGAGGTGTTCTAACCATAAGCACCTGGCCTGGGGAAAGCTCAGCTTCCTTTGGGGCTGCCTGGATGGCTGGGGGAGAGCACAGCTTCTGCAAAGGGTTTCAGAGCAACAGCCTGACTTACATGCTCTGGCATGAGCTCTGCAGAAGTCTCTCCCTCTGCATTGATACTTAGGAAACCTAGAGCAATACCCTCCTAGATTAATGTGCTTAGCATGGTGTCCACATTTTCTGTCATTCTCGCCATGTTACAGTCAGTATTTAGGTTACGCCAGCTGGAATTGAGAATTTTACAGCAATACTGGAAGATTAATTGGCCCATTAATAGGTCATATTACCACAGAACCAGATGTATCCAACATTTTTATATCAACATAATATGATGGGTTTTTTCATGTTTTATGCTAAACAGTTTTGGGATTGCTGGTTCTGAGGAAATTGAAGATTAATAAACTACATTACTAGCAACATAATCTCACTTCTTGCATGTAAGATTGTTACTACAGTATATTTTTTTGAGTTTTCTACTCTAAATTTTGAAAGTCTCCAGAAATAGAATTTATTTGATCTTGCTTTGTTTATTAGTTGAAATGTGGTAATTTTCATTCTGTTTTGAAAGACATTATTGGAATTTATGCAGGATGAACAATGGATTGAAATGAGTGAAAGGTTAGAGGGTAGTAGAAATGCATTTCAGACTTCTTATGAAGGTTTATGTGGTCCTTGCTAGTAACTTTCTCCCAATTCCATTGGCCTATAAATGCATTAACAGATCTAGATTGTCTTGGATTATTAAATAGCTACTGCACTTAAGCCAAAGATACATTGCAGTGATGCTCAGTATGATTCTAATGTATAGAAGTTGCACATTTATCTTGTGTAGGGCTACACAATCCTGCATAGTACCTACCACTGAGGACTCTATCCCACCTGCATAGCCCATGAGACGTGCATGGATCATCACCTGTGTTTAAAGCCAGCAGGATTTAGGTTCTGTTTCAGAAACTTTTGGAATCTTTCTGAAAGAAAGGAATTATACTACTGTTATAGGGCTACTGATCTGTTCATCTTACCCTAAAACCAATACCAAAGGGAAGAAGGAAAGAAGTGGTTTAGTTCTGTGGACGTGCTTGACGCTGTGCATTTCAATGGAAATAACTTTTGTCTCTGTGGATGTGTAACTTTATAGCGCCAGTTCCCTAAGTATATGTAAAACGTACTATGCCAGTAAATCACTTCTTGTGTAGTCAATATGCACATTTATTTGTAAAACATATGCACACTGTCATCTGTCGAATGTTTTACATGTTACCCGATTTCAAATGAGCAGAATAAAATAACTGCATTAGGCTGCAGTATACTGGTAAAACATACTTCCTTTCTTATCATAAGAAGAAGTTTTGAACCTCACTAATGATTGTGGGTCATAACACCAAACCTTATTAAATAAGGTATAAAATCTTGCCATGGTGACAGTTTGGGTTGTGTTCCCTTCATGAGGAGCACTGAGCAACACACTAAAGTTCAGCGGAGACTTTAGAGAAAAGGGGCATCCAAGCATTAATCATTCATCACAATCCTTCATGAAAGAAATCTCAGTGAAAACAAAAGCAGGAAACTCAACTGTTCTGAGAAGCACTTTAAAGTAGCACTAGTTTCAGCTGCCAGGTATTTGCACTATCAATCAAAATATATTTATTCATCAATTGAATCATATATTAAAACTCCGGGCTATGCAGAATAAGAGGCAGAAGAGAAATATTGAATGTATACATACAAATATACTAAAGCCTACACTTTCTGGAAATAATACATAAATGTCATTTGCTGACAGAAAAACAGATTGTTGTAAAAGGAACTCCAGAAATGACCTGACATCAGAATCACAATTTCCTGTGTCACAGGTTAGTGAGAAATTGCTTCTTTACAGCCTAACAATTCAAGGAATAATGACCTAACATTGTTCCACTGTGAATTGGGGCCAAGAGATATATTTTTGCAGGTAGCAACAAATAAGAACAAACCTTGCAAAGAACTAGAATGCATAAATCCTAAAGCACACCAGAGAATTCACTGGTTTTGACATAAGCAATCTATAAACAGTATAACTGATTTGAAATATATTAGGTATGATTGCAAACGTTACTTGTCTCTTCAGCAAACCACAGAGGTCCAGCCTGGTTTTGCTGAAGAGACAAGTAACGTTTGCAATCATACCTAATATATTTCAAATCAGTATATGTTCCTATCAGATTGCTCTCACTGATTAAAACCACTTGGAAATTCATACTGGTGTGATTAGGATTTCAGACACCTCATCAGTTCTTGCCACAGGTTTCAGTCACCCTTCCACTTGTTGCTCACCTGCAACATATATATCTCTTGGCAATTACAGTAGGAACATATGTTTGGTCATACTTCCTTGAATTAGTTACGGCTGATTTCAAAGAAGCAATTTCCACTAACCTGTGACAGAAATTGTGATTCTGATGTCAGGTCATTTCTGGAGTTCCTTTTATCAACACTCTGATTTTTCTGCAGCCCTTGGAGATGTTATTTTGGGAAAGGAACTCTCAATACACAAAAGCTCTGAGATGTGGGTGATATGGTCATGTTCTTGATTCTAACCTTTTATTCCTTCACAGCTTCCTAAAACTAGGACCAGTGTAACAGTCTATGCTTTTGATGAGATATCATCTAGAATATCTGTGATTCCTCCAAAACACTTTGAAAAGACGACCTACAAAAGCAAATAAGGTGAGGAAAGCCTAAACTTTTATTAGAATCACTGGTCACTGTAGATAATATTTTAGAAGCCTAACATCAGGGAAAATCAGTGCAAATTGTTAATCAGTATTTACACATTGATACACAGTGTGTATATTCAATATGGTTTAATGAGTAAAGCACCAGATTATACGTTTCGTAATGCCAAGGATTTCTGGTTTTCTACAAAACCCAGCAAGTTTTCTCTTTTTGGAGTGAATGAAGCCTTCTCAGTCCTCTTTCACGAAATATGAATATAGCTTCCAACAAACCTCATTAACTTCCTATTAGTGGCCAAGTTTTGCTTTCTGTACATTGCTGACTCCAGTTGTTTGCAGTTCTGCACATAATGCTGCTTACAGGTACCTCTTACAGGTATCAGTTACTATTTTGTGCATCCCACCCTCTGCTCTCCTCTCCTCCAAGGAGATAACACACTACAAGAAACCAAATCACCTTGGCCAAGAAAATTCTTATCTAGCTCCTCATCAAATCAAGCATTTTACTGTTGACAGATGAAGTCCAGAAGGAGCCCTGTGAGGCTGGTGTGCTGCCCTTCTTCCCTTGCAACCCCCCAGGTAGGCAGAGCCCTGTAGCCGATGCCCTGGCTGGCAGAGGGGGTTGCAGTTAGAGGGAACAGGGAGAAGAGGAATAAAGCAATGAGAAATCGCGAAGGAACATGAGAAAACACTGTCCCTCAGAAACTGTACATTTTGTTTTCACATACGTGCGAAAGAGCAATTCTTCTGCAATGCTTCTTTCCCCACAGAAGCATGATGTACTCTTTTTTTTCTACAACTGAAAACACCATGAAAGGCACAGACCCTGAGCCATGCTTTTCATGTTAAACTGGTTTCAGCACTGGAGCTTGTAGCTCCTACTCTTAGAGTAAAATGTGCTTTCTGTTTCAGATCTGAGTGGGAGAAGGGATCTTTCACTGCTTGAGGATGGGCTGGGTCTGGCAAGAGCAGCCACAAGTGTTCTTGAAAACTGTGCAGACATGATGGGCTCTGTGAATTTTGAAGAAGCTTCTCTCCTTCTGCTAAGACCGATAACTGATGGCATGTGTATTCCTAGTTCATGGTGAATGCATGTTGAATTGGTTTGCTTATCATTTTAAGAGCAGTAATATCAGTGCATATGGTCATGAATAAGGACCTGTTTTAGCAAGACATTTCAATTTGTGATCAAGTGGAATAAGATCTTGCATGCTCTCTGAAATGAAAGGCAGATTTCCAGGCCAGTTTTGCAGTACATAAAAGTACCATCTCCTTTGCTTATATAGCATGGAAGTATCCTTTTGTAATCATGAAAAAACTTCAGAAAGTTTATTGCA
Source organism: Phaenicophaeus curvirostris (assembly GCF_032191515.1). Classification (NCBI taxonomy): domain Eukaryota; kingdom Metazoa; phylum Chordata; class Aves; order Cuculiformes; family Cuculidae; genus Phaenicophaeus; species Phaenicophaeus curvirostris. The sequence continues at coordinate 29,223,781 of NC_091398.1, forward strand.
TTAGCTCAATGTTCATGATTCAATATAGATTAAACCTGGCAAGAATGAATTCCTCCAGTGGGGGCAGGGAAAGGAAAAAAGAAGCTATTAGGAAATTAGCATTGAAGTTACACATAGGATGTGCTTTGGAGAGAGAAAAAATAAAAATAAGGCTTAATCAAAATATAGAATGTAGGAAGATGGCACCTGCCTTAAGGAATTTACCACTGAAGCTTTAAACAAGAGGTAACATATACATGGAGGCTGATAGGAATCAGAGCTGAATAACATCCCCATGAGTATTGTCTTATTGTCTGCTCACAGTTATGATTTACCCCAGGTAATGGGGCTACTTTTAAAAAGAAGGAACATATTGTGCCAAAAAATCTTCCCCACTCTCCTAGCAAATTCTGAGCCAGCATTGCACACAAAGTTGTTAATTTATTAAATATTACTGCAATTAATTATATCTTATGGTATGAGGTACATTCAGACTTGATGCAACTTCCTTGACCCCAGAGACGGTACAGCTGTTTAAATCAGGGCAGAACTGATCATGTACTACTTCCCATTTGGACTTGAACCAGACATCATAAAGGTATGAGTTGCATGAAACATGATTTTAGGCTTCTATCTCCTAGTGGTCATTGCACATGTGATTATTTTCTTGATTCTAAAAGAGAAGCATATTTAAATATGATTTTTTTTCCTGGTAGTTTCCACCCATGAGTATCCTCTGGAATACTCAAATGGGCTTTTTAATTTATCATGAGGATCTATGAAGATTTATAGGAATAAATCCTATAGACATGAACAGAACAGAATGGAGCATCCCCATTGGTTTTCAACAATTTTCTTTAAATATCTTCTTTAATAAAAAGTACAATCCTCTTTCAGAACTATATCGGACATTATAAAAGCCACGTTTGTGCCTATTGAGGCTAGTCTAACTTCCTCTGTGGTTAATCAGGCTTGTTCCATTGACCTAACAAAAGCAGGACAGATCCCAGATTAGCAAATCTGGACCTGGTGGTATGTCAGACTTTTATCATTGTGAAAGCTTTTTTTAAAATTTGTGATTAAGAAAACCTCTTCCCTCAGTCCAGAACATTTCTGAATGCATCCTCTGTATCCCCACATTCATGCTATGGCAAGGTATAGTAAGTGTAGGTTGTCATGTACCTTTATATCTCTACTTGGTTTCATCCCCATCAAGTTGTACAAGAGCTGGAGGGAAGACCAGAGGAGAGAGCTGCACTTTGACCCCTTGTTCATATTTTGGTTCTTTTATGTATAGCAAATGTCAGTCATTCTGTCGTCTATTTAATCTTGGACACCTATGGAAGATTAAGAGAGGGCAGTTCAATGAGCAGAGCAGGAGAGGGAAGGATGGATGAGCTACAGCAGTCAAATAATACAAAAGCCAACTCAGAGTTCTCAAAAAACTCCAGCCGTCGCTAGCCATCATCCTTCTGACAAAAAGGAGGAGTTTCTGTTTAGACTTTAAAAATGCCATCTTCTGAAGGATTGATGTGTATGAATTCTAGAAAGGAAAACTCTCCTTCTTAACTGCATAACTGCTCTGACTTAATCCTTTAATTCTTCCTTCTTTTGATTTTACAAATGTTTTCAGTCAACAGCTGGATGTACATGTGTTGTAACTATGCAGCAGGAATTTAGAACATACCTAATACTATTTTTTTGCCAGCTTCTCTTCCTGGTCCATCCCAAACCCTCTTATTCAAACCCACCATGCAAACTTCCGGGTTATCTTTCACCTGTAAATTAACCTGGGAATACAAATGGGCTTTGTTTTCTGGACATCAAAGACTTGGTTTGTTCCTACTTTTGGTAACCTAAGCCTTCCTCTCCATTGTGTGGTTTTCTTCAGTATTTAGGTGCAATGAAACTCCTCACAGCGCAAAATTATCCACCTGCATGGAGTAAGGTTGCACTGCTGTGCCAGAACAGACTGTCCCATGGGGAGAGGAGAGAATTTCTTTGGATAAGATAGTGGGTGCATGCTAGTGCTAGTCTTTGACCAAAAAAAAAGTTGCAATGTTGGCTGTTGGCAAATTAACCTGTTGCCTTGCAGTTCTCCACAAGCTATCTAAGTGGAATAAATGGGATTTGGGGATACATGGAAAGCCAGTTGCCATTTTCAAATATCAGTCTTCTGATGCCATACAAAAAAAACAAAACAACCAAACCAAAATGAGGTGTGCAAATATTCAGGCAGAAGGCACTCAAATTGATAGCAGGTTATTAGGTTATAATTCTACTAAAATTCTAGCATTGAGCCTGGGGTCCAGTTGGGTTGCTTTGCACAGGCCAGAAGAAGTTTTCTGAGTGGTGTGAAGCTTATTTTCCACTTGCCCGGGACCTGGGCTGCGTGTCCGGCAAATCTGCTGGCAAATGTTAACACTGCCCGCGGGGCTGTGAGTGGAGCTGGGCGCTCGTGTGACATGTGGTTGCCATGGAACTGGCCATAATCCTGCAGGAGTCAGATACCCTGATGACATGGCGAGCTCCAGCTCGCTCTAAGGTACAGCACCGTGACCCTCCCCAGCAGCATCTCTTTGTGTTTTAAAGTTTTGATTAATTCCATAGCCAAGACTTGGAGAACAAGTCTTATGAGGAGCGGCTGAGAGAGCTGGGATTGTTTAGCCTGGAGAAGAGGAGGCTGAGGGGAGACCTCATTGCTCTACAACTACCTGAAAGGAGGTTGTGGAGAGGAGGGAGCTGGGCTCTTCTCCCAAGTGATAGGGTACAAGATAAGATGGAATGGCCTCAAGCTCTGCCAGGGGAGGTTCAGGCTGGACATTAGGAAACAATTTTTCATGGAAAGGGTCATTGGGCACTGGAACAGGCTGCCCAGGGAGGTGGTTGAGTCCCCTTCCCTGGAGGTGGTTAAGGGACGGATGGATGAGGTGCTGAAGGGCATGGTTTAGCAATAGATGGGAATAGTTGGACTCGATGATCCTGTGGGTCTTTTCCAACCTTATGATTCTATGATTCTAGAATTCAAAGAGACCAAAACAAACCAAGTAACAAGCCCAGTCTGCTTAAGTCCCAGTTGGAACCGCTGCGTTCCCCATTGGTATCACGGCTAACGCACCAGATGAGCGCAAAAGGGAAGGTATTTGGGACGGGAGCGGGGCACTTTTTGGAGATTCTTTTCCCTCTCCTAGCAGCTTCGGTCCCAAAACACGAGGATTTAAAAAGATCGCCTCGCTCTGCGCTCAGGGAACAACCCTTAGTGAAGGCTTCTCCCCGCCGGGGTGTTTCTGAAGGGTACAGGCGCCCCGGGGAGCGGCCGCAGCCCGGGATGCTCCGCGGGGCTTCGCCGCCGGGTTGGGGAAGCAGCGGGATGGGGGCTAAGCTGGAGGAAAACCAGCCCCCGGCTCCATCCCCGCCTCTGCGCCAGTGGATCCGCACGAGGCCGAACTTTTGTTCTTCGGGAGGGGGGATGAGGGGGGGCACTCTTCCCGGAGAAGGGGGAGCGCCGAGGCGGTGCCGCAGGACCCCGACCCGCTGAGCGGAGCGGGGCTCGGGAGCGGCTCCCTCCCGGCTGCGGGAAAGCCTAAAAGGGGGCTTCTGGCCGACGGGAGGGGGTGATCGGGGATGAAAGGGGATGAAAGGGGATGGGGGAGGAGAGGGAGGATCCGGAGGCGCCCGCCGTTCCCGCGCCGAAAGGCTGGGAAGGTTTTTTATTTCGCTTTTTTTTAAAAAAAAAAAAAAAAAAAAAAAAAGCGGAGGCGGGGGTGAAGAAAAGAGACCCTACAGCCAGTTTTCCTCTTGTGTCGGAACTTGAAGGCGCTCCAGCGTCTTCTTCCCCGCGGGCTGCTCAACTTCAGATGTACGTCTCTGGATAGAAAAGTCTGTACCGCGTCCCGCCCCCGGCCGGGGCTGATGGGCAGCGGGAGCCCCGCACCTCCCCAGGCTGCCCCCAGCCCTCCCCAGCCCTCCATATCCCTCCCTTCCTCCCTCTTTCCATCCCTCCCTCCCGGAGCGGCTCCGCCGGGGCGAGCGCCGCTTTTGGCAGGAGCCCGGGGTGGGGGGAGAGGCACAAAAGGGAAGGACGGAGGGAAGGTCCCTCCCACGCCCCCCTCCCCCAAGTTTATGATGGGGGTCCGGAGGAGCAGCTCCGCTCCGCGGCAACCGCTCGCCTGCTGAAAACTTGCTGCTCCGCTTTTTGGGGTAAAGTCGATGCTTATTGTGTCTTTTCATCTTGTTTTTTTTTATCCCCCCTCCTATCCCCCCCCCTTCTTCTGCTTTTGTCCGAGCTGCTGGGGTTTAGGGTGGGTGTGTGGGTGTGTGTTGGTAGAGATTTTGCGAGGGTCTCTTCTCGCATCCCCCGTGTCCCCCCCGCAGGTGACCGGGGGGGGGATGCAGCCGCCTCTGGGGGTGTCCCCCGGCTACCCCCCCCCCCCCAGCCTCAGGTCCCCCCCCCCCTCCATTGCTTTTCCCGGGGTCTCCGATGACAGTCCCAGCCCCGGGACCGCCTCGCCCCGGCGAGGCTTTGCCTTTTCTTACAAAATTAAAAAAAAATTAGGTTGCCCCCTCCCGCCTCGTCAATTATCCCCCCCCCCCCCCCCGGGAGGGGCAATCTTTCGACAAGTATATTTGCTGAGGAATTTAAAAAATTCCCTGCTGCAACTTGATCCCTGTGTGATGAGGAGCGGCTCGGAGAGACCCGGACTCCAATCCTATTAAGGACTTAGAGAGTTGAGAGTTTTTTCCCCGGGACTCGGTGGCTTTAAAACAATCGGGGAGGCGGGGAGGGCGATGGGCTCCTCTGGATGCCTTTTCTGCCTCAACTGATTGCCATCATTTCCTGGGAAACCTGATTTTTTCCAGCGCGTAGGTTCAGGGCGGTTTATCAGTGGTCCTGCTGCCGGCTTTCCCCACTTTTACGGGGGATTTTAAATAGATACTTCTTTTTATTTTGCTAACTTGTAGCCTGGGCTTCAAAAGTTGCCGGGCTGGGGCTGGGGGACCCGGTTCTGCCTCCCGATCCCCCTGTGCGAAGAGCCCGAGGGCTGAGACTGAGAAACTTGTGCCTTCCCGGAGATGCCCCCGCGTTTCCAACGGGTCCAGGTACCGAAACTCTGCGCCCACCCCTGTGTGGAGAGAAATTAGCGTTTTGTTGGCTTATCGTGTGTATTTTTACAGCCACAGATAAAGGGACTAGTTGTAAAACTTTTTCTGCCCCCCTGCCAATCCCCTTCACTTTTTTAATATATTATATATATATTTTTTTTTTTTTTTGCTTCTGAGGCTCTTGGGATGTACAAGAATTTGAAAGCAAACGTTTGACTCGCATGCTGCATAAAACAGCGTTTAAACAAATACTGTATTGGCATGCACTGTGGAGTTGATGCCAAAAAAGTAAAGTAAATAAGCCGTGAAATTCAAAATATACAGATGTGGGATAGACTGATTTGGTACAAGACTTGCTGATTTGATCTGTTTGTTCTAGCTACCTTGCTTGGAAAAAAAAAAAGTTTGGGTTTTTTAATTCTAAACCTCGTTGACTTCACTAGAAACTACACTCATGTGGAGAAGAATATCCTGTTAAATAATTGTTTCTGCTCCTGGGATGTTTTAAGTGCATGGTAATTGCTGCATACAGCAACTAGAGTTAGTGAATTGGTTTGCTTCAACTTTTCTGATGGGCAGATATGGTAATTTGTATTTTGGCTGGAACTTCAGGAGATGTTGACACCTGTCAAACTTTGCATTGCAATAAAAAAAGTCAAATTGAATGTTATTGCAAAACTGACAACTTCTAAGCAGTGAATGAAATTCATTATGGCTTTTCCACTGTAAACAACTCTTGGAAATTTGTCATTTGATTGAAAACATGACCGATCTGTAGCACTAAGAAGTGCCTGATACACTGAAGATGAACTGTTCATCTACGGGTATGTGTATATCCAAGCCTCTGGTGTATGTTTGTGAAAGAGCTAATCTTGAAAGCAAGGTGAGGTAAGATTCACTTGATCTTGAACGTTGTTATTGCTTAAAGTATGTGACTTTGAAGTGCCCAGAAATGCAACTGCTGTTCTTCAAAGAAAAACGGATCTCGAGGACTGTTTCCAACTTCCTTTCAATGTGGGTTTTTTTTTGTGTGTGTGTCAAAGGGGATGTATACAGATGGACAAATACTGTTTGTGTTAGGTCATTCATCTAGAGAAAAATTAGAGCCATAGGAGAATTTGAACTAGATGTGTATGCCAGTATAAATCCAGTGTCATTTCATTGGAGCTACTCCAGTTTATACTGGAGGAAAACAGAACTTGACCTCAGATATCCACTATATAGCAGCCTGCATTCCCTAAGTCACACTGAATACTGAAGTCACATTTAGAAAAGACAGCCTTTTTGTGGCAGATATATATATATATATAACAACCAGTATTTTTGGCATTGTTTTGAAAACCAGCTTAAACTTCTATGGCAAAGAACCATTTTTTATAGTGGTTTCTGTGATCTTAAGGACCTTACAGGTTTATACCACAACTTCCTTTTCTATAGAAGCCGTACAGGTTCTGGGGCTATGGGATCAACCATATGGGGGAAGGGTTATGTCATCACTAAGGCACTGTATAACTTGAAAATATTTGGTTTGTGATCCTGATACTCTTGCAGAGAGAGTTTGACTTCTAACGAGTTTTCCAGTCCTCTGGCTCCATCCTTTTTGTGTAAGGATATGGTAGAGCATATGACCTAATATCCATAGCATTATCTTCAATCTCTGCTTCTAAGACACTTAGTTAACTGCCTTCCCTTGGTGTTGGTGGCCTACTGTAAGCCAGTTGTTTGCCCTGTAGTCTGAAAGGTACACAGATACTTCATGCTTTTGTACTCTGAGAACTGCTCTGTTCATAGTGAAGTTTCCAGTGCAGATTAGCAAAGGCAGTGGATTCAGTTAGTATTCACCAAAAATCTGTATGTATTTGTGCAGCAAACACCTATCTATTGCTCCATCACAAAGCCTCCACTTAATAATCCTGCCAGGGATTTCAAGGCAGTGAGTTTTTTCAAAGAAGCTACTTAGAAACATTAGATGTGACTATAGCATCAAACTAATTAGTTGCCACTCCATTTCTATGAAGCTTCCAGTGCTTTATAGAAATGCGATATTTGCACTTCTCACTTGCTGCTGAGGCATTGAGGTTAAGCAGCCTCTGCTTTTTGTCTGTTTTTTTACTGATGGGAAAGATTCCAGAGCATTGTTTGAGAGCTGTGCAACCCCCTTATGTACCTGGGTAAATATTTTAAACACTAGCACATTTGGACAACTTGCCACAAAGCTTTAAGTGGTATTTAGGGTTTGCTTCAGTTATGTTCCCAGGGCCCGTTTAAAGAAAACCAAAACAACAGGAGGTATTTGGGAATTAATTAAAACAACATTAGATAAAATAATACAAAAGAATGAATCCTAGTATGAATGACAGCAAGAAGGCATTGTGTTAGGAGGTAAATAATGTGTGCCTGTGCATCTCTACATGTATGTACCACCCCCACGTGTGTGTATGCATGTAATACATATAATTCTTGACCTGTGTATGTAGTAGGTGCTATATATGTGCATCTTCTGTCAGTTCACTGGTATTTGGTGTACAAGTAATGAGAAGTGTATCTTGCATGTTAATCTTGATAGTTGAAGAGGCAAAATCATGGGTTTCCCTTATCAACATGGAAATCTTGGGTTATCAAGTCTAATTTTCTGCAGGCCAGTCACAGCTGGAAGTGGATGTGTTAGATATGACAGCCCAGGAGAGGCCACAGAACTTTGCTTCATTCATGCTCGCCTACAGTAAAATTGCACCCCACGCCCTTTAACTTCTTATAAACAAAACAAAACAAATACACAAAAGCTGAAATGCGCTGTAGGAAGGGAACAGGAAAGTTGTTGTCCTGTAATCCCAAAGTCCAGAGACAGAAAAATAGTTTGGGATTTCAGAATATTCAGTAGTACATAAAAAGAGGCCTTGCTGCCTGGAAGCGGTCACCCAAATTAGAAAACATTTGAAAATAGGCTCCTCTGGGCCTCCATTGTGATGCCTAGAAGGGTTTCTGGTACTGTCATGGGCACAGCTGCCCAAATACATTAGTCACTGGTGAATCTTTTCTCATCATTTCACAATTATTTGCATTTGGCTGTCACCTTTCTGCAATTATAAATATTCCAAGAAGAAACAATACAAATTAGAACTGTAGGTACCAGGATCTTTGTACTGGATGTATTTCTTTTTGCTTTCTAAGTGTTCTTTTTCATATGAAAAGAGTTTAGCAGCTTTATCCTTATTCAAGTCTTTTCTTTTTGTATCTGCTGGGGGGAAAACCATTAATTTTGAGGAATGGTGAGAGTAAGCCTTAAGCTGTCTTTGACATTTTAGTTTAACTTGAATAGGTTATTTTTTTTTTTTAAAGAAAACAAGTTGGTGGGAAGTGTGTTTTAACTGTGAGCGCCCATTTCAACCATTAGCATAAGAAAAAAAGTTTTAGTGCATTTACTATTGTATTGAATGAAGAGTTTCAACAGTCAGGGAAAAGAAAGTAAAAGGCTGTAAAGAAATGATGGTCTATTCAGATTATTCAGCAGCCGAAAGCTCTGGTCATCTGCCTCTGAAATCTATGATCGGGATATCACTTTTATCTTCCTGTGCCTTTCTCTCGCCTTTTTCACATGTTCACTTTTGTCAAGGTTTATTGATCACGTTTTCTTCTCTGCAAATCTGTGGAAAATTTAATGAACCAAAAACAACAGAGAAATAAAAGGAACTTTTTATTCATTAGCACTAGATTGAATTTTGTTCTATAGTCACTACCCTCTTGCCTCCCATGTGCATCATTGTGTCACTCCTGCAGTACTTACAGTACATACAGTGGGGATGGCTGCATTATTAATTCTCTTCCATGGAAAAGTTTGGTTAATGTTGTGATCTCATGGCAGATCCAGGCCTGCTGCTTTTCCCTTCTTCTCTGCCCTCCCACATTCAGATTATTGACTGTGGAGCTTCTGCCGCTAAATACCTTAAAGTGTGTATTCTGCAGAGCATTTACCTCTTCAAGAATGAAATGTATTTGCTGCCTAGCAATTAAACCCGAAGTTAAATGATTGCAGATTAGTAGTCGTTATTTACAATCCCAATTGTTTTGATGCTATGATCCTTGTTCATTACACATCTGCTTTGCCACGGTTCTGCCCCAGAGCGCTTTGTGATGCAAATACTTTTGTTAACTTACAAATAGTTTCAGTATCTAGATAATCTCAGGTGACATATTTTAAGTCTCTTCTTTTTTCCCAGATGGACTTAAAAAGCTGTAATTAAATGCGGCTTCCAGTATGATTAAGCTTTGCTAACATTTTCCATGGAAAGATTTACTTGAACTCTAGCACTTTTTGATCCTGTCACTGGAAGATTTTTCAATAAAGGCCCTTTTTAACATTAATTTAATTTCATTTAGTGCAGCTTGTAAGTGCAGGGAAATGAGTTAAAATGGAATATATATCTGCCTGAGACATTTCTCGGATGTTTCTCGATTCCAAAGAACTTCACAGTTACTCAGTGTTAAATACGAAGGTGTAAATCCCAGGGGAAGGAAAACCATGGAGTTCTGTAGAATAGTCCCAGATACTCTCATAATGAATACCATCAATGCGGATACTTCTAAGAGGTGAGCTAAAAGCCACAAAAGGGCATCCGTACGCGAGCTTGTAATTTCAGCTATAGCGATGGCACACCTGTGACTGCATCTGTTTTCCTATGCACTGAGTGACTCTCCATTCTGTGGGAATACACACCTGCAATCTTAAACTGCCTCTAAATCTAGAGAGAAGACTTTGCACACCCAGCAGAAAGAACTCAGCTGGGAAAATCTGGGCTCCTGTTTAAAAAAAAAAAAAAAAGTAATAGAAAAGTGTTCTATCTCCTGTGAAATGTGGGATTTTACTGTAGATAATTAATTCAAATGAAACTAATGAAATATCTCCAGAGACCATGTCTTTTCTGGGATGCTCTGTCACACAGCAGAAGCCAGCGTGTGTCCAGCCCCTCAGGGATGATCACCCTGCGGTCACAGTCCCTCACCCCTGCCATGAAGTGCCAAGTTTCCCCCTCCTCTGGGGGGGCACCGCCTGGCTCTCCCCAGCATCTGCAAGGGATGGTCAGCTGCACAGCTTAATTCCTGGAGTAACAGTGGAAAAACTTCCAGTGTAACTAATACAATTCAGTTGAGTGGTAGATGCTGTGATATCACAGCTTTGTAGTTTATATTCATCACTGGGAGCTTTAGATATCCAGCCCCCAGAAGTTAAATCCTTTTTTTTTTTTTTAGGTGTCAGATATATTTGGTGATTATATTTTGGTGGTTATACCCTTTTTGAGTAAGTGGATTACCTGGAAGTTGGTTAGCACTCTGTTAAGCAGTGAGATTCAGTTGCTAAAATTCATCGAAAATCCCTTGAAAACTTCCCACCAATTTTTTTTCAGCTTCTCTAGCTAAAATCAGTATATTGCCCCCCCCCTCCAAACTGACCTGAGGAGTCCTATTAGAGCCCCTTTTATCCTGCCTTCTTTAAAAGAAAGTCTGTTGATTGTGATGGTGTTAAAAGAGCATCAGTTCCCAACACCAAGATAGCTCCTTTTCAGAGCAATACTCAGCACTGCCTCTTTGTGCAGTGGACAATGCAATAAGTCAGACAGGACTTTCTGAGCCACCTCTGTAAGGAACTGTAAGGGCTGCTGAAGTACACTTGTGTTAAGTTGAATTGATTGAAATTTAATGGCTGTTAGTAGCTATGAATGGTAATGATTTTCTAGAGTATCTTCACCATGCTTGACATTAATAACTGGAGAGAGTGTATGTGTGACGCTAGCGTGTTATTCATTTCTAAAGATGCTTTCCCCCGGTCCTCTTTCCCATAATTTAGTTGTTTCGATGCTTTGGGAAAAAAATCTTGGGCTTCAAAGAGCACGTACATCTTGTCAACATAATTTTGTACTCATGATTTTTATTTTTTCCAATTCCAGCATAAATCAGACTACAATATAGTGAGAGTGATGAATTTGTTTTACATGCCATCATGAATTAATGTTATGCAAATAGAATCTTTACAGGTGCCATGATTTACTTAATAATTTCAACTTCTAATATTTAAGCTCATTCATTATGTTTGAGTAAAAAAAAAACATAGCATGTTCATATTTTTAAATGTGAAATGTGAGATTTGTGTGCATTCGCTATGTGTAGTTGCTGTGTAAGCACATTTGATGGCTAAGAAAGAATCAATCAGTGTTTGCATTCAGCAACTTATTCCTGTAGATGTGTCAGAGGCATTTCAAAGAGAATAATCAAATATTTGCGTGTAAGGAGAAGAAGATGCTGGTGAAACATCCTTCAAGGATATAAAGAAGCAGAAAACCACCAAAGTAAAGTTTTTCAACCTTTAAAAACTGAGCAGAATGGCACGGATTTGCTATGTAAAGTGGCCTTTATTTCATCCTGAACAGCTGGCTGTGAGCTGCTCCCAGGCCTGCTCCTTTCACTGTGTGGTGAGGATGAGCTGAGGAGCCAGTGAGAGCTATAGGTGTCTTGGGTCAAAGGTGAATGCGAATGTGATCGCAGGGTTTTCAGGCTTTGATATAATTTTTACTGTGCTACCCAAAGGCTAAGGACAAGGGGGAGAAAGTTTGACACGTAAATACATCTTGAATCTCTGAAGATAAGAATAGATTTTGACTTTATTTCTCAAAAAATTGAGGTCACTGTGGTCTGATGACAGGCTGAAAGACCATCACTCAATTTTTTTTTGTTTTTCTTTTCTTTTCTTTCCTTTTCTTTTTTTTTTTCCCCCAAATGAACAGACAGGAGCTTATTTTTGATACATTGTGCGCATCGTGTTAGTGACAGCATATTCAGGTTTTGAAGTCTGTGGCCCCAGGGTCAAGGTTTAGCATCACTGTCTGAGCCTCCCTGCCCAAGTAGTAAGAATTTTACTCATTATGCCACAGAAGAACCAAACCTCTTAAATTTTTTAAGGTAAATGAGTTAAAAGTGAAGATTTACAAAATAAGTTTGCTCCATGCAACAGGACTGTGTGTTTCCATGACTGCTACAGCCATTAGTCTTGGGAGTGGGCTCAAGAATTGGTCCTTGACCTCTTCAAGCCCAGGGGACCTTTGGCCAGAGAGCATAGTGGTACTTGGCTCTTAGTAATTTTGGCAACTTCTTTTGCTGTTTGTGTCCTTGAAGAACTCAGAGGAGATATTCATCCTGATGTGCCATTCAAGCCAAGGATTTAGTTGGGTGTTAAAGGGCCGTTTGGGAAGCGGTGCACAGTGTATGCACCATGGTCAAGTTAATTATGTTGCTTTGGCAACCACAGCTTTGGTATTTCCTGACTAGGGCTCCTTGATGGAGTCATATTCCAATATCTGGCATCATCAACCTAAAACCTCTTGCAAAATCAGGTCAATTTTGTCAAAAAGTGGCAGAAAAAAACCAAAGAAATTAGGGATTTTTCTGACTGTTAAAATTCAGTTTTTTACAATTAAATGCAGATGTTGTGTTGAAATAAGTTTCTATTTTGAGTTTAAAAATAGAATTCCATTGTGGAAGAACGGTAGCAATACAATTGATTTTCCACTAGGCTCCAAGTGATTGTTTTGAAATTTCTTTGGTGGAGACTTTCAGCATTTAGAGGGTTTGTTCCAATTAACAATTCAGTCAGAGTTGGAAATCTTGAATTTCTTTGTAAACTGCAGTAACTTTATTCCTACCTTTGCTCTTCTCCTCTCTGTAAGAGAATACTGTAAGAGAATACAGAGCTGAGCACAGTACATGTGTTACTAAACCATTTCCATTACTAATTTTTATGGCTTTGATTTATTGTGTGTGCTGTTGGGGGGTTTTCCCTTTTTTTTTTTAAGTAATGGGTAGGATACCATGGCACACATTGGGGTTGCATTGTCTCAGCAAAGCCTGCATCTAATGAGTGACCATGCTCCAGCACTCTCCATCTCTATTTTCTATTTAAGAAAATGTTCCTACTTCTGCATTTTATTCCAAGGCCTCTGGCAAGGCTTCCTAAAATTTAAACTGCACGTTGGGCTTAGTCTGAGAAATTCGGTGGTGCTGGAGGTGAGTTCATCCCTCTGGGACAAAGCGCACAGTGGAAGGTGGGTGGCGAAAGGCAGGTCTGGATCTGCGTTGAGGGGACGTGGAAGAAACGGGGCAGTGTTGGCAGCCACTGGAGGTTGCACCATTCCCCCAGGAGCATGCAAGGTGAGGGATCCTCCTCCTTTGCTTTCCAGAGGGCATTTCCAGCAGCGCAGATGGCAGGGGATCTTTGCCAAGGCATTCATTTCCTTTAATCTCTTCTTAGGGTAGAGATACCCAAGAGCCAGACGCCGTCCAAGCTGCTGAAGGTGGGAGATGAGCAGGACTTTCTTGGTGGAGGCGATCTTGCTCACAGTGACCTGGTGTCACTCTCTGCTGCATGTTCTGGGCTGGCTCATTTCAGGTCACCTTGGGTACCTCCACATTGCCTGATGGTTTGCCAGGGAGGAAATACCTGAGATTATGCTGGAAATCTTTAGTGCGTTGGGTGCAGTCAGGTGGTGACGTGCTCCAGCTGTCATGCTGAAGGAAGTGGGCACAAAATAACCCCTAGCCCTGGTCATTTTGGTGTCTTCATCATCTGCTGTTGAAGATGCAACTTTGCAGCCTAAGGAGACCTCCTGGTTTCACCTCTGTTCTCCCTCCTGTTGCTGCATATGGACTAACTAGCACATTATTGGGGTTTGCCAGGAGAAAATCTGCTCAGTGCAGTGTAGGACTCTCCAGTGCAGCTGAAGAAGACCACTAACTGCTCAGAATGTCCTCTTCAAAGTGGCTCTTCCCTCCTTTCCTTGGCCACTCTCTTCTGGCGTGGTGTGGCTGAGGGGCTGCCACCCTGGGGCTGGCTGGATGTTAGCCCTTCCATACTGAACTGGGGGACAGCTGGCTTTTAGTTGGTATTTTTCCTCTTGTTAGTTGCTAGGGTGAGGTCTGTCCTTCTCATGCACCAAATGGCATGCCTTCTGGGTGTACTAAATCCCACATCCACAGAAGCCTCCTGTGTAGGCTGGACTAGGAGCCCTTGGTGCAGCAGTTCAAACAAAGTGCAGTGCTGCAGGTGCTCTTTTACTGGCTGATTGCTTCAAATGTCACACCTCTTCTTGACTTAATGTCTACGCTATTTCAACATCTTATGTGAGCTAATGGAGTTTAGGCATCACCCGCTTCTCCCTCTCTCGCTCAGAGCTGCAGTTTTCTGGACACCCTTGAGATGGAGTTTTAAGGTCAACAGTTGCATTTTTAGGTCACAGAACTGCAGCACCCTGCCTTCTCGCCAGCTAATCAAATGACTAATTAGTTCTTATATCGCTGCAGTTATCTTTTTCTCTAGCTTTGGTTCAGCTCTGCAGGATGAAGCCTGCTAGGAGACAACATCTGAGAAATGCTTGATTGGAAACTTAGAGGCAGATATGGTCAGGAGACTCCTTACGAGCAATAATTTCTGCCTGTGTTCATCTGTGTACCTCAATTTATCCATGTATATTAAGGCACCCATCAGAGCACGGTGTTTAAAAACAGTCTTCCTGTAGGGTTTCTTATGATTATGGCAGTGAAGATACCAAATACTCAGCATTTTTAATTCCATTGCAATTTGGGTTATTTCTGACAGGTTAATTTTTTTAACAAAGGCAGCTGTTTACATATATTTTAGTTTATTTTAGGGTATGTGTATCTTTACGTAAGGGCACTTTATCATGCACCCTCTAAAATGCTCATAAGAAGGGACTTGGGCAGTACAAACCTTTGTGTGCATCACGACCATGTTAACCCACTTTATTTCCCACTTTTCTCAGGTGTTGATGGCATCTGGTCACGACAGATGCTTTCTGATAAAGCCTTCAGATCAACATGCCTTTGGAGACATCAGTGCTCTATGTTGGTACTTGCAGACTGCTGTATTCAAATACTCTTCTTTAATTGTCTTATTAAGTAGAGAATTAAGCTCTGCGCTTTGACTGTTTTGGTGCCAGTGATTCTTATTGCAGGCTTTGGCACGGCATCGTGTTGTGTTTTAAAGAGACAGCATCACTTTAATGATGTGGGAATTGAGTTGGAGGATAAAAATCTGCTGAGAACAATGGCTGACTGAGAGTACGGTACGTAAAGTCTGATTTAATGTTCTTCCCTTCAGACTGTTAGGTGGGGGGTTTAGTTCAAATGCCTGCAATGATTTAAGAAATAAAAAGCAGAAATTCTCACTGCTGCCAGACCACAGGCTCCTCAGCGCCAGACTTGCAGACGAATGTCACATGTTGCTGTATGTTTTGAAAGCATACCATGTGTTATTCTTTAGCTGTCTCAGTAACCCCCCCAGCTATATCATCTTCTCCCTAGCCAATCTCACAGAAGAACTTTTAATGAAATAAACTTTCCTCTTCCTCCCCTCCATGTAGACCCTGGCATGTGTTCCCCCCATACCTGTCACTACACGCAAAGGTCTCTGTCCGCAAACTTGCAGAAGGGATTTTAACTTGTCTTAATGTAACTCTGCCTCTCATGCTTTAAATCAAGCACTTTTGACACTGATATTGCAGCTTATGTTGTGTGTTAGGATCAAGAGCTCACAAATGGCTAAACATATGGTTAAAACCTTTTTTGCATGGAATATGTTTCAGTTTAACTCAGCTGTGGGTCTAGATAATGAGCGTTTGCCATTAGAATCGTTGCATTTCAGAAACAGTTTTTTACTCCTTCTTTTGTACAGGCTTGGATTAATGTTTCCTCCAGCTAATGACAGGACAGGACATGCAAACTAGATTAGAGCATAGTGTGAATAGTATGAGCATCTGACTTTGTTGCCTACAAGGCTAGGCTGTTTACTGTGAGGTCACAAGAAGTAAATTGAAAGCAAACAGGCAAATAAGTCCAGATCTCTTGTGTCCCTCCTGTGATGAGAATGTGTCCTAGGGGATTTGCCTCTCAAATATTCTGTGCGCTGCCCCTCTTGCCTGTCCCCCCATCCCACAACAATGCAAAGCTTTCTCACTGGTGACCAAATTGTGTACAAACGGGAGATCAGTCTGTCCACCCACTGGATACCTGGCTGTCACTCTGGCAGCATGACCATGGAATGCCACTCCTCCTCCTCCTCAGCAGCAGTGCCAGGATGAATGTGACAGAAGAAGAAGTGCCTGGTGCTGAGGTTGTTAGCTGGTGGTAAAGGCTGCTTTGCCTTAGAACCATTCCCAGGGGGCTGCCGTTTGCAGGAGGTCTTGCTTCTGATTTCAGCAGGGGCAGGAGGCAGCCAGCGCTTTTGCTCAACATCTCTATTAAGTTCACTGCAACAAAAAAATGTGGCTTAGAAAAGCCTGCTGCTTTGGATTCCTCATAATGGAGTGTTTGCATTGGTCTGGGGGTAGGACTTCAGATCACATCTCTGATAGGCAAGAAACTGTTAGGGTGTTAATATACAGCAAAGGAGAGGTGGTGAGGTCTGGAAAGACCAGAGCAGCTGGTACAAGGCATTGTACGTGCATGCCTACATGTGCTACCCATAAGTACATTCTAGATCACTGTTGAAAAGCCATTGTATTTCTTTTGTATTCCTTCTCTTTTTCTTTTCTTTTTTTTTTCGAATACTGCCATGAATGGAATTTATGCACACTCCTGCATCCAGCTGTAGCTTGTAATTGTAGTTGCTGCTCCCACCATCCTGGGACCTTAGCTGCTGGGTACGACAGCTGGTGTCCCAGTTTGCAACCATACTGGCCGTACTGGGGAATGGATGGGTCTGCATACTTATTCTTTCCAAAAGCTTAGATTTGAATCCATATTGGAAGGCTGGATCCCAGCCTGCGTCTTGGATGTTGGGCTTGAAGTTCTCTCTCCAGTAAAATTAATGATTTATTAGCTTGCTATGAAAACCAGACAACAATAGAATGTTTGTGTTTCACGTTTAGGTGTGATTATGAATGTGATGCTTGAATGATGAGGTTAACAGTGTTCAGAAAAAAAAGCTGGCACTATCCCATGCAAGTGCAGGGTTTTTACCAGGTCATATCTCTGACAAATCAGTCCAACAAGTCCTGCTGTGGCAGGGACCTCCTTCTTCACCTCCTTCCTTTGAAGGAATCTCTAGAAAAGGTTTGTGTCTGCTGCCATCCAAATGAAGGAAGATGGAGGCTACAATTCCAAAGTACCCAAAGTTTTCAGAGATAGAATTTTAAGATGAGGAATTGAAGCAGAAAACTCCTGGTTGCCTACATCTGGCAGCAGAGCTGGAAGAGGCGTCAGTGCAACTGCTGTTAATGCTAACCTACCTTTAGAATCTCACAGGATGGTTTTTAGCTCTCTAGAGTCACTAAACACCCAAAACACCCAGAGGTGCAATTTTCCAAACGTCTCTGCTCCCTGAAGGGACCCTAAGATGCAGTGCCGCAGGTTGCCCTCTTTTCCTTGCTACCCTGGGCTGTCATGGGTAAGGGTGTTGTGTAGGGCCCTTTGGAGTATGTTTGCAATATCAAAGGCATGAGCTCTGAATCAGTACCTAACACGCCTTTTTAGAGGCAGAAGAATGGGTGACCAAATGTTTTCACTGTACTAGAGCAGAATAGCTGCTTACCCTGCAGCCCTCCATAGACAACACATGGTACATGCCTTCTGCAACATGTTTTCTGTGTTCAAGTACTCAGGGGCAGTTCAAGATGATTGCTATAAACTAGAGACGTCCACCAGGTCTGGGACTTGCATTTCAATGACAGACCTTTCCTTTGTAACATCGTCATGGTGGCACATGAGAAGCTGCCCAAACCTGATCATCTTGATTTATGAAAGAGGTGATTGTAAATTTGGTTATTTGCTGTGGGGCTTCTCATAAAGCAATGCCTTCCCTGACCTTTCCTAATCTGAGAGCACCTCTCCTGCGGTCTGCAAAGATCATCTTATGTTTCAAGGTATTTGTGGGATGCATATATGTTACAGCTCTGGTCGGTAGTGATGCCTGTGTAGATTACCTTAGACAGAAGCGCTATTGCATTATTATATGGGAAGTTCATAGACTTTGTATGGTTTATTTTTTAAAGGGAGATATTTACCCTAAATTCATTGATCTTAAGTGGCAAAGCCAGTGCCCTGTAGAGGAGAAGGCTGGAATGTGAAATTAGAAGCTCTCTCCTCTGCTAGACCTGCAGGCTATCGCAAAAACACATTAAGCTCTCTGCAAGCCTCAGCATGCACTGCCTCTTGGCTCACGTGTGGTTAAGGGACACGAGGGAGATCCAAAAAGACAGGTTCCCAGATAACCTGCTGGCAGCTGGGGTAAATACCACTGGGAAAAGAAGTGATGTAAACCATCAAACCTGTAGGAAAACAATCTTCATTAGTTCTGCAACCCATCGGACAACATGCGTTCTTTTATTAACTTTTTATTATGGCAAAAGTGACTGGTATAAAAATAGTCTAGGTGCCAAGGGGATAAACAGTGAATTAAAAGGATTAAGGTCTGAACATTTTATTGCTTTTAGAAAGATGTTATTAGATTTACTAGCTTTAGTTAAATTTACATGGCTGGATTACTTCTTAATTTAGTAATGAGTTTTGTGTGGAAAAAACCAACTGTTCAGGTGTTTTGGAAGGACTTAATCCAGAATACAACATAACTCTTTAGGTCATTATGGAAGAGGAGAGCAGCTATCTTTTCTATCATAAACTAAACAGATGCTGACTGGGAATTTGAGTCTTCTTCTGGAAGTCAGTGTGACCCATACAGTGTGTAGAAATTGACAGCAACTCCAGCAGGTTAGATAGCAAGGGAGCTATTCACAATGCTACATTAGTTATCCTGCCAACTGTGATATTTTAGATTATTTCTGGTTTTGAAAACTCTTGGGACATTTTAAGGTAAATTTTGTTTGGTTTTTTTGTTTGTTTTTTTTTTAACATATGAAAGACCTTTGTTTTCTGAAAATAGCTCATGGTGAACTTCTCTCCCAATACTCTTATAGGGCTCTGGGTTGCTGGAGGGGTGAATGTTGGCTTCCTCTGAATCCATGTTGCTTGTGTGTGGCTCTTCCCCCCCAGCCCAGCTCTTCATGCAATACAGTTGCATGTTGGACAGAGTCCAGATTTCCTCCCTCCTGGGGATTCCTTTGCTGTTAATTTAAGTGATGGCAAATGCAAACTTCTTGCCAGAGCTTGCTGTGTGTTTTTGGATGCTTTTTTTAGCTGTTCCCTGAGGGATCAGCTTTTGTCCTTCCCCACTGTACTTTCTGCTGTAGGGAGAGAAGCCTTGAGCTGGGGGTGATAGGTCTCACCTGGATTTGAATGTGTCCCTGACATGGCTTCCTAAGTGTCTGTCACAGTTTTCAAAGACTTTTGCTTTATTGTTATCTGTTCAAAGCTGGGCTATACAATCATGTGAGTGTGTAGGTAATCTTTACCTTAATAGCAGAATGAATCATTCATGCCTATAATACAGTGTGTCTAAGTAACTATTAGATGGTTGACTGCAGCACTGTAACTTGATTTTACATGCTGAATGGAGTTTTAAATTAGAAAAAAATGAACTATTTTTAATTAGTATGCAAAACAGCTTTTATCTTCGAAAGTCAAGTGGAGAAGACGTGGTGTTGATATGAGACAGGGTAAATGTGAGTGCCCATCTGCTGTAAGTGCAAATCAAAGTTTTACTGGGTATCTTCTCAAACCAAGGAAGTGCAGATAGATCAGATCAAGGTCTGGGAAAGAACTTGGTGGCCACAGTCTTGTTCTAGGTAGAACAGCAGTAGCTAGGAGTGTATTCTAGCCCAGAAGGCTGGGGAGCAGCCCTTCTGTTTGAAGTCATCTGTCACCACTCACTCCCCACAGGGGGTCTGCCCCTGTCACCAGAGGAGGATTTGGTGCCTGCCCTGGCGCCAAGCTCTGCCGCCCAGGGTTATTCTCCAGAGCCTTTGTCCTGCTGCAGGGTTTGTTCATTTACAGCTGAGAGCCAGTTCAATGGTGGTTTTACCCTCCATCAGCTATTTTCATCAGTCCTCCTCTTATTTGTCCTGATGATTTTGTTGGAGTAAGTATGCAGCAGGACGTGTTTACAGGATGGGGAAGAACAGTGCTGGCTTTATGAAAACGCAGGTGTTGGAGGAATGTCATGTGTTTATGCTTCATTTTACACTGGGCTTCCGCGAGGCGCTGCATTTTCTGTGACCATCCATGCTGTTTTTAAAAGCAAAGCTTTTGGATTATCCCAGAGCTATGTAACCCCAGTCAGTGCATAGGTGAGAGGGCCCTGGTGTGGTCTTCCCTTCCCTGGGTGGTTTGAAAGTCTCTGGTGGAAGAGATGGTGCATAGAAATGCTCTGTGATGGTACCTGGTAGGCAAGCAGAAACGATGGCGAGGGAGTGCTTCTGTATGGCCTCCTGGATGGAGAGGTAAACCCTTGAGGCTAGCAGCAGCGTGGCAGGTGGACTCGGCATTTGGTGAAGCTGTTGGGTGACTTGAAGAGAGCGTGCAAGCAGCGGCACAACACTTCAAAGTGGGATTCAAGTAAGAACACCTAGACTATCTTGGGGGAAAACCTGAGGAGATGATATCAAGGAAGAAGTGTCTACTGTGATACTAAGGTCCTCAGGAATCAGTGGCTGAGTATGAAGATGCTGCAAATTTGCTGCTTTGGGTAACCTAAGAAGACCCAGAGAGGTTTTGGGTGCTTGTACTGTGGTGAGGAGGCAGCTGTAACTGAGGATATAGCACTGGTAACTGCAGGAAGCGTAATGCATTCAGGTCTGCTCCACTCCATTACAACAGAGATTGACAAATTGGAGAGAGTTCAGGAGAAAAAAAAAGTAACAAGAGAGCTTGAGGGATTGACTTATGAGAGAAGACCAAAAGAGCTGAATATGGATAACTTGGCTAAAGGATGACAAATGGGGTGGTTGAGATATAAATCTACAAATATCTGAAGGGTGTAAACACCAAGGCTATGAAGAATTATTTAGAGTGGTACAATGGGGTGTAACTAGAAGTAATGGGATGAAATTTAAGAGAAGGCAAATTTCAGTTGAATAATGGGAGAAGCTTTTTGACAGTGTGATGTATTAGGCTGTGGGATGCTCTTCCAGCAGCAGTCCTATTGCTCACTACTTAGGGCACAACCCTGTTTATTAAGAAGCCAGAGTTTCCCAGAGTATTTATTAAAGACAGTTCCAAATCACACCTCTTGGTTTTTATGTATTTGATGTGGAGGCATGCAAGCCATACTCCTCAACATGTGCACCATGTCTGGGTGTGATGTATTGGCTCATGGTATTGAGGTGGTGGAGGAGAACACATCAGGATGAGCAGCCTCTCGAACCACAGCTTAGCTCAGACAGTCCTGCTGGCATGAAAAGTTCAGCTGGGTCAGTAGTGTCCGCTGTTTGATCAGGACCTCCTGCGCTCCTCCCCATCCAGGCATTTTAGTGTTACTGTTTGGGGTTTAGTTCAGTTACGGTCTCTGGAATAGATATCAAAGTTACGCTGCAGCTCTGTGCAAAGACCAAGAAATCTCCCACTTTGCTTCAAAGTGATCAGGACAAACAAGATCCAGCTGATGCCCATGGTCTACGGTCTTTTACAAATCTACAATACTGTACCTTAACTTTTTCTTTAGAAACTCCCATTTCTTCTGCTGCTTTTCATTTCACTTGAAATGCAAAGTAAGGTCAAAGGATCGCTTTCCTACTGGCAGAACACACTGCATTGTCTGTCATTTTGAAACATCCTCCACAGTAACTAAGGAAAGGTTCATTTCTCTACTCTTTATGCTTAAGAGTGGCTCTCTTAAATGCATTTTGCTTTTCCTTGTCTTGAAGGGCTAAATTAGAAAATTAGGTAAACTAGCTGTGTAAATCAAGTTAGAGCATCTCAACTAAAATGGTAGTTTATCTTCGACACGGGGAAGATGGCAGATTCATGTAATTAGAGAAACAAATGCAGCTGTAGCACTTAGCATACACTGGCAACTCAGCTATTCTGTTGAAGAGAGGGAGGACAGAAAACTTTAAAGCATTGGCATGCTTGGAGCATAAATGAGACAAGAGCTGAAAGTGTATTTTATAATTGTTCTTAAATGTGTTTTGCATTGCTCTTGCTGTCCCTGAAGAGGTCTATGTCTGTATGCTTCAGGGAAATTTCTGAATTATATCCTCTTTCAGTCTGTGGGAAGAAGGAACCGCTGAAGGGTTTTATTCTCTTCTAGATGGGGTTGAATATTTTCTTTGCTGAAAAATGCAGTTCTGGTCTCCCCAGAACTGGATTAATTTGGTGAATGCTTTTCATAGGGAATCTTGAATGTGGGGAAATGTCAAAACAATTGTGTCTTCATTGCAGCCCTTTCCGTCACTGTGGGCTGTGGTGAGAGCACACTTCTGGATAGGAGAGCTTTGCTTTGAACCACTTTTCATATCCAGAGTGAGGGTGGATGTGTGCTCAGGCCCCCTAGTCTCAGGAGAGCAGCATAACCACTAAGCTACCTCAAGTTTGCCACCTTAATCTAAGTGGTTTCCATTCAGCAGAAATAAATCATTTATGTCAGTATGACTCCAGAACTATTTATAAAAAATTGTTTGGTTTTACTACTGTGCGTGAGTATTGGTTATTCTCCCCACTTTATTTCTGAAGCCACTTTAAAAAGGAATTTTAATCATGCAGCCCGGGTTCATTAATAGCATTTGCAGGAGATGTCATTTATTTTATTTTCTGAAGTTTGATTTGTGATCCTTTTGCACCTCTGTTAGTAGACTTGGGCCCTACCCATTTACAAGGCAGACCTTGCAGCCATGCACTCCTCACAAAGAGGACAGGGCAAATGTGGTCAGGTTTCTTTGAACTGCTGCTGCAAACTCCTCTAAACCCCATCAGTGAAGTATATCTTTGCAAAGGTATGGCCTGGAGCACATAGGGGGAAGTGTTTGCAGGTCATGAACAAGGACTTGTGGGAAAGGGCACCTCAGAATAAACAGTGGCAAGTTTTGGGTTCACCATAGCAGTCCAGGCCACTTCTTTGGTTATGGAGGTCTTGGAACACCCATGCAAAATATTGATGTGTGCCTACAGCTTCCTGTCCTTTTTCTAACCCCTCACGGGTGTGTCTGTATCACCCAGTTCCCAGGATGGTATTTTAGAGCTAATCCTTCACAGGAGGGCTGCGTTATGATCTGGGGCATTTAAAGTATTTTCACCTTGTTGGTCTGGGTAGATAATCAGCAGTTGAAGCATCGGGGAAGTGGGTGGGAGCCAGGAAGAGCTGCAGAATTCAGCTTGCAAAGGCCTGGCTTGTAATAGTCCACTGGTGCAGGATGGGGCAGCCTATAAAGATGCAGTAAGTATACTTTTATCATTATAAGAAAGAAAAAAAATTGTGCTTCTTTCTTATCTGTTGAGGGCAAAGAAAAGTCTTGAGCCAGCTCGTGCAGTGAAAGGATTAATTTGCTGAGGGTGTTGGATCTGTGTGGATGTTTGATTAATAAAGCAGTAGTGCATCTTCTTACATTTCCCAACAGCAACTGCAAAAGAGTTTCAGTTGTTCATGGCCTTTCCTGCTCTCCTGCTACTGTAAAACAGATGTTTTGCTGACTGCCCCCCAGAAGGACAGACCAGCACCCAAACCCACCTTCTGGCAGGACATGAAAAGCCCAAATTGAGGGAGTCAGCCTGTGTGCAGGGAACACATCTTTATTTTTCTTTTGCCATATGGGAAAGCACATAAATGTGCATGGATGAGAGCCACACTATGGAATCGGAGGCCTTTGACTCAAAATACAGTATTTGTTTTCTTTAGCAGCATTTAAAGGCTGGAGAAGTTTTAGATAATTGTACCAAGGGGTTGCACAGTTTCTCTGCTGCTTTGTCTCTCTTCCTGGGTTTTTATCCTCCATTACTCCTCTACTAGTGCCTTGCCTTTATCTCCTGGAAGTCCAGCTCCCTGTCCCAGCACTGAGGGCCTCTGAGAGTAAATGTTTATAATGTTCATTTAGCTTTTGGTGAAATCTCTGCAGCTTTCAAAGAAAGCTCTTTAGCTTGGTCTGCACAGATGTGAACTTTCAATAGGAGAAATTCCCTGAATTCAGCTAAGGACATCAGGATTCCAAGTGTTGCTGATGTCCTATAGTTCAATGTTCTTCTAACTCTGTGTGAAAACTGTGTGCTACCTCTGATTTTGTGCTTAAGCACTCCACAAGAATGGGTTTAGGCCTTCTATACTTGCAGTGTATACTAACGGTGTCTGGTTTTGTTTGTGTATAAATAAGATGTCTCCACAAGATCCACTGGAGGCCAAGCTTGGGGTTTAAAGAGAAATAAATAAGCAGTAGAGGAGTTATTCTGTCATAAGATGCGTTGTGTCAACAGAAGTTTATTTTATTTACCTGTGAGAGTGGGAAGTGCTCTGACTTGTTACAGTTTGTTATTGCTTTCTGTTTTGTTGGGCGCTAGCATGGCTCTTAGTTACTTTTGTGTTCTGTTTTCCCAGGAAAAAAAAATATCAGCTTCTTTTTACCGTTATTTTCCTTGGCAAAAGTTAGTATTTTATTTATTTATTGTTAGCTCCCATAGGCGATAGATGAACTAGCTCATCCTTGGAGGTACCTAAGTCACTCATTTACTTTGCGCGTGTATTAAAAAAATTGAGGAGGTAGCACCAGCCATAGGTGATTGAAGTTCTCCCTTACTGCATTCTCATTTCACAGCAAATCCAGATTAGTAGTGACTGAAGGTTGTGATAATTAAGGGTTGTTTGCTCTGCCCATTAATTTCCGTATTAGTACTCCACCCATACCTCTCAAAGTGCTTTTAAAAACTACCTGAGTTTTATATGCCAGATGCGTGTCTTAAGAAGGTGAATTTCAAGTGGACAGTTGGGGATTTTGGGACCTGGTAATAGTGTTTGGGAATGGGGACCCCTGGAGCACTGCTTCATGGTACTGTGTGCATTGAGTCTCCTTTGAGGTCACATTCTTCTTCAGTCACGGTCCACACCTGTGTCCCACAGTGTCCTGCAGAGCTTAAGGTCGTGGCCACCTGCCAGCATTGTAAGATACTGTATTCTAATGCAGAACAAATTTACTGGGATTTATTGGAATGTCCACAAAAATCACCTATCTTTGCAGTATGTCTAGCCTGGATGAATGATTTCTTGTCACTTTTCTCTGACAAGAGGGGAAAGTGAACAGCTGTGACTCTGAGCTGTGTCCTCAGCGTCTTTGGTGAGGGCCAGGAGGAAAGGCAATGCTGCAGATGGGCTCCATCAGTCTGTGCCTTGTGGTGAAGTTAGCATCAGATAAGCAAGTGATAAGGCAGGTTTAGCAATGTCCTAGCAGCCTGGTGATGAGGTCACGCAATGTAGTGTTGGGGACAGTCCCAGCCTGGAGGTGTCTAACATGCTCCGTTCACAGCACGTTTGCAAATGACTTCCAGAGCTGCCAGGCTGACACTAGGCTAAAGCTCCTTTGGAAATGTAGAAATTAAGGTGAAATAATTAGCAAACCAATCAATGCTGGTCCCCTGAATCGGTCTTCCTTTCTTATGGCTTACACCCTTAAATCCTGGTAGCTGTCATGGGGCATGCGTATATGTATGTGGGGAGAGGAGGAGGGAACCACTGGTATTGATCAAACTGGATTTTAAACTCTGGTTTGTGTTGAGCCAGAAAACTTAATCATGTATCTTTAAAATGTAATGAAAAGCAACACTGGACTTGGTAGACCATGTGTATAGTGGTGCTTGGAATCACTGAGAGCTGCTGAACCAGGCTTTAGATTTTGGAGGTGTGGTTCAGAGAGAGAATTGTGCTGGTGTCCCTAAACTTTCCTGGGTTTGAGTAACGTTTTTCTAGCAGAGGTTTTGTAAGTATGAAGCCTGGAGCCAGCTTAAAGAAACTTTATGATGTGAAAATTAAGTTTTCTCCAGTAAGCTGTAGTTTGCCAAAACAACAGCACGCATTCCAGTAGGGCTACAATCTGTCTGGATGCAAAGATTTCATCTCTCCCTTTGAATATCTGAAGAAAATAGAAACCTGGCATGTCAGTGCTGCATGGATTTCTGCACATCCCTTTTAACAGCTGGGATAAACTACTCTGCTTTATCATACGTTTCACTTGCGTTATGAATCACCACCTTCTGTCCAGGTAGCTCACGTATAGGATTCTTTGCTCTTTGGAAGCTCATGTGTTTGGCTAAGGGGAGCAAAAAAAGGTTGTAAAAGGACTTGCTCAAGAATAAGATGGATCTCAAATTTGGTTGTCTGACAAGAAAGGAATTGTCATATAATTGGAGCTGGCACTAACTGATATGTCTGCTTTTGGGGGAAATATTTTGGGAAAATTCTCTCTGTTTCCCAACAAAGCTCTTAAGTGTCTCACAGAACGGAAATTCCGTACATTTTGTTTTTAATTTTTAAAATTTTTTTTTCTCTGGAAGCAGAAAAAAAGAACTGGTTTTAGCTGATTATTCCAAAATGAAAGAGAGCAGCTGTCTGCCCTAATTCTCAGAGCAAGGGACTTAAAGCCCCCCTAAACTTCATGTAGAGCTTGGATTCATGGAGCTCACAAACCTTGTGCTCCTGCCAGCATCCTGGGATGGGCATCTGGGCTCGTAGGTGCAGAAGGCAGCCCGTGAGGTGAGGCTGCCTAGGAACAGCAGGAGCTGGAGGCTTCCACTGTCTGCCTGGACAGCTGGTGAACAATTAGGCAGTTTTCTGACCCACCCCACCAGCAGGTAGCTTGAACTGATGCATCAATGCAGACATTTCCAGTGTAGACAACCTGAGGTTTTCTGTTGGAAGCCTCTTGTGACAAGAGGCTCATGACCCCTGGTTATGTGTATGTAATGTGTAGCATATTGCTAATAAAGTTGTGTAAAGTCATTGAGATTTGGAGTTTTGCTGAAGCACAACTCGGTTGAGGAAGCTGCTCAGAAGGTCACGGTTTGGATGGGAGCTAAGCAGAGGTGCCCAAGCAACTGTCAGCAGGTAGTCAATAATCCGGAAATATCCAAGTTGTTCCCTTTCTGCTTTGAGACCTCAGTATTTTAGAGTTTTCCCCTTTATGAAACTCACCCCTGCGTGAATTTACTCACAGCTGTAAGAACGATTTAGTTCCACTCATTAGTGATGAAGCAAAGGTACATAATAAAAAAGAAAGGCTAATACATCACCTAATGTATTTTGTTCCTACGCTTGATGTGTACAGGGCACTTTAAAGTATTAGTTGTTTCCAGATATAGTAGATGTACTGTTGTATGTTTTGGAAAACGTAACTGTCTCAGTAATGGGAAACCTCGGCCATATGCTCCACTATTAAATCTTTGCTCAGAAGTATGGAGAAACTGTTTTGCTCTGTGTGTGTTTGTGTGAGTTATGGGCTGTGCAAATCAGCGAAGTGCAAATTAGCAGCCCTCTACTGTCCTGTCATATCTCGACTCACAATAACAGAGTTCAGAAGTTCATTGCTTGGGGGAGGCAAAATAAAAAAAAAAAAAATTAAGAAAGTTTGCTCTGACTTATTTGTGCTTTTATGAAGGCTGTCTGGAGCTGAATAACCCGTGGTGAACTTATATCCTCCACCCCAGCTGCAGCCTTTCAGCTTCAACAAAGACCACTGGCTAAATCCAGGAAACAGCGCAGCGCGTGGGTGCGGGACTGACTCCACGTTCACAGCCCGCCTGCTGCTGGGGAGAAAGCGGCTCCTCGCCAGCCGCGGCACTCGCGGCCTGCGAGCAAAACCCTCTGCATCTGTGCGTGGAAAAAATAATTCTTTACCATCCACAGAAGACTGCACTTTCCACTGAGTTTTTCCAGCAGTGCAGCTTTTTTGAAACCACAATAAAAACACTGGGCTGGAGGGCTTTTGTTCTTTATGTACCTCACTGCACAAAAAGGGATGCCAAATGTTTCTCTGGAAGCAGAGTTTCCAGCCATGAGCAATGATTTAGGAGGGTGAGAATATCAGTTTTCAAGACTGTTTCATTTGGAAAACTTCGCGCTTTACTTGCACACCACTGATCTATTTCATTTGCTTTGATTACTCTGCTTCCATATACATTTAGCCACTGGCTGTTGTTCTTTTACCCTCAAAGAAAATCTGTTTTGATGCCCTAAACATTATCATCTTTGTTATGCTAAGGTGGGTGATGGAGCAGCGTGCAGAGAGAGAGATAAGAGCAGTGTTCTTTTATGGATCCTATGCAGGAACTTTTAACATAATTTGCACAGTGCCCCATAGATGGTCTGTAAGATGGTTTAAAAAGCACCAATAAAACAATATTAACCAAGATGAGTAAGCACAGATTTCCTCATTTTACAAGTGAAGAAGCAAAGCTCTGTAAAGTTTGTTAGTCCAGGATCTGAGCAGGGGTAAAATGATGAAGCTTAGCTTGCAGGGTCATTGCATCCGTGTGTCGTGCTAGTTGGAGGGAAATGGTGAAGTGACTAAGGAAAGAGCTAGATACAGTAGTTTGGTCATTAGACTTGGCTGCTTGTGTGGCATGACACGTTTAGGACATTTAGGATATTTAAGTGACATGGATTTCTATCATTGGGGCATAAAAACAACCCAGAACCTCAGCTGCCCCTGAAAGATGCTGTAATATTTTGGATTAGGGAATTTGGCATTAAAAATTTAAAGTTTGTTATGCTCAAAGACTAGAAGTTCACTTGAGCTGGGCAGCCTGTTGGGCCAAGGGGAGAAGGTCCTTGAAAAGGCAGCTATTGACAAGGAGTGCTTTACCTGCCCAGTGAATTCCCCGAGTGCAGCTCTGTGTGGAAATACCACTACCTACTTTGCAGTTTTTGTTAAAAACAGTGGTTAGTGGTTTAAAAGAGTTATAATAAAGCTCATGAGGAAAGGTTAATGCAGAGTAGTTAGGGCTTTGCACATCATCTGCTGACTGGTGTTCTCTAGCTGCTGTCTGGTGGCCTCTCCTGGGGGGTGGAGGACTTTGAGACTTGCTGCCTTAGGTGATGCTCTTGGTCAAAGGCAGTTTCTCAAAGGACACTGTCAGGAGGGGACTCAGAGCCCACCTGCCCTATCTGGAAACCATTATAAGTCTCCCTGGTGCAAATACCTACTCTTGAGAGGCAGAAAGGTTGTCCCAAGTGCCTTGTGGAGGCACACTCATTGGTTTTTCTGGCCTGTCCACTTGCTCCAGGATGCCACAGTCTGCTGCTCGCGCAAGAGGATGAATTTGGAATTTTTCTTCTGTAAAATATTGGGCAAAGGCAACTTAAACTGACCCAGCTGTTACATTCCCGTTACCATATTTACCCTGCTGGTACTCATGCAGTCACACAATATACACATTCAGAAGCTGAAAACTGATCTTTTTTTTTTTTTGTTTCCTTCCCTCCCCGCCTTTCATCCTAGAATCAGGTTTTTGTCTGGATCAGTTTCCTGAACTGATTGACACTGTAGCATTAATGTGAGTGCAAGAGAAAGAGAGGGAAGATGGGAACAAGAGGGATGATGGGATCTCAGCATCCCAGGCCCAGTTTGGTGTGGGCCCTCCTTGATTGCTGGGATAGGCTTCATTTGTGGTGGCCAGTGGGGCATAAATGTGAAGATAATGTATGCAGGAGAGTACAGCAAAAACCCTATTGATCGACCTCCCAGGCCACTGGAGGTAATCCTGTATGTCAGCTAGCTATTATGCATCCTAAATAGTATAAGCTCTTAGATATTTTTTAATTTTTATTTTATTTTTTATATATATATTTTTTTTTAATCAGTTGGCGTTGCAGCGGTTTCACTTTATGTAATCTGCACTCAGTCTTGCTTCCGCAATGTGATACTGCTGCTTATCAGTGACTGGGATTATGCTGCAGCTGGAGCGGAGCTGCTCATCCAGCAGCTCCAGGAGGAGAGCTGGTCTCTGGGGTCTGGTCTGAGCAGATGTACACCAAGAGTTTTGCAGCCTGAAAATGTCAGGCTGATGTTTTTTTCTTCTTCTGACTGAATATTTCTATGTCCCCACAACTGTAGATACAGCTGCCTTTTCTTAAGTTGCCTCCAGCATCAGGACACAAAAGTACTTTGGTCCTCAGTGCTTACAGCTGGGTGATTTTCTCTCTAACATTTGTATTAATGCCCAAGGACACAGACTGACCGTCCTGGTCTAGCCTGCTTGTGAGCTGCTCCCTGCACATTTTACCTGTGGTTCTGTCGTGTCTCCCACTGGGCTTGCCAGTAAACTGGAATCATCTGTCTTGCAAATGGTCTTATCTTTAATTAGAAAACCTTTAAAATCTGCAAAGTCGCATGGGGGTGGGTGCCAGAGTTTGCAACTCTGTAATGTAAGTTCTGTTGCTTTGCTGGTTTTAGACATAAAGTTTTCTTTAAAAAAAAAAATCTTCTAAGCCTCAGTATAACAGTACCCATTGAACCTTGCTTGCAGATGTACAATAGGTTAATCTGGCCACACACCCTGCCCCACTCCTCATTCATATTTTTCCCCAGTGAACCACTGAAAAAGGTTTTCAATTGATTTTCTCATCTTTAAGCCCTATGGTCAGCTGTATCTGCAGACTCTTATTTTTTTTCTCACTGTCTCTGCAAGTGCTAATGTTTACTTTTTTGTTTTGTGCTGCACTCCAGTATCCTGAGCCTGTTTGATCTGTGTCAAGCATTAGCTTGTTTTTTCTATTAATTACGTATTCTTCCTGCCTATAACTTTTGCTATCTGGCTGCTGCCACCAAGTTTCATATATATATATCTCTAGACTGAGTAGCACTGAGAGAAGAGCACGTGACTTCAAACTGCAACCCCTTTCTGATGAGAATGCTCTATGCAATTGCTGTTTCTGCAGCCAGTGAAAAAACTCTGTAGGCTTCTTGGTGCACCCTCCAAATCCTTCTCTTCGATGTTCATCCTTTGTTATGGGAATCTGCCTTGCTCCAGACTTAGAAGGACCCTTGTCTAAGGGCAGAACCCTGATTGAGTTCTTTACAATTAAAACTGTTAAACCTTTCTTTCAATGTTGTAGGTACCAGAAAAGCATGACCATGGCTCAGCTCATGGGGTTGTGGAGGAGGCAAAGTCTTTGTGATCAATGCCAATTGCCTTGGAAGTTACAGAGCCCAAGGCAAGATGGACCATAGGTCTCCTGTTCCCCATGACATTCCTATAAGTTTTTCCTATAAGCTGTATCATCAGGAAAGGATTATGTTTCTTTCCAGAGACTAACCCCCAACTCTGAGAAGTACTTGTTGAGTTGTGTAGAGAAGATTATTAATGAAATAAAACAGCTTCATGAGAAGCAACGCTTAGTGCTTTGTCTGCAAAGGAGTCGGTCTTTCCTGAAAGACTTTATGTTCCCCTGACTTATTTATTTTACAGTGAATGAGAAAGATTGTTTAAAAAGGGTGGAAGGGTGATGGGGAAGGCCACTGGGGAAAAGCCCCCTCCTCTGCTCACTCATCAATTCTTATAATATTAAAAAAATTAATTTAAATTGCTACTTTCCTCAAAATGAAGTGTAAAGCTTTCATAGTTCTGTTGTTTAATTTCCCAGCTGGATATGAAATTAAGGAAATTGTAATTGTTTGACCTCTCGCATCAGGGAGTCTAGGTATTTTTTCTTTTGTTTCACTGGAGTACATCTATATGAGAATAATGGCTTCCCTAGAGGCTCCATTCCTGGTAAAATATGATTTAATGAATTAAAATATATCTCCTTGTTGGTGCTTTTGCACACTGTGTACTGCCCTAGGTTGGAGTTTGAGGTGGCTCCCATTGAATTGTCTGAATGCTCCCAGTACGCGTCCTCCTGATGAATTGTTCCTCCTGAAGTTTGTCCATTGATTACATCCGCTGGATTTGGCCTGCTGTCTTTCTTATGCAGTTCACTAATTTTTCCTCACTAAGCGTTGCTAATGTGCCTTCCATAAACTTGTAGCTTTTTGAGCTTTGATCCAGGAACCTTTCCAAATTCAGCAAAAACAACTATAAAAGCATTACCTCCCCAACTCCCCCCCCCCCACTTTTTTTTCCTCTGTGTCCTTTGTTACTGAAGAGGCCTGCAAATATTAAAATCCATTTAAAGCCAGACAAAAAAAAACCCCTCTCTTTTGGTGATTTCTCCAAAACACCAGTTGGTTATTGTTGGCAAGGACATCACACTGGAAAGGGCTAGCTGTTCTGTATGGTTTTGATGCCAGAATACTGCTGGGATTGTCCCTGGTGGCTGGGTGGAGCTTGCTGGGTACCTGCCTGGGAGCCACAGGGTCCCCACACAGCAGGTGGATCCTTCCTGGAGGGAAAATAGGTTGACACTGCAGAAAAAAGCTCTTCTCTGCCAAGGAATGAAAAAAAAATATACTGAGTATCACCGAGGAAGCAACAAACATTGGTCTTGAGATCTCTGTCTGATCTATGTCTGATCAGATGCATGTAAGGTTTTTCAGGGAATCTAATACCCTGTTTCTTGGAGAATAGCTAGACATTTTGGAGCTTGGGGTAAGCATGCATTCATTTTGAGGGCTCTTACAGAGAAAGTTTTGTCCTCAAGACAGCACTTTGAGGGGTTTCTCATGTGGTAGGAAGAGAGGCTGAGATGTCTTGCCACCAGACTAAGGATATTTTGCCCTTAAAGAGAAAAGGTGAGCACCAACTTCACTGATGTATTTAGTTCTTGGTGTAAAGATGAGTTCAACTGGATTGATGATCTCTTGCTTAGCCCTTACTTCCTAAACAGGCCACACAAGTGGCATTATGCACACCCATAGCGGCTGGTAAAACAGCTCCGCTTGTGCAATGGGAAGAAGTTGGCAAGAGAGGACTGTTGGGAGGGTTTTGCCAGGAGTTAGTCGCTGAGAGAAGCTTTGTTAAGGCCATGCAGGGGTTGGTGTCCTGACCTGATCAGAAGTCAGAACCTGCTCTGTCACGTTTTAGGTTATAGGAGCTCTGACTTTATGTAGTGTATGTACCTGGGATTTTAGTATGTAAGAATCCTCGTATTTGTTTCCCTTTCTCCAATACCAGTTGCTTTAGAAAAGGAGGAGAATTTTCCAGCTTGCCCCAAATAAGTACATGGCAGAAAGCAAAAGGCTGGCCATGCTTCAGGGCAACCCTCTCTATTCCAGGACAGCAGAGGAGACTGCAAATGTCCACATCCATGGGGGCTGGGGGGCAGGCAGACTGTGTTAGTGTACGCAAGCCACAAGCGGTGGGAGAGAAAGCTCTGCCTGCAGCAGGCAGGCAGCTGCGAGGCAGGCAGCAGCGGCCAGCTTGCTGACAGCACGGTTCTGGCACCGCGAAGAATCGAGCCCTTTGTATTTCACCATCCAGACCTAACATACTGACATGGTCGTCATCAGATACACTTGACACATGTTTAAACGGTGCATCTCGCTGCCTTGAACAAGTGGGAATGTGTTCTTGGACTGCTTTGCTTGCCACATTTCTACGGAGTTTCCCACTGTCCATTTTCCATAGTTACTTACAGCAATTAACTGGAATCCCAGGCTGCAGCGGCTGCATGCATAGTCTCTCAAACCACACCTGTGGCTTTTTTGTGTCACATTTAATTCATTACTGAGTGATGCTTCCTGCCTTGTCATCTTTAGTCCTAGATGAATGAATGGTGTAGCTAAATCAGCTTAGTGCTGAACTGAAGCGGTGATTCGTGTTTAGCTGTGGCTCTTGCACAAGTCGTGCGGAAACTTATTTGTGTTGGTATGACTGGATGTTCACTGGAGGCTCCAGCTCTTTTGATATCGGATCCACTCACAGCTTGCATGTCCTGCCTCAGCTTTATTTTCCCTTCCAGAGGCATAGATACTGCATGAATCACTGTGTCTTTGCAGAGGCTCCAGCGGGTGAAGGTATTTGTACAGAAACCTCACCAGGTTGTAATTAATCTATAGACGAAAGGAAATGGTTTTGTGACAGCTAAATGAAGACCAAATAATACAATGTGATGAAAGGTATGCTTAGCAGTCTGATTCAGGATCTGAAGTTTATATGTGTTTAGCTTTACAGTGAGCTGAAAAACGTTTGAAACAAGAATTGCCTCAAGTCTCAGTTAGTGGAAGATAAAAGTAGACAGGAAAACCTGCAGGTAATTACATATTAATATGCAGAAACTGAACAGAGGTTTAAAAAATTACACCCTGTTACTCAGTGTATTTGAAAACATTCAGAAAGCTTACATATATTTTGTAAATTAGTGCTGTACACAAAAAGGCACGTGCATCATGTATTAGATCTGTGAGATCAGGGCATGTTCCAGTGAACAGGCTGTCTCCTCTTCGGGCTTTAGTTTTGCTGAAATAGAAAATACATATCATAACCTTTTAGAAAAATTGTGCAGATTTTTGTAAATTAGCTGGGTTGGGTTTTTTTTATTCCAAGATTGGATTATTTTGCAGAAGGAAAGAAGTTGCTGATCATCTTGTTTGAAAGTTAAATGTTTCTCCAGTAAAATGTTTTGGGTTTATTTCGTTTTATTTTTAAAGAGATGGTAATATTTTGAATTCATGTTTCAGCTTGTTCATCATCAGTTGCACCTTTGATGTAGTTTTCTCTTTCATTACTTCATGTGTAACTGAGTTTTTAGCAAAACAGGCAGTGGTAAACCTGGCAGTTTCTCTGTAGTTTGGTGACAGTGACCTTTGGAATAGGTTGGTGCTGAATGTTTCAAGCAGCAGTGGGTCCTTAGCTAACTGGATGATCTTCCAGACTGTTGAGATTTCTCAACTTCCCTTGTGTAAAATCACAGAATCCTAGAAATTTGGGGGGGGCAGAGACACATAGGAGCTCCAGTCCAGCCTTCAGCCCCAGTGAGGACTGTCATCAGCACCAGATAAAGCTGGCCATGGCTTGTTTAACACAGTCTTGGGAACCTCCAAGGATGATGGTGACAGAGCCTCGTGGGGTGGCCTGCTCTAGCGCTGCAACACGCTCCTAGAGAAAAAACTCCTCCAGATGTCCAGCCTAAACTTCCCAGGCTGTGAATTTGAGGCCCCTGCCTTGTGTGTAACCAAGCCAGAAGTATTTGGCTCCATCAGTTGTAACTACAGACTCTCATATTAAATCATGCATGCTTGCCTTTTTTCACTTTTAATCAATTCCTTTGATAACCAGACAGCATTAGATTTTTGTGTTTAAGCTGAAAGCGGATAATATTTATGCATTTTTGATGACCTCTCTTTAATTTCATTGTGACTATATCATACCAATACCTTGGTAGCATTATAAGACTGTGACAGTATTGTTAATATTACTACTATTGTTGCCATCACCACTATCTCTGTACTTAATATTAATATGCAATTTCAAGTCCCTATTCCAATTTTTGTCAGCAAAAAGCAATATTTTTATGACTGGGCAGAGTTGCATCCTCATAGGAGAATGAGTTGGATTCTGTTACGACTTTAGCATCATCAACAAAATGATCAAGTACTATAAATTTGCATTATAATTATGATATCAGACAGAAACAATATAACTTGATTTTCAGGTCGACAAAAAATGTGCCCTGGGAATTTGGAAGGAATATATTTTTCTCATTTGGAATCTGGATAAGTACAAACAGAAGTATTTCAAGAATATATATGTAGTTCAATGATGTTATATTTGGCAAGTATTTTCTGATAAGCCCATGTTTTAAGGCCACAACATTGCATTTTCAGTTCTTGTTTTATTTACTTATCATAAATGATAATAGGATTCTGCACTTTTAAAAAAATATATTGCAATTTGCATGCTACACACTTACAGCAGTACTGAATACCCCCCCTTTTTTTTGTCCAAGATGCAAATTATTCCTTTATTTAAGCAGTTTATAGATAACTTGAATCTTGAGAAATAAGTGGCATTGAATAAGTTTAATTTGTCAGTACTTTCGTTAAGACCGGTATTTTCAAAACAGTGTAATGAATTGGCTGCTGGACTTCTTAGGGATGCTCTGGAACACCTCATATGTGCAGAGATCGATCGGGTACTTAACTTCTTGCTGTAAAACTTCTTAAAAACCTCTTGTGAGGGACATCAAAACTGTCCACGTGTGAATGATGATGACACCTAAGTCACGCTTTGCCTCTTTCAGAGAGGATACCCAAAGTCTTATACAGGACCCCAGCTGCTGCTCAGTCACCTAGGAGAGGTAATTCCTCTTGAAAACAAATCTTTGCATCTCTAGTGACTCAGAACTTTGGAAACTTCAAACTTCCAGACTTTGTCTTCAAGTCTTTCTGGTCCTTCCTTAAGGAAAGGCTGTCTCGGTCTTGCTCAGGATTTCAGGTGTTTTCCAGGATGACTTAAAGGAGGCAGTGAAAGCAAAGGGTGCACTAGCATGGAGAACGATGCTCTCTCTCATACCACATATTTGAGTACATCTGCTGTGGTATTAAGCAATACCTCTTCCAACGGCAGCTGGTTTTACATCTATTTGTGCTGGTGTCTGATACCAGTCAGCTGCTTTGCGAACAAACAGCACTCACGGGAGCTGAGCACCCTGACTGCACAGCAGCATGTTTCTGTGAATTTGCTTTCTTGCCTTTCTGCCTCTCTCCTCCCCTTCCTCCCTGGTTTCTATGATGCTTTCTTTTGTAGATGGCAATATAGGATGAGGCTGCTTTTCTTTTCCATCACTTTTCCCTGCTGTGACTAAATCTGTTGCAATTAAATTTTAATTGAGATGCACACTGCTTAAATAGACACAAGACAGCTACAGCTATTGCTAATTAATTTTCTTCCAAAATGACAACATTTAATAATTATATTCCATGTCACTTACATTATTTATACAAGTTTAACTCTGGGAATTTATTTAGAGACACATCAGCTGTGAAAGTCCTTTATGGTGTTAATCTCCTGTAAGGCAATTGTGATTAACTTGAGTAGTGAATATGTTTATGGCGCGTTTAGTAAAATAGCATGTAGCTCTGCAAGTTGGAAGAAAGATTGAAACATTTCTGAGAAAAGGTAATAGTGTTTCTAGTTACAACATTCAAATCCAGAAGGGCCCGAGTGATAACAATTTTTGCTTCTATATAATCTTTGATCTGATGATCTCTAAGTACTTTCTGCCTACAAATGAACAAGCTCATGCCTTATGACAGAAATTCCTGCCCAGTTTCTCACTTCACCTTGTATACCACAAAGAGATCATCTGGTGTCCTGCTTTGTAAAATTCCTTGCCCTCTGCTACCCTGCTGTAGTACCAGGCAATGAAAATGACCTTTTCGTATTTCAGTCTGAAGAATCCATTACTAGTTGCTGTCATACAGGGTGTTGGATGAGAAGGACCATTTGTCTGTTGCAGTGTGACAGTCCTTAGGCAGTACTGTGACAATCTGGGGAGTCTGTCTGTACAAGAATTGCTGCATCATGGGATGACTTGGTGTTTGCTGAGGGGTGCATCCTCAGCCTTCGAACTTTGAATGCTAACCAAATAGCTAGAAACTTCTTGGGACAGTTGCAAGGGGAATTTTTCCAGCTTCTCCTGGGGGGATGCACAATGGTGATGCTCGCTCTGCAGAACAAAGGAGCCTGCTATCAAAGGTGAGACACATCAGCCTTGGGGATTTACTGGCAGATCAGTAAGCTTTGGGAAGGACTGGAGTATCAGAGGGCAGAGTTTTTTTGGCTCTAGGGCCTTATGCAAGATGAAAATTGATGGTGGAAGGGATTTTGTGGGTCAGAGAAACAAACGTGGGAGGGAGGGAGAGGTAAGGCTTTTTGATCCCTCTGAGTATCCAAGACCAATAAAAGACAAAACTAGGTGAGGAAAGTGACTGCAGGTAGTTGCTTGTGCGTATTTCCTCTGCTAGCATAGAGTAACTCTTTAAAAACCTTGGCACCTTTCTGACTGTCACTGTCATGTATCAGTGCAAAGTTAAGCTGCTCTGGGAGCAGAGATCTGGAAAAGTGTGTTTGCATTTATTAAGGACATTGGGGATTAGTACTGATACTGCAGAGCAGAATTAGCTGGATCATGCAACACCCTCCCAAGAAGGCACTACAGAGAAATTTTCCAAGGACGGCATGAAAAGCAGTTGTGCTGTGTGCTGCTGTGATATGAAGAGGTTAAGATGTTGTGGATCTAGAGGGCTGATCAGCAGGGCAATTGGAGTGTTTTAGCCAAAGGAGATTTGGTTAAATGGGTGTACAATGAAACCCTCTTGTTGGATATATGGGACTGGTGTACACTGTTCACCTTACATACATTTATGTGTCTTCTTGAAGCTAGTAATTTTGGTTCCTTTTATAGTGAATACACAGAAAGGAAAAAAAAAAGTACCTTCAGAACAGTTTCACTCTGTTAACATGGATTTGAGTGAAAGGCTGGCTGACTGGTCATCTGTCTATCCTTGTGTACTGTCATGGAAGAAAAATTGCATTAAAA
The DNA here is from genome assembly GCF_032191515.1 of Phaenicophaeus curvirostris. NCBI lineage: Eukaryota > Metazoa > Chordata > Aves > Cuculiformes > Cuculidae > Phaenicophaeus > Phaenicophaeus curvirostris. The sequence continues at coordinate 29,262,206 of NC_091398.1, forward strand.
ACCCCTTTTCATTGTAACTACACTTTATTTTCCCCCCATCTTTGACAACAGCAAAACAGACTGAGCAACAATTAGTTCTATTTTAGCATCTATTTGGTTTCTTGTGCACTGTTGCACAGTGGCAGGGTTAAGTACTTCAGGGAACGGCAACTTGTGTCTTTTAGAAGTAATGGAAGCTTTTTGCATCTTTATTTTATGGCTTTTCTCAGTAGGTTGTGGCTTATTTGACTGTCCTCCTAAGCAGGTACCGCAGTTAATTATATACAGATTTTTGTGCTTTATTGGTTATACAGTCAAGATTCTTGGCAAGGACACAGTGGGGTGGGACAATGGTGCATACAGCCCCTTTTCTCCCTGGTGGACCTATCCTGGGAGCTGAGGGCTGCTCCATTGCACCTGAGGAGACTAAAATAATTAATTCCTGCAACAAATAGACCTCTTCCTCTGAGTGTTTTCCCTGAAGTTATTTATGTGTGATGTTATTTGCTTTGAGTTCTTGCATGTGCTGTAAGTTGCATATGATACTGGAGTTGCTGATGGTTTGTTCTTTTGAATACTGATTCTCACGGTCCTGAAAAATACCTTTAGATGCTGATACAGTTGTGTAGCTGTAGGGGACGTAACCAGAAAAGCCACAGGTCTCATAAAAGCTGCAAGTGTTTTCTCCAGGACATGGTATGAATGGTCATGTCCAGGTCCCAACCAAAAGACAGGGCAGGAGCCACGTGGCTTTGGGTCTTTGGTATCAGTGCACTGGCCTGCAAAAGGGAAGGGTTAAACATTAATGAATGTTCACAGCTACCAGTCCTCTGCTCTAAAAATCTCAGTAGGGTGCAGTGATGAAAAGCCAGCCCTATGCATGCTTCTGGTTCATTTCTCTGAAGGCATTTGCCTGGATTTTCATGTAAACAATTTGGTTACAAGAGTGTAAAGGGAAGACATCTAATGTTTTGTCAGTGTGCCACTTATGATTTGGGGATGGCTAACAATTTTTGTTTCCAGAAGAACCCCATTTTCTCTAACTATTTTTCTAATAATCATTCAAAAGTTAGCAATAGATCTGTGAAAATCTGAATGTGCAGTAGAGATACAGGCTCCAAAATAGGAGGTGTGTTGAACTACCTCACTTGTAACGCATGAAGGGCTGGGAGAAGCCCAAGAGGACAGACAAAGTGGTCCCAAATGCTGGGTAGCTGTGGACATCTATAGCTGGTGACATGTCACCCATCTCTGTGCCTTCAGTTCTGTGAAAATTTGGGCTCAAATGGATGACTGCAGAGATGGGAGATAGCATATGCTTAATTTCTTCAGTAGGGAAAGCCTAACTTTCTTTTCAGTCAAGTGCTAGATTGTGACAGCTATTAGCATGAAGACTTGAAGAGGTGTTTCAGTATTTCTAGTGTATAATTTTGAATGTCGACGATTCCTGACACTGTGTTATGCAGCAAGCAAGGGGGTATAAGAAATATACTCTTTCTTTCAGTGAGGGACAAGTGAGTTATGATAAATCAGTTATGCAAATGATTATTCCCTTACTTGAGGAAAAACACTATGCAAAGACATTTAACTGAAGAACCCTAGTATTTTTCCTAAAATCAGAACAATGAGTATTAACAGATATGTTAACTGGTTCCTGATTTTTCAAGGGGATCTGATTCTCACAGAAGGCACTCAAAGTCGATAACTTCATTGGCGAAAACGAGTTATGAATGAGAGTGGCAGTAGGTAGATCTCTGGTCTGTATGATGGAACCCACTCAATGAACACATATTTAGGCCCTGATTGAAGAAAGTGCATATGCATTTGCTGAAGTCTCCCTGAAGCCAATGGGATTGAAAGCATAGTGTGATAGGCTTTGAAGGGCTTTGAAAGAGGAGACAATGGTTGAGCCAAAACAAAAGAGCATGCCATCAAAGGATGTAAAGCAAAGTGACAGGAACAAAGTGACAAGCTAGGAAAATGCTCTTTGCTCCCACATTCTGAATGGCTGTGAAATCAGCTTTGTACTCATTAGAGCCAATGTAAAGGAACTTGCTGTAAATGAAAATGAATGGCTTAGAGGCTGGTGTTTTGAGTTCAGATGCATAGGTGTGTGGCAGGAATCTCAAGGAAGTGCCAAAGTCCGAGACATTGTGCAGAAGGAAGAAGCAGGAGTCCGGAGGTGGCCTAGAAGCAAATCTTAAAATGAGGCTGCAGGAACCTGAGGACCACCTCATGTTTCAGACTCAAGTAACAAACAAGATGTTCTCTGCCTCTAATGCCTCTAATCATGACTGCTGTGAGAAGAAGTTTGAGAGGCAGACTGAGGTTTCTGTGTTGTCGGAGGGAATCAGGTCTGAACTGGATCAATATGTGAGTAAAATGTAGGAAAGATTTAGTGGAGAGAAATCCCAGAGGCAACTGGGAATAAAAGCTTAGATACAGCTTAACTGTGAATGAGGAGGAAGATGGAATGAGAGTTATAGGTAAAAATGGGATTTTGTTTTTGGAGAAAGGAAGACTGAAGCAGACTGGGTTTATGAGGAGAAAGAGCAGAAAAAAGAGAGCAAGGACAAGAAGAGCAAGAGAAAGTGGCTGTGACATGGTTTAGAATATGATTGTTGGGGCGGGAGAGGATTAAAAGAGAAGAGCAGATGAAACTTTAGGAGCATGGAGGGAGTCGTCGATGGGAGGGGAAAGAATTTTCTTGTTTTGACTGTTTTCTCTAAGAAGAATTCAAGGAGCTTGCATGCAGAAAAAAGGATATGGAGATAGATTATCATTATCTTATGCATTAACATACACCAAAAATTATGTACAATAAGGTAAAGAAGTAATAACTTACTATTAATACTAAGAAGCTATATGTATGTATATATACACATATGCACACTCTCTTATAGAAGGGCTCCGTCCTGAATAATTTGTATGAACACTTTGCATTTTATCTTAAGTTAGATAGCACTAGAGAAGAAAAATAAGGAGGAAGTATTTACAGGGTCTTATTAGGCTAGCCTTAACGATTTGAGTCTTATGTAATAAAATGATGGAAAACATCTTTTGTGTATCTAGTGGCCACAACAGTCACTATGCCCCCAAAGTCTGGTATAGACTCAGAATAGCTGTGAGAACCTAACAAGAGTAAATGCAGTTTCCAGTGCTCAGCCTCTGGCCTGGTTACCACAAAACAAAGGTCTTTTGCTTCACTTGCTTCAACTGCCCAGATGCATGTACACAACGTGGTTCTTAAACCATTCCTCTGAGCCATAGCAACCTGATGACATTTGCTAAAAGTTTACTGCTAGCCTGTGTTTTGTTCCAGTAAGTTTTGTGGACGTGAGATGTGGTGGTATGTCATCCCAGCTTGTTTTGTATGTGAAACAGATACTGCAAGGCAGTGTAGGATCAGACCTCCTCATATTCTCAGTATTCTGTAGGCTTTGGAGACACCTCTAATGGGGCTGAAAAGGGAGGTTTTCCCCCTAGTTTTTATAACAAAAGAATGAAATAAATTACGATGTTATTTCTTTCCCTTTTGATTCTGGGTTACTTGTCAGAGGAAGAAACTAAGTCAGCTCTTGTAGGCTGCGAAATAAAAATTGCATGATATTCTGATGGTGAACTGTTTATCTGCCTCGGTCATCAAAATACTTGTAGACATAACTGCATAGTATAGGAACGAATGCATGGCAATGTTGCCATTGGCAGGACATAAACACCTTGGAGTTTATCTGTGTCCTGGGAGAGGTTTATTGCTTGAGTCTTACTAAGTCCTTATTGCAGAAGAAAAAACACAAAGACATTTAGAAGTTGTAAAATAGAGAAGTTACAGAATCTCATCAACAGACAGACATGATAATATTCAACCATTATAAATGCAGATGTTTTGTTCTGTGAGGTTATGGCAAATCAACCATTTATAACGCAAGGATATTTAGGTCCATAAGATAGAAGAGGATCAAGGTGCTGATCTAGTCTGCCTTTCTCTATACTGTTATCAGATGACTTTCCCGTACTTGAACTCATGAACTTCCAGTGGCGAGTCTTAGACTATAGCAGATCTTATGGTAAAATATCTGAACAAATGTCAGCTCTATGGTGCTAGAGTCTGTCACTAGCCTGAGTCCACTGCTCTTCTCTTTTGAAACTGGAGGCCTTGTTTCTAATCTGAATTTCTCTAGTTTGACTTCTAGACCTTAGCCTTTCTAATTACCATTAGGTAACTGTAATTGGTTTAGCCACAGATTCTTGTAATGTGCCTTACCTCTGAGTCAAAAAGCATCGGTTATAAAATTTTTGTTCATTATGTATATCTTAATATTACCGATCAAGTCATCCTGTGAGTGCCTGTCTTTTGAGATCTTTAATTTTCCTCATGGATAGCATGGGAGCCTTTGCAATTTTCGTCATTCTCCTTGAACTGTGGATGCCAGAGGTAGGCATAGTATTCCATTAACAATCAGTCCATGGTTAGACAGAAAGGCTTTATAACCTCTTAAGTTCTGCATAGACCGACACATTTTGCTTTAGTTGTTTGGATACTGGCAACCTCCACAGAGCTTGTCAGCCACTGTTTGCTTGCCATAAACTTCAAGTCATTTCCAGTCAGTATTTCTCAAACCAGTCTTCATTTTAATCATCTTCCAGATGTGTAGCCTTGCATGTGGTTGCTTTAAAATATAAAATCATTGTATCTAGCCCATCTAGGGACCAAGAGCAGGTCACTAGCACAAAGCAATCATCTTTATTGCCACATCTGCAGTCATTTGTCACTGACAAACTTCATGACTCTTTATTTGTTTCTAATCACTGATACACAAAATGACTGTAGCTCTCCAATCATGTGAATGTTTCCACCAGATTCAGTAGTAACAGTCAGGACTATTTTGTGTTTTAAATGAGTTATTCCACTTCTTGTTTATTACTCAGGTTCGCAGCATTGGTGTCTATGCAATTAAGGACTCTCTTTTCTTTGAGTCCCTTGGTACTTTGATTAATTTTAATCTTGACGTCTTGATTTCTGACTAAATGAGTGCTCATTTTCACCCTTGTCTTTTGTCATTAGCTTAATACCCTCCTGAATACTTTAGCCTGTCTCCTGAAAGACTTACTCCTTTCCACTGAAGTGACAGCCAGCCATGTCGTACAGTCCATTTTCTCTGTAGAAGATGGACCTTCACTGCTGAAAACTGAGGGGCTCTAACTTTCACTGCTTACTTAACGGTTAATTTTTGGAATTGTATACAGCTCTGTAACTGGAGTTGCAGCTTGCAGAAATGAGCACTGTTTGGATTATTAATTTCATTCTTCCTCATAAAATTCCGTACAAGGACTCTTGGTCATTCTTGAACCTTTCTTCGCAAGTGTGCTTGTGTCTTGCAGTCTAGGCTGCATCACAGTTTATGGGCACATCTCATGTAGTTCTATTCTCTCCTACTACAGGAGATAGTCCCACTATTGACTGTCTGATATTTCAACAGTTTTGGGGTTTGCAAATGCTCTCTTACTCATGAGCATGAGGCTGGACACGATGACCTCCACAAGTCCCTTCCAAACCCAATACTTTAAGATCCTGTCAGAAACTCTTCTCCCACTCCCATCTGGATGAGTTTTTCTCCATTCTCCCATTTATGAACTTCCAACCATTTTATGTGGTTTGCATTCTGCCTTCAGCTGGCAACTGTAGTTTTATAAAGACAATATGTGTTTCTACCCAGCATGGAATAGCAGCTTGTGTGGTGTATGTGTTCAGCAGAGGAAAACGAGCCAGTTGAAGTGTTGCTTTTTTTGTTTTTAATTACATTCTTGTTTCCTTCCCAGGCTTCTCTCTTCTACATACTTACACGTGCGTCTCCTGAGGGAGGATTCGATAAGCTGATGAAGTGAACTGGAATGTTTAAAAATAAACCAAAATTTTGTAATGAAACATGTTCTGAAAGAACCAAGTGCTATAGGGATTTTTGCAAGGATGCAGTCCTTCATCATTCTTTGCTGAAAATAAAGGTTTTCCCTCCTTGAGCCAAATGAGGTTTTCTTATCCAAGCTTTGGAGCCTATTCAGTGTCATCTGGATGGACTAGTCACTACAAGACAGTATTACTCATCTCATCCCTACATAAAGCAAACCCATTAAACTTCACTGCATGTGGTTTGTATTTGGGGTTTCATTCATGAGAGTTGAAAGTGCCCAAACTGCTGCAGCAGGGAACGGAAGTGAAACCCTGGGAGGATTCTCCTTCAGTTACCACCAGCAAAAAAAGCATTCATTTCCACCTTCTCAAAAGCTCCTTCAAATCTAATTTGGAGTTAGATCTTTTCCTTTTAGCCAGATCTCCTGCACTGACCCTCACCCGCTCTGTGGAACCTGCACAAACATCTCTGTTCAGAATCAGTTTTTGCTCCCCTTGTAATATGTGCATTTTACTTTCTTAGTGTCTTTTATGTGTAAACCTGCTGAAAAGTCAATACCTTAATTAACACTGATTTGGAATTGGAGTCTAATTTTGTTATAAACAGTTTAACTGTTGATCCTCCAGCCTGGTCTTAACACAGTCTGTGCTTAGCTGTTACCCACTGTGGTATATCTGCCAGTCACCATGATGTTTTATGTGATGTTTCAGCTATTAATAGTTTCTGCTGTTGTTGGAGCACAAAGACTTGAAGGTGTTGTTTTTTTTCTGGTGTGCAAAGGTTTCCTAAAATGAAAAAAAAACCTTTTTCCTCAGATACACCTGCACACATATAGGTAATTGTCACCTTGTTTCTTTTTGGGAAAAAAAAACCACAGAAAAATTCTGTGACAGGAAATTGATGTAAATCCAAAGTTTTCAAAAATAAAAACAAATGTAGACAACTCTTTTGTCATAGTTATCTCACTTTTACCACAACAAAAACAAATAAACAAAACCCAAGTGAGGATTCATGGACCAGTTATAATGGTGACGCATCACTTTTGAGCAATTTTTGTTTACCTGGTGGCATCCTCCCATATTTTTACAGCATGTTAACACACAGTCTGAATGCAGGAGTGTCTTGATTATCTTCTTTGAGATTTTTTTTCATGTTGGAATTCGCATAGTTAAAAATTTTCTCATGATAAGACAAGTAGGATTGGCATTGTAGAAGTACAAGCATGACTTTGTTTTCCTGTTATACCACAAAAGGCTCCTCTCTCCACCCCTTACTCCTCCATTTTCTCAGCTCTTCCAAAGTGAGAAACAAAGATAACTTCTGAGAGAGAGGAGGGAAAATCATGTATCCCAGCCTGCATGTCTCAACATGGACCAATGCCGAATCAGTGTCTGGCTTTGAGCTTTTATGTCTGCTTCTGTGTTTTGATGATGTATTGTAATTGTTTATAACCCAGCATCTGAAAGATAATTTCTGTTCAAGGCTCTAAGGTTGGCAACTTGAAAATGTACTTGAAGTGAGGAAATGAATGAAATTTATCTGATATTTTTATAAACTGGTCTTATTTATAAGGAAGCAGCAATGTTGAAGTGGTACTAGTGTTCATGAAAAATACAAAAAACAGGTGAAATGCGAGTTCATTTGTTCAATATCATCTCCTTTCCAATAACCAAAACCTAGAATGTAAATGGCTTTAGAAAGGGTAAAACCCACTTATGATTCAATTCTGTGGCCTTAGTTGTTGCCATCTGGTGCCATTCCTGAAGGATGCATGTCTCTGTGGGTCCTGTGTCACATCTGTCAGCCCTTCCCAGGACCAAGGGTTCCAGGGTGCTACCCGTGTGCAGACACCAGCATCACACCCTTACTATCCAGGGCCCGTTAGTGTCTGGTTCCTCTGCTTATAAGGGTCATCCAGCTGCTGAATGCTACTTCTGGAGCAGGCAGATGAATGCTTAAGACCTTCCTATGGTGATAATTTCCAATCACCACCACTAATACCACTGGCTTTTTTGATATAAGTACAGGGCCACTATGGTCAGTGTAAGGAGGGACAGCACTTGTGACTCTTTCTGAGGTGTATCTGACATTGCTTTCTTTCATGTGCACGGCACCATGTGCAGCAGTGGATTGTGTCCTTGTGTTTGGGTCCTCTAGCTGCAAAGAATAATAGAGCACACGGGAAGGCTGCATTACTTGGAGCTGTTTGCAGCTCATACTTCTTCTGAGTGGCTTGCATGTCTCCATTTTGTTTCCCTGCAAGTTCCCTGAATGGTTTCTGTGTCTCTTCTTTCTGTGCCTTGCCTCTCTGCCCTAGTCCTGCCATGTTAGACATCATGCCATGCCTTCTGCTGCCCCTGCAGGGCTGTGTATCCCCATCTCCCATATTACCAGGTCTGTCTGCAGCCTCTTTCTTCCTTTTTCTCATGTTACTCTTTCCTTTCTCTGTGGGATCTGCCATTGCCTGCCTTGTACCTGTGCCTCTGTTCACTCATATTCTTCACTACGGTCTTACCTTTTTTAGTCTGTAGGGTCATCCCTCCTTCCCCTTATTTCTTCTTGGTCTTCCAGGCTCTTCTCCAAGCTCATAAACCCCTGTTATTTCCACATCCAACGAATCATCATTGTAAACAACCCTTCTTCTCTCTTCTCTCATGACTCTATCCCATCATTAATTTTTCCATACTTTGCCTCCTTTCTTTACGCCCTGGGGCAGAATTGCACCCATTGCTGTGTGGAATATCCCTGGATGTTCTAGAGCTGGTTGGAGGCGACGTTCTGAAGTTATCACGTTACAGGGAAATGTTGCCAAGCACCAGGCAGTCCGGTGCCCTCACAGTATAGCAAGAGTGGCTTCTTCCTCGTGCTTTTGGCGTGCTGTTGCCATATGGAAATGGCAGATGGTGTTGATCAGGAAGTTAATCTAGAAGCGTATCCGTTTCATGCAGTACACGAAAGACTTGTTCATTAAACTTAGAACTCTAATTTAAAGCCAATTAACAGAGTGATTTGAAGAGACTTGTTGTTTTTGAAGTTCAAAAGAGACGCTAAGTCTCTGATTTCAGCCTTTGTACATTCCAGAACCTGTATAACTATTGCAGTGTTGCCAACTCTCCTGTTCTGGTTTTTTTTTTTTTCCCTTCTTTTTTTTTTTTTTCCCTCTTCATTTTTTTTGAGTGATGCAACTTCTGCCATGGGCTGAAATTGTTTGGTGAAGCCTTATGAATGCGCAGCTTTTTTAGTAATTTTAGCCCTACATTTGGGGGTGGATGGGCAGAATTTGCGTGTCTTTCTATCCTCTTTGCTGAAAGCCATCACAGCTCTCTCTCCTCCGTCCCTTTGGCAACTCGGTATTATTATTCTCTAAGCAGGAGCTGGGGAAGGAAGTAGGAAAAATAAGAAGTCTTGAGCACCTCTGTGCCCTCCTAACACAAGTTCTGTCAGCATAAGGTTGTCTCCGCTTCCTTTCCTCTCTCTCCGTAAAGTCTCCCAGAAGCTGATACGGACCTACCACAGAAGCTTTCTCAATCTCAGAAGGGGCAGCAGAGGCCTTCAGACAGACAGCTATTGTTCTACACACGCATGGCCCAGTGTACAGGTCTAATTTTCATGTGTAATCTGTCCAAGCAGACAATTCCTAAGAAGTGCCAAGATGGGAAACCCTGTGTCAGGAGGATCCCAGAAGTGATTAGTTCTGAATTAATATGGATGCTTCTTTTGCCTCAGACTGATATCCTGTAAATACTTGCGGATAATGTGCTTGGGTAGTCCCAGCGTTTCATAGTAGCATGCGTACAGAAAAAACTTCCTTCAGTAGTTTGAAGCTGTTGCTGATATAAAAGAAAATATAGGGGTCAAGTTTTGCTATTCTATAGAGACTATGATTTCACCAGGTTAACTGTTGCTACTTCTGTGTAACTAAGAATATAATTTGGCCCAAACCCTGAGAGAATAAAAAGGATCACAGTAGCCACTGTATCAAGACAGCGTTCAAAACAATTGGCTCACACTGAGTTTCATAAGCAGATCATGCATTCAGAAGCTTTTAGCTGCATGACACAGTCTGCTGCAAAAGAAGGGATAGGGGGAGTATCTCTTTGTTTATCTTAACTAAAACAGCATGCCAGGAAAAGCTATCAAGCAGTATTGTACCTGCATGAGGGGTGACATGGAAGAGAAGATAAAGCATCTCCCTGTGGGTGCACGAGGATCAGCCTGGTGAGAGCTGTGTGAAGGCTGCCCTCGGTTATCCCAGCTCACATTGGTCATGCGAGGAGCCAGCAGCAGTGGGACTTCATCCTGGCTGCTCTGTGGTGGAGGAGGTGCTGGTGTCATCAGCCATCACACCTCCAACGCATCCCTTTGGGAGGGATGGCACCTCACCGGCACTGCTGGAGCTGTGCGTGAGGAGGTCGGGTAGAGGTGGACTTAATGAAGGAGACGGAGGATAAACATTGGTCTCAGAAAGCCCACAATATTCGCAAAAGCAGAAGGGCTGCTGAAAGCCTCCTTGGGAAATTCCTTCCTACCGCCTCCTGGGGCTGCTGGGCACGAAGGCAGCATTCAGTGTCTGTGGTGGCTTCTGGAGGACTGGATGTCACAACATCATTGGCAATGCCTGCCCTCTGCCAGAGAGGCTCGGTCCCACACTGCTACTTAGTCTTTGAATAGTGGTGGCAAAATTGGTGATTTGTGTTTCACAGAAAAGCTTGGGGGCAGAAATATATGTTTCCTGCTCTGTCTAGGAGGAGGAGAGTGGGGTTTGTTGAGGGAGGAAAAATCCTGGAGAAGGAAGTAATGCTTTTTTGAAAAGTGTGTGCAGGGATTTTGGCTGATGAGCATCTATTTATTCCTAAGTTTTCTGGCAGTCCTGCTCAGGCTGATGCCCTCCAAAAGAGACAAGCACTTTGGGACACCACTTTCAACCATTCTTTGAGCACTTAGCAGGAGGGATTGTTTTATTAGGAAAGTTTACGGCTTCTTGTTTTCCCTCAAAGGCAAATGTGACTTTGTTGGTTTTGATTCTGTTGAGATTTCTCCCTTTTAATATACAACACAGCTGTTAAAATATCTGGGGTTGTCCAGGGCAAATCATATAGCACATTCCTTGTTCAGATCTCAGATGGCTGCCTTTTTAGTGTTGCTGCAGAATTATATTACTGGGCATATGAATAGTGCTGGTATTAGTGTCAAAATCAATTACCCAACCCTCCTCCTGCAGAGAAAGCTACAAACCTTAGGAACAATCTGAGTAATCCATTCTGGGTTTCTAATTCTGAATAATGACGGAGGGCAGAGACTTGTGTTTGAATAAGTGCACAGGGTCTTTCTCTGTATAGTCACTCCTAAATGCATGCTCTTTACAGGAAAAAGCAGGCTCCCTGTGAAACCCTTTTTCATGCCAAATGGCTCGCTGCTAAGATTAATCTGTCATTGAATTTATAAATTCTGTGTGGCACAGAGCAGCGGAAAAAGTTTAGCATTGAACAGAAAGCAAACTATGTATTGCTTAAAAAATGAATGCTGCGCTCCTGGATGGTGTGGATTGACTGCCTCCATCAATATATCTTCTTATCATGGTAATAAAAATACTTACATAGCCTTGTGCCTCCGAGGATCTCAAAGCACTTTGCAAATAAGGCAAAGCACTATTTCCTATTTTACAGCTGTGGAAACTGGCTGTGAGAGAGGTTAAGCTTTTTGCCCGGGGGCACAGAGGAGACTGTAGTAGAGCCAAGATGGGAACCTAAATCTCCAGAGTGTTAGTGCTGTGTCCTGGTCACACACTGCACCAAAGCACATGGGGGAGTCTGCTGGTCAGTGACTCTCAGCCATCATGCATAAAACCTCAATATGTGGGATAAGATTTCAATATCTGTTTTCCTTCACCCCTTAGTCTCTGTCTCACTCTATGAGTGGAGATGCTGAGCAGGACAGGATCCAACCATAGAGGATGCTTGTTTTCTCCTGGTCTGGGACAGTCAGCTCTGATTGTGGGTGGCTGTGGAAGGAGAATAACTTTTGCCTGCTCCTGATTTGGGGAAAACCTCGAAGCCTCACATCCAGCCTGCTCTGTCCCAAGCACCTTTTTGAAGCAAAAATAATTACAGACTTATTACTCTAAATCCTATAAGATTAGAGTAGTTGTATTCTTTTTTTTTCTTCCTAATCCAGTATTTGAGAAGGATTTGCCTGTTTAATGCAACCATTTATTAGGAACACTTGTTTGTTGTTTTTATTTTAATTCATAATTCATCTGAAAAGAGAGCATACGACTACTTAGGCCGGATTTTCAAATATCTCACCACATTCCAGCTCGATAAATGACACATCTGAAAATCTGAGTCCCTACCGAACTAGTTTGCCTGTGGCAGGGATTTAGAAATCTCACTTCAGGCACCTCTCTGGAAAAAAGCACGGCTGTAACCTGCATGTTTTACAGAACTATTTCTATTACTAGTTGCTTCCTTCCCCTCTCTGGCTGCTGTGCTTCACTGCCTCCGGCCCCCTGAGGAAGCTCCCTCATGCATAACGCTGCCAGGAGGGTCAGGGTGACTGGAGAGGGACCAGGCTGGGAGGGGTGTGAGGGTGAGCGTCTGGTTTCAAACAAAAGTGCAAAGCCTTGAAACAAGGGACTAAAAAGAAACAGGTGGGGGGCTAGTAATATAGCCTCTGAAGTTTATTTGCTTAACGAACAGAAGCCCAGACTGTCAGACCTAGGTCAAATACTCCTCCACTTTGAGTGTATTTATTTCATATATGGTCTGTAACCCAACCTGATTTCTGGATTAAACTGCTGTAAAGTCCTGGCCCCCAGGAACCCATCTCAAGTTTGCCGTCAAGCCCAGCACATGCCAGGGCAGGACCTCAAGGGGCCACCTCGATATTCACTGAAGCCTTGTGTCATGTGTAAAGCCTGTAATTGTGGGTCCTGTCATTTCCAATGCAAGCTTTGCTGTTTACAGCTGCAAATCATGACCGCAGATCCATCACTTAGTTGTCCTCTTAATGTGAGCCCTGTCTGGAGGCTCCTGGGATAAGCTGCCTGGGCTGTAGCACGTAACTGCTTGGTGGGCAGTGGTGGCTGTGCTGAAGGACCATATCCACCATCTGCCACGTCCCTCTGGGGTGCCAGCAAGGGTGACTTTGTTTTTATAGGAAAGTTTTAAAGTAGCCATTAAGCAGAGGAGAAAGGGGTTTGGGACAGCTTGTCAGTGCAACACGCAGTCTCCAACAGTGGGTGTGAAGGAGTCTGGGAGCATGGGACTGTGTGCTAAGGCGCGGAGCTTACTGTGTAGTGGGGAAAGAGGGGCTTTGCTTTCTTGCTTGTCTGTCCTTGAAGTTACAGCACATAAACTGCTTGAAAATCAGCAAAACAGCGAGAGAAAACAACCAACCACAAAATGAAGTGCTTGTGCCAGGGTCATGGACAACTAAAGGGTAAAAGTTACAAGTCACATATGGGAGTTCCAGAGATCTCCGCATGCTTTAAAGTTTTTAGGCGTATTAACTTTTTAATCCAAGGTTTTCGGGAGTCAGTTAATACTCCAGAGTAAAAAGGGGAAATATTGAGCCGGTGCAAAAGCAGTAAAACCACCTGCACACAAAAAGATGATTTCTCGTTTCCCAGACATTTTTTGGCTGGTTCCATTAATTCCAGCAATGTAAACAGCCAGTGTGCTCTAGAGTATCTCAGGAGCTGAAAAAAATTGCATCTGAAAATTTGCATGTGGAAAATTGAAGATCTGCATTAAAATTAGAAAGGCAAGGAGGAATTAGCAGTGGGTTTTTCCAAGACCAGACTGAGGCTGGTAGTGCCAGGTAACTGTGGGTTCTGTAAAAACAGGAGTCAGGTGGAGACATTTGAAATAAAATAATTTAAAGTGGGGTGAACAAAAGTACTTGCAGTCACAAGTATGAAGCATGTCTCCTCATTTAAGCCCCATCTTTATGTTAAATTCGGGACACACAGAAGTTTGCTTTTGGGAGATGAGATAAGTCTGAGTCATGCAGAACAAAAGATTGAGCTAACAAAAATTCAGGAGCTGTATTTTTCATGGCTCTAAATTAACACCCACCCATCCCCCACCACTGCGTTATTTGTGTTTTGATATCTTTTTGTTTTGTGGAGCTTTCATGGACACTTAATTCACAATTTATATTGGGGGTAAGGTGATGCAGCTGCTCAGGATAGGATTTTGAAATGTTCTGATCAGGGCACTTGGTCAGAACCAATGCACAGAATAAGCATCAACTGGTTTGGAAAAAAACCCTCTACCTTAACTATATTTTTAGCTATATTTTTATTGAAAGTTTTTAGCTGACTCAGTTTTTTGTTATGATGGGATAAGTCACGTATAGGATAGACAGATTAGTTTTATACAAGCTAATTTTTTGTGTCTCGCCTGTCCTTTAATCCTGGAAGGTCCTTTGGACCCATCAGCTTTATTATGCAACCTAAGTTTGTATGGGGGAAAAAATGTATTTTGGTCCTGATCATTTTAGATCTTCAACTACGGGAAGCTAGTGGAATGTGAGAATGCCCATCCCTTTGCAAGGTTGTGCCCTTCCTGCTTATACTGGCTGTGCTGCTAGATTCAGAAACCCAGGAAATCTTTAATGCTCGCCATTTACCTTTGAGCTCTGCTGAACCATTGGCTGCTTCCTTGTGGAGCAGATTTTGCCTGTTTTGTGAGTGGTGACCAGAATCTGGTTTTGTTTTATGTCCTGTAGGGTTGCTGAGCTGGAAGATGCACGCCTAAGATGGAAACTTCTGCTTCAACTGCTGCTGGGAAAAAAGAAGGGAAAGGTGCAGTTCTGGAGGGAAATGGCTTTACAGAGACGGGGAAGAAACCCACTCCTTTAGCAGCTGCAGGAGTAGCAGTGGCACAAGGAGGTACTTTATGTTTTCCACACTTTGAAAGCAGCAGGGGTGTTTTTCATTAGATTGTAAGAATTTAATAAGTACAGTGGCATCTGTCCTCCTGTGAACACGCTGAGTTTATTGGGGTTCTTGGCCGTCGGGAGGTCACAGGAGCAAGAAGCTGTGTCACCACGTGGTGTCCAAACGTCACTGCACCATGTGAAGTCACTGCCACTTGTAGAGAACTTGACTGGAGTGAAGGAGAAAATGGGTGTAAGAGGTGGCCATTGGAGAGCTGAGGCATCCCACCACTGCTTGCTACTGGCTGACTGGTGTTGTGGTGCCTAGTGCTCCACCATGGAGGAGTTAAAGGGTGGCTGGCAAGGCTGGCTGAAGCTAGGGGAGCACCTTGTTATCATGACTAGGAGGACTAGGGAGACCATACAGTCCCTATTGGGCGCAGAAGGAACAACAGTGACAGGGGATGAGGAAAAGGCTGAGGTGCTTAATGCCTTCTTTGCCTCAGTCTTTAATTGTAAAGAAAGTTGTTGCATCTGTGTACAAACCCAGGAACTAGAGAAGTAAAATGAGGTTCCCGTGATCCAAGAGGAGGTGGTCAGAGCCTTGCTAGCCCGACTAGACACCCACAAGTCTATGGGGCCGGATGGGATTCATCCAAGGGTTTTGAAGGAGCTGGCGGATGTGCTGGCCAATCCCCTTTCCATCATCTTCCAACAGTCCTGGAAGACTGGGGAAGTCCCACTGGACTGGAGGCTGATGTTGTGCCCATCTACAAGAAGGGTCGCAGGGAGGACCCAGGAAACTACAGGCCTGTCAGTCTGACCTCAGTGCCAGGGAAAGTCATGGAGCAGGTGATCTGGAGTGCTATCATGAAGCACATGCAAGAGAACCGGGTGATCAGGCCCAGTCAACACAGGTTCATGAAAGGCAGGTCTTGCCAAACTAACCTGATCGCTTTCTATGACAAAGTGACTCGGCTGCTGGACAAGGGAAAGGCTGTGGATGTATCTTCTTGGACCTCAGTAAAGCCTTTGACACAGTTTCTCACAGCATTCTGCTTGAGAAACTGTCAGCCCCTGGCCTGGACAGGCGCACACTCTCCTGGGTGGAAAACTGGTTGGCTGGCCGGGCCCAGAGAGTGGTGGGAAATGGTGTGAAATCCAGCTGGAGGCCAGTGACAAGTGGGGTTCCCCAGGGCTCAGTGCTGGGTCCAGCCCTGTTCAATGTCTTTATCAATGACCTAGATGAAGGCATTGAGTGCACCCTTAGCAAGTTTGTGGATGACACTAAGCTGGGTGGAAGTGTCGATCTGCTGGAGGGTAGGGAGGCTCTGCAAAGGGATCTGAACAGGCTGGACCGCTGGGCTGAGTCCAATGGCATGAGGTTTAACAAGGCCAAATGCCGGGTCCTGCACTTGGGGCACAACAACCCTGTGCAGTGCTACAGACTAGGAGAAGTCTCTCTAGAAAGCTGCCTGGAGGAGAGGGACCTGGGGGTGTTGGTTGACAGTCGACTGAACATGAGCCAGCAGTGGCCCAGGTGGCCAAGGAGGCCAATGGCATCTTGGCTTGGATCAGAAACGGCGTGACCAGCAGGTCCAGGGAGGTTCTTCTCCCTCTGTACTCAGCACTGGTGAGACCGCTCCTGGAATCCTGTGTTCAGTTCTGGGCCCCTCACCACAAGAAGGATGTTGAGGCTCTGGAGCGAGTCCAGAGAAGAGCAACAAAGCTTGTGAAGGGGCTGGAAAACAGGCCTTATGAGGAACGGCTGAGAGAGCTGGGGTTGTTTAGCCTGGAGAAGAGGAGGCTGAGGGGAGACCTCACTGCTCTTTACAACTACCTGAAAGGAGGTTGTAGAGAGGAGGGTGCTGGCGTCTTCTCCCAAGTGACAGGGGACAGGACAAGAGGGAATGGCCTCAAGCTCCACCAGGGGAGATTTAGGCTGGACATCAGGAAAAAATTTTTCATGGAAAGGGTCATTGGGCACTGGAACAGGCTGCCCAGGGAGGTGGTTGAGTCACCTTCCCTGGAGGTGTTTAAGGCACGGGTGGATGAGGTGCTGAGGGGCATGGGTTAGTGATTGATAGGAATGGTTGGACTCGATGATCCGGTGGGTCTCTTCCAACCTGGTTATTCTATGATTCTATGATCGGGGAGAAGTGTTGTGTGCTGGCTGTCATCCTGCTAATGAGCTAAACAGACTGCACTGTCTCCAGCCATTCTTGCTGCAATTTCATGGTTAGGGAGAAATCTGGAATTGCCAATACCCAATGGAAGAAAGTTCACAAAGAAAACCCGCAGTTTGTGTCATTCCCGTCTATGTCAGAAATAGCTCAGGTCCTGACATCTTTTTATGTCAGTGTTTTGGCAAGGTTCTGGTCCTGATGGTGTTTGCGTCAATTGGAAGGCTCTTTTGGATACCCACAGGCGTGGGGTTGGTTTTGGTAGGTGTAACATTGGTGTGCAGGAGAACATACAGTCATGCTGCTCCTGTATCCTCTCACCTCTTGTGGCAGGCAAAATACAGCCCCAAGAAACACATCCCTCACTGTCACACATGTGCTGGTGGATCTCCAGGTTGGTGCAAGGACCCTTCATGGTGGCTTCAGGTGTGAGCAAGGCTGTTCCTGCCACAGAGGCACCACACTGCCCTTGTTAGGGACCAGGAGTCCTTTCTGGACAAGATGTAAGGACACAAACTTAGAAGGGGCTGCATCATCTTAGATGTGACAGGAGACAGCTGTGTAAACTTTTCAGGCAATCTTTGTTTTCCTCTTTAAGATACCTTATTGCTAGCTAAAATCTACCTCAAAGTGAACCCTTCTCCTCCTCTTTGTTCACTGCAGGGTGGCTTCTCATCAACTCAGGAGAGCAGCATGACTCCTCTGTGGGTTCCTTGGTTTCTTACGCAGCTCAACTGGAGTGTGGTTTCTGTTGGCTGGGTTTTGAAGATAGTTCTTAGCCCAAATTGCTTAAATTTGCTTTATCTAGCCTCCCTTTTCCAACACATTTGTTTTCCTTATTCATTTTCATATTAACCCGGAAAGACTCAGGTGCACAGAATAAGGCAGTAGCTGCTAGATTGTAATCTATCAGATTAGTTTGTGTGTTTGATAAATTTTGTTAGTCTTTGCTAGCCAAAGGAATGTTTTCCTTAAAAAGAGCTAGAAAATCTTTTACACAGAGTTATTTGGAAAGAAATACAGTTTCATGCTGCTGAATGAACTTGAGCTACTTTCCTTGTGAGCATCATGCAAAGTGGCAGGAAAGAAGTCTCACTGGGTGGCAGAAATAGAGGAAAGACAGGGGCAGCCACATACACAAGTCTGCCATCCCTCAGCAGATTTTGGTCCCTACACAAGCTGTAGGAACCATGAGGCAACCCACTTGAAGCATCATCACAGTGGCTGGCAAGTCCGAAGAGCTAATGGGTGCCAACAAAGTCCACGCATATGCTAAAATTCAAAGCCCACAGGCAGGCATGCTGTAGTGAATAAGCACCTTTTCCCCACTTGGCATTTGCCTTGGGAGTGCCTCCACCAAGGAAGCAGTCACTGCATTTCGAAAGATACAATGGAAATGTGGATTCCCCTGAAGTGGAGCTCATTTGGCACCCCTAGAGACTTGATTCGTTTACAGGCTCACTATTTCTACTTTTATTAAGAAGAAGATGAGAATAAGTGGAGGATTGTTTGAAGATGTCAGGAGACTCGTGATGAAAGCATTGTGTAATGAGTTGTAAAGAGCAAAATCTATGTCATGCTGGGAAGAGAAGTGCTCATAAATGACCTAAAATGGCTAGCAGTGGAGTAGCATGCAATCGGACTCTGGCCCTGCATCTCTGCAGGGGATGCATATGCTCTTGTGGTTTACAGGGCTTTCCTTTGAATTCTGGCTAGACATTATACACGCTCCTGAAACGGAGCAGAGTGCTGCATGTGGTTATATGTAGAAAAACTAATTCAAAGTCATCTTATAATATCAGTTAATTGCAAAGTGTGATTTAGCAGATAATAATAATGTACATGGTATTTGTGCTAATATAATGTATTTGCTTCACTAAGCTATTGTAGTTACTCATAACAGGCCAGAAATACGTGTATTTATACTCATATTCTTACAGAAGAAAGCAAACGAGGCATGGAGATCAATTATTTTGTTCAGCTTGAGGAAGGGAACAGCTTTTAAGGGAAGGCCTCCAAGCTCTCCACCCTGCTTTGGAGCTGTATAAATGAGTCTTTATACTCTTTCAAGACAAACTCTTGATTTTATTTATTGTAGAGGTTTTACTCTTTGTAGTAACATGTGAGAAAGGGGCAGCAAGGCTCAGCTAGTGCTGCAGATCACCAAGCTGCTCTCCAGAGCCAAACAAACATAATTTACAACACATTTCTTCTCCTTTATTCTACTGAATCACACAGATGGAGTGCCAACATAGTATGTTTCTCAGATAATAAGTTTTTCTTTTTCCCTTGTAGAAATCAATAGATTCATAAGGTTTTATTTATAATTAAGGTGATTTAAAGCAATAAACTGAATATTGAAGATAATTCTCAGCCCAATTTGATTAATATTTTATTATATAATTGTTTAGGCTATTTTATTATAAGGTAAAAACTTGTCCAGTCTCCATTTCTTGTTTCCTTGCTTTGCATATTTGTCCCAAATATTTGCAGCCTTGAACAAATTAAGTTACAGCTGTAGGAAAAGAGATCGGCATTGTTGATACTGTAAGTGGATGAGTTCTTTCATACTAACAATCTGCATCTCATATATTTAGTCTACTGAAGCTGCCACTTTTGAGATCTTCCGTGACATTTTTTTATAGCAACTCATTGATCAGGTGTTCAGAAAATGGCCTCACAGAAATGACATCAGGCAAGTCTCTCCTAACTTTATATTTTTACATAAATCATGCTGGCCAAGGAGTCAACGCTCCTTTCTTCTGTTTGAGTAGGTGTGTGTGACAGAGATGGAAGCTGGTTTTACTGACAGTATGCAAGAGCTGTAGACAGCCTGATCTGGAGGAGAACCTCTCACTTTCTGTGCCTCCTCTTCTGGAAGGGCAACTCATAACTCTTCGTGGTTAGAAAACACTTTCGTTGAGTGCAAAAGGGCATATTGCTACATAAGGTAGGAGACCTTGGAGCAAAGCACCACGTGAATTAGGCTGGGTTGGGTTCTTCAGGCTAGCACTGCAACATCCTCTGTATCCACATGTACAAGGAAGCCAAGAAAGCCCAGGCACATAGCTGCAGGATAAATTTAAATGAGCTACTCTTTCAAGGGCAGAGATATTTGGGAAGATGGGTTTCTCATGTTGTAATAAAAATGGGTTTCTCATGTTGTAATAAAAATTAAATACAAATTCTCCTAAATGCTAACTGCCTGACTTTAACAAGGCCCAGAATGCACCTTTCCCTCCTACCCCACCCTCAGCATGACACAAACACCAAGTTCCCAAATTGATGGTGTTTATGTTTGAAACATTTTTCTGATGTCTGGCTCTGTCAAGACTAATTTTAGCATTTCTAAAGCTGGGTAGAAATACAGCCTCATTACTTTGATGTCAGAGCATAGTTTACTATTAGTATATTCTGGGGTTTATCATTTTAGTCATGTTTAACACGGCTGCAGCAGGCATGCACTATTAAATCTGGCTTATTTTACATTCCTGTCCGAGATTATTTATTTGGAACAATTTCCTCTCTATCAAAAGACACGGCTAATGCTGAGTTTTAATGTGTTATTTACACACAAAATAACCTATTTACAACTCAGTATCTGCCGCAGGGAGAATGAATGGGGCAGTGCTCCCTTCATCCTGTTGTATCTGAGTTTAACAATCTGGGTTGCTAATAGAACCATTTATCACGGGGTGGTAATTTATTTTATGTTAGCTGCACAGGTCTCCCTGCCTCTGATCTATGGAAATACTTTGTATATAATGAAGTTCAACAAGTC
The DNA here is from genome assembly GCF_032191515.1 of Phaenicophaeus curvirostris. Lineage (NCBI taxonomy): Eukaryota > Metazoa > Chordata > Aves > Cuculiformes > Cuculidae > Phaenicophaeus > Phaenicophaeus curvirostris. Next base: position 29,282,941 of record NC_091398.1, read on the forward strand.
ATTTGGTGTAAACATGGGGAAACCAAGCTGCAGAACCAGTAAGACTCTGGCTACATTATTTTTCCAGGAGGTAACGACTCTCTTCTGATAGTAAGGCTTCAGTTGATGAAATACAGCTCTTTGCCCCACGAGTGCTGTAAGGACAGAGCATGGGGCTTTTCTGCAGTGGATCAGAGATGGGGATAGAGTTTGGTCACTTGATTTATGGGCTGGCGGGAATGCTCATTGCTGCAGAAGTAGCATACTCAGCCCTTTCATAGGCAGAGGAGAAGGGCAGGGAGCACCTCCCATCACTCTCCAGAGGTCTTCTATAAGCAAGCTCTGAGTGGCTTTGGCAAGGAGTCCTTGTGCAGTTCAGCTTGTCTCAGGACTGGATTATGGGAAGACCATGTAAATGAGGAGGAGGAAATGCCAGCATCCCAGCAGACCTCAGCGCATTGAAAAAATATATAGTTTGTGTGGCCTGAAGCTCAGACAAGTTAGAAGGGGAACATGAAATCATCTCCTCTGTCCACCCTGGAAGGGCAGGGATCTTCTCCAAAGAATGTTTTTCATTCAGTTGTTCACAATTAGCAGGAAAAAGAATATAACCAGTAAAGCACATTTTTCAGTTTCCTACCCTGTATTGCTTTTGTGTATGCAACTTAAAACTTTGAGATATGGAGTTAACAAAAAAGTCTGAGTTGACTGTGGGAGGGAAGGGGTAAGTGGTTAACACTGAATGATGGGAAAATCCCAGAATTTAGACTACTAATTTCTCCAGAAGCCACTGTGTGTCTACTGCGTATAGCTCAGTGACCCCCATCTTCGGGCTTCAGTGCAACACTGCTGTAAGGGCGATAGCAATTACGAATTGTTTTTCTTTCCTGAACATTTCCGTGAGTCTTCTATAAAAGTAATTCCCTCAGGACTTAAAGAGGGTTTCTTTGTCACCATAAACCTTCTGGCTAGCCAGATTGCCTACAGGTCTCTCTTGTGTCTACCCAGTTGTGTCCCTTTGGGAAGCCGGAGGTCTCAGATGCTCAGACTGGTGCAATGTTGAGGTTGTTCCTCTGTTGCAGGATATCGAGGCTAGCCACTGGCTTTGAATCACACTGGTCAGCTGGTGCCTGCTCTTTGGAATAGTTTAGAGTAATCCATGTAGAGCTAGAAAGCCATGCCGTTGTTTATGTTTAGAGAGCACTATGTAGTGTTCAGGCGTGGCAGAGACCACTCTCAGAGCAGCAGGTTTATTTCTTCAGCTATGCTAATTTTAGCAGCTAAAATTGCTGCAAACTCTGCCACAAAAAGCATGTCTTTTCTCCTGCCTGCATTCTTTCCTCTCTCCATGGCCTGCAACGTTGAGTATTTCTAGTCTTTTATCTAAAACAGTTAGCAATGCATCTTTGTAGGATAACCCTTTCCTTTGCGTGATCAAGTGATTGGAGTCCTACTTCTTGGCCACTTGTTTTTTATGCTACGCTCATGGAGGAACCCCCCTTCGAGGGCCCCTTTTCAGGGTTTCTCTGTGTTTTAGCCAGCCCTGTAGGCAGAGGTGCAACCTCAAAGTGGATAACAAGTAATGTTTACAGACTTTTTGTGTCACATTGAGTAGCCCTTACAGATGACGCTAGACTGTATCACCAAAGCATTCGATGATGCAGCAACTTTATAATATCAGCCAGCATTCAGTCATTGTACACAGCTCCCCCAAAACTGTCATACCAAAAGTACCTACAACTTCAGCCCATTACAGATGCTGAGGTGCTTTGAAGACAGAACAATTTAATCTTATCCCTAACCACGTGGCGGGATTGCACACCAATTTAAAAAGCTTTTATGAGTTTCAAATGAGGAAAAAAAAGAGATATTCTTCACAGGCTGGTTCTGGCACTGGTGATCCCAACCACTAAATACCACCTGAAAGAACTTTGTATTTTGTGAGTGTCTTTTTATTATTATTGTCAATAATAGTAGTAATAATAGTAGCTTCTACTTTTCTATTAATTTGTAAGCTCCAAAAGCTTATTCTGGCAAGTACTGATATTATCTTTAATGTCTGTTCAGTTTAGACCTCCACTAAAGTGCCTCTTGGAGGAACCTTTTCTACCTTTGCTACACTTACCTATTTATGGGTTGGTCACTTATAGTCAAGTAAGAAAATCTAGTGGTGATAGTGGATTATATTTATCATTATGCTTTCCTGGGCTGTCTCCTCTGGGCTGCCAGCATGACCCCATAGTTTTGAATTTTTAGTGTCTTTAGCAGCTTTTTGCCTGAGCATCTTAGAATTTGCACAGGTTTTGTAAATTAATCCTCCCAACATCATCCATTAACTGTGGCATTTGCCATAATCATGGGGGGACCAGGGATGGGGCTTGTTTTGTTGGAGGTTGACTGCCTAAATGTTAGGTGTCTAGTTTGGAATCCTTTTGCATTAGGGTGGGGTAAATCATGTTGTGGAGATGCCTACTTTGTTCCCTTGAGGGTTTCCTGCCTAATTTGAGGTGGCTAATATTAGGCGGACAAATCCCAGTCTTACGGATCTGGCCAAAATTGCAGAGTGAGGTTAAAGCAAGGAGCCAAGGTGTGACCAGATTAATACTTAAAAGCCTGTCATTCACATTCACCAGTCTGTAGGCTGATGAGCAGTTTGAGAGCCCTGAGCGCCAGGTCTGAACTGAAATCTCACCCTGTGGCTTCTCAAGTCACAGGCAGGCTCAACACCTGTCAACAAAGCCGGGGAAACTGCTTCCCAGAGCTACTCCAGCTTTCCACCAGCACTGACAAAACTAGTGTTTTAGCAGCCATTCAGACAGATGGGCAATTTAAAATTCCCACTAAAAAAGCAAGGAAAAAACCTAGTAATTTCTAAAGGCTACAAAAGACTCCTAAAAATAACCCAAGTGGAGAAAGGCTGTTAATGCAAAAGTAATTAATTACGTTAAAAGAAGCAACTAGAGAGGCCAGTTGTGTAAATCACTTTAAAGGGAACAAGCCTTAGATAAAATCCATTCTTTTATCACACAGATTAAGTCTTCCTTTTGACGCTAAATAACTGATAGGATATGGCAGAGTGTTCCATGGCTGCCTGCATGGAGCAGTGGGATTGTTCCTGTGTTCAGGTGGATGGCAGAGAAAAATGTTCTTAGAAATGCTGTGCACCCAATACCAGCACCAAGAAGTGAGGCTTATATTCTTGACACTTCCTAAAAATTTCTGTGTGGCCTTCAGAAGACAGCCGAACACCTCAGAGCAGAAAGAGGACTTTAGCATTGCTCGTCTCCTCCTTAAACTGCTCCCCGTGAAACCTGGTTATCTGTTTTCATGGTTTCATGTGGCAGTGAGTGAGGTGCAGAGGCCTGTGAGGGCTCAGCCTCTTCCTCTGTACTATCTTCTATGTTGTTTTTTTGTTCAATAAGAGAACATAACTGTGCTGTCTAGTGGCTTCTGGGAGCCTAGGTATTGGGGACATTTCTTACCTTGGCTGGCCCCTGTAGTGCTTGCATACTTCAGCCTCTTGCACTTTTCTCCACACATAAGCATCGTGGTAAAGCTAGGAAATAGAACAGGAGGATTTTCCAAGACCAAAGTGGCTGTAACAGGTTTAGCTGTTGCAGGGAGATGTCAAGAACTGGTTATCTCTGAGACTTAGGAAGTTAAAAGGTGGCATACATGGGACACCCGTGGTGGTTCAAAGGACTTAGCCCAGGTCCCTCTGGTCACTATATCCACTAGAAAGTCCACATCCCTTGAGTCACAATATCTACTAGCAAGTCCTTTCTCTCTCACCGATATTCCAAGTAATCATGGTCAAGTGACAAAAATTTTCATGTTCATCTGCCAAGTGGAGTTGTTTTTTTCCCTCCAGGGGAGATGAATACAAGTTGTCTCTGCATCACATATTGCCTTTGAGAGCACCATGTTACAGCAGTCAGTATCATTCCTTCTTTCTGTGTAAGAGTATGAAAATGTTCAGTAATGCTAGTAGAATTTTACTAAATTTATTAAATTAAATTTGGTTTTGGTAATGCCTCTGTTCAGTACCTAGCATAGTGGGCTCATGATCAGGGGGACTACAATTTTTTTCCAGAACTAAGTGGGACATAACTTGCAGAAACCTTGAATTCTGAAATTAATCAATATCCCAGGAATTCGGTGTGGGTTCTGTGTTTGGCAGGATGAGTTCTCTGACCTTAATAGTAACAGCAGAGAATAAACCTCAGCCAAGATCATAAGCTTAGCTTTTACTGTGGTGGAATGAAGTGAATATAGTCTCTTCATGCTAACTGGTTTAGGGTTATGTTAAACTTGTGAACTTGTTTGTGTTTGGAGGTGACCCCCACTGGGTGTTTTGTGGTTCCTACACTGTGTTGGGATGAAATCATGCAAACCTTGGTGGCAAGAACTAAACGGAATTTTGCGCACATAGGCTGGCTGGGTCCAAAATGAAAATAAAATAAAAGATCACTCAGTGTGATCCCGCATGAACGAAAATGAAAAAAATTTCACACAAACTCATTTGAAATCAATTCTGTCTTTTCTGCAGTCTGTTAGAGAGCTCCAGGGGGGTTTTCTCCTTTTCTATTTTTTATACCTCTTTCCTTCTTATAGAATCCCAGATATTTTAAAGGATGTATTCCATTGAAAATGCTTCCGGTTGTAATTAAGTTGTAAATAAGAACAGGAGTATTTTAAACAAAATATTTATATTTACTGCCACTAATATCTGATTTTTAAAATACAGCAACATTTGGAGGGACTGAATGGTGCTGTTCTAGACAGAAAGCTGCTCTCTTCTCTTACATGGATCGGCTTCTGACTCTGACAGATTTTTTAAAAAAAATCACAGCTTGCAACAGATGCATCCTAAAGTAAACAGTTAAAGTAGATGTTTTGATGTCGTTGTCGTATTGATATAAAAGATCAGTGTCTGAGTATTCCTGAAAACCATCCAATAGAGGAGGTATCTTCTTGCAGTACCCTGGCCCCATGTGCACAGCTTCAATGATAGTTTAGTAATTTAAACAAAACAGAGATACTTCTGCACCTCAAAAGATGCTTTCGAGCCTAGAGAAGGTGGTAAGGGCTCAGCATTCCTGACTTTGGGTCAAAATTTTGAGGAACGTTCAGATTTTCACCAAGTGAAATTTTTTCCCTGTTTGTGAGCAGGTTAAAGTATCTTTCTCCGCTTTTTTTTTTTTTCCTGTTTGGGGATCACCGTTTCGTGGCTGCTCTGTGTGGGGTGAGGACAGCGGTGATGGGGGAGCCAAGCATCTGCCAGTTCTGCATGCAGGCTGTTGTGAATATCAGTGTCCTGTGTGAATACACCAAAGTGCCTTCATTGTACAGCTCAAGGTTAAGTTAAATCTTGTTCATTTCAGTTCACAGGTAGAGCTGTTGATGTTCTTTCTGAGGCATTTATAGCCACATTTTAAAGTAAAAACAGAGAAACATAAAGGTGAGGACTTTAGGCATTGGTTTGCACTTCCCGTTTTAACGAGAGGAATTATTATGTGTTGTGGGAAGCTGACCCGACTCCCAGAGGCTGCTTGTGTGAAGGTACCCAATTTTTTGGTGACTTCCTACGGTGAGGGCATAGCACTGAGCCTGGGGAAAATTAGTTTCAGTTCCTGAACCAGCCCTAAACTTCCTTCATGATTTTGGGAAAGCTGCTTGACTTCCCTTTGCTCCCCCATTTATATAATGAACTTGCGTTGTTCTTTGGGCCTCGAGGCCCATCCATCAGCATCTGGTTAGCATGTTTATGGCAGTGGTCATACTGAAGCACTTAATGGGTCAGACTGCATGTAAGTTGCCGTTCCCCCCTACCCACTGCCTGTGAGAGGGTGCTGCTGCCCCTGGGCACCATTACAAGGGTGACCTTGTTCATATGTCTAAGGTGTCAACCTGCTGCTGTCAAAAAGACCCAATAAAACAGATTTGCAGGGTTAGGAAAAATGAGATTAATTTCTTACACTGTTTCAATATCTGTAGCAGAGAAACTGTTTGGGGATACATTGAGTTGACTGTGTTTAAAGGGGTCACGCTGCTCTGGAATAAGAAAGTTTTCAGGTCATCTTACGTGGCAAACTCTGTTGGGGAACACTGTGTTGTTAATAGCTGTGTAAATCTCTTGTACTTAAACAAGAGAAAAATAATTTTCCCAGTTTAAGAGGATTTTCTACATATTTAATCAATGGGTGAGGTTCATCAAATAGTTTGCTGAAGTTCAAGTACCTGAACGGAGTTTTGGATAGGCCTGAATGAATTTACAGAAACCATGCAGAGCTTCAGGGTGACTGAAGGAACAGACAATAGTTCTGGCAGTCTTCTATAATTAGACCCTTAGGAAAGGTGTTTTTCTGGAAATCAGGTGATAGCAGGAGAAGAAAATCACTGACGTGGGATGACGGCTTCAGAGAAAAAGTTGGTTTCAGCTCTCCTTCCTATTAGCCTCTGTCCATGTGCACGCTCTATACCTGTATATGCTGCTGCAGAGGAGCTGGCAATACTCTTGTTTGGTGCAATTTTTTCCCTTTGGAAAACTCTGGAGGAACCTTTGTGTGATGTTACAAGGACATGCTTAAAACGTCTTTACTGCAGGGTCCTGTATTTCAAATGCTGGAGCAGTGACCTAAAATAGATATGGGATGACTGAATGTGTGAAAAACATTTGCATCTCTTTTCTGAGCTCCTTGCATGATGCATTAACTTCTGTAAACAAGCTAAAAGGGTTGGGAAGAAAAAAAAAAAAAAGGGAGTTTTGCAAACTCCTGTGCTTCTTTTAATTCCACTTGAAACAATGTCTTAGCAGCTGAAATAAGATGCAAGACTATCTTTTGGGCACAGAGTCACTGACACTTGAAGCAGGCTGGATTTATATGTAGTTACTAAGAAATATATAGCAAAATGAAAGTCTCAGGCACTGAGTTCACGTGCATTGCCCATTGTAAAGATAAGTAACTGCTGTTATAAGATCACTTAAATGGTTACCTTTGGGACATAAAAGGGATCTTTGAAGACAGTAAGTCTTAATACAGAAATGTTTACTCATAAAAAATACATTTGGAATGGGGGAGGGGAACACATTTCCTATTAATGTGGGGTTTGCCTTTTATGGCAGGTTGTAGCAGGTCTTTAACCTCTGTAGCACTTGAGTGAAGATAGAAATGAGCTTAGCTCTAAGTATCAGCCCAAAGGGCCTTTCCTCACTGCCTGTAACTGCAATGTGTCTTGTAAAGGTGGTTTTAGTTTATTCTTCCTTTCTGTGACCCAAATGAAAAACAATTCCAACTTCAAAACCTTCCAGTAGTTAAGTCCTGAGGGCAGAATAGAAATGTCCTCCTGAATCTGGTTCACTTAACCTCGTGTTTTGTGAGGTACAGGACTGGTGGCCCAAACCGTGCTTAGATGCGGTGGGAATTAGAAGGCTGACTAAGGCAGGGAACAGAAAAGGGAATTTGGACCTTGAATGCCGTGGTTGTAGGTACCACAAAGGAGGGAGGAAGCTTCCCCAGATGCTCAGAAAAGGTGCAGATGTGCAAGCCTAGCATTCCTGATCTGCCTCTTAGTGCACTTGAAATGGATGGTGGGTTCATGGTTTTTCCGTTAAGGGTTCTGCAGGTAATTTTGAAACACTTTCTCTAGACAATTGTGTGTTCTAAAGTGAGGCAAAAGGTAGTGTCAGCAGCATTTTGTGGAATCTTCAAGAGGAAAACTCAATAACATAGGGAAAAGTAAGTGTTTGAGTGGAAGAATTACATGCTCATAAGAAGGAAATGACTGGGTACAGAAAGGGACAAAAGATAGAGAAGCTAGAAAGAAGTCCATGTTTGTCGTGAAGATGTGGTTATCAAGCAGAGATGACTGGATTTCTGATGACGTTTTCTCTAAGACCATGACCCAGTGCAAATTTATCTGTCCGCATGCCAGTGACAGGGTAAGACCATTGGTGGACTTCTGTTATTCCAAAACATGATGTTCATCCAGTAATCCTTTTTGTAAGTACCAGAAATTAGGGTTTGAGTCACATACTAGCCTGTCTTTGTAGTTGGTACAGCATGTTCTGGTCACGTAATGAGACAGAGGACAGATTAAACTAAAGAAAGGCAGCGGGATTTTCATTCAGGAAATTGGTATGGTAATGACAGATATAGAGTCTTGGCATGTTTAAGATAGGCTTCATCTACTTTCTTCAGGTAGCAGATACAAGCACAGTTCTCGCTTATATTCACCCAGTCAAGCATGAGGAGGTAACAAGTTCTCTAGGGAGGCTGGTATTTAATATCTGCCAGATGCCTCCCAGAGAATACTAATATAGATCCCAGGTTTAGTGTGCTCTGGGAATGCAGATGGTTGGTAGCAACACGCCTGGCCTGGCAGTTACATCTCCCTTAGCTCCACAGCAGAGCTGCCTGGATTTTTATCCCCTGGATTGTAAAAGCAATGGATCGGTCAAAGAAGCTTCTTGCCGACTTTCCTGGGAGATTTTCTGGAGGTTTAGAGGGCAGGAGAGGGAGAGATGCTGAAGTTGCCATCAGGGCATTACACCAGTGGGTAAAGTGAGCGGCAAAATCAATTGCCCCAGACGTCACTTGGACCGTCCTCTTCAGCAGGGCAAGCCAAGTGCTGTGATGCAGTGAGGTCCATGGGGAGGACTGTGTTCAAGGAGCACTTCATCCAGCTCCTGCAGTGCGTGTATCCCCCTCCAAGACCACAGTGAGGGAAGAGGGAGGTGGCATCCAAGCCTGCCACAGCCCTTGTGGGAAGCCCTGGAGATCCCGCAGCTTGTCTTCTGTCTGAAGCAGGGGAAGTACTTCTATGAATCTCAGTTTCTTACCAAAAAAGGGGAAGGAAGAAAAAAAAAATAACCCCTGCAAGGCTCCATATAAATTAGGGCAATAAAACTGCCTGTGGTCACAATCAAATTATACGGTCTAAATCTATATAAAAGAACTGGAGTGGCTTCAGTCCAGCACTAATGTCCTCATTGCTGTAAGCAGCAAACGGAGGAGGAGGAGAAGGAAGGGCAGGAACTGGGCTCCCAGCACCAACACACCAGGGAAACAATTTGCTGAGGTGGTTGAAGAACATGTTTTCAAAATCTGTTTGTATCCATAAGGGTTTGAGAAGAGGATGTCGTCTGCTTACTCGGTAACTTGTGTGTGGCCTGTGAGTGGTTTCAGATGCTTGGCCAAAACCAAATAATCTCTTCTTTTAGGAAATCTGAAAAGTATGTGTGCATCCCAAAAAAAGAATGGTGATTTGCAGTGACGTCACGTGCTCCTGCCATAGCATGTTGTGTAACCATGGCACTGTGTGATGGCAAGGTCGGGGAGAGGGATAGCTGAGTCCCCTCTGCTAGAAACAGAGACTAGACATTATGATTTGGACTTTCACAAGACTCTGAGTTAATAGATTGTTTTTAATGGGAGAAAAGACTACCGGGGTATATCATATATCTTCTGAATTCAGCTGAATGCTGCAAAAATGTCCAAATTAGGACATGGTACTTACTAGAAGTGAAATAACAGAACTAGTGAACTTTACAGTGAGAAGAACTTGCAGATAAAGTTGAAATTTATGATGTTGTAGGAGATTTTCAAACTGAATATTTTGGCTTCTTTTCTGAGTACCCTGGCCGCACTGACAAGTTTATAAATCTCTGTGGTGTTTGGCTAATATCCTGAGGATCTGCACTGTCCTACTCGGAAATGGTAGCTGCCTTCAGTATTAATTAAGGGCTGTATTAGGGACAGCGGTGGGAGCAAGAGGGGTCTTTCAAGTCTGGCAGCTGCTGCTATCAGAGGAAATGAGCAGAGAGGCTGCACATGCACAGCCTGAGAGCCAAAGGGACTCCTTGTGCCCTGCGTCTGCACAGCAGCTGTATGGGGCCAGCCAGAAGGTGTGAAAGACTAATCGGCTGGGGGGAAACATCAAATCTCCTGGACCAAGGGGGAAAAAAAAAAGCTGGGAAGGTAAAAGCAGTAGCAGGTTTAGGCACAATCCATAGAAGACCACTGCAGGCTTAGATGAAGGAAAAGACACCGGGAAATTTAATAACCTGTTATATTTATGTAACACATTTCATCCTCAAAGCACTTTATGAACTTGATGTGCAAACTATGCGTACATGTATCCTTTCATCTGACAATGACTGTAGATGCCTTCGGTGTGAAGCCTGAGGATGGCTGCTTTGCAGCATTACAACCGTATAGGACAGCAAGTGAAAAATGCCTTAACTGATTGAATTGTGAGCAGGCAACTTTAGGGAGGCAGAGGTTAACCTTTGGGCAGGACAGAGAGATTGAGAATGGTTGTGCAGGCAAAGGGCATGTGTGGTAATATCTTCTGTGACTACAGTCAATCCATGATTAATCCTTTAGAGATCTCACCAGATAGAGCTTTCTTTAGGGAAAGATGGATAATTAACCATGGCTTGCTGCAAATCTGGGATGAGCTTTCTTCATTGTCACTTGGCAGTCTCCCACCTCAGAAAGAACTTGCTGACTCTGGCTTGCATGAGCAGCTTTTCCACTTGAGATCCAATGGGATCAAATAATGAGGTTCTACGGACGGTGGTGTGATGTTGTCCAATTCTTAAATTTTCCCACTTAATGGCATTTTTATCTCAAAGGAAGAGCATTTCTTTTTAAAAGGGGCCAATAAACAAGCATTAGAAATCCAGGGAGATGTGCAAGTTGATAGCACTTCAAAGTTGTTCGGAAAGAAAAAAAATGCCACACCAGCAGCTTTGCCCCTTCCCAAGGAAGTTCTGCATTTTCAGGCATGATAGTTTTCAATGTCACCCACCCTGTAAGAGTTTTGGTGTGCTGTCTAATCCCCCACCTTAATGAGTTCTGCAGGGATGCACCATGATAGCTAAAGATCATTTACCTGAATTGCTTTTTAATTTCTGGAATGGGAAGCTGCTTGTGCAGCAGGATAATTACATTATAATTTACAGCAATCCAAAATCAATAAATTTAGTCATATTGGGATAGAAAAGGAGGGTGAAAAATCCCCCCACCATTAAATTATTTCACACTCTGTGCTTGATGTTCCAAGAACTCAACAATAAACTTTGGGGGATGGGAGAGAGGAGTGGAGAACCATTGGCTTCCTGAGACTGGTCAGTAAATCAGCTTTGCCCAGTGATTTCTATAGTGAAATAACACATGACTGTGTTTGCAGAAGAGGGCAAAATCAGCAGATAATGTCCTCTTTCTGATTTATTTTAATTCCAGGGTATTAAACCAAAGAAAATGCTTTATACTCTCTCTGTCCCTTATTCCAGTGGGAGAAAGCTGATGGACCATCGTCAGCTGCAAACTAAACCCAGGTATCTACCTGAGCTTGCTCTGTCTGAATATAACAGTAGAACTGAGTAATTATTGGGGTAAGCCACTATGGGAACTAGTGGGGTTTTAAGCTCTTGTCTTCATCAAGATGAGATAGGATTTTTTTCCCAAATTAATAGTTTTGCCATGTACAAACTATTTGGCTTATTGCATGGAGAAATTAATGAAAACCCGTGAAGCATGTTGTAAGGAGAACAGGGTGTGTTGCCTCAGTCTTGCCTGAGCTTCAGAGCCTCTACTCTTCCCTAAACTGTACTCAGGAAAGACTATGTGAGGGACACTCTCTTCTTTCAGTGAGTCTTCAAAACCCAGAAAATCCAGCAGTGCTCTGGCTTCTAGAAGCACCAAGGGAGGAAGGGTGACCTTGCAATGAGAAGGTTGGTACTTTTGTATCTGCTGCCAGCACCTCTTTGGAGCAAGCCAAGCCCTGGCGACATCAGTGCTGATCTGGCTGACTGCTGGGCCATCGGGCTGGTGGTGTCCGTGGCACTCCACGTCTTCCAGTGTCCACCCAGGAGTCAGGTTCGGTTCCTGCAGGTGGGAGGAACAGCAAATAGACGCAGGTAGTCCAAACATACTTCTAACTTATTTGAAAGAAATATTATTTGAGCAGATACTTCAAAGGGGTTCAGTTGGATACATGGAGATTGGAGCTGTGGGGTTTTTTTTTTGGTTTTTTTTTCCTTTCTATTTTCTTTAAAAGAAAGCTTCTTGGTTGTATTAGATCTCACTCATTTCTTCGCTGAGGCATAGCTGGTTGAATTAATCTCACAGGAAGATGTATTAGGCGTTTCTGGACTTCCCCCACTCAGACTAACTCAATTTTATTTTTTGAAACCACAGAAAAGCTGTCGATGCTGCATCCAAAAAAGGATGTTGTATGAAAGGAAATCTCTTTGTCTCTTGTATTTGAGAAGGATTATGATCTGGCATGACCTCATTATGGGTTAGGCGAGAATATTTCTGGAAATACTAATTAAATACTTTTTCCATCCCTTGTGCCCTTGTAGCATCTGTAGACTTTCTAACAAAAAAAAGAGAAAAAAAATCTGTCTGTGAGGAATTTTTTTGAAGCTCTTCCCCCACTTAAATGAAGGAGGTACACTTACAGTATGGTAGCAATATTAGAAGTTATTAACCAAAGTTTTCTTAGTTGTGATGAACTAGAGGAAAATAATTATCTGAAAGAAGAAAGTAAAGCTGGGACTCTTCGGGTGCTTTTGTCTATACTTGAGTTTAGGAGTCTGAACAATTCTTTTAATTTCAGTGAGATCGTTCTCGATTGCTGAAAGCATCCATCCTTCTCTGCAGGTTTTTTGCTTTTGATTTTTTTCACATTCAGTTTCAGTGAGCACAAGCAGAAGCGCACACCCCCACAAACTGTCTCATTCGAAAAAGCTAGTGGTATGCTGTGGCAAAGGGTGGAAATCTTTTACATGGACACAGCCAAGGAAGAAATTATATAGGACTACATCCTAATATATTTATTAAGGGATATCCTCCTGTTTTTTCTTATGCAATATTCTCTTCCTGGGTTTACCCATTTTACTTCAAGAGCTGTGTCCTCAACTTGTGGCATTTCAGTGAGTTTTGGCAGCTCCAAATCCAGCCCTGACCGTCTGAGCTGTTTCCTATTGAGGTCAGTGGGAGTCTTCCAGTTAACTTCAATGGAACTGGACTTGGCCTCTGACAAAATGTCTTTAAAAATTGCCTTCAGCAAATAAGCTTGTAAATGTTAGCACTAAAATAGCAACTTGCAGGCCCAAATATGTCTGTATTGAAAACACATGGTGCCAGATAGATAAAAATGTGTTCTTACAAAGCCTTCAAACATCATCACGTGAAGATTGTGAAGTTATTTTTTTTTCCATTGTGAAATGATTTTGATTGTATATTTAGCACTTTGGTTCACTACCCTGTTGTGTGGTACTTCACATACGGTTGAGTCTAATGAGGCAAAGCCCTGGCTTGTCTGGACGAGTAGTCGGTGGTTTTTGTTTTCAGTTATTGTTCTAAATCCAGAGATGTGGTTCTTTTTTCTGTGAATATGAGATTTTCTCCAAATTCCAGTATTCCACTGGTATGTAACAATATCCAGTACTTCATTTTGTTTAAAGTTTCATTACCCCCACGGGTATAAAATGGAACTGCTGTATTGGAGCCAAATGAGGAAAATGGACACTTTCTCATGTTAACTTCAGGAATTGCTTCTTACCCTGCAAGCGGCCAACCTTACATTATATCATTGTAAATGGAGAGAAGATTGTGGGAGAATTGCCCGAACTTTCACACTTTTTTTTTTCTGTCTGTTGTTCCCATCTACAAGAAGGGTCGCAGGGAGGACCCAGGGAACTACAGGCCTGCCAGTCTGACCTCAGTGCCAGGGAAAGTCATGGAGCAGGTGATCTTGAGTGCTATCATGAAGCACATGCAAGAGAACCGGGTGATCAGGCCCAGTCAACACAGGTTCACGAAAGGCAGGTCTTGCCAAACTAACCTGATCGCTTTCTATGACAAAGTGACTCGGCTGCTGGACGAGGGAAAGGCTGTGGATGTATCTTCTTGGACCTCAGTAAAGCCTTTGACACAGTTTCTCACAGCATTCTGCTTGAGAAACTGTCAGCCTCTGGCCTGGACAGGCGCACACTCTCCTGGGTGGAAAACTGGTTGGCTGGCCGGGCCCAGAGAGTGGTGGGAAATGGTGTGAAATCCAGCTGGAGGCCAGTGACAAGTGGGGTTCCCCAGGGCTCAGTGCTGGGTCCAGCCCTGTTCAATGTCTTTATCAATGATCTGGATGAAGGCATCGAGTGCACCCTTAGCAAGTTTGTGGATGACACTAAGCTGGGTGGAAGTGTTGATCTGCTGGAGGGTAGGGAGGCTCTGCAAAGGGATCTAAACAGGCTGGACCGCTGGGCAGCATCCAATGGCATGAGGCTTAACAAGGCCAGATGCCGGGTCCTGCACTTGGGGCACAACAACCCTGTGCAGTGCTACAGACTAGGAGAAGTCTGTCTAGAAAGCTGCCTGGAGGAGAGGGACCTGGGGGTGTTGGTCGACAGCCGACTGAACATGAGCCAGCAGCGGGCCAGGTGGCCAAGGAGGCCAATGGCATCTTGGCTTGTATCAGAAACGGCATGACCAGCAGGTCCAGGGAGGTTCTTCTCCCTCTGTACTCGGCACTGGTGAGACCGCTCCTCGAATCCTGTGTTCAGTTCTGGGCCCCTCACCATAAGAAGGATGTTGAGGCTCTGGAGCGAGTCCAGAGAAGAGCAACAAAGCTGGTGAAGGGGCTGGAGAACAGGCCTTATGAGGAGCAGCTGAGGGAATTGGGGTTGTTTAGCCTGGAGAAGAGGAGGCTGAGGGGAGACCTTATTGCTCTTTACAACTACCTGAAAGGAGGTTGTGGAGAGGAGGGTGCTGGCCTCTTCTCCCAAGTGACAGGGGACAGGACAAGAGGGAGTTGCCTCAAGTTCCGCCAGTGGAGGTTCAGGCTTGACATCAGGAAAAAATTTTTCACGGAAAGGGTCATTGGGCACTGGAACAGGCTGCCCAGGGAGGTGGTTGAGTCACCTTCCTTGGAGGTGTTTAAGGGACAGGTGGATGAGGTGCTGAGGGGCATGGTTTAGTGATTGATAGGAATGGTTGGGCTCGATGATCCGGTGGGTCTTTTCCAACCTAGTGATTGTGTGATTCTGTGTTCCTAATGGTTAAGGTAAATGAAAGCTCTGGTTAGGGTGGCTGGGGGCAGCCAATGAGTGGGCCATGGCTGGTTGCTCATTTGCACTGCTGTGCAGCTGCCGGAGCATTTTGTCTGTCATCGACATTCTGAAGTACTGCACTTGAGAGAGTGATGGTTAAGGCAGATGGAGCTGGGCAATGGCTTAAATGCCTCTTGTAAATTGTCGAGCCCTAGGAGTGGATTGATAATGGATAAGTTGATTCAAGCCAAAGCAGGGGCAGCTGAGGAAGTGGTAACTCCATCAGCCATTCACTGCTCTGCTGCCTCTGCCTGTCAGTGAGCCGGAGGCACCTGGCCTTCAGCAGAGGGAAATGAAAAGATTTTATCTGGGCTCATCTGAGATGACTTGTGTAACCATCTCCATCCTCCAGATTCAAGGTGATAATGTTTGAATACTCTTCCCAGCCGCATGGGTGATGCAAACACAGTTGTTGCCTTTGTTACTGTTTCTTTCATCAGAAGTAATTGTTTGCAAGGGTCAAAATCAAAGTTCTTCCTATGAAGTCTACTAAAATGAGTTTAGCCTGATGGTGTAGAAAAGAGAACAGGAAAATCTTTGGCAGGGTAAACCCGCTTGGGGAGCTAGTGGAAGACGCAGATCAATGGATGAAACACTGAGAAGGGCTGGAGTTTGCCAAGACAAACAGTTGGACTTTTCCAGACCTTGTCCTCGCCTACATGGGACACGCTCACAGCAGGGGGTCCTGCCAGTCGACATGAGTGGTGGCAGAAGAACAGTTTTGGTGCTGTCGGTTTGATGTGACTCCCTTTCCTCTCTTGGGGGCACCACTAAAAGAAAATCTTCTGTTACTTGGTGCTTGGCATTTATGTTATCTCAGAGAGGCCTCTTCAGCCTCATCTGGGTCAACAAACTGCTCTACAGGAGAATACAGTTTATACCAGCAGAAGGGCTCCTTCTGCAGCTTAAAACCAATTCCCCAGGACAGACCACAAAGAATAATGATGTTTTCTTAGTAATTCCTTTCTCTTCTTTTAGCTTTTTATTGGCTAGTGCATCTGTCTGTGCTCAGGACTTCAGGAGAGTGGAGCAGTGTGTGGGTAAAGGTACCAGGACCCGTTCCCTCCGTCAGGAATCTGAGGGCACCTGCAGTGCTTTGCAAACTGGATGCCAGGTGGCCAGTCCAGTCTGCACCCATCACAGCATTTTTGGCTCTGCAAGAGAAGGGGCCTCATTCTTCTCTTTACCAAGGAGGCTTTCAGGAAGGTCTAACCTTCTTTTTCTCTGACTCTTGAGCTGAAATAGATCTGTAAGGTTGCATAGATGCACTTGTAGGATAAAGGTGCAGATGTTTCAGGTCCTGGTCATTGCCTTTGCCACATGCAGTGAAACTACAACACAACTCAGCACAGACACTGAGCCCGAGTCGATTATATGGAAGAAATAACATGAGCAAAATCAGGGTGAAGCAGAAGAACAGTATGAAAATTAAAAATCGCAGCTCTGTTATTAATTTCTCTGGAAAATGTGAACTAATGATTCTGCTTTTAATTCATTAGTATTTAGGCTAAAAATACGGTGGCTCAGAAAGAAAATGATAAAGGGGAAGATGTAATAAAATCTCCCTCCTCCTTTTAAAAAAAACCCAATGTTTTGCACAAAGCAAAGACAATTCACTGATTAGAAATGAACGTTGTAGTCCCATGAGGCCAGGCTGGAATTACTGCATACCACTTGCCTTTGAAATCAAGGCCTCCAACCTTCTTAATGTCCAGGTGGGGAATTCCAGTGGCTTTACTCTAATCCAGGCAAATCTGAAATCCAACCCTGTTGGGAGGAAACAATGTGGGAAACAGATTCATCTTGATCTCGGCTTTGTGCCTTGGAAAACGATTAAGACCAACTGTTAAGCAGCTCCCAATAGAGTTCACAAACCTGCCGGCCTCAGTGTGACACAGATTTCTCAGTTCAGGCTTTACCCCCTAAAATAACAGATGGAACTGATCCGGTTAAGCTGCAAAGTGTGTTTCCCTTATTCCACAGTTGTTAAAATGTTATTTTTGTAGTTGCAAATTATTTTTAATCTGATTGCTTTGCTGTGATTGATTTTTTTTTTTTCATTTTCTATTCTTACTTGAAAAAAATCAAAATCAAACAATTTAGTGCTGCTGACTGGCAACCACGCTGACTTCTTTGAGACTGATGCCCTGAGACACTAAATCCTGTGCAGTACTGTGGAGGTCACACACATGGTCCTATCAAACTTACGCTGTAGGGTTCCTTCTATACCCTTTTTCCTGTCCCGATCTCAGTCAAGATAACTGGTTTTATAGTAGCTTTTGAGGATTTCAAAGTGATTTAGAAAATCAAGTCCTTTGAGGTAGAGAAGTATTCATGTTCTGCACATAAATAAAAGGGGGAAGCAGAAAAGCTGCCCTTTGTTAAAGCTTATTTTGGCAAATCCAGGAAGAA
Source organism: Phaenicophaeus curvirostris (assembly GCF_032191515.1). Taxonomy (NCBI): domain Eukaryota; kingdom Metazoa; phylum Chordata; class Aves; order Cuculiformes; family Cuculidae; genus Phaenicophaeus; species Phaenicophaeus curvirostris. Next base: position 29,300,453 of record NC_091398.1, read on the forward strand.
AACCAAAGACTCACAGGTCCATCTACTAATATAATTGTTAGAAAAATTTCCTCAAGAGAACCTGCTTCCATGAGATTTCAGACATGGTTAATGCTGGAAGGACATACTGACCTTGCAGAAGCTTCCTGAAAATGAACACTAGAAAGTTTTGAGGTCTTACAACACTGGTTAAGGGAGAGGGATAAGAAAAGAATAATTAAACATTCATATAATGTTTGTTATTCTTATTTTTCGTACTTATGTTAATTACATATGGTTACAATCAACACCCATGGGTAGCAAAACTTGTTGTTGGTTTGATTCTCCGGTAATTTTGCAAGTGGTTACTAGCAGATTTGTGAAGTTTGGCGTCAGACCATGCTATTTAAGGTTGGGATTTCAAAAGCTTCTAGTGGAATTCAGAGCATAGATCCCTCCATTTCTTTCCTGCAAATAGACTTTTTATTCTTTGCGTGGATTTGTCATTATTGCAGTTTTGGCAAGGATGTATTAACAAGTTTTATTTAACGCCATTCCTCAGTGTTTCATTACTTACAAGGCATGGGCAGCTTTGGTCTCCTCCCTTGCTTTTTAGACAACATATCCAATAGGATATTTTTAACAGTACAATTAAATATGCAGTATTATGCATGTCTTTAGCACTATGTCAAGGATAGAGGGTTGCATTCTGCTTTTTTTTCCTATTGAAAATATTTTGCTGAAGTTGTGTGTGTGTGTACACTGGCCACCAGTAGTGCTCCATGGTGTAGTCATAGTTCCTGGGTCTTGCTAGGACCAGGAGGAGCTAGTAAGCCAGAAGAAAAACCAATCTGAGAGTCTGTTTCAGCCTTAAAGTGAGGGCAGGAAGTTTTGTGGAGGAATTCTTCTGCTATTAGTGGTTAATTAGTTAGTGCTATTAGTTCCTTAAGCTCGGGTTTGTTTTCTCTTTACCAGCCTGATTTTCTACCAAGATTGCCCCGTTTCACCCCTTGGAGGCTGCCCAGACACTGTATATTTGAGCTGAAACTGCAACTTTCTGGTTTGCAAGCTGGCTTGGTTGCATCTGGGTTCCCAGTGCCCAGCAAGGATGAGGGGCCACATGGCAGTGCCGGCACCTTCTGTGGGAGCAATGCCAGTACAGCCCAGGCAGGGTAGAGTTCTCAGGGGGGTAAAAGCTCCTGTGGATCTATTTCAGGGTGGAGGCAGGGCTGTGCTTTGCAGACTGCAAGCTCTCCATTTTCCCCTTGCTCCTCATCTGCAAGGCTCCAAGCACCTTCTCCACCAAACTGCATCCCTACCCCACAAGCATTAGGGCTGTGCTTCCATGTGCACTTTGCTGGTGTCCCTGCTGGGTTTGGTGATATTTAAGCACACCCTTAAAGTTGAATCTGAGCACAAGAGTTAGACTGCATGGGGATGTCAGTGTGAAAAATAAATGCTGTGAGGTTCAGGCAGAGTCTGCTCTTCATCTTTGCAATTTTGTAGAGTTGCTTGCGGTTAGGTATTAGTGTTTCCTTCTTCTTACATGCTGGGAATGCAGTAAATAGATGCAGAGCATACAAGGGAGCTCTGTTAGCACCAAGCCAGAAGTCCAGTCAGATAGTCAGGGAGAAGTTGGGAAGAGTTTGAGAGAAGTTCATGTCTGTAATGGCTAGGTTTTTGTTTAGCAATATGCACACTTAATTTATGCTTGCAGCGACAGCAGTTGCCTATGCAAAAGCAGACGTGCAATAACGTGCACTTCTGCTTGGGATTCCAGGCATTAAGAAAGAAGCGATTATCATCATAGATGAGCTATACTGTAACGGCTCTTCATATTGTATAAGGAACATCTGTATGCCACATTATGCACATGTGAAACTATTCTTATTATATTCATTTGATTTCCATGGGAGTTTGCATAGTAACCGTTTGCATTTAATAGCTGCACAGAGGCTTGTCTTGCAGAGTTCACCATTTATGTACGCAACTCTTGGTATGCAGAACACACCTAGATGGTTGACATTTACACATGTACAGTTAGTATTTTTACAATGAAAAATCCAGTTGGTTTGCCCCAGAGCACTTGCCTCGTGAGATTTTCATAGTAATTACAAACATGCAACTTGCTAATTATTCTGTTCAGGTACATTCCTTAATGAATAACAAATCTGTTTTGATAAGAGTTACCCCTCTATTCACTGATTATGAGAGAATGATTGGAAGTGAATGACTGTGAAGGAGTTTTTGCAGTTGCCACTGAAAGATCTCTGATTTTTAAGAATTTATTTATATAACTATTTTTAACAGTGATTTCCTCTTAGGTTTCTCCCCATGAAAAAACTCCTCACTTTTCAGAGGATGCAGTTTCCTCATTTTCCTAGTCCTTCTAAGGCTTAGGGAAGTACGTTTCAGCAGTTAACCTGCTATATTGAGTTACCTCCTTAAAAAAAGAGATGCACAAGACCTTGCCTCAGAGGCAGTGGAGTATTTAAACTTCTACCTTTCCCGAGCTCGTTCTTTAGCATGGCTATTTATTGTTAGTGTTGTTACCCATACGAAATCCTTTGTAAATTTTGCTGAGTTATTGTCCACACTAATTTCTTATGGCAAAGGGTTCCCCTTCGGAGTCAGGTGTCAAAATCTCTTATGTTTGCAAGAGCTAGTAAGTGGTGTATTACAGTTGACTATCTTGATTTCCAGATGAGACTCCAGATAGCGTTGCATTTAAACAGCTGCCTTTGCTTCTGATTGTGCTTTTTCTGAGGCTTACTGTTCCAAATTATCAAATTGCCTTTGTCAAAACCAGTAATTTTTTAACTTAAAAAAAAAAACAAACTCAAGAAGAAGAGTGTGTGGATGATCAGCTCTTCATGGTTTTCATTCTTTGCAACACAATAGCAGGATAAAGAAATTACATGGAGAGAGATGGATTCTAAATGATTATGTTGATTCAGTACACAGGGATATGCCAAGCCTTGCCACAGAGATGCTGCTGCTCTGTTTTATGTGGCTTTTACACAGCACAGAGGGAGACCTGTAAGTACCACAACAAGCTTTCAAAGTATTTCAAGGGTTGTTCCACTGTTTTACCCGTACGCTTCCACAAGTTTGCAAGGGGAAGGGAGAGGACAGGAAGATGCTGAGGACTGCAAAGAAAATTCATACACATTAACAGAGTGTGAGAATTTTTGGTACAGAGTTTAAGGTTATTTTTTGGCACTGATAAAGTAAATATTCATCTGTGAATTTTGTTAACTGAATATTTAAACTGCAGGGGCAGTCTGGTGTTGATGTGTATCTCCTTGGTGGTACTTCTCCCATTCCTTTTGAGGGTCTGGGTTTAATAATAGTAATGTTCTTGTCATATATTTTAGATAACAGTCATCATATTTACCGATATATGTAGGGACACAATGAAAATCAATTAGCTAATGTTTATAAAGGAGGACACTCAGATTCCCTTACTCTGACTAATTACTCTCTGAATACCTGTATTGATTTAGCAGGAGTGTTCCCAACATGGGATGTTCTTTTCAGGGAGAAGATCCAAGTCCAGCCAGACGTGTCTAGGGGGATGACACATGCTTCTGGTTTTCCAGCCAGTTCTGAGGAGTATATTGACAAATGTCTGAGACTTAAATGTGCCACCTTCTCTTCTCTAGGCTCTGCAGGATGCATTTATTGCAACTGATTATCTCCAAGGTTTGTTAGACCAAATAAAACATGACTTGAGGAAATCCTCAGGTTTCAGGGTCTGAACATTGGGGAAGGCAATATCTATTCTAGGATAATATATGTATGAGTGCGTGTGTTTGGGTGCATACATAATGTTCATACATGTCAGATCAGGAGAAATGTATTCCAGTATGTTTATTTTTTCCTCATCTAACAAGTACTAACTTAATCTGGTTTTAAAAGTACTGGTTTGTAATAAGGAGATGGCCTGGATCCAAGCACCCAGAGATCCCAGCACTGCTGGTTTTGTGAACGAAGGAGGATTCAGCTAGGGCTCTGCAGTACAGACACATCTTTTCTGCTTGTTCCAGCCTGGGGGCGGGGGTCTGACACCCACTGTGGGTGACAGATAATGACAGCTCCAGCTAAACTTTCTAACTAGAGAATCCTGAGCTTCAGGCAAAAAGTTGGGCAGAAGAATGTAGGCTGAAAGGAAAAATCTAATGACTCTACAACCACCAGGTAATACAGTTCTGAGTTTAGGTTTTAAACTCATTCTTCAGGTAGCAGCAGCAACTGAACCTCTGCAGCCCAGACGGCGATACCCTTTTTAGCTCTGTGCTGAAAGAGCCTGTCCTGAGCCCAAACTACTACACTTTAGTTTTTTACTTGAAAACTTTTTTACTTTACTTTTTTACTTTTTTACTTAGTTTTTCACCTTGCCCTGGCTTGCTCACAGCTATCAGTACAGATGAGCAGCTCTTCCACAGCAAAGGATGAAAGCAGTATGTTTGCACAAGGGGGCTGCAACAAAAACAGCAATCAGCAGTGTGAAGAGCAGACTGTTAGCTTGGGACACCCCTGGTTACATGGCTTGTAGTGCTCTGGGAACAGGATGCGGACTGGCACGTGTAGAGAGCAAGCAGACCAGATCCTCTGCCAGTCTCATATCTCATCCTCCGCCTATCACGAGTCTCTGAATTGAAGGAACGTTTATCCCAGGCCAGGTACGGAGCAGCAGATATGCATTTCTCCCTCCTATGACTAAGAGGCAAAGTAGCAGCTTTGGTCTGGCGGAGGTGGAGCTGGGTATATGTTGCAGCCCAAGCATAATAAAGGTCTGGAGGCTATAAGTGGGGAAAACCATTCATAGTCCTGACTTGGCAAAGCTCTTTTAAAAAAAAAAAAAAAGAACTCTTTGCCCCAAGCCACAGAACCTCCCAAATCTCAGTTGGTTCCCAGAATTCAGACAGCAGTGTTCCTACGAGAAATGAACACACACAGTTCATTTTAATAAGGATCAAATTGGCAGCTGCCTGGAGTATTAGTTACAAGAAAATAATAGATGTGGTAGAGGGAACCTTTAAGCTGTTAAAATGACTACAGGGATGTCCTGTCACTCCTCGAGTCCTTTTTCTTCGGCTTCTTCCAAACAGTTGTGCAGCAGAAATGTATCATCTGGGGGAGGTGAACGTGAACATCCTTTTGGTAGGATAGTGCTGCTCTTGGGCTTTCAGCGTTTCCTAGATTGCATTAAGGGTTGCTTTTTGCTGTAGCTTTTGGAGATAACTGCTTTTGCAGGCCTTTCCCATAACTGCTCCACAAATCCATGCGTGTCCTGAGTCTTGTGACCTGAAAGCAGAGTATGTATTTTTTTGTGGCTCTTGCGATGTTACATTTTCTGACAGTAATCTGGCATCATCTCAGCTTTGCAGACTCGAGGGTCAGATGTGATGACTCAGTTGTGGCAGGACAGTACTGCTCACCGTTATGAGTTTCTCCCTGTAGAAACTCGTGTGTGTTTCTGGGCATACACATTTTCACAGTTTATTCTTCTTTAAGCAGCCTGAAGTATCTGTGGATCCCTGACTAGGTGCATAGGTGTGAATCAATCCTAATTTTCTTTGGAACTTAATGGCTTTGCCTGGTGTGGTAGCAAAAGGTCTTAGATGAGGTACAGTTTCTGTGCAGCTGAGCACAGAAGCTTTACTGAAAACCACATAAACCCTTTTGGGGTATACTGGTTGTGGTGTACAAATGAAGAAGCTGAAGGTTGGAGAGGTTAAGGTCACAGCATCAGAGGAAGAACCTGGAAACTGTGTTTCAGCCACTTTGACAGTATGGAAGAAAAGAAGCCAAAGTTGCTGGTTCTCCCTATTTGGCCACTAAGCGTGATTGCTTGTATTGTACTGCTGCAGCAAAGTGTCTTCATCAGAGGTGGTCCCCTACGTAGCCTGGGTAAACCACAACAAAATATCCTCGTCACTAAGTCTGTAGATCTGGAGGGGAAAGAAATTAGGGGTAGAAACAATGGATGTTTTTTGCTGGTTGCCAAGATTTATAATGATGATTACGATGATGATGAGTAGCTGAAGGAATGTTGCTCACATTATAAACCACTGATCTCCTGATGCTCATCAGCAGAATTTCAGTTCTCAGATGTTTATAGCGCTGGGGTGTTTTCTATCCTTATCCAAGTCGTTTATTTAATACAGCTGCAGCCAAAACCCCAGCATGGTGGCTTCCAGCTGCAGAGCGTGTGAGCCCCCTCCACAAACTCCTCCTTGAGCGCCTGCTGTGCTGAGAGCCCAGCACAGGGGGGAGGAGAAGCATCAGATGTCACCGTGCAACATATCTTGTTTATCTTTTATTTATTGCAGGTATTTATATAGGGCAGGTCTCTGCTCCATGCTCACAACTTCTCACCAGTGGTGGCTGCCGCTTGCCAGGCAAAAGCAGGAGGAAAGCAAGAGAAGGGGCATGAATAATGCAGCACAACATATTTATCAACATTGTCAAGTTTAGCCTCAGATCAAGTTTAGTGGGTATGGAAGGGGCTTTGAATTCCCGCCATACAACATATTAAGATTCGGCTAACTTGATTTTGTAATATAAGTGAGGCCAGGAGGCTGAAACCTGGGAAGCCTGTGTATAAAACACAGCTTTTTTTCTTGTTTTTCGTGACTTTTTTCTTCTTTTTCTGTCCTTGTGTAACTAGTGGGGGGGGAATTGAGGTGGGGGGAGAACTTGACTGAAAAACATTAGTTGGCTGCAAACACTTCTCTCCTTCCTCTGCTGCATAGCTCTCCCACACTGTGATACTGCAGCCTCATGCATGGAAGGGTTGTTTCTGTGCCTCTCCAGTCCTCATGCAAGTTTTGGCGCTTCTTTGATGTGTGCTGTCATTTGTAATTGTCAAGGCAAAAGTAATAAACAATTCCAAGTCAGCAAGCCCAGGACGGTATTTCAGCTATTTAAAGTCTCTGCTGGGCTTCTGTGAGTACTGGCCCCAATGGGGCCAGGCAGCAAGCCACGTGCCATTTTGGCGCTCCCCAGGAACTTGAAAACTGTGTTTGATGGTGGCGTTGGACACTACCGAGCTCTGCAGTGTCCCCCAGCCAGCACTCGTACCCCTGCCGGCAGCAGGGAAACAGAGCTCATTGGAGAGGAGCGACCCTGGAGTAGGTCTCCCTCAAATTGATATGCAGTTCGCCTTTATTCCCCTGGCTTTGTGCACTCCTTTCCCTATGATGGGCTGCAGTACAGCTATTGCTCCCGCTGTCATCTGCGTATCAGTGGCTCTCCAACCTCATCACAAGTATGTGTGGGGAACGGCACAGCTCCTAGGGATGATCATTGTGCCAGCAGTGATGGAGCAGCCCAACCTGCACCCTTGTGCTTCCCACGCTAACCTGCCCAGCTGCAGGAACAGCACAAACCTCTCAGACTTCGAGAAAAATATTTATTTATTTATTTATTTGAGCGGTAGACTAGGACTCAAGAGAGATGATCTGTCACAAACTAATCAAGTTGTTTTGAACAAGTCACTAGAGCTGGGATATTCTTAAAGTACACAGCAACGGCTCTACTCTTTTGCTCTTTGAAAAATATGACAGTAAGTTCCAAAGAACATCAAGGGGCGGGGAGGAAAGAAGCGAAGTGCAAATTAAATTAGTACTGAGGACTTCAGGAACCCCCACCCTTTATGTACCTATATTCATCTCTGTGCAATGGGAGTGATGTTTCCTTACAGTGCAGACCACTGATACCTGCAGTGGCTTTGCAATGCTGTGCACATGAATAACTTCAGTATATTTGTGTATATAAAACAGTGCACATAATCTGTTTTTAATGGGAGTTGCTTATAACCTAGAAAGCCTGTGTGGTTTGGGTCCTGGACACCGACATCCCTGTGCTCCATCTCTTTGGCATTAGACCTTGATTCGTCCACTGGGTTTCGGGAGGCAGGTGCTGGTCCTCAGCTCTGAGGTCAGGAACTCATCCACAGCCACTTGCCCATGGGTAGCTCTTTGTGAAAGGATAATTCAGGGGATATTTATTTACTGATATCACTTCCAGCTGCAAATAGTAACTGCAGATAAAAAAAACTAGTAAAGCTAGGCAGAAGCCAAGCTGGCCCCTATGTGATGTGTGATACTGGTTTATAGAGCCTGGTTTTTAAATGTCTGTGAAAGGACACCCAGTTGTGTGTATGTGTGTGAAATTAAAATGGAATTGTTACTCAGCCTGCATTTTAAAAGCCTAACCTCTCTGTTTTGAAGACATCCTTCTGCTTTGTGGGAAAGCTCATATTCCTTAAATCGTTCTTTTTAATGGGGCAGGGGAAGTCCACGGGGAGTTTCATGGGCAGTTCACACTGTCAACTCAGCATTTTTTGCACACTCAAAAACCATAAATCTCCACAGTCAAAAAAAAAAAAGGAACAAGCCCCTGAAGTGATGATCTTAATTCTTAGCAATTTTTTTATTTAAATGAGAAAGGTCTAGATTTTTTTTAAAATTCAAACAAATAAATACTTTCCAGAAAGCAAACATAATTTCACTGTGTCTACAGCACACAAGGGAAAGAGAGAAAAGACTACTTGACCCCAGAACAACATGATGCTCTTTTTTCCCATTGTCTGGTTGTGGTGAAGGAATGTGCAATCTGCAATCAGAACTGGCAGATGCACAACTTTTGTTTGTAAAACTGACTTCATTATTCCTGCTGTAGGGGTGGGCAGGCCGAAAATGTTTGCGATGCTGACAGTTTCTGGCCTTCCTGTTGAATCATCCATATATTTGGCCTGGACTGAACAAGCAGTAGCATTGCTAAGCTTGGATCTAGAGTCTTGGGAATGAGGGAGCAGCTGGCATGTTTTAACCTTAGCTTTTTAGCACTAGTTCTCATTATCTCAGTGTTATCATGATTTTACTCCACCCCACTCCTCCATTTTATTTTGTCATCTGCTGAGACTACGGACTTTTTAGTTCAGGGTCATCTCCTCACATCGCATGCAAAGAGTAGGGCAGAGATGGTTTTTACTGGAGATAGCACTCTCACATTACTAATAACTATGATCTAATGTTATATATCACTCTAGAACTAAAAGTCCCAGCCACCCACCAGTACTTAGCTATATTTTACTTCTGATGGCTTGTGCAGTGCTGCACCTCTAGCTTGTAGTACTCTAATGGCTGTTTCTTTACTTTCTCAGGTGTCTGCCATAGTCTGAAGCAATTCCCTTAACGTTAAGGCAAAGGCACTAGGGACAAAAATGATGGGTGATTATGTGATTAAAACCTGTATTAATTTGCATGAGATAGTCTGAGTACTTCAAACTTTTGTGTTTCTTTTGGAGCTCTTGAATTGATCTTTTCATTTGTTTAGTAAGATAAAACATTTTTTCTCCTCATTTTCCAAAGTGAAATTTCTTTGTTTTTTAGTAGGAAAGCTCAGTTTCACTGTGCCCCAAAAAGATAGTTTTGTTTCCTTTGCAACCACCTGTGGGGTTTGAACCACAGACCTACAGCACTGTAACAGTGGTCTCCATCATGTGTGAATTAAAGGGATTAAAACCAAAGCTAGACAGAAGGGGAAAGCAGCAGCTTGAGGATGGGCATTAGAAATAGGGGACTGATGCAGGGATGCTTTGCACCCCTTCCATGGCAATCCCCAGTAGACTGTGCTGTCTCTATGGGTCACCTCTTGTGTCCTCCTGTTGCTAATTAGACTACTGACCTTCCCCTTTTTTCACATGTCTCTTTCTACATCTCAGCTGGAAACTTTCCCTTCCCATTGCTATAGGACTGGCAATCTCCTCCTTTCTCTATCTCTCCTGTTACGTATCCCTCTAATTGAGTAAAACATTTTGGGCTGAAGTTTCCATGAAGGATGCTATGCAGAATAAAGTTGGTGCTGTATATATGAAATTGTGATATGTAATTTGTATTTCCTTCGCTGTATAATTCAAGATTATTAAATAAGGATGTGGGTGGATGCAGTTATTAATATTGAGTAGACAATGCAGTGGGTTTTTTTACTGTTTCCTTCTGTTGATCCCTCTTTATTACTTCTTATCTAGCTTGGAAACACAGAATGTTTGATTCGTGGCTTTGTGAGCATTGTAGCAGTGGGTCAGAGATGCAGGAGATGGAGAGGAGGTTAGGAGGCATCATTTGAGTCTGTCACTTAAAGTGACCAGCAAATTCCCTGAGGAGAGTTCGGTGTCTGTGAATCTCATTAGGTTGTTTATTTTATCCTACCTTCTTAGTATCTGATTTTTGCTCACAGTTAGAAACCTTGCACTTCTGAGTCACATTGGCTTGGGATCTGAAGGACTGAACAGCTCATTACTGTGACAAAGCTCAACTCCTTTGTGTCTCATGACACTCTTACAACTCAGTGACCTGGGTGGTGGCCCTACCAAGGACTCTGATCCTACCTTCTTCTTACTTTGAGTTTAAAAAAAAGAAAAGGCATTGAAATTAATGTTTCACTACTGTAATGAAAAAGGTTATTTCCCCTTCTCTCACAAGTTAAGTTCTATGCAATTGCCGCTCACTTTGTCCTGTCCATCTCGTAGTCTCATTAGCCGCTGGGCCACAGAGGAATTGAGGAGAGAGAGTTGGGGGTTTTATCTGCATGCTGTTCCAGTGTGGAAGATTCAATGAGACGATGGCTTGTCATTTTTTATTAATGAGTTGGAGCCTGATTCATTATAGATGTGTGGAATGAGCTCCGTGTGGCTGCAGGGGGAGGGGAGGGCCTCTGCTGATTAAGAAGTACCTCTACCATGGGTCTTCTCCTGCTTAGTCTTAAGCAAATTGGCTTACCAGCAGGCTATGGGGCAGCTGAGTTAGTGTGTGGCTCAGATTCTCACTGCCCAAGCCAGTGTGTTTCAGCATGTGACAAGTAGCCCCAGAGGAGAAACAGTACTTAGCAATGTTCAACAATTAGACATTACAAAGAGGTTTCTAAAGCACGGTCCCTTAGGGTCTGGCTGGCTGGCTGGCAGGTTGGTGGCTGAGAAAAAGGTTTGCAATGTTTCTGTTCGAGGGGGTGGATTGGTGTGGTGGAGAAAATGATATTCCCCGCCAACAGAAGCAAACAGCTGTGTGTCTTTCGGTCCTTCCTTGCATGCCGGTGGCATGAATCATAGATGTGTATATATAGATACACACATATATATGTAAAAAAAATTATATATATATATATATTTATAAAAGCCACATGTTCAGAAAAACATGTGTTTTTCTGAAAGGAAGGTGTTCAGAAGGAGGTGTGTCAAGTACTGAATAGGTTGAGGGCGAGTGACCCTCCTTCCCTTGGCAAATCCGAATACCTCTGAATAGAAGTGGTTCCTGGCACTTCAAGGCCCCCCCCAGTCACACCACCAGGAACCCCCTCTTGGCAGGTGTAGGCAGAAGCAGCAGTATTCCCTTAGGCCACCACCCCTTCACCAGCAGCTCCTGGCTCCAGCAGCCTGTGCCCATGGCGTGCATCTCCCTCACTGACCACATGTACCTCTTGCATGATACTTCCTTGGAGGAGGAGGAATCTAGATAGTAAGAGCTGTTGAATGTTAGAAAACAGGATAAAATACTTAAAGATTATTTAAGCCATTTAAAAAATCCCAGCCCAGGCTCTTCTCCTTGCAGAAACTTAATGAATTCTACTTTTGGTGCTTCTGTGTTTCTGCCTATCACTAGAAGAAGACCTCTAAAGCTGCAAAAGGGACACTTCTCTCTCATTTCTTGTCTCTATAGTCCTAAGAAGTGCAAGTGAATATTGCAGCTTTCAGAAGTGTCTGTGGCAATAATCTGGCCTTTTGGAGAGTAACCAAGTTGCAGCTCAAAGCAGAGTGGGCATAATTTAGCTTGCTTGTTGTATTGTGTTTATTAGTATTTAAATTTGTAAGTTCTTTGCTCTTTGCAGAGATAGGTAACCATTTAGCATAAATCAGTGCAGACGGTCAGAAAGAGACATGCAGTTGGAGATGTTTCCTGTGTTCTTTTTTATCTAGTATGAAGGTCATTCAGATTGAAGTTATCTGGCTGCTCTCTGTATACAGAAAAAGTAAAATCTGTGTGTTTGGCAGTGGTGTCACAGTGGAAAGGTTTTGTATGTACCCTTGTGCCATACAGATGCACTGACCAGTGCACGAGTTCCTTCTCTGCATCAAACCACCAATGGGAAGTGATTAAGTAAATATTCTTGAGCATCTTAGAGAACTGTTAATTTAATAGCTCTTGTTGAATAAGGGAAATTTTTCTTGCTTTGCACTTACATTTGCCCTTAGATAAATTCTGGCTGAGGTTATGGTTCTGGTGATCCTCAGAGGACAGAACATGCTGTTTTCCAGTATTGTTATTTATAATCGTGCAGTGTGGTTCAAATGTTTTAAAGGTAACTGCACAACTGGCTACACACTGAAAGATAGATATGCTGTTCCTGTCTTTGGTGAGAGCTTTCTTTTCCAACATATTTTCAGGCCCTCAAGTCTTTTCAAATAGTTGGGTGTGCTGTGTAGAAACGTAAATAAAAACTCAGGGTTCCATTTGTTATTCTCTGTTTGCAAGGAAAATAAAAGATCAAACTGTCCTTGCAGTAAAACTGAAGGATTGAAAGGGTTAATGCAACAAACAGACCTAAAGGAATCTTTTCCCCTTGTAAAATATGCAGCCAGAGTGACAGCAGTATTCCCAGAGTCAAGTTATCTTTTACATTAGTGAATGTTGTTCCTAAAGCTTTAGCTGGGGTAATAAATGATTCATGGGAACCACACCTTTGTGCACAGGCGTCCACTTGATGTTCAGTCCATATGCGACTTCAAGAAGCCTTGTGCAGGAGCTCTACAGCTCCAGTTCAGCAGCTTTCTCCCAGTAACTGTGACAGGGTGAAAGGCATTTGAGTAACAAATGGTAAGTCGAAGGGAAAGGTTTCTCTTCTGCCTCTTAAAGTGTAAATTAGCAGTGTGTGTTTGTGCTTTCTGTGCAACGCAAGTTTGATGCACACTCCTGAGAGTCTGGATGCGGAGAGAAGGCTAAGGAGGAGGCGGCTGAGTCTATTCTCTTTGGAAAATAAAAAAACTAGGAAGGGAACTTTAAAAGTTGTGTGCCTTAGTTCTCCAAGCGCTTCCCCAACGTGCAACTAATGAGACCTCCCAGTACATCTGTGCTGTGAGGGAACAAGGGAGACCCCATTGCAGAGGAGCTCCAAGTCAGAAGACATTTGGAGTTGGGTTGGAGAACAGGTCTCCCACTCTCTAACCTGCTCACGCTGTTAAATGTCCACTGGCAGACTGACCCTCCTACCCAACCCTTCTGTGCCCAAATGCAGCAGTGAACACACACTGCTTCTTCTGGGAGAAGGTGGCTATCCCAGGTGGGAGCTCAGCTTTAGATTTTGGAAGGCCAAGGCTCAGTCCCTGCTGCCTCCAGAGTTTGCCCTGCTGGGTTAGTAATTTGACAGTTAGTTATGACACTTGATATGATGTATTAGGTATGTTAACTTGGCCTGACATAATGCACAATAAATGATCTATGCTAAACCGATAAGCCACTGGCATAATTAGACTTGCACGTCCAGAGGGTTCTTCATCTGATCTGGAGGATGGATTGTAAAATGATGGGGAAAATTGCCTTTGGAAGACTCTTTCCACAGATGGATGGGAGCTAACAAAAAGTTACACGTATGAGAAATGAACCCTATCTTTACTCTCTCTGCTTGTGTTTATATGGGTGAAGAAATCAGGGCAGGATGTATTGTCTGTCCCTATGGGCCAGTTTAACAGCACTGCTCATGTCCATATGGCTCTGCTGCCCTCATCCCCAAACCAAAGCAATCCTGCCTGCATCATATACAGGGAACATCCTTGAGCCAGTGCTCTCTTCCCACCTGTGCCCACTGCTTCCTGGGCACAGCACTGGAAGGAGGTTGCTGTCAGCTGAACAGAGCACCTTAATAGTTCCCTGGTGGGACTCAGCCCCAGTGATAGCTCTCCAGCACAGATAACTGAGAGTATAACTGTCAGATTTTGAGACACTGTAATTACTAAAGACAGATTTGTCCAAGCAGCAGGACTCGTGCAAGATTAAAAACATCTAGAAAAGAGTCTTCTCTTTGGGACAAACAAGGTAGCACATGATTTGACCCATTAGAGAGCGGACATTGCTAATAGACCATTATGTCAGGACATTGGATGGTCATTCATAACGCTCACTGTGTTCTGAGATCCAGTGAGAAATGAGTGAAGAGAGACAAGGAGGTGTAGGGACTAGCCTGAAAAGTTTTTCAGCAGCTTAAAGAGGAGACCGTAGCTTAGCAGGACAGCAAACATCCAGGAATGAAAAATACCAGTGACGGGCATTTGTCCCAGTTCATTCTGTTTTCTCCACAAAATGAAGTGAGGGGGGGTTTGATTTTGATCTTGAGTTGACTTCCGAGTGGATAGTTCTTATGTCATTCCTCTTATGACTAACCCTTGTGTGAACGTGAAACTTTGCTCCAAACATTCAGCTGACTTTCCCAGAGTCTCGTTTGCTAGTACCACAGTTCCCTGGAGCAGCAAGTGCAATATATTGGAGACCTGCATTTTATGTATCTCTCTCTCCAGCAATTCATGAATAGTAAGCACAGAGGGTTTTACAAGGACAGATATGGAATAGTCTCCATTGCATTTGAGTAGAAAGTGCAGCATACAATTGACATAGCTCAGTCTTGGGTGTTTGCTGGTTTAAAAGAAAAAACAATTTCCAACAATTGACGGGTTTTTTTCTTACCAGACCAATCACGAACTTTTGAAGCATGAAATGAATTTCACTGGTCCTTGCCAATAAGCTTCTTTCTTTGATATTGGTTTTTATGAAACAGCTATAATCTTTGCAGGTAATGAATGAAAGCTACACTATGAAGTCCCACCTAACATTCTTCTTCTTGATTTATGGTGTATTGGTTAAAATAGTAAACTGATAATGATGGCAAAATAGTGATAAATCACTATGGGGTGATGTATCAGAAACAAGAGAAAATGCTGTGGAGGAAGAAACTTGGAGCCAGTTAAGGAACAGCTGGGTGTTCCATAGATATGAAAGTTTCCAGAGAGTCCACAAAAATACAAATTAAAAGACACACTCCCTTTGTTTCTGTCAAGATTGGGCTGTTCTTTGCTTCTGTATGAAATAAACTCAAGACATTTATGATGAATTAAAGTTCCCACACCTCCCAGTGTATCGAATCTAATTAGAAAGTGCTAGTGGAAGTCTGTTCAGGCCAAAATCCTGGCTGGATCTGAAGTTTAGATCTGGTTGTGATCATTCCATTTTGTATAGTTCTTTAGAAGATTCACATTTAGATCTCACTCCTGCCAAAAAATTACCATCGTGGATATGTTTAGTATGAGTAGTTTTAGCATATGAGTAGTTTTCTAAAAGTAAAGCAAAGTAATGTTGTTATCTTGTATCGCCTCAACTTCTAGGTAATGCATCTTTTCTCTTTTCTATTTATTGGATATGTTTTCAGATAATTCTTTTTTTATTTTTTCTGTCAAAATCACATAATTGTAGTATGTTCTGGCTCAGATGTACTTTGGGTAATGATATGCCAATAGATAGATAAAAGATGGAGCAATATCACCCCTCTCTAAAAGTAGTTTGAAGAGACCGTGATATCTCCTGAAGTCTTCTGAGAACCGAGAAGTTACCTGATCTTTTGAGAAGCTGACCTATCCCAAATTGATCTTCATAGAAAGCATTTGGGTTAAATTCTCTCGCTTATCTTGTCTCGTAATGGAAACTTTCTTTGGACTTGGTGCTAATCATACCAATGAGCCGGCTCTGATCGGTACTAGCTTGCAAAAGGCCTCTTTTGTTCTTGTTAGAGTATCTAACCTCTAAATCTATTTAATACCCTTTCCCTGGTTGTCCATCATTATGACACATGATTTTCCAAAGGATTTACTATTAGTTAGCAGCACAGGGCTTTCTCCCTGGGGTAGCAGCTACTTGCAGTGAAGAAAATGCATGTTCAATGTAGCAATTTGTCTTTTTTTATATATTTATTATAAGAGTAAATGAGTTATTGTGGGGGACTTCAATATTATTGCAAATTAGGTGCTACAAGACAAGCTGTGCACATTTGTTATGTTTCCAGGCATACACAGCATGCATAGCAGTTCAAAAATCAGCAGTCATATTATATCTAGGCTTTTTCCTGGGCAGCTGCTACTTTACAGGTATTTTTGTAGTGTGACTGTTCCATAACTCTGCTTACTTCAAGTGAAGGGAGGGGGGAATCTGTCACAAAAGTGATTGCTATAAAAAAGGTTTTGATGAGCATGAAGGCATGAATTATAAAATCTCTCAAGATTTAGTTTCCAAAGTAGGCACTGGCTAATGAATATACAGAGAGCATTGCTTGTCGTATATTCCTTCTATAATAGTAATTTATGAACTGGGGTTTTTTTTCACTTGCACCTTTCTTGATGTACTTGCAGGCTGGAAACTTATTGAAATTATCCATTGCTCCTTTATTCAGAAAAGTGTACAGAACCAAGCAAAGCACACAGAACCAAATTTTAGCCAACTTCTGCTTCAACAAGGGGTTTAAATTACTTGCTGAATTTTAAGTCAGCAGAATTAGTCTAATGTTTTTTTTTTAGCAGCCCATCAAACATGGGGTCTCTGTTTTGGGGAGGGAAAAGTGAGCGTTCTGTCCTGAGTCAGGCTTCTGAGTTTCTGGTTTGGCAGAAACCAGACTCTTGCCTGAAAAATATCTTTTCACATAATTTCATCTCACAAGAATGTGAAAACGAGCAACTAGGCAAGAGATCCTTGCTCAAATCCTCTGCTTCCCAAACTGAGCCCTTTTCTCTAGCTTAACCATCAGCCTAATCCTGGATTTAGAGACTAATCTGGATTCAAACTCTGTTTCTTTTGATGTTCCTGCAGGACAGTTGGTGTCTGGTGGGAGGGAAAAACATCCTGTGTACAAAACAGTAAAGAAAAAAATTCTGAAAAATCTGCTTTGTTCCATCACCTTTCAGAAAAGAGGAACAGATAGGAAAGTGCAGCCCTCCTGCAACTCTGCTCTTCTACTTTTTTTTTTTTCAAGGAGAGAGAGCCCATGTGTCATGTTTCATGTAATACTGGTTGTATTCGTCATAGATGACCTGGATCATTTGTACTTGTGGTTTATAGTCTCTCAACATGCATTATTTTCTCTAGCTTGAAATATAACACATTAATGAGGTATGTATCTGTTCAGATGTATGCAGTCAGCTCATGAAAGATGCTTTGGTAGCTCTTCACCTAGTTTGTCAACAGCTAGCATTTTGGCAGTTACAGAGAAGAAAAGCATCCCGAATTCATACAAAGGACTAAGAAAAACAGACACGAAACTTTTGGAAGCCATGTTTATGCATGGTGAAGATCGCTGTGTAATTAGGCACATTTAACTTCCCTAATCCAATTAAGGCACATCCACTTTTGATGGAGCTCTATTGATATTTGTGTTCTGGTTTTGCTGGGAGTGGACTGCAGCTGGTATAACCAACAACCTGAGAAAGAATGGCAGCTCTGGAAAATATCACCAAGGCTGCATGTTTACAGCAGTTCACGTTGATAAGTCAGGATGGATATGTTTGGTGAGAGGAACCAGGGATGCTGAAGGCACAGTGGGACAGCCTCAAGTGCTGGTGCCTGGGCTTCTGCTGAAGCTGGACCAGGTTGTAACCTCCAGCATGGGAGAGTCACACCAGCCTTCACTCTACATGGGTTGGTCCATGCAAGCAGTCTGTTCCTCTTGCTGTGTGGAAACCCCTCATTTCACCTGTGCTTTCCTGTTAAGCTTGAGCAGCCAGTGCTTGGCAGTGCCCACCTGGCTGCTTTTCCACACTGGCTCCTTCTGTGACAGTTACTTGCTCCTCCTAACATTCCTGATGGTCTGCAGTGGCATCTTTGCCTTCTCTTATTGCAAAAAGGGGTCACTTTTTACTGTTTTCCTGTATGGGTTCTAGAGTTATTTGGTAGTGAGAACAGAATACTGGGAAGTGCTGGGAGTCCTATATTTAGCTTCTCTTTTGGACACAGATTACAGCTCTGTGCTTACATGCTTGTGCAGTGCCTTGGAAGGCTGTAATATATCTGTTTATAACTGTTGACTTCAGTAAGCATTGGACCAAGACCTGTTTGCAACATGATATTAGATCTACAGGAGCAGTGGGAACAGTTTGGATTGTGTTCCTGGTTACCAAGGCAAACTAGAAAGACCTTTCAGACAAACTTGAGGAGGACAAAACACGATTGCTCTTTCTCTATCAGACAAAGAGAAGAAAAAGAATTTTCTTACTGAGAATTTGTGAAGCTTAAGCAACTGTGGAGTAAGTCCTATTGCTGCAACTCCTTATTATTAATGTTCAATTGTCCAGAAAGCTGCCTCAGATTGGCAGAAATAAGTTTATTTGCATGTTAGTGCCTTCTGTATCCAGGCATTGCAGGCGCCAATGTGGAGTGATGTACTAAGGACAAAGAATATGAAAAACTACATCTTGAAATACATCTAAACTCAAATAGTTCAAGTCTCAAGGGGTAAAACTGTTACAAGTATTCCTGTTGAGTAGTAACAAGTAGTCCTATTAAGCATTAGCTAGAAATCAGCATGCCTCCAAGAGAACCCAGCAACATTTATTCCAAGACAGATTTGTGGGTGAGATGAGCAGCAGTGTCTTTGTACTTAAGTTTGAAATACTTATCCTCCAAACATCCCTCTGAGCTCCCAGTTTCCAGAGGCCAGGGCTGCCTCTTAATCTTTGTTTGCATTCACCTCTCAGAGATCGCTATTTTCTCATTACAAACTGCTGTGCTTTTCAAATGACAATGAAGGTAACTTTTAGCCCAGAGATTGAGCTAGTTATTTGATTTAACTGAACTAGTGGTGTATATTTAGAGGCTTTCTGATTCACAAGAGTTTCTGTATGTACATTCTTAGGAGAATCTTTGCTATCAGGGGCTTTTTTTCCTTGTATAGAGACTCTTTATCAGAGCTCATGCAGTACTCTTTGTAGGAGCTGAGACTGTAAGTTTCTCCCAGCTGTACAGAAATCTTTGTTGCCCTTAATTGTTTAGTATTCCACAGAAATAATATTGCCGTCATCTTTTTTTTCCGTATGCTACTCTGATATAAATGCATCTTTTATGTTCACAGATTTGGCCAACGAGTATGTTATTTCAGCTACTTTTCATTAACAACTTGAGGTATTTTAGCTGCGCAGTAGCTTTTTCACTGTATTTCAATTCTAGTTTACTATTGAATGAAATCTAATACATTGCTTATAATTAACAGGGAGGAATGTTACCCTATCATCAGTTCACTGCTACGATGCTTACTTTGAGATTTTAACAAAGAAAATATTCTTTGGTCTTGAAATGCTTTGCAATTCCAACCGGGCTGCTTAAAATAAACATTGTTTTTGAACCAAACTTTTTCCCCCTAGTCCCCTTCCAAAATAAACAAAATATTTCGGTGGCCATCAGATAGAAATTTGACCCTAATTACATGCTTTGTCTATTCATGCCATGTAGTAGGGGTGCAGAGAGTGATGGTTTGAAACTGAATGCACTTTAACATATCATCAGGTGCTGGCAGAAATACACAGCATGAATGTTGAAAGGTATAATGGGAGTTATGCGCTCTTGTAAGCTACAATTTGCGTATGTGAAGTGAGGTGGGATTATTTTCTATAGTGATTAGCAGTTCTGGGACAAGCCCAGAAACCCTTTCCTCGGTTGTAACTCCTCATATTCAGTCATTGTTCAGATATTCATTTTTTGAATTGGGAATTTTGCATTAGCTGTGTTTGAAAAGACGATCCAATTTCTTGCACCACTACAGGTTTCAGTAGTCTCTGGGACAAATCTCTAGTGCTCAACAGCACAATTTTCCTTGTGACCTCTTGCTCCAGAATCGGGGATGCAGAATTTCATGGTGGGGTTGTCCCTTGGAGCAGCTGCCCAGCTCTCTTTGCTTGTTAAGCCACTATGTCATCACTTGCATTCCTGGACATTTCTCTGGGGAGCCCAGGAAGCCAGATGGCTTCCGGCTCTCATAGCAAAGCCCTTATCGGTGGCTGGGTACTTTCAGCTCCCGAAGCACCAGCACAGCCCCTGGGAAAGGGGGGTGCCCAGCCCAGGCTCTGCTCAGTGGGACCTGAGAAGAGGTGGCAAAGCATTGGGCGCAGTGGTGGTTCCCCTGTGGTCAACTGAAGGACTGTCTTAGTAAATATTATCGTACAGACATAACGTGCTGCAAGTTGATGCTGGTGTGGAACCACCCCCACAGATAGGTGAATCACTCAGCAGAAAGACTTTTTACTCTTCCCAGAGTTGTTATGGCCTTGTTACAACTGTCTTGACCCCCATGCCCCAGCTTCTTTTATTAAGCTCAGTATGCCATGCTAAGCTCTCATCCATACCAAACTCAGTGCCTCTTCTGAAGCTCGAATTAAAAATAATAACAGTAATGTTGTTTCATTTCCCTTTGGTGGTTCTTTTTTGTTTGTTTATTTCTTTGTTTTGAATACGGTTTATCACTTTGACTTTGGTTTCTCTAATGTATAGGAGAAATTTGTGGTAGTTCTGTGCTGACATTACTTCTAGACAGTGACCTAAAACAAAACACAAGGGAGAAAGAAAAAAAGAGGAGGTTGTCTCTTAGTTACAGAACAGCTAGTCTGTTCGTATTGAAAAAGAGACTAACTCTTAAAGAATGCACTGTAATTTGTATTGTAGATCTAATTTGTGCAAGTCTTATGTGCAGCCATGTGTTAGAGTGTTTGCAAAAATTAAAACTTTGAGATGGAGGAAGACATAGAGTTTAATTTGTAATTTGTGCAAACATTTTAATCTCCCTCACAGAAGACTCGTGAACTCTCTTCAAGCTCTGAATATTTAATAGTTTAGAATAAGCTTTTCCAAGGGGCTTGAGGTATCAGGGACAAACTCTGAAATGCAAATCACATTCTTGGGCCCCAGCCCTATTTTGATCAAACCTACAGTTTCCACCTCTACTGTATAAGCTACTAAAGAAAAGTACTGTGGTAGGTCCTATGTGGTCCATGAGCAATGTCAGCTATGGCTTCTAAAGGAGGCATGAGCACACATCTAATACAGGTGTCACTGCCTATCTGAGCTCTAACTGGCTTTTAATACAGTGAAGAAACCATAGTGAGCCAGCAGTACCATTAGATCCTGTCACGAGATGGAAGAACTGAATCTGTTCAGCAGCCATGTTAGAGACTCAGTTTTGAGCGGCTTTGTTTTTCCTGTGACTACTTCAGAAATTAAAATGAATCACCAGTTTACTGGATATCTCCCAGCCCAAAATGGCTGTGCCAGGATGGGGCACCGATGGATACTTGTGGGAGTTCTGCAATAGAGGCTTTTCTATGAAGAACATTGACAAAATGAACAGAACTGTTCATTTTAATGCATTCTGCTCATTACCCTTGGGTGCTGTACCTCAAGTGTTCCTTCTGGGACCAATACAATTTAATATCTTCATTGATGACAGGCAGTGGGATTGAGTGCACTCTCAGCAAGTTTGCAGACAACACCAAACTGAGTGGTGCAGTTGATATAGAATCATAGAATCACTGGGTTGGAAGAGACCCACTGGATCATCGAGTCCAACCATTCCTATCAAACGCTAAACCATGCCCCTCAGCGCCTCGTCCACCCATGCCTTAAACACCTCCAGGGAAGGTGACTCAACCACCTCCCTGGGCAGCCTGTTCCAGTGCCCAATATGCTTGAAGGAGAAGGGATGCCACCCGGAGAGACCTTGATAGGCTTGATAAGTGGGCCCATGTGAACCTCATGAGGTTGTGCAAGTGCAAGGTCCTGTACCTGGGTCAGGGCAATCCCTAATATGAATACAGACTGGAGGATGAATTGATTGAGAGCAGCCCTGTGGAGAAGGGTATGAGGGTACTGGTGAATGAAAAATTGAACATGAACCAACGATATGTGTTTGCAGCCAAGAAAGCCAACCATATGCTGTGCTGCAAAACAAGGAGCATAGCCAGCAGGTCAAGGGAGGTGATTCTTCTCCTCCACTCTGCTCTCATGAGACCCCACCTGAAGCACTGTGTTCAGTTCTGGGGTCCTGAGCGCGAGACATGGACCCAATAGAGCAGGCCTGGAGGTGTGCCACAAAAGTGACCAGAGAACTGGAACACCTTTTCTGTGAAGAAAATCTGAGAGAATTGTGGTTGTTAAGCCTGGAAAAGAGAAGGCTCAGCTGTTCAGTACATAAAAGGGGCTTATAGAAAGACATTTTACTAAGTACAATGGTTTTAAACTGAAAATAGGTAGGTTTAGGTTGGATATTAGGAAGAAATTCTTTACACTGAGGGTGGTGAGGCACAGGTTGCCCAGGGAAGATGTGGATGCCCAGTAACTGGAAGTCTTCAAAGCAGGGTTGGACTGGGCTTTGAGAAACTTGATCTAATGGAAGGTGTCCCTACAGAGGTGTTAGATTAGGTGATTCTTGAAGGTCCTTTCCAACCCAAACCTTTCTATGATTCTGTGTTTATAGGTTGTTTGGCTTGAAGCAGTTATGCTGAAGAAGGTACAGATTTGCAGTGTGGTTTGTCTCAAAGGCACTCTCCCAGACAATTTGGATGCTGTGCTCCTAGTAATGATGAATGATGTGCCATAAACAGGCTATTTTATATTTTGCACACACCCAGTCATCAATGGCTTCCTGCTTGGGAACTGTGGTATTCAGACACATTAGCAGCAACAGCAGCAAAGGCGTGTAAACACATTTAGACCCATTAAGTCAAGGCCAGAAAAATGTTGGCCCATTCCCACCATGAATATAATAACTTGTTTACTAGTGCAGGTCCAGCTCATGTGCTGGGGTGGTTTCTGGAGCAACCCAGACTGGTGGCCACATCCCAAGGAAGCTCCTTGACATAGGGATTGACTGAAGTATGGGCCAGTTGCAAGGCCATTGCAGTTCCCTTCTTTCTTCTGCTCTGCTCTGTGTTTAAGGGATGATGGCCATTTTGGTCATAGTTTATTCCTGACTCAATGTTTATTTCTCAGAGTTGCTGTTGATGCCAGTTTCACTATTCATGGTGGAAAGATGAAAAGAAATTACATTGAAACCCACCATCAGGATCTGCTTGGGCTAAGTCCTGTTATTTTATAATTAGTTCTTATGCTTTTGGCCCAACTGCCTAGAAATCAGCTCTAATTATCTTACAAAGCAAAATTTCTGGGTTTTTTTCTTGATTTTGACAGCGCTCTGTGGTAATGTTGTGATGTCTGACTCCAATGATGCTTCCAGTGAGTTTATACGACCAAGTGGTCAGGATGGAGCAATCATACTCAGACTGTCCTTAAAGGTACTCTTCAGTGAAGTACATTGATATGTTTTTGTCTGACACCACAGGGTGATGGTTCTGTGACTTCAGTGTATCAGTCTTGTTTTGTATTGGAATCAGTATTTTTGTACCTTCAGGTGTGTGGGTGCCAGCAGCACCATTTTATAGGCAACTGAATGTACTATAGTATCAGTGTTCGGCACTGAATATTTCAAAAGTGTTCTACAGTAAGCTCCAAATGGGCTCAGGATATGGGGAGTGAAATCAGACTCTGATGTACCTGCTTGTTTGCTTTTTAATAGAGCTACTGATTGATTTTTATGCATTCGGGGAGTATGTGTGGGTTTTTTACAAGAGTTAGCTTGGTATTGCAGCTCCACTCTCAGTAGCCTTAAAGGACTTCAACACACATTTTGCAATGGGTCTTTGAAGGCAATGACTCATAGGTGGGTTTGGCCTGACTGCATGGAAAAGTGATTTTGATCCTTTCCAACAAGGGGCACTACTGCCAGTCTGTGTCAGCCAGCACACGCTCTGTTCTCCTTGTGTGTATTCACATTTCCTGTGAACCCATGACAAATCTGAGCATGTGTGTGGCAGTATTTTTCTTTTCTAAGCTAAAATATGCAGTAGCGATGGTCCAAGTCAAGCTAAACCTAAGCACTTGGATACTTTGGGAATGTTCCCATTATAACAGATAGGAAAACATCCATTGCACAGAAGGGATTTTTGCAAATCCAAGTAAAAACCAACAAATGGAAAGCTCATTACAATATAGTCATTAATTCTTCCGCTAAATTAACAAGGTTAAATATAATTTAGTGAGTTTCTCAATGTAGGTCTGCTTGATCCATTAACAGGAGTTTAAAACAAACACTCTGTGATAACCACATTTCTTAAGAGCTGCATCAAAAGAACTTTTGCAGGTCAGCCCTGGATCTGCAATATTTTGGGCTACCCCATGCACCTGGGACCACTTCCAGTGTTTAACATGCAGTGAATAAATAAGCACTCTGGAGCTCTTTTTCTTTTTTTCCTTTTTTTTTTTTTTTCTTTCTTCTCCTCCCCCCCTACCCTGAGTGTGAAAGGGTCTGAGAAACATTATTGGTGGCAGGAACACCTTGTGCAGTTCAGAAGAAAAACCTCTCCTCTGACTTGAGCTGTTTCCCACTAATTACATGGCTGGAGGTGGACCTTTAGGCAAGCTATCCCATGGTATTGTCTTGGACAATCCCCACCAAATCTGGATTGGTCAGGCTGAATGCAAAGAGAGTAGTGATTATCGCGGTTATTTTCTTTTTAAACATGCTCCTTAGCTCTACTTTGCTGGGTGTTGGTTTTCAAAAAGCACTTATAATAAACGTGGGCCATCTATATATAGCCCAACTTTTGTTCGTTTGCACAGTTCAGAAAACCTACTGTTTGAGGTTAGCCTTGAGTAAACTTGCACCATTTACTTTGGAGCATTTCAAAGGGAACAAAAACACAAATCATGATGAGGCTAATAAGAAGTTTGGGTGTTTAGTTTAAATGTGTACACAGCAATCATTGTAGAGGAAGTCCTTCTCTTTGGGAGTACATTATTATTAAGCAGCATTGCTGTTTGCCTGGTTTTGTCTGGTCCGCAATTTGCATTCACTTGATGGATTGCCAGGGTCGGAGGTGCACTACTTGGGAAACACTGAAGTGCCGTCTCAGCAAACTCTTAAGAGGAAGGGAACACTAATACAAGCATTTGCCCAAACTCCTTGAGTCTTCTTAGGCTTCCTTAGGCTGTGCTAGATCAATATGACAGTTTGCTAAGAAGCTTTGGACATGCATTCACAAACTCTCTCTATTGGCTTTCTCGGCATGTTATTCAGGAGGTAGCTGCTAGTGAAACATGTCTGCTACCAGCACAGAAGATTTATACATGCATTTTCTTCTCCTGCTAAGTGATTTATTTACTAGCAATAATGCCTTGCAGAGCGGCTTGGTCCAGTTTGCAGAACTCATTATGTCAACCCTCAACAATCTATAGATGAATGGGATTGCTCTCTCTCTCTCTCAGGTTTTTTTTTCTTCTCTCTGTCCCGCTTTTTTAAACATGGTCACATGGCTCCGATCCTCCTGTTCAGTGAAGTGAGATGATCCTAAGCTGATGAACGTTTCTTTCCATGCTATGCACAGAGGTGAGTTCTCTTGTGCTACCTGTCTGAGATCAAGGAAGGGTTTGCTTACTTGCTTGCTTTAATTCTATTTGCTTACTGATTTCTTGTTGTCAGTTGCTTGCATACGGGTGGGTTTATATAGGAGACAATTTCTATAACTTATTTCCCACGATATACAAGCCCTGCAAAACAGAGCAAAAATGTATTATTGCAAAAGTTTTTAATGGCAAAAACTTTGCACTGGTCTTTACTCACAGAGCACTCAAATCTCTTCTGTTCTTGTGCTGCTGAAGTCTTGTGCTGGCGCCTCTCAGCCTTCCCGCTCGCTGACTGGCTTCCGTCCCTGCCTCTACTGAGCACTTGGCAAGATTCAGCTCTTTTGCCACCCTCTGACAGAGGATGGGAACTCAGCTGCTCCAACAGCTCTCACTGTCGATCCCTCAGCTGGGGGGGGGTTATGCAAAGGTGAAAGGTGACCAGATTATTCACGTTTTTATCTGTGAAGCACTAGCAGTGCTCTTCATGTCACCGACAGGAATGAGGCAGGCAGTCTGGGCTCAGGTGTGCCAGGGATTCCTTTTGGGGAATGAGGAGCCTTGTTCCCATCTTCCCACTTCACCTAAGTCTTTGTTTAGGGAGCACTCTGGCACATTCAATATCATCCCCCTCCCCAAATGCCTGAACAGATATATGATTCCTCAGACATATGATTTAAAAATGTTCCCAGGCATCTTAAACTGTTTCACATTTTATTAGCTCTGCCAAGTTCTAAGCACACCTTGAATAAATTCATAGTTGGTGGTTGTGGCGTATGTACCTTGGCTATCGTGGGTGGATAAAAAATGTTTTATACCCCTGAGGAGCAGCAAAAGAGTGAGCTCTCTCCATGCAGCCAGAGGAGTGAAAAAGTTGGATTAAATCATGTCTGTCTGCCTGTGGTTGAACTAGCAATGAGGCATTTTCAATCAGAGGTCAGGGCTGTGGTCAAATTTCTGCTTCAGTTTTTGCTTGCCGTAATTTTCCCTCATACCAGATTCTCTGTGAAACTCCAGAAGGACCGAGACACTCTCTGTGTCTGACCTTTCGGGGCAGGATTTTTCAGACAGTCCTGTTTCAATTGAACTCACTGCCAGAGCACGCAGGAAGGAAGCGACATGTGTTAGTCATACACCCTGGTGTGTGTTTTAGCATCCAATTTGTGTACAGTCCAGGAATAACCCGGCATAATTCTGCAAAGCTGGACTCACGCTTAGATGTTTTGATGTTTGGGCTAGGAGGGAATTTCTTCATACATGAAACAGGCTTTCAGCATTTGGGACGGATCAATACCTTCCACTAGGGAGTTCAGGCAATGAAAATGTTTTTGTAATAGATGCCTGAGCTCAACCTGTGCAGAGGCGTCTTGGGCTCAGTGAGTGCATTTCAAATCTGGGCTTTACTTGCATTTACGCATCCAAGCCGGACCCACCACGTGTGGACGTGGGCATCATTGCCTCGGCTTCATGGGCATCGTGGCCCAGGGACAGCTGCTATACGTCTGTTCAGAGGGGGAGCGTGTGCCACAAAAGGCAGATTGTGAGAGGTGTGGGAAGAGCCTGAGCGTGCTCGCCTTACTCACCAGGCTTTGGAAGCAGTGCTGGGGGCAGCCGCGCCAGGCTTGACATCTTGAAACAACATTAATTAAAAGTAACTTTTTAATCCTTGAGGGAAGAGAAACAAGAAGTGACAGTCTCCTGGCTACAGCCCTTCAGTTTTAATCCCAGTTTTGACTTTTTGCCTGAGATCGACAAGCCACAGAGAACAAAAACATATTTTAAAAAGTTTCTTTCAAAGCGGATGAATGTTAATCATGAGGGTGGGATTTTTTGTTGGGTGTTTTTGGTTTTGGTTTTTTTTTTTTTTTGACTGCTGCTGCTCTGGAGGAACTGGAACAACAGACAGCCTCTCCTGAAACCACTATCCTCCTGCTTTAAATGATTGTCATTCTGTTCCTATACCTAAGGCAGTATTTCTGCTCTGAGGTATTCACTGTTGTACATCGTGTCTGGCTGTTTTAGGGACATCAAGCTACTGTGCAGGATGGCTAGTCCTTTGCATCGCCTGAGTGTAGGGCTAGGACGGTCTCTGCAAAGGGTCTTTGACTTTGGCGGTCTGTGGTCAGAGGGACTGGGATAAACCAGTATCTGGATCCGTGCAGTTGAAATTGGGCTCTTTGAAACCA
Source organism: Phaenicophaeus curvirostris (assembly GCF_032191515.1). Lineage (NCBI taxonomy): Eukaryota > Metazoa > Chordata > Aves > Cuculiformes > Cuculidae > Phaenicophaeus > Phaenicophaeus curvirostris. The sequence goes on from NC_091398.1 coordinate 29,328,129, forward strand.
AACTGGAAGTGATGCAAGGGAGGCGGGAGATGCCATTTCTCTTTTTACTGCAAAATCCTGCCCTGTTTTCCCTCTGACACAAAGTATTCATCAGCACATCTGTTCCCTGGCAAGGACCTCGTCCTCTTACTGACTGGGAACACTTCAACAGTCCTTCTCTGCTCAGCTACCTGTTAGAGCAGCAAGGATTTCCAAACAATCCACCGATCCAAAAATCTGTGTATGCCATACTGCAATTAACATTCCTTCTGAGCGCCTTGCATTAAGCATCTCTATATGTGTCTTGAAGGAAGCCTCTGAGAGATTGTCCTTTATGGAGGAGTTATAAGAGATTTCTTATGGATGAGTTCACCTATAGAAAATACAGAATTGTTAGTCTATGTAGTTCAAGAAAAAAACTGAATTAGCTAGACTCAGACAAGAATAAGTTAACAGTACTCACTAAGGAGCCTTGAGTGGAACTAGAAAAGAGAAAAATGGCCTGCTGATAAAAGCCTAAAAATTCGAAGAAACCCTTCCTTCCACCCCAGCCCCGTCTAATCATTCTAGGACAGAGTGGAAGCAGGGGTAGGATGGAACGCAAGATCCACTGGTGCCAGTGTTGTATCTCCTCCTTCCCTTCTTTATTTGACCCTCTTTTAAAGGAATGTTTAGCAAAGCTGTTTATTTTGCATAAACCCAAGTAATAACGTGGCCCCGGGTGACAGGACCTGAATGAAGATGACAGCAGTTTGATTTAACGATTAGCCACCTGACCCGATAGCACCTCTGGAATCTCAACTGCAGAATAAATTCCCATTCTTCCCACATGGGCTGCATGTTAATCACGGGAAGAAAAGCAAAGGGTGGTTGCAATAGGGCCATTGTTCCTGGGGGCAAAGGCTTGAAAAGAAACTGCCCGTCCCTGCCTGCTTTGTGCTGGCTTCACGCTGAGTCTTGGACACTCAAGTTTCTTTTACTGCTTCTGTATCCCCCCTCCGACGAAATACTTGTTTCCAGTGGGGCAGATTCAGTCGGGTTCATTTACTGAGGGACTTGCCTTCTCCCTGTATTATCATTATATAGTTTCTATTATTTGTTTCAGACCAAAGTCGATGCTCGAAGTCCTGGAGTCTCTCTGTTTGCAGAGTTAGTGGAGCGAGGCACTGAGGGATCCCAGCTTTTCCCAAATGTTCCCTCTAGCAGCTTAGCAAAGTGGTAGGGCTTTGTTTTGCGAGGAACCAATTTGGGTAAAATCTTGCTGTGCTTTTTGTTCCCTCCCCCCACCTTCCCCCTGCCCTCCCCCTGCCCTCCCAATTCTTTCACAGCTCCTGCATTAAACGCAGTTGTAATGGTACAACCCTTGAGTTCGCTGGCTAATATTCACTTACAGTTCAGCCTTCCAGCTTGGTAGCACAGGGAGAGATGTGGCAAAGGGGAATTAAAAAATGATTGCAAAGTCAATGGTTTAAAGAGTAATTACAGAGTCATTAAAGGTTATTACGGGGAAATGTTCAGCTGAGCAGTGATTAGCATTCCTGGTCCCACAAGTTCACCATGGTTTAAGGGCACGAGTAAGATGAGTTGTAGAGGTCTCTGTTGTGAGGGGATAGAATTGGCTTCCAGACCTGCAGCTCTTCTGGGGCTCGCAGCCTCCCACTGTGACCGGGTGCTCACTGCCCACCTCCTGCCTTCCCCGGGGCTGCTGTCAGCTGCACCTACGGATCATAACCACTTCCAACCTACACCCTGCCATGCTCTGCCCAGAGCAACACTCATTCCGGTTACCTTGTGGCTGGCGATCCCAGCCAACCATTCAGAGCTGCCTCAGTCCTGTCCTGCTTCCTACCCATGCAAAAACCTTCAGATGCCGTCAGGATTCAGTACTCTTAAAACATGGGTGGTAAAGGGCTGCATGCTGCCGTTTGCACCTGCAAATAATTTGGGAGGTGAAAATTCCCAGCAGGTAAATTCTTAAAACTAGCACCTCAGCATCGTCCTTGCATGGTCACCCCAGTGCTCACAGGTGCTGGACCTGGGGTGCTGTTCTTGACATGGATGGACCTTGCTTAGCCCCAGTGGGAAGCTAGGAAAGCTTGTTGTCCCTCCATACTCTAACTGGGACTTGAAGAGCAGCAGGAGGAAACAGTGTTGTCTCTTGTGTGTTTGTTCACATGCAGTGAAAAAAACTCATAAGTCAGGTCTGTTGGGTCAATGCAAGAAGAATGAAATACTGCCCAGAGACTCTGGCGTTTTGTAGTGGGGAAGGCGAAGTATGTATTTGAACAGATAAAACACATAGGTAGAATAAAACTAGATATTAATAACAGTATTAGCAAGTTAGAAATATTTAGGTACAAGCAGGTATCACTATCATTGCTTAGGTAGGCAGTTGGATTTTGGTCTGTGCTGCTGTTTGGATTTTCTTTTGAGTATTGAAAAGGACATTAATATGTTGCCAAGAAATATTAATTCCAAAGTAAATTTGAAAAAAAAAAAGAAATGGGCACAGCAAGCCAGCAAGAGCTCTGGGATATGCAGAGGCAGACCCCACTGGAGCCCGGCATCGGGGCAGGATTGTGCTTCTGCTTGAAGGGGAGCGATGAACTGGCACATCCGAGGTGGGTCGCTGGGCCAGGGAGGAATACCCAGCCTTCCTTCTTGGGTAAAATAAAATGGAGTTTGTTTTCAGGTTAAAAAGAGGTGTACATTTAAAAAAGTCAGGGATGATAAAAAGCTACCTTTTTCCCCCACCTCTGAGGGTGAAAAACACTTAGTTTGTTTACCAACTGACACCTCAGGAGGAAAACAGTGCTGCCTTTTCACTGTGCAGCTCCCCACGTGTCTCCCCCAAACGGAGAGACCAGGCACGTCCCGCCAGTGCGGCTGGCTTCCCTGGGATCGCAGCCCATCCAAGGAGGGGGCTGCACGCTGACTCTGTCCAGGCAGCTGGTATTCATTTATGTTTTACAAGAAAGCTTCTCACTGCAAATAGCTTTTGCAGATCTCTAAGATGTCGGAGCGGCGTAGGGAGGGAGGCCGCGTTTTCGGCTGTACGGGGCTAACTTCCACAGCGCTGCTCTGCGTTTCACGCCAGCCTCTGCTTTTCCCCCATCAGATCCATGCTAGTCTGCTGCCAGTGGGGGAGATTTTCACACTGATGTGACCAAAGCTCATCCAAACGCATTCATTTTAATTCATTTGATTTAGTTATTCTTGTAGGCTGCTTCCACCCTCTCCGTAATTCCTGTGACATTTGAGACGGGGAGTGGTAGAGGCAAGACTTTGTATCCCAGGCTTTTGGAGGCCCTGCAGCAGCAGAAAAAGAACCAGGCATCATAGCTGGAGCATGGTGCCTGAGCTGGAGGTGCTTCCGAGACCATCAGCTTTGCCGAGTATCAAGAGTCAAAGCAGAGCCTCTCGCTGCTGGTGCAAACGAGTCGCCTTCCAGGCCAAGAGCTGGTTTGGGCTGAGAGTTGGCAGTTTGCAACATGCTGAGTGAGCAAGAGGTTATCATTCAGCAAGCAAAATAGCAAAAGAGCAGGACCCCCAACCACTGCAGCCATCTGGGAATATTTCTCACCTGTTTTTTAACCCCACTGATGAAAAGAAGGGCTGATGTGGAGTTGCTGTTATGTTTAGCTGAACAAAAGACGTTGGGTAAGAAAGACCTAACACAAGTAGGCATTGCTATTAGCCTGGCTGGCTACTTCCTAGCCTCCCCACTGTATCCGTGCATTGCTGTGCCATGTTGGGGAGGTGGGGCACCATGAAAAGTCAACACAGGTGCAGCACCATCAGCTTTGGTCAAGGTTTGTCTATCCCTGGCTCTGGCTTTGATCAGGAGCACACGAGAGACACCATTGCAAATCTTCAAGTTCGAGGACTGTCTGAATTGCAGGTGGCATCACTAGATTTTTCTTCCATAAATTTGAGCCATTTTCTGAAATGGCATGTCTTTCTAATGCAATCATCGTCCTACAGACTAGGTTTGCACTGCACGAAGAAATATCTTTGATCATCTTGGCCCACATCCGCTTGGTGTTATTCAGTGGTTAGCAGGTCTTGCATGGGAAAAGACTTTGAACTAACAACTTTTAGTACTGTCTTCATCCCAGCCTTAACTTGCTGAACTTCCCTTGATTGTTGTTTTGCAAATTGATGAGCATAGATCTGCTCACTCTCTTCATTGAGCCTCATCACGGGAGCAGAGCTCAGTCTGCCGGACCCAAGGCTCCTCACTTTTAAGTGCCTGAAGTAGGAAACAAGTCTCCAGGCCTCCTGAATTGTCAAAGAAGAGAAAATGTCTCTCTTCAGCCGAAGAGCTGGGCCACCCAGTCTGATCCTTTTGGCTGTCCCACTTTTTTCTGTATTGTCTTTATAGGGAGACCCTTTATGTAGAGACGGACAGTGTTTAGGCGGTGTGATTGTCACCCTGTGAGAGGAACAGTTGCTATTTTTGCCTCTCAAAAGGACTGAGTGGCTGGGTGCTGCTTGGCTTTTTGTGGGTTCCAGACAGCTAAGATAGGGTGCTGTTGGGTTTTTGGGTTTGCTTGGTTGGTTGTTTTCAGGTTTTTTTTGTTTTGGTTTTGGATTTTTATTCCAGAGATTGGATGCAAGACATCTTAGAAAATGGACCTCTCTGGTTATGTACTGGTGATTGCAGATCTTCTCTGAGAATTCAAGTTATGCTGTCTTTTCTGTAGGCTGCTAATGGTATGTAGTCCCGTATTCATAGCGAGCCAAATGTATAGCTTCATGGTGGGAGTCCTTTTTTGCATGGCTTGCCCTTTCTGTTTGTATTTTGGTTGCAGAGGACTTGCAGTCCCTCCCTCAGATGTATCCTCCAAGGAGCAGTATGTTTTACCTTAGAAACAAGATGCAAACACAGAAACGTGTTCCCCGAGTAGTTTGTAACACTGAGGATGCTCAGCGCACTATGCAAAACGCCTGGGGCCATACAGAGGTGCTTTGTGCAGACCCGAGACCTGCTGGCTATCCACTTTTTCCCTGGAAATATTTTGGTGCCTGACTGTGCATGGAGAAAATGGGGGACTTGGAGGTAGGGCAGGAACCAGGGATATTTGGGCAGGCGCTCATCTCATCTCTACCAGTTTAGCCCTGAGATCTGCTTTCTCTCGCCTTTGCCCCTTCCGTCTACCTGGCAGCAGCAGCAGCAGGGCTGGGAACACAGGCGAGCACCAGTGGGAATCTGCAGCCCCTCTTTGAGTTCGACCCACCCAGACTCTGAACACAGGTCTCCATGGGTGAATGATCAGTGCCTTAAACAATCGCGCTGCGCTCTCCCGGCATCTAATTACCAGGACAAAGCAATCCGTAATAATGGATATTGCAGAATAGCTTATTCTCCTGGAGGATTTGATCCATACTTCAATGAAGTCGGTGGAAAGACTCCCATTGATTTCAATAGACTTTACGTAAGGCTGCTAGCGTGCTGTTGGTTGCTTTGCTGTTAACTGCAATATGCTTTTCCGAACTTTTTCATTTAAGAGAAGATCTCAAAATCATAAATAATTTACTCACAGCAAGGAAGTGCAATCCTTTTCAGGATGAGTGTCCCTCTATCTTGTATTGGGATTTTGATTGCTAGGAAAAGAGCATCTCTTTTCAGTAATGCCTAATCTAGCTTTAGAGATGACAATTGGTAATTGCTTGCATTTTTTAATTTTCCAGTAAGTAAAGCTGCACAGGAGTTTCTCCTAACATCATACCATTTCACAAGCCTGGCAAAATATTTTATTTGCTTCCTCTGCTGAAAGCATTCACAAGGGCTGACATATACACTAAAACACTGTTCTCCTGTGCTTTTGCTCGTTGTGGCTACGTTCTCATTAATATTGCTGTATGTAATAAAATCCTTGGACTTTTTTTTTTTTGTAAAGTAGAAGTTTCCTCATCTGATATTTTCTTGAGTCTCAGGAAAATATTTTGATACAAACTGATGGAGGAATAGTGAAAAAATATATAATTTGTGTTACGTATTTATTTAAAAGAAAACATGTAGTCATTTAAAATTCTTATAGTCCCATGGAATTCCCTATCACCACATATGACTCTGTGGAAAAAAATACTTGTGTCCAGCTAACACAACCATGTCACTTCAAATGAACCATTTTCTTTAGGAGACTAAAATTTTAAAAGTTGGTGACGTTTCTTTGCCACTGACTGATTTGACCCTTATTAGCAGGAGGATATGAGATGACCATACCTTGGTCAAGATTTTGGCTGAAGGTTCAAAACCCACAGGGTGAGCCTTAGAAGTTCTGAGGGAGGTACAGCCTTGACCCATAGGGGGAATGTATTGGGAGGGATGGTGCACATCAGAAAGGGGAATGCCTGAGAGTGATGGAGACATCCCCAAGATCAGTTATGTGCCTAAGAAATGGAGAAGGGGGTTGATGGGTGGACTGGCAAGTGCTGACACCCTCAGAGTTGGGAAGCCCCTGAGTAAAGTGCCCAGAGGTGGAAAAATGGGATACCGATTATCATTGTGTTTAGGGAGACGGTAGAGAGGCCAGAAATAAAACAGAAGGAGAATATTGAGAGCAAAACGTTCAAAGCTGCCCCAGAGGGGAGGGTGCCTGGGAAAGGAATAGCCGATGGGTGAGTTCCTCCCAGCCAGCCACCACCAGTGCAGGTCACACAGCTGCTGAGCACAATCCCATCCCAGACCCAGAATATAATGAGCTACCAAGAACAGAGGAAGAAAGCCAGTACCAGGAGGGAAGTTTTCACTTCTTCATTACCTGCTGGGCCAGGAACAAGGGGTATTGGCACAAGATGAAATCCTCTTTCATTCCTGCACAGGAGCTCATCCCGACTCAATGGGGGATATTGGGCTGTGTGTAAACTTTAAACTACAACCATCTTTACACGCGACTGTACCAGTGCCTGGGTGGTGCATTGATTCTTCTGGGCAGACAAGCCTGAGGGACGAGCAGCACTGAGTGCCACGTTCAGCCCTGTGTGCTGACTCCAAGAAAAACAGCACACTTTGCTGCCAAGAAAGCGACAGCTATTATAAATATGTCTTCAAACTACGATGATTTGGAGCAGGATCCCTTCAAGGGGAAGCTGGTTCGTCATGGTTCAGAAGATTATTCAAAATGCATGAAATTTGTGTGGAATTCCCTTAATCTGCCTTTACAGAAAAATTCCTTTCCCACTTCCTGAGGGCAGGCCCATATTGTTGAAGGCAGCATTCTTTAACTGAGGGATATCATTTATTATAAAGGATCATGGGTCAAAGTATCTTAACCCAGATCAAGGGCAAGGTCTGTGGGGACTGCCTGGAGCCTTTCGTGGTAACTCACAATAAAGGGCAATTACAGAGTGAGCGGCTGACACCAAATCCATCCCGTCACTGCAGATGGCAAATGTACCTACTTGGGTTGTGCATCTTGTAAAGGGAGAAATTACTGTAGGTTCAAATTCTTAAATAGGGTGACCACAGCTAGCAGGCTAAATAAGCCTCTCCAATGTGAAATCCACGTTGCTTAACACTCCCTGTATTTTTCTTAGTAGTTTAACCTTGATATCTTTACTGGGATTAGAGAGTGATGAAAGGTTGAATTATTTGTCTCTCAGCTGCCACCATGAGCGGTCTGACTGCATCTGTTCAGATTCCTGGTTTCTCAACATTGGTGTTGCATGCAATGTTCTGAGGGTGTTAGGCACTAAGATTGTATCACTCTAAACTGCTGTTATTCACTTGGGATGCAATTTAGTGGTTTGAAAGAGACGGCAGTTCCAAGGGAAAAAAAAAACCAAACCCAGAACAGGTAAGGATTCCTGTGTAATTGAAAGAAAATTCTAAAATTAAAGGGTTTACACATGCATGTATTTCTGCCCAAGCTTTTTTGAAGCTGTTTGTGAGCATTGTTATGGTGGCTAAACTTGTTTGATTTTTTTTTTTAAAACTAAGGGCAATTTTTTCTCCATTTTGCTGCTGGGGAAACTGAAGCTTGGAAGGGAAACCTCTCAAAGGTTATTAAATACAAATACACACCTCTGGCTCAAGGCTTGAGGTGAGAAATTGCTTGAGTGGAGTACTCTGGATTATTGTGGCATGTGTCTTTTGGCCTTGGGGTCTTCTTTGGGAGATGGCCGTTGCAGGAGATGGCCCACCATGAGCCTTGTCTGACTTGATGCAGTTGCCTTGAGGTCCTTGGGTATTGCTAGTCAGGAGGTGGGGTGGAGAAGGAGGACAACAAACGTATCATCCCCTTCTGAATAGTAAAATCTGCTTATTGTGCTGTTTTGGAAGGTCATAGAATCATAGAATAACCAGGTTGGAAGAGACCCACTGGATCATCGAGTCCAACCATTCCTATCAAACACTAAACCATGCCCCTTAGCACCTCATCCACCTGTCCCTTAAACACCTTCAGGCAAGGTGACTCAACCACCTCCCTGGGCAGCCTGTTCCAGTGCCCAATGACCCTTTCTGTGAAGTATTTTTTCCTAATGTCCAGCCTGAACCTCCCCTGGTGGAGCTTGAGGCCATTCCCTCTTGTCCTGTCCCCCGTTACTTGGGAGAAGAGGCCAGCACACTCCTCTTCACAACCTTCTTTCAGGTAGTTGTAGAGAGCAATGAGGTCTCCCCTCAGCCTCCTCTTCTCCAGGCTAAACAACCCCAGCTCTCTCAGCTGCTCCTCGTAACACTTGTTCTCCAGCCAGGTCAAACAAAGCTGTAGACCCGTATTTTGTTCCTGTTTTGCACATACACTTTTGCCATGTTCAGCTAACTGGCTGAGCTGAGTGTTTGAAAATGCTTCCCGAGTGCACAGATAGCTCTGCAGGGGAGTGGAGGTTAGCAATGCGTGGGATCTCTGTAGCTGCTTTAAGTGCCAGGCTGTGCTAGGAGGTACTGTAACCTCTCCCTCTGTCATTAAGGCTTATCATTGGCACAGACAGTGATTGGAAAAGGCTTTTTGCAAGGCTGAACTGTAAGCAATAAAACTTGCATTCTGATGCAGGCATAGTGCACTTAGCTAATAAAAATAGCTTTGGTGTCAAAAGGTTTCCGTAAATGTGGCTAAAGATATTAGCAGTCACTATGTTCGCTTTTCACTAATCTATAGACCCAGGATGAGGTGAGGTGATAAAAACGAGCTTTTTGTTTCCACTGGGAGGCAAAGTTGCAGAACTTTATTTAGGATGCTGAGGGAGCAGTCTCAAGATCTCCCAAAGCAGATCATCTCCCAGCTCTTCTCCCCTCTAGGCAGCCCAGATACACTCTTAGCCACAATGGAGTCAGTCTCAGGTGTCTTGGTGTGGGCAACAGAGTTGCCCTTTCCTCTTGACCCCAGCCAGGGTGTGGATGACATGTCTGACATGGCTGGATGGAGACCCGGTCCCACCTTTCTCACTGCCTCTGCGTGACTGGGGCTGGGATGCTTGCATTGTGTTGCTTAAAAATTCAGGCTATGAAAAGAGAGGGATAACTGCACTGTGATGGACACGAGGACGTGCACCATCGCTTTTCTGAACTGAGAGCTGTTTTCCAAAGCCCAAATCTGACATCTAGCCCTAGCTGGAGCTTTGTTAATTCAGTGGAATTGCTGGCAGACTACGGTATTAGCAGACATAAATAAGTGTAGCAAAACTGGACTAACAGCTAATAATTTAAGGATTTCTTGGGACTAGATGCTGATAAAAAAAGAAGCCTCTTGTATCTGAAGATGAATGTTGATTGGACAACAAAACACTCTTTGACAACAGAGCAATTAATGTCCCTTATTTACTTGACAATTAACAGATTTCTTGCATATGATCACATAGTCATTTGAGTCAGAGGAAAGTGTATTAACCAGTCTGCCTGCATTTCCCAGTCATATGTCAACCTCACAGTCAAGAGAGGGTAAGACAAGGATGCATCCTAAGAAATGGAAAAAGAATAGTTATCTGATAAATTATTGTGCCTGTAAACTCATTTGCTGGCCAACTAAAGAACTGAAAATCTCATAGGGAAGTGCATGAATAGTTAAGCATACCCATAGCCATTTGTGGCCTTTGTAGTTCAATTAATAATTTAGAAATTAGACAGGCTATGGGCGTGTTTTGGTGACCATTAGATTGTTTCTGGGCAGATGTCATTTGGTTTGCTTTAGCTTAGCTTAAGCCTGTGCTGAAATTTAGTCCCCCCAAATCATCACTTTTAACCTAAAAGAAAAGGGTTTGCAGAGGTTGTCTTAGATATTAAAACGCATATATATAGCCTGTCTTTCCTTCACATCACAGCCGCCTCTGTTGTTTTTCTTCCTCCTCTTCTTCTCTCCCACCTTTTAGTAAGTGATCTATGGTACCAGCCGATTCCTGGAGAATGTGATAGAGTCCCACCAGTGTGGTTAGCTGTGCCATCACCTCAATCATCCATGGCTTTGACAACCAGCACAATGCCAGCACGGGTTTGTCTGGGCCCCTTCTTTCCTTCTTCCTCAGCAGCCCCAGCAATGTTTCAAGGTACTGGTGGCTACCTGGTGCTCTTGGTCCCTGAGGAACAAAGCTGCTCTTCTTGCAGTTTTTTTTCTGCATCTCCCTAGTCCCTGATACAGACCTCTTCTCCTTTTAAGCACACAGAGATGTGTTTGCCTACGAGGGAAGAGCTGTGAAATCAAGGTTGGTAATGGGAAAAAGCTTATTCTCTTGTTCAAAGTCATCTATTGTTGGAGCTTTGCTGCTCAGTCGAGGACACCAATGGTGCTCCCTGGTAGTGGGTGACCCACCCCAGGGATACGTTCAGTTTATGGTGATATCTGCCCTTGTGGGACTGAGTAAAGGAAATCATTCTTGGACTAAAAGCTGGAAAAGTGGGCTTCTATGAAAGCACCGGCTGCTGTTGGTGAAGTGGCATGGGAATGTGAGTTGTGATGACGTTAGTGCAGAAATTAAGGCACCACAGCTTCCTCAGCCTCTTTCACACACGCTAGAAATTCACTTGTAATTTTCAGGATATGTGGAAAAGTTCCTCTAAAATGGTTCTCAACAAGAGTGTCACTGGCTCAGAGGATGAGCGCTCATGTAGGCCATGTTTGAGTTATCAAACCCAATAGCTAGAGGCAAATGTCGGATTATCATAACTGCTTTGTAAACAGAAATCATCGCATAATCTTTTGTCTCACTCATCACATCCAGGTGACAGCCCAGGAAGCCTATTAGCAAATGCCAACACGCCTACCGCATAGGGGTGAGTTACATGCCTGTGTTAAACACTGCAAGGGGAGTACAGGAGCCTCAGCAAGGTAACAGCAATGAGTCACCTGAAGTCAAAGAAGTGATTTTCTCATGGGAAAAACTGAGATCTGACATCACTGTGATTGAAAACCTTTTTTTTTTTTTTAAAGTTTCTTATTGAAAATATCATGCATAATAAAAGCAGAGCACAGAAAGAGGGTGCATATACGTGCACCACTCTGAATGGACGTATTAAAGTCTGAATTTTGCAGTCAGAAGATAAATTATAGAAGTAACCAAGCCAAACTAATACTAGAGCTAGCAGTAAAACTGCAAGAATTACAGGCATACTTCAAAGTAAAGTGCTTGTACTAATAGTCTGATAGCAGTACCCGTTTCAAAGTTAGAAGTGTGTTGTCAGTAAAACAGTGTTCATAGATGTTTTGATCTGCCAGTGCTTCTTTTCTGAAGAACTTAATATGCCCATTTCTGCTGTTGCCCTAGTTTGAGGGCCCAGTACATGAGCAGTTGTTTAGATCCCATCCTGAAATGATGCAGTGAACCTCAAACATTGCTTTCAGTAGACATTGAATAAGGAAATAAAACACTAAATGATATCATAAGTGGTTTTCCATAGTAGGCTTCCCATCTTGCAGATCTCTCAATTTAGATTGAAGTTATTGGCACATATTAGACACTCTCTGTTTTAAGAGGAGGGAAACAGCTCCTTTTTCTGTTCCTTTAGGACAGTTGCTAATAGAGGGACATGCTGCATAATCTCCCAACTTGAGAGTTACAAGTGGAGAATTTATTGTCAGTGCTAAATAGAGTTTTTAAAAAAGGCAATTAATTAGACACAAATTAATAAAACCATCACAATTCATGCAAAACATGAGATTGCAGAGAACTGTTTTGGATTACCTTTTTGTCATTAAAAATATTCCTGCTGACATAAAGCTCCTTTGATCAGAGTCACATTTTGAAGTCCTTTCTTTTCCTACATCCTTTAATACTACATTTTTTTAATAAGAAACCTTTCCAAAATTGACTGGGGAGTGGGCGTGTTGTGGTGATCATTAGATCGTTTCTGGGCAGATGTTGTTTGGTTTGCTTTAGCTTAGCTTAAGCCTGTGCTTAAATTTAGTCCCCCCAAATCATCACTTGTAACCCAAAAGAAAAGGGTTTGCACAGGTTGTCTTAGATATTAAAATGCATATAAATTAAACAGCACAGTTTTTGTAGTTAGATCTGGCCAAAGTAATGTGCTTCGCTTCCCAATGTTACGGGATAGATTCACTGGCTGAATTAATATGGGGAGTAATACAGGATATTTGAACTCTTGTCAGTTATTTCATTCTGATTTTTCCCAGCAGTAAAATAGATTTGCTCTGAAACCTGGAAAAGAAAGAAATAAACTTGGCAGATGTAGCCAGTTTATGATTTATTCTGAGTTTGTAGCCTGATCCAAACACCACTGCAGTCTATGGAAATCTTTTGGGGGATTTCAAAAGGAATCTCGTCAGGCTCTTGATTAATATTCTGGGGAGTTGGAGGGGAACATGTTTGGGGCCAAGGGAGTCTTGCAGAGCTCATCTTTTTTTCCCAGGGTTTGCATTCTCTTGGTGTACATCCTTTCATGCAAGTCTCTCAGTGTTCCCTGAACCATATGTATTTGGATTAAAAGGTAATATGAGAAGCACTAGGAAAAGCTGGAGCCAGGTCGCATTTTATTGCAGGAAGGCCTCAAAGTGATATGAGGAGGGACAGCGTGTCTGACATCTGGGGCTGTGGGAACGTTACTTAGTGGTTGCAATAGAGACTGGGGTTTCTTGTTCACTCCTGTTTCCCTCATGTCTGTACTTTTGTGCTCAGGGTCCAACTCTGAGCAAATCTGGGTGTGGAAAGGAAACGGGACGAAGGAGGAGAGGTTTGCATCATGCGATCTCCTAGCACAAGCCCCAGTGTAAGGGATGCTCAGCATGTGGCACCTTGTCTCAGGGTTGGGTGGACAAAGGCAAGTCGCAAACCTTGTGCTCTGGTGCACTTTGGATTACAGTTGCATGAGGCAGCGTACATGCGAGACCTTAATCAAGCCAATTAAGCTTGCTGAAGCATCTGGAGATAGAGATGAGTAATAATTGTAGAAGAATTTAGCATGCGGCATCTTTCAACTTTACAGTTATCTGCAGTGTTTTCTAGACTGGAAAATTTCCAGAATTTTCTAGGATGGGAAGGGCCATTATGTGATGTATGAAAATGAAACGGGCTTTTCATCTTGATTTATTCCTACTCTTGTTATTGTGTGACAGAATCAGTTATCTCTCAAGGGGTGGTATTAATTAATGTTTAGAAAATTTTGCAAATTCTTGCAGTTCTTGGGGAGAAATGCATCACAGAACTGTTGTTATTACTTGAGCTATTTATTAGATAGCACCGGACCATATGTAAAACCTTCTTGTGACTGTCCACAGACGTGTGTCGGTGTAGGTTTTAAGCTTTCTAACTCCTTTTGGAAAAGCTTGTCTTTTAAAAGCTTATTATTTTTCTCCCCGCCCCCCCCCCCCCCCTCCTTAAAGTGGTAGGGAATCACAGATGATCTTTCACATGATTCTTCCAACACCCAGTCATTCATCAGCAAAGACTTAAAGATAATAAACTTTTTGTTTCAGGCAATTACTTAATCTCGACAAACTCCTGTGTTAAGCAGGGCTATTAACTGAGCAGGCCATAAATCAGCATGTTGCCAGGTGGGTGAGTCTCCTGAACTGCAATCACTCTTCAGGACCTTCCAGAGACCCCTTACAGTCTTAAGCACCCTCATTACGCAAGCAGCATGCTAACAACCAGCACTTTGCATGAGCTTCCTGGAGAAGCCACTGCAAACTGCACTGGGAACATTTTTAACACCAGGCAGAAAATTTTCATACCACGGCAGGATGATACATGGGAGTTATTAGCCTGCACCAAAACCACAGCTGGGTAAAACAGATAACTTCCTCACCCCTCTCCTTGTCAGACCTTCTGCTTAGTTAAGAGCAGCAGGCTGCCCTGTGCTTGGTTAGAAACCAGCTTGTGCAGTATCCTCCTAGTCTTTATGGACTGAGAGCGCTTCAGGGACTGGATGTCCTGAAGCATGCAAACTCCCAAAACTCTTCTTTGAAGGCTACCGAGATGCTTATCACCTGGATAGAAGTGCAAGGTAAAAATATCCAGCCCTGCAGTTTTATCATGACTAGTAGAAAGCCGATCTCTTTGCTTCCATTTCCAGAAAGAACTTTGGTGAAAATGCACAGCAGTCTCCCTATGGAGCTTTTCAGACTTGATTTGCTCAATTTTACAAAAAATATAAACAGACCTTTCATATAGAGAGGAATTTTTTCAAGCCATTGCCTATAGGAACAGTTTGATTTCAGTTTGGTTTAGTGCCTGAAGGAGAATATGCATAGAGAAAGCAAACTTGCTCCTGCGGTTTGGATTGGGAGAGGCTAGAAATGCCAGTGCTGCATTTGAAGCTCAGCTTGTCCTGAAAGATTGAGAAAATCTTTGTAGCACGAAGGGGTCTGGGTGTCCCCGTGATGGCAGCAGGCATCCCTGTAGCGGAAGAGACCGCTCAGGTAGGTCTGTGCTCAGGGCAAGCTGGCATGCTCTTTCTTGTTGGTACTGGCACCTGTGCTTTCATGGGATTTAAGCATCTGCCTGGGAATTTTTCTAATGCAAGGCACCTTTCCAGCTTCTGCAAGTTGTGCTGGCTCCTTGTGCAGATACCTCCTGGTGCACTACCTGATGGATTAGGGGAAATCTATTTAGTTTGCAACAGATCGTCTGCCCAGTGTCTCCAGAGGCATGGTTTGACCAATGCTAGCAGCAGTCATGCCTCCTGGGACTGGCACCTGGGAAGCTGGGCTGTGAGCGTGCAGATCACCCAGCTGAGTACCTGCCCTTGGGAGGGGGTAAGTTATCTTTCAGCAGGATGTGCTCCTCAGTCCATCCAGCCCTGCAGCCACACAAAACCAGCCTGGCCACCATAATAGAGAGTGACATGATATGAGGATGAGTGGCCAAATGAGGTCAGGACTTCTGCTTTCAGTGGTAGCCTGGGCTGAAAGGTGTTGCTGAACCACAGCCTAAGGGCCTTTGCTCACGTGTGCACCAACAATCTCATGGTAAACTGGTTCAGGGAGCTGATTCAACCAATGACCCATACAATAAAATTTTAGGTGGTTTTCAGCTGGGTGAACTCCCTGAGCTGGCTCTGTGTGTGATTATATGAGTGCCAGTGCCACTCTGGGGAGGGAAGGGTGTGAATGCACAGCTGGGTTATGAGTCAGGGTCGATTTGAATGCCTTCTGTACGTTCCCTTCTGTAGACGTGCTTTTAGGGATACAGCTTGGGATGATGCTGCTCTATAAACTTTTATTTACATGAGTGGAAGGCACACAGTCAGGGCTCTGCTAGACTCCCTGTCAGATGAGAAGTGTCACGCAGAGGGCACTGTGTGATAAATGATGCACTTTCCCCTCCATTTTCATTCACATAATTTTGCCCTTTGGTGCTTAAGCAGTCTTGCTGTCTCCATTCTGAGGCTGCTGAACTTCCCCATCCCTCCACATCTCATCGGTGGAGATTCTAGGCTTGGTCGTGTCAGATGCAGCCAAGAGCATTGGTGTCCTCTGGTGCTCCTGCTGCCTTGTAGTCATAAATGCCAATTAGTGCTGTCCCCATAATGCCTCCATATAAGAGCAAATTAGGATTTAGCCTTGTATTCTAGGTGAGATGAAGCAGATGCTGTTTTGAGAGGCAAGGATAAGTTTGCTCAGATGTAAAGTCAACCTCTGGGCGCAGCTGAGCCATACAGAGTAGGACGTTCAGCCTCATGCATTCTTAGTGCTCTGGTTCTCAGCTCCCAGAGTCCCTTCCACGGGAGGCAGGACAACTGTCAGGAGGGTTGTGCATCAAATGCATTTCTTTCTCCCTGGGGTACCCAGGAAAGAAACGTCTTGAGGACTCGGAGCCAGGTATTTGGGACTGTGGAAGAAAGGCAGAGGGAATGTTGGAAAACACTCCAGGAACTCAGCAGTCGGCTGAGGTTCACACAGTCTCTTTTCACCAGCCGTTCCAAGCGATGTAGCTCCCACAGTGAAATGAGCTTTAACACAAAATACACAGGGGAATGAAAGAGTTGCTCATTCATTGGCCTGGTCCCAGAACAGTCAATGGCAAATCCCCTTGGCCCATTTTTCTTTTTTTTTAAATTTCTGCATGTGCTGGAAGTGCAGTTAGTGAATCCATGATGCTGCTGGCTTCCCAGGAAGCAGGACGATAACAACTTGGAGAAAACTTCTTGCCTTAAACCTGTAGGCATTTTTTCTTCCATGAACGTGTCTGTCTTGAGGATCTGTAAGTTTGCATAGATATTTTTGTTACTGTGATTTTTTCCTCCTACTGCCCGTCCAGGCAGGCACAAGCTGAACCACCATCTGGTCTGCCCTCAGCTCCCCGTGTGCCCCTTGCACACTGGGATTTCTTCCTCACTGGTTGGGAGGTGTTTTTTTTTCTTCTTTTTCTTCTTTACATTCTCTGACAGCAGCTGTTGGGAGAACAAGCCCCAGGATCCATCTGGCCCTTCAAGCTTACCGGGCTGTGTCTTTTCTCAACAAAGCAGCGGTGGCCACGCTTTCATACAAGAGTTACATTATATAACAGCAACTTGCTCGAAAAGCAAACTGCCTTTTATTCACTTGTGCTGCCTTTCTCCCTTTAGAATTGCAGCCACAGCTGAACCACAATGCAGCCTCAGATCTAAGTCAGTCTAGAGGGTTGGTTTTCTCTTTTTCTTTTTGCTTTTCTTTTTCTTTCTCTCTCTCTCTTTTTTTTTTTTTTTTCTCTCCTATATGCTTTCTGGAGGAGTTGGCACAATCCTGTGTTATTAGGACATAAGCCAGCTTGTTCTAGTGGAATTTCCTGCCTGATTTTAATTTCCCTCTCATTTGTTTTTTCCCCCTCAAAGTGAGACAGAAAAGCTTTTTAATTGCACTGCCGTAGGTTGGCCTTTCGGGATATTATTATTCTTATTAAGTACTTCCTGTTGGGAGGTGGCACATGAGTAGAAGTAACAAGGATCTCTGTGCAGTCAGGGCTTGTGGCCTCTTTGTTTGTTAATAACTGTCAGATTGGCAGCATCCTCAAAATACATCTTGGCCTGACAGCCTGGCAATTAAGTGATTTTCAAGACTCTCAACATTCGCAGCTCAAGACCTGTGGAATTAATAAGCTGCATTAGGCCTTTTGGGTTTGTTTCTTTTGCTGTTCAGTAGTCGCAGCTCCATGTCTGTCCAATAAAGAGCTGGCACCAGTGGGAAAGTCTTACTCTGAGAATCCCCAGCGTGGAGGCAGAAACTCCTGATTAGGTGTGGTGAGACAGACTGGCATCTCCCAGGTGGGATTTACATCCCGTTGTCCATCTCCATCTCACCCTTGGTGGCTTGTGTTTCAGAAGGGTCACCGTGCCTGCACAAGGTCTAGAAATGAGCCTAGGATGCTTCTGGCCTTGACAGCAACCGTGTGCAGTGCAGCTTAGAGACAGAAACCTGGGTGACTTCTCCAGAGGAAGTGTGAGCAGAGCGGGTTGCCATGTACCATCATGCTGCTGATGTTTCAAATTTCATTGTGTCCCAAAGAAGAATTCAATGCTTACTTAGCAGAAAAAGGCAATTTTATTTTCTTTTTAATTTCCCAGGAAGCAAAAATTCTCAGCAATTTCTTTCAGAAACTCCCCATGTTGGCAGATATTGTTGTAATAAAGTCAAGGCATTTCGAGTTCATCACTTCCACATTCTTCTTGTAGTCTAAAATATAATAGATCATAAACCATCTTGATCTCTTCTGTGCCACTTTTGACAGCAGTTGCAGATTCCTGGAAAACGTTTTCTGACGGAAAATTGTTCTGCCTTAAACCTTCCGCCAACTCAGGCTATTTAGTACTGGAGATGATGACTGGTGACAGCACGGCTGATCAAGAGACTTTTCTAATTATTGCTCTTTTGGAAGCCATCAGAGCTTCAGTGTTTGGGCACCCCACTGCAGAACTTCCTTGTGCTTGTAGGGTTCCCTCTGGCTGCTGGAGAGCTCTACGTTCATGTTATTTATCCTTCCCAGAGGTAAAAAATATAATGATTTGTCCCCTTAAGGCTACCAGACATCAGTAACCTGAAGAGCCCAGGAATTCTTCTAGAGTAATAAATAATGCATTACCTTTATTCACAGATGCCCACCTGAATGTCTGAAAATACTTTAACACACGTGCATATATTCATCCTCCCAATACTGTTTTGAAGTTTTTGAAAGTTTTGGGTACAACCTGTTTTACAAGAGCAAAGCCAGAACTTTCCATGGGGGTTGTCTGCAGTCTTCAGCAAATTCCTCTTTGCTCACTTAGAAGCAGAGTGCCCTAGTTTTGGTCACATTTGAAGTAAAGCAAAGCCAGCTCCTGCACAGGAGCATGTTGCAGGGTTTCCTGGTGTCCTCTTGTCCCTTCTGGCAGTAGCTGGGCTGTCCCCACCGGGACAGTTTCCCCAGCCCTTTTGTGGCTGAGGTAGAAAGCCCCTCATGCAGTGTCTTGGATGGTAGATAGCAGTTTGAGGTATTTCAGTGTTTGATTTCTTAATGACAATTCTGTGTTGCTGTAGAAAATGCCAATGAAGTCTTACATTGTTAATCTAAATTTTCCATGTAGAGGAAAAGGCCATTTTTAGCCTCACTGTGATTGTTCCAGCTCCTTTGCCCGAGAAGACTGGCAGGTTTAATGCCCTTAATGAAAGTTAGGCAGTGCATGGGAGTGAGCTGAGGGGAGCTGCTGGGAGCTTCAGGACAGGTTAGATATCGACATGGACAAGAATAATTCTACTTCCACTGGGGCTTGACTTCATTTAAGCACACTGCCTCCTTCTTGGAGTGGGGAGGAAATTTATGAGCGAATTCCTTTGGTGTTGCCTCGAGTTGGCCATGGGGCCATGGGGAGAGCTTCCTGATCTAATCTCACCCCTTCCCAGCTGCAAGAGCCAGCTCGCTCTGCAGACGCATACCTGCCTGCCCCACTTTTGGATGCAGCCTGTGGCTCAGCAGCGATGTCTGAAAGCAAAAACGGTGTTGAGGCTGAAACGTGTTCCCTGTCTGCATGGTCACCAGGACCACTTTTCTTTCTGCTGTGTGCCAGCAGCACACATGTCCTAGGTGGGGGCTGTGTAATGGTAGCCAGCAGCATCTTCAGAGGACTTCTTTGTTCTTCCATATGAGCTGACACAGCAGAATAAACTTTAGAGGGAGGATACCCCTCTGGGCCTTCCCCAGGATGATTGGTGGGCATTGTGATGGTTCCCAAGGAGGTTTCCTCCCGGGTGCTGGAAGAAGGGCAGCTTTGCATTTGCAGTGTCTGATAGAGAGGTTTACTGTGACTCATGGCTTTTATAACAACTTTTATTGTGCAGGCAAGCCCAGGAACTGGCTTTATTATGTATAAGGTGAGCACTGCATCCACGTGGGCATCCAAAGTCTGTGTCCTCACAGGGAATTGAGCAGCCACATGTGTGTGCCTCTGCTGGCTGGCAGGGAAACAAACAGCTTCCACACCTTTCCATGGTGGAGGAATGTGTGCAAGGGGCTCCAGCACTACTGCTGGAGATGAGGCAACTGTTGTCGTCGTTGTTGTCCTCTGCTTCTCACTTGTGCCTCGGTTTATGCAAGTATAAAGTTGTAGTAATTCTGTCCTGGGGGTGCTTTGAGGCATTAGTACTGTAATGCTTGTATCAAGGTTTTTTTGTGATTTTATAGTTGAAGAAGGGCAATATATTTCTTATTATTTCTTGTTTGCTTTTCGTGTATCTGCATCCTAGCTAGTCCCTTTAAATGCCCCTGCAAGGTATTTACCAATAGCTGAACAATTTGTACGAGAGAAGTTGGTTGTATGCTCTCGATCACTTCACTGAATGGGAAGCTTGCCGTGATGCACCCAACCCGTGTTTAAACTAAGTATGCATTGTCTGAAAAAACAGTTTGGTACATTAGGCTACCGTCACCTCTCTTTATTCAGTATGTTAAAGGAAAAGAAAACTGTTTCTACGTTCCTCTGGATGGAAAAAAACAACTGTCTGGTTGTGTTTCAAAATGGCCTGTAATGCTCAGGGCAGGAGAAGGATCTCCCGCAGGTGAGCTGGTAGGATTCTGCCTCCCGTTTATGATTGCTCTTGTCTTCTTAGCTAGCCAGAATGAATATTTACTATTATTTTACCTGCATAGTTCCTCCTTTATTTTGTCAAAGCCACTGAGCAGGTAATAAAACATCATAATAATTAACCAATAATAATTCAAGTATGCTGTATGAAAACCAAACCAAATGCTAACAAGCCAGACAAAAGAAAAGCATGCATGGTGCAGCCCTGTTTATAGTGCTGTCTGCTGGAATCATTATACACGTTGATATAATAATACTGAGCACTTAATTACCACATCATTTTTAAAGTGCTGTATAAACATTAACCAAACCTCTGAGGTAGGGAGGTATTATTATCTCCATTTTAAAGAGGGGAATTTCTGACAAAGCGAGGTTAGTCAGTAATTTAGTGTCATGAAGTCAGGCAGTTGGTGGTGCAGGAAGGGAAGTTGCAGGTCCACGGCTGGTCCACCACTATTTTGGAGAGAGAAAAGCAGAGCTGCTGAAGCACCTGAGATGGCTTTTTGTGAAACGTATAGCACTGTCATTTTGGGAGACCAGGTACTGCCTCAGACACCTCTCTCTGCTTAGAAAATCTGCAGATAGGTGTAACTAGCAACCACATAATTTTCCTGTTTCAAGGTAAGCACACAGTTGGTGTATTTTGCAAAATATCTAAACAACTTTAAAGTGAAGCTCTCAAACGGGGGCTCATGGGTGGCTAGGAGGCAGCTTGTGTGTCTGCTCCTCCTCCCTGTATTGATCCAAATGGTGGTTCTAGGAATGGCTTTTCCTGCAAAGCCCTTAATATTCTGCATGGTGGTACATGACTTCATCCGAGGAGAATCCCACAGGCGCACCAGCGTGATCTGCTCTGTCATGTTTCTGTGACCCAATTTTCCCCATTCTTTGTCTCAGACCTTCCCTGACCCCAGGCCTTTTATCTCTTCCAATAATTCACCCAGGCCATTATTAATGGTGCATTAACTTTGGCTGTGCTTTCAGCGAATATGTTTTCCTTGTGCTCATTCATTCGCTCAACTCACTTAAACAGCGAGATCATTATGCTGGGGACGTCACACAAACACAAAAACATCTCCCTTGCTGACACCTACAGCCCCGCAGCGCTTTGCTGGAGGGGCAGCCATCCAAATAAAACGCTGAAATGCCCAGGAGGGACTATCAAAGGGAGTCAAGGAGCCACACACACACTCTCTTGCTTGGGGCAGGTTTGCCTCCCCTGCTTGCACACTGAGCATGCCTCTCTGTCCAGGGATGCTCTGTAGCCCACTGAAACCCAGGGAGCTCCAACAGAAAAGCTGAGGAGCAAAGCACACCTGCTTTTTCAAAACAAACCTGACATTTGCCACCACAGCTGCTCGACACCAAACATCTCTTTACAGAGGACACTGTGGATGAGTAAAACTGGGACTTTAAAAAATGTAGTAAGAAAACAAATGCCACCTACAATTAATTTCTCATTTGATGCTTTGGGATACTCAGGGTGATGACTGAGTGAGAGTCATCTCATGTTTGTTGTATCTTTAATCTTGTCCTTGAGACAAGAGTGGGGTTTGGAAATTCAGGAGAACATGTGGACAGTGAGAGGGTCCTTTGCTCTGAAGATGGGAAAAACTAGCAAATGCCTCTTCCCATGTCTGAGGGGTTTCCGTGTAGTGTCTAGTGCAGACAGCAATTATTCTATTACCCTTTTCACAGGCACTGGACTTGGGGGGGTGGAGGGGGGTGGGGGCAGAGAGCAGTAGCTGTTAGAAGCTGCCGTGTCACACCAAGCAGCGTCCCACCTCTTCCAGTTAGAGGGATGTGGCCCATGACAGCCCAGAACTGCTGCTGTGAAAGCACTCATAGGCACTCGCCAGCACCTTCTGGGACATCTCCTTCATATTGTTCTTTTGTGTCAACTGCTTGTGCACAGCTACGAATGACACCTCAGTGACAGGAGTGCGTGAGCTGTTGTCTGGGGAAGTTTTTTCCTGCTAATCCAAATCAATTCAATACCTTGGGGCTCCAAAGGAAAGAGATAAAGTTGCAGTTTCTGTCTGCTGTGGTTAAGGTTCACCAAGGAACCTGTTCTTGTTTGACTGCATAGGCTTGGGCAAGTTATTTTATGTTACTCTGTTTCAGCATCTCTCTAGTTAAAAAAAGGGTTGTGTTTCAAATTCATGTTTGCTTCTCCTCCTAAGGAGAGGTGAAATTTTGTTGGTTTTTGCAAGGCAGCTTGTGTTCTCTTTGTGAAAACTGTATCCCATGCATTACAAAAAACATAGAAAATCAAGCCAAAAAGGATTTCAAGAAGTCGATATTTGTTTTTCCTCTTTTATATAACGTTAATGTTTATATAGGTGTTTTTTCAAATTTCTTGAAGAGAGTGCTACAGATACTGAATTGCCCAGACAGCAATCTTTTACTTTTTTTACCTCAACAAATATCTTTCCCTGTTAACTGCAGAATCTTTGTGCTCTGTTTCTTATGGAAGTTCTCTCACAGCCTGGACTGCTTGTTCCCACAGAAGACTGTTGGACATCCATAGAAAGGCTGCATTTTTTTAACCCATCTGGTGGCCTGTGCTGCTCGTGTGCTTTAGATAAAGCAGTGGGAGCCCAGTACAGATCAAATGGTACAGAGGGTGTAGGGGGGAGACATCACCCCAGCCAGTCTCATTGCAGCATTCCAGTTGCAAGTGGGAACAGAAGACATCCTTTAAATGATTTCCTAAGGGCTTTCCAAATTATTTTTGTTAAAACGAACTGCAAATGAAACCAAATTCAGTGGCATGGGGTCTGATTTCTTTTCTTCTGTTGCTTTTTAAATTTTCCTTTTAGCTATCAGATGTGTAGGCTGAAGTATTTGGAATGGAATAAGCTTATTTGACCCTTCCTAATTCTCCTTTTTGGGCTCAAAAAGGGGTGCTGCTGTGAGTGATGTCAAAACAGCTCCTTTGCTTGCTATACAAACCCATACATGCAGTGTGTGTTTCTCTTGAAGCACAGGTTTATCTGTGGAGATAATCAAAAGCCTGCATCATCCTCAAAAAATGCATGTTTCTGATGCCTCCCTCCCTGATTCCTGGTATTTTCAGCAAAGGGACATCCCCTTTAAACTCGTGTTTCTGCTTCATATCTTTTCTCTTTGAAGCCAGAGAGTTGGCTGGCCTCTGAATAGGCAAGGATGAGAATATAGCAGTGGGAGGTCCATGTCTTGCTCACAAACCTTGGCCAGAAAATCAGCTCCAACAAGTGGGGACAGGTAACAGCGTCTTTCCCCTTATCAAATGGCGCAGAGCAGACGCATTCCTGCACGAGCAGCGGCTGGGGTGAAGGTGGGGCCTCCCTCCCAACTGTGCCTTGCTGCTCTGCTGGGAGCTGCGTGCCACAGGCGTAATGAAGAGCCATGTTATTTCTGTACGGAACACCCTGTTTTCCCATCATCCCTGCCCCTTGGGGGCTACTTTGATTTGTTCTTTGGTTTTCTTTTGCTTCCACAGGAGACAGAAAAAATGTTTTTCTGTTATTCCAGTGCTATGGGACTTTCAGAGGTTCCATGTCGTGCCTTCGCATCCCAGTCTGTTGTACCGCATGACTTGGTGTGGCCCATTTTTTTCCTGAGGCAAAGCTTTCCCCTTGCCTTCTGCTCAAACTTTTCTCTCTCTGTGTAAAACAATCATCATTAGTGCTAACTGGGCAGGTTTGGGGTTAAATCTGCAAAGATTGCTTGGGTTTGGTAAATTCTCTGCCACTGCAAAGCAGATAATGCTAAACAAAAGATTGCCTTGATTAGATTAAAGTTGGCAAATTCATTACCCTAATCATCATATTGCCTTTCCCGTGGCTATTCAGGAATACATCACCATGACTTACTTGAAGTAATTGAATATAATTGTCTTTTTAACTCGTATGTGTAAAACATCCATCTTTGTTAACGGCATGTGTGGCTGTCCTGCTGCCAGCTCGCCGTCCTCTTTGGAAGGGGTGGGAACAAGAAGCAGAGCCAGGCTGACGTTTATGAATTGGTAGTTGATTGCCTATAAAACCATTCATTATTTCTGACCAAGCACCTGGAAGAGAATAAAAAGGAACAGCGCCAGCCACTGAAGCCCGTAGGCTTGGTTGGTGCTCCCGAGCAGGGGAGCAGAGGAGAAGCTCTGAAGTGGGACATTGCAAAGGGACGTCACCAAAACCAGCCCTTTCCCTCATCCTCTGTGGCAGCAAAGCACAGAGCATGTGGTAGGCTTGGAAATGAGAGGGGCAGAGTGAAAGAGGCACCCAAGCCAGGGGCACTGCTGATCCTCCCTCTCATCTAGGTTGAACTGCAAAAAACCAAATGAACAGTGCTGGTGGGAGGGAGGAAGTTCATGGAATTCTTTCTCCCATTAATAATCAGAGGTATGAGGAGGGAGAAATTCTCTTCAGATGTCATTTTATACCAACAGATAGCTAGGAAAGGAGGCCAAGCAGCAAAAGCCTTGTGTTTTCTTTCCCCAGCTCTCCTGAGTGACAGGGTAAGACTCTTCTAGCACAGGATTTCCAGTATTACCTCAGCAATCAATTATTTAGAAATGCACAGTTACCAAAAAGAAAAAACCAAAACAGAACTGGTGTGCGCTTTGGGAGATTGAGGTTGGCCTATTGTTCTTAATGGTTTAATCATTATTATTGAATTAAACTGGTCCAGGGAATAGGCACAAGGATTAGGATATGACTCTCCATATTTATTAAAACAATACCACATTGCCTATCATAGTTGCAGACCATGTCATCTCATGCTTTCCTGGAATTTGGGGATTCACCCAGCCCTGGACCTACCCATTACAGGCAGAATGACCACCCTGTTTTGGGAGGTTGCGAGATCTCACCTATAGGAATGCCAGCTGGGGTGTGTAGACTGGCCCCAGGACTACAGAAGAGTTTGGTTTATTTGTATGGCATAAATACGGGGCGAGCACTGCAGGAAGCCCAGCCTAGGGGCTCAAGCTGGAAGAGATATTTGTGTTGCCTGGCATCTGATGTTAGTGTCGGGTTAGTTGATTTTGCTTGGTGTGTGATGATGTAAAACCTCCTTTCCCTGCTCTTGCTGATCCCTATGTTATCCTCGGGTTGTGGCCATGGCAGTGTCCTCAGGGAGAAGGGCAGCAGCTCTAGGTGCTTGCCAGCCCTGGCAGTGGTTTGGGCTGAGCGTGGTTTGGGGAGACCAAAGGCTGGATAGTGCTGTGCAAACAGGGGACAGGGTGTGACGGCTGAACTCTGCTTCATTTCTGACTTGGAAAAACACTGTCTGCCTCTTAAAATGAAGACTCCTTACAAGTGTCCTTCTGTAACAGATCACCCCTACCCAGGACAGTTAAATGGTGAATCTCCTGCTAAAGCAAATCCTAAAGAATGCAAGTTTATTCTCCCCCTCAGATGCTTTTGGGAGAGGAGGGGAGGGGAGCAGAAGGGGGGAAGGCGGTTAACAGTTACCCTACTGTGTCCTGACATTAGGCGAGCTGCAAAAATGCTCCCAGTGTATCAGGTTGTGTGCGGTGCCAGCCCTTCGCTGGAGCACGGAGAGCAAGTCTGCTGCGGAGCCTTAAATACTTTCCACCCTGACTACCTTAGCTTAACGCCTTTCAGCAGAGTTGGCAGGAGGGTTGTTTTTGTGTAGTCTCTCACCTCTCCCGGCTGACGCGCCTGTGCCGTGCTGTGCTTGGTGATTGTACGTTGCAATGGGAGTAGGAGCCTCAGATCCTCTTGTTGATATGCCAGGGAAGACATATACAGGGATTTCATACAGGATTTGCACGACAGATCCAAAAGGAGCACAGCCTTGCCGGACGGAGTCAGCGTAGCTCTGTTGCAGCTGGAGTCACAGATGCGAAAGGCTGAATTTCAAGTCTTTCATAGAAAAGAACTTGGCGTTTACTGGAGTTCGCCGAGCATCAGCGAGAGACTTGGCCCAAGCCTTGACACTGTGTTTTTGGATGGTGCTTCCCCACTCTACAGAGAGATGCTACCTGTCGCAGAGGCAAGTCCCAGTGAAATACTGAATGCAGTCTGGGTTTTGAAATGCTCATATAGGAGGTTGGTTTTATTTTTTTTTCAGTCCTCAGTTAGATAGAAGGGCCAAGAAGCCAGAGAGGGAATGAGAAGACATGTGGCAATATTAAGTAATCTTTAATGAAAAACTTCTCAGTATTTGTAAAAACAGAGCGAGACCAGTCTCTTCTCTTTAAGCTGATCACTGGTACAAAACTAGAAAGCAACATTATTAGAGGTGCAATGAGCCCTATCAGAGGGAGATTGTACGGTATTGTTACTTAGGCTCTGTTAATTGTATTTCTTTAGCTTCTGTAATTTTAGCAACAACGGCCCAGGTGGCAAGACAGCATTGTCAGGGGTGGCATGGAGAAATAACCTGATGAATTTTCCATCAGCTCAACTCACTCAAATATTCTCACCGTTAACTTTTGGGGTCAATAATAAATATTAAAACCTGTAGACTTAATAAGTCAATGTAGGTGTTCTCTGCCTTTTGAGACCACTTTATCTTTCCATCAAAGATGAAACAAGCTTCTCAAATGAATAAAAAATAGGGCCTCAAGTGATTACAAGTGAGAGCAATTTGGGCTTCTCTCTCAGAACCTGGCAGTAGGCACTTTTGAGCGTCTTTTGACTGCATAGACATTCTGCATTAGCTCTTCTCTCACTGTTACACTTTTAGGTAAATATTTCCAGTCTCTGTGTACAGACCTTCAGGAAAGGTGTTTGCTGCCACTCCAGGCACGAGGGACGACACAGGTCTAGATCCTGCCAGGCTCTGTTGAGTCTGATTTGCGTTGCAAGTCTAGTTTTCCTTGGTGCTTCCTATAATCTCCTCAAGTTCAAAGAGCGCTTAGCTGCTTGTCTTTGTCAAAAACCCTGTTGGAGATCTTTTATGTCGAAGATGTAGGATTTCTCTGCATGACTTTGATTATTTATTCATTCCACTTCTCTGGTGTATGATAGCGCTGATATCATGAAGACCCCTTGTCTTGCACTGCTCTTGCTCTGAAATTCATGGAGATTTAGTGCCTTTGAAATTGTTTTAAAAGGAAAGGATAAGTTTTTGAAGTCCCTTTTTTTTTTCTTCTTCTTCTTCTATTCCCCTCAACAGTGCCGCAGCACATTTTTCCAGCCTTCCACGCTCCTTTGCCAATTGACATGCGCCACCAGGAAGGACGATACCATTACGAACCTCACTCTATCCACGCTATCCATGGGTAAGTCTTGCATCTCCACTCCTGTGCCTTGCTGAGATGTTGGCCGTCTGCGGCATGCCAAATCCCACTGCTAAGGTCCTGGGGACTTGCTGCCCTCCTGGCAGGCTGGACTTACGGGCTCCCCCTGCTCCACTGTACCTGTCTAGTGGCAATACCACATTGACTGGCAGGAGTGCTCTACAGCTCCATTAAGCCTGTACAAGCGCCGTACAGCAGCAGAATGGGAGTGCAGGGCTTCTGTGTGGTTATCTGGCTGAGGTCCCGAGGACAGGCTTGACTTGCATTGTCACACGTGCCAGTGTTTATTGTGTCACAGTGTGCCTTGGTCATTTCTGGCACCGTCTTGATGAAGACCCAGCATTGATCCCTCTATTTGGAGACCAGTTGTACCATTTGTCCCTGCCCACGGGCTGGGGAGATGTTGGAGAAAGGCTGCTGGGAGTGCTATAATTCAGTTTCATTCCACCGGATCACAGCCCAGACAGGGTGGATGATGTTTTCTAAAATGCAGTAAAAAAGTGAGTACTCACAGGGGTGTCTGTGTGTGCTCTGGACAGGCAGGGCCCTGGATTTTGGTGGTGATCTCTTCACAAGAGCCTCCCCTCCCGGCAGCAGCTGATGGCCAGCAAGCACAGATGCCAGTCAGGAGCTGTTCCCTAAGAGGGGGGATCATGATCTCCTCATCCAGGACATGACAGCTCAATAGCCCTTGACATCTCGGAGGACGCGTTTATACAGAGATCTAAGTTCACCTCCTGTAAGCTTTGACTAAGGCAGGGAAGAAGGAGCCAGTGGGAGTGTGGACAAAGGCTGTAGTGACTGTGTGGCCAGGAGGGTTTCTCCTCATCCCTGAAACACACCATCCCCATGGGAGGTGGAGAGCAGTCTGATGGCATTGGTGGTCCCATGGCCAACCCAACATCCATCAGCCATGAGCTGAAGGACAGGTCCCAGGGTACTTGAGTAGGGGAGTTCAGTAGGGGCTGGAAACATTTTTCAGGAAGAGCAAAGGAAGGACAAAAAGGACTCATTTCTTAAATACTCTTATTTGGTCTCCTGGAGCCCTGCTGTGTCTTCACTGTCCGGCCGGGGTTAGTGCTCACCGGCTTTGCAGGGGCTGTTTGTAGAGCTGTGCTTTTTCTGGGTGGGTGTGAGTGGGGGAACAGCCCCCTGGGAGGCAAGTAATGCAGACGGCAGCAATCAGGAGATCTGTGGAGTCCCACAGCTACTAGG
This sequence comes from Phaenicophaeus curvirostris, assembly GCF_032191515.1. NCBI lineage: Eukaryota > Metazoa > Chordata > Aves > Cuculiformes > Cuculidae > Phaenicophaeus > Phaenicophaeus curvirostris. The sequence continues at coordinate 29,356,997 of NC_091398.1, forward strand.
GCTTTATTCCACTTCCAAACTGCTACGGGAAAAAACAATAGAGCATTCCTCTGGATCCTACCAGAAAACAAGTGGTTGTCTTCTTGTCTGGCAGTTAGTTTGATTGGTTGTTCAAGGGGACAGAGCAGCTCCTTCCATGGTGTGTGCAAAAGGAGAAAGACAGATCAGGTTGCTAACATGGGAACTGGGGGAGCAGGGGGCGCTGAATGAAATAGTTCTGGTCTTGCGTGCAAGTGGGTACAAAAATTGTAGAAAAAAGAAAGATTAATAAAAATATATACTGGGAGACAGTTAATAAGCTAGAGCTCTGGCTAATAAAGCACATACTGACTTCTGAAAAGGGCAATATTCAAAACAGTGATTGGAAGAGAGGATGGCAGATGTGCCCCACTCAGTGCTCCTCTTCACTCCTCGCAGGCAGGATAGGGTGTACTGCCTCTGCACCAGCTTGTTCAGTGGAGTCATGGAGGAGGGTTTTCTCCAGAACACAACCAAGAGCTAACTGACTGGTGCCATGTAGCTGTGAATCATAATGCCCAGTATTTTGTCATATTGGGGTTGTCCAGCTGACCAAGTGTACAGCAGGGGCCGATCAGGTTTCAGTTCATCTGCACCAATATTAATAATTCACTGTCTTAGCAGTGACTGCATTTGTCTGTCAGGGGACCTAGAGGGTATTTGGGTAGAGTTGTTGGTAAGTACCTATCACCTTTCTCCTTTGAGATTCTTCACCTTCCCAGCAGTATTTCTCACAAAAATGACTTGCAAGGTACTGGAGAGAAAAGTTGGTTGTTGTTCTTAGAAGAGGAAACATACTTCTTTGAAATGTATTACATCTTTCTTACTCCCTGATCATTGTGTTGAAGGTTGCCTTTGTGGCTGGTGAAGCACCAGAGCTGAGCAGCCAACCGCTTCTTGTCTGTGGGGTTTTTTAGGGTCAAAGAAATGCCATTACTCTTTGTCTTTTTTCCAAGTGCCCAACATGAAACCACTCAGAACATGGTGCTGAAGCTGCGTAGAGATTGCGCATTTCTCGTTCATTAGGCTGACTTGGTTCTATGGGCATGGTCAAGCTTCTAGAAAGTTGAACTCTACCCTGGTGTTGCAGAAATCTATCCTGCTTAAAGTAAAGAGCCCAAAAAAAAAAAAAAAAGCATGTGCATATTTTCACTTGAAAATTATGGTGAATGTTTGTAAGAAAAATTGTGTCATTGAGTTTTGGCTTTATGATTAATGTGATCAGTACCTGACAGAGAGCCCCCAATTCATCAAGCCCGTATTCAAGCTGTCTGCTCTCTTGCCGGTACCATATTTATCTAATTACATGAACATTGCACAGCAAATTAAGTGTAGTCTTATTTGTTGCTAACTATGGGGTCTTATTATCTGCCTACTGCATTATGTCAAAGGTTCGTTTCCTGATTGCTCAATGTGACATGGCACTGCATTCCCCTTCATCACTGTTTGCATTTGGCCTAATGAGAACGTACGTTATTTTATGCTAACTGGAAGGAACTCATGTGCAAGGCTGTCTTGAGCAGGACCACCTGTGGGACCCTGTTCTTGAGAATATATTTGGGAATACGGAAAACTCAAGTAATAAAAGATCCACATGCCAAGATGGGGGCCTGAAAGATTTGTTGTATTTATGCTCACTGTTGTCAGTCTTTCTCTCTCAGTAATTTCCTTGTTAAATAGCATGACAAATAAATTTCAAGGCTTAAGTCTTCCTCCAAATCACTGAGCATTTACTGTATACATCCAGAAGATGGTCATGTTGGTATTGCCTTGAAATATATGTCTAGAGATTTTTTTTCACAATATAATAGCATTTCTCATGTCATTAGGATTACTTGCTCTTCTGTACAACCTCTGTTGATTTCACTTATTTAGCGATCCATCACTCTTCTTTTTCAACACCTTTCTTTGGCTTTAAGAACTATTTGGCAAAATCATGGTGCTTGCTTGGCTGGTCTAGAAAAAGAAAGTACTGCATTCAGATGATCCTTGAGCTATATGTAGTGCAAACTAGCAAGAATATTGTGGATTCAAGACAGCGTCCTGGATTGTGATTCTTGTGGGCTTGTGGTCGTATGGAGACTGGAATGCAGTGGACACTGAGAAAAATTGTAATGCAGATTGGAGTGAAACTGAGTATAGGGTGAAATATCTTCCAGGACTGTAGAGTCAGAATTAATGAAGCAAATTGTATTGGTACGTATAAATTTTATGAGGTACCACTTCCACAAAGCAACATTTTTTAATAGTAAGGTTGCAAAATACAGCACTCGGAAGCTAAGTAATGACAGAAAAATAAATTTGAAGACTCTTGACTAGTTTTGTATGCCGTTGCAATAATGCATTAAATTACACAGCCACATAGTGTTTTTTCCCTGGAATCGTTGTGTCTTCAGCAGCATAAGATGCCCCAGGCTCTGTTGGAAGAGCAATGGTCAGTGTTAATACTCATCTCCTGCATGCAGCTCTTATTAATTTATCAGAATTTCACTTTTCACCATTGGTTGTAAGCAGAACATAAATTAGCATTACTGTACCATTACAGTTATCAGCCAGGGTGTTTCAGCAGGTTCAAAGCTGAACCAAATTCACTTTCTTAGTTAGAACAAGTCCTTTTCTAACAAAGAGCATATTTAGTATTTTAGTGAGCTTCTTTACAAACGCTTACTCTGATGGAGCCTAGTCTCTGCAATAACTCTCTCTACTTTAAACCAAGGGCACTCAGCATCAGCTTTGCATGATCAAGTCCTAGATTACAGAGGAAGACTGCTGGCAGAAACAGCAGATCATTACTGATAGCTCCCTTCCACTCCCCATTTTTAGGTATGCTTAGCTACTCTCAACTTTTTTTTTTAAAGCACAAGAAAAATAACTAAAAACCCCTTAGCTCAGCTTAAAAGTCCCTGCCAACGCAAGAGCCTTCAGGGCTAAACCTTGTAAACAACATGCCTAGGCTTGACTCAGCAAGAAGCTTTTTAACAGTAGCTCCTAAACTGTGGTTAAAACTCATCAGGCATTAGACAGTGTAACAAACAAAAGCAGCCTTGTTTTTCTACTGACATCCTGGTGTTGTTTCAAGATGCAGTTCTGAAATTATTTATTAACAAAATATTGTTGTTGCTCTTCTGTCTGCACATGAAAATAGTGAAAATATCCCTTAGCTGATAATCACAAATTCCATGGCTTCCATGAGGACTGAATTGTCCCAAAGACCTAAACACAGATAAGACTCCATCTCCATAATGTGGAGTTGCCCTTAATTTCCCTCTGGTAGGGATTTTATCTGTTTTAATCATGGATCTTCCTCCGTTTCCCTGCGATCTTAATATATTACACGTTTTCCCTGGTATTCAGCCTACACTTTTTTCTTTATCTGATCCTATTATCCCTCCTTGTTGAAGTTTGTTTTCTTTTTACTGTGTTGAAAATTACAGAATGCCCTTTCAGGACCAGTTCCAATGCTCCCAAGCTGTTTAGACAGGGTAATACACAGGTGGGCCAGGTGTCTGTTAAACATTTCCTCATGAAAATGCTTTGTCTCAAGTGCTTACAAATTTGCTGAATTTAAAGTCAAACCCAGGATTCTCTGTATTGGTTATCTGTTTCAGGCTTGTTTTCTCTTTCCTTTGTTGTTTTTCTGAGAATTAGCCAAGGGAGGCCAAGTGGGGTTAAGGGAAAATATGTTGTTTTACCATACGAAAAACAATAATCATCATCTTATAACTCTGCTTTTGGAAAAGCCAGTGTCTCTTGCTTTAGATGTAGAATTTGCTTTAGTCACAGATGTGCCTTTTGCTCCTCTGGTTTTGAAATAACACAGACAAAACCCTCCCCTCAATTTTGCTAGATAGAAATCCTTTGAAAAAATCTCACTTCCAGGACACTCATTGAAGAGGTGCCAGAGTTTTGCAGTGAAATTTTCCAAGTGCCCCTGCGGCCCTGACCACAATCCAGCCAAGCCCTGCCAGGGCTTCCCTGCCAGGGCTCCCCATTTTCTGCCAGGGGCTCTCAGTTGTCCTCTCCACCCAGGGGGGTTCATGGCCACAGCTGATGGAGGAGTGGAACTGGTTGTATAGCAAGCTCATGGAGCTACCTTTGCGCACAGCTGGTATGCGTAAAGTGCCTTCGGTTAACCTCCGTGGGACATGGCACAGCTTTGATCCCATCAGGCGGTTTAGGATGGGACCCCAGGTAATGTTCGTTCCTGGAGCAAGGACGCCACTCGGTTGAGCCACAGAACGTACAGGCCAATAAAACCTGTGTGTTTTCATATTTACTTTGCTACCGGAGTAGAAAATCTTTGGCAGGTCATGATTGATGGTACTGTGCTGCTTTGGAGATAGAGCAAGCTCCCTCTGGAGTCAAAGCAAACAGCTGCTCAGAGAGGCCTTCTTATGTGTTTTGCGAAGTTTTACGACTTTCACCAAATAGATACATTGCTCATTTGAGAAACAGGTTTGGGGGCTCCCACATCCAATTTATTCTGTCCCCTTCTTTCCCACATGCTTCTTTTATTTATTTAAGAAAATAAGAATGTGTGAGTATTCGATGGTTTACAGAGGCTGGTCCCCTCCAGAAGGCTGGTTGAAACTTCTTCCTGGTCTGTAATTAGCAGGAGTGTGTTGCTTTTAGGTGGCTCTTTGGTAACCTACAGGAGGTGATTTGGGGAACTATCAATACCAATCTCACTGTAAAACTACCAGTATTAATACTTGATGGTCACTTGATCCATCTCCAGAAGACCACAGATTAAATACTGGGCTGCTGCTCTTCTGTTTCGGGAGCTGGAAAAATTACTTTCATTCCATCTGTGCTTTGGTTTTTCTATCTCTAAAATGCTGTTGCGGTAATACTCTCCTGGTATTTCAAGACCTAAGAAAAGTCAGGTAGTCTGTGACTCAGCCGGCTCTCCAGAAGGGGCTTGTGACATGTTTTCAGGTGTCAGGAAGGAAGTACACAGCACTATCTACCTGTGCAGAAACTGAGAAGGTACACACTTAACATCTTCTGCCTTCAGTGGGAGGACAGGCTGATCAGGTCTTCTGAAAATGGGGCAGATGTAATCCAAAACACTCATCAGGGATAGAATTTTTTTGTAGAATTTTCCAATCTGATAAACTATGGTAACTATATGGAAAAAAAACCCAACAAACCAAACACAACCTCCGCCCCCTCCACCCCCAGCTTTCTCTCTTAAATCTTATTAACAGTTTTCAAGCATTTTCTATTATGAGAGAGGTTTGCACATCTATGCTGTTCCTTAAATTAAGAAGACAGTTCCATCATTTGTGGGTTTTGTGTTTAGTTAAATAGCCCTCAGAAAACTCTAACCTGAAGTCCAGAGGCACCTGAAGATACATGGTTTCAAGTTCACCGAAGTAAACTATGCAATAAGACACAGTTTGGGCTTAGAAATATTTGGATTGGATCTTCAGTTGCTGAATGTTGGCATCGTCACACTGGAGTGAGGGGCCTTGGTGAGCTCAGATGGAGTCATGCCCATTAGCACTCAGTGAAGACCTCGGCCACTGAGCTGCTGGTGCTGTGACACCACAACATTCTGAATGAAAAACTGCAGCTCTAATTTAGCTTAAACACCACCAGAAGTGCAAAAACAGCTAGGAGGTTATAGTCTTGAGAACAAGAGCCTGATCTCTGAGGTCTTTTATGTAAACCTCTGGCATATGTTCATTTAATATGATGTCACTCTGTAATCCACCATTGCTTTTAAATGTCATTCTCAGAGCTTCATGTCAGCAAGTCTTAAGTGATAATCCCTTTGCTTACCTCACTTTATAGTAGATTAAAAGTGACTTCATGCTTCCACCTTATCCACTGTTAAGCTTGTGCTTTAGGAAAAAATTATTTGAACTGTATTCTCCAGCTGCTTTCTAAAGAGTTTCTGAAGAGAGAGTGCAGGTCTTTCAGAAGTTATCTCAATAGTATTGCCCATTCTCCGTTGCTTTCAGCATCCCATGAAAATGGATAAATGTTCAGTGCTAACCTCCTGCCCTTTTAAACTCGAGTGTTACCAGTCTGTTTCCTAAGATTTTTCTTGGCTAATTGTGGAGTGCTGCCCCTCCTGGCCTCTCCCTTTTCTTAATCCTAAATAAATTCCTTCTCTAGATGGTGTTTCACATCTCACCAGCTTCTTTCAGTTGTAGGCACCAGAGACGATGACCTGTCACAGTGGGCTGCTCGTGTAGCACTTTCTCCTGTACAGCACAGGGATGTGTGGGTTCAAACTTTCTGGTCCTGTATCTCCTGGTTAAACTTATACTCTGTCCTGTTGCAAATCCTGTCTCAGCATAAGAAGATTTCCATGCAGTTCACCTTCCTAGTCCACCCTGAATTTCACCCTTCTGGTTGCAGCACACCTCCTTGTGTAGCATGTCCCTCCAGATACTTGCTGCATGTTGTCATATTCTTCCTTCCCATACTAATGAACTGGCCAGCCTGCAGCGTATACTCAAATGTCAGTCTGCTCAGCCTCCTCATTTTCACTGTGTTTCTCTGAAATCCTTCCAGTGTGTGTGGAGATAAATGGACAAAGCTCATACATCCCATCGGCTTGCGAAATGAAGCCTGCGGCACGCCACTTTTCAGGCGCTGGTTAATCTGGGATCCCAGCTACCAGTGGCCATGGAAAGCAAATAACGCAAAGTGCTGAGAGATAAAAACTAACGGCAGGAATGCTGGCTTGTGATACTGGAAGAAAAATGTAGAGTTTTTAATGTCCATACAGAGTGGAAATTTTCAAATCTCATCCAAAAGTTCCCCCCACGCAACAAAGAGCAGAGAAGTCAATTTACCCTGGAAGAATGAAGGACTGAGTCAACTCTGCTGGGATTAGAACATGTGGTTCGAGGGATCCTAGGTATTTTTGGTCTGGTTCTCAGACCACCCAGATGGCTGGGGGAAAAGGAATTAAAAAAATAATGCTAATAAAAAAAAAGGACCCTATATGGAAGAACTGTGTATCTGGATACCCTGCCTGCAGCTAATGCCATGCACACAGATCTCCACAAACTGAAGGGCAGAACTGGGTGCTGTTACTTGGACAAATCTTAAATCTGCAGAGTGGTCCTTCGGGAATGTCTGTGTGTTCTAGAAAGTGGGCTTTCTAGACTCCTGGCTTTGACACTAAACCACGTATATATGTTTTTCTTCTGTGTACCAGACCATTTTGAGAATTTGTGATTTTACATGATTTTCTGCCTTGGAGGCTTTTCATGCCTGTTCTTTTATGTTTCACCATTGATATTGAGTAGACAACTAACAGAGCTAAAGTTTAGAGCACCACTCAAGGATCAGATTTTAAAAACTGCCTGTATGATTTCAGACTGTAAATCCCACTGTACTGGGTCTGGCTAACAACATTATTTTAAAAGTGGGTATTGTGGGTTTCAAAATAATGTTGACCCTTAGGGCCAGCTTGTTAAGCACTGGTAATGCAAAGGCACAGCCGATTTTTCAAACATGCTGGATCACTGTTAATGTCAAACTCCCGCAGTTTCATCAATACTCAGGACCCCAAAGCCAGTCCTAGTAAAGGAGTTAGGTGTTTTCTTTAATACAGGTGGAGTCTCCTCACAGCAGAGGTATTTCTGCCTGCCACTACTCATTTTATCTCTGTCTTATACCTCTCCCTGCCCCATGTACATGTACTCAAGGCATTTTTAATAGCAGCTTGCTAATTTTCAGGCATGCCTAAAAAAATACACTAGTGCTGTGTGATATGCAGTCACATTGAGCTTTTTGCATTTAAGTCTCTCTGAGAAGAAGTGTTCCTAAATCCCGTAAGGGTCTCTGAAATGTTTTCCTTTCAATCCTGAAAAGCATCCTGGAGAAAAATTCGTCTTATTCCTCCTCTTACCCCTTCATGAGAAACTTTCCTAACTTGGTTCTAGAGCTACTTACAAGGCTTTTAATTTACAAACCAGCTGCAGGATGTTACCTGCTGATTGAATGCTTCATCTGAAAGCCTTTTAAGATCCCTCATCCCAAATTACCACTGGCAGAGGGAAGACTACCAGAATGTGGTTAATACATTAAAAATAGAAACATTTCAAGCTTACGACTGCATTAGATTGATGTTCTTATGTGCATATTCTTGTTTGAGACTATTTGTCTTCACTCTGAGATAAATCACTTGACACGCATGCTGTCTTTCATCCCAGCTCAAGTGCAGTATGATATTTTACAAGAGAAAACTGCATTGTAGATGACAAAAAGCAAAGTGCAGAAAGATAGGGATGTGAAGGAAGTAATGCATTTATTCATCAAATCAGTAAGAGAAAGAAAGACCAGTCTAATGAGGCTTAGCAAAGAAATGTTTGTAGAAGAGATTTGAAACAAAATTATGAGCTAAAGAGGCAGAGGGACATAGATAAAGTGATCTAGGCTACGGAACTGTTTTTAAGTCTCTCCCTATTCAGGAAGACACCTAAGTATATGCTTAATTAGAAATACTTATGTAGGTCTGCTGACTTCAGAGGGACTTAAATGCATATTCACATACTGTCCTGGAGTGAGGTGTTCTTCTGAAGATGACATAAACCAGAAATGTTTATTAAGTCCCACTCAGGTATTCCTGCTGTAAAAATAGTTTGTATTAGAGATTTTTCATGTGATGATATGAACTTGGCAATTGACTTCAGGCCTGTTACACTAATGGAGTATTTGTTGGTATTTTCATGAAGGGCTTAATTTCAGTAACATTTCTTTAGATAATTTTGGCAAAGTAGAAGTCAAAGCCTAATTAAGAGGGACTACAGCTCTGTGGTTACTTCTACACAACATTGCTGAGCATCATCACAGAGATCCTGGGGCTGATGTCAAACAGGCCAACTTGGAGAAGCCTAGCTGCAATTGTACCACGTAGACAAAATGTCCTGGTGTTTGCTTCCTAAGAACAGCAGATTTTCAAGGAAGTAACAGTGTTTGAGGTGCTGCTTTGAGTAACTGATCACTGCTCAGGTCAGACAGTGTTGTGGTCCTGCCTGTTTGAAAAGACCCTCAAGGAGCCAGTGATGTTTTCCATTCCTTGGAAGGAAGAAAAAGAGGGGTATTTTCTGCCATTTTACCCTGATCATGAGGCACCCACGTTGTGATTGCATCTTGTGGGAGGCAGTGTGTGGGAATTAGTGTATGGTAGAGACTAGGTCGTGGTGCATAACTCTGTTATCTGTAGACCAGAGGGAAGGATTTTGCAGTCAGTTCCCAAAGCAGAAATCATATAAAAGTTATTTCTAACTTTTTCTCTTTCTTCCTAGTCCTCCAGCCCAATTGTTTTTCTGTAAGAAGTAATACCAAGAACTGATGAAAAATGAGGTATCGGCAAAGTTTTATCTAGCACATTTGAATTCTTAAGTAGTTATTACCTCTTTGTGTATTATTTCCTCTAGAAGTCTCCAAGGAGAGAAATGTTCATAGTGAAATCATTGTCAGCAGACCCCAAACCCCTTTATTCACTTGAAAAAAATAGAAGCCTTACAAACTCCATATAAATTTCTAGCCATCTTTGAAAAAGGAATCGTACATACACACATAACCAAACCAATTTTCAGCTGTGGTCAGGAAAGTTCAAACCCTCCCTCAGGGCATGCAACAATGAGATGACCAGAATGTAAGAGACTAAATTGGAATTGAGCCAGGTTAGATATTTTACAACCTATGCCTTTTTAAGAGTCCCACAGGGCCTTATCTGAGGACAAATACACTGGACTTCGGGGCTTTAGCGGATGGGAATTGCAGCTGCTCTGTATTCCTCACCAGAGCATAGTCACGTGGTGTTGCCTAATGAGTCAGAGGGAAAGGCACTCTCCCACCAATACCACTTCCTCTGTGTCTTGGGATTTTCTTTGCAAGTCGTCTTGGCTAGGTCTTGACCTCTTTTGGCATGTGAGATCTAAACCTGGTATGACTCCAGACTTCCCTCGACCGTGTCTGAAGCCTGTCAGTGCCAAGACGAGGATTACTGTAAGAATAAGAAGCTCTTCAAAAATAATTGTTTGCTGGTTTGTTTGAAAACCAGCTTCTGCCAAATGTGATGATGGTAGGAGTGCGTTGAGCTGTTGCTTCTTTCCCTTCAGGTCCTGATGTGCTGATGGACCTCAGGATCCTGTCAGCCTGGCTTCTCCATGCTTGATCTCTGCGGAGCAGGGTTTGCATTTCTGGTGAATTACGTGACACTTTCTGATAAGGACAGACGGTGAGCAGAGACTTGGGCTTGATTTACCCACATTATGTCACATTGCTTCAGGTATGTCGCACTGATGCAGCATATCGAGTGAGTGACCTTTCCCAGGGGGGCTCGGTGAGTAAACGTCACAAACAGAAGGACAGAAAATTCCTTAAAGCGCCTTCCACTGCAGAGTGGATCATGCTTCCTCCCAAAATCTTGCACTAGAGGCCGTGGTTTCCTATCCCTTCGTTTCTTTTTTGCCTGTGTTGCCAAACTGGCCTTCTTCCATACTCCAGTTGCCGTGATTGATTTCATTGCGTTGCCATCTGTAAACCCAACCCCAGCCCTACCAACTCTGTGTTCAGTGGTGGCTTTTCTCCCAGGCAGGGCAATTTTGTGGTTCACACATTCGCCAAAAATTTACTGCAGTCTATGAACTTTCAGAGCAGTAATGATTTGTGTGTATGTGTGTTTCTGTGTACGCTGTCTCTCTTTCTGTTACCAACGCAAGGTCTTAGTCTAATCTCCTCCTCCTGTTATCATCCTCAGTGGGTGAAAGCTAGGCTGAAATATAACCTCCTTGCCTACAATGCATTGTGGTCTGTGCTCCCCCTGATTGCATTTGAGTTTCAAATGAAAAAGCCTCTGGAGTTTAGGAGCAAATCTTCGATTAAAATGAAACTGGAGACTTGTAGAAGTTATTCTGAAGGCTAGAGGCAGAAGATAGAGATGATGCAGCCAGGGAATCTGGCATCGTTGGAAGTGTCATGAGATCTTGACAAATATGCCAGTAAAAATCCATGGATACAATCGCTTGAGCTACTTTCATTGTTCATTTTTGGCTCATCAAACTTTTGTCTTGCTTCATTGGGCAGCAGAATCAGAGCTTTCAAGTGGGACTTGGAAAATTAGTTTATCTCCTACACACAGGTCCTTACAACTCTTCTTGCACCTGCTCTGTCCCTGAGCTTAGAAAATGGCCTGTACCTTCTTGTACCTTTTCTTATTGGCTAGAAGATCTTTTATAGCTGGTTTGAATGGTTGCATTATATATCAAATTACATTATATACCAAATGTGCACTGCAGTGCTTGGTAAGAGTAATTAATATGCCATGACATTATGAACACCTTTAAAACTTGCACTGTAATGTGACATTCATAAAGGGAATTGTTAATATTAGAAGTTCAGTTCTGGATAGTTGAATTTCCTTGGCTACGAATAACACTATGGATTATTTAAACCATAAAATATTTTCAAAATCTGCTTTATTTTCACGTTTTATGTCTTTTGCTTATTTTAACAAATCATGCAGCAAATAGAACAACAACAGAAAAAAAACCAACATGCAAAGTACAGGACCTGAAGTCCTGTTTTCAAAGTAAACTATGAACCAGAAGTATTTAGACATCAAAATCTCAGCAGCAGCCCACTCTCATAATGAATACACATTGAAGTTTACACTCCAACTGCACTACAATCAACTTGGGCTGCAAAAGGTACTTGAAGGTGCAAAACCACCTTGAAGGTGAGTTTCAAAAGCTGCTACTACATGGAAAAATTCGCTGCTGGATTTTCAGCTAAGCTTTGATTTCCAGGATTGGCTTATTCATCACTGTGTTGTCTAAACAGGCAAAATAATCCAGTGCACCTGAACAGTTCTGCTTTCTCATTCCCAGACCATATTACAATGGCCCTGTGTTTGCTTTTCCAAAACTGGGCAGAAATGTTTAAATAAAATTTTGTGCTAAATTATTAAAGTCACTGCAAATGTTTTCATTAAAATTTTAGTATGTGTAATATCCCTTCTTTTGAATTTTAAATAGAACCAATACTTGGTAACTTAATTACCTAGCAATATCTCTTTTTTAGATTTTTACCTTATATTAATAAAACGAGTGTATTTACAAAGTTCCAACATAAGCACATCTCATTTTACTGACTAAGTGCATCATTTAAAGGGCACACAATCTTAAAACCTCTTGGCTTGCCTGAGATTTTACATCATGCTATGCACTGAATCCCGCAGTGAACTTTATCCTATGCAAAAAATTAATCATTTTCTTTATCTCTCCTGATAAAATGTTTAAATACCCCCCTACAACTCTCTGGTCATTTTAGACTGTCCCCAAAACATACCTGCTTTCATGTAGTTGCATTCAGACTACCTAGAATATAATCTCAGACATACTTTGGCTGCTGTTGTGGAACGCGATGGCTATAATGTACGTGTTTGGCACCTGCAGTGGGCTGTGCAAATACAGCAGCCACCTCTTCCTTGGCTCTGCATGGTTGGAAGGTTTAGCAGAGTGACTAGAAACGGAGATGGAGATCTCATCCCTCTCTTCGCTTAGATGCCATAACAGGAACGTAAGATGGTGCTTAGAGAGATGCAAGAGTGTTTTTTGAGGTTTGTAGAGTGATGAAGAACCTCCTGCTTCTGCTCCCAGTCCAGCAGTACGGACCATCACCAGAACTGTTAGAATAAGGAAGATGTCTTGGGGCTTTTACCAGCAATGATGCTGTAAACAGATCCCCATTTTTCAGGCAGTACCAAAGCCAGCTGTGATTCCGTGGAAAGAGGATGGTAAAGAGTGACTGTGCCTCTGCTGTTGCTGTTATGGGAGAGAAACAGCTTGCTTGAGAGAGAAACAGCTTGCTTGACATCACCTTGGTGCTTTCGGGAATTAGATATTACATCTAAGGTTGAGTTGGGGTCATTTGAGACTCAAGAGAAGACTGGAAGATAGTGACTTCCCTGTCTTTACCCAGCTAAACTTAGTGCCCTGCTTTTACCTGAGCTGAAGGAAGGTCTGAGGCATCTCAAACTGATGTGGGGCACCATGCAGGCAAGAAAGGCAGGTGAGAGCAGTGGCCAGGGCAAGCGAGGCCACATCACAGCTGTGAAGAAGGAGATCACTGGAGGGTAGTGGCATGGTGGTGAGTTGTGCTGAGCTCAGCTGTGCCAGGCCAGTGAGCGCCAGACCCACTGGACTCCAACGAGACCAGGCAAGGGTGAGATCTTTGGCCTTGAAAGGCCGTGTGTGTGCACATCACTCTCCAGCTAGGATGACGATTACAATTCTTTGAAATGTTTTTCTGCATTTGCATTTGCAAAGCTGGATAAGCCTTTTTTTTAAAAAAAAATCTGATAAGTAGCAGGCAATTGAATTAACCGCTGTTGACTGTATTGCTGTCTCTTAACAAACTCCATCTGTATGGTCTGCCTTTGTAGACACAATTTTATAACTTAATTTCCCTACCAAAACATCAGTGTTTACTTTGTAAGAAATCTGTTCTTTGTCAGCTTAAAACAGTGATTTCTTTATTACCACTCTGCGCAAGGAATGACAGCAGAGAGTTGGCACTGGAGCAAGTCTGGTTGAGTCTACAGCGTTGTAATGGAAACAGGGTGAACCGAGGGTCAAGTATAATGGGATTTGTATACAGAAATGTGTCTGCATAAGGAATAGCTACATGAGATAAGAGAATGAAAGATGAAGCCTGCAGGTCTCCCTTAGCGTGGCAGTGGGAGGGAAGTGTTGCCATTGGGATACGCTGCTGGGAGACGGGGTTACTTCTGCACCGGTGCAGCAAAGATGCCTAAATCGTGCATGCATGCTTCAGCACTTTCTGACGTCTGTGCATGTTGGATGGGGTGGGGCAGCGGTAGGTGATTGCTTTGAGAACGTCTCGTATGCAATTTTTATTGATTTCAGGAAACATAGGGTCAATGAGGGCTTTAGAAGCTATTACAGTCTGTGGCCTCCCTAAAAATTTTCCAGCGGGGTTGTCAAACATGGTATAGAGAAATTAACCCAAATAACATGAGGCACGATGGGCTTTTTTCAACCACAGGTTGAAAATCACTTGTGTAAATGTTCACCAGGAAACCTTTCTGTGTTATTGGAAAACTGGAAAAATAGGAGAGCCGCTGTAGAGAATGACACCAACAGATTTGGGAGCAATGAGGTTTTGGAAGGAAGGTTTCTCAGGTGATATGTGAATGACAAGATATAAAACATCTCATCCACAAGCTGATGATTTGAGGGGCGTGGGAGTATCCTGGCTCCTTTGAAGACTGTTGCGGTTGTACAGTTCAGCAAGCAGTGCTGGGGATTTACCACAGGACTGGGCTTCTGTTTGTTGTGTTTAGTTTCTCCTGCTATAGAGACTTTCTCTGTCTTACACTGCACGTTAGAGCTGGTAGAGAAATATCAGTTGTTTATCACAGTTAATTGTAGAAACATTCAGCTTTCTCTGAATTATTTGTGTTCACTTTTTCCCTATGGAAAATTAACTGCAATCTGAATGTCATTCACATTTTAAAAACATCCACATTTCCTTTTGATTCACTTTCTGATTATAAAAAAAAACCTTACAGGTTAAAAAGAAGAAATTTAAATGGAGAAGCTTTCTTATTTTTAATTCTCTTATTTTGTACAGAAAACTCCAGAAATTTCCAAGAGAAAGCTTGTTTGGAATAAAAAGGCTTTTCTCCTTGCAGTCATACCAGCGAAAAACTTTTACCTAGTTCTACTCTTCAGCATATAATTGCTTGCTTTTCAGCATACTCATAGCCAGGGAAAGGAAAGTTAGATCAGCCAGCCTGCTGGATCAGATCTTACATTACATCTTGAGCTCTTTGAGTGCTATTAGCATTTCCTTTTAGAAGTGAAGAAATATTGACAGTTTGGTAGGTTAACTCGCATTTTACTGCACGTTAGGGCACTTCAAAGTCTTTATGTAGTGATGGGAACTGTCATGAAGTAGATGTGAAAAGGGCCTTTGGTCCAACTAAACCTGTCAGCAAGAAAATTTAGGGCAGATGGTTATTATTAGAAATCAATGTATTTATTATATATTGTTCAGGAATATTTCCCTTTGGAGTTTTCTGAGTGCTGTCGCTGTTTAAAATGTGTCAAATTCAGTAAAGTTAATTCCTGTAGAAAATGCAGGGAGCCCCAGCCGAAAGCTTTGCTGTTATAGGAATGCACATCTTTTACTTGTCAGTGCTGTGATGCACTAGAAGCAGGTACACAGACAGCGTGTGAGCAACACATCTGGGGTGTGTGTACGTGTGTGTGACATGTGTTTCAGTGTGGCTATCACAGTCACCTCTACATACAGAGCTTCTCTGACTGCTGTGTCTGGAAAGGCTTTGTAGAGATCTATGCTGTACCTGTTCATGTTTCTTTTTATTCCCCTTTGTTAACCATGCTTTTCTGGTTGCTTCCAGTTGGTTACAACAGCTTACTGCTTCTTAGAGCAAGAGCAACATGCTTCTAGATCTTGAACACTGATGGTTTTCCTCTGTACTTCAGAACAGAGAAGCAGGGCATTTCAGGCTTTCTGTTATTAGCTGGGTATAGGTTTTCCTTCCTTGGTGTATTGCATAGCTGTAGGATTTAAAGACCTTGGGTTATGGGAAGAGGACATTCCCGACAGCAAAGGAGCATATTAGCAGCAACATTAAAGCTGGAAGTCACTGTCCTGGAACAAAGATTCATTTTCCATTCACCCCCATGATTTACAGTACATTCCAACCAAGTGATTTGGCTATGGTCTTCTGGCATAACATTGTTTGCCCTTTCCCTGACATTTTGCATATAAAGAAAAGTTATGAGCTTCTTGGGCATTCAAGGTACCAGGAAATGCAGGAGTCTACCTAATTTGTTAACATGAAATTATAGATGTCAGACATAGACTCTGTTAGTTAACGTTGGTTAGAGTAATGCTGCAGCCAGTTGATTGTATTACAGTCATGATGAAGAGGAATGGTCCTTTTTTGCTTTTCTGGGATATGATTGGTATAGAGCCAAGGCAGATTTAAAGTGTAATGAATGAATTAGCATTTTCTATGGTTTGCCTGACTCCATGAGCTCCACTGCTCTGGTGTTCCTGCCACTGACTTGCCCTCTCCACAACAGGTTAGTGCTGGCATAACGTGGAAAAGGACTTTTCAGAAGTACTATAGGAATAGCCTTTTAAATGTTAAACCTCTCTGTAGCACTTGAACGTTATTTTCTTTTAAGGGAGAAAAGCTCCCACCAAAACAAAGCATGGCAAGAAGCCACTAGGAAGGGGTCAAAAAAATCAGATCTCCTCCCCACACACACCACTTCCCATTTGTTTTCTCAAGCCCAGTGTCTTCACAGCTACAAGCGAAGTATTTGCTCAGAAGTGTTAATATTCTCAATGTGTCCCCCAATGGAAGTCAGTCAGATGTGGGGAAATTGCTGTGTTGCATCCAGCACATCTTTCTAACACCCATTTCCCACATGCCCTCACCCTGCTGACAATCCTCTCAGATCTCCTTCAGCTTCCTGTTGAGCTCTGCCATCAGGATCTAGCCTGAGTCCACACCTTTCCCATCTCATGCCCTGCTTCCCATCTTGTTTGCCCTCTCCCACATCTGCAATGCCCAGCCCTCATCACCGCCCCACTCAAAGCCTGCAGTGTTTCGACACCCCAGCTCTTGAATTGTGTGACTACTGGGATCAAGTTCTCATGTCTGGTGGTTTCAACCTGAAGTTCACATGCCCCCAGGTTTGCATTGCTCCCTCAGTCTTTCCCTGAACTACTTTCATTGGCTGTTGCGCTTTTATCCATGCTTTCTTTTATGCCTTTTCTCTCACTCTCCTTCCCTCTCTTCCCCTCAGCTACCTTCCTTGAAGTTCCCCTTCCTAAAATACGCTGCTTTTCTGAAGGCTTTCATCATTAGTCTCTCAAGAAACTTATCTTAGAGACTCGTCTGCTATGCTTTGATTTATTCATTGTGGGGTTTTTTTGGTGGGTATCTCACAAGAACTGAGCTGGTCATCCTTCTACTTCCGTTGCTAAAGGAAGGCTTGTGTGAAAAGGTGGGCTTTCAGAACTTAAATTAAAAGATCATGTAAGTAAGATAATTGGATAAAAAAAGGATATTAGGATCTGAAACCGAATGTTTACTTGCTTTGATGTGCTTTGGGAACATATGTCTGCACAGTGGGCTGTGTGGCTGATTAAGTATAAAACAACCCAAGAAAAAGTCACCACTATTAAGCTTAAATCAAAGATCTCTGCTAAAGACACTAATTTGATTTGAGTTTGAAGGTCCCATATCAACTTTAATTTCTACCTTTGATGTCTTGCTTCTTTGTGTGCTGTATAATGGAGGGCAACCTTACTTATTAAAAATTTGCGTTTTTCTTCCATTTTAAAAGCAAATATCGTTATTGTTGTTGTTATTGTGTCGCAGTTGTGCCGGCAAGTGTCAGCCCAAATTAGACCTGTATTGTGGTAAATGTGCATAAAAGCAAGAAGAAACCATACATAGTTAAGAGAGTTTCTAATTAGAGGGCCTATTCCTGTATTTAGGCTCACAAATTCTCTCCCTCCAGATGTTGCTCCCAACAACCTGTGATCATTGATAACTTCTGGTGGATCTTAGATAGAAAAAAAAGTTACAAGCACTAAGCCAAAATATTTTTAATTTCTTAGAATCATAGAATAGTTTGGGTTGTAAGGGACCTTAAAGATCATCTAGTTCCAACCACCTCTGCCACGGGTAGGGACACATCCCACTGGACCAGGCTGCCCTGATCAACTGCACCACTCAGCTTGGTGTCACCTGCAAACTTGCTGAGGGTGCACTCAATCTTGCTGTCCATGTTATTGATGAAGATATTAAACAACGCTGGTCCCAGTACAGATCCCTGAGGGGCACCACTTGTCACGGATCTCCGTCTGGACTTTGAGCCGTTGACCACTACTCTCTGGATATGACCATCCAACCAGTTTCTTATCCACTGAACTGTCTACCCATCAAATCCATACCTCTCCAATTTAGAGAGGAGGATGTTGTGGAGGACTCTGTAAAAGGCTTTACAGAAGTCCAGATATATCACATCTGTTGGTTTACCATGTCTACTGCCATGGTTACCCCATCATAGAAAGCCACTAAGTTGGCCATACAGGACTTGCCCCTGGTGAAGCCATGCATGGAACTCTGTGTCTTCCATGTGCTTTAGCATGTCTTCTAGGAGGATCTGTTCCATGATCTTCCCAGGCATAGAGGTGAGGCTGACAGGTTGGTAGTTCCCAGGGTCGTCTTTTCTACCCTTTTTAAAAATGGGCACAACGTTACCCTTCTTCCAGTCACCAGGGGCTTTGCCTGATTGCCATGACTTTTCAAATATCATGGAGAGTAGCTTGGCAACCATATCTGCCAATTCCCTCAGAACTCTGGGATACATCTCATCAGGTCCCATACTTATACATGTTCAGTTTCCTCAGGTGTTCACGAACCTGATCCTCCTCTGCAGTGGGAGGGGGTTTACCCCCCTGGTCATCATCTTGCTGTCCCATGACCCAGGAGGGGTGAGGAGAGCCGTTATCAGTGAAGACTGAGGCAAAAAAATTGTTATGTACTTCAGCCTTCTCCTCATCTGTTGATACGAGGTCACCATTTTCAGCCATCAGTGAGGGTATATTCTCTCTAACCTTCCTCTTTTGATTGACGTTCCTATAGAAGCCCTTCTTGTTGGTCTTTGATTCCTTTGCCAAGTTCAGCTCCAGCTGCACCTTGGCCTTCCTGACCTGATCCCTACACAACCAGGCAGCATCCCTGTACACGTCCCAGGTTCCCTGTCCCTGCTTGCACTGCCTGTGCAGTTCCCTCTTTTTCTTGAGTTTGACCAGCAGGTCTCAACTCAGCCATGCCGGTCTCTTCCCTTTCCTGCCTCAATTCCTACATAGTCAATTTCGTTTTTGTCAATTTCATCAACAAAAAAAAAATATTCTTATATCAGGTGAAATTATATCTTTTATTCCACTTGTTCTTGATTTTAGAGACTTTAAACTTGGGATTGAATTCAGATATGTTTGAAAATGGAATGGTCTTTTGAAAGGAAAAATGAAAAATATTTAGCTTTTCCTTTTAATTTGGAAACAAAAAAATTACTTTTTCATACCTGGAGCAGGTATATTAAATTGACCTTATATGCTAGAAATTTTATAAAGTCTTGAATATGTTTTTCTAAGGGGTGGGAAAAAAATTGTGCTGAGAAATGGCAGCCACCTTAGGTTATGGTGCTGTTTCCATGGTGCAGATGGAAAACAGAGGAACTGACAAATTGGAGGATGTTCCTGTTGCTTCTTCCATCAGTGGCAGAGTTTCCTTTGACATCAGTAGTACAAGATGAGACTTTGAGGAATGGTTTTAAAAGCTATTTAGACACTTACCGTTGTCAATGGATGTGTGGTAGGATTTTTCATAGTGTCTACCTAAATCCTTCTCTAAGCTGTGCTCGAGTCACAAATCCACAAATAAGGGATTTTATATTCAGAGATCTATGTCTGCTAGGGCCCAGAGGAACTACCACCTTATCTGCTCTGACTTGTGTGACACTGGGCACAGGACTCCCAGCTTTAGTTTCTACAGTGGGAGAAATTACTTGATCATACTACTAGAACTCCAAACCCTGAAGTACCAGAGTTAGAGCTCATCTTTTAGAAAAACACCTAGTTTTGCCATAAAGTCTTGTAGCAGTGCTGAATTTACCACTTCCCTCCATAAACTCCTCTAATAGGAACTTGCCCTCACTGTTAAAATATCTTTTTTATTTTTCATGCTTTGCATACCTTTCAGCCATTTTTTGAGAGAAAAGGAGAAAACGGGAACTAGTTGAAGCATGCCTGTTAAGTTTCTGCTGAGGAGCTGTAGCAATTTTTGTCCAAATTCACAGCTTCTTGTGAGTGCACTAATTACTGAATTAGCTAAGGTAGCTGTGATTTTCTTTAATATTCATCTTTGTGTGCATGAAAAAAAAATATATTATTAATCCCATTTTAGAGCTGAGAAAATACAGGAAAAAGAAATACGATTGCTTTACTGAGCATCCTGACAGAGGCGGGCTGGGATTCAGCAGTGATGTCTCTTGGGTCTCCATCCCGATCTCTTCCTAACAGGACACATAAGCTGTCATCTTCGAGTTGATAGCCCTATATTTGAGCATCAGATCACTTTACTGGGTAATTATCAACTTGTTGCAGTGCCATGAGAGCTGGGATGTGTGAGTGATTCCCTGTCACCTCATTACCGGGGTGCCCTGTGGTCCCTGGCAGTGGCTGCTTGGGGAGAGGTGGCTGCAAGGCAGGTCCGTGCTGTTCCTCCCAGCGCATCCTCTGCTCCCTGAGCCGAAAAAAAATGGGAGGGGAGGAATCTTTGTGAATGATCAATGCCATGTGAATTCGACAGCTGTGGCCCAGGTTTGACCTCTGAAAGGTATCTTGTTTTGAGGGACCTCACAGCATTTAATCCAGAGGATACTGCACAAGTGTCGCGACCTCTCGCCCTTCCTGTTGTAAGGGACTTTAAATCAGAAATAAACAGTTGAAGTTGAGGGACTGGTGAGAGCTGTTTAGAATTAATTGTTTAGTATGGATCCTGGGGCATTTTAGGTTTCCTGCTGGATACAGCTTTGGCATCCTATAGGTAGAGTGTCTGCCATGAGCATGGTTCCTTATTCAGGAATCCATATGGGTCTCCTCCATCTTCTGCAGAATTTGGATGGTGATCTAGGTACCCAGGAACCATAAAAACTAGACCAGGATCTTTTGTTTAAAGCAAAACAAAAGCAGAGGTTTTTATATGGAGTTTAGAGGGAATTGTTGGTTTTAAAAGCTTTTTACTCACAGCAAAACTCTACCAGGCTATGATAACCCTCCCTATAAGCAGTGCTGTTCCTAGCTTCCATCCCTGTGGGGCAACTATGCAAGGGCTTTTTATTGTACAGCAAAAGAATTTTCTTGCAAGTATCTATATTCCATTGAGTGTATGGAAAAGTATTCAGTCCTTTGTTTTCCACTGAATGAATATGTTTAGCATGTATGTATTAGTTTAGACTAGTCATGGAACATTAGTGCTGGTTAATTGTCCCATTTTTCTGGGGTTTATTTAACTGATGAAGATTATTTCAGGAATGTGCAACTTCTTTAACTGTTGTATTCATCACTGAGTGTCCCTTGCACAGGCTTCAACCCACATGCAGCAGTAGGGAGATGATGCCACATCTCTGCCACACAAGATTTTGTGATTGCTGGTACATGACCGCAAAAGGAGAGCAGCATGAGAAAAAGTTGCCCCAAGGCCCTGCTTGTAGTATCCAGTGCTGGTTCTGCAAGTCCCTGGGGGACTTTCCTTCCCAGGACCCCAGCCCAATTCCTCAGAGATGATGATGCTCCTCCACCATGGGACCGTGAGGGTTCTTTCTCAGCGCTGTGTCCAGCTGTGATGCATTAAGCACAGCACACACCCCCCTCCT
The DNA here is from genome assembly GCF_032191515.1 of Phaenicophaeus curvirostris. NCBI lineage: Eukaryota > Metazoa > Chordata > Aves > Cuculiformes > Cuculidae > Phaenicophaeus > Phaenicophaeus curvirostris. The sequence goes on from NC_091398.1 coordinate 29,378,506, forward strand.
GTGAGCAGCAGCATCAAGCCTGAGTGCTTGCCAGCTCTGAGGTACATGCAGGGACACACTGGTCCACCTCAATTGAAACCATGGGCTGATTTTTTTTGCCTTGCTTTTCAAAAGAACCTACCAGCTTCTTACCCCAAACTTTGGGGTGAAACTGTTGAGCTTTAGACAAGCTGGCACTCCTTTCAGCGAGATCTCAGCCCCTGGTGAAAGATGTTTGACCAGCTCCTGGGAAACAACTGAAAATCTCCTAGTGTCCCAATGTTAGTGTGTCACATCTTGGATGCTGGTAGCTCTTGTGCTGGTTTGTGCTCCTCTGCTGCTGCATATACCTGCTTCCCCGCAGTCCCACTCTGCAGGTGGCTGGGGCCAGGTAAATAGTGCAAGGATTTCTGCTAAGGACAGTTATCCACTGTACCAGTAAAGTCCAGCTCTGTAAAGCCTTCAGCAACGTGCATGACCCCAGCATTGCCACGAGGTCCCACAGCCCTTAGATGGGATCAGGTAAGTCTCCCCCACCTCGGTGTCTCTCTCTGTTAGAGAGTGAGGAAGGAAGAGCCTCTCCTGAGTGGGGGAGGAAATTAATCTGGGCTCCCATACTTCGTCAGAGATGCAAATTGCTGTACAAGTCCTGAGCATTAATTATAGAGCCTAGGTTTCTCACTGGAGCTGCAGGGAAAAGAGGCCCCTGGATCCCATTAAATTTAATGGCGTTTGGACACCAAATTCCCTTAGCCTATTTGAAAACCAGAATCCCAGTTTCTTCAGAAACGTATGTGGTCAGGTGAAACGCCTCATCCCACTGTAGACAGAGAGATTTTTACAACATTGGCTTCAGCAGAGTTGGGAGCTCTCCGCCAGGCGCTGGGGTGTTTTTCCTCGTGCCATCTGCACGATCCAGGGAGGGGGCAGAATGTGATGGGTGGGTAGCAGAGGTCTGGGCAGAGAGCTCTAGGGCCACCCTGAGAAATCCAGCACTGACACACTGCATGTGCTGACTCGCTGCACCGAGCTGGAGATTGCCTGCTGTGAGGCTTGGGGCACGAGGATGGGGAGCCCTACTTGCCTGGCAGGTGAACTGGGCATGGGGGCAGAGCTGCCTTCCCCCAGTGCTGCTTCAGCTCTCCCACACTTAAACCACTGCCTGTAAGAAGCAGCAGCTAATTGTTCTCCTTTGCCAGGAGCAGACCTGTGAGGCTAAGGCTGCCTCTCACTGTATATTTGCAGAATGCCAATGTGATGGCTTGATGTGGGACTTGAGGATGAGTTAAAAAGTAATGCCAGTTGCACAGCTGGAAAAAAAGGGGGGAAAATGCAAACTTTTGGGGAGTTAAGAGCAGAGGACCCTTCTGGCCAAGTGAGCGGTTTCTAGTAAGCAGCTGTCGGAAGCCGTGTTATTTTGGTATGCGCTGCACCCGTGGGGTGATGTTTTGCTAGAATTGTAGATGTACAACCATAAGAGGTGGTTCCCTGCCTGGGAGGGTTTACAGGAGCTAGACCTGGCTGAGAGTACTAGTCCACAGGTAGAGAGATGTGGCAAGGAGGGGCTTGAAGCAAAAGCCATAAGGAGAAGCCTGCTCTCCAACTCAAGCTTTATGTACAGGGCCAGCCTCATATTGAAACTCCAGTCTCCAGCTGCACATATTTGGGGTGAATTCTTGATCTTTTTCCCGGTGTTACCTTTTTGGCTGGGGTGGAGTTTTCCTGTTCTGAGGGAATCCGGCATTTCTGCCCAATTTAGCATGGAGAAAATGAACGGCAAACACTTCATATTGTTATACGCATTTTACATGTTGGCCTCACAGTTTGATCAGCAGAGGCTCCAAAGCCTCGTAAACCTGGTAATACATAGTTTCAAGCCTGCATCAAAGAAGTTCACAACCCTTTTGGGAGAAGCCATGAGTACTGATGAAAGCGGGAACTTATTGTATATGTAAGAAAACTTCTTTCATGGCTTATGTATTAAGGCAGGCTCTGTGGCCCAGGGAAAATTTGGGCTGCTTTTAATTTACATCCCCCCTCACTTATATTAAGTCCTCGTCAGAAGAAAAATTAGTCAGATGTTTTCTTAATGACATCATTTTTTTTAATCCTGTTTCATTTCTTCCAGATGAGGCGGTGGAGATTATTAGAAATGAATTGAAACTAAATCTGGAACAGAGACTTTGATTCACTTCTCCCTCCTCCCTGGTAGAAATAAATTGGTCGGCTCTGTGCTCAGCCGCCTTTATTAGCAGCTTCGACAGAAACCAGTCCCGGCAGCCTTGGCTGTAGCTTTCCTGAGCTTGCTGTCACCAAGGCTGATGTCATGGAGAGAGGCCTTGGAAAGTGACTTGGCGAGGGACTTTGGTCGCCCCATAATTTTGGTAACAAAATGCCATAGTGCTGCAGGTGGGGAGGTTATGAGGTCTGAAATAGCCATGCCATCATAAGTTTGTCTTTCAGTGCTGTAAAAGAAAACAGGCTTGATGCTGGTGGGTGTTCCTCTAGTGAAACCCTGGTCTGGGTCTAACGAGCGCATGCGTGCTGGTGGCGGTGCATCTGCACAAATCCTTTCTATCTGATAGGTTTTAACTGCCTTGTATTTCACACCAGTGAGCCACAGAAAGTATCACTACAGGAAAGTACTTTGAACTATAAATATTTTAAAAGGCATTTAATTTACTATCCATCAGCAGAAAGTGTTCAAAAAGCCACAAGGTTTACTAATTTATCAGAAAGACAGAGAAACATGCGGAAGATCAAACAAAGAAAAACATGCTTGTAAACTGCTGAATAAGTCTACAAAGCTTATATTACATTTCTGTGTGGTTTGGTTGATATGCAAGCATTACAAATAAATTAAAATGCACCTGAACTGTTGATAAAGGAGGGTGGGACCAAGATCCTGAGGTGCAAGTGGCATGCCTAAACTGCTCAAACCTTCGTGTTTGTGGTCGTCTGTTCATGGAGAGACAGATCTTAAACTCGCTAATGGGGTAGTTGGATATTATTATGGAAGGACCTCTGTAATACTGTCCCTTAGCTCAGCCTGCATCCCAGATTCCTGACCTTTGAAACCTTGAATCCTTGTGGTCTCCTGTGCCCAGGGTGCAGCCCTATGGAGTGCACACCCATCTCCCACAGCTTTGCCAAAGCAGCCAGCCAGGGACAAATGCCGTCCTTGCCATGACCTGCATCTCCACACCAGCACTGCTTCCAGCAGTCTGTGAGTACAGAGAGACCTAACACAAAGCAGATTTTGCTCTTTTATTTTGCCTAACGACAGCTCTACCTCTTTTGGTGTCTAGCTCAGGTCAGGACGCATAACTTTTTCTCCTGTGCTTGCATCCTCTGTGGTTTGTGTAAGAGGCTTGAGGGTGCAGTAAGAGACATGTCTGGGAGATGTCCGCACACTTTCTCTTCTGTCCTTGCTCACCCTGTGAGATCTACTCAAGTGCCAAAACATGCCTATGATTTTTTCTTTTGTTGACTGCTGAATCCCTCAGCATTTACTGACTTCTTTCTCAGGTAACAATTGGCTTGAGGAAGATCTGAAAGATTTAATAGATGTGGCCCCCAGAAAGCATGCAATAAAACCTCTTTTGAACTTTTGCCCTCTGAACCATACCACTGACCTGTCAAGGTTTGTGCAAGCTGTGATGGACACACGCAAGGAGAGCTGCTCCACCAGCACTGGCCAAGCTGCACATGCTGGGCTGAGAAAAGCATTTTGCTTCCAAATTGTATGAGTACTCCTTGTGCCTTCTACATCCTTTTGCAGGCAGCCCTGTCTAGGGCTTTGTCTGCACATAGCAGCACGAAACATCTGGATTCCCAGGAGCAGAGCAAAGCTTGCAAACCCCTCAGATGTCTCCATGTAGCCAGCCTCCCCATGCAAGGAGATAGAATGAGATCTCTAGCACAAGACGTGCTCCATGCAGCCTGCATATGCTGGTATGGCCTGAAGCAGCTCATGCCACTTTTTACAGCAGCCTAGCAAGGGTGAGCCACCTTGCGCAGGTATATTTTTAGTGCGATGTTGTTGTGGGTCTGCAAGAAGCTTGCACTGGCTTCAGGCTCCGTGTATGCCAAGAGGGGAAATTTTTCCCACCATGTCCTCAAACTCCTCCCTCGTGCATGAAGGCAGTGGGGTGAGAGGTGCCCACCCTGGGTCGCTGTGAGTGATGGCATGTCTCTCTTTCTTTCCCAGGCCTCCTCCTCTGAGTGGCAGCCCCGTCATCTCTGACATCTCCCTCATCCGCCTGTCTCCGCACCCCGCCGGGCCCGGCGAGTCACCCTTCAGCCCGCCGCACCCCTACGTGGCACCCCACATGGAGCACTACCTCCGCTCCGTCCACGGCAGCCCCACGCTCTCCGTCATCTCTGCTGCCAGGGGTCTCAGCCCCGCTGATGGTAAGACACCGGGCTACTGCTACTGCAGCAATTTTGTAGCTCACTAGCACTGAAATTCCCCAAAACTCGGGGATTTACAGCTGCAAAGGCTCCACAGCTGCTCTCTGAAGTGAGACTGCTGTCTCTTTTTCTTTTTTTTTTTCCCCCTCTTTAACTACACATTTGTTTTGCATCATTGCACTGAGAAAGCAGAGCGTGAGAATAGCTATTACTGCCGGATCATATTATAAATATTTTCCTTGAAGTACGTTCCTTTCTGCAGCGTTTTCAGCTCTCTTATGAGCTTCTCCACTCTAACTTCTCTACTGGGTGCTCTGCTTCCACCAAAGAGGGTCACAGTCACTCCGGCTGCCTGGCCTGGCTAGGACTGACATTGCAGAGATGAGGCAATGCTGGCCGGGTTATCCCCTGGGTTTTTTTTGTGTCTCAGGGCAAGATGGCTCCTTGGTGAAGGAGAGGGGCCGTGCTTACTCCTGAGCTGCTCTGCAGCAGCTTTTGGGGAAGGCAGCAGCATGCAGGGAGCTAGCACTGGGTGTCTGGCCTGGGCTCAGAAACAGCCAAGCTGGGAAAGGGGATAACGCATGATTCTGCTTTCACTTGGGGAGGTGCAAGACATGCCTTACTTCATCAGAAGTTCTTCATTACGTGGTTGTAGGTGGCTGGCTCAGTGCCCAGGGAGCAGTCGGGGTTTGGGGACCTGGTCTCTGCACACCCAGCAAACCGCAGTATCTCTCGGCTCCTGAGGTGCTGCAGGGGCAAGTGGCCCTTCACCGCTGCAAAGCAAAGCACACTAGAGAAGATCAAGGCCCCCGGCTTAGTGTCTGGTAACATAAAACCTTCTTCTATGGCTAAAAAACCGTTGCTAGCGATGGGGAGATACATACGTCTTCTTCCCACTCCCAAAACATCATCTATACTACCAGCTGCCCATCATGGAGAGGCCGAATAGCTGGTGTGCATATGCTCTGCCCTATCCTCTCCTTCTAAAGTTTCGTCATTTACTGTGAAAAAAAGACATTGTATCTTGGGTTGCTTTTCTTTTCCTTTTACTCGTTTTTTTTTTTTCTTTAAGGAGGTGGTAAATAAGTTAATGCGGCAAGCGGGTGGGGAGGCAGGTTTGAAAAATTACAGCTGGGAGAAAGTGAACGTAATTGGCTTTGGCAGCCAAAATGGTTTTATGCTGCCAGACACTAAACCTAGCTCTATGCATTAGACCTTGGCTTTAATTTCCTTGCACCGCTATCGGGAACTGGGCTGCATTTGTCTTTCCTTCCTAATAGGCAGGGATGTTAATGCTGACAGGGTTACTGCTGCCGGCAGACTAGGCCCTCTCCCCCCTCCCTGGGGTGCTGGCTGCGTCCAAACGGGAGGATTATTAGAAGGGGGAACGAGAGATTGTTTATAAATTTGCGGAAATGGAGGAATGCAGAGGCCCCAGCTTAGTTTCTTTTGTCCGCAGAAGCACGCCCAAGTGCACGTCACGAGAGCCCTACGCAGAGCCATACGGCTGGGGTTGGTGAGGGGCAGCAGGGGGGAAACGGGGCCGTCAACGTCAGCACCAGGTTCTAACGTTGCAGTGGGAACCTTCTCCCCATGTTTTTCTCCTCACCCACGGCTCCAGCAGTGGCTCACGAGCATCTGAAGGAGCGAGGTCTCTTCGGGCTGCCTCCGCCACCACCAGGAGCCAATCCCACCGACTACTACCACCAAATGACGCTGATGGCTGGCCACCCAAACCCCTACGGGGACCTCCTGATGCAGAGTGGGGGAGCAGCCAGCACAGCCCACCTCCATGACTACCTCAGCCCTGTTGACGGTGAGTAGCAGTCCAGGTCCTCCCTGGCACAAGTGAAATTTTGGCGTGGATGGATGGGGCTGTCCTCCAGGTGGAGGTTGCTATATATGGTCTCTCTGCCCTGTTGAAACTCATAGGTGCTGCACTATAATTTTTGGCTTCAAAGGTTGCCTTATTCCATATATATGTATTAATTGTACATTATTTGAGATATGTATGTTGTAACCTCTTTGGGAGGATGGCTGCGTGGGTAGGAGATGGACTGGTCTAGGAGATAGGGCGTTGTTGCTGCCTCACTGCCTTGGCCATGGGTGAACATATCACCCCTGGGGGGTCAAGCTCCAGCTTCCCATCTCACCCCACGTTTAGCTTAGTTGGTGTCTGGGGCAAATGCTGGCCACTTCCATGTATAGCCGTGTTTGACGCAATGGACCCCTGCTTGACTGGGACCTCTTAGGTCCCCAAGGAGAAAAAGTATTGTAACATAGAGCCATTGTGGAGAGGATATGTTAATACTTTGTGGAAGAAAATAAAACGTGGGGATGTAGTGTTTCTGCTAGTATCAGTCATTATAAACCCAGAAAGTTCTGGCTTCTGGCTAAATGAAGAAGAAAAAATCATGACAGGAACTACAGTGCTGAGTCACTCCCACGGCCTGACTGCTGCCCTGGTGAGATGGGTGAAAACTGTATGGAACCATATCTGAGATCCAAATTATTTTTAGAGCTATTAGAATTTTCTTTCACTGTATGTCATGCCTTGCAAGAACTGTGGTTGTGCAGATATTACAGAGGGAAGTGTGGGGATTATTTCTGCTGCAAGAAAGAGAAATCTTGGCTCAACTTTCAGATCCCAGCTTCTGTTTCCTGGGCTGCCTTTGGATTTGCCTGTGGACCATTATAGTTTTTGGAGTGGAAATCTGCATCATTTCATTACCGCTTCAAAGTTTCTGTTGTTGAGCTTTTAAGATGAAAGACTCTGTGGTCTTGCTGCTTCATAAAGTGACTGATTTAGAATGATAAAAGCTGCTCTGGCTGTTCAGTGATTGGAGTTTACAGATATTCCTAACAAAAAAACAATTTCTCATCTGCAGCTGCTGTGGAAGTTTTACCTGAATAGTCATGTTCTGCTGCCAGTTCCTAGATTGATCGGGAACCTGGATCCCAGTCTGAAAGGGAGAGCACATGCTCCTCAGTACCATCCTGCCTCTAACACCCAAAATACATTCTGCGTTTCTCTGTTACAAAGCAGCTGGTCAGTTAGACCACTCTGTCTTCCCTTCAAAGGGTTAATGTCTGTGGTTGTAGCAGATGGGTGCAAACCAGCCCTGCCAAGTTCTTCTCAGGCTCATGAACAAGGCTCTTACCTCCTTGCCTCCTTATTAGTCCATCTCTGACCAGCGAGGCCTCACAGCAGTGCTGGATAAACAGCCAGCCAGTAAGGGAAGCAAACATAACTGTTTTCATGCTAGCACAGGCTGGCTCTCAGCACACCAAGATGCTCATCCTGTGGTTTACTGAAGATCAATCTTTATCTGAAGTCGTCTGAGATACTCCCCTTGGCAGAAGACTCTCTTACTGCTTCTCCTGAAAAAAGCTCTAGAATGAATCACGTATGAAAGATCCCAGTTTCGTGCAGCCAAGCTCATAACCATTATTCATTGGAAAGCTGGGGCTCACCAAGCATTTATTTTGATCTTTCAGTAAAGATTTGTTGATGAATAACTGGAAAGCCTTTTCTGGGCCTTCACATGCTGTGAGAGAGATGAAAACTTTCAAAACATCGTGAGGATGTGACGTGAGACACCAGAAGGCTACATTTTAAGAATGTGAAAAGGAGCAGAGGCCTAGTGCCAGTCTCTGGTCTGCATGTGTGGGTTTATCCATCAGCCAAATTGAAGAGAGAATCATGCATTATCGAGGACGAGACAAAACGGATGGCTCTGAAATGCTGGCTGAGGAGCCAGAGCCTCCCTCTCTTTTTAGAAAGTTATTTCAAACATTTAAATCAGCCAGACATAAGTAAATAGTTGAAGAGATAATTTAATAAAGCGTCCTCTTATGGTGCTTTTCTGAGACAAGAATACCAGTAGCATGCATAAAACCCCGATGAACTACTGCTTCACAGCATGTGTCATTCAGAGAACCCTGTTCTTCCCAGCCAGCCCCAGAACATAAGAACTTCACAAGAATTAGGTTGTTGAAAATGCTGGTAGCTCCTGTTAAACCACACACAGCATCATCACACATCTGTGATAACACTGGCACCTGCAAAGAAAAAGAAGCAGATAAGCATATATTAAAACTGTCTCGTTCACTGTCATGTCACCTTCAGACATCTGCAGATCATGGAACCCCTAGGCATTGAGTACGGTAGTTCTTCCACATACGCATACCTGGACCCTTCTGGTTGCTATAATTGCATTTCTTGGAGAATTTCTCAGTGTTTCTGTGCTTGTTGGTGGGTTTTGATCCCATCAGGTGTCTAGGAAAAGTAATAGGGCATCAGTGTCGACCAGAACTTGTTGGTATTAACCATGTGTCAGGTTTGCTGAGTGTTGCAATGGTGACTAAGCTAGGGTGCCCCAGAACTGCATCTCCTTAGCAGGGTTTTCACTGTGCAGCTAGAAGCAGTTGAACCACTGAAGTAGACCAAAACTAAGTTTTACCTACCAGATTGCCGGGGTCTTCAGGCCAGTGCCAGTGGAGACTAAATAACCCTTCAGTTAGCTGTCCTGTTTCATCCTGTCATCCAAACAGGCACTCATCCAAGAGTGGAGTTTGAATCCAGGCTTATATGCATTTTCTAAAAAGCCTATACTTTCAAATCAAAAGTGAACTGCTTTCCAATGTCACAACATTGCTTGTGAGATGCTTTTGAGACTAATTTACAGGTTCTGCTCACCAGATCAAAAAAATCTTTTGCATTTCTAGTCTAGAAGTGGGTGTCATATGGTGACAGAAGTTCCGGATGACAGAGCAGTTGCACAGGAGCATCCTTGGGGAAGTAAAGACTGGTGGGGAGCACAGGTGAACCCAGAGATGACTACAACTTTCTGAGCATTTTTAGCGCATCTGACTTTCATTTTTCCTAAGCACAAGGGCTCTTGTAATTACACTCGGCCCTTCAGGAGGTGCCATTTTCTCTGAAGAGGAGTGTATCCAGACTGTGTTGATGCTTTTACTATTATTGCCCTGTACATCAGAAGATCTCAAAGTACTGTACAAAGCAAAGCTACTTCACTACTGGATGCCCAGAAGAGAAAGGAGATCAAATGATCAGTGAGCTGAGCAGTAGCAGCTCTAGGAACAAGATCCAGATCTTTGGAATAAGGCCAAGGCAGGAAGCAGAGATCGCCTTTAAATCCATCATTTGCATGGTGTTAAAAGTGTGATTGGGTTATCCATGCTGAAACAGGGAATGGGGGAAAAAACATCTTTAGCCCAACTTCAGTCCAAGTGGCAGTACACAGAGATAGCCACTCAGGTCAGGAGGGCTGCATAGATGTGTTTGTGCAACCTTACAGCTACCTGCAGCAGGAATGACCCTGCAGTTCCCTCATGGTACTTCATCCAGTTCTGGATTGAAAGGTGGGGCGGGGAAATCCATGCCCTGTTTCTTGCTGCCTGGTGCATGGCATTCACAAACATCTTGACTCATGACTAGTAGTTTAACTGGGAAAAGGCTTTGTTCAGCCCAGCATATCAAACATGCCAGCGGCTGGTGCAGTTGTCTGGGTTGTGGGCAAATCATCAAGCAGGACTTAATTTCCCCACGTCAAACAGTGATTCAGCTTTCCTGGCTTTTTCATTCAGTGTTGTTGGAGCCTTTCTACTTCAAGTAAATGATTTAATAGCCATCGGGTAAAGAGCTGGGCTGTGCAGCCCGGTGGTTATGCAGTCAGCAGGTGTGTGTCTGTGAGAGGTGAGTTCAGGACTCTCCTCTAGCAGGTTTTATGTTAAGAAACTGCTCCATTGGGATGGACAGAGAGAGCCCAGCCTCACAGTGACCTAGGGAAAAAGTGCCTTGCCTGGACCTTAAGGGACCAGCTGCTCAGGAGGGTTGCAGCCTGGGTATGCTGGATAGAAGATGACTTCCCAAATGAGCCGGCTGTTGGCTGCTTTGGGCAGATGGCATGCCTTGTAGTTGCTTCCTTAATAACTCTGAAAGATCTTTTTTTTCATTTATTTTCTTTGTCCCAGCACAGAATGGAAACTTGGTGAAATCTCAGAAAAGGTTCAGAGAATGGGAAACAATTTCCCACCCATTTCTAGCCAGCAATGTTGTTTTCCTCCCCAGAAAAATATGTGCAGAGGAGAGAAAAAGTCCCAGAGCATCGCATAAGCACTCTGTCTGGAATCCTGCTACACTCTGGTTTCTAAAGAATTCAATTTACTTATGCAAGTTGGGTTGTCTAAACAGTTACCTTGTGGATTGGGAGTAGAAGAATGCAGCCTTGTCTTTCGGCAAGGATTTGAGGGAAGCATTAGTATTCCTTGAACTGCGAAGCTGATTGGGCCCTGGGGACGGAAGAAAGAAGGGTCTCAGGACAGCCTCTGGTGCCAGAACAAATGTCCAGCATATGCTGCAGTCTAAGTAAGATGTGTGTTGCTGCTGCAGAAGGGGAGAGGGCAACATGGAACTGATTATGTGAAGAGTATTTGTAGTTTATTGCTGCTGCTAATTGATTAAGGGATCATCCTGTGTTTTTATGCTGCCCTGGGATTTAATCTGACGATGGGAGGAGGGGGATATTTCTGTACATTTTGGGTGGACTTTCCTTGATGTGCAGCCAGGAAGAGGGACCATTTGATAATGCTGTATTTATCCCAGAGCTTGGCATGGGGATGCAGGGGAAGTGGTGGCTCTGGACTTGTCTCAGTGAGAGGCGAGGTGAGCTCACATGCCTTATGGGCTTGGCTGTTTGGAAGTAGATTCCCCAATATCTCTCTGCAGTCAAAGACACAGGAACATGCTTGTCCCTGAAGAAATACCTGAGATTTCCTTGCCCTCCCACTGAGTGCCTGGCTTTTCCTTTCAGGAGGGCTTTGCTGCCACTATTTCTAGTGCAATACCAAAGTCTAAAATCTCCTTCCAAGGAAAAACATCTCTTCTAATGTTCTTCTGATGGATCACAGCCACAATGAGCAGCTAGAGCAGGAACCTCCACTCCAGCCTCCCACAAGAGCCCCATGGGGTCTGATCTGCCAAGGAAACTTCTACCTTTATACCAAGAAATCTGGACTTTCTGCCCAGCTCTAGGCTGGCTGGAGGGCTGGGCTGGGACATTTGGCAGTGGCCAATGTCACTTGAAAATTCAGCCTTGAATTCTTGCTAGTTCAGAAATAGGGTATTTACACCACCTGCCCCAGGAGAGAAATGGCTTTCAGTTGTGAGCTGTGGTGTTTACAGTTACCCTGCAACGATAATGCTGCTGTAAAGTCAAGCTTTTCGAAATGAAAAGTTATTCCAGGCAGTTCTAAAAGATTTCTTAAAATATGTTGGTTATATTTATTCTCTAGCATGTAAGAGCTGAGCCTGTGACAGTCAGTATCTGAGTCTATGTATGAAACGGTACAGAAAGGCCAGTGCATACCAGTTAAAACACTGTAAATTGTATCTCAAATTGACTTCTTGTACAAAGAGGCAGCAGGGAAAAAGGCTGTGGTAAATTTTTTATCGACCTTCATGGGCTGCCATCCACAGCGCTATAACCAATTCTCAGAGCTTTGGGCTCAACATTTACTGCACCTTTCTGTTCACCAGTTCACATCTCAGTTTTAATCCCTCTCAGTCTTTTGGCTTAAAAATTCCTGTGTCTTACTTCAAGCTAGGGGATGTTTTTGTGGTTGCTTGAAATCTCAAACAGTTTTGAATTCTAAGGAGGTATCTTTATCTTCTGCAAAACCGAAAAAAAAAAAGAGACAGGTTTCTTCCATTTTTCCATTCAGAGCTAATATACACCGAATAAATAAAAACCCAGCTGTTAGTATGTCCAAAAACTGAGTGCATAAACATAGCCTGTTTTCCAAGTGGGAAAGAATTAGTTTGAATTAGATAGATGAATACAATTAGATAGATAACACAAGCAGGTCAGCTTTTAAATTCATATTTATTCCATGCTCCGAAGTCCATGGAAGTCAATGGAAAGCATCTGCTCACTTTAATAGGTATTCATTCAAGGTGAGAGGTAGAAGTAGCAGAGCAAATTGACACAGAAACAGCCACAACGCATCCTGTAAATGTACTTGGGTGGAAATATTATCAAACATCAGAGGAGGTAATCATATAGAATATCTCATAGAGTTGTCTTATTGCTTATTTTGCTGTGTGGGCATTGGTCCATCAGTTCTTTCTGGACCTGGGTGAGAAAATTTTCCCATCTCTCACTACTATTCAGGCGAAAGGAATTGAAGGTAAAAATAAACTTCATCTGAGGTAGAGAGGCACAGAAAAATTAATTTAAAAAATGAAACTCTAGTAGATGACTGGAATTATTTTTAAAATAATTTCCTACTTTTATTTCAACATGTGACTTATTAAAAATTCATTTTAACCTGTGATGATTTTAGGTTTCTGAACAAAACAGCGTCTAGCACAACAAAAGAAAAAAAACCAGATTTTTCTTTTTTTTAATTTCAAGTGTGTTGAAGGGGGTACTCTGACAGTTTGGAAAGTTCCCCCAACATATTTTCCAAACATCAAAAAAGTATTGAAAATAACCCTGTTCATGGGGAGATGAGAGAGGGAGTGCTAGTGATAAATCCTCCCGAGGCTCTCTGTCTCTGTATCTGAAAAAATGGATCCCACCCTCATTTACTTCTCTGGATACAGTCACTGCTGAAGAAGTTGTGTGTGGTTTTTCCTTTGAAACGTTACTGGACCTCAGGCAACAGAGGATTTTGCTTATGTATTCAAGTGGCTGTCAGTCAGTCTGTATTGTACACCTTGCCTGCGTGTTCAGCTGTACTAATGCTTGTGTTTGCTACTGCCTGGTATCATTTAACATTTGTGCTCAGTGTCCTCACATCATAGGATTAGCTCAGGCCAATTTTATTATTAAGAACAATCCTAGTGCTGCTAATTTTGAAAAGGTTCCCTCTTCCTAAACACATTAATGAGTGCTTCTCTGTGTAGTTAAACTCCTTCTCCATTTCCCAGACTCTTCCCTTCCCAGGCACCTGGGGCAGGCTGTCGTTGGGAAGAGAGGAGCTATTCATCCGTAGCACAATTTTAGGTCACAGCTTTCACTGGAAGCCCACAAGACCTAAGCAGCTTTTTCTGTAAAGCATCAGCCCAACCTATTGGATCTGCTATCGAACATTTTGGGTAACCCACAGCACGCACAAGATCTAGATTAGAGCAGATGCTAACACAGTGCACAATACTGGTTTGGGGCTAGAAAGGTCCCCAGCCAGCTTGCAAATCTGACAGCTTCCAATAGAGTTTTACATGGGGAAAAAATGACATACATTTGTGCAGCAGGGACAGGTGCCCACATTGGATGCACTGCAAAAACCCAGGTTTCTGTTGGACGTTGGGACATCTTCCCTATGCAAATTAATGGTGACCAATGGCTGAACTAGCACTGTGGACATAAATCATGGGAAGGAACAGCGAGAAATGAGTACACGGCTTTTCTACCTATTTAGTAATTTATCAAGAGAAGTGGCACATTAATAAACAGATCTCCCTTGAGGTGTGGGAGTAACAGAGATAAATATGACTGTCAAATCTGGCCTGCTTCCTTCTGTTAGAGAAGGAGGAGACTGTGGGAATGCAAATGCAGAAAACAGTATCTATATCTGGGAAGACACATATTATTTGTAGGACAGAAACACTGACAGCTCAGCTGAGATGGAGCCCCATTGCGCTAGATGCGATATATATAGAATAAAACACAAACCCCATCTGAAGGAGCTCATCTTAATAGAAGACACTGGGAAACAGGGACACAGAAAGAAGAAACAACTTGCTCAACGAGATATGTCACGGGGGGGATGACGACTGGGAACAGCACCCAGGTCTTCATAGGTTGAGGCCTGTGTATTAAATGAAGATGTCTTATAGTCAGAGGAAAATTAAAAAAAATAAAAAAGTAAAAAGAAAGAAAAAGAAAAAAAAAAGACTTTAATTAGTTCAAATCAATACAGTTGCAGACAGAGTACAGTTTTGACCATTATGATCTAGACTTGCCCAACCCTCGTATTACTTGGTCCAGAGCTCTGGGAGCACCCAAATTGCATGAACCAGTGTGAAACTAAGTTTGAGCCAAGGACTCTTCGTCCTTTATTGGATGCAGATCATTGCCACCAAGGATGAGGAAAAGGGTGAGGTACTTAATGCCTTCTTTGCTTCAGTTTTTAACAGTCAAACAAGTTATCCCCAGGGTATTCAGCCCCCTGATCAGGAAGACAGGGATGGAGAGCAGAATAAGCCCTCATAATCCGGGAAGAAGCAATTAGTGACCTGCTATGCCACTTGAATGCTCACAAGTCTGTGGGGCCGGATGGGATCCACCCAACAGCACTGAGGGAGCTGCCGAGCCACTCGCCATCAGTTATCAGCAGACCTGGTTAACAGGAGAGGAGGTCCCAGAAGAGCTGGAAGGAGGATCCAAGGAACTACAGGCCTGTCAGGCTGGCCACACTTCTGGGGACGGTTATGGAGCGATTCATCTTGAATGTGCTCAGTAGACTGGGAATCAGGCCAAGCCACCAGGGGTTCATGAAAGGCAAGTCATTTTTGACCAACCCGATCTCCTTCTATGACCAGGTAACCCACCCAGTGGATGAAGGTAAGGCTGTGGATCTTGTGTACCTGGACTTCAGTAAAGCTTTTGACACTGTTTCCTACAGCATTCTCCTAGAGAAGCTGGGCAGCTCATGGTTTAGACAGGTGTGCTCTTTGCTGGGTAAAAACTAGTTGGATGGCTGAGCCCAGAGAGTTGTGGTGAACTGAGTTAAATCCAGTTGGTGGCTGGTCACAGGCAGCGTTCCCCAGGGCTCAGTGTTGGGGCCAGTTCTGTTTAATATCTTTATCGATGATCTGGATGAGGGGATCGAGTGCTCCCTCAGTACATTTGCAGATAATACCAAATCAGGCAGGAGTATCAGTCTTCTCAGGAGCAGAAACACTCTACAGAGGGATCTGGATAAACTGGATTGATGGGTCAAGGTCAATACTACAAGATTTAACAAGGCCAAGTGCTGGGTCCTGCACTTGGAGCACAACAACCCCATGCAATATTACAGGCTTGGACAAGAGCGCCTGGAAAGCTGCCTGACAGAAAAGGACTTAGGGGATGTTGGCTGACAGCCAGCTAAACATGAGCCAGCAGCGTGGCCATGAAGGCCAACAGCATCCTGGCTGGTGTCAGAAAATGGTGTGGCCAGCAGGACTAGGGAAGTGATCGTCCCCCTGTACTCTGCATTGGTGAGGCTGCACCCCAGATACTGTGTTCAGCTTTAACATTCAGGAGTTGATTTTTACAGACCTGTGTGTTCTTTCTGTTTACTACTTGGTCCTTAAGTCATATTTTCAGGCTTCTTCCTGCCTGGTGGTGCTGCATAATGTAGTTATACAAAATGCTAAAGGAATGTGTTCAGCAGCTCTACAACAGCCTGATTTTTTAGGAAACATCGCCAATATTGTCAGTATTGCACCTAGCAACTCTTGAAGCTTCTTAGGTGTAGGATTAAAGTAACAAGAGTGCTTGGTTCAAGTAACAGCTTAACCTTGGACTTCCAGTGGGACCTTGACAAGTCATTTTTCTTGTGCAACAAGGGACATTATGGGTAATAAGAGCACGATGGTACTACACCCTATTGATTACGCAGCACGTAGGCATGGTCACGACAGAGCCACTTAGGTACCCAGATGAGTCATGTGGACGATGGGTGACTGCAACCCAATCATTGCTTCTCAGGGAAATATTGACAAAAACTTCTGCAAGGCAACACAAATCAAGGAACTATTTGATCATGCTGGCAGGATATATTTTACCTCCTTTTACATCCCATTCACCTTCTCCCATACCAGCATAGTCATCAGGACAGAAAATTTATGGTCTTGCAAAGTGCTGGGCTTGTATTTGGTGGTATGCAATCAAAATTTGTCCCTCCAACCAACTAGAGGAAAATAGCTCATATTGCCTGTCCGGACAAGCTACTGTTTTATTCACAGTGTTTAGTATGATATATTCACAGCAAGCTTTCTGGGGAGACCACCGCTGGAAAAGCCAGGTAGTAATTCAGTGCTTCGCACATTGAGGGGCCACCCCCTACATCGATACAGGTTAGGGGTTGACTGACTGGAAAGCAGCTCTGCAGAGAAGGACCTGGGAGTCCTGGTAGTCAACAAGTCGACAATGAGCCAGTAATGTACCCTCATGGCCAAGAAGGCCAGTGGTATCCTGGGGTGCATCAAGAACACTGTGGCTAGCAGGTTGAGGGAGGTTACCCTCTCCCTCTACTCCACCCTAGTGAGACAGCATCTGGAGTAGTGTCCAATCCTGAGCTCTTCAATTCAAGATAGACAAGGAGGTGCTGGAAAGAGTCCAGCGGGAGACTATGAAGATGATTAGAGGACTGGAGCACCTCTCTTATGAGGAAAAGCGGAATGAGCTCAGTCTATTTAGCCTGGAAAAGGGAAGATTGAGAGGGGACCTTATGAACACTTATAAATATCTGAGGGACAGGTGTCAAGAGGATGGGCCAGAGTCTTCTCGGTGGCACCCAGCAACAGGACAAGAGGCAAAAAGCACAAACTGGAGCACAAGAAGTTCCACCTGAACATGAGGAAAAGCTTCTTTACTGTGACGGTGACAGAACACTGGAACAGTCTGTCCAGAGGTTGTGGAGTCTCCTCCAGAGATATTCAAAAGCCACTTGGACACATCCCTGTGCAACCTGCTCCAGGTGAACCTGTTTTAGCAGAGGGATTGTACTGGATGATCTCCAGAGGTCCCTGACCATTCTGTGATTCTGTCAGGGAAGGAGCTGGAGAAGCTGAGCCCTCCTGCACACTTGGGTGGATGATGGGGATTACCAGCCAAACCCTGTATTGAAGTAGCATATTTTAGTCTTAGAAATCTTCTTTTAAAAAACACAGGTGACCTAAATGCTGCTCTCATTGCTTTGGAGGGATGAGCCATTCCAGGCAGGGTTGGGACTGGGGCGGGCTTTGGATCTGGTACCCTGCTATCTGAGAACGTTGTGGTAACGCCCATTCCCAGCTCCCATCCGTGCCACCCAGGAGATTTGTAGCTGGGTCAGGCCTGGGCAGAGTTTCCTCTGGATTAAGTCAGTTGTTCCAGTCAGCAGTGCTGAAACACTGAGGGAGGCCAAATCTGTGCAGTATTAACTCGCCATGTACTGCACATCCACAAATGGGGCTCGCAGTGTTGGAAATGACTTCATGCCCGAATGACTGACAATTGCTAATAGGGTCCAGGCACTGGCAGGTCCCTTTGGAGGGGGAGAGCTTGAACTTCGTGCCTAAGCTGCCAAATTGGTTTTCTTAAAACTCTTAATTTACTTTCAGGTTTCCTGGAGCCTTGCCTCCTTTGTTAATTGGATGGCCAGCATTGTGCTCATGCTCATTTGGTTTCCGCTCCCTCCACACACAAGCGCATGCACCATTTCCTAGGGTTGCTTCGGCTCTGCCGTGCGGCAACTCTGTCCCTCTGCTCCTGCCACAGAGGCAACGAGGACGGCTGCACTCATGGAAACTCTGCAGGGCCTTTTCCTTTTAATTTAGAGTTAATCTGGTGCCAATGAAAGGGGGTGATGGCCAGGCTTCTGTTTATCCACCAAGGAGGGAGAAGCAAGTGGACATTCACGGTGCTGCATGACCCTTGTCACTCAGCATCCAGCAGAGAGGAAACCTCCTGTCAAAGTGCAGCTGGTCCCTGCAGTGCTTCTGACTCCTGAACATCCCACAGCAGTCACGAGCGCAGCAGGTCTCAGCACCTCCTGCCCCTCTGCAGGAAGGGAGCAACCTGCTGGTTTTCTCTGACAAAGTCTCTCTTTCCTACAGTGTCCAGGTTTTCGAGCCCACGGGTGACTCCAAGATTAAGCCGAAAACGAGCCCTGTCTATCTCCCCGCTGTCTGATGCCAGCATTGATCTCCAGACAATGATCAGGACCTCCCCGAACTCTCTTGTGGCATATATCAACAACTCTAGAAGCAGTTCAGCAGCAAGTGGCTCCTACGGCCATCTATCTGCCGGGACAATCAGGTAAAGCTCTGGGACCAGCTCTGTTCAGCTGCGTAATAATCCTCCCAAATGGAAGGGAGAACTTCCAGTAAGGGAGCCCTTTCCTTCATTGCTACCTCATACTTTTGTGCATTGGGGCTGGGCAGAGTATTAAATCAAGGCCCTCATCTGGTTTTGCATGTGGAAGGGTACTTTGTGGCATATGGGAGAGAGATGTTGCTGGATTGGGATTATTGGTTACCAGATTTCTAGTAATTACAGTATGATCATGCCTCTCTGCAAGCAGAAACAGAGAATAAATTCATTTAAAAAATGCTGATTACGAACAACTGCACTGGTTAAGAACCCCTTGATTAAAGAGATCGCCCCGATCCAAATTATTGGTCCACATCCTTAAAAAAAATGTTGCCTGAGTGGATTTAAGAGCCTAATTCTAAAAACATATTTAAAACAAATCTAAGCCCTTGAGTAAACTTTTGCTCAAACCTTAATTAAAAGGCACTTACTCTAGGCAATTCACTGTTGTCAATTCCTGCTGTGATTACTTCACCCAAGTTTCACAATTTTATTATTCTTTTTATGACCTAACTGTTAAAAATGTTAGTTCTAATTAACACTGATGTTGCAAAGCAAGGGTTTATAAAGATCACGCACTCATAAAAAAACAGATATGTTGTCATTAGTAACTGTAACATTAATTTTATCAGTTACTTTATCCAGCATCATCATTTAGAAATTGATTGTAGAATCAAACATAATGTTAACTTAAACAAATAGCAACTTCTTGTCTTGTAAGCATAATTCTCTAGTCTTGTCACCTGATATCTTTAACTGGGAATACTTGTAGGGTCTCATTTTACACTCAGATTTTAAGCTTTTCAGGGTAGCATTTGGTATTTTCAACAAATCAGTAGAATGTAGAGTCTGACCAAATGGTCAGTTGTTTGAGTCTGAGGGAGTAATCAAGTCATAATAGTGAATTTGAAACTCTTCTCAGCGTTCTAAAGGTGTATCTTGAATGTCAGGAATTGTAAAATGGGTTACATATAGAACAGGATTTTTTAGGTGAAAAAACTTTTTACTATTTTTTTTTTTACTATTTTAACAATGTCTTAGTGGCAAGAATGAAATCCTTTCTCACCTACTCAGACCCAGATCCAGTAGTACTTCAGAAAGGTGGTTTTGGATTTCGCTGTAACATAACAAAGCTGTGCAGCAGCCTGCCATCACACCTCGTTTGCTGCAGCACATATTTAACTCCCAGAGGCCTTTTATACTGTAGCAATTTTTACCCTTTATTCTTTTGGTCAAGTTATTATTAACCGATTTGGAACAGGAATGCTAATTGTATGGTTACCATCAATAAGGATTTTTTTCAAAAAGTAAAATTGGAAATTAAGCGTGTTGCTAATTATGGCCCCAATGTCTGAACAGTGACACTGTGGGCAGTTTTAGAGATGTGAGAGAAAATACCATGCCAGTAATGGTTTGGGGCAACAACCTCTTAAAGGTGACAAATAATCAGTTTTGGGGCTGAGAGTCTATGTTTCGTGCGTCACCTACCTAAAGCACAGGCAGCAGAGTATCTCTGGTGCTTCATCACTGTGAAGGAGACTCAACCCTCGGAGTGAACCCCTTGTTTCCATAAGCAGTGCTTCGTTTTTAATGCTGTTGGCTGTAGCATCCTGACTCAGACCTGTTACCAGGAGCTGGTGGGGTTTCTGGTCACCACTGACCTAGATTAGAGCTGAACCAGTGACCTACATATGAAGGGTGACATACTTCAGCAGTCCCCTGAGCTAGCGCACCCCTTACCTGAATGCAGAGTAAATTATGTGGTTTTGGACTATGTGAAATGGATAGTTATTCATCCCTGCTGTGCTCTCTGCCAAATGAGCCACATGATGCTGGTTTTTTATATACAGGATAGCGTAACTCCAGGGTTACAAATCTGCAGAATAAGCCTGCCTGGGAAAACCTGGGGGCTGCAAAGCCAGATGTGTTCAAGTCCCATCTTCTTCTGCACTCCCTGCCAAGGGCTTTGACTGTTTTTAAACACAGGAAGCCAAGAAATTGCCATCAGTCTGGTACATGGATCAAAATGATTCACAGGGTTGCTGAGGCACACAAGACAAATCCTGTCTTTGCAGTAAAGCAAACTGTCAGGCTTATCGTGGCTTTGAAGGCATCTAGCAGGGGCATTGCAGCCTGTCTCCTGGAGTTTTCAGGAAGCCAAACTTGATTCAGTCACTAGCCAATATGATAAATATTGTTTAAAATAACTCCTCATCATTTTTCCTCCTCCTGTTGCTGCAGCCCGGCGTTCAGCTTCCCCCACCCCATTAACCCCGTGACGTACCAGCAGATCCTGACTCAGCAGAGAGGCCTGAGCTCAGCCTTCGGACACACTCCTCCCCTGATCCAGCCATCCCCAACCTTCCCCCCGCGGCAGCATATGGCAGTCATCTCTGTCAACCCACCGCCGGCACAGATCAGCAGCAATAGCAACTGCATCTCTGATTCCAGCCAGGTAGGGACAGCCGTCTTGGCTCATTCCATGCATAAGATACAGAGAAATGAAGGCATGTTCTCCATGGGATGGCTGTGGAGTTTTACCCACTCTCTTTTCACTCACACTGTCCCTTTTCACTGCTTTTTCTTCCTCCTGACAAAGTGTTTCTGGACCAATCACAGCCAAATTTTGCATCCACCTCCCTTCCTTGCACACACACCCCCACAGGAACCAAAAGCCTTGATCCATCAAAGCGCCAAAGATGAGGCACGTGTCATCTCAGGCAGGGAATCTCTTTGAACACGTGATATGTGCTATTGGAGTCCAGGGATATCAGCACACACTGGAGTGATCCCAAGCACTGTGAACCAAGCTCTGTCGGTTCCTTTACCAGTCACTTCTTCCTTTTTTCCTACTGGCATGAACCATGCTGATGGTCATAAAACACCTTGTTCCTTTCCTCTTTAACAAATAAATGCATCATACCTAGGACCTCTAGCTATTTTACTTACTGTTCCTTCTTTTTCAGTAGCTTTCTCTCTTGGGGTATCCCTGCGGTTAGTTTTTATTGTTAAGATTTGCAAAACCAGGGGCCACATTTTGAAAACTAGGAATACCATGATGTGTATAAAATCCCACACCTCAAATGCATCCTTGTAAATACCTATGAGTTCATACGGGCACATGCATGTGTGCACAAGCCCTCCACATGCACAGGGCTAGTGAATGCATCTAGCACATTTTTAATCATTTTTCCTGACCATTTTCATTCCCTGACAGTCTAAATTGCAATTGCTTTGCTCCCCAAAGACTTATTTCAACTCATTTCATACCCATTTCAAATTGTTGTTTTAGTTTTATCATACTGAACTTTTCAGACTGGTTTATTGTTTCAGGGTTTCTCGTGGCTGCTGCATGGCAAACTCTGTTTGTTATTGAAAGTTATTTGATTGATTGGTTTTGTTTTCTTCTTACAAACTGGCTACCAAAATAATGTTGCTGGTAGGAGTTATTCTCTGTTTAATAACTTGCAGGACTGATATTGAGCAATTAGCAAGAGTGTATTTAAAATCTTAATGTTCCAATTTTATGCACATACAATGGGATGTTTTTTCTCCTGAAGTTGTTCCCATTTTTTAAGAGATTAGCAAAATATACACATAGCCTTTCATGCACCCAGCACTCTGGAGCCCTCACACGTAACCAGAGTCCCCCACTCCCCACAGGAATTCATTTTCTCAACAAGTCATTTCATCACATTGAGAAATAAAATCGTGGCTTGAGTGGGGGTTGCATAAGGTTTTGCTGGTTTCAACAGGGACTGAATAACTCTGAAATGGAGCAGCAGCAGCGAGGCCAGGCTCGCTGGTGAGCATGCAGAAGCTGACACTGTCCTTGATTCTTCCCTTTCTTCCATCTCTCTGCTTTGCACAAGCCCTCATGGTGATTTTGGCCAGCAGGACAATACTCCATTGGCCCAGCCACTCCTCAATTTTGACTGATTTTTCAGTTAACTTTTAATGAAGAGGTGGGCTGCAGCCAGTCTCTCATCCTAAACCCCAGTGCCATATTTTACCTCATTTTCTTTCCTAGAGCAAGCAGAGCAGCGAGTCAGCCGTGAGCAGCACAGTCAATCCAGTAATTAACAAGCGCAGCAAAGTCAAGACTGAAGTCGAGGGCTTGCCCCCAGCATCCCCAACCACACAGGTAATCTTCTTGGTGCGAGATGAGTTGTGAGGCTGAGGCAATGAGCTGCTGGATTTCATTGTCTTTGGGAATGATACTCTTGGCACCTTTTACTGCAGCTGGGAGCAAGGCATGAAAGTCCGCAAGGTGGGCAGGTGTCTCTAGAACATGAAGTCCCAGCAATGTACAGGACAGAGCTGCAGTGACTGAGTGAAGCCTTTGATGGGTGCTTGGAACTCAGCTTGCTGTTGCTGTTCTTGGGTAAAAAAACAGGAAGGAGGGAATTTTTCAAGCATGGTAACTTTAAAAATGTCTGAGTTTTCTCTGCTGCAAAGCAAGCAGCATTAGTGTCTCAGAGCAAACATAGATTATGGGGAAATCTTGCATGTAGGTAGAAAGCTTGCAATAAAAAGAAGTACGACTTCTTGATTCAACAAGGCATTGCTCCTAGAAACATCCTTTAAACTGGTGACACAATATTTGACACCAAGAAGGGCCCAAAGGCCTTTGCTTTCTTTCCAGAGCTCTGTGATTGCAAACTGTTTAATGGCTGACAGTATCCATCTGACTGTCCTTTATCACAACTGTAAACTATCAGGAGTGCTCTGGGCACTTCATTTTCATGAAATATTAGGCCGTGTTATTGTCAAGCGAATGGAAGAGTTGATGACAAATTTCTGCTTGTGCCCTGGTTCAGGAGCAGGTCTCAGCATGATGCATGGGGACAGCAACGTGTGCAGTCATCAGGGGGCTGGTAAAATTGATGAAGATAGCATATCAGGGAAAGATAAACATGCTGTAGTCAGCACGATTAGGGCAAAGAGGCATCTCTGGAGCTTTGAGTTTAGGAGTGCATCTACATGCTGCTGCAAAAACACATGCCCTGAAAAACCAATCTGGCTACCACTCAGGCTAATAGGGCCACATGTTTATTTCTTGTAGCAAATGAAAAAAGATCTGAAAGCCATCATCTGCTTTCTCAAGCATCTGTATCAGAGGAGCTTTGGGACAGAGAGCTGCTTGCTTGATGGCTGTCATCCTCCATTCTCTGCTCCGATTTGATGAGGAGCGCACCCAACAACAGGGGTTGGGTAGCATTAGCCTGGCTCAGCCCTGCAGCTCTGCCCCAGAGTTTCGTGTGCTCAACCTTATGTGAAATAAGAACTGAAAGGAGAGGGAGAATCATTTGAAGTGGTGCAAGGAGGCTTGATTAGAATAGCAAGGTGAAATTAAGAGAAGGAAAATGAATGCTAATTGGTGTAATAGTTCCTAACGAGGAGATGTGTGAAGTAATTCCTCTAGGGAAATGCAGGCTTCATGTCTTGCAGCATTTTGGTATTGACTGGGAAATAACTGGAACGTACCTTGTGAGACACAATCCATTCTTGGCAAGGAGATCAGGCTGAAAGACTGAATGTAGTAGTGACTCCTCTTCAGTTAGTCTAAGCAACAGCAGCTTATTAAATTTGAGGATTCATGTTCTGCAGGAGGCTGTGCTGAAAATTTGAGTTATAGTCAGTTAATTACTGATACATTTTTTGCAGAGTATGAAGCTCAGCCATCCCCAAAAAAGTGTGCCTGTATGTGTTTTGTTTTGGAAATGCTGTACTGGAAATGCCTTATATGAGTTGTGGTTTGGATGCTTAAAATCGTTGGCCAGACAGTATCTCCACTGATGGCTTGTGCTATAAAAAGTGCAATCCAGACGAGATTTGTGGAACACAGTAGAGCAACAGGCATGAGAGACCTGAGTTACTGTGTTCTTATGATACTGCAATAGCTCCAGTACAGATTCAGATTAATGTTTAATTAGCCAGAAATGAAACAAGTCCATTCTCGTCAACAAATTAAAATCGTTTCTATTACATTTTTCCAACAGACAGTATAAAAATTTTGGCAAAATAATATTTTTAGTAAAAAATTTCTCTTTTCCAGAGGCCACAGTTTTCATGGAGAGAAATGTTTCAGCAAAAATAATGTTCACAGCTCATCCAAATAGGAATTGCAGGAAAAAGAAGCTGCTATTTCAACTTTCTCACACTATTGCTCTGGGCTCTGATATAGTTTGAATCTCCAGAAGTCTTTCTGTAAATTACTGCAGTCTCCTGTCCCAAGAGCCACCTTACAATACTTATTTTGAAAAAATTAACAGTTAATTCTCTTCCTCTCTACATCTAGCTTTTGAATTGGAAAGTCACAGCTGGCGTGTATGTCATCAGCTAGTCAGTGAAAATTGTTGAACTTCGGTACAGTACATCTCACTTTCCAAGCCATATTACACCATAAAGTCATTAATCTTTGCAGCCTCTCAGTAGGCATTGGAAAGGTTGTTGGTGAAGAAGGAGATGGCAGTCAGGTAGTTCCGTTTAGGCAGGTCAGAGGCAGTTTGAGACAGGTCTGGCTGTGTCTACACACAGGAACTTCAGATCATGAGGAACAGTGTCTGATGTGGTTAGTCACCTCAGATGTTCCTGCCTAAAGCTGCCCTGGAGGGTAGGATGCTCTGTGCTGGGCAGCAGAAGTAATCAGGAGGAAAGGGAATAAAGGGGGTTAAAACCTGCTGGGTTTTGTATTGCTAAATTGCCAAGCCAGTATTGGCTGCTGATTGCATTGTCTATAGTGCAAGTGCCTGACACACAGAACTGACAGCTGTCCTTACCTCTGGATTGTACTAATTATTTTGTACGTTACACTATTATGCATGTGTCAATGCTTTAATCCTCATAGCAGACATAAAAAAAAAATCTTCTGTGCTTCATTTAGCATTGAGGGGCTGGCTGGATAGAGAAGTTAAGGAGAGAGCTTAAGGCGTGCCCAGCACAAAACTAACTCACTTACGAGTCTAAACCCCTTGGAGCTCTGCTCTGAAACCCACTCATCGTGGAGTATTGTTCAAGCTTCCCAAACTTACCAGTCTCAAAGGAGTGTTTTGGGGGCTCACAACTTTGTCCCTGTGGAGCATCCTGTAGACATAAGTCTCTGGGTTAGGGTTAGGCACAATTTTCAATTCTATTGAAAGATGCAGAAAACAGGAGCTCCCCCTTCTCAACTCCTGTCAGGTGAGTATGGTAACCACTAGCCTCTGACTGCTCTGTGGTTTCTTCATCCTCGTATTTGCCTGCACCCCCAGATCAGAAGGTTTGCACCAGCAAAGGATGAAACCAAAGGTCAAAAGCCAGCCTTTTTCTTTCTCTAGCCTTTCCTGGGACTGCCCACCACCTGGCTGGAGCCAGCCACTGCTGCAGCCGTGGCTTCAGGGTGTTTCATGTCTTGTTATTAACTCTGACCCATTTCTACCAAAACTCTGTAACTCATTGTTTCGCTGTAACCAGGGATGTTCTCTTGCCACAATGAGCACCTTATACAATGCACTCTTGTGTGTTGCAGGAGCATCTGACAGACTTGAAAGAAGATCTAGATAAGGATGAATGTAAACAGGAGCCAGAGGTTATTTATGAGACGAACTGTCACTGGGAAGGGTGCACAAAGGAATATGACACTCAAGAGCAGCTCGTCCATGTGAGTAATGGTTGGGAGGAAACCCCAGCGATAAATTTGGGTTTCTATGCACTTGTCCTCATTTTTTATCACTAGCTGCTGTACAGCCAGAACTCACTCTGGGAGCTACTAAAGGTGCAAATCAGAGATACGGTGTGTAAACACTGCCAAAGCAGGTCGCTGCTCCCTGAGGAGTTTAGCTGCAGGAAGCCTCTCATAGATTATTTGATGTTGCTCTCTTCTCAGCTGCTGAAGCTGCAGTTTTAGCCTCCCTCATGCACAATCCCATGACAGAAGGCTCTGTGCAGAGCACCTGGTCTGAAAATGGGGAAGGGGGATGAGCCCTTTCCTCTTCCCTAGCTGCGTTCACTGAGTTTCCTCACTCATCCACACCAACAGTGGGTCAGGGATTGTCCAGACTGTCCTCGGACCTTGTCTAGGCTGTGCAAGCCTTTTATGCTGCTGTAACATGAGCTGTGAGGCTGCTTATCACTTAGGAGACACTAAGTTGACCTGCTTAGCTCATCCTTCCCACAAAAACAGAACAGGTCCAAAGTCTGGAGACATGATCCAGTGTCTCCTTCAGGGTCTGAAATAGAGAAACTGGGCTGATATTTTAAAAATTGTGAAATAGGGCTCCCATAATCACAGTGATGTCACTAAACCAGCATCAAAACTGCTCTCTGAAGGCTCCTCAAAACAAGTAATTAATCTGATTTTCAATTCTAATTAATTCCAAGAACCTTTTGTGTGCTTTGCTTCACCTGGGAATCCATAGTTTGGTTTCCTTTGCCTTCTGAGGTCAATAAATCCCTCAAACTTAGAGCCTGTCCCTGTGAAATCAGACACAATCTGTGTCTGAGCTCATCCTGCCCCTAGCCTAGCACCCTCCCATTCTCATTTTGGGTCTGTAATGTGACCCCATGTGTTCAAAGCCAGCCCAGAACTGCTGGGAAATCACCATCCTCAGCAATCCTGCTGCTTGCAGTAAAATATTGGATTGAGCAAATTTTGTGACAAGAGCTGGTGTCTTCTCCTTTCCCTTTGGCATTTTGCTGCTTGCCGCACCCTGGCTCCAAGCCTGCCAGGGCTCATCCGTGTGTAATTCACTCTTTCGGAGGGGTCATGTCTGCTCTCATCTTTTTTAATGTATCTTCATTTTAGTCTTGTTTAGATGCCACCAAGTAGATGTCGTTCTCTGTTTCCCCAAGGTCTGCACACAAACATTAGCTTAGCACAGGGAGACCACGCTCTAAATGATAGTTTGAGGCATGTGCTCTTCCATCTAACACTAGCATCTGCCTACCTCTGCCAGAAGTCACTGGTTCAATGCAATGAGTCCTTGAGTACAGACAGATTTGGAAATGGTGTTTGGGACCAAATGAATGATAATGTGCTTAATGGGCTGTGTGTTGCATGCCACAGGGCGTTGCTTTTCCAGGGTTAAACCACAGCAGCCTTTTCAGATGGGCTGGGCTCACATTTGCCCAGCAGTATTTTTGCATTTCCCTCTCAAACGTAAGAAAAACTCTTTAGCTGTGCCCAGAGCAAAGTGCAGGGCAGATCCAGGCAGCTCAGCACAATTTATTTCAAGAGAAAACCCAAAGAAAAATATTTGATGGAATGTCCACGATCTTCCTAAATTTGGAAGGTTAAAAAAATGGAAGCGACTATACTATGATTACTAGCAACATGGGGTTGTGGATTTAGGATGACCAAAATAGACATGCAAATGAAATACAGATGTCATGGGCCAACTTCTAAGAAGGTGGTATCCCACCATGCATGGAAAAACTCCAACTTGTGTGCACAGCAAAGTACCTGGGCATTCAGGCTCCATTCTCCACACACAATGGGCAACGTGCTTGTGAGAGAAGCACATATCAATGCAGAACAGCAAGAGTAAAGACATATTTTTACCAGCATTACTGCTGCTTCCAGCCTCAAAGGTCACACAATTTGAAAGAAGCCCAAGCAAAGCCTCTAGCCAGGTGGAGATTTGATGAGGGTTAGGGAACTGTAGCTGAAGTACAGTGAGTTGGGCAACAGTGAGTTAATAAGCTTGAAGAAGGACTACAGTCCCCTTCCCATAAGTGTGTCTTCCTCTAGCCCAAGCAGGACCAAACAGGCAAGCCGGTGTGCTCCTCTGCTCCTAGTGCTGCCATGCCTAGTCTTGCTTACAAGTCACACTCCCACACAAACAGAGCCAGGAGTTATATCTTCTCATTTTGATCTGGACATGGTTTAGCATGTCCATGTGTCTCCTGGGAGCTTGACCAGATTTCCACCATCTAAGGCTAATCTCTCACATTGACGCCATGCTATAAAAATGAAACCAGAGGCAGCTGATCTTCAAACCTATCCAAAACCTCTCCCAAACCAAACCCCTGACCCTCCTGGCACACAACTTTGTCTCTTGGTGTTTATCCATGGTGCCTGAGGGACCAGCTGAGCAACATACACTTCCTCTTGCCGCCAGGTAGACCTGGTGCCCCAAGCAGTCAGCAGGATTGGGTGGCGGCACACAAAATGCCGGGGCTAGATTCAGCCCGGACTGTGAAGGCCAATGACTCTATTTTAACATGTTTTTGTGTCCTTGTGCTGCCTCGCCACCCTGACAGAGTCTCATCCCAAACCACAACATGTGTGCCTGGCCTTGGCTGGGAGACGAAGGCTGGAAAAAAATCTAAGTCAAAAAAAAAAAAACCCAAACCCAAAGTGGTTTATTTTAGGATTTCCTGTCAGTGAATGTCTTCTGAAAATGCAGGAGTGAGGGCAGGCATTATTTTTGGCAGTGAGACCCCATTCAGAGAGACAAGGCCGCTGCAGGAATAGTGCTGCTGATGGGCTGGTCTCCAGCTCTGTTTATTTTTGGTAAGGCTTCATCTGCCCTGGGCTGGGAAGAAGCAACCCTGGTCTTCCTCTCGGGGGGATGAAGGTACTGTTCTGGGCCTGGCTTTTCAACACACCAGCACAGGATTTTGGGCACTCAAGTAATTAGCAGTAATTGAGACCACTGAGCTTTCCTTGGTGCATAGCTCACAGATGCTGTCATTTCCTGCCAGCTGCCCATGCTGGACAGCAGGTGGATGCCTAGGGCTGGTGTGCAAGCAGGGTTAGCATCGCAGAGTCACAGATTCATTTAGTTTGGAAAAGACCTTTAAGATCACTGAGTCCAACTTAGGCTTGTCTTCTCCTTTCCTCCATTCTCTAGCAGCACCCCAGGAAAGGGTCCTAGCTGCATAAATGTGGCACAGGAGGGTTCAACAGAGACAAAAATGACTCTGTTATCCTCCCCAACGTTGGCATCGGGTAGGCCAGGAGACACTGAGGGGTCCTCTTTTCCTAGTTCCACAGGTTCTCATTGCTTCTGCAAGCCTCCCATTTACAGCTGCTTTGGACGCAGCACTTCGCCTGGAAGTATACAGTTTGGTCTCCTTTGTCTTCTGGGTTCAACAAATCCCTCAAATTCATCCCTCAAATCAGTGTGCCTTCCCCTGCAGGATCCACCAGACCGCACAGCTGGCTCCCGCATCCCCAGTGTTGTCTGTGCACCTGGGATCCAGGTGCGATTTCTGACCACAAGCACCGGGGAGGGAACAGCTGGCTTTTGAAGAACCATGTGTGCTCTGCTGGCATCAGCTCTTCCAGAAATGACCTGCTTCTTCCTTGTATCTTACCAGCACATCAACAACGATCACATCCACGGGGAGAAGAAGGAGTTTGTCTGCCGCTGGCAGGACTGCACGCGGGAGCAGAAGCCCTTCAAGGCTCAATACATGTTGGTGGTGCACATGCGCAGGCACACCGGAGAGAAGCCACACAAGTGCACGGTGAGCTAGCAGGGATGCATGTTGGATCTTGACTTAGCAAATGGGACTTTGGTGGTCACACAAATGCGTATGCAGACACAGACATGGCTTCAAGTAGGTCTCTCCCAGGGTACCTGCTGGCACCTGGCTCAGGACCAGTCCAGCTCTCTGTGTCCAGCTCATAGCTGATGGCAAGTTACACCCTGGGGACAGGGCAAGTGACCAAGGAGGGTGGTTGAGCTGTTAGTGGTCAAAACTGCATATCCTTGGGGAAGATAGGTTCAGCTCTACCACAGAGTTCCAGAGTGACTCAGGACGAGTCATTTAACATGGAAAACTAGCTGATTTAGCTGCATGTATCCAGGAAGGGAATCCAGTAACGCCACACTATGGGGAACCACCTAACCCTGGTCATGTCCATCTCAGCATCACCCAGTACTGCTCCCAGGGCTGCAAGTTTTCTTCACCCATGTCCCTAAGCATGCACATAAGCCTCCTTCCAGCCTGGGGAGTTGAACTAGTGCTTCCTGCCTCTGCTTTCTTTATCCAGAGGTGAGATCAACCTCTCGGTGCTTAAACCGCAAGAGGAGCACAGTTCCCATACCTCCTGCATGCAAGCAACTGTGTGCCTAGTGCAAACACTGCCTGAGAAAAAGCATGAGGTGCTATTTTGTAACTCAGCCCTGTGGGTACAGGCTCATCTAGCACCTGGGAGAGCTGGCTCACTTCCTCATCATCCTTGAGATATTAAATCACATATCTGCCCTCATGCATGGAGTCTCTCACAACGCTACTGGCTGATGTGAGGCAGAAGAGGAGCCCTGATGAGGAGCTCTGAGGAGAGAAGCAACCTGTGGAGTTTAGTGGCTGTGGCCAACTGGTAGGAGTGGAGAGGTGTTTGCCACGTCTTTCCACATATGCTTCAGCCCTTTTTCTTCTTGAAGGTCCATCCCTGCCTTTCGATATCCTCTGCTCCCTGCCTTCTCCTCCTGCCAGGTTTTCAGCCTGCTCCACTATCAGCATTATGCCATTCATCTCTCCAGAGACTCAGAGATAAGTCTCTCTTTCTGCCCGGGAAATGTCTAAGCCCTCCTTCCATACCTTCCTCTTCTGCTCCATTAGTCACTTCCAGCCTCGCTCCCTCCCTGGCTCTGCCCCAGATCCTGCTTACAAATATTAGGATACATATGATTTCCTTGCTGCATGACTCCTTTATCAATCTTGCAGCCCTGTGTTCATTTAATTTAAAGCATAAGCTCCCCAGGGCACAGGGCCATGTCCTTTGTTTTAATCTTCCAAAGCATTTTGCCCAGTTCTAGTGCTTTACCAATCTTCCTTAAAATTATCAAGGAATATTGATGGTATGCTACAAAGTGAGCGGTGAAGGAAAGTGTAGCCCTGCCCTCGCAGGTAGAGGAACTCAGAAGACAAAAGCCAGCAGGGACTGCATCCTCTTCAGTGCTGTAATGGAGCAGAAAAAAAGACAGTTGCACAATCCTGCCTCTTTCAAGTCTCACTTGTATCATACTGGACAATGGCAAGGCTATGTGTGGTGTGTTTCAGTGTCAAGCCATCCTCTGCCTCCTGGAGAACTGCAGTCCCTCCATGTGTGATATGTCTCAGCAACTCCCACTGAACTGGAGTACCACTGATTTCCAGTTGCCTGGGATACATGGCAGCTCTGCAGACAGTGCCCTTCTTTGGAAGAGCATTCCTTGTCCACGTCTGGCAGTGATTTTTTCAAAGCACCATTTGTTTCAGGCAAGAAGTTTGTGGTAAATGTAAAGCTACAGATGAGACCAGTTGCAGCCTGAGATTTAGTAAAGGATTGTTTTAAAAGTTGACAGCCAGAACTCCCACTAATGTAATCAAATCCACACATGAAAGTAGGAACAACTGCTTTGAACATGCACAGGCTGCTTTGCTGAGAAATTCTTATTTGAAAATGTGGCCTCAGTACTTTTGCTCTGAATAGCTGCATTTTTGTGTCAGTATCCAACAAAACCAGAATGGATACATGAATCGCCTTGTGCTAAGTTCCCTTTGTTTTCCATCAAGTGGAATGATGTATTTGAATAATTGTAAGCGACTTGAGTTGTAAATGACTGCTTGCACAGGGAAAAGAAGAAAGGGACATACTGTGCTGCCTCAAAGTTGTGGCATGCTCTATGGGCCAAATGGGCTAATGAAAGCTGTCTGAGGAAGGGGAACAGGATCCATCCCACCAAAACAAAGCTGTGGAAAGAATCAGCCCTTTCAGGGTGCTTCTACTGTTCTTGACAAGATCTGGATATCTCAAAATAGCGCAGCGAGTTTGCCTTATGCCTACCATTACTATGCTAGACCTTAAAGGGAAGCTTAACTAACCCTACTTCTTTTCCAGCACAATAAATTTGTATGGGATCAGCCTGTGGCTACGTGCTTTATGGGTTTCACGGGCTGCATGTTTACCTCATTCCTTAGCAGTGCAGGTGTGTTCTATGCCCATGGAGCACAAGGTGACAGGTACTGTTGCTATTGTATGCAGCTGCCTTTGGCCTCTGCCCTCTGGACATATGGGATCACTCAGCTACCCACAGGGAAATCAGAGACTGAGCTGCATCATGACCTGTCCTGCTATGACACCAGTTTCTTCAAGATTCAAACGTAGCAGTGAAGTCCTGTCACATCTGAATTGAACTTGTAGACACGTTTAAGGGGTCTGACTAAAATACAACACCTTACAGCTTGTGTACATTACAAGAGGAGGGGCTGCTTGTTGAAATTTAACGTGCGTTTTAAGGTGCTTCGTAGGAAGTGCATCATGGGCTTTTCAATGCTCCCAGCTGAATTCTGAGTGCAACACTTAGCTAGAATTTAGAAGGAAGCCTTGCATTTCTTAAAACCTTTTCCAGTGTTTGTAAGTTTCCGCTTGTTTTGTCAAAGAGCATTTAAGGCAGCCTCCTTGGTTTGAGGTGAAATCCTCCCATGCTGCAGGCAGGGCAGGTGCAGGGACAAGTCTCCAGCCCAGCCAGAATGGAGAGTGGCAGGACTTACATCACCCGAAGTCTCATGTCTCTCAAGCTGCTCCTTCTCGTTGTGTGGGCAGCTGGTTTCCTTCCAGGAGGAAGGTTCTTGGACTGTTTTGTCATCCAAAAATCCATCTGTCTTCAAGATTGAGAGTCTTGTTTTTTTAAACTGGTAATGTCAGACAGCCTGACCACAGCATCCTCCAAGAGTAGACTCAAGCTGTAATTTGGGAAACTTCAAAGCTTGCTAGATTTTTGCTTGTGTGCTTGAGAATGGTCTTGCCTTTCCAGCACTGGTCCTAGTGAAGTTTCCAGGCTGGTCAAACTGTCAAGAAGCCATCAGTTCACAGGGCTGGAAGGCAAAAGCCTCTGTTTCTGAGTGTATTAGCTGCAGAGGGGTGGCAGGGGGGGCTAAGAGAGCCCTGGCAGGAATGGAGGGGTGTTCAGCCCTGCTGGAAAAAAAGAACCTCTTGTTGAAGTGTCAGGTGGGTACCCAACAAGGAGCAGCACCTTAAGTATGACTCACTGCTGAAACTCTCAGTCTGTGAATTCTCCCAACAAAGTGGATGTTGTTCCCTAAAACACAAGCCCTTTAAAGAGAAGTAAAAAAAAAAAGAAAGAATGAGAAACAGATGAGAAGGGTTTAGGCAGGAGTAAAGTCAAACTTTTCTGGTTAATTAATCACTCCTCCTGTGTTTTTTTTATTTTAGTTTGAGGGTTGCTCCAAAGCCTATTCCCGCCTGGAGAACTTAAAGACACACCTGAGGTCCCACACTGGAGAAAAACCCTATGTCTGTGAACACGAGGGCTGCAATAAAGCCTTTTCCAATGCCTCGGACAGAGCCAAGCACCAGAACAGGACGCATTCCAATGAGGTAAGCCTGGGTTCACCGCAGCTCAACGGAGGGCATTTTTTTTTTAATTTTGCTGACAATAAACATACATTTTACACGCTGGACTCATGTAAAAAGAAACCAACTGTAATGAGAGGTTTTTCTTATTTTTTAATGGGATTTATTTTGCTGGAGAGCCAGACCACATTAACTTTATATTTATGAAAGCCATGTTTCAAATCATAAACAGATGTTAAAATATGCAAACTTTTTAATTAGCTCTGGAAATTAAAAAAAGCATTTTCCAAATTTATAATTTTTGATAGAGAAAATAGAATTGTATGGTTGTGCATGTGGTGCTTAATATTACTGTGGAGCAACTCGCACTAGTGTAACAGTTACCCTGGATCCTGATTCTCTGTAAATAATATTCCCTCCATCGTTTGATGTACAATGATAGAGCACAATGCAATGCTTTGTTAACCTTGGCTAATTAAGATCCACTATTAGTACTTGGGGAGCAGAGGAAATTGCCTTTATTGTAATGCATGTGATGGTCTGATGCAATCATCCACTGCCGACGACTGAAATTTTTATTACTGCTAATTAGCTGACAGGGGAAGCAATAACAACACTCCGAAGTTCTCATCCCATTTGTAGCTGTGAAGAATTCAGTCTGTAGCCTAATTTTCAATGGTTAAATATCGACTGTTGGAGAATGAAACACAATTGTCACGGATGACATCTTTTTAAAGCGATGCTGTGTCTACAAAGGGCTTGTTGGGAGTATTTCTATCTCTGGCATAATATCAGTTAGTGATAACCAGAGCTCTGCAGGTTTCAGAGTTTCTTTCTGAGTTAGAATAAGGGCTCAAAGTCTCAGATACCTTTCTGTGCTGTGAGATAGACCAAATGAATGACCTGGATCCCAGTGTTACTTGAATTGGTTTGGATATGACCAAATGTCAGGATTGTACTTGACCAGTGAGCCACTTTCCCAGCAGGACACAGGTTAAAATTAACCCATATCTGTACTGCAGTGGGCAGTATGGTGTTGGTTTAAGGCTACACAGACCTTGACGTCAACAAGACATGCAACCTCTTGTCTGCTGAACAACCTGCCTTCCCAGTAGCTGGTCTTTGACTAAGCCATCATTTACATACTATCAAAGCTTCTTCCCCTGAAAGGTATGCAGTTATGATTCAGTCTCATGTTTCACTTATTAGAAATTGCTTGGTTTCAGCTTTGGGTGCCTTCGCTGTCTTCCTCCAGTGCTAGATCCAATGTCTCTTTTGTTGTTGCTATTTCCTACCCCTGACACTGCGATATGAAGTCACTTTCCATCTGCTCTCTCATAAGCGAAGTAAGTCAATCAAGCCACTGAAGATTCCCATTACTGCAACATTTCTTCCTATCCTTAAATCAGTTTTGTGTCTCTCTTTCATCACTAAGGATTCTGATGTGCATGGATGAGGACTGCTGATACAGCTTTCAGTCCTGGATGCAGACTCTGCCCAGTTTGTGCACACTGAGACAGTATGTGAGCAACTTTTTGTCCGTAAATCAATGGAGCTCAGATCCCTGGAGGTTTTCCAGGATCCCTCCTAGGCAGGCCAGAGTCTCGTCTTTTGTTGGCCTGGACAGTGTTCTCTGCTCCTACCTGTGGAATTTTGGCTTTAGTATTAAATGTCATTTCTTTGGTGGGTTCAGTTTCCCAAGTGATCCAGATCAGGAGCTGCTCTGGCTCTGGAATGACTCCTCCCTTCATCTGAGCAGAGCTTGGACAGACTTGAAGGTCTGCTCCTTTGGGTTCCCATTGTGCAAGAATGTGCATCCACATGGATGCGAACCAGACGTTCATGGCTGTGAATATTTCCTATTACCCGCTGGTAACTCTTTTGTGGTTCCTAGCCACCTACTGAATATTTTCCTCTGCTTGCAGTGTTTACTTCGGATACACCACAGTTTCAGAGCTAGTCATCCATGTCTCTTCTGTTGGGAAAGTTCCAGATTCCTTGTATTTGTCACCATCATTGTGTGACAGGATATAGGGGTATGGTCCAAACATGCTGAAGTTCAAGGCTGGGGATATATTACTGCACTGGCTCATGTTTAATTGTTGAAATGTCACATGCACTATTTAAAATTAAACTTTCGCTGCCTATTTGAATCCTTTTAGGGGATACCTTCAAAGTTACTCCTGGGAAAAGGGCTTTCATCCTGTGCATACACAAGGAGTGGCACGTGTCCACAGCCAGCCAAAAGCTCAGTGTGACATTTTCTCCACTTTAAGCTGAACAAGGGTAAAACGCATAAATTCAATGCTTCTGAGTTCTGGAGGTCTCCAGTTCTCTGACTCTAAGGAGAATCATGCTGTATGTGTATGGGAGGCATCCGAGATATCTGAGTTGTTGACTTCACTAGGACAATACACTGCTTTAGGAATTGTGCTCAGATCAGTTGCAGGAGGTTTGCCTGATGAAGAGGATGGTTGTACCCCTTTAGCTGGAGTGCCTGCTGTTCAAGCAACAGCAATCATGTTACTCTATTACTGGTGTGTGAAAAATCAGAACTATCAGACCTAAAGGTACTCTATAAAAAGTCCTTGAACTCTTTAACGCAGGGGTTTCTAGCATGTGTAGTGAGGTTTCTGTTCTTTAGAAAAGGTTTTAATAGCAGCAATAATATTTCTATAATGTTTCATCCAAAAGGTTGCTTGGCATTTATAAACAAACTATTTTACTTTTTATGCTTTGGTTTACCCAGCTTTAAAATATATTAAATATTTACCTCAGTGGGGTGTTGGGGGGATTTAGTTTGTTCAAGTGATATGCCAAGATCAGTCAGGAAGCATGTTTTTGAATAAAACCCAGACTTTCTGTGTTTTTCATGTGATGATGCTGGCTTCCTGCAAAAAATATATGCTCCTTTCTATTTTTTCATTCGAGGTTCTGGACAAAATTGTAAAACAGATAAAAAAATTAATAGGACTGGTCATTTTGGGTAGTCTTCAAACAACATTTATCTGGTTTTTTTTCATAGATCTATCCCAATGCGTTGACAGAAAAATATTTAGAGTAGCTGTGAGGCTGAAAGTGGAATTTCTGATGAGTTCAGAGCTTCCAGCACAGCAGCAGCAGCTCAAACAACTGTGGTGCTAATACACTTCGGAATTGGAAACTCAATAAAAAAAAAAAAGTTAAAAGAAGAAAAGTATCTGCTGACTTCTGTTTTCAGAAGCATGGCTTCAGTCTTGTTTTCCTGTGGCAATCAATGATTCATGAATTCAGGACTAGAGTGCTATCGTCTGACAAAAACATTGCATGCCTGTGGTTTGTTTTGCACAATAACAGTTTTCAAGGTGACAGGTGCTGGAGTAGTATGATAGATTGGGTAGGGTGAATCTAGTCTGTCTTGGTTTTGCTGGAATTCCATCCACCAGAAGGTCTCAGACATTTTCTTGGTGTAGACCCCACCTTAGCAGAGAGAATGTGTTATGGCCAGTCCCTTACATTACCTCCCTCCCATTCGTAATCAGGAAACATTCCTGTGGCCACCCAAGCAAATACATACGTGGGTAAGTAATATTAGGAAAGTATTTCATGAATTCTTAGCTGTCTTTTAATCCAGCAACTGAAAACAAGGGGTTTAGCCAACATCAAATGACTGGCCAGGTCTGTGTGGATCAGCAGCAGCTCATATATCACATCCTGGAGATCCTGTGGAGCAGATGCTCCACAGTTTGCTGCTGCTAACTGCTATGCTTATTGTATTTTCTTGGCCCATACAATGTACCTGGAATATCTGGGCTTGTTCTAAATATAACACAAGATTTGCTTGTATTGACAGAAACCCTATGTCTGTAAAATCCCTGGCTGCACGAAGAGATACACAGATCCTAGTTCCCTCAGGAAACACGTCAAGACAGTGCACGGGCCTGATGCCCATGTCACAAAGAAGCAGCGCAACGATGTTCACCCAAGACCACCTCCACTCAAGGAAAATGGGGACAATGAGGCAAGCGCCAAGCAGAGCAGCAAAGTTTCAGAGGAAAGCCCTGAAGCCAACAGCACTACAAGGAACACAGAGGATTGCTTACAAGTCAAAACGATAAAAACGGAGAATTCTGTGGTAAGAGCAGTTGCTCTGAGCAGAAGTGATGTAGCCCCTAATTTCTGCAATACAATGGGGGCATGAAGCCTTTGCATGCCATTTACCTCTCCAGGCAGTTGCCCTTCACCTGTCAACACCCTAGAGTTCAAGTCTGGAGGTGAAACTGCAGGTCAGGGCAGAGTTCCTTATATTTTACAGCTTTAGACCCAGCATCTCAAATGCTCATAGTCATGGGGGCCATGTGATGCCCACTGTTGAGCTTGACCTCCTACTGCTGTGCAAGCAGGTAAAAGTCAAGAGTGTTGTGGATAAATGAGCTTTACATACATCATCAATTTGAATTGAGCAACAACCATAGGGCACAGACTGATTAACACTTCTTGAAGTCCTGGCTTAAGCAGTCCCTTTTTTCCTCCTCCCTGCACCTTTCACTACTTTTCTTTCCAGGCTGCTACTGCACAGCAGTTGCGTTGGCACAACTCTGTTGTGGCCTGTCTGATGAATCCAGTGGGGATAAAAGTAGCTGTTTTATTTTTGTTTGGCACCTTAAAGCAATTTCAATTCCTCCGTCTCGTCCACCATACACAGAAACACAGAATTGCTGGGGCTGGCAGGGACCTCTTGAGATCATCTAGTCCAACCTCCTGGCTCAAGCAAGGTTGTCAAGAGCAAATTGCTCAGGAGTATGTGAGTTCAATACACAACTCCCGGCTGCCACAGAAAATTGTAGTGGGATGATGGGACAGAGGAGTGAAACCAGAAATAAGCATGGGAACAAGGCTGTTTCCCACACAGTATGGGCTTGCAGTCAACCATGATCATGCTTTACAGGCACATGAGTGGCCACCAGCTGAAGCAAAGACTATTTACCAGCCTTCTGGCTGTTACAGCAGCTCCACAGCTCCACAGTGGGCTGTAGCATGGTCAATGGTGCTAATGAGCTGTGTACAGTGATGCGCCCAATCATATTCAAGCCTCTTCCATCCCATGCAGGGAGCCCACCTGCTCTTGAGCACACTGCTGCTGATGGGGAGATGGAGCATTGCAACACATGGGTCGCTTTTGCCTTTTGATGCTTCTCTTCACCTTTGTACCCAAAGTTCTGGTCTGCTGAACCAGTTCAGAGGGGAGCAGAGTTTGGGCTAGTTACAGCAGAAAAGACCTTCACCAGCAAAGGAGAATGTTCACAGTCTCCAGATCTCTACTAGACCTAAAATTACTTTGGGGTCCAAAATACATATTTTCTTGATTTAAATCCCAGCTAAGTTTGCTATTCCTATGAAACAACACACCCTGGAGCTACAAAGATTTTCCAAAAAAAATGTTAAGGGATCTGTTGTTGGAGAAATTACTAATTAGCAGTGTTCAGTTAGGAAGGTATAGAATATTATCACATCCATAGTGTCTCTAACTGACGAAAGAAACAGTTTTACTGTGATGAGGCTCTGTATTGGGTTACAAATACTGAGTGTGAGAACCCCTGGAAAGAATGACCTCTCTCCCATAGTCTTCCTCCATGTGTTTTTCTTTTTTTCCTGTGAAAACATGGACACAATCACAGCTCCCCACCCCGTTTATCCCGAAGGTGTGGGTTTGTTTTCCTAGGGCTGTGTGCTCCCAGGGCTGCAGCCAAGCTGCACAATCAAATGTTCTCTCTGCTCTCCCTGTCCAGCACTGCGTACTTCACTTCCAATGGGCAGCATCTGACCTGGCAGGCCCATGTCCAAATCCTGTTTCCTGATTGAGGTCAGGGCGGTGGGAGGGTTGAGATGCTTCACTGGTTCCCATCACTCAGGAGTCTTATTTTGACCCAGCTTTGGGTCTAATCCCAAACCCACAGAGACCTGCGGGAAGTCTCTCGTGGGTGTGTTTATCTGGGCCCTTGAAAAGGGATGACAGGGAAGATGGGGTACAGGAGAGTGGGTGGTGCTGGCAATTTGTATTGTATTCTGCACTCCTCTGCTGCTCCTTTTACTAACATGGTCCTTTCTGTTAATGCTGTCTTTGTCCTAACAACCTGTTCTTTATTCCCACTTACTTTTCCTTACTCTACCTTCCTAAGGACAGTCGGTACTAAGGTGAGCAAAGAAGCCCATTCTATTAACATAGCTCTATAACACAAGGTCTCCTTCAGACCTCATGTCTTCAGCTGGGAAGAGGTGGAGGGGTGTGGAGCAGTGGGAAGAGGGTATTTGCTTGAGTGCAGAAAAGGGGAGGACAAAATGACTGCCCAGGGATCCCCTTTGCCACCTTACTCCCAGCATCACATCTTGCCATTAAATTCTGGGATTGAAATCACTACCATCCTAATGGAAGGGCTATGAGGCCACCAGAGCCAGTTGGCCCTGCCCATGAGGGCTGCTAGGAGCAAAGTGAAACACTGAATCACCCTGCACTCCCTCCTTTGCCTAGAGCAAAGTATGTTGCCTTTCCAGCACTCCCATTTTTTTGCTGGAGCATTGGCCGCAAGCAGAGAGGCCAAGCATCCTGTCTGGTACAGCAAAAGCTACCTCAGAGCAAGTTCAGACCGTTTAGTGTCTGCTGCAAATAAACTATTCAATATGTAATTCCTAATGTAAATAAGATAAATATTTATGGTGCGTATCTGCCTTATCTGCAAGTGGGAGTTGGCAAATAGTGAACCAGGTTTTTATCTGGCTGGGAAGGTTTGTCAGCTAACCTAATTATATGTTAAGGTATTTTAAAGACAGAAATACGTTGTGTCTGAAATACTCAGGCCTTGATCCTGTATTAGATATGCCAGTGCTTGCTGCAATATACGTTGCACAATCAGGTAACATACTGCTTTTCTTCGAGAAGCATCTACCCTTAAACTTTTGGCAAAGCAGCATTTGGTTTCTTTACATCGTCCACCTGAACCCACCATAGATTTTACTGCTGTGGGGTGCTGCCCTGCCCTCCTTCCCCAAGGAAGGTGCCCCTGCCCTCTGGTAGAGCTGAGATCCTGCAGCAGGGAAGGGTAACAAGAAAGTGCCAAACATCTGGAATCTGCTGGGGCTGTTGGCTCCTAGTTTCTTCCCATCCATATCTCCACCTGCCTAACTCCTTCGCTTTTCCTTCCTCAAGATGTGTCAGTCCAGTCCTGGTGGCCAGTCATCGTGCAGCAGTGAGCCGTCACCCCTTGGCAGCACCAACAACAACGACAGTGGAGTAGAAATGAACATGCATAGTGGGGGAAGTCTGGGAGATCTGACAGCATTGGATGACAACGCTCCTGTTGTGGACTCAACAGTCTCATCTGGTAATTCAACAGTCAGCCTGCAGCTAAGGAAACACATGACGACAATGCAACGACTTGAACAGCTCAAGAAAGAGAAACTGAAGACAGTTAAAGATTCCTGCTCATGGGTGAACCCAGCTCCACAAGCCAGAAACACCAAGCTGCCTCCCATCTCAGGAAGTGGTAAGCTCTGGTCCTGGACCATGTCCTATAGGAACCCTCCAGATTTTGGCTCTGGTTTCATAACTAAGAGTCTGCCCTTGAGGAGGATTATTTCTCATTGCCTCTGATTCAGCCCTTGCTGGACGGGAGAGGTTGGGTGTAAACACAGCCATCTGGTTATGTGCCACAGAAACCCAGCTTCTCAGTGCTATGAAAGAAGACAGAGGTGTTGGTGTTCTTCTTTCTGGGCTTGCCCAGGACTCAGCCACAGATGTCCTTACTGTCCCAGCGGCAGCCGGAGGACTGCTTGGCTTTGTTCCAGCAGTAACAGTTCCCCAAGGGCTAATGTGCCTCCTGGGAGACTGTTGGAGAACAGCAGTAATCCAAACAAGCCCTTCATCCCACATCTTGCTCTGACAGGCCTTTTGTCACTTAAAGAGCTCCTGGCTATTGCCTACAGCTTCATATGCTAGTTTCCTACTGGCTGGGAATTCCTGATAAAGGCATCTTTATGATCCCTACAGTGCTCCTCTAGCTTCACCAAGAAGTCACAAGGCATAGGCCCTGGCTAGTACTAAACCTCAGGGCTTAGCATATTGGAGCTATTGGTTTACTCTGGGAAGAGCCTTTGAGTGTCAACTTTTGGGCTGTCAGCTTTCTCCCCCTGCCTGCTGTGCACCTGTCTCAGTGAGCAGCTGTAGTTGTAGCTATTGTGCTGTCCCCATGACACTGTTCATACCAGTACTACAATTTTACTCTTCAGAGAAGCCTATGTGGTGGCACTTCCTTAGCAGCTGAGCATCATCAGGGAACACATTGCAAAGACTTTGCAGCAGGGAGTTCTTGTCTTTTCTCCTTAGCCTTCTTGCTTTTTGTGTATGGACATAGAGCTGGCGATGAAGCTTTGAATTCACTGACAAAAAGTAAAATTCACTATCATTCCTGTGAAATATTTGGGGATGGCTTTCTGTGTCTGTGTTATGGCATCAAGAACACTACCAAGTGGAATTTCTCGGCTAACCAAACCTTTTCCTTCCCTGCAACCTTTCTCCTAGGCTCTGTTCTAGAAAATAGTGGTGGTTCTGCTACTCTGCCTAATCCCAGAATAATGGAGCTGTCTGTCAATGAGGTTACCATGCTGAACCAACTCAATGAGCGCCGTGACAGTACAACAAGCACCATCAGCTCTGCCTACACTGTCAGCCGCAGATCGTCAGGGATCTCCCCATACTTCTCCAGCCGCCGTTCCAGCGAGGCTTCACAGCTTGGGCACCGTCCCAATAACACAAGCTCTGCCGACTCCTATGACCCAATTTCAACAGATGCCTCCCGTCGCTCGAGCGAGGCGAGCCAGTGCAGTGGAATGCCAGGTCTGCTGAACCTCACACCAGCTCAGCACTACAGGCTGAAAGCCAAGTACGCTGCTGCCACTGGGGGGCCTCCTCCAACTCCCCTGCCAAATATGGAGAGGATGACCCTGAAGAACAGGATCTCACTTATGGATGGGCCAGACCCCACCTTGCCCTCCATCCGACTCCCGCCAGGTCCCAGGCGTTGCAGTGATGGTAACACCTATGGCTACCCATCAACTGCAGCGTTTCCCCATGAGGTGCCAGGCAACTGCACGAGGCGAGCAAGCGACCCGGTGAGGAGACCTGCTGGAGACCCCCAGGCCCTCCCACGAGTTCACCGCTTCAACAGCACCAACAGCATGAACCCCTTCCATTCTCCGCACCCCATGGACAGGAGGAATTTTGGCCCTCAGAACTATGGTCGCTCTGATGGGAGCCTTCTGCGGCCCACCTACTCACCCCAGCCACTGAGCATCAGTGAAAATATTGCCATGGAAGCCATGTCTGGGGAGGCAGAGGCGCCCATCGGAGACGATGACATCGTGTTGCCGGACGATGTGGTGCAGTACATCAAATCCCAGAGCAACAGGACGGTAGCTGAAAGTACTTCCATGGGGTACAGCAACGAGATGCAGAGCTTCCAGGGAAATGGAAAGCTGCAGCCTCCAGCCGTGCCCGGCCAGCGTAGGATGGCAGTGGCTGAGACAAGCATGAGCCAATTGGGGCCCATGATGGCAGAGTGTCCCATGAGCTTTGATGCTTCCTCAGACATGAATAAAAATAACATGCCTGTCCAGTGGAATGAAGTCAGCTCGGGAACGGTTGATATCATGTCCAATCAGTCAAAGCAGCAGTTTTCTCAAGGGAATTTAGCAGTGGTCCAGCAGAAGCAGAACTTTGGTCAGTACCAGACCTACAACCAGCAGCAGATGCAGCTGCCAGAAAACAGCATGAATGTACCACAGCAGAGCTTTATGCAAAGAAATGTGGGCATGGATGGGCAGAGGCTAAACTGTATGCAGCTGCGGCAGCAGTCTGTGAATCTAGGCCCTGGTGTGAACCCTGATCTGGGCTTGCACGCAGGATATAACCAACCTCATCAGATGCTGAGCCCTAGTGCAATCAGCAGCAACCCAAATCAGATGTCTCCTTCTTGTAGCAGCATGGCAGCCAAATCTGGACAACACCTTCACTCCCACCAAATGGACATGGCGACTGGCCAGTTTTTAATGACTGGCAGCAACAGCGAGCGCACGATGCTGGGCCAGGTCATGCCAGAACCGAGTCAGCAGAACTACTCATCTCAGCAGACCCACCTGAACTTCCCCATGGCTCAGGAGGCCTTTCATCAGCCCGTCATGACCTCCAACCAGCCCAGCTTTGAGCCTCAGCAGAGCATGATGGGTTCAGCCACGCAGGCGTATCAGCCCGGCATGGTCCAGCCTCGTCCTCCACCTGAGCCGAGCCCAGCCAGCAGATCCCGAGGCCTCCGCACTGTTCAGCAGCTGGGCTACATGAGAACTCCCCACCCTATAAACACCATCAGCCCGGGCCAGGAGGCAGCGGAGGCTGCCCATAAAAGAACCAGCGACATGTTGGCGGCACCGGGCCAGCAGTGTGTGGACGGCACAAGGGAAAACAATTTGATGTGCTATTATGGTCAAATCCACATGTATGAACAGAACAGCAGCTTCGATAATCACACAGACTGCCGGGTCAGACAGCAGCAGTGTGCGCTGAACAGCAAGCCGGCCACCCTGCCTTCCCCGGGCACAAACCAGGTGTCCAGCACAGTGGACTCACAAGGTCTTGAGCCACCCCAGATAGATTTTGATGCCATCATGGATGATGGGGACCATTCCAGCCTGATGTCAGGAACCCTGAGCCCCAGCATTCTGCAGAACCTCTCCCAGAACTCCTCTCGCCTGACGACTCCACGAAACTCTCTGACACTGCCCACCATACCCACAGGAATAAGCAATATGGCAATAGG
Organism: Phaenicophaeus curvirostris; assembly: GCF_032191515.1. Classification (NCBI taxonomy): domain Eukaryota; kingdom Metazoa; phylum Chordata; class Aves; order Cuculiformes; family Cuculidae; genus Phaenicophaeus; species Phaenicophaeus curvirostris. The sequence continues at coordinate 29,423,124 of NC_091398.1, forward strand.
TGATATGAGCTCCATGCTAACCACGCTGGCGGAAGAGAGTAAATTTCTAAACATGATGTCATAACAGTAAAGCACAAGGCCTTAGCTCTATCCAGGAGGCTGTGCATGAAGCAGTTTTATGAATGTGCTTTACAAAAATAATCTGTTTCAATAGAGTAGATTTTTTTTATAAGTATTAAATACATTAAAGGGGTTCAAAATGAAAATTTGAAAAAGTCTCTGTACAGAATTATGTAAACTATATCCAGGCAGTTCAGCACCACAGGGCTGCACCTCTAGTGTTATTTTTTGGCTTGGGTTTCCCAGAGCACTGAGCAATATCATCACCAAGCCAGGAGACTGCATGAGTGTGGTTAGAGATGAAACCCTCCCTCCTTGGCAGCCCTGTAGATAATAATCCCCATCAGTTTTTGTCAGTTACATTCACGAAAAATTCCATTTTTAACCCGCCCCAGAAAAAAATGGAAGGATGTGGTTTTGATCAGAATTAAAGCCATAGTATGTACTCTGCTCTGAGGAGAGTAGGGTTTAGTTACATCTCCAAACAAGCCCTCTGCCAGCAGTATTGTTTTATACCATAAATACCTTTGTATCTTGCAAAGAGCATTGATTTCAAATGGCTTCTCAGCAAAGTGCCTTACCATGCTTTCGTGTTAAGTAGCCAAGGCCTTTCTTCCTTTAAAAATCAAATATAGTGTATTGCCAGAAGCGTATATAAAATGTACATTTAAAAAAACATAGTGGTGTTTCTAAGAAAACATTGGAAAGACACATTGATGAGACACATAAAAGGTGAATGCACACTTTGATCTGATGTGTTTACAACGTGGTTTATATCATGTGAAGAGTGCAGCAGAGGCCTGGGAACAACAATCACTGGGAAATAATCCCCCGTGGCAGGAAGGCTCCAGCGTGCAGACTGACACACGCATAACTATGCGCCCTCTGAGCGCAGTGACTTTCTGCGAGGGCCCCACATGCATCTTTAATGTCAGGTTTCTGAAGCGCGAATTATCATTTCCCTGCGCGGCTTTGCACCAGCTTCGCTTTCTTTTGGGTTTTCCATGCTAAGGTGCTCGCATATAAAAGTGATGGTGATGGAGAGAGTTTTGTGATTGTTTCAGCCCCGTCTGCACTGTGGCGGTGTTGTGGGAGCTGATTTATCTGGCCAGGGTTTGTCTGTGTAGAATACTCCATGCAGGGCTCTGTGCACACAACAGGTGTGGAGTTGTGCTGATGCAAGGCCAAACATGAGCTAATACACCTGCCCTGCAAGGAGGCTTGTTGGCATGCACCCAGTTCTGCATTAACATGTCCCATGGCTCTGAACAGCATGAAAAGAGCTGCTGTATCCAAAAAATATACGGTGGACAACCCAGGCGTTATTTTGTCTAGTGCTTTGTGGTACAGTATACAGCTACTCTTTGTGCTTAGCCTGGTTCAGTTTAGCACTGCACCTGCAGTCTGCAGTGTAGGCTGGGTATTCTAAAAACAGGTATTTAAGTCAAAGTAGTAGCTTGGTCTGTGAGAACCTCTTGGAAATGTCATTTTGGAAGAGATTATGGAAGAGCAGGGCTTCCCAAAGCCAAATCCTCCACCAAATATAACTGGTTTTGATAACGATCAGCTGTTTTCAGGCCAGTTCCACCTGGCATTGAAGTCAATCTTAGTTGCATTACTTATTTTTACTGTCATTACACAAAAAGGGTAGAAGTGGTGCAGTGCATGTACTTGGGCAAGAGGCATTGCTTAACTTCTGACTGTGTTGGATAAGGACAGCTCTCCTCATCTGGCTCTCATAGCATCAGATACTTTGTACCCAGTGTGTTGAACTGCAGGGGACAAGTGCAACATCCCCTCCGGGCCAGATTCTAACAGTTTTTGACCTGACAAGCATCTGCAGAGCTTCACTTCCTCCCTCCCATCTCCTCTCTTCCCCTCCTATTCTCACTTGCATCCAGGTCCATCCCCTGCATGGGACAGGGATGGCTCTAGAAAGGTGCTTTCTGGTGTTTCTGCTTTCTTTTTGCACAAAATGGTGGCGTGCTGTTCCCAGAGGCCGACATGAATGCCACGTCCAGGCAAGCTTTGCAATATCAGATATGCCAGCAGCCATGGTTGGCAGTGGTGGGTTGGGACAGCCCTGCTGCCAGGTAGCCCTTGGTGTGGCTGGTGCAGGGAGGTGCTTTTCAGTGTCCTGAGATCTGCCCCGTCTTCATCCTGAATGCAGAGGGTGCACACAGGATGCTTGCAACCCCACCCTTCACCCTCTGAAGACCCAGTGACTCCTGCTGATGTCCAGGGTGCTTGAGGACAGGAAAGCTAAGCAAGGTGTCTGGGTGTTTATTTGTGTCTCCCATGAAACGTGTTCAAAGGGATTGTTTTATAGTCCGCTGTATATATTCTCCTGCAGTTACTGACCTTGACCTTGCCTTTGCATTTATGAAAAGAGGGCAGTACATATTTTGGGACATTGTATGGTGTCCTGGATGCTTGGAGTACAACTGGGCATCCCTTGTGCTGAGATGGATCAGGCCTTCATGTGTCCTTCAACTGCTAATCTGATTTTTTCAATAGCTGCGGAGGGCAATAGTGGCTAGAGTAACTCTTCACAGGTATCTCAATAGCAAAAAAAAAAACAAATAAAAAAGCAAACCCAAATCTCCAATGACTTGAGATTTGTCAGACTTTCCAGTGGTGGTCTTCCTTCATTTACTGAAAAAGTATTATAATAACCATTCCAGCACTGTATATATTATGTATAGAAGATATCATAACTAAAAGTACTGTAGGTGATTTGTTCTGTCAAATTTATATCTTAAGAACATTTTTAGCTGTTTTCTACATCATACGGAGGTAACATGCTGAACCTGTACATAAACATTTTGTACATTAAAAAGTAATTTTTTTTTCATAATACCTTGTGCCTGTTGTTATTGCTTTTTATTGCTAATAATAGTTGGTCTTGATCTGTTGTTGCCACACCAACACAGTCGATTGTGCTTAGGAACAGCTGCTGAGAAGCTAGATGGGTCTGGTGTGACTCACTCTACACATGTGCAATGGTCTTGCCTTAAAGAGCTTCCTGCGCAAGTGTCTTTCACTGGCCTCTTGGCAGAGGTGATTTCAAGAAGGACGACATTGCAGTAGGGACAGCATAGGAGAACGGCTCAAAGCAAGCACTGGAGAAATTTGGCAATTTTGGCATCAGAAGACTCATGGCAAAATGGCTCATCAACCGTCTTGGTTAGTGTCCAAAAGGCAACAGAAGTAGGACAAATCAGCAGAGTCATGAGGGGCCATGATGGCAACTTGTTGAAATTTGGGGTTGGAGAAAGGAGAAGTTAATTTATCCACTGTGTGTATGATGGGAAGAAATGATAGGGTGAACAATAGATAAGTCAGTCATGATTCAGTTAGAGGCTGGTCCAGCCCCTTGATGAGGAAGAGTTCATTAGACTACAAAAAGAGTTTGCTCAGCCACTCAAGAGACTGATTTTCAACTTGATATCATAGAGGTGGATTGCTGTGAACTGGACTTGATCTTTAAGGAAGGGTGAGGAAGGTCTTCGTCAGTGACCCTTACAGGCACAGCAATGAGTTTAGAATAAAGTCAGGGTTTGAGCAAAGCAGTTGGCACTTGGTGCAAATGAACCAAGTACTTTCATGCAGAAGCAACTGAAGGTGATATCCTTATTTTCCTCCCCTGCTGAGCTGATTGGTAGAATCAGGTAAGTTTGGAACAAATACTCACCCTGTCATCAAGGTTCCTTCACAGTCAGTGGCAAGAGATTGGTATATCCCAATAAAGAATTAGTCTTGCATCTTATTAGACACACAGGATGGAGTGGATTTCTTCTGGAAAACATCTGTCACTCTCTTAATTGATCAGAGAGCCCCTGTAGCCAGCTTAGATTAGATGCCTTCTACAGCAGGATGAGCTGAATCCCATGCTCCAGTGAATCTTTTGCACCAATCTAGTCACTCAGCACAGTTTGAGGTTAAGGCAGTGAACAAGTTGTTGATTAATGTGCTAATGATCCTGTTAGTCTGCAAATCTTTTGGATAAATATCATACCCCTCTGTACTGTCCAAGAGCTACAGAAATCATGTTTAAACAAAATGCAGTAATGTTATTGAAAGGAAATTGTTCAGAACTTTTCTATTGACAAAAGGCTTTGGAGACTCAGAACAGCTCCTACTGCTTTTTTACTTCAAACACTTACAGTGGGTTTCTAATCTAGATCAAATGCAGCTTTTAGCTGGTATTTCACTTTAGAGTTCGATCAGGGCACAACTCTGCCTGTGTGATAACATAGTTATTACTTAAACCGGGACCTTTTCCTAGGACCCCACTTAAGATCATGTGCCAGCATGTGCATTTTTACTGCTCAGCCATCCTGGAGTAAACGGGGATCGAAAGACTCATTGCTTCAATTGTAAGCAGATAATAACTTTCTGCAACAAATATTGTTTATAAGCCTGAGCTTGGAGTTTATGCTACAGTGGCAACTTCCTAATATTCAATTAACCTTTTTTAATCATCATATCCCTTATGAAAATCAACCATCCTGACACACCTTATTCTGATCCTCTTTGGTGAGCGATACCTCACTCCACTCCCAAAACTAGTAGGGGCATAGGAGGAGTAAGATCCCACTCTGGCTAAAACCATCACGGCTCTTTAATATTGCACTAATATCTCTGGTTTTCCTGGAGGGGAGAAAAGGCCCATAAAAGCTACTGTTGCTGGATCTGATTGCACTTACTGAGTATGGAGTCATTCCGATGGCTCTTTATTGCAGTTGGTCTCAGTGGGGATGACACAGGAGCTCTTGTTCTTTACGAGCTGTTGGATCTACTTGGAAGAGTATATGTGTTGCAAATAAATGGTGTGTTTTATATTATTGGAAGGACAATTTATGACCAACCAAGGCCTCTTGCAGACAGCTATTTAACTTGTAAGTAAAATGACCTAACACTTAAGAAATTTAGAAGCTACAAAACAACCTATGTTGTGGCCAATATACTTATTTCTCCTTGATTTATCCTTCATGTAAAACTTGCAACAGCTATATTAAATATGTTTGTTGTAAAAATAAAAACAAAAAAACCCCGAAGTGATGTTTTCACACATGCTGAAGGTTTGTGACCCTTGTAGCTTCCTCCACATGCACTAGCATCTCTGATTCATTGCATAAGTCCTTTCCTCTCCCTGTTTCTGTTTTCCCCACACTGGCCTATCAGGCAGAGATGTCAGGGGCATGATGGTCTGCCTGCTGTCAACTTGGAAGGAGCTGCTGCCCTCAACTGCAGTGCAATTGCTGGGAATGACTCTCTTAAGTATGAACGGCTTACTGAAAAGCAAACTCTTGTGGCTGTTGTGTCTGTCCCTCAGAGATTATTTTGCCATCACACCTTTGCCATCATTTGTAGGGTGATAGGAGTAAGAAGCAGCAGGCATGGCAGCACAACTCAAAAGGCAGCGTCTGCACAAGGAAACAGGGCTTAGATAAATCTTTGGTCTAGGTTGCTCTGGCTAGTCTTTAATCTTATACTAGCCCAGGCTAGTCTCTACAGAGAGAGGACATTTAAGGAAAGATTCAATGTGGAAACATGGTCTGATGCTCTGAATGCCTTCTAAAGGAGTCTCCTTTTCCTTTTCTCTCTTTCTCTGTTTTCTATACAGAAAGTCTACAGATTAAGATAACATTCATAAATACACCCCCCCCCCACCCCTGACTATTCTGTTCCTATTCAGGAAAGAACCCAAAGATCTGTGCCCGCGCAAACATCTTCTCTGCCAGGGTTTAACGGACAGTTGCATTTTTTCGACTCAGCATCACGAGGAACAGTTTTCCTGAAACCTGCAGAGGGAATCATGCAAAGGAAAAGCATGCATTTCACAGCTGGATGTTGGCCAAAGCACTAAGGTTTGTGCTACAGTGTTGTGGTAGTGGCTAAAATAGATCAGATGAAATGAGGGGTGGAGCAGGAAAGGAAGCAAACCTGAACAGAGCAGAGCTAATTTTCTTCATGGCTTTGCGTCACCCAGTAAGTCTCCTACCAGCAAAATTTCAGGAGCCATGAGGACTTGCTGGCCACGATGAAAGTAAAACAAAGAAGTGATGCTGTATGTGTGAGAGAGATCTGGTTTTGATCTGTAGCATTTCACAGAAAGGGCTTTTGGGAAGAAAAGCACAATTTTTAATGGTTACTTCTTTTGCCCACTACTTGGTTGACCAATCACGTGAGCAGCCATCACCTGAAAAGGAGGTGTAACTGGTGGCACAGCGGCTCTACAGCACTTGAAGGGCTTTAGCCACTTGCTGTGATGGAAATGATTGCAGCAGCAATGACCAAGGAGCACAGCTGGGAATGATTTGCAGCGAGCTTGGAAAGGCAAAGCAGCCCCAGGCCAGGAGTCTGTAGGTGGGCTGCCCCACCCTTTGGCAACACCAGCATCCTGCCCTTGGCTGCCGACCTCAGAGCAGAGGCGCTCCCAGCCTCTACGGCTCAGCCAAGCTGCAAGAAACAAACGTGCTTCTCCTTTTCTGCCCAATGTTATTGTATAGCAAGAACCTGATAATCTCCAGGTGGCTTTATTGGCCCCGTTTCCTAGCTGGCAAAGCAGCCCTCTGAAAAGGTACCTGCCTGCTGCAGTTACCCTTCTGACTGGCATCTGAGAAAAGTGTCTCAACTGATTGAAAACTGATGCATTAATTTCTTTTTTATTTTTTTTGAGTAAAATGTCTTGATGCGAATCATTTAACCTCTGTGTCACTCATCAATAATGACGATAAGTGAAATCCAATAGCACTACATGAAATACACAGAGGATTAAACATCACTCCAGGCACACTGAAGGTAGGCGGTGTTACCATATCTGGGAGATCTTAAGAATGAGTGAGAAAATGAGTTCTGCTCTGCAGTCCGAGAAGCCTCACTCCTGTAACACCAAATCCAGCTCAGGAAGGTGCTCCAAATGGTGACCTTAATCCCTTCCTGCAGGCCAGTGAATTTCCCTCCTTAGACACCATCCAAGAACTGAACAAGTCTCACCTTGCTTGAGGAGTGCTCAGGAAATGATTGCTTGTCTTAGCAATGTCAGAAGATTTGTCAATGAATATGAAAAATGTTTTCAGGGAATAGAAGCTGGGGCTGCGCCAGGTTAGGGTTTCTACTTAATTGGGGGGGGTGGAAATTGATTGCAGCATTTCCATCACTGTGGAAGCATTTTGAGCAGATCAGCAGGGGATTGGGCATTGAAAACACCAATGGCACCAACATAGCCGAGAACACTTCTCTCTAGAGATGAACCAGCTTTTTTTTTGACCATAAAGGCTTCCAAAAGATGGTCTTTAATTGCCCAAAATAGAAAGGAAATTTAAAATCTGATCCCATTCAAAAAGTCTTTCCAAAATTTAGTAGTGTATTAACAAGTTTAGCCTAAAATCCTTCCAAATCTAAACCCTGAATTTAGAAGAGCATGGGGTTGAGACATGACTTCCCCAAGTAGTCTTGTAAAAGTGACATCAAAGGTACTTTCAGCTAAAATATTATATGTTTTTTTCATTAATGTTTTAACTGTCATTTATGTAAAAACAAAAAATAAATCAGTATGCAGAGAGCTGGATTGGCTTCATCATGGTTGACTCAGTACCAGAAAACGTCATGTCTACAAGAGGCACACAAGGAGCTGTTTTCCACCCCTACTCTTCCAATGAAGTTCTTCCACTTGTGAGAAGACATGATCAAGCAGATCTTATAAAAGATGAAGATATTAAATAAAGTCAGGGGCTGAGGGCACTTTAGATTAGCATAATCTCATTTTATAACAGGAAGACCCTGTTGCTAGTGTTTAAAATTATCCCAACTAAGAGACAAAGTATTGTTCTGTGTGGCAATTAGGTTAGCTAAGATAGACCATCTTTCCCAACCCTCGTTTCAGTGCTGACACAAGGTACTTCAAGGAAAAAGTGCTGGTGCACAGATGTTTCAGCAGGTTCACCAGGGCTCAGAAATGGTTATTTTGGGAGCACAACTGGTGAACAAAGGTTGTCTTCTCTCCCTTCAGGATAAACCTCTATGAAATAATATTTTGAAGTATTTCAAACACCTTTACTACTACTAAAAAAAGACATTGTTTCTCGAATAAAAGTAATTGCAGAACTATCAGGAGGTTCCAGTTGTAAACTTGTTCTCGTACATGCAGACTAGATTGAATGAAATTACTCAAAAAAAAAAAAATCCCCAAATGAACCAAACTGGGTATCACACCAAAAAGTGAGGAAGATTCTCCCCTAGCATGAATAGCGCAAGTGAAGTGGCAAAATTAGTCTCATTAGCTACATAACCATAGGGCTGTCCTGTTATGTAGGAGGACGCAAGGAGAGTGCTTTGGCTGTGTGAAGAATGGAAAAACAGGTGAAACATGGAAAGACCGTATTTTAACAGCATTATGAAGGAGGAATGTGAGTAGAAGCCCAACCCCTGCGACTCTCTGTCAATGGGACCATTACCGTGAGTTTCCCACTCCCTTGGCAAGTGGTCATGCATTCCCATCTTCTCGAGGATGGCCAGTGGCTTGTGGCAGGTGGACCTTCTCCCGCACTTTGTAGTTATATTTATTCTGCCAAGGGCTGCCGCTCGCTTGCCCTGTGTCTTTCATGCTTTGCTCCTCGCACTGCCTCATCTCTGCAACCTGACAACATTTCTCTCCTGTCAGCAAAACCAGACCCCCTCCAGGGGTTTTCTTACCACACTGTCAGCTAAGAGCATTTCTTACATCCAGTCCATACAATTAAGCCAGAAAAGGTCTTGAGGCTGTGCCTGGGCTGTATGTTTCTTTGGTGGTTGTGTTCTGGTTTTCTTAAGACACTGAATTTTGAGCCAACAGCTAAAGAAAGTACAGAGAAACAACACTCATGGGCAAACCTAGCTTGACGGCTGAAACCCTGGCCAAGACTTATCTTACTGACCTCAAGGATTTAGCTAATCCTGTCCTCAAAGGGTTTTTTAGTGGAGGCAGATGACTGTAGCAGTTTAACAGAGCCGCGAGATGAGGCTGTGCTGTGCCTTACCTCAGTGTGACCAGCAGGATAGGAACCAAAATGCTCCTCTAGACAAGCAGCAGGGATGGGTAAGGTGTGAAATGCTGATCCAGCACTGTGAGAGGAGGCAAAAACATGCAGCCCCTCTGGTTACGATTGCTCCACATTCCTGAGGCCTCAGGGTGATTCCTCTGGGCAGGGGATGCCATTTTTTAAAGGAAACTTCCCCTAGATCAGTGGAACCACCAGGGACACAGGCTGCTTTCACTGTCCTGTTGGGACAATTGCTGCCAAGATATGCAACTCAGCTGCAAGGCAGGGTCGAGGCTGCTTGCTTAGGGGACAATACTGAAAGATGTGGGGCTGGTCTGTTGCCTAATGGGACAACACCAGCATGCTGGTATCTTTTGAAAATAGTTTCTCGGATGCTCAGACCTGAAAACTTGCTGCTTCAAATCACCCATTTGCTTTTACAAACTGTCTTAGCTTAACTTTTGTCTCATAGAGCAACCTGCTGCTTCATTGAAGAACTTTGAGCTCTTTGAGGGAGTTTTGAGCTTTCCTTCTGTATCTTGGGGTTGCTGTTTTCAGATTGCGCCTTTTTTTTTAATAAAATTGCATAAACTGTTGTTTTCCATTCAGCTACAAGAGAAATAGCTTTTGTCGTAGCATCATCAAGTCATAGAATCATTTAAGTTGGAAAAGACCTTTAAGATCATTGAGTCCAGCCATAAACCTAACACTGCCAAGTCCACCACTAAGCCATGTACCTAAGCACCACATCTGCACGTCTTTTAAATACCTCCAGGGATGGTGACTCAACCACTTCCCTGGGCAGCCTGTTCCAATGCTTGAAAACTCCCAGCTGGACAACCAGCAAGAGGAAAGTCCCAAACCAACTTAGGTTTTAAGCCCACAGACCAAACACCACCAGTAAGAGGTGTGTTCATTGGAGGTCATAGCTTCCCTTCCATCCGTGCAAACTGAGGAAATCCAGCTCTTACAGCCCAGAACATGAAATGTCTGTGAAGAACAATGTAGCACTTACTGAGAAAAGTCTGTCTTTTTTTTTTCACTGAAAGCCACGCTGGGAGAAATGATCATGAGCATCACATGAAGCAAAGCAGAAAGTAGGCAAAGAAGCAAGAGTAGGTCTGAGCTTAGTGAATCAGAAATGACAAGCTATATCACCCTGGCAGGACTGACAACTGAAAGACCACTAAGATGTACAGCATAATCTGTGACAGCAAGCTCCAACCACCTGCAGCCTCCACAGTGTGCTTGAGGTGCAACAAAGAACAGCTTCGTATGTGCTTCTTGTGCCAGGAAGCAGATGATGGAGCAAGTCAGGGTATAACCCAGTTATGGGGGGCATCTCAAAGACTGTATGAATATCAGAGGCATAATGGCTCTTCAGACAGGATTTTCTGGAAGCTATGCAACCTTCTTTTTTTGTTTTGTAATGTCCAGGATGAGACAATGCTGGTACCATCATTGCTTCAACCAAGAGGCAAATATCTCATTTAAAAGTTTATTTTAATGAAGTTACAATAAGGCCTCCAGCTGGAAAGGTTATTTATTAACCTCTTATTTACAAATTGAGCCCTGATTTGAAAATTAAGGCATTGTAATTTAATATGAACCCACATGTCAGAAAATAATGAGACAAACTACAGGGAAAATTGCATTCTGTATTGCAAAAGACCCATTTTATTTATAATGACCAGGATTACAAGTCATGCCAACACTGATGGATCATACTTTAAAAATCTTGATAGCTCATTCATTTCTCTAATTATATTTATTACAAATTAGATAAGTAGCGGACACCCTTGATATACAAAGAGACAAAATTAATTTGTAAATCGGTATTAATCTGTCATCAAACTAAATGAACTCTCTTTCTATCAGCCTACTGAATGTAATGTACTGTACTGGGGTTTCTGTGATCATCAGGACATGAAAGCGGTGGAAGTTCAAGTCCAAGCTACTGAAAGAACATCGCAGCACTTGGTTGTATGTAGTTTCTCAGTAAGTCTTTTAAAATCAAGAGATGAGGTCACAATAGAAAACTTCATTGGCCAATTTCTGGTAATCAAAACAATTCTAACATTTCAATGAGTCTTGGTGCAAGGACTCTGCCAAGGTGCCTCAATGTAGTTAACTGGTAGATCTCCATGGACCATAAAGCAACCAAGCCTGGTGGCCTGGCCACCCTTCACCCTGCAAACTAACCCAGCAGTGATGACTGCCGTATGCCACAAGTCAAGTCAGTAGCAAAACAGGATGTGCAGCTTTTTAGCACTTTTCCTGTGACCCCCTGTACCTAGATCACACCGTGGAAACTGAAAAGGCTTGTACATTACTGCTGTCCTTCTCCTGACACTGCAGGTCCCACGTCCTTATGGCACAGTGAGTGACATCAGCCCAAGCAGTGTGGGTGATGCTTCCTCCCCTTGGCCAAGGGAGAAGCAAAGGCGGCCGTTTGGATGTTCCTGGATGAGATTACAGACCCTAATTCTCAACAACTGCCACTGCGGTTAGCCGAAATCTGTGCCCATCTGCTCTGGGGTTTTGTGCCTCTAGACCAGGAGTTCTGCCAGCTTCAGGAGGCTTCAGGCTTTCCTCCAAATTAGTATATTTGAGGTGGGGGGGAATAAAAGGCTCACTGCTACAGGTTAGAGCACATCGTCTCAGTGGACACCTGGAAAGTGTGTGTGGCTGCATGGTAGCCCAACCCCTTGTCACCAGCTTTTCCATCCCAGCTTCATTCCCGGAGTCAAATAGGACGAAACTTGCCCAAGGCAGCAAAAGTGCTTGCTCGCCTCTTTGGGAAGCAAGACTGTGTTTACAGTCTTCTTCTTTTTAGCTTTTTCACCATCTTTACTTACTTTCTTTTTTTCTCCTTAACTGACCTGACCCCCATCCAAGCTCTCCCAGAGGGAGGTGCAAAAGCTCATCATCTCCAAGGCAAATTTTCAACTCCAGAAGGTTGTACCCCATTCAAAATTGGCCAAATCACTCCCCTGCCATAGTCTGCTGTTCTCTCCATGTCGTTTAGCAGCCAGGATCAACTAATAAAGTACAAGATGTAGAAATGTCATTTAGAGTTACCTACCCGTAACTAAATAACTTTGTAATGAATGAAAGGCCATTTTGAGCTGATGCCTTAAAGACTAACTTCATCTCCATCAAGAAAGAAATATGACTATAACAGACAGCTTGCATGTGGCATTAACAAACCCTCTTTGTGTTTCTATAGGAAAGACTGACACCAAGTGATTTGGGTGCTTGCATCATCTTCGCCTTGTTTTGCTTTAATACTGATGACTATGACTCCACCTCAAAATATTCCTATGGCTTTCAGTCTGCTTGCAGGGAGCTGATGGGCCCCTTCTCTGGGAAACAGAGAGCTGAAAAGGTGTTTCTGAGCTAAAAAAGAATTGTCTCAGGTTAACTTCAGTTATAGAACAAGAACAGTACATGGTTTTGTAATATAACAGTAATTAATTCTGACTCTTCATAAAGGAAAATTCAGTATTGCCAGAAGAAATTATTTACACATCTTTATATGACAGTGTTTTTCCATTCACCTTTTTTGGAAAGTTTCCTTCAAAAGACATTAAAACCATACATTACTATTTAGAGTTTAATTCAACCCAGGCAATAATGACCCATAAATATTCATGATTTTGTTTTAACATTAAAATAACATCTGTTTCAAAACATCTGCAATCTGTTTTCAATGCTTCAGTAACATTTAAATTAACTGTAACTAATACAATAAACCACTATTAGGGATAATGATAATGAAAGATGCCCTATTAACAGACAGGAACAACATGGAACTGAATGAAAAACAAAACAGGAGGTTGAGGGGACAAACCCAACAGTGAGATACCAAAGCTCCTTGGAACCTAAATCCACCGTTATAGGAGAGTTTCCTCTGTGTAGGATTATTGTTTAACTATCTCAGCTGCTGTGTCTCAGCTCTGCTTGGGTCTTGTTCAAATTTCCACTGCGAGAGCAATAATTTATGGGGCAGGCAGTGTGACCGCTATTAACGCGGAGGGGTGGGGAGGGGGAAGGGCGGTTAAGCATCGTGCTCTCCAGCTGAAGGGGCTCGCAAAGTATTTCTGAGCTGGAAAGCCAGCCACAGCCCGCCCAAGGCTCTCCCAGCCAGATGTGGTTAACAAGTGCATTAACCTCCCTGCCGGCCCACAAGACGTCTCCAGCAAGCAGCTGTGGCCAGTGACTGTGCTTACAGGCGCTGCTGTGTTCTGGGGCACGGAGTTAACCAAACCAGTTAACTTTCCCCCCAAAAGGCTGTTGTTTTCTACTATGATTTCTCTTTTTTCTCCTCCCTGTGGTCAGGAGAGATGGCATCATGCACATCTGCATATCATTTCGAGGGGAAGGCTGAGCATGACAGTGCTGGGAAGGAAAGTTCTCATCTTTTGCAGGTGGCTGCCGGTGGGCTGATACTTGGCACTCGCCTCCGTGAGACCCATATGCACCTTGCGCCTACTACGGCCCCCAGCTGGAAAGTTTTGCTTCCATGGAAAGCCTTGGTGGGTTAGATCATCAATCATAAATCAATTTGTTTAAAAATTACTTAGAGGTTTTGTGGTTTGTTTGTGTTTTTTTTTTAAGCCAGCCCTCCCTCTTTGATTTTTCCCACTCCTCAACAAAAATCCAGGAGGCGTTTTTAATCTCCTGGACCAAATGCAAAAGGCCAGAGCAGTAAGAAGCAAGGATTACAGCAGCTGGGTTTGCTCTTTTCTGATGATTTCTTCAAAAACAAAATTCCATGTTAAAATACATCTTTTCAGTTAGAATAAAGCCAAGACTTGCCACACATCTGTCCAGCCTCTAACACAATAAGAGCGGCTGTTTACACTGTCAATGACACTTTTCTACCCCAAGATATTTTGGCAATATAAAGAGGTCATTGCATAGGTACAAATAACTCCAGGAATAACCCCATTGCCCTTCATCTTCATTGTCCCAGGCATCACAACCCTAGCACAAACTCTGCACCTTGGCACCTCAGCCCCTAGCACCAGACTGGACCAGCTCTTGGCGGTGCCTCTGCAGCTTCCCAGCAGTGACAGGAGTCCATGGAAAGCAGAGCATAAATCCAAACCATTTAAAGTGTGATTAAGACTTCCCCTGATTACTGCTCTGCATGATATTGAATGCTTAGGCTGTCGGTGATTTATTGAAGCAATATATAATATGCTGCATTCAGTTAACAGTCGCCATCAAGCACAATCTAGCTGAATTTAAAAAAAAAAAGAAAAGAGACATAGAAAGGCAGGGTACTCTAAGAGGAAATCTCCCTGGATTTAAGGGAAATTGAAATACATGCATGGTAATCTGTGTCCAAAGCTTTTAGCACTTCAAAAAGTGCCAGTTGCGCTGGTTAAAATCAGCATTGCTCTGATGGTGAATGTCATCCTCACCCACTCCTTCCCTCCACCACTGGCTCCTTCACCCAGCTTACGCTGAGACAGATATTTCACTTTTTGATTTGTTTGGTTTTTAATTTTTATTCCAGAGCAAAGTTTCTCTCTCTTTTCTTTGGCAAAGAGGCCACTGCACTGTGTTTTGTGCATCACCAGTGGTACCAAATCAGAGCAGAAGAGGTGAAACTGATGGTAACTATAACCTGAGAGGGAATAAACTGAGACTAACATTAAAAAAAAAAAAAAAAACAGAGAAAATAGCAATATAAGCACTCAGTATAGTTCTAGTGCTTTTAATGCTTTAGTTTTAATAGCAGAAGTAGCTGTTAGATATGCATGGAAGAGGTTTATTTATTTTCATGTAAGATATTTGATGTATTATCACTCCTTTAGGATCTGATGCAATGAGATACCTCCACAGTGGGCTAATTTGAAGGCATCATCTTCAATTAACACTGATCTCAATCACAAGCATTCAGAAATAAGGTGGCTGGCTTAGAAATGATAAGATTATACATCAAATGGTTTATTTGACTTTAGTTTTTAAGGACACACGCTTCCAAGTTCTTGGGCTTGTTTTTTGGTTTTTGGGGTTTTTTTTGTGTTTTTTAACTGTGAAGGAATAATCATTGGAGATAACTTCTAAAAACCAGCAACATTGAAAGCAGATCCTCTCACACAGTCATCCCTACTCCACAACCTGGGGCTTTCACAAAACTAGATGCAGAGTCCAGAAATCACAAACGTTCTCAGCGCAGTACTCAAACTTCTCCAGCTCATCAAAAACAGTGTCTGAAATCACACAGGCAGTCTGGTTTCTTTTCCTCAGTTTCTAAAACTGAGGAAACCCAATGCCAACCCTGATACTGATGAGAAGGACTTTTCTTCAGCTCTGATATTCTTGCATGAAAGTCGCAGAGGTGTTTTTCTGTGCCACAGCACGTATCTGACTTACAGTCACTGTGTGATGAACATCCATGCCCATGTGAATTTCTCTCCCAGTGAACGTACATTCCAGCAAACAAGGAAACGTTCTTGGCATTGCCCTGGCTCAACTGGCAAAGAGCAAGACTTCAGCTCATGTCTTTAGTTATTCTTCATCCTTCTGGATGCCAAACAGATGTCGTCCATGCTGACTGCAAAGACAAACAGCCCCCAGAACAGTCTCTGCTGTCTGCTGAGACCCCAAACACACTGCTGCCAGCAGAATTCAAGAAAAATCCTGTTTACACACTCTATCCCTCCCAGCCCACAAATGCAGATTTGGTCCTGCTAGGGAGTTGGTACATACACATTTGGGTGGTGGCTGGAGCACTCACTAAGGTCATGAAGATGCAGCATTTGACTGCCAAGCTCTAACATCTCTAAAATGCATACTGACCAACACATTTTCTTTTTCCCTGCAATTAATGTGGGTGCATTTAGATAGGAGCAAAAGTGCAGCTCTGATCTGAGAATAGGCACGTGCCATCTTGCTGAGGTCTTTCTCCAAAATCTAGGACCCTTAAAACTTCTCGGGATAATGTCTGTAGGAATATTTTAGCCTGGACATCATATTTTCCCTTAATCTCACTCTCAGAAATGATAGCATTGTTTCAGTGGAAACTTTCCAAATCCAATTAGCCCTAGCCATGGACAGTTAAAAGTCTGGCAAAGTTGTGGACTGCTGGGTCTTCAGGCAGCCTAGCAGAGCAGTGGAAGTCCCAGCTCTGCCAATGAGGTGCAACACTGCATCCCTCCTGAAACACAGAGAAGCATCACCAGCCTGGAGCCCAGGCATTACAAACCTTAATACTGCAGCATCAAAACTACTGCTATTTCACAGCCCAATAAAGCAAAAAATGCATATACAATAAATTGCCTTTTTTTTGTTGTTTTTTTCACAGTTTGATTATCCATCGTGATAAGACATTACTTAAAGCAGTGGTGACACTGTCTAATCATTCTTGTGAAATATAGACTTCTCTCTCCACTTCAGACAGAGCCAACATTAATACACATTTATGCAAAGCAGAGCTGGAGCTGTCAGGGGCTAATCTTTACAAGTATGATAAATGATGTTTATTTTCAGTGATGGAACGAAACACCCGGGCTGACAATAATTGTAATAAAAAGGACAGATCAACTTCTATAAAGTGATTGAATTACCAGTCTATTGCATTAATGCCTGATCTTGGCTCTGTCATAAACCTGCTTTAGGTTACCAACAACTGCACATTAGGAAACATCCACCTTCAAATAGACACCCTGCCCTTGACCTGCGGAAATGCAGGGGAATCACTGCAGGATGCAGGTTTTGGCTGCTCTTACTTTCATTTGTTTACAATAAAGTGGCATTTCCTCTTCTCAAGCTGACAAAGAAGCATCCTGTGTCTCCTGAGCCTTGCAGCAAAACTGCAAAAGCTCAGAAGCTGCACGTGCCTCTTCAACACGCACATACGATGCCCAAATTCCCATACACAGGGACATCAGTACTGAATTTGCTGCCTGTGCCTGCAGTACAGGTCAGGTTCACCAGCATCCACAAGGACCAGAACAAGGACTGTGTGTGACCAAAGCTCTCTTGAAGCAAAAAATGGAAAGAGGTTAACCTTCCCCACCTACCCAGGTAAACAGCAGTGTCCTGCACTGGACAGGGTATGACACAGCCCAGGGCTGTGGAGAAAAAGAGAAGAGGTGTGCCAGACCACTGGATCAAATTCCCATGTCGCTTGTGCATTCAGACTAGCCTCCAGCCCACACATGAACAGGAGACACCCTCCGCATCTCCAGCAAAGACAAATGTCCGAGAGACATCCTTGGAGGACAAAGTTCTCTTTGTCCTAGTCTTTAGTTTTGCGGAGAATGATATTTTGATAAAATGGGGGCTGCAGAGAATCTCTATGTCTCAGCTTTATCTGTTGGTTTTGTCAAGTGGGAGCTCTACCCCTAGGTTTTCCTGTGGTTGCCTTGGCTGTGACATGAATGGGGAAAAAAGTGGGCACTTGTAGCCCTCACAGGTAGCACGGAGACATGTTTCAAGCAAACCTGGCTAAGACTGAGGCTTCTGCAGCGTCCCCAGGCTACAGACAGCTTTAGTCCAGATTCAGGACCCAGCCAGAGCCCACTGAATAATGGGCTAGAAGAGGAGATGATGTGTCCTGGTCTACAGCCCACAGGAGCACCCATGGTATGACCGAAACTGCCCACAAATGACTGCAGCAATTGATTGCTTTGTAAGTAACTCTGACATAGAAAGTAAAAACATTTTCAGTTTTCAGAATGGGACAGATGTTGTGGGAAAAAGAAAGACAAACAGAATAAAGATTGTGCATCTATCACTGTGTACATTTATAAACATATTCATGTATCTATTTTTCTGTGTTTCTCTCCAACTAGGCGCTCTGACATAAGACTAAAAACAAAATAGGAAGATAAAAATGGGGTTCAGCAGCAGTCTCTCACAAAACAATATGCTGGAAATGCTTTCATTCAGGTCAACTGAAACATTTGTTTATGGTTTTGGATTATTTCTTCTATAGGGTTTTCATTTAATTTTGTTTATATTTGATGCCTGTTCCATATTTTGAGTATTCCATGTTTCTATTCCAGTCCACTTTTTTTTGAGTTTTATTCTGTTTCATAACTCATTTTGCATTATTTCATGTAAGAATTTGTGCTGTGCACAGTAGTGCCAAAAAGAATTCATTTCAGACTGAAAACTTGAAATGTCCCATTCTGACAGCTGACTGCTGTGAGTTTATTGAAATGAGTTATTCTGAATTTTTTTTCCCCTAAACTTAAGTTTGTCCAAATTGACACACTCCCATGGGATAGTTCAGTTCTGGCAAAGCAGCGTTTTCTGACAGCAGACATTAAGCAGGAAATTTTCAACTTTTCTCAGACATGTATTTGTTTGCATATGAGTGTGTGGTGCCACAGGACTGGACCCCACATGGACTGGGAACTGATGACCACAGCATGGGCTGGACAGCAGGAGCTCCGATCACAACCCAGATGACAGTTCCTGACTCTATCCCATGGTACTCCTGAAGGTCCTTACTGAGAGTATCATGATTTTGCCAACAGTATAAAACAAGTAAACATGGTTGATCTAGAAAGCTGACTCACTTTACTGAAAAGCAGTCCCAGCATCAATTCCTTTAAGAAATAAACCTTGTTTCTGCTGCATTGTTCCCAACATTGCTGTTACAAACTCTCATCCTTTGCAGTCCTGACCGCAGTCAGAAATGCAACAGACCAGCCTGCATTGTGGCTGCTGTTTGCAGACCTGGTACCATCTGACATGAAGCCAGAAGATGTGGCAGTTTGCTGGGATGGTTCTCCAGGCTCTGGAGGGCATAGGAAGAGAGGAGGAAGAGGGAGTCAGACCTGCTCATACAGCTCAGGCTGTGCAAAGAGGCTCAGAGTTGGAGGCGCTTCTGACAGATAGAATCATAGAATCACCAGGTTGGAAAAGACCCACCAGATCACTGAGTCCAACCATTCCTATCAATCACTAACCCATGCCCCTCAGCACCTCATCCACCCGTCCCTTAAACACCTCCAAGGAAGGTAACGCAGCCACCTCCCTGGGCAGCCTCTGCCAGCGCCCAATGACCCTTTCCATGAAAATTTTTTTCCTAATGTGCAGCCTGAACCTCTCCTGGTGGAGTTTGAGGCCATTCCCTCTCGTTCTGTCCCCTGTCACTTGGGAGAAGAGGCCAGCACCCTCCTCTCCACAACCTCCTTTCAGGTAGTTGTAGAGAGCAATGAGGTCTCCCCTCAGTCTCCTCTTCTCCAGGCGAAACCCCCCCAGCTCTCTCAGCCGTTCCTCATAAGGTCTGTTCTCCAGCCCCTTCACCAGCTTTGTTGCTCTTCTCTGGACTCGCTCCAGAGCCTCAACATTCTTCTTGTGGAGAGGGGCCCAGAACTGAACACAGGATTCGAGAAGCGGTCTCACCAGTGCCGAGTACAGAGGGAGAATAACCTCCCTGGACCTGCTGGCCGTGTCAGGGAAGAGCAATACATGAGTGTGAATATCCCTCATCCTACTACTGCACAGGGCAATGAAAGCTACTACCCCTAAGCTTCTTTCCCTCCCTCCCACTTGCTAATCCGGTCATTGAGATTTTTCTAAATACTCTGCTGCTAAGGGTTATATGTGTATAGCATATGTGTCTCATAAAGAAGTCAGAAACCTCTAAATTACATCATATCCCAATTTTACACATCACATAATGCTACATATTCTCCATGATGAACTATTGTCAGAGTGAAAATCAACCTTATCATTGGCAGATTTTTTTTCCAGACAGCAGTGAGAAAAGATCCAGCACAAACTCCTGATCATCCAGCATTGCCTGTGTCTACAGTTTGACAGTAGAAGTGCTTGAGGGCTGAGTCAGAACTGCTGCTTTTGTCACATCTCACACGTCAAAGAGGAAAGGAGGATGCCATCATCCAATAATGTCAGTAAGACACGGATGTCCTCAAAGCATGGCAACCCCAAAAGTGCCAGTTAACCCAGCTGTGCAAAGTGCAGGTGTTTACCTAAATGAAAGAAAGACTGAAGGAAAAAAAGAAAGATTATCTCCTCCCCTTGCTCTGTGACGGCTGTCACCAGCAGGGCTGCATTTCCATGCCCTGCTCACAGGCTGCTGAGATGAAAAACACGGGCAAAGCGGCAAGAAAACGTGTGGCATTTTCAGAGAAAATGCTTGAGTTGTTTTCTCTGGGCACCAAAGCAGCCAGTCTGCATCCCAGTGCTGCTCCAGGAAAGGGAGGGATAGGGCCAAGGTTACAAGCCTCCTTGGCACTTCCCAGGAGGAGAACAGGGAAGCCCAAATACTTTTAATTTTAAAAATAAATTGTTTCTTGCCATACTAGTCAGCTTTTTTCTGTTTTGTTTATACCAATCAACCAGGAATGACCACTAGGAAGAGGTAACAGGATAGCAGAAACTGTTGGCCTGGTCCTCTGAAATCACAAGACTAAATCCCTGAACACAGACGGGCTCCCATTTCAATACCAGGTGTTGGTGAAACATATTGTGGTCCCCAGCTCTCACTCTGATGCCTCCAGCAGGAACCACTGCTCTTGCAGCTCTGCCCAAAACAGCCTGACCTACTCACGTTCAGTATGTTACTGGTCTGAACAGACTTGAGAGGGTTTTGCCTGGGGAGAAGGAGAGGACACTTGCATAACCTGCTCCCCCAGCAGCAATGCTATTACGCTGGAAAACTGAAAATGGAAAAGGAGGAGGACGCGGAGCATAGAGACCAGGGCATCTCACTGCAGCAACGAGCAGTAGTGTGAGGCTGGAGGAGAGCAAGGCCAGGGTATCAAGCATCTTGTAAGCATTGTGCAGGTTGCACACAGGTATTTTGCTGGGATTGCCAGGATGGGGAAAGAGGTTTCTGGTCTTTGAGAGCATCAAAAGGCAGCACCATGATAAAAATTGTGCAAACAGCAGGAACATTCCTTTAATAAGTCTCTAGACAGATAAATCACAGCTTAAGGAGAGATTGCGGTGCTATTTATTAGTCATTTGTGCATGATTTGCTCACACTATTGGTAGTGGAATTTCTTTTTCGGGTATTTAATTTTCATCAGAAATGATTTGTGTGCTGCACAGCAGTTCATACTGACACCACTGCCCTGCAGTGTATGGGCACCTGTAACCAACCACCTACAGATGGCTCCAGCCTGGAAGAAAAATGCTGACGGTGGCCTCCTAAAAGAGAGGCCCCAGTGGTTAAGGGCATAACTTTCATATGTATCTTTCTGATTTTTCAGAGCTCTTAGATTTCCTTGCATAGCTGAGCAACATCCACCAAGTAGTACATGGTCCTTTAAGCTGGATTCCTTATTTCCAGCCACTTCCACTTCCCAGATTCTCACTGGGAAACAATAGGCTAGGTGGTAATATGCGACAATGCACAGATTGAGGGAGTTGGAATGCTGGTATAAAGAAAAACAAACAGAAATTACTAAACATACACAAATTACTTTTTTGAAGACTGAGATAAACGCCACCCTAATTTGTACCTGCTGTCAATCCAAGGGGCTAAATCAAAGCTGAATTTTCACCATGTATCTAACAACCAGCAATACAGCAGTGCTACGACTAAAGTGACATTGCAGAAGCTCTGCAGCAGTTACTGCTGTACAGGGGACATCACCCTGTTTCGTGCCTCTCCAGAGCAAATATTCCCAGATTTTGGAGAAGTAATTAGCTGGTTTTCAGAGATTCTCATTGGGCAATTTTTACATTACTGCTAGCAAGAGGTAGCAAAGCAAGATCTTGTATGGTAGCCAGAGGCTTTCAAACTCTCCAGGACAAGCAACAGCAAAGTTTACTTACTTGGAATAGTTTAACTTATTCACAAATCAAAAATGATCCCAATCTCTTGTACTTCTGATAGTTCAACATATATTGACTTTATTGACTTCTTCACTCAAAGCCTTACATACCAGAAGAAGCTGTAATCTAAGATGTTTGGACTTTAGAAGCCATTATTTGAGAAGCATGAGGAACCCCAAATTAAGGCTGTGCTGTTGTGTAAAATTAATTTTTTTACCTTATTCGGTCACACAGAGAAATTCAGTCCCTAGTCTACTCCCTGCCCAAGTCCTTGAACTTGCAAGAAACACTAGCAGATGTTCATTAGTGCATTGGTAACTAGAGAATTGAAGGCACTTGTTCACTCCGTATGTGATGAATAAATGTTGGAAAGTTTCTGATGGGGAATAGCACTTTTGGTTTGTGGCCAACCGTATGTACTCAAAAAAGTGTGTGAGGAGCAGGGGGAACTTATGGCTAGCAGTTCTGCCTTTTTGTTCCTATTATTATTAATTTTAATTATATGTGTGACCTGAGGGTATCATAACAAGTAAGAAATATTTGGGTGAGATTAGTTTTTGAGGTTTAATAAATATTTGGCTGCCTGTGGATATGTGTGTGATGCCCTCTTGCTCCCTGGCACCAATAAGAGCCTGGACATCACAGTTATTTCACAGATCAATGGCCAAGAAGAGCAGAGCTGGCACAGGAGCACTGCAAGCACCAACATCACTTATGGTCATAACACACCTTCCAAACTCATCTTCAGATTTGCACTTACCTGGAAAGTTCAGGATGTTTTCCTGCCCTGCAAATACCCCTCCAGGGCCTTGAGTCCACCATCAGATTCCTCCGAAATCCAGCAAACCTCTCTTAACCCCCTGAGTACCTGCCACTTGCACCAACCACCCTCTTTAGAAAGGAAAGACGTACTTTCCTTAGTGTTAAACTAAGCTGTGTGTTTCCCAGGTTGGCCTGAGACTTCGAACAAAGTAACAATGCAAAGAAAATGCCTGAACTGTGCACGAGGATAGAAGTAACATACAGCTTGGTGGTGGAGAAATGGTTTCACTCTGAAAAACCTCAAATGTTTAAGCACTTCTTGTTAAAGTAATTAAAAAAATGCCCCGCTGGCCCAGCAGGATAAAAGCCAATACTTCTCCCATGGTAGCTGTCTGGGCCAGAGCTCCCTCTCAATGTGGGAGTGAGCAGCTCCGTTCAGCCTGTTAGTGGAAAAATAACTGAAAGTGGTCTGTTGGAAGCTGTCTCCATACACACAGGCATGCACACATACACACACATACACAGAGCGTGTGGGTCTGACTTAATTACAGCTGGCAAACACAAAGGTTAGGTATGCTTGAGAATGCTGCTTGACAAAACTATACTCTGTGAAGAAAAACTCAGTTTCCCAGAGAAAAATAAAGCAGATAGTGGCCACATCTGGATTTTTTTCTTGCTCTCACATCACTTTGCGTTTTCTGGTTAGAGCTGAGATCTGCCCAAGAAAGGCTTTTCTTGTGGTGTTTCTAGCTGGGACTGGACACACCACAAATCTCATGAGAAAGTCTTTCCTGAAGGCTCATGAAGCACAGACAGTTCAGGGAAGTGACCGGCTGTGTAGATGCTTTCTAAACTCTCAGCCTTTTAGGGGTCCAGTAGCAGTCACAATAATATAAGGTCTCATCTCACCCTCTTTCCACCAGCATGGACGCTTGATGTTACAACTGTCTGGAAAGTTCCTTACTTCAAACAATTAAAAAGGCATGAGAGAAGTCTCACTGTGTCAGAGCAGAGCAGCAGGGCTTGGAGGTCTGCCTGACTGCTTCAGGGTCATAAAGCAGCCATATCCCCGAAAGTTCTGATGTAATTGACAACACACCAAGAGGAGAGGGACACTTAGAAATCACCCAGCTGCTGGTTTCCATTGCCAGGGGACACCAAGCTCTCCTTCACACTGGAAGGTGAACGATGTCCAGCAGGAGCCTCAGACCTTCTCTTGCAGGTCAAAAAAACAAGCATCCCACCCTAGTCAACTCTGGATCTAATCCATCTCCATAGCACACACAAAGAAACCATCTGAGAATAACACCACACACTGCACTGCTTCAGGAACTTGTCCATCCAGTCTCATGCCCCTCTATGCTCAGTTTCTGGGTCTTCAGAAAAGGTGCTACGCTTCAGAAGGCATTTATCTGCTTGTGGGACGCCAGGATCTCAGTCCTGCCTAAGCACAGATTTGCTACCTGACCCTGAATAATTGACTTAACTGATCTGTGCCTCAGTTCCTTATCCATAAAAACAAGAAGGATAGAGAAGTAATGACTTTTCCTGGCATCCCTTGGGTGTTGTGAAGATTAATGCATTAAAGAACAAAGTGCATGAAGATTTTCCAAAGGAAAAGCAAGTTAGGAGGTCAATATAGCACTGGGAAGGAGTGTGTTTGGACAAAGTTTTGTTTATTCCATATTGTTTGTGTCCAAGGGAGATTTGAAGGTTAAAATTAAAGCAGAATAAGTGCATCTCTGTGCTCCAGAGCAGACTGCTCAGTGTGTGGGCACATAGAAATGCTTTTAGGAATAGGAGGTTTGAAGACTATTGTGAAACCTATGGTCAAAAAGAAGTGAAATCTACTGAGTCCCCCAAGGAGCCTTTACTGGCAAACCCTCAGTGACCTCATGGGAAGAGCTGTTAGATAAAGATTTCCCTGTTCTTTGACCCAAATGTGAAGTGTGGAGCTGCATAATCTAAAGAGGCTCAGCCACCAAGTTCTGAAGCTCACCCTCCTCAGCCTGGCTCTGTTGTGGCTTCAGAGTAGCTCATGTTGAGACCCCAAAACCCACCAGGCACCTCTGAAAAAAAAACTAGCACAAGTCTCCTGTAGGGATAGAGCCCTCTTTGCAATGTTGCTCCTGAAACACACAACTATCCTTCCTACCACTTCATCACCTCTCAAACCTGAAGGCTTGTAGCTCTGCCTCTCCTGGAGGAAATCTCACTCTAACAGTGTGTTTTGGAACAGTATGTGTTGGCTGGGATCACACTACATGGGGACTGTGGTCATCGTATTTTAGCACAGGACAATGGGGCTTCCAGGACCTTTCCTTTTCACATGAGAGATGCCATTTAAGAAGCATGGAGCCAGCTGGGAGCTGAATGCCCTCCAGTTCAGTCTGCAGCATTGTGCACCACAAAGTTTATTTTCCTTCTGCACCCAAGAAACTCATATTCCTGGGAGGGAACTTTTCTCTCTGGATAAGTTAATACTGTGTATTCAGGCCTCCTTCAACAGACAAAGATGCCTAAAATTCAGGTCAACCTAGGCTCTATTAGGAAATATCTACCATTACCATGAGCACATCTATCTGAAGAAAACTGAGCTATTTCTATTTGAGCACTCATCTGGGTGTTTAATTTCAGTACACATTGTTTCTGAATTCTCATGTCATGGAAATAACCACCTCAGGGCTCTAGGGACCTTCCAAAGTAACTGCAGTCACCATCAGATTCAAACACATCACTGGTACATCCTCTCAGCTCAGTTAGATCATCATCACACCCCATCCCTATCAAGGCTATTGTGCTTAGGAAATTCACTACATGGGAAATATAGGCATCTGAGCCTGTATTATGCTTCCCAGCACAGTGCTGGGATCACAAGTACTCTAGGACAAGATCAACTCTGCTCAGCTGCACACCTCCTATTCATTCAGCTTGCCCAGAGAAGCCTGAGAGAGTCCCTGCTTTCATGCCAACACATGTAGCCCCAACCATTTAGAGTTCAGATAATTCGAAGGAATGGAGCTAGTGCTTCCACCCTCCTCTGAATTACGGAGGTGTGCAAAAATAAATCCAGGCATGACTTCTGAGTCATGGGCTTCTGACATACCTCCAGTCCGCAGCACCTGTCACCGTTCCTCTTTTGAAATATTATTTTAGATAGCGCAAAAATTCCTAAGGCAAAACATGATGCAGCAGAATGAGGGGAGAATGCAGGCTGCTGGGCATGGTACCTTGCTCCCTATCTGAACCCCTCACTGGGGGTTCAGCTCTGAACCCATGAAAAGAGCCTGGCAAGCACAGACTAAAATGAGCAGGGGCTGAAAATTCAAGCTGGTCTTTGGTCTAGTAGGAGTCGAGAGTCCTAGGCATCAACCCATGACTGCATCTGCCCCTTTGCCCAGCCCCACTGAGCCTGAATTTCAAGGAAGATCTGAGTGATGGGAAGGGCAATAGCAGGATGAGCATGAGGGATACAGGACAGATCAGGAAATACCAGTTTCTGAGTTTAGGTGTGGTAGTGGGCTTCAGAGATGCAATAAACTATAATGAAAAGGAAAGACTTTGCTTTCCTGCCCAATGTGTATTGCATAAGAGTACAGGATTACCAAGCACAGCAAAAAAGGTTCAGATTAGGCAGTAAGAAAATCTAACGATAAGAATACGGACTGGGGGAAAGCTGCAGAATTTTCCCCACTAGCAATCTTTAAGAAGCTGTCACATGAACAAAAACACATCAGGCAGGAGCCATTTGTGTTTTATCCTGTCTTCAGGTGTGACCTCTTCAGACCTTTGCCATTCCCTCTCAATGGGAAGTGTTACCTTCTTGAGGTGCCAGGGGTCTTTCAGCCAACCTGCTTATCTCCCCATTCCGGCTGAGTGTGAATCCTACCTTGGAATAACTCACATGCTTAAAATTGGTTAAAACTGCTACAAGTGCAGGTGTGTTTGATTTGTGGGAGGAGAAAAAAGCACAGATACAGGGAGTCAACATCAGTGGAAAACTCTAAAGGTTCCATGCGGGTGTCAGGCAAAGCTCACTAGCTCCTTGCCGGGCTGTGGCAACGCTTGGCCCCCTTGCAATCAGCATGAAGGCTTTCACTTCCCACCTCTCTCTCTCTTTTTTTTTTTTGATAGATAGATATAGACAATTTCAAATTGTATTTCCTAAGACCAGTCAATAAATGGTCATAAAACACCAAATGTGCCGCCCGTGCCTGGTGCAGCAGGGATGGTGGCCGATGGTGAGCAGGACCTGGTGTTTGCTGGGCTGCTGCTCCCCATGCCTCACTCAGCACCCTGTCCACTCTCTGCCTCCGCATGCCCTGCCTTTCCCTCAGCTCTCTGCAGCAGCACCCCGGTTTATTTGGCTCTGCTGTAATCTTGGCTAAGACACGGTGCTTTAATTTTATACAACCCCCTCTTTCCTTGTGCTCAGCTCTGAGATGCAGGAGGATTTTTCAGCCAAGCTCTTCCCTACCACCTAGTGGGAAATCAGATTTTCCTGCTGTGGTGTGCACGGTGCTGCACGGGATTGCTTGCTTGATACCTGGACAAGCCTTTGCAGCCTGTCTGCTGACAACCACCGAGGACATCCCAACAGCCCCCAAAGGCCAAGGCAGCACCAGGGCAACAGCTCCCTTCCTGCCTCTTAGTGATATCCTGATTTAGGGGCCAGCAAGTCATGGTTGGGCTAAGTTGCTCCTTCCAGCATCCATGATTTCTAATGCAAATAGGGACTGTCCAAGCCCCTTTTCTGATCCATTACCAAGCAAAAAGGAATCTAATTTTGCACCATCTCAAAGCCTGTCAATGCAGCAAGTACCCCTGTCCCCCTCAAAAAATCTGAATTTCCCACTCACACATGCGATGGCCCCGCAGCACCTGAGCACTGGCCATCAGTGCCCAGCCCCACATCAGCTCTTGGAGGAGCAGAGTTTTCACCAGACTCCAGAACAGGTTATTGCAGCCTGCATACTTAAATTCTCCCTGCAGATATAGCTGCCTTAATTTCCTGTCCTAAACTGTAGGGTAGTGTTGCAGTGCGTTGTTAAACAGCTGCCATGTGCTACCCAGAGGGGCTTGTATTTCAGTGGTGGGTGGGTTCAGCGTGCTTCATATATGGTGAGAAAACAGACAAGAAGGGCACTGAATTACTGCTACTGCTCTCCTCCCTGCTTCCCCAGCACTGCTTGGTCATTGCCGGCTCACTACACTCTTTCTCACACAACCAAAATCTGGACACCACCTTTGCTTTGCCCAGTCAGCAAGTGCTGATGGGGAAAACCAGCCTTTCCTCCAATTACTGCCAAAACAAAGGATGCGAAGGGTTAACAGAGTGACTGCCAATGGGGGGAGATGTTCTTGCAAACTGGAGACCCCTTTGAGTTTTATGGGGAGGGCTGGTGGGGGTGGAGGCACTGGGTGGGGGAAGAGAATTTTCTTTATGGCTTTGACAGGAACTCCCATCATGGTATAATTATGGAAGTGAGAAGTCTGCGTGTAATGAAGACCATATGCCGTGTTAAAACACACACGCACAAATATTAGGTCCCCATGAGGCCTGCGGGGGAGCACA
This sequence comes from Phaenicophaeus curvirostris, assembly GCF_032191515.1. Lineage (NCBI taxonomy): Eukaryota > Metazoa > Chordata > Aves > Cuculiformes > Cuculidae > Phaenicophaeus > Phaenicophaeus curvirostris. The sequence continues at coordinate 29,451,327 of NC_091398.1, forward strand.
GGGGGGATCAGGAAGGGATGGTGAACCCAGCCCTTCCCCCCAAAACTCCTTGCAGATTTTCCACCCAGCTGTGGCCACGGCAGTGGGGATGTGGAGTGACTGGAGAGCCCAGCACAGCCAAGCAGGGCCAGTTAAGGGTGAAAAACTTCGAGTTTCAATAACATATTGAGTGGAAGGAAGGACCTTGATGCCAAAAAAAGGGCTTTCACCCTGCATTGATGCAGACAGCCTCTGGGAGCTGGGTCTCCTTCAGCAGCAGTTTTTCTCCAAGTCCCACTACAATTTTTCCCTTTCCTTTCAAACTACGCCCTCGCTGCTCTTTTCTCACTGGAAAACATCTGCATGCAGCTGCCTGTGGAGGCGACCAGCCCTCCTCCTCGCCCCATCCAGCTGCGCCAGTGAGAGCAGCGGGAGCCACGCGACATCCCTGAGCAGCTCCTGGGCTGCGGAAGACGACTTCAGCGAGTGCCAGGGCCACCCAGCTGGTGTTTGAAGTCCCCATGCCATCCTCTCCATCACCCCGCCTGCTCTTTATAATGTGACGCTTTCTTGGCTATGGGATATTCATCGCTCTTCTATGGATCTCACGTCTTCTGCTTCACATCTCCCACTCAGTTGCTTTCTGAGTCCTTTTTGATATTTTTTTTTTTTAGGCTGTTTTTTCCCTTTTCAGGGCACACGCTTGCAGAACTATCTTGTTCTTAGCTCACTTCCCGGGTCTGTCTCCCTGCAAGCCCCTATGACATCCACATTACCTCACCCTCACATCCATTCTGTCAGCCCAACAGCACACACTACAACACATTCAACTCTCCACTGTATCTCTCAGGGAGCCGTTCTCTATATTAACCTTCACGGGGATGGACGCAAGCTGTGCTGCATCAGTCTTAAATCCACTTACAATATCCACCCCCCAACTTTGTCCACCCTTTTCACTTCTGACAGGACAGACTTCGACCTGCGGCAGATGGCTCTGTTTTTCTGCACTGTGGAGCATTTTCTGCCAGCTCGAGCTGTCTGACACAAGCCCCTTTTGCTCTTTCAACTCTTTTGCCAGCAAAAAGGAAGTCGTGCTATTGCATAGCAGGTCTGGAAGTGAGAGCTGCAGGAATCACTGTGGGCAGCAATGCTGTTTTCCTTGCCCAAGAGCACCAAGGGCATCCAGCTGCAGGTCTGGCTGGGGTCAGCAGGGGAACACAAGAATATGGGAAAGTAAAACTGATTAGCTCAACATAAGCTCTCCTTGCACCTAGGGAAGGAAAACTGCACCCCTGTGCATCTACAGTAGGAAAGAGAGGCAAGAGGAAAAATCTCATTCCTTGGAAAAGAAATGCCAAATGAACAGTGGATTGTTGCAAATTGTCTCACTGGAACTGGCAACGTGCATGAGAGGAGAGCCCCTAAACTGTATTTGCCTTATCTTTCATACAACCTGCACTTAAAAATACTCTTTTCATTCATTTATACATATAATATTTTGTACTCTCCTAAAAAATCGTAGCTGCTTTCCAACACCCAAAGCTGCTAATATAGATTCATTAGAGACACAGGATTTGGGAGCATGACTCTGACAGCTTTGCGGGGCAGAGTTAGAAGAGAGTCACTTGCATTTTGCAGGCATGCAAAGGTTATTCACCAAGAGTCATCATAAAAAAGAGCCTGGACGGAAGCTGCTGCTAAATACACACTCATTTTTTGATTTATCTGTCCTCCTTTATCAGTGTAAGTTCTTCCTGCATGTTTCCCATCTGCATCTGCTCTCAGGCAAAGCAATGAGAATTCAATGTTGGGTTTTATTGTCTATGACATGCAAAACTGTTGCTCCAATTAAAAGTATCCATCACCATTGTGGCCAAAAGATGCTAACGCTCCCCAACACTCACTGTCCACACACTGCAAACCCTCCCCACTGCTGCCTCTGCACCCAACGAGAAACAGAGATATCCCCTGCTGGGTTCATCCAGCCAAGTTGTGATCTGGTGAATTTTCCAGGGCTCTTACAAACTCTCATGGCTGGTTCTACGTAGGAGAGCTGCCATGCAGAGGTGGACCACAGGTGCAATGCAAGTGGCCTTCCTCTGCCAAGGATGGTGGAGCAAGGAGCAACCTTTTCTTTTCCCGGTGTCTGCTGTGATCTGTGATTCCCGTCATGCACAGTGTGTCATTTCCCATGAGTACCTGCCTGTTTCTGCCATCTGCCATGATTTATAGAAAATGGGCAGTGATTAATAGCCCAGTCAATGCCGAGTGAAGCCATTTTCTTTCATTTACCTGCTCCCTGACCTCCCTGTGCAGTCCCAGGCAGGGGCTGGGAAAGTGTATTAATCATGCACTTAAAAAATATTTAGAAGGGGAGATTGGCCAGGAGCTCAGTCATGTTTATGGAGTCATTTTCCACAGAGGGTGCAAGCTAATTGCCAGATAAAATAAACCAACTCTTTGAAATGGAAATAAGTCACTTGGAGGTACTCAGTGTTTGGTCCTTGAGTGATGCCCCAAACCCACATTCCTCCTGGAGCTTCCTGTCACCTGCCTGAGATGAAGTCCAGTGGTGGCTGTGGCTCTCAAACACAGAGGATGGGGTGCAGTGCAGCAGCTCAAAGTGCAGTCACGATGCTAATAGGTCTTCATCACTGGAAAGGTCTGTGCTTCCATTATACCACAGTAATGGCACCTTGACTGTGTGCTGCAAGGCAGAAAGAGGGCTTATGCCTGGCAGGAGTCTACCTGAAGAGATCCTGCAGTGGGGGAAGGGTATCTGGGGAAAAGACCTTGATTTCCTATCACATCAGCTGTATTCCTGGAGCTCACGAAGGCGTTTTGTCCCTGTCTGTACACATATGAACTGGCAGTAGAAGTGCTCCAGCCCACCTCCCCAGGCACAAAGAGGGCTCTTCACACCATTTTTGCCAGCTCTGAGTGACAGGACTAGCCCTGGGGCTCCACATCCCCCAGGAGAACCAGATAATTTTATGGGCATGAGCATCCATGTCTCCTGCCTCTCCAGACCCAAGCCCAGAGCCCCTGTTCACCTCTACCTTCTGTGGCAAAGAGCTACGATGCCATTATCTAGAGCAGCACCCTGTTTCCCTCGCTTGTGCTGTGTCCCTGGGTGGCACCTCACAAATCACATCCTGTACAGCTCTGCGTGACCTCCTGGAAAAGGTTGCTCTGCCGTGGGCCTCTAAGGACAGCCGGGGTTGGTAGCAATAAAATGAAAATCTCCTGTCAAGCCAAACAAAATTATTGAGTTATTCTCACCTGCTGGAGACCAAAGCTTTGTTGACAACTTAATTAACTGTGTTTGTAATGAATTTTTGGCCACATGCAACAGACTAATTATCAAAGCAAACTTTAATCTCTTTCTAGGCACATCAAAGTATTGAGAGAAAAAAAAATATTTACATGAGTCTCAGATAAAATTCTTTGCACTAATTCTAACATAATTAAAGTTATGTTGGGGCTAAGGTAATTATGCAAGGTGCTTATATGGCATAGCAATGTAATATGAGCCTGAGCTTTTTTCTCACTTGTAGTCAATCAGCAAAGTCCTCAAACTTGTATAACTTCTCCTAAGTGCACTTTTGAACTACAGAAGACAGCACCACTTTTAAAATCAGTTAAGGCATTTAAAACTGCCCACTAAGGCCAGAGATGATACAAGTACCTACATTATTTGCATTATCTGAGCTTTTCCCCATAATAACCAGACATGAGTAAAACCAGTGAGCTTTTAACGGCCACTGCAGAATTTCTAACTGTCTCTGTGCAACCAGTAACATTTTTTTGTTGTTTCCTTCAATGTGTTGATACAAATTTGATCACTGAGAGGTGAAGAGGACTGTGTCAACCCTTCCTTTCCTAAGGGATGCCCCTCCAAAGAACAGGGCACGTAAGAGAGAGAGAAAGAGAGAAGAGCAGGAGAGGGGAAAGGGACCTACTTTCTTAGTAGGGTGAGCTGTGGCAGGATACCTCTTTTCTCCAGAGGGAGGACACAGTGACACAAGGCTGGCGCCTCTTCCATGGGAGGTGTTAACACCTCAACACCTCCCAAAAGTTCCAGAGAGCAGAGGGGGTCAGAGACAATCCCTGCTATTTCCATCTCCATTACCCAAACTTGCACGACTGGCTGTGCCAGGTGTCCCCATAGCTGTAAGGACCTGGCCACAGTGAGCTTGGTCCCGGCTGCATGTGTCTCCAAGGAACTGCCTGCAGTGCAGCCCCCCAGCTGAGCCTGGGCATGAGAAAACTATCAAAAGGCAAGGTCATTCCCAGGTCCCACCGGCCATCTGTGCTGGGGGTCACTTCTGCTGTCACAGGAGGTGACCTAGTTTCAGAGAGCAGGTCCTGGAGATGTCACCCTTCATCCCTCACTGTGTCCTCCTGTCCCTGGGACCAGCACACCTGCGCTGCTGTGACCCAGAGCCTTGTGGTGCAGACCATGCGGAGAGTCTGTGATGACCCAGAAAATCGTTCAGCTGATGAGCTGAGGAAGCAAGTTGTCTGGGTGTGAAAAAAAAAACAACCCAAAACCCAAACAAAATGCTGCCTTAGATCTGCACCACTGAACTGCAGAGACAAGTCTCCACAAGTCCCCAGCTTGCTTCACCCTGATGGTCTGATCCCCCATGATCAGCCTCCAGCACTGAAGATGACACCTTGTCTTTCCACGCTGGCACTCCCATAACAAAGTTTAATAACTCTTCCTGGCCAGTGTTTGTGCTTCAGTGTCCTCCCCACCAGTGATGGGCAGAGCTGGAAACCTCCTTGGGTGCAGCAGCCTCGTCTCTCCCAGGATGCCCATCCAGTGCCTGACCCCCATCCCTCCACTTGGGATGAAGCCAGGACCCTTCCACAGCTGTTAACACTTCCCTGTCTTGTGAAACATGGAGCTTGGCTCCTTCCTCATCTGCCATGGTGGGTGAATCAGCAGCAAGGCCACAGGGCCTCACGCTACATCAACGTGCAGTGTCTGTGAGGAGCAACCAGTCCCTATTCCATCCCTGCCACAGATGTCAGGGCATATGTTCCTGTTTTCCCAGCTACTAAAATCAGCTCTTTTGGAGTCATTCGCTGGTGACAAGGCTACCTTCGAACATATTTCTGCCTAGATTTGATTTCATTAATCAAATAATTTCTCAATACAAAGCACTAAGGGCTTGCTGGAGGTGCAAGGCTGGAGAGTAGGGCTGTGCTGAGCAGCTCCAAAGGGCTCTCCCAGAAACACACAGCTTCAAGAAAACTGTTAAGCTTTCAGCTTGATCTGCAGAGCTTAAAAAAATTAATAAGTAAGTTTAGAGCAACAACAACAACCACTCCTCCGAGTCCCGTTTTCTCTACTATTGCTGTAATGCCAGTGGAGTCTCAGTGATGAATCCAGCCCAGACTGGTGGATTTGTCCTTATCTCTGCAGACAGGGTCACTCCATAAAACCAGAGGTCTGGGGCAGGACTTAATGGAATGTCAGGCACATGGCAACACACCCACCCCAGGCACCTCCAGCTCCTCTTACTTTTCAGCTGGTCTGAAACCACCTAAATCCACCTCAAAGAGCTTGTTCCCTGTGGTATACAAAGATTGGGACACAACCAGGAGCTCTCCTACAAATTGCATCAACCACAAACCTCTCTGGAGCCAAAGCAGAGTTTCATTTTCTGACTAGATCAGACCTCTTATTTTGTATTTTCTAGTTTTCCTGCCTCTACAAAGCGCAGAGCACCAGGCTGAATAGAGACACAGACTAAGAGGCAGATAAACGAGCAGAGAAGAGGCTTCCAGGGGCTAACAGCTTTGCTACTCCTCAGCCTCAGCATGCAGTCTGCTGAGAAGACTTTTTGCTCACCTTCCCATAGAGAGAGATGATGGACTCCTCATGGGCAGAAAGAGCTCTAGAAATAGCTCTCTTAGTGGTACCAGTATTAGCTGGTGTTATATCCACAAGACAACTAAATTTATCTCAAGAAAAAAAAGCATATCTCATCTCCTGGTCCTAAAAAGATGAATGAGATATAGAGAGCTATACTATATGGGTTTCTTCCACAACAGCAGGTGTTAGCCTGGAATTGCTCAGGAGACAAGCCCTACCAGCTGGCCACACAAGTAACCAACAAGGTAATTACCCCAAGGCTTCTGAGAGATGGGATGGAAGAAAGCCTGGTCATTAAATCTGTGTACAAGGAAGGGTTGTAAGATCTTTTCCTCCCCCATCTCTCTGGTCAAACAGTTTTGACATTTGTTCAGCATTTGAGTAGATTTAGTCAAGTCTAAATACTCATCATTCTCCTGTGCAGTGCTGTTCCTTAATGTGCAATTGCTTAAAAGACAACTCCAACTTTCCTGGAGTCTCAGAGCAGCTTGACTATTTTTATTTATTTTCTTTAAACCTTCAAAGCTCCTGCAGGGTCAGGGCCGGGTTTAACCTCTAGCAGAACCGACAAACGTGTTAGGAGCTACAAAGGTTTTAGGACTCTTCATTCTTGGCCTCTCGGAGAGGCCAGGACCTTTATGTCACTGCCACCTTCCAGCCAGAGAAGAGGTGCTAGGGGTGCTCTCTAGCGGCAGCCTGCAGAGAGAAGAGCAGCATGCAGATGTTATCCACATCTGGAGCAGCTGAGATAAAACACAGCGAGGGAGGCAGACAAGATTTTTGGGTGCAGGGAAAACCAGCAAATATTAGATAGGGGAGTGGCAGGCTACAGACTGATACGAATATCTCCTGCTCAGGTTGCTCCTGACTAAAAGAAGTAACATTTTCCATTAGTTGTCCAAAATAATTTGTGATATACGTTCAAGATATTTTTTAAAAAAATAAATTTTCACAATTCACTAATTTTTTGCTTCTTGCAAAAGAAATACTCTGGGTGTCCTTATTGTGGTACCTGAGCAGCTCCATATGTATTTTTTTAACCTGAAGGCTAACTTTAAAGGTGTTTTAGCACAAGCACAGAGGAAGTCACTCGGCATCAGTGGGAAAAAAAAGTCCATTACCATTTTCCATTTCATCGCTACAAAGCCTTTTAGAGGAAAGTAATACACCCACATCGTTGCCAAATTATTATTCCCATCACCCTGAAAATGATGGGATTTGTCTATCTGAATAGAATCTACAAGACCACACTTTGGAGGAGAAGGAGGTCTTATTCCAGCCTTTACAGCAGCCCCTGGCAGCAGCTGCCCCCTTTTGAGGCCGTGCATGGAGCAAAGGGGTTAAGGAAGGATTCCTTCCCAGGATGAAGCAGCTGCTGCATCTCTTGGTCCCAGGCAAATTCCTAGGGCAGCATCCAGCCATCTGAGGGTTTTGAGGGTGTCCAGGACCTCAACCTTCCTCAGAGCCACAAAACCACTGCCAGCATCCAAAGCTGCCACAGGGCTGCGAGGGAACTTGAACTTGATTGGCAGGAGCAAAGTTGGGGTTTTCTTTCCAGCTGAATCAGAGCCAAAACGTTTCTTTCTGGTGCAGAACAAAAATACGAATTATTATCGACAAATCCTTGATCCCTTTGCGGTGACCAAGTAAATCTGAGCCTAATCCTTTTTCCAGGGAGAAAAATATTCCTGTTCGGTGTCCTGCAGTCCCACTTTGGAATGAGCGCACCAAACGGCAGGTGGAGCTCCGAGATCAGGAGTAAGGGCTGGAGATGGATCTTGCAGCTCCTTGCTGCCCAGGGAGGAAACTTAGATTTGGTTTCGAAGGAGACCTGAAAAGTCTCAGCTCAATATAGACCTTTGAAGCTCCCCTCGCTGCCACAAATTGAAAAAAAAATATTTTTTTTTGTTTTTTTTTCAAATCCAGAAGGAAGGTATGGGAGAGGATAGATCCTGCTGATTTTTGAGAGGAAGATGGATGCTCAGATGATGGGACACGGTGTTCAGCTCCCAGTCCTGCTGCTATCACAGGCTTCCTGCGCAGCCTTGCCCAGATCACTCAGAGAGACTCCAGAAATGGCTTTTCACCATTTTCCAGGGAACTTAGGCAATTGTCAAGCAAATGGACACAGAAGCATCCATCAGCCTCTATCCCCGCCTCTTCATTTGTCTCCCCAAGATACCCTCCATCATAAAGCCTCCAGCAAAATCATCCAGCGATAGCTAATATTCTCCTGCCCATAGCCAAAGCACAGAGCCACAGCTTACCACGGGATTTTTACTATTCCCAGAGTCACATTCCAGGGCAAAGCTGGTGTTTGCCAGCCCTACAGTCACAGCAGCACAGGGCTCTGGTGCTGGTCCCAGCAGCAGCAAAACTGCTGCTTTACACCCGTTGCTTTGGTAAGTTATGAAACCCCCTTAGGAAGTCAGAGATTACAACGAATGTAAGTTTTAGGGATGCAGAGGGTTCTTTGATGGTGTTTGGTCATGGGAAGGAATAAGGAGAGAAAGACTGATGCAAGGGTCTCCAGGTCAGCAAGGCCAGGCTGACCCTGTGACAGATGGGGGACTCATCCATCTCCCTGCCAAATGCTCGATGTACCAGTGCTCCAGGTTGTGAGAGAATTTATAGAAGAAATAAAGCAATAACTTCAAAGTAATAAGCTCAGATTCTGCCCTCCTTTGCTTAATTTTTAACTGTGGGGGTGACAAGCAACCAACAGAGCGAAGTCCACAACAGACTCTCAACAGATCAGATCCTTGTCCTCCTCTGGGGTTTCTCGGAGGTGGCAAACTCACTTTCTGTGGCAGGGCTGGCTGATAGTCTAGCATCTGATATGGGCACCTCAGAAGACATTTAAAAGAAACACATTTAAAGACATACCACATTCATTCTGTTAGATTTAACATACTGCTTCTGCAATAACTGCAATGCAGTTACATGTACGTTAGGAGTTTGAATAACGCTGTTCTGCGGGCTGGGTCTAGACTATCCCACTTATCATCTCATTTACGGACTCAGGGCAGCCAAAACAGGAGTAGTTTATGGCCCAGGGCACATGGGAGCCAACACACAACTGCAATGGCTCCTCCTCGCGTTCACATCTCTGGAATGCTTCTGCCACATGGTAACAGTAGGGAATGAGCTATTTGCTCCACAACCACAGCCTAACATTGCACGAAAGACATCGGAACAAAAATAAAACCATGTTTTAACAATGTTGCAGCTATTGTTCTTCAGCAGAATTTTCATCTCGCAGCAATTTCTGAGGGAGCTGAAGTCTTTGTGGTTTCTTGCATTTCAGGGGAAGAAAAGATCAAAGTACCACATCCTCTGAGACCTGGCCTGGGTGACACTGTCCCCAGATCACTCGGTGACATGTGACACCGTAGCCTGCAAAACATGCTTTAACAAGGGCAGATGCACGAGCAGCTCAGTGCTGGCTGCCGCATTATGGAGCTGAGCAGCAGAATGAGGTGGGTCATGGCACCTGAGCCCCCCCCACGGTGAATGAGACAGCTGTGTCCTGGGTAAGGCCAGCACAGTGTCCTATTAAGCTCATCCTTTGAGACTTCTCCCTAGGTGCATGCAAGTACTGCCCCACCAGGGACATGCAGGCCTTTCACAGCACAGCTCCTACTTGCCAAGGAAGACAGACTGAAAAACTGCCTTGAAGGAAAATAACCTAGGAGATCATGGGCTGTTAGAATGGACATCCCCTGGTTCCCTGTCCACCTCTGCCGCCTGCACAACTTGTAGGCATCCAGCACCCTTACTTCCAGCAGAGGGCAGGAGCACATGGTGACCAAGGAGCCTCTCAGCCTTGCAATGCAGGGAGCACATCACAGAGGTTCAGCAGAGAAGCTGCGTGCCTTGAGCTGCTCCCAGATAACTCCTCTGACCACCCAGCTGCTCTGCGCTCACCTACAAGCTTTACAAACCCGCAAGGCTTGAGCAACCCGACCTAAGATCAAAGTGAGTCCTTACTAGATTAAGGAGTTGGACCTGAGACCTCTTGAGATCCTTCCAACCTGATTTATTCCACGTGCGCCATGAGGCATTATCCTGGGCCACCACAACATCTTCCCAAGCACCTCCCATAGTGCTCCAAGCCCTGACACAGAGGCTCTGAAGCCAGATTTCTCCTGGTATTTAGTTTATCCCTTCTGCGAACCCAGCTGGTACAGATCATTGCCTGAGTTGTAGAGGACCTAGAAAAGCCCACGCATCGCAGCTGACTCAAGTCCAGCCTTCCCAGAATTTCTTCTCCAGTTTATGCCCCACCTGCAGAACAAACCCACATCTCCCACCAGTGTTTTGCTGCAGGTCACTGAGATGATGCAGAAAGGTGCAAGGCTTAGCTCCTGAACCCTGTTAAGTTTGCAAAGCTGGAATCTGAGGGAACAGACATCAAAACCCTTCACAGAGCAGCCTCAAGATGCAAAGCAGAACTTTGAGCCTGGGAACTTTGACCGCGTTGGTAAATAAGCAGGCAGGGATTGGGAGACTGGAGAAAGACTCCTCTAACATCCTGGTATTCCCATAAAATCAAAGAACAGGCTGTACATTTAATAACTTTGCAGTTTTTATGACATTATTGTCTGTAAACCCTTTTAGTTTCCTTAGTAATCAGAAAGCCAAGTCCTTTAATAGAAAATGCAGTGTGCTCTCCACAAGAGCAGAGAATGAAATTTGGTCTCCTATGCAAATAGTTCAAATATAATCAAAAGCAAACACTGAAAAAGGTCAGGTTCCCAAAAGGATATATGTTTACATTATAAATAAGGAACTGGGAAACAGGAACAATTTGACAGTTTTACTACTTGGGAGCCCTGTGACTCACTAAGGTAAACAGCAGTTTCATCAAGGGGCTTGAGGTGCAGCAAACTCCCAGTGATGGCACTATGAGGATTTTTTGTGGAAAACTGGAAAAAGGCTTATTCTTTTTTACAAAACCATGAGGCTGACCTCAGATAAGTTGACAAGGCTTCCTATTTTGTGTTTGGCCTGGGTGTTTGCTTAGCGTACCTGAAATCAGCACTAACAACTGTGAAGAAAGCAGAATTTGTTACTTGAACTATTCACTGAAGATAAAATAATATCTAAGATGGGTCCAGATCTTCAGGGATGAGTAGAAAACAGTTTCTTGTAATTATTTTTTAACTCCTTTTTGTTCCTAGTTGTGGATTGTTAGTACACTCTGGCTTTCAGACATTGGAGGGAGTTTGGAGCAACAAAATCAAACCCACTAAATATTTTACTATTTATAAGTAATCTGTTACAAGCAAGTAATAGAGTCCTACTATAGCTTTTGAATTAATGTATAACTTAAATAATGGCTAGCTTAGTGCTGGCTAGTTGGCTTACATCCCAGAATGCTTTAGGCAAAAGCAGGGTCTGATGTGGATGGTTGAATAATACAATATAAAGGAAGAGACCTTAACCCAAGAATGAAAGCAAGCCCAGTATAGCAAATTCTATATATAAGATACAAAATACATGTGGAAATGTAAACATAAAAAAGCTTGCTATAGGGGAAGATAAAAATTCCTTTTGTCACCTGCCAGGAGGTGTTTAGGGCTGTAGGCTGAGCTCACAATGCACCTCCTGACTCCCACCTGCAGGAATAGGTGAAGGCTGGAGACGATCTACAACGAACACCATTCAGGTATGAAACATTTAGCTTAAATGTTAAAATGAGGCCGAGAGTGCCCGATGAGCCATGACTGCTACAGCACTCAATGTGAGTATGGCGCACTCCCATAGCCACCTGTGTTTACTCTAACACACACACTTGAAAAAGATTCACCCAGACAGAAAGCCGTACCTCTATTCCTACCAGCCCATTAGCTGTGCATAGCTCCTCAAAGAAACCCCAAAACTGTCGAGGAGATCTTTCAGGATTTTCTTGCCTTCTACATTGTGGAAAATTGGAAGCTCAAACCCTCAGTTAGTTCTTCTCAACTCCTGTGTTATCATATCTTGAGATTTACCGTTAACAATTTCAGACAAAAAACCATTAGGCTACACATTCATGAGAGTAAAAAGTCACATCCGTACAGTTTTGATAGAGTTAATTTTGAGACTGGGCATACGCCTACACCCCAGTGACATGCTGAGTGCTGAAGGCGAGGTGGCAATTTCCCTCATTTTCAGAGATACAGAAGAGTTTCAGCTCCCAGAGATGCCAAGGATACTTGAGGGGAAAAGATTACCTTTGTAACAAGACAGACCTAAAGACAGCAAACCAGATTCTTCAAAACTCCATTGTGTGAGAGCTCCCAGCTTCCCCCAGGGTTGCTCTGAACTTCAGGAACATTCAGCAGAATTTAGCTTGGGTTTTCCCTAGTTATAACATAAAACTTTATATTGATCTCACAGTAATGTATAATTTCTCTATGAGAAGGCAGTCAACACTATTGAATGCAGGATTTCACTACTTTATTTACCTTTCTGTGTCAGCCAAAATTTGGGTCACTTATGTTTGTACCTTAGGATCTCAACTACTTCCCTAGCAAAGATAACCATAAAATCCTAATAAATACATTGTTGGACTTGTCAAGATTTATGAGATATAATTGAAAAGTAAGGCAAGAACCTTAAGTATTGTTAACCTTAAATCAGTCTTGATCATTAGTTAGTGACAATTTTCACAAAGAGCACCATGCCAGCAAAACCAGAAAAAAAAAAAAAGAGATGTATCTTTGCTTCTTGAGAGAGATGTTAACAAGAGTTCATTACACACAGCCAAGAGAGCAGCCCTTTTGATCTGAATAAAACCTTCAAACAAGAAAAGGTGGAATGAGCTGCAGCTGCAGACTAATGCTAATCATTTCTAGGGCAGGGAGAAGGGCAGAAAGTATTCTGAAAATCGCTATAAAACCTCTAAAATAACAAACCACAGAATGACCCGAGTTGGAAGAGACCCACAAAAATCATCTAGTCCAACTCCTCTCCTTGCATAGGACAACCCCAAAATTTACACCATGTGTCTGAGTGCATTGTCCAAATGCTTCTTGAAAATTGTTAGGCTTGGCACCATGACTACTTCCCTGGGAAGCCTGTTTCAGTGCTCCACCACCCTCTAAGTGAAGAACCTTTTCCTAATATCCAACCTAAACATCCCCTGGCACACCTTCTGACCATTTCCTCAGGTCCTATCATTGGTCACCAGAGAGAAGAGATCAGTGCCTGTTGCTCCTCCTCCTTCCCTTGCGAGAAAGCAGTAAACTGTGACAAGGTCTCCCCTCAGTCTCCTCCAGGCTGAACAGACTAAGTGACTTCTCTAGACCCTTCACCAACTTTGTGGCCCGCTTCTGGAAACTCTCCAGTAGCTTCATCCTTTTTGTACTGCGGCACCCAAATCTGCACACAATACTTGAGGTTGGGTTGCATCAACGTGGAGTATAGAGGGACAATCACCTCTCTCAACCAGCTAGCAATGCCATGCTTGATTCACCTCAGGACATGATTGGCCCCCTTGGCTACTAGGACACACTGCTGGCTCATCTTCTACTTGCTGTCAACCAGAACCCCTAGATCCCTTTCTGCAGAGCTTCTCCCCAGCCTCTCACTCCCCTGTCTGTGTGTATATCCAGGATTGCTGTGTCCCACGTGCAAAACCTGACACTTACCCTTGTAAAACTTCATGTGGTTGGCAACGGCCCAGCTTTCCAATTTGTCTAGATCCCTCTGCAGGGCTTCTTTGCCCACAAGAGCGCCAGCAGCATCTACCTCCACCTCCCAGCAGACACTGAAACGACCTGTCCAGCCTGCCCCTGTCCACCAGGTGGTAGGCTGATAGCTCTTGGTGGGTTGATATGCACTGCAAAGCACAACACACAGACATCACACATGCTTAATTTTATCAGTGCATTTTCAAAGTACATTATCGAAATATTCTCCAAGTACTTTTGCAGCCATTTTATGATTGAAAAACTGAGACAGAGAAACCAAGAACCTTCACTTAATTTCAGATATATTCAACAATTTCAGTGTTTCTTTGGGAAAAACTGGTGTACATTTGTATATAACCAGTATCAAGTGAAAGAAGCCCACAACAGTCAGTATCTCTGATTCCCTCTTCAACTCCTCTACCCCGAGTTAAACAGGATGATCAGCAGATTTCCAGTTCACTAAAATCACACTAACTATTGCAAACTCCCTTGAGTGCTTCCAAAGCTGAACACAATATCTGCTTCAAAACAGGTGCAACAAGACACACTGTGCATCCTGTTTAAGACCAAGTTTCTGGTAGTGTTGTTCTTCTACCTGCCCTAGTCAGGGTATTTTAGGCTGTGGGACAAGTATGGCCCAGATCTGTCTCTGCTCCCACATGCACGTTTAGCTTGTAGCTTGGAGTGACTGCAAAGCTAAAAGGACACAGAGAGCCATAAGCCAGCAAGGCTGAGTTCCTGCCCCCTCTTCCCTGCTTTTGTAGGCACTGCTGACATTTCAGCTCTGCAATCAGCTGCATCTGGCACATCGGATCAAACTGGTTCTTTCCCAGATGCAAATGTCAGAAACAGAGGGAACACAGGCCAAAACTGATTTATTGTAAACGTGGGTCAGTAGGAGGCACCTGTGAATACAAGAAAACCCAAGCCCTGAAAAGAACCAGAGGAAGAAAAAGGATGGCCTGAGGAGCTGAATAATAAAATACCTTTTTTCCTAAGAGGCTAAAAGAGAACTAACAGTTGAACAGAGATGAAAAACACTTTTTCAGTTGAAAGAGGCATTAGAGACTGCTTCCAAGAGGAAGGACCAACCAATAAATTCAAAGTGAGATACAGCAAGAGCTGTGGAGCAGGATCTAGGTGCAGCAATTTATTACTAGATGCTCAAATAGACTTCAGCAGAACTCTGTTTTCTTCTCCTCGACTTCTACATGTTCTGCAGTGCAGCATTGAACAACTGCAATCCCACATTCTTAGAGGTGACTGCACACCAGCAGGGCGAATATGTGCATACAGCACATTAAATACATACCTCTCCCTAAATGGTCTCTGTCTATACATTAACCACTGATCCAGGCTGGCTGCATAACATCTGTGTAACACTCAATGCCAGTGCTGCACAACCATTTTAAATGTTTGAGTGAAGAAAAGCACAGATGTTTTCCAAAATCCTGCAGGAAATTCTCACTGTTACCAACAGCTGGGCATGCTTTTGCATGGTATCATCACAGCAGACAGTAAACACAGAAGAAAAAGAAGAGCTGGGGCCTGAGCTGGTCTGCCAGCATTCCAGAAAGAAATGTTATTTCAATAAGGAGCATGAATGCAGATGCTATTTCTGAGCAGAGCAGAATTCCTCCCTACCAATTCTTCATATGTTGCTTGAATGTTCTACTGTCTCTCCTGTGTAATAAATGAAGTTATTTGTCTGTGTGATTTTTTTGCTGCTGTCATTATTCTCAGACTTAGTGGTTTCTGGGGGAAAAAAAGGGGGTGGAAGGGGGACACAACACAATTGCAGGTTTTGAAGCCTCTCACACCCAGGCCTCCTTGTCTGACTGCAGTCACTTGGTCTCTGTGTGTAGCAGGGGGTCTGTAGCCTATGGTGGACCCTCTGACACCCAGAGCAGCGGAGGTGCAGGAGTCAAGATCCAACTGGGAAGCCCAGGAAGGGGAACCTGTTGCATACACACTATAGCTGCAGGTGCTCTAAAGCAGCAAAGCTATTGTGCAAATGCTAACGTTGTTTTCACACAGTCTGCCTCTCCATCACAAAGACAAAAGCTTGCCAAGATCAACATGTTTGATGAAATGAACCAAGACTGAAAAAACTTCCCTCTAGCCACACAATATCAGCAGAACCAAAGTGACTCCTCCTGACCAGATCTTCAACATTTAGAGGATGTGAATTCAGTGCAATGTTTTGTCACATATTTGAACAAGTTCGTTTCAAGAAGTGCATAGAGGAGGGAGGGGCTGTTATTTATGGGCTTTGCTGGTTCCATGAAGAGGTATAATTAAAGAGTGAAAATCAAAGTATATCTCACAGTGCCACATATTAATATAGTGGTTTAGAAAGGTTTGCGGTTGTACACATGAAAAAAAACATTAAGGAGGAAGAAATAGACTTGGAGTGGTGTAAACTTATTTTGTCACATTATCATGCCTTCTTTCTGCCTAAGAAGAAAACATTATACCAAGTCAGTGTGGAATAAAGCTGCCTTTTGTTTGTTCCTTTTTTGTAATTAAATCTGCCTTGCAAACAGACAACATAAACTGGAGATTGGCTGGGTTTGTGAAAGAGTGACATAGTGAAACCAGACCTACACAGTGCACCTGGAAGCCACTCTCTACTTTTCTTTCCTTCTCCTCTTCAACTACTCTGTCAGGCCCTACACGCAGCATCTTAATGCAAATATTCATGTTTTTCATCTAAACATTATGCCAGAACCTAGGATTCCTCCATCACAGACAGTATCCTCTTTGGGATAGGTGCCGTGGAATTGTGGAAGCACAAACTAGTTCCTCACCATTTTTGAGGTAAAAGCTATCCAACATGAAAAGTTCTGGAGGGCCACTCCAGTTTGTACAGAGCACAAACTGAAATAACCTGTATTCCTCATCTCTAATCCATGAGATCCATAGACAGAGCATATAGGTCCAGCCAGCAGAGCTGCTTTTCTGGCCACGCCAAGTCTCTCTGGGATTTGTTCCACTGTCGAAAGTGCTTCTACTCTCTATTCTAATTGAGGAAAATGCAGAGAGCACCTTAGGCTCCATTTGTACCGACCTGCAAACCAATTTAGTTATAGTTTAACTCATGCTTGAAAATGAGGTCAAAAGGTGAAGCCTACAAGCCAAGGAGAAGTCCTCCAGCAGGCATGTGGTTGTTGGGTGCAACACAAAACCAGGCACGCCATCTCTAAGCATAACCTTATGATTCATCACATGCAGAAAGCCTCTAGAAACTGTTGAGGGTGACTATCGTCCCTGGAAATACCAGTTAAATTTTCTCAACAAGCAAAGATTTTTGTTGAATTAATTCATTGTATTCATTGTCGCACTAGATGTGATACTGGGCAGCCTAAATTTTTTCCCAAAAGAAGCTGAACGAGCAAGTCAAAGCTTGGAAGAGTCTGTATGCCCTCAGCTCAAAGTCACCATGTGTTTTACCCTGCCAGGGCTTCTGGGACTCTAAAAAGCTTCTCAAGCATCAGAGACACAACATTATAGACTGTGACATCCCTCTCCCTGTTCTCTGCAGGCAGGTAAAGCCCTGTTGCATCAGACAGATCCCAGAACGTGTTATTCAACCTGAAACACACAGAAGACATGAGACAACTGAGAGCTTAAGCAGTGAGGCACCTGCTGCAAATCTTGTCTCATTTAAGGGGAAAGACACCACGAGGGATGTGTCCTAAAGCAGGAGACTGTCCAGAGAAAAGCATAGCACCTGCTACAACGCAAGTGATCTGGGTAAAAGTGGGGAAAGCAGATGTGATGGTACTTCTATAGGATGCCTTCCAGCACAGAACACATGCCATCCTTGTTCAGCTATAGCTAATAAGGTGACATCAAAATTCCTGAAGTTGTGAGGGTCCAGGCTTCCTCTTTTATCTGATCTCACACTCCTGTCACCTTGGTATCTTAGCACAATCTCAAGCTTTTCTAAGTAAACATTTCCACAGAGCAGCAATGGTATGTGCTAACTCTTCCATTTGCTCTTTCTATTTCCCAGGGTTGCAGGCGATTTCCCATTCAGCAGGGTTAAGCAGGCTTTGCCACAGAGCCAAGGGGAGGCTCTTGGAGGACATGACCAAGCGTAGGATGTTTTTCTCTCTCATATTCCCCTGCGGTGATGGTTCTGCCCTGCCCTTCCTTTCTTTCAGCCCAGTTAGACAAGTCAGACAGCCTCCAGTCTGACCTTTCTCTGCCTCCCTTCCCCCTTCATATTGCTTTCCAGCATTTACCATGGCACAACAAAAACAACAAAAATGCCTATCTCCAGACAAACTCTGTACCTGACCCACACACACCCACTGATCCTTCTTAGACCCTACTTTCAGAGTTGGATGTAGATACCTCAGAAGGCTTACAGCATTTGTGTGGCCTTCACCCCTGTCATTGCAGAATCAGTCTATAATTCTTTTCACTTCCTTGGATCCGTGGAAAATAATGGGGAGTTGATATTTATATCTGGATGCCTTACAAGATACTTCTGCATATCTGAAGAACTATTGAGCTTAGGAAGTAACTGTCAATCTAAACTCCATCCATCCTTCTCTGAGCATCTGGGTAAATCTCCAGCAGATGTAAATCAGTGCAACTGTGCTCCTTTACTCCAGCTGAGATCTGGCACATGTGTATTATAGCTCTTCCAATATTAAAAACACACATTCTCTTTTCATGTGAGCTCAAATATTCATATGATTTTCTGTGGGCAATTCTACTTTGTTTGGCGCAGATTAGTGTCCCCCCAAGGATGGGTGTGAGTAAAATGGCTGTAGCATTTAGGTTTTATTCAGTGCTTGGTTTCTGTGTTTCTTCTCATTGTTTAATGCATCATTGTTTTAACAATGTGAACAGTACATGCAAAAAAAATATAAATCTATGTATGAGAAAGGAACTGATAAAGGACCAAAAGCTGTTTGCAGATGAAATGCAAAGTACCTAATGGGGTTAATACCAACAGAGTCAAATAAGGCTAGTTGAGTTATCTGGGTGCCATTTGTGAGTTGAAAAGCAGACTCTCTACATTTCTAAATGCTACGTGCCAGGGCACTGCATTGGAATATATCCATTATCATCGACATAATGTGCTCATTCACACCAGAGGATGAACTGGCCCCTTATCTGTATATGGAAATGTATTATCTCACTGAGATTACCCCACAAATTTATCTTTAGTCTTAGGCCACGTGAAACTGAATTTAAAAGCTCTGTCTGTGTCACCGTGATATCCCAGTGCCTCTAAGGGTAAGACCCAAGCTCTATTGGTTTTCTGCCACAACCCTATAGTCACGCAAAAGTCTGGGAAATCTTTTTTCCACAGCTTGGAACTTCTGCATTAGAAGATTTTTCTCCTGACTTTCACTGACTTTTACCTTATTTGATAGCCATGCCTTGGGTACCAGGCAGACTTCCTTGATGGCTTCTGAGTCTTGACTGCAGTTCATCACTGTTTTTCACAATAGTTGCTGAAACAGCTCCATGTTAACTACTACATAAATCTCTTATTTCCCCGAACACAGACAGTTTGGAATCCTCTGCTGTGTGACTAGAGAGTTTTTCCTTCCCACAAGTCACAGCAGTAAAGTTATTAAAAACAGTGGTTTTAATAAACCCCAGAAAGCTGTGTATTTCCTGTACATGCCTGGCTAGCAAAAGAGGCTCTTTTTCAAAAGTGCCATATGCAAAGCTTGTATCATCTGCCAAGGACACAATACCTGTACTAAAAGTGAACCAAAAGAAGAACCTGTGCTTATTTCCTTTACCAACCACCCTCCAACTGGTTCAAAAAAAGTTACTAGGAATGAGATTTCTACCCATTTTTAAAGCCCACAAGATTCCCGTCAACACTAGAAAAGTCCTATTGCAAAAACCCTCTCCATCTTGTCTTGTCAGCCTACAGAATGAGCTGGCAAAGAAACGTGGTTTACTTGGTCTGTTGCAACATCTGGAAGTCATATTGATACATCCAAGCAAACGACAGCTGGAGACCAGTAAGTTACGTAAAGAACGAACACATCTGGCCGACCCTCTTCCAGACACAACACTGTCATGAGGGGAAATACATAGAGCCCAACAGGCAAAAATGCAGGTGCAAGGAAAGGATGACATAGGTACACTCACCTTCATCATGGCAAAGGTCGTGCCTTAAATTTATGGACAGCTGATAGTTCATGCTAGTCAATACATACACTCTCCTGCAGACGGTTAAGGGAGATACACAGAAATACTTTTATAAACAATTTGTGAGTAATTACTCTTAAGCTGTAATTTTAGCTTATCAGCTGAGATAAAGAATGGTCCACTCTGCATTGAGACTTGACTACCCTAGTAGTCATGGCTGTACAGAAGTAGCTGGTGACAGCACCACTGCCTTGCAAATTGTCACTGTTTGCAGATGGCATTTCTTCCACAGTGGCTACTAACTGATGGAATTCCATATTTTCATGCTGCCTCTTTTCCCAGCTCAGCATCACACTGCAAACTGAGATGCTCCAAATTGAACATGTTATCAGCATTTCTCACTGGTTGGCATCAATTTTACATCTTTTACATCACCGAAAAAGTGCTGCTGGTCTCCCCCTATTGTCTGCCTTTGGAGGCCATCCAAGTGGTGCTAATCACAGCTGCCAGGCCTGGGATGCTGGCACACTCCAAAACATCTTACAAATTCTGCCCTAGCATCTGATTTGCAGTTTGCTGCACAGATGGCATTGGTGAAATATCTCTTGAATGCACAGAATATTTGTTGATAGCAAGTCCATGTCTCAGAGCCATCCAGCAAATTGGAGTACACTGTTGCTGTATTGGCTTTTAAGCAGTGTGAAGTGTAATGCCACATCGTTCCCCAAATCTGTGAGATGGCCACTAAAAGACATGCTGGGTCTGCTACTGTGGTTTTGTGGCTTTTCACTAAATATGACACTTGCCACAGCCCTTCCACCTAGCAGTGTCTGAGGGACATCTCTGGGAGGTAGGTGGCTGCTTCAGGCAAGGACAATCAACACATTGAAGGCAGGATATTTGGTTACTGATTTGGTTACATATGTCACATCCCCACTGGCGTGAGGAAAGTGTTGAAGACATCAAGACCCAAACCATTTTATGATTCTGCCACTCTTTGTAGGAGGTAGTGCAGAGCCAAAACCTGAGATTATAGCCAGGTTTGATATGAATAGCATCCATGGTGGTTCTCCATGTCTATACCCTGCTACCTGCTCTCTCTTGTTCCAAAGAACTCTCCCAGGAACGTAAACTTCTCTGGTAGCAGCAGACTGTTCCCAGCTACTTCTTGCTTGGTGCAAGATAGGAAGGAGTCAGGACCTACATGAGGAAGTGATAAATTACTCCTCAGGAAGGATCAAGTCATTAGCATGAGTGCAGGGCATTTGTGTTTTGGCTAAACATGGTTTGGAGTTCAAGTAATTTATTAATGGCTTTTAGATTATTGGAGACATAAATATGACCGAAACAATAACATGCAAATTTGGGATTACGGACCAGATACTGCCCCTCAAATGCCATCTCCGAAACAGAACTGAGAACAGCATTTGTACAGAGGAGCAGTCATCCAATGTGCAGGATTTCCTTGGAAACCACACAACGTTAAATTGATTGACCTACAGGGCAAAGTTATTTCTCCATACAGCTACCACAGGATGAGGAAGTATCTTGTTGATGTAGGTATTACAGAGAGTTTATTGCTATTTGTGAGTCCATACACATCAATTCTAGGACGGACAGCAAGCAGGGGAGCCTGGCTGTGGTGAGGACAAGTGGCATTGCCCCTCTGTACAGCAGCTGATCCTATATTTGGCTGAGATCACCACAAATAACTTATAGTTTTTCATATCTGGAGGAAGCAAGGAGGTATTTTAAAGGCAGATCTGAGCCTCCAGTACACAAGCCAAAACAAACACTCCAGGAATTTTACATCACTCCATGACAGCTACCCATGCCTAGTTACTGCACTAGATTCAATTCAGGTCCCACCTCAGAAGCCCACCTAAAGGTGAATAAGGGCCAGAAATCCAACTAATACCCTAAATATCAGAGATCAAAGAGCAAGCACTGCATAAAATGCAGTAAATTCCTTTGGTCAGCTGAGGGATGGGCAGGTTTTGATTTGATACAAACAGTTGTAGGGTTTTGTTGCAAACTACAACCACGCAGGCATTTCATTTGTTTTCACCCTTGGCTGTTATCATCTCTCTGGAGCTGGCTCAGGCAGAACCAGGTCAGTTGGTTCCAGTCTAAGCTTTCAGGGGAGGGGAGGAAGGAGGGACCACTTATTTGTACTGCTAAGCAAAGCTAATATTTCTATCACCATCTGCCCTGCTCTTTTGCTAGATGGCTTAAAAAAAAAAAGATAGAAAGAGAAAAATAAAAAACAAAACCCCAAACCATTGCTAGAAAGAAGAAAAAATAAAAACAATAACACAAAACCAACCTACCCCAGCCAGCTTGCCTCCACTACATAGTTGCTCAAAGGTTAAAAATGAACTCAAGCCAATAAGATGGAAATAGAGAATAAACATACAGAAACATCTGAGATTTACTACTCAGATAGGACTATTTTCCATAGGATTTGACTAAGAATTCCTGACAGAGGAATGGAAGGCAAATCTCTCTCTGTCCTTTGAATGGAATGGGGATTTTCAGGTCTTTCTCTGACTAAGTGCAGGCATGTGCACCTTTCTGTGGATGGGAGCAGATGTAAATGCCACGTTCAGCAGTCAAAGGTTCAGCATAAGCCTGCTGCTTTCAGAGGATCTGAGGTTTAAACAAAGCCCATAAAGACAGCAGGAGCTTTCCTTGACTCAAATTTCTGATCCAAAAGCCCAGTGAAGCAGCAGGCCATCCGAGTATGGATGATTTGCTCATTCAGAGTATAAGGGTTTTCGCTGAAATTCATAACGAAGTTTGCAAAGAACATTGCAGTAATTAGTGCCAAAAGGTGCAAATCCCCACTTCATTTCAGCTAAACAACTCCAGGCCTTCACAAATTCCAGCTCTGCAGCCCAAACACATAGGACATCTCTCTTGGCAGTCATAAATGCGTACACTCTGTTTATGCCAAGCCTATTTTTATGCAGGAACTGTTGTCATAAGAGCAATGAGCCTTCCCCAGTCTGGGAACACCACACATCCCTAACTGACATGTCACACAGATAGGACATGCTTAATTAAACCCCATATAATTAACTGTGCTTTCCTTCCACTCCAGGCACCTGAGCCAGTATCTCTGCAAGATGCTGTGCTAAGAGACATGGGTGTACCCGTTTGCTCCAGGCTAGCTTGGGTACCTTAAAAAAAACCCTACCTAGGACAGATGATCTCCTGGTCCTTCGAAGAGGAGAGATGTTTCCTTGACTCAACCAGCCACATGCAGTACAAAAACCATTTTGATTGCTAAATTCAGATTAATACAATAGTCAGTTTATGTAAAAGTTGAGCAGAGGGACAAGAGAACGATGGCTTCAGACTCAACATAAATTTTCTGTCATTGTAGGGTAGAAAAGTGTCTGTTTTCCCTCCTATGATCCCCACAAGGAGCATCCTATAATATTGTCTGTGAGGATTTGTTGGCATTCTACTTATCTGTTTACTGAAGCCAATCTTACCTGTCATTTGTTGCCTGCATATGTGGACTCCCACTGAGCAAGTCCCGATCCCTGATTTCTATCTGCTGAGTGCTGCCTCCAAAATAACCACCCTTTATTAAGCCCTCTAGCTGGCACAGCACAAATACAGAACGGGAGACAACCTCTGACAATCTAAACAGCCCTCACAACCTAAGTAAACAAACCAGGAGTAGAGCACATCCATTGCCAGGCACTGCTCTGTCCCCAGCTGGCAAATCATTCACTGCTGGCCTTCACTTAACCATATGTGCTCCAGCTCATGGGCCAGGGATGGGTGCTAAGAATCCCTGAGTTCCTGTATGGCTTATGGTTCTGCACCTCTGCAAACAACAAGGGTTACTTTGCTGTGCTGTGGGGGGATTGAGGAGAATCACTCCTTCCAGTGAAACCTGGTGACAGGAAAGTCACATTGCAATGTAGAGCTGTTTACCCCAGGGTATTACAAAAACATATCCAGTGTTGGTGGGAAACCTGTGAAAAGCCAGGAAAACACTGAATTGCCAAGGAAAGGCTCACATTCCAAGCTGACTGCATTATCCTCAAAGCACAGAGACCCAAATCCTCAACTGGTGTTAACTGGTGAGGTCCAGAAACATCACCCATTTACCTAACCAAATTCAGTATATTCCATGGGACTGTGTCATGCTTGGCAATAGCCTCCTTGTTCTATATATGATCCCAACTAGCACAATCCATATTTGAACCATGAGATCTCCAGCCAGAGCGTTGTTTGAAGTTTGGGATTTGAAGGTGGCTCAGCAAGAGAAACATCCCACATGCCTTCAGATCACAGCAGTGGTCAGAGGCAGAGCTGTGCATGCTGGCTGTGCCTGAGGAAATCCAGAGCAAACAGAGCAAGCAAGCCAGACCTTGCTGAGATCAGCAAGGGGAGGCCATGGCTCAGTGTTTTACAGTGCACTTACTACGTGGCTATCTGGGTACAGCAAGTAAAGAGAACGTGGAAGGCAGAGAGAGAGACTGCTAGGATGCTTTTGCTTGAGCCATGAGAAATCTTCCACTGTGTTATCTCCTTCCCTCAATGTATTTAAATTCATAATATGCCTAGTCCTATCAAATTACCTAATGGGGTGAAGAAACCCTGTTTTCAAGACAGCGTTGCATCACAGGTTAACAGCACGATCTGGCATTTCGCATTAAGCAAAGGTGGAGATGACAATAGCAGTAGTTTGGGTTTGCCCCACCTTTGCACATGTACTGTAAACCCAGCAAGCGCTCTGCACACACAGCCACCTCCTCCCATCTGCACAAGGTGCTCAACTTCACGGACTGAGTTCAAGCAGAGTTTGATCCGAGAACAACAGAGATTCAGCTCAGTAGACATTTCAGGACAACATGTGCTTTCCATGACCCTTAGCAGGAACAATTCCTCAATGGTCATTTAAGAGACAATTCTGACTCACTCCAGGGAACTGACAGCCTAATTCTGCTCCCCCTCTTCCTGAATACTAGAAGGTCCAGCAGCAGTTCACATCCTGGCTCGAACGAGTTTCATTCTGGACCATGGTCATCTCTTCCAGTTTAACTCATGCTGATATGTCACCTACAGCTCTCCTTGGCAGTGCAGTTTCCTTACCCTTAGCTCCAGCATCCTGGAAATGTCCTGACTTACTCCTAAATTACAATAAACCAAGCACGTTTTCTTGGTTTTCTTGTAAATAAAAAGCTAACCCAGGTTCTGCACTTTCTTCTCCAGAATTAGAAGGGTCAGCTAATGAAAACTTGAACTAAGGAAGCAAGTACAAAATTCAGGAACTAGTTAGTTACAAAAAGGTGCCAGATTGTTTTGACAGAATTTTGGAAATTGTTTTAAACTCAAGACAACTAGATGAACTTCATATTAATGAACACAACCAAGGATTATTTAACATCAGCATGAACAAGAGGCAGCTACTACACAAACAGCAACCCTTCATTGACCCTTTTAGCATCCAGCTTCTCTTCAGGTCTTTGTCCTTAGAGACACCTTTGTGTGCTCTGTAGTGTTTGCCCTGGATTTAGAAGCTTTTGTCCTTATCAGTCTGCTGTGCCCGATAATAATCTTCCCGCATTGCTTCCTTTGTAATGTTTGTAACAGAAATTCAGTATTTGTGGACACTGTGAAAACAAATGTGAGTGAAAAAAATATTCAAGAAGCACTAAGGCTATAACAATGACCTGAAGAATCTCTTTTGTAATTTTAATGTAAAGTTAGTTTTTAAATCTGCATAAACATGTAAATCTTCACTCAACAACGTTTTTGGGTGAAACTAGGGCAGGAAGAGCATGGACGCACATTTCTAAAGTGTATCACCTTGTCTACATGTTCACCCCAAAACATCTACCTATTCATAATGTAACTCCCCTACTACAACTGCAAGTTCTTGGATAGACAGAGATCATCCTTTTGCTTCCTAACAGTATTTGCTTTGCTGCCAACCCAGCAAAAGAACCAAAGAGATCTTTCTGCACAGCTAGGATTCCTGACAGAAAGAAAAAAGCCCTTCAGTATATGTCAAAGTACATAATAAAGGAGGTCAGTATCACAGTTCCTGGTTGATAGATGGCAAAAGCTAAGAAAGAGAGGTCATACCTCTCCTAGTTTGACTGAGCAGGTTTGAGCAGCACAGGCTCCCACTTGCTTGCCCATGCTGTCTGTAGAAAGCCCATCTGTCTTTGCCTGGAGGCACAATAAACTGCTGGGTATGCCTGGGAGAACATGCATGCCCTGGATTATGCCTCAGGCACAGGTCACTGGCTGGTTGTACAGCAAATGTGGATGGCCTCAAGGCACACATTGCCAGGCAGATAGCTCAAAGACATCCAACAGTTCTCAGAGCTGAGAGACAGACTTCAGGCTTATGGTCCTGTTCTGTCTGTATTCTCTATTTTCCAGTCCACAGGCAATTAAAATAGCCCCCAGGTAACCTAGTGAGGTTGTGTTTTCAAGATATTTATATTCAACCTGAATATGATGGTTCTTTGTCAGCAAAGAGGTCTATCAGAGTATTCAGTGCATGTGATGGTGACATTTTCATCAATATACTGAATAACATACAGAGTGGATGGGGGCTAAGAAGGCAAATATGGCCTGCAGAGGTCTCTCAGTCTCTGTAAACCCAGCCCTCAAGACTTGTATTGTGGAAAAATGGGGTTTAGAGGAACAACTGAGATTCACCAGAAAGATTTGTTTTCTTTTTTCTTGTTTTCTAATATCACACTGTTTGTGCTACAGTGGTAGCTACATGTTAGCAAGAACTGGGTCATAGTCTAAGATAACACCATACAAGTGCTAAGAAGGACAAGGACATCTTCAAAAGGTAAAGTTTGATGTTTAAACAGCAGAAGTTATCATTTACATACTCCAATGGGAATTCTACAGGTGGCAAAGTGAAATAACATACTTGTTTCAGCTCCAAGTAGTGCTTTTTATATAAGTCCCTGCTGGATATGCTACAAGGAAATGCTCTAATCATAATGACTACTGTTTTGCTGTGGGGGGTTTGAAGGCACATAAGAAATCCCACTTTACCAGACTTCAGCCCTACCTGTGCTAGCGCATGGA
The DNA here is from genome assembly GCF_032191515.1 of Phaenicophaeus curvirostris. NCBI lineage: Eukaryota > Metazoa > Chordata > Aves > Cuculiformes > Cuculidae > Phaenicophaeus > Phaenicophaeus curvirostris. The sequence continues at coordinate 29,478,087 of NC_091398.1, forward strand.
ACAAAGACACCAGTGGTACTAAGAAACTCAAGCTATTGCAAAAAAAGACACTTTATGCAAGTTGCCTGTCCCGTTTTCCTCAATATAAAGTGCTAAAAATGTGTGTATAACAAAGATGTCAAATGTGCTACAGGGCTTGAAAATTTTTCTGGTGTGAACAACTCTCATTCCTTGGATGAGTTCTCTCTCTGAATGAATCACTGCACAAAAAGTCCTAATCATCCACCCCAAATCAGATAATATTATTCACCTGGCTGTAACCACATGCTAGCTTACCCACAATGAATTCATCTAATTACCAGTGATTCACCCACTACTGAGTCTGGTACAAGTCCAAGTGTAGAGGTTGTGCTGAATCAGATCAATATCCAAGAAAATTAAAGAAGATAATTATTTCTAAGTTGGAAGGACAGTGATCAGGAAAGTATTCACTTAATTAGGAAAAAAACCCAAACACCTAAGTTTCACTGCAAGGAATGAGTCCTCTTGCTCCTTCACCAGTGTGCCCTTCACTGTTTCATCCACAAAAATGCCACATTTTTATGTAACTCCATGTGACTCTCAAAGGGCTGGGTTAAACAATCCAAAACTTGGAAAGCTTGCCCAAACTTTTTGACTTTAAGTCTGCAAAGTCTGGTACCAAATTCTTGGTCAGTTCCATTTCCAGCCAAAAGCAGAAGCACAAAGATACAGAGATAAAAAATTAGGTGGAGAGGGGCATGCAATGGTCACTGAAATTCATTACCACACTGACTGCATAGAACCACAGAAGTTAACAGCCACTGTTACTTCTCTTGTGACAGTCCAAGTGAGATTTGCACACTAGAAGACATGGGTGTGACTGCTACCAAAGTCAAAGCGCTTTTCCAATCAGTTTCTGCCCTAGAATTGTTTTCTAAGCCAGCTCCATCTCTTTTGGAAATTGCTCACAACTTTCTTTAAGGATTCCTTTGGGAGATGAAGTTTTCTAGGCTAAGATTCAACCCAAAAGGTTTTAATTTTAGCCAAATTGATCTGACCATTTTTGAGTGGTGAAGGAATGGAAGAAAATACTTTTCCCATATGTTCCAGTCAGAGGAGTATGTTTGCCGAGCAGAAAGAATACTTGAGGAGACAAAGGGGGAGAGGGGGTAAATAACACTAACGGATAAAAATATTCCCAGACACACTACCATGAGCTAAGCCCTAACCTTGCGTCAAAGACTACAGCAGCAATGGCATTTGCGTTTACACCAGCTGAGTATCTGCCCCACAGGAATAGAGAAGAAAGCTTTCTATTTAAATTTTGGAGCGGACACATCAGAATCCAAACACAACGGAAAAAGCCTCATATGTTAACCCCCTTCTTGTTCTTTCTCAAGACTAAAGCACAACATATTCCAGTGCATAGAGAACACAAACTGTTGCAAGCCCTACCTGGATGTGATGAGCCCCTGCAGTAACACATCTCTGCTCAGACCTTCAGCAACACTTGGGAGCCCACAAGGATGTGGACTCCTTAACCACAAGGGATCACTTAACAGCTGTGTGCTCCTGGCAGCCCAGCTGCTCAACCTCTGTGAGTCAGAACAAGCCTCCCATATCTCTACTTGTTACCTCTTACTTAAAGTGAGAAAATACGAAGTCCAGGAAGGAAATGGTCAGTGGTGAACATTACTCAAAACCAGTTGCTCAAATCTTAGCAGTTCCAGTACAAGGCAAAGACAAAATTTAAAAATTAGAACTTCCAGACCTGACTGTAGAAGCTTATGGATCTATACTGCAAGACAATCCATGCTACCATGCCACTTTAGGCAGAATCTATAAGGCTTGAAGGCATCCCATGTGAGATAAAAGAGGCGGGTCTCACAAGAATCCAGCTACACAGCAAGAAGCCCAGAAATTAAAAAAATAGCTTATTTCTTAACTTATGCTCAACAGAGGCTCCAAAGCTTTCTAGATTCTTGGTGTCACAAATGAAAGAGGGATGAGGCAAGGATACAAGCAGAGTTATATAATTCAATGCCTGTTTGTAGCGTGAAAATCTACAGATATACTAACTACTACCTATGGATGACATCCTTCAGTACCTCCCATTGGTTGTTGCCAGTCTAGTGGTTCTTTACACAAGTATTTATTACAGAGGTAGCCTTTGGAGATAAAATAATTGAGTTTGTATCCTCTGAAGACCTGAACACTGGCTACTTATAAGTGCATGAGCACAGCTGGAGGACACTGAGAATGCTTCTAAGTGTTTGATAGGACACAGGTGAGTAGGGGGAGAGGTCTCGGTAATGAAGGGAAGAAAAGTAAACAAGGTCTGAAAGGCAAGCTTGAGACCCTTGTGCTTGTTATAAATAGACAGAAAGAAGCAATAATGAAAAAGTACAAATGACCGTAACACCAACATCATAAAGGAGCAGATCTTCCCAGTGATGACTAAACCTCCATACTTTTGGCAACAGTAGTCTGTGTGAGGTTAGATGAGAAAAGTTAAGCTAGCAAGAAGATAAGAAAGAAGAGAAAGATGTGAAAAGGGAGAAGGAAAGAACTTTGAACATACTAATAAAAAAGATTATATAGGTTATATATATGTAGCAGAAAAGCTAAAAGTCACAGAAGCTAAGCAGCAGCCACTTAGTAGCCAGGAAGATGGTAGAAAACCAATAAGTTGGTATTTTAATTCTGAGCAAAGTTTAACTGTAGGTGGTCAATGATGATGACCAAGCCACTTTTATTCCATGCCATGGATACCTGGAGACGTGTGTCTGTAGGAAGATAGGACACATCTATTCTAAAAAATTTTCTGATATAACTGTATCAGCATGAAGAAACAAGTGCAGACAGCTTACAAAAAAGACCTCTTGCTGGAACAGTTTATCCTGAGGGTTATACCTCATCCAAAAAAGATGATATTTTATCATCTTGCTTTTTACTCAGAAACATTTGCCAGCACAGCTCCCCTGAATGTGAATATGTCTAATTATTGTTAGTCCATAGCATAGGTAGATTTTTGCAAAATACACCTATCTAAGGTCCCAGCCCTGCAACAGGATCAGCAAAGTTACATTCTAGGAAAGGTTTCCTATATTGCAATCTGCTAATTCACTTTCTGTCATTAAATCTCCATGATTAAAGACAAGTCACACCCCCTAAAATCTGTATGTTTATGTCAAACATGATGGGGTTTAAAAAAATGTTAGGTAATAAACACTGGACTTCTTTTTAACTGCCCTTTGTTTAGGGTTGTCAGTTGTGCAGGTTCGAACTTTGATTACAAATAAAGCAGATTTTTTTTTTTTACCCTGGGAACTGCAGCTGTGGGGTCACCTCATTGTATCCCCAGAGCAGAGAAGTGCTGCAATGTGCACCCATGGCAGCATTGCTCAAGCAGCCACTTGACTCCAGGTCCAGCCACCAGTGGGAACAGTAGCATTGACCACACAAGGGAGAAACTCTGAATCTGAATGTGGTACAGCCCTCTTTCCCCCAAAATTAGAAGATTCATGTGCCTGGTCATGACTCTAGAGAAGACCTGGATCCCCCTGTGTGTCCTTGGCTCCTTATATGAATTTAACATTGTGCCTCTGTGTCCAAGTTCCCTGTCCATCAAAGGGTACAGTAATTGAATGGAGGTCCTCACTGGTCTCTTTCAACAATTCAGAGCAGATGAATAGTATGCAAAACAGGTTAAGGTACACTGTTGAAAAAAACAGAACAGTTCTGTGACCTTACTGTGAGGCCTGGGATGTTGGATTAGTGAGGAAGGCCCCGAGTTTAAACATTAGGAATAGAATAACCAAGCAAAGGAAGTAGCACGAAGAGCAAGCTCCAAGCAAGGGAGAGGAAATTATTAAGTTTTTGTAGCACTGCAATAACCATCATCCTCTAGCACATATCAGAATTCTCTAGAAGATATTGGCTGCCATGAAGCTTTGTGGGCTCCCCCCCCCCACCCCGTGAAAAGGAAAGATAAATGGAACCCATGGATGGTTTCAGTTACTTGCTGATGACACACATTCATCCTGACCTTTTGTCTCCTATACCACCATGCATCAAGGATTATGTTGACCATAATGCTTCTGAGAGCAATCCTGATATCAGACTGAGATGTGGAGAAAATCTCTGGTTTAGATTTCAAGACTTCACCAGAAGGGAGCAGGAGAGACCTACAGGAGAGCTCCAAGTAATACGTGTGCAACAGACAATGTTGTCCTGCACAGAACCTGGCTTTGCTGTAGGTGTCAAAGACAAGCTTCCAACAGATATGGCAGCTGCAAGATTAAGAAATCTCACCAACATTACCTTGTAGCCTGGGAAAATGTAGCTTTGCAGTTTTCTCTACACATGCAAATTGTATGCCTATAACCATGCAAGTTCATGAAGGCAGTAGAAGTTGTCTCTTTCCTTTCCCACTGCTGATATACTTCCATTTTATAAATACATATATTCAATCCTGTGTAAAAGGAACATAAACCAAGTCCAGTTTCACTTACTTTTCTAAAAACTTAGCTGTATCGATGCTTACTGGTAGGACAGGTTAAGACTAAAATAGAATTCTCCCCGTTTCCTACTGACTTGGATATATCATCCCCAGTATCAAATTTGCAGTAAAGAATTGAGAAATCAAGTCTTAACTCAGCACCATGAAAAAAACGGCAAGAAGGAATGCAGTTTAAATCATGTCTAGTTATATTTCAGAACAGGTTTCACAATATAACAGAACAGAAAGTACAGAAAACCAGACTGGTGCAGGAGAGTTTCCTAGACAACAGTTCACAAACCCCTGCCGTGGACACAAGGCTTCAGCTGCTGCCTGGCACACAGTTGCAGAAGCAGCCCTGCAGCAAGTTTTACAGCTGGTTTCTTGGAAGCCCAACATTAGTAAAAAATATATTCAATGTAAATATGACAGTCTTTAACTGCTTGGAGACCTGCTCTTAGCTACCTTCCCCTGACAGCACCTCCCCTCAAAGCATGGGTCGGGGACGTCTACGCTACCACTGAAGAGTCAGTGCCTTACACCTGACCTTGGCAAACTCATATCAGAGGAAAAAGGTTCTGGTATTTCACATCTGGCCCAAATTCAGGGTCACAGTCTTTGGGAAGACTTAGGATTATGAACTTTTCTCAGAACTGTCATACCACCTATGCTAGTCACTGGTGGATGTAGTAGCTGAGAAATCGTCAACACTCAACATAAGCAGCTTGGTTGCACAGTCTGCCTGCACCTGCAGGAAGCCTGACACAATAGAAATGAGGAGCGCACCATGGGTAAGAGTTCATATTTAGAAGTTATCATGAATGATTACATTCAAGACCCGGGTTTGAATGACAGCTGATGGTTAACTGCAAGCTGATTAAGAAGTTAAGCAGCAGAAGTGGCTAACCTGTATGCAGGTGTCCTCTCAAGTCCAAGAACAATCATCCCTGTTGGGTCTAGCATGAACAGCTGTGGACATTTACTGTCCACCTGCCTGTCTTCACTCCCTAGCTCAGTGTTAGTGCTGCCAGAGTTTACCTGGAGCACATGGGCACTCCCTAGGCTGTTCCACAGCAGGACCAGCCAGCACAGAGCACACTATTCCACCAGATCAAACAGAAAGAGAGGAACCAACCCTTCAGAGAGGACTGGTTGACATTACTGTCCCTCTGCAAAAAATCACTGTGACCTCTCCCTCGAATTAAACAGCTTCAGTGACAGCTCCAAGTTAACTGAGGTGATTTTGTCCAGTATGAAGGAAGGCAGAATCACATCCACTGCCAACGAGAAAGAAAACAGGAACTCAACAGATGGTGGTAGGCTGGTGGTGACTGGGGGAGGCAGATATCTATTCCCAACCAAGAAAGCCAATTTTGCACTGAGGTAGCTAAGGAGTGCCCATGAAGTCTAGGGTTTGGTGGGACAATGGAGTCCACCCCCAGTCAAGCTGTGGGTCAGCCAGGCACAAGTAATACCCCAAACCTGCCCGGACATCTTCAGGAGCATGGACAGGAACCCTGCAGGCTGAGCAATGGATCCTGTTTATCCCCTAAACTCAAAGCAGAATCTCATCAAGCTTTCCTGGCAGCTGCATTATATACACAGAAAACTGGGTGTTGATGTTTACAAGACCCAGACCTCGTTTCTGCTCATTTCTATGCACAAAGAACAAAACATTTAGGTTCTTTCCATCTAAAATAACTTTGCTTTTGTTCTTTTGCCTCAACTGTCCAAGAATGAGGACTATGTGACCAGGAGAAGGGAAATGCTTAGAAATCCTTCTTGTTCCACTGCTCCTTCTCCTTGCTGACATTTAGCCCAGACAATATGAGCACCACCCTCAGTTACACCCAGCTAGGCTCAGTGACTTCACTGGGAAGCTGTGGTGTGGCATGGCTGTAACTAACAGCAGAAACAGCCCAAATATTTCTGTGTGGAGCATGAAATTGTTTGCTAGACTGAACTTTTCTTTGCTCAGTATATGCTGGATGCAACGTAAGTTTCTTTAACCTTGCTGCACCGCTCCTGGTCCCAGGGCAGAAGAGATGGGAACACAAATTCCCCCTCCTGGCTCTGCCTCAGGAACAGCTCTCATCTCTGCTTCTATGTTCTCATTAGGGAAAAGGAGCAATCCACACACTGCTTTGCAACCCTGCAAGCTAGAGATGGAAGTGCAGGATGAAGAGCTGTCTTCGAAGCTGCATCATTCACACCTTGCAAAATACACGCTGCAAAGGGTGATAGCAAATCTCGGAGGGGCGTTTAGGGGGGATGTGGTAGACACCATGCAAAGGGAACAGAGACTGCTGCTCTGCTGATGAAGCTGCATCATTTCAGTGCTGCAAATCTGCAAGTCTCTGAAATTAATCTATGTAGCTGAAATACCAACCAAAATAAAACATGTCCCAGGTGAATATCAAGATGTAGGATGAAGACAGAAGCAGTGGTCATCTCCTCAACTCACCAACTCCAGCCAGGAGTGAGCTGGGACAAGCTTAGCACTTGCCTAAAAGAGAGCTCTAAGCCACAGTGCAAGAGCCCCAAATCCTCATGCTGGAGGGGGAAAACCCCATCTGCATCCCTAACCCTGGGACTGTACACCTCCCGCACTGCCTCAGCCTTGGTGTTTCTCCAGGGATCCTTACACTGTGATGAGGGTTTGGTTCTTTCTGTGACAACCCGGCTCCCCGCATATAGATGCCCCAGTCCTGGCTCTGACCATAGGTCACCCCCATTTCCTTTGCTTTGCCCATTGCAATGACAGGCTCTTCATGCCGACCCAGCAACTGCCATATGCAACATAGAATCACAGAATAACCAGGTCGGAAGAAACCCACCAGATCATCGAGTCCAACCATTCCTATCAAACACTAAGCCATGCCCCTTAGCACCTCGTCCACCCATGCCTTAAACACCTCCAGGGAAGGTGAATCAACCACCTCCCTGGGCAGCCTGTTCCAGTGCCCAATGACCCTTTCTGTGAAGAATTTTTTCCTAATGTGAAGCATGGAGAAGCTCCCAGCCAGGACCTTCAGACAACAGAGCCAGAGCTCCTTATGAATAACAGCCAGTTTAGCTCACTTGGTCACTGGAAACCCTGCTTTTGATTCTGTCTTGCCTTACACCACTCGGCTTTACGTACACATGGTGGCAGAAGGCAAGGATTAGCCTGCAGTGCAGGCTGAGTGCCAGATCTCTGTGTGAGTATCAGCCCACCCTGTCCAACGAGTTTCTCCCCTCACAAAATCCAGAAATAAATAAAAAAATGTAACAGCTAAAACGTCCCAGTTAATGATTAAACAGGGACGGTTGCACAACTTCCCCTGGAATGTCTATGTTGATGGCTGTGGTACACTGGCTGGGAGGAACTGCAAAAACAGTCTGATGGTGAGGAGAGGATGGGGTCTGGGTGTCACATCAGCTGCAGAAAGACTCGGTAGGAGATGGGCTGTCCTGTAGTAGGAGGCTGGCCCCGCTATTAATGTGTTTCAGCCCCAAGCTTCAGAGATCTGGGGCACAGGGCCGGTGGCAGCCAGCCTTGGTAGGGTGCGGAGTCCTACAGTCATGGTAAGCAGGAGAATGCAGCCTCACTGTGTGTTTTATACAACTGGTTCACTCACAAGCATGGGTCAGTGCAAAGCAAATGCAAACCTCATGCCTCAGTGTCCTTATATATGTGTTTAAAAGCACATAGCATGCTCATAAAAGAGCTGAGTCTCCAAGGCTAACTTATAAGTGCCAGACAAAAATCCATCAAGACTGATGAGGTTTTTTAATGCATTCGACACGTCTGACATTACATCAGACTTCGAAAAGCCCTGCAGGAACAAGGGCCGTTAAATATCTAGAATAAATACAGTCAAATAGAAGTTCAGACACCCAGCTGTTAGTTTGCATGGGCATGTCCTATACTTGGAAATGCAGTAAGCTTTCAAGTCAAATTCCTGAAAAGATTAGCCTAATACATAACTCCCAGATCACACAGCTCACTAGGAAGAGACTCTAATGCAACACCTGTAGCAACACCCATGTGCACACTGGCAAGGCAGCTTCTTGCACACAGTTGTTGGAGACAAAAGTCTGTTTGGCTGGTCATTGGATCATTTCAGATATGCGATGGCATGCAGCCACAGACAGCGTTCCCCGGGTGCTTTGGGATAACAAGAAACAGGGAAACCTAATATTGTTGCTCAAAAATGGGTTAATAAATTGATTCATCTGTGGGAATAAAGTTCTTCATGACACAGGTTTTACTGGGTCCAACAAGAGGGCACGGGAGCACACGCCTAACGGCCAGCAGAGTGCATGGGCTATTTAATGAAATATCCTGCAAAGAAAACCCTCCCTTGCCAACTTATCTCATTATTTTTGAAAAAATAAAAGAAATTTCCTGATCATAGCCTGCATGAAGGTATCTGGAGGTGAACCAGGTCATTTCCAGTATTAAAACTTTGTTCCTTTAAAAAATGTCAGGATAGACATCTTTGTAGAGGCCACTGAAAAACAGGGTTACAGACAAGGCAGAGTGAGGGAGGGAAATGATCCCACTGGGAATGGTCAAGAAGGACCATTTTTAGGCAGGATGTGACCTGAAAGATTGGGAACCACCCCGTTTCTCTCATGTTGAACAACACAGAGGTCTATGGGTTGACATTTGTTGCAAATAGCCGACGCACGTATCTGAGTCACTTTAGAAGAGCAAACTTCTCAGTCTTGAAACCAGTTCTGCCCCTCAGCCTTGCACTGGCCACCCACTGACTCCTGCCTGGCTGAGGCTTCAGAAACGCTTCATAACTAACAGCAATTATCATTTTAGTTTCATCATTGCTTTTCCAAGTGGCTTCTGCCTCTGCTGTTCAGAAACAATGCTCAAGGCTACCAGCACCAGATCAGTAACTCATCTGGGAACACAAAAATGAGATTAAGATTGTCAAGGGAGGACCTTTTTATGGAGGGAAGGTTTTCCACCCCATGATAAGAACCAGAAATGGTCATGGGAACTTGGGCACAGAGAGCAGGACATCAGGAGGAGAGGGCAGACACAGTGCTAGAGAACATTGCCGCATTTTGCTGACATGAGCCCTCCTCATCAACTTGTGCTGCAGTCAGCTGGGAACACAAGATCTTGGTAGCCATGTGGGCATCCTATGTAATTCCTGAAAGGAAGCCCTGCTCTAAAAGTCTATGGATTGGGATGCCCAGGATTGAGTATGACAATTTTGAGGGGGTTTGAGAGATGCATTTATTGGACACCACAGAAGAACTGGGGCTCCCTACATCTTGTCACAGGGAGAGTAGTTGTGTATGCATGGAGCAGCTCCTGGGAGGAAGGGGGCAGATGATATTAGGGGTTTGCAGCATAGCTGTATTCATCTATGTTTATGGCCTCTGTGCACAGCACTAGCAGCTGTTAGAACATTCTCAATGCTCTGGGCATGTCTGCCCTCTTTCTCTGGGTTTTATCTATCAGTATAACTTAATTATTTACACCTCTGCTGAAAACACTTCTCAAGACTCTGTTCATAAAGCATTTAGTTTTCTGATTTTCTGAGCCTGATCCATTGACATCCTTTTAAGAGGGAATGGATGTGAAGGCTTAAAGTGACACTGCTACCCAAGAGCATCACTTTTAATGGCAGCACAGCTATCGACGCTGGGAGCCCCAGCTATTGGCCATTTCCAGAAGGCAGAGCCAGCCCATAGTATTACATACTTCATCCATTTCCATGTGTATTCACAGGGATGAAGTCTGTGTTAACATTGCCAGGGCTGGTAGGTGCTGATGTCCACTCAGAGCACCAGTAGTGTGTTTCCTAAATTCCACTGCAGGACGGAACTCTTTCACTTCCTCACCTCAAGTTCTGTGTCAGACAATCTTGCTTGGCACACATCTTGGATGGTGAGGTATGTGCCATTCATATATAACTGAAAGCCACCTCTTTATCTCAGGAATACCTGAGAATGATCAAAACTAGGAGTTTTGTTTCCTTTCTTTTGAGTTCAGGGTTTGCAGTAGTTGGTTATAATGTGTATTCATATGTTATCACAAATTAATGTACACTCATACATCACTTATGTAAACATTTCCAAAGTACTTTTCATATGTTCTGGTTTCTTTCTCATGTTCTGAGTATTAAGCAAAAGGTTTTCCCTTGTAGTTTTTTCCTACCAGCACATATGTGGATATTTTAACAAATGGAGAACCAATGAGTGTGTTTGCCAAGAGGTGGAGTACAAAATTTCGTACATCTGTAACACTATTAACTTAAGACTCAGCTTTTGACAAGTACTCATCCCAATATTTGCATTGGGATATTTGCAAAACACTCATATGCATCTCTCCACAGACAGGATTAAAGGGACAATCATGGAGAGAAATGCTCAGGTATTATGAATATAATGGCATAAAATCTGCTCAATATAGCAGAAAGGAATAAACAACAAGCATCAAACTTCAAGCATCTGGCCCACTACGTGCTTGGGTCTTTTCCCAGGACTGAATACCAAGGAAGGTATATTGAACTTTATAAATGGCATGGCTGAAAAAAAAACCCTAATACTCTGATAATTCAGAGAAGCTGAAGTCAAAAGGAAGCATCTCGCTTGTCAGTTCTATTGAAACGGCTTTTTTTGCTGTTAAAACACTACCTTGCTATGACTAAAACATGCCTTTCAGTAAGGATCCCATTCAGTTGTTATCAATAGGCAGATTAGCAACCTCACCCTAAAGTAATTTTGTTAATCATCTTCCCTTATATTTTATTTTAAAGTTCCAGCTTCTCCCTTCAGCTGGCTCTAAAAAGCTCTAGAAGTAAAGGTACTGTCCCAGTATCAATCTCACCAATGCCGAATGAAAGCAGCAGAATAGAGTTGAACAGACGAATGAGAGCATTAAAAGCTACAAATCTGCTGAAATTTTAGCCACATACCCGACACTTCACCACCACTGAAATGCAGTCAACTTCCAAAAGCACTACTGGTCCTTTAAAACCATACTTGACAAAAAGATCTCTACAAACACCACAATATCATATTGTACCATACCATATCATACCATATCGCAGAATAGAACAGAATATATGATGCAATATAACATGACGTAATATAGCACGACATAATATAATGCGACATAATACAATATAATTAATAGAATTGCAGTGATCAATACCCCTACATTTAGAAATGCCTTTTTCAGTCTTTGAGGGCTGTATCTTAAATCCTTTAACAACCACTTAACTTTATGGTAGTACCACTATATCGGTGCTGCTGAGCCAGATTCAGCCATATACGATAGGCTATGTTTTGATTACATCATAACTGAAGTAATACCACAAGTCCCTCAGCTGTTTCATGCATGGTTGTATCTCATTTGTGTAACGTAATCCAAGTGCCCTCCTTAAGACCATGTGATGGTTAAAGATGTCTTTGGTGAGTAGAATTGGACTACCGGTAATGAATCGATCATGAAAATCATTGCAGGTGTCTATAGTATCAGATCACAAAAAATGAGAACAATCTTTTTTTAGGTCACAGGTAAATATACTTGAAATGACTGTTGGTTCTACACCCAAAAAAATCATTGCAAATTCCTTAAATATCTCATAAAAGCTCTGTTTCTCAGACTGCACTGGTGGAGATTTCAAGTTTGCATTCCATATCATCACCAAGGAGTTCATAAAAAACACGATTCCAAAATGCGTATGGTTTTTCACTCTCAGTCACACAGTATGTGATCCTAAATGCATTGCAGTTTTTCCATGAGTCTGCCATAAGAACCACAGATTAGAAATTAAAGACTAGCAAGAACTGGACTGACAACATAGAATCTCTAAGCTGGAAAAGGCCTTTGAGATCATCAAGTCCAAACATACCTGTCCACCACTAAACCACATCCCTGAGCACTTCAACTACCAATCTCTTACGTACCTCCAGGGATGGTGATTGAACTACTTCCCTAGGCAGCCTGGTCCAGTACCTGATAACCCTTTTGGTGAAGAAATTTTTCCTGATGTCTAATCTGAACCTCCCATGGTGCAACTTGAGGACATATCCCCTCATCCTATTGCCTGTCACTTGGGAGAAGAGACCACCACCCGCCTTGCTATAACCTCCATTCAGATACTTGTGGACAGTGATAAGGTCTCCCCTCAGCCTTCTTTTCTCTAGGCTAATCCAAACAAGACGATCTGATTATATTACAGGGAAGAATTTTCTGAAAGCTCCTGCAGGAACAAAGGAGTTCATCATTGTTTCATAAACTCTGCAAAAACACAGTTTGAAATTGACACTAAGTGTAGAAATTGCTGTCAGCAAATGTAAGTGATGGGTCTAAGTTGAGAATTCAAATTGCAGACTCTCTTTGCTAGGGAAACCGATGTTGTCTTATACAGCCTCTCTAAGAAGGATCTTGTGTGAGTGTAGGCACGTGTGTACAAACCATGGAAGTGCCTGAAAATACGACTGGTCGGCTCTATAGTCAATTGTTATTCATTCATTCTCAGAAGAACAACTCGGAGTCTCTTTAAATGTGCCATATATATGAAATTTAGTTCATGGGTGCTTAAAAACTTAAAATTAGGACACAGGAAATCTGTTTCATAGAGGAAGTCAGTTCTCTGATAGGAATTGTATATGACTGAACACATTGATTTTCAAATATAGATGCTCTGAAATTTTTCAAAAATGAGTAGCAGCCCATTGTACAACAGGCATTGCAATAAAGGAAAGAAGACAATATTTTCCAGACAGTGTCAGCATCTGCACACTGCATATCCTGACTAAAAATAAAACAGAAGAATTACAGCAATAAATTTCCAGTTACCATATCTCCGTGTAAATAACTTTCATCTTGCCAATGAAAGAGCAAAAATTTATACAATACTAAACAATGATTAAAACAGCATAAAAATGACATTTCTGTAGGTATTTGTTTGATTCTTGAAAAATGAGTCAAGATTATTTACAGATTTATGTAAATGAAAGGACTACCTATACATTTGCACACACACGTATGCATGCATTATATTCATTATGAAAAAGCATACCCAGAATTTCTTCAGCCACATTGATTTGAATGTATGCTGTTCCCTTCTCATCATCCTTTCTAAAAAGCATTCTTTGGTTTCAAAACAGTAATGAGTTTCATGGAAAACTGGCTACAACCAGTTCAAACAGGCTGAAATTTATGTCCTTTCTATCTGCAATCAGTCTCTTGCAAGGAAAGCTAAAGGGAAATGATCCTTGAAACACCACTCTTAGTGGCTATGGAAATCCTTTTAATTACGCACTAGTCCCAACAGTGACAATAAGTAGATACTATTTGTGAATAACATTGATTGCCATCAGTCTGGGTTTACTATACTTTCACACATATAAACTGCATCTCAGATAACCCATATATAAACGAATGAGTGGTTGTAAACGTGACCTCAGTTCACCTTGGTATGAACTATCTCCCATAGATCTCCACAGATGAGTCCGAAGCCTAGCAGAAACCGTACAACTGCTACCAGAACTTTTTCCAAAGGAGAATCTTAATATGCATGCACGTTCACATAACTAACTGAAATTAGAAATTAGAGACCCAGAGACCCGCTAAGTCATTCAGTCCAGCCCCTCACTATTTTTTGCAACTGTAGGAAAGTCGCTTTTAGAAATTAAACTAAGAGGACAGCCATGTCCAAGCCCATTCTTTGCTGATTTACTTTGTTTAATACAGCAACAACATACAAACAAGCCACGTTCCTTCACCTTTCTTGCGCAATATAACCCTTTTTTTTTTTTTTCCTGGTTGTCCTGGGCATGCTTCCCTGTCTCTCTTTTGGTTTTAGTTCATTTTCCTTGACTGGAAGTCATCAGAGATGTAAATCAGCACTACAGAGTAATTGCTCCATGCTAGCTGAGCATAGCAACAGCCAGGAAGTGTGGATATTCAGCATTTATGTCCCAGAAAAAGAAAGGGAAACCTAACTCCACACTAAAAAGCACAGGAATACACTTTCCTCGGAGATGGTGTGTTCTCTGGGTCCTCTCCCATTATCACGAAGAACTACTGCCTTCTGCAAATATTTGCTACATTTATCCAGAGACAGCATTTTTCCAGAGGCTGGTGCCCACATCCCTACATAGCTGATCACTGGCCGTTTTCAGCAGCGAAGTGTCTGACAGCACTGTGACAAAATACAGAGGACTGGTTACAACAAGCCAGAGATGTAGCTCACAGCCAGCTGTGTCTTGAATTAAACTGGTATTAGAGTTTGGATTCTGTAGGGTACTCTTCACAGATAATACATTTTGGTATAATACATAATTAATATGTTTTGGGATTGTGCAACAGCACAGCAGCCACATGTTAGCAGGCAGCCTGGACTGTTTGTCTTGAGACTAGTCTTTCTGGGCGCATCCAGCCACGCAGTTGATGAGAGAGGTTGCCCTATTTCTGTTCAAGACAGAGAGGACAACCAACAGGTCTTGTGCCGAGATGTAACTTCATCTGCCAGCAGGGACTACACAGACACCAGTCTGTGTGGGGCTACAGAACCGGAGGGTAGTTTGTAGTGGATGAGGTGCTGCCCACAGCCCTGCCAGCCCCTGTCCTCGCAGGCAGCCCACACTTGGTGCCTGGAGACCCTGGGAACTGAAGCTGCCCACAGTCTGGGCTGCAGCACATACTAAGGAGGCACCCTTGGTTCTCACTGGTGATGCAGCTGTCACCCAGGGTTGTCTGTGCTGTGCAAGAGGCACCAAAGCATGGGGCACGCTCTGTTCCTGCATGTTAATCCTTAGCAGAAACCATCATATCTAACCAGACGTTCTACTGGGGAATGTTTCTGTTTATGAGGCAACAACCCTCTTCTTGTACAACTAAATTAGATAATTGCAGCAGAGACAGAAAATGCTATTCCTGAGCAAACAGAGAACACCTCGAGTCATCGTGGCTACAGCCGGCTACTAAAAATATCTTCTGTTCTGTCCTCAAACAATCTGTGCACATAGGCTAGAGGAGGTGGGGGGAGCCTCAAGAAACAAAAGAGCCACTGACACCTCCCTGTATCAGGAACCTTTAAGTGTTTTCTCCTCCAACATTCTAGAGCATGGGGGAGGCACACATACAAAGACAGCTTCTGATCATTGGAGGCACTGGTCTAAGATCTACCCTAACGTCTATGTAGCCGGCTCAGATGTTTCTTAGCCTCTGCTCCCCAGACAAGGATGAGTGTGGACACAGATTGCTGAGGTCTGCCCCCACCTGCAGTCCTTTGGCTTGTGCTTCACTAGAAGCCACTAAATGTTTATAGGGAGTTTCTTTTGATTTTAGCTTGATATAAAGAAAAGCCATCAGAGTTTGGAGGATATGGGATGTTTTGCAAAGAATACCTATGGCTCTGATCAAACCTTGCAGAATGAAATTAAAACAGCACTGGAAGTCCAAGGTAAACACCAGGGAGAGGGAAATTAGTGTGGGACAGGACACGGGTTGATCACAACGAGGATTATCTTCATGATCTCATCTGCCTAATAAGCCCACTACAACAGGTAAAGAGGAATATTGAATCATGGAACCATTAAGGTTGGAAAAGATCTCCAAGATCAAGTCCAACAATCAGTCCAGCACCAACATGCCCACTAAACAATGTCCCAAAGTGCATGGTTTTTGAACACCTCCAGGGATGGTGACTCAGCCACTTCCCTGGGCAGATTATTCCAATGCTTGATCACTCTTTCGGTAAAGATCTTTTTCCTAATATCCAATCTAAACTGTCCCTTGGAGCAGCAGCAAAAGCAGAGACAAGTGGCTTGTGTATTCATACTACTAACAGCAATGCCAACATGCTGAAACAGGAAAAGCAGCTTTGGCTTAAGGGTAAAAACTATTGCATCCTCATGTACCATACAATCCCCTATTGATGTATGTTGCCAAATATTGCCTCCAGTTCAGAACTATAGAGATTATGTGCTCTGCAAATTGAAGACAAATGTGGACTTGAGTGAGGGACTGAAGAAAGGGTTTGATAAAAGCAGCGAGGAGCAGAGACCACAGAGACTGTGTATGACAGTCGTATCAAGAAAAAAATCTTATCTGATCTCAGAACAAATGGTGACCACAATTAACAGAGTTACTGCTGAAAATCATGGAGTAATTAAACCACAGTCAAGTCAGAATAGTTCAAGGCGGAAGCTGCAGTAACAGACAGGATTTTGTTTAAAAGCATCAAAAAGCTGCTCAGTCACACATTACAGAAAAATATTGGTGAAAAAATCCACAAAGGTTATTTGAATATTAGAAACTAAACAGAAAGTCCCAAGCCATTTTTATTGGCCCTAAATGATCAGTGACATGAAGGACATAAGTCAAGTTTGCAGCATGGGTAAAGGCTGAGCTGAGCATTGTTAGCAAATTGTTCTGAGATCAGTCATGCCAAATTTCCTTGATCTTATGAGAAAAAAACTTCCATACAGACAAGTGCCATGAGACCTGTTTGGGGTTCTGGCCCCAAGGTTTGTAAAAAATAACAGGCCACATGGCTCTGCTGGCCTTGTGCCCCTGCAGCTAAGCTCTGTCTCCTTCCACACTGGGAGTGGGGACAGGCTGGCTGCTGGGAGAGCTCCTCAGTGGATGAGAGAATGCAAACTGCCCCGGACCTTGGCTGGAAGGTTAGCAACAGGGGTGACCTAAGGCCATGTCAGGGATTGTGCTCAAGATTATGCAGCACGGGCAGCAGAGAGTCAGAGCCTGAGACCAGGCTTTGGTGCTGTGTGATTTGCCAGGTCTCATTATTCTTTACTGGATAATATGCAGCTCCCCTTTGGCCGAAGCATCTAAATTGTCTTCCCATTGAAACCCAGCCCGTGCGTGTCAAGCTCTTCCCTCTGCCAGACACTGGGGCACAACATGATCAGGAACTGTGTCTGGCAGTCGCAGTCAAGCTACTCTTGGTCCCATGGTATTCCAGATCAACTGTCTATTTTAAGCATTTAAGTTTCTCAGGTGATGGAGATGGCATTTTTCTGGAAGCAGAGAATTGCAGAGCTGCATTACTGAATGCAGAGGGTTTCTTTCAATCACTTCTGCACAGAGTGACTTCTGAGCTCCATTCAATTTCACTAAAGTTGTCATCCGACTATGTGCAAAATAATTTAATTTCTCCCTTAAGGAAAAATTTGTTCTGACCACTGACATTCTCTGCCTTATAAAATTTTCTAGAAAAGGCAGAGCATAGTAAATTATCTCATAAAAATAGGAATTGTGGACATTTAACAAGCCTGGATCTTGAGAAGAATACCCAGTTAAATCAGCATGCTTAGTAACAGAATTACACTGTCATATCCCAGTAGGTACTACCATCTACCAAAATCCATGTCTGCGTTCTCAAGCCAAACAATTGACATGCATTACTTTATAAAGCCATAAGTCTAGAACCTCATTCCTCGGATCAGCCACTAATGTTTGAAGGCATCTTGTCCCCTTTGTGCACATCAAGATATTCCCCCTTATTTTCCCTTCGGCAAGGCTTTGCTCCTTCTGTCTGCTGAGCTACTTTCTTTCCTCGATTTCATCGACAACAAAAATCACATCACTAACTACTCTCACACTAACAACCCAGATCATTGTTTTGCCTGGTTATGCATTGCTACAACACTTAGTTTCAGTGCCTATGTCCTATGACCAACTTCACTATTGAAAGACTTTCCTTCCCCCATTCCTTGTGTCTTCACGACCCCCTCTAATTTCATTGCTTTCTGGAAAAATCTGGGTTTCTGGGTCAATAATTTGGAATTTCTCCAGCTACTGTTTTGCTGTTTCTTGTGGTACCCTTGTGACTACGTCGAGCTGCTATTCCTAAAACAGTTTTACACTATTTTATTATTCTCCTCCAGGGATTAGAACACACTCCTAGTTCACATTGTCTTGAATGCAGTCTTCACAGCACTACACACATTTTCAGCAGTTTCCTTCTTTGTAGCTTATTTGCATTGTCCAAGGATACATCCCATAACGGTGCACTTTCCTTGTCTTTGTCAGTGGCTGCAGTCAACCCACAAACCCAGAATGTGGCATGGTAACTCTTGCTTTCCATACAGACAGACAATTTGTTATCCTAATGGATTTAACATTCTGCAGAAGACGACTTACATATTCTGCTGTGGCTGGTGCACTGGGTTTGCAGCTCAGATCACATATCAGATCTGAACGGCACAACGCATTCTCAGATCTAAACAAAGACCTTCTCTAAGCTCCCCAAAAGGGAGCTGTCAGAAGACATAAATTGTCATGGCTTATGGAAGTCAGTGGTATAGTTTCACCAACTGGCATTCAAGTTAACTTCATCAGTTGATGAGGCAACTAATCCACGCAGTCATGTCCTTTTGAGGTAGTCCTATCACTTCATTTTGATTTCCATCTACACTTCTGGTCCTAAGATTGATCCTCAAGCTGTCAGCTGAACTGTTCTCATTTGTTTCCATATCATTGACAAACCATTTTTGGTAATGCTAATGATTTTTGTCTGCTGGTCTAGGCACTTGGCCCTTTCACTGCTACCCAATTTATCTTTGTTCTTATGTAGCAATTGGTGGCTAATGCCATATGTTCACAGTTCTTTCTAATTAGCTTCTCCTTTAAACACGTTACAGAGAAAGCTTTTATTTTCTAAACACATATTGCCCAGTAAAATTAACATACAGCATGTGTTTTTCTCTAAAGCAAGAGTGGTGTGTTTATGGCCAAAATACCAACAAAGTTATGACAACACAATCCGGGAGATTACAACATAAAATCTGCCTGCTGGTGCCACAGGTTGCAATTTTTTTTCACTTAGAATTATCCCGCTTCGCAAACTGAGGAAAAACAGAACAAAAAAACAAGAACAAAGATAAAAACAAGGATAAGAGAAGAAGAGATGAAGGAAAGGAAGGTATTCTGCTACAACCCTACAAAGGTAAAGCCACTTGTCCTGCCTGTTTTCCTCCTTTGTTTAGAAATATGAGACTGAGGGTCAAGGACCTCCATTCTAACACTCAGACTCGGTGAGTCAGCATTGGATGTGCCAGCAAGAACCATACAGAAGATCTCATGTACGTTGCTAAAGCCCAGGCTGCACCCATATCCCTGGCCTCCTCTGACCTCAGCACAGCAGAACATGAGAAAAGACATCAGCATCATAAAGAAAACTTCCTTCTCCACCCTCTACTAAGCTCCAGAGTACTGTACATTTACATTGGCCATTATAGTAGAAAAATCCTTTAAAAACACCCAAAACCACACAGTCTTTCCTTGAGAACATCAGGGATTTCACGTAACTATGAAATGTTCACTTTGGTGTGATAAATGCGTGGATCTTTGAATTAGGATCTACTCCTTTGAGACCACACCTCGAATATTGTGTTCAGTTCTGGGTCCCTCGCTACAAGAAGGATGTTGAGGCTCTGGAGCGAGTCCAGAGAAGAGCAATAAAGCTGGTGAGGGGGCTGGAGAACAAGTCTTATGAGGAGCAGCTGAGGGAACAGAATAAAGCATGGCTGACCATAACTCTCTTCATGGATATAAGATCCTATAAATGAGGAAATTGCTTAGAGGCCTTCAAGATAACAAGTTATAATATAGCCAAGTATTTTGTATGAGTATGTTTCCCAAAACAAAACTCCATACATAGCACTTGAGCACCACCATGAATGCTTTTAATCAAATTCAGAGTTGAAAAGAATTAGATGCGGTTTGAGCATATACAGCAAACAGTGCACCTTTGAGATTCACACTCTTTTTCCCCACAATAAACAGCATAAGGAGGGAGAAAGGCATTTGAGCAGGTGACTCAGTCAGATCAGGGAGGTCCTTCAATGGCTGAACATTTTTGACATCATGTAAAATATTTTTCTTAGAGCTTGAAAGCCTAGAACATCTCAGTTAGAGAAATAAGATGAGACATTATGATTCACTATTACGATAAACCTGAGCAGCTATATCTCACCCAAATGACACTTAAGACCCTTCTATACTTTGTTGATTGTTTTCCTAAATCTCGTATGCCTTTAGTCCAGTCTGTCTCTTGTCCCCTAATCTAAGGAAATCTTACAGAGATGAGAGCTGAGATTTCAGACTACCGAACTGGATGTTAGCAGCAGACAAACACATAAACCATGGAGCAGCATGTCAAAGCCTCTCAAACACATTTTTTATTTTGCTTTGTGGAACCTCATGTGTAAGTAGCTGTTCATGACAATAAGAGTTTAAAATTAACACTGCTATAAAATTAAAGGAAGGGATTTGCAGAACGTATGGAAGTTCTCCCCCTTGTAACTGAAGTAGCTGAGACATCTCGATTCATTGTGTACAGCTACCAAATGGCACTCAACACAAATTGTTATTTTACCATGTGATCCTGTAACTGTCAGGGAGGGAGAGACATCTAACCTTCCCTCTGAATTTCAGTGTTTGGCTTAATACTGAAGACCATAAAGTTGATCCAGTTATCTGGTGTGCTTTGTCACATCTGTAAGCCCTTTAGCTAAGGACTTCTAGGAACCAGGCATGATCCAGTCTGTGTGGAGATGGCCTGGAGCCACAAAATCTGGATGCAATCCCATGCAGTAACTGTCTCATAAATATATATGTCTTTTATTAAGAGTCACGTAAGGTGGCTAGACGAGATGGATTCCTACCTTTTTCATGTCCTGCAATAGCTTCTTTAAGGCCTCGTCATTGTTGCCTCTTGCACAATACATGCTTTAATTGCTTCTTTCCCATGTGTAGGACCAGGTGGTCCTTAAACAGTGCTCTTTTCACATGGTGCTGGATTGCAGACCTGCAGGAGGAGACTATGGATGCAGTGGGTGCTGGGTTCTGCTGCCATGTTAGCCCCAGCATCGTGGCAGGATTAGGGCAGGAGAGCAGCTTCATCTACCCCCCACTCACCTCGTGGCTCTAAGCCCTGGCAGGCAGCAGAGGGTCTGGAGTGTGACAGCTATGGGAAGCAATCTCCCCACAAGTGGAGCAGGCACTCCAAGTCATCTCCAAGATGCTGCAGTGATGAGAAGATGGCAACTAAGATTATACAGAAGCAAGAGAAAATAATCAATTTGATGCATATGGCAAAAGTCTGCAGCACCAGCACTGGTACATGATCTGGAGCCAGCTGGAAACACAGCAAATGCTTGCATGAAGGCAGAGAAGCACTTTAACACCACTGCTATTACAGGGTGAAGCAGAGGCAGTAGTTTGCTTAAGCTATGGAGCAGAGCTCAGTTAGGCATTCTGGAGCTGGGCTCAAGCCACTGTTAGACCAGCGGATTTCAAATAATCATTCCCACAAACTTCTTCTGCGGCGATATTTCTGAACAATACCAGGGAACATTCCATCATAAATTGTGCTGTGCCCCATTTTCCACATTACAGCTGTGATGTAACTCAGTAACACTTTGTCCCATCAAGCTCAACAACAATAGATTTAATCAGAACATTTGTCTCAGAGAGACAATGGGGAGTTCTGATTAATCTGGCACCAAAATCTGTTATTTGCCTATGAGGGAAATTTATTATTTATTTATTTTCTAAATGCTTGCTCTTGGTGGCTCTTCAGTATGCAATATGCCAAGCCTGTGGGCTACCAGGAGACCTGTGAAAATGTCCCATGACATTTGACATGCAAAGAACATACTTCATTTTAGAAATGTGGCTTTTCTGCAGAAGCACAAGGAGGAAAACAGACATCCCACCAGCCAACCACATAAGCATCAAGGACATCAGACCAGAGTCATGTGTGAAGGGTCAGTCCTGCGAGACCTTGCTGATAGAAACTGAACTGCAGCCACTGAGAACTCAAAAGAGGGCAGTGGACAAAGGTAGCACGGCATAACTTCTCTACGCTAGGTTGGTTGGTTCCTTTTGCACCTCTCCTACTTTTCAAGACTCTGAGACCACATAAACCCTACAGGTTGCTGCAGAGTGGAGAGGCCCCTTCACACAGAGTAGGTGTAGATGGAAATCCAAAAGAGAAGTCAAAGCAGGCTTACTTGAATATGGTGCTTAACAGACATCACAGTCATTCAAAAGTACAGAAGCACAAGCTACAGCACAGTGTAATCGCAAACAAAGGCAGGGGTCAGTTCTGCCACGCTGCGTATTTCTGCTAAGATTGGGGTTGTAGTAGGACAGTTTAACCAAGACAACAAGCAGTCATAATAACTTGCATGGCTCTTGATAACACTGGCAACAAGCCACACTGTTGCATCCAAGCAGCAAGTGGCACCAGGCAGACCCATCAAGCTGTAGGGTGGGATAAAGTATTTTTCAGTTTTGGCTTAGGGTGTATCCTGTATTGTCCTCTCCGGCAGCCATCCCTGTTCACAGCCCATCCCAGACAGCTTCCTCTCTGGCTCACTCGCAAACAGCTTCCCCACATCTCTCCTTTATCCACCTGTCTCAAGCACAGTGAAAGTCTCTTTTCCTGCTCACAACCCACAGCCAGGGTGGCTCCTTGCATGCAGCTGCCTGCATCCCCAGCACTGTAGTTGCAAAAAACTTTTCCATAAAAGGCCAGGATATATCAAGGCTGAGACTCAGAATTATTCCTGAAGTTGATTGTTGCTGTGCAGTAATACTCAGGGGTTGAAAATTTAATGTGGGTGTTTATCTCAACCTAGCCCTTAACATTTGTAATCTAAGGAAATTTGACATAGGTTGGGAAGGATATAAAAAAAGAAAAGATTGAGTAGGAAAGGAGAAATATAGTAACCACAGCCTGAAACAAGCTCCCAAAGCAACTGTCAGCCTCAGGGTCTTGTTCTATCCTTCTTCCTACTGCTCAACTTCGTGCTACTGCAGTGAAAGCACTGACAGCAAAACAGTCAGTTATCCTAGAGGTGATTTAAGTCCAGAGAAAGAAACTGGACTTCCCCAGTGCTCCACATCAGAGGAACTATAAATAACATATTAGCATGGCATCTTCTGCAAATCCTCCTTCTTCCACAAAAAAAAACAGCTTCTCCAATATTTGAGACCAGACAAAATTCTAGGTTGCCTTGTTTTCAGCAACACCCTCCTTCACTCTCATCCTTTTGCCTTTTTGACTCTCAGCACAAGATACTTTGGCAGTTACAAAAGATTTTCTGTGTGTTGATGCTGGAGTTGAAGAAGCTTTCTCTGGATGGATCTAGTCAGCCAGAGAAGAAGCTTGAGGGCCGTTACAAGTATATTACCCCTTTTGGCCAGCCTCTGCTTCCCATTCATTTCAGTAAAATACGTTTGTTTTGTTATAAATCTCAATTTGATTTTTGGGAAAAGAAATGCCCACCCCTGCCAAGAAGAAATGGTACATTCTACATGTCACCACTATGTCCTCCTCTTCTTGAGTTAGACATTGTGAAATAAAAAGATCAATTTATATTAAGGCCAGATTTTTATCAGGTCAAGGCCTGTAAAAGAAGGAATATCTGCATGGAAAACCATTAAAAATTACTGAGAATTACAAAAAAAAAAAAAAAAAGTCCCTGCTCAGAGCATGTAAGCTACTACCTCGTTTGCTATCTAATTTAACCAAAATTCCCCAACATTCTCATGACAGTTGTTTCATCCACCACTGAAATACCATCCTGACTCTGATTCCATTTCAATAGCTCTCAAATCATAAAGGCATGTTGCTAAATAGGTAATAGTCCCATTGACCAGTGAAGAAGGGTTTACATGGTGCTTCTCTAAACAGGTATTTCTTCCAGAAACTATAGACATAAGTAGCTGTATTCACAGTTATTCAGTGCTCATCAGCATCTTGCAAATATCCATCAGCAAGAGAAAACCAGAGCCTGAAGTTAATGATCCTCAGCTTAGTTTATCTCAATATATTATTTATTCACCCCTCACTCTCTTTAAAATAAGATATTTCAAGTTCTACATCGAGAGTTTTTTCCTTTCCATATGCATTCCTTTTGGAGTCTGGTAGGTTTAATTATTTCCAGACCTTGCAGCAAAAAGCAGAATGCTGAAAGAAACTTAAAACATATGATTAGAACATTTTTTTTGCTTAAAACACGACGAACAATCCATTATAATTATTTATGTCTTTGGTCTGAGTCAAAGTCAGAAAACAAGTATGTCATAAATGACATCTTGATATATTTCAGTATACCACTGAACTGCGTCAATGGAATGACTTTTAACTTGTTTGGTTTAGGTTCCTGAGAAATCTTATCAGGATTCTTGCTGAACACAAGCCAAAGTTGATATTGTTTGCATTTTGAGTTGCAAATTAAGGAAAACACAAAAAGTGTTTTGGGTAACTCTTGAAGATAACTAAAAGAATGAATGTTTTGAGAAAACAGCAGTGGTTATGATGGTCTAAGGGCACAGGCAAGGCAACGTCTATAGGCAGAAGATAGTATGTCTGGAAGTGGTCGCTTGTACCTGAAAATCTACCTAATTTTCTAACTATAACAGCCAGTTCAACAAAAGGCATATTCTCTACCTATTTACTCTGTCCAGGCTACTTCTACCCTACCCTCTGCCTACAAAATTTGCTCTCTTTACCTACAAATCGTCCTGTCCTTTCAGGGAATACAGTTGCTTTAGGTCAAGTGGGCTATAAGTGAAATTGAAGTGATGACCTATTGTGAATTAAGATGGTCTAACAATAGTCATAACACATATCTGAAAGTGTTGACACCACATACCATTGCACATGCCTGCATCCCTTTCATTGCAAAAAATCATTGAACTGACTTGTTTTCAACTTTGAGTTTGCCATCATAGGATGGTTTCAATCCACTCATTCTTTACCAGAAAGCTTGATGATATAGCACACACTTCTAGTAAAAACTGGTTCCTAATCAATTCTCATTTGTTACTCCTCCATGAAAATATTTATTACTTTCAGCAAACAATACTCGTGTGCTAAAAAAAAAAAAGATCAGGGTAAATTTTCAGCTCTCAAATGCAGTTTTCCAAATCTGGTGTGATTGGCAGTTTTCTCCTTCATTTCTGAAAATCTACAGTTCCTACATCACTGTCCTTAGTTTGTTTAAATTTTACAAGGATGAACTTCCTGCCCCTGCAATCAGCATTTGGGTTTTAAAAGGCCTGTGAGCAGGCTAAAGCAAGCCAGTTCACTTATTCATCAGAAATGGTCAGCACAGTAAAGAAAACTTGCACTGCTCTAAGTTCAAATGAAGTGAGTCTATCTTCCCACACATCACTCATTTCTCCCAAAGGAAGCAGCTGGCCAGTGGCTTCCCACTCTGCAGCACAAAACCGACAGCAAGTGGAAACACAGAAGTCAGGATTAAATAATAATGTCAATCCATGGTTCCCTGCAGAATGACAGGCACTCTGGGTTTGGCTTTTTTCCCAGTTAACACACTCGAAAAATACTGCAGTGCAAGGATTTGGCCTATGCATCTGTATCTTGCTTTTGTCATGTCACCACATATCCCAGTTTGCATTTGCGCACTGCCAAATCCCATGTGAAAGTACTTCTGCCACAGCAGGGCTACCTGTGATGGTTAAGAAGTGCATGCACTGAGTCTCCCCTGTGGTCATGCTGTCTTGCAGTCATAACTCATGTTGAGAGAGCAGTTCTGATTCAATCCTCATGGAAGAAGTCGCACATAACAAGTTAAGCAAAATTAGCGGTGCTGGCTTTTGTGTGTCATTGCAGGTAGAAGATCTTAAGACATCTATGCGCTCTTTGAACTTTACTGAAATGACACATCTTCAATTCTTTAATACATTGGTTTGGGTTAAAAGAAAAACCCACATCAAGCTATTTTGCAGCTTTATTCTTAAGAACTAATGACACAATGTCTGTTGTTGCAGATAAAAATAAGAGCTCGTTGTGTGAGATTTCCCGGTTTGAGCAATCCTAAAATGTTACATGGCATAATGTTTCAAGGGCTCTCAAAGTCATCAAGAGACACTGAGGGCTATTTTCAAACTTTCTCTCAAGAGAAAACACTAGAAAGACAGCAGGGATTTTTTTGTCTTTGAAAGAGCTGTACTTAGTGGAAGCATGAAAACCCATAGAGCTCCATTGAGTGATTGAATAATAGTTCATGGCAAGTAATAATTCTGCTTGCATTGCTTTTTGAAGTTAGTGCAACAGGTAAGGATTTAGGGCTGCACCTCCTCACAGCATGTGCTGCGCTGTACTGGCAGCAGGAAGCCATAAGCAGGTCTGGATCCACCGCTGCCTCAGTAGACTTTTGTTCTGCTTCTTTCTGGGCTTGTGTGTTTTTTAAGCTACTCTTACTAGTTAATTGTTTCATCACTAGCTGAGGACATGATCCACAAGCAGCTTCCAGATCCCATGCTCAAATTCTCTATAGGGAAGCAAATAATCAGGTTTAAGAAGGGCACAGCAGAACAGCGAGGGCAGTCACAGCTTCTTATTCCTCAGCCACAGATGCCTGCAAGAGCACAGAAGAGACCACTTCCACTCCTACAGCTCTGCTGTTTGGGAGGTCAGTCACCTCAGTCCTGTGATCCTACTGACAACACCACCCTCACACAAACTGTCCCCATCCCCAGTACCACCCTGCCCCACCAGTGACAGCTTTGGCCTTTGCAGGGCCACAGTCAAACCACACACCCCAACCCTTCCTGGTGATGGGCTTCAGCAGCCCAGAATGGAGTTATTAATCCGATCAGGCAACTGAGACTGGTTAAGATAAATAAAAAGAAACTTTTCTTTAAGTGCTCAGTTATCCCATCCCTTTCACAATGTATCTTCACCCCCACCTGCGCCAAAGGCACCATGAGGGATAAGAAGAGATGATGGGGACTAAGAAGGTAGCCACAGCCTCAGTGCAATGAGGTAAGAAGTGGGTGAATTTAAACCATCACAGATGTTACTGCTGGAGGCTGAGGGAGATGCTGAACCGTGGAGATCTGGTCCCTCATTCAAACTCCACTAGAAAAGGAAACCAGCTCCCCAGAGCGTAGCACCACTTTGTTGTTGAACTCTCCGGTACTGTCTGCGGGAGGATAAGATACACGCTACATTCAAGGCTTCCACTGGCATCCTTGAAGATGCATTTATTTGCCCAGCCTCCTCAGACACAGTGTCTTGGGTCAATATAACCATTGTGGTAGCTATGGGATGAATCAGATGAGAAAATTCTCCAATGGAAAAAAACAGTCATCTATCTCTAACCTAGAGTCGCCACTGTGCATGTGCTGGCACACAATGCAGGCAGCACACCACAGCCCAGGCAGAACTGTGATGCAGAGTAGAAATATATCTTGGATCAGTGTTGCAGCCGAACATCTCCTGTTGCGAGATCCCTTCCCCAGGCAACCCACAAACATCTCATCCTAAAACAAGCAGTGCAGGATGAACAGTAGGAATAGGGGAAATCACATGAAGGAAAGATGAAAGGAGAAGAAAAGGGCTGAAAAGATGCTGTGGATGAGAAAGAAATGTGGCAAGGTTCCTCCGGCCTTACCTACAGGTGTGCAGTGAGGTGCTGCACCAAAGACAAATGCTGGACAACACAAAAGCTTGGTCATTAATATGCACATCAGTCCCTGGGACTGTCTGGCCAGATGACACCCTAACACAGGCAGTGAGTAACATTAAGGAGGAGGAAAGGTTGGCTTTGGTCTGTTAAGCAATGAAAAGCAGGGTCATAGTGATGTCTACATAAGCATTTTATATCTTGGTAGTTCACAAGCTCACAAAGTCTCTGGAGACATGGGAGGCGCAGCCTGGAAACGTCAACTGCAGGTGTTCTGATTGCCCATGACTCCTACCCTACCTGTGCAGCAAGATGAAATATTGCTCCTGCCTGCAATGGGCAGGGAGTCCCACCTCTGAGCCCTAAATCTCTGGTGACAGTGGGAACTGGTACAGCCATGGCTCCCTTCCCTTTGTCACAGGCTACATTTTCCTGCGTGGAGGGGCCAGTCTGCATGGTGTCATACACTATAACTGCCTGGTGCTGATCCAGCACTTGTATGGCTTGTCATACAGGGCACTAACCTCCATGCATGACTGTCAGCCAAATACTCTTTCTACCACATTTTTTATCTCCCTAGTTGGTAATTGCACCAAAGGAGGCTCTCTGATAAATATCAGTAGTAACACTTTCTCCCTCACTTGTCATTGTTCTTCTGTGATTGAAACAGCTTCAAATGACAGGTTTGAAAAATAGCCAGGGCTCTGAAAGTGTGGGAATGGAAAGTTTCTGAATGCTGGCAAGTGTTTATCAACACTTGCATTGTAGTAGCTGCAACCAAGTAGCAACAGAACTGTGCCAAATTAGGTGGAAAAGGAGTGTACACAAAGAAAGATCAATAGACTTCAAGGCAGAAGTGCTCTGTCCATGAGTTTTCCTGAATAATTTCACCTACTATTTGCTGCAGTGGGAGTTTCTCTTCAGTAGCATCTCTAATCTCTTGCACCCTTAGCAAGTTTGCTGACAAAACTAAGCTGGGTGGAAGTGTCGATCTGCTGGAGGGTAGGGAGGCTCTGCAAAGGGATCTGAACAGGCTGGACCGCTGGGCAGAGTCCAATGGGATGAGGTTTAACAAGGCCAAATGCCGGGTCCTGCACTTGGGGCACAACAACCCTATGCAGTGCTACAGACTAGGAGAAGTCTGTCTAGAAAGATGCCTGGAGGAGAGGGACCTGGGGGTGTTGGTTGACAGCCGACTGAACATGAGGCAGCAGTGGCCCAGGTGACCAAGAAGGCCAATGGCATCTTGGCTTGTATCAGAAACAGTGTGACCAGCAGGTCCAGGGAGGTTCTTCTCCCTCTGTACTCGGCACTGGTGAGACCGCTCCTCGAATCCTGTGTTCAGTTCTGGGCCCCTCACCACAAGAAGGATGTTGAGGCTCTGGAACGAGTCCAGAGAAGAGCAATGAAGTTGGTGAGGGGGCTGGAGAACAGGTCTTATGAGGAGCAGCTGAGAGAGCTGGGGTTGTTTAGCCTGGAGAAGAGGAGGCTGAGGGGAGACCTCATTGCTCTCTACAACTACCTGAAAGGAGGTTGTGGAGAGGAGGGTGCTGGCCTCTTCTCCCAAGTGACAGGGGACAGGACAAGAGGGAATAGCCTCAAGCTCTGCCAGGGGAGGTTTAGGCTGGACATCAGAAAAAAATTTCTCACGGAAAGGGTCATTGGGCACTGGCAGAGGCTGCCCAGGGAGGTGGTTGAGTCACCTTCCCTGGAGGTGTTTAAGGTACGGGTGGACGAGGTGCTGAGGGGCATGGTTTAGTGTTTGATAGGAATGGCTGGACTCCACCCAACCCAGATGCCTTTGCAGAGCCTCCCTACCCTCCAGCAGATCAACACTTCCACCCAGCTTAGTGTCATCCGCAAACTTGCTAAGGGTGCCTTCATCCAGGTCATTGATAAAGACATTGAACAGGGCTGGACCCAGCACCGAGCCCTGGGGAACCCCACTTGTCACTGGCCTCCAGCTGGATTTCACACCATTTCCCACCACTCTCTGGGCCCGGCCAGCCAACCAGTTTTCCACCCAGGAGAGTGTGCGCCTGTCCAGGCCAGAGGTGACAGTTTCTGAAGCAGAATGCTGTGAGAAACTGTGTCAAAGGCTTTACTAAAGTCCAGGAAGACACATCCACAGCCTTTCCCTCATCCAGCAGACGAGTCACTTTGTCATAGAAGGCGATCAGGTTAGTTTGGCAAGACCTGCCTTTTGTGAACCCATGTTGACTGGGCCTGATCACCCGGTTCTCTTGCATGTGCTTCATGATAACACTCAAATATATAGCACTCAACATATAGTGAATATGTTGTTCTCTGTAGTGGAGTGCACTCCGACTGGTTCTGTAAGAGTGTTATTTCACTGACCACCATTGAAGTGATGCTCTGAATTACAGTATGTGAGAACCCCAAACACTGAACAATCACATTCTGCACATCATCTCCCTGTAGTAAAGAGAGCTTACCCTTTCTTTGCTAGTGCAGATATGTCACAGGATTCTGCAGAGCGAAGTTATTTTGGCACTACTGAATTTCATTTTTCAGAAAGTCTCTGTGGGGAAAAAAATACCTTCACTCCCCCAAAAAGTCCATCCAAATAGCACAAAAGTAATAGAAGTAAAAAAAAAAAAATCTGCCTTTTCTCCAGAAACTTTTGCATTAACTGTGGCATCTTCACCAAGCAAGGCTGTTTGTTATGCACTCAGAAAATCTGCCCCGATAACATAAAATTTCCCTCCACACCAGGCACAATGTCTTCCTAAGCACTCTCAAAGGCACTCCACTAAAAATATATAAGTAGTAAAACATGTGACAGACTAGTTAGTAAAGGAAGGGCTTAAATCTAATGCCAAGTAAGTTCCTATTAACCCTATAGATCTCAGCTGAGCTGTCCTCTGGGATGTTGCAACCATAGCCAAGAGGCATTCAGATTTATCCAATGTAGTGCCTTCTCTAACGGGTCTTGTGGATGTCCCTGCCCAATGCCAAGCACAGCTGCAGCGAAGTCCAGGTTATATAAGGGCAGCCCTGCACACTTGTGTCATTCCTCCTGAAAGGAAAATGCTTAAAAAGTCAATGCAAACTTGAGTTTTAAAAATTCCCCTCTACTTATACAATACCTATGATACCCATATCTTACACCACTGACTTCTGCTATGTATTTGTAGCAAGAGGAATCAACAGTTGTGAATGTTGCCCTGGAAATCAGGAATTGCTGATCCTGGTAGGCAGAGTGAACACAAAGCATAAGCATAACTAGGAGTCAAGGGGCCAGGACCAAGTCTGTGCTCTGCCACAGTCGTCAGCTCACAGGTAAGCCATCTCTCCCCCAAGTCCACAACAGCATTCAGGCTTCAAAAGTTGTGGAGGGTAGTCAGGTGCTCACGTAATTTAAAGGATCTAAGTTTAAACCTCTTAGGTTTTGTTTCCCCTCACTGAACGAGCTGGAGCATCGCCAAGCCTCCCCAGACTCTTGAGAAGAAACTAGGAGACGGGGTGAGGTGACACAGCACTCCTTCAGCAGAGCAGCTAATAAGCTATTTAGCTATGAGGGACATGTGGGGATCCAAGGGACAAGAACAGCTAGACAAGTCAGTTTGCTCAAAGCTCAAGTAGTAAAATGGGCAATGCTCTTTGGATTCTTTGTATTCTTTCTTGCCTGAAGGCATGAGGGACATCACACTCATGCTATCCAAAAACCACATCCTTCCTAAGCCAGGACTTTCAGGAAGCACAACTGCAATATGCCAGGAGGTGCTTCAGCCAAGCCACTAGGACAGGTGCCTTTTCAGAAGACATTTTGCACACTCAAAGCAGTGAGAACAAAGCGTACAGCCCAAATAACTGAATATGCAAAAATGTACCTTAGGCAACTGGTGTTCAACCCTGCTCTGTTGCCCTTCATTTACTGAGGTGAACAATGAATTAAATTACGCTTTGCCAAGACAAAAAAAAAAAAAGTTCATTGAATTGTGTCAGAACATCCCATTTGGAAAAGAGGCAAGTATTTTTGAATGGCAAAACCTAAATTTACCATTTGTCAAATCACAACTTTGAAGTAATGTATTTACCCTACATATAGATAACTCAAAAAGTTACCAGTAATGAAATAGGAAGAAGCCTTCTGTTTCTGAAAATCCATATCGGACACAGCTGGACTTTTTAAGGAGAGTTTGAAATGAAATTCCACTAAAGCGTTTACTTCTGAACAGACCATGATATCCACAGATCCTCAGTAATGTTGGTAGGGGCTACTTGCAGCAGCAAATGTGTCAGGTGAGATTTGAAATAGGGAAAAACCTGAAATATTTAACTGTTTTTATTATCATCAGATTATGCTGTTCTCCACATTTTAGGTCTTTCAAAGGTCAAAGCCTTCCTGGGGTGTGTCCCATGTCCATCTTGAGCGTGTTGCTCTTAGGACTAGGCTCCTCAGTATGGAGACCATGGTCACAATATAGATAATTAAGAAAATTGCCAAAACACCAGCTAGAATTTTTGCCTTTTTGCAGGAAAGCAAGATAATCATGCTTGCCTTCAAAGGAAAGGCATGAAGTCACTCTGTAAGGCTCCTTGTGCTTATGAGCCAGACTCAGCTTGTAAGACTTGGTTTCATTGTAGAAAGTCCTGCCACTTGTAGCCTCTCCATTCAAATTGAAAAGCACTGAAAGGAAGATGACTTGCATCTTCATTTACTTCAAGTCTGTAACTTAAGGATTAGCACCTTTCATTCACCAACTCCACGGCCATTTCTCCTCTTGATTTTGTATGCTTTTACCAAATACATTAAAAAGCTGAGTTAATGCACCCTTTCACATCTCAGTTACATAGGCCACCAGAGCAAACAGAGCTGGGAATTTGCAGGAGACACAGACAATTACACAAGATCCTAGTTTGGAGATTTAATGCACTCACATCACAGGTCCCTTAAGCTGTTCAAATTGCAGTGTACGCTACCTTGCACCACAGCACATGTAGAGCAAGAAGGTATCCACACAGTATTGAGTAGCTCATCCACTGCAGTTCAGACCCAGCTTAAACCCACTAGAACCCTCACGCCGCGGTTCCACCTGTCACTGTGTAGCAATATTGTTTACTGTTGTCAAATAAAATCTTAAATTTCTAGTTGCAATTTATGTCTTCAGCTCCATTGTGACAAGTTATAAGGTTAGCTGGCAAGCATTATCTCCACAAGAATTGCCAGACTTAGTAGAAAGTGGTTGCCAAGTTACATTCTTTCTATTTGCTGGGAAAAATTATTAAGTAAACAAATATATCCCAATTTAATTTTTAAATAGTCATTCTTAAGGGATGAACTGACAGATAATTACAGCTTGGCACGCTTGTGTTATTTTACTTTTCTCCCACTCAACACTGGATAGACTAAAGCTTTTCTTAGTGAGTGTATTCATAGATTATTGGAGGCAAGAATAGGACATTATGATCTCTGGTGAGATTTCCTGGCTAGCACCAGCCATGGGCTTCCCCTTGCTGACCCAGCACAACCCTAGGAAGCCTTAGAGCAAGGTCTGGTCCAGATAACTTCTGAAGACTCCTTCCGCCCTAAATTATTTTATGAGTGTATGAGTTTATAGCCTTTGTCACAGTAACAGGTTGACGTCAATCACACATGCTGGCAAGACAGTGAAACCTGATATTAAGGCTGGGAGCAAGTTTCATCCATACTGCCAGTTTTCAAGAGTAATTATCTCATTGAGTGCAAAATCACCAGCCTTTAATTAGTTTAATTACATCCTTCTGCAGTGCCTGCCAATGCCAAGGACAACACAACCAGCACTAGGCTAGTAATGGATTTAACACCCGCAGGTGAGACATGGCAGGAGGGTCCAGCACAGCTTACAGCAGAAGACAATGCTGTTGGCTACCCCAGTACTTTGGCTTTATGGTTTGGGGTCTGAAAGCTTCTTGCCTGTGTGACAATTTTTATCACCTAGGCAGCTTAGGCAAGATGAGTTTTGCTCTGCAATCCTCAGGAGCCACCTCATTTATGTGACTGGATAGGCAAAACCTCAAGTTACACAGACTCTAGAGAAGCAAGACAGAAAGAGCAGATAGAGCATCACCCACTTGAAAAAGACCACCAGGATGACTAGGGGTGGCCCAAACTGTGTCATTAGCTTCATTCCTAAGGAGGTAGCACTCATTGCTATAATGACAAAGCCTTATAGCACAACTGGCATGGACCAGGCACTGCCAGCCCTCAAAGAAATGAGGAAGAAAGACAGAGAACTGAGGAAAACACTGTTAGAGGTGGGGAAAGATGAAAGCAATAAGGGTATTCACATTGTGAGAATTCATACAGACCTTTAAGGAGAACAATAAAGCCAAGCAAGAAGTGCAGTACGTGCTAGTGGTTAGCAACACACAAGTTCAAGCTCTTCATCCACTCACATGGGATGGGTGTGTTACCCCCTCACCCTTCTTCTTCTTCTTGTTCTTCTTTCTCTTCTTCCTCCCTCCCTCAGCACAGTTTCTCCTCCAGCCACCTGGGGAGGGAATTTGCTGTCTTTATAAAGACAGGTCTCCTGACCAGGTGCAGGGAGGGCTCCTTGTCTCTGCAATAGTTTGACCCCATAACAAAACAATCTGGGAAATTAAAACTTACATACACACCTACTGGGTTGTTTGCAAGTGCCAGAAATATTTTCCCAGCTTTGGTGGAAAGTGCACTTACAGTACTAGTTTCCTACCAAGATGTCCGCAAAAAAGTCAAATGCGTAGGTTAAAAAGTGTCATTTCTCATTAAGGGCCATCATTTTCTTCCCCAACGTTTACTAATAAGAGGCTTCCTTGCCCTCAACCCACCTGGCACTCTGCTGAAGGTGACATGCAAAACAGCTGAGATAGAACTCCAGAGGTGCAACTTGGAGTCTTAGGAGATTCAGCACTCTGCCAGGATGGGGGTTTTTTGTCTTGTACTCCTGACTACCAAAATGGCCTGATAATTTTTCACTTAATGGCTCATCCTGGCTTCAGCTATAAATCTCTACAGGAAGAATAAAGTTAAAAATTGTCTCACGCTTAGTGATACACCCTAAACAGACATTACAGACAACACACATACTGCTACAACGAATCTCTATATTTAGGTCAATTATTAACTAAATGATGTACATGATTTAGTACTTACTGTTCTTCTAGTTCTTAATGGGTGCTACATAAATTTTCAGGGTTTTTTTATTTATGCATTTTATATTTATTATCTTTTTCTACCTGAACTCATCTCCATACATATTCACATATTCATTCAGCTGGGATTGGCAGCAACCAGTTAGGGCTTTACCAGAAGTCTGATGGTTT
The DNA here is from genome assembly GCF_032191515.1 of Phaenicophaeus curvirostris. Classification (NCBI taxonomy): domain Eukaryota; kingdom Metazoa; phylum Chordata; class Aves; order Cuculiformes; family Cuculidae; genus Phaenicophaeus; species Phaenicophaeus curvirostris. The sequence goes on from NC_091398.1 coordinate 29,513,302, forward strand.
GGGGTTTCATGAGTTCCACAATGCTATAATGTCATGAGGATTTCATTTTAAAAGCTAGTTTAAAAAGGCCCCTGGTGGCCTATCCCACCAGCCAATGGACCCTTCCCCTCCCACAGGGCCTTAGGCTAGTACTTCACATCTCTGTTGCCTAGATTCTTGGTTTGGGCTCATGATCCTGCTCTTTGCATCACTGGGGCTTGGAGGCTTTGCACTTAACTATGTTTTTTAAGGACTTCCTCACCAAGAGAGACATCACCTGTGGGTGTGATAGCCTGAAAGGTCACAGATTAGTACCACTTGGAGACATTCAGGAGAGAGGAAAAATTGTTTCATTGTTTTAAAGTGGGAGTCTCCAAAACTCCAAAGGCTCATTTTCTCAATTGCTTTGCTTGTGTAGCTGGCCAGTATGTCACCACAATGTTCACCACAATTAAATGGAAAACTGAACTGTTCAACAGAGAACCGAAAAGTGCAAAATAAAACCAACACAAGACTGAGTACAAAATTGCTCTCACACAAAATAACAGGACCCTCTTTGCAATGCAGACATAGTCCACTGTGCACATTGGGCAAGATCGTGGTAGTCTCCCCTTCCCCCGTAGTGGCTGTGGTGTTTGAATTCCTCTTGGCAGATGGGCTGGAGACCATTTCTTTAGCTGGGATTCAGCTCCATTTCAGACATGGGTAGACAAAACAGGACTAAAATATCCCAGCCCTGTTCCTACTGCTGCAGTAACACAGGTGGGCTTCACTTTGCTTGTGCCCTCTTTTCATCACAGTCTTTCAGATCAAGTCAGACAGTTATCCACCAAGAACGACACGGGTGGTTTTAGGATACATCAACTACCATCGTGAAACAGAAAGGCTCCTCTGTCATGACTTCACATGAACAAGGATATCATTGCACCAGCTGTTGGCTTAGCCCCCTCCCCAACAATTCTGGTGTGTGCAGTTGTCAGTTATTTGGGGGAAGATAGGAGTAAAGAAACAGCACTCAAACAATTAACTCCACAGCAGTGAACCAGATTTTCTGATGACAAACCATAAATCAACAGCAAATAACCTATTTTAAATATGAAGAACCACTAGTAATTAAAAAGGTGTCCAAAGATGAGATTCTGGGTGACAATCCCACCACTCACCTTCAGCCGTCACTTAAGGCTAGCATCACGAAATAGCCTGTATCATCCATGGAGAGATACAGTGTCCTCCAGAAACTAGTAAGAGGAGCAGCCTAACTGGGTGGCTCAGGATCCCTTTATCGGGGCACCCAAGGCAAGTGGCAGAAGCTGGTATTGCAAAACACACCTCCCCACTTTCATTACAAAATTTGTGGATTCACTCTATTTGTTTAAACAACGACGGAGGGTGGTGTACTCCTAAGCAGTCTGTTCATAGTCTGCATTTCTAAGAAAAGTGTTCAGGAGGTGAACATGCATTTAAACCAGCAACATGGTTGCAGGTGTATCTCGTGGGGAACAGCCACTTCTCTTCCGAACATAGAATCATAGGATCATAGAATCATAGAATCACCAGGTTAGAAGAGACCCACCGGATCACTGAGTCCATCCATTCCTATCAAATACAAAACCATGCCCATCGGCACCTCATTTACCCATCCCTTAAACACCTCCAGGGAAGGTGAATCAACCACCTCCCTGGGCAGCTTCTGCCAGTGCCCAATGATCCTTTCTGTGAAAAATTTTTTCCTAATGTCCAGCCTGAACCTCCCCTGGCAGAGCTTGAGGCCATTCCCTCTTGTCCTGTCCCCTGTCACTTGGGAGAAGAGCCCAGCACCCTCCTCTCCACAACCTCCTTTCAGGTAGTTGTAGAGAGCAATGAGGTCTCCCCTCAGCCTCCTCTTCTCCAGGCTAAACAACCCCAGCTCTCTCAAGAGTACCTTATAAGGCCTGTTCACCAGTCCCCTCACCAGCTTTGTTGCTCTTCTCTGGACTCGCTCCAGAGCCTCAACATCCTTCTTGTGGTGAGGGGCCCAGAACTGAACACAGGATTCGAGGAGCGGTCTCACTAGTGCCAAGTACAGAGGGAGAAGAACCTCCCTGGACCTGTTGGTCATGCCGTTTCTGATACAAGCCAAGATGCCATTGGCCTTCTTGGCCACCTGGGCCACTGCTGGCTCATGTTCAGTCGCTGTCAACCAACACCCCCAGGTCCCTCTCCTCCAGGCATCTTTCTAGACAGACTTCTCCTAGTCTGTAGCACTGCACAGGGTTGTTGTGCCCCAAGTACATGACCCGGCATTTGGCCTCGTTAAACATGGCAGGGATGATGCAAAGTCATCAGCAGGGACTGGCAGAGCCAGAAGGGAGCCAAAGCTTTTGAAAAAGCAAAGCAGAATGCCTTTCTTTTCTTGTCCCACTAATTACTTCAACAATCACCAAATTTATCCCCACATTCTCACTTGGACTGCATTTCTCTCAGGCTACACATGTGACAGTAAACAACTATGGCTGCTCAAAAAACAAAGTTGTGGCCACATAGGCTCCACTGTGAAATGAGGTAAATCTACTGGAAAAGGGAAACCGTGGGCGGTTCTGGAATAATTTTGTTCGGGACAATGTTCTTTGTCCTCGAGACAGCTGTGCTGAAGCACGCACTTGGCTTAACTTTTGTGGCCTCCACGGTTTTGTGCTGAGCTTTCCTTTCCCGGGCTGCTCGAGCCACGCAGACTCAGCCACATTTTTCTTCCTGCACAAAGTCATGCGCTCATTTTTCACTCGACTTTTCTCTGATTTTACTACCACAGGTTGAATTAGTAGGTGATGTCACAGAGACCTTAGTTCCCAAAGTGGTACCAACCATCCAGAAACCCTTTCTTCTGGGAAGTGCTAAGCTTTGAAAACGCATTCATGAAGAAAGTCCTCCTACTGTTGCATTTACTCCAGTCTATATAACCCAACTACTATTTCTAGCATTCCTCCTCTCTCAACTGTAGTCTTAACTTTGCCATTTAACAAAATTTTCAGCTTAGAAAATGACTCCTCAGTCACTAATTAGTCTTGGCTAATTTTGGATTCCTGCTAATAAATCTTTTTTCCCACTCGGTCATATTTGCTTATGACTTAGTGAAATCAGAACTGAGGCTTTTCTAGGCTGCAAAATGGATAGCAGCACTGTTTGCAACAGCCGAAAATGAAAGATTTTAAGGTTAAAAAGATACATACCAAAAGTAAGAATAAGTCTAAGTATTTTCATAATGAGCGGCACTATTAGCATATCAGGCATCCTCAGATGGAAAATGACAATTGAGGGTCCTTTGTGTCCACATCCACAGCAGGGAGAAGGTAGATGTTGGTTTGCAGGTCCCAGTATAAGGACATAGGCAATCTTGTACTCCAAGATCACTTGTCATCTGAGGAGGAGGGACACACTTTATCCAGGGCGGTAACATACAATCTTTTACTGTTTCATTTTGTTCTATTTAAGATAATATGTTCTTCCAGCTTCCTATTTGTTGTTCTTGCTCAGCAAGCTCCAATTTTTTATTTCTTGTTCTGTTTTACCAGAATAGCATAATACTGAGTGTAGAGCCTGATTCGCATCACTGCTCTCCATGAAGTGAAAAGAAAAACATTTTTGTGCCTGTGTGATGAACCAAGACAGGTACCACAGCCTACTGTGCTCTCCTAGGCAGGCTCATAGCACCTGGCACTTTAGTTTCCTCCTGAAATGTGAGAGGGTGGTACACCCTGAAGCCCAGTGGCTTCTCTGCCTCCCTGGGCCACGCACCTCTGTGGAGCAGAGAAGCCTACGTTTGTCTGAAACTCCAGTTTCATCAGGACAAGCAGACTTTCCTGTCATACACTACAAAAAAAAAAATTAAACTATTGCAGTTTCAAATCTTTTCTACCCAGGTAAGCCTGGAAGCATTTAGCTTCTTTACAGAAAAAGTATGCGGGATGTTATTTCTCTGCCTGCTCCACACTAATGACTAATCCATTTAACTGAAAGACTACATTGTTTCATAAATTGGAAATTTAATTTTGAAATGTTTCTTTGCTGTTGAGGATTTAGATGAGATTAGGCCAATGCTTTGGCTAAGCATCTCCAGTCTTAGGTCTTGGCTCTCCTCACTTGTGAAAGGCTCTTTTCAGCTCCTGTCCAGTATTAACCACGGCTGCCGCTGACTTCTGGATATGTTCTCTAGGAGATCTTTTCTTTACAAGCTCCTCTTGTCTATTTCCCATAGAAATTAAATTGTGCAGCATTACCCCTTTCTCTGTCTCTGAACCCCTTTTATTAGGCAATTTCACATGAACAACCTTCTTTTTTGCGTTACGAACATTTGCCAGCACATGAGTCAGGTTTCCAGGAGAACAGAGATAATTTTGCATGGAGCTCAGTGGTAACTACTCATGCACGTGATGTTCACATTGCACCCCAGGGCAGGATTCACCTTTCTCCTTCTGAAGAGCTGCAGGGATGATCCCTGCAGCTGGTGCAGCTCATACCGCCACCAAGCACTTGTTACCAGTGGTCTCACATCCTCAGTACACCCCAGTCAGCCCTGGAGAGCCTAGATGCCAGCCTTGGACCCCCAAGTGCCTTCCAACATCCTGCCATCACAGAACAACCCACCCACCTCCCCTGCTGCTACCTGTAAATGGACTTGAACCTGCGCTGAAGCAGCGATGTTGAAGCCCAGCAGCCCTGTAAAGCATGATGCTTCCTAACCTCCTTCATATCAGGGTTCAGACAGATGATTTTCTACCTCTAGTGAAACTGCAAGCTGAAAGAAACGAGGTTAGAAAGACCCTTTCCTCTTCTCAGGGGTGCCCGAGTCACCAGTAAGGGAAAAGTAACCAATGCTCCTCTATCTTACTGCAGGAAGATCGTCTGAACTGATATACATAGATTTACATGCTGCATTTTCTAGTTCTGTGATTCAAATACTTCTTCACCAAAAGAAAGGAACCAAAATTGCACAAAGTCAAATGGATTTCAGGAGAAGCTGCTCACTTCCAAGATTTCAAACTGTCTGCAGTTTGAAATTTGGATTAAGGAGCCCCCCTAGATATAGGACATTCATTCCCTCTCCTTTGCCTTAATGTGAAATTTGGCTGCTGTAGGATACTATTTGCAGACTCAGCTCCATCTTCTCAACTGGAAAATTACACTGAACACCTACCAGTCTCCCAAACATGTACGTTATTAGATCTGTGGCTTAACCCTTAGAGGATTAGTGTTCCCAGCCAAAACATTGTGAATGCTCCACATCCAAATCTTACTGCCCCTACTCCAGCATGTGTCCAACAGCTGCTAAATGCGACAGAGCATTGCACCCAGGAATGACTTTCTGCTCATCTGTGATGTAACCAAGGACCAGACTCTGAAACACCTGTGTCCTCTGAGCACCGCAAGACCAAAGCCAGTTTTCATCTAGCACAGCTTGTGCTCTCACTGAAGCGTATGCCCATTGTCATGGTTTCTGTAAGAACTGGGCATTTCTCCTCATGCCTCGCCCTGGATTAAATACAAACTGGTCACTGCATTGTGCTGCAGAGAAGTAAAGTCAGTCCAGACACAAAGAAAACACCGCAGGACATTTAGCTATGGCTGATGTTCTCTCATCAGCACTTTGCAAACTTCAGTCCCACTGATTTTGAGAGCGTGCCCAACACCTTACAGCTGCATGCTGAAGAGGAGCCACCACCAAGGCTCTCCTGTGCCCATCCACACCAAGCAAAGCAGAAACGAAACCCATGCTTCTTACAAACAGGTTTATTTGCATTTTGACTGGAGCACAGATTCTAGATACAGATTTCTTCTGCACAACAGTACAAGAGCCAGTGCAAAATATGCTTTTTTTTTTCCTTTTTAATTCATGTACAAAAAAAACCCCAAAAACCAACAAACAAAAAGACAGAGTGTGGCAGTATTTACTCACAACTGGTATGCCTCAGCCTTCAATCAACCCACCTTTACTTGCCCTCACCTGTCAACGCTGACTTTGTGGTCAGCCTGTCTCGAACGGCTGCATTGTCAGTGAAGAGAGGTAACTCCCTAGCCCTTTGAAAGAGAAATACTCACCCCAAGCAAACTGGGACAACAGCAGGCTACTTAAAAAAATTCAACACACCAGCTGCTTACCAATGCGCTCCCCCCCGAGGGACCAGAAGAATATTGAAGGAATGGCAAAAAATTAAAGGTGCAAATTGGAAATGCACAAAAAATAGGCACCAGCTTAACCTATTCTTTTCTTAAACAGAGGCAAGAATATTAAGATACACCTCCAGTCTGCCTTCCATATTCACCCACAGTAGTGATGACCAAGGCCAAAGGAACGCTTCCCACTTTGAGTACCCTGTGCTGTCAAACAGATTATAATCTTAAGAAAATATTTCTAATAGTAGCATAAGGTTAAACCATTTCACAACTGGAGGAGAAAGAAAAGCTACAGCCTGAATACAAGTATTTCTTTGAGACCAGTCAAAAACAAAAACAGAAATGAAAATAACCACTGTCCCAGTCATCAACCAGATGATTGTTAGAATTACAGCCAATGCTTAAGCAATACAACATCGAGCTAGGGAGGTCATCATATGGTTGTTCAGCTTAGGAAGTAACTCTTAGTAGTTTACAAAGCATTGGACAATCTATTTTGCTTTTACTCTAACTAATTTTCAGAAGCTGCAATATAGAACTGCTGTGTTACTGCAGGAATATGCTTGCCTGCCTTCACCAAGGTATGGAATTTATATTGCAGAAAGTCAGCAAATTTACATCTCTCCAAGTGTACCATGTCCAAATCACCTAGAGTCAATAGTATGGACTTTTACATTTCTACCCAAGGAATGCCTGGGTTTCAAAGCTTGATCTACCAGAGCCTTTTACATTGAACTGCAATTAAACAAAGCAGAGTACCAGTAAAAGCCAAAGAACAAAAGTACTCAGCACATATATGTTTTGATACAGTATGGTTTGTATGTGTGTGTATATATATATACGCATAAATATGTATATTACATTATAAGAAGAATGCCATTCAGAACTTCTCAACTGCAAAAATTGTTTTATCACCTGCAAATCTTGAAACTTCAGCCCATTAAATTTCAGACTAAGGCAATAAGAACTCCAGTATTTTCCAGATTGAATTATTATTTCTGTTTTAGCTAATTAACCAAGCAGGGCCAGCTGAAAGAACAGGAGCTTTAACACCAGTTCTGCCAGGCATCTCAGGCAGATTGCACAAATTTCTGTCACTAGATTATTTGCCCCGCCCTGCATTTCTGTGAGTTTTCAGATCATCAGCAGTGTCATACTAACTAATCTCTATCAATTTACTCAGTTGCCAGAGAAACTTCTGCAATTTCTGAAATAATTTCAAACAGCCAGTACAGTTCTAATTAAAACTTAGCAGTACTGACTGAAGTCATATTGATTTAAATTGTATGATGGTTCTGCTTTTTCATCCCTAGCAAGCCCACTTCTACAAGTAGTGGCTGTTACTATAAAAACAGCCTAAGAGCTAGGCAGTTTGGGATACCATACTATTAATTGTAATCCTAAACTTCAGATCTTAGAAAGGTCTGCTATACAAATTTCACATATAGAGCTGAAAAAAAGACTTATTTAAATCTCTTCAAGCAGGAGGTTTCATTTGCTGCTTTTTAAAAAGGAAATAGGAGCAACAACAACAAGAAAAAAGGCAAGAATAAATGTAACAGGCACTTAAAAGTAAAAGCAAAACCCTTTTGGATATTTAGATGAGGGGGAGCTACTCATCTCCTCTGCCTTTAGCCTATCTAGAATTTAGACATTTGGCCAATGATTAGTGCTTCCTCCAGTCCTGAGGAGACAAAAGCTTCCTTCTGGAGGCTGTCATATCCTCAAATAGGGCAAATTAGTTTCTCCAGGGATATCAGACCCTCTGTAACCACAGGGAGAGTTTAAGCAGTTCACTAGATTACCTGTCACGTACACAAGTGAGACAAGTCTCTCTCTCTCACTCCTCACATAAGCCACCAACATAAATCCTGAAGTCTTTGCTTTGTTCCTGCATGGAGAAACTCACAAACTTCAACAGGGCAAGGGTTTGTTTTTCTTGTTTTGGAAGGCAGAGAGGAAGGTTGGTCATTCTCACATCAATGTTGCTCTGAGCACTTGCACTAGCCAGTAAGCCACGATCACTCATGGCCAGTTTGCCCACATACAACCACTCACTGGTTACACAGCATCAGACAAAGGACAACAGTGCAATACATTTTCCTAACACCCAGAGATACATCACAGTCTAAATCTTCCTTAAGGGGCATAGTGGAAGGGAAGGTGCTGATCTTTCTGTGGTAACCAGTGATAGGACACGAGGAAATCGAATGAAGCCATGTCAGGGCAAGTTCAGACCAGATATTAGGAAAAGATTCTTCATGAAAAGAGGGTGGTTGGTCACTGGGAAAGGCTCCCCAGGGATGTAGTCACAACACCAAGCCTGTCAAAATTCAAGGAACATCTGGATGACATTCTTAGTCATCTGGTTTATTTTTAGGTAGCCTTGCAAGTAGAAAGGATTCAAACTCAACGATCCATATGGATCCATTCCAACCCAAACCATTCTATGATTCTAACGTGAAGTAACTTGTTACTCTCCTAGACACCAAACTAGCTGTGCTGCATTTTCATGGGTGTGTATATTACTAAGCACAGTCCTCAAAGGTTCTGCCTGGATTACAGAGGTTCAACAAGGACTAGAACTACTCTGTCAGGAAAGCGCAGGCCTTATGTATACATTGAAGTTCAACAGCTTTAGAAACAGGCTAATATAGATACAACAGTAGAACCCACCTAGTAGGACAATATTTATTACATCCCTAACAGAGTTATTCTTATTTAAAATTAATCAAGCAAATGCTACTGAAACACTACAAGGAGTTCTGCAAATCATTCCTCATGGGCAAGATTTGGTTTTTAGATAATCAAGAACAAGTAATATTTTTTTTTTAAATGAGCAAACAGTCACAATCATAGAATGGTTTGGGTTGGAAGGGACCTTACAGATCATCTCATTCCATGGGAAGGAATTGCCATGTCCCAAAGCCTGGGCATCGTTTTTGAAGAAACACTACAATTCATGGAGCATGTAGGACAGCCACTTGAGCAAGATCATGGCTAAGGAGGCAACGTTACTCAATTAGCTGAGTTGGCTGAAGGTTTTCCCATTGTAACATGATTTTCTATTCTAGTATTATTTTTGGTGAAAAAAAAGATGAGTGGGGATGGGTGGAGATTTTGCGCAAAACTTGATGCTTTTAATGAAAAAAATGTTGATTTTCTCAATATTCGCTGTTTATTTCTGTTGGGGAAACTTGAAACACATTGGTTTTTGTCCGAAACATATCAGTCCGTGTCTGTTCAAATTCCTCCAGTACCAGCTGGGAGCTGTAATTCAAGGGCTCCATGCCCCCCTCTTTCCCAAAAGGCTGGGCTCCTGGGCACCCCTCCAGCCTTTATGACGCATTCCCCCTTTGATTAACCCACAGTAAGAGCATCATGGGATCTGTAACTCAGCCAAAGAACTCGGTCCCAAGGAAGACACAGCACACAAGGCACTTGAATGGTAAATTCTGAGGTCTGCAACAGTAGCTCAAACTGATGCTGCTTTAAGGGCCAAATGGATTTAATTAAATGTTTCCATTTGAAAAGGCTAGAACGTTTTATTCAGCGTTTTCCAGCTGACAGTTTCTCATTTTTTGAAAAATATCCATTCCAGGAAAATTTCTGTATTTCAGCTTTCCATCTCAACTCAGGATGAAATTAAATCAGAATTTGATGCTATATGGACATTCTGTTTGGGAAATAGCCTTATTAATTAACTGTCAAAAGTGAAATGACTCCATCCATGCAAGAAGGGCGTGATCCAGTTTGTCTTTGACATCAACGGAGGCCACTTTTTCAGCTTAGTGGAGCCTGGATGGCATCCCAAAGACCAAGGGAGGGTGGAGTCGATCATAGTTGCAGATATTGGTAACAGGAATCAAGAGTGAAATAGCAAGAATATAAGAAGCAGCAACTAAGATGATCTGTTACCTGAACTCAATCAACACTCAGTTTTACTTACTTTAGTAACAGGAGGAAAAATCATTAAGATTATAAAAGCTAATTCCCAGTTACAGTAAAGACAGTTAATCAATGCTTTGTAGACAAGAATAAATCTTTAGTATGAATTTGTCATGAGCTCTATAACTTTCAATGTTCAAAACATTTCCTCAGAAAACATTCTTATACTCCATTCAAGGAGACTAATCTAAAGCTAAAGATATAATACGGCACTTAACTGCTTGCCTCGGGTTTTCTGTCCTCCCTCAAGCCTTGCAAAATTGTTTTATTGAATTGGTATTACAGGAGCTCTGGCAGGACAGACTGAGGTCTCTGGACTTTGAGCACATCTACAGGTAAAAAGCAGCTAAGTACGGGCTTCCAGGGCTGACACTCTGGGTGAGGACTGGGCACCAAATCCATCCTCTGCCTTGCCCAATCTGCTTCTAGGTTTAGCCCCAAGCCTTTCACCACAAAGAGCAAAAGAGCCCTAGGGATGCTACATCCATTAGCAACAGGGTGTGTGTTGAAAGGAAGGGAGCACTCAGAACAGTAAATAAATCAATTCACCCAACCATGAGGGGTCTAGAGAACAGGTTTTTGTTTATCTTTCATTTCCCTTTAGTACAAAGCAGATGTTTCTAAGTAATAAGTAGAAACCTTAACAATTTTTAAGACTGAAGAGGAAGAGAGGGAGGAAGAAACATGGACAAGCTTTGAGGATGTTCTCAGCTCCAGCTTCAAAAAGCCCAAAAATAAAACTACACACCACCAAAAATGTATATCTGTAAAAGCAAGTGTTTCCTTAAGCTGTTTGATAATTCTTAGTTCATAGGACCATTTTATCCAGAAGGTTCTTCATGTTTCCAGTCTAGGTTGTAGTAATCTCAGTGAGGCACTAAATTTTAGGCTGTTAAAGTCTTTCGGTGCAGCACGGTCATTTTAAAATGATGTGGTAGCCATCATTGCTTTCAGCTGTAACAAAGAAATGCAAATCATTTTTTCAATGCTTTTAGAAAACAGCACAGATACAGAACTCCAGATTTTCTTCTTAGACAGTTTGCAATAGTTTGTACTCTTGTTCCACAATCCATTCATAAAAATAAATGTTGAACATCTAGGTCAAAGTATTTCTATAAAAAAATACAACATGCTAACTGTCACCATTTATCATTTTACTATAAGGATTTTTGCTCATTTATGTCAGTGTTATCAACAGATTTATGAAAGTTTTATAACAGTGTAACTGGGAGGAAAGCATAGATCAATCACCATCAGTGTAAGTTGATGCAACACCGTGATTTACACTAGATTAGATTACTTATTTTTTCAAGATAACAGCACCAAGTTTGTGATAACGTTCAGTGCAATTGAAAGGAGAAATTATCTTTAGAACTACTTGTAATAGCGGCAGCAATACATACCTTTTAATGTGCTGATTACAAAACAAGATTCATCTTGGAAGTTCTGGACCATCTGAAGGGCAGAAGGAAAAAAGCCAACACAAAATATTTTTAGCAATTTAATTCAAGTTTCTTTCAGTGCCAGTACAGAGTTTTGAGAATAGTTATCAAACAGCATGTGGTATCTAGCCCTACACAGTCCTGAACAACCCTACCCGTAAGATTACTGAAATGCATGACTGATTAATTAACATCCTCACAGCTGCTAATGCACTTAAGAGAAGCTTATACTTAAGTGCTTACCTGGAACCAATCTGGCTTGTTCAGAATTTTACCATCCCTTTTGCACATTTGATCGTGCAAGTTCTTCATAGAATCACCAGGTTGGAAGAGACCCACCGGATCATCGAGTCCAACCAATCCTACCAATCTCTAAACCATGCCCCTCAGTACCACATCCACCCGCACCTTAAACACCTCCAGGGAAGGCGAGTCAACCACCTCCCTGGGTAGACTGTTCCATTGCCTAATGACCCTTTCAGTGAAGAATTTTTTCCTTATGTCGAGCCTGAACCTCCCCTGGCGGAGCTTAAACCACTCCAGTTAGTCCACTAAACATCAAGCTCTTAATTGCCTTCAATGAAGCTATACTAGTCTAGACTGGATGAAAACAGACCCTCTTCTAAAATCTAGCAAAGGTAAACCACACATTCAGCTGAATTGTGAAGCTTTGTTGAGCTTACATGAACACCTGGTTAATATCTAGAGCTGGTCAGCCCTGAGAAATGGACTCCTTGCTGAATAAAGGCATATTGCTACCATAAAGGCAGCTCAGCAGCATCCACCTGGTTATTCTGACCAGACATTAGTACAGACACTGCACCTGCAGGAATAATGTACAATTTTGTCAAGGCACAGGAATCTTAATTAAACTGCTATGAGAGGCAAGGCAGATCATGGGAAGCAAGATCTGTACCTACAGCTATTTGAGTTATTCATGAGAAATAACTTGATTTTCAGAACACAGGTTCTAGTGAGGCCCTGAACTAAAGAGGTGAGTTAAGAAATTCAGCTGAATTCAGATCCAGTTTGAAATGTTCACTTAAGCTTCATCGTCAATGCTTTCTCCCGTCTTAGAATAGCTGTGCAAGACAGAGGAGATGAGTTACTTTCAAGAGGTGTCTCATACAGTTGGAGCAGATGCTCAGCATTTAACTTCAGAGGAAGGATGACCAGAAGTTTTCTGATCAGCTCACAGAATCCAACTTTATGCAAAAGCCTTCTCCTAGCTGTTGAATATCATTCAAGCAGAGCACTTTCAAGCTGTAAGTTCTCACACCAAATACCCTTTTCATCTTAGACTAATCACCCTATTCTCTTCTGGTTTTAACATCCACCCCCTGGTCTCATAAATCAAACTTCACTGGCCAGTCTGTGTGTCTGTGCCTAATGATGCATGAAGTACATTCATAGAGTGCCTCATTCTTGCCACTATAGTACTAGAACAAGAAAAAAATTATGAAAGAAAAAAGCAATAGACTTTGTTAATAATTGACTTAAATAAATCCTTAAAGCCTTATATACCCAAGCTGGCTCAGGTAATTCCCCTACCAAGAGTTGCCTCCAAGCATTTTACATCCATAAAGCATTGAGGTTGCAGATTTAATCAAGATTAAATAACAAGGCGACCTTAGGAATATGCATTAGAGCCTTCAATTTAGGCTCCAGTTGAGACCTATGCTCTGCTTCATTTGTTTTAACAATGTTTCTTATAAATGAAGCTCCATAAGTGATTCTGGTGCATGAATAAGTAATTTGGGTGGGGGAGGTGAGCGGGGTGGAAGAGGAAGAAGGGCAATTCACTATTAACCTGCAAGTTAATGGAATGGACTAAATCAAACCATCAGGTAATGGGACAAAAACAGCTAACAGAGATCCATGAAATTATAGTGTATGATCACACAGTACTGACTGACTCTGTGGCTATAATCACCAGCAAAGGTGTAAGACTAATTGTCCTAAAGATTTTCAAACTTGCCTTCCTAAAGAAAATTTCCTCTCCAGTTTTAAAGGTTCTCACTATAGATCCTAACTTCAGAATTCATTTAAGCAGCCAATATGTAAAGGAAATGACCGATTTTGTCGTGTTTTGGTTTGTTTTCCAAAAAAACAAAAAAGCCTCTTTTACAAAGCAAAGACTTTAAAACCACACCAAAATCAGTGGTATGCATGAATGATTTTTTAAACTTTTTTATATTAGTAGCCTTGCAAAGGTTTACTGAAGATTCATTCCATAATTTAAAAGGTCATTCTAACTTCAAGAAGCCAGACAACTATGGCTCTGACAGAGTTTGTATTAACCCCTTACCTCATTGCTCACTAATACATGGATCCCTGTGGGTCCCTGCCGATAGATTCGGTTTATCTGCTGGGGAGAAATGCTGTACAAGTTTGCAATCTTCTCCATTAATTCCAGCGTGGTCAATTCTTCCAAGAAGATTGCATGATATACTGCAACAAGTTGAAAGCCGTTACAGAATTACAGAGTAATTATAGAATAGCAACTACAGATAACACAATGGTGCTCAGTATCAACAACCAAATGGGTTTAAGATCAAGGGTCAAATCTTGACAACAGATAAACTTACTACCTTTATAGAAGCCCCAAATATCCAACTTGATAATCTATAGAAACATAGCCAGTATTTGGATGCAGTCCACAAATAAAGCGCACATCACTTTTGCCCAGAGGCTAATGACAACATGTATCATGGGAAACTAAAAAACCCTCTTATAAAGTTGTTAAGATCTTTTGATAACGTGCTTTTACTAATTTTGACATTTTAAAGTAGATCCTATTAAACAGCATAACACATGTTATGATGTTACACAAAAGTAGTATTTTAGTAGAAGTTATCCCACTGACCCCACAAACACAAACGAAAGACCACAAACTAGCAAATATCAGTAGATGAGAGTTATATAGACGATGGTATTATTTTTAATATCCTATCCAAATGGTAGAAACAACCAAGTAGAAAAGCTGTGCCTGGCTAATGCTATGTGCAAGAACTGACAACTATCTTTATTCTCATTTGATTGTACATCATGTACATCATGTAAGGGATATTAAAGAGACATGAGTCCCCAAAATCTTTGAACTTCTAAGAATTAGAACCTCTTTTAAGACACAGCGAACTTCCATTTCCCAGAATATTTTCAAACAAGCCATTGTTTAAAGCAAAGTGTGGATGGGAAGGCAGTATTTAATGCAATGGTCCCTCTCAACAACTGAATAGAGACTTTGATGGGGCCTTCTGCAGACAGCTTGTAAGTTGGATCTCTCTCCCAGACAGACAGTACCATTTGGAATCTGTAACCTTGAAACTAACCAAAGTATCAGAACTGTGATAAACAGGACCTCTTTAAACTCACAGGACATCAAGTTGTTCCATGCAGGAGCTCAGGCAGAAAGCAGCATTCACACTAGATAAGTGTTTAATAAAATCCATATATAAAAACTTACCACAAAGACTGCCATCTCCATTTTCTCGTTTTTGGTGGAGATGGGACCTGTTTTGCTCTGGTTCTTGACAGACATAAATTGTCATCTTGGGCCTTACATTTCTATGGATTATTAAAAAATTGTAGTGAGTTATTTAGCAGATGTAAAATTGTTCTAGTCATCTAGCAAACACTGAGAGATGGATTCATGCAGGCTGTGCATAAAAAACCAACAAAGGGATAAGTCTTGACGCTGGTGATTAGATCTCTTAGGAGGTCTAGTAAGAGCCCCCTGGGAGGTCGTGGTACAGTGCAAAGCACCTTAATTTCTTCAGGATCAGATAAGAATAAACAGTTTTCAGCACTTGCCAAGCAACTCCTCATATCTTCCTTTACTGATTCGAAATCTGCCGAGCTGCAGAATTTATGTTATTGCCATATAAGTAGGTTTAAGAGTCATTTGAGGCTCCAGGATTTGATTGGTTCATTTGTGGTTTGTTAGCTCTGATGGAGATGCAACGCAGGGTACTGTAGACTGTCTCTCTCATATGAAGTGGGTGAAAGTTGTCAGCTGGTAGTAAACAAACCACTGGAGATCCACATTATGATGCTATTTCAGCAACATTTCTGAGCTGTGCTTGGATTTGAACGCTATTGTGAACTCTAGCCTCTAAGATCTCTCTGAAGTGTTAGAAGGAGGTCTAAATGCTGCAGCTTCAGGACTAAGTTCTAATTAACACTGAAATTATCAAGGGATGCTGCCATAAGAAAAAAATAGGAAGGAAGATGTACAAACCTTCCTTTGATTGCATTAAAGAGCCGAATTCCATCAGCAGGCCCACAGATTTGAACAAAATCTTCTTTGGACATCTTCAGTAAGTCAGCACCTACGTATTTCAAATTGATTTTTTTTCAGAAGTTAAGCAAATCTTAGTTTCCAAATTGTGTGTATAGGCAGCAGGAAAGGGCAGGGAGAGAGAATCCACAAAGTTAAATCAGAGAAGGTGTAAATTCAGAGACGTGCACGCTGCAAATCAATAATTGTGAAAAAGAGAGCTAGAAGCTGCCAGAAGAGCAGTGCTGCACTGGAAGATACTCTAGCCAACTCAGAGACACGATATTTAACATTGGCTATTAAACTGCCCAATTTTCTCTAACTGCCACATTCACCAGATTGTTTAATCATGCTGCAAGTCAGAGAGGCTACTCAAGATTTCAACATCTTTAACAATTCCCCTTCCACCATCTTACAGCTACCATTAGGGAGAGTACAGTGAAGATGGAGCTGCAGATGGAGCCAGACTCTTCTTAAAGTTGCACAAGGACAGGATGAAAGGCAGCAGACAGAAGATGGGAAACACTGATTAGGTATAAGGAAAAGCTTTTTTCACTGTGACTGTAAGCAAGTACTTGAAAAGGTTGCTTAGAGAGATTGTGGAATTTCTGACCTTGGAGATACTCAAATGCAACTGCACAAGGCCCTCAACACCCTTCAAGCTGGGACATTGCACCTAATGAACTCAAGAAGTCCCTTCCTTCTGAACTTATTCTCTTCCATCTTAACTTATTCTATATTTCTACAAACTGTTTTGGCAAATACTAACTAATCTAGAATGAAAGAACAACCACACCGGATCAGACCAGTAATCCTATCAACAGTGGCCAGCAGCAGATGCTATTTATAGGAAGCATAAGCCACACTTACAAAAGAGAATAAAGACAAAATAATTGGACTGTTTAAACTCACCCGAAAAACTTGAGAAGAGTCTACAGAATGGAGAGAACCTATTACGATGAAGCCACTGCTGGGCATCTTGAATAGAAGCAGAAGGAAGGAGATGCTACATTGCAAAAAGAATAAGAAGGTCTTGAAATGAACTGTTCACCAGTGTCCTAAAAAAGAAAAGCACCACATTAACATGATCTCAAGTACTTACATCATTGCTGGGAGGCAGGAGCTCCACTTGGTGGGTTGGAGAACTGTTGCTAAAAAAAATTATATGAAGTTGGAAAAGAAAAAAAAACATTATTTTAAATTTTACATTGCATTGTCCATCCTCTTCCCCCTCCTCCATTTGACTCAACTGCCACATGTTTCATACCAGCTTGGCTTTTTTCTCTATCACACTTAAAAAAAGGTGTCCAAAATCTGGACCAAGGAAAGGAAAAAAAGCACAAACCTAAAAAACTCTACTTGAGCCTTTGTTGGTCAGTTGAGGTCCCACTCAACACAGAGAAAACACTGACCTCATTCAAGCTTTTCCATACAGGTGACTCACCAATGTAACACCATCTAAGCAAGGAAGTTGTAACCTATTAGTGTGGCTGAACTGAAACATTTTATGAGCCAGAGATCCTCTATCTAAATCTACTCCATAATAATGATTCTTTAAAAAAATGTAATAAAAAATCTTGTAATTCAAACCTGCTGTTATTTTAAACATAGTAAATCATGATTTAACTATACTCGACAAAACCACATTTCTCCTAAACCTTCCCAAAACATAGACAGGACCAACACATCAAGGAATTTCCCAAAGCATTAACTATCTAACACTGGAAGAAAATGCTCAACAGATCTGTCTACTAACACCAATTTTTGTAATTTCAGTGTTTTTCATTATTCATCAGTTGAGGCTGCTCATTGAAAATTTGTGAAACGTCAGTTAATTAATGAGTTACACAGGAAGGTGACAAGGCTGTAGAGTCCGACAAGAGTAAAAGAAAAGCCTATGCCAAATTCTGAGAGGAAAATGTGTTGCATAGAGGACTCAGAAGTACCGAGGGACCACGCTGTGTATTTCTGTCATCAGCTGTCATCTTTGGTATTTCAGGACCACCAAAACCATTTCTTTATGATGCCTATATTGATCAATTAAACCTGCCTCATGTTAATCCTTTATTTTGGAATGGCTTCTGAGAACCTAGGCTGAATTTTTTTAAATCCCATTTGACTGGCAATTCAGCACCTCAAACTACCGCAAGACACAAAGGAAGTAAGAAACATCAACATCTGAAGAAGTGCTGAAGGTTGAAAGCCTCTAACACTCATCAGAAAATACTGGGAATTGCTGGTACAGAGCATGGTGTGTTCTCTGAATCCCACAGAAAAGAGAGGAAATTCTTGACTAGAATTGCCCTAGTGGTCCACTGATGCTCACCTCCCAGCCACCCCATAAACAGTGAAAATACAAACAGTACTCTGCATTACAGGGAATTCCCGGATGGAAGGTCTTAAAAGGCCTTATGGGAAACATTCTCCTCTTACTAGGAAAGGTGGTCCTTGGCCTCTTCTTCAGGATATAAAATGCATGGACACACAAAACATTCACACAAGAAGACTATCATATCAACAGGAAAGACAAAGCATTTATTTGTTACATACCCATCTCCAAGGTTGAAGCTGTTGGGAGAACTGTTGTAGCTTGGAGATGGAGCATTGTTCATTTGATAAGGCACATCTGGCCAGGGAGAGCACTGTTGGAAGAAAGGCAGCAGGGATACTTTCATAAGGATGGAAATAAAGGATTTGATTCTCCTCTCATACCACATTCATACTGCTGCCACGCCACTAACTTCAGCACATCACTCCTGCTGGGAGGAGAAGACGGGCCATGGATTTTCTACGTTGCTGTCCAAGTGGGTTGTCAGGGGGCCAGATTGATTCCAGTTGTGCATTCCACATTTCTCCCATTTCACAAAGCCTGTCCCCAAATAACATTGGGCCAAAGTGTGCACAGCTGTAAGTCAGAGCAACGCCAGTAAGTCAACTCAGACTGAAGGCAGCAACTATACAGAAATACCCCTGGTCTCAATTATAAATCCCTAATTAAATCCAGGCAAGAGTGACAAATACTCTCCAGTGGCATTGCTTCAGGTTTATACCAGTGAAAGAGCAGAATTCGAAGCAGCCTCTTAAAACCTCTGGCTATTAGTCAAAGAGCTTGAGTTATACATGGGTATTACATGGTGAAAATTTAAGATAGACAAACAAACACAAAGCTGCTAAAAGCCTTCACAAGTATAGGTCAAACTCCATATTCCATTACAGTAGTGTAAAACCAGAGTAACCCAGCTAGAATTGGGGACTCTGTTCTGAATTTAAGCCACTGTAATCAGTAGGAGAAATCTAGCTCTGTGGAAACCCCTGCCATCAAGAGCTCAAGAAAATGCTCTTAAGTATTCTTGTTTGCAATGATAAAAAGCGGACAAGTGTAGCTTTGGAGTTTTATCATCTCCACAAGCACTAGCAAATATTTAACTCTTTGGCAACCCGCATTTCCCATGCAATATGTCAAAGTGCATCAGAGCTCACGGGGAGAGTTTGGGATCTGCCAACTCAGTAGAATTAGGTCTGTGTACACAAGAGCCTTGTTAACAACCACCACGCTGAATTAGAAAACATGCTGCTTGCTCCTGGCAATGTGAAGAAAATTGAGTGGGAGGGACTGGATCTCACAAACAGGAAGTTTATTAAAATTAGGAAAAATCCCCTCATTTTTAGAAGTCCAGCAAGCCACTTCAAAAAACAAGAACTAAATCAAATGACAAGATATCCCCATAGGGACATGGAGCAGAACTTTAAAACCACTGTCCAGAGCTCTTGCTTAGGAATTCTGCAGCCTGGGGTAATCTTAGTAATGGCAGGAAGGGGTAGAAACACATACATCTCTACACCAGATACATCGAAACATAAGACATTCAAGATAATCCTAGAGTATAAGCCAGAATCTTTGAGATCTTGTATGTAATAGTAGCTTCATAAGCACATTCACAGAAAAACAGATTAATAACTTAATCAGACAGCCTATTCATTTGTTCAAGTGATCCATCTCCAACACAAGCTCTTTCCAGACAGTTCTGAAAAAAATACCTCACCCATCTAAGTGCCATGACAAGTGCCTGGGAACACAGCAGAAGATAGAGAAAATATTTCTTTTAAAGCTAGGCTGTTAAGGGTTGGTTTATACCCTGAAACAGAAGAAGCTCTGGCATCTTTTATGAAGTTCAACAGCAAGAGATATTTTATAATTTCAGTCTCAATTTCAATCATATCAGGGCAAACGTGTCTCCACAAGACATTCCCCAGGGCTCATTTAGACTGCTTTTTGTCTCAAATCTATCTCCCAACATGCTGAAGTAGTATGACATGCCTAAAACACTTTACCTCTGTGAGGATAGTTGTCTCATAGGAAGGCTGATACTTCTCCTTCTCTTGGGTGGTCTTCTTCTCCATTTTTTCCCTGTCAGTTTTCTGTTTTCTGTCTGCTCCTTTAGGCTATAAACACAAGCACAAGCTTTCCCTTATGCTAAGCATTACAAGTTTGGAAGGCCAAAAGTTTTTTTTTTCTAGTCTGTTCACAAAAGTCTCCTTAAGATTTAAGGGGAATCTACATATGAAACAAGAACAAATCTGCATTTTCTAGATGAAAAAAAAAATAGGCAAGCATCTCTACTGTTTCTGTAGCATCTCCCATTAATGCCTATTGCAATTCCAAAATAGGCTGACCACAGTCCTGAGATTCAATACCAACTATAAACCGTAAAGCCCATGAGTTATGCACCTCAACTGGTACTTGTACTATCTCTCCAGAAGCAGGAAAGACAGTGCTCACAGGAGCAATACTGGAGCAGCAGATCCTTTGAGAAAAGAGGTCTATGAAAAACTTGTTGTTAAGCGGCCACAGGTCAGCTATACCTAGTTGAGGAGCAAAATGAACTGGCATAGATCTTGGTGCTGCACCTGAGTCATTTGAATTTAACCAGAATTGCTTTCTATCTCAACGTTTATGTCACTTTGTGTGCAAGAGCTCTGTTTAAGATCATAAGCATACCCAGTTAGAAGTCTGTTCTTTTTCTCCATTACTTGCATCACTCCTACACCACTTAAAAATTGTGCATGTTCAGGTATCAATCTAGTTGATGACAAAGCCAAAACTACCTCATACCTTGAATACTTTGATCTGGCAGCTTGCAGAATGCAAGTGTTCTGTGTATTCACCATTTTCATTCTGCTTAAAGGTGTCAATTTGCACCCGGAAGGGCACCCCTTTTTCTCCTCCATGTTTCCGTGGAGTAAATTCTGTGCTGATGCAATGTACCTGGCAAAACAAAAGCTGTGCTCATCTCTGGAGACAGTTGGAAGCTGTGCAAATCTGAATTTCAGATTTTGCCTGAACATGAGGTTTTGGCTCCTCCTGAGAAACTAAAAGAAGCAGAAGAGTTCATACGTTTTAATTTCTGTTCCTCAGAACAAAATGATTAGAAGAACAAGCAGCCCAGAAAGAAACAGAGCAGCAGGGAAAGCCTCCTTTAACTTAAATAAATCCCACATACAGATTAAAATCACATAGTTGGTGTTTGGAATGAGAAACACTCATGAAAGAAGACAGCAAGCAAAACTAACTGGTTGTGAACAGTTTTCTCCAGACAAAACCCGTGCTTAGAAAGCAACATCATGTTTTTAAAAAAAAATAAAATCCTAGCTGCAGCAGGAAGTAGTACTCAAAAGCTAACAAGTAGCTAGCAAGTTAGTTGAGCAAGTACCCTGCAGATTAACTACACATGTTTGTTACTTGAGTTTGTATGTTATCACTAGCATCTTTCTCTCTTCATCATGTCCTGGCTACCTTAACTCTCCAGGTCCTTACTAGATACATCACCATTGCATTTACCGCAGGAATATCACTTCTCTCTTACCTGAATGAATGCTGAGGCTCTCTTTGATGGATCCCACAGAAATTCAACTGTGTTCAACTGGGTTGGGCTGGCTCTGGGATCCAAGATACCAACTGACAGTGGAATATCTGTAGAAGAAAACCCCTAAAAGTTTAAAAATATTAAATTGAAGAAGAGAAAGCATTTCCATGCTAGATGCACGTGAAAAGCCAAGCCAACAGTGATATATTTGGGACCTATAGTGCTAGATGTTCTTCCCACCCGAAGACATACAGGATTCCTAAGAGAGTAGGATATAAAATATGTAAACATACATTCAAACACTCCATACATCATTCAGCATCTTGCTTCCAAACACTGCATAGCAACCATAATTAAATACTCTCACCTATATCAAGGATGCGGTCCCCTGGCCGACTCCACCTCCAGCCTTCAAGCTGCTGATGCTCTGTATACTGCAGGCGTCGATCATGGAAAACTACACGAATTATGCTCTGTTAAGAAAAGATAGCAAGATGAACAATATGATCCAGAAGCCCTTCTCTTGAGATGACTTTGGTTTTCCAGTGTAGAAGCAAAAGCTTGATCTATCAGGTTTCTCACCCCTCTTCATAAGGAGAGTAGAGGGTCCACTAGAAAGACCCATCACCATCTTTATCAACTTCCCAAGGGAACCCTAAGCGAGAGAGGAACACACTTTCCCCCTTCACAGGGCACATCTACACTGCATAACACAGCTTTCTGGGATTCCATCTGAAAGCACCATAGCAATGTCCACCTATCCTTAGGTGTCATGCCATGTAAACATCACTATAGTGTCTCCACACCCAAAAAGTGTGGGATCATATTAGGGTAGTGTTTAACATGTCTGTACCATGCCCCAATCCCAGTATATTCTACTCTGATGAGCAAATGTAAAGGCCAGCTCACCTCTTCCTGCACCGGTGGAGCTGACATGCCCAGACACCTTGTCAGTGGGAATTGAACTTGATTCCAGCTATTAACAGCCAATCATTGGATTTGCCCCAGTGTAGTTAATGTAGAATAGGAAAGCGTCTGTAACAAGGAGAAATTTCACCTCTGGTCTGCTATGGTGCAGCCTTGTCAATAACTGGAGAGGAAAGGCTGGAATAAAGGCAATCCCCAGGGCAGACAAGTCCAAAGTACTCCTAACTAATTTAGCCATTTCTATATTTAGAGTGCTATACTTACATGAGTTAATGACCCTTACATCCCAGTTTCTCAAGTCTGTGCTCCTGCTAGGGGCTTGCATATCAAATGAGTGAGCAATTTTTGCAAATAAATCTAAGAAATCCCAAATGAAGCCCTAGCTCCAAGAAGCAAGCAAGCCACAGCGGGAACGGCTGCAAAATTGGAATCCCAATCCACGTGCTTCCTCAAATGGACTAAATAACAAATAGGGAACTGCCTAAACTTGGGCAATACTTGAAATCCAGGTTGGAATCCAAATTTTGCAACTAGTCCTCACTTCTCATAAGAAATCCTGAGGCAGAACAGCCAAGAATCAGGGAGAGGAAGGCTTGAAGGCTGGATCCAGAACCAAGATCTGGACCAAATTGAATTTGAATGATTTTGAGAGGAGGGGAACAATAAAAAAATTCCCCAAAACCAAACTATCAAGTTCTGTATGTTCATAATTATTCCCATTACCAAAGTAAACTGGAGCTATGCAGAATCTGCATGGCAGAACGATACAAAAGCTGGGGTTAAGAAGAGAAACAAGTCTGCCTCTCAGCAGGTTTGACCATGTTCACCTCTGAACTTTGGGATTCCCCTGAACCCAATATTCACAGTGAAACTCTGGGGTCATGAACAGAAACAGAATAAAGTTTCCCCTGAAGCACTGTAAAGCCAAGCTGCATAGTCCCGTGAAACTAGCACTCAACAACTCCATCAGCCCTGCTCCCATTAAAACCAATGGCAAAGTATTTTCCACTGTCTCAGTGTGAGCAAGGTCAGGCCCTTCATTAGAGGCTGTATGTAGTAGCAGGAAGAAAAGAAATCTATATTTCTCCTTACCTTTACATATTTTGTGTTTAAATCTTGAAACTCTCCCAATTTCCTATTCTCAAGTAGACGGATTTCATAAGACTGACCTAGAGTTTAAGGAAACATTTCCAAGGTGTTTAATATGTTGTAGCAATGAGAGAGTCATGCTGGCATTTACGTGGCTAATAAAGCATACGTTTGATCAGGGAAAGCTCATTTTGGTAACATAATGCATTTGCCCCAGTAATCGAGTAGGCACTAAAGCACAGCAGAAATCTGAGAGGAAGGTTTGTTGTTTGGCCATCAAAAGCTCTCGGTTAGGATATTGGTCATAATCTGTCTTCTGGGGCTGCTAGTTTTCTGGTCACCCTTCAGAAAGTCGCCAAGATGTTTGAGGCAGGTGTCCCTCCATGCCACGTGGCTGCAAGAGCACTGCCTTTGTCTGTCCCTTCTGCCGAAGCAATGATTACGTTAAGAGCTGCTGGCACAACAGGTCTAGGCACCGTCCTGAAGAGGATATCAACTTGGGCAAAACCTCATCTTCTTCAGAAAGCAGTCAGGACTGTAAGGTGTTTTGGTGAACCAGAAATACGAGATCCGTTCCATCAGATCTTGAATGTGGCTGCCCAGGGCATAAATACTCCTTCAGACATGCATGTAGAAGCAGCAATGGGTATTACAGCATGTGCACGACCAATCGCAGCAAAGAAAGACATGTTCCAGCACCCTCCCCACCACCATTATCCACAGAATTAGGAATTTAGCCAGTTCACTAGAGTTTAGCTAACTCATTTATGAAATAACATTTCCCTCCAAGGCTGACAGCAGACAAAGGAGAATGATGTCTCGACACCTTATGCACAAATGTCTAAGACAGCACAAAAGTTCATTGTATAGGACCAGCTTTTCACAATAAACCTACAGCTGGTACAGAGGTAGAACAGGACCATTAGGATTAATCGAGCATATGTATACCTTACAGCTAGTTTTTCTTGTTCAGCTTGCTGTCTTCATTTTTACTGAAAAACATACAGGGTATGACAAGGCAGGCACAAAAGAGGAGATCAGTTTGGGTCCTCTGGCTCAGCCAGTATCTCCTCAGAACTGGCTCTGCAGAAAACTGCAAAGCCAGTATCTCCCTCAACTGAGAAGTTGTTATCAGCAGAGACAAAAAAATGCTACATTTCTGGATCTGGGTCTAGAAACAGAAGATTTATGACAGCAGACGTGTCAGAAAGGCTTCATGTTTCAGGCTGATTCCCTTTTGGGAATCTCAGCTCTTCCGATTGCCCATGTGAGTACAAACCATATCAATAGAGCCCAGGGATAATTGTGCTTATTCAGCTGGCTGGCAGGGGAGGGGGAAGGACAAGAGGCCATTTTGAAACCCCAGATGTTTACACAACACTCCTACTGATGTCAATAGGAGTTCTGCAAACAGGAAATGACCCCTGAGTCTAGCAAGTGGCTTAGGGCATGGGGAGAGAGGAGAATAAACCAGATGAAGTACCAGATCAAGCACTGGAAACATGCATAGCTCTTAACCCATCTCTTTGTGCATAAGTAAACCAAAATGGCAACAACGGTGCCCTTCTTATGAAGGCTGCTGGACAACAAAAGTAGATTTTATAAACCAAAGTCCTGAAATCGACCGCTTCCACTCTTTAACTCAAGAGAGTTTCTAACCTTCCTACTGATACACAGTAATGTTGTTCACTTGGCAATTTTTTGAGGGATGTACATACATCCCCACATAATCTATACTGTTGTATTAGCATAAAACAATCAGGCTCATGTTCACAAAACTTGTTTTCTCTCGTAATATCAGGCAGGGAAAGATCCTTAAGCGTAGCACTACCAAGTCCACCCCAAACCCACGTCTGTTGTGCTATGCACCAGTGTATATGTTGTACATGTGTGTCTGTGTTGCATGAAGTACTTGGCTGCTCAATGGCTCAGTTCAGGTATAGATTTCACCACCTATAGCATGATACAGTTGTCTCAAACAAATTTACACAGCCAAGCATACTTTGCACTTACAGTTCGTTCCTGTGCAAATATGAGG
Organism: Phaenicophaeus curvirostris; assembly: GCF_032191515.1. NCBI lineage: Eukaryota > Metazoa > Chordata > Aves > Cuculiformes > Cuculidae > Phaenicophaeus > Phaenicophaeus curvirostris. The sequence continues at coordinate 29,539,015 of NC_091398.1, forward strand.
CTAATGAATCACTAAAAGAAAATTAATCTGAGACCCTGAGCATACAAGAGACAGTAAAATACATCCATGACTATTCTCAGGTGGCATACAAGGGACAGAGAAATGAATCACAGAATCACAGAATCACAGAATAACCAGGTTGGAAGAGACCCACCGGATCATCGAGTCCAACCGTTCCCATCAAACACTAAACCATATCCCTCAGCACCTCATCCACCCGTGCCTTAAACACCTCCACGGAAGGTGAATCAACCACCTCCCTGGGCAGCCTGTTCCAGTGCCCAATGACCCTTTCTGTAAAGAATTTTTTCCTAACGTCTAGCCTAAACCTCCCCTGGCGGAGCTTGAGGCCATTCCCTCTTGTCCTGTCCCCCGCCACTGGGGAGAAGAGGCCAGCACCCTCCTCTCTACAACGTCCTTTCAGGTAGTTGTAGAGAGCAATGAGGTCACCCGTCAGCCTCCTCTTCTCCAGGCTAAACAACCCCAGCTCTCTCAGCCGCTCCTCATAAGGCCTGTTCTCCAGCCCCCTCACCAGCTTTGTTGCCCTTCTCTGGACTCATTCCAGAGCCTCAACATCCTTCTTATGGTGAGGGGCCCAGAACTGAACACAGTATTCGAGGAGCGGATATGGCATGAGCTGTGCCATAGAGGAAGGCAATGCTAGATGCAGGAGCACTAGCAGCGATTCAGGGAGTATCTCAGGAACAAGCAGGTTTTTGGGACACCTTTGTGATTATACACTCCTGCTCTTCGGTCAACACAATTTGCTTACTTGCAGTTTCATTGAGACAAAAGAAAATAATGGGCATAAAAATATTGGCTGTGTCCCTTCCAAACTAGCATCAAGTTCTCAAAAACCTCTGCAGCGTGCATCTTCCAACCACTTCCATGGGATAGGAACAACACTGCCATTTAGCAGACAGCAGGTACCACACAGCTCTTCCTGATGAGAATGATTCAGCTGGGATGAAGTTAAAAACAGACACCACCCATTGGTGAAAAAGAAACTGTAGTGCAGACAGAGTTAATATTAAATGGAAAGTCAAAGAGGAAATTAAATTCTTTGATGAAAGATGTATGGGTCATCTGATGTAAGCCCTGGAACTCAGTTTATGCCGTGAAAAACATCAGTCAAAATGGTATTTTATGCTAACTGCTTTCCCCTTGACCCCTGAATGTTTAACTGCAGTTAGTACACAGAACTGTGATCAAATCAAGACTGCTCCCAGACAAGCTTCATAAACACATTGTTTACTTCCTTCTCCGTGGAACTCCATCAGTGAGAAGTTGGCCCTAGTTCCTTACAATTCCTTTATATATAAATGTTTTGGTACTGATTTTGAAAAAAAAATTATTCTCCTTACAACTTACTCCAGAAAATACTACCATTGCTCCATGGCTAATGGTAACCATAATTCAGTGGTATAGCACGGGCATGGTTCAGATACTTGCACTTTCATGGCATCAAACTGCTTTGATTATACTTTTTCCCTTGGAGAAATACCTTCCACACCTTGTTTACTCTATGTTTTCTACCTTAACTACCTGCAAAATCCCTGAAATTGTGAATTACAAACTCAGCCTTGCAATTATGGGAATTGCAGGGGCAAAAAAAAACTAACTAAAAATCAGTACTTGGCTGCTTAAAGCAGGATCCCTTTATAAAATAAAACAAATAGTAGCAACCTAACCTGAAGAAAGCTGAACTCTTCCTGGTGTTAAAGAGGGCAAAGATGTCACTTTAAGGCTCAGCTACACAGATCACGTATGAATCCTGCATCGCTGGCTCACCAGCACCAGCAGGTGTAGACTGACAATTTTCTGCTAAAACTAGATCAGTAACAGATAATTCTCACTTATTTATCTAAATCTGTAAAGAAATGTGGCTGTAAGTGCAACTAAAAAACTGCATTACCAGTTCCCAAGACAGACTGCAACTAGCTAAGCCCAAAACGTACAGTTGAAATATAGAAAGTTCTTCCATACTGAGTTTTGCCATCTGTCTTAGATGGAAATACAGATTAATGCAGGTTAGCCTTCATCCTTCCAAGTCAATGCTTGGTGGTAAAGCTGGAGACAGTGGCAGAGAGTAGCAATGCTGAGACTCTGCAATGAGTAAATTGAATTGTCTGACGTTGACCAGGGCAGTATGTGGTCCTCAGCTGATAAGGATTTAACATCCACTGGGCTCAGATGGAAGGAAGAGCCTGAAGAAAGCAGCCATGGCAATGGGGAGCAGCAGGAGAAGTTTTAGAGCAGTCCTCCTTTACCAGGATGATGCTCAACATTGCTGAATGTTAGTCTTAAACACACTGCTAAAGGCGAGCAGCTGCCTGAAACCCTTTTCCTTCCATACTATCAACACTAGCCATAGCTGCACCACCACAGGCAACGTGGCTTCAAGATAGCGTCAAAGCTGATGACCAGCCTGGCCTCTGCTCTTGTTCTAATATTGGACACATACATATGAGGTCCCCTAAAGCATCTCTCTCACTACTTGAAACGAAGAATGCATTTTTCAAGCAAGTCCCCAGCACAGCTGATGCCAAAGCAGCCTCCTGCCTGCACAACTCGGTGCTCTTCTCACACAGACCTTGCCTCAACCCTTCTTCCCTACCTCAGGCAGGGAACAGAACAGTAATAAATACTTGGAAAACCACATTAAATTCCTGAGATACGATTTGTCTCCCAGCTTCACTGAAAACTTCAGGGCGCCAATGAAAACCTGGGCGGGCGATTATACAGTGTAATTCGTATTTTGAACAGATATTCCCTGAGCAACAGCAAATTTATGCAATCTCCTCCTAGGGTAGAGTTTGAGCAACTCTGTTTTACAAACAAGAGTAGTATCCAACAAAGCAGTAACCACCCAGGTCCAGTGAGTTCCTGCTTGGTGATTCATGAAGCAATTGCATCGATCTTAAAGACGATTTATAGATTCTTTACTTTTTTAACTTTTATTGTCTTTGGTAATTAGCACACATTAAAATGCAGGCGTGACCACTTAGATTGGGAACAAAAAGAACTGAAAGTCAACAATTTGCTACAGATAAAAAATAATTTAGTTCAACATGGGAATGTTTTCACACGCGTAAAAGGTACAAGCTATAACAGTTTAGCTATTGCTGGAATTTAGTCAGCCATCAGGAATCCTAGACAACTTCTGATTATAGAAGACCGTCATTATTTCAAGCTCGAGGTTACATTTTGTTCAACAATTATTTGCTACACAACTAAAATACCCTGCTTGCTTTTTTGTTTGTTTTGATGTTATATTTCAAGGGCCACTTGCACGACATATTTTGTGGTTTTCTGCACGATACACTGAGATGATACACTAATTTCCAATTAGGATGCTGATGTCCTAGGCCAATAGGACTCAAGCCTTACTTAATCGAGCCAAGCAGCCTGTTTCCCTTTCCAGCAATTAATTAAACCCTAAAACCCTAACCTTATATTACACTAAGCAATATCCTCAACAAAAGTCAGTGGAAAGAAAAAAAAAACCTGTGAGTCCTCTTTATCAGAATGGCTCCACACAGCACTAGACAGAACCAGCCTGGAAACTGTTTGATTATTAAGCCAAGCTGGCCAATAAAAATTCCATTTAGCAACTTTATATGAACATCCTAAATAGCATACAGATAAAGGCAAAGGAATGCTGATAGTTGAATGCAGCATGCAGGAGGGGGAAAAGGGAAAAAAAGCATTTATCCTCCCAAACCACACAAGATTCAGCAGGTAGGAGGATCACCTTTGAAAGAGCCAAATGAAAATATTCAGGGCATCAGGCACACACAGAGATTTTTCTGACAAGAAAGATTAATGAACCACAGGGTAAAAAGGCAAGAGTGGCAGACTTGGTATTTGAACTTGCATGCTTAATTTCCCACACCTTTTTAGCCAGACAAAAGCAAAATTGAAATTGAAATGTAAGTGTTCTGTGTGCGGACACTCTACAGGACAAGAAGCAAGGACAGAATCCTCCCTCCCCAAGCCACAGATTGCAGTGGGTATTCTACAGTTGCTCACTGCAGCCTCATTTGATGAGATACTGTAGAAGGTATCCACAGTGCATATCATAAATTCACCAGCTACACAATAGGGAAACAGTGCTAGGAACTTGGCAGTCCTGCAGAGGAGGACCAAATGTGGCTCAGGAAATGCAAAAGGAACAGAAGAGTTGTTCTAATACAGTGGCCCATCTTGCCCCATTTCTCATCTTCAACAAAGCATGCCGGTATAAGCACTGAGTAGACACAGCCCACCCTTTCCTGGACGTAACTTCCCGGTTTCTAGTATTCAGTGTCTAGATTACATCCATACCGAACTGCCCAGCCACGACTAATGCTCATGGACTCCTTTGTATGTTCTGCTTCTGAACTTGCAATAAGAACCACAATTTACACACGCCTTGCTTTAGCATACACAGTGTTTCCCTTCACCTGCCTCCTGATTGTTACCTTTTGCAGCAAAGCTACATTAGCTTCAGTGCGTTTCGGTACCCATTTGATTCCGATATTGAGAATATCTGCCATACTTGCCACTACCAGCAGAGCAGGAAGACTCAGGAACACGGCAGACCAATTCAACTACTAATTCTGCTACCACACCAGAGAGCTACACTGTCATCATGTCTCTTCCTATGTTCTTCCTCCATCTACAATCCACCCCCAACTTGAGGGGGTTTCTTTGTCCCCTTCTTTCTCTTTCCCTACCTCTTTCTTGTGGGAAAGCCAAACAAATGCCTCAGAGCCAAGTTTGCTGCAGGAAAATTTCAGTGCTCGTTTACTACATGAACATTTGGCTGAGCCCTGCTCTTCCTAGACTTTTGAAGATGGTGTATTTTACAGCGGTGACACTTCATGGCTAACAGGTACTAAAAAAAAAACACTTCTCATTTACAGTGGTTTCCATTCAAAAGAGAGAGATGTACATTTAATTCCTCTGAGACAACAGGCTAACTTTGAATCAAGGACACAAAACCAGCCAGTAGACACAGAAACACTCCCAGTTGCTAAATTCACTGTATGCACTTGGGCTTCTCTTGCACAGACCTTGTCCACTTTGTTGGACCTCACCTAATTTAAACCATGGTATAAACTTTGATTTTTAATGCAAATTATTAAGTGAAGTAATTATGGACTTCTGATGGAAACCTGAAAAAATGGCTGCCCTGCAAAAGCAATCTCTTCCTGTATTTCCACTTCTATAGGATGCACTTGAAACACTCAGGACTATCTTAGTCACATCTGTCCAGCTCAGAAAACCTCAGCCCCCTCCGAGTAAGTAAAAAATACAGGCTTTTTCTGGTTTCAACCTGTTCTAAGTCAATTTGGACAACAGGTTTTATAGCTCTGTAAGAGTACTTTTGTGTGTAATATTTACTAGAGTTTCAGATAACTAAGAAGAATGGTCCTGGATGAGGGTGTTGAAGAGAGAGATGCAGAAGAGCTAAGCATGACTCCTGACCCCACCCAGAAGCTCCCTCAGATGCCCTCAGGTAAGTCACTTCTTTCACCCCGTTTTGACAGTAAGAAACTGGGGAAAAGCAAATCCTCCTTCCACACCTGGCTACTCAGTCAGTGCCGACCACAGAGCAGGGGAGAAGATGAGATTGACAACCATTGCATCAAAGCAGACTGTACCTTTGACACAGGTCACAAATGCGGCACTGAGCTAAGACAAGAGGAATCTCACTGCTTGATTACTTGCTGTCTAGTTTCAGGAACACATAATAAATGCTTGGTAGGAACTAAAGAGAAAGAAGGTATCATGCATCCTACCTATAAAAAAAAGCTAATCATGTCAAACCTACAGTGCTTCCCAAGCTTCTTATTGCTGCCTAAAATACGGTCTTTTAGGACATAGCAAGTTAGGGAAAGCCAACTGAAAATTTCCACATGTTCTCAGATAGATATACAAAGATACAGATAGCAAATGCTTTAAAACCACAGGCAAAAATTTCTCCACCATAATTACAAGAATCTTAAAGTACATATGGATAATAGAGGAAAGGAAAAAAGTGGCATGAAATACAAGGAAAAAAACCTTACAGATATTATCTTCATTCTCACTACACTCAGAGGAACTTCTGAGCACTTCCTTCCTTCACAGATATTAAAGATTTACAGAAGTGGGAGAACAAAATGCAGCCTAGAGGCTTCCAGTAGGAGCTGTGCTCAGGCTACAATCCAGCAAGTTCACAATCCCATTTGACTTTCATCCAGTTGTAAGCAACAGGAGAAAGGATTACAGATTGAATAGAAAATAGCTTCTTGGTTAAAAGACAACTGAGATTCTAGTTTCATAGGGACAACCAAAGTCAGATGCTCTACTTACGCAGAGATACCCTGTCATCTGAAGCAAGATTCATGGTGACCTTAGGGATGGCGTAGTTTGGAGACAGGATTGCTTTTCCTAGGCTGCCAAGTAAAGACAGAACCGCCAAACATGTGGGGAAACTGCTGCTAGCACAATTAATGGCTTCATCTGAGACATCAAAACCTGCTCAGAGCTGTCTTCAAAGTCAGGCAGGAGACAAACTCTTTCTCCAAAGACAACGAGGTACACCACGAAAACCAAAAATACCCAGTAGCCAGTCTCAGAAACAGGAAAGATGAAACAGTTTTGTTAGCCATTTTTAAGCCATCCAAACCCAGGAACAGAGTGTAAAGAGGTCAAGGAGCAGTGTGGTACTACACAGTGTTCAGGGATCAAGGATACATAGGCAGGCAGCCACCAGAGAGCACTTCATATTCATGGTCTCAACAACACAAAGTCTTTGTCATGTTTGTCATCTCAGGCAAGGGTGGAGTGCATGTTCACACAGGAGGGGCCACCAGCAGTTAAGCTCCTTGAAATACTGCGGACCTGGTCAGTAATGTCAGTGATTCTTAGGAAAAGAGGCAGTTCTTAGTATGGGACAAAGCAAAAATATCACCACAAAAAAAGCTATAATTAAACCAGAAGCACACCCAAGCAGACTTGGTCACTCAGCCTTCTCTACGCTCCATTTAGGCAAATAAAGAATTGTTCCAGGAAAACTACAAACATTCAGACTAGTCTGACCCATAAAAACTCAATTGCGTATGAGTTAACGTCAATACAAAACAGCTTTTTTTCATTTACTGTAAATCTCAGTGTTTAAAGCTGCGTTCTCTGGCTGTAGATTAGAAAACCAGATTTGAACTTCAGACTTTAAGGGAGGCAAAAGTTCTCATTCACCTTCTGTTTCAAGCAATTTTGTCTCCTAACTAAGCAATTAGCAATCAGCTTTAAGAATATCCTCTTCAGCTGCTCATTGCTCAGTCCTTTCTGCACCTTTCCTTGGAGGAGAAACCAGGAAAACTACAGTAAACTGAAGCAGGACAATACCTAGCAGATTTTAAACACAGCACAGTTTTAAAGTGTACTAGTTTATGCACATGTGTCTTGAACCTAGATACATGCCTTTGCACCTGAGGGCTGAAATTTGGGGCTTTCATTTAGGTGTGACCTGGGCTCAAACTAAGCCCATCTTTAGCTCCATGAGGGTTGCTTATACACCTCTACAGCAGTGCTCCCAGTATCACCACAGATCTTCTCAGATGTTAGTGGTTTTCCTCCATAGTTTTGGGTTTTGGCTTGTTTGTTTTCTGAACTGTCTAGGACTGGCAATAAAGATGACTCCTGGAAGACACTGTAAAGCAGAGATGGCCAGCCTTCCTAACCCAGCTGTATACTGAAATGCTCACTCAGCCAAGAACCACAAGTCACATACCACAGATCTGGAGAGCTAAACAAAGACTAGGAAAACTTTACAGGCAGGTGATGGCTCGTTACTCCTAAGCACCACTGTGGGACAGCGCTGGATTTGTCACACAGCTTGCTCTCAGTGACCCACTGCCATCAACCTCAACCACCCGCTATTTGGAGTACTTTAGATCCGAGGCTCCAAGCCAACTCAATGCTGGTCATGAAACAAAATCATGACTTCAATAGCTCATAGTCCACATGTGGTTCTGGCACTATGAGCTGGCTCTCTTCGGCAAGGACTTTCAGGTTTTTGTGGTTTGGGGCTTTTTGTTTTTTAAAGGAATGATTTTATTTCCTCACATTTATTAGCATTGAGATCTACTGTACAGTGCTTGTTTCCTCTGCATTCTCCCTGGTGCGATTTCTGGAACCACCTTCATTGCTCCCATTTCTGTCCGTGCTTGAAACTAGTTTCAACCAGCCATGGTCAAACCACACCCCATATGACTGCAGAGCATGGAATACACAACTGCATCAAGCCCTCTTGCTAAAGCAGCGGTTTGTAATATGGTTGCTGGTTGATTGTTTGTCTGAAAATCCCTACCCACAAGAGACGTTGAAGTAGTGCTAAAAGGCAGGCTAGTTCCAAAAACATTAGACGGTGTTTGTGTGGAAGACTTCTGGACAATGTAACTCTGTTGATAGATGCAGTTCCTGACCAAAGAAGCAAAGCCAGCAGCAGCCCCTAATGTGAGGACATGGCACCTTTACCAGTTTTGTGGACTGAAACAAGGTATGATGGTCTTAACACCACTCCAATAAATCCATACTCTGCCCCACCAGCTGAGTAGTTTTCCTGAGGTCAGTAATGATTTCTTACTGTAGGAGCTACCCTAAGGATTAGCAAACTAAGATCATGTTCAATTTGGGCTTACAGGACTCTGGCACCACTTTCCCAAGGAATGTGAGAAGGCAGGGGGGAAGAGATCGGGAAGGACAAGTGTAATGAGTCAGTCTTTGGAAACCAAGCTAAGAATTTGACTCTAGTTACTTCATTTACAGGCTGGTTTTAGAGCCGTTGCCAGCAAGCACTCACAGTTTCAAACTGGAGCAGACAAATTTGGGAGCCTGCCACTGCTGAATGTCCCCAGGTCACCTTAAGACAACAGCTAAGCTCACTCCTTTACGCTCACTCATAAATGTTTCCCCTGCTCTTGCTGAAAATGCTGGTCTCCATGTCAGGTGTCCTCTTAGCTTCCTTCTTCACCTTTGTGGGGAGGCCAAGCCAAAGACCTCTTCCACCCCAGTGCTACTGATCATCTATCTGGGTCTGTCCAGCAAGAAGCAAGACTCATGAGAAGTCATTATGCTCCACAAGCTTGGAGCCCTCTCCTGTTTGTGCACAAACACAGACACCAGACAGCCCTTCTTCCTAGCCCATATGAAACCTTTCAGATCTCACCTGAATGTCTCTACTGGTTCCTCTGCTATCTCTGCTATGCCACTTGGCCTTCAGTCGCTACCCAGTTCTTCCAGCCTTCCCCACTCCATAGCTCTGTCAGACCGGACCCTTCTCCAATCCAGTTCTGCACATGGACTATCTTCTGAGCTGGTCCATTCAGCAGCTGCTGTAGAACCACTCACACATAGAAGAGGTGTTTGGGGGCAGGAAGCAAAGCTGCTTCAGTGACGAAAGTTGTTAAGAGTGGTGAAGAGGTTGAGTCATGAAGGAACATTTGGACAGCAAGTAGCAAGAGTCACTCAACAAGCAGAAAACCCCAAACAGTCCTAATGATTTGGGCAAGCAACCACACTGGACATGAACTGCTCTGTTGGAGCTTGGACAGCCACTATGTCTTTTTATCTGCATTACTAGGAGCCAACTATGACTGAAACTCTCACCAGTACAGATGGGGTGGACAGACATACTTCAATGAAGTTACCCATTTGCTAAAGTAATCCATCACAAAACTCAAGTATGCAAGGAAGAAGGGAAGTTTTATGTAACAGTGTTTGGCCAGAGCATGATAAACATAGACAGAGGGTAAGGTGCAAGAAACATCCCTCTGCTTACAGTCAGTGTAAGGTGCTAAGGTGTAGAGAATGGTTTAAATTGTTTCATGAGATGGCTGTGGCACAGCAGCCGGGTCACAGTGCTCTGGAGCCAGTCAGCTCTCCTGCCATGTTTTAAGTATTGGCTCCACAGACCCGGGCTGCCTCAAGTTTATCTCCTCAGGCTCATACAATGTAATTCTGTCAGAACCTTTAATTTGCATCTAGCTCTACATCAGTCAGTACAATTGAGATCAATGTGAGATTCTCTGGTTTGTGTTGAGCAGGTCAAAGTAAAGAGTTGCAGCACCCTCCTCTGGTTTTGGGGAAGGGATGGAAAACTGCCTACACAACAGGTATCTGCCGGGAAACTATATACCTTAAGAATCAAAAGTGGTTCCCACAGAGAACTGTTACTGAAAGAAGAAGAAAATTTGACTCAGCACTTTGATTTTTGCTTTTAAGCAGACACACCTCATGTTTTTTATTCCAGAAGCTCAGTGCATGAGGAGTATGGTTTTGACACAGATGTCATTAAAAAGGCCATTTATTACTCTTTCATGTAGAAGTTCCTAAGCACAAACCTCTAAGTGAAATGGAAGGTTACCTGGCAATTAAAATTGGTTCTTTGTCTGGAATTGCAAGACAAATCCTCACCTCTTTTTAACCCCAGGCAATGTCCTCTCTTGTACCCCACCAACAGAAATTAAGACTCCCCAGCTCTGACCACAGCTGATTGAGAAGTGTCCCCAGCATCCTCTTCTCCCCATACCTGTGGTTACATTCAAGGAACACATAAGCTTCTCACAGGAGCTCATATCCACATGGGAGCAGACTCCAGTCCCTTTTTCCTAACTAGCACAGGCAACAGACTTCAATCTAAGAGACTTAGTATGAAGGTGAACTACATGTCAGACAACCTTACAGTCAAAGCTTCCCTTGCAACCAGAAATGGCGAATGCTAGAAGCAAGAGCACAGCCAATGGTGTGGTCTCTGAAGCAACCTGCTGAATTGGAGCAAAATGGTTTTTAAAATACGTGCATTGCAAGATATCAAGGGAAAAAAAAATCTATCCACATACAGAGGTTTTTCAAGAAACACAGAGCATCTTAGAGTAAGGAGGAAGACTAATTGCTTGTGAACTTAAGTAAATGAGGTGAGGATGCTCCTGAGAAGGTGGCTGGCAGATGCAAAGCTCTGACGAGGAACAGGAAGCAGTGAACCATTCAGCTGTCAGGAGATGGATCATCTTTTACCACTAACAACCCCAAAGACCATATAGAAAAAGGTGCTGTTGCCACTGCGGCAAGCCAACATCACTAAGGAGTGCCCTCTTCTTCCCCCAGCCCCTTCTCAACTCTACCCCACTGCACAGCTCCTGACAGCTTCATCCCTGCTTTGTTCCTCCAGGCCTGTTCAGTCTAATGCTCTCCAGGATGGATTCTGCAAAGACACATCCCACCACCCCCTTCTGAGTGATGAAAGACAGATGCAGAAGATACACGAGAACTGGTGGTCTGCCAAGGGAAGAGGTTAGTACTACATCAAGAAGGAGTAGGAGACAACTCCTTGAGATACTAAGCAGGAGAAAGCCTAACACAATATGGTCTATCTGCAAAGGCAGTAAGTCTTACTTTGCATAGGAAAACTCAAACTGCTGTAGTTAAATTTTTTAAAACTCAAAGTATTATGTAAAGAATTGTCTAAATTTGCCCTGTCAAGACAAGAAAAAAAAAAAAGCAGACACTGCTTCATATACTGAAGTATTTTTGGCCATCAACTGCTTTTCACATAGAAAAACTTTTACTCTGAAACAGGAACAGACTTAATGTTCCACAAGAGGATTCATCTCCATCTCACCCCTGATATGCCCCATATCACCTTCTAGGGTCTGCTGTATTTGGATGGATAAAAAAGGAAGATGATCACAAGTCTGAAGAATCTTTCAATCTGTGACACAGCACAGTGCCAGCTTATATAGCAGGAAACATCTAGCTCCCCAGATGCAGGCTGCAGCATTTGGCTGGTCTTCCTAAGGGGGCTGCATTGTTCTAACAACTAGCAACACAGATCCAGCAGCCAGATGCACCTGAGGTCAGAGCCCAAAGCAGATGAAAGCTCTGCTTTGTACAAACGTTGAGAGAAATGCAGCCAGAGCAGCACCTGAGTGAGTTTCATGCTCAGTGTACAGAAGCTTGAGGAGCTAGGGCAGTGTCCTGAAGGACGAGAGGATCTCAGTAACACAGGGCAGACAACTATCAGCTTGTTTCTAGACTAATCCCCTTGTTTACAACCTGGCAGAAAATAAGTGTAGTAAGTTTTAGGGTAACCTGTGCCTGGAGAAGTCTCATCCCTCCAGGACCCAAGTGCAGAAGGTGCTGCAAAGTGACAGCCAAACCCCAACCACAGATGTGTCGGCACAGATTCTGCCAAAGGAGAGAAAACCTAGAGAAACATGCAGTGCTTGTTATCCAGGAGTAAAAATTAGCCTGAGCTTAGTTACAGAGGACCTTGCTGTACTGAACCCAGCAACTTGTCACATTGTCCCACCCAGTGGGAGCAACATCAGGCTCTGCCCAGACCACTGAGGAGCATTTGGAAACCTGCTAACTCATCCCCTGGCAATGCCCTCCAGCAGCAGTTGGAGACTTGCAATGTTAAGATTACTCCGCAACCCAAAGTTTGCCAACCTGTTTAATTCATCTGGCTTTTTAAGCTGGAAGTAGGAGACTACGGTTTACGCTGTCTGAGATCAAGTCAGTACCTGACCACAGGGAACGGTGCATGCTATAACGCTGCTTTAAGTCAACAGTTACATCAATGGTACTTCATAATTTTATATCAGTTGACAATCTAGTATATAAATGTGAAAAAATATCTTCTTCCCCTCTTTTCCCCATCCTGCTGCCCTCCCAGAAAGGCACAAGTATGGGATTCAGTTCCTCTCATGAATCGTTCCCAGGAAATGTGCCCTCCTTCAGTATAGTAAAAACCCTACCTTGGTTGAGGTAGGTCAGAGTTTCTTCGTGCAGTTTCACAGCAGGTGATGTGGCTGTGCAGAGGACGTACTGAAAGGGAGGCAGTTTGGCATCATTCTCAGGAGACAGCTGCGGTTCTTCCTGCTTGAAGATTGGCAGTGCAAGGACATCTCTGTAACATACAGTTCATGAACAGTTAGGTACAAAGACTTCATGGAATAGTCTCACCTCGAGCTGCATTTGATTCTCATGCGCTGAGATAATGAAGATGGTCTCTGGAGAAATGCCAAATTATGACAGCTAAAAATGGAAGAATTCTGTCTGTATAACGTAACAAGGTAACTTCTGCCTCTAGGAACTAGACATAAAAGAACACAGCATTAGTGAAACAGAGTATTTCTGAGAATTAATTTACTATTTTAAACCATAGATCAGATTTACTTTTCAGGTAAGCAGTCTTCCTGATAAGGAAAAAAAAATTATCAAAAATAGATTCTTCATCCTTGTGGTAACACACCAGTTTAAGAGATTTTGGGTTCACAAATGAAAGTCTTTCAGGGGAAAAAAAGGCAAGAAAGGGCACTCTATTTTGACAGCACAATGTCTACAAGTAGTAGCTAAAGGTCAGCAACAGACACAGCCTGGTGTAAAAGAGACATTCAGGTAAATGATGGCGTGAACTGCTGGATTAATTGGCTCATAACATCTCCTTGCACTCCAATAAACCTGGTCACAGGGAACCGTGCAACTCGTAAGACAGTACGGGGCTAACTTCATAAATGCAGAGTGGCTTCAGTAGGACCTGTGCACAGTCCCAGTTCTGCCTCCTTTACAAGATGTTCATGCTGACCTGCCTGCCAATTTAGTCAAACCTATCCCAATCCACAATATCCTGTCTGCGTGAGGATTAGTAACAAGGCTGAGAGCACAACAGAATGATTAGTACAAAATGAGATGACAGGAATAAGCATCCTTATCTTAATATGCCTGATACTGAAGAACCACATTAGCCTTTCCCATGTCACTAACATTTCTGATCATTGCGTCCACCTACTTAAGACATTAATATCTGTTCAATTTAGGAGGATTATGCTGAACACAGAGACAGTTCAGAATAAAGTGATTTTTTTTTTTCTCCTCCATTTCCTCCAGATGTGTTCTGGACTTGACATTCTCATTACAGAGGCTGCAGTTCTGCTCCTTTCAGTAATCTCATACACAAAAAACGTTAAGAAAACCTGCTCTGGAACATGCCAGTGTGTACAGGCATGCCCCTCCATGGAATGAGCATTAAGAATTTTTTCCTTGCCTGTTCAGTTAATGATCCACTCTGCACTCATTCATAGCACCCACAACCTTGAAGGCCACTGAGGTCATCCGTGAAACAGGGCAGTAGTTTATAGCAAACTACTAAATTACCTGATTCAAATACAGGTACTCTTATTTATGGCAAAATCAAGCCAGAGAGCAAACTATGCCATTTTGGCTATAGGTGGGAGAAAAAAAACACCTAGCTCAGTTCCCATTCTCTCTTCCAATCTCAACTCCCTCTATATTATCACCAAGTCATAGCCATGCAGCCCCTGTTGCTTACTGGCACTACACACATAATCACAGCTCCTGCAGCCACATAGACCATTTTTTTTTCCTTGGTGGTGATGACTTACTACAGTAATGAAGTGACAGATATGCCTACAGTAGATTTCTGAAATAGATAACATTGCTCCACACACACTCAGGATCTGATACTGTTCCACAGAGTCATCTCGCTCACCCCAGATGCCAACATTTGATCTTAACACATGCATCTGCACAATGCTATTGGAATGTGCGTTGCTTTACAAATGAGAACAGATCAAAAATTCTGAAGCCTGAAAGCTTTTGCAGATGTGCAAAAAAACAGCACAAAATCTGGCCCAGGTTTAACAGTTAGGTGTGAGGAATTTGTGCACCTATTCCGCAGAAACAGCTGAGGAATTTAAGCAAGGGGAAGTCAAGATTCAAATATCATTTCGCATCAGGTTCTTAACACCCCTACACTTGCTGGGACAGCTGTCTGATTGCTGAAGGCTGCAAGCATGGAGGCATTAATGGTTTGGTTTCTGGAAAGCTTTGCCATATTAAAGCAATGATGAAGCCACACAAGTTAACCACATTTTTATTCCTATAGGATTTGAACTAATGGCCAGCGGTATCCATGGCTTTGGATGGAGCTCTTCTAAAACATTTCACAGATGAAGGCTTAAAAGAATTTCTAAGCTATAGGTATATAAGATACCACAATGTTTGCCCAACTCTCTTCATTCCAGAGTTGTAAATCATGTTTTGGAAAAAGCAGCCTTTTATAACAGTTCCCACTTTAAAAAAAAAGTTACAAACCCTTACAACCCTCCTAAATTTCATCTTTAGGCTAAAGTTTTACAGTTCTGGTCTTAACCAAGGGCAAGTCTGCCTACCTAGAAAGAGCGAAAGTTATTTGAGACAGTTCAGTTCAGCCACCTGGCAGAACAAGTAACAAGATACATACAGGGTTTCCATAAAAAAAAAAAAGATTATTTATGACAATTTATCAGTACTATTGTCTTGCTAGAACTGTAAATACCACTGAGGTACAGCAGAATTTACAGAGATGTCTTGGAGATACACAAAGCCTTTGATCTTGGCAAAGTATAATTGATAAAAACTTTTCCTACTACTTCTTCAAGCACTGTACTATTTTGGTTTCCGATGCGAAGTTGCTACAAGTGGATATGGAGAGCCTGCAGAAAGGCACAGCTCAGCAGAAAAAATGCCCCCTAGATATGCATGCCTTGACAGATTCCCAGGGCCAGTGAATTGGCCAGAATTAGAGGCCCCTACAAAAAAACAAGGGTATATTCAACTGACATTTCCTGAAACACCTGAGGCCATTCCTGCCATAAGGCTGGTTTTAGGGCTTTTAGTCCCAGATCAAACACACCACACTCACAGTGGCAGATATTAAAGCTGAAGTTGATTGCTAAAACATTGACAGGTTACCACACTAGCAGTCTTCCTGCTAGATCAGGCATCCTTTATCCCCCCAGACAACATCAAGCCAGCAATAACATGTTTTCTGGCCAATTAAAAGGAATCGGGATTTTGGGCTCAAGCCTGACTCGAACTTGATGGTCTTTAGCACTCGTGCCACAAATCCATGAAGTTAATAAAGCAGCCCAGGCACCATAAATTCTCTCCAATACAGAAAGTATGTAGAAGTACCAATGCTGATGCTCCCCTGCTACTACCATTCCCACTGCCTTGAACTAATCAGGTCTGCAAGAAGCAAGAGAGAACAAGACTTTTGCCACATACATGTTGTTAAAACAGACTTACTAAGATAGAGGGAGGAGATGTATGATGAAGTGCCAATGCTGCCACAAAGCAAGAATCTCACAGTATTGTATCACTTGATAAATGGAAATTATTATCTAGTTAAAAAAAAAAATCCTTTGCAAATACACTGATAGGAATCAGGAATAGTTAAGATTGCAAGTTTCCTTGAAAGGGAAGTATCATCTGTGTTCAAAGTGCTTCACCAGGCAAACTCGATATTCTCTGAACAGTGGTTATTTGGGGGTACATTTTGAAAGCAAGGCTTTTGGGCCACAGCCAGGTTCTCCACTGCTGCAGTTCAGCAAAATCACACTTCAGCAGAGCAGCAGCAGTTGACACCAGCTGAGAGCTCAGCTCTACATGTATTCCAGAAAGAAATAATTCATAAGCACCCAGCAGAAGAGAAACTCCCAAAGTTGTCTGCTTTGCCTTCTTTTGGAGAGGAAATATGGGTTTGTGCTACACATGTTACAGACTATTGTTTAGCAGCCCTTGTACTTAAATTAGGCACTTTTAATTAAACCCAACTGTGTGGAGGCAGGAAAAAGCTGGTTTAGACAAGTTCAGAAAGTGAAATTCTGAGCGTTTTACCCATCGTCCCAAAAAGAAGAGAAAGAAATCCCCATCCTGAGAAAACTGAACGCCCTCTTCGTTTGCCAAGAGGCTTTTTCCACAGACTTTTGACAGCGCTTTGCATCCGTCGCACCTTCTCCCTTTGAACCGCGCTACCTAAACCCTCGAGAAGTAGGAAGCCGGCAAAAGAAATAAAACAAAAGTGCAGAAAAGTCGTCTAATCAGGCGCTAAAAAAAAAAAAGAAAGGAGGGGGGAAGAAGAGAGGGCACATCTCTCGGAAAGCGTTAGCAGCGCTGCAGCCGGGGGATGCGCCGGGTACCACCGCCGGCATCCCAGCCGGGAGGGGTCTTTGGGGATGGAGAAAAACCTCTCCCACCACCCCTATCACCTCCCCGCGGGGCTCCCGGGGCCGGGGACTCACCGCAGGTAGCTGCCGGTCGAGTGCTGGTTGTAGTGCTCGGGCTGCGTGTGCCAAAACAGCATCTTGGGGGCGGCGGGCGGATGGGATGCAGGGATGGGATGCAGGGATGGGATGCAGGGAGGCAGGGATGCAGGGGGCTGGCCGCGGGCGCGGTGCCTGGGGCTGGAGGAGCCCGGGGAGCAGCAGGGGCCAGCCGGGCTGCCCACCCCGAGGCGAGCCGGGCACGGCTGCGGCAGAGACTGGAGCCCCGGCTCCGCCGGCTCCCGGAGCTTTTATGGCTCAGCCCCGGCGGCCGCGGGTTGGCCACAGCGGGGAGCGCGGAGCCCGCAGAGCCCTCCCCCGGCCCGCCCCGCTCCACCGCCCGCCCCGGGCACCGGCGGGACCGATCGACCCCCGAGGGCAGGGACGGGGCTGGACCCGGGGCCGGGAGTGATGGGGCCGGGGGGAGAGAGGGATGGGCACGGCCAGCCCTGCCCTGGGTGGAGCGGGGGGTACAGGGCGATCCCTGCCCTGAGAGAGCAGGGGATACAGGGCGATCCCTGCCCTGGGAGAGCAAAGATCACTGGGGAAAGCAGGGGATACAGGGCAATCCCTGTCCTGGGAGAGCAGGGGGATACAGGGCAATCCCTGCCCTGAGAGAGCAGGGGACACAGGGCAATCCCTGCCCTGGGAGAGCAAAGATTACTGGGGAAAGCAGGGGATACAGGGCAATCCCTGCCCTAGGAGAGTAGGGGATACAGGGCAATCCCTGTCCTGGGAGAGCAGGGGACACAGGGCAATCCCTGCCCTGTAAGGAGCAAAGATCACTGGGGAAAGCAAGGGGTACAGGGCAATCCCTGCCCTGGGAGACGAAGGGGATACAGGGTAATCCCTGTCCTGGGGGGAGCAAAGATCACTGGGGAAAGCAGGGGGATACAGGGCGATCCCTGCCCTGGGTGAGCAGGGGGATACAGGGCAATCCCTATCCTGGGTAAGCAGGAGGATTTGCCCATGTTCTTTAAAACCCATCCTGCTCACGTTGAGCCATGATGTGTCAGGCAGTGGGGAGGCCAAGTATGAAATCACTGGTCAGGAGCTTCTGAAGTCCCTGTTTTTTTAAGCAAAGGACTTGTTTTACTTCTGAGCTGTCTGTCTCTTACACTGGCCTGTGCTTCAGGTGAACTTTATATCAGGGGGTATTTTCCAGCTGAAAGAGTGAGAGACAAATTTGCCAGAGGACAGTATTAGGGACTAAACTCTCCCGTGGCCCATCCAAAGCCCTTCTGTCTTTCCTAACCCAACTCTCCTACTTGGTGAGGAGAGATCTGTTTCTTTACCATTTCACATTGCAGATCCTGATCCTCCCCTACAAGGCTGTCCACACCCATCATTTTCCTAACCCCCAGCTCTCAGGGCACCTTCCTGTCCCATTAATCCTTCTCACGATGGATAGTTTGGAAAGGGGGAACAAAAAGGTCGAGGAGGTTCCCTGTTTGGTCACTTCCTATTATCTATCCACTGGCAGAAACGGAACCAGACTTTTAATTACTCAGAGTCATTAAAAATCTTCCTATGCACAGGCTTCCTGGGCAAATTTCAGCTGAGAAAAGCGCCGTTTACTCAGGATAGCTGTTGCCATGTATTATGATGTACTGCCGTATTTTACAGCTGAGACAACAGAATTTCACTGTCAGATGGAACTTTTATTATCCTGCCATGATTACAGATTGTCAACATTGTCACAGCACCTACAGATCATCGTTAGGTTGAGACTGAAAGAGTCAGATTCAGTAGAACTATAGGCATTGGCAGTTCAGATGCTGATGCGTCATGAATTGAAAAACAAACTCACCTGAAGGGTAACTAAGCAGCTTCACAGAGGTGCTGCGAGTCTTCAAGTTTGTAAGATGCATTATTTATATCGGCTTATCGCTTAGTTTCAGCCTAGCTCACGTGACATCTGAGCAGCAGCAGCTCAGACCTTGATTGAGCAAAGCCTATACATAGGTCTTGGACAGAGAAACAAGACAAAGTTTGCTGAGGTGTCCAAGGACTTCTCTGAACAGTAAATATCCTTCCATAGTTTGAACAGTTTGCTGCATCAAACAGAGAACAACGTAGTCCAATGTGAGAGTAAATCACCATACTATACAAAACAAAGGATCCCATCAAATCTGGCATGTCAATATTTTTCTTTACCGTCTTTCTAGTAAGCAAATATGTTGGGGGGAAAATGACTTTAAAATAATCCCATTTGTTTCCTCTCTGGCCTGTTGCTGAATGTAGAAAATAAGGTGAGATTTGCTAATTAACTTTATAGAGACTCCACCAGACTCCATCAGTCTTCTGAATTTTCCTGTCCCTCCCATCTCTTTCTTAGCCAAATCTGATGAAAAATAAAAAAGACATCTTTGTTCTTTGTCTACCTCTCCTGAAAGAAATTTCAGCCCTCTTCTGTCCTAACTCCTGCTTTTCCACCAGCACGGAAGTTTGCATCACAGCATTAAATACCCTCTCCTGATCTTCAAAATCCACCACATCATACAGACCAAGTCCTCCTCTGCTCCCCTCTGGGGCTCTCTTGATCACCCAGCGTCTTCTCTTCCCCTTTCCCTAACACAGCCTCCTTCAGTGAAGAAATCTTCTCCACTGCAGCTTCCTCATCCAAACCTCCCTTTGCTCTCCTACTCCTTCCCAGATGAAAGTAATTTCTTTCCCTCTGCTGTGCTGATTGCTCTTCATCTCTCTTTTTAGACGCTTGTTCAATTGGCCACAGTAAAATGCTTTGCTCATATGATCAAAAGGGGTTGAGTGAGTATTTAGTTTGATGGACTTTTCTACTGGAGTTAATGCTATGAATTGGGATATTTTTTGTGTGAAAAAATATTTTAAAAATAAGTATATTTTCCTGTGGACATTTGTGCTTGGGCACAACAGTACCATGCTAGTGAATTCAAGCTGGCATGAAGAGGAAGAATAATTTCAAGTATATAAGTCCTTTCGATTGAAAAACATTAAAAAACACCACACACACAAAAATATCCCCAACCAAACACAAAACCTTCAAGCATTAATAGTTGCACTTTCAGTTTAAGATATTATTGCCTCAGAAATTTGCTTTGCTGCTTCACTGGTCGTTACAATCCCTTTAGCTAAGCAGTGAGTGGAAAATGTGTGCCCTTCAACTGCTTTGCTGGAGAGTCAGGAGGTTTGCATCAACTTCTCAACACTCGGAGCCAACCAAATAGACTTTGCACTGAAGTGGCTGAGATACAGTCATGCATCCTATGCCCTTTCTTCCCTGGAAAAAAAGGTGTTTCTATTAGCCAAGAGGCTGAAGGGATGTGAACGTGGGATTGTGATAACACTGCAGAGATGAGTAAGTAAAAACTCAGATTGGTAAAGAAATTAAGCACTTAACCCCCACCAAATTCAAAGGAAACAGAGCATCTCTACACCTTTATAAATTCCACCACAAACATCTGAATTGCCTCTGAAAAGTCTGACAGTAACTTCTACATCAGATAAGCAATTTTGTGTCCATGAAGCCCAAAGTAAACTTAGGTGAAGGATGAAGGTTGGACACTGTACTGAAGAGCTTCCAAAAGCTGCCATCAGCTCATTGTGGCACTAGTCAAGGTTATTCAGGGATTACTCCAGCTCTCTCCTGGTGCTTGTGCCATAGAGTTACAGCCTGTCTGGATGAACTGCAGGGATCTGAAATGAGCTGCAGAGACTGGGGAAAACTTACTGCAGTGATCACACAAGCACTGAATATGCTTTAAGAAAAAAATCAGCATGGTGCCTCTTGTGTTACTTCTGTGTATTTTAGCTCATGGATTTCCAGCCTCTGACATGGGGACACTTTGGGGGGAGCTCTATTTAAACAGACTCTGCAAGATAACCAAGAAAAGTGGCTGCACTGTGGCTGGCCAATTTGTTCTACATTCCCTGGAAAATACTGAAGGCACCAGAAAGGCCTGAAAACTCAAGATCTTAATCAACTGCAATGTGCTGAATGAAGAAAGGAGCAGCTTTTATAGATCCCTTATTGTTCTAAAAGCTGGAAAATCATTGTTTTACTTTTGACAGGGTTTGGGACAGCTCCCAGTGGCAAGCACAGGCTCTTCTGAGTAGCCTGCTGACCTCTGATATGTCCTTATCCATCCTGTGCAGGTCCACTTTTCAGACAGAAACCAGCCTAGATGGGTTCCCATTGCCCTCGGGGCATAGCTGTGGCCAGGAATTTGGGGCAATGGCTACCACCAGGAGTATGAATATAGTCCTGGTGTTACAACCAAGAAGAATGACACAGAACTGGAAAAACTGAGAATGAAAAATGTCTTGAAAATATGCCTTATAGTGAAAGAAACAAGGAGCCTAGTTTGGTTTTACCCAGAGGAAGATTAGCAGGTGAATCATCACGTCTATAAATACTCATATGGGAAATCAGCATCTTGTGACAAATGCTCCTGAACCTCACAGCAAAGACACAAGAGGCAGGGAATAAACACTGGAAATCAATAAACCAAGGCTAAGAACAGACTGCATAATTTAGCCAGGAAAATAATCAACCATGCGTGCAAATTTCCCAGAGTTTATGGTTAAAGCCCCCATTCCCCATTTTCTAGACATAAATAAAGAGTAAATTTTTCTCCTAAGAAAAGAGAAGTTGAACAGAAAGGAATTCATTTAGGTCCTGTGGCCAGTTTGACAGAGGAGAACAAAGATGCTCACTGGGACCCTTTTTATCTTTACAATCTCTGACATTGCCTCACCAAAGGCTTCCAAATGCCTTCCTATTACAGTCAGCCCCCTGTTCTACCATGTATGTCTAGGGCAACGTAGCCCCTTCCCCGAGCGCCAAACAGCCAGCAATGCTCCTATGTTGTGATGTGCTGTCAACACAATCCCCATGACACAATAAGAACCACATTAACTGAACTTAATAGCAAAACAAATATCAGGAATAATACCACACAGACTGGCTTATTTATTTTCTAATTCAAGTCATTCATTAAAACCCTCACCATTTTCCTGTTTATCAGAGGTCACCATCAAATTTCCAGCTGCCACTGAATTTCCAGGCACAACCAAGTAGTGATGAATCCACGAGGTCTTTTTGCCACAGAAATTACACCTCATTTGCATGCTTTCCCCAATGTCATATTAATCATTTTGACTGTTCTGATTTTATCAGCCGAACCAAACTTTTTTTTTTTTTCCTGGTGAATATTTCTTTTAAAGTCATTTCGCTGTGGAAACAAAAAGATATTTACACAATGAGGATGATCAATGATTGGATGACACAATAGCACGTTAAAAATGCTCATTATATATCTGTTGGCATTGGTTGTCTCATTGTGAGCAATTACGGGGACACAGTAGCTGTGTTTACATTGCTACAAGAGAGGCCTCCGCAGCCAACGCTGCTACTAGGAAAGCAGCACATGGCTTCAAAAAAAAAAAAAAAAAAGAAAGAATAACAACAAAAGAACGCATGCACTTTTTGGCCAGCAGCAAACTGACTGCAAACAGCTGTGCCCGATACGCTCCTTGGGTTAGTAACGGTCCCCTCTGCCTGAGGTCACCGAGCGTCCTGCCAGCTCCTAGCAGCCTCCACTGTCCTGGATGGGACAAGAGTGAATAAAATTGTGTCCTCGCACACAGGAAGCTGGCAGAGCACAGGGGATCATCACTGCCCAGTGCTTTGTGGGGAGCGGGGGCCCAAGGCAAAGCATCATCACCCAGGGCCAAAAGCCAGCCCGCTCTGCTCACAGCTCTGTTGTCTGAGGACGCTTTCTCTTCATGGGAAAAAAAAAAATCGTAGCCATGGTAAAAATATCTTGATGGTTGCCTGCACCCCACATCCACCCACCAGCCTGGTTTGCCACCCTGCCCGAAACGCTGGTGTCAGCACAACCCGGGAGTGGAAAGGGAGCGATGGAGCAACCAGAGGCCAGACTGCAGCGGGAACTGCTTAAAGCAGCTTTGCCAGAGAGGCTGGAGTGTGAAAGTGCAGGAAGAGGTGCCAGAAGATGTCTAGTCCATAGATCCCACAGAGCAAGGCTGTGTCATCCCTCTTGATGAAAAGGGAGTCTGAAAAGCCTGAACAAGAGGCAGAAGGCACTCTGCAGATTTGTAGACAACGCTAAATTAGGTGGGGTGGTGTGCATGCTGAACACCAGTGCTTCAATCCAGCAGGACCTTGGGAAACTTGAAGTCAACAGAAACCTCATGAAGTTTAGCAGAGACATGTGAAGTACTGCATGGAGCTGAAACAATCCCATGGTCCAGTTCAGGCTGGGAACCAACTGGTTGGAGAGCAGCCCTACTGAGAAGGATGCATGTTTTATCTTGAAAGACAGTTTAAATAGGGGACAGCAGTTCCTCTCGCTAGAAATAGGGCAAACTACTTGTAATGCAGGAAATCAAGTGAAGTTATCAACCCTTCTAGTCGGTGCTGGTGAAACTGCACCTGTTAGACCCTCCAGTTCAAAAGGGATATGGAGAAACTGGACAAGGTCCAGCAGGTAACTGCTAAAACACTCAGGCCCTAGAGCACTTCTCCCGTGAGGACGCCTTGAGGACATCAGGCTTGCTGAGTAATGATGATGAAGTTAAGACAGGACCTCAGAGCAGCTCACAAGCTATGCTATGGCAGTTAAAAAGATTATAGAGCCAAATCCTTCTTACTAGCAGAGCGATTGAAGCAATGTTCACAAACTATGACTTGGAGATTAGACTGAACAGTAGGAAAACCTTCTTTACTAGAGGTCTGGAACACCGGGACATCAGATAGTTAGATTAAAGACAAACAGAGGTCCCTTCCCACCAACATTTCATCAAGTCTATGAAATCCAGCTATAAAGGATACTACGATCCTTACACAGGTGGCCCTGTGTACAGGCTCCAAATCCTGTTCATGCTCTAAGCAGTGCCTAGGTCTCACCACACAGGTTGTGCCCAAGAACATATGGGATGTCCAGTGCTTCCCAGCTTCTGAAGTCAGTCATGGTAAAAGGTCTAAATGCTGCTCTACTGCAGCTCTCCTGCCTCATTGAGACTTCCAAGCAAAAACCCTCTGAGAAGTGTTTATTTTAAACTCTGGAGGAAAGGGATTATAATTTGAACCTGGCAAAGCAACACTGACAAGCAAACTCATCCTCTCCAATGTAAACTACTCAAATGTGAAATGAGTCCAGGATAATAATTAGACACAGTTGAACATGTACAAAGATCTGAAATGCTCCACCTCAGGGCATTTATCTGCTACAGGACAGCACAAAGCATGAAGAAGTGCATTACAGAGCCTTTCATCTCGTCTCAAACACTTTAGAGACAGTTTAAATTCCTTGAAAGGAAAATACTTTAAAACCCTTTGGATACTCAAAATGCCTTTCAATAGTCCCTCAGAGAACTCTTTGTACAGCTCACAAGACCACTGGTCCTTCACAAACACTATGACTTGTAAAAACTCAAAACATGAGAAAACAATGAGCATTATTATTATAATATTTGATCTTTGCTTCAAAGCTCTCTTCCATCAAATGAGATTTTTCTTATAAAAATGCTATAATTAGATGATTCATGCAACAAAGTCATAACCAAGAAGAAGATAAACTGAAAAAAAGAGTGTGGTTTTCTTGCATTAACTACATATAGTCTGACTGTAATTATTCCCAGCTGGTGTATCTACATATAAAAGCACTTTTGCAATGACAGTAATTTGTACAGTTATTCTAATAATAGGCTATTCCCTTAATTTTTATAAACCTAATTGAAGACTTTTTAAATGATGTTTGCACAGCAATTCCAAAGTCTAATAACAAAGCCTCCAAAGTCCCCTGCAAGGTAAGGTGAGGTGAGTGGAGCATCATCCCCACTGGCTAGTTACAAATTACATTTATTTCCTTGATATTCCTTTCTCCCCTCAATATCCCAGATTCCCTGCTTGTACGAGGTGTTACCTCTTGCCTCTGCAAGTCCTGTGGAGCAAGTTAAGGATTAACTTTGCACAGCGGTACACAGTGTGGATGCAGCTTACACATGCAAATATCATATCAGCATTAGGTAACGAGCAAGTGATCTTACCTTACAGGCAAGGAAACTAAAAGGCAAACTGATATCTCATCACCTATGCAGGGACAGATCTGTGAGTAAATCCCAAGGTCGTGAGTCCCAGCCTGTACAGTCTGGCTCTCCTTAGCAGCCACAGAGTTAGACCAGGGAGGGGCCATTTCTTTCAAGGTGGGATATGCCATACTGAAGGGTGACTTCACTTTCTTCTTATGCACATGGGGATGAACTGAATTATTTGACAAAAATTAATGGGATTATGCAAATGTAAAAACCATGTAGGTGGAGGTAGGATCAGACCCTTTATCTTTCTTTAGCAGCAGTGAGGTACCTTGACCTGTACGTACAATAAATTTAATAAGATAGTAGAAAAACTGACAGTTTTAGCTCATTCCCACACAACCCACAGCAGCTGTACTTGTAGTGGTTTAAGACACTGTTATTTCCAAATCAGCACAAATTTCATATCTCCTTAAGAAACAGATCACCTGAGTGGTGAGGTACCCCTGTGGCATTCATGCAGACTCCCCAGACTGGAGTGGGATGGCAGTCTCAGGGCATGAACTGTAATGAATATCCTCAGATAAGGCAACCCAAGTGGCCAAAGTGCAGCGCTGCTACATCCCTAACTCCCAAAGTGAGGCTTGCTGGTTTGTTTTCGTAGTGAAGTAACTAACCTCACTGCAGAACCCTCCAGACACCATTGCCTTAAGTTTTCTCATGATGTAGTTAAGCAAGGTCAGCAGCAGTTCAGATGCCTGGTACTCGGTACCACTGGGTATATCATGGCAAAACAAACCTACTTCTTATCTCCTTTATGTTTGATTGCAGAACAGGTTTTGGACAAGAGAGACAACAGATACTGAGGATAGAGCCAAGGCTCATTGTGCTGAGTAGATACCATAGTCTTCAATAGGATTTTATCTCAGGCTAGAAGCACTCCCGTATTTCACAGTAAGGACAAGCATCAGACGTTGAGAGGGTGTTTTCTTTTGTTCTACTTTAATCAATCAGTGCCAATTAACCACATTTTAAGTTTCAGCTTGAGGAAGGAATGACAGAAATAATTTTGTCCTGAGAGAGACATCCCATCAGCTTCTCCAAACCTATTAACTACTTCAGGTAAATTGGCAATCAATTAACTGAGATTAAAAAGTCTAATGTACAAACTATGTTCTTTACAATCACCTTCACGTGGATGGCTGCATGCAAAGAATGGTGGTAAATGGAATTAAACCCTGTTGGAGGACAGTCACGAGTGGCGTCCCCAGGGCTCAGTGCTGGGTCCAGATCTGTTCAATGTCTTTATCAATGACCTGGATGAGGGGATTGAGCGTACTCTTACTAAGTGTGTGGGTGACACTCAACTGGGAGAAAGTGTCAATCTGCTTGAGTAGGTGGGGAGGCTCTGCAAAGGGATCTGCACAGTCTGGATCAATGGGCTGAGGTCAGTGGTATGAGGTTCAACAAGGCTGAGTGACGAGTCCTGCACTTGGGACAAAACAACAACCCCACGCAGCGCTACAAGCTTGGAGAAGAGTGGCTTGAAAGCTGCCTGGCAGAGAAGGACTTGGGGCTGTTGGTGTACAGCCAGCAGAATATGAGCTAGAGAACTGTATTATCATGGAGTAGTTAAATCAAGAGTTATGCTATAGATTCAAGTGGCTCATTGTAAAAGAAATGAGAAATCTTGAAGACAGGTAATCCTAGATGTGAAAAATACACATCATAGTGTGACGTAGGAGGATAAATTTTCATAGTTTTGGATGTTTACAAGGCGTCAATCTGCCATTTTCAATGACCTAATGTAAACATCTGCTTAGAAAAGGATGTGCAGTGTCTTAGACTCCCTGGACAGTGTCAGTGAGAATCCGCTGTCTGTAAACACTGGGGATGAATCAGATTAATCTTGCCAAACATCTGCTTTCATTTATCAAAACAAGGTTAAGAAACTTGATCAGGGTTTATAAATATGTCTTGGGAAGGGACTTTTTGTAACACAAACAGAAGGGAGGCAGTAACATTGAGTGGAAAGCTGACCCCATCCAGCAGTGTCCAGCTCATAACACCTGGTGTGAGCAGTAGCAATCACCAAGATTATTACGTGAGACAGCACCATTAAAATTATTGTGCATAAATAGAATAAAACCAAAGTGACATAATCTACTTGGTAGTGTCAAGCAGTTAGATTTATATCTAATCTTGATAGCCGCTTTTCAATAGTCTTTCTTTCTTTGGAGTGCTTTGCATTTTGATTTTGTCATTATGCTCACCATCTGTGCTGTTGTAATACATTTAAAAAATTATTCTTGAGTTCTTCTTGCTTAGACTTTTCTAACCTTAGCAGTAAGTAAAATTACATGTTTTTAATCCAGCAAATCCAAGCATAAACTGTGTTGAAGAATGTTCTGTACTGTTGATGCCAACATTCAGTGTGACTTGGAATCCACAGAGAATTCCAGAAGAAAACCCATATTGTGATAATATTTACAAAAGAAGAGGGATGGACTCGTTAAGTAGCTTGCTAATTGCCCGAATGTAATGAATCAAACAGTAAATAGCATGACAACAAAGGGAGAAGGCTCTTGGTGGAGGCTGTCTCAGCAGAGGGGAGTTGGGAACAACCACAGACTGTCACCTTTTGGGCACAATAAATGTACTTTTAGTAAAGGGAACTTCTTAGCCAGACCTCGCAACCTTAAGTATTAATAATTTTACCACCACAGTTCTCTCTAGTGACATTTGGAAAAAATCTAAAATCTGATTAACTATACAGGAGATACAAAGATTGTCCAAGTGATACATACTGAGGAAGACATGTAAGAGATGACAAATCTCCTAGCTCAGAGGCAAAAAACAAGTGTGATTTAATACAACCAAGTAGGACCACAGGACATGGGGAGGGACAGAGAGCATCAGCCTTACTCACAGAGGTCCATCTGCCAAGGAGATGGTAGGCAATACCTGTTGGTTAATGATGACAGAGTCTCAAGATGAGACTTTGGAGGAGGGGAAGGGATTTTATTTCAAAAGCAAATTCCTTTCACCCACATACCCTTGTACCCACATACTCACAACCAGGAAATGAGCATCTGTCCGTCATCCAGGCACCAAGACGTGTGTCCAGGGTCTGTTCAAGATCCCTCGCAGTGACACAGAGCACAAGGGTCATGGCTCTGTAGTCCTCATCCTGGCTCCTTCCACGGCTCGTGACCTCTCACTGCTTTGGGATGTGCTTTTTGAAACTGGAGCTGACAGCAACTGCCTTCTATTTTCTGTCCATCCCACTCCAGTTTCCTGGGTCATCAGAGCTGACTCACTGCTTTTTCTCTCCTCTGAGTGCCTCGAGGCTCCAGTCCCAACCTTTAGCCTCCCGCTGTCACCCCTTTGATGGTCTGAAGCCATGTTTTAGACTGTGAGTACGTGGTCCTTTGCTGCAGACCATCCCTTGTTTTCCTGATCCACCCTTAAGATGTATTTTTGCTAGCACATTGTCAGCCCAATTTGTGTGGATAAGTGTGACCAGGGGTCTTCTTCTGCAGCATCTCCTACAGTGATTTAGAAGCCAGTGATTGCAGGTGCAATCCTAGGGCTTCTCCTGGATGGAAGGTCACACTATAGCAGATTTCAACCATTACCCAGAGAACCTGCAGTGGCCCAGGTTGCTCCTAAGCGGTCTGTGGAAAGTGATTGCATCAAGCGGCCAGCTGGTTATAGATCTAACTTTTGGGGGATTCCTATCCCTGCTGGAAATAGAAAAAAAACCCAACAAACATTGAAAAACGTTGAACTAGATAATGCAAGAGCCTTCCAGTAGCATTGAATATGCTATTCATTGAGGTCGGAAGCTATTATGGAATTTTTCAATACACGATTAAATCTGGGCAGCCTGAGCTCCAGAAGCAGAGGGAGGAAACCCAGCAACTCTGGAGCCAGGGCCCCTCCGGCAAGGAAAGGAAACATTTTCAATGGCTTTTAGAGGACAAGTTGGCCAAGTCACACATGTTACAGCAG
The DNA here is from genome assembly GCF_032191515.1 of Phaenicophaeus curvirostris. Classification (NCBI taxonomy): domain Eukaryota; kingdom Metazoa; phylum Chordata; class Aves; order Cuculiformes; family Cuculidae; genus Phaenicophaeus; species Phaenicophaeus curvirostris. The sequence continues at coordinate 29,568,204 of NC_091398.1, forward strand.
TTCACTAGCATCATTATAAAGCTAGCAAAGCAGTGTCAGGTGAGCCGTGTAAAAGGGCAAAAATTGCTTCCTATTCAGCAACATGTTAATGTTTGGGCATTTGTGGGTTTTAACTGCTGTACAATCAAAAGACAAGCTCTAAAGCACAGAGGTTTAGTGCCCATCTTAGACAGAGAGAGCAGCAGCTCCTCAGCAGGCAGAAACCTGCTGTACCACTGACTTCTTAGAGATGACCCACAGTGGGAGCTGTGGTGACACAGACCCACCCAAGCAGCAGTGTTTCCTCCCCTGTGTCTCTGTCTACCCACCACGGGACATGCCTCACATCTCCCCTACCTGCACCAGCAGCGCCGGGAGGCAAGCAGCTCCCCTTGGGAACTAGTCTTTTTCCATGAGAAACAAAAGAAAAAAAAAAAAAGCTGTTTTTCAGTCTTCGGTTTGCTTCTTATCTGGATCCATCCCTGGATCTGAGTCCCAGTGTGGCCATGCAAAGTGTAGTGCTGGTGCAGCAAAGCGAGCAGGGAGGCAAGAAGCCAAAGAAGGGCTGGGGACACATCCCACCCTCAGCCCACTGAGGTAGGAGTGCCACTGAAGATATAACCTGATGCCAACTCCAAAGAGACCAGTGGCAATACAGCTTTCCATGAACCACTTCAACAGGGCTCTGCCTCCATGATGTTCCATTCCTCCTTGTGCCTGGAAAAGTTTGCTGAAGCTTTCTGCAGACAGCATCTTCTTTTCTGTTGCAGAAAATCTGGAACTTTGTTAATAAAGCAAACAAGCCCATGAGCCCTAACCTTCACTGCTTTGTTTCATTCCCCTCATAATGTCCCAGGAGAAAATAAAATGAAGCGTTCACTGGCCAGTTCCTGCAGGGTGTGTGAGCAGCTCACAGTGGGGAGAGGTGGCGCAGAGCTGAGGAGCGCCCAGAGTATGCTGTTCCTGTCCCTCCTCCCCCTGCATTTCACAGCCCTTCCCAGGCCCTCTGATACATTTATGATACAGCAGATCTTCAAGGGTAACGTCCTCCAGTCAAGGGAGCAACTCTGCCATGTCCCCACCAAAGAGCAGCCCATTAAACTTTGTGTCCCCCAAAAGCCAGTAGCTTTTTGATGGGTGTCTGATTTTAGAGACTGAGAGAGCCCAGGTATTTATACTTTGCACTCAAATACATCCAACTGTTTTTAAAGCAGAGAGCATTGGCAGCCTTATCAGAAAGCCTTGAGAAATCTGGTGGCTGCTATGTGTCTTCCTCCTTGGAAGCTCTTGGTCAAGGGCACCAGATGATAACCAGCATTGATAAAAGGACCACATCCCCTGCTGCTGAAATGGTTCCACTGTTTGAGGTCAATGAGACCCTATATTTTGTTAAATAATTAAAAAAAAAAAAAAACCCACTGCCTGGAGAAAGGCATCATGCAGGCGCTGTCTGAGGTAGAGCTCCCTGCCCATCCACAGGTATCCTTGGCACCAAGGGATGATGGAGACCTCAGTGCAGGCGGTGAAGTCTGCGTGGTGGCTCTAGTCCCAAGACCAGTGGCACTGCTGCAAGCAGGCAGGGACCATCAGCTGCACTACTCATTGTGGGGCAAATTCACCTTGGAGAGCTGCGGGGAGGACAGCAAGGATCCTTGGCAAAGGCGCCTTCTGCAACACCGATTGGATGGGGTGAATCTGAGGTGTATGTGAGGTCGGAAAACACACCGTGGGTATCATTTATATGTGTTTTAACAATCAAGGAAGCCAATGTTTGCACATGTGTTGTATCTCCCTGCAGACACATAATAGATGTGGAGAGATCCTGGAAGTGAGGGGAATCAGCAGTGATCTATCATCCCCTTGATAACAGGGGCTTTTAAGGAAGACCTTATACATGCCCCCAGTGATCATAAATGCTTTGGTAATTTTGGATTTTTGAATGCAAGATCTGCGTGGCTTTCTCCAGAAAGGGACCCTGATAGTGCACCATCTCGTGCCTTGGTTTCCCCACCTGCACATCTAGGATAACTGGGCTGTCTACACAGAAGCGTTTGGGAAGATGGATTGGTTAATATTTGCTTAGTGCTACAGAGATAGCACTCTATAAGTCTAATTACATTTTATGCCCTCATGTGATAAGGATGTCATCTTGGATTAGAGGGGATTAGTTGTTAATGCCATTCCTGTACATACCAGTCCCCTCCAGGGCTTTAATTTCTGCTGAGAAGGTTTTTCACTCCGCTTCCCATTCAGCAAGGACCTCCTAGGTATGCTAATCAAGGAAATCAAAGGGGTTTGATGGCTGAAAACCACACTTGGTGGATACCTGGAGATATCTTCAGCCAAGCAGAGGTGTGTACTCAGTGAACAGCGGTGTGCGCTTGGCATCTCTCTTACTTTGGCATCCCCAAACCTTTAACAGGACTGGGGAAGGGGCTGAGTGCATCCCCTTCCTGCACACTGGGCTCCAAACACGCTGCCGAGTTATTAAGTACAAATCTAAGTTAATGTTTAGCACTCACCCAAAACACAGAGATTGCCAAATGCCAAAGGAAATGGAGTGAGAAACCACATGCCGGTAATGATCACAGGGCAAAATGCTACTGAGAGGACATCCCCCCATCCCAGCAGCTCTGCGCTCAGGGGAGGGCTCCGATCTGCAGCAACATCCCAGAGCAAGTGAGAGGGGAATCTGGCTCCCACACTGCATGATGAGAGCCAAGCAATGATTTTTTTTTCTAAACCTATTGCTGTGAAGTTTATATCCTTACATTTACAGTCACCCTGACCACTCTCAGAGAACTGCCTGGAGAGCTCGTGTTCTCCCCTAGTTGCAGAGCTATCAGAGACTGAGGTGAGATCCCTTCCAGGTATTGCTGGCCAGGGCTTCCACCAGCTCTGAGCATCACCCTACCCTTAGTATAGGTTGAATTTCAGACACTGAAGGAAAGGGCTATCAGGTCTTCAGAAGGAAAAGGGCTATCCCGTCCCCAGCTCCTGTTAGTGTGCATTTGTTCTGGAGGAAACTCTGCATCCACCACCTATTGCTGACCACACAGGAGTGGGACCCAGCATTCTCTCAGCAGCAGGAGGGCAAGGACACCACCTCCTAGCTCTCAGCCCCCAGTCCACAGGAGCAGCTTTCGCTCAGCACAATGAAGCAGCTCAGTGCAAAGGAAAACCACCAGGGACTTCTCAAACTGCATTAAACTTCCAGAGACAGATCACACCTCTGTCATCCAGAGATGACTCTCTGCAGCCAGGTATAAACCAGGGAGTTGCAACATGAAGCGGTGGGAACTGGTGGACAGGGAGCACTGAACAGCAGCAAAACTCTTGCAAACACCCCTAAAACGATGAAACCGATATTTACCCACACTGTACGGTGATGGCCAGGGAAGCAGCAGGCTGACAGGAGCCTTTACCAGCATCCTAGGAGGAGATGGTCTTCCCTGCAACTAAAGCAGAGGCTGACAGCCTGAACTCATTGTAGAAGCAGCATCAGTGCTGATCTGAGTGAAGTGCTCCCAGGGCAAAGGGGATCCAACTGAAACAGATGCTGAAGATGCTGGAAGGGGGTTTGGAGAATGCCAAAATCCCATCTGCAGTGGAACCAAACATTGCCCTGTGTCCAGCTGTACCCAAACAGCCTGCTCCGTGGCACTGTGCTCCAGGCAAGGACAGCCTAAAGCCTCAGACAAGCCCTCAGCCCAGGTCCTGATGTCCCAGTCTCCAAGTACTGCTTCCCGCCAAGCCTGCAGGAGCAGATGGATGCTCGTTGGCCAAGGAAATCAACTGGATATGCAAAGAAAGCACAGACAGGGCTTTTTTGCAATTTATATTTCAATGGCAACAGGCAGCTGCAAGATTAAACTGTGCATGAAGGGAAGAACCAGGTATCCTTGCGGTTTTACACTGGGAAGTCCATGTCCTCCAAGCCAGGCAGCCCATCTGTCACATGCAGCGTTTTGGGAAGGGGTTGCTCTGCATTGCTCTTATTGAATAATAAGATGATCCAGTAGGTCTTTTCCAACCTAGTGATTCTATGGTAAGTGAGGATATTTTTTAATTTGTTAGCAGAAATAAAATGACCCCAGAAAGGAGGAATTGCTGCTATCAGTGGAGGCACTAGGAGCTCTTTATAGTCCAGGGAGCATCCGTAACAGTGCCAAGTGGGCACAGCTGAGCAAGGCATAGGGCTGCCAAACCTCCAGCCCTGGTTCTAGGGCTCCCACGAGGGCTCAGATGAGCTCAGCACAGGCTGGGCCTGCCAGGAGCTGGGCTGTGGTGCTGCTGCTGCTCCAGGATCAATGGGATGCAAAAGCAACAAGGGATTTCTGCTTACCTGGGTTAGTGCTACAAGGCAAATAAATCTCTCCATTTATTTCTTGTTGTTTGCCTGAAGAGCTGGGCTGTTGCAAGACAGGGACTAAACTGCTACCGCTGTCAGTCTGGGTAGGTGCTCCCTGTCTCCAAGGGCAAGAGTAGATGGCGTGCAGATCAGGGCATCCTGTTGAACTGCCCACAGCACAGTATCCTCAGCTCGGGACAGTCCTGCAAGGCAGAGCTGCAGCTGGCCAGGAAACTGAATTTGCATTCCTAAAAAAAATAAAATAAAATAAATGAAGATTTTTAAGGAAAACCGGTTAGTTTGGTGTCTGAAACAAGACACATTCCCTGGAAGCCGACCCATGGTGCAGCAAGCACTAAAGGCAGCTGTAAGGTGGGGTGCTGGGAGTCGTGGGGCTACATATGCTACCAGGGTGCCCTGGCTTGGGGCAGCCGATCCAGAGCCACAGCAAAGTCGCTGCCCTGTGAGCCACGAGCACCCTGCTCCTGCAGCTCCAAAGACAAACCTCCGTCCTAGCAGCTACTCCAAACACGGGGCGTGGAGCCAGGCTGTCAGGGAAACCAGCAGGGTCCCATTAGCACTTTTATCAAACTCAGCATTTTTTGGCAGAATATTTCTGGTTTGGTGAGTCAGCAGCCTTGCAAAGTGTTGGCTGCAGTGAAACTCAAGGCAGGCACATGGGAAGAGTCCCCCAGGACATGCACCTGACCCAGCTTGCACGGAGCTTGCTGGCCTCTTCTCCCAAGTGACAGGGGACAGGACAAGAGGGAATGGCCTCAAGCTCCACCAAGGGAGGTTCAGGCTGGACATCAGAAAAAAATTTTTCATGGAAAGGGTCATTGGGCACTGGCAGAGGCTGCCCAGGGAGGGGGTTGAGTCACCATCCCTGGAAGTGTTTAAAAGACAGACAGATGAGGTGCTGAGGGGCATGGGTTAGTGATTGATAGGAATGGTTGGACTCGATGATCCTGGAGGTCTTTTCCAATCTGGTAATTCTGTGACACTATGCTCAGAGGGAGTCATCCCCCATCAGTGGGAGCCACCAACTGCCCCACGTGCTAGCTGATCCCATTCCTTGTCCATCAACAGATGATCTCGTCCAAGCTGAGTTTTCAGGGTAAGTGGAATAACATGTATCAGGTCAAGACAACAGAAGGATTCACCCTCAGGCACATTCATTCTTCAATAGTTACTTTCCTCTTTGTACACTTGATCAAATCAAAATTTTGTCAAAATTAGGCCTGGAGACAAGTCAACTTTATTACCCTGGCTGTTAAGTTTCCCTCATCTAAGTTTTTCTTGCTAAGCCCAAGACGTGGTGTCCCATCCTCGGAGAAGAGATGTCCGTCCTGTCTGCATCCCCCTCTCGCATATTTGAGGGCTGCTCTCTTGTCTCCCAGGGACCTTCTGTTGCCTGTTACCCAACCCAGGTTGAGCTTGCTGGGAGTAATCATGTTCTTGCTGGTCTTTGGCCACCTTCCAACCTGCCCACATCTTCCTTGTCCCAGCGTGAAGCTCGTCTTTCTTCACAGCCCTTGTCTGCAAATCCCCAGCGCCTTCTTCCAGCAAGTCCTCATGCTCTTCACAAGGATTTATGGCCTGGCAGTTGATCAGCAGGGATGGAGCTGTTAGTGCTTTTGGAGAGATGGAGGAGATAGGGCAGGGGATGAAGGCACAGGGCGAGCCAGCAGATGGGAGACCTGCTGGGAGCCCAAAAACAACGCCAGCCCCCACTCCCTGCTCCATCTCGAGCTGATGGCCAGGAACTTTGCATGCAGGGAGCAGAGTCAGGTCTTCAACATCAGGTCACAAAGCCTGGAATAGGGTTTCACTGTCCCAGAACAGGAGATGGGCTCTGATGTGGCTCAGGTTGGGGAAAAGCAGTGACTGGTGACTCACAGCACAGACCAGGGTCACGGAGCCCCTGCCAGGGGAGGGCTTTGTTTCTCTCCTCTCTGTCTTTTTTCTTCTTTTGTTTAGTTTTTAATCACTATGGTTTAGAGGACGACTGACAGACAGCGAGTCTCGCCTGGTGGAACACGGCTGCTCACCTCCCTCTCAGCAGCATCCATGGGGCTGCAGAGCATCAGCTGAAGATACCTTCTTGCAGGAAAAAGCAGGAAAAAACTGGCAGGGAGTGGAAACGTGGCAAGCAGATTAGAAACCCAGCTCCTATTTATAGATCAGCAGCGAGAAACTGCCCCTGTGACAGAGCCATCTGTTTAACCCTTCCAGCACCCAGCGCCAACCATGAGGTCCTGAGCCAGCCCTGCCCCGTGCCAGAGGAGTGAGGGAGCATTTTGGCACAGGGGAAGGAGGAGGCCCCATCCTGGAACATCTCATGGTGCAGAGGGGGCAGGAGGCAGTTCTGAGCATGATGGACCTTGCAGAGCCGCCCCCCAGCAGGGATGTTGGGGATGGAGATGGGGTTACAGCTGTGAAGCCATTAAGTCACCAGGGCAAGGAAAAGAATATCCCAGTGTCCTGCTGCACAGCAGCCAGAACAAGCCAAGAATTTCCTCTAAAGGAGAGGTAATGAATAAGTTTCAGGCACGACTCCAGTGTTCCCATTCTCTTTTGTGGTCCCTGAACTTTGGAAGGGTTGGCAAATGGGGCCATTGCTTTGAGGACCAGCACAAACCCATTGCCCATGAGGGGCTGATGATGGTCACAGGAGGCTGCTCCATCCCAGGAGAGTGGATAGTGGTCCCTATCCCCTGCTGCTCCCCACCACAGTCACCCCAGAACTTCTTGGCAAGAGAACAGCCAGATCTCCTCACCAGCTCCCTGTCCAATTAGCAGTGTCAGCCCTTGGGGCACCTGAAACAGAACAACAGAGCTGCTTAGCTCTGCCATGCCATGCTAGACTTCAGTATAACCCCGTTTATCTGCAGGAGAAGAGAAAGAGCTGCAGCACTGGAAGAGTATAAATTTAGATTGGACATAAGGAAGAAATTTTTTACTATCAGAGCAAGGAGGCACTGGAACAGGTTGCCCAGAGGAGCGGTGGATGCCCCATCACTAGAAGTGGTCAAGGTCAGGTTGGATGGGGCTTTGAGCAACCTGAGCTAGTGAAAGTTGTCCCTGCCCAAGGAAAGTAGAGTGAACTAGAGGATCTGCAACCCCCTATTCCAATTCTGTGAATAAAAGGTGCCGTAGCTGCTTAGCTGAGAGGTGGGGTTTGGTACCTGGCCAAACCGCTGCCTGTATCGGAGATCCTTGAGCACGAAGCTGCTGTTTGCTGGACGCGCATGAGCTGCCCTGTGCCACAAGCAATGCAGCTCCTGCGCTGGCTGCAGCACGCAGACAGTGGGGAGTATTTTTCATCCCATTTCACCTACTGCAGCTCCGCAGCCAAGCAGCTCCCCTTGGCCAGCTGATCCACGGTCAGCCCTGCTCCCTGCACAGGGATGGCTTGCAAAGATAGGGCTGGGTGCACGCAGGTTTCGTTGTGATTCTCCATCATTTAAGTACCAAACCTTCTTCCCACAAACACCTTCAGCTACAGGCCTCGGCCATTTGCTGCCTCTGCATTGAGAGACTGTCCAGCCGTTCTCCCTCTTACTTGTGTCAATAGCTATTTTTATAAAACTGCTTTTCTTTACTTCTTAATTGATTTAAATCCTTTCCCTTAGTTTTCTTGTTAAAGGTGGATTTAAAGAGGAGTTCGTTATCTTGGCCATTTTTGAGTCATTATGAATTTCATCCCTCTCCTCATTAATTACTCATTACCCCTCGCTCTGGACAGCTGCTTTGTTCCTGATGTGTTTGTGAGCAGCTTCCCCAGCACCCTGTAATCCCTCCAGCCTTGTGTTAGCTCTGTCTGGTTTACGCTGCCTTCGTTTTCAGCTGTTCCCCATCTCCTCTGCTCCCAAATGAGTTCTTGACTGTTCATTGTGCCCAGGTGGCTGTTCCCTGCTCAGCCCTCCCCCAGCCCCTGGTCTCTTGGTGAGTCAGAGCCCCCCAAGCATCATCCCCATCCCCGTGCATCATCCCTGCCCCAAGGGACAAGCGTCCATCTCCCCTGACCTCCACACTGGAGAGTCACTAGCTCCCAGTCCATGGGTTGGCACTGGAGTCTGGATATAAACAGCCCTTTTTCAGAAAGCAGCGGCTTTGCTTTAAATGTTGCAGTACCTGCCAAATTATGACAAAGCAGCATGGAGATGCGTAAGGACGTTGGCTTTAACGAGACAATATTTCCCAAGCCTTTGGCTGCAGTCAGATCCCCAGGGAGAACCTGAAACATGAAGCATCTCCTGTGCTACAGCTGCAGCAGCCCAAGGGAGTACACAGCTCCAGTGGTGTGATTGTCCTCCCATCCATGCAGGACCTTCCCTGGCAGGGGAGAGCCAAACACGGTAAGGGCACTCAGAGAATGACACTGCTACTAAAGTGACCTTCTCCAGTCCCATGTACATATCGTCAATAATCCCATATTGCCCACAAATGGATCCATGACTGGGATCACAAGTGATGGCCTTTCTCTGGACCTAAACAAATAAACAGCCATCCAGTGTCTGCCAGCAAGAGACCTCCCTCCATCCCATCCAGATGCTCAGGTTGACTTCCATGTTGCCCAAGCAGTTTCCAAAAAGCCTCGCAAGGACTTCTCCCCCCACCATAGCAGGGGATGGAGGTTTAGTCTGTCAGTATTAGATGCAGTGCTGCACTGAGCCTCCTCCCAGCAGGCTCCCGCCGGGGCTGGGTTGTACTCACCAGGGAGGGCCCTTTCCGTACTTCGTGGTTGTATATGAAAAGGCAAAGCAGGAAAAATGGGTTGAGTTGGTGAAGGGAGGAGAGGGGTGTGCAATATTTGCTTGAGGAGGGTAAATGAGCATTGCACAAGCAAGTAACAGAGTTGCACAACCAGAAGCTGCGGAATTATTTAACTTAACAAGTTACCACTGATCAACTGAGCTGCACTTTCTCAGGGGTTTTAAGCCAAAACATCTTATTCTTTAACTGGAGCAAACTAAGATAAGGCAGCTGGTCCAGGACTGCAACTCTGCTGACATGCATCGAGCTGCTCCTCAGTGCATCCCTCGGAGGGAGGGAAGGGGTCACAAAATCACTTGAGTGGGATTGCAAATGCTGGGCTGTGAAGAAATCAGCAGCATTTCAGACCCTCAAGGACACAGAAATTAATTGAAAATGGGCTGCAAGTGCTTAGGACATGGCTTCACGCTTGCCGAGAATCTCCTTACTACCTTTAATTGCTGGCACCAGCTCTGGTCCTCCACTGTAGGGGAGAGCCCAGCAAAACCAGCTATTACAGCCATTCCCCATTCTCCATGTGTGAAGCAATCGTATTTTAGCACAACAGGGGACTTCATGTCAAAGGAGCTACAAAGGACAGATACTTTGAGGTGGTTCAAGAAACACCCCTTTGTCAAGGCTCTGCAGTCTCAGCCCTAAGGGACAAGCCAAAATCCAGCGTGAAAGAAGCCAGAACACTGAGCAAGAGGATTATTTTCTACTGCTTCTCTATTTCATTGTGAGCAACCACTCTGGGATGCTCCTGTTGCACTTTTCACTTGCTGCGGTTGCATCCTGTGAAACTGTTGCCTTCTGCCGTGCTGCTCCTGCAGCAAAGAGGGGTGGCCCATGCTGGAACCCCACAAGGAGCAAGCCTTGACACCAAACCCCGTATCTGTGTAGTTTCCAGAAAGACCATGCTTGGAGACATGAGTCACTGCTGGAAGACAAATTCCCTGAGAGGAACTTTGTGCATCTGGCGATGGTTGGTGATGAACCAGCAGTTGCCCTTCATCCGTCATAACCTGAGCAACAGCTCAAAGCTTTAGTAAAACCCAGTTGCAGGGTATAGAGGTGCTCCTGGAGACGGAGGAGGTGAATGTCCAGCCTCCTCTGGTCCTTACTGCCTTCTGCTCCAGAGGGAAAGGAGACCTCCAGCCACGCAAACAGCCCTGTGCACGAGTCTTGCACAAACTGCCAGAATGACCTATTTCTGCATCTGCGGGATGTCCCTCTCCTCAACCCCCCACAAAGTGTTTTGCAAGGACTGACCAGATTTAGCACGTGTCAGTAAAATCCTGCTCCCCAGCTCGGGTTGTCTAATACCACATTTGCAATGCCTCAGACTTCAGAGCTCTTCCAAATCCCTCAGGGCTGCAAGGCTAATGTAGGCCAGCATCTGGAGTTTTACAAGGCACAGACGAGATAGGGCTCTATTCATTCTCTCTTCCCTTTTGTTTAACCACAGCTACCTGGCACTGCTCAAGAAAAAGCACGTGGGAAGCTGGGAAGCGCTCTGGGAAGAATCCAGAGTCACTGGGGAAGGCAGGACCTTCCCTTGTATTGCTCTGACAAGCTGTAGACTGAAAAAAAGACCCTTTCACTGCAGGGGTGAGATGGTCCATCTGCAGCAGGGAAAGCGAACGCTGCTCCTCACTTCCAGCCAGGCCCCTGAATCCAGATACAAGAAGGGTCCCTGGGCTGGCACAGGCAGAGCCTGGTGGCAGCCGGGAGTGCCACGAGACACCTGTGAGGCTGCTGATGCTGTGAAGGGCCTGCAGCTAAACAAAACTATCACTTGGCTTAAACTTCCCCCAGAAACTGCCAAAATTGTTCTAGCTCAATAACTAGCTGGAGAGTATAAAGGAGAAATAAAGTAATCCTCTTGCAGGAGAGACAGAGTATAGTTTAACTAGGAGCACCTTATCCAGCATGGCTGATCCACCATGTCCTGAATGCTGCTGCTCACTGCTCACGCACTGTAACGCTCTCCACATACTCCTCTGTCTGGGAATATTCACACCAGAAGCCTCCCATATAGGATCCCTCAACATCCTGTGCTCTCCTGACTCACTCACACCCACCAGAAGGCATCTGAGGACCTTCTACCTTGACACTAAAGAAATAGCATCAAGGTAAAAGTGGGGATGAGCTTCCCTAGTTGAGAGCAATGGCTTCAACTACAAGTGTCTAAGCTGGGATGAGCCATTATTCCTCCAGGATAACATACAAGTGCTTGAACGCTCAGGCTCCTCGGCCACTTCAAATTTAAGTTCTTTGTCTTTTGGTACCAAGCACAGATACCTGTGCAGTTGCCAGCACCCCCTTACCTCCTCAAACACTTCTTCACCCAAATTTCTTCTGCCTCCTATTTTAAAACCTCTGCAATTCTTTTCAGGCACCTCATAACCCAAGCATCTTTTGATGCCCTTGCTCCTTGAGCTACGTGATTTTGCACAGGACCATCAGCTTTCAAGCAGCATATGACACTCCAGTTGGCAATGTCACAAGAATCCCCTAAAATCACGACTTCCCAAAAGCTTTTAAAAGCTGACAGCAAAAGACAAGCACCCCAAAATGATCAGCTGCTCGCTGGTGCCACTGCCACCCAGCCTGGTGCCTGCACAAAACAGCCAGCTGACCGTGCACCCTCTGACACTTACATGGAAACGCTGCAGCCAGGGCAGAAGTACGAGAAAATCCTTTACAAGCCAAGGCTTCTGAAAGGAAAAGATGTGTTGGATAAGCAATCTACTTCAGTATTTCTCCCCAGCAAGGAAATCCAACTTCCACTTATTCTAGGGCAAACTCAAAAGGTTTTAATTTTTTTTTTTTTTTTTAGCAAATTCTATCACATAAATGTTAACAAAAAACATCTGTACAATTGCCATGATACACTCAAAAGTGAAACAAATAAGATATAAATACAGATATGGATGTAACATGACAAAAGCGAAAAAATAGAAAAAAAACACATGCGCATGAACACGGTGCCAACAAAGTCATTTCTCATGGCTGGCATTTGTCAGAGCAGTTTTTTACTTCCCATTTAAAACATTGTTAGCAACATCCTGCTGTATTCTACAAACGTCTATTCTTCTGTCCCTTAATATGTAATATTATGCTTGATAAATAAAGGGGTGGGGAGAAAAGGTTTTGATGACAAAGATGCGAGTTACATTACTTATACAGGTTATTGTAAGCTAGTAATAAGCAATAAAAAAGACAGTCTCGTATTGTATTGTAATCCAGGCAAGCACACATAGTGTACCTTAAGAAAGCCACATGCCTCGATATTTCTGCACTACATGAGAACTACAGTACGTAGAACTGTGGGGCGGATGGATCTGGTATTTGCCCATGCCCACGGAGCACTGGTGCAGCCAATGGCAGAAAAAAACATCCACATCTGAGATTTCAGCAACCTTGCAGCCAGGAGCCACTGTCTGCTGAGAGTTTTCTCCCATTCAGACTTTTAAAGCATGGTGGGCAAATGAAATTCACTTTTTTTTTTTTTCCTCTAGGGTTTTTTTTGGGTTTTTGTTTTTTTTTTTTAAGGTACGAAAAATTGAAGCCCTGCATAATGGGCAGCAAGAAAAGAAAATAAAAGGCAGCTGCAGTAGGTGGCTACTGCTGGGAGAACATGAACACAAGCTTCACCGGTGCGGTGAGGCACTGCCAGCATGCAGATCTTTCTCTGCAAGCGTGTGTGGACACTGTGATTTGTAGCCAGAGAGACCTTTATGCTTGCTGAAGAGAAAACCAAAATGATTGTACAGCTTGTTGAAGTCAGAACACTGGAGATCAGAGAGGTGACATTCAGAGCTAGCCCTTTGAGTACTTCAAAGGAACACGAAAAAAACCCTGGGTTCGTGTTCAACATACTAAACAACCTTACTATGTACATTATACGCAATGATTTATAAATACCTAGGCAGAACGCTCTCTACTGTATACAGGTATAACACACTTCTAGAGTACTCAAAGGATGAACAGTCCTCAACCGACTCACGTAATGAAATTAAGTAGCACGCTAATGAGCATCTGTTGACAAACAGAACCGAATCTGATTCAGAAAGTAAGGCCTGGTTCTACCATTCGCAGCCCTAAATGTGCCAATAGTACTGGAAAACGCGCTCGTTGCTGGAGTTGTACCCGTCTTTTAAGGACGAGCTGTTAACTCCTGCTGTAGTGTCAGCGCACGTGCCAGGGTCAGTTCAGGGACATTACAGTGCGTTCACTCTCAGTGCATACTAACAGGATTTTATAAAATATATAAAATCATTTGAGAAGGAATTCAATTCCTGGAGTTTGCTACAGTGTGCCATTAAAAAAAAATTTAAAAAAATAAACAGCAAACGGTGATGGACCAAGCTCCAACCCAGCTGGGAGGGACTACAGGCCATCTGGTCAGCTATGCTGACTTCTGAACCCCAGAATTGGAACAGAAGATACTGAACTGAGATGGGGAGAAAGAGAGGCATAAATACTAAGCAGTTAAAAGTACAAATTAAAAAAAATAACCAAAAAAAAACCCCAAACCCACTACTAAAAATTCAAACAAGACAGCTAACTGCTGCCAACAAGTTGGCTCAATATTTCCTCAAAAGGGAAAATAAATTCACGTTTGAATCATTCAAAAAAACTAAAAAAGAATATTCTAACAAGCATACTGAAAGATGTTGAAAAGGAATGGTCCACAGAAAGGGAGACACCAACTATGAAGCAGCCAATCCTCCCTCTAGCAAGGATGGCTTTTCTGAGCCTGCGGAAAGACCCTGGGGGAATCCGGGAACCCCACCCACCAGGATCGCATGGTTTCTCCTGCCACGGCATTGCTCATTGAAAAAGATGAGAAAACTAGCCCTGCCAGCAAACGCCTGGAAGTATCTTGACAAATTGAGGAGCAGGTCACCTCCTCCGCTCTCATGTCAGCGGAGAAAGGGACCGACAAGCTTTGCCACCCGGTTCTGCACAATCCTCACCAGCCCCAACCCCTCCTGAGCTGTGGATTGGGAAGGGAGCTGGCACCAAGCATCACCTCCCAGCACAGCAGCTCAGGCCAGGGCTGAGACACACAGGTATGAACCGATGGAAAGGAAGGACATCATGGATTTACCCTCCCCGCTGCTGTACTGGAAGCTCATGTTCTCAGTAGGCTACCAAGATGTCCCTTCAGCTCCCCAGAGTGGAAATGGAGGGAGCTGGAGAGACACCGAGGCACTGAGAGCAACTACAGAGCACACATCCAACACCACAGCTGCAGGTCCATCATCCTCTTGAATGACTGGCATGAGGGAAAAACTCAGTTCTGACCCATCGCACGTTCAGGGTGGGCACATCCTTCAGCAAGGATCCAACCCAGGGTCAAACAACACTAGCATCCTCCTGTTTCCATCGGCTACAGGCAGAGGCGGGGGTAGCTCACCCTCTGCAAACAGAAGGGTGTTCCTTTGCAGAAGGGGAGTGCTGTGGGGTATTTGACTGCTACCGGTTCAGCTCAGACTTGGTCTGTCATCTGATTTGCCCTGCTGCCCCCTCACCCAGAGCCCCCTATGGACAGCAATGCTCAGAGAGGGCCCTCCACACCCCTCCAAAATGCAGAGCTCCCAGCAGGGCTGTGTGTGGGACTGGCCAGGAAGGAGGAAGTTTCTAAAGGCAGCTGACAGCACTGCAGGCTCTTCAGGCACAGAAGGGACTGTGGCAGGCAACCAGAACTCTCCCAGATGGCTCAGCAGGTGCTTCCATGGAGTCATTTTCAAATGTCCTTTCTGTCCTCTCGGATGAACATTTTGCCCAAAGCACAAAGGAGCTGTGGGGACAAAACACTAGTGGGTCAGGCCAAAGCAAAGGATCAGCCCTTCAGATACTACAGATTTCAGGAAAAAAATCAGCTAGCCTCACAAGGCAGCACTGAGATACAGTGCCCACCTACTACCTCCCACTGCCCACCTACGGATACACTCCAAGCCTAATCCAACACCCACCCACCTAACTCCAGTGTCCCATCGCAGGCATCAGTCCCAGAATTGGGTCTCAGGAGGTTCCCTTTGGGAAATAACAAGTAACCTGGAGAGTCTTTTGAGCGCATCAAAGAGCCGAATGCATCGGGAGGGGAGAAATATTTACAAAGTCAATGAAAGAAGCAAAAACTCAGCTGTTTTGCATTGCACAGCTGGCTAGAAAGCAGTTACAGAGAGATCAACCCATCAGAGGTCTGTCAGAAGAACTATGTACAAAAACTCAGACGTTTAAAAAGAACCTACTTTTTCATTACTCACTTGATATCTCTCAGTATTAAAGCATCCGAGGCTGGAATCACAGCCACATCTGCAAAGATCTCCCTACAGAGAGCCCTGCACGTTAGGCAAGTTGCAACAGGGAGTACAAAAGAGGACAACAAGACTTGTAAGAAGAGGAGAATCTAGCCAGAATGGCTGCAGCCACAGGGAGAGAGCAGGTAACTAGCACACAGAAACCAAAAACTGGGTATTAACTAAACCAACAAGATTTTTTTGACCTTTATGCATGTCCAGGTTCTTGGACTCAGTTTTGAATGCTAACCTAAACATATTTCCAAGATTTCAGCAGGCTATACAAATATGTTTAAGTATGGCTTCCTGTTGTTCACTTTTAATGAAGACTGCAACACAGACCTTGCTTCCTTTACATTCAATACCAGTAAGATTCTACACAAAAGCTTTTAAAGGACTAAAATACTGATTGCAATAAATATCTGCATGGCCTCCTTGAGCTGATAGAGCACGCCAGTGAAGAGTAGCAGAAAGGTCTCTGAGAGGCACCGTTGATTGCTTCTAAGTCTACACATATGTCCACATATCTCCATTAACTGTGCGTAGAAACATCTGAAGAGGAACTGCTGTTGCTGTTGGTGGTCTGGGCCCTCTTTATGTACAAGTTCAGTAGCTTCATCTGGAAGAAAAATACAAATAGCAGGTGAAGATGCCAAGAGAAAAAAGCAGACAAAAGTCAACTGCAAATCTTAAAACACGCATTCAGTTTGGAGTGAGCTGACACTGGGTCTGGAGAAAAAGCAGAAGCAAAGCTGAGCATATTTCAGAATGGACGGAGGCAGGAAGGTATGCCTAGTTCGGCTGAAGTTCCAGACATTTAATGGTATTTAGAAAAACACTCTGGCACTTCACTTCAGCAGTTCACAGACATCAATCCTGCTCTGGGGATGGATTCCCATGGAGGTCAGCGGGGCTGCAGGCACATCAGCGACCCAAAAGCCACAGTCCTTCCTAGGAAACACCCTGAATTCTCCATGCATTATAAAATGTTGATTTTCGATGACATTTAAATATCTTCACTAAATTGGTACTTCTCGTGAAACTGCAGCTGTAATAATGATGTATTTCCTTTGCATGGGTTTTTGGTGTTGATCTGCCTTACCACCTTAGCTCCAGATCCTGCAATGACTCATGCACATGTTTAACTTAAAACGTGCAAGCAATCTGTGTAAACCCAGAAGAATTACTCACATGTTTATAGTTAGTTATGTGGTGGAGTAAGTCCATGGCACCTAGCGTACTGGGATAATAAAGTCTTTCTGATATTTTATAGGGGGATTTCCTAACTGCCCAAATATCATGAGGTAAACCTCAGCACCCATGGCTGTCTCTTTCTAGATCAATTTGGAGGCACAAGTCATTTATTTGAGGAGAAGGCAACTCAATTCAGAAATAAAATCCAAGTGTCCTCGGTCTCAGGTTGTTTTGGTCTACACCACACTTCCTACTCACGAAAGAAATTATTGCTTCAAAATAACAGAAGGAATCCCTCTGAACTATGTAGCTATTCACAGGCAGAGGTCAATTTCAGGAAAAAAACGCAGAATTCATCTTAAAATTGCAGAGAAATCTTGCGTATAACGACTTCAAATTGGAGAATAAATCTTGTGACAGCTTCCTGAGCAGCACTGAAAAGTAATCAAATACCACCCACCTCAACTATAAATGCCAGTTCTTGTCCAAAGGACAATGCTGAATTAGGACTTGGTTTCATTTGCAGTATCAGGTCAGAATTCAAGTTTTACTGCTTTCAAGGACCACTTGAGCTTGCTGGTGTCCCAGGAGGAAAGGGATACATCTGCCATGCTATGAAGAGCAAAGCTTTACCAGCATTTCTACTAGCCCTTATCACAACCTGCTGCTGAGAGGACCTGCTCTCCTACCCATGCCAGCCACATGTTCCTACCGCTCTTTGCACAAGATTCCCTGTGCAGCCATAGAACGAACTGAAAGCTAATTAACTGTCACTGCAGATTTGGTTCATAGTCAGAGCAACTACCTGAATCAACTCGCTGCACAGTCACCCCAGGACGTAACATCGAAGGAGTGATGTCAATGTGGCTGTAGTGGGAAGGACCCACTCAGTGGCAGCTTGCAGTTATGCAGGATCAAATGCATCATGAAACTGATTCCTGAACCCCATCAAAACATACTTAGTGGGATTTCAAATGCTCACACTGCTGAGCAAGTGCTGTGCTGTTCTAGTGGAGTTTGGCAGGGTGGGATAGGTTTCAACAGACCGCAGGGAACTTGACCCAGAGCTACTGTGGAGCCACTGGTCTTGCTGCTAGCAGTGCGAGCCATTCAGCTGGCTGTTATGAAAACACCAGAGATGCATTACTCTTGTACCTTGCTTCCTGTGAGCTGTGCGAGATGAGGTTTCAGTTCTTCTCCAATTACTGAATAAATTGCCACTAGGCAAAACACGCTAGCTTTACGGACGCTGCTCTCGGTATTATCATAACCCTAGGAAACAAGGGAAAAGAAAGGTCAGAAGTCAAAAAGCACTCACTAACATCCTTCCAGAGGGGAACAGACTGAAGAGCTGATGAACATTTTGCAAATGTGGCTGACCTAACAGATCCATAGAAAGGCCCTGCTTAACCTAACAGCTTATAACCTGAATACTCAGAGCAAGAGAATAAAATCACTCAGTATGTCCTATTTGTTCCTTATACTATTACTTATTACTGTCACCTTATAAGTTACTAATAACTTGTTATTTAAAGCATTAAGCAACAACACAGTTTTCCAACACGAGCTTAGGACTCTCAAATATACACAACTCCTGTGTTCAGTTCTGTCAACCATATGTTATCCTCAATGGTCAGGACTTCTTGGAGGGAAGCCCTTGTGCTCCCACGCTTGCCTTCAGAAAAGCTTCTTCTGACAAATCTAACCCAAAGGAAATCAATGCTGCTCCTGAGAGTAGTTACAGATGGAGATGAATTTTGCAGCAAAATGGCCTGTTTTATCACTCAGGACACAAAACCCAAAATCTTGGTTTGTGAACAGATATATCTTTGGACAGAAGAGCTCTACCCAAGCATTAGAAACTGTAAGAAACAGAGTCAGCATGGACGTTTTCCAACTCTTTAAAAGCACTGGGCTTAAGAACTGTGTATAACAGTGCTACAAACAAGTGCTACCTGTTAGATGAACAGCCTCTGTAACACAGAGCTTTTTGATTACCCATCAGGCAGGAAACAGCACAGAAAAGAACATGCTGAAAGACCCCTGTAGGTGTGCTGGATGCCTGGCAACTTCAGGAGAGTTTGTGCTAGCCACCAGGTCACTACTCAGCAGCTGGTGACATCAGTCCAATACTCAGTGATTTACCACTATGCAGCCATGCCACGAGAAATGCAGACATCCGTTCAGTCTGAGGGACACTGGCTCCCTCAGATACAGGGTGACCACTGCCAGGAAAGCCAGGAGGAGGGATGCGGCATGGCTGGGGTTGCCAGGATGCCCACTAGCAGGGTTCATGTTCTAGCTGCAGGGCCAAAATACAGTCTAAAATTACAGTCTGCATTCTCAAAAAACACTGAACCAGAAATACAGGAGATCTAGGTGAACTCAAGAAGCATCAGGCTATTGAGTACCAAGGTGGAAAAAAAGCTGAGCCCAGGCCCACAGCACAGGAACCCCCACGGAGACACAATCCACTGCTGGGAGGTCAGCTGGGACACAGCGCTCTCATCAGATGCCTCTACTTGACCTCAAGTTTCCCTATGGGAAATTTAATAAAACAAGTATAACTGCGTTTTTAAAGGCATGCCACTCCCAAACTTTTCCGGTGCATTGAAGCTACACTGTCCAGATTGATGTTGACAACAATTATAGCTAAAAAATTTTTACAGCGTAAGTTTAAACCAACACAGAATTGCCCGATTCCCAGGAGCTGAGATTTAAGAAAATGATTCCAACAGTTGGCATTACAAAGTTGGGACATATGCTGGGAATTTGCGATTTTGCTCTTGTTGTTCAGCTTTTTATGCTCACAATGTGGAGGTTTCTTTATCCCAGGGCCTTACCCTCCCAAACCTGTCTCTCCTTTCACAATGATTTGTTCTGGTTACAATCCCTCCCCAGTAAACACACACATTCTCACTGCTACCCTCCCTCATCTCCTCCTTGCTTGCAGCCTCATCCCAGTCACTGGCATTGCCAGCTGCTTGTGCAGGGGAACAGAAGACAACATCGCTACAGCCAGCACCAAAAGCACAATTCACAATGTAATTCACAATTCAAAATTCACAATGTAAATTCAAAATTCAAAATTCACAATGTAAGACCAACCCTTAGCACTGGCAAAAACACAGCTCCCCACCCAGCCTGAGTGTGTTTTGTAAGAGGCTGAATGAAGCCAGTGAGTAGGAAAGAGAGAAGGACCAGCCTGCCTGCTGGGATCCAAATTTAAGTGCAAAGTACAATCAAAGTGCAGAACTGCTCAGCAGAATTAAAGGAGACTACAGGATGTATTGCTTGGGATGTGCTGAGACATAAGATGTGGCTAATTCCCATTCTCAAATTTATTACATGGCTGCTACCAGCCCCTTTAGGAGTCAGGCCAAGGCATCTAATTGTGGAACATACACAAAAGAATCCAAGTTTTCGTTTCCTGAACATTAAAAACATCAAAAGATCAAATATGAAAACTTAGAGGCATTAGAACTTTCATTTACCAAAATCTGGCCCCAGAGGGTCCATTTTTCTTTTATGTCACAGACCCCACAAATTACACAGCGCTGGTTTGTGCTTAGGAGAATTTGGGATTTTGTACCTGCAACAAGCCAGGAATGATATCGGGAAGGAGCTGATGCAACGATTCCTTGGAAATCCTCTCGATGACTTTCGTCTGCATTTTGATGGCAGCTAAGTTAATTGGATAATCTGCAGTCTGAATGATGGGGCAAAGCACCTTGATGCATTGCTCGGGGTGGATGGAACTTGCCAGGGTGGAAGCAGCTTCTTCAGCAGCTCTGACAACCTGGAATGAAAGCAGAGCAAACCCTTCTGTTAACGAGGTCACGCATCACAGCCCAAAACCACTGGTGTGTACTAGGAACGACTACCAGGAAATGCTCAGGGATGTTCATTAACAGATCCACAGGAGGCTCTACGAGAGGCAACTGACTCCAAGAATTCACACCCTTTGCCTCCAGTGCCATCTTCATTCCAGCCAGTGGCAAGAAGCCCATCCTATCCAATGTAACTGTGTCAAAGTTGTGGCTAGTTTGAAAGAGTCACCTGCCACTGAAAACAGATGGGGACTCTCATCCTAGGAGACATGAGAGGATGACATCTCTCCAGCTGCTGTCAAGGAATGTAAGCCCACCAGCTTAGACTTAGTACAAAACTGATCTCCTTAAACATTGTAACGAATGACACCGTTGAACCTTTTAGCATGCATCTCACCTGCTGAGTGCTTAGGTGTCCAAGCTGAGGCACAGAGGCCTACACAGATGGGTCATCCAAATTCCCAGCTAAACTATATCATAATCAAAGCCAGGCTGCAGACACAAACAGGCTTTAGGGTACCCCTGACCAGGCAGCTGTGCTCTCAGCACATCTGACCCACTGCGATCACCAAAAGAACACGGGAAGAAGAACAAGTGGCAACAGTGGTAGCGCCCACCTTTCGCTACTGGCCCACACTGTACAGCAGCCATGCAAGACAAGGGAGATGATAAATTCAATTCCACTGTTAGCCTGAAGGAAGGCAAATCCACAACTTTCACACTCTTCCCCAGTTGGAAGGACAGCTAGCTGAAAGAGGAAAGACCCAATCCTGGTCTCTCTTCCCATGAGAATTTATTCATCTTACATTCTGTAGTAATTGGATAAAACAACAGGATGGGAAGTCAGGTTTGCTTTTTTTTTTTGAGTTTCTGCACTAACTGCCAGGCAACAAAATGAAGCTTCCACTCGGTTAAACTCCTCCTGGCCACAAATCACACACTCTTTGCTCCCTATGTTCTTGTTTCAGTACAAAAAATAGAGTATACCTTTGCCCATCTTTTCCCACTCCCTTCCTCTCAGGGCTTACTTTTAAGAGAGGGTAAATGCCGAATGGACAGAAATGCCCCACTGGGCAGACTTAAATCCAACACCTCAGCTCTAAGAAGATGCAAGCATTCACAGATTCTCGTGCTTAGGATCCCCCAGGTAGCCTCAGTCCCTAACTCTGCATCCAGGAGCATTAATGCAGCCTTTCAAGGGGCACACTCTTTCCTGATTGTGTGGAAAGCCCAAACACCTAGCACCAGTTCTCTAACTCATCCTAAAGTGAGCCACCTGGGGTTGTCTGAAGTCAATACTTTGAAAGTAGCACTAGGAAACCTGTCCCAGGCAACCTGCAAAAAAGCAAATAAAATGAAACCACATGTCTCCCACCACTTAAGATACAAGCCATAGTTACTGGACTCTCCCTGTTCCTCTCTTCCACACACTGTCATAATACTTAACTCGGGGATTTCTGTTTGACTAGGGCAACACATGGACTGACATAGCTCTATAAATCCTGAAAAGAAGGCAAGCTTTCATTATTTTTAAGTAACTACTGCAGATAATGCATGAACTGGAGGTATTTGGAAGCTTATTTCAGACCTTGCTAGGACAAGAAAGTGTCTCTGCCTAGATTACAAAACATTTTCTAGAAAGGTTTAATTGATTTTAAGGCAGCAGCAGTGAATAGTGACCAGAAGAAATCACCTCCATCTAAAAAGCCTGCTTCACCCACAGTCACATCACTATCATTAATCTTCCACTCATACTGATAGCTACCTCCCTGAAACAGGAATGGCCACAACATTCTTGCAGACCCAGGAAATAACAAACTCATCTGCTCAGCTCTTGGCATCCTCTAAAAGCCAATCCAACAGTGAAAATGATCTCAAGATACTTCAAGCAAGGTACAAGCAGGATGGTGAAGTAGAATTGAGACCTTGACTGCTTTTCTATCAGCACTCCATTTACAGAAGAAAAGCTGTCTAACCGCTCCAGCTACTTTAGGCCTTTCTCAGCATGTAATTATAATACTAAAATATGTTCCAAAAAGAACAGCAATCCACAATGTGGTCAATACTC
This sequence comes from Phaenicophaeus curvirostris, assembly GCF_032191515.1. Lineage (NCBI taxonomy): Eukaryota > Metazoa > Chordata > Aves > Cuculiformes > Cuculidae > Phaenicophaeus > Phaenicophaeus curvirostris. The sequence continues at coordinate 29,590,698 of NC_091398.1, forward strand.
TTAAAATTTCATCCTGAAAGATCTGTGAATGACTACCTAAGCAGAACAGAATGTTTGTTTTGCCACTTCCAACAAGCTTTCCCTCTTCCAGCTATTTCATTGCTAATTCCTCTTTAATTTTACACTAAAGAAGCATGAAAGTTAATATCTTTCCACGTAAGCTATCTTAGAAGAAAGCACTACATGATTTTGTTTGGAAAGGAGAGAAACACCTGAGTACTTAAGGGAAACCTAATGCCATAATGCCATGCTTTAGTACGATGGCATCCAGTTGCTGGAGTGAATGAAGTCAGGAGCTCACAGGAGGTCTCCTTTAAAGGAATTAACTTCTTGGCACTACAGTTTTTGACGTCGGCTTTCCCAGTGCTGAAATACTGCTACCATCAAGCTTTCCACAAACAATGTGCTGGACTTACGGAGAGCCCAGATATCTTGTAATCAATTTAACAACATTCAAGAGCAAGACACTTGAGCTAAAAAAAGCCACCAACTACAACTATTTGTACACAGGCCATCTAGGATTTTGCTTTGCAACAATTCCAAACACTGTTAATAAAGGTTTTCAGACACTCTCCAGAAAAAAAAACTTGCATATCACAACTCACTACAAACAAAAAATATATTTTTAATCTTAAATCCCCCTGGTATTGATAAGAAAGCAGCAATATTTTAGAACGCACCTGGGGTCAGATGCTGATCTTAAATAAACTACTGTAAACCCCTAACAGAGCAGGAGTAGGTAAAAATTTCAATGAGTAATTCTACCTAGGTTTCAGCCCCACATCCTGTTGCATACAGTTTACCAGGCATATTAAGTCGCAGGTAAGAGGCAAGTGCATGAGATAAAACCTTTTTTTTAAAGCCTAATAATCAATTCCAAGTACAAGGGGTTAAAATACAGCTGTAATGTTTCATAAAACAAATGAGAGTTCAAATAGCAACAAGGTTCATCTGTTTTTAGCACATCATAAGGTCAGCAAGAAAAGCTGTAAAGGTGCAGGGTTTATTTATGCCCCTGCAAATCCTCCTTTTGACAAAGCTGCCCGTTTCTATCAAGGTTCTGGCCACATTTACACAGAAGTTGGGCATTTCATGACTACTCCCCTAAGTGCCTCCCTTCTGAATCCAGGAGGACATATTAAACGGGTCCAATAGGCTTCCTGCTGATATTAGCTTGTAAATGTGACAACACCAGGGAGATTTCCAAGTCTTCCAAAAGCACATCTGGCAGACAGTGTCTGCATCTAAGCCACACTTCAGCAAACCCCTTAACTGTATGTTTACCTTAATAACAAGCTAAAGTCTCGCTGACGTCAATGGGATTCAAGCATGTGCTTACATGCTTGCTTGAATCAGAGCCTCTACCAGTAACTAGCTCCCGGCTCCCTTGGAAAGGGCTGGCAGGGGACGGTGTAGGAAGGGGCAGGGCAATACCAGCTGAGTCTAAGCCAAAAAGACAAGCCCATCCCTGCCGGCTAAGAAAGCCTAATGCCACCACGCTGCAATGCAAGTACCAGTCCTGTCAAAAAGGTCTTCCCTTCTGGCTTTGGCAGAACAAACCATTCAGCCACCCAGACAAACTCCACATCCCTGAGGGAAGCACATCTGTGAATATTTATAGAGCACTCTTGGAGCCTCACTCACCTGGTAAGGCCAAAGAAATCAACAGCATTCCCACACAGGGGGAAGTGCATTATCAAAAGATACAAACTGCCAGGTCACTTGGTAACAAGAACACGCAACTATATCAGAGTTTAGCAAAGATATTTTGCCGTGAGGCACAACACTTGTGTCCTGCAAATTATACATACCATACAATATCAAAATAATCAAATATCTTTTTTCATCAGGGCTTTAACCTGACCAGCAAAGTGAAACAGCCTTAAAAGGAGTGGGAGAAGGGAGCAGACAGCATCGAGCAACAGTTCTTCCTCCCATCTTTGGAGGCAAGATCAACAGATACACACTGGGAAGCGACAGAACAAATCCATTAGGCTCACACTAACGGCAGACACCACAAGAAGCGTGCATGAAATGTTATGAAAAGCATCCTTTAAATTTGAAAAAGAGAGTTGGTTCAGTACATGCTCAGACTGTGGAGCTCATTGTCACAAGAGGATTAAAAATAGGCAAGTTTACTGAAGAAAAAAACAAAGGCCAAAAACACAAAGAGGCAGGCAAAACATTAGCAGGGCAAGGCTGTAAGCTTCAGATAGCTGGAAGGAGGGAGGATATTAACAGGGAAGCATCACTGTATGCTTGGCTTCTTGCTAGTCAGTCAGGTAGGTTATGAAGTGAAGTAAACTTTTTCTGACCTAATATAATTGTTCTCAATGATCTCAGAAATATGAAGGAAACAAGCAAAGCCATCAAATGATGATAGTAGCTGGAAGCAGCAGGCCCAAAAGGGTCGCTATGAAGCAAGATGGGCAAGACTAGAGAGAGCCTTCAGTCTTTTAAAAACACACACTAAGCTTTGCGTAAGGTATGTCACAAACACGACTCTACCTCCCAGTAAAAGCTTAGAGCGAACCATGGCTTGAACTGGATAGTTCGATATCATTCAACACAGGGCAGGTAGCCCAGGAATGCAGATCTAAGTGATAGAACTTTGCCTTAAAGAAGCAGGTTTTTCTTCTTTCCAAATGCTTACGTTAACGCTGTACAGGCTAGAGACTAGATTCAGCCTGACTTCTGCTGGCATAACATAAAGTGTGTTTGCTGATGGGTTCCTGAAATGACATCTGTTGTGCATTAAGACCTCTCTGAGTCTCCCAAATGAAAGAAATGGTTATACTTCCACCCAGTTTGCTTCAGGGAAGGAACCATATTCACAGGCACAAAACCAGAGAGGTGTAGCACACAGGTAGGCTGTTCACCTCTAACAGTGTCTTCCTTAATGCTATAAAGGAGTGCATTTCAAAGTAACAACTTAGACTGTCCCAGGAACATGCGCACGAAATGCTTTCTCATTTCAGTGGGAGGGGATATGCTGACGTGCAGTATTAAGAACAGTGTGATCAAGACAGCCACCTTTCACAGGTCCCTTTCTTTCAAGAGAAAAGCACATCAGCATCATTGACAGTCTACAAAATTTGCTGGACAAACTTTGGATGGTAATTCCCACTGGTTTACCTGGTTCACAATGCATTGCAGCCATGGGATCATGTTTGCTTAAAACAGCCAGAACCAAGACACATTCTGTTCTGCGAAATTTCTTCTGCTCAGCTATTGCTCTGTAGCAAGACATTATTACTTTCTGTGCAGCAAGCAGTTTGTCTGTGCTAACCTGCTCTTGGTCAACACGCACAGCTTCCTAAAAGGTTTCGATGGTTTCATTCCTGCTTTTGAAGTGACACAAACTACTGGCAAATAAGGAAAGAAAAATATATGTCCTGACTCGCCTGAGGCAGAATGTGCCAGGTTAATAGGCTACACAGGGCACCAGGGTATCATGCTGAAGTCTCAGCAGAGCAGCATCCACACACCTATACAAGACCTGTACGTAGGATCATAAGCTGGAGTACTCTGCCACACTTGCTACCTTGCACTGTCTCTGCAGAGAGTCAGAGGATGAGGCAGAGTGGGTAAAATCCTGCTGAAAACTTAAGAGGCTTTGCACGCTATTGTGAAACACACAGAGTGACAGAGAAATTTTTAAGCAGAAGAATAAGATCTTGCTTTCAGACTTACTAGGCACACAGCTATGGTTTTGAGCCAATTTTTGCCATCTAGAGGTGGTTACCTAAAGCCTGCATAATCTAAGCTGGAGGCGATGCAGGCTTACCAACACACAGCCAGGCAAACTCCCATCCCTGAAGGCTTTACAGTCTGATCCAGAAAGGAACAAACAATTAAGAACTTGGTTTCAAAGCAGGAAGTGGGCTCAGCAATGTGGAGTGCTAAGTAGATGAAAAAACAATGTGATTTTTATGAGGGATTTAGAGAAGACGAAACAGATTAGACTGCTTCTCCTGCGCGCTAAATAGTTGAAATTAGAAAAAGCTCATAAACATATACTATGAAACACCAACAGCTGCCAAGCTGCAGCACTCGGTAGCTTCCAGCATGGGCTATCGATTAACCTTAAAGACTGTGATCATTTAATGCTTTTCTTCTTTAGTAAACTACATTTTGCAGAAACCTCCATAGATCAAGCCATCATCAGAGGACAGTGACATTTATAAGATGATTTCCAAGAGGCCAGCCTAAAAGCACCTCAGCAAGATAGTAATAGTTATCTGCAGTTAATGGATAGCTGTGATTTTTCATTTTTCACCCTTTTTTAGAGGGTTACATCCCAATTACGTTTACAGACCTTCTGGATGTCAAGAGACCAAAATTAGATATCTAAGACATGGCACAATATCCTTCCCTTACACACAGAAAATACTCATCACCTAGCTCTATAGGCTTAGTTGCCTATTTTCACTCTGTAACTTTTTCGCAAACTATATGAACTATATCTCTTTTAATATAGTCAATAATAAAAACATATACTCATTTTGCTGGTATGAATCTGAAGCAATGTCATATCAGTGGTATTGGGTCAGCACGCACTATCTCTCCTTAGTTACGGGTGAGTAACTACACTGAAACAAATAAGTTAATATTAACTAATTGGCAACAGAAAGATGGTTCTCTTCCAAATAACTCCAAACAAAGAGTGATAAAAATCAACAAGATTCAATACCGTCCACAACTTCAATTACGTTCTAATGCCACAAAAGTAAGTGAAAGGCATTTACATGTCAACCCCCATAAATATTTACAGTTATGACTGAAGCAGGCCTGACTCTTCACATCATCCCATAAAATCAACAGCAATGAACAGACAGTTATACTAAAAACAGTATAAAACAGGCTGAAGTTAAAAAATGCAAAATAAACATGGACCCCAACAGAGTCTTCTAGTCTGTAGCCTCGAGTTACATCAATTTTGATGTAACTCTGTGGTCTGTTCTTTGCCAAACTCCTGTATTCATGCTTACAACAGGATATGACTTAGCATCCAACTCCAGGTACCAAATTCCTCACCCCTGCATCCCCAGGAAGAGAAATGGTGCCCTTCCCAAAAGAGAAGATGTGCCATTCCACTGACCTTAGACCTTGCCTTCAGCAACAGAAAGCAGAAGAGTTCTAGGCATGGCAGATTCAACTGTCTAAAGAATTCAGCTTGGACACAGCGATTATCCAAGCTTCTCAAAATATCCAACTGTGCTAACGCTGCTTCACACAAATTACATTATTTGGACTAAAATCACAGACCCTTTTGTTTCAGACAATCTTTAACTAGATATCAGCACTCAAATGGAGGAGGGGTTGGTGTTTGCTGGGCGGTGAATATGTTGGTTATAACTTGGTATTTGATCCCTCTTGGCCATGCTGAACAGCAGCAATATTGAAATTTAGGAAGTCAAATAAACCTCCTTCTTGATTTCCAAAGAATCGTCTCTTAATACAATGACTTGGAGATGGTACCTAAAATTAAGGGTCCTGTACCATGCTCCTCGTCAAACCTTTTCCTCTTCGCTTGGTCACTTTAGACCGATTTTTCTTGGACCGTATATAATCAAATCAGAGCAATAGCTTGGGGCAATTAGCAGTCCCTGTGCTGAAGGAGAAAATCAGGTAAGAAAGACTGAAACAGATCTAGCTCACTCAAAACATATTTTTTTCTGCAGCTCATTACACAGCACAGGACATGAAACTATAAAGCCAGGATTACTCCTGTCTTCTACTATAAGGCAGAAGTATCCCAGAAACATAACAAACCCTGGAGTGACATCCTATCAGGGCATCACTGGCACAAGGATTAACACTTTCCTAGCCAAATAATATAGCAGCTTTCCTCAAAATAGTTTTTGAGGTACAGAGGAAGATATTATATAGTCTAAGGGCTGTACACCACTGCCTTTAATACTACTCTGATTTAGTGAAAAACAAAAGTGTAGAATAGACCACTGAGACCCTCCCTTCTGTTCTTCAGCTATTCTTTGAAAGTGCCACCAATGCCACCACTTAATACTGCTGTGCACACACAACTGTTGAGCAACAGACAGCAAAATAGGAATATACCTGCAGCATCCTGCTATGACAGCTCTCATCCAAACATCTCATTGCAGCAGCTGCAAACGTGATCTTTTTTAATTATGAAGATGCTACACAAAAGCACTGTAAATAAAAGGCATGCTACATGCAGCACAACAGCTCTGAACTCTCATCTCTATTTCTGGCTTCTTTTTTTGGTTTCTCTGTAGCAAAGACTTACTCTTCTCTGCAGCAAAGACTTACTCTTCTCTGCTTTTCTTCAGGAGGAACCTCATGCAAATCCTGAAGAACTTTTCTATACCACAAGCATGAGGAACACGGTGTAGGGAGCACAGAGAGTTCAAATGCAAAGTTTTCAATATTGTGCTTGATTTCTATAAAACCTCACTCCCACGAGGGCAGTGAGTTCTGAGGTGCATTAAAAACAATGCCAAGACAATCTGGAAAGGTCCTGCTAGAAATGGCAATTTTGGAGAACTCTCACAAAATAATACGAAGGGCACCGAGTCAAGGTGAGCTGAGAAATATGCAACACTGAAAACTTGCCAATAAAAGGCACTCCTTCAGAACACAATGTTTTGTCTGACTGCTTTATCAGGAAATCAATTTACAATGCTTCTTATTACTCTGAACTGAAAATGACAGGAGTGCAAAGGCTCTAAATCAAGGGGAGGAAGGCAGGCAGAGTATGGCAGTCCTCATTCACAAACGGATTAAGCATATTCTACTTCGGCAGTTTAGAGAAATCCAGCCTGTTAGCTTCTTTCCCTGAGGGAGTGTTTCATTTTGTTTCATTGTTTTGATTTTTAAATAGTACAGTTTCTGCTACACACAGCTAACAAACTTACGCCAGTAACAGAGCAGTCTAATCATGATCTTCATGATCTTCAAGGCCAAAGGTCTCAGAAAGATGTCTAAAATTGCTACTTTACGACATGCCCCTTGTAGAGAAGACTAAGTATCACAGATTTCAAAGTAAGGACTTGGGTAACAAACCCGTCACAGACACACAGAGAAATTAACACAGCACTTTCAAGGTTTAGTTCAAACTTGCAACATGCACAAGCTAGATTAAAGGTTCAGCTTGAAAGTCAATCTACAAAGATTGACTTCAAACATAATTTGAGTTCATTTACTTCAAATGTTATCATCACTTCCCTTTATTTTTATTTTATTCCAGAAGATACTTTTAGTTTTACATATAAGTTCTCTCACTAAAGGAAAATGCAATTCACCCTTCCCTTTGCTTCTTCCTCTGCCTCAGCCTCTTTTCAGCAGCATGGCCTCTGTCCATTTCTTCCTGTTACTCCCCAGTTCCCAGTTCTCTAGCATGGCCCAATTTCACCACTCAGTTCTCACACACGATTCTGCTTGAACATGAGCTTTGTGTTCTCCAGTACATTTCCCATCCTTACCCATACAGCCAGAGGGAGGACACTGCCCTGAATGTACTCTGCAAAATTATTATACATGCACTTTTCCAGAACAGGATCTCAGGCTCTCCCAGAATGAGTAAGGAAATCCTGTGAGGGTGGTAAACAGTGGCCTACAATTCCATATAGCTCCAAATCCACTCAAACAGCTCTGTCAACCTCAACTTTTCTTGTCCCTGCTTCAGCATGTAATAATTCTCTCTTCCTACTTGGCAGATTTAGTATCAATTTGTTCTATTGACAAGGTGGGTCAATGTGTTTGCCTGTTTAATCTCACAGTTCCAATATTTCTTCAGCAGGTCCATATTGCTTTCCCAGTAGCAACACTGAAAGGCTCACTCACCTCCTTGTGGGAATCCTTATGTGCTTCCAATGTTTTCATGATGGTCAACTCCGCATAGTTCTTAAACCTTGCTGGCTGGTTCCTTAAGATCTCTCTCAGGACTCGCAGCGCCAGGGCTCTTATTGAATGCTGTGTCAAGAGAATTCCACATTAGTTAAAGTCACATCTTAAAATTGTATTTTGAAGTAAATTCTCATGGCTCCCTATGCCTTGTATCACTCTACCAGCTCCGGTGGAGTGAACAGTGCAATTGACGTAACTAAAATTCAAAACTGGTCTCTTTGCTTGATTTTGTACAAAAACGCACTTAAAATGACCGTTGTCACAGATGCAAGAAAGAATCAGAATGCCTCTACTTTTTTAAATTCCATACTCTTGTGGCAGCAAAGTACAAATTTTTACCCGAAGTAGCATGTCTGCATTACATGAATCTACAAAGAAACTCAGATTATATTTGTTTTGCCCTTCATCTTTTACTTTGTTTTGCAGATTTCAAACCAAGTTCCATCCATGAAACAAAGCTGTTTCTCATGTACTAATGCAGTAAAATTGACTCTCTTCCTGTAACTCCTACAGAAGTTACTTTTAAGAACAGTCATTTTAGTCAACACAGACCTAAGTGTTAAATTTTTTATATCAAAAGATCATTAGCAGAAGAGACTTACAACACCTGCTTCAACTGATATATATATATATAACTGATATACTAAGTTTTTGGCCTGTGGCCACTCCAGATAAACTCTATTATTTCAGCCAAGGAATACTTACTTTACTCTATACTTGGCCTTTAAAGCATGTCTTTTGCTATTCATTTGCAAAATTAACGCAGTACTACAATTCACACATATTTAGAGAAATCTGCCATATCTTCTAATAGGTGTGATGATGCTACAATTAAACACGTAGGACTGGAGCAGCCCATGTTTATGCCACAAACAACTGAGAAAACGTCAGCCACCTACACTGCTTCAGAACCATATACTTTACAAGGAGTATAAAAAAGTACAGATTTTATATTAGATGAAACAAGAACTGAGTGCTTTAGTGTCTTGAAGCCTAAATATTATAATATTCAGACAAAGCATGGCTCTGATGTGAGGGCACAGCACAGTGCTGAGCCTTTACAGTAGAGTATCACTGTGCTGCAAGCGGAACAAATAGCCTCAAGTGGAAAAAAGAAAAATCTAGCCTGTAAATTATATTTTATAGCTGATCAGAGTGTAAAGTTGTGATAATAATGCAGCACCTTTTTAACACATCAAAACAAGATCCCCTATAAAAGCAGTGTGTTCTTAATGACGTTTTTGCAAGAGACAGAGACCTAACTCATGAGATCTAATAGCCTGGATCTTTAAAACACACTAAGAAAAATAAATAAATCTCTTCTAGGGTGCCCTTATTCTCCCTTCTGGAGGGAATGGGTATGATATAGTTAGGAGCTTGTAACTTCCTAACTTGGAAAAGAACAACTTCTGAAATATTGATATTTTTGTACAAGAAAAGAAGTTATCTTCTAGTCTGAATCTAGTTTGAGGGAGGGGGAAAAACTGGAACACTTCAGAGTGGCTTAAAATTCATTGAGGACACTGAAAACCGCAGCAGTGTTGTCAATCTTCACAAGAATAAACAAGCAGTGCAACATCACTGATGAGATGCTGTACAGATGCAGCAGGTTTCACTTAACACTAGTGTTGAAGAACATCCTAGATGAAGCAATATACAGAAGAGTTAATACAAAAATCTACATCTTACATCTTTGTCTCCAAGTGTTTCCAGCAGCAAGAGCAGAATGGTTTTGAAATGTTCCTCCCACACTCCAAGATTGTCTTCCCTTGTGATCTTTAGCAGTTCCAGGAGAGCTCCTTTCCGCTCCTCCACGCGCTCGTTGTGGTTGGAGAGCTCTTTCAGAAGATCTGCCACCAAATCTGAATGGTCAATGGGTACTTCTAGGACAAATGGCAGCAAATCATTTGGGGAAATGGAGAAAAAGATCAAGGATGCAAAGATTACTAACCCTCTACAGAACAAAATTGCAGATAATCACCCCTCTCCCCCCCGCAAAATGCACCGAATTCCAGGTGGCCTCAGTTAAGCAGCCAAGAGAATCCACCTAGCCTGCAGTATCTCCCGAGTTCATAACAGAGCTCATGAATCTGCACATGGCTTCTAATGAACCCGGAAGAGATGACAATTGAATTTCATCCAGCTCCAATAATTACTTCTACAAGATGAGAACTGCCACAGTTTTTCCCAGACACACACACCCAACACCAGTGATCACATGTATGACCTTTAGATCAAAGAACAGTGACTCATTAGTGTACCTTCTACTTTTTATAACTGAAACATCTCACTCAATAGCTCGTTGTTACTGAATGTTTCACTTCATTTAATGGATGGCCCCCCAAACAGCATCCTCAGAGATGCATTTAGACGCTTAAGGAACTAGTTTGAGGGAAACTCTAGGCAAACAAAAATTAAAACTCCAACGTAACATTTTTCTCAGTATCCACAGCTCAGGTTCTACTGGTACATCAGAACACAAGAGTATTTTCATACCAAGCTTCAGCTCAGGTACAAAGTAATACACAACACATTCATGGGCAGATGTATCCAAGAGCACAACCCATACACAAATATAACAGGAAAAGAACAAGCCGCCAGCAGTTTCACATGATAGGCTAATACAAACCATCCCGAAGCTGATCCATGTCATCATCAAACACTGCTTCCTTCAGGGCAGTCTTGTCATAAGTGTTAATTGTGTCAACATATGGATAGGGGTTATACTCTCGAGCACGTGGCCCTGAAAAGGCGCGGGGAGGCTGGGTGTTAAGTAGGGAGGTTTTGTTATCTAGAGCCATCCTTCCACCTTCCACAATGTCACTGCTTCCACGGACATCACCGGTAGGCACAGCGAGGCCACCATCTCGAGACACCTGAGGGATCAAACAGATAGAAAATACACCAGACTGCTCAAATTCTGGAACCTATAGCCTTTCTTAAATTCACCCACTAATATGAAGATACATAGAATCATTTACATGTACATAAAGCTTGGATTACCACCTCTTTTCTTTATAAATCTACAACTGTTGCAAAAGTATCTCATGATTTTAGGGCAGAAAGGTATGCTAATGTTCCTAAATCTAAGTTAATATTGCTAAAACTGCATGAGTTGGCAAAGATCATAAGCTCTGGAACAGGATAGATTTTCTAAGAAGGGGAAAGCAAGCAAAAGCAACATCCCCCTCCTCATGAAACTTCACAACCCACTTACAGGGGAGACTGAGTGACGTTTAGCAAGCTAACATGAAGTGAACAACAGAATGGTCCTAAAGAAAAATCTCAGACCAAGACCTTTTAACTTTGAAGGCTAACTTATTCTACTAACCTAAACTTGTTTGTCCAGATATAAAGCAAAACTGACATAGAATTACAGAACATCTAAAGTTGGAAAGGACCAATAAGGATCATCATTAAGGTTCCTGTACATTTTGAAGTCCGTGTATTTAATTAAAACATGTGGTATCTCACATGATAGATAATTATGTAACCACTCATGCAGCATAAGTGATAATATGAGTTGTGTGCTCAAAGTGATTATGGGTCCTTTCTATATATGAAGTAATGAGCCTGAGAGGGAAATCGCCCATGCATCATTTTAAGAACTAACATTTCCCATTACAGACCTGACACATCCTATGAAAAAGCCATCATCGAGTCATGCTGAGGCTGAGGAACACTAGCACTGTTTCCTTCATACACGAGACTCCCTCAAAAATCCAATGGGCACATTTCACAGAAAGCACAAGGGACTACTTTACTAAGACCTCATAATTTAGTTTAAAGAAGTTGGCAACCAATAAGCCAAAGACGCTTCCAAGAATACAGTAGGAATAGCTATATTTTGTACACAAGCAAACCACTGCCACATTTGAACACAATGATTTAAAACTTCACATATGTGGGGGGATATTAATCAATTGAATACTTACAATGTCACAGTCTTTCTTTCCATCACGTTTGATTGGCTCATTGAGGTCCTCTTGACTACGGAAACTAAATTTTTCAATCGCTTCTGTGACTCCTCGAAGAGAGCTGTAGATTTCATCAGAATTTAGGTTCTCCGTGTCATAATCCAGCATACTAAAGACCAAACGTATATGAAACGTTACACATGAAATAATTGGAATCTGCTTTTGACTGTTAACAAAAACAATGCAGAGTCAGAGATGGATGATTTAGTGAACCCTTTCTAACAGAGACTTGTGACAAAACATGGATGGAATGAAAGCAGACTTTGGGTCCGAGTTGCCCCTCAAACAGAGCTTAATCTAGGAGTGGCACCGCTGAAACTGGTGAGGGGAAATCAGGGCCACTGTTTGTTACATTCCACAGTAGTGACTGTGCTAGCTTCTGCAAACAAAAAAACCCCCCAAAACAACACACTATCCCCAGCATAGTAATGATGTTATTTAAAATGGAAAATAAAAAAATCTATTGCTATGAGAACTCAAAGAGTTGTGACAGCTAGTGGAAATGAAATCAATGGCATTTTTGTAATATATCAAATGGACTCAAATGTGACAAAATTAAATGGAAAAGAAAATGTATCTTGACATAAACCTTAGTCTAACATGTCCTGTTTTCATCTATAGAGCAGTAAAACCAAAACCAGTACTAGGCCTAAGTCTGGGAATTCTCTCACTCAAATCTGATGCTTTCTTGCAGTCTGCCTGTTCCACAGAAATTTCTAAGTAGTATAAAGTCACACAAGTTTTGGGGATTCCTTGAGGAGTTATCCACAATTAAGTTCCATGAAAAAATTTCATGCCAGGGCAGAGAAGATGTGGCTGAGAAGCTTCTACACGCTTGGAGAAAATGAAAAGGCATTATTGGCAGGGCTCTGCTCTATCTAGGAGAAGTTGAGTTTGCATGACAATCAGTTTTCGAAGAGATTTAATGAAGCGACCCAGTAGCTGAGAACAATTTCTCTGGGGGAGTCTGGGATTTTAGTAGAGCCAGAAGCAAATAAACCAAAAGAATTCGGGACATCTACATCAAGTTGTTTGCCAATAAATGGAAAGAAGTGGCTCCCTACAGGGGTGAATTACTATTTCTTAACAGCTGGGGAAGGATGACAGGATGGGCTTCAAGGGGGATGGCTGAACAAAGAGCTGTGTTCCTTTTCCACAAAAGAAAGATTCCCTGTGAAGTGGGTGGGGAAAAAAAAAATAAGACACACAATCTCCTCTGAACCCTGGGTACACAGCTACTAATTTAAACAGAACTAGAAGTAGGGTGTTAAGTATCTAGAACCACTACTTTTTTTTTTCTGGAAGAAACTCAGGAACTTCAGGCAGAGGATAAGATAGACTGGTGCTGCCCAATTCCTTCGAGATTAACATGCTGAAAATAGCCATAATCCCTGGCTCCCAAGCAACGCACTTGCACTACAATCACACACGCATCAGCATCACATATTCTGGCAAAGAAACCAAAGAACAACTCCCCAGTTTTAAACAGTCTGTCAGGCTAAGAAGAAAGCACTTAAAGAACAGACCAAGACTGGGGAACATAAGCTGTTTATAGAACTACAGAAGTCAAACTATTTAGGGCTTTTAAACAAGTTGAATGATACTAAAGCACTATGATGACTTTCCAGACAAAAGTGAAGGCAGTTCTTAGATTCTTAATATCTATAAGGCAGGGGTATGACAGCCTGTGTTTCATATGACCTCAAAAAATGTTAATTTTGAGCTCAAGCACATTTAAATTCATACTTCTTAAGGGGTTCTTCATACTATTTAAGCGAGCAATGAAACCACCATTCAAGAAGATAAACCTGTGACTGTAGTCATGTACCCACACCAAGAGACGGCATGACTTGCCAAAGTCACATAAAAAGAGAAATAATCACAGATGCACTGACACTAAATCTTCTGCTAAAATTCCTTAGGGAATGAATTTTGCCCTACACTGTTACCAAAGAATAGACCAAGGCATGGACTCTTCAGTTCTAAAGGACTAAGGCAATTTTCCAACAAAGGGCCACCAACCTGATGCATTTTTCAAAGCAAAAAACCACATTAATAAAAATCTGAAGAATCCAATGATTTCATATGTCAAGAGTAAGCCTGTGTAGGAGATCACATTATGGATGCGTCCTACATGAACAAAAACTCTACATATGAACACGCTTGTCTATTGACAGTATGTGTGCTGGAATACTTCACAGACAACACAATGGGGGAATAAAAAAATAAAATGGAACTACACCCACCTTTCAGGAAAAATAATGGCACAAAAGGGAAAAAAAAAGTTGACCCATGCAGAAAACTAGAGCAAAGTCACAGGATGAATAAGAAGTGAGTAGAGATGAGCAGCATTTGGGGATGTCACAACATTATTTTCCATCTTCTACTGCACTGAAACAATACAGCTCTCTACAAGTTTATCAAGATATAGTTTGACAGTTTTCCAGTCTGACATGAAATATATTTTAGTTCCATAAAATATTATTCAGTTTCCAATCCAAACTATATGTAAATAATCAACAGTTTAGCATCCTCAAGCAGCACACAGTAATCCATTTCCTTGCACTTTCAGGCTCTGGCCCGGAATATACATCAAGTTATTCCAAACTTTGGTGTCAGCTAATGAAAGGAGTTAAAAAAAAAATCTCAATGGGTTTAACTCCAAAAATCAACATGGATCTCTTCCACAGATATCTTAGTGTCCTAGAAGAGTCAGAACATTGATTTACAGAGAGGTACAGACTGTAGGATTCTTTCTCAGACGTCACAGATTCACAGACTGTGAACCCTCAAGCAACAATTCGTTTGCTTTCCTTTCTCTGATTTTCATTAGGAACATCTGGCTTCAAGGAAAGACTACATACAGTCTCTCTCAGGTAACAGCTATATTTAAGTCAGGAGAAAACACATCTACAGAAAGCCTGTTGTCAAGGCATAGCCTTAAAAGAAATCCAAGAAATTTAGCACAGAGGTCTGACAAATTAAATGTGCATTCAGGAAGTTTTTTTATTAAAACCTGTATACAGCTTTAGTCTGATATACTTATTAAAGATCTGTGTACAGATTGCAACAAAATGTGAGAGCACAGGAGGAGAAAGAGATGTCAAAATTAGCGATCAATAATCTCTAAATTTTGTTGTAAGGACAGTTTTAATTTCACTTCTACAAATTTCCAAGGTGTTCCACAATATCACTGCGCCAAGTAGCTGGTAAAATCATAAACACAAGCTTCATCCTCATTATCCTACGGATATTCCCTGCTGCAGACATGAAATCGCTACTGAGCTGTATTTGCCTGTTTGAAAGTACTCCTGTGCCACTTGCACAGTGCAGCCAAATTGAAAGATCTTGCTTGTGTTATCAAGATGCAACCAGTGCCTGCTGAAAGTGCTCAGCAACTGCGTTCTGCTTTGGAAACCAACTGTGAAATGTACACCTATTCAGGAACCTGACAGGGAGGAAAAATCTGGAAAAATACACCTTTTTTTTCCCCACTTGCATGTTGCATCTTCCCCAAGCAGCGAGGAAGTGGCTGACTGCCACCTCCACTCTCTGAAAGCTGTCAACAACATCTCTTTTCCAACCAAAGCCTCTACAAATTATTTCCCACATTTGAACAAATCCCACAGTGTGGAAGGTAAATAATACTGTGACACCTCCGACAAGTTGGTTTAACAGGTAGCTTGTTACCTGGGAGAGTAAGAGCGTCTGAAAGTCTTGTGGGAAGGAGCAGTGGGGATGGAGTTAGGCTGAGAAAGGGGAGGGGGGTGCTTCGACAGCCCATCTGCACTCCAACCCCAGAGCCGACTGCCGTGATCAGAGGAGAAAGAAAAGAGAGAAAAAACAGAGAAAGGAGAGGGAGGGAAAAAAAAAAGAAACTATAATCTGAGTGGTTTAGTGCTGTCATGCTACCTTGGAGAGAGAGAAAAAAAATTAATAGAAACAAAATTAAACAAGAATACTCCATTGAGCCCTGTAAGTAATTTGCTTGGCCTTTATTATTAATTTCTACTTTTATTCCTAACATAATGATATGGTTCACAGAAAAACAGTCCCTGCGTGTACTAACCAGTAAATTTCAGATATGGATAAAGACTGTATAAACAACTCTTAAAATGCTCCGAGTGAACAAACCCCGACCAGGCATCTGTATTCAAACTCTAACCAGGTATTTGCAAGCAACAGGATTTCCTTGGAAGAAAGGAATGTTTGAGTCCTTTTTTACCAGACAGTCTAAGACAGCTTGTAGAGTTTGGCTCCTGGTGTCTCTGTAAGAGTCTGCAATCAGGTCCTACACAATTAAAGCTATGCAGGGCTTAAGATTGGCTCCTACTGCACCAGATTCAAACTGATCCCAAATATGCAGCAAGTGAAAGTCAGTCTAGAGTGGAAACGCACCATGTAAACTGGGGACTTGGCCCAGATTTCAGCAGTCAAACTTGGAAAGACTGGATAAAAGCCGCCTCTAAGTCGATTCAGATCTCCCATCAAGCTTTCACAAGCCCCTTCTGATTACTGTTTGATTCTGTGCCTTTGGGTCAAGGCATCCATCCCTGTACCGATTTGCCTAATCTTTGCTTCTGCCCTGTTCCCTTTATGGTGCATGGATTTTCAAACTCATCTTCTAAAGGAGACCATAGGTGCTTGAGCTGGTGGAGTATTCAGGATAAGGCTTTGTTTCTATTAAGTTTAAGTACACTGTCTCAGAAAGTCACATTTGTGTATATGCAAGTGAAAGATACTGCAAGATGAGAAGCGGCAAACAAGTCAGGAACTGCTCCCAGTGCAAACAGAAGCAAAGCCATCTGAAAATCCCTCTGAAGAGTGGTGTCAAGAAATTCACTCGTTAATCAGCAATCAAAACTCATAGCTATTACACACAACTATTAAGGATATCACCAGACACCCATGCTGCTGATCAGAAGCCTCACAGCTCAGATCCCACCTACCTGCAAACAGGCCACCAAACAATGCAGGACTGTCTTTATTGAATAAGGTGGATGGCTTATTTTAATTCATTTTCCATGCCCTGCCTTGCTCAACTTAATACTGAAACTGACAATTTTTATTTTTAATGATATTTTCTATTGTCAGTGAAAAAAAATTAAAATAAATATATAATAAAAAATATAAAAAAATATAAAATTAGTATATTATTTCAATGCATTCCCTCTAGAGATCTTTGAAGGGAGCTCTGTTTTTTTAATACTGGAACTATGCACAAGTTTCCAGGCTACTAATAAAGGCAGAAACACTATGCCAAACCTATTTATTTGATATTCCTTCAAATATTCCTACAGAATTCAGGATGAAAATTCACAATCTGAATGTAACATTTGAGTTTATAGAAATTCATTTGCCATTCAGAATGGTGTTCCTACACTGGAGGACTTCACAACTTAGTATTCCCCTTTTTGTCAAACATTTAATAATTTTCAAAAGATTTGCTCTATCCAACAAAAACTCAAGCTGTTCATCTGAGCATTGCCCAGGAAACATTCTTTCCTCTAAGACAGAAGTGTGTCTTCTTCCCCTGTTATTTTCAGTCTTCCCAAGTGGCCTCCTCTGCTTTTCTTCTTCAGAAGATACCTCTTTCCTCCATAATTCTTCCTCCCACTAACTAAAACTGCCACAACAAGAAAGACGGGTACAAACACAGAAGTAACTCACAGATGGTGCATATGTTCTAGTGATCATGAAGCAGAACCGGATGGAGCAAATGAAAGCAGGAGAAGGAAGAACTTTGCCCAAGCCCCTGAATGCAAGCTATCCTTCTGAAGACTCTAACATCAGGGGATACTTAAGCAGATGTTATCATCTGGATAGGTAAATTAGCTGTTTGCAGCAGCAAAGATCAGTTCAATCAAAACATTCATAATATATCCAAAGAGCTCAAATACATGTACCACACACAAATACAAACACACAAAAATTAAAACATCAGTCCCCTGGAATTCAGTCATGATTGTGATAATATGGGAGAATTAATGCGATCTGAGGGTAACGGCATACGTATACACTATAGGAAGTCAGTATCAGTGAAGCCTTGGTGATTAATATTGAGGATATTGTCTACAAACTATTGGTAATACGGGAAAGCAGCTATGCTTAGCAGCAATTTTACATTCCTACGTGACCCAAACTATCCTTTCTACACATATCCCAACCCCAAAAAGATACACATCTCTAGATATGACTCCTCCAATCTGTGCATCAAGAAACAATTCAAAGGAAAGTGTAACTACAAAAGCAAAGCTGGCATTAAGAACAGGAGATAATCCCTCAACTGACCGCACTCAGGCTGCCTGTACAAGATATAGGCACAGACAAGGTAAGCAGGGCCCGCACATGAAGCATCCCAGGAAGCAACAGGCATTCACAACTTTAGTACAACCCTTTGGCAATGGATCCCTTAAAAATGTAAAGCCAAGCCTAAGTTTCAGAGGAGAACTGCACAGAGAAACTGTGGTTATCTTTATCTTCTCACGACACTATCAGAATGACTCAGGTATGCTCATTTGCCACGTTTGTAGAGAGAAAAAGTGATATTTCACATTGCTGATGAATAGCAAAATGACAAGCATTTGTAATGGCAAAATGACACAGAAGCAGCTACACCAACAAATGCAATACTGCAGTGTCCCCTACTTCCCGTAATCTGTTAGCTCATCTTCCAAAGCCTTTTCTGAAAGGACAGCCACATGTACTTGTTAGAATCAAGAGCTAAATTCTCCCTTGTTCCATAAGCCAGGACCACACTCAAACTGTGCTACAGAAGACATTTTTAAGAAAGATGCAGTCTAGCAGAGCATTAGAAGCTACTGTCACTGCCTTTTCTACAAATAGCAAAAATCTGCAGCTACTGTTACTACTCAAAGGTCACTCACCAAAGAAAAGTAGACCTTCTCCCCTGAGTATTTCAAAGGGCTTTTACAGCAGCTTCCACTTTCACCTATCATTGAAGAGTAACTTTTACGCATCACTGACATAACTACCAAGGAAGTAGGACACACTTCTTGAAAAGACACC
Source organism: Phaenicophaeus curvirostris (assembly GCF_032191515.1). Taxonomy (NCBI): domain Eukaryota; kingdom Metazoa; phylum Chordata; class Aves; order Cuculiformes; family Cuculidae; genus Phaenicophaeus; species Phaenicophaeus curvirostris. Next base: position 29,609,594 of record NC_091398.1, read on the forward strand.
TAAATTTTCAGATCAACATCTCCAAGAACTCCACAGAAAATGGAAGGAATGATTGTTTTCCAAAGGAAATTCCTGAACCACCGCACCAGTGAGTTTTTATCTTATCAACTTAATGGCAGAATACTCTGGAATTGTTTGATATCTAACTACTCCTTGAGAAAAAATCACGTAGGGGAAAAAAATACCTCCAGTGCCTAAACCCAAAATGCTAGAAACTAACAGCAACAAAGTATGGATGCTGAATGCTTTAATCAATATTTCGATACATGCCTCCTGACATCAAGAGGTGAGAAGAATGCAAAGACAAACTGAAAAGCAGTGAGTGAAATGGCAAAACACAGTTGTGTCCCAATTGCAAAACCCCAAAATCACGGTATTTAAAAGGTTGTGGATTTATAAAGTAGGTGCCACACGCAAAGGCGTCAAGCAAAGCCACAGGGAGACATATCTCAGTTTATAATTCCCCATGACAGAAATCAGCAGGGCAACAATGCTCAAACCAGTCAAAAAGGAAGCAACATAGTTGGAACCATTCCCCTGAAACTCTACCACTTGAATTTCTTAATGAAACCTTTGTTGAGAAAAGGTGTAACAGGCAACTCAACCTTGGCTTGCAGTCTCTCATTTTCGTTTTGGATTACAGCAGATTTAGGAGTCAAAGATGTATTTAGAGATCCAAAATTTTCCCAGCAAACTCCATGTGCTCCTCATATGCTGCTGGAATTAGTATAACTACTCATTAAAGGCTAAAAGCCTATATTCTTCCTGACACAAGGTAACTCACATGTCTAAGCGTCCCTCCAGACAAAGTTTAGCAAGTCACGACAGGGCTGATGAACAGATTTCAGTGTAAATTACTACACTAGACTACAAACTGCAGTCCTTGCCCAACATGTTTCCTTCTGTCTCTTCCATGACAAAGGCAAGTGACCTCCCGTGGAGAAGGCAGGCAGACAAGAATAGCAGCTTTTAAGCTTTCTCAGCATGAATCAAAGCTTGTCCAGGCAACAACCTAATACTTTGCTCCAACATTTCTATGGTCCCAGAGCACACCGTTTAAATTCCAATCTCCTCTGCTCTAAGTTTTTATTGTGCAAAACATGCACATGCCCAATATCCAAGAGTCCATGTTTACTCAATAGAAGATTTTGGAGTGGACCAACATATCCTAGGGTCGTACCTGCAGCTTCAGCAAAGCATCTGGTTGCAATAGACCTGCTGCCCAAAGGATAAGACCACCCTTCTGCTGGTGAGCAGCCAGGAGAGTGACTTGAGAGGTATTCAGCATTGAAACACAGTCACCACCTCTGCTTGTTCTGCATCCTCACAAAGCATAAGAGGGAAGCAGGAGATTCAATGCTTCTCTCAGCAGCACAAGCACTGTACTGCAGTCAGATGAATTACTTAACACAGGGGCACACCTAAAAAATAAACACCATCTGAAAACCTTGACCTGAAAGTCACCATATACTTTCTGATATTTGCTGCCTCAACAAGATTTCATTTCTAATGCTGCCTTTTAATATTACCTTTATTGAACCCACAAATGTAATTCTGGAGAAGGCCTAGTTATGAAAGAAAATTAATATTATAAGAAAAGACATTAAGATTACACAGATAACGTGAGGACTGGAACACTGAAGTCAATCACCAACCATGTATTATCGTGTTCAAACCCTGTTTCTTTGGAGCAATCTACTGTAAGCTTTTGGTCTTGTTTTTGCTTTCAAAGTGAATCATATTCTGCAAATGCATACTCGGTGTTGAAATCCTTTAATGTTTTGCAAGTGGTTTAATTAGCCTATCACATTACCTTGGAGAAAGTCCACCATGGGAACAGTTGGTAGGTGAAGTTAAGGGGCTGGTTCTGCTGCTGGAGTGTCGGGAAGGAGTTCGACCAAGGGTATTGCTGGGAGAGCCCTGGCACAGAAGCAGGAAGACAGGGATTAGCAATGTGTTGCAATGCACAGGCAAGAGTACACAACAACAACAGGTCCAAATATTGCCTTTGTTTGAGCCAGACAAGCTTAGTGCAGTTTTCGTTCTGGCTCCTGACCTAGAAGTCTGCAGCCAGGATTCATGTAATCATTCATATGATCTTGAAGGTACCGCTCTGAGGATAAAGAAAGCATAGGCACACTTTTCCACAATCCATAGTACCTGCAATTTTAACTATGCAATATGTACAGCCTGCAAATATTGTCAGAGAAATGGTTTATCAATCCCCCAGGCTACCCAGCTTCTCGGACATGATTTGCCAGGCTCCAAAGAATGCAGATCATTACTCTGGCAATTTAGCAATTTAATTACGCAGCTATTTTGCGCATTGTCTGAAGCATTCTGATTGTGCTTGTTACAAGCATAAGTAAGCAATCTAACTTATTTTTCCACTGGCCTGAACAATCATTTATACCACAACAAAACAAGTAGAAATTGTTCCCAATTCAGACTCTCTTCACACAAAATCAAAGGTACTAGGAATCCAGTCCATTTGCCTGCAAGCCTAATACTGAAGTTCTAAGGTACATAGAGGTCTATTTGTCCCTCTGGAAGTGCAAAGATAGGAGGGTTCCAATTCCAGCAAGTTTCACAAGATTTCCACATAAGAAAGGCAAAAAAACACCCTAATCCTTGCTGCTCTGGGGGGAAAGGAAGTTTAGAAGCACACATAAATCCTCTACTATGATATTCCTTCAGAGAAATAAAACTATGCAAGAGGTTCATGTAAAACCAAAACATAATGTAATAGGCATAGACTGAGGAGACCTTGTAGGTTACATCAAAGATCCTGCAGGCTTCTTCATAGACAATATATATTGTGGTAAACCCATAAAATCTGTGGTATCAGGATCTCAGTTTTAGCCACAAGGTCGTAACTAGCAGGATTTGAAAATCACCAATTTGAAAGCTCAAAGCCCACACCAACTTTCACATGCTTCTCAGCAATCTTTTTTTACCCCGTCTGTACTGGTTATGACTATATTAAATTTAAAAATATCTCAGTTTTTTGTTTTAATGGTCCCTATAAAAACGACATCAAAGAGAAGCCTCTGTTGCCATACTGCTTCAAGACAACAGCTGTAGATAATTCATGCTACTGAACATCTGCCACAGCTCAATGAGCATCTGCCTTTGGGGGTCCACTGTTAGCAAGGACAAGAGCCTCTCACCACACTGGTGTTACTGGAGTTCTTGAGGTGGTTGTGCAGAAGCTTGGTAGCACCGTCCTGGAATGTTTTTGGCAAGGCACCAAGTAACATGGTAAACTCAGGAGTGTTCAATTCAAAGAGAGAAATCAGGACTATTTGTGCCGCCTGAAAGAAGAAGAAATAAAAATCCATCAGTTTTTATTCTTTAAAAAGATTATGATCCTTGTGGAAAACAATGTGTGTTTCATTCAAAAAGATTCCCATACTAGACAAATTTTTTTACATATTCCTTGTGATATGTCATAACGAATTGCTAACTGCTATAGGTAACTTTTTAAGTTCTTGGAGCATACAATATACTTTTGCACTTACATTATTAACTCCTCAGAAGTGAAGTGTACAACTATTCACAGGTAGTGAGAAATTTGTCCTGGTCAGCATGTATTTCAACTGAACAAGTTACCGTAGAAATTTACAGAAAAAAAAAATAAACCCAGAATATCAGATAAGTATTAATAATCTAGGACTGCAATTTGTCTTTCTCATACTTTGTTTTAAGCACAAATGGGACCAGCTCTCTTCCCACCCAACCTTTCCTCTTGCTCAGGATCTGAAAAGTTTGTTTCATCAGACAGACAACCCCTGCTTCTGTCTTCCCACCTCTGCTTGCAAGTCTCACCAGTGAGGCTGTTTCAGCAATAGAAGACTCCATTTCAAGTGGAAGATTTACCGAGATGGTGAGAACCACCTTTGTCTCGTCCACTGACAGACTAAACCCACCAGATTCCCTAAATTTAATAAGTGAAACCAGGGCACCACTGAAACAATTGAGAATTTTACCATTTCTTTCACTAGACAGGGTTTGCCCCAAATGCCTGGGAGAAAAGCTGCCAGAACAGGATCTCCACTAATTCCACTAGCAAACATACAGCTCTGCATATCCTGAACCAAGACAATGGAATCAAATGGGAATGGAAGCCGAATAAATCACAGAGTGCAGATCTGCAACAGTAATTAACGTCACATGTTCCTGACCAGACTTCCCCAGCAGCATACAACCCACGTGGATTGCACCAGTTCTAGTTTGGTTTTTTTTTCCCCCTGCCTTTGCTTTGAAAATGTACAAAAAATATAAAGTATTGATTAAATGAACAATAAAAAAATGAAGCAATGATGAAGGACCTCTGATGGTCTGCAGCACCACCTTCTCCAACGCAGGTGCAACCATCTACACATCAACCTCCAGAACACATATCTGGATACAAAGCAGTGGCTTAGGATCACAAAGTAAGAAGCAAAGCTATGCAAGCTCTTATTTTGAAAGAGCATACGTATAGGCTTAGGAAGACAAACCACACGTTTGACCCTTTCAGGAACTTTCTAAAACTTCTAAAAATGAAAAAGAACTTTAAAGAGGGTAAAAATATAACTCACTGCTGTGGCAGTTACTGCATATACATTGTTCTCAGCAATTCAAAGGCGTTTTTAGTAAGTAAAGTGCTTGTAAAGTTGCAATAATTAAGTGTATCTGTATTTCCCTGTGAAGTGGAATCCTTTAGCAGATGATCAAATTGGGTACAGAAAAATCCTTTCATAGTGGAGGGGAATCAAAGTACCTCATTGTTTCAGTGTGCAAATTGCAATTCAAGCTATACCATGCTATCAACCTCAAATTACAGTAACACAGCTTTGTATAAAAAAAAAAAAACCAAACATTTTCCATCCGTTAAAGTTTGGTAAGTAACATCCTTTTCGTATGTCCAACAAAGAAACTGCAGCACACAACCATCAACGAGCTTCCAGAGACTGCAGCAAACAACAGGTCTTCAGATTCTTCATTCCAGATGGATCATGCTGCTTCCTGCCAAAACTCTCACTGACTTGAACAGAAACACAGTACGTCATTATTCACTTCACACTAAAGATCTAAGGATGAAAGAAGTCGGGAGATAATTTTCCCCATGGCTTTTTTAACTCCATACTCTACCCTCCTCTGACCTGAAGTTTTGGGCAACTCTGCCATGAAGCCTGCCTGGTATCCAACAAGGATGTGTAATTCTGTCCATTTTGATCCAAGAACTTTTAAGTTTTCACCAGCATAGTACTTTCTGTAATAAAAATATTACTGCAAACAAGAGATCTCAGAACAACAATCAGCACGTTGAGCTGAATGCAAAGTGATAAATCATGCCAAAGTTCATTCCCCTTTGTGAATGGCATGCATATCCCGGATGGTTAGGAAGTGGACATGCAGATCTTCTGTGTCACAACAAGCAGATCTCATATTCATTGAAATAAAAAAAAACCCAAAACAAACAAACAACACAAACACTAAATACCACACACCAGGAAAACTGATCAAGAAGGTTCCCAGTTTGAGAGATTGCTCAGAGATTAGAACATCTGAAGGCATCAACTGGTAAGTCAGAAGTTTACACAGGAATAGTGAGGTGGGAAAGTATTTCAGATACCTTTGTCCCACGTACCTCCCATTGATAGGTTAGAAATAAGGTCATCCTTGGAGACCTCCTAAGCAAATAGAGCAAAACAGGCACAAGGGCACATACATTCTATAATGTGACGTTCTGGAGGTACCTTTCTTGTGTGCCAGAGAGGTCTAAGATGCATCTCACAGAACTGAGCAAAACCTCCACCAAAGCTTCTCCAAGGACTTTGTGATCCCATAGCTTCACTTTGAAGCAGAGTTATCCAGTCGGTACAGTTTAATACTAACACACAAACACCGATAGCACACTTGTCGTGCTACTGGAATATCTGAGGGAAGTTTTGGCTCCTAAAAGTCAATTTTGCTCTACTTTTTCGTTTCTGCTTTAATGAAAACAGGACTGTGCCTGCCCTCCCTCTTTGCACAAAATACAGCTTGTTTTTAGGAGTGTCTGCCAGTATCCTGTGTACACGGTGCTCTTCAGCAGCTTTGCTGGTGCCTGCAAATAGGACACTGGGCTTTGAATAGAGCATTGAACAGTTGCTAACAATCTTATGTCGCCTGAAAGAAAGCAGACCTATAGTCTATGCTTTCTGAAATAAAGTCAAGCACTACTATAGCCTACCAGCAGTGCTCCAGTAAAGCCCTCAAAAGCAACACTGGAGCTACGTGGGTTAACCTCAGCTGTGTTCTTTTTAAAAATCCACAGCCATCCAACTGCTCTTCTAGATTTATTTCAGGCAGAAGCCATTATTAGGAAGTTCAGCCATGATTTCCTACTTAAGATTTAACAAAGGCTTTGGTCCCTGCTGCCATAAAAATCAAGAACACTGTCACCCACTGACCTCAAAAGCTAGAAGGTCCATGCTAGCTTGAAATCACATTTAGCACATGCTCCAAGTCTCACCCTTGTAATACTTCCCACTTCTAACACAGTTAATTTTACTTCAGTAATGAAGAGCATCAGGAGCAGCGTTCCTACACCTGTCTACCAGTTAGATCAGGACACACTTGATAATCCTCTAAGTTTCATTTATCTAGCATATGTTTATCTAGTCAAAGGACATCTTTTACAGGTAAAGTTTTTTAAAAGTCATAAATTTGTTGATTTTCAGCTTGTGACAAACCAGGGCATTTTCATAATCTCAGAATCACTGGTCCTTTCTGAAAATCTTGGCCCTTGTTTCATTAGATTACTCATGGAGAAGGTAAATTTAAAACAAGCAATAAAAAAAAAACCTATTTCCCATGCAATACTCGTGCTTGATGGAATGTAGTTTGAAGAGAGAGTAATATCTGAATTTTCCTTTGCTTTCGTGTTCCTGTACCATTAGCATGGAACACTAATCCATCTCCGTTCAGTGACATGTAACGTAGACCCTACCAATTATCTAATCTTAATGAAGCAGTTCTCTGCTGGCTTGAGCTGGAGAAACTCATGACTTCAGAGAGGGGTCTGGCTCCACGTCAGGTTCTTGAACCATTTGCAAAGGATCGCTTATGTAACTTCGTTATTTTCCTATAACAATGCAGCAAGGGATCAGGTTCCACAAACCGGTAGCAGCTCCCAAAGCTTCACACTTTGGTCAGTGCAACTCACGCTGCCCGACGGTGTCAGCTGCTAAAGAGACACAGCTGCTTATGTTCTTTCTTTTCATCTAGACAGTGGGCATTGGCCAGATTTATTAAAATCAGTAACCTCTGCAACTTGGTTAAATTATACAACAGTCTCTTTGAAATGGTATGGGCTTACTAAGCAAAAAGATCAAGGCTAATTGGAAAAAAATCTATTTCTTTTAGACAAGATACATGGTCAGTGGCCTAAGTTTAATACACATGCCTTACGGTTGCTGCTGCCCCTGGTCCAATAGACCACAACTAGCAGCTTGTTGCCTAAGCTACATGAAAGCAGTTTTCAAGTTACTCAAACTTCTGTTGGAGATGGGCTCACAACACACCTTCAGCCCCATAAAAGGGTAAGACCTAATATCCAGATTTTTAATAAGGGACTACAACACGAGAGTTTACAGAAAAGCACACCAAAGCCAAAAATCACTTGACAGACACACACACTTTTTTCAGGCTCCCAGTCAAGGTCTCTTTACACAGCTAGACAGTTGAGTTGAGACTGCAAAACATGATTAGTGTGATTAGTGCACACAGCTTTTGGTCTACCTGTTTACATTTCTCTTCCAAGTTTCCTTCACCGGGCCCTGAGGAAGCTGTAGTTGTCCTAGCTGGCAAATCCTCACCCACCCAACTATGCATGGTCTGGGTTCAACAAACAGGAAAGTTGATATTATTTAGAGAAAAGATAGATGTCAACTAAAATAATCTAAACAGTACACATGCTATCTTTTTGCAGAAGAGTTTTAATCAGTTGCTTGCTTAATTTCAAGTAATAATAACGCATTAATATTTGATTTAACCAGAAGAGCATTCCTTTCAGCAGAGGGCAGCACTGGCTCAAAATCTGAAGTTCAGCCACAACTCTCAAGCTTAGGGATCCTCCCTTGGTGCTCCTACACGACTTTGCTTTGGCAGCCTCCTGATGGTCTGCATAACCACTTGAAAAACTCTGCTGAGGTGTAGAGGTTTGTCACTGCTGCACTGAAAGGGTACCAGGGCTTGCATCAGGCCATCCAGGTGCAGGGGAATAGGTGCTTGCCTCTGCTCGCACCCACCCTTGCAGACATCCCTCTCTAAGTTGAGATGAAGGAGGAGTTAAGAATTTGCAAACTCATAATACCAGTATGGGCACCAGACTGATCTCCCTTTTGACAAGTACAATCATACTCTGTATGCATCATTCATTTTGCCATCCAGACTAAGGCAAATGTGGTTTTAATAATTTAAGACACACTGGAACAGAGAAGCACACTCTCTCTCATGTCACTTGGAACCATACTAAGCTGCAGATTGAGTATCGACCCACTAGAGATCAGGAGGCAGCAACAACACGTTAGGCAGCTTATATTAGCACACATTGGCACAGGGCAACGCTTCGATTCTCCAATGAGCGTAGCTTATGTTAACTGAGTTAATTTACATCTACTGAGAGTGTTCACAGGCTCTAAACAACTGTTATTTAAGTATACTTTCCAGCAGACGATTAAGTGTTAGCTGGCACTAAGCTAACGAATTATCTACCAAACCTCCTGCTTGTTTTCTTTTCAGGTCTAGAATCAGATGAGTATGGACAGCCACATTACTGATATGGTAATATGAAGCACGATGGCTTCATCAATTTGTACACAATCCAAGCACATTAGCTTGAGCTCAAGTTTTTAAACACACCACTTCCCCAAAAGACTTCTGAGAATATGCTGTTTGCAGCCACGTCCTGAAAAGGAAGAATTTGTTTAGCAGATTTACATATAGAATTCACATACAGATTAAATCCATATTGCTACTGCGTTTTAGACAGCACACAATCCATAATGAAAGGATTTTACAAGTCACTAATGGTTGTATTACACACGTCAAACATCTCAAACAAGTGCCAGCAAAAATCATGTAGCACCGAATTATCACAATCAGATTACTGCTGTACAATGGCTTACAACTCTGTGTGGATTATTCTTTTGCATCCTGGGCACTCCAAAGACTATAGAAAAATGTTTGGTATTTCAAGAGAGCCAGATGATACCTTAGAAGTCAATGAATGCTACTGTAAGAAACTTTACTCCTTACAAAATGGCAAATGTTGCAAAAACAGATTTCAGGACTAGGAAGGTAGGTTACATTTCATTAACAACTGAGATACTCTTACTGTAAGACTAGCATGAACAGGTCTGAATTCCGAGAGGCAGATAACCACATGCAAGCTAAGAAATTTAAAAACAGGCTACCAAGTAAGATTGCTTGCAATAAAAAATAGCCTCTTTATTCTGCACGGAGTTTCAAAATGCTAGAATAAGTATGGAAGACTTACCCACAGTGCAGAGAACATGGCCTATGGCCTATTTATTGGACAGCTCTACAATGCATTATGTAAATATCACCTCTAGTCCTGATTTTCAAAATAGATACATCACCTATACCTATGTAGTTGTGTGTATATTTCCATAAAGGGCATGAAGAAACTTAATCATTGACATAATGTAAGTGAGAGTATATAAATTCTATGAAGAAATTTCTTCTAATCTCGTTTTATCATGTACTAGCTCTTACTTGTTTTAAGCAAACCAAGAAAATGTGCTTACATCGCAAACTGCTTTCAACTCAGGATGCTAGGAAGGCTGTATAAAAAGAGATTCATTTGAAGGAAACCTACCTCAGCACCATGCTTCCAACAAGCACATGATGATTTTCTAGCCACTAATGTTGGGAAAAGCCATTTTCCTTACACTGCATATACTAAAAACATTTAGGCTTTCATAGCTCTCTAGCATCAAATTCAAAACAAACAAAAAATTATGGCTACTATTTTGGAAACACAGCTAGGACACAGAGATCCTTTCTGTTCAAATAGCATTAAATCAAGTAAACACTCAAGTGCACCATGTCCCATTTTTGATGTGTTACGCTATTTTTCCTAATACTGATTACACTCAACTGCCTGAAAGGAGTTCCTCTGTGCATTTAGGCTAAGTTTGACTTGCTTAGGAATATCCCTTGGCTAAAAGGCTGACCTCAGTGGTATGGATACAATCCTATTTTAGATTCCATAAGGAGTTCTAAGGCCTGGTTCTCTTGTTACTTGTCTCTTCATAGAGTTCATGGGGTTCACAAATCTGACGTAGAAACATAGCAAGAGTGCTAGAGAAACCTTCCATACAGAAAGGTAAGGGTCTGTGACTGGGGAATATTAAAACAATCTGCCATTCAAAAGCATTTCTGCAAACACACTCTTTGCTGCTGCTGCTGTAACAGGCCATGACCAACAGTGTTTACCACCCAACACCAGTAAAGATGGACAATGCCATTTCAGCTCACTACAAGTTTTTGGAGCACTTCTACAGTGAAGCTTCTGTCCCAGAGTTGCTGAAATCGGCCTGGTGCTAGATGGAACATTACAGCTCCAGGACAGGGTCTAGAAGTCTCATGGCATCATGTTGCAAGGAGCCCGATTTAATTTCCTTGGCAGTGTTTGCTTTCCTGTGGGACCTCCAACAGGCATCATGGCAGTATTTAACCCATACTTACTCTGGGCCTTATTTACAGATATGATTTCCTTATCAAAGTTACAACATCAATATTTCTTGAGAAATGACATCTAGGACTACTAGTTAATATAGTAAATAAATATTTACTGACTGTGAAGAGCTAATTTGTTGACCTGTAGACTTCTCTCTGTATTCTGCCTCATCTTCTGGTATCATTCAGAAACAGTTTCTCAGTTTATCAGTTTTAGGAAAAGAAATCTAATTCCCAACTTGTTTTCTTTGGACACCTCTGCACTTCACCTGCACACCAGTGGTGACAATCCAAGGAAGACCCTACCCCTAGGTGGTCTGAGGGAGACTTCCTCTTCATGTAAACCACAAAAACACAAGCACTCTCTTGGGCTTCTTGATTCACTGCAGTGGTTGTAGTTTCTTAACAAGTCCTATCCACTATCTGTATTTGAGGGCAGCTTGCCAAACTCAGTAACAAGTGGGACAGTTGAAAGTTTTCCCACTTACCCAGGTGGAAGGCAGAACGTGATGTACACGTGACATGAGGTTGCCCATAACATGTAAAAATACATTCAGGCCTGTAAAATAAAACTACTGTAGGAATGTTTCGTCAACAGAGAAGCCAGGTAAAAATCTGGCACGAAGGCAAAAATGTCTTATTCCCTGAGTCCCAATGACGATAAAGCAAAACAGATCTTGTTCTTTATCATTAAGACCAGAGCTTGGCTGATTAACACGATGGTAGGCAGTATCACTGGCCCTTCTCAGAAGGCCTTGTTCCCCTTCAGCCTGTACAAGATCCTCCTAAAAGGCAAGATCCTGTGTGCCCTCACAGACAACTCCACCCCCTGAAATGCTGAGCACTCATGTTTAATAAAAGTTTCCATTCACCTGAGCCTTGGACATGAGCCTTCTTTAGGCTTTGGTTGGAGCCAAATCATAAGCCACATTTTAATTTCCATTCGCAAAGTGATGGCTTTTTTCCAAGATCAAAGTATTTTCCCATGCAGAGCCCAAACTTGTCATCCAAATTCAATAAACACTTTGCCTATGTCAGGATTGCACAATAACTTTGCTGGTAATGTGAGTGATAACATGGTGAAGTTACTAACTTAATGTCCTCAGACCTGTCATCGTGGAATTGCATTGCCATTTTGTATTACTTTTCTGTGTAATTAACTGGCTTTTGTGCAATGATTTCATTAATTCTTAAACATTTTCTAGAGGAAAATCAGAACTAACACCCAGTTACAGAGAAGAATTAATCCAAGGCAGAGGAAGGTCAAGTGCATCACACAAGGTTAGACACTAGGATAATCAAAACCAGAGCTCAGTCATCTGAAATCCTGATGTGTACCCTGCTCATCAATACATTCTGCTTTGGGGTAAAAGCAGCGAGCCTGCTGCACGTGTGGAAATCATCAACAAGTGCTCTCCTGTGCTCACATCGGTTCCATGGCTCCACACAATGCTGCATGACCTGTTCCTACCTAAAGGCTTTTGTTCAACATGGAGCACAAATGCCTTTCACCTTTCTTCTAGCACTGCTTGCAGGAAGTAAATCCTAACCTGAACGCATGGTAAACACCCAGAATTATTAGCAATCTTTAAAACAAGACAAATATTTACCTGTAGCACGCTGTGGATCACCTTATTTTAAACATAAAACTTGACAATAATTTTGACCGTACATAGTTCACGGCTATCAGCAAATTAAATGGTTTCTGCCCTGAGATGGAATCACGACGTTTTGTCAATGACACTTTGTAATATCAACTCTATGTTCCTTAAAGTACATCATGTTTTTCTTGTGATAACAGAGTTTATGTTTAGCTACAGATATCAGTCCCCATGAGAACATAAACTGCTTTATACACAACAGCATTTCCTTTGACTAAGGATTCTTTTCTGATTTCAGTAGCTATAAAACACAGTCTGTAGTTCAAGGGAAGTGTCAGACAAGTGAAGTGTGCTCAGTCATCATAAGAATATAAAAAGTTACTAATAAAAGGATAACACCACTATTTACTGAAAACATAGTCCTTTTCTTGAACAGCTCCCTTGGTTGCTACCATAGGATCAGATCTACATGACTAATTAACACGTGTACACCAGCCACATCAGCCACATGCTTTCCTCCACTGGCAGAGGTCATTTAAATACTTCACTACCAGCATAAGCAACCTTGTTTCACCTGCCTCTGCTCTAAGGTAAAATCCAGGCAGAACAGCATGGCCATCACACACACACAAACGCTCCTTGCATTAAGGTAGCATTCAGTAACTCAAATCTGGGCAAGAATCACACTGGCTGCAGGACTGCACTTCTTAGGGGAAAAAGTCCCTGTCCCTGCGAGTAGCTGAGCGCTGGCATCACCAGCCAAGACTCCTCAGTACCAAAACCACTAGCCAGCTTACAGGAGCTGAACCAATTGCAACTGGTGGTCTCAAACCCAGATTCTATTGAAAAAATACCTTATTTTACACCTTTTACAGGCCTCTTGTATTATTCTGATTATTTGAAGACAGAGTTGGTTCTTCTCCCTCTTCTCCATAACCTCAACTGCTCTACCCATTTTTAGGTTGTGACAATGCTTACTAGGCATGGTCTGCTCTACTCTTAGAAAACTTCAGATCTTGAAAGACACTGTAGTATGATCCACGAGGGCAGAATCTTCTAATCTTTAAATTAATCATCTTGATATAAAAGAAATACTTTTTCCCCAAGTTCTAGTCTCCAAGAAAGGAGGACACTTTCTTTCTTAATTGTGTTCTTGAGAATAGTTCACGTGACTGGGCTGGTGGCCTCAATAATCCAGTTCATTACTGCATAACGGCTTTATTAATCTTAACTAGAGTCCTGACAGAGCTAAAAAGCCCAACGATTGCTTATAAATCCTTTGCTGTAGTGTTTCCTCTAAAGCACGTGGTTTGTACTATGTTCCTAATAAAACCATAGAGCAGCAACAATATACTGAAATAAAGATCACCTGGGCACTCATTTTCAGTGGCCTACATTAGCTTAACAGTGTAATAATTTATCTGAAACCTAGAGGCATCAAAGGCAAATCCAAGTCACATGCAGGTTTAATAAGAATTTAGATTCAGTAATCTTTCATCGGCCCCCAAGGCACTTGCCCAGGTACTGCTCAAGTGGAGTTTGCTGGACGTTTTTCCCAGAGCTCTGCAAATCTTGGAAACAGATAGAAGGATGGAGACCACACTGTGAACATCTGCTCCCCACAGCTTCACAGTCAACAGCCAATTTTTTAAGTTACTGCAGATACTCATCATTCAATTTTGCATGCAGCAATGATGACCCCTAATGGTGGAATATTTCTTCTGCTGAGCAACATGGAAAGATTTTGCCTTTCAACATATATTTCTACTTAAACTAATTACAGCTCCCTCTCAGACCACCAGAAGAATAAACTGCTTGAGATTTACTTCAACTGTAACAGAGAAGCATCTTCCTTGCCTGTTTAATTCTTTCTGGCTTTGTACATGGAAATCTCAAAATGAAAATGCACATTCCAGATCTAAGTTCAGGATTTATCAAGTCACCCTTTTTTTTCTGAGGCAGACTGTTACAGAATCAAATGTAAGTCCCATTGGTGTAAACAATCCTTGCAGAAAGTCTTCAGAAAAAAAGAGGATGAGATGTTTTTCTCTAGACCTCCAGTCAGTTGTACACCAGAAAGCAAACAGCATGCACCTAAAAAGTTGCCTTGAAGCTATCAGATAATGCTACAGCACCTTTGATACCCAGTGACCTTTTCATCAGAATCAAATAATCACTAATAAAAATATAATTTTATTTCCAAAGTTATAAAATAATGTCATTCTAGTATTAATTCAGCATTTTAAGTGCATATTGAACATAAACATCTCATACAATTTTTACATTCTGAATTGCTTAAATCTAGGGTTTTTTTTAATTCAAGTACATCTCAAGGCCTTTAACTCCTGCTGAAATCTATTTCTACATCTGGGCTGGGAAAAGAAAGTAATTTTAAATTGTGTTACAGATACCAGGTACAGAAGTCTCACTTTTCTCTTGGGAGAGATGAGTATCACCATCTGCCCATTTTAGCTTGCCTGACACTTGCATCTACAGCAAGATAAAGAACAAGGTAACTGTATTACTCAGGCCTGACCTAAATGTGTCATTTTTTTCCAGGTTGAGATAAACACACAGCTCTTAAAAGAGTTGAGAGTCCCTGGCAGCTTACTGATTTGTTTACTTTCTTTTAACAATAAAGTTGTGCTAGATTTCATTTGAGACTAACAAAGCACAAAGCCTTCACCTAAATAAATAAAAACTTACAGATATTTCCAGACTGCGCAAGAAAGAGCACATTTTCAAACTATGATCTCTTTTTGCACGGTAATAGTAGCTAAAAATCACACAACTAAGTACCTACTAGAAAAAAAAAAAATATAAACTTCACGAACCTATCTTTACTGAACTGGCAATTTGTTTTTGACAGAAAGGTATGTAAAATGATTTTTTATAATTAGAAGGTAGCCACTGAATTTTCCATTACCTTTATGACTGGTTTTTGTCAGTTTTCTACCTTGAGTTCTTTTGGAAGAACAATAATTACTGCAAATACTTCATCATTTTGGCTTACCTTTCTCACATCTGAGCTCTTTGGTTCTGTTGTCCAAGTTATAATTCTAGATACAGCAAGTCTAGTCTCGCTGGAGTTCACAAAGTCTGTTGGATCCATCTGTCTTGCCAAGGATTCAATATATTTCAGGATAGCAACTTTCACCTGAAAATCAAAAAAAGGATTTCTTATCTCATAAGCTGGCGAAGATGGATTCATCCCATGAAACAGATGCCACTACAGATTGACAAAACCTATGTCACATTTAGGAGATCACCGTGACATGGCTCTACAGCATGTTTCAAAAATCAAGAGTAACTTTTACCCACGACAGATTTCATGTATTAAGAGTCTGGAATGGTGTGTCAGAACTGACTTGAAACACATATGTCTGTTTGTGCATTTGCATAAGCAAATCAGTGCCCTACCACGCTGTTTCCACCAGCGGTTATTGTTCCAGATGCCAAAACAAAGCTTTTCATCTCAAACCAAATGCCTGATGCTGGAGCCTCAAAGGATCCAAAATTTGGGAGATTCAAGGAAGAATACTCGCATCACTTCACATCCCATAAATTCCTATCTTTGGAAGATAAATATGTACAGTTTCTGGAGTTAACAGTGCACCTACAGCCTTGAAAAAACAATCTCCTGAAAAACAGTCTGCAGAACGGTATACATTTGAGATGATTCAGTAACAGAAAGCTCTGATTTTATTCTTTTTTATTCCCCACTCCAAACCTTACTTGATATGCCCAATCTGTGCAACAAGCAAATGTGCCTAGGGTCCCAACTTCCCAGTTTTTCAGGCTGGGTCTGGTTCCTTCTATCCTTCACAGCCAGGGTTTCTTCCCAGGGTGAAGAGGAACTTGAATAAGTTCAGTGTGCCTAACGCTCAAATCTTACAGACTTGTGATGAGTCACAGGGTCCTAGTTTAAAGATATTTTGTTTTACTAAAAAGGAGAAAGAGAGAGTTAATCAAGATTGCCGGTAGAATTTGTATATCAAGTAGCTAGTTAGGACTAGTTACACTGTCATGAGTTCTATGCTTTACAGCATGCCCAAGATGGCAAGGAAAAACAACCATGTTGATGCTTTAGTGAAAAGACTTTTAATACTGACCTTCAGGTTCGGTGTTTGGGTCTGATCTACAATAAACCTCATCAAAATGTTAAATTGTTGATCGAATGGAAAAGAATCTCTGTCCAAAGAAAACAAAGGCAAAAATGTAACACAACATAATTTTTCAGGACTAAATTAGCACAATTCATTAAAGCTTACACAACAGATTTAAGCACCTATTGTGCTTTTCTTCTTAACTTCACCATCAAGAAGAGAGACTTCAAATCTGGGGATTAGCTGATTATTTATTTCATCCTACCAAAACATGCTGAATCAATACCTTTATACACTGTTCCTCTATCTGCTCTCTGTACATTCTTCCAGCTTTTGGCACATTTGTTCATTTCTCCTTCATTTCAGGCTGTGGTTTGTACTCTTATCTCTAGTAACAGACTGGTTTTCCTCAAGGTTCATAACTGGTTTTGATCTCCCTCCTCTTTTCTCCTATTCTATCTTATTTTCTCCTGGATTACTACTATTTCTTTCTTAATTACCTCATTTCCAAGACAAGCTCAACTTTATTGTAAGTGTCCTGCTCTGGCCATCCTTAGAAAAGGACAGACTACAGAACTGGTGTGCACATTGCAGCAGCATACAAGGCCTTACCCTGATGTGACCATCATTTGCTGTTTGAACACATAAAATATGCTCTGAACTTTGTGGCAAAGCACTGCAAATGTATAATCCAAACAAAAACTGACACTGAAATGTATGCACACCAAAAAAACCCGAATTAACAGAAATGATCAGTTACACATTTTAAATGTTAAACTTTCAAGTTTTCTATTTAGAAAAGAGACAGGCCTTTTTAATTCAATGCTTGAAATACTGCGATATAACTTTGTTCTCTTTTATTCTGGTATTCATCAATATTGAGCCCTCAAAACATACGGCACTACTAGGTTTCTAAAATGTTCACCAGGTGCCTTCTTCTAATCCTGCAAAACCTCGGTAACATTAGCCATCTGAGTACTGTACCTGGTGACATCCAGAGCTTTTTGAACTTTCGCCTGCACAGACCCCAGCAAATCTGCTCCCATTTTCTTCAGCAATTGGGTGAGGAGAACAAAAAGCCAATCCTGCAAGTCATCTTTATGAATGATGATGAAATCAACCAAGGTTTCCAGAAACATGCTGAAGACCTATAAACAAAACAAATGTCACAAAAAAGGAATACCGTGATTTAAATAAGAATAATCAAAGGGCGGGGGGTGGGGGGCAGTATCCACACTCTCAGTTTCAGGATGATTTTGTTATAGACAGTCTCACAAATGAATGACTTTAGTGACTACATTACTCTGAAAAAAAAATACGACAAGACACGTCTAAAATGTGTTGTATTAAAATACCACATGAAACAAATGAAGGAAGGGGGTAGAATACACTTACTCTCTGTTGTGAATTCCACGGCAAAGCAGGCCATGCAACGAAACAAACCACTCATTAGCACACATAGTGATCAAGGCTTGTTGTTCAGATGCAATTTGTCAACAGATAAAATATGCATTCATTGAAAGTTCACAATTTCGTAAAACATTCTCAGTGGAGTTACTTATAACATTCTATAGCTTAGATCAGATCCGTTCTCCCCATTCATAAAAGAAACATATTTATATGTAACAAGGTTTACATGTGTTTAACACCACAATTAATGAGTTTGCAGCAGTAATTCTATAAAAGTAGTGCAGATGACAGATCCCCACTGCCACATACTTGAGTCCAGTGTGCAATAAACCCTCACCTTACTCAGAAATTGGAGGTATCTTGCAAACAAATAGCTACACTTTCACCCTTTCCAAAACTTCTACTGAATCTTTGAGAGCCAGAGCATTAAGGCCTTACTGCCACGCTTAGAGAGGCCTGCAGGGACAGCTGGTCTTGACTATAATTACTGCCAAAAATGCACACTTTGAGCAAGACCTGTGACAGACAACTATGCTTGCCCAGGAGATTTCCACCTTTATTAAAACCGGTTTACAAAGTGGTCTGAGATACAAATATTTATACAACGTACTCTTTCTAAAACTGTATTTAACTCAACAGCAGATGTATCTCCCCAGACATTACTGCTTGCCCTGAACCAGCAAACCTCCTCAGGCATGAAACCATTTTTCCCTCTCCCTGCTCCTGCTTACCTGTTGACAGAAGACCACTGGGTCTGAACATGCCTGTGGGCCCAATTTCCCCATCCCCTAGCCTGCTTCTTTTTAAGAGATGTCTATAAATCCATTCCACAGTCTTTAGTTTCAAAGGTCAGCGTTATAAAGAGGGCAAAGTGGCTATATTATAGGCATTATTTATGAGATCCAGAACAAAACTTTGTTGAGACTCCATAGTGTTCCCAGTGATGCTGAACTGTGGCTCATTACCCTCTGTGGACCTTGCTTTAGTGCCTACCAACAATACAGCCCCCTAGAGAACTACAGATAAAACAGAACCCCTCACTCCAGGAGCTGACATTTAAAAGGCATTAGGCTGCTCCTTAAGAAGCACAGAGTAACCAGTTCTAGCAATGTAAGATAGACTCAGACATCCCTTCATTGTAAAACAGATAAAAATCAAAGAGATTTATAGATGCCAGTCTTCCCCGGCAGATGGCATGCGTAGAAATACAAAACATTCATCTTGGAATAGTGTCAAATGTGCACACATGGTAATACAAAAGAGCGAGCCAAGTCTTTGTGATCTTACCTTGCTGTGAGGGTCAGCAAACATGCGAGTAAATATTTCACATAGCCTTTTTAACTCGACTCGGCTAAAACACATAAATAAAACATAGTATTAATGCTAGAGCTCTAGTTGCATCAAAAAAACAAGTAAATATTAACAGATGAAAAATCTAAGCTTCTTTATTTAAATGTTACTTAAGTCACGTTTTGAAAACTGTATTGAAGCAAAGACTTAACTGCCATTTTAGTTTAGCTGCTGGGATCACCAGCCTTATATTAAGAAATCTAATAATTATTTTTAAAGAAAAATCAAAGCCAGACACTTGCATTTTCTGCAGCTTTTTTCTTCAATATTGTGGATGGCAGAAGACAACTTGAACTGCGCGTGTTTGGGAGGTATTTACTTTCTGCCTACATTAAGGTCACTGATTCAGTGAAACACAGGTCTTTTGTAGCCTAGGAATGGGTTTCTCAAGTCTCCTTTGTGTCAAGGAACTTAAATTTTCAAGGAAAAACAGAACTGCAATGTTGTTTGGTATATACTAATCATAAATACTTCCATCTAAATTCTAAGTAGCTTCAGCAAAATCAGTCTAGAATTGCTCATTATTAACAGACACTAGAACTGACTCTGAAGCCTGAGAGTAGACACATTAAGGACACAAAAGTATAGAACTAGAAGAGTAACAAGTAAATCCAAAGATAATTAAATCAAGGCATAATCTAAGTATAAGTTCCTGTTCGTAGGAGATTATTAGATGCTCAATAATGCTCCTTTTACGACAGAGGGGGAAAGAATGATGTATGAGTCCTTTTCATATTGAGTTTGAGTCAAATGCAGAACTGTTTGATGCCCAAGCTCTCGTTTGCCATGTACTGAAAACACAACATAAGTCTTAGTTTTCCTGCAACACAAACTGTCAAAGAACTTAGAAGCTTGTATACTGTGCAAACAAAACCAGAGCAAGATAGGTAACATTTCCTGCATACTGAGGGTGCAATTAGATATTTTTCACAATTACTATGAAACCAGAGCAACTAGTGAGATGCACATGGATTGCTCAGAGAACAGCCATTCAGGTCTCGATTACAGGTACTCCCTTTCCAGAAAGATGTTAATTCTGCAACCCACTAATGTATCTCCCTCCATCTCAAAATAAGCTTCAAAGAAGAGGCCAGAACATGCTACTAGTCTGCAATGGGTTTATGTTAGCTTGTTTACAAGTAACACGGACATTTTTTTCAAATAAACCTACGCATGAAAGGCTGATCAAATATTGAAAAGGCACAAAAACAAGGGTCTTAGGAGTTTGAAGTAGAGGAAAAAGTCTTCGTAGCGATGCCACAGCAAGCTGTCAGCCTCATTCAGGATGAGACTGCAGTCTCAAAATGACTACTCTACAAGGCTTTCCTGACTTCATGCAGATTGCAGCTCTCTGAATGAACTCCCATTTACTACTCTCATGAATTTTCTTTCTGGATAAAGGTTACATGAAGAGCGCAGGTATAAGTGTCTCACTTCCTAAAAGCTCATGGACCCGAGGTAACAACCCAAGTACTATATCGAAACAAGCAGTGGAAGAATATTTCCTTAAGGGACTTGTTGGCCTTGTTTGATTTAGAAGACCTGTGAGGAGCCCATGGAGAACTAGGCCACACGGTGCTGTACAAGACAAAAAGGATAGGTAACACCACACCACTTTGCATGCACTTCTTTCTGGATATGTAAATGCCACTTAATATAGGATCTGTCATCTTTCAGCTCAGAGTATGAAGAAAAACCCAGCCACATCACTGCCTTCTACTAAACTCATCATAGCACAACAGAAGATATCAGGTTTAATTAGAAGACAGACAGACTTGCCCCTTGGACTAACCACCCTGATAATGTTCTGCAAGATGCCGTGGGAACAAATCAGATGATAAAAATCTAATCATCACAGCAGGCACCAGATCAACTCTGAACCAAGGAAGCAGACTAAAAGGAAATATAATCTGGAGAGCTAAAACCAGTATCAAATTAAAAATAGAACTCTGCAGGGGTGTAGTTTTGGGGACAGGTTTATAAACTATTCAGGATCAAAGCTAAACAAACGTGCTAGCTTGAGGGAGCAGTGACAGGAATACAGTTCAAAAGCTGTAACCTGCAGAACTGAAAACAATAGCTGAATTCTATTCACATTTCTGCTAAGAGCTACTGATCTGAATAAATAGCTCATCAACCAACCTTCTCAGTATTTCTTCCCTTAAATTTTCCCCAAAAGCACTCAAAATCTTGGTTATGATCCTTACACACCTTTGTGCCAAAAATCAAAATCTCAAGCAACCTTTTTGTGCAAGTGTATGAGGTGCCAGAGTCTTTCCAGACAATTAATTTGAATTAAAAAAAGACAGTATATATGTGGGAAGTATCTTTTATGACTTGTAAATAGACCACATCAAAAAGCACCTCTGATCTAGAAACTCTAGCTACCCATGTATTAAAAATTGTAGCACTTCCCTTTTAAGGATTACACCACATCACAGTGAAGTGCTAGAAAATTCTTACAGTTGCAAGAAAAAAAATCTTTCCAGGCCCATTCTCAGTACATTTTCATTCAGCTTGCTAACACCAAATATTTTCAGCGAGTGTCAATGCCTTTTAAAATGGAAACAATTGCGCAAATCCAAGTTGATGCACTATGAACCACACAACAACTTATAACCTTGGTCATAATTTAAGTATATACTATTCATAAAGAGAAAATAAAAACATTGCAGCTATTTGTGAATGTTATCTTCAAAGGATCCAAAAGATAAATAGCTTGTTTCCAAGAACTTTCACCGTAAACTACGGGTGAAAAGCCTATGGCCTGAGAGCCAGGTGAATTCAGTTAACATAACCTGTGGCCATATGAAGTTTCTACATGGCTATTGGGTAATTCTAAGATCTGTTTTAATGCAAGAAGAGTATGAAGGGTTTATGTGTCTTTCAACACAGGGAAAGAAGTCTGCCTTTCCTACCATAAGCAAAGTTTCAGAGTTGGTACACCTACTTTATTGCCTTCAGAAACTTCTCTCTATGTTCTAAATAACACCATTTACAGGAGACTCAACTTTCTGATACAAGATGTTTCAAGAGTTACAAATAATAAACTTTAATTATACCTAACACAGCCTTCATAAAGAGTCAAAGTATACTCAACATACCGAAAGGATCATCTGATGTCATCTTTGAAACACACACACCCCAAGACATTTTAGAATACATGTAGTGTTTGCTTCACCAACTAAGTTGCTGGGGAAAAAAAGTACTGGAGGTTCAAACAGACCAATTAAATAGGGTACCACCCTTGGAGGGCAATTACGTTACCATCACTGTGGGAAATCTCACTGTGCTGCAACAAGCACCTACCATTGGAAGCCTTCACGAGAAAGAGAAAAGCTAAACGAAGATAACATACTTACCTGTGTCCTGTGTATATTACTGCGACAAATTTAACACAAATTATACTGATGACTTAGCAGAAATTTTTCTAAAAGCAAAGCCCCACATTGCAGAGACAAAACCTTCACAGCTGTGAAAGCTACTATCAACATAAGGTAGGTAACCATTACTGACTTCTGACTACAGCTCTCTCATAAATGACTGACACTATAAAGTTATCAAGGTCACCTCAGTGTCCGCTGACTTTTCAGTAAGTTCTGAAGACCTATGAGCCCCTCTTTCCTTTCAGACCAGTTGGAGCTGGCACAGTGGTTCAGGACCTCAGCCACATCTTCAGTCTGCCGCAGGTAGTGTGGAATGCCCCCATTCCGGGAACCATAGGAGCGCTCCGAGCAAGCGCTTGATGCATCGCTGTTAGCATCATCATCGGAGTACATCCCATAGGGTTCATATCTTCTTCTCACAGGCTTTTTCTGGAAAAGAGGAAACTCAGACTTAGTAGATTATATATAGCTACATCAATGCCATAAGAAAAACATTCTATCTTTAATCTCTAAAAGGAAGACTAATGCTCTAGTTATAGTGACACAAGTGTTTTAAAAAGGTCACCAAACACCGCCCTGCTTACTTCTCACAGTAAGACAGTTCCCGTTGACTTCAATAAGAGTATTTGAGTGACTAAGGGGAGCAGGGCCTGCCTTCCCCAGCAAGAAAGCAAGATATTATACCAGCGGAATTAGCTGCTGGTAATGAAATCGTGTGTTGTTTTATTGTCAATAATGGTCAGTTCCATTGTTAGATTCTATGATGATACAATCTCTACTTCAAGAAAAGAAAAAGAAAAAAAGAAAGAAAGAGCTGAAGGAATCCGTGTTAGCATGCACAGTCACTTGGATATTGATAATTAAGTGACTCTAGAAATGCATTGGGACATAGGAGATGACAATTTCTCTGTTAGATTGCGCTAGGATTCTTCCAGAGGCTGCTAAGGGAGTTGAGTATTCAAACACCAGTAATTTCCTTAGCATGGCATTTGAGGACCCAGTTCCCTTAGGTACATCTTTGACAAACTTGATACTTACAGAAGGGATGTTATAACAATTATAGTAGCAGAAAAATGTTATACTACAAAACAAACTCTTAAATGAACCTTAACAGAACAGGACTGATAAGACAATGCATCAGAAAAAGATTTTTTCATGTTCTAAAGTGTCTGCTATAGAATTCCTTCCAACGTACAGTCCTGCAGTTCTTAGACTTGTGAAACCCACAGTTTTGTTTCCACTAGGACTGCAGGATTGAAGCGTAGAAATTAACTCAAGTGCAGTATCATGGGCGTTAGCAAAAGGGTGGGGAAAGTTGTAAAGTAGAAATAAAAAGTCAAGAAAGCACTAGTACCTTGCTCCTGGAGTCTCCTAACAGCTGTAGGCAGGAAAATATTGAAGGGTGGGAAAAAGCATAGAGAATTATGTCAGAAGCTTATGTAGGGATTGTTTTTGCAACAAAAATGTATAGCAAATGTGTCTTAGCAAATTAAAAAAAAAAATACAGTTTATGCAAATAAAAGTGGGTATAATAATGCCTGACTATCTCCTAACTGTTGCACTACTTGCATAGCCTACAACTTCCATCAGGGAGCTTGGAAGTGAGATTATCTGTTAATAATTTTTTTTCATGACAGACCTATATACAGCACCTCTTTGCTTACTTTTCAAAAACTCTGCTTCGGAAGATACCAGAGTTTTTGTTAGTGATTTATTTCCCCACCCATTATTAGTAGCATTTGCTTTTAGAGTCTTGGAAAAGAAATTCTGATGTTAGGGAGCCACTATCTACAGTACAGCACATTTAACCAAATTCCCTTTCAACTCACAGTTCTTACACTACACTTTTTTGAAGCTTAGCTTCTCTTAAGACCGCCTGGCTGGCACCCCCGGCTTAAAGGTCTTTTCCATCACCCTTTGAGGTTTTCTGACAGATCCAAGTACTGATTCCCAGTACAGACCCTGTGGATTTAGGCCAAGCCCAGCTCTCAAACAGAAGCAATGGATCCAATGGGAATTGTACAAAGATAGTAGAGGTCACAAAATGACCCACTGCACTTTGTTTAAACTGAGTGTTTGGCTGAAGCCATCTTTAGAAAAGTTCTTTCCATTTCCTACTACAGGGAAAAGCAGGCTGCTAGGTAAAAGCTGGCACCAGCTCTCTCAAAAGGAGCCTGAACAGAGTTTGTAAATTTTCTGTTGTGAGAATATAACCAGGACAAAGAGCAAACTGGGGTGGTGGGAAAGAAGGGGACAACAAGACTGCATTGCATCCCCTGAAGTCATACAAATTCAAATTGATCAACCAAGTCAGGAGTACCACCACCCAGTATCCGGCTAGACTTAAGGATTTACCTTTTAAGCATTCAACCCTTTAAGATTTTAATATTCCAGCATAATGTTATTTTGCTTAAAAGAGTGGAACATATAAAAGGGAACTCTTAAGTCTACCTGAAGATTAAGTCACACCCAAAGAGATCTTGATGATTAACAGTGAATTGAAACACTGTGACTCTCTCCTCCCTCAAGAAACCTGTATTCAGCAGCCACTGATGTTCAAGGAAACAGGCTGATTTCCTTTACATAGGCAAGCCATCATCTATGATTATTCCCTGAACTGCTCTGGTAGCAAATTTGAGGTGCTGAGAGCAGAAATTGGCTCACAAGTTGGTGTATTTGGTGAAGAAAATAATTCAGCCCACTAAATGCAACAGTGCCATCTATTATATACTGTCCTACCTTTATATTATTAACAAATACATTGGGCTTTTTTAAACAGAAAGGTAGATTTTGTTAAAAGTGACATTTCTGTAGGAGTGCTCTAATGATCATCTAGAAATGGAGGTGACAGGAACTGGGTAATAATCAAATGAAAACAGGAAAATGTTGGCCATTCTTATGGAAAGTAAACTAGGAAATGGGGAAAGGGCATTTATCACAAATTGTGCAGACATCTCCAGAAGAGAGATCCAGAATATCTGTTTCAAGATACATCAGGAAATCCTCTCCTCAGCTCAGGTTTAGAGCTGGAGAAGACCCAAGGTACACTGGTACACAGCTAATGCTGTGTAATACCTGCTCCTGCCTCTACACATCCTCTCTCCCCCAAATACTCAAGGTAAATCCAAAAGTTTATCTTTACACTTATCTTAGTACTTTCTGGGTTCTAGCGAAGAGATATAATAGTACAGTAAGATGACACTGCACAACAAAATTTTAAAAAATTACAATAAATTTTCTTCAGAATGCACTGAATGCTTCAAAGTACTAGCAGCAAACTAGACAAATACACTTCAATTTAACTGCAGGAGATGGTACCAATTATAGGCAAGTCATGTTATGAGCTGATCCAAGTACCTAGCAAGGTGCAAATAACACAGCACAGGAACTCGTAAAAGTCTCAGTTCTTGTTGAAACCTGACCAGGAATCAGCACTAACAGAGAGAACACTGTGTTTTTTGACAATCCTCATGCAGGTAATGGGATTGATAGAAATCCCTGACTCCGCAGGTACCAAGCACCCCCACAATGCCGCATTCATCCTCTGACAGCCAAGTGGAAGGCAAACAGCTGATTCAACGCATCCTGCAGTTGTAGCACGGAGCCACAGCAGTCTGTTTGGTAACAACTGTGGAGAACTAACATGGAATAAGAAAACAAATATTGCTGCAAATACACCCAAAGCCAGCAAAAGGCAACTAACTCTACAGCATCAGGCACTGCACAATCGGAACAAAGCTACTTAGAAAGAGGAGAACATACGTACAGGTAACTTTAAGCCATTTTCCGGTGTTGGAAGCATTTTGTATTTTTCCTCTTACCAGTGCATCGGCCACAGCAGCCTCCAGATCTGTGCTTGTGCTCAGGACTCGCATGGCATTCACAGAAGCAGGCATCCTGCCTGGCTGTCCGAGTCCAAACCGGTCTGCACAAAAGACAACATTGAAAGGGATTGTTAAATGAATTCACATTCACTTGGAATCCTAATCAGGTGCCTGAGCAGCTCTCCCCACGGGCTCTGGGAACTCACAGTGCTTTTCCATTAAACACTTCTATCCACAGCTCTGGAAACTTTGCCATTAGAACAAGTAATAAACTATTGTTTGTTGGGCCTCAGA
The DNA here is from genome assembly GCF_032191515.1 of Phaenicophaeus curvirostris. Classification (NCBI taxonomy): domain Eukaryota; kingdom Metazoa; phylum Chordata; class Aves; order Cuculiformes; family Cuculidae; genus Phaenicophaeus; species Phaenicophaeus curvirostris. Next base: position 29,636,299 of record NC_091398.1, read on the forward strand.
GACACTTTTGGAACCTCAGGGCATTATTTTTTTTTAAATATTTTTATTCTTTTAAAGCTGGGAAGTAGGGTATCTATTTCACATTTCTTTTTCAATGAAAGTTATTTCAAAGTTGTAGTCTAATATGGTAGGCATGCCAGTCCCAAGTAGGCACTCTCAGAAATCAAGAGAAAGCTTCTCATTAATTTGAGAGAGACAAAATCATGCCCAGTGTCAGAACGTGTTAATAACTGAGCACTCATCCATCCTGCAGCTTTTTCTCAAGCAAGGATGCAAGATCGGCAGAACCAGAATAGCCTGTTTGTCTCAAGGCTTGATTAACCACTAGACTTTCCTCCCTACACCCTAGAGTATATAAATAAGATTTATTTGCTTGTGAAATTACTCCCAACTTTTGAGTGGTTGTTGTTCTTGAGAAGCCGTTTAAACATATACCAGACTGAAATACTATTTAAAAGCTCTATGATATCAAAACTGATATTTTTGATCAAACAATATAATTATCCCATCAAATTTGATAGCAAATCTCTTAGTGGCACCCAGAGTAACAGGACTGAGTCCAAAAAGCGATTTACACTCCTAATACTAATTAGATTACTTCACAGTTTGCCCAGTCTGCCAAAAAAGTTACTGAAATTAGTTTCTTTGGGCAAAAGCCAAATTCAGAAAGGCAGGCTAGCAGGGATATGACCCGAGTATGGTGGGACAGGCTCTGGCAGCACAGTCCTTCTAGATGCTGGTAGGTTAGATACCACATTACTGGGATCCTGGCTCTCATCTATAAGCAGAAAGAGATTGGTTTTGGCATTTAAAATTTTTCAAACTGGGAACATCTCTCCCGGGACACACCTGCACCCACACATGCCAATAAGAGTTTTGCCAGCAAATTCAGTGGTGCAGGAACCAAGCTGCATTAACCCAATTTATAGACCTTCAGCTGATTCTCATTAGAGGCAGTCATCAAGAAGCAAGACAGAGGGATCAAGTCACAGGGGCCTTTTATTAGAGCATCTATATTTAATTTAATGAAGGAAAAATACTGTTTATTGAAATGCATAACTGTATTGTGGACTTGCATAAAACTGAGGTCAAACGTGATATTCAGCAGCTTACTGAATTCTGGGGGGAAAACACTGCCCTTATCACAAAACTTCCCTGCTTTCTTCTTTAAAAACCTACTGCATTGAATATTTTAACATATTTTAACAAATTAGCTCACACTGACATCCATAATTTAAATTGGAGACTGAAGTTTGCCAGTCTACTCTCCTACTTCTTAAGCTTTAACGAGTGTATCAGGTTGTGCTGCTGGGGCGGAAATAGGAAAGATATTTTTAAATCTGAAATATTTTGAGAAAAATCCAAACAACTGAAGGCTAGTATTTATTTCAAACAGAAGTATTAGCTACCAAAATTTACTGTTTCTCAGAGGTACATATCCAGACAAGACATTTCTGATTTACAACAAAAACACATTTTCTACAAAACACATTATAAGGGAAAAAAATAAACTTCATAGAACTACTGCCAAAAAGTAATCAAATAATAAAGTTTCACAAAGAAATAAAAGTTGTATGTGTTATTACTATCCCCTTTTTTAATGCATTTGTGCTGAAGAATCATTTCATATATTTAGGTGAAATAGTCCTTCATCTCCAGAATGGAAAAGGTCTGTACACACTTAGCAGAAGCACAGTGAAGGTGATAATGCATTAGTCTGATTGAAATTAAAGTCACTCCCACAGAAATACACATTACAAAGATGTACAGAAGACAAGCATTTTCTTAAGTGTTAATGATATCTGGTACAGTACAAGGACAATAAATGTTAAGACAAGTTCTGGAATCAGTTCTATATTTAATCCCAACTCAGTAACATTACTCAACTGTTACCGAGATCAGAACTTGGCTTTAACTTCTGAAATAACATAGCATCAAAAACACCACTGTCATTTGTTTTCACGTTAATTTAGTATTACATTAGAAAAGGGAAGATAGTTTGGGTTTTTTTATAAAATGAATAACAGAATGACAAAGTAATTCAGTTGTAGATCAGCTTAAATACCCAGCATAAAGAAACAAAATGGAGCTTTTTTAACAAATTAAGTACATTGCGTCATGCTTGCTGTTATCTGTCTCCATGGCTATAAGGAATTTCCCAAAATACTTCTTTCAGTAATCTTTACATTCTTAACACCCAAGTCCCTTTGGGCTTCTCCTCAGGACACTGATGCCATACCTGAGTGCAGAACTTAGACTTGAGGAGAGACCTCAGCATATCTCTAACACGGGGCTGGGAGCATATCTGCCTCCAAGAATAACCAGTGCAAGCAAACCCAGTATTACTGGGCAAGAAATGAGCAAAGTGTGCTCTGGCCATATTCCCTTGTCTCCCTGCCTAGATCCATTATACTAGTTACAAACCTGGTGAAAACTCCCAACCATCATTTTTGGCCCACTTCTGACATTTTCAGGGAGATTTTTTGCCTTCTTTAGGTCACAAGTACCCATATACTACTTCAATATGCTTTGTACCAAACCACAGGAGCCAAGCTTGAAGTGACTATCAAAGACATTGAATGCAAACAAAGCCCTAATATGTGTTAAAATTGAGGGTATTTTTTTTTAATCTTTTCAATTATTATTGTTAAATGACTATTGGAATTGTCACTTTGAAAAATGCTAGAAAGCCAATTCAACTTGCGTTATTTCTGCCTAGCAAGCTGACAAGGAAAATGTTTTGAGAGTTTTAGGTAAGTGACAGCCAGTTAACTAGAATTAAGAGAAACAGGATATTTTTCACTCCCTACCTGAAGGGGGTTAATTAAGTTACAGCAGCACTAATTCTTTATGCATTTTCAGCCTCCATGCAAACACTGAAGCTCTCACTCATCTTTGACACGATCTTTGTCCCCACAACTAAATTTTTATTGACCCAAACCTTGCAGCCCTCATTCATTTCTTTTTACGACTCTCAGTGAAATATCCTGATTCCAAGAGGATTTACAGGTTCTCCGCAACTGTGAATCCAGAGGTGAGGAAGAAGCCACTGGAATCTGCAGTTTTTCTCCTTATACGCAAGCATTAATCTCCTGAAGCAAAAGCTCAGTGAAATTGAGGGAGTCATCTTTTAAACAACTTCCTTGTACTTTGGACAAGGCCTTCAGAATTATATGAAGGATGGGTCAGCACTTGTTATCCTCCAAAGTTCATTTTGAAAGCTCATCAGGTGCTTAATTCTTGCTGCTCTTGTGTATTTTGGAGAGGATCCCGCAACGTACTTTCAGTCCATAATATTTAGTAAGAAATGGGCTGAAACTCACTGGGATCCAGTCCTAAGTACTGGGAACACCTACGCTGCTAAAGATGAAATACAAACAGAAGCTGCAAGTACTCTGCATCAGTAGGATTTAGCCCATGCTGTGCAACTGATCCAATTTACAGGAGAATTGAGAAAGCCCTGGATCACCCTTTGTTTAAACACTGCTCACAACGTTCCTAAAATATATAAAACTAAAAACATCCAATAAATGAAATTCAAAACAAAAAGCCACATTGAGCAAAACAGAACAGAAAACCCCACAGCAGTGAGAAGCACATGCCAAGTGCTGGCTGATGCACATGACGGTAAATGTTAAGATGGTGTAAAACAAGACTACGGATAAGAAGCGGATTCATGCAGTTAGCGCTTGTTCACCTGACTGCCCAACAGAATCAGCAGTGGAGAGAGCACTAGTGGACCTGGAATGACGTCGAGAAGCTGCAAGTAGAAGGAATGGCAACACCCACAGGATTAACACACATTTAACCCAAGACAGCAAATGCCACAATCCAAAGGGGATGCGTGTGACCGCTACCAGTAAAGGTGTTTATAGCGACGGGGAAATGACGCTGTATATGAATGCATAACAGATAACAGTGCAAGCCCCACAGCGACACCTCCATCTGTAGCTTCCTCCCTTTTCCCCGTGACCGTAAACACGATGCATGACAAAACTCATTTGTAACAGTCCCAAACCCGGTGCAGTTCAGAAAAAAACCCAGTGCACATCAGTCACATTCCAGACCCACAGATCTGGAAGACAGCCATCACGAGAACGTGGAGCACATTAACCACAGAACAGGATTTAGATATGTTTGATCTAAACCCCAAAGTGAAGCCATGATGAATGGGTAGGAATTGTGCTTGCAGGTGTTTTTCCACAACATTCTAGCCTATGCATGAAAAAAAACATTAACAAAGAGAATGAGTAACCACAGAAGTAGAAAGAGTCATACAGGGAGGTCAGTCAACCACCATATATAGGTCTTTGGGTTGTCTTTTTTCCAGGTAAACACAGGTACACACATCGTAACTCTTGCTACGACCAGAAGTCTCTTGCTTTTAACAGATTTTGCATACATGTTTCTTGAATTTGAGTGCATACATGCACAGATAATCTGAATATGTATACCATACACCTATCTAGAATCACAGCACATGTATACAAACTGTTAATAGCAACGGGGCACACAGTAGCAGAAAAGCTTAAGCCAAATACAGCTCCCACTTCAATTCCCAGTTGTCAGCAGCACATGAATCACAAAATGTCTTTGGAGAGTTTTTCAGCTCTTGGATTCAACATAAAGGTGAGTTCTTTATAAAAGCAAATGGAAAGCTGGTCCAGCCATTTCCAAATTACAGAAATACAGTTTTTCTAAAGAGCTTTTCCTGTGTCTAGCAGTGACAGGCTCATCTAGCTCAAAGCAACTGACCCAAGAAACTGATTGTTCATTTGAGTATCATCATAGACTCACTGAAGGCCTTGTTGCTTTAACATCATTACTAGTACAACCGAGAAACTGAAAAAACAAAGCAGAAGCACCTTCTAATACAAATAGGTTTTGTTAATTATGCATATATATGTGCAGAGGCAAAGTTTTAAGTCTCCTGTTTCAGACAAAGCATTCATTAAAAAAAATACTATAATTATAAAGTAGAAATCTGCAAAGCTAGAGAAATAAAATTTAAGGTTTTGGGGTTTTTTTTCCCAGCTGTGAGAGTTTGACTAAAAGCTATACAGAATATGCAATGTTGTCTTTAACTACAGAGAATTCATGCATTTATTCAAGAGAACAATCCCACTGACACCATAGGTAACTCATGAAACATTTGCAGGTTCAGTGCATTATTATGGTCTGAACCTCAAAATTAAGATTCTGAGCTTGCAATTGCTTTCTCTGGAGCCATCCGCCGTGCCCCTGTGGATGTCACTGCCAGATCAAGGCCCGTGAAGAAAGCAGAATAACAATTTAAAGAAAATCTCACATCTCTGCAAGGAGGCTGAGTGTAGAGTGACTCTTCACTGGTGTTCCCTAACTTAGGAAGCAAGACGTTTGGTGCACGGACACGCATACCTGCACAGCAGCCCCAAAACAAAGCAGAGCAATTTGCAAGGTCAGGATGTCAGTGTTGACATTGACCATAACACTATTAAATACAAGAATCTGCTTGCATACAGCTGGCTTAAGTATAATTCACTAATATATAAGTTAATCTTTACGAGCAAAAATAGACCATGCAGATTAGGTTTATATTATTTTAGCATTAACGTCCAGATTAACTGGGTGCTAGAAATACTGCAACAGAGTCTTATAGTTTTGTCTCAAACTGACATATATCAATTTCTTTCAGATTAATTACACTCTACATAATTAACAAGTTCATGAACATGTCTGAGCTTAAAACACTTCATTGAAAACACAAGAAAAATGACAACAGGGTAACAACTCTATTGGGTTACTATTACATTGATACTTCCTCCTCACCTTCATGACTTTTAATAACAATGTATTTCTAGAAATGCAATAATCTTCTAATTATATATCACGAGCTAAAAGGAAATTAGCATCTCCCCACAGTGAAGTTTGTTACAATCAGTGTAACAGAGATCTGCAACTGAAATTTTACAGTCAGCATAGCAGTTACACTCAGTGGGGTTGGTGTACAAAATTCACACCAACAGTGATTCTGGTAATACTGCATTTATTTTTCAGAACAAAGGCTCAAGGTATTATTTTAATTCCTGTATTTTCACTTCAATAAATAAAACGCAGCACAATGACATAGAACACTGACAAATTAACCCCAACATCCACCCTGCTTAAACACTTTGGCTTGAGAAAAAAAGCTTCATCCAAAATTGAAGCTAAGCAGGTAACTATAAAAATGAGCTACAATTGTGTATCTCTTCATGGCTTCATCTAATCAATACAAAGTTAATCTATTTATCTTAAAGAGCTATGAACTGAGTTCTGAACACTAAGTCGAACTCCTTATTTTTCACCAAAAATTGAGATACTACAGATAATGGAAACAGATTATTTTAAAGCTCAAAACAATGAAGTTTAGAACCTCCAAGCCTCTCCAGTATTAAAACTGAAGATTTCACTCTGCACCACTGAAATCAATGGAATTTTTGCCAATGATTTCATAAAGATGAAGACAATCAGCCTCTGCACCAACGGCCAAATCAATAATGACATCATATATCTAAGCTTAAAAGATTCAAGTACAGTATATTAACAGTATGAGAACCAAAGAGGAAAATTTTGCCCATCTCTCTCTATTTTTCATAACCTTTTCTCACTATTGGATTAAAGTTGCAGAATTAAGCCTGAAATGCTATTGTACTTACACAGTACATCTACCTTTTTTTTGTCACTATGTGCAAAACAGATCCTGTAGTACCATTCTTCAGCCTTGATGACATTTGTAAGAGCTTCCTTCTCACTTTTAATACCACATGCACAGCTAAGAAATCAGTACATAAATGAAGAGGGTCTGGAGATCAACTATATTTCATTATGTCTGAGATAACAAACAATTCTTTCATACAAGTAACGTATTTGGTTGAATATATGCTATGGTATTTGATTAGAAACATTAAACGTTTCCATCACTGCGCAGAAAAAGTCCTGGATATTCTAAGTGTGCATATCTTCCATTTTTACTGTACATTTAAAGTGCACGTTAATGAAACTCCCTTAAAACGGACTTTTCCATCATTTTAGGCTGTTTGAAAAAGTATCCTACAAAATGGCATGTGCAAATTGTTAACTGATGATTGACAATGTCATGTAAAACCTCTACAGAAAAGAGCTTCTATCTCTATTGAAGAATTTAGTATAGAAAATACATACAGTCACAGTACTTAGCTGTAAGAAAATCACATCATGGAATAATTAGAATCACTCAACAACAGTCTACGATACTACCGACTACTTCACCATGACCTAGAAAGCAGCAGCTTGCTCTCCTGCGTATTTCCATCAGTGCTGTAAAGTGAAGCACAGCAGCCCCATATAAGCTGGTTTAATGAAACTAAAAATTACTGAAGTTCAAAACCTAAACTACTTTCCTGCTAACGGTGAAGTGCTGAGAACCAGAATTGAAGCATGCAGAAGAAAACAGAAAGGAAACAGGGTTGGAAACGGGGAGTGTGTCAGGAATCTAACAGAAGACAGGAAACAAGCTCATTCCACCTGGCAGTGTCTTGAAAGGGCAATCAGAACAAGGGAAAAAGAGGAAAAAAATTGACCCTTAAAGCTCCAATGCCTACATGTACTCACCAAGTGGAGGAAAGCCCCGAGCAGGGCTTGTATCTCGACTGCTCTCACGGCTGGTATCACGGCTGCACCCCTGACTCATGCTGGGTCGGGGGATACGACTGCTCCGTGCTAGCATGCAGCATGGAGAGTTTCAGAGAAGGTGAACAAGTTTAATGAGGACAGAAAGCTCAAAGTCAAGTCACATTTCTGTTAGTTACGGTAATTAGTACATTAGTAATTATAATTTGCAGCAGCCTGTTCAGGCTCTTTACAAACCAACTACCTTACATGCTGAGCTGTGTTTGCGATGTGAAGTTTCAGCAGCATTAAATGTCTGGTTGACAGTCTGCTTTTTTCTTAAGCAATTCAAGTTTTGTTATTCAAGTAGAGCAGGAATCTTCAATCATTTAAGGGCGCTCTACTGTTACAAAACACGCAAAGCAGATGAAGCTAAAAGAAACTCTTCTGGAATATTTTTTCCTTAATTAAAAGATAAACATCCTGCTGGAACAAAACAGCAATGTTTTTAACCAGGTCAAAATTTTTAAATGTAGTCACAATACCAAGATTCAATTTTACATAGATTTGTTTTTCACAAGGATAATTTTGCCACAAACAATTATCCTAAGGATAAAAGGTGTATTGTACAGACTTGCAGAGACATTTTTTTCTCCAATGAAAGATACTGGGAAAAAGCATTTAGACCCTGAATACCTGAAAGACAGGTTAAAAAGTGGTTTGAATTTTAAGACGGCAGCAGGTTCACATCTTTCACAGAAGCTATTTAACTTCTGCTGCTCAAACATTTCTAAAACTTTATATTTATGGTTTTATATGCACACAGATTGAGACATCTGTGTACTTAGGGTAGCTTTAAATTATATTCCTTACTTTGACAAAACCCTACATGAAGAAGACTCTCATCTTCGGTCTGGCACCTATCAAGTGTTCAATCTCCCACAACCTAATAAGGCTCCTTCCTGGCAACTGTGTCATGGGAACTCCTCATATGCTCACTCTTCATTTGGCCAAATGCAAAGTAGAAGATAGAAGATTAAGCTGCTCTCATAGTAAAAAGCAATCCCACTGCCCTTAGCTAAAGTTTTGTCCAAGTAGGAAAAACAGAGCTAGGCCCTTAAAAGGTCTCTCAACATCAAGGGTTTGGATTTTATGACTTTATACAATGAGCATTTTAGGTATTTAAAACTGTATTATCCCTCTGCACATTCTGTGCACTTAGACACGAAAGATGTTTGCAGCTTTATGCCCAGTAGATAATACAATGTTTTCTCAGGTAAAAGAATAGCAGTTAACTGTTACAAGTTTACCTTGAGGAATTTAATGACTAAAAAGGGATTTCCTCTGTTGTTTTGAAACGGCAGTAGCATATTTTAAGTGTTCAGGAAAAGCCTTTAAGGAATTGTCCAACACATGGAGCAAAGTCTAATTGAGCAGCTTTGATGACAAAGGAGCAGAGGCACACACATACAACACAAACCTGCTTTATACTAATACTTGAACGCTATCCTTATATTTATAAAAGTGGTGCCATTTGGACACTTCATTAAATATATATATACTTCTAAAGCTCAATTGGTTTGTTTACAGAACTTAAAAACCTAGACTCAGGCTAATGAAGTTCCCCTACAGTGTTTCTGTGAGCTCACAGACCCTGGATCTACTAATATCCTTCCGAAGAAAACAGTACAGAACAAAATAGAAACTTTCATATTTAGTCTTTAAAATTCAAACAGGCTACTGCCAGATTCTTGGTTTGACAAATCCTTCCTAGTTTTGCAAAACCCAGCTGATATCTCTCAGATGAATTAATGGTTCCAATGGTTGAACTTTGATGTCAGACAACACAAGATGAGCTACTGAGCAAGTTGATCGCTATAATGTCTACAACTTCCAAGTTAAATGGTCTTATAATAAATAGGACTGATCACGTAATATGAACTGAATGAAATTAGGGTCCATGAGTACAATAAGCCCACCTCAGATGTACAAGGAAAAAAGCTGACACGTGAACTACAGGTGAAAGTAACACTTAAGTCTTCCAGAGAAATACCTGCTTGAAATTGAGAACACTTTAGAAGCAAATTTCTCATTCTTGGGTCTCATGCTTATATGTAAATAATGGCAGCCTTCACATCTGGTTTGCACAAGAATTTTTTTCTCTTAAGTAGAGAAGATCCATCAATCTTTTCTATAATAAACCCTACTAAAAGTAGTAAAGCTCTTTAGTGGGGGAGAGATGCGAACGATTAAACGAAACAGTTTAATGGATGCACTCAATACATCTCTCCTTCCATAACAGCTAACAGCAACCGCATGAAGTATGAAGAAAATGCACTTTAACTGCATGAGAACAGACTTGTAGGGTAATGCTGCAGTTGAAGCACAATATTGACTGCACAAACAGGGCACCCAAAACCGAACACTGGGTACCTTATGAGTAACAGTCAAACAAAAGATTTGCATTTTACTGGATACAAATACAAAAGCAGGGGAAAAGGAATGGATTGGAAAGAACTGAATGATATGTCTGTTGTGGACTCCCAGGCACCTGCCCTACATTTTTACTGCTGTGCTGTGTAGAGAAGATCGGGTATCAGCTGTTCAGAGCACTTTCTTTGGGCACTGCCAGCAGTTAGAGGCAGCAGTGTCAGACAAGTCTCTCATACAGTCGCAGCCTGTCTTTGCAGTGCAGGCAGGAAAGGCAGAGAAGAGAGACATTAGTTTCAATTTCAGAATTCCTAACCCCTGAAAGTCAGACAGAAATTAAGTAAACTGGTTAAAAGAGTAGGCAGGATGGAAGCAGACAGCGTGCCCACAGCCAGCTCTGAATTGAGAGCCCAGAACAGTACCAAAGTGTGTTGCTTTCAGTCAAGTCCCAACTTCCCAGATGTGCCTTATACATTTAAAGTTTTAACAGTTTCATCTGGAAAAGCAGACCAGTTGGATGTGGTTCACATAATTATTAAAACAAAATATTGGGCTGTCTTGCACCAGTGGAACCCAACAGATACAAACGCTACCAGGAGAACTCAACAGAGCCCGTTAACTAATCTGCCACTTGGAAGAACCCTGTATCTCATTGGGGTGTGATTTTTAATAATGCTTAAGTGGAGACTAAAACTCAGCAGAAATTTCTTCTCACAGCAACACAAGCATTTTAAAGAGCTTGTAAACACTACCATAACAGCCAAAGGAAAGCTCCTGCAGTTGGGTACACCCAGTAGAAGCAAGTCAGGAACTGCCTTCAGCTTTCCAATAAACACACAGCATAACGCCAACAGAACAAGTGCTGCTGCATGAAATGAAATAACCAGTTGGGTCTTTTGCACTTTCTGGAGAAACTCAAACAATCTGACAATCAAACAATTTGACAATCTCAAATCTCTCACTCCCTGCAGACCTACACCATCTCCTGAGTGTCCCACAGGATTAGGCTCAAGCAGATAAACTTTCATTCCACGGGAAATGGACATCACCTTTTTTGATGTCTCCTTCAAGGGGCCCAAAGAAAAGTTTGATATTAAGTGGACTATACTTTTCCTTCCCCAACAGGGTATCACCACTGAGCAGGCAGCACAGGCAAGCTTAAAACTGCCGAGTGCCATAGAGCAGAGCCAGAGAGATGATCTCAGCAGGCCAGATGTGCCTCATGCTGCCTCTAGGAAAACAACATAACCCTTCAACACTTCCAGCACACCAAAACAGCTGGATACCTGTGGTCATTACGTAAATCTAAGCTAGCAGCAAGGTACTGGTGCTAACAGGCATCCAAATGCAGAGACTCTACTAGCTTGCCACTGCCCCAGAAGTGCCTGAAAAACTCCAGCAGATGGTTCCTGTGTAAAGCCCCACTGCACGCAAGGAGCCACACAGCACTGGTCTGGCTGCAGCTCCCAGCCACCTCTGCAAAAACTACACAAGCCAGTGGCTGAGTTAAGAACAGGCTCCAGGAATCACCTGTTTCTACAAGCCTGGTCTTTACAATGGTTCCACACTCACTGCACTGCAATGCAACTACATACTTAAGAGGTGTTTTAGCCCCGGCGTGAACACATGTATCAAATATATAAATAATACCACAAATCCCACAAAGTATTGCTTCTACATTTGATGTCATACGTGTGCTCAAGCACTCTCCTGATAGACTCTGAACCAGTCTATTTACAGACTTAGGGCCAAGGTGAGTGGGAGTCTATTTAATGAAAGGAACAAATGAAAAGATGTCAAGGAAAGATAGGGACTGAAGCAACACAATAAGAAAGCATAAAAACTGTTAGCTACTATGTTACTAAGTAATAAATACAAAGGAATAATGCTATAAAGATGACAGCTCAAGTGCTGTCTCCATTCGAGCCAGTATTAACATTTTCAAGATCCAACCAAGTGCTAAAGGCACCACAAGTGTCAGACTCTGCTGCTCCCAGAACAGCCTCAAAGAGCAGACTGTGGCCACCACCTGGGAGCATAGGTGGAAGCCACACATCCAATAGATTTGTTGGAGCTCTCTCCCACTCCCAAAGAACAAGCACTGACTGTGTTCACAAGGAGCACATCAGAGCAACGAGGTAACAAATTAGACTTTCAGAAGAATTCAAGGCTTCCATAATATACCTGAAAGCAGGCAACCCAAGAGTGAGGATTTTACACATGGCAATTTCCCATCGGATGCTGAAGACTGTTTCAAATCAGACTACATAAATGTGATGATCAGCTTAAGCAAATGTGATGGTACTATCCATCATTCTTTGTTTCCTCCTAATAACAATATCCTTCTGCACAATGATAGCAGAACAATTGCCTCTAATATTTGGGAGGCACTTCACATTTAAAAGCAATGAACACAAAAACACAATGTATTAATACAGAAGCCACACAATAGATCAGACATGATAGGAACCCTGAATTTGGAAAAATAATCACAATCAACATTCAGTATTTTTATAAACTATGACAGCACATGCACTCAGTTGCTTTAAAATCATTTCAATATACTTGAAGAGTGAATAAGATACTTCTCTATTAAGAACATATTCTAAAAAAGGAAGTTAACTTGAGTTTAAAGTACAACTACTAAAGCAATAGCTAGTACTTAATTGACAAGGATATTTCAATTTCAACCTACTAGTAAACTCTTTAGAGATATAAAATAATATAGAAAAAGTACTATTTTGAGTGTTTTTCCTCTACATAAGCTTCAAACTTCTGAAGTAGTTTCCATTTCAAAAAAAATATTTGCTCGTTCAGACAGAACACACCGAATACCTTTCCAGCTCAATTCAGATACACAAAAGTTTATATATAATGATGCTTACTCACCTGACTTAAAAAAATGTCTGCTGATAAATTTGAAAATAAAAACTATTATACAATATTTATATAACAGTCACGAAGACAACAATAGTGGAAGCACAGTAATTAAAGTGTAAGCGTAAAATGCCACCTAAGAAAGTGGCTCCAAGATATCGAAGATCAAACAAGCAAACCATTTAAGCTGCAAAAATTACTAAAATCATCCAAGAAGGTGCTCTTTGCCCTTGATTCCAACTGAACATAAAGACTGCTCAAATCATTTCAGGAATAAGCTGCTGATGCCAAATGAGATACTTTTGCTGCAATGGTTATTCACGACAACTGTTTTTGCTGCCCTATCTAATAACATCGCTTATACTGCATTTCAAATGGAAGGCATCTTATGACACCTTTAGGTCTATTTTGAAAATATAGCTCAACCTGAAAAATTAAAATTTCTTTCCAACAAACCACAATCATATTAACTTGCCAGCCAAAAAACTCAGAAGAGTAAGAGTAACATGTAAACAGTTTCCTAGTCAACAGGGTGGTCCCACTTTCAAGCACACTGAGCAGCATATAACTGCAGTGATTATTCTTACCTAGTCCTATTCTGTTGGGACTTGTCTCTCGACTGCATCCCTGGCTTCGAGGGATCTTGCTGCGCTTCTCTGAAGATGATGGCATTGGCTGGACTCTGGATGTTCCACCACTCAGGCCACCATAGGTGCTTCCTAGCAGCTTACCAGGAGAACTAGACCGGCTACCAGCTAGAAGAGAACCAGAAAAAAAGGAGGGAGAGGGGGGAAAGACAGTTAAAAACCCTTTAGATATTAAATACTCTGACAGCAAAACTGGAATACTATCAGCTCTATCTAAGAATTTGATCCAAATCACTCAGAAAAGTAATGGGCGTTTGAAAAGGACCAAGGAGAATCTAAGGACAATCAAAAGTGGCACATTAGCAACCCTACTTATATGAACCACACTGCTCAGCTGGGATCAAGACTAAAGCAGACACTGCAGTGTGTGAATTCCCGCAGCTGGCTTTACACAAGCTTGCAGAGGTGCCAGGAGCAGCCTTGCTGCACCAGCATGGAATTCACAGGCTGCTTCACCTCCTCACAAGGCAATGCAAATTAGCCTGTGTGGACTGTTATGCTACAGCAAGCTGGCACAGGTAACCTTTTGCAAGGTAGCTTAGGTATTCTCCATACTACACTGCAGTGGTGGCATTACCTTCCTGCAGTAATCCAGTGAAGAAAATCTACAGAAAAAAAAAAAACCTGAACAGGTAAAAAAAAATCTCAACAGCAGCAGGTCAGCACAGTAAGGGTAAACCAAGCAAGCCTGTCACACTGGTAGAGATATTGGCTTACTTAGGTCTCATTGGTTAAATCTAAGCTAGCTGGTTTACAGCTGGAAAAAAAATTTAGCAAATTGAGTATGAGTAGTTGGCCTGTTTTATTTTTCCTTGTCTGTTTGGATAGTCTGTGGCAAGTTTGTATTTCTTCTAAGCCATGGTGTCTGCAAGACAGTCTACTAACCAACTTTTATTTATATGCTTACATTCCAATCTGAAATAGTCAATGAGCTGAATAATTTTTTTTTTTTCCTGTGGATCTTCATTTGGTATATTGTTTAAAAATTAAGTAAGGCAAGCTTAAAGGTAACCTCAAAGAACCATGGGAGTAATAGATTCAAGACTCTCTTTTGCTTTTTCAGGTATGTAACAGTCACTGAAAATTTGCATCCAACATTGCCATTCCTAACATTCAAGTTGTTTGCTAAAATACCCAGGAAAACTATATTTGAAAAGATTGCAAGAACATAAGCAGTTCAGCCCACGATATGAACCAACATTCATGTAGGCTTCTTTGGGAAAAGTACCCACTCATCTCACAGAAATTTCAGTTTCAGATACTATTATGACAGGCGTTCTTCTGCCTTAATTTAAGAAGATAGGCAATTCCACTAGTCTGATGGACAATACCATAACACATGTATTATTTTAACTTACTTGCCCCTCTAATTTCTTGGACAAAGTCGAAGCAATTAAACCACAAACTCCAATACTGTTTGTGGTGCTGGCTCCCTCCCAAAAAAGAGAGAACATTTGTGACAGATGCCAGACTCACACACAGCATCCACACCCTAAGGCAAATACTCCTCTCAGTGACACTGCTGCAATCTCACTGATGTCAGCAGAGTTGCACTGAACTGGAAGAGGAATTTAGCACCTGGGGTTTGCGATGCAGCAATGAGCCAGCTTCAATATGCAGAATATACGCTTACCATGTTTGATTACTATGAGAAAGCAAAATCATTTGCTATACACATTTGGATTTATGACTTTAAGAAAATGGTTTTTTAAGTCTCACAGTTAGCAGAGAGCAAGGGAAGCTTAGCAGTTAAAAAATGTGAAGGAAGCAACATGAGAAAACAAGAAAGGGAAAACATTTCTTACCACCAGCAGGATTAGCTGATCTGGATCCTTCATTATGAGGGCAGACCAAAGGACAGGCAAAAAGTGGATTAAAAGACAGCAAGACAATACAGCGTTCAGCATGCGGTTTATGCTATACACAATACAGGCAGATTTATTCACAAACATGTCACTCCTAAAGCCTCTGCATAATGCAGTGACTTAATGTGCAGATGCAACTACATTTCCCACAGTTGATCAGCTGCTTAGCTAAATATCAACCAACTCACTGACACCCGAGTTCTGCTCTAAGTCACACCCCAGCCCAGTCTGCAAAATTGCAACAGGATTATCCACTGTGTGGGCATGGAGAATTTGATCCTGTGACTGTATTATGTTTGAATTTATAAGTTGTTTCATGCAACATTCATCTTAAGGATAAAGATCACATCTGGTTGGGCTAGGCTGGAATCCAGATTCAGGAAACTATATCAAGGGAGCAGGTTCAGATGTGACCATCATAATGCTTCATATGACATAATATGAAAAACTAAGCCCATAATCTTTGGATACTCAACTATTCTTTAAATACTTCTGAGATTTGTCTCATCTGGTCTGATCTTTTTTCATCAAACTAAATTTAGGAAAAAAGGTCATTTCTGGCTTTGGATCATTTTTAGGTTCAAAAATGAAGAAATCAATTTATATCAGAATTCCAAAGCCCAAATTCTTTCGTTACTTCAATGTAAAGAGTTCCATTTGGCCTCATCCTGAACATACTACTCTCTCCAGCTCTCCCAGCCTAACACAATGCTATAAACTGCTTCCCCATCCCTCCACCATGACAGAGCAAAGCAATGACAGCATGAACAGAGAAAGGCTTTAACTAAGGGTGCAAAGCAAGACAAGTCCTCAGAACAAACATATCTTTCCACAAACCCCATCTCCTCTTACCCACAGGCTTGAAGGTCCCCAAAGTACAAGTGATTTTCTCTCTCTCCCCAATTCCTTTTGAAGTTCAAGTGACAAAATTCTCTTTAGATACACATGACAAATAAGCAACAGCACCTTATGTACAGCTCAGCTCCTAGGGGAAAACCATGCCTTGCCCAGAAGCTAAAGAGTGCAGATGTGTCATGTGAATCAAAGAGCAGAACTCTCTTCCCCATATCTACACAAAATAGATAATGTCCTATTTTAAACTGATACTGAATTACATTAACTTAGACAGCTCACGTGTTACACATACAGAAGTACAGTCACATAGGCAGGAGAAGCTTGGCAGGGCAAGAACCCAGGACAGCAGTCAGCTACAGACACAGAGGGTGTCTCAGAGAAACCCAGGACAAGTTCAGTCCTACACATCCCAGCAACGTGAAATTCCGTTGTGCAACTGGTTAAAAAATAGCAGCAAGGAAGCTCTCAGATTTGGGGCCCTACTTGTTAACAAAGGCACACGAGGGCTGAACAGGGACTTGCTTTATTACAGGTCCAAATGTTATTTGGCAGAAGTGAGCCAAATCTTCAGCTGATGCTATCACAATTCAAGAGAAACGTATTACTAGCTATTTGTTCTCCTCCCCCAAAAATAAAACACTTCTTACGCTGGGACTGGGAAACTACTTTAGCCCGGCTACGGCCTCGGGTATCAGCAGGCATCGAGGTGACACTTGTGGCACTGCCAGAGCTCTGTCTCCTTGTACGAATCCGACCTGGAGGAATGCAAAGACAAGCAGACTGTTAAAAGGTTTCATCCAAAAGCAGCAGCCTCTAACATGCTGTTCTATGCTTGCACGGCTGCTACACACAAAATTAACCAGGGTACAAAAGAAAAACTTTACAGGGAGAGGCAACATCTTTCATTAGACTGGCTGAGACACAGGGAAAGAAGCGGAAACAGAGTCAAGGTCCACGGGTCTGAAAAAATCTTTGCTTTCTATAACACTATCCGCCAGTTTAATTAAAAATATTACCTCTCTACAGCTTTTGCTTCTGTTGTATAGTAGCTTCTTTACAAAGGATTTACAACAAAAAACTTCAGCTTCCTAAATGCTGCTTCCCATATCCAATTATTACTTTCTGACAAGATGATCACCCTTCCAGAGGCTGGCGTGACAGATGCCCCTACAAATTCCATCGCTGAGATTTCCAATTAGCAGTTCAGTGCTTTATATCCTGCTCTATGTGTGCAGGCTGGCATGCACTCCTGCGAGAGTCTGTCAACACAGCCTGACTATGCTTTTATTTCAGGCTCATTGAATTTTCCCTGCTGTTTACAGATCCCTCATATTTATCCCGAGATCAGTATAACTTTACTTGTAATGGAGAGTCCCATTTAACACAATCAATGTTGTGGAAAAATTATTCTGTGTGTCTGCTCTTTATTTAAGCAGAGAATGCATATAAAGTCTCAAAGTGTTCTCGGTCCTTTTTCTGTCCTTTCCTCATGAAAAAGCCACAGAAATTTGAGCTAGAAAAAGCTTACGAGGTCATCAGTTCATCCCCTTCCAGGGCAGGGCAGTTTCCTACAGAATGTTCTTTCCAGTGCTAAGCTTCAATTATCTGTCTCTAGTTAATGGGAAAGAAATGATAATTAAGAGCAACACAAAGAAAGCCTCCATCAGCACTTTTAAACAACTGTTCTCAGCCAACTCTGAAGCTGTTTCTCAGGACTAATGCCAATGCTAGCCTGCATTCAGAGGATGACTTCAAGTTTCAGGCACAGTAATAAAAGGAAAAAAAAACAACCCACAACATGGAAGAGAAAAGTTTAGGCAAGTGTACCCACTGGTTATAGATATTCATCTCCTACTCTTTGTCTCCACCATAAACATATAGGGAAATACGAACAGGGACATACATACTTCCCACCCAAAAAAATCCCTTCATGTAAGGCACACATGCAGGACAAGACAATGGTAAGCAAACCAAGCTGAACAGACTGAGAGCACTGCTCTTCACTGATGTATCAAAATATTCATAACATGGCCTGCAAGCTTCTCACAGACACAAAGTGAAAAGGAGATGCTCAGCTTTGAGAAGAAAGCCTAACCTTGTTTGCCAGGGAAAAGCCTAGAAGACAGCTGTACTTCACATCTCTTCCCCAATCCCTCATTTTGAAAGAGCTCAGTGGGTGAGATAGAGGTATCTATGTCCATGCAATTGTGTGCAGAAGCATCACAGAAGGAATAATTAGCACAAAACTAGGAAAACATGAACCACTTTAACCGTTGGCTCCATTAAACAAGCTCTGGCCACATCCATGTGGGTCCAACAATCGTGGAATTGGTTGCTAAGCTCTTCTTAGCAAGACTGCAGATCTCTTCTGCCCTAGGACATTACGTGCCCCTTACAAAAGGTCAGTGTGATACACAGACAGAGACAGCTCTGCAGCTCTCTCCGAGCCCATTCCCATTCCTTGCAAGCCTGGCAGACACACAGCTACACACAGAGGAGCAGAGTCACCATGTGACTTGCCGCAAACCCCACTGCAGGCTTCAAAGTAGGTGTGCATAGGGAAGGAAGCAGAAGGAACATGCTCTTGTCGGAAGCCTCAAGGCTTCCTTTCATTCCTCACTTCAGAAAGGCATCACCAGAGGCAGCAGGGGTACAAAAGAGTAAGACAAGAAGGTAAACTTGACAAGCCTTAGGAACTACTTATGGAATTAACTTACATCTTTCCAGAAGGTCAACAGAAAGCCTGGGCATTACAGAAAGCCCTGGGAGGGGCGTGTTACTCAAGCTGAAATTCAACATTACACAAAGTAACAGACAGTACTGGAAACCACATTTGCTGTATATGTACGGGCCAAGAATGGGTGAGAAGGGACTTGACATCTCTTATGCACGGGCCACTCAAGATCCTCAAAACTGTCTGTTCTTGCAGCGGAGGGAGGAGAAGTTTTTTTGTTCTATTTTTCTTTATCAGCAGTTGACTCAAGAAGGAGAAAACTGGACAATATGTAATGTATTACTCTTACACCTCAGGAAACACAAATCCTAACATAATACACAAAAAGAAACCAAGATTAGCATCTGATATCAATTCTGGGGGCTTTAAGAAAGAAAAATGAACCAAAAAGTCAGAACCGATTAACATGGTTATCAGCAGGATTAGAAATACAGAGCTCAACCCTATTTTAAAACCCCTAGGAGTCAGTGGATAGATACCAACCAACTTCAGTATGTTCTGAATGATTGCTCAGGAACAAAATTCTGCTTCCTTTTTGACTGGTAGATTTGCACACTGACTTTGGCCAAAGGGTGTCAGAGAGAACAATGTGGGACGAAGAGCTGCTCTTCAACAGGAGAAAGAGTCCCTGGTTTTCTCATGCTCCTTAAAAGGCTGACAAGCATTTGAACTAACACTCCACGGGACTTGCATTGTGCAGATAACAGTAGGAATAGCAGTAACTAGAAATTCATGACACAAACATGATGCAACTGTATGAATACGTTGATAGCACAGTAACAGCTCACCACAGGAGAACTTAACTTTTTAACGTCTACGGCATGAAGTAAAACATGAAGAGAGGGAAAAATACCTCTCAAATTCAAGGTCAAATTCTTCAGACAAGCACAAGGAAAGAGTGCCACCTGGTATCAGTTATATGTATTCCTTGAAGCATAAGCTGTTAATACACTTTCCAAAGGTGGTTTGAATATTTTTGTAACTTCAAAAGCCATGTATTTGGTTTTTCATACAGATAACAACTTGCTGCATAGAAATGGTTCAAAATAACTCACTCAAAGCTACTTTCCAAAAAACAACAGTTAAGACGCTAGGTTTTTCCTATCCAAGTACACATTTTAGCTGTAAACAAAAGACCCACTGGAACTCAAAACTGCTTTAGGCAAATCTGTATCAGATTGAAACACGAGAGAGAGATATGCAATGTTTCATATGTTAACTCATCTTCACCCACATGCACAACTTTTAAATTAGTCTTATGATACCTAAAACCTCTTAGCTTTATAGTAATGTAAGACAAATCAATATTTGGCTTGAAAATCTCATGGTATTTAATATACACTATACCAAGTAAAATATGTATATATAGAAGTTCATCTATACATGTCTCTACTATAAGATTCCTTTAAAGATTTCAACTGCAAACAAAAGTCTGCATTCTCATCCAAGAGATATCTGAACACAGGGCTATGTGTGGCTTTATGCCTATCAGTCTACCCCAGACAGAAAACCTCATTTCAAGCCAGACTGTAAATAACATATCAGAATAAGTTATTCAGATAATAATTTTGTTGTTGAACTCAAGTATTTCCCCTCCCAAAACTTCTTTCCTTTCAAGTCAGTTTGTTTACCTAGCTCAAACTGCAGATGTAGCAATTCATATTTCAGAATCATTATTCTTTCGCTCCTCTCAAAAGAATTACTGCATTGTGACAACAGCAGCAAAGCAAAGGAACAAATAAAGACTGCCCCAACTAGTTTCCAAAAACCATGGAAGTATTTCCATAAAAAAGCCCTTGATCTAAATTTGAAATGTGACATCTCCACTGGTAGAGAAAGTATTTTGAGACTCTACATAAATGCTGTGTTAAGCATTTTGGATTTGTGAATTTGTGGATTTTTTAAGGGGGCTTTGGTTTAATTTTTTTATGTCATCGTCAGTTTTTACAACAATCAATGAATCAGAATCAGCCTTAGAATGTCTAAAATTTGTTTAGATCTATGAAGATAGTTTTGTTTTTTAAAAAAGGAACAAGCAAAGGAAGATTCTACGGTAACGGTTTTGTGCTGCAAGAGTCTTCATCCAGCAGCATAGTTCTGAGCTCCTCTGGGGGGACACTACAGCATCTCCATCCCCAGTGTTCAGAATAGACATAGGCTTTGTGAGACCCAGCCTGAATATTACATGGAAGAAAATGGCTTTCAAATAGTCTAGAAATGGGAAATAACAGCTCCACAACTGAGTTTAACCAGTTCCACACTGTGAATAATGACACCTACAACCACACAAGTTGTATAAGAAAGCATTAGGATGGTAATGATCTCTCCATGGATCATGTTAATGCAATTAAGTTACTCAGTACCGGTTTCTTTTCCTGCTTGGAGGAGCACATTCCTGAAAGAGCCACTAGGACACCCCTAGCTGTGTCACTGCTAAACGATGCATGGACATCCGAGACACGCACACACCAATTAAAAACATGCTTTACAGATAAATCTGCAAACAACTTCTTGCAAAAAACATCGGAATGGTTTCCATGCATATTTAGCATGTGCCCAACACTATACTGCTATAAGACCTGTCTCTGCGCCATAATTTCCCCTGAGAATCACTTGACCTGTTCTGGAAACCATCAGCATATGCTGCCCCTGGGTTTTGCACAGGAAATCCCTCAAAAGCAGAGGGAACAATAATGGCACTACTTTGCCCTACACTAACAGGCACAGGCAAATCAAGCCAGCACTTGCAAAGGGATGGACCAAGAGAACAAAGAAACCTCCTATGTGAGCATTTCCATTTAAGATACCATGTTCACTCATAACTTTGAATCAACCCTTGCCCTTGATGACAAGCAAGGGCTTTAAGGCAGAGAAGAAAATATGAATGGTGGTCTCTTAAAACTTACGTTATTCCAAAGTCTTTGGTAAGGCTCAAGATGCCCAACTGAGCAGAACACTCTTTATGAGGCTAAGTTCTCTGAAAAAATGTAACAAACCAGATTTTATTTCCTTTCTGGTGAATAATAAAAACTACTAAAATTGTGCTGCTGACTCTGGAAACTGCTGATTTTGTTTTAAATTGGCCATTCTCAGGACAAACCAGAACTTATGCTCCCTCCTTTTAGGAAAGGCTTGTCTGAAGGGCTTGTCTTAGTGATCACACTAAAAAAAAAGGCAGGCAGATAACGGAAGCCCCCAGAGCCATTGTTCTGTACTGAAAGTCAAGACTATGCACCTTTTTAAAATATTCCTTGAAAAGACATTTCATGATAAAACAAGCAGAAATATTTCTGAGGTTTTATTTTAATCAGGTACAGCCAACAAAGATTTAGGGCACAACTGTATAGCAGTGGCTGTGAAGTCCTGATCAAAACTATTCAGGTTTAGATAGTACAAGCTTTCTGCCTGCAAAGCTCTTAATGAAGTTCAAGAAAGACCCATATGTGAAGGGTCTGGGCAATCAAGACATTGTGCTGTGCATGACAACACAGCCCCACAGAACAGGGGCAGCAGAAGACCTGCACAGACTTAAGAGGTGTATGGCCTCCTTGTCCTAAGGAAAATCATTTCAAGAGCATTTGTCAATTGGAATGACACTACTTAAACAAAAGGGACCGATACTCAGCTCTTTACTTGTATTCTTGCACCAGCATAACCCACTCTATCTTGCTCCTGTTTTGAGATGTCTGGCTGAAAAACAAAACACGGAGAACTCAGGGCAAAGCAGACAGGACATGCCAAGTTTGCACAATGCTGGCTCCCGTCTGAGGGGAAGGTGCAGAACTTTTAGACTGTGGCTGAATAAAGCCATGATGGGAACCAGACCACAAATTTAACATTAAGCTGAAACACACAAAAATCAAAAGGGATTTGCTTTTAAAGTACTTACTGCTGACCTGCAAAAAACCCAAACACGTGGGGCACTGTTGTGGATAGAATTTCTGCTTTATGTTCAAAGAGTGTCTCTCACACACACAAGTATTTCCAGAGCAAGCCGATGCTTTTCTGTTTCCCTGCCCCCGCCTCCTTAATTTTCACACTTATGTCAAGAATATAAAGTTTTGCCTTCCCTGTAGTTCCTGGCAAACTCTGCAAGATCAGAGTTGGCAGAAGACCTTTCTGCCCTCATCTGTAAGGCACAGCAAATTCTGAACAAAGGCTGGTTTTCACTCAACTGTCTCAACAAAGAAAAATAAGATGAAGAACTTTGAACAGTGATTAAACTCATCCTTCAAGTGATCTGGCTGTAGTGTGCCATGTTGTTCTAATCATCTCTGATGCTCACTCCCCCAAGAAAAGAGAATTCTATAGCAAAAATATGAGAGGGATGGTAAACTCCATCTCTGATCATTCACTTCACAATCTTTTCCCCCAAGAGACTTGCTGGTTTCTATTACAGATTTTCACTAAATCAAATCTGATTCCAATGTATTCGAACTGAAAAAGAAACTACTCAAATTAAAAAACACCATCCTTCTGCATGGTGACAATAAAGCATTTAATAAACTAAAAATAAAGGTATTCCAGAAGACAGCAGTTGGAATAGGCCTCCACGAATATTACTACAATCTAGGACAGTATTGAGAGCTGCATAGCGTATTTCATAAATTATTATTAAACATTCAGCACTTCAAAGTTAAGCCAAAAATAGAAAAGCTTGAGAACCAGAGAGGGGAAAAAAAGAAAAGGAAAAGGAAGGGGCAGCGATAACTAAAAAAAAATGTCATTATTACAAAAATCCGGAACTTTCACCAAATTTGCCTTTGATTCAGACATACAGGTGTTTAGGCCAGCTTCATATTTGTTACTGACAGATCACAAAGCATAAACACCTGTCTATCATCCAGAGCCAGCTCATCTCTCAACACTAATATTATGTGACAGTTCCAAAACTCGTAGAGACCTTTCCCTCTAAATAATAAATCAATACAAAGGGAAAAAAAAACCATATACGTCACAATGGCACAGTGGCACTTCTGAAAATACCACAACTAAATACAAGCAGCCACCAAGGATACGAGCACAGTCCCACAAGACAGTAATAGATCCCTTGAAGAGAGACTTGGATCTGGATAAAATGGGTTTGCTAGGGGGTGTGATATTCTTATTACGTGTACAAGGCATTCCTGTTTTAAACTCCTGTCTGCATCATACAGAGTGATTTCCCAGTGACTTTTTTGCTTGAGAAAAATAAAGAACAAGCTTTGACAATGAGCCAGAGACACAGACTGGGAGCACTCCCAAACTAGCAGGCTCAGTGTGCTTGCAAAGAAAGCCTTTCCTCCAACTGTCTTAGATGTAAGCCATTTCACTCAGAAAGTTAACAACAAAAAAAGAGCACTTGGGTTTAAAGAGGTTGATCAAATATTCCTTCCCTAGAGATCATTGTTTACTGTCCTCATTTTTCTGCCATGTGATCATCTCATTCAATTCTCTCACTACCCAGTCTCTTCCCGAAAGCATTTGGCAGTTGTGACCTGAGCTTTGGATGGAAAAACACAGCAAACCTTTACACATTGTGCAGCAAGAAAACACAAGGCCCCTGTTGGATTTTTGGGGGTGGGGTTGGTTTTGGTTTTATCTATGCATAGGCCACCTTCAACCAAAAGCAGTGATATAATAAGGAGACCCACATACACCTTTGTGATCGGAAGTCATAAAAGTAGACCAGAGCCTATTAGTTGGGAGGAGCTTGAAGAGAAAATGAAGAATACCCCATGGCATCAAAATGAGCAGGACAACCATGCAACACTTCATGCAGGTCACCAGTGAACATGGATGAGAACCATAAAACACTTTGAGTACAGAGACCAGGTAGGGTGGTACGACTGGACACACCTCAGTTACACAAAGAGACTGCTTACCCTCAGTTTTAGTGGTAGTACCATCTTTAGGCAAATTAAAAAAAAAATAAGGAAAGGGTTAATAGAAAAAATTAGTAACATCAACAGAGGTGGGCACTATATATTAGCTACAGAAATATGGAAAAAAAAAATTAACATCATTAAAGAAATGAAAAAAAGTTGACTGAGCATCAAAACAAAGCTCAATATATTTGAAGAACATGGTTGCAGATTTTCACTTCCATAATAACCAACCTTGGCCAAACTCCCTTTTGTTTGCCTCACCATTTCTCTCATAGGAACATGCAGGTGACTAATGTCTCTACTGGCTCAAAAGGATGCAGACTACTTCAGGAGCAGCCACGTTTGTATTACTTAAGGTGTATTTGCTTTTTTCCTACAGTCTATTTTAAGAGCAAGGCTAACTGCATTCAGTATCCTGGCTTTAAGGACAAAGTCAGCTTTAGTAGATGCTTTACCCCCTCTTCCATTTTTCCTCATTACATCAGACTTCTAAAAGTATTTTTTGCCACTGAAGCCAGTGTGTAGCACAAGTGAAAAAACAGATGTATCTGCAAGCTGGAAGACACACTATAATGCGATCAACTTTATATTCTGTGTGGTGCTTTCACTGCAACGTATCTAAATCTTGAATGAAGTATGAACAATTTAAATCAGAATAAGAATTCAAATTCTGAACCAAATACAACCAACATACTTAACCCAAGGTGAAATATTCCAGAAATGAAAGAAACCCGTCTACAAAGGGACCAACAGAAATGACGGATGTAATTCACCAAGTATATTTTTTCTGACTAAAGATCAAATGCCCTATGCTAAGGAGAAGCAACTTTTCAACTGATTCAGTGAAGACAATCTACAGAGCTTAAATCAAGATTACTGAGTTCTGATTTTTCTTCTTCTTGCAAGGGTAATTCAATGAAAAGTCCGGAATTAGATGAGCATGAAACCAGCAGAATGAGAAATTAGCTCAGATGATCAGCTCTGCCCATAACCGAGACGAAGCTTTGCAAATACGGTGTCAATCACCACCTCACATTTCCTCCTCCATGCCTCCTTCTTTGGCAGCTCCAGGAGAAAAAGATCAAATGCAAACTTTGCTATAAGAAATCATGAAGCACCTGAAAGTGATACATGATGCTTTGAGAGAATAACGTGATATGTGACTATAATTCAAAAAGGGTCAGCGTAAGGAACAGATACACATATATCCCGATGTGGTGAAACAGGAAGGCTGATTTTCTTCTACACCTTTCTCTTTTGTAAAGCAGAAGGTGATAAAACTCAACTAAGATGTACTAATCAAAGCATAAAACAATGGAAAACCAGTTTCAGGAAAGAAGGGAAGGAAGAGAAGGAAAAGAGACAGGGGGACATGTCAGAAGGAACTGAGCAGTAACTTTCCTCAACAATGTCCCAGAATCGGAATAAGATCTGCTTTTCCCCAGAGAGAAGACTGAGACGCAGACTAGTATACAATTCAAAAACTAAGAAGTCGCTTCAAGTCAGTTCTGTTGCAATTTTTCCCTTAATCCCAAAGGGCAAGAGATCACACACTGACCCTGAAGAGCTGGTAACTATCTCAGAGATACATTCTTCTAGTTTTTTTCATATTCAAATAAAACTACAAGGAATTTTCTAGTAGTAAAGAAAGCTAACTGCAAGAGTAGAACAAGCAGATTTACCTAGTGATGCGTATGAGCCTGGGGGCAAGGCTGCAGCAGAACTGAAGGGGGTAGATGCTCCAGAAGACGTCACTTTTGACTTGGCACTAGCTGCTGCATTCACATCGACGTCACTGCGGGATCGCTGCAGAGATCCTGGTGTTGACACAGATTTTGTACTTACTGTAGATGCTGCAGATGGGAGTGGGAGATCCAGAATAAAGAAGATTAATTTTTTGAGCTGTGTGCTTCAAAGAGCTTGACTAGCAGTTCAATGTACTATTTTTAACATTCCCTGCTGGCATTGAAATACCTCAACTAATAATGCTTTATCAGGGCAATGTGGGCTTCCCCACACTGCCTGCAAAGATATTTCAATGCTGACCTGATGCTACCTCTAAGAACTTTATCAGATACTGACTTAAATGCTGAGATCAAAAAGGCTGCCAGACCAGTAATAAAGAGATGATGGGAAAGTTCAACCATGGAACCCATCACCAGCTTGTGAGTTGCTGGCTAGACCTGCAGATCCTTCAGTCCAGGTTCTAACTTCCTTCCCAACGCCTCGTCTTCTCATGATGACTGCTCTTCCCATCACTCGATGCTCACCCTCTTAAGCACGAAGCTTTTCTATTCAGCTGCAAGCAAACATGTATTTGTGTGCACAATCAAGTAGGCTTCTTGAATGAAATGTCTCAGCAGGGTGTACTGTATACACACACCAGCCAGAACCCTATCTTAGTCAGGTGTAGAAGGCAGCTTATCTTCTACCAACGAAGTTTTACCTATTATATTCTGTACTAAAATTTATTATTTAGATTACTGTATGCATTTACTCAGAACAGGAAAGCTGCATCTGAATATTACATCTGACAGTAAAAATAAATTCCATCTCATTGCTAATCTAAGAATGTAGGACTTGTGTGCAGATGATGCTTCCAGTAAGTGCTGAAACCACAGAGAATAAATGACAAAACTGTAAAGCTTAATGCACCACTAGACTATGTAGCTTTATATCTTAGTGTCAGCAGTAGTTAATACTATTGCACAGCTAAAAATACCTTGACTACAAGTTTCAAAGCTTATATAGCCTTCCCTTCAGGTGCAAGGAATAACAGATTTACTAACTTTCAAAATGCACCATTCTATCAGCAATTGATGCACAGGATGTAGTGTACAACACAAAACTAATTAAGTGTTAGATAATAAGATGCCATTTTAAGGAGCAGCAAACAGTGATTAAAGTTGCTCTTTGCATATTAGCGTCTGAAACTCATTCTAATCCATCACACTTCCTCAGCAACGTCTGAGCACATTTATCAGCTCCTGTTCTCACCTCTAGATGTAGTACTTCCAGTAGGACTTCTTTTGGCAGACAATGGACGGCTAGAAGTTAATATAAATACTTATTAAAACGAAAAACTGGTATTTCATAGTCAACAGTTCTACTCTGTTCCCTCAGTACACAAATGAATCAATAGGAAGTTATTTACATACAGGGAAGGACTAGCAAACCTAATGTTTAAGAATAAATACAGCACCACCATGAAATTCTTTACAAAAGCACTAAGAAAAACTGGTATGCACATTACTTGAGCAAGAAGAGATTTTTAAGAACACTTTTTGTAAATGTAAAAAATTACAGGAATTTCTATATAGTCCTAACCTTAACTTGCAGACATTTGGAGCCTAATCTGACTACCTCTAAGAAAAACTAAAATAAATACATTCAACAGAAAAGTTACATATTGATTTTGTAGTTACAACTCAAATGCAGGTTGATTATTTTTTTTCTGTTATATGGAAAGAGGCAGACTTAAACTTCTAGGATTAATACTAAACAGAATTTCAATTCAAGCACTCTTTTAAGCACAAATGGAAGAAATGACTAAGAATATCTACTGAACACAAAAAGATTCCTAGAAAATTATTTATGGAGTCAAGATAATGATTTTTTTCAAAGCCAGTAATGGGTTTTGCTAGCTTTTCATTTTAATGTAATGCTAGCTAAAAAAAAAAAAATACCAAAAAAAACCTAAACTGAAGAAGCCAAGTGTTGAGGCCAAGCAATGGCTAGATGAGACAAAGCAATCTAATGGCTCTCTCCAATTCAATGGAGCTATCTGCAGTTTTTTAAATCAAGAGGTAGTGACATCAAAGGACTTACTTGAGACTCTCTTGGGAGCTGGAGGAGGAGCGATCTGACTGTGGCAAGGACACAATGCTGTCAGAGTTCTTCAAATGTGACTGCAGGGCCTTCTGGTAGGAAGACTCCAGGGTGTGATACAAATGCTCTGCCTCTCTGCTGAAGTGACTGTGGAAACCCCAATAACACCTGGAAGCAAGGCACAATGCTGTGAACATTTCCTTGTTACATTTTAGGACGCAGCAGAGAGTACAGTCAGAGCCCTTTTCACTACTGGCATTAGTGGACTAGGCTGATGAGCCGTTTCAGCCACCTACTGCCCCTGTGACACACTCAAGACTTCACTTTCTTCAAACCGTTGTACGGCTTAGACAGCCACACAGAAGACAAATGAAATTAAAGCAGGAAGAGCAGAACACACCCTTTTGGTGTGTTGTAAAAACACAAGTAGTTAAAAAAGCTTTATTACAGAAGAACCCATCATCCCTCCAGCTGTCTTCTGTACATGGGAGATAGCAGACCCACGGGCTGATACTGGTTTGGGACTAGGCGCTCAAAAGCTACTTCAAAAAAAATGCCAAAAGTGTAAACATGCATGGGTCTCGTTCAGGAAAGCACGAGCTGGTGTTGTTTTTTTCCATGAGTTTAACAAATAGCTCTTCTACAATGCTGCAGAGACAAGTCTTCTGCACTGAGCTGAGGCTGTTGACTGTCTTTTGGGGAAGAAATAACAAGAGAAAGGAAAGAGATGCTCGTATAGGTTTCCAAACAGTGCCACACTGAAAATAAAACAGCATTTTAAGACAAGAGAAGAATTCCTCTCTGATCCAAATCTCCTGGCTAACAGCTAAACACTATTCACTCTCGTCACAAAGGAGATGAAGGCTCTAGACTCTTTTCATGGGGGCAACTAATGGGCAGTATAAGAGTAAGGTCCTTAGCTCAAATGAATCATGAATTGTTTGTGTGTGACAGCCAGTTTTCAGAGCCTCGGAGAAGTCACATGCATTCTCACATCACTAGGAGGAAACAAATTTCTGTCTTACAATCAGCCATGCTGTTAATTAAGAATCATGGTAAAAGAGAATTAACCATGCTTTCTGAAGTTTCATGCCATTCTCTTCTCTGTCTATTTAGCTTAACCAGTCACCTGCTGTGAAATCTCAGTGCCTACTGTACTTTTCAGTGATGGACAAGTTCCCTTTCAAAAGGATTTAAACAGGCCTACTGTGAAACACCTCCGCTTATAACATTTAGATTAATAAAAATTATTGTCCATTGATTTCATGTTTTATAGCATCTTCTTTCTGAAGAAAAATGTGCTGCTGCTGCTCTGTTCAGAAGAGCACAACTCTGGTACATACTACCATACGTAGAAATACATTAATGGAAATGCAAGAGAAGTTCAACAGAAAAAAAAAATAGTTGCAAATATTAAAGGCTCCTACAAATACACACAAAGATATTATTTCAGTGTCATAAAATATTTCCTTGATTTGGGATACCATTTAGCAGTGTACTAACATAAGGAGTTTTGTTTCAAGAAGGCAGTAACATATTAGAAGAACAAAGCGAAACAAGCACCACTAGAAGATGCAAGACATCTGTAACTCACTCCTATGCAATCAGTTCACACAACATCTCCTGCTGTAGTACACATTGCCCTTAAAGGACAAGTTGGCATTAACTGCAAGGAGAACGTAACTTGTCTGGACTTCAGTCACTGACACGCAATATCATTGACTCGCAACAACTAGGGCAAAGAAGGGGAAAATGAAAAGACACCAACAACAGCTCTCACTTACTTTCTTGCCTCTATCCTGGCTTCAGAGTCTGCATCGTGAATTCCCTTCTTTATTGTTTCAGCTAACACGGATATATGTCTGAAATAAGAAGGGAAAGAAACATTATCCAGCAGTCCAGACAGATGCATCACACTTAAAAACAAATGACTAATTTGATTTTCCCTCAGTCTCCAGGAATAATGAGTTCATGACATACTCCCATTTCCATGTAAGATCCTTTGGAGCCTTTATTTAGTTACTCTTACAAGTCAGTTTTATTTCACCCACATTGCTAACTAGGAAAAGGCAAGCGCTATTCTTCATAGGTCAGTCTTTAGTTAGCTATGGAAACTCGCTGGGTAGTTTAGGGCTAAGGAAATGGTGTCCCAGTCTCTTCTCCCAGAATTATTTTCACTGTTCATTAGTTTGAAGTGCTGTGGAAGCCTCAGAAACTCCTGACAGATGTTTAGTAGTCTTCACTTCATCACCTCGATTTAGGGCGCACAGAGGGTTGGAGAGGTGCAGTGAAACAACCAGCCAACAACCTACTGAGTTCAGGGATCCACTCAGTCATGTTTTCCAGTGCTGCATGGATACAGATTCACTGAACTGTGACTGCTAGAACTACAGGAATGAATGTTGTGTGTGCACATGTGTATGTGCTTCTTTAGTGGCAAAAATATCTCCGCTAGAGCTACTTGATATAACCTCACCTTTTAGGTTATCCTTTCTCCAGAATTATCCTCCCCAGACATAAGCAGGAGAGAATTAACCCACTCGTTTTAAGAGCTTACCTTTCTAGGGAATGCGTTTGCCACTCCTGCAACAGCAAGTCTAAAAATTCAAAGCAGCGTCTGAAAGAAGAAAGAGAAGAAATGCTGGGTTCTCTATGTTAACAGAGGCACGCAACTTTTGCCATACTTGTCTCTAGAGCAGCCATCTTTTGTTATGAAGCTTTTGGGGACATTAGAATTCAGTAATGGCCATCATAAAAAAAATCAACATCTCTACAAACACCATCAATAAACAGCCTGAAGTAGTAACCAGAGGCATCTCCTTACAGAGAAGTCTGAGGAGAGCGCTTGACACAACACAATCCAGGAAGCCTCTTTTTTCATTAAACAAGATATAAACTCAGAAGATCCATGCTAATGCTACTTTGCACTGGTTAGCTCAGGCGTCACAGGGAAATTTCATTTAGCTCCACATGGAAACAGACCTTTTCAACTTTAGTCTTTCTTCCTTATGTCAAGAAGCCAAGACACAAGTGTTCTGTTATTTGTTCAAGGTCTGTCACCAAATTCAGCAGCCACAAAGCCCTTCTTTTTGTTTAACTGGAAGAGAACTAGCTAATCTACATGCACCAGGCAAAAGCCTCCCGGTGAGGCAGTGGACTGAAGTACAAGTAGAAGAACATTAGGACATCCAGTCCAACCTCCAGATGACATTATCACAGAACACTACTTCTGGTGACTGGGTCAAAAAAAAGAGCATCACTATAACAGCTACTAGCGGGAATAGGAACGTGTCTGTAAAGAAGCCAACATAATATGACATTATTACAGTGACACGTAAGCAAAAAGATTAGTTTAAAAAACATTTCTCCTCCAAAAAGTGTGTTTTCTTCTCTGTAGTGCTGTAGCTTATACAGGAGAGCTGATTTTGAATTTGATTCCAACTTATGGCAGAGAATGAGACACGTTCTTCAGTAACTGTACATATACCCTCTCCATGAATTAAAACAAATACATGACTGTTATCACAAAGGATGTGGTTTACTAGTTAAAAAGAGAATAAATTCAAACTAAACACGTACCTTCTAACTGCAACAGACTTGGAGGTACAATTACTGGTTATGATGGGTATTAGTCGAGGGATGTGCGTATGCTAGAAGAAAACAAATAACAAAACCAGGAAGAAATTTTTACACCACAGTTCCATGGAATGAAAGGCCATCTCCTTCAGCCACCTCAGCCCACTATGTGGATAGCTATTTTTGATCAATTCTTGAAAACAGAAATGCTAACTTAAAGAACACCAATAGATACAGATAGATTTTCATTATTAAAAATATAAAATATTATGTATCTGTTAAAATAGGTTTAAATAGCTATTTTATTTTCTTCTATGATAGCCTCCAGTGATTCAAAGAGCTGAAATCACTGCAAGAGGATCTAAACTGTCAGTGGTAACAACTTGTGATACACCCGGCTATCTACAGCTTCCCCAGTGAAGCATTAGGCAGAAGTCACCTCTGTGATCTAAAGGTTTTGGGAAACCTGCACTGTCTGCAGGGAATTTTGGAGCGTAATTAAGAGGATAAGTGTGTCATGGAAGGCAGGTTTAAAACCTATTCAAAGGAAAAAGCTTGCTCAGTTCTTATAGGCATGTAAATATATTACTCTGCAAAGAAACATTTTTCCTACTGGTTTGGCAGGGCTTAACTATCAACATTTGCACAAGGCTGCACAACATCTGAGACAGCCAAGCCCAGCACAATCCCAAAAGTAGATTATCTTCTAATTTTCATCGCGATAACATTCACATTTTCTCAGAAATACCACAGTTTTTGGAAATCACATTGTTCTCTTTTGATGCATACTTACTCGAATGATTAATCTAACTGCTACAACACCAGAAGTGGCCATGACTTTGGCACTATTCGGAATTAGATTAAAAATTGTTGGCATGATGGCTTCTGCCCCATGGTCAAACTTGTTTCCCAGAACTGATGACAAATGTCTGAAAAACAGAATGAAGTCAGGCTGGTAAGCATAGTGAGGATTAAGTGAGTCAGACTTCTACAGAACATCTGACACAAGCACATCTGACATCTCAGTCTTTGCAACTGTCACCTCCTCTCCAACTCCAAAGGACAGGACACCAGGTTTCAAAAAACAGTTCCTTTGATTTTAAACTATAGTTCTATATCCATCTGAACTCTGAGAAACAGTAAGTTCAGCATAAAATAAAGTAACTAGCACAGCTAAAACTTTATTAACAAAAAATGGGATCACACTGAAAGAATGTATTTTTCTGAACTTGTTAGTCTGTATTACAGCTTCTCTGAAACTCTGTTTTGCTCCAATACACACAAATTTCAAAAAAGCTGTTACAAACGCCACAGCCTCCTTTTTCTTGAAGCATTTCATAGAACCATCTATCAAAAATAAAAACTAGCTCAATGCAGACTAGAACAAAACGTATGCATTTTCAGCATTATTGTTCAGTCTTTCCCTACTCAGCGCATGACTGCATTGCTTGCTTGTTCATTCAGCATATCTCAAATCAGCATCACTTAAAATTCAAGAACACTGTTTGGCACAACTACAATTAGTGGCTTACATGGACATGGGTTTAATAAACAGCTGCAGCAAAATCACATTCTACCTACAACTTTGTAGTACTAGCAGCACGAGTTACATCCTAAATGTCTTGTAACCAGTCTCTATTCCTTTTTCACATTTCAAGCGCATTTAGACAGTAAACTTACCCCAATGTGATACAAGCCTCTCGCACTACTTGAGACCGCAGGTCTTTAGCGGATAATTTAAATGCTCCATCCAAAAGTCTTAAGTGTTGGAAGAAGTTATCATATTCTGCAGCTCCAGCCAAAAGTAAGGAGCGGATCTTTTTTAACTGTTAGCACCATAAAAGAAAACAGTGACTGTTAATGAGCAATGAACACAATGACAGTTACATTCAGGGTTGGTAGTTGGTTTCCAAGATCCTTGTACAACTGTTCCTCAACATGCATTGAAGAACTCTTGTTCTTAAAGTCCAAGCAATTTCATTATTTTAGGTCTTATGTTCATCTTACAGGTTAGCATAGTAAGTATAGTAACATAAATATGCTAGCTAATTGATATATGTACCTGTGGTGCATACAACTACTTAAACCATATTGTTAAACATTACTTATTAAGCCAAAAGTATCCTGAAGGTTCTCCTCTCTTCTACTACTACCTATCTAGAATAGCTTCTAAAGTTTAGGTACTCTCACAGCTACCTGTTGTATTAAAAAGATGATTTGACTTGAAGGGTATGGCTCGTACTCAGATCTGAGTAATACTGACATATCTAGAATACATCCGTTGACTTCACCAAAATAATTATCTGGCTCTACTAGAAGTGGAACCCTGACCCCATCATAATGGGATGCTTTCTATTAATATTTCAGAGATCACTTCTATCCTATAGACATTCTTTTGTGACATCTTCACGGGCCCTCATGCATAGTCATGCACTGTACAGTGCCTCAATTTAAGCTGTTACTCAGTACAGAATAAAAAAAAAACCCAAAAAACTGAAGTAAGCTGAATCGGCACAGTTTGCCACTCAGATCCGTAATACAGAATTTGACAGATATGTCAAAGTTGCTACACCGCTGATGAAAGCCTACAGCATAGACTGTATCTATTTATATCATGAAAACACAGTTCACTTCAGTAAAAAAAAAACAAAACCTCAAGCTTGGCATGCATATAACATCTTATTTTCCACTTCCACATTTCCCATGGTCATATTTATTTATTCAAAACCTAAGTGTGTAAATTCTTTCTGAATTGTTTTACACCTCTCCTTTTGTAGCAGTATAAACAAGTTCCCCATAAGCAAAGCAAATTTCTGCCTCATCAGGAAGTTTTATGATAGCCTCTGAAAACCACTTCTGACATTTTGATTTCAGCATCCACTAGTAAATTTCTAGCTTTATATCTAAAATTGCTGCATGACTTTCAGTTCACCCTGATACTGCCTCAGTGGATTCTTGTGTATCAAATAGCATTTTCCTTCACAGCTGTGGTGTGAAAATTCAGTCTCATAAGGAAACATCTCCCCCAGGCTTGGGGGAACATAACAGATATTCACCACTTAAACTACATTCTACTCTTACTCTGAGCTTCTGCCCGTACCCTCTTCAAGGGATTAAGCTCAGTGTAGCAAAACTTACTTTAATAGAGTTCATGTCTAAAGTTCAGTGCTTACCGCAGAAACTCTCTGTTCCCAGTCATGCTTATCATCTGATAGTATCTCTCTGATTTTGTTTATGGATTCCTCAAGATCCCGGCTGGAATAAATCTGCAAATTAAAATATAGAGTTGCACCATAATGCAAGATTTACTCCAGAAAAAACAGATCACTTCCCAACTATGCTCTTGCATCCTTTGCTCCTCAATGCTTAAACATCATGTGCTTTGCACAAGGCAAAGTAGTGACATCTATTTCCCGCAGTCAAAAATTGCTAAATGACCATAAGATGATTAAAGTATCATCTTTTATAATTTTAATATATCTTCACAATTCTAAGCAGCATTCTTCCTGCTGCTAGTGGCTGCATTAGTGAAGACCTACAGAAGGTCATGACCGGATACATACGCTTTTCAGCAGTCCCAGAAATAGAGCTCCAGTGAAGAAGAGGGGATACGTGATATCTCAAGTTTTTGTTCGACCAGACTGCAACATGCTGCATGTACATCCAGTCCCAGCTCCATGTCTGCTCCTGTGATACCTCTATCACAACCCTCCCACTCCCATGCCCTCCACTTCCTAGGGTTTCACTCAAACTACTGGCAGATACCACCATTTAAAACTTTCCTTTCCCCAGCTTCCAATTTGCCTTCCCCTTAAAGATTTGCCAACATCACAATGAAGCACAATCTTCCAGTGATTAGGACTAGATCCTACATTCATCTTCTGCTTTTTAGTACTGTTTGTTTTAACATGCGTTTCAACTTACCTGAACTGTTGGGACATCTTCAAATGCCTTAATGAAGTCTTCTTCATCCACAGCACCTGCTCCCTCTTTGGCTGCTGACATACAAATGAAAAAGCCTTTTCAGTCTTCTTAGCAACAAGGGAATCAATTAAGGAACGACCAGCTATCAAAGCACCTAATCAGGAGAAAGTTCGCTATCCATGCAGCCTCTGAGTGCTGCACATCTATTGAAAGCAGAGACAGGGAAATCCAGTGCCAGCACAGACTAGACATTCACAGCATCCTTCAACCCCTAGCACAGAGGGCACATTAGGGAAGTCATCACAGTAGTTACTCTACAGTTAGGGGACATAAGTCTGGAAGATGAAAAGGAACATTTGCTTTAATTATATGGGAGATTTTATTTTAACGGATTTAATCCTTTCTATAATAGATGAAAGTACAGATCTGACAGTTGCACAAACAGACAAATGATAGGGAAGATAAGTAGTCTCTGGAATACCAATCAGATAGAGACCGTCTGATATCAGGAATTTTCTCTGTTTCTACAGGTCACATAGAATTACTGCTTAGTTTTCTTTCTGCACCTTCATTATCAGCAATACCCAAAGGTCCTAGGAAAAGGCCAGTGTATCAATTTTAGATTGCATAGGCTGAAGTTTAGCCTGCAGCTGTAAGCAGTCTGCCTCAGTTCAAGTAGAGTGGCAGCTATAAAGGCAAAAATCTACACACTGCAATACTGACATGATTTATGCAAACCCTCAGTATATAAGCACACAGGTCTGACCTTTCCCAAAAGCAAAAAAATGCATTGTAGGGATGTAGGGACTGCATGGAGATTCACCCTATGAAATTTCAGTTGCAGCATGCAGGCAACATTCATTTAATGATTTCAAAGGGAAAATTTGTTACTGGATCCTGGAAGCCAGCACGGAAGTCCCTGCAATAAGCTCAAACATGAATGCTATAAATACTTCGCATAAAGATGAATTCACATATGCTATTGGCTTACTTGAAGACTTGGAGCCCAGAGCTGCAGACCCAAGCCTGCGGGTAGTCCCCATCCCAACTCTGCGTGAGTTTGCAGGGGCCTTTGAAGATGTAGAGGAGCTGGCTGAGGAAGGCCTGTTCCCATCCACAGAGTCTTCATCGTCAAAAATTTTATCTGCCAAAAAAAAGCACACTCAGCTCTAAGTCCAATGAAGCAAAGGGATGTCCCAGGGAACACACCGACGCAATGGAAAACATGCTGCACATTCAGTCTGTTCTGTCAGCTCTCAGCAACACGTCCATGCTAGAAATTCAATTATGCATGAATGACCACCAGGCCACCAAACCCAATCCTTTGCTATTGCAGCCACCATGTTATAAATCCTTTCAATGAATGCATTCAGATAAACTTCTAATCTACAGCAGAAAGATGCAAGCCACAGGTAATGCTTGGGGTGTCTGCAGTCTGTCTTTCTTATGTCTATGCCTCCAACAGCTACTTTCCTACAAGCTGTAGTGAAACCAAGACCATGAGCAGATCCAAGATCCTGCACCAGATCGAGAATAAACAGAATGACCCAGGAAATGGCAATACCCATACTGTTGATAAACCACAGACCACTAATCAGACACATCCAGAGCTACAAATCTCCTCTAACTTTTGAAATAATCACCAGAGATTCTTTAAAAAGAAACAGAAAAGGTTATTTCAAATCCATAAAACCCATAAATATAAGGTGCAGTAAAACTTACTGAACCTTCTATGCGCATCCAAAAGGAACTACAGCCTCTACCTCCAAACACGAACATAAATTAACTTAAAATGTACTACAGTCAACTTTGATTCTCAGTGAAGGTCACTTCAATGTCAAAGGAGTGTTTATATTGCAGTTTTACATAGATTAGCTAATCCACTTTAAAAATTGGCCTTAGGTTGAAAGGTGACAGACTGTTTGCACAGCTGATATAGATGGCGCACATTATTTATTGAGGCCGGAAAGCCACCTCGGTCCCCATCACTCAGCTTCTCCACACTAACTCTTCGCTCAAGATTTGAGAACTGCTTCACATCTGTCCCTCTCCAACAGTGCAAGGCACGCACCCGCTCTCCATCGTTTCAGAAATATTGTGTTTGAGAAATGTCACTTGGCAAAAACTCAAGCAGGTGCTTTAATCCATCCCTATTCAGGAAAGCACCTGGGAATATCTAGTAACAAACACAGGCTCCCAGTTAGACACTAATGAGTGAAATCCAATACAGGCTGAGCTTTCTGAAAGTAAGAAAATAAATTGATAACAGCGTAGACACATTCTAGGGGAGACAAAAGAACAGAAAGAAAAGCCTATACCATTTCTTCAGCCCAGCCACCTTAAGGAGTTTCCCTACCCAGACTGGTATCAGCTCATTAGCTGCCAGGCACAAGAGAACTGTCACAAATCACCTAAAAAATCTAAAAACCCCATTTCCAAGATGCATCCAGGCACATGATGCCTTACTCCAATCACAGCACAACAGTGAAATGACAGGTAGGCAGCAGTATAGGTTTACAGTTGGACTCAACAATCCCTGAGGTCTTTTCCAACCTAAATGATTCTATGATTCTATCCAACAAGTTAAGAAAGGTAGCCAAGGACATCTCTCCCTTAATTCTGATGTTCAAGAAGTCTTGGAATATGGGAATGAGCTAGGGAAAAAAGGGAGAAAGTAATATAACAACAGACACTTGGGCTGTTCGGGTAAAACTGAACACAATGGAAGTGAACATACGAATTTTAACATCAAGAAATTTAAAGTCATACAGCAAGGGAGAAGCCATATCCAGGATGCAGGCTCTCTCTAACTCAGAACCCTAAGGCAGCCACGGAGATTGTGCTACCTTCCTATTGACACCGGTCATGTTCTGACACATGTAATTCAAAAATAATTTGAAAAGAGCTCAGGGAAGGACCATGAGAATGATTAAAGTATTGGAAAATATTTTTTTAATTAAATTAAATGAAAATTCACTGCAGGGGACTGTTTAGCCTGGCCAGATTCTTAACAAGTTGTTTGATTACATTCTGTGTTAATGCAACAACGCAAGATTTATTAACATAGCTTTCTAGCGTGATTTACTAATATTGTTTCTCCTCTAACAGAAAAAATACAAGGCGGACACTGGCTGGAGGTTAGAAACAAATTAAGTTCTGAATTGCCTTTTTTCCTCCTCCCCTTCTTTCCACCCTCTGTTTTTTGCAATAATCACAGGACTGGCTGCCTGTGAGCTTAGGGGGTGTCACCCTGAGGATTCTACCACAGGCAGCTCTTAAACAGCAAGGCTGTATTCTTTTTATTCCTGAAAGATACAGCCTAGTTCAAACAGGAATTATTTCAAAAACATTATTTGGTGAGAGCTGCACAGAAAGTCATGGCATATCAAAATAGAATTTAAAATGTATAATCTCTGAAGCCTCTAGGAAGGGCTTTAAGTGATGCAGAAAGACTTGTACAAACCTTAAATACAAAACTTCTGAGCAAAATTTGTCCCACCTGCATTTATGTCAAAAGATCATATAGATAATAAGCAAACGATTATTTGTCATATATATTACCGGCCAAGAGAAAGTCAGAATAAAATATAAAAGATATAATAAAAATAAAAGATCTTTTACTACTTCAAAACCACCTTCATCTGGTAACGACATTCTCCATCAGCTGCATTTCAGACTATTTATATGCAGTCTTAGTTAACTCGCTTGCTCTCATAGCTGCATTTTTAAAGCTCCTCAGGAAAGACAAGTGGGTGTGGTTTGCTAATTCATATAATAAAAATTCAGAAAAAGAGATATTAAAAGGATGAATCTCCTGTAGCATTTTAGCAATTGCATCTATTATTATTTCAGTGTAAAACAGGCTTTTCTGAGCATTAGCTGAAAAATAACACTCAAAAAAACCTACCAGACAACCTACAGTTTGGGGGATATTTGCATTACAATCATCTCCCTGTTCGTTAAGTCTACAAACTAAGCACTACATATTTATCAAATCAGAATATCCCTTCAATAACCCAAGAGCATTTTCTCATCTGAGCAGTGCAGAATGACAGCGCCACATTCAGAACTGCACATCAAGTCTTCCAGCAGCACGTGTGCAGGACAGAAAGAGAAACAAAGAACAGAAAGAAACCTGAACACGGGAGTACAGAAAATAACACAAAACCAAGCTACTATACATTATCATTAAAAAGCTCTTTTTTCCCTCCATTCATTGACTCCTGTTCACAATTATTATTTGAACAAGAATACTATTTTTTGCAGCCTATCTGCAAATCCCGAGGTGGTAAATCCAGCATGGGTGTAACTCTGATGACTCCAGCAGAGGGGCACTGAAGCGGAATCGGTGCCACAATCTAAAATTAAAAAGCCATCAATGTTCTCCCATCCCAAGACCCCCAAAGTGCTCATTTATAAGGGCCATATAGTCCCCTCCATCAGAGACATGTCCTTATAAAAGAGGCCTTTGTCTGCTCACCACTCCACTGCCTCAGACAAACAGAAAACACAATTTGCCTTACATTTTTCAATACCTTTAAATTATTGAAGAAAAAAAAAATTGCTTACAAGTACATATCCTTCTGCAAATAAGCTTTCTCAACATTCCTTCGTATTTTCCATAGCGTGCCGAGATGTAACAGTGCTTCACAGAGCGCCGCAGCTTTCAGTCCAGAACATAATCAATCATTGCCCCTCGTATTCATTAAGCATGCTGTCTTCACACGTGGATTTAAACAGCTACAGCTTCAGTCCTCTCTCTATGACTGCAGCTCTGCATGATTCTCATCAACACCCATTTCAGCCCAAGAAACTTTGGTTCACTTCTAGGAAGGAAAATCCCTGCTAGCGAGGGAAACCCAGGACAAATAATCCGGGATGAAGATGAGCTGACTCTGCCTGGCTGGGCTGGCTTGCACTAGGAACCAGCCTGACTTTATCCCCTGGGAAGCTGCTAACAGGAGCATCTCAACAGCTGTCATCATTTGTCCATGACGAATAAATTTAGTCATTATTCATTTTAAACTGTAACCCCTTCAGGTCTGGGCAAGGTGTAAAATGGG
The DNA here is from genome assembly GCF_032191515.1 of Phaenicophaeus curvirostris. Lineage (NCBI taxonomy): Eukaryota > Metazoa > Chordata > Aves > Cuculiformes > Cuculidae > Phaenicophaeus > Phaenicophaeus curvirostris. The sequence continues at coordinate 29,677,573 of NC_091398.1, forward strand.
GAGTAGAGACTGTACGAGCAGTTCAGGAACCGTGGTAAATAAGGGCCAGCATTTCCCCTGCCTGAACTACCAGCCTGGGACCTTTTAAAGCAAAGTAATTGAGTCTCAAATTTCCTTTCCAATGAAAGGAGATGCTTTCCGGCTTTTCAATATTTTTAAGGTGACAGCTTTAGAGACAAGAGCTATTCTGTAGTGACAACAGAGCATGAAAAGCAGCTTGTGATGATGGCAGTTCCTAAAGAAGTTGCCCCGCTATGGTTTTTAGGCCTGACTCTGCAAGGTACTAAACCTGCTTTGGCCCCACTGTGCTCATTTGTCACAATCCACATCCGAGCGTCAGTGCCTTTGGAGTGGGCAACTCGTAAGAATTTCCATTTCCAGGACATCCTCTCACTGCCCTTCAATTCTACATTTAAATTTAAGCAGTTAAATCTCACGTTTGACATCTAAACAGACTAAAGCACCATGGCCAGAAGGTGGAACCTGGAGATGCTCTGCTCACTCCAGAGGTTCTCCTTTTTCCCAGATACAACCCAATATGCATTGGCCAATGTTTTCCAGACTGAAACCCCTTGGACACTTCAGACTGTGCCTTCCCCGAGTGTCAGCTTCCAAACATGACAGCTTCAGCTGAGGTTAAATTCCTTTTCCCAGCAGCACACACCAATCCAAATATGACCTCACTGCAAGCCTGCTCAGCCCCAACATTTACAGGTATCATGTAGGTTTCTGCAGGAAAATGAGTTTAGGGACCCACTGAAGATAAAGGGGCCTATATATGCTCCACAGCAGGACTATGTGTTTAAAAACAGAGGAGTCACAGTCATGAGCAGCAGGATGCAGGCAGAGCACATCATTACATTTTCTCACTCTGCCATCTCCCACAGCTTTCCAGCTGCTCTCTCTTCCTGATCCCATCCACGGCCCCTCCTTCCCCACCCTCCACACCGGGCCCAGTATTTTGAGCCTTTAAAACACCACCCGCTTGGGTTCAGTGTCCCCAGTCAGCTCCCCCAGTGCCACCCGCCACTCCATCCCCTCAGGTCCAGTTCTCCCCAGCTTCACCCAGCCACCAGCTCCAGTGCCAGTCCACCCCACTGCCACCTTTTTTTGCATAATTCAACAAACCATCTCATCTTCCTTCACAACCAGTTTTTAAGGGAGTTCCCAAAAACCCACCCTCAGTGGAGGATCCATTCAAAGGTTCCCCAGGACTGTGCCAGGCACAGCAATGATCGTGTCTGCAGGACCATGTCTGTCACCATGACCCTACCTTCATTCTCTCAGCTCACGTGCTCTGCCCTGTTTAAACCTAGAGTATGTGTAATTCTGGGTGGGAGTTTGTCTCCTGAATAAGGTTCTACAGTATAAATCTAGACAGTACATTTATGAGCATAATAAATACAATAGCAATACTGCTGCCATCAGCCAGTGGCAAAGTGGTATTTAAGAGATGCAAGCCAAGAATGTCATGTCAGGTAAGTGGATGAATGCTTTTTATTTTAGTAATCATTCCACACACATGTGCTTTCTTTTAATTCAAAATGTTTCAGTTTTCCTTCCCTAGCTAGGAAGATTAAGGCTGCTGCCTCATTCTATCTAATTCCAAGCTAATGAAGCAGCTCATAACCTAGGAATTCTTCAACTGCTGTTATAAAGGGAAAAAGGATTCCTGAAAGTACTAACACTTGAACTTGTTTTCTGTTCCAAATACATATTTACACAGGCAGATATTCTGATACATGTCCTGCTCAGTTCCAAGCACATAGCTATGGCAATTTCAGAGTACTCATGTCTGCCATCCCCCTGTAAGCAGACAAATAATAACAAAAAAGCACATTTCTGCTACTGAGGATTCTGACATGTATTTAACCAATTCCAGTATGAAAAAGTTAACTGAGGAAACTGATGTACGCTCTGATCTGACCACATGGAGTCTGCACATGGGAAGTAAATATCAACTTCTCCCTGAGACAATAAGCAATAGCCCCAGTAACATTCAAAACCTGATCTCAAGGACTGGCCTGGTAAGCCAGACAAATCTTCCTGCACAAGACTCCTTCAAAGTCATGCAACTCATGATTGATTGAATTTGCTTTTCTGAAGAATATTATAATTTTCAATCCTAGATTCAGATGGCTCCAATTCAAGTTGTATCCATGATGGCTTGAGAACAGCAAGCTTGAGAACAAGAGCTTTAAAGACTTGAAAACAAGAAACAAATAAAAAGGATTCAATATTTATGAGTCTGTTTGCTTCCAAACATTATTTTTAAAACCATAAGGCTGACAATATTAATGTCAGCATGTTAACAAGCCACAGCATGCATTGTAATCACATTTGAGCATTAATACAACTAAGAACAGAGGAGACAAAGTGCTTTTTCAGAAACTAGAAGCTGAGATAAATCCATAAAAATAGCCAGGATTTATCAGCTTTGCTAATTACTTTAGTACAGTGTATACAAACACCTAAATAAGAATCACAAGTCCATGGGCCAGAAGCTGCTCAGACAGCCTTTGCCCTATACTGGTTAAAAAACCATAATAATAAGGGACAGACAGAAACATGCACGAAAGGTGGGGGGGAGTGAGAAGATAAAAAGGTAAGGATCCGTTTTCCTCGAAGTCATCCTTGGAAATACAATATTCCCAAAGTGCACTTTTGAGCCAGCCACACAGCTTTCCCCCAGACCTCAAGAGCATCAGGAAATCCACAACACACCTTGGAAAAAACCATACACCCTAAAGGCCACGTTTACATAAAGTTTCATTTTAAAGCCTGAAACCAACCTTTCCCTACCCTGCACTCACCCCTCCTGTCACCCACAGACTCACTCTTGTGCCTTTCAGGGCATCCACCTTCCCTTCTCCATATAGTGATACAATTAGCCCTCAACACAGCCTTCCACAAACACAAGACAGCAAATTTCAGTTCTGTAAAAGCACAGGAGCTCCCTCAGGCACCGTTTCCATACACACACACACCAGGGATGTGTCAGGTTGAAGAGCAAGCAAAAAGTTTTCCCCTCCTTGCCCTCATCTCTAGTTTTCAGCTGGCTCTCAGCACTTGCTAGAAAACTTAGGGCTACAGCTTGGACTGCCTGTGCTTGCAGCGAGCCTCTGCTCTGTCAGAAATTCAGGTAGCAGGCAAAATAAGCAGTGGAATCATCCAGCTACCGGTCATCCACACAACACCCACCACCCAGGAAACAGCTTGCTTTGCCTGGGTCCATGGTCAGCCTTGCACAGACCTTATTCTAAAAATCACATGAACGGAATTGAAAGGCACAGCCATTCAACAACAGTAAGAAGTATGTGTTATTAACGCGAGTAAACTGAAAACAGAGTTGCTAAGGGACATTAAGGATGTGAAACCTTTAGACCATTACCAGAATCTGGATTAAGCGTCATTCCTAAATATAACTTTTTCCCCAAACCATTTTTAATCTCACTAAGGATAAGAGAGGCGTCCCAAATACTTGCTTATTTACCTTCAAATCTGGCTTATGCATATTCAAAAAGGACATCTGCAAGTGGCTCAGAGAAATGAGAAATCACATCACAAGGTATTAGAAAAAATGTTTTAATTTAGTTCTTCTTGACATGTTGCTTGGAGCTTAGCCACTTCTGAAACGGAGTCCTCTGTTTCACAGGGCTGGGACACAGCAACGCCACAAGAAAACGCTACCAAAGAGCTAAAATGAGCTCCCCGGGAGACATCTGCTGGTGACGGCTTGGGTTTTACTGGCCAAAACTTGTGGAAAAGCAGATATCTGGGGAATCAATAGATGACGTTCTGCCTTATCTGGACTGTCCACACCCTGTATGAAGTGAATTAAAGGCACACTAGGAATCTGAAGCCTTTAAACGGACAGATGCTTTTCACCTGCTAAGTACAGGAGCACCACGTGCAGACCAATCAGGTGCCTCCAGGCCCACAGACCAGGTTCAGGTTTCCAGCTATTAGCACCATCTGTTGCCATGACATCATAGGAAAAGGCCTCATCTCCAGCCTCCACTCCCCAACTGGCATTCCCTGCACAAATCCCTCTGCTTACTCCAATAATTATCACAACTGTAGCTCAGATCCTGACTGCTCTAACGGGCCATCATTGTCAACAAAAGGAAATTGCATTTTATATTGCTATCATTTATTGCTTCCTGAAGAGCTGCTCATTTTCCATACAAGCAGCGAATTGAGGTGTAAGGCACTGACAACTGGCACACAGAGCTATATTAGGAACGAAAGAGCATCCTGACATTTTTAGGACAAAGCACTGTCACAAAAAGGCCAAAAGAATTTTGCTGCCTCAGGTTATGCAGAGCAAACTCGGGGAGGGAGGGCAGAAATGCAGGAGATCATCTCACTTTCAGCCGCCAGAGAACATCCTCCTCAGTGCAAAGCTAACCATTGCATACAAGTCCTGTGGCAGAAATCTTTCAATAAATACCTACGAAGAGATAAAAATGCCGAATTGCAGCCTTGTTTCCTTTTGGGACAAGTCTCAGAGGACAGTGAAGTAAAGCCAGTAAGATGTGGTGGAGGGACCTGGGGAAGAGGTAGTACCTGCCCTGTCTGAGACCTTTGTTGAGTTGTATTTACAATCAGTAACAGGGGCAACATGCTGCCAGCACTTCACATTTGCCAGGGAATGACCATTCTGTGAGAGGGTCAGGCATCCTAAACTTTCCAAGCAGCACCCTCCAAGCCAAGAAATACACATGCAGTTATTCCTGAACAAGGCTGTCAGCCTACATCTTCTATTCAGCCACAGAAAACAGGAGCCAGGACTTCTGTCTCGAGACGTTCATCTGCCTAGCTAAAGGCTAATGTAAGAACGTAGGTACTACAGCTGCAAAAACTGCGTTGTTATGCACATTACACATCAATGACTCCCACCCACACTGCATTGTCTGATGCATAATTAATATACTTTAATCAGATAACCATTTAAAATACTGTAAAATGCTCAGTGGGGCAATAAGCATGCAATAAGAATGTCTAAAACTGCAAGTGGTGGAGACAAAAGAAATACCATGAAAGGACGACTACGGGAGCAATGGGCGGTGACTCAACACCCTATGTGCATTTTGAGAAAGAACATTTCCAGGGATGGGGTTGTGGATGAGGATTTCAGCAACGTGGTCTACTGGAAGGTGTCCCTACCTGTGGCAGAGGTGTTGGGAATAGATGATCTTTTAGGACCCTTCTAATCCAAACCATTCTATGATTTTATGACAAGCACAACAACCAGGAATTTCTACCATAAGGAAATGCTTCATCTTTACAAAGATGCATATTGCAACAGCCTGTGAAAGCACACATGCAAACAAAGCGTACAGCCAGGTCTTGTTAACTTAAAGATAATCGGATTTTATGACCAAGGCTATGGTAACTATTTCTAGACACAGAGCCAACAGTGGTTTGAGATGTTTCTGCTGACAAAAAAAAACATCTGACAAAGGCTTCAGGAGCTCCTGGGACAATTACTAGTAGGTTAAAGAGTTGGCAGCATCCACTGCTGCTGCTAGCAAAAAAAAGGGGAAAGGGATGGGGTAACTACCCTGATGTGGACTCACAAAGGATCTTACAAACCACACTAGCACTGGCAGAATGGCGCTGAAAAGTCTGCAGCTCACACTAGCTATCATAAATTCACCTACAAAGCTCAGATCTGCATCCTGTTAGAGCTGGTGGGAAGCATCTATTTCCAACTGAACCACATCACATCCATTTTGGTAGATATCGGCAGAGAAGCAGCAATAGCTCACCATCAATGAAGCCACCTGTGTTTATTTTGGACACTAATGACTGCTTTGGGAGAAAAAAAAAAAGCAGCAGCCAGCCTTAGAACACTATAGCATGCTCTACTTTTAGTGGAAATGCTTGTTCAGTAAATTTTAGAAGTTACTATGGATTTTCAATAATGGTCACTTCTAACAGTACTTTGCACAGAGTTCTTTGTGTATGATCTGAATAGGATTATTTCCATTTTTTGACACACAGCAGAAACAGAAGCAAAAAACCCTTATGAACAGGCTGACTCCAGATCATCAAGAAAAGTCAGAATCAGCAAATGCCAGAAGATGTGTCCAAGTATAGGATTTCCTTCATTCAATCACCATCACACTAGGATAAATCCTGCTTCCAGCTAATCTTCTGGCTGTATACATTAGGAATGCAAGGGAGTACAGAACTTGACCTAACCATTTTTTAGATGCTAATAACTCAGATGGCCTTCCATGTGATTTCAAATAAGCATGGAGAGGTTTTGGTAACCTAAGTAAGGGCCTGTTCAACAGATACTTCAGTACAGTGCACGGTTTCCATGTGGCTAGATAATGGAATTGTAAAGAATCAAATTCATATTTAATATGGCTTCAAATAAGCAAAGCCTGAATTCCTGATCTACAAGTGGAAAGCTTCAATTCCTGAGACACATCAGTTTCTAGAGTCGTCTTCATCCACTCTTCAAAGCTGCGTTTTAAGCAAACCACTGCCTCAAGGAAAACAAGTCATGGGGAAAAAGGCTCCAAAGCCAAAAATATGTCACAGCTTATAAAATATTAACTTGGCTTCTGTTTTCCCAAAGCTTGTTTCCCCCCCTTGCAACTCCTTTAAAACAAAAGATAAAGCTCTTTCCCTCCACGTTCCTTCCCCATGAAGAAACACCATTATTAACTTCAGCAAATAAAGCAGTCAGGAAGGAAAAAGGAAATACAAAGGTGGAGTCAAGATACTGCTAAAACTTCTGTTGCTTTTGTCATTAAAGACTTCAGACTACTAAATACGATTTTCATATTTCAGAGGCCATGTGAAACCCTGAGCAAGCAGGGGTACTCTATTGTGCTACAAAGAGAAAAGCATTTTTTCCCAAAGCACTTACAAAATAAATAATGCAGACAAAGCACAGTTAAAAAGAATTGCTATTACTCAGACTTCATATGTAGGAAAAATAAGTGCAAAGATCCTCCTCCCTTTCTTCTGAAAGAAAAAGGGCAGTTAAAGAAACACAAGTGCTTGTGTCTTAATCCATCTGTTTAGCATAATCCTGCCTAACCTATTATTATTTGGCCTCCATCAATGGTGCTGTTCACTTTCTCCTTGTGGCTCAGCATCCTCAGGCGTCCGTACCCAGTCATCCAAAATTTTCTGCCATGACTGAAGTTTGGTCCCAAATGCCACTCAGTAATTAACTGATGCCAGAGTTGGTCATTTGAGTTCTTTAGTAAGCATCCTGATTTCCTCTCATGTGCTGTGTGCAAAGTAGAACATTTCCACAGCTGTTATATCCACGAAAGAATGATGAAAGAATCAGTTTCCTCACATAAAGCTACTTGCCATATCAAATAAAAATATCAGTCAGGATGAATTAGGAAATCAGAATCACAAAAATGTGGTGTGACAGACCAGTAAAATCTCCACTCATCTGACCTGAATTCTACCAGGTCCTTTATCACAGCTCCTATAGCACTTGATTGTAGACCACCTCACCCACAAGAAAACCTAAACAAAGGGACTCAGGGCAGGCTAGTTTTGGCCTTAGTCATCTGGCTTAAATCAAAATTTAGAACTTGGTAAGAGGTGGAAGATATAAACATATTTACAAGCAGGCAAAAGATCTCCTCCAGTTCAAGGACAAAGTCTGTCAAGTAAAAACGAAGGATGGATCTGCCTCAGGACTCAGACTCACAATCAAATTATTGCTGCTTAACAAGTTATAAGACACCAGCTGAGCTACAGTAACAGCCCTTGTGCTGCTCTTAAGCTACAGCAAATGTAAAGTAATATAATTTAACCTAGCCCTAAGGAAAGAAAGTTAAGTCAAGCAGAATCACTCGCATTTACCACGAAGAATACAAACATTAATCACAACCCAGTTGAACAACTTATTCTGGATATAGCCATTAAAAACTTCACAAAACAAATACTGACCTAAAGGGAATTGGGAGACATTAAAATACAAAGATGTTCCCATGAAAAAGCTGGCAGCACTGATGGCAGAGCCTGCCTTAGCTATTTTCACTACCACTGGAAAGAAAGAATCACTCATCTTTCCTTAGCAGTGACACCTCTTCACCAGTGACACTGCCAGCGTAGAGCAGCTGATGCAGAACAACATTCAGACAATGTGGTGAGCACTGATGGTTTAAGTTGTACCATCCTTCCTCATATAGAAAAGACACTGAAATCATTAAGTGAGGCAACATCAACAGCAAACGTTGGTGTTTATGAAACCAAATGCTCCAGATCTGAAAAGCCACAAGGAATCTCAAATTTATGCAGATGCCAAGAAAACCTCCACCCCCGTCTCATAGATTAGCTTAACCACCAATTTCCATCTATACAGATTTCTTGTTTCACACAGGCAAAGCTGTCTCCACACAAGACTTAAAAAGAGTCAACAAGTCAAAGTTAAAAAGAAAACTACACTTCATTAATATAAGGACCCATTTTCTAAGCAGCTTGAGATCTCTCCTCTCCCTAAGGCAAGTCTGGCTGGCACAGCCATTCTGTACATCTGGGACCCTGAAAGATCACCGCATTGATAATTCAAACAGACAAACGAGATAGCAGCTTCTTCCCCCTTGCACTGATTTGCCTGCTCAGTAGAGAGCTGCTTCCTTTCATACATGACATTTCCACTTTATTCCTAAACTACAAGCTGTGAAGTGTAGTCCATATAAAGTCTCAGCTCCTAGAAAAATGCCTTTCCCTTTTCAGCAGGCTGCTCATCCTGTAAGTAGTCAGCAGGACAACCACAGACTCCATTACACCCATTTCTTCTTGGTGAAATACCGTGCCAAATAGATTAAGAGAATTTTGGAATACCAAGTTGGACCTCGAGGATCATATAGACCATTCTTTTTTGGCAAAAGCATGGTGTAGACAAGATGACCCAGCACCCTGTCCAGATGAATTTTTCAAGTGTCCAATGTCGGGTAATCCACCACTTCTCTGGGAAGATTATACCAATGGCTGATTGTTTTCCTTGTGAAATATTTTCACCTTATGGTCTAATTGGAACTTCCCAAGGTGTAACTTGTACCCATTGCCCCTCACATTCACCATCTGACTTCCTGTAAAAAGGAAGTCGCCATCTTCTTGTAGACCTTTTAAAGACTGGAATAGGTTTCCCCTAAGCCTTCTTTTCTCAAGGTTGAACAAATCCTGTTCTCTCGGCTTTTCCTCATACAGCAGGCTTGATCCCACCAACAGCACTGGGCCCCACAGCGGACAGGTTTCCAGTTTGAAAAATGATCTATTCACCACCACCACCCAGCTGCAGTTTGCTAGCCAGTTCCCCACCCACTGAAGGGACTAATCAGGAGTTACACTAGAATCTAAGATTGCTTTAATCCTAAACAGGCTTCTATCAAAGCTGTTCAGCAAATTAAAATAAATAAAGCTGAAGTCTGATACATTTCTATCTTAGAAACTCTGTAACAGGTTCCCAGGTTGACATAGTCTTCAGCTACTTGGCCTTTTCCAGTGCACTTGCCCATAAGGGATGTCTAGGAAGAAGACATTTGTTTTTTTAAGTTCACTATGAGGATAATCACCCCAAAGTAAGTATGTGCAGCCATCAGACCACAGAGAGGACAAGCAAAAGCAGAGGGAAGAAAAGCTCTTCCAAGTACCTTCGAAACCAAAGACAGGAAGACAACACTTCCTAACACCTGCATAATTTCTTATAGCCCCATTTTCATTGAGCCTTTTTTTTAGATGATTTTGTTGCCATCTTCCCCTCACTTCACATTCATATATAAGAGGAAAGGTATGACTTGACACAGGAGGTGCAGAAGGGCATCATCTCTGTTTCACAAGAGGCAAAACTGATGATTTTCTTCAGAAGGGCAAGTTCACCCTGCACGTCCTCACTCACGCGTGATGCTCTGTAACACACCCGTGTACTGTATGGCAATAAAAAAAGCCAAGTTCAAGGTTAGTAAGCCCCTTTGTCTCATGCCCTGCGTCTGCATCCAGATGCACCTAGGATTTATATTCCAAAGCCGGAACAAAACAGAATAAGGCATACAGAATAATTAAAATATTTGATTTTAAACACATTTCATTTCAGGTACAGGAGCATGCCTTGAGTCAGTGGTACAAACATTACCAGGATGCACCAAGACTAAGATGGCTTGGATCTGCTTTCTAGTATTAAAAGTTCACATGAAAGACCCCTTGAAAGATTACTGCTCCTTTTACACATACCAAAAAGGAGTACATGAGTTGGGAAGAATTAAAAAATGAGGGCAAGTTGTTCAAAACACAATATGTTTTAGAGTAAAAACTAAAACAAGGAAGGTGATGGTTCTTGTGTATCACCCATTTCATAATAGCCTCACCCTTGATGTACAAAACTACACGTGTGTTATATACAAGTGTGCGTGTATATATGTATTTTTGATGGTTTCTATTTATTGTTTGCACTACTTGGTGTGGCAACATCAAGAATCCAGATGACACCAAGATCTTCCTTCTACCAGCTGAAAGAGGCACTGAAGCCAATCTGCAAACCACAACAATGAGATACAGACTTTATCCAAGTGTTTAATTTCTGAACCTTTGACTTCTTGGCTCATTCATTTGGGTTTTCACAGCAATCCACAGCCCTAAGAAATGCATGTGTCACAAAGCACAAGCAACTTCAACCAGCTCTAAAATTGTTTGAGAGGAGAAACTCAATGTTTCTATTTACTCATTCACCGAGTGAAAGGAGCTTGACAAGGAAATACTTTCATTTTAAAGTATAATACTGCTTAGAAGCAACAGTGAGATTCCAGACTTTTATGGATTTGCTTTACATTTCCACAAGTCAGAAGCAGAAGGAGCTAACCTGTTGGTGTTATGCGTCATGTAAATAAGTGCTAATACTCGCTTTGACAGGCAGGATTACTATCTGTCGGCACATTAAAAAATGCTCACAAACTCCATGACTCAAACACTATCAGGTATGGTAGTGGCAATAGCACAGAGGAGGTGTGAAAATCGGAGGCAGATACAAGTACCAAATTAGCAAGTTTTTATTATTAGCAGCTGTTTCCAAGCACTGTTCAGACTATCTGAAGAATCACTATGAAGAATTAACATTACAAAAATTAGCATGCACAATTGACTATAGGCTATAAAGATGAGAACTGAAGAAAACAGAAAAGTATCAGTAGTGGCATATCAGAACATGTCAGCTGACTGGATTGCAGAAGAAAAAGCCACAACTATTTCTCCATCCAAGTCAGTAATTTTTAGAATGCAATACAGGCTGCTGGTACCTTGTTGTTTAACCACAAATAACAAGGAGTGCTCACAGGGCACTGCTGTCTGTCAAAGGCTGTTACTGAAAACCAAACACAAGGGGAACTAACAGCACTCTGCCTCCAGAAGCAGCTACGTCAAAAGAAGGAGGAATAAAATTTATGGAACAATAACATCTTATCAAATCCCTAAACCCAAATTCTATGCTTAATGTGCAGATAAGCCTTCAGCATGTCTGGAGAAGACAGTTAGAGCTTTGAGGGGTCTGCCAGACCACTTCGTTCCTTTTGCAAGCACGAGCACTGAAGTCCTGTATCCTTGCAGGCACCTGAGAAGATTTCTGTCTAACAATAATTATTCTTCATACATGGCCAAATACTTTAGTGGCTATCAGTCTATTCAGAGAGGAAAAGTTTTGGGGCTTCCCTGAACATGAGAGCAGATTGGTTCATCTGAGGCTCACAAGCCAACCACTTAGGTCACCTGAGCCACCTGAATCACTCACCTCCATTACAGAGTAGTTATTTTATTTCCAAGTAGCAATTATTATTATTTTGTCCAGACTGGAACTGAATGTTTAGACAATGGCTATTTACCATTTGTACCGCTGGGGTAGTCTGAAGGTATTGGTGACCAGTAGCACCCTGGTTCACTGGATATTGTGCACAGCCCCCCAGTTCCCTAGACACTGGCAATTCCTGGACCCACACTCAGGTGCCACAAGCCAGCCAGGCAAGCAACCTTTGAACAATCAGCCTGCATATTAACCAGCACCCGGGAGGCCTTCAGTCCTACACTAACTCAATGGAGCTAAAGAGATGAAACTATGCTCACAGCACCCCTCTGGAGAGGGTCTCTTCTCGGCATTATTTAGTTGGAAGGAAAGGGTCTGTTGAAGGGATAAGGACACCTTTGCCTCCTGGCGCTATTGGGGGAGGAATCCTTAAGTCTCTCATGGAATTAAGGCATGTCCTACATTGGAACTTCTCCCTGCGTGCCCCATTCTCACTTAGGCTCCATGCCTAACGAGAATGGATCCTTTACAATAAACAAAAGATCAACCACCACCCTGCTAGAATGGAAAAAAAAAATGAATCCCACCACAAACAAAAAAAAGAGGGACAAAACAAAGGAATTTCAACTTTCTAAATGAAAATTTTTAACTAAAAGCAATAACAACAAAGCAGCCTCAAGCCTGCCCAAGTCTCACTCCTGCAAACACCACCACTATGCCGGCAAATCATCTGGTTCTCTTTAACAGCCATCTGTGCTTGCCTTCACTTAAAGGAGAATTAGCAAACAGAGGAATTGGCACCCATGGCAGAGAACTACAGATTCACTTTCAGCTTTGCTCCAGAGATAAAAGCAAGTAAGATCAGGTGTTTTAACTGGGAGACATGAATTTGAAGACCACTTTCACATACTGGCATTCGTAAGTAGTAAAATGCTTCTATGAGCTTCAGCTTGAGCTGTTTGGCTTGCTTTCTTTCCCACGCAAAGCTTAATGGGTCCCTACTACTGCCCCCCTCCACTTCACAACCTGGGGACTGAACTGATGAAGTTTTAACTGAAAAGCAAAACAGAGGAGATAGAGGGTGTGGAAGCTCATGTCTTATAAGTTTTTAAACACTAGAACCAGGATCCTACTAATTCATGCTGGCATCTGGAACCTCCCTCCCATTGACACAAAGAACCACTGATAACTACTGCCTAGAACATGGGGGCCGGGGGAGGGGGGGGCTGGTTCTTAGTCACCTAGATTACATTTAAACCAGACTTACTTAGCTTCCTTTGGCAAACATTATGAAGACGGTCTAAAACTTTACTCTGTCACCAAGATGAAAAAAAATGCATTCATATATCATGAGCTAAAAGAAGCGCTTTGTTTATCTGCATGGGGAACTGGAACACAGAGCTCAGCCAGCAAAATAAAGTTACCATTACAAGTTAAGGTTCAGAAGACTTCTAAAAGGAGTATTTTGAAGAACAGCATGAAGATTAAATGGAACAAAACAGTCCACCTACTAATTTGTAGCAAGCTGCTCCTCAAACAATTCCAATGTATCTACATTTACATACCAAGCTTTAAATTCTTAATATCAGTGTAATCTGCATCTTAATTCTTTATAAATATACCCTTGTCACAACTTGACAGTCACACTGATGACAGACCAATAAAACTAGAATAAAGTATTCTCATCAAATCTAGAATAACACTAAATCAGCAGAGGATGTAAATTAAATGATGCACGCTGCCATTTATAGAGGTGCCTCTGTTTTGGCTTGCAGGCATTTCATGCTGACACCAGGCTGTGTTGTTTGCTGAGGTCATATTTTCTTCTGCTTTTAGCACTGTTACCACTCTTGAAAAACTGTAGCATTCAGTAACAAACACAGCATCTCAAATGACATTGGCAGTCTTTGCCTTTAGCTTACTAACATGCACAGCTATAAGAGTACCTAGTAAAAAAACATTTGATTACTTTGGAGATCTTCCTACTGCCTACTGGTAAAGGAAAAATAAGATCCTAGAATAATTTAGGTTGGAAAGGACCTGTGGAGGCCAAGTGATCCAATCTCCTCTCTAAAGCAGGGCTGACAAAGTTGTACCACATTGCCCAGGGCCTCATCCAGCCAAGTTTTAGAAGTCTCTATGGATGGAGATCATCTTAGCAACCTGTTCCGGTGCTTCATTCACCATCCCCAAAGAGAAAAACTATCAGCTGGTGGAAAAAGTGAGCACAGGGCTGTCCCCTCAGTCCCTTTAGTACTACTGGCACCTGCATAAAACATGATGAAAATCTCTTGCTGGAAAAGGTCTTATTTCCAGTTTGCAAGTCTTCTGGAATTAGCGACCAAAGCATTACAGGTACAGAGAAGTCAAGATTCTAGCCCCAAAATTAAAAGATGAGCTGCTCATCACAGTCTTTTATGGGCATTTGTACTGTACCATTTTACAGAAATCGCCTCCGTGCTCAGGGAGCAGAGACCATCCACATTCAAAAACGGCTGGTAGGGTTGTTACCAGTCAAGGGACAAGAGCATTATCAAACATTGCTGAGGGATATTGTTGCATTAGACTGATAGCACACAACAGTTTATGGGGCACATAAAACATGCTGCTTTAGACAGCTCTGTGATCCAGCCTCCTCAGAAGGAAGGTAGTAGAAAGGGCTGAACCATTTCCTCACGCTCACAGTGGACACCCAGAATGGAACTTCCTTCTGCAGGTTATAGAGCCTCCTGCCTGGTTTCCCATGGTTGTCAGGCAATCACCTTCTACCACAAGGAGTATCAAATAAAACGCTTCAGGTTTTAACCCTATTTTTAATGCTGACTAGCTAGAGAAAATACAGGCTTCACATTTACTATTCCACAGGACCTTGCACTGCCCACCTCTGCCTCAAAATGCCCCAGTGCCCCAGTGTCCTGCCACATCTCCCGCACTCTCAGGCAACAGAGTGCACAAAGGCACTTACACCACACTGCTATAAACAAGAAATAGTTTGGACAAAATAGGGACAATGCTGCTTTAGAGCCCATGACAATAACTATGCTTCAGGAAGCAATATGAAGGGGAGCAGCAAGGAAGGGGCATAATGCTCATACCCAAGACCCACCCCAGATTCTGTTCCTTGGAGAAAGCGCACTGTGGTGAGACAAGACCCAGCACATCAAAAAAAAAAAAAAAAAAAAAAACCAAACCAGGAAAGCACTAGAGACAAGTATGAAGCTTCTTACTGGGGAGGATAGAGAGAATAAGTTACAGTGAGATGGTGCATAAAAATTTTGCCTGTGGAAGATCAGGATCAGATCTTATTTAAGTCTCCAGTGAAAAGGAGCATGATTGTCTCTCTACATCACAGAAGCACCATGTGATTAGAATTCTCTGCAGATCCAGCTCCTGCTCAGCACAGGGCTCAAACAGCAGGAGCATAAATTGGATCTGAAGTGCACTGGCAGAGCTGCAACGGGAGAGAAGTGTGCCCAGCCCTGCCTCTCCAGAGCTGACTCCAGGACTGTCCCTGATCCCTCCTGCTCACAAGCAAGAGCTGGGGTGTGTGAGGGTAGTGGGTGTCGGGGAGAAGGAGAAATATAAATGATCAGGAACAAAGTTAGACCCATTCTTCATAAAGCAGGCCTAATTAGAAATGTCAGATCTCATTAAGAGCCAGAGCTCCACTAGACAGTTCCGTTACTCAGGAGAGATGTATGTGGAAGACATGTATCATTTCTTAAAGATGTACTAATTCTTTCCCGTACCCACACCGCACCCAAAGGGAACAGCCTCATTACACAGCAGTGGAAGGCAGCACCAACTCCATATGCCAACTGCATAAAGAAAGCATTGGAAGAAGCAGTGCCAACCCTGTTTCATACATAAAACTATTTCTCCCTTCCCTCTGAAAGACTAGGAGCCATCAGTGGCTAAAACCCCCATACAATGCTATTACAATATAGTCAACCAGCAGTTTATAAAGGGCCCTGTTCCATTTCCCATTTAAAACATTAGAAATAGTCCATTAACATCAAAGTGATCAAATTTGAACTAAAAAATGGGTGTAAACTTACCTTTCCTACCTCTGCATATAAGCATCTAAAACACTACCAAACCACTATCCATTCTGGTTTCCAATGAAGTCCAGGTATGAATTTTATTCACTGGACATTAGCATCAGCATCTAATACCAGAAATTTCTGTGTCAAGCATCTAAAGGATTTTTGTGGTGCTCTGAAGGAAAAGAAGCAGATCTAGAAACGTAGTTGTATGTTTTGCCATTCTTGAGAAAATCAGTTCAGGTGACACTCTACAGTGAATTAAAGTATTTTTCTCTTCCTCTGCCGGGTATTGTTTGTGCTAAAATTCACCTGGCTTGACTCTGAAGGCCAACTGCAAAGCAGCAGCCGTTAGCAGCTTTCCTCATGGAGGTCTGGCTGCAGTGAGCTCCCTGCAGGCTTCACGTAGGGCGCAAACCAAGACAGGATTATCCAGGGCTGTCTGCAGTTTTGGGCTTCAAGGGAATAAACAAAATACTCAAACTGCTTTGCACAATGCAACAAAAAGATTCCTTTGACAGAGCAGCAAGGCAGAATTAATTCCTTCAGCAGGCAGAAGAAACCCAGTCATTATGCAGTATTTGCTGTCTTAATACTACAAAAATAGGACACTTTTACTTCTTATAGTTTGGGTTTGCTCTATTTCGCATCACTGTATCTATTTAAGTTACAAACAAATATTTCAGCCAAACATAATGAAGAAGGGCAACATAATGCCAGACCATGGCCAAGTACAAACAATGCATTAACTGTATTTCCCACTAGAGTAACAAATGAGCACTTGTCCACTCCTGTGTTTAGAAGAAAAAGGTCCTCTTCATGTCCCCAAGTCACATGGCTGTAACTGCAGTTCTTGTTCTACCACTGTATGTTAAAACTGGATACATCATCTGTATTATTATGTCTTTCTCAGAAATGGACTTGGCAGTCCAATCTCACCCAGCCTAAGGTCAATTATTTGTATATTAAATGTGACCAGATATGAGAACACCTTCAAGCCTGCAAGCATTTGTTCTTAGGTTCTTCAGAAATCAACCAAGTGCTTTACAGTATAGACACTCAAATAAAATCTCATAGTTATGGTAGCTGCAGCTACGGCAGTTATGCTACACAGACACTGCTCTGCAAGGGCAAGGAGGCTCTTCATCACCAGCAGGAAAAACACGGATGCCTCACATACTCTCATTAGCCCCAAAAGCCTATCCTATAGTTCACCGATTGCGTTAGGGTGACTGCTGGCCTCAGAGGCTGCTAATTACAGCAGCCACACTCAGTTCATTTCTTACATGCTCAACGTCAAAACCAGTCTCAAATAAATGAGAGCAGCAGCACAAGAATTCTAAGTGTTCCACAAGACATGCAAGAAACCATATCTCCACCAAGCAGTCTTAATCAGCAGCCTCAGCAATGGCCAAATGACAGCAATTTAATTCTAACTGGGACAGTGATTCTATATAAAACCAGCTCAGAGCATCCACTGCCAAGTATCAGGAGCCTGCTCTAGGGAACCCAGCACCCAGCCAACATACACAAGGGAGGAACAAAGACTCCCACCCCTCCACCATTTTTTGTGGAGCCTGAACTACCTGTGAGCCCCAGGCAAAGTTTCCTGCTCAAGAACACTTCTGTAATTCTTTCCACAGCAGCAGAAAGCACGTGATACCTTCACTTGCATTTGTTACTGTGCTTCCCCAACAAACACTAAAGACATAACACACTAAATATATACAAATGTGACCCAAATAAGCTTCACCTACCTTCCAAATATACAACTGTGGGATACTTATTACTCACACCAGGTTGCCCTTAGCATGCCAGCCCTCCTTTAAAATATTTGAGTAATTTGTACTCCTGTCTCTCAGAAAATTGTTCAGAATTAGAAGACTGACTTCAAAATCACTGCTACATCAACAATTTATACATGTGCGCATGCACGTGTGTATGAACCACCCTGTTGATAAATTTGCCCCTGGAAAATGCAGTCTGTAATAAATGACAAAGCTCCCAGATCAAAACTATGGAATTCAGAGTTATCCCTTGCATGTGAAAATGTAACTGGAGTTATAATATTGCTCCAGCCTTGATCCTTAAACTCTCTCTCACAAAAGATCTACAAAGGAGAGAGCTGGGCAAAGCAGCATAGAGGGTACCAGGAAACTGGTTGAGATTCTTAAAGACAATGACCACCCCAGATTTGAGGCTTTGTTTTACAGATGAAACCTACCTGACACAGAAAAACATAAAAGAAATTGGAGACAAAGACCACAACAGAGTGGTCTGAATCACAGCAGTAGAGTGGTTCTCATTGGTTACCCCAAAGCATTGCCAGAAGACTATTTCTGTGTTTATATAAAATTATTAGAGGGGTTAGGGAAGTGATGACACACACACAATCAAACCTTAGCCTGCTGCTTCTTTGCAAGTGAATCCTGCGGTCAAGGCACTTTGGATTCAATCTAGAAGACACAATAGCACTAACAGCTTACGCCCTTGTTTTTCTTCTGACATTTGCTACTACCACAGTTGCAACCAACCGTGACCTGCAGGTCAGGCATTTTCCAGCAGATAAGACCGGCTGGACTATGCCCCAGGCTCTTCATTCCACCAGCTGCATTTTCAAAGCTGAGAAGTTCCCAGCATGATAAAATCATCATGCTTCATTAGCAACAGATATGTGCTTGTTTTCTTTAATAAGCAGTTAAGTACATTAATTATTCAACACAATGCCAGCTTTGGAAAAACAATATATCGTTCTCAATTCCTCCTTTGATCTGGGCAGGAGGAGCCTGAGTAAAAAGGTCTCTGAGCTGTAGATGATGACAGTGTCCTGTGACAGGTGATGTAGATGTAGTTCAGGATGAGAAGGAGAAGTAGCCTGGAGAGGTTTTGGTGGTTTGTTCCTGGAGCTAGGACACATTTACTAACTGTTCACGAGTAAAACCACACAAACGCATCCCCTGCCTCCTCTGAAAATACATGTAATAATTGCCTTGGAAGAGCATTGTGAAACCGTAATATTGCGAAATGATCTAAGCCCCTAAAATGAAGAACTGCCTGTAAAAATAGCACCTACTGTCACATGCAGCATCAATTCCATAATATTCCACTTCCCCAGGTGATTTCCATCTTCAATCCATTACAGAAAGAGCTGCCAATTAACACCTATCTTGAGATAAGAAGTATCAATACAAACCCAAGGTCTATACAACTCCAGCGATCTCAGAATTCCTCAATTTAGTGTACTACATCCTCAGTGTAACAAGGATTTCAACAGGACAACAGGTACATTCAATGGAGAGAAGGGAAGAAAAAAACAGAGAAGGATGCAGCTTTTGCAAAGATGGCCAACAGAAATCATTTCCTCTGAAAGCTGAGATGAAGAGCATAGACTTCTGATGTACCAAAAATAAATGCAATACATGCTTCCATCCTGCAAACTAATTCTTTACAGATTAATAGATATAGAGCTCTCCTGCCTTTCCATTTCACCTAGTCCCCTCCAACTTCCACAGCTACCCTGTTACAGAAACACAGTTAAAGCATAAAAACGCAGAGAAGTCAGTGATGTCTCCATTTGACACATTCTTGGAATTGTGACACAGTGTTATTCAAAACTCACAACCAATTCAAATAATCTTCCCATCTGATGCTGCAAAAGGAAACAAGTCAGGAAATTAAACCCTCAGTGATCGATCAAAAACATCACAGTCCCGGGTGTCTGAAAATACCTGTCCTTCACCCATCACAGCCTGTTCTGTTCACCTATATAAAAACATCCTCTTCTTCCACCCAAATGCATTTATCAAATACAGAAGCTTAAGCTGTGCTTGGTATTGACACCAGGCTACAGATGTTTACAGGCTATTCTTTTAAGTTCAACTTTTACAGCACAATCATTTCACTCTCTTCACATCATTAAAAAGAAATCTCACAGGCAAATACTCAGACACTAACAAATAAACCCATCCATCCCTGTGGCACATTCATTAGCACCTACCTTTCCCCGTAGTCATTATCTGCAGCGCTGGTGAGATGCTGGGGAAGAGCACTGTGCTGGGAAGCAGCCCTACATGTCTCTCTGCAACTCCACCACCAGCAAACTCTCCACCCTCCTGAATGACTCCTCTGTGTGTGACCTAGCAGACGATTGCCACCTCTCCTCCAAAATAAAAGCAGGCTCAGCTCCGTGTGTCCTGCAGTGGCTGCTTGCTCACATCCCTCCCTCTAAATTTAAGAGGTTACAATCCAGGAGGCAGAAACATGCTTAATAACAAAGCTGTGTATTAGGGAGCAGAGCTTGTCTTCTCCATTTGTATCTTCCACAAGGATATACTAACCAGTTAACAGAAGTCACTCAAGTATCGTTCAGAACTAGTACTGCTCTCAGCCCCTGTGCAGGTGAAGGGATATTTCCTTTCTTTATGCCGCAGGAATGCTGAGTCAATGAAATTAATTTTCTATTTCATTTTCTATTTCAACTTGAAAACAGTATTCATAGAAAACAACTAAATTGCACAAGGAGGTATGAATGCAGAAAAGCACAGTGGAGCATTCACTGGTTGAAACCCTCTCTGCATCAAAGACAGTCGCCCCTCCTTCCACCTTGTAATTCTGGTGCTTGGATGTGTGTTGACAAACAAACAAAATCCCTCCCACAGACACATGGCAATGCCTGGCACACGTGGGTGATTTTTCCTACTTAAAATAAATACCAAAATAACATTTCAGTGACTCTGCTTTATTAGAGCAAAACACAGGAATCTACAATAGTCCTAGCTTCCATCTAACCACCTCCAAGTTGTCAACTCCATCATAAACAGAATTAATTCATCAAATAGCGTAGTTACCTTAAGCAATATCCCAAATACAGAAGTAGTTCTATTCAAGAGTAATATTGTTCCTTCTTCATAGGCTTTCAGTAACTAAAATTATCATGTCTGCTATTTTAGTATTTTCTAAATTAACCTGCTTGCTCTTAGCAGACTAACTCAGGCAGGCAACTACTGACACTGCATCCTCTCCCCACCTTACTCTGTGCAAGTATCTGTAGGGGAGAGATCTCAGCTCCAGACTTCTGGCTTTAGATCTGCTTTGATTTCCTTGCAGCCCAAGACCACTGCTACCCCCACTATCCTTAAGCACTCCCGAGCACAGTCAAAACTCAGCACAGACAAGGAAGTCTTCATAGTCTGTATCTCTCAGTAGCTCACCGATTCATTCTTTTATATGTCCTGAAACTTGATTATAAAGTCTTCTGGAGTCCAGATCTGATCCAAAGTCAATTCAAATCCATGGAAAAACTGTACGCTTTATGTTCAAGACTTTCCAGCCATAATACAAGGAAGCCATGCAGCACGAATTTCTTGGCAGTCTGTTTATATCCAATAGCTGCTCTCTGTATCACATCCAACTAAAGATCATCACACAACAACACGCGAAGTCAGCAGCTGACTAGCTGGCAATTATTGGCTCTTTCATGCTGAAAATGTATTTGTCCCAGAGGAATAAGGCATCTCCATAATTAGCAAAAGCAGTTACACAAAAAATAATTAGCTTGCTGAAAGCCCAAAGGGGGGAAAACCATAATTTTTGCTTCAAGAGGTTGACTAATTATATGCCAAATAATAAGAGAGCGATGCACCGAGAATCATCGAGAAATCCAACATGCATTTTAACTTCATATTCTCGCTATAAGGGCTGCTGGTAGCCTAGCAACAAGCAGCATACTTTGGCATGCCAAAACCTCCCTCTGACTTAATGAAACACCTCAGGTTACCATGCAAACCTCTCTCACCCCGCTACTCATTTAACTGTTGTATTACTAAACAATAAAAATAGAACATAGCCAAAAAAATAATCAAGCAATACAAGATAAAGTCAAAGAAGCACTAATGGAGCACAGTACAGAAAGATAAGTAAATATAAAACACTTGTGCAGCCTGTGTAGAGCTAGAAAGAGTACACCCTGGCTACATAGAGGGACTAGCATAAGCTTTTAAGACACAGTACAACTCCATCATATCACCTGAAGTCCTCCGACCTAGGCCATACAACGTGAAGGTTAACGCGTTAGTAGTGTGTTCACACACTGACCGCCACTACAGGCAATGCCAGGCAGGGTTACAATCTAAAAGGAGAGGTACAATCATGACAGACTGACATCCCCCATAATCAATACTGCACTTCACCAGTCTCAAAGGATTAACAACAGTGACACAGCTGCTTCCTGAGAAATGACAAATCTTCTGGATGTGCAGTATTTATCATCTTTCCTGGAGTTTCTGACAGCTGCTGAAAGCGTCACCTTTGTTCAAAAGCTGCAGGAGGTGTCAGAGACAGAAGAAACCTGACAAACTTAGCTCATATTTAGGCCATAACAAACTTGTGACTATGGGTGAAAATAAGTCTCCTCCACTGGCTGATGAAACCTCAAAAAGATAAAGTGGAAGTTGCACAGAGGTGCTGACATGTTAGATACAGTGAGCACGTGTGCTCTATTTGTGCTGTGCTTGGAGGGTGAGGAAGAAGCAACAAACCAGCCTACAGCGCTATGGGAAACTGAACAGAAATGCACAGAAAAAGGTATTAATAACACGTTCTCATTATTAATTTTAAAACAGTTCTGACTTGTGAAGCTAACTCATGCAACTACAGATTTTTTTTATTGTTAGGAAAGATGAAAAGGTCCTATAGAGCAATGGGAGACCATGTCCTTTCCACACCTTGATCCTGTAACACTCCTCCATTTCCCCCGTACACCCTTACCCCCCAGATTACTCTTCAGTCTCAGTGCCCACACAGGAGCTTTGACAGTGGAAAAACGCTAACGCACACTCTGGGGATTGCACCCAGCCACAGCGCAACCAAGGACAGTGAGACATCAGCAGATCAGGTTAAGCAGAGTGAGAAAGACAGGAGTACTTGTATACAGAAGCACAAAAAGCCCGTCAATGAAGTCAAGGACATGAGAAGGTGTGCAAGGTCTCAGGCACTGTATGAAAGCTAAACCTTTATAGTCATCTCGACAGTGACAGAGGATGGGGTAAAAGAAGAAAAAAATAATTCTCAATGAAGCCTAAAATGAGCAGATCTAACACTCACAGATGCTTTACTTGCACTTACGGACAAAAAAAAAACCAAAACATGGAGTTTTGAACCAGATGATTTGCTTTCTTGGGAAGAGATGGCAGTCTAAGAACTGTCGGCCAGAAGAGGTCATCCCCATAATCCCATCTTGCTCCTTTTAATAACTTCAGTGATGCCTGCAGCCTTGAATCATATCCCAGCAGGAACCAGAATGCTCAGTCTAGAGATCAGAACAACCTCTCAAAGGGCAGTGATGAGCAAGCAATTTGTCTGGTACTGTTCTGGGACATACATGTGCAAAAATAACTGCAGAACTAAAACTTTCATTGCAAATCTAAGTTAACTTCAGTTTCTTGCTTTTAATTAATGTTTATTCTTACACATCTTGCCTATTTCATACTAAATACTCAGCCAATGCTTTTCCATATCTCACAAAAGCATAGGTTAGCCCATCCCATCACGTGCACTAGGTCTTCAGCATTCCCAGACATACAAGAAAATCACATCACATTTTGGAATAATCTAAAAAGCAAGTTCAGAATTCTAAAGTGAA
Organism: Phaenicophaeus curvirostris; assembly: GCF_032191515.1. Classification (NCBI taxonomy): domain Eukaryota; kingdom Metazoa; phylum Chordata; class Aves; order Cuculiformes; family Cuculidae; genus Phaenicophaeus; species Phaenicophaeus curvirostris. Next base: position 29,701,031 of record NC_091398.1, read on the forward strand.
CCCATTTCATTATGTCCTCCAGGGATTAAGTTTACCACATTTTCAAATAGATATGGCAGGAAAAATGGTGCCTAGTAGCGAAAAAGACTTCTTTTCCAGTTTAAAAGAGCAGAGACCTCTCTGCTTTCTTGGCTTCTAAGAGCGTGGTACGAAAGATTTGGGACATCCTGCTCTCAGCCTTGCAAAGGATGTAAGCTTGATAGGAACCTGCAGCATTGAACCTATGTTCCTTCTCTCAGCTCTACTTGGCTGTCAGCAGAAAGATGAAGTCCTTTGCCAATAATACTCTCAAGAACCTATACCTAAGTATGAGTGACACTTACTAAAAATACTTTCTATCTCAAAAGCTTAACTATAAGAAATACATTAATAAGACATCTGTTTTAAAAGCAAGCAAAGTCCTAATCTTGGACAAAAAAAAAAAAAAAACAGAATCAAGGCTTTGATAAGGGCTTTGGTTATCAGTCATAAATGGTAATACAAAGTACACAGACTTAGGAACTACAAAACACAATCCCTAAACAATATAAGCTGTAACTAGAACAATAATATGTACATTAAAATGTGCAATTTGCGGCATTAAACTGTAAAGGCTTCTTCTCTTAAATTACTAATTTACCTTATGAACAATTTAAGCAAAGATGCACAAGGACTCAAAAAGAGAAGATCTATTTCCCTAATGACACTCCAGGAGAAAAGAAGGACAGCTCTAACACCACTGAAACTTAAACTTCATTCTCCTCCTGACACTGCTAGGAAGATAGAGCAGACTAAGCATCAATTTATTTTCTCCAAAAGCTATGTGTATATTCCTGAATGATCATCGAACACTTGTCTCCCCTAACAGAATACTTACACTGTGTCTATTTGAATGCTTCACCAACTCAAAATTGCTAAAAACATCCCAAAAGAGAATTCAAGTACTTCTACTCACCACTTGTGCTCTGGATCATGTTTCCAGATTTTTGGACCTCGTCGAACTTTGTAAAAATTACATTCAACCTGTTTGAAAGTTAAAGAAATACATCACGAACGGATGAACTGAATTTTTAGGAATCTTCTAAATTCAGATGTTACCGGGGAAATGCTGCTTCACTCCGGTCATTGAGCCAACGTCAGTGTCAAGAGAAGTTACTTTAGAATTAAAAAATCCCAACGTGCAAAGGCTGATGAGAAAAACTGAGAAAGGACTGATATTAAAGATGTAAGAGATACACTGGAAATACTACATTACTGAAGAGGGTATTTCTAACTGAAGGCACATTTCCAGTTTAGCACTATTTTGCCTGTGTTAACTACTTGCAGAAATATCATAAAAAACACAAACAGCTTCACACATTTGGTTTTAGCCTTAGCATTTTCCCATTCACATTACAGGCTCGATGGAGCGGATGATATTTATTGCATCTCATTATCTGTTAATTACATGTCTGTAACAATTTTATTGGTTTTCCAAAGGTGCTGTGGTGTATTTGGGCAAAGGTACAGGATCCACATTAAGTGCAACCAGAGTGTTTGTAGGATTACGAAAAAACAAAATAAAACCCACCACACAGGCCTTATGAGGAACAGCTGAGAGAGCTGAGGTTGTTTAGCCTGGAGAAGAGGAGGCTGAGGGGAGACCTCATTGCTCTCTACAACTACCTGAAAGGAGGTTGTAGGGAGGAGGGTGCTGGCCTCTTCTCCCAAGTGACAGGGGACAGGACAAGAGGGAATGGCCTCAGGCTCCACCAGGGGAGGTTTAGGCTTGACATCAGGAAAAAATTTTTCACAGAAAGGGTCACTGGGCACTGGAACAGGCTGCCCAGGGAGGTGGTTGAGTCACCTCCCCTGGAGGTGTTTAAGGGACGGGTGGACGAGGCACTGAGGAGCATGGTTTAGTGTTTGACAGGAATGGTTGAACTCGATGATCCAGTGGGTCTTTTCCAGCCTGGTGATTCTAAGATTCTATAAAAAAGCAGTGAAAAAATAGTTAAGATAAGGACATTTTCAACTCACCGAGATTGGGGTAGTCCTTTTTTACTGAGATCAGCCCTTACGCGTTCACCAACATGTCTATAGATTTCCACAAGACTGTTTATTGCTGCATCTCGAACCTGAATGGAAGATGAGAGAAATCAATCCTCTTCATAACCTTGGAGAAAGACATTTGCATATTTCTCAGCAACAACAGTTACCACTATTTACATCACCACAGAAGGAGCTTCCATCCCCACATTTCAGGTATTAGCAGTACCAGCAGGTCTAACTGAACTAAAAAGGCAGTCAAGACATCTGATAAAAGGTTTCACACACAGACACATACACAGGGAACTCAGCTACCTTTGCCAAGCTCACCCATTGTGTGCAACGGGTACATTTAGTAGACGGAAAAAGCAAGGAGATACACATTAAGAGACTGCATATTACTAGCACATTATAAAACAAATGGATTTTTAATGCTGTCCTACAAACCTCTGTTCCTGAGTTGATAAAAAAAAAATATAGAGAGGAGGAAGGAATAATCAATCACCCAAGTCACTGTGAATTTAGCAAGTTTTCCGAACTGAGCTGAGCACATCTTTTTCTCCACCCAACGGAAGAACCACCGAATGGCTCAAGTGTCAGTTCTCTACTGAACCCCCTTCCTCCACTTGACACAGCAGGCAGAGAATGCAGGCTACCTGCTCTGCCTACAGAAATAACTACGGAGCTGTACGCTTCTGCTTCATAGAAGGTGGCCTGGCAGCCACCCAAGCACCCACACATATCAGGACCAGACACAGGATGTCTTGCGGGCTCAATCTTGAATCACATATAGGTGGGAGCCGAAGGGCAGCACACGTGCCCTACTTCCTAGACAAAAGACCCTAACACTTGACTCCCACTGATCTTGCCCCGTCCTCCTGCTCGGGTCGTCGCTGCATCATTTGGCAGGATTGCCTGCATGTAAAGTTAATCAGAGGTCGCAGGGCTGTGTAAACCCCACACTGGGTAAGGCAGGGAGCTCCTGCCATCACACTCGGTTTAGCAATAACAAAGCTTTGATGCGCATTTTACTTTAAAGAAATTAGCCATACTTTAAACACTGTTCTCACACCAGATGCTCACTGGGTGACACAACTGCATTAGTTGAAAAGAAACCAATGAAACCGCTCTTTCCAAAAAGGGCTGTAACGGAACAGTTTCCGTGTCTATAACAAAAGGGGAAAACGCTGCAGTTGACCTGGAGCTGTTTCTCCATCATCTCTCACCAAGAGAGGGCAGCATTGACCGAGCATCGGGTTTCCCAGAGCTCAGGAGCAAGCACCAGCAGTGCAGAAGCCGCCCCAGGGGAGCCAGGACCAGCTCCTGTTCAACCAGGAGCCGCTTTGACAGCGGTTTGTGTCCGATCAGTTCTGGCAGAGGCTTCCCAGGGATGAAGAATCAGATCCAGGACGAGGGGCAAGAGATCAGCCTCGTTTCTCCCAGCAGCTGGGCATTGGGATAATGAGCTGTGCCAAGAACATGGAAAAGACAGCACGGGGGGAAGGCATTTCAGTGCCTTCATCAACTCAGATTCATTCAAGAGCTCACTCACGGCAGGACCGAGGTGTCTGGCTGTGCAACAAGTCCAAGTTCTAAGCCCAATATCCCCTCGAATGGCACCAGCTTGCTCAGTCACAGCTCAGAACCGCGAAGAACTCTGAACATTAAACTTCCTTAGAAACTTCTTGGGATAACAGGCTTATCCTCCTTCAGTCCAGGTAAACACCTGCCCCAGACCTGGATCACGTATGTGTCACCAGTTCTGGGAGAGCAACGGGGATATTCAAAAGCTACTAGTACACAAAAGCTACTAGTACACATGACAGAAGTTTGAACCCTGCTTTCCTATCCCTTTCTTCTCACTAACCTCACATGCTTGCATCCAATTTCAGATTAGGTTCTGTCCAGGGCAGGACAAAAAGCAAGTAGGAGAAGTGGTGTATTTTTCTCATTTGGCGAGCATCTACTGATGTAAGGTTCCTTTACTGCTTGCCCTCTCTCCACCCTTTATTCAGAGTCTCCCTGTACAACTTCTGGCAGTGCATATGGCCAGGCTGGTCCCATTTGCCCTCCCTGCCCGGACTGGCTCTTCTCTTGAAGGTAGAAGGGGGCTGCGCTGAGCCCAGAGGGATCCCTGCAGCCTCCCCTGCACTCAGGCTGTAAGGCACATGAGCTCCCCTCCCACAGAGGTTACCTGCTCTGTTCATCTCATTGGCAGATTCACATTATTCTATTGAACCCCTGGAGTAACCAACGTGCTGGTTTAAGCACACTTCAAATCTTACCTCTTCAAAACAACCCAAAGGCTCTTCATAGTTCACCAATAGCACAATTAACTAGTTTACAAGCCAGAACGCAGAGCCCTGCTTACGAACGAGGCCATCAGCACAAGCTTTAGACGTGACTCACAGCAAAAGCTTACCTGGCTGTTTGGATCTCCAAGTAAGTTACATATATGTGGCACTATCTTACTCAATGTTAAACTCTGGGCTCCAGATCTGGGAATAAAGAACAAAAGAGCAACGGTGTGAAATCACAGAGCAAGCTTTGTACGTAACGCAGGCTTGCAGGAGGTTCTGACTTACGCATTGAGTGTTGCAATAAGGCAGAGGCAAATCCCTTCTCTCGTCCGGAAATTCTTGTGTTTGAATCCTCCTAGCATCCTGTCCCACACGTACTGTGGAAGACAGAAAAGAACGTGAAATAGAAAAAAATGAGTCAGGGGGAGACGCAGGTTCTTTATTCCAGCACACATACACTACAACGTCCCTGGAGCATATATTTAAGCTTTACATCCCCCCAAGGAGGACAAGCAGAAAGAAAAAAAAAAGAACTTTTAGATCTGACTTATTCTTTGCTCTTTGCCGACCTGACAGTAACTCCTCAGTAGCTAAAGCAATACTTACAGAAAGCAAGTACCTTCCAAAAGCCCAGAACAACTACTCCAACATCCACCCATCGAATCCTTGGGAAACCCACTGAGACTGACCCTCCTATGAGTGTCCTGACAAGCAACAGCATTTCCAAGTGAAGCAAATATCTCATAACAAAGCACGGGGAGCTGAAACCCTTTCAGATAGAGCCACAAAAAGAAAACCCTCTGACAGAAAAAAGTTGTCCTTCTTTAGGCAGCCAGTCAGTCACTCACACAGCAAAGGGCTGTTGGACATACCTGAGGGTTAGCAGCTTGTTCCATGATTTTTAGCAGCAAGGCTTGATCCTGCTCCCTCACGGAGTCCTTAGAGTCTCCCAGCCTATCAAGTAAACTTGGCAGCACTGAGGAAAGAAAATAGGAAGAACCAAACCTTTCATCAGGAAACCGTGACAGTGATGCAGCCTCTCTGCTCTCCCCTTGCCTGATGGAGGGGTCTGGCCCTCCCACCCTTCAGCACAGCCTGGAAACCACCAAAAGCCTCCCGACTGCTCTCCTGGGGAGAAGAAAGGCTTTGTGTACAGAGCCAAAGGGGATGGCTTAACACAGGGATGTCAACAGCCCCCACCCACACACAGCACCCTCACCTGTGCCAATCTGGGCCTTGAAGCGATCTTGCAAGCGGGACACGAGCGCGGAAATTATGTCAATCCCCAGGAGAACCACCTGCAAGCACAGAACAAATGGCATTTTAGCATGCAGCCCTTCATCTCCAACCTTGGCACTCAAGAGGCAGGAGCACCAGTACAGGCTTCCATGGGAGAAGAGCCCCTTCCCACCCAAACCACCAGCACCGTGTCCATCTGCTCCGGGGCAGCGTTCACGCAGGTAACAGGCTTGCACGACTTGTGCCAGACAAGCCGAGTGGTTTACAAACTGAAATGATCCCAAATGATTGCTCCCTGTGACATTTACAAGCCAAAATCCACTGCCAAGAACTCAACAAAGCCAACAACTGTAGTTGCTGCTCAGCGCTCGACTCATGCATATTCATGTGCAATGTACCCATACCATATGCAGAACGGTTTCAGTATTTGCCGTAACTAACATTTCTCATTAATTTTAATTATTATGTTTATAATGAGAAAATGGTGGCACTAACAGCTGCCTAATTATTTGCTTGCAGAAATTAAACCAAATGCTTTCATGACATAACTGAAACCCAGGGAAAGGCACTTTATTGAGAGAAGCTTCAGGACAGGCTGCAGATCAGAAAACCCACTCTGATTAGCTCCGCTTAATAACGATGCAAAAACTAGATCACAGACCAAATACACCATGTAGCTTGTACACTAAATATTTTGCAAGACTCTACAGAATCACAGGATGGTTTGGAACAGAAGGGACGTTAAGGACCATGGCAGGGGGGTTGGAACTGGATGATCTTTAAGGTCCCCTCCAACCCAAACTATTCTATGATTCTACGACCATCCAGTTCCAACCCCCTGCCATGGGCAGGGACCCCTCCCACTGGATCAGGAGCTCAAAGCTTCATCCAACCCAGCCGTGAACCCCTCCAGGGGTGGGGAATCCGTGACATCTCCAGGCAAACTGTCCCAGTGCTTCATCACCCTCACGGGAAAACACTTCTTCCTAATATGTCATCTAAATCGCCCCTCTTTCACATTAAAACTCTTCCCCCTCAACCTATCCCTGCACTCCCGGACCCAGACCCACCCCCCCAGGTTTCCTGTACCCCTTTCAGTGCTGGCAGCCGCTCTAAGGCCTCCGCAGCGCCCTCTCCCCCGGCCCTCAGCCCCGGCCCGCGGGAGAGCCGTTGCAGGCAGCCCCGCCGGCCTCCGGGCGCTAGGGGGCGCGCCGCGGCTGCCCCGCCCCTATGCAAATCAAATATGCAAATCGCCGGCACCCCCGGCGCAGGGCACTCTGGGTAGCGGCGCGACCATCGATAAAAAGCGCTTAAACCGGAGCCAGGGCCGGGAGACAAGCACGGTCTCCGTGCCGGGACGCGCAGACCACGGCCCCGGGCTGGGCGGCGGGGGAGGGAGGCGAGCGCCGCCCCTCGCCCCGACCCAGAGCGCGGTTGGCTTTCTCATAGGGGCGGCGCGGGGCAAACCTCTATTTAACCGTCCTTATCTGGGGGTTGCGCGGCTGCTCAATGAACGCGTGGTGAGGGCAGCCCTGCTAACACCTTGAACAACACAGCGGCGCCCGCCTTGCTGCGCGGCGCAATTTTTGGAACCTCGCTCCGAGGCGTCTGCCCGGTGCGATCCCGAAAGCGGCAGCTGCGACGACCCCGCTGGAGCCTTAACGGCAACGGGTCCTGCATGCTGCTCCTGCCAAACCGTCGTGACTCACTCAGCTCCACGCGGTCCCCGCTCCTGTACCCCCAGCGCCCAAGGCGTTCACCCTACCCTTATCATCTGGATCGACTCCAAATTAGCAGCGAAGGCCGTGAATAACGTGCCGAGGGAACAGCCCACTCCGTGTCAAGTCTCCTAAAAACAAACTTCCTAACAAAAGCACCCAGATCCTAATTTCTCCCAGATTCTAACTTCACCTTCTCTGACCAGCTCCTGCACAGCAACAGCTCAATCATAGAATCATCAGTTTGGAAAAGACCTACTGGATCATCGAGTCCAACCATTCCTATCAATCACTAAACCATGCCACTCAGCACCTCGTCCACCCATCCCTTAAACACCTCCAGCTTGAGGCCATTCCCTCTTGTCCTGTCCCCTGTCACTTGGGAGAAGAGGCCATCACCCTCCTCTCTACAACCTCCTTTCAAGTAGTTGTAGAGAGCAATGAGGTCTCCCCTCAGCCTCCTCTTCTCCAGGCTAAACACCCCCAGCTCTCTCAGCCGTTCCTCATAAGGCCTGTTCTCTAGCCCCTTCACCAGCTTCGTTGCTCTTCTCTGGACTCGCTCCAGAGCCTCAACATCCTTCTTGTGGTGAGGGGCCCAGAACTGAACACAGGATTTGAGGAGCAGTCTCACCAGTGCCGAGTACAGAGGGAGAATAAATTGCATCATTTTTTTATCTCAACAACCCTTGCAGCAAGCCCGCAAGGTCTTTAATCTATTCATACACTAAAGGAGAGCTTTCCCCACCCGTGTTTCGTTTTTACGTTCCACTCCCACGCTGGATTAAATCTGCCACTGAAACATGATGAGGTCTGGCAGCAGAACCCCAGCGCCAGGACAGCCTTTCCGCCCTCGTGAGCGGAGAGATGCTTTTAAGAGAAGTCATTGGGACTCTGAACGCAGGTCATCGTTCACAGCCATCACATCAGCCACATCCCAGCGTGCTGCCTGCAATTACAAAAGTGTGCCCGGGGGATAAATCTGATCCTGGGAGAGGAAGGGATCTATCTCTTCTTCAAACTGCCTCTGAGTGAGGGGAAGTCATCGCTCAAACATTAAAAGGAGAGACAAGCAGAGGGCAAACCCAGCATTTACCCTGCAGTCCAACCCAAGGGTCCGACAGGGAGGATGAGCTAAGCCTCCCGAGACTTTCTGCTGTTGGGCTTATAGAAATGGAGAGCTCATTAGCACGATAATTACAGTGGCGGCTGGGACAGCTATTGGGGAAATCACCCCTGGGGGTGAGCAGGTGTTATTCCCTACCACACTGCATTCATTTATCGACCCTGATGTGCCCCTGACCTCTGACACGGTTGGAAGGTCAGAGGTAGGAAGTTAAACTGCGTATGGATTGAGAACCAACAAATCCATTAGAGAGGACAGAAAATGCAGGGCATGATCACAAATGAATCAAGAATGAATTGAAATGTCCCTGCTCCTCAGGTTCCTCCTTGCTGTACTGGATTGACTGCACCAAAGCCCAGTTCACCACTGCAGCAGCTACTCAAGGTCTGCTTGGATTAACACTCACGGAAGACCAGGAGGAACCTCAGGAGCAAGGAGGCTTTCACGCTGGGCCAGAGCAGCAACGGGCCCTGCCAGCAGCCACCTTGTTGCTGTCATCCTGCAGCACACACCCCTCCCCAGTGAAGCCAGCCAGCGGGACAGGAAGGGCAGCTCTTCATCCAAAATTCCAGATAACACTGCTACAGAGCTATTCCAGGCCTTTACTTCAGCAAAGGTCTTACTTTATGCTCCAAGCAAAGTAAGACTCAACTTTACCATATCTCTAATAGCACAGAGGCCCCCAGCCCTCAACCAAGAAAATACTCATCGAGCTGCTTTTAGCCCCCTACTTTACACAGACGCCCAAAAGGGAGATCTCAGGTCTCCCAAACCCACTGCAGAAACACACGGCTGCGCAGCCCTAGGTCTGCAGCTCGGCCACTTCGCTTACTTGACTCCAGAAGTTCCCCAAGACAGTCAAGAAGGCAATTTGTACCATCCAGAATTCAGCTCAATTGGCATTGCTGCTGCTCTGTAAATGTCTCAGACTGCTCTCTGTAGGCACTATGGGCCCTTCTCCTGCCTCCCCTCCAACTGACAGGTCTCAAGGCACCATCATTCCCAGTAAACAAGGCTCTTGTTAGTTCCTGGGATGTAACATATTATTTCCCAATACAGAAAATACCCTTTTTTTTGCTTTGTTTTTCCAAAGAGGTCATTAAAAACTTACTTCAAAGAACTCAAAGCATCTGCCCTTTAATACCTGGGTGGTGTTGAAAGGCCTGCAGGCAGCTCCACATATCAGAGCACAGCCAGCCTGCCATCATCTGCTCTAACATCAAATGCTCATCAAGCACAGCAGACAATTAAATGCATCCACATAGCTTAGAACAAGACACACCTAAATGCACTTCCATAAAAGGGCAAGAAAGCAAGAGCACCATCCCACACCAGCTGATCCAGCACAAAGTGACCAGTGAATCACAGCCTCGGGCTACCACAACAGCCGGCACTAACAGGGCAGCAGCGAGCCCTTTCCCCCACTCTCCACACCAAGCCACGTGCAGCAGAGATGCGGTGCCTGCTGCACAAACCTTTTTTATCCCATGTCTCTTGCAGGAAATCAGTGATGGACTGAGCAGCACATGCTCACAGGTTTCACTGCTGGCTTCCTGCGGGTCCTTCCACACCTGGCAGCTTTGGGACATCAGTGGGAATGCTGGAGGTGCAGTTTCTATCCCAGCTGTGTCACCAGCTTGCTTCATGCTCAGTTTCTTCATTTCCTGCACTGTATCAACACCTCTTGGCTATTTCAGTTTGGGGACCGTGAGGTCTTTCTTGGAGGAAGGCAGCAACAACAAACTTCTGAATCTCAACATGTAATGTAACTGTAGAACAATTCAACCAGGTTTTTTTAATACTTAGAATCACTAAGGTTGGGAAAGGCCTCTAAGCTCATCAAGTCCAACCACTGGCCCAATACCACCATGACTACTAAATTGTGTCCTAAAGTGCCACATCTACATGCTTTTTTAACACCTCCAGGGATGGAGACTCCCTCACTTCCCTGGGCAGCCTGTTCCAGTGCCTCACCACTCTTTCAGTAATGAAATTTTTCCTGATATCCAATCTAAACCTCCCCTGGCACAACTTGAGGCTGTTTCCCCTCATCCTATCACTTGTTACTTGGGAGCAGAGACTAGCACCCACCCCACTTCAACCTCCTTTCAGGTTGCTTAGGTAATCTCTTAGATTCATAAAAAAGGGCACAGAGCAGCATTCACATACTTAGAGTAAATTTAATATATTTGTAAAAAAAGGAGAATGCTTCAGATTACACATTGAGAAGCCTGAGATGAGCCCCAATGTCCTCCATTACCAATCAACGAGTATTGCTCAGTCAGACAGTGAGCAGTCCTGATCCTCAAGATATGAAACATCCACCACAACTGAACTGGGCACCCAAGACCAAGCAAGAGCTAAAGGCAGCAGACAGTTACCAGTACAGTTTTGAAGTCAGGTATGTATTTTGGGTCAGGACAACAATAGCAAAGCTTCTGGCAGAGAGACAAACATAACGTTAGCTTATGAAATGCTGACTGCTGTTTTCCACCTGCACATGAGCATAACCACATCCACCGTGGAGGAGTTTGCCTCCTCCTGCCATTCCAGCAGTTACTATTTTGTGTTCCGAGGCAGGATCACACCTGTACTGGCAACATGAGTGCATCACCTAGCCCAGTAATCCTGGTACACACACAGGCCGTATATGTGCTATTCAGTACAATACAACTTGCAAAGCTAACACCAGCAAACAAAGTAGCAGCAACAGGAACACAACTGGTTTTAGTGGCATGACTACAAGCTGTGGTCAAATAGCTGAAGAGGGGAAGACTTGAAATAATTATTCCTGAGTTCTTTCCATGAGATCCCATCTGTTTTTCTGTCCATTAGAGGTAAAAGACTGCTACAGCGCACAGAGAAATCAAGAAATCACACTGGTAATCCGCACCTTCAGGCAGAGCTCTATTAGCTGAGGCACCTCAAAGCTCCCAGTACAGAAGCGCTGACCCTGACTCCATCTCTAACACCTATAGGAATAGAAAGGGTTTAGACAGCATCTGGAAAAAACAAGGCAAACGTGCAATCTAGGTGATATCACCCACAGCCCTCTCCGCTCTACTGGGGCTCAAAAAGAACAGCAAGAACTTTGAGGACGCTCAATTAAGCAGCTGCCCCCCTTGACCACTAGTTCCCACGCTTCTCAACATGTGCATGGCCAGATTACACCATCCACCACAAGGTTTTAGGAGTTGGAAGAAGAGGTGAAAGTCAGACTACACTAAACCACAGAAAGCGAAAGAAAGAGGCTGTTTACTTTCTTCTCGCCTGCAACCATAAGTCAAGATAAATTTGCAGCCAAAGAAAATCACTTCTCGATGCAGACAGACACAATCCCTAGGGTGAGGCTAGTACAGAGCTCGCTGCCCCAGCAGCAAATGCAGCACATCAAACAAGAATCCAAGCAAAGCTTTCCACTAATATATGTATACAGGCTCTCACAGCATGTTCTGCAGATCTTCAGGCAAGTTTTACATAAGACAGCCCCAACAAGTGCTGTTCCTAACTCGGGGACAGCTCTTCTAGTGCCTAGTATCACAAGGAGATGATTTCAATACCTTGCGCAACAAAAGTAAAATTCAGATTTTCAAGAGATTTCAGAACCACGTGGGACCCTGATGTATGAAGGAAAGAGCCAAATGTGCTGAGAAGCACAAAGAACCAGCCTCTGAGACTGAGCAGCATCGTTTTCAAGTACAGCGGATATCTCAACACATGCTGCCCTTCTCCACTGGACCTTCTGCTCCTGTCCCCTCAGGGCTGGTGAACGTGCAGTGACCCACACGGTATTGGCAAGCACTACCCTCAAGGGAAGTTTTCAGTAGTACAAGGTCTTCCTTCACTAGCGAGCCTTGGAGAGGAGATGCTGCATTTCAAACACCTTTCTGACCCATTCAGGAGAGCCTAGCTATCCCTTCGAGGCACAGGTTAAAATACCTATCAGTCTCTCCTCTGCCAGTGAGGGGTGTACCTGAGCTACATCTAACCCAGTAGCCACAACATCAGTACAGTTCATACAGCAAACACGAGGCTTCCTACAGCTTTCTATTCAATAATGTCACGGTAGGTCAGTGAAGACCAAGAGCTATGGGTTTAAGATGTTGACTGTATCAGTTTCTTATTTTATCATTTTCCTCATTCCCTAAGGTACAGTTAAATGCTGGTTTTTTTCCAAAGGGAAAGCTTGCAGACGTTTACTATTGGTGCTATACCAGTGATTCCAGCTGAAACCAGGAATCCAGGGAACCAAGTCACATAGAAACACAGTAAGGGACAATCCCAGTCCTGTCCTGCTCACCTGAGGGTACCTATGCACGTAGAACCAGACCTCACATCAGCAGGTACACATCACTGCCCGCTTGCAAGCAGGGCAGTTGTCACCAGTGTCACCTGGGCCACTATGTCATCCTGCAAGGGGCCAGGGACACTGGGCTGAGAAGGGACTCAGCTGGCCCAGGCCTAGCACCCTGCAGAACTCTTTATAAAGCTTCTGGCTCAGCAGCTCCAACCAGTCTGTAGCCCATGCAAGCCTCTTAACTGTGGCTCTCATACCCAGCTCTCACCACAGTTCTAGACAATTCAGACACCGTTTTTAACTTCTCTTAACCTCTGGCAAGTAGATATCTTGCAAGAATTTGATCTATCTGGTCTAGGAAACAATGAAAATAGATTCTGTCTCTGCCCATTTAAAAACTAATGCTTACTTTGAGGACAATGCTTTCCACATGCTCCAGACCTAAACCCCACATGCCAATTTCCACACAGGAAATAACCATTCTTTCCTTCCCAAATATATTCCTCTCCTCAACTCCTTTTGACTTACACATCTGTCCTTTTGCCTTTTTGGCTGTCATCACAGAGATCTGGAGCAACAGCTGAAGCATCACTATTGAATTCTCCCAAGAGAACAAAACATCTGTTTTCCTCCCTCAGACTAAAAACAGACGCCTTTTTAATGTTTCCAACAGATACTCAATTATATGGCAGCATAGTGAAGCACAATGCATCTAAATTAGTGCACAGCCCTGGCCCACAGTGGGCACAGCAGGCAGCCAGAACCCAGGAGGTTTTGCAGCCCCATGCAGGCCACCTACCCACTGGTACCCAGGGTCTGAGACACCCTCAGGCAGGCAAGGGCAGATCTCCTGCCCTGGCACTCGGAGGCTGCAGGTGTCTGCAGAACTACTCTGGAGCAGGACACGTGCACCAAGCGCTGTGCGCTTCTGCTGCGTTCAGCTGTGTACTTGGGGCTTTTCTAGCAAGCTGTCTGGAAAACCAAATTCCATACATGTAACACTCCATGTCATCCTACTCACCTGATATTCCAGGCTTGAAACGGGTGACAGTCATCACCGCGGGCCAGCTGTTCAACAAAATCTGCCTGGAGAGAGTTATACTAGCTATTTTAGTCCAGCTGGAAACCCACTGGTACACAACTCAGTTGGCACCCGTGGAAGCCCAGGCACAGGCAGACCTAGGCGAGCAGCCTGGCAATAGCCGGTTCAGGCTCCAACCTGAGGCACAAGGGTGGGCTGACACCAGCTGGGACTCAGCTCAACCGCTACTCACGCTGTGCCTGTTCCTGTAGCTGAAGTGCTCCAGTCTCCAGAGCTGTTAAAGGGCTGAGACACTTTACAGGAAACAAAAAAAAAAGCCAAAACACACCACACAAACATCTCAAGGGAAGAGAAGGGAATTCTTCACCCTGCACTGCTTGGGGAGCCAGCATTTTCTTAAGGGAAAAGAACAAGCCCTCTAAGCAGCTGATAGCACAAGTGGAAAGCTGATTGGAAAATTATAGGGACAAACCACATACATTTTGGCTTCTACACCCAGCTCTAGAAACACATTTAAACCAGTCAGGCAAACAGTTCCTATCCATGCTCTAGTGCTACAGCTACATACACACAAGCATCCCACATGTTAGCAGCTTCCACAAGTTCTTGTTGATTAATACAAGAAAGGAGTTAATTTAATGTTCAATCAAACCATTAGCTCTTGGATTTATTATCTTAAGTGAAACTATTTAAAAAAGTGAAACACATCAGAAGAACAGAAGCTATGAATGTATCACAAGCCACCACTCTGTTCAACACAGGGAACACAGACAGCTGACACCTGACGGAGAGGGTTCCTCGCAGCCAGGCTCTACTCGCCTTTCACAATGGTTTTACTACATTTTTCTCTCCTTCACAGCTCCTAGCATTACCTTCAACACAAGAACAGGCAAGTTTAAATAACCATTTTCATTGTGATTTTAGATCAGATGCCCTGTTTTGCGGTTCAGTTATTTCCTCAAAGAGCTGCATTCTCACCAGACACTTGCTGACAAGAGCAGCCTTCCAACTTTCTGCTGAACAGGATACACTCATCATATTTATGCAAGCAGCTAATAGCACAGCTTACCTTTATAGAAATGCAAAAACTTAAGAATACAAATATAGCTTAGCAACAGAGGCTGTGCCATGCTACAGAGGGGACAGAAGGGTTTTTTCGCACCAAGGCTACAGAAAAGGAATACTGAAAAGTAACTTTGAAGATGAACAAATGCAAGCTGCTAAATTCCAGTTACATATCACCTCAGAGAAGAAAGGGGACAACAATTTTTCAAGTATTTTGAAATT
Organism: Phaenicophaeus curvirostris; assembly: GCF_032191515.1. Classification (NCBI taxonomy): domain Eukaryota; kingdom Metazoa; phylum Chordata; class Aves; order Cuculiformes; family Cuculidae; genus Phaenicophaeus; species Phaenicophaeus curvirostris. Next base: position 29,716,044 of record NC_091398.1, read on the forward strand.
TTTCCTTAGTTAAAATCAAAAGGTTTTGGTATAGAAATATTTGTAATTTGTCAAGAAAGAAACTTGAGACTCAGCTGTCCCCTGACACCACAGGTGGGCTCAAAGGTGGATTTATTTATTACAATCTCTCTAACAGGTTGTAAGAGAGGCTTGGCGGAATTTTCTAAAGCATAAATTAGGTGTCAGCTTAAACTGAAATACGCAGTACCCAGAAGCACCAATACCTCTGAAGACGTGCCCTTCACATCTTCAAAACCTCTTCTTCATTCTATGCCGTCTCATCTCCTTTTACTCACACAGGTTGGAAGTTACACAAGCCTTCCTGCTCCTTTAAAGTCAAGAAACTACTTTTGAAGTTGAGACACCTATTCCAGACTAAAGTGCTCCACTATCCTTGATATCAACATAGGTTGGGGGATGAAGGGATTGAGAGCAGCCCTGACAAGAAGGACTTGGAGACACTGGCGAATGAAAAGCCGGACGTGAACTGGCAACGTGTGCACACTGCCCAGAAGGCCAACTGTATCTTGGGCAGCATCAGAAGCAGCACAGCCAGCAGGTCGAGGGAGGGGATGCTGTCCCTCTGCTCTGCTGAGACCTCACGTGGAATCCTGCATCCAATTCGGGAGCCCTCAGCACAGGAAGGATACGGACCTGTTGGTGCGGGTCCAGATGGAGGGCCATGAAGATCAGAGGGCTGGAGCACCTCCCCTATGAAGAAAGGCTGAAAGACTTGGGCTTATTGAGCCTGGATAAGAGATGGCTCCAGGGAGTCACTATAGCAGCCTTCCAGTACTTAAAGGAGGCCTACAAGAATGACTGGGACAAATACATGAGCAGGGCCTGTTGCAACAGGACAAGGGGTAATAGTTTAAAACTCAAAAAGGGTGGATTTAGACTACATAATCGGAAGAAAATTTTCACACTGAGGGTGGTGAAACCCTGGAACACGTTGCCCAGAGAAATGGTGGCAGCCCCATCCCTGGAAACATTCAAAGTGAGGTTGGAGGGGGCTCTGAGCAGCCTGATGTAGTTGAAGATGTCCCTGCTCATTGCAGGGGTGGTGGACTAGATGACCTTGAAGGTCCCTTCCAACCCAAACCATTTTCTAATTTAATGATCAGTATTAGCATTTGTCTTAAATAAGGCAGAATCTTTTACACAGAAGAGAAAGGATGATCATTCTGAGAACTCCAAAAACTAAAACCTGATGTCTCATGAATTCTGAAACAAGGCAGACACAATGTTGGACAAGATACTGTGCCATTGTTAACTTGATGCGAAAAGGATGCCAGATTGTTTCCTTCTATCCCATCCAGCTCTACTGCACATGCCAATAGCTTTTTAACTCTTCACATCAGAAGGGGTCTCCAAAGGCCAACAAGTTCAACAACAACCCCATCCTGCTGCTCAAAATTAGATCAGGTCGGTCACATTTCTACAAAGCATTTTGTTTTACTTGATTCTTAACATGCAGGCCTTCAGCTGTCATTGACTTCCAATGTTCATTAAAAGTTGAAATAGTTTTACTTATTTGAGTTAGAAGCAGCTCTGTTAATGCACAAAGAGATTTAAAGAGCTTCTGTGTCACCACTAATAAGACCTTGCTGGCAGATTGTGAGACAGCAAAACTGATTTTACTTTTTTAATCCTTCTCTAGGTACAGTAGTGTAAGCCAGGCAACAATTTTTAGCCCCTAGAGACTCCAGCTACCTGACAATCTGATCCGTGACAATTCTGGCCTTCAATGGGGTTTCACAGAGTTTTAAAGGCCCCGAGACATGGATCAGGCAGCAAGATCTGCACACATATACATCAAGTTCAAATACTGCCAGCCACAGCACATATCAGTACATTCTTTTCAGCAAAGAAATGTCACTGAGCTTTTGGTTTATTTATCTAGGAGGTTGACATCACCTGATAAAAGTAAAAAGTTTGAAGTCACACACAGTGATAGGCTCTGATTGCTATTCCTCTGTCAGTCTGTGCCAACAGCAATTTTGTTCAGGAAGGAAGAGGGATTGCTGCTGGCAAGCCTTCTGCAGTCTACAGGAGATTGAGTTTCACAGATAGTAACCCTGTCACACTAGAAAACATCATTTGGAGAAAGGAGTTAAGATATAGCGATGCCCGAAGATAACACCAAGAAACTTATCGTGCTTTTCTGAAAGCAACATTTGTGGTACAGGTTAGAGATCGAGTAGCTGCTTTCTCTTCAGCACAGACATTGTAAGAAAAGTCAAGGAGATCAGTTGCTAATCTTCCACAAATGACCATCAACTGATTAGGAAGGGGATCCAGCTACACATGCTTCTCTTCGTGCCCTTCATCTCTTTTCTCCTCTAGGCTAATAGCACTTCCTCCCCCCTAGCAAGATAGGAAACAAAAACCAGTGTTTTTCAAGAGCTTTCATATCCTCATCTGGAACAACAGAGTGTTATAACTATCATAAACTTGTCACTCTGAGGTCTAGCTGTACTGTGCGTTGGAAAGAAGTATTATTTGGCTAGTTCATATACATCTGTCTGCAGTGTTGGGACTGTGCCAGCATGCAGTCCAGATACAAAGTTCAGCCTAACATCTATACGTGCAGAAAAAAAATCCATGCAGAGCTACTCATACACTCACATCACCATTTAAAGAGATTTTTCCTCCCTCCTTCAAAGGATTTGACATTTTCTGAGAGCACACATATACATTCTGTTCCTTGTCTTTGAATTCATACATCAAAGAAGATGCCACAAACACAAAACAACACAGAGGCAAAGCACAGATCCTTCATTAACTCTTTCTTTAAAGAAAAGAACTGCAAGAGATGTGCAGGCCTCGCACTATTTTTTAATATACCCTGACATTAATCAAAGTTAAGGAGTTCAGATTTGCTGCTACAGGCCTGACTGACCCATCAGACTTGCACAAACCTAGAATCTGAAGCCAGCTGCCTGCAGCCACATGATTTTCCACAGAAACAGAATAGGTCAATCAGCAGTCACCACACACTTCTTACCTGGCTTAATTCAGACCTTAAAAATAACCTAAAGTTTATTAGGTAGGAAAAAAAAACAATTTCAGAAGCAAATTTACAGCCATTAAGCTACTTTAGTCTACTAGGTAGATCATATGCTCTTTAAAAAGTTGCTTTATGTTGTTTTTTAATGGTTCCTTTAAGTGACTCATTAAATAATTTTAAGACAGTGGAAACTTTACAAGACAGATTAATTCAGTTGCATTATATTTCCATAAAATTTTTCTTGATCAGTAGATAATTAGCACTAGAAGTCAGTATATGGCAGCAAAGACCTTCCTTTTATCCGTTATTCCCAGAAAGAAACAAGGTCCCAGACAAAATATCCATGGAAAGCAATCTTGCTCCCTGCTCCTCAGAGCTTAGTCTGAAATCCCTTCATAGGAGGGTTGGAGAAGGGATATAACACTAATCAACATCAGCAGTGATTTTGTTGTTCCTTTCACCTCTGCAAAGCGGCACACAGGCAAACAGCAAGCACCCTTTCAGCCTGCACCATCGCTGTAAGGACATAACGACCTTCCTTGACCTTACAGAGAGGCAACAGTGCACTCCCAGCTGAGTCAGGTCACCACAAAACAGACTTAGAGCAGAGCCAGGATTAGGCTCCCACATCTTCCTCCCAAGCCAGGTCTTCATCTCACACACAGGCTATGCAGGTCTAAACCATCTCTACCCTGCGCTCCTGCAACCTGAGCTGACAGCAGTGGGGAGACTGAACCAAGCCTGGGAGGAGGGTCACACAGCAACAACAGAAGAGATCTTAATTTAGATTTCTTGGGTGGGAACCCAGGACCCAGCCCACATAAAACCCACTGCTAGAAACGAACTGTTCTAACATAACCAGTAGCACTTTTTTTAGCATGTCCTGCCTGAACAGCCTTAAGTGAATGACTTTACCACTGCGCCCACCCACAAAAAGCCTGAAGGTCAGTTTAAGTGGATCCAATGCTTGCAGCTCTCATCAGGGTCCCAGCACAACAGTGCCTCCCACACCATTAGTTTTTTTGGGTTTTGGTCAAGCCTAAGCAAGGCAAGTTTACATGATAAAGGTCCTATGGCACAGCCTGGTGGTAACTGACAGGCAGACCACAGCTGGACGATTTTGAACTTGAAATAACCGCAGCCCCTGCTCCCTGGACACAGCTACCCCACAACCACACTAAGCCAAGAACAAGCCCAGCACACAGTATGCTCACAAAGGAGCTGACACACATGCAGGAGGAGCTCTCCTGTCCCACCATGTCAAAGCAGAAAAGCACAAGTCAAGTCAGTTTTCCACTCACACAAATGCAGTTCAGGAACTTCTTCTCAGGCAGATCTAAAAGCTAAGCTTGCTCCTTTACACTCCCACTGTATTCGTGTGGCCTCTCCCAGCACGCTGCAGTTGAGCCCTGGAGCACGTCAGGTGCACTCCCACAGGCTGCAAAGTAACCAGGAATACCAAAAAAGTAGCTCCAGCAAGGAAAGGACAGGAAAAAGCCACAGCCTCTAAAGAGACACAGTCACAAACCAAAGCACCGCTACCACCACAAGTCACTTCTGCCCCGTATTTCAGTTTATAAGCCCAGTGACCACCAAGGGAAACTACATCCCAGTTGACTCATCCAGGTCACTCCTGCTGCAGCCAAGAGAACAAGTCTCCAAGATTTCTCTTCTCCACTGCTGCTTTCCAGGCTGTACGTGCAAGAAGCTCACCCAGAGGGACTGACTGGAGCCCTTTATCTCCAAGGGCAAAATTCTTTGTGCACACAGATGGATCCTACCATCTTGTACTGGTGTCTCCCACCCCAGAAATGCCTTCAATTCATGTCATCACATTCTTGATCACAGCAGAAGTTCCTACCCAGGGTGACAAATCAACATTGTGACCCACTTGTCTGCCACAGCATGAAAGCTTCACATGCCTCCTTGGTACGACTGCAGCCGCACTCACCCCATCTGCCAGCATGCTCTTTTCCCCGCCACATGCTGCGCCTTTCTAGAGATTACAAAAACTATCTCTGCCCACGACAATGCCTTCAAAGCTTCATCCCACATCTCCCCCACCTCCTCTTTGTTAATGACACTGCTGCAGAACTAGCTAGGAACCAGAGCAGCTAGTGTAAAATGGATAAAGACTTCTTTAGATCTTCATTAAACAATGAAGACATCACACCTCCAAGGGCACACGATCCCTCAGCTGAAGGGAGACAGAAGCAAGGTCCCTGCTTTTGAGCCGCTCTGTCTGCAGGCTGGTGAAGTTCTTCTCTACCCTTCAATTACTTACCACCTTTCCGGGATGAAAAGAGCAGCGTGCCCTGATCCTGGAACCAGGCCAGATCTAGCAATTACAAGATGCCTTCACACAGGCAAAGCTCTAACAGTGCTGCAGAACAAAGCACAAACTACTACTTGTATTTGGCAAATGGGTAAACAGTTGTAGTGGAAACTATTATACATTGAAGAGATTTGGCTCGCATGGACTTGAACAAGGGTGGTGATCAACTTTCCCGTTTCCTCCAGGAGAAGGATAAAGATAAATCCTCTTAGATTAGCTAGAAAGGAAATTAAGCATGAAGAGCAGAGGGGCACTGGAATAGACTAATTCAGGAGGCTGTGAAATCTTCAAAAGATGTATTTTAAGTATCAGCTGGATAAACGTCTGACAGAAGAATCTGAGTACATTTGGTTGTCCTCTGTGGACAAGAAACTGTATTTGACTGTTTTCGCAAGCTCCTTACAGTACTATACCTACAAAGCCTCAAAATTTCCTTCCTATCATTAGAAATACAGTAACAGCGCAATAAGTTATGGCACTAGTTAGTAAACATCCTCTGCAAACAATAGAAAGCAAAGAGACAATAGACTCATTAGCAATCCACCACAGACATAAATTACACACGCACATAGAAGTTACTCCCCAGGGTAAGGCTGACACCCTGGGTAGCAAAACTTTCCAACACTGGTTCAACTCAAGATTAACGTACAACCACAAAGAATATAGAGGCTAAGGTGAACCTTATCCATGTCTGAAACCCAAACCATATTCATCCTTTCCTTCCCTGCAGCATCCTTAACTAACTCTACACCAATAATCCCAACTTAAACACAAACAGAATTTTCTTCATGACAAAACTTATTTAGGGTCCAGCTTTCAGAAGTATGAGGCAGGCAATTTCTTGGAAGAACAAACTAGGGAAGCGCTTACTCACAGAGAAAACATGGAAGAGTTTCCTCCATGCTGCACAGAAGATGCAAGGAGGCATTTGGATTCCATCATGCTGAGCTGCTCCAAGACTCTGTAAAACTCCTCATACTTGTGACATTCATGATTCAACAGCAAACAATAGGTCTTAATAAACTTTTGGCTATCCAGAACAGCACTGTAACCACCCATACATCTAACTTCACAGACCACACATGCCGGACACCGCATGAAAGGGAATCAAGGTTCACATATTCAGTATGCTCTGTCCTGGTTTTCTTCTCCATGTGACTCAATTGCACCGCTTTGCCACAGCAAGACCTGCTACTAAAGCCAGAAGAACACACAGACCAGCCCTTTCCCAATTAAGCTGAAGCCATTTATGCAACACTGAGTGAGCTAAACCTTGTAAGAAAGTCCCCAGGCCACTTGAATCAATGTAAAATTCACTTCAGGCTGGAGTGTTTTAGCTCATTAGGGACAAATTTAAATTAAATTCTATGAAAGTGTGTCAAAAGGAATTTGCACAATTGCCCAAACCTACAATATGGGAAGCGTCTTCCCTCCATGTAGTTTAGATCCACCAACGAACCAAACCCCCAAGGTGAGGCCTGCGCTGGGAAACATTCTCACCAACATCATCCTTAGCTGCTGCCTCTGCATGGGGCAAGGAACAGGCTGAGCTGAAGATCGAAATCTTCCCTCATCTACAGAGGTCTTGGCATCAGCCCCCAGTTTCTAATCACTACAATGGGCTTGCACAGCCAGTACCCTCAATTCAATAAGCACAATATTTTCCCAAAAGAACAGAGAAGAGACTCGGGAGGAGGGAAAGATGTTATACACTTGGACACTGCGTACTGTCATCAGAGCTACAGCTGAACCTGAGTCTGTACCAGCCCAGTCTCTACATGAAGCATAAGCCTCGTATCCCCACTGACTCAGTCTATGAGGTTAACAACCTGTGTTCTCAGGCCTTGCAAATAGACTGATTCTCATAAAGTAAGGACATTAAAACAGCTTGAGTTACCTAGAAGAAGAAATTTTACTTTAAAACCTTACCTCAAGGGATTTTGGTTTTCTGTGGATAGTCTGAACACCATAAAGGCACAGACCATAGAAACACATCACTTTGCACAGGCAAATAGTACACATTAACATATAGATCTCGTATCACATTGCAATGTCTATTCATCTTGAAACCACAGAGAAAAAAATACAGTCCAGCTTGTGGTTAATATTGCCAAATAAGTCATATCCAGTCTCTGAATTCCAATAGCTTTTCTCCAGAGCTTTCCCCTGAGCACTGATGAATAAAATGGGAAAGAAATCTCCAAGCGGGCCACTCAGCCTTGCTGCTGGGACTCTGTCTCCTGTTGCTTACTCCACCGCAGAGCACAACCTCCTAGAGGCAGGGGATGCATCGCCTTTTTGCCCACAAACACTGCAAGCAGGACAGAAAATCAAAAAAAGTCTGCTGGCGTCTGCAAGGTATCTAAACCCTCACCTCATGAGTCACCATGCAAATACACCAGACAGCTCTTCTGACTCCCTGCACAAACAGCTTGGTTGTGGTGCAGATCTGTGGTTTGCAAACCTGGATTTTGTCATTACCATCTCTGTTCTATAGCCTAAGCAACTAAAGGAAGGAGAAGGGCTTGCTGCAAGGTAGGAGTCAATGTCAGACTCTTCAGTATTAACCACTCTTCACTATCACTCTCATTCACATGAAAAAATCCACACAGCTCCTTCATAGGCCACAATGGGAGCAGTAGAATCACAGAAAGCTTTGAGTTGGAAGGGATGTTCAGAGGTCATCTAGTCCAACCTCCCTGCAGGAGCAGGGATCTCTTTAACTCGATCAGGTTGCTCAGAGCCCCATCCAATCTGAACTGGAATGTTTCCAGAGATGAGGCCTTCACCACCCTCCTGGACAACCTGTTCCAGTGTAAAAAATTTCCTCCCTATAGCCAGTCTGAATCTAGTTTAAAGCCATTACTCCCTTAGTTTAAAACCATTACTACTCGTCCTGTCACAACAAGCCTTGCCAAAAAGTCTGTCTCCATCCTTCCTACGGCCCCCTTTATGTACTGGAAAGCTGCTATAAGGTGTCCCTTCTCTTCTCCTAGCTGACTAGTTCTAGTACTGCCCAGTACTAGTTGACTAACAGGGATCTGCAAGGGAAGCTTTCTTCTTTCAAAGCCAGACTGTGCAACATCTTTGGGAAGGGGGAAACGGCAAGGCTCTGCCCTCTAGTCATTTCTCAAGAGCCCAAAATACTTGGGGCATAATTGCAATTAACTGCTGCTAAGGCCATCAGCTCAGCAGCAACTAAGATCTTCCCATCACTCCTGAGCGAATTCACTGCAGTGGTTTTAGGAGCCGGATGAACAGACCAGCTAATGAATCCTGCCAACACACTTCTACCTTCTTTACAAATCCTTCTTCAGACCTGGAGGAACTGAGGCATCATTAACTTGGAATGAGAAGCATCCACATGTGGCATTAGCTAGAGCACCTGCATATACCAACAACAGAGAAACACCTTTTCCCCTGGAGCTACTCCCTGTGAGGGCACCTGCTTTCCCAGCAAACCTTCACACAAGAAGAAACCCAGTTCCCAGCCAGTTGCTCACAGTTAGCAACCCAGACAGATGGTCTCTAATTAATAATTGTAATCTTCAGACACATAGAAAACCCACCTGCAATTGTTTAACCATGTTCTTCTGTCTAAAGGGGCAAGGCTAGCTAGCAACCTACCCCTCTCTTCCACACAGTAAGAAATCCTTCTCTAAAGCAATTTGTGGGGCAGCCTTCATTCTTTTATGAGGGACTTACAGCTTCATAGAAACCATAAGGTAGAAAATGAAGATTGTGAAAAATAACCAGGGATTTCCTCTCCGCTACAGAGTCACCTTGCCTGCCAACCTACTTCAGTCATGCAGACAGAGGAGGGCTCCCTCCCACCATGTCTGGTATAAGCATTTTCCTAACACTGGTTCTGTACCTCCCTCCAAACCGAGGTGACAATACTGTACACCAGGCTGTTGTGCTCAGTCACATCACAGAAGGTCAAGGAAGCTCCAAGCCAGGGTGGTGAGCAAAAGTTTCAGCTACCAGAGCTGTGGTGGATAGAGGCAAAGCATCAGCAATGAGCCCTGGGAGCCAAGCTACCTAATGTGACTGCTGGTGAAGCAAATGGGAAAAATCAGAAGAGCTTCTCCATATGAAGCAGGAGACAGTGAGAAGGCATCCCTCTACTACTATTTTGGCAAATACTTTTCCCTTCAGGGCACTTTCTTTTCCATTCAGAGTGCAGAAGGGAGACAGCATGCACTATATGCACCCTGCACCACTTTCTATCCAGGTCCCACAAGGTTCAATTTCTGTAGCTCCAGAAAGACTCAACGGGAAAGAGATAACGTTTTATAAAGTTAAAGGAAGCAGAAGAGACGCATAGTCTTACCTCCCATCTAGCTTTGTTTTTTGGTGGTTTGTGGTTTTTGTGGGCTTTTTTTAATTAATTTTAAAAGAGACTTTCTGCTTACAAGGTTTGAAAAGCATTGTACCTGAAAGCAAAGGAGTGTTCCAGCTACCAGCAAGAATCAGAACAAGCTCTGTTTGTAAAGAGGGTAAAGGACCCAAGTACCCAAGGTACCTAGCTCCCATGGGCTTGTGGCACCTGCCTGCACAGGAACTGATGGCCATCATGATCAGCAGAACTGAAACAAGGATGCAGCTCAGCAGGGTGCACAGCACAGCAGACCCGACCCTCCGCCACGAGGCAAGAGCTATCAGGCAGGAAAGCCACATTCCCCCTCATTTCTTGGAAGTTCCATTTGACGTGCTGCAAGATGAGCTTCCAGACCTGCTCCACACTTCAACTGGCAGCCCAGTGGCCAGCAAGAGGCCAAAGAGTACTAAAATTCACTGGCCTGTTGCCAAATTTTCTGTACAGGATTGCTTTGCTACTCTGTGAACCAGGAACTAAATAAAATCTCTGCCCTAATGCCTAGTAACAAAAGAATGTAGCACCAATATTTAAAGCAATCCAACTCCCTTGGCAGAAAGCAATACTTTTATGTCAAGTTTATCGTCCAAGCAGGTGAAAGCAGCACACTTCAATGATGGGTTTAGCCATCTTTGTTGTCTGAAAAATAATTCCAGATCCTTCTGGACAAAAAGCACATCAGAATTTAAAAATTCGTATTGCTCTCATCCTTCCAAAATCATTTTATTTTCTTTCTTTTGATCTAGCAAGCACTTTCAGGATATGCACATAATTAACTATGTCATTCAGAAGAGCAGGGAGTCTCCAAACCAAATATTTACAATTTACATAGGGAAAAACATGCATTAAATGTTTCTAAATTCAAAAAAGCAGAGAAAAGCAGTGGGGCTCCTCCTAACAAGCAGGACTTCCAGGCAGTTTTATAAGCAGACTGATGCTAGTGAAGGTTTTAGACATCGGGGAAAACAGCTTTACCTGCATTAAAGGAATCCATTAAATGCTCTGACCCAAATATTCTAGACAGATAAGAGTCCCTCTACTGAAAGAAGACACTACACAAGGTATGGGCCACCACTGCAGTCCAAGACCCACCAGGCCTACAAAACTACACAGACTAAAGTGAGGCTCAACTGCCCACAGTGCAGAGTTCACTTACTGCTCACTGCTGACAGAAGAGCACTAAAAAATCCAGGAGGATCCACAGCTCCCTGCTATCTCCCCCTGACTCTCTGCATTAAGGAGAAAATTAGCTGTGCAAGTCAAATGAAGAGCATATACTTCTTTTCAAGTTTCCTTTTAATCTTTTGATGCTAGATAAAAGGAAAAAAATGAGATCCACCTCACAGGTATGCAACTGTTCCCAAAATGAGCACCAAACAGCAGAGATTCAAAATAGACAGGCACCAAGATGAAAACAATATCCATATGCAGCTTAAGTGTGTCATCCACAAACACTGAACCCATCAGTGAGAAAAAGACGATGATTTTGTAGCAAAGGACCCCTCTTAGCCTTATCTGGGTTCAATCACTATCTCCCTTCCTGCCAAAAACTCAACCTCCCATTCAAAGGAACCGGATGCACAACAAGTTCTTGCAAGGATCTGGACTCTACTGCAGGTCCTGGGACAACCAAATAACTGCTGATGGGCTCTTCCAAACACCTCATTCTCAGCTCTTCTACTTGTGACAGAAGTAACCCTTTCGAATATGAGACAACCCCCAACTGATCACCCAGAATGGACCCGAGCAAGTAACACCTGCACAAGGGCACCCCTTCACGACTGAAGCCTTAATTCCAAATCACAATCCCGCTTGCAATGTGGGCTAGTCAGCTGCACTCCTCAGACATTTATACCTATAATGATTCTATTCAAGTCAAATGAGATTCTAAATTTCCCCCAAAATAACCCAGAGCAGAATGCAGGATGTCAAAACCACCACTGTCTGGAAGCAGAAGTCCTTCTCACACCACTGATCTGGGAAGGGCAAAGGAAACAGCAAGGACAAGAGAAGAAAAAAACTGATTGAAAACAGTGTTATCTGTCTATCATCAAGCTACATTAAAGAGCCCAGCCAGCAAAGACCATGATCTCTTCACCCTATGTTTTTTTGCACCAATAGCAGATTTTTAGAGGCAGAGGGGGCTAATTAGGTCAATTAATCTGATATGCTATGTAATACAGTTCATGAAATCCCAACCAGTTCCTCCTCCACTGAAACCAATTATTTTCTGTGAATAAAGCATTCCTTCTGGAACAGCACTGAGGCGTAATCTGATTTAAGACCTTCAAATCGAATAAAGGCAGAAGGTCAGAACTAAGAATTCAATTTTATTTTTGTTACAAACACTGCATACACTACAGTAAAATGCAGAAAGACACCAGCATTCTCCTCATGGACCAAAAAAGGGCTCTCCCACCCTGAGATTTACATGCAACAGTTTTCAAGCTTCTGAAGTGTACAGGCACCTAGACACTTTCTATAGTAAGGATGTGGATCTCTAGAGAGCAAATGTAAGCCCACAGGCAACAGCCTCACTTTCTTCAAGTTCTCTTTTATAGCTCCCTAAACCATAATCCAGGTTCCACATAGCCCAGAGATCACAGGTGGGAAACTAGCGCACTCCAGTCAGACTGGAAACAACCAGAGAGGGCTTGGCTTATTCTTGTATCAGTTCCTGTGGCAGTACAAAAAAAAAACAGTAATAGCCCAAATATTTTTTTTTTTCATTTTCTATTTTGTAAAAGCTTCTGTACAAAACAGGACCATTCAGAGATGACACATTCACACAATGCCACAGTAACTGGCATGGAAGCCAAAATTTCATAGAAATTCACATTTAATTGACCATAAAAGACTAACAATCTTTGTGTGGTTGGGTTATTTTTTTTACTCTAAAACCACCAAAACAATCACAAGGAAATACAGATTCAAAAGCTTCAAATAGGAGGAGTGGGAAAATCAGAAATTTCTATCATATACTTTAACTTCCACAACAGAAGAGTAAACAAAATTAGCTACCTCCAATTATCCATTACTAAAGGTCAGACTCAAAGGAACATCTCCCAGAAAAGAAAAAAAAAAGATCTATAATAGACAGAATTCAAATGTGAATTCATCTTTATTAATACACACATAAGTAACACAGGCATAAATGTTATTACAAGCATTACAAGAGTTAAAATTAAAACAGATCTTTCCCACATAGGCTGTGGCATTCATCCAAAATTGCATCCCACCTCCAGAGAGCCTGCCCATGGGCAGTATTTAAGCAGCACATTGCAGCAGGTGGGGTCAATCTGACAACTTTAATTAACAGCCAGATCCTGCTGCCATTAAGTACCAGACTTCCATTGTCCCAACACTACCACACCTTTCCTGATGAAAAATGGCAGCTTTTGGAGCACTTTTTAGTTGTTGTTCAGCCAGGTTTGGCTGCAGAGCCATTTTCTGGTTTCATTCACTTTCCAGAACCACTGCTCTCACTTATCACAAGCAACTTTGCAAGCCCTGGAAAGCAACCCCTAATAACACATTTCATTTCCATCCTCCCAGCTGGAAGATGCCAGTCACCTACAACTGCTGATAGCAGTGGAGCAAACGGAAGGAAGATAACAGACTCAATCTTCTCCTTGACCTCCCACAAAATTTTCCTGGCTCACCTCCCACCCTGATGAACACCATCTCAAAGCCCTGCACCTCAGCCTCTCCTCTTTGCCTGGGCTTATCTCACCTCAATTTAAAGAAAGGCACATCAGAACATCTGCTCTGTTTCTCTCAGATCCACACATGACAATCACCACTGGACAACTCCCCATCGGGAAAGCAGAGTTTATCCCACACTAATCCTTCCCTGCAGCCCCATCTTTCCTCAGATCAGCAGCCCCCTTTTGTGCTCAGTCCAACAGAAGTAAATTGATGTTGGACCAATGATCTTGGGATCATAAAAAAATGCACACCTACAAAACAACTGTGATAAATCTGGATTCTAGTTAAGAACAGAAAACACGTAACACATGGATGTCTGGAATAGCCACAGGTACAGAGTATCTAGTACGTATTCCAACAATTCATCCTAGCCTTCCTCTCTAAACTACTTCCCTTTCATCTCATTTCCCTCCTTTATGTTAGCTGAAAGGACTGAGGAACCCGTGAGACCTATATGACCCAGATAACTTCACTGCTACGTCACAAGAAACCTGCTTTCCACAGACAAAAACGTCAGCAAGCCACCGTCACACCACCTTTCTCACTTAGTTTTGTGACAGAAGTACCTCCTAGAAACCAAACCAACTCTCATTCTCTGTGTTTATCTACAATACATTCTTCTGCTACAAACAAGTCCTATATCACACACTACTTCCTCCTGAAAATGGCCACCAGAACACTCTGTGAAAGATGCCTGTAAGACAGCCATCAATTGTCATCAGCCTCAGGGACAGCATGCCGAATGGCACACAGCTGAGAAAAGCCCACATCAGCATGAAATACTCAGTTAAGACCTCTTCCTGCCTAGGAACATGAAGGATGGTTTTCAAGTTTATTAAACCCCTACCTTGCAGTATTTCATGCAGACCTAAAATCCAGCCTTTACCATTTGTCCAAAACAGCTAAAAGTTCTCACGTAGTTCTCAGTAACTCACTTTCCTGCTGTTGCCTATCCTTTCGCTTCCAGCTTTCCCAAACATTCCATATCTGCCCCATTTATACCACTGCTGCTGCAGAGGGAATTGTCTTACCCTGGTACCTTGGCTTTTTTTTTTTTTTTTTTGAACCTACTTTTCACATCCCCACCCCTCCCCAGGAGTTCTGCACATTGAAGCTTTCACTTCTCTGCGTTCAAAGCACTGTCACTTGGCCTGATGTCAGTTCCTGCTTTCCCATTCATCTGTAGTGCCAGTTTCCATCATACCACCTCCAGCTGCAAGTTTTCAAACAAGAACCACAGCACTTTTCTCCACATATGCCCTCCTGTTAGGGAAAAGCTTCTCATTAGTTGTAGACTGGCTGACTAGAACCGGAAATTCCAGAAGGAAACAGATGAAATTGCATGGGGAGAGTAGGACCAGAGCAACACAAGGAAAGAAGTCAAGCTCTTTAAAACCAACAAGTAAGATCAGATCTTGACAGAGACTGGAGTTGGTGGAGTCTTTCATGGGCAGACTTATTCACATAACTTACAGTCCAGCAACATAACCAGGAAATAACTTTCCAAAATCCTAAGGGACAGAAGGTAGTAGAGGCAAACAACACGCTACCAAGAAAGCCACCAGTGCAGGTCTGAAAGAAAAGCTTAAGCCAGACAGACAAAATTAAAAGATATATTCCAACCTGTAAGAACGGGTACCTCCTAAAACCTGTGTGCAGTTTCAGCTTTCCATTCAACATCCAATCACTGCGAAAGAAACTCCTTTTGTAAGCCAAGCAGTCCGGCTATGCACAGAACAGCCAGTCAGCGGCCCCCTTCATTCCTCAGGATACAACACTGCTTCTCTGAACGTCTCAGAGTTAAACAGAGTTCACAAATATCTCTCCAGAATCTTCATTTGAAAAGCTAGGAAGGTACCCCAACATCTGCCCAAGGATCGTTGCATCCACAGCACTCTAAACAGCTAAGAACATGCACAGATACTTCAACCAATGTTCCTCTATAGTCTAAGTTGGTGCAACAGGACTGACTCCATCAGCTACGAGCAAATAAGACGCCCTCCAAAACTCAGGCACACCTTCTTTTTTTCCCCAATGTTAAAGCCAGTTGTCCATATTTATAAAGCCAGTACAGAAGCTGAGTTCTTAAAAGGTCTGGCTCCGCTGGACACTTTGGTGATGGGCACACACCAGTAAAAGCCTGTAACAACCAGCTTTAAACAAAACTAGAAGCATCCCCTTTATTTAAGCTTCTAACAGTGAGATATCAAGTCCTCCTAAACTGTTAAA
This sequence comes from Phaenicophaeus curvirostris, assembly GCF_032191515.1. Classification (NCBI taxonomy): domain Eukaryota; kingdom Metazoa; phylum Chordata; class Aves; order Cuculiformes; family Cuculidae; genus Phaenicophaeus; species Phaenicophaeus curvirostris. Next base: position 29,731,704 of record NC_091398.1, read on the forward strand.
AGCAGACATTTGTTCCACATCACTGCAAACACTGTGATGCTGCCATTTGCAGCAGTATTTCCAATCAGACCCAACCAACATGACTATGTCACTTGACACTAGTCACTCACGACAATAGGAGGCAAACGCACTGCCTTTACAGTTCTAAATACAGTTCTAACAGGTACACAAATAATTAAAACAAATAGCAGAAAGAGTCAATTTATAACTCACAATTCACAGTAAACGCAGATATTACCCAAACAGTATAATTTCAAAATACACTGAGCAGAAGCAACTTCAGGTTTTCCATTTGCCATTATCAGGTTCTCAGCCACGAGGTCAGTGGCACAAACACTCCCACCCCGGCAAGGCGGTAACACCTCAGTCAGCCTCACAACACTTCTACATCCCCGAAGAGATCCTGCCAGCCTTTGCACTTGTGCGCACACCCTGACGGTCTGAGCAGAGCCAGCCACAAGAGGAATACAGGCAGGATGGGGCTCCACTACCTAATTTTTCATTCGTTTTCACAAACTTTCCCCCAGAAAGCTACTTTTGGAGATGAAAAAGCATTACTAGACACAAAAAAAAAATTCTTTCTCACACTTAACACAGGGCCCAATCCTACACACTTTCTCCTCTGGCTAAACTCCCAGACATGCTATAAAAAAAATTATCTTGCTTTCCATGCTCTGATAACTGGGACTCTTTGCTCTGATTCTTGAATACTCAAATGTTGCTTTGTTTTAAAGTTTCATATTTGGCACAGCAGTAATACCAAATGAGGAACATAGCAGGTTTTGTCTAGTTAAAGAGAGACCTGATCTAGGAAGAATGTAATGAACAATTAGTGGGAGGCAACGTTCACTTGGAGAAAAGTCAGAGAATACACATCTCCACCGTGTTCCACGCCTGCCCTCCTGCATTAAGTGATATGGCCACAGAGCAGATCACACAGAGGATACAGATAAATAAGGCAGCTTTATGCAAACACATATATAGCACAGTCTGGACACGAGAAACCTCAAGCTCTGAGCAAGTCAAGTAGCAGGAAAAATCCAACTGCACTGAACCTCAATGAGTCTGTCACTGGTACCTTGGGTGGTTCATCCTCAAGTGAGGACACACATTTTTAAGACAAATGCAAACCGCTACACTGTCATTAGTGATATCCCAAAAGTGTTTATATGGGAGTTGATTCACATAAACACTGTGACACTGGGGCACTCGCCATTTATGTGCTAATAAATTTTCTTAGAAAAAATAAGACAAGTTCTAAGATCCTGGCTGTAAGCAACGATACAGTGGATGGAACCAGATGAGCCCGAGGGCCATTGCAACAGGAATTACCCTGGGATCTTATGAGCTGATCCTAATACCATACAGTAAATCTGCCTCAAAATGCAACTGTTGCAAAAGGAAGGCTGCCCAGCCAGAATCATACATCTGAAACAAAACGTACCCTGCATCAGACTGCCTGATCCTCCAAAATCTAACATTGGCTCAGGCTAAGAACACACTGGCAGCTTAAAAAAAGAAATGTATTTTTATTATTATATATCAGGTACTTTTCAGTCTTATCATCAAACTGTTTGTCAGCCATTCATACGTTCTTCCCTCTCCCATAACTTCTAAATTCTTAACCAATTTTAGCAAACCTTAACCTAACACGGTAGAGAAAAGAGATGCCAAAGATATTTTGTTCTCACAAATAGAGTAACCAGGCAAAAGAGGTCCCATTAAAAAAAGAGACTTCTGCATGAGGAAAGTCACAGCACTAGACACCAGCAAATCTACATAGAAAATGCCAAAGGAAATGAGGCCTCACAAAACTTCTCTGCTTACATAATGAATTAATTAACACTAGACAAAGTCAGAGGCAACCAGACCCTGCTGCCAGTGGAACTGTCAGTAGGCGATTTTTTATGCTGAAGTTCAAAGGGTGAGACAAGAATAGCTTTCAATACAACTTCAAGGAATATCCCACAAAGAAGACACAGAAGAGCATGTGCACTTTTAGCTGAGAAGCAAACAGGCTGGTGGTGTTGGTGGGGGGAGCCTGGGGGCTGACAAACATTCCTTTTAGCATCAAAAGGCCAACAGAACTTTATTGAGCCATTTAGAGACCAGCAGAGAAGTCAAGATGCCTGTAAACCCACCACTGCAACCATCCTCCAGTTCAGGCAATGATGCTTAGGCAGGAGTCACTGTGCCAGGGAAAATGAGGATTCTCCCCTATTCACTCTGCTACCTATGTTTTCCCTACTTGAGTGGAGCTGGTTCATACATGCGTATCAGCAACTGCTAATTCTAAACCAGAGGTAAGAGGCTCGTGATCCTCAGACACAGCATGACCACCTCTAAAGTCACTTTGGGATTTCTGAGGACCAAGACTAGCCACTTGTTAAAATATTTGTTTATTCAAAGTGTTAGAGCAGTTTCAGGCACAGTATTGTACCCCTTCTCCCATACAATGGGCTGAAACTAACTTTCCCTATCACTGTGCATAACCGCGTTATTCTATATTGTATATAAGCTATTCAAAATCATAACAAGATCTATCCTAAAACCAAACAGCTATGTCAGTCCTTATCTATTCTTCTCAAAGTTTTCTTGCTGCAGGCAACCTTCATCTCACAACCAGCCTAAATTTACTCACAGCCAGTTCATACCCGCTCGTTCTTGTGCTAACCTTGCCCTTTAGATCCAATAGTTCTTTCCCCCCCCGATGCTCACCCCTCTGATGTATTTATAGACAGCAGTCATATTCCCTCCCAGCCTTCATACTGTAAACTATACGAGCCAAACTTTCAGCCTCCTCCGGCCAGCCAGGCTCTCCAATCCCCTAAACACCACGCTGGCCCTTCCCTGCACCTGTTCCAGCTTGAATTCCTTCCTCGCAGACGGGCAACTAGAACTGTACGACACATGCCACAGGAGGGCCCTACAAGGCACTGCACAATAGCATTAGTATGACCTTATCCCCACAGAAATAAAGCCCCAATAATCTGCCTTTTCCACCAATGCCTCAGCTGTGACCCCCAGCCTGCAGTCAAGCAACACCCCCACGGTTTCCCGAGTGCTAGCGAACTGGATTAGACCTCCAAATAAACCCTAGGGATGAGCACTGAAGTGCATCAGCTGAAACACTACACCAGCATTAAAGGAATAAATTTATCCTCTCAATTTAGTAACCACAATAGTTCCGACTGCTGTGTGTTGACCAGACTCTCAGTCCCACACAAGTGCTTGTTTAGCCTTTCCAATGCTGAGGTGACCGCAAGCACCCAAGAGAGAACAGCTCCAAAAACAAAGCCATAAAGGACTCTTGCCCTGAGCCAGTCCCATCACTGAAATCCTGTGGGCATGTAATAAAAAACTGGCCAGGAAACAAGACCAGGGGAGCAAATCTCTACAAGCCAGAAGGATATGCAAGGGAGACATTAACTTCGTATCCCATTTTTCTACTCATCTCTCACCATGCACTACTGGCCACAGAGAGAGAGGATACCACATCAAACAGAGTGTGCACCATTGTGGAAACAAACTTCTGCCTTATTTATTTCAACATCAGGACTCTGCTCTTTACACTCCCTTGGGATCCTGTAGGTTCTCACTATTTATATTAAATTTTGTAATACATTAGTAAACAACTGAAAAATACTTTTGTATGCTTGAGCGTACCAGACAAACTTCTTTGTTTTCTGCAACCAGTAGCACATTCACACCATCTATAAAACAACCACATAGCGTTACTACTCCACTGCAGTTCTTCCCACCCCAGCTGGAAAAGGACAACTTTTCCTGCTACCACCAGTCATTATTACCTCAAGTGTTAAGAAAAAGCCACAATAAACTCTAGATGCTGGCTTGCTACAGCAGTTAATTTTTTTCCTGCCCTAAATACGAAAGACTGAAGCTCATATTGAATCTGATCCAGCTCAGCTGCCACCCATCTTCTATTCTGCACTGCACCCTCCATGGCAGCCCCTGCTCTGCAGACAGCAAATAGGTAAGAGCTGCACCATAATACGATCAAATTACCACACAGAGCAGTAATTGTTGGAAAGTCAGGCCCAGCTACCAGAGCCAAAGTGACTGATCAGCTGGGCTGGGAATTAATGCCAATGCCTACAGGAAACTGGATATCCTGGAGCAAAATCTCTGTTCTTTTGTAAGTTTGAGGCAGGAAAACCCACCTATGAGGAGCATGCCTGCACAGGAGCTTAAGAATCAAGAACTGTGCATACTCTGCAAATGCAGTTCAAGCCCCATGAGTCCTTAGCTCTTCTCCCCAAAAGAGGAGTGCACAGAACCAGTTTTTGTAAAGGCAACTTTTGCAATAGAGGCATATGCAAGGATTAGTCTCTACCCCAAAGTCCAGATCTCAAGATCACTCTTTCTCCACAGGCCATTTCTCATGCCTTTTGGGCATCAAAACTAATTTAATTCATTTTTATTTGCAATTATAGCTTCATGGTAAAGAGGTTTTCAAGAATGAAACTGCTAAATTAATGTATGTAATGTTACTGATGATCCTCATGTACCCCAGCACCCCCAAACTCACCAGCTAACAGCAGCTGCTTGGAAACCATTTACAAGTCTCTTTCTTCCCCAGATGGCCATGTCTTTTTCCTCTGTGCATTAAATACTCAACAAAACACACTTACCAAATTATATCAACCCATAACCATGCATAAAAATTATTTCTTAAATCGGGATTTCTTCCACTGAATTTCAACTGAAATAAACATGGTACAGAGAACAAATGTATGCTTATAGTGAACAACCATTCATCAGCTTAAGTAACTCTAATGGATGCCACTCTGAACTAAGCCTGCACCATCTGTTCTACCCCTCAATTACAGAAGAAAAAAAAAAAAAGAAATTCAATACACAGTTTAAGAAAGCCAGCTAATTTATCTAAGTTTTATTTCTCTTCAGCTCAGTGAAGCATGCTCTTGTAACACTTGATATTCAGACACAGATCAGAATTGAAGGTTGCTTTCTCTAACACAATTAGGAGTTCTGTCAGGGCAAATAAAATCTCCCAGCAATATTTCACCATATAAAAAAAAAAAAATCTCTAACACTTGCCATACCTTTTGTAAAGGTTGTAATGTCTCTGTAAGTAACAAAATCAGCTAGGAGCTGAATAAACCAAATCTGCAGTCCTGCACGCACAAAAACCTCTACCAGCACAGCTTTGCTTGTTCTGCCAGGAGGCCTTCCCAGGTGGAAGTGTCCTCAGCCACCGCATCAGCATCTATGAACCATGCCAGTTCCTAACTCCTCTTCTACAGGCAAAGGCCCATCCTGTGAGCTGCCAAGCACAGAGCCTCACACAGTCCAAGCGGCGCTGTAGTGAAGGGATCATCCCACATAAGGGCGAGATTCCCTCCTTGGCAAGCACAGCCTGTGCAGCGAAAGTAACGGAGCACCAAGAAGTCACTACCTGCCAAAGTGCAGGAGAAAATCTAAGAGTTTCATACAGTTCCTTACTGCAAACCTCCACCCAGCTTCACTTCAAACCAGCCTCTTCTAGCACTCTGCAATATGAGAAAACATTAAGTAGAACTTCCATCTAATTTGATGGACCCTGGCCTGCTTGAAGCTTTTGTCGCGAACAAATCTCTAAGCCAAGATCACTCTTGTGTTGCTAGGCAAACACAAACCAGCAATACCAAGGGCTACTTCTAGTGTAAGTCACGACTGCAACAGCACAGACCACACATCACAGAGAAGTGAAAATTGCAAGACACTTCATCCCCACTGGCAGATAGAGGTGACGGTACAATAATCTCCTGTTGCAGAGAAGCACACAAGAGAACATCATTACCTAAAACACTCAGTCCACCTCTAGGAATATCAGGCTGGCAGAAAAAGACTTTAAGATCCTGGACATATTCCTTTACGCTACACCTCAAAATGAAAAATCGATGGCACATCATAGTCTGGGTACTGAGAAAAGCACATTAGCCACAGATGAATCGGAGGATCCTGCACACTTACCACCACCATCACTAAATACTGCCACAAGCAGCTCAAAGTGAGATCGCTCACCAAGGAATATTCCTGGTATTTTCAGCTCTCTCCACTTGCTATAGGATCGTGCAGCTGAAAGAACATGCTTAAGGCCCTGACACTGCTGTGCTTTGTCACTGTAATTCAAGGCAGACAGATCAGTGCAGGCCTTAGTTATTGTTCGGGGATTCAAAGCTCTGCAAGATAACTCCCTTTTTGCTTATTAGCAGGGGAAGAAATGGAGTCCAGCAGAACCACCAGCCTGAAACAGCACAGACCAAGCAAACAAAGTCTGCGAAGAAACAGAGTGGAGGGAGAATTCATTTCTCTTTGGGCTGCAGCATCCTGCAACACCTTCTCCAGCCCAACCTCACTAATAAGCCCCATAACTCCTAGTGCCCATGCAAACATAGGCTGTCAACTCTAAGTAACCGAGCTCTCAAGTAAGAGAAAAAAAAAAGTAAGAGCTCTCAAAGAAATCATCTTTTCCACCTTACAGCTTCCTTCCAGCTACCTATAAGCACTGCTGGGAAAGTGCAAGCCGGGCAATGCCTGCTGGGTGCAGCTCAAGCACACTCCTGGCAAGCGCAGATATATAAATGCCCTTGTGCTGGGCCTCAAATGTCTTGCTTCTGTAACAACTTTCAAGCTGTCTTGACTTGAAAAGCAACTATTCAATGTCTTCTGCACCTACAGCAGCTGCCTGCTACGAAGCAGAGATCAGTGACCAGGTCACAAGGCCGCTTGTTAGCACTCAGTTCTCTGGAACTCCTCTATCAGAAGTGTGCTAAGTCTCACCCCCTTTGACACATAATACGTTTATAGACTTGGACACCACCAAGGAAAGAGAAGCACCTTCTCTCCCCTCCACCATTGCTTTATTGTTGCATCACTTGAAAAAGAAGGTAGTATTATCTCCTATCCCAATGCTGAGGTCAAGCAGTTCAAAAAACAGTGTCAGGCTAAAACAGAAACAACATACAAAAGCCACCAAAAGTCAGTGATGGTCATGACTTACATAGCTCAAACTCGCATGCCAGCGAGAGAGACAGCTTGAGCCCTCTCTGTGAGAACACAGTAATTTCATCATCAGTTGAGGCTCCTTCTAATCCAAACTGAACTGGATTGCCTCAGAGATGTCATTTCTCTTTGGTTTGCTGATGTTTCCTCAGTGATAACACATAAGCACAAGGGTTTAGTTAGAAGAGCCCTAGACAGGGAGGAGCCATGAATCAACTGGATGCTCTCCCAAGATAACGGGCCTGTTACCCAAACCCAGGCTAATTCCAAAAGCACATGCTTTATCACTGAAGTGTTAGGAAATTTTAGATCACACAGATGATCTCAATCTTTGTTTTAAGCTGATGCTTTTCAATATGGAATGGGGTGAGCAGAGGAACAGACTGCAAATAACAGCTTTTTCAACCATGACCGAAAAACTGCAGTTTAGCTCTCCAGATGGCTATTCTAGGGCAGTGATGCTTGGCCTTCCACTCTCCGGGTTGTTAAACTAATCCATGAACAGGATCGGATGACACCAACTACTCTGTTCTCCCTCACACCAGACAGAGCTGAGCTTCTGAATCCCCACCCCACAAGCAGTCAAGAAAGGAAACAATAATGCAGATACAGACACTAAAACAAGAGACTGGCATACGACAACGCACTATACCTCGGCTGGATACCGAAGCAGACAGCACTAAATCACTAACCTCCAGGTAGCAAGCTCACCCCACTCAAAGATTTCACATCCTCTATTATACTCATTCACTAAGAAAACATGTCTCGGATGTCTGGAGGGTGTCTCTATTATGCTTATTAAAACTTATTAATCACAGCAAATGCTATCTGTAGAACATGCAGATTAACAAGCAGCCAGCTCAGCAGCATGAGTTCTGGAACAGAGTCACTGTACAGAAGTGTCACCGGTTTGTTACCGTAGAAAAAATACCATAGTGAACACTAAGTGTGTACTTCAACAGACAAAAGACTGGGAAGGGGGTGGAGGAGAGAGAGAACAAGTTATCCTGAAAGAAATTCTGCAAACTAAGCATGACATTGGAATTGCAAAGCATTGAATAGCTCTGCAGTCCACACTGCTTCATGAAATCCATGCAAACAGCACATTTCATAACAACTTCTAGTCTGCTGTGCTTGGGTAACCTTTCCACTAAGAACCATGGAAACCTGTAAGAGAAAGCCAGCTAGCAAGAATAGGGGGAATAAGCTCTCAGAAAATTATATACACACACCACTTGTTCATGACAGCAAACTAAGAATTCTTCATGTGCTCTGCCAGAATAGATACTCTGTTAAGACTGTATTGGTTTTGTAGCTTGTTAGTTGGGCTTTTTTATTCCTACATGCCAAACCCCTTCTACCACAGCTGTCTGTTGCCAAAAATGCAGCTGTGCAGAACACACTAACCAATAACTGCAATCTCACAACTCCTTAATAAAAATTTCTGTTAAAAATAGTTTAAATTATCCTGAGGATGTTGAGCTCCAGATCACTTGCAATATACATGGGTAGTCTCTCCATCCCTTCTACGTGGAAGCACACCAGCACAACTCTCAGTTAACTATCTTCAGGTTCAGCTCTGTAGGAACTTTTAACACTCAGATTTTTCTGGACTTATCAGAAAGGAACAAAGTCTCTTATTACATTCCATACAGTAGTTTAAGCAGGCTCTTAGACTTGTCAGGTGCCTCACAAAAGGACCAGGACAGGAGTTCTCCAAGCCACAGCCGAGAATCCCTCCCCATTCTCAAAGTACATGGGAGCAGCAAGACTTCCTCACTAAGGAGGAGGAGATAAGCAACATGACAGGTATAACAAGGCAGAGGAGTTCCACGTCCCACCAACTTACTGCAACACTGTCAAATTCAATAGAATACACACATACACACGCTACCACTCCTGAGTCAAGTGCATAAGATCTCTTGTACTTAAGCTGTCCACAGAAGATAGGAAAAAAAAAAATTCTAGCAGAACTAATGACAGTGAAAATTACTGGTGCTTATTGCAGTTTTATAAACTTATCTGGCAGGAAATCAGCAACATTGCTAACTACTGGGATGATCAAAACATGCCACCAGCTAACAAGCTCCACAAACTAACCAGGATTTGACAAAACATAAACACCAAACATAAACAGATTAAAATCCCATTTACTGAATTCTTACTGCCTGAAGTCCTCAATTCATACCTACTATCAACTACCAAGAAGTGCATCAAGAATGGTTGATTCAGTATAATTATCAGCCTACAGAATAGCATATTACAAAGTCTACTATGCTACTTTCACTTGGATCAAGTAGCACTTGACACCAAAGCTTGGTTGTAATCACATTCCATCTGACAAGTCTTACCTTGTAATTGCTGGAATTTACCCAGGAAGTGGCCAATCCATCAACCATTTTATCCAGCATAGTCTGATCATGTTCAAGGTCAGATGACTTCTGTTTATCTGAGAAGTAATCTATCAGTTCTTGGCCAACCTGAAGCCTCTTCCCAACATCCTTCTGCAGCACCTGCGCTAAGCAGTACTCCATACTGGGCTCCATTCTGTCTTAGAAACACAGCACCAGCAAGAAAGCTAGAGGGCAGCAGGTCGGAAAAATCCCTCTATAAACATACGCAGGAGGTTGCCTTTTTGTTGGATGAAGGTTACTGAGGGTCTGGGTTTCAAAGATGCAATTCTGAGAATGGCAACAATGCACCATGTGTGTGTGAACAGCAGCTGGCAGGATATTAAAAGTCCAATTTAAATAACTAGTAATAGATGAAGCAACGAGCTGTGCTGTACTGTTGAGTCTGTCGTAATTCCCAGTTCAGCAGTCCATTCTGAAAGAAATGAAAAAGAACAGTATTATAGGTTAAATTAAGACTGGAGCAAAAAAAAAAAAAGGATAGAAAGCATGTCACAAAATAGGTTATTCATATACAGCTGTGAAGCTGTGATAAGCTGAATATGAGCCATATCACTCTATTTTAAGGAATCAGGCAAGGTAGGTCAGGACAAAAACCTTCATTTCTTCCTTACTACAACAGTCACTCATCAATTTTCTATAAGTTTTAGTGACAGATAGTAAGTCTGTGGCTTAAGTAAGAGATGATTAGTAATCAATAGTATTGCAACTACCACAGTCGCCATCCACCCACAAAGGTAGAGACAAAATCCTTAAGCAGGTCACCAGGAAAATGCATCTGCTTTAAGAAATGAAAGCAGGAAGAGGTCTGGATCCTGTTTTGACTGTTCACAGAATCATAGAAACACAGAATGCCAGGTTGGAAGGTACCTTGGGGATCATCTGCTCCAATCTTTTAGACAATATATAGTTTAAATGAGAGGCCCCAGCACTCGGTCAAGCTAAGCCTTAAAAGCATCCAGTGTAGAGGAATTCACAACTTCCCCAGGGAGATTATTCCAATGTTTAACTGTTCTCATGATGAAAAATTTTCTTCTGGACGGTGGGCCTTCAGCAGCCAATGTCCAGCTGACCAGCATAATACAGCCCTAATGCTTGGGCTCTGGGAATGGAGAAGGAGTTCTTGAAAACGAGGTGCTCAAGCTGTTTCCGGGCTGAATGCTGTTACATCCCAACTACAGGTGCCCAGGAAACAGCACTGGCCTAGTGCAACAGCGTGAACACAGTTCAACCAGTGATGCCTGTGGTGTCCTCAATAACCAAGGCCGCACACAAGAAAGGTGAGGCCAAACCCTGCTGCCACTCAGAGGCACAGCACTATCTGTGAAGTAAGCTTTTGGCTTATGCATAAAAAATAGCTAAATGGGGTTTGGTTATGCTCTTCAACCATAGAAACTCTCCTGTCCAAGGACTTCACTAAGCACTCAGCTGCAGGTTTTTTGTCTCTCCATCTGTAGCCAAACAAATCCCTCCAGGTATCCAGGGAACAGAGACACAGCCCTTCCTCCGCTCTCCCACAAACCAGGGCTCCTGCACCATCACGCAGCTTCCTGAAGCATTCCCTCATCACAGGTTAGCTCTTCAAGGAGGGAGGGATAAAAATTCAGAGTGCCTTTTTGTTTCCTGTCTAATAATACCCACAGCTAGAAATCTGCCCTACTTTTTCCCGCCAGTATGAGGAAAGCAGGTCAAGCTCAGAGCAAGGGAAGAGGCTGTGGAGCAGACACCTGGCTCAACAAACAACTGGAAGGAAGCTGGAGGCACATGTTCACTAATTGGAAGCACTGGGGCAGCAAATCTAAATACCTTCTGTTTGAGCAAAGACTTTCATGAAAGTCTTATTAAAACAAAGTGGATCTGACAGCAGAGGAGATGCACACAAGAACCCTGGCCTGGAAACAAAAGCACACCTCGCACAGCAGACTCGTTCATTATCGCACCTCCATTCTCCTTGGCCAGACTTCCAAACTGCCACATCTCAGCAACACCACCACAGCATCCTGATGCAGCACAGCAGCTTGAGCTTCCCTTACCCCTCAAGTGCTGCTAGATAGATCCCAGCTGCCAGCACTGCTTATTCATCAGGCAGCAGTCACCAAAGAGCAGGTCCCCCATTCCAGACAGCCAGTTCAAATCCCCGTTGGCTGACAGCGATCAAAACTGGTTCTATACATCCAAAGACTCACCTCAGCCAACCACCCAGAAAATCCTACAACCAGCCAGAGGGAACTCTTGTGCCTGTAGACTAAAATCCCTCTTCACCAGAAAAATCTCACTCAAGTCACTTCAAGAGTGACTTGATTTCAAATTCTAAAACTGTCAGCAACATCCCAATCAAATTACCCTGAAAAGGGTAATGCCTTCTTTCTTTCCAAAAGGGAGGCACTGGTTGCAGACTAGAGAAAAGCCACGCCTTTTCTTCTTGCTGAAGCTACAGTTCCTCACTTGTTTCAGTTTAGCACCAACTCTGAACACAGCACTCTGAGCTTTTCCCATCCTTACCCAAACTGGTTCCGGGCATGGCTCTGACTACCCAGGGCGGCACAGGTAAAACAGGACATCTTCAAGCAGTCAAAAGGCACAGCAGCAGCCTTTGCGAGTCTCCCTGTCTGTACCTTTGAACACTGGCCCTGCCCTGCCCTGCAGCATGGGCTGGTCTTGCCCCCTGCTGCAGGCGCTCCAGTTGAGCCAGACAGGATTATGCAGAAGAGTCTATGAGCATCTAAGGGTTTTCATATGGTATGGGAGCATTTCACTGGCTAACTCATTAGCATAGAACTATTGAAAAAGGGGCGACTAAGTGACATTTAGCAGCTATCATGTTCTAGCCCAAACCTTTCAAGTTACCCGTGTGGTTTGCTTCTGGACTCCAGAAGCTGCGTGCATGTTCCAAAGGGGACTCTTCTACTAAACCAGGTAGAACATGCTGAATAAAGTCCCCTAATTGCTTTTAAAATGGAAATGTGGAACTTGCTTAAACTTGAAAATTCAGATTACAGGAGGGTATGAATGACTGTTAGTTACCACAGAATAGACAATTTTTATTAACTTCACACACAGACAAGTCCCAACACATCCAAGAAACCATTAGCTGCCACATTGCCATGAGAATGGAACGTTGTTTAAAGTCTTTCTTCTACATGTTTTTCATGTAAGAGTTTGTAAATCTCTGCCTACAAGCACAGAAACAAATTTTTAAGCCAACTAATATAAACAAATTTCTCTTCGAGTTCCTCATTTTTTAAATATGTGAAGGCAGACATAGCAGAGAAATTATGGTGCACTACAGAAGAAAAGGCTTGAGTCAATCTTGAGGACTGTAGTTTGAGGAGTATTCACTATACGTTGTAGCAGCACCAAACACATGGGGGAGAAGAGCCAGAAATACCTGGGGAAAACAGTAACATTAAGCCAAGAGGGAACACTGAAGTTGGCTTGCATCTACCAGCCAGCAGGTGTTAAAGCTACACTTTTTTTAACTACCAAAAGAGAAGGCTTTTCCCACACATGTTAGAAAGTCTGCTGATTCCCCCTCTTTCTCAAATAAGGAAGTTGAAAAAATATCACCTGAGAAAACCAAGATCCCAGCTGGCAAAAAATAAACCTCCCAAGCGAAGAAGCATATGGCTGCTACATCCCAACAAGTTTAAAATCAGCTGGGCAGATGCTCCCCACAGAACAAGCTTTGGAAAACACCAAACCACAGTGGTTCTGTTCCTGCAGGATTGCAATGTTATAGGTTTCAGGTAGCCAATGTTACAAGACACAATTCAAGACTACGATTTTGAGTAAAACCTCTTCCCACAAAAGCACAATCATGCAGACATCAAAAGTAACAACTCTGTGGCACAGGTCCTGTATTTGGAGCTCCCCTAAGTTTTGAGAAGGCTTGCAAATATAGGATCCAAAGCAAGGGGTTTTCTCCAGTCTTCCCATTAGGCTTGCAGTTTGCACTCAGGAGACGGGTTAGGCTACACCTGACATAATGTCAACATGTAGAAAAGATAATACAATAGAAAAAAAGCTTCTCTCCACCAGCCCAATTCTGTCACTGCAAAAAATAAAGTTCCCTCTTTCAATAATAAGCCATTAAAACTACGAGCTCTGTAAAAGCCTCTGCCAATAACACCTAAATTTTCCACCAAGAGCTAATGAGCAGAAAGCTATTATAGAGGTTTAGCGCCAACTAGGAGCTCAAAATGATAAATTGAAAGGAGAAAGCTGACAAAGACTGAACAGCCCAAAGTTACTCAGCTTGGATACTACCACCATAATGTCATAAAAGCTGGTACAATTCACACCAATGCAACTGCCACAGCACGTAGACATCAATCCAAATAGCAATAAATAAATACTTGTTATCTAAGACACTGTGGCAACACTAAACCGGTACATAAGTCAAAGAGCTTTTTTCAGTGTTTAGAACTGACCCCAAAATAAGTGAAATTTCATTATCTGAAATTCTCAAATAAGACTTTATCTTGGGATAACTTCACAGGAAATTTTAAATCTTCCTCCTCTTGCAATGACGAAAGAAAACTAAAGCATGTAAAGAACACAACGCCACTCTCCTGGGCGACTGCCTGTACTTGGCAGCTCACTCTTCCAATATAGCTATTTAACTTCAAAAATTATGCCCCACTCTTCTGCTCTCGTTATCAGATTGAGTTATCTTTGTCACGTTTCACCATCATCTTCATTAGCCAGCAAGCCAGTGCAGTCCACAACTTCCCCGGTCAACTGCTCTAACACAGCTAACTCTAGACACAAGTTTGCAGAGAGACTAAACCTTGCTGCCACTCAGAATGGTGGGAAAGAGCCAGTGCCACTCAATAAACAGGCCTTTCCAATCACCTTCCTAAAGGTGTATCTGTAACTACTTTCATCCAATAAGCTTAACTTCAAACACCTTCTCAACAAGACAAAACTTCTATAGTGTCTTCTTTTTATCTTTTTTTTTTTGCACAGGGTTAGCTGTAGCCCAGCAGCTGTAGAAATGACACAGCAATACAATTGCACCAACAAGCCCTCCTCACAGGTCTGGGCACCTAACTACATACAAACTTGTTTAAAAGTAGTTCAAGGTATATTAGACAGACACTTTCCTGAACCCTGACTTTCCACAACAAAGAACTCCTTCAGGAGATCTCTACTCTAGACAAAATGCAACAATTTTTCAAGTACAAAAGCTACCAGGCACCAAACCTGCAGCAGCTCACTGCTACTGGAAGGTGGTAAAGACTAAATGGAGATTTCATCAGCAAGGTTAGTGTCAAACTGCAGCCCCGCACAAAGGGTGGAAACTCTTAGCCTGCTGCCCACTCCTCCTCCTCTAATTTTGCTTCAGCCCGCACAGCTGTCCCCTGCCCTGAGGGGATTTGATATCAGGCCTTTACAAAGTAGACTAAGCACTCAAACCTACTCTGCAAGTGGCAGCAGACAAATCAGCTGCACTGACAGTCTCTAAGCTCAAAGTATTCTTAATGGCTCAAATCTGCTGAGAGAATGAGGTGGCAAGTAAAACATCAAGTGTCCTACTTGAAGAAGAAAGCAACCTTTTCCTGGAGCCCAAGGCAGTTTGCAGGAGGGCCCACCCAACAACTGACAGATGAGCTCTGCCTTTGCTTCATCTGCCCCCTTAAGTAGGCAGTAACATTTCCTTCGCGTTCAGGAATATTGCACAATCAAGGCTGATTGTTTTAAATCAATAATTAGTGTTTCCTTGTATCTGAGCCTCCTCAAAGATGGTATCTTATATTTCCAGCATGACAACTCATGCTTCTCTAATGAGCTGACGGGACAGCCCCAAGCTTATCTCCATGTACTGTGTCTGGCTGCACTTCCAGGAGACACTCCTTCCACTCCCCTGCACAGGAACTTGAACTGTCTTCAGACAGAGTAGCCACCACACTTCCAGTACTCAGCACCGCAGCCTTGCTGACAAGCAAAGCACTGCCCATGTGGATGCAGCTTCCCTGCTGAAAGTGTTACCAGGTTTTCAATGGAGGTTTTCCTCCTTCTCCTCCCAGGCAAGCACTTGTAAAGCTCCCTCCTGTTACGCACAGTTCTCTCTCAGAACCACCACACCTGGCTGAAGGCTTCCTAGGACTCTGCTAAATCTGAGCTGTTCTCTAAACCCTCTTGGAGGCTAGAAACCAACCTACACCAGGGCGAAAATCTACCACCATGAGGAAAAACGAGGCAGATTTCTAGAATGAAGATGGCTGAAAGATTTCCAGGGCTTATGCTAAGGCCTTCTGGTCTCCACACAATCCTTCTGGGACAGATGCTAGCTGTGAAAGTTGCATTATCCTACCCTGGGTAAGATGAGAGATAAGCTTCAGATAACAGGAATTCTTATGTCTCCACTAAAGGTCTGCAATGCTGCCCTGGTAACTGAACACCTCAAACAGAGCCACGGATTTTAGCGAGGCATCAATCTTCCAGAAATTTCCACAGTAATGAAGCTGTAGCAATCGAGACAACTTGCAGGTCACCTCAATGTGACCCCAACACCCTACACTAATGGAACCACTTTGCAGAGTGGGAGTAATCCTTCAAGAATAGGGTAGAAAATTAGATAAGCTTTAACATCCTTTGTTTTCTTAATAAAACCCCTCTCTGAAATTAGTTTGGTCTTAACTTTGTCAGAGACCAAGGACAAACTTAGAATGAGCTTTCAAGGTCTCCTTCCTTTTAATAGTTGGAGCACCAAGATGCAAATCAAAATCCTACGATGACAGGAGCTGCTCTGGGTGACTCCTGTAGGCGTTGCAGTGCATGGTCCCAAGGTATCACACTACAAGCAATTTTTTCGGGATCTACTGGACCACTGGAGTAGAAGGGAAATGTCCTCATGACATTTTGTTCTGTGAAGAGTACCCAGTTGTGAGTTTGTGTGTACAAAAGCATCCTTTCTCTCCCTCAGCCTACAGGTCTAACCATACCTCAGAGCCTGAAGACTCCAGCTGACACCTGTGGGACCCTGGCCAACAAATCATCCAGCACCGGCTCTCTCCAACTTCCAGCTCTGCTTGGTGTCAGAGCAAACGGGTACACAAGGTCCCCCAAGGATCTCTGGTGATGCATCCTAGAAAAATGGAGTTGGCATCCAGCCTCCTTCCTACCTCAACTGTGAGTGCAGGACAAAACTTCCCAAAGTCATATCCCAACCCTCTCCTCCACAACCCAGCAGCAACAGTGGATCACCTGGAAAAACATGGGAAGAAAAGGAGACTGACCTGTAACCTCACACAGGTAAAATGTTTAGCAAGGTTTGGAAGCAGAACACTACCAAGAACTAGAGCAGGGTGGCCCATCACTTGCCAGACAGTGGGCGAGACAACTGGTTTCACAGCACTCCTGCAGAATCCTGTAGTCTCTATTTGTCTAAGTCCCTTAGGCTAAGATCAACAATTTAGCCAATCCGGAAGATGGAAAGCACTTCTTAAGGTACGTGAGCTGAAGAAAAAGATGGGAGAATACTTCCCATTTTACTGGCAGGAATAAGGCAGAAAGTCGGTGCTTTCCCCAGAGCCACTGTAAAGCAAGCCTCCAGTGGCAATGGGAGCTGAGGGTAAGATAAGACCTTGGGGAAAGAAAAAAAAACATACTACCTGTGCTGGCTTTGCATGGCAAGGTTTTTGTAGCAGAAGGGCTACAGGGGTGACTCATGCAGAAGCTGCATGAGTTTTCCCCATGTCTGACAGAGCAAATCCCAGCTGGCTCCAAGACAAACCCACTGCTGGCCATGGACAAGCCCACAAGTGATGGCAGTAGCACCTCTGGGATAACATAGTGAAAAAGGGGGTGAAAACCCCTGCACAATGCCAGCTGCAGCCAGACAGAGAAGTGAGAATATGCAAGAGCAACAGCTCTGCAGACAGCAAGGCCCGTGAAGGAGGCAGGTGAAGAGGTGCTCCAGGCACCAATGCAGTGATTTCTCTGCAGCCCATGGAGGTCCAAGGTGGAGCAGATATCCACCTGCAGCCCATGGAGGGCCCCACGTGACAGTAAGTGAATGCCTGAAGGAGGCAGTGACCCTGTAAGAAGCATGCACTGGAGCAGGCTCCTGGTAGGACCTGTGGAGAGAGGAGCCCACGCTGGAGCAGGTTTGCTGGCAGAACTCATGATCCTGTGATGCACCCACACTGGAGCAGTTTGTGAAGAACTGCAGCCTGTGGGAAGGACTCGCATTGGAGCAGTTCTTGCGGGACTGTCCCCCACGGAAGGGACCCCACGTCCAGAGCAGGAAGAGTGTGAGAAGTCCTTCCCCTGAGGAGGAAGGAGCAGCAGAAACAGCGTGTGATGAACTGACTGCAACACCCACACCCCATCCCCATGCACCACTGAGGAAGAGAGAATTCAGGAGTGAAGTTGAGCTCAGGAAGAAGGAAGGGGTAGAAGAAGGTGTTTTAAGAACTGGATTTATTTCTCATTATCCTACCCTGATTTAATTGGCAATAAATTAACTTCCCCAAGACAAGTCTGTTTCGTCCATGACCACAACCGGTGAGCTCCCTGTCCTTATCTAGACCCACAAGCCATTATATTTTCTCTCCCCTGTCCGACTGAGGAGGGGAGTGATAGTGACGGGTGGAGACTGGGCATCCAGCCAAGGTCAGCCCACCACATGCTGGTACAAGATCGGGATAATCTAGTTTTAAAGAGATCAGTGGGTTTGATATAAATTCCATACCCAACAAATCCTCCAGGATTTTGTTATTCCCACTGGTGCGTAACTGGCTACTGGTACAGATGCAGTGGGTAAGCTTTGCTGTACAAGTCCAAGCCAGAACTATCTTACAAGGAAGTACTTGAGAGACAAGCACTAGTCATAAAATGACAGATTGGAATGAATATATGAGATCATACTGGGTCCTCAAGGGACTTTGAGTGTCCAACTCAGCACTTTTTGGTAAGATTTCTTCCCTCTGCGCCCCACATCATTTTCTCATAAATTACACGTGTACGTTAGGCAATCTTAACAGAATGGGTGTGAAGAGGGAGTAAAGAAGAGGTAAAAAAAACCCCAAACCACTCCCTGCAGTCTACACCTCAAATATGTTCACTCACAGAAGAACCTCAGGCAGGTAAGTAGGCACTACAGCTGCAGACAAAAGCACCGCCAAAGCTAAGACAACGACCTACACACATACTTGCGAGAACAGGCCACGAGATGCTGCTGATAGGAAAACCAACCAGATACCCAAATGTGAAGACTGGAACTCAGGCAGGAGCCTATAACAGGCTGGCTGTGGGATGCAAGTGCAGCAGTCTGCAAGTCAATGGGTTTGGAAGTAGTTTATTTTCTTGGTCTTTCTTCAGGCTTCCCAGCTAACGTCCATCTCTAAACACAAGCTTCTCTTTGCTTGCCCTGTTCTCCCAGGCTGCCAGTCCTCATGGAAACTGTTAGCAAAGGACAGGAGAACTCTCAGCAGCAGCTGGATTTCAGAATCCAGCACCTCGGATCAGTTCAGCTCCAAGGAGGGGCAGCAGGGTTACCCTCCATGCTCAGGCATAAGCAGATTCCATTCAGCCTGGCATTTGCAACTGCACATAAGCGGATGGTAGAAGAAATCCCCCAACACAGACAGCAAGGGATTGCAGAGAGCCACCACCACACTTGAGATTTCTAAAATAATGGGCAGAGGGAGCACAGGACAAGGAGGCACAGAAAGGGGTTTTGTTTGACAATACCATGAATTGGGCTGAACTCTAGTGGCCGTTAGGAGACTGCTGGGCTAAGAAATCACCTACAACATAACAGGCAGAGGCATACCTGCCATTCCTCCCTTCTGCTCAGCATCACTTTGAAACACAGGTCAGAATCCAATTCCATTTTGATCGATCTTTGCTTCAGCAAATCACTGTTGGTTCAATTTGGCTTTCTGAAATAACTTGAAATCTAAAGCACCTACAAGCAAAGCGTAAGGGGAGGGCTCCAGCTTAAACCTGAAACACAGAAATGCTGCACCAGGGACCGGCCTGGTTAGGCTGTTCAGCCCATTATTTTGCTGGCAGGGGAAAAAAACTACAGATTTTTAAATCCGCCCGCTCACTTCCAACAAACTAATGATGATGACTCTTTTCTAACAATTAATTTTGCTGCTTCTTCTTAGCATGCTATTTCTAGATACACCAAGGACATTTTCCCCCTTGCAGAGCCAAACACACAGAAATTTGATTAAGCATCAGAGCAGGAAACCAGATGAACTCAAACACTACCCATGAACTGAGATCAAATCTCTTGGAGAGCAACCTGCAGCCTCTCAGATCATAAAATCCATTTGTTGCCCTCCTAAAACTTGAACAGTTACCACTCCATCCAGTTTGTTTGGGCTTTGGGGGAGGTGGGGTGGGTGGTAAGCAAGAGTGCTTGTGCTGCAGAAGAGAGGAGAACGAGAGGAGAATGTGATCTCTCATGTTTATGCCAGAGCCCGACACTAGCTCAGCACAGAACGCCGAGGAGCTCGCCTGTGTTCAGCTCTTCAGTATCCTGCTGCGCAAAGCCCTTAACTAGCTCACATCAGGCTTTCAGGCAGCTTTGAGGACTGGTAACATGCTGGTCTAATGGACAATATCCAAAATGCTGAGTGAGCACTGAAGAAACATGCAATGCAAACTTCAACATTGGAAAGGCTGATGAAAACAAAGAAACTAAACAAAGAGCAACATGAAGTGCAAACCATTAAACAAAGCTGAGGCTGTTCTGCACAAGACTGCCACAAACACCAACCCTTCACCAAGGAAGGAGGTAAACTCCTTTCCTCACACTCAAGCTGCTGACAATTTACTGAAGTCACAGTCTGAAGAAACTAACAGACAGAATCAGTCTATTTTATTCACTGAACTGATAGACCTTCATATACATGCCAGTATTTTTATTAACGCACTGGCAGGTGCTGTTGGAAGTTACACTGTCAGAACCCAGGAGGAAGCTTCACTTACAAGTGCCAGCTGAGGAGGCGTTAGCAGCAGCGAGCCTGATCCAGAGGCACCAACAGGACTTCTAGACCTCATCTCAGTAAGGCCTGAGATAACGAAAGACACAGGGTGACACATGAGCCTGATCCAAAGTCATCTGAGGCCAGAAAGTTACCCATAATGGCATTCCACAAGCTTCAAAGCCACAATGCTCTCACGAAAATTTGCCTGGATATTAAAATGGGAAGATGCATGCAAGAGAAAGAGAGGTCACTACTTTCTCCACCTGAGCTTTCCATGTCCAGCCTCTTTCACACTTCTTATAATGCAGCAAGACTTGTCCCTAACACAGAGGTTGATGAGGGCAAGATCCAGCTCCTCATGTAGTAAATCAGTACAGAAGCGGACAGACTTGCTAAAAGCTCTCATCCTCTAGCAACCACCACCCCAGAGCAAATTGCCAGATGGATAGAGAAGGACTGACTAACACATGAAAGAAAAGATAAACCATTTCAGTTTGAGTTTGGCTCTTTAAATACCTGGTTTTCATAACACTTAAGTTGCAGCACAGATTTAAGGTCCCTACAGAACTTCAAAGATGACTGGAGCTCATTCAATTGTAGGCACTCTCTGCAACTGTCCCTCTAGGGAACGTTGTATGAACTAGAGAAACATTTTCATCTCACAAACATACTGCTGGCTCATTTTTAGCCCTGTGCATTACCAGCCAAGTGAAGTAAAGCCAAAGTGTTTAACTTCATGGGATTTTTCTTCTTGAAACAAACTTCTGAAGCTGTCTGATCAATTCCAAGGATTTTACAGCAACGTTGCAGACATCAGTGTGGAAAGAAGCCCCATTTATGTTGGCAGCAATTTTTTTAAAAATGGAACAAGCGTGACTATGAAATAGAGAGATGATCATCTATGGTGACATAGTCAGTCATCACTTCGTCCCTCTCGTAACTTCCAGGCTTCAGTCCCACTGATAGGGTTCAACAGAGAAAACAAGCAAAAGCTGGACTTGCCAAGCCCAGAACTGCAGCACAAAGGTTTGTTCCACACAGTGAGCTATCCTGCCATGACAAGGAAGACCTGAATAGGACAGTGCTGCGGTTCTATCCTGCACCCGGTACAGTGCTTTGCTCTAGCAAAAGCCCATCACTGTTGGAAGCTCTCAAATACACCCAGCTGTAGCGCTCTCTCCAGTTACAAACCTCTTTTATATCCAGTTCAGAATCCCACACAGAAACCAACGCTTGTACCTCTAATGTTTTTGCAAGATCAAATTTGGGAGCTACTAACCCAAAAGGTGGATTTGTGTCATAGGTATCAAGTGACAATACTCTGGTTTGTCTTCAACAGCATTCAGGTGGCATCAAGAGGAGCACGCAACAGAAATGCAACTGCTCAAGATACTGAGAACTGGGCTGCTCTATTGAGCAGCAAAATGGACTCCAAGGTATTTGCCAGAGATGCTGGCACCAGCCCTAGGGTGGAGACCACATCCCGGCCCTCCAACACGGGCTCCACACATGCTTCTCCTCTCAACCCTCGTCTCCTTTACTAAATGCTGACTTGCAAAACACGGTCTGCAAAGGACAGAGTGAGACCTGCAGATCAGAACCACTCTCAGGCGGCCAAGAAGGCCAATGGCATCTTGGCTTGTATTAGAAACGCCGTGACCAGCAGGTCCAGGGAGGTTATTCTCCCTCTGTACTTGGCACTGGTGAGACCGCACCTCGAATCCTGTGTTCAGTTCTGGGCTCCTCACCACAAGAAGGATGTTGAGGCTCTGGAACGAGTCCAGAGGAGCGGCTGAGAGAGCTGGGGGTGTTTAGCCTGGAGAAGAGGAGGCTGAGGGGAGACCTCATTGCTCTCTACAACTACCTGAAAGGAGGTTGGGGAGAGGAGAGTGCTGGCCTCTTCTCCCAGGTGACAGGATGAGAGGGAATGGCTTCAAGCTCCACCAGGAGAGATTCAGACTGGACATAAGGAAAAAATTTTTCATGGAAAGGGTCACTGGGCACTGGAACACGCTGCCCAGGGAGGTGGTTGAGTCACCTTCCCTGGAGGTGTTTAAAAGACAGGTGGATGAGGTGCTGAGGTAGCTTAGTGATTGATAGAAATGGTTGGACTCGATGATCCAGTGGGTCTTTTCCAACCTAGCGATCCTATGATTCTGTGATTCAGAGCTGGGGAGGCTCTGCTCCGCTCCACCGGCCCTGCCTCAGCTCCCACCTTCCCCGAGCAGCCTGCAGGCAGGGAAAGGGGCAGCTTTTCCCTTCCTCGGGGATGCGTGAGGTCATCCGCACCTCACACACCTTCAGCACAGCCCACGCGGGCCTGTGCGAGCACAATGACAAACACCAACGGCCGACGGGCTCAGCCCCAGCATCCCCCGTTCCTGCAGGGTTCGCCCAAAGGACAAAACCTAATTCTCCGCACCGACTTCCCAGCTTCCAGCACGAATTTCGACGGGAAGAAAGCGAAGAGCCCGACACGCTGCCTAAAACGGGGAGGAGAACTCAACACCCCCACCCCACCCCCCCCCCAACCCTTCATGTTCGGGACGGCGCTGCCGTCGCTCCCCCGCGGCCTTCCCCGTTACCTGCAGGGAGGGCGGCGGGAGGCTCAGTGCCGGCGGTATCGGTGGCGGCGGCAGCAGCAGCTCCGGTCGCGGCGCATGGCGGCGGATTCTTCAGCGGCTGCTGCTGCTGCTGCTGCTGCGCCCGCCCCGCTGCTCCTCGGCGGCCGCGAAGAATGGGAGGCAGCGCGCACGCGCCCGGCGCGCCCCGGAGCCGGAGCCGCCGCCATAGAGTGCGAGGCGGGAGGATAGAGGGGATCTCTCTGTGGGAGCGGTGAGGTCAGCGCGCGCGGTGCGCGTGCGCGGGGCGGGAGGGGAGTTGGGGGGGGGGGGGGGGCGGCACCTCCCGCCGCGGCCATTACGGCCGCGGCGGGAGGTGTCGCCCCCCCCCCCCCAGCGCACGCGTACCGTGTGGGCAGAGATCCTGAGGGGGAATCGTGAGGGGGAGTCGCGATAAGGAGTGTGAGGAGTGAGCACAGACAGAGGGACACACACGGACACACAAATACACCGACGGGCAGAGACACAGACAAGACAGACAGACACAAGCAGAGACACAGACAGGCAGAGACACAGACAAGACAGACAGAGACACAAGCAGAGACACAGGCAGAGACACAGACAAGACAGACAGACACAAGCAGAGATACAGACAGAGACACAGACAAGACAGACAGACACAAGCAGAGACACAGGCAGAGACACAGACAAGACAGACACAAGCAGAGATACAGACAGAGACACAGACAAGACAGACAGACACAAGCAGAGACACAGGCAGAGACAGACAAGACACAGACAGACAGAGAGACACAAGCAGACACACAGGCAGAGAGATACACAAAAGCAAAGAGACGACACAGACAGAGAGACACACACAGGCAGACAGACACAGGCAGAGACATAGACAAGACGGACAGACAGACAGGCAAAGAGACACGCGGGCAGAGACACAGAGACACAGACAACACAGGCAGGCAGAGACATAGGCAAGACAGGCACAGACACACAGACAAGACAGACACACACAGGCAGACAGATGCAGGCAGACAAGAGACACACACAGAGGCAGAGAAACACAGATAGACAAGACAGAGAGACACACAGGCAGAGATACATGCACAAACACGCACAAGCAGAAACACAGACAACACACAGATGGACAGGGAGACACAGACAGGCAGAGGCACAGGGACACAGACAGACAGACAGAGACAGGCCCTCCAATGGACACTCTCCAGTAGCTTCATACCCTTTTCACACCGTGGCACCTAAAAATGCACACAGTATTCAAGGTGGGGCCACAGCAGCGCAGAGTATAGTGGGGCAATCCCAATCTGCTAGCAATGCTGTGCTTGATGCACGTGCTTGACTATCGTCTTCCACAGGCTTATGACTGCTGCTCTCATGTTGCTTGTAGGGAACCACCATTTCACCTCAAACATCCTCATCCTTTGTGCTGCGGAAGGCAGCTGACATCTGTAACCTGTTCCAACCAAGTGATTCTGTGATTCTAGTAACATAGTGTAACATGACAGTTCCCAACACGTGTGTAGTCTGAGCCATAAAAACAGTTCACACCGAATAACCTTTGTGGAAGAAACGTCTCTTTTTTTCAGTCACAGCTTCTTGAGGTAATACTGCCCTTCTTCAACGCTCACCTTTTTGGCCCAGGAATGGCTTTTGGCAAGTCTCCATCAAAAATACTAAATTTGCTTATTTGTTCTTTCCCACCATCAGGTCCCAGAGCAACACGTAAGTGCAGGTATGCATGAAGGAATCTGCGTAGGTTGAACGTCAGAAGTGGAACAGGCTGCACAGATGTCAAGAGAAAGGTGGGGATATTGGAGCTTAAAAGGAGCCAGCTCTGTGTAAACTGAACGCTGGTGATTACAAACCGGCTTTAGAAATTACCTGGGTTCTCCCCCCCAGGCAGTAGCTAATCTCCTGAGAGCCCTAGCTGGCTAAGAACCACCCACGGTGGAGACACAGCTCACCTGCTGTGGCTTTCCAGTCCCCACACTACTATCCGCGTGCACTCAGAGAAGGCTCAGCCCCTGTGCCAAGTGCTGTCCCTCCCTAGCTGAGCAGTTCTGCAGTCAGAACTCCGTTGTTTGCCCTTCTCTAATTTTGCAGTCTCCTAACAGCAGCTGACAGGGTAGGATCGCCAGCCCATTAGTAAAGCATCGATTGCTCCAGTTCAGCTGAATCTGTTACAACTATAAACAAAGTTTTATTGGAGACTCTAGATAGTTCCCTCTCTGCTACCTAAAATACAATCACACTCCCTTTTGAGGAAGAAAAGGAGATAAAAATTGATCAACTAGGTCTATGTTATCTGAAGTCTGATACGTAATATTTCATTTAGCTTTAGTAAGAAATCAATATCTGTGTGTGACACTTGTGCTGTAAAATCATTCTCTTCAGTGTTACAACAGAGAGGCCTTTCCCTCGGAAATCTCTCAATACTGCCTTCTGGTATCATTGAGCATTTAGCCTTTTTTTCATAGACTCTCACTCTCGTGATTTTAAGGGTCACTATTTATGGCAGTGTAAAGCTTCATAAATAAGTGCTGAGAAAGGCAGTTGGTTTGGGTTTTAAGTACTTCCCCCCCCCCAAATAAAACTTGCACAGAAAATATGATTTTTCTTTTCTCTTTTGTTGCAAGACTTCAGGTGACAACTGGATGAAACTTCGGAGCTTCCTTACTGTGAAATTAAGAGAGAGAATGAGGACACAGTCTTTATGTGTTTTCCTCACATTTTTATTACAAAACAGGTAGAGTCTCTGCACAGAACTAAACTTCTCTGTCATTTAATCAGTTCTCATGTTTGGGAGGTTTTCTGTTCTTATAGGGCCATTTCCTTGGCTCCCTGCAGAGACTTTCAGAGCAGTTTATGCCTATATTTTTTAAGATAACCAAGTTGCTCCATGAGCAGCAGCACTAATGACCCCTGGTTTCCTACAGATCTATGTTCTTGGTCACTCTAATCTGCCCCGCCATCTCAGCACCCCCGTCTTGCTCTGTGTGTCCTGTGATGCTCCCCTCTAAGGAGACACAGGCAGCAAGAGGTGTGGTAAGTCCAGGGTTGTGTGCGTGTGCAGATCAATGGGGAGGCAGCTGCCAAAGGAACCGCACCATGCACAAGCTGCCTCCTGCCTTTCCCCAAGGCTGGCAATGATTACTTCTCTCCTGTAGTGCTCATGAAACTTGAGATTCTTTACTCCTCCCTAAATGCTGAGAAGGAGAAAGCAGAGGGCTAGCCTGACAGCTGAATCGATGCAGACGGACTGATCAAATAAGCCTCATTTTCATTAAGAACATAAGTCTGAAATACATTGTAACCTGTAGGTTTTCTTCAAACTTTTAAAAGGCAGGCATTGAAGGCACTGTTCTGATTCTTGCCCTGTAGGTTTCTCAAAAATAATCACTACTTCATGTAGTGTTGCACTGTATCACACACTACTGCACACTCCATTCTGCTATCTCTAACAGAACACTGTTCTTTCATGAATTATTTTTTTACCTTTCTTTTAGAGCCTCACAGCATCTCAGTATCCTTTAATTCTGCTCAGAGGAGGCTCCTCCTGATTATGCTGAGCAGTCTGTCACCTTTCAAAGGGATGTCAATCTGCATTAGTTCTAGCACCATCCTGTGCGACCATTGCCCGTGACAGTTCAAAATGGAAACCCACCATGAAGGCACACTGGGATACCCCAAGAGCCACTAGATCTATGTTTCCAGGTGGAATCAGCTCTGCACGGATATCTCAGCTTCTCCGAAGTTATTCTTGGGTAACCAGTCCTTGGGTGAAGAAAGATATCTCTGAGCGGAAAGGTAGGAACATCTGTCTCCTGCAAGGATATTGTTCCCAGTGAAGCAGAACATCTCATCTGTCCGCCTGCAAAATACACTGCTTGCTGAGAAAGGTCTGGATCATTTTGAGTAGAAGGTGAGCACCTATACGTGTGCAAAATAAAGCACAGTCCATTTGCAGGATGAAACAGCAGGTCAGCTTAAGGACATCTGCAGTGTGGGCACTGAAAGCTGTACGGAAGGGTAAAGTACACCCACAAAACTTTTTCTAAAATAAAGGAATGCATGGCTGTTCTAGCCTTCATTTACCACCACTGCTCTTTCAAACAAAACCACATCAATATAGCAGAACTAGTGGGAAGCAGAGGGATTGATTGGGATGGAGAGAGGCTCCACTTCAGTGGAAACACTGACTGTACCTGAGTGACCCCTTTCCTTCAGGGCCCTTTTGCACTATGTCTGCTCAGGAATCTGAAGGACAAGTGCTGCAAGTAGAAATGTTTTCATTTATGAATGACAGCATGATGATGTAGTTGCCTATGACAGCAGAGGACAGCAGCATCAGAGACTGGCTGTCCCTGGGTTGCTACCCTAGGTTTGAGCACACTGCCAGGCAGCCTTAGAAAACCACGTTTCCTTTATGGGCTGTTCCAGCTTGACTGCTTGCATGGCTAGGGGGGAGAACAACTTTGCTTGGCCCAATGTTACACTGGGTCTCTCCCTTTGCCATCTCTTGGCACTTACATCTCCTGCACGCACCACCTGAACAGCCTTACACAGTGCTAAGGAGAAGGCTGGATTGCTCCTGGCACAAAGATAAATAACATGGGCCATCAAACAGGAGGTAAAGCCCCAGCACTCAGCTGCTGAGGGCTGTTGATCTCATTCTGGTATGGGCTCCCTGTGTGAGTCATCTCCTATAGCCCTCACCTAACTTACCCGTGAAACAGCGAACAAACTCCATGTCCATACTGTGTAAGAACAACCACCTGAAACAGGGAAAGGACTAGCTACAATGGCTTTAAAATTGGATAGGGGAAGATTTAGGTTAGTAATTACGAAGAATTTCTTCACGATGACGGTGTTGAGGCACTGGCACAGGTTGCCCAGGGAAGTTGTGGATGCCCCATCCCTGGGAGTGTTCAAGGCCAGGTTGGATGGGGCATTGAGCAGCCTGGTCTGGTGGGAGGTGTCCCTGCCCATGGCAGGGGGTTGGAACTGGATGGGCTTTGAGGTCCCTTCCAACCCAAACCATTCTACGTTTCTGTGATTCTATGTCAGATCAATATTAAGTTTAATAATTCCTCATTTTTGCTTTGCACGTGACAATTGTCACATCCCCAGATTCGAGCACTTTCAGCTCAGACAATATGCTCCTGCACTGCTATCTTTAATTGGCACTTTCCTGCCAAGCCCCAGCGTTTTCCATCGGGCTTTTTCCACGTGAGAGCTGCCACAAACAAAGCAGTCCGCTGACCCACTTAACTCCCACGTGAAGGCGCACGAAGCTTTGCTTCGGTCACCAAATAGAAAAGAAAATGTGAGAGCAGACGGTTTTGATTAAAGGGAAGTGAGCAAATGGCTTCAAGGTTCATTGTGTGCACATGGGCACGTTTGCGTGTGTTCACTCCTTGCAGAAATTTGGCCACCCAGGGAGAAGCCCGGAAAGCAGGTAGTCGTCATGCATTGTGAATTGGGTTTTATTTGAGATTTCCCGTTAGCATGAAGGTCCTGGGAGCCGTGCAACATCCCCAGCAGGCCTCCTCCTCTGACCTGGAGTGACTGCCTCCAGGGCAGGAGATGGTTCATCCTCCCTGACCAAAACATCAAGGAAGGTACCAATTAGTGTTAATTGTGGTGCCCTTTGTTTTGTGACTGGACTCTGAGCTGAAACCCCCCAAAACTGAACACAGGCAACTGGCAACAGCTTTCCACCCTGTTTGACCCAAGCTACATTTAATGCAGTAGACTAGAAGCTCTCTACTCATAATGAGGCACAGGCACTGGGTCTTGTATTTGCACTGGAGACCATATTTTTCCTGGCTGCCCTCAGGCCCCTGGGGAGAAACATTTACCCATCAGACTAGCAGGATGCCTATTTTTGTCTTGCACTTGAGTTTACATTTAACAACATTTCAGTCCCATTTCCTCTTCTCTCATAACTGCCCACTTACACTCTTTCCAATGGATTTACCTCTTCCTGTGCTTGTTCTCTGTAGTCATCTGCTGTTATTTTATATAGTTATCTGTGTTATTGTATCTTTTTTCCACCACCCAAACACAATTATGCTCACCTCTCTCTTTATTTTTCATACTTGCACATCACACATGCACATACCTTAGCAGCATGGATTCTTTTAATCTTTGAAAAACATTTCCTTTTTATCCTCGCCCAAATATTAAGCCGACTGGAAAGCGACACATCAAGGTTAGGAATGCAGTCTGCTCCTGACAAGGAAAAAATGCTGAGCTTTGCAAGACAGGCTAAGTGGATTAAGATCCTTTTTAAAGATTAAGTCACCCTTCACCCCAAACACAGATTTCTACTGAAATTAATGGAAGCTCTCACAAAATGCAAGGGGAGGGCTGACAGTGAACAGCAACACAGCAAACATATACCGGCAGCCCACTCAAACCCATTGTCCAAATCACAGGCTCCAAACGGTTCTTAACAACCAACTGATCGAATCTATACTACATAATAACACGGCAGGAGTTCATCTTTTAAAATTATGAGCTGATGGGGAAAAAAAGCTGAGCTAGTAGTTCTCAGGATAAAAACTTGGGCTGTGATTCATCTGATGTGCCTGCATTGACATTAAACCAACAGACAGGTTTGCCTTAAGAGAATCCAAACTGCTTCTGAAATGAGTCCTTTGCGCTTGCATTGCTCCTGCCAGCCCCGGCACAAAGCTCTGGCAGCTCCAGCAGCTCCAAACTTGGATGGTTTGGCTTTCAGGATACAATTCAATAGGATGCATTTTAAGCATTGTCCAGCTGATAAACTGCAAGCATCATGTTTTGTGGGGGATAGCTGAGTGAAAAGCCTTATAGATTTGTATTATAGATTTGTCTTACATTTCCTCTGTCCATTGCTTCCGGGCGGATGAAGCCAGCCCTTCCAACGGGCAGACCTGCAAATGCAGCCCAGCATCTAAAAGTCATACCAGATCCCTTCGAGCTCTCATATCAACACAAATAAAAATCCTGCAGGCAAAAAAGCAGCTGTGCTGCTGCTGGCACAGACCCTGCTCACTCCCCACCACACGACTGCCTTCTGCAGGGCATGCTGGTGAGAAACAGTAACTCTGAGTACACGCAGCCAGCACGACAGAGGCAAGGTACTGTCCTCTGTCTCAAAACGGTGCAACACTTCCAGCCTTGCAAAGCCACCCTGACAGAACTAACTCTATTTTCCTGCTTGTTTTAAAGGAACCAAAGCACATGCAAGCTGGGGGTTCATGCAGTACTTACAAGAAACTGGCAGCAATGCAACATTGCAGAGCAAGCAGCCTGATTTCCAGGTCTGTAGCCCTCCTTTCAGTCAGCACTGGAAAAAATACACAGAAGAAAATAGGGCTTTCCAGAATCACTGCCCTAAAAAACAGGTTTTGGTTTTCTCCCTCCTGTTCTTTTAAACAAGTTTTAAATCCAGGCCAGGCCCTAGACTCCACATGATAGATCCAGTGCAGAGCCAAAAGCGTGGCCACAGACAGGCGGTGACCCCGGTGCCCGTGACTCACTGCAGACAGCCACCGCGTTGTCTGGAACTCCTGTAGCATTTGTCCTCACAATCCTGCCAGCTCCCTTCAATGCCACATTCGAAGACAAGTATGAACCAGCATTTTCTTCCCTGATTGAAGCCAAGAATCAAGTAGGAGCTTCTCTGCAGCTTATCCTTTTCCAGCACAGGAGATCCACACAGTTACTGGCTACAGACACTCAGGTGTGTAAGTAGTCCAAGCCTCTCAGGACAGCCAGCATCTCTGTTCCTGCCATATGCTTAATTAATGCTAGCTGGGAGAAGCGAGGAGAGGCCTTGCTGCACCCTGCATGGGAGAAAATGCTTTGCTTTAGCAATTCTCACTCATGCCGTTAACCATTTCCTTGGCTCACTCTGGCAGCTGCTGGCCTTGGGCAGGGAGGGATGTGCCTGGATTAGCAGTGCCAGGCAGCGGACTGATGCAGGGAACATCCCTCCCCTCCATTCCAGCAGCACCCTGGGGCGTCCCCCGCGTATCTCTGGCACAGAAGGTGCCGATCGTTGCTGCCTGGAGTTGGACGTTTCAAGACTTTGTGGGTCAGACTGTAAACTCTGGGAAACAGGGTGTGTTTCAACAGCATCTTGGACGATGAAGGAGTCTGGTCCAAGAGGAGGACTTAGGGCATTCCTGGAAAACATCTAATGGAGATCACATCCACAGTACTCCTGGTACCTTCCTGCCCTGCTTTCACCAGCAACGCCCTGCACAGCACCTCACGCAACGCAGCCCTGCCCTGGCCAGCTGCACGGCACAGGTGAAGTGAGAGCCAAACACGCTAGGACTCTGAAGGGAAAGCTGGGAGTGGAGGGATTTCCTGTGGCTACCATCTGCCTCACTGGTGCTTTAGTTAGAGAGGACGTCATCCCTCAGAACCACGCACAAATCTTCCCTTGCACCATGAGCTATCTGCAGACAGGTTTTAGCCTTGTTCCTTGGGGCTGCAGACATTTCAAAAGCCAGGCATGCAAGCAAACAGGCTTGATACTGGCAAGAGCAAGCGTCACCTGCCCAGCCTGCTCTCCTCCTCCTCTCAGGACAGATGAGCAAGCACCAGTGCTTGAACCACGGCTTCCAGCACGCTCCTGACACGCTGCGCAGCCTCAGCATCCCACAGCACATCTCACAGGCAATGCAGATAAGACAAACTCCAAACTGCATCTTTAATTTCCAGCGGTCTAACACTGCCACATTCACCAACACCCTTTTCTCTAGAGGTGGCATTGGCTACATCATTTCTTTATCTCTGCTATTTTGCAGCCAATTCCACTTTTCTCCCTGCCACCCCCAATCCCCCACCCCATCCTGCTTTTGCTTCCCAGCTTCACATGCTGGGAAACGTTGTGCACTCCCTAAGCCCAGTTCTCCATTCTGCAAAACAGACAAATTGGAACAAGTGAATGGAAATTAGCAGACTTTGCTAGCACCTAAGTGCTCTCTGAAGCTTGTAAACAGTACAATATACATAGGTGTTCAGTAAACCAGCTCTACAAAGTCATTGATTACAGAAAGTTTGCAAGCTATGCCTTGAAACCAAAGCCCCAACACTCCCAGCACTCCAGTAAAACCAACTCACAGCCTGTCCTAAAATCAGTGGCCAGGTTCCTATTTGTCCAAGATGAATGAACAAATGACCGGAGAGCTGAGAAATAAAAACCAGTGCAAGGTCTGAGGCATAACTCATGACACAGCACGTCTGTCCATTTGCTACGGAAACTATGTTTGGCAAGTATCAGGTGTCTGAATTTCTGTTTATGTACATCTCCCAGGACTGCAGTGTATTAATAACAGAGGCAGCCCAAAACCAGAAGCTATCACCAAGAAAAGCTACCCTTCTGCTGAGACTCCCGTGCTGTAGCCTGCGTATTGTTGGGCTCTACTTGAACAGCACAGAATTTTTTCCTTGCTCTTCAGATTTGCCATCTAGGCTGATCTCAATTGAAGGAAGACCAATAAATAAAAGGAAGGGAAAGGTAAATTACAGCAGGAAGCAAACCTTATTGTAAGCACAGCTTTCTGGAACGTCTTCCCATCAAGGCTCACACTGCCATGTGAATATAGACCACAAGCAGCAACCAGGGTTCTAGCTTAAAGGCACAAACCTTTCCAAGAGGTCTGCAAAAGCCTACGGCCCCAGCAGCTCATGCAGCTTGACAGGGTAGCCCTGGCACCACAAGCATGAAAAGAAGCCACAGAGTCAAACAGGGAATAAAGCAGCGAGCAGACACAGGCTTCCAGGCAGGGGCAGGACACCGGGCACAGAGAGGAGCACAGTAAGAAATGCAGAAGAGGAAGAAAGCAACTCCAGGTTCAAAATGCTGGCCAAGGGGTTAGAATGGGAAGCAATGGAAGGGAGCTGCTCAAGCTTTGGTGAACAGGAAACTGCACTAGATAAATTATGCAAACTAAGTTTTCTTATGAGCAGCTTTAACTCAACAGCCTTGGAAGAGTATTTGTGGCAGCACCCAAGAAATGGGCATATTTGGTTTAGATCCATCCCAGATTTCTCCCGTATTCTTAAATCGTGTTGCAGATGCATTAGCCACATGAGTGCAGCCAGTCACTCCAAACTGCCTGGACTAGATAGGCTTCTTCACAAATCAGGGAGGTCTTTTCCCAGGAAACCTTGTGCTTGTCCCCCACACAACTGGAGGTGCTGCCCCCCGGTGCCAGACTGTGCCCCGGAGTCTCAGCTCCAGGCAGGAGCAAGTACAGCCACATTTCTAGTTCATCTAGTGGGAGGTGGCCCTGCCCACGGCAGGGGGATTAGAACTGGATGATCTTTAAGGTCCCTTCCAACTCAAACCATGCTATAATCTTAACACAATAGCCACCTTTATTTTCACAACTGTCCGCTCTGTGCAGATGTATTTTGCTTCTCTTCTGCTGCTCTCTGCTCTATGAAGTCAAGGTAGTAAAGTTTGTTCAGAGGCGCATGTCACTTACAAACCAGTAAGCAATTTCTGCCAACCACTCTGATCACGTTCATCTTGAAACTCAGCTAGGGATGTATTTTCCATGTATTTGAGGTGTAAACAGTGCCTGTTTCATATCAAACGATGCACAGAGAACAAAGCCTGCTAATGCACGCAGCAGCACTGCCACTGAAAGGCAGGGACTGTCAGTGACCATCGGGCTGCTCAACAGATTTCCCCAGCACGCCGAGGATGCCAAGTGTTTGATGGGGACACACTCATCCAAGTGGCTCCCCCAACAGTTCAGTGACAAAGGAGAACAATCACATTTAAGTCACCACAATAATATCACTATGATCACATGATTGTTCAAATGATCAGGCCACACAGGACAGAATTAGCCTGGCCAATAGTTCAGATGATTTCTCCTCTGCCAGGATTCCAGGTCTTAAAATAGCCAAGGAATTAGTGCCAGGCACCTACCTGAGCAGCCTGTTACTATCACCTGGGCTTTCCTCTGAAATCTGCCGCCAAGCCTGACCTACAGCCAATAGCAGCAGAGTGTTTCATCTCAGACAATAAAAGGAAAAAGCTAAGTGTGTACCACAAAACCCAAACTGGAATTTCTGCAGATTTGCAATGAAATCCAAATTCTAATTGCAGTCAAAGTGCATTGTCCAATGGGACTGGGTGCCTGCAGTCAGCTATGGCAGGTCGTGTTGGAGTAAGAATAAATCTTGATGCACAACAAAAAGCTACACTCGGTTCTCTGAACTCATACTACTGGCAACAAAAACCTGCCTTCCCATTCCTGGTTCACCCACCCAGAGGCTTATTACAATATCACAACGTGTTTATCGCTCCCTGAAGCAGAAGACACCCATGTTTTATGCAGTCAGTGAGACTAAAATGCAGGGAGAAGATGCTACAGGGCCCAAAGGACAACAGAACTCCTAATACAACCTAGACTGCTGTGACTGCTGGTGAGTTTTCTTTGCAAAGATCTTTGCTTGGTCTAAGAACAGCTGTAAGCAAGACAGGTGTCACTTTTGGTGCTCTCCACAGCTCAGCAGGACGTCCCTCTAAAGGCAGCCACACTCTGCAGGTCCTCGAATATTTTCTGAACAAGGCAGCAGCCCGGTTATAGCACACAGAGCCCCAGTGAATTAGCAAGCGACCTTTGCCCGGTCATCCCAGAGGCAAAGCAGTACAGGCAGTGTGGGCAGATCGTGACTGATCACAAACAGGAGATGAAATTCTGAGCATGTCTTCCTTGGGGATTAAAAAACCCCTCACCCTCTATTTGTGTAACTATGTGACAACTCGTACGAAACACAGACGCCCAGTTACACAGAAGAACCACTACCGAGAGCCAACAGAGTTGAAAAAGTTATTTGTTTTATAACCCGTCATTAATTATAAATGTAAGATAAGGCCGCATCAGCAAGTTCTGAATGGACGGCCTCACATTTTCTTTCAAAACAGCGAGCACTAGAGACAAGTTACAGAATCAACTGAAGGTTCTGGCACAGCGGCAGGCGTGTCATAGCACGGGCACTTGTGAGAACAGAGGCAAGAACACCTTCAAAGGCAGAGAAGCCCGTAGGTCCACTGATGCCTGAACGGGAGGGGTAGGATTTATGAATATTCCTTGCCTAGGAAAGACTGAAACAGTCTAGTCAAGAGGAACTGAGCCAAGGCAGCAGAACCTCCAGAAGCTCCACCTCACCAGTTTTCAAGTTGAGGAAAAACATGGCTACAGCCATCAACTTTTTAAGTCTATTTCTGTTTCTTCACGTAGGGTTGTGCTCTTGGCTTCTTCTTTGGTCTCTGTGCAGCATTCTTAATGTTGGCAGGGGGTAGTTTGAGAGTTATTTCACTGTCCTCTGCGTCATCATCTGCCTGGGAAGCTTTCCGGCGCTCGAGCACTGATGGAGTACAGACTGGAGTAGGATCCTGGAGAGACCAGAAAAACATGATTCATTGCAAAGCAGTCACCTGAGCCAAGTCGTCACTGCCTCTGTGGTACCACAGGGTAACTCAGGCCAGCTCTCCTTCAGAGCTTCCGTGTTAGGGAACATTGTGTTCTTTTCATAACCAGCTACTCTCGTAGACAGCGTTTCTTCAGACAAAAGCATCATTTTCAAAAAAGTGTATGTGAAAGGCAAACGTAAATTAATTCACATTTTCTAACATGCCATTACATATGTTTGCTTTCTAAACTTTCTATTTTCTGATTCAAAGCACTAAGAAAGCCAAAAGGAAAGGAATCGGAAGGAAAAAAATGTATATTTGAGACTGGCATTCAGAAATGCCACATTCAAGCCCACAGCAGAGCTGAAACATCCCACTAACTTCCAGTTGATTGAATGTACGAGTTACCCCACATTCCTCACAATCGGCCCCATCCCAATTATCACAAGTAATCCAGTAACGTTAAACCAAAACCAAACTCACAACGGTGATGAAACAAAACAGAAATGTTAACACTCAACTGACTTTTCAGGCTGTCAGTGCCCCAAATCTCAGCTCTGATGACCTGAGCTTTCACCCTAACGCTAGCTTTGGCTGGCACTAGTTTGCAAAATACTAGACTAGCATCCCTGGAGAGCACGAAGGAAGAAGGCCAGTATAGTACATAAAGGGGAACGGATGGCACTAGACTGCATTGACGATTCAACTCCTGGCTTGCCACAAAAGGTCAGAAATAATACAATGTGGTGCAGACCAACAGAAAGATGCCAGCAAGGAGATTGTTTTGTACAAGTTTAAAGCCCACACGTGGGTGGGGTGCAGGTAACTGTCCCCAGCACCCTGTGCTTCTCCTGCCTCACGCTGGTGCAGAATAGCAGAGGCTGACAGGAGACACACCACTGCCTGGATGCACCCTGGGATCAGCGCTGCTAGTTAAGACACACCAAGCAGAAGCCTTTGCTGGTTAAATGTTCCCACAGGAGAAAGAATGGAGAGAATCCAACCACCCTCCTCCATTCAAGAGTGTTAATACGTATCAAAAGAGCTACTTCTGGCACAAAAATTTCTCAAGCAAACAAAGTCCAGGTTTTCAGGTGTTGAAATGAATATGAGGAAACCAGATGTGGACATGAAACATCTGCCCCAGTGTGAATGGTGAAGCATGGTGCTGGGCACCATCAGGAGCGTTTGATCTTACCTGGCTGCTCAAAGAAATGTTCAGCTTTGATTTCTTGGACGTTTTAAGTTTCGCTCTCATTCTGGAAAGGTCCTGTGCAGCCTAGGAAGGAAGAGAGATCAGGTGGATTACCACAACCTTGCTTGTGTGAAGACACAATCAGTCACTTAACAGGTTTCTTTCCTTCATAACTACAAAATCCTTGTTACAGCAGCTAAGGTTTGAATAAAATGACTTAACAGTGCCACAGAGGTGACCTGGTTTGAACAAAAACACCCAAAGCAATGCAAAAAGAGTTGCTACTGTGCATTTTAAAAAGACAACACGTTAAACAGTATTGCTTAAAATTGAGTATTTCACCCAAGTGCTCTGCAAACTAGCAATACCCTTGGTTGGATTAGGCAAGGTATAGGGGTGGAAGCTCCTGTCTTGGGACCTGCCTTCAAGCGCCTCCCCTGCCAAACTCCCGCACAGGGCCTGGGAAAAGCCCCATTGCTTTTCCATCATCCAGAAACAAATATCAAAATGACAGGATATCCAATTGTTTATACTAACAAAAGAAAAGGAATGTCTTCCCTTGGCTCTTGCGCATTTATCTCTCTAAAGGCAAACCCGTGCGTGTGTAGTGCAGCACAGCAACAGCACTGTCCCCATTTCCAGGAGCTTTTATACAGTTCTTAACGCCAGTAAGTGTTCCTGTGTTCCAGCTTTTATGAGTTCCACGTGAAACACATTATTTTCTTGTATTTAGCATAACCTTAGAAACACATTCCTCATAAAACGCTTATCAAAATGATGCCGAACTTACAAATCCTGGGAAGTCATAATTGAGCCCCTTTTCAGCCAGCCTCTTCCGTAAAAGCTTCTCCTTTCGCAGCAGTCTCTTTGTCATCTTTGCCTTCTGAACGAGTGAGCGAATCTTATTGTACCGTCTGACCGCAGGCTGAGAAGGCTTCAGAAACATTCTCTTACTGTTTTTGAAGAGGTTTTCATGGACCCTTTCAGGAGATATGAACTGACCTGCATCATAAACATAGGACACTGAGTTACAGCAGAGCGACCTTCCCCACAACATGCACTCGCGTAACACAACTCAGTTCTCCTTAAGCTATCCACTGCACCAGCAGAGCACTCATATAGCATTTTTGGATCACAGAAGATGGAAAATAACTAAACATATATAACTATAACCACTAAGAGAACTGATAATGCATGGATAGAAAAAAAGAATACTTTTCCAGCGTCACCCACAAAACAGTCAGAGAAACTTGTTTTGCAAAAGTTGATGCACATAGCTCATAATCCCTTATACAGCAAATGTTGCTATCACCATGCCTGAGAAACTAGGCAATTTCATTGATCTTTTAATCAAAAAAAGCCCCTTATGTTTAACTACAGAGAAGACAGCAGCTGCAGGGGTTAAAAATACTTAATTTTAAAAAACCACCCAGATCCTCCTAACACTCCAGAAGAAAAAAAATAAAATCACACTGACTATGAATTTCTTTTGCAGGTTAGAAAACTTACACTTCAGTTCATATGGTCACTTGTGCTCATACTTACACTTCAGCAGCCTTTCAGAAAACAGGTAGTTGTTCATTGTGTCGGCCACAATCTTAGCCACATCATCGGACTCAAACTCTATAAACCCATAGCCTTTGGTAGCTCCAGTCTACAAGGAATGACACAAAGAAATCTGAAATGATAACTTGACACCTGAAGGACTTAATTAAAAATAATTTATACAGCCAAAGTCATAGCCCACTCTCAGGTAAACACAAGTAATTTCACAAGGGTCAGTGAGACCATGAAAAGCATCAGATCTAGTCCTAAATTGCTAACACATTATTTGTAAATATATATTTGTATATGAAACAAACCGCTCACCAATACTATTTGACAAAAAACCCAAACCTGCCCTGAATTGCTGTTACCAAAGGAATACAGCATTAATACAATGTGATGATAAATCCAGAAATGAGATGTTAAAATTCATGGTGCATGAAGCAAGAAGAAAACTAAACCAGAGTCTTTTCCATGACATCCCATGTTCTACTTTGAATTCATGTTTTCTGCCAACACCCCTCACCTAAACATATCTGCTTATGGGAAAAAGGGGCTGCAGAAGCTGTCACTGAAGCTGCTCATCTGCAGCCACAGAGTCACAGACAGGTTTGG
This sequence comes from Phaenicophaeus curvirostris, assembly GCF_032191515.1. Classification (NCBI taxonomy): domain Eukaryota; kingdom Metazoa; phylum Chordata; class Aves; order Cuculiformes; family Cuculidae; genus Phaenicophaeus; species Phaenicophaeus curvirostris. Next base: position 29,770,475 of record NC_091398.1, read on the forward strand.
GTCAGGGGCACCCCTGAAGATTGCCCGTCCCAGCATCGATGACTCCCACACTGTCCATCAGCCCCATCCTTTTGGAAGTACCATTTCCAGGATGCGCCATTGTGTGCAGTGCCCCCTCTGCCCACTCAGGAAACAGCAGCGAAGTTTTCCACATGATGCACATGGAAGGGAGCACCTTGGGCAGGCGGAAAGGGCACAGGGACCTGCTGAGGCACCCCAGGAAGGAGCCAGCCCCGCTCATTTGCTGCGCCTGCAGCGCCTGCGGCAGAGCCTCGGGGCCGCACAGCAATGGCGCGGCCGAAGCTAGGGCAGCCGGCTGCAGCCACATGGATGTGTCCTTCCTGGGCCCCTCGGGAGCGGCGATGGCAGGAACACAGCCCAGCAGGGGCAGCAGCACCCTAGATTGTGGGCAGGAGAGGGGCAGCATTACCTTCTTACTCCTTGAGAGCCTCAGCCGTGTCACCTTCCCAAACTGCTCGAAGTACTCCTGGATCTGCGGCTCACAGAGCCCCCGCGGGAGGTGCCCCACGTACACCACGCCTGGTGTCAGCTCCTCCTGTGGGCAAGGGGTGGGCACGTTAAGTCAGGTCAGATCATAGAATGGTTAGAAGGGACTTCAAAGATCATCCAGTTCCAATCCCCCTGCCATGGCCAGGGACACCTCCCACCAGACCAGGTTGCTGAAAGCCTCATCCAAACTGACTCTGAACAATTCCAGGGATGGGGCATCCACAGCTTCTCTGAGCAACCTGTGCCAGTGCCTCACCACCCTCACTGTGAAGAATTTCCTCCTACTGTCTAATCTAGACCTTCCCCTTTCCAATTATAAGCCATTCCCCCTAGTCCTATCGCTACACACCTTCATAAAAGTCCCTCAACAACTTCCCTTTAGGCCCTTTCCAGGTACTGGAGACTGCTCTAAGGTCTCCTCGGAGCTTTCTCTTCTCCAGGCTGAACAACCCCAGCTCTCTCAGCCCGTCCTCACAGCAGAGATGCTCCCGCACTCTGATCATTTTCATAGACGGACCCGTTCCCACAGTCCCACTTCATTCTTCCACTGGGGAGTCCAGAACTGGAAGCGGGACTCCGGGTGGGGTCTCAAGAGAGCGGAGGAGCAGGTCCCTCTCCCTCCCTCCCGCCCGTTCACACGCGCTCACCTTGCCCGCCCGGCCGCTGCGCGCCCGCTGCACTTTCTGCTGCAACTCGCGCTGCAGCCGCGGCTCCAGGGCCAGGAACGACTTGGCCGGCGCGGCCGCCCCTGCGGACACGGGCCCTGCGTCCTCCGCCATGCTGCGCCCCCGCCGGAAATGCGCCCCCGCCGGAAGTGCGTCACCGCCCGCGCCGCGCAGGCGCACAGCACCGGGGCGGGGCGCTCAGGCAGCGCGCGGGGCAGCCCTCTGCGGCGCGGTCAGGCAGCACGGAGCGCAGCCCCACGCCGTAGCGCGGAAGGCCCCTCCTCCTCTGCGGCGCGATCAGGCAGCGCTCGGGGCAGCCCCGCGCTGGAGCGAAGAAGGCCACCCCTGCGGCGCGGTCGGGCTCCAGGGCGGGAGGCAGCGCGGGCACCATGTCGGTGAGCGACATGTTCGTGGCGCTGCAGGGCGCCCTCACCGCCGACCAGGACATCCGCGAGGTGCGACGGGGATGGCGCTAGAGGGGAACTCGGGGAGGCTTGGGGCCTGGGGAGCCCAGGGCCGAGGGGGGCGGGCGGGAGCTTGGGGCCGTGGAGCGCGGCCACGGGGGGTGAGGGCTGGAGGCCGTGCGGTGTGGCGATTGGTGGGGGACTTGGGGCCGTGGAGTGTGTGTGGGGGAGGAACTCGGGGTCACGGAGCACTGGGAGGCCTCCGGGGCTCGGGGTCGTGGAGCGCGGGGAGGCCTGCGGGGCTCGGGGCCCCAAGGACCGGGCTGACGGCAGGTGCCTGTCCCCGCAGGAGATCCGGAAGGTGGTGCAGGCGCTGGAGCAGACGGCGCGGGAGATGCTGACGCTGATGCAGGGCGTGCACCAGGGACCCGGCTTCCAGGACAGTGAGTCTCGCCCTGGGGAGCGGGGAAAAGCCCCGCGTTTTGGGGGAGCAGGCAGCGCCCTGGGGTACGCGGGTCTGTTTTTCACGGGAGGAGGAGCTTTCCTAGGTGACCGTTCTGCGTGGGCGTCCCTGGGGTGCCATGCATGGGCTCTCAGAGGCTGCGGGGTGAGGGATGTGTGTGCCGTTGGGAGGATTCAAGCCAAATAAGTAGAAAACCTGCCATTCATCCTCAGGGAATGTTGCTTTTTTCCTCCTCTACCCTTAGCCGCTCGGTCTTTCACTGTCTTGGTGCAGAAGAGCTTGTTCTTCTTACAGCTGCTGGCTTTCTGGGTTGTTGCGTTGGCTTATGGGTTTCCTGCTAAATGACATGCACGTAGATTTTTGTAACTTCATAGAATCACCAGGTTGGAAAAGACCCGCTGGATCATCAAGTCCAACCATTTCTATCAATCACTAATCCATGTCCCTCAGCACCTCATGCACCAGTGCCTTAAACGCCTCCAGGGAAGGTGACTCAACCACCTCCCTGGGCAGCCTCTTCCCGTTTGTGACCACCTGTTGGGCCTTTCTGCCTGTATCTTCTTTTCTTTCTCCTGTGCCCTCAAAAGTTGCAATCCTGAGTGCTCTGGCGGTGGTGGGGGAAGCAGGGGAATTTAGCCTGGTTTGCATGAGACTGCACACGTGTATAAAATCTGCCTAATATTGCAAAATATAAAGGGAGTTTGTACAGGCTGATGGAGCAGGAGCTGCCCTTGATGTATGTTTGGGTGGCCACTGGAAAGGTTCTGCTGGTTTTGAGGTTTGGGCTGTAGCTTGCCTGGTTCCTTGTTTTCAGTCGAAGTTTGTTTAAGATTTTAATGTAATGTCTCTGGGCCAGCCTGGTTGCTACAGGGTGCAAGAACAGTTCTGAAGGCCTGGATACCAAATGCACTCTTTCTGCTCCCTCACTCCCATTTTCAGACTTACTGGTGAAACGACTGTAATAAATAAGGTTTTTTTCCTAAATACATGATTTAAAAACTATTTTTTTTTCAAGTTGATGAATATCTCCTGAGCAGAAGCATCCATTCTGACTTTCTTGCAAACTCTTGAGAAGAATGTAGGAAGGGGAAATATCTGGCAGGCCACCCCTGGGAGGTGATTAGAGGGGGGAACCTCTCCAGGTCTGATCCATTTACCTGCAGAGCTGACTGCTAGTTATCAGCCTGGTGACGCTCCTGCTGGAGCTCGAGGCTTGGGATTTCTCTGGGCTCCAAGATGGTACGTGTTTAACAACCTGCAATGCCTGAGGTTTGGCCTCTGCTGGTGAGGGCAGCTTCCACCTCCTTAGGAAATCTGACCATTCCAAAAATTAGACCTGCCAACTGGCTAATGTACACAGGCATGCACTCATCTTTCAAAGCTGAACTTTGGATGTTTTGCCAGTTGTTTTCTGTGGGCATCAGCTTCAGGTGTTGCTTTCCAGCATTTAATAAGTGAAGTCCTGTGTTTGTCTCAGTGTATTTCCACTTGAGTTTTAATTGTGGGAGAGAGCTGGTCTTGGAACTTGTGGAATCTGAGAAGAGATTTGGAATAATTACAGTTAAAAAATGAGGAAAAAAGAAAGCACAGTTTAATACTTGCAACAGGAAGATAAGGAATACATGCTTAATGGGTTAGAAATTAATTCATGATAATAGACCTGTCAGCTTGTCATCAATTACAAGCATAATAAGTCAGTCAGTGAAGGTTTAGATTAATAAAAGTTTACAGCAGAATAATGTGGTGCTGATTAACAGGAGGATTGGTAGGGGGACAAACAGTGCTTGTCAGCTGTCACATATTTAGACTACAGTTTTATTTGATAGTGATTGTAGTTCTGTGCTCTGTGCAGTGGCTGCCTGGCTCACGGCAGCATCTAGTTTGTGGAGTCAGTGCTGCGTTTTTACTAAGAAACTAGAATGATTCTTCCTTAGTAGATTAAAAAGAGATAAACAGTTATTCTTGTAAGTATGAAAGAGAGGATTATTTGTGGAAGTGGAGTTCAGACTTTGTAGCATCAGGAATTTTAGCCAGGTATATTTGTATTCCAAAATATAAGAAATACTACTAATCCTATATTTTGAACTATACAAACATTAAATTATAAATAAACTATAGAAACTAAACTAATAAATGGAAAAGTCTCAGATTTCTTTGGTAGAAGCCTGTTGACTGATCCTTTGTAATTATTCTTGCGTCATCAGTTGGGGTAGAGTGAAGAACACTCAAGGAGGCAACAGAGAAAACAGGGAAGGGATTTGCACCAGGCTGATCAATCTGTCCTTCCAAAGAGAAGGGTCAGGGGTGACATGAGCTCTGTTAGTGGAACTACAGGATAGCTGGAAGTTCCATGGAAGGCAATTTCCTGTAACAGTCAGTAGTATTTCAAGTGTTATGTCGCACAATGCCTTTCCTCTGTTCTCCAGGAATTAAAATGCCTCCTGGCTAAGCCGGTTTTCATTGAGTTTTCCATCAAACCTCCTCGCTGTGAGGCAGCCACCTGCCCACAGACAACAGCTGTTTCACAGTTCCATGGTCTCTCCCTGCAGCCACATGAGACTGTGTTTAGCTGTGGGACAAGCACTTTCAGCTATGGGGAAGGGAAGGACAACCAGTGGAGCTTTAGGCCAGCAGCCTCCAGAACAGGGTTAGGGGGTTGCTCTCTTTTTAGTAAAGCTTGTTAGAAAAAATCATTCATCACTGCTTTCTGATGTAGCTTCTGTGAGTCTTGTTTAAATAATCCCAGCTTCTGCACATGAAGGTGCAGGAGAGCCTGTCAGGTTGATCTTCTGCCTTCCTTGGGTCATGATCATGTTTTCTGAGAAGGCTGCAGTTAAGTACAGGTTTGAGTTCTTTTGGGCCCTGGTGCCGTGGGTGCAGTGTGGCTGTAACTCGTACCAATAAACGGGAGGGGGCAGTGGGTGATACATCAACAAGAGACCATTCTCTGCCGAGGCAGAGCATAGTTGGCACAGGCTAACACCCAGCTCCTTCAAATACAGTGTTTAAAGTGGCAAATGCAGTTTCCTGAAGGGATGTTGCACCTCATCAAACCAAGCTCTGATTGATGAGAAAAAAATGTCATGAGATTTTCAGATGGAGAAAGGGAAGTTGCTTTTCCTTTAACTGTACGAGTGGTTTGGTGGAGCTGCTTGGTGCACGTGCTTTCTTTAGGCCCAGCTGCTGTATGCCAGGCTCCTTTGCTTGTTGGTTTGATCCACAGGCAGGCACTTTGTTCCTCCGTTCCTGCTTCCATCTGTTTGCATCCCCCATTGCCTCTTGGTCTGTAGGCTGTGTGACCTTTCCTGTCTTTCATAGCGAGAGTAATTGATTATGATTGGTAGTGATTCTGAAATAACACTGGGGCCTCTTGGCTCAAGATTGACGCTGAGGGTAGAGCCGATCAGACAGCCCAGAACGCAGGAGTGCTTCTCTTCTACTCGTGTGACTCACGATGTGACAGTATTTCTCAGACTGACTCCACGTGTCAGTAAGCTGTCTTGGACAACAAAGGAGCATGAATAGTGCTGTCTACACCAGAAAACTCTGTTTCCAAACCCCTTTTCTCTGTCAGGTGCTGAATGTCGCGCTGTTTATTTTTCAGTACCAACGAAATGTCAGAAGGCTCGTGAACACTTCAGTACAGTGAAAACACAGCTGGAATCTCTGAAGACAAAGTTTCCTTCTGATCAGTATTACAGGTATGCAGAATCACACCTAGCCAGACGTGGATATGGGGATTGCCTGGGCATATTCAGCATCATTAATGAGGAAGAATGATTTAAAGGTTTATGGGCTGAAGGCATTTTTCTGTTTGAAAAGAAAATAACAGTAGAGAAGCGTGAGATTTTTATCAGCATAGATAAAAAATGATTTTGTCTAAACACTATAACTTTTCAGTAAAAATATTCAGTATTTAATTATTCTAGAAATTTTTTTTAAAAAAAGAAATTTAAGTAATTAATGTTCTGTGGGAGCTGCCCTTGTTTCTGGGAGCAGGGCGTTTGCTGCTCCATTAATTTCAGTTAAGCTGTTTGTTTTGGGACATTCCTGAAAACAGAGCTCTGAGTCTGTTATAAAATGGCTGTTTGATGCTGCAGATACTAAACGAGGTTGTCACTGTTGTGTTTCGTTGCTGCCAGGAGGGGACAGTGTCTAGCAAGAGCACTGCAAAGAACAGGGATCAGCTCAGATCTACTGAGGGAAGATGGGAGGGGAAGCCCTGGTTGTCTTGTGGGCAGGACAACCTGAAAAACTCCAGGAACTGAGTAGGAGCATGAGCAAATGCTGGTGTCCAGTGTAATGCCCGGGGGGGGCAGTTCTGGAGGTGCAAGGAGAGGGCTTTTGGTTGGTGTTGTTAAGCCAGAAATGTTGCCAAGTGCTGTGTATAAAGGTAGAAAACATAATGTATACGTAATGACTGCTTGTTGCTGAACTCTGCAGTAACATGTTACTTATTTATACCTTGACTTGGTGTTTTTTCAACAGATTTCATGAGCACTGGAGGTTTGTGCTTCAGCGGCTGGTGTTTCTGGCAGCGTTCGTAGTCTACTTGGAATCAGAAACATTGGTGACCCAACAAACTGTGGCAGAAATCCTGGGAAGTAAGTTCATGTTGTAACCAAGGAGAAAGCTTGTGACGTTTTCAGACATGTTAGCGTTCAGAGGTACCGGGAAAGAGCAGAACTTCATTTCTTCCTAAGAAATAAGTCCCAACAGTTATCTGGTATTTGATTTCATTATATAAACAACAAATTATTTTAGAAGGTAGGAATCGGCAAATCTAATGTGAATAGAAGTGTTTATTCACTAATAAGTTCTTAATTGATGAAGATTATTCATCTAAATTGCATAAATGAGAGCTTGTTTTTCTCGGGTTTTTTTTTTTTTATTTTATTTTGGTGTTTTAAAAGTGTGGAAAACAGATTCAGTTCTTATGCTGTAAGAGAACTGTGTCCTGACAGAGTGAAGGGTTTGGAAAAACAAAACAGGAAGATATTAGCTTATAAACAACCACAGGCCCCTGTCCTGTACATTGACGTTGATTCAGTTATGTTGTTGGATCAGTTAGCATCTGTTGCACATCCAGCCGAGGGTGTATGTGATGCTAAATCAAAATGCTGAGAAGAGGCAGTAGCTACATCACGTACAGGAAAAAGCTGACTTCTCTCTTGTAACAGTATCTCATAAATTTGCTATTTTAAATTGGCTCCAGAAAACAAATGCAATTCCAGCTCGCTTGTTTTGTTCCTATTCAGCATCACCTGATTACTGCTCTGTTTTTCATCTTAGTTGAAGCTGATCGAGAGCGAGGCTTCCACCTGGACATTGAGGATTATCTTTCAGGCATATTAACTCTTGCCAGTGAGCTGGTAAGGAAGATATTCATGCATATGTTTGGATTGAAACTGACCTGAAAAAATAAGTAATGTGTTTTTTAACTTTCCTGAGTTGTTCCTGAAAGCTGTGATACGCAGCACCTTGATCTGAACTTATTGCCCACGGCCTCCCTGCGTGCTAGAGCTGTTCCTTCCTGGTATTTTAAGATTTAAACTAGTCACTTGATTGAAAATCTGGGACTGTCGACAACGAAAAGGTAGATCCAAGTATAAATAATCTGACTGCTGGGAACAACACTGCTTTACGTGGTATGGTAACTGCTGGGAATAATGATGTGGTGTGGATGGGTTCCTCTGCTGATGTTCCCCTCTGTGTCTTCCTCTCGTAGGCCAGGCTGGCAGTGAACAGCGTCACTGCTGGTGACTATTCTCGTCCTCTGCGCATCTCAACTTTTATCAACGAGCTGGATTCTGGCTTCCGTCTCCTCAACCTGAAGAACGACTCCCTGAGGAAACGTTATGATGGCCTGAAATATGATGTCAAGAAAATTGAGGAAGTGGTTTATGACTTGTCGATCAGAGGACTCAGTAAGGAGGCAACTGGTGGTGCGGGTGGAGAGAAATGAAGGCTGCTCGTTTTAGTGGCATCGATTACCTCAGATGGTTGCCAATCTAGGAAGTGTGCTAGGAAAGCCTTCCCACAGTAGTTTAGAAGAACTGCAGCTGAAAGCTGCTCTCTATTTTCTTACAAAAATTGTAGTGCGGGTGTTAGATCTCCAAATGTTTTGTAAAATCATGGCTAGGTTTGGGCAGGAGGCTCTGTTTCCCGTGGAATTCCTCTGCTGAAACACGTGGTGCTGTTCTGTGCAGCAATCGGGCAGCAACTCCCAAGAGCTGAAATTCTCATTAATTCCATAGTGTCGCTTCACTGCTCTGGCAGCGACGTGCTTCAGCTGTCTCTGCTCACACACCTTTGAAGATGTGTGCACAGCACACGGCTCAATACAGATTCATGTGAGAGTTTAAAAAACACAGTTTGTAAATATCTACACATTTTTTAAGACACTGATTTTTTTTTTTTTTTGCCTTTTTGTTTCTTAAATTTTCACCCTTGTTAGGAAGAGGAACATATTTGCATAACTGTTTATTAACCATATTTTTTAAATGGCTTCTGTTTTATGTATCCCCCTTAACTGAGAAATCACTGAGTATATTCCTGAGAATTCCTCCATTGGCTGGTGCTGGACACCCGGGCACCATCTCTTTCTTTCTTTCTCTTTCTTTCTTTCTCTTTCTTCCTTTCTCTTTCTTCCTTTCCTCCAAGATTTCTGTTACTGCAGAGAGCAAGGTTTTCTCAAACACCTGCTTTCTCTGGCAGGTGTTTGTTGTACTGATGTGAGTGAATGCTGAGTTTCAGTATCATCATTTGCCTTGAGAACTCAGTGTAACCAACGTTTATTTTGACTATCAAGGTTTCTGAATAGGGGAGTGACAACTGATCAACTGCAGGTAGTTCCTGAGTTTTAACAACCTGTATAGGCCACCCCTGTACCCGTGTCCTGGGATTAAAAAAAAACACATTAAAACTGTAGTTGATGTGGTAAAATGTTTGTATCCTCAGAAGAGGGGAAATCACTGCTTTCAGATACTTTGCATGTAAGGTGTTTGCAAACACCAGCAACCGCTTTCATTTGTGTAAACGGACAGACTCTTACCTTCCCAGGTGTTCTCTTCTCCTGAATGACTTTGGGTTTTGCCATTCTCCTACTTCTGCTGGTGCAGGAGGGTTAAGGAGAGAAGCTGACTTCTTCAGGAGAAGGAATGTTTCCCAAGAATGAACATGAACAGTCAAGTTTATGTGGGGATTTGTTAGTGATTAATTTTGTTAGCAAAGATTTTCCATTGTTTCAGTTAGGATTTTGGTTTGTTTATTTGGATGAAAATGGTTTCTTGGTTATTTTGGCCAATAAAAGCCGTTCTTTGATTTTGGCCGTTTGTAACTCTGCCTGTTGTCTGGTTATCTGCCGTTATTTACTTCCCTTCCTGGGTTCCTGCTCTGAAATATCGTGATTTAAGTTCAGCCTTCAGCTGTCCTCAGACAGCACCAGAGTCCCTCACTCTGGCTGTTACATACCCCACTCCTACCAGCTGCCGATGGAGCCCAAGTTGCGCTGCTGACAGATTTTGTAGCTTTTCATTTTAATTTTGACCGATTTCACCGAGTAAAATGGCAGAGGCACAGGGGAGTTTATCGTTACTGTATCTAAGATGTGGCAAGGTTCATCTGCAGAGCATCTCATCTTTCATGTGTGTCCTCATCCTTGTATCTTATGTCACATAAGGTAGGGAGAAGGTGACACCCCACTTTCACAGCTGAGGAAAATGAGGTGTGACTTCCTCAGTCCCACAGCATTGAGACCAGCTGTCAGAGTAGCTCTTTGTTCTTTCTCTGTGCCACTATTTGCTTGTTTCTCGCTCTAACCCTGTGGAGGTGGGAGGAAGGAAGGGGCTTAAGCCAGTCCTACTGCTAAAAGCAGAGACTTGGGGTGAAACAGCACCCCGAGAGCTCTGAGACAGCTGCACAGGCCTAGGTCACGCAGGAAATGTGTGGGAGCAAGGGAATTGCAGAAAGGCTTCTTGGGCATCAGTCTGATGTCTCTCAGGTCGGAGGCAGCCTGCCATGTGGGATGGGGACGTGAGGCCACGTGGCGGGTCAGGTTCTGGTTGTGGGGCAGATGTTTTTTTAGGCTCTGTGCTGGCTTCTGTCCCAGTTGCTCCAGTTGTGTTGGGTCATGGAACAGGTCTGCTTCCTGACACAGGATCCCATGTGCCTTAAACAGCTTTCAGGAGCTCCTAGATCTGCTGGATCTTGCACCTTACATGGTGCTGGTGGAGACAGAGCAGAGCTGCACCACAGAGGGACGACTGGAAAAGCAAGTCTCTTACCTAAGGAATGGGATCCTTCTGTCTAAGGCTCTGTGGAGAGCAAGTGCCTGAGACCCTCCGGCGTTGTGTTCCTTTTCCATTACTAGGTTTTGGGAGAGCCTAGCATTTTCTTCTTGAAAAGCATCATTTGCAAGAGCCAGGCTGCATAGTGCATTCCCAAGCCTGATTAAGTAACATGGGGAAGGGAAAAGGAAACCACAAGCTTTCTCCCTAGTCTGCAGCACAGAAAAGCTGGGGGCATGGGTTTTCTGGCTTCCTCTGTGCCGAGGTAGCCTGCAGGACCTTGTGGCCTTGGCTCTGAATCTGCACATCTCTCTGGTCCTAAGTGATGTGTCTGTCCCAGAGCTGGGAGCAGAGGGAAGAAGACGACTCAGAAGGACTTGAGCAGGGAGGGAGGGCTCTCTGAGACTTCCCTTTCGCAGGGGTAACAGGAGCAGGCTAGCCAGCTGGGAACAGCAGTGAGACGGAGCTCTGAGGACTGCAGAGGCTTGATGGCTTGCAGTGAATCAGATGCACTTGAACTCTGAACAAGTAATTCCTGTTGGCTCTGAATGGACTGTGCAGCGTGCGGTGGCAGCTGGGAGTGCGTCAGCGCAGGAGCACTGGAGAGTCTGACTCAACTACAGCAGCCGTTCCCTGAGCCACTTCAGCCTGGAGTGTGTTCCAGGGAGTGCTCTCTTGGATCATTTTTGTATTCGCTTGCTGGCGTGGTGGTTCCCACCCCCCCTCATCTTGACGTCATCTCTGTGGCTTTTCTTTATTTTGGTAAAAAGGGCATTTAAAGGTTGATGAGCTGCTCTTTATTTATATCCTTGCCTGTTCAGCCCCTGCAGATCAATGAAAGTGCTGACCCGAAACCGTGCAGGGAAACGGGGGTGAGCAGAGCTTTATGGCACTGGGGGCAGACTAGAGCGAGGGGCTTGGCTGTTGAACTGGGCTCTGTGCTGGGATTGATTAACTGCAGCTCCAGTCTAGCAACCTTGTTAAATTGGCACTTGCTAAAGGACACGTTATCACCTCTCGGCTGCCCTTTCCTAGTGCCAGCACACGTCTTTGTGCAGTGAACCGTATCGAGGAGCTGATCAAGCTGAAACAATCTTTATTTTTCAGCAGTGTTTGCTCCCAGTCCAGTTCACCATACAGCCCTGTGCTTGCTGTGCCAGTGTTTGCAGGGAGGTGTCTTCCTCTCCCTGTGGTGCCAGCCCTAAGTGTTCACTGAGCTGTAATGCTGTGTGGCAAACTGATTTTTCTTGCAGTAATTCAACTGCTTCCTGTTTTGTTAGAATTGCTAATGATTGGGTAAATAACTTGCCTTCATTTTACCTCTAAGTGATGATTTGGGTGCTATAGAGCCTCACTCATGTCTTTCAGCCGGTAAGGTCGTTACACACCAAGGCAATTAAGGAGAGCAGAAAGTGAGTGTGGGTACTGACCCATCACTCATCAGCAGTCCATCTTATTAAAGTCCTATTTGTCACTGGATGCTGCAGTGCAACTACACTAAAGCACGTGTTGGGGCTGTTGAGGGAGCCTCCTGCCTGTGAGTTCATCGAGTGTGATTAAGCAAAGAGTCTGATTGTGAAAGGAATAGTCCTTCACGGTGTACGTCCCCTGTACACGTGCTGTGGGTCAGGCGTCGATTGAAGATGAGCATCTCCTTGCAGGTTTCTCTGCCTCTCTGTTGTCACTTCAAACTGCAGCACTTCTGCTTGGCCAGCGCTGGAGGGTTGCCCTGCCCAAGGGGAAAAGGGCTGTTCTAAACCCAGCCCTTCCTGGTGAGAGGGGGGAATGCACTCCTCGTATGGATCTGTGTTCATCTGCACTTTCACAGTGAGGGTGTATAAACATCTAACTTGCTCCTGTTGGAGAAAATGTAAGCCTGAGCCCTGCAAGGGTGCTGGCTGCTTCTCAGGGGAACCTGATGGCTCCTGTCCTGATGGGGAGAGTTGTCTGGCTACCTCTGGGTCTGCAGAGGGACCCTGTGCAGCTCTCATGGGCTTCTGTGGAGTCCGATCACCACCACAGCCAGATGGAGACTTCAACAGGGACTGCAGAAAACCTAAAGGGAAGAAAAAGCTACAGATTTTGGCCCCTGTGAAAATAGCCCAGGGCTGTAAAGGCCTCGTGCTCTGCGTGTTTCAGTTACCCCAGGCATCATTTATGGGATCTGCTCTGTGACTTTCTTGTGACCTCCAGGCTTCCTGCTCTCATCTACCAGCCCACCCCGCAACACCCAGAGGTGTTCGATGCGGATCCTCCCGCATCTGTGACTCTAGCAGTGCAGAGGAGGGAAGGAAGAGTTCAGAGCCAAGTGGGGGCTCCACTGCTGCTGAAACAAAGGGCTCCTTTGCCTGCTGCTACACGAGGCTCCTTTCCTATGAGGGCTCTTTGCAGTCTGGGCGTGCTCAGCTGCCGAGATCATTTCTCAGGGATTCAAAGCCCGTGCTGGCAGAGGTTGCACTGGGGTGGGATCTGAGCTGGAGAGTAGCAAATTATCATTATCCATCACTGTCGATGGACATAGAGCTTAATGCTAGTTTTTCAACTTTTTCCATCTATGTGAGTGCTCCCAGCCAAGCCTGGGCAGAGACCAGTGCTGGCGGATGCTCTGCCTGTGTTCCAACTCCTCCTTAGGGCTCTTCACTCTCTGTTGGAAGAGGACACTCTTTTCCAAATGTTCAGCTTCTCCATCCACGCTGCTGAAAGGTTTCCCTTACGGGACCACCTTCAGCCTCCCAAGGGAGATGTCTTTTTTTTCTAATGAGTGTCCCTGGGGCTTGCCTGGAGTTTTTGAATTTTACAGCGTTATTCTCAAACCTTTCAATTTTCTTTTACTGATTGTCCCTGTCTCCCATTGTACTGATTTCTTCCGCATCCTCTGTGAGAAACAAGGCAGTTCCTTTGGCTGCCTGATCAGTAGGACCTTTTGCTTTTTCACACTCCACTGTAGTGACAGATCATTCCACAATGACAGTGAGATTTTTATCTATCTCATCTCTGACAGGAGGACAGTTTCCTGCACTGCTGTTGGTTCCAGGTTTTTCCTATTTAAACTCAGAGAATGTCAGCCTAATTCTAGCCGAATTTTACCTGGTTCCCCAGTACACATGTAGATGGCTGACATCACAGGAGTTACTCCAGCTGCCTCATCCATGAGCCCTGAAGGACTATCTGTGACATGGTGCTAGAATATTGGAATTACCTTCCCTTTGAGCATGTCCGCAAGAAGCAAGAGAGTTTAAGATTCACTAGAATCTCTGGCTGGACATCTGTCTTCCTGGGACTTTAGCACCACAATACATTCATGTGCACCGAATGACTGGATCTGAGATGATCTTGGAGCTTTTTTTCAGGATTGGAGATGTGCTGAAGTTAACCTCTCAGCCTCTGATGACAGCTCCAACAGCTTCTTGCTGCCAGACCAAAGGTGGTGCTCCCTTTTAGGGATCATATAGCAGAGACACTGAACACCCTTTCCCTGTCCTTGCTTCAGTTAAGGACAACCAGGAATGTACAAGAACACCATAAAAGAGAAGATCTGCTCTCTAAAGCAGAAGTCTGCCCTCTGAAGTATTTGCTTTTCATCTCCTTGTGTTTTTTTCAGGCTTTCCCACCCAACCTGCTGACTCTTAAAGTAGCAAATCCTGCTTCCCTTGGGACCCAATCTCACAGGGGGGGGTTTAATCCAGCATTCTTGTCTTCTTGCGTGTCTGCCTTTTGAGCTCAAAAACTACATGGACTCTATGATAAAGGCTGCAGTTTGTTGTTGTTTGCTCAAATAAACATTTTCCTGGTGCGTAAGACTCATCCTAAATTCTGGTCAAAAGGTCATTTATGAATTCTGGTAAATCAAGAGAGTAATCAACGTTCTCTTTTTCTCTATCATGGTACTTCCAGAGAGGTCTGCTTGTACTAGCTGGGTAAGTTCAGTGGGTATGTCTTGAAAAGTCATCTCAGTGTTGTCAGTCATGGCAATGAGAGGTGTAAAAATATTGTGGAGCCTGGGACGACCAGTTTGGAACAAATCGTTGCTTTCTTGGCTTGCAGACAGCCCTGCTCCCACGTACTCTGGGTCATAATAGTATTTTGTCAGGTTTGTTAATCAGACATGGAAAAATACAGCCCAGCTAATCCGCAGGCCTAAGTAAGATGTGTACATGTGATACTGAAAGACCTGGAACTTCCCAGGAGAGGGATCATCCAGTTCAGAAGGGTGCCTGGGGATTATGGAAACCTACTGCCTTGTCAGCGTGCCGACACTCCTCGCCCTTCCTGTGCAGGCTCACCCCGCAGCACGGGCTCTTGCAGGGCCACAGACTGTTCTCTACTCGTGCTCCCTTTCAACACCTGTAATTTAAAGGCAGGCAAGCAGCTGAGTACACACTGGATACGTAAAAGATAAATAACGCTGGAGTCACAACCTTGGTCTCGTTTGACAGGTCCAGCAGTCAGGTTGTCACTTCCCACAGCAGGGCTGTCCCACATCAAAGAGCTTGTACTGTTCCCTGGCCACAGGATTTTTAGGAGAAGGCTGTGGCACTAAGTACACGTCCTGCTCGTAACTCAACACCCGCTGATTATTTATGGACCTTCTGGGGAGAGTTTGCCTAGTTCAGAGGAAATAGGCTGCGATTACTCGGAGACTGGCAGGCAGGTGTTTCCTGTGATACTTAGAAAAACTCTGAATCTGACAAACTGAACAATTGCCCAGATGTAAGATTGATACTAAATATCAGACCTTTTACATATACTTATTGTTCTCTAACCTTTTTGAACAGCCCGAGTGACTGAAGGCACCTTGATTTAAAGATAGGGCTGTACAAACAGTCCATGGCTGGTTTTGAACATGAATTGGTGTGTGGAGAAAATTTCTGTGCTGGACAGCAGTTGAAACCTTCCCAGGAAGCCGTGGCCTTCTGTGGCAGCAAAAGCCACTCGCTGTTTGGATAAATTAAGCTATTGAGGTTTCTGTACTTATGCTTTTCCTTATCAAAACTGCCACTGGAGGTAATGGAGAGATGGCAGCTGCATCATTTTGATCTTGGGATCAAAAATGAAGGTGCTACAAGCTGTTGTTTTTGCATGTTAGGTGAACAGGCTTGAAAGCTTGTAGATGCAGATCTGTCATGACAGCGTAAGAGAAATCTTCCTGCAGCAGCTGCTCTCCTTGGGCATCCATTGATTTGAGAAAAAACTAAAAGCGATGCGTTCTTCACTGGTTGCTCAGTGCGTATTTTGGAGGAAACAAACAATTTATTGTCTGATGGCTAGAAATAGCTGGAGGGAATTCCAGCTCACCGGAGGGAGTCAGGCTGCTGCCCCAACAAGCATTTTGCCAGCTATCGCTTGCTCAGCTGTGTCCTCCCACCCTCAGTCTTGGGTACATGTTTGTAAAGCCTCCAGATGATGCAAAAGCTCCCATTTCCTCAAGGACAAAATGGAACGGGTGGTGCAGATGAAAATACAGCCAGTATGTGCACATCCCATTCACACTGCTGTCTGCCTTTCTGCCTGGAGCAGCACAACAAGCGCTGGTGGCTGCGGCCAGAGGACAAAGCACCGGGCAGAGTTTGCAGACCTGCTCAGGTGCTGGGTCAGTGGTGGCTTTACAAACCAGGGCTACCTGTGTGCCAGTAGCCTCTGCTCACCTTTGGGTGCTCATGGAGTCTGGCTGATCTCTGGAGAAACACAGATACGCTTTTGTGCATCCTCCTGTAAAATAAATGCCTGTGACAGGAATATTTTGTTGGTAGTGAATAATACTGATTGGCTTTGTCTTTACCCTGGCGGGGGCTGAAAGAAAATTTCCAGGCTGTCCTCTGAGATCCACTAACCAAACTTCAGGCTCCTTAAATTTCGCCTCTGGGGCTGTAATCTGGCCTTTGCTGTGTAAGTCACAGCATGACATTTTGCTGATCTTGTAGACGCAAGGCAGCGGTCAGTGGTAATGTGAGGCTGAAAAGGTTAAACCCTGTTTGTTTGCCGCTTTACCATTGTTCAGCCTGGAGTCATTTCCCTGCTGAGGAACTAAGAGAGGCTGGACCTTACAAGGGAGCGCTTTGTGGCCTCACTTTTGGCTCTCACGTTTGGCACGCTGCGGCCTGACCTGCCCAGGCAGGACTGCAGGCAGAGCATGAGATTTTGTGCTGGTCTGTTGTTGTCCGGTGAGAATCAGGGTAGCAGGCTGGTACTGTTCTCCCAGTCTCATTAGGAGTAGCCCCTGAATCCTGTTCAGGGGATCTAGAGAACAGATGTAGGCACATTGTTCACCTGAATGCCAATCACACTAGATAAAATATCTACTCCAGAATACAAATATTTAAAGAAATACCCACCTAAAGTCATTGAAACATAATTATTAAAACCTTTTATGTTACTCTACAGTACAATGTAAATTGTTCCTTTCAATTAAATTTTGAAATACACTAGATTACATCATTTAAATAATCGCAAACTTCTAAGTTCACTCTTACTGGCAGCAGAGCTATATTTACATACACTTTTGAGATATTCCAGATGCAGCATTATGTTCCAGTCCCTAAGTCAGATAAATAACAGACTTCCAGTAGTGGTATACTGCTTTTCCACAGGTTCTACACAGAGGGCAAGAACTCCTTTTATTCTTCTTTACTTTTTTTTTTTTCTCCTGTGTGCATGCAGCTGAATCTGAGCTAATTGATACCTACTTGATTTGGATTAAAGATGAAAGAATTCTCTTTTTATACAAGTATTTTGGCTGACTATACAGAAGTGAATGATGAAATACAGTCCTTAGGATTAGCAGTGGAAAACGTAATTGATTCCAACTTTCATCTCTTTCCCATAATACTGCACCTAATTTTGACCCTGACTTTACCTAATGCTGATGAAATACAGTCAATAGTGGAAACCTCTCTCATGTCGTCAAACTGCTTTCAACACGATCCATGCAATGGCAAGCATCATATATCATTCTCCTGCAGTGCAATATTAACAAGTTATACTCAGTATTTCCCTCCAGAGATCTGCTCCTCGAGGGAAGCCCATTTCTCTATGTACATCGGCCACAAACAGGCTGTGAGTCCTGAGGCTGGAGACAAGAACCGAGCTGGGATGCTTCCAGTGCTCCCAAGAGTCTTCATGAGGCAGGCTCCTCCCTACGTTGTCTAAGGAGCAGAGCAAGTTCAAACCACTGAGGCTCTTGATGGTCCTCACGCGTGGCACTGGTCAAGCCAAGTCTCCCCGTGTGCTGCTGTGCAGGCCTCACGGCCTGGTGTGAGGGGTGCTGATCATGATGTTGGGCAGCGCATTCCGCCGCTTCTTCCAGGAGCCCAGCTCCTTCGAGTATCGCCTGATCTGCCTGAACCAGTGGTGAGTCCTCGCCCGGTCGCTGTCCCGGAACACAAACGCCTCCCGCCTGATCTCAATGAGTTCAAAAGTGTCGTCGCAGTCAGGATCAGTAGAAACGATGCAATTACTCAGCCTCAAAGGCTCCCTGAGCAAATGGAACTTCCCATTGTTTTTGTCCCTGATGAGTACCAGCACAGCGTCTTTCACAGGCCCTGACTCAGCTGACTCCAGGCTGGACTCGGACACACGCTTCATGTTCACCAGGAGGAGGACTTGCATATTCTGGAATTTCAGGGTCTTGCTGCCTTTCTTCACCCACTGGCCGTCCGGGGGCTGTGCCAGTTGCAGAGCCCCCTCCATCACAAATCGTGTTTCCTCCCGCAGCCAACCTACAGTTTTGAGGGCAGTTTCTCTCATCTCAATGTTGATGACTTCCCTCTTCTTCTTGCTGTCCTGGCGAAAGGATCGGAGGGTCCATGTGTTCCCCTCCTGCTTGGTTTTCATGTTGATGTGCTCCAGGTGGGACTCGATGCGGCTCTTGGCCTCCCGCAGGCTGCCGTGATCTGGGTGGTACTCGGTGGTGGCCTTGATGATTCTGCTCAGCAGCAGCGGGTACTTGGTGACCCTCTGCAAAGGGGCCATCAGGAAGGACCTCAGGTTCATCCTCCGCAGTGCTGTGTTGTCATTCTGGGAGACATTAAGGAATATCCTGCAGGGATTTAAGAAGAGAGAATGAAATGATGGTGGCTGTTCTGCTGCAATCCTAAATGCAAATGAACAGTGCGGTGCTCAGAGCTGCTGGGCACCGCAGCCTCCACTCTGGTTTTAACAGTCTGGTGAAATCTTTCTTCTCAAAAACTAACAACAGTTTCTGCAGCTGTGCTCAGCTTGAGGTGCCTGGGACACAAGCACGTAACACCCTAGCAGTCTTCTATTAAATGGTTATAAAAGGACGAGGGTGTGATCTTTCTCTGGTACACAGTGACGTAGGCCCTGAGCACATAGATCAGCTTATATCAGATTACATTAATTTGTAGTTCCTTTCATGACTCAATTACAAAGCACTCCAAAAACAGAATTTGGTACTGTCGTCACTTTAAACTGGTGCAGTGGAAAGAGCAGTGACTCGCTTGATGTTTCCCCATTGGAATGGGAAAAAAATTCAAGTCACGGATGCTTCAAACAGTAGCTTTCCCCAGTGGAAATCCGAACCATGCTCTGGCACAGGGACTGAGAGCTGTTCTCAGCTTAGCTTTATTTGGTGACTGTTCAGTGCAGTGGCCAGTGGGAAAACACTGCTACCGCAAAATACAGCTGGGGACCAACTGCCTGCCTCAAGGACGGAACGTATTTTAGAGAATAAATTACTCTCTTCACCCCAAGAGACAGCAGCTCATCTCTGGAGAACATCAGCATCAAAGCTTTCATCTAGCTGAGCCGACAAAGGCTTCACCCTCAGCCTGCTGCCTTCCTGTCCCCAAAGCTTGGAAGAATATGCTCAACCTTTTTCTCACCTGAGCAGCTCTTTCTCCTTCTCCAGCGTGTTGAGCATGTTGACGGAGGAGGACTGCTGGAGACAGTACGTCTGAAAGGCCGGCAGCATGTTGACAAACTCTAGAAATATTTCACCGATGCACACGGTCATCAGGTCATCGTCACCCTGCAAGGATACAACACAGCCCCACTGGGTTAGCTCAGGAGGGACATGAGCACGGAGCCTGCGCTCAATCCTATCAGCACAAATCTACTGCAGGATCTGGTGAACACCAGACCAATGCTGGAACTGGGCTCACCCTTGCTGGTGGGAAGGCAGCCCGTGCAGGTCCGGGGGGAGCAGTTCACAGCAGGGGAAGGAAAGCTGGCCTAACTGCTTGCTCTTATACTCATTAAGAGCTGTTTTCTCTGCTTCTGTGGGCTCAGCCTGCTCACAAGAGCTGGGGCTCAAAGGCCAGAGTGAGTGGGCTGGTCAGGAGGGAGTACTGGGGCCTTTCTTTCCGGCAGGTCTGCCCTAAGGCTGACGCAGCAGTATGGAAATTATCAGAGTATTTAGAAGCAAATGGGCAGGGCAAGTGCGCAACTTGGGTAACAGACATGGCACTTCACAACTTCTGCTGGTGTTCCCAGCAACTGGCCTGGCTGGGAAGCAGTCTCCATCAGTTGTGCTCTTACTGGCTACTTTGATGCCTAAATCAAAAATAAATTTCACAGTAAATTGTTCTCTGATTTCTGGATGAGTAATAAAATAAGGGAATTGCAAGAATCTGGTGCCACAATTGGCTCTTGGCTTTTTCAAGGTATACGCTGACCTGCTCTGCAATCACTACTCATTTCAGCAGCAAGAGAGGGAGCAGTTCTCTGGCTGGTGGTGGATTTTTGGTGCAGCACTGAGCTCTGACTGCAAAGGCAACATGGAGAAAACGGGGAAACCCATGGCTTTTTGTAGGAGTTATTATCTCAATAAATTACTCACAGGGGACATCACACCCACGGTGCACATCTGTCTGCACTATGCCTAGTGCAGGAGAGTGGTTGTCAAAAGTTGCCAGTTTTTGAGACGTGTGTCACTCAGCCTGACACGCAGGGTTTTGGAGAGGGGGACGAGCAATGTGTTTCCTAGAGAACACAACATCCTGGTGAAACGGATAGAGCAACAAGCAGGTTTTGGTTTCTTGAAGAAAGGAAGGTGCGGACCCGTCCTTTGCAGTGATTGTCTGCTGCAAGACAGTGGACAAAGAGCCAGAGCAAGCTGAGCTCTGTGCCCCCGTGGTCACACTCTTCTCAGTGTCCAAGCTAACTGGCTTAAAGCTAACTTTGATGATGGGACTGTTAGGTCCTAGTAACGGGATGAATGAGCTAGACTGCAGATGGCCTGACTGATGTCTGGCATTACCATAGTAGAGAGTGAGGCCAGCAGCTGTGACGTGGCACAGGCCTACTGAAATTGCTGATCTACAATAACTGAGTGAGAAAGGGACTAGGGAGATGTCCAGAACCCAGAAGCCCTACCTCCCAATCCTCTGCTCCACCTATGCTGCCTCACTAACACTCAACCTATTCCTGTCTTCCCCAGTCTGGCCGCTTTAGAGCATGCAGCATCATACCTGGTCAAAGGCTTGATCGATCTCTTCCTGGAGTATCTCCAGGAAGTTCTCATTGAGGTCAATGAGCTCCTGGATGTTGCTGAAGATGCCCAGGAGCTGCTCCTGGCTCAGCAGCCCAGCTGCCTGCATGGGGAGGTAGAACTCCTCTTTGATGATGCGCAGGTCCTCTCCATAGCTGGCCTCAGTGTTGACAAACTCCAGTACAGACTCCTTGCGCTCCGTCCTGCGCTTGCGGCATTTCTCACAGAGGTCAGCCCGCCTCTGATTGCAATTTTGCATGTCTGTCTCCACCGGGAGGTCCCTTTCTCCACAGTCGGTGCAGGGTCGGTGGGCTTCCCACGCCTGCAGGGAGCTCAGCGTCTCAGATGCCCTGTTCCTCCACTTTCTGGCTGCCATCCGGCCAATGCCACTATCTGCCCTCTCCACATCTGCTGACTTGGTTTGGGTGGCCTCGCTGGGATCCAGGTCATCCCGGACATCGTTCACGCCAACAATCCCACTGTCTGTGCTCAGGCTGCTGACATTGCTCCAATGATGTCTGGAGCGCAGGGAACCCCGTGGGGCACGGCAGGTTTCATCAAAGCTGCCACCATGGCCAAGGTTGGCTTTTGCTACCACTGGACCTGAGAAGAGACACAAATCATTACAGACACTGCCAGCTGCACAGAGCTCACCTGAGGTGCCCAAGCTTGGGGGACCCTGAAGGGACAGGTTACATTTGGTGAAAGGAGGGCTATTAGTTGTCTCCCCTCCTGTTTTGCTGCTCAGACTGGTGAGTCAGAAGTAAACGGCTCCCAGGTGAAGCCCAGGGCCTGTCATCCCTGCACTGCCCATACCTGTGAACTCATCTGGGCTCTCTCTTCCCCTGCCATCTGCCAAGCACGGACAGAGACACAGCAGAGTAGAAGCTGATTTATTGCATGCCTGTGTTACACTCAGAATGCTTCCCTCCTCAAGGTCGGCAGTTACTCCATATTTACACCAGCATAGAAGGGCTCAGCATGTGGCCCATCACCCCCCTCTGAGACCGCAGAATGTGGGTACCGTAGTCTCGCTCCTGCCGGCGCTTCTGTGCGTGCTGCCGTGCTGCAGCTGCAATCTTCAGCTCCAGCTGCTTCCTCTTCACAGAGTCTGTGGGCATAGGGTCACTGAAGTGTGGCCTCAGCCGGCACTCCCGCTGGGCCTTGGCACCATCTGTGCTCTCATGGACGATGTCAGAGCTGGATCGGCGGCAGCTGGGACTAGGGGTCTGCAAGAAAAGCAAGTGGGCTTGGAGCAACGTGGTGGGTCAAAGCAGCACCTGGTGTGCAGCCACTGAACTTCAATTGCCAAAGGAGAGATAAGGAAACCCATCAGCAGTGGGCTTGTAAATGCAGCTCTGCTATACAGGCATTAGGAAGTCTCTCCCTCCATGTCCCTCTGTCTTGCTTAGTCCCAACAGCAAGGACTCCTCTCCGTAGCTTTGAGTACAGGGGCTTTGTGGTGGCTGCATCATGGCTGTAAAACAACCATGAAGTCAACAGCACAACCCTGGCTAAGGGCCTAAATGGGAGGCTGAACCTGTTTTCTGGGGATCCGAGTGAGCCTGCATCTGTTCTGTGAACATTTCAGTGCTGCAGGGTCAGGAACTTTAAGCTTTACCAACATTCGCAGTTTGACCAAGTGGGCACTAGGAGGGAGTCTGTCTGATGTCTCAGTGGAGCAAAGAGGGGCAGGTGGCACACTGAAAGCCATGAAGAGGTTATTGCTGACCTCCCTGCAGGAGATGCAGCAGTCAATGGCCAGGGGTACAAAACTGACTCCTGTTTCATACTCTGTAATAAAAAAAAGGCGCTAAAGTTTAGTTCCTTATGGGAGTTCCTGTGATTTCAGATCCCAGGCTCCCAGCCTGCCCAGTTCCTACAACAAAGAGATCCTTTAGAGCTTCTAACAAGAAAAACAATCTTAAATACAGGGGGAATTCCTCTCCCTTACATTCCCTGCAGGTGGAGTGTCGCTGGATGCCTCATTGCTTGGTTTGTCTTCCCAGGCCTCTGTTGCCATGGACATCGCTGTGGGCTGCTGGCTGTCCTCCGGAGGTGGGAGATCACCTTCCCTCAGATCACACTGTCCCTTGGAGGGGGATTTGGCAGCAGTCTCAGCATTGCAGCTGCAGGGGAAAAAGCAAACTCTGATGAACATCACGTATGCAGTTCACCTGCTGTGCCTGACATGGATGAGCCTGAGGAGCAAACTCAAGTTCGAACAACCAGCTGCAACAGCTCAGGGAAAGTGCAGGCAGGAATCTAGGCTGCTCAGCATAGATGGCTGTGCGTGTGTTTTGGGGGATCTAAACACAGCTCAGTTATAGCAGTGCAGTCATGCCAGCATCAGTCTGGGATATCAAGTCTCAGGTGTTCACAGGACATTTTTTTGTCCATAAAATATCAGCTTCTACCATAGGGACCAGAAAACCCTCTTTCTAAGTAGGCCATATCCAGATTTGCTGCTACTTAAAGAGATGTTGTCAACCCGAAAACCACTTGCTCATCTGTAAGAAAATCACCTGCTAAAAACCATAATACTTTGAAGGGATTACGGGATTAAAAGAGCTTTTCCTCTGTTTTTCATCTCATATGATCCTAAACCCACCAAAACTACTGGAAAGATTCCCTCTGCTTTCAGTGAACTCAGGATGAGGCCTTTTGGTGCACTTAAGAGTCTTGAAAAATTGGCAGAGTCTATTCTCACTTGGCAATTCTGATGCTAACAAGGGCCTGGTCTGGGTGATAAAGGCAACCTGTTCCAACCCCATGTTCCTCTTTCTGTAGACAAAACCACCTCTCCAGACAGACACAGTCTGGTGCAAAACCACGGATCTGACAGAGTAGCTGACAGACTGTAGTTTGTGATACTACTTGTGATACATTTTTTTAAGAGACTCTCTAAAATACCTTATTTCCATCTATATGGAAGCCTGCTTGGAAGACTATTAATTTTTTTTTTTTTCATTTTGGGTTTATTTAATTCGTATGGGCTTGGATTCCTTTAACAAGAAAGGTTTTCAGGACTGTATGTGGACGCTTGTACATAGAGGAAGTCTGGAACATAATTCAAGTTATGGATGTATTTTGTGCTTAAGAAAAGTCTCCCATGACAAAAAAATCTGCTTTTTCTTAAAGGTTTTACTTGTGAACTTATGCTGGTGGGTCATACTGCTGATGCACAATTCCAACACTGTCAGTTACAAGCAGACACATGAGACAGACGGGCATCTTCCTTATAACGAATGACATTTGGCTCTGACAACAAACCATCAGCCAGTACTGAAATCGCTGAAGAGGGAACAAACTCCCAGAACACAAATCGGCTCCGTTGTCAGGCCAGAAAAGTTGCTTTGCAACTTTGCAGCTGACGCTTCTTCACCTTCCAGCATTTATGCTTCCAGGTCCCAGCTGACACTACTTGAGGATTAACCACCTTAGCCACAACGCTAACAGCAGGCTCCTGGCTTTTGCTTTCTGATGTGCTAACTCCCTGCCATGTGGATTTGGAAGCACCAGTTTTCCCCTCCAGGCCTCTTCTACCCAGCCTGTAGAAAGGGGAAACCAACATCAGCGCTGTCACAGAGCAGTCTGTAGTACAGACTGTGTTATCCTCATAACAGGGTTGCAGTAAAGGCAACACGGGCACATCACGGTCCTTTTCTCACAAAGTCTAAAAAAGCTTCCTATCTCCTTCCTCCCTCCCGTCTCCAGGCACATTTGGACACTACTCCTTCAGCTGGTCCAGTCTGTCTGTGTGGCCATGACCTAAAATCTGTCTTGAAATTATCTGAGTTTAAAAAAATATTCTCCCTCATGTATTTCCAGCCAGATCATTTCTTGGATGTTTTGTTGAGTTGGGTAAAGTATGAACAATTCGGCTGAGCACACCTATGGGAGGGAAGGCAGAGGTTAAGAAGCAAGAAAGCTCTTGAAGAGGATCTGCCACTGCCAGAAAACAACCATTTCCAAAAGCTGCTCCTGCTCAAACAGCTTCTGGTTAAAACATGCAGAAGAAAGGAACCATGCTGAGGCACAAAGAGGTAATGGGATGTGTCCAAGATGAGTAGCAGAGCTCAGAACTCTTGATCACACCACCTCCCACCACACAGACCATACTCTCAGAAAGCAGCTGAGCTTTCACTTGTCATTTTTACAGGGCTTCAAAATCATCCACTTAAACATGGAATGTACTCCTAAGTATTACTGCTCCTCCAAGGAAAGCCAACAGTAGCTCTTCTGATAAAGCCTGTGGGCCAGATGCCATTGCTTATTGTGGTTTCTGTAACCCAACAAGGATATTTTTAACGCATCTCCAGATGTGACGTGCACTGTGAATAAAAGCCAATACTACCCAGAGAGCTGAGCTGAGGAAGTGGGACCGGAGACTGAGAAATACAACCCACCCCATGGCTGATCAGCTAGAGGTAAGAAAGGCAATGACGCAGAATCCACACTGTGTGAAAGGAGAATTCTTCATCCCTGGTTTGACTGCTCTTGTTCTAGTTGTGATTAGATTGCTCCTGCATCATGTACTGGCCACGCCATGTGGGGCAAGTGTTGCTCCGAAGAGCACTCACTGCGCACCACATCACCAGGACTACAGCCTAAGTTAAAGGCATCCAGTGATCTATGAGGTGTTTAGAGCTGTTGTAATTATGAAGCTGAAAATCAAACCTTCACTGATGAAATGTTAAGCCATTTGAACGAGTCTTAAGCAATTAACTACGAATTTTTAGGAAAGTAATTAACTTGCCAGACAAAACAGCTTTGTAAAACTGTAACACTTCAACAGAAACACTAGAAAGAGAACACAATTTCAGCTATCTTATTCTGTGACACTCTATTGCAACATCTCTATGAAAGGCTTGCTCTGAGCTCAGTATCTATGGAACCGGGACCACATCCCCAGATTTCAGCTATTTAATTTGAGACTTAGAAAAAACGTGGCCTGGATGTCAGTGAACATAACTTAGGACCCAAAACATCCACGCAAAAAGTCTGCCACCTCTGCGGTGAGGATCAGCTTGAGTTATAAAAGAATGTTCTGGTACTCTACAGTCTCAGATGAAATGGTGGAAAACGGAGAAATTTCCAGTCAAAGGAACCTGGAGTTTCCCACTAACCAGCACTTTGGTGCTGCCAACAGATTTGCTTTATTACTACCATTCTTAATAAATGACAGTCTTCACCATTAATTGTTATTGCTATGGAAAATAAACAGGCCACGGTGGTTCTGCCCCACGAAACAATCTCTCTGACACTGGAACCACTGTCACTCTTGTTTTCAGATCAATTACCATTTTGGTGTTAATAAAATCATCTCACATTTTTCAACAAGTCCAACTAGGGACACTGAACACACTCACAGAAAGAAAAACCATTGTGGATATTAAAAGCACAGAAA
The DNA here is from genome assembly GCF_032191515.1 of Phaenicophaeus curvirostris. Taxonomy (NCBI): domain Eukaryota; kingdom Metazoa; phylum Chordata; class Aves; order Cuculiformes; family Cuculidae; genus Phaenicophaeus; species Phaenicophaeus curvirostris. The sequence continues at coordinate 29,796,662 of NC_091398.1, forward strand.
CCACACTGAAACCATTAAGACCCTGGGCAGAAAGTGTTTGTAGGCTGGCAGAGTAGCAGGAAGAAAGATCATATGCACTACCCAGTTCTGATAAACTTTGCTATTCATGTACCTCGGGCTCCAAGTACCAGTCAAACCTTTGATCTGTCTGAAGACAGTTGTCTTTACACTCGTACTCACAGCTTGTGCCTTTCTGCGTATTTCATTTCATATAATGATAAGAATAGCCTATTCAATTTAAATGGTTGCATACCCTAACTTTCTCATCTGTTTTGTCATTGACTTTTCATACCAATGTTCTTTTCTAGAACAAAAGCACTAAGGTTGGGCTGGACAACTGAGGGAAGCATTTAGGGCTGTGATACCACCTACTTCCCTTTGATGACAAAGTTGCAGAAGTATTTCTGCTTGTCATTCTGGTTCTGCCTATACGAGTAGCTTCAGCTCCACAGAAGTTCTTCCAGAAGACTCATTCCTGTGTAGAAGTCACTATCATCCCCTCTAAAACCTTAGTCCAGTCTCAGAGCTTTAGCATTCCAGAAATACCAAGCCAGTGTACAAGGTCGATGGCCTAGCATTTTACACACCACATCTGTGGATGTCTTAAGCAGCCAGGACCCAAGCCAAATGTAAGTCTTGGTGAAGCCAGTCCTGAAAGCCAAGTGTAAGGATACAAACCACCCCACCAACACTTCCTTTCCCATCAGCCTTATCTAGTGATAAGACAGTGGTAAGTGACCCAAATTCCTAGCTTCCAGAACTTCACTAATTCCTGTTGGTCCACCTGCTTGCACCGAAAGGAATCCTCATTTCTTTGGCAGGAGGGAGGTAACAGGACTGCAATGTCCAAAACCAGGACAGAGAAAGCAGTTCTTGTGAACATCTTACTCAGAGAAGGGGCAAACCCTGGTTGGGGAAGAGGGAGGAAGGCTTTACATATCTATTTTCTGTCACTGTTTATTCTCTTTGAGTTGGCAGGAGGACACCATCGGCAAGTACTTTTACTCACTGCTTGTGCTGGTTCCCAGAGGGTGGTTAAAGGCTCATCGCAGCCACCCTTCTCTCATCTGTTTGCCAGTTCACTTTGTACAGACAGCAAGTGAAAGCACCTGTTGCTGCATGTCACACTACCTAAATTCATGTCCTGCAGTGGTGGGACAGACTCTACAGCTTTTTTCAAAGGAATCATATCAGTACTCTGAATCCCTCTGCTGTCCTGTACTTTGAACTGATGTTAAAAAAAAGACCTTTCAACAATTTACTACAGAAATAAAATGGGTGGGAAATTTGGCATCAGGACTGTGAAGGGCTGCTGTCTAGATCAGATTAAGGTGTTCAAAAACGCAAAGTCTAGATGAAAATACTTTTTGATGTTTAATCCCACACTAAGATGGAGTTCAAGCTCAACAGTTTAAAGACACATCCATGTGCCTGTCAGAGACCCTAAGATGAAAGGCCCTGCCAGCAGCATGTTTATGCTATGGGAATTAAATGTAAATATCAGGAGAGAGACCAGATCATTAACAAGGGAACTGTTTTCAGGTCACCCCACAGAGTGCGTTACCTTTTCTTAATAAGTTCCAGGGCTGAACCTATGAATTCATCCTTCATTTTTTGCAGCTTAGCTCCATAGCTGGATAAGTCTGTGGCTTCTAACAGCAGCGATGAACAGCAAGAGGACTGGGCTTCAGAAGCCAGTGACTGTCCTGCAAGGTGGAGGACATCATCTAATTGTCTTGTCTCTCCTTGCTGCTGCTCATCACTCAAGATCTCCTGTCCAGCTCTGTGTACTGCTACTGCCTGCAAAGGTGATCGTGGAATAGGGCTAGAGCAAACAGGGACTAGGGACCTATCCAGGCTGGAGATCTGGAAGGTTGCATCCTTCACCTCAGCGCTGCTCATTCTGAAACCATCCCATGTGGCTGGATATTGGGAAAAACTAGCAGAAGTGTGGTTTTCATGGAACACATCATCATCATCCTCTGCTGTGACAGTGGCTTCATTCACAGCTTTGGTCCCCAGAATTTCTGAACGGATGTTCTTATTGTTCTCCTCCTCCAGGGTCTGGTTTGCAGGCAGACCCTTATCCAAGCACTCTGTTGGCCCACTGCTGCTTGTAGGTGAATTTGCCTCCCTACTTCTCATTTGCTTGAATTCCTCAAAGGTGGGTACATAGAGCCTTCCTCTGCAGCAGCCTTTCTTGCTCTGTCCCATTGTGGCTTTGACATCTGTTTCTCCATTATACCGTTCCAGGGTTTCTGCTGTTCTGGATCTGGCCAACTCATGGCCTTCCCCAGCATGCTGAAGGGGCAAATTGGGGGAACTGTTCTGCCTTCGGAGCTGAAGCCTCCTCCGAGCCTCCTGCTTGATGTTTTCTGGACTGATGAACCTGTGTGCAAAACACAGTCTCTGTCTCCCTGTGAGGCTGTGCCCGAGAGCATTGTGTTCCACCAAAACTGTGCAGCACTTGACAGCACAGCCGTTCTTGTACTGCTGGCACATCTGGCACTCAAACAGCTCCCGGGCCATCAGGTCAGGCAGAGCTGCCTGTGGACGCAGTGGCTTGCAGGGCTCTGCCACCTTACTGCTGTGCAGCCTCAGCTTCTCCTTCAGCTCTTTTTTGGCATCCCCATGTAGGGCTCTTTCCTCTGGGAAAAGCCACTGAGGCACTTTGGTAAAGGGAGGGAGGAACATGTTCTGTGCTGATCGAGAAGTTGGTTCAGCCTGGAGAGAAAGGTTTCTCAGAGAGTTCGATTTACTTTGTACTGGGGCCACATCCACACAGCCTTCTGTCCACTGACTGGTGCCTCTATAGCGAAAGATGATCTCATTATCCAGGCTCCGGCAGTGAGAATACAGCCCAGAGTCAGCAACTGTTGCCCAGTGAAGGTTCTCCACGCTCCGATACATCCGATTTTCCAGAGGACTGGCCAAAGATGCCTTGCCTGTATGGCAGGAGTTTAGAGTGTGGAAGTCCCGAGAAAAAAACTGAGTGTCTAGGTTCCTTAGTGGATGCATGCTGCTAACCGAAACCTCCTTTAAGCCATATTGTGCATAGAGCTGATTATTTTGGCAGCTCAAGATCACCCGGCAGTGTTCCTGTCTCTCATCAACACTGATGTATGTCATAGCAAATGCACATGGAGGCTCTAAGACAGTGGTGTTTAGGGGGAGAGGAGGGAGCAGGGGTGTTGCTTAGATGCCAGTCAATGTCCACAGACCACAGACAGCAAAGTGTGCTGCTGGGTACTCACAAAAAGAGAGCTCTCACATGGGTTGAGCCGCCATGCGTAGAAGACCTGTGAATGGAAGGAAAGATGAGTTACTGAAGCAGCCTGGTGATGACTTGCAGGATGTAACAGCAGGTCTGCTTTCAGGGAATGCAGAAGCCAAACAGCAACAGCTTGTGTAGAAACAGAGCAGCATAACCAGGAGATGGGTTTGGGTCAGGGAATGTTTTTAAGCTTAAGCCAAGCCAGCAGTGGTCTTACACTACCCATATGATTTTGGAGAAGTTTATCCTATCTACTCTCATCAATTCCCTCACAATAACACTGCTCAACTCTAGTGATGAATACTCAGAGGAGCTTGCTCCGGCCCAGCTTAACCACACAGCAGCACTGAGATGGGAGGCTTACAAGACATAGTGAGGTTCTTTCCCTCAAATGGGTTGCAGACAAGAGTGTGTGGATTAAGGAGGAGGCTGGGTGTGGGAAAGGGTAACATGAATATGGTCTCCTGGAAGGCTCAAGTAGCAAGGAGGAAGAAGTTGGCTGACCAGCGCTGGTTTTGTTCCTGAGAGTCACACTGCAGTCCCTTAGTGCTCCGATCTCCCCTTCACAAGGAAGATACATATACTTTAGTGACTGGTAGCCAAGCATTTCCAAGGCCTTTCCAGTGCAGAGACAGAGACGCCTCACAGACTTTCACAAATGCATCCTCTTAACCCCTTAGCAACAGGTCTAAATGATCCCCCCACAAACAGCTCAGCAGAGGCCCAGAAAGACAAGGTGATTTCCAAGGCTGCTCCTGTTATCTTTGCCCAGCATTTTAAAGTATTAGGGAACCCAAGTGACTAAATCACATGTTCAGAGAATTAAATCCCCAATCGCCAGTTTGGGCCAGCAGGACGTAGGCTAAGTGTCTACATCATCCTTGGAAGTGAAAGGTGCCTCTTTACATTGAATGGAGAGACTCCAAATTTCTCTTAAGGATTTGGGCCTCGTGGACTTGCCAGCAGTCACCCAAGACATCCATGTCTGCTAGAGCACTGTCTGTTCCGTCCCTTGGCAAAGGGAACAAGTGAAAGCCATACATAAATGAGAACAAGAATAGGCAGGGAATATGGGATTAGCCTGAGATTCATAAGGGCAACATAGGGCATTGGTCTCTAATAATAAGCCAGGCAAGAACCACCTAGATTAAACACCAAGGAAGGGTACTTGCTAAAGCAAGTCAGGGCCATATAAGTAACAGCACAGACTCTGTGCTTTGTAGTGCAGCTGGGTTCTCCACACGCTGCCAGCCATCCAGGCAGCACAGTTGGTGACTCACTGGTAGTTTGATTCACCCCTTGCTTAGAGCGGTCCAAACTAGCATACTTTCCCTGTATTAATGAAACCATCTCTAATCTAATACCAGAGACACAGCTGCTCCTGTGGATCACCACTGAATGGAGAACATAATTTCCATCCTTCATAATTGCTGATAATAAAAATTAAAACTATCTCTCAAGGTGTGGCTGCTCCCCAGATGTCACAGGCACTTCTCACCCAGTCTTCTCATGGTGGGGCTGGAGTTCCCCCTTCTTCACGGCTCTGGAGGAGCCCACTGGTGACAGCAGAGAAACGTGAGGATCAGGACTTTCTGTGATCATAGGTTATAACATGATCTGTCAAGAAAGAGAGAATGAGATGATGTGAGAGCCAGCCGCTGACTAGAGAACAGGGCTCCTGGTAGTGCCGAAAGGCTCCTGTGAGAAAGTGCTGTTAATGAGAGATGCCATAGCCTGTCAGGTTGATCTGTGATCAGGTCACAGCCACGGGACTAAAAGACGCCGTGTACTCTCTGCTTGCAGATCAAGTGGAAGGAGAAAATAACTATTGCAGTAGCAAGAGCTGAGAATAAAGCGGTCCTTGCCCAAGGCAGGGAGCTACATACAGGAAAGCCTGAGGACAAACCAAGGGCCACGTGAGGCAGGTTCCTGGGCAACACGCTTGCTCAGCAAGGTCTGCGTGTGTGTGTGCGAGCAAGGCAGCCAGAGAAGAAAGCGCACAGACAAGGGGAGAAGCAGTCATGAGAAGAGCAAGGAAGCAGAGGCAGAGAAATGATAGGGTGGGATCTGTATCTGTCTATGGCTGCTCCCTTCACCAACAGATGGGGCACCACTGAAAATACAATTGATCTGTGTCCTCACACGCAGGAGGGTTCTGCGTCCCTCTGTTACACAGGGGAACACCTCAAACCCTCGGTCAGGAGAAGGTAACCCTGTCCTGCAGGAGAGCAGAGGTCCACTTCTCCAGTGAGTGTGGAAAGTGCCAGTGGTCACAAGCACCTCCAGGCAGAAAGGAATTCTGCCAGGGCAGGACTTTCCATCAGGAGATGTGTGTAGGTTGGCAAAAGTTATTTTCAGGAAAGGAGCAGCTGGGAGAAACCTCTTGTGGGGAGACTGAGGCAGGTAGAGTGAGGGACAGCAAGGTTTGGAGAGTGAAGGATCCAGAGAAGGAAGACAACAGTCAGATCCAGCTGACAGGAGACAGACTTTCCAGAGGAGGCTATGCAGAGTTTTACGATATATAGGCAGGCACCAAAAATTACCGGATTAAGTGGAGAAAGAGGGGATTTTTCTTTCGAAATAATCTCTTTATATTTTTGTCACCAAACAGAGCTGAGTTTTCTTTCTCTAAAAAGTGACTTTTTGCTCTAAGAAAACACTTGAGACGTGAGAATTCCTTTTGATGCTTTCAGGACAGCTCGGAGCAAAGGTGCATGTGGCTGTAGCTCACAGGTGGATGTGCAAGGGGGCTCACTGCCCTGGCTGTAGTGAGGGGGAGCCTCAGAAACCTGGGACCTCTCTTTTGCCTCATGCCTGCAAGGCAGGGGTGAAGACCTCGTAACAGCCAGCTTAGACAGGAGCACCTTTCTTCCCCCTCAATCCATCCTTGAAAGGACCATCTCTTTCCTTCTGAACTCTATTTATCTTGCCCATTCCCACGTCACATCACCACCCTGAGCGCTGTGCACAGCATGTCAAGTCGCTAAGCTTCATTTCGCTGATCATCCAGGCTAACCGCTGCCCGAGTCATGACCTATGAAGAGAGACTGGCTGTGCTGAGGCACTGCCTGCTTCCCCTGCTGCACAGGGATGCTTGGAGCAGCAAGCAAGCAGAGGTCTCTCTCAAACACCAGATAATTCTGACCTGGCTTGTAACCAGGAAACATTGAGCCCTTCTCTCTCCTTCCCCTATTCTTGTGCTCCATGACTAAATGTTATATGCACTCCGCTGGAGGAGAGCATGAGATGGAGACAGAAAAAAACATATGAATCTACACGCTTAGGGTTGACATGCTAAAGATGATCTTTCAGCGCATCCTTGCAGGCTCACTGCAAATACAGAATATTTAGCTGGTGTTTCATGGTCACCATCAAAAATACCACCGGGAACTACAGCAGCATGAAAGAGGTTGTCCTCCCACCACCTCAGAGCTACAACTACACTTTCTAGCTAGAGCAGGTGATCCCAGGTATGGAGACTAGCAAATGGCACAGAAGTGTGTGGCAATGGAGAGAAGTACATGCTGATCTCTCACACAGCGACCCAGCTCAGGGTCCTAACTCACTTTCTTATGAAGATACGTGGCAGTCCTAATGGACCCTGTGTGCTCTTCCAGTTACACCAAACAGTGACTTGCCAGTTCTTTGTTGCTGCCTGGTGTACAGGAGCAATGTGGGTTGATGCTGCACTCCTCTGTTTACCCACTTGGGTACTTCCAGGCAGTCCTGTCCACACTTCCCTAAAGCTATGGCTTTATTCTAGCTGAGCAATCCTCCAGGCCAATGCTGACTTATTCCAGCCAAATAACAAAAAGCAGCTTAGTGTTGGCTGCCTCCAGGGGACTGGCACATCATTGCTCTTCAATCACGTTGCCTGTACAACGTTTGCCTGTTTCCTGGCTCATGGACTGAAAAGCTCCTGGTGGTTATGAGCCTCATGCCTTAAGTGAGCATAAGACTTAAGGCATTGTGTGCTCAGCTTATTTTCTACCATGTGATTCCGTTCAATAAACTTCTCTTCCACTACTCTGATAAGTGCCTGCTTGGAGACTTGCCACTAAACTTCATTTTCCTGCAAAATCCACCCAAAGAACTTATTTCTCAAGGATTAAAGCTTGGAAGATAAATTAATTCTTCCCATACACATAACAACTGTTCTGCCTGGCTGACCTTCCCTGCAAAGCACCAAAGTGTCAGGAGGATGAAGCAGGAAGGCACAGGATAAGTTGTTCATGCAGGTGAAAAGCACCGTGGAGAGTGCCAGCCATGTCCAGGGACTTCAGGGACAAGGGGACAGGGGACCACAGAACCTCACGGGGCCTCAGGAAAAGAAAACACCAAATCTGGCAATGCTGAGTAGGTTTGCCAGTGCTGCTTAGCAGTGTTCACTGCAGCAGGATTTGCTGGACAGACTTGTCAAACAGTGAAGCTTGTTCCATGAGATGGCGGAGAGCAGCTCAATATTATCTAGCCTCTCCTGCCTTCACCAGAGAGATCAAGTGAGTCCGGTACACTTTCCCTCTCCACATTTACAACATCTGTCGCAAGCAAATTAACTTCTGAGTCATGGCCATCACACCAAATTCCTGTTTCTGAGGAAGGGGAGTAACCAGAGTCACCTTACTCCATCTTGAAATAAGAGATTCAAGTAACCTTCAGGTCTTATTCTAATTTTTCTGCATTGGGTTTTGCAAATTGCACTACCGCACAGAGGTTGGTTTATTCTGGAGTACAGTCCCTCTTTTATTTCAGAAATCTAACCAGCTAGAGGGATGTGAAAGGCACATTTCAAAGAGCTGTAGAAAGGATTTTAGCAAGCTATGATACTGCTGTGAGTTTTTTGCTATTTGACACAGCAAACCTCATGGACACAGTGTGATCTGTCTACTGCAGTGTCATGCACATCACTCCACTTCATTTGCTTAGGACAGCACCAGGAAGCCCAAGGGAAAGAATGCCAGATATATCTTTTATTTTTCAAGTTAAAGGTTAACAGGAAAAATAAAGATGCCTTGGCTGTATTTGCTTTCTTAGCTGTTCACTTAACCAGAGCTGTGCTGCAGGAACCAGTTGATGCAGTAGGATGATTGGGTGACTACAGTTGTATTTCTTGGTTTGTATTTTTTTTTGTCTAGCAGTTGAAACAGGAACAAGGCTTAAATAGCGTCCATCAACTGCAGCAGGAGAGGTGCAGTCACAGCAGTTATCTAAACCAGTAGAATCTCCTGGGTTTCTTTTCCTTCCTAGGGTGAACATCTGAGCGTAAGTTTACTTGAGTTTACAGTACTATCACTGCTTTCATCGTCTGCTCCATGGCACAAAACAGGATCACTAACAAGAGGAACAACTACCATCTTGGTTTCAAAACTAGAGAAAAATAAAACCTTTATAGCCTGCTCACTGCATTTATAGTCCTTGTGTTCTCAGCTTAATCATAAGCATGGACATCATCTCAGAGACAACTTGGCATAGGGAACAAAGTCTCTCTTGAACTTCTGAAGATCCAGCACAGTCAAGGTCTACAGAGTTGCACAGGCAGTAGCATTAAATTTCTGCTGTGCAATGAGCTGCTTGCCTCGTCACCAAATATTGTCTAACCTTATTCCTTCTTTTACATCTCATGCTTTTCAGGGTTTTTATTCCTGCTTCCCCTATCTTCCTCCACTGCATCCAACCCAAACTAACACAGCCTATGTGTGGCTACTATTTGACAAGTACCACTTCCAAAGCACCACCACCATTACCATTGCCTCCAGAAAAAGAAACAGTCTTTCCCATGATCTGGGCTGGCTGACCAGAGGAGCCCAAAGGTAAACACCTTCCAGCCTGATGTGCCAGAGAAGAAGCTGTCCATATTATCTCTTGATTATGATGGGAGCATCGTGCTATGGTACACATGGTTCCACTGGGGAGTGTAGGAAGTACCATAACTTCACTTGAACCTACATTTTGGGCTCCTAAATAGTATCAAGGCAGTGGAAATGCTAATCTCAAAATTTTATGGAATCATTAAATGGTCTTAAGCACTCTTGGCTCCCTTTCTGGGGGTTTTAAGGTATTTGGGAGCTTTGTTTTAATGATATGAAAGGTTTCACCTGAGAAGCCCAGCTGCTCCACACGTCTGTGCACTTTGCAGCAGTGCCTTGAACGAATTTTTCTGACTGCTCTCTCAAATCAGAGCAGTTCCTCCTTTTTGTGTCACAGCATGGTTTTCTCCTTGTGTTTCTCCTTCAGAAAGGCTGTGATGATGTGACACTACCAGCCTACCTCTAAGGGCAGGCATTCCAGTGCAGCATACTTTCAAGGTGACCCATGTTCCCCCTAGATTCCTTGCCTTGGGAAAGGGTAACCTTTTTGTTTCACTGGTGCGTCACTCCATCTCTTCTACAGTATTGCTCCACCAGCCCTGCTGACAAATGAAGCAGATGGAATGGAGCTTGAGCGGGCTAGCACTGACCTGACCTTGCAGCAAAGGAAGGCTGTGTATGTTAGTTACTGTAACAAATGCTCCTCATCACGTGCCCCAGCTGGAGCTGCTGGGCAGCATGGGCTGTGAAGTGCCCCAGGAGATGGCATCATTCATCACCTGCCAAGCTTTCAGTGAGTCAACATCCTGCTTGGCCACAAAGCTCCTTCGGATGACTCCTTCTAAGGAGAAAGCAAGCCCTGTTTGCAATGAAGTCCTCTCCTGGGACAGACCACGGGCAGAACCAACAAACCCGCAGAGTGCACCTGAACAATAAATCCTGCACTTCTCTGCAACAGCATGAGACAATGCCCCCCTCTTAGGGCTGATGAAGGAGCCCCATGGGGGTTATAATCAAGCATAGCCAATGCTTAGCTTGAGTTACCTGACGTTCAGGACCAGGTGGTTTCCACTGCCCCATGCAGGTGCCGTGAACCAGGCATTCCCATGCCTTTGGGTCATGCAAAGCAGATCTTGCCCACCGCCCACCTCAGTCCAGGCATGCACACAGCAAGTACTATCAGCCTTGTAAGGAACAGGAGTTGAACACAGCCTCCAATCCTGCTCCACACCTGGCTCCAAGCTCCCTAACTCACACACACAGAGTTCTCTGAGGCCAACCTGATCCAGGAAAACCTATCCAAATAACCAGTACCCCATGAGATCTGGGAAGTACAAAGCCATATATGAGCCCACTTCACAGCCTGGCACCTCTACTCCTCCCGCAAATTCCCACTCTGCATAGATATAACATGAGCACTGACTGCAGAAAATGATCACAATACGGCTACCAGTGAATTTATTATTCCTCAGGGTGGAGCGGGGCAGAAAAGGTCAAGGCTGTCATTTGAAGCTCAGCCCAAGTGAACAGTAGAACATAAATTATAACTTCCCAGTGCCAGCTCCTGTCCATTCTCCTCTGGCTTCCAGCTGACAGAGGTGCGCCCCCAGCACAACCCCACCAACGCTCAGACGAGTGCTAGACATGCCTTTGTGAGCCAGCCCAGTGCTGCCAGCCTGGGGGCCCATCTCCAGCAGTGGCAGGTCATTTTGGAAAGAGCAGACACAGATAAAGCATGTCTGCAGCAGGCAGATGATGAGGTGCGGAACTATGTATCAAATTCCCTAAAACCATATTGATCCTCTGTACACGTTATATGAAGGCAGAGCCAAAATGCAAGGGGCATGTTAGGTTAGGTAAACATGAGAACTGAGAAAAGTAAATCAAGCCAGTAGCAGGGAAGAGCTGGTCACTCCCTTCCTGTTGCAGCATAAGATAAGGATCAACAGAGCCCTCACCTAGGCACATAGCTAAATGTTTTCTTCTTGTGTGCATTGAAGACCACCTTTTTGACTCACAATTTTCACTCAGTCTGGCAAGAAAGGGGTAAAAAGCCAAGTCACAAGAAATGGAGGAAAAAATCAGGCTTTTTTAATATAATTTAACCCATGACTTAATATCATGATGTGCAGTGCCTGAGTCATGACACTAGGGTTTTTCAAGGTGGAACTACTCCTGGCTGGCCTAGCAATACATGACCCACAGGGAACACAGAAACACACCTTTTCCCACATCCTGTTACCCCACTTCCATCAGTCCCAGGAAGACAACAGAAAACCAGACCTATACAGTTGGATCCATCAGGGTTGCTGAAGGGATTCCCCATTTCTTGTTCTAAGATTGTCCCAGAAGTCTTAGCCTAATCCTTAAAATGCATAGGGCAGAGGAAAGAAATCACACATTAATTCTAAGAATAAGGTGTCTATCGAAAGTTTCAATGCACGCCTCACAGGTGAGCTCAGAGAGAGGCCTGGGGGAGGAAGGAGTTGTTCAGGGGGGTGAGAGAGATGGATGATCTCATCCTATGCCTTGTTTGGTCACATCCCAAAGCTGTCAGGCACTCTGGGATATTGCTGGTGGGGGCTGGTTTGGCATGAGGAAATGTGGATGGCAGTAGCATCCGCAGTCCTGGCTGTGGACTGAATGTGGGGGTACTTAGCAATGCCTTTACAGAAAACCAGGGATGATTGTACCCATCAGCTGTCTCAGATGAGGGATCTGTCCCCAGGAGGTCCTATGCTGCATGTTGCTCATTACCAGGCAGTGAGAGTCCCGACAGGGACCTGGTGCAGGCAGCCAGGCTCTGCCTCTGCATCAGCCCTGGGGAACACCACAAGCTTGCCCCTACCTACCTAGGAGAATTTATTTTCTTCTTTTTTTCAGATTTTCAACTCCTTGATCCCCAACTCTTCCAACAGGCCTCTCTAAACAACACCCTTCCTTTCAGATGCTGATGCTTTTCAGCTGAGGAGACTGAGGGCCGGACCATAAGCCGGGTGTAAGTAAGTACAGCTGTCAACGCTAACTTACACCCGCTGCGAACTTCTCTTCCTTTACCATTTAGCAGAATTATATGACATGTCTTTTATCTCTCTCTGCTGTGTAGCCTGCTGTTACCCCTTCCTGGCCCCTGAGCTTCCGGCTTTGCTCTGAACTCCCTGGAGGTTTGCAGGATAAGTTGCTTATTTGCAATGTAAAGTGCCCCTGCCTGCCACAGCTCCATGCAAACAAACCCAAGAGAGACACATTTATCCTTACTTGTACAGCAAATCCAGCCCCATCTTTTCCTGGCAGCAGTTCGCTACAGCACACACTGCACACAACTTGCTAAGGGAAGAAACACGTCCCTTATTGGCACCACACAATCCAGGATGTCTCTGGGGAGATGCAGGGGAAGGAGAATGAGAGGACTGATCCCACAGAGACCCTGAGCTCTCGCCTTTCTCCTTGAAGCTGATGGCAATGCCTCACCACCCAGCTCAGCGCTGTGTAGACTCTGACTGTCAATAGGCAGGATACCATTAATGACTTCTTGTCGCTATGGTGATATCGACGGATGGTCCCCAGGGATGGTGGGAATTCAGGGAAAGCCAACAAAAAAAAAAAAAAAGAAAAAGTGGGTCAAAAAATCCTCCAGGAAAATGTGAGTTTGCCTACAAATGGGCAGTTGTGTGACATTCTAGATGAATTCAGTGGCACTTCACACCTCCTGACTCATCCTCCCTCTCACAGGAACGTGGTGTTCTTCAGAGCCAGTGCAAACACTCCTGCTCGCAGCAGGGCTCTGGCGCATACGCGCACTGCCGCAAGTGGCTTTCATTACCAGGCCTCATTTTTGCAGCTTCACCCTGGCAATTCATTTCACATACAGAGTAAAAATCTTGGCTTGGGTGAAATCACTTGGACCTGTGCCAGTGGGCACAGAGCCAGGATTATCCCCGGCTCTCAGGATGCCTTATCACAAGTGACAATTTCATTCAGCTGCCACGATAGCCACTGGGTACCCTCCACCTCTCCAGAGCTGCTTCAAGCATGGAAAATCCACTGTTGCAGAGGCTTTTGCTCTGTCTTCCTGAGGCTCCGTGCTGTGCACTCTCTAAAGGTGGCATCACGGGCTCTCTCACAGCTTCCTACTCTGCAGTATGCAGTTTGGAGTAATCTTTTACCCTTCATCCCAGCTGAAAAATGACCAGCATGGACAGGCTGTATTCCAGTCACAATTGAGCCCTCTTACCCTGCACAAGTTTTCTACACATTTAGGGCACAGGGAAAAACATTCCTAATTCAGACTGGTAAGAAATTATGGTTGGACTCGATAATCCGGTAGGTCTTTTCCAACCTGGTGATTCTATGAAATTAATGAAGAAGGGATAAAGTCCCAGTGGAACTCCCTCTTCCTCCGCACGTGCTATTGATCTAAGCCCACCAAGGGGGATACAAACTGCAATATGCCTTGCTTTGGAGGGAATTTTACTACAATTAGTAAATTTCAGAATATACTTCTTGTCCTAGCAAAGACTCTTATCTTTTTTTGCTGTGGTTTATGTCTAAGAGTTGCCCTACACCCATGTAAACTTAGCAGAGGACTTTTTACTCTGAACAGTGGTACTGCTCCAGGCACATACCACTCCATCATCTGGAGGGCACTCTTACTCTGTAAAGTTGTATTGATTTGCATCTGTTACTATGGAATACGTATATCATCGGGAGAGTGGTATCTATAGCAGTATCATTACAGTTTTGCCAGTAAATGCTCCAGCGTAGATCAGATTCAACACATGTGCCAGCTCTTCATCACGTTTGCTCAGATCCTTTGCCTCGGGACTGGAGACAAAATTACCCTGCCCTTCTCTTTTGCATATTTTGACAAAGGTATTTTTAATGGACTATGGAGTCTGAAAGCACTCTACATCAGAAACAGATCCCTAGAGGAAAATTCAGTTAGCTTCTCCTACATCACATGTAGCTGTTCATCAAATTTGTTGGGCAAGGTTCCTAAGCACATGGAGCCCTGACTGGCACTAGCAGAGGCTCTCCCATATAGCAACCCTTTGATCAGGCTGTCAGCATCATTTATTTGCTTGTGTTTCATGTTCTTGAATACTACAGTAAGTGATTTTTCCCAGTTGACTATCAGAGGCAAAGGCAGCTCTTTCAAGATGGATTTGCACTGCTTTCCTTCCCCTCCATTTGAATTATCTATGAAAGTGATTGGGGGCAGGGGGTGGGGGCAGCGGGTTGTAGCTTCTTTTGCCTGCCTGCCTGTATTAGAAGCTTTAGGAACACCAATAGCCGGAGAATCCAGTTGGTATTCTCCTGGTAGGAGAGATGGTGGCTTGCAGTTGGGAAGCCTAATTGCTCTGCTTGACCTGCAGCTGGCCAGGATGGAGAGTCAAGAACCAGCTTCAAGATCCTGCCTTTCTCCCAGCTAGGAATGAGGGGATGTTGGGGCTGAGTGCTATGGCTTGAAGAAAGGAGGTATCGCCACAAACCAGTGGGGCCAGACAGGTACAGGAACTGGTTTATTGCACTGGGAGACAGAGGAGGCTATAGGAACATAGTAGCTTCTTGAAATTGGATCTCTGCCTGTGAGGAACTGCTGTTCTATTGTGTTTTCAGCAATTATTTTTTTGCTAATGACTCTGTGACTGCAGAGAGATGGCAGCTGGTGAACTGCCCAGTGCAGCTCAGGCCTCAGCAGAAGTGGCCAGTTTGGACAGGGCAGAAGCTCTGGGTTCCTCCACTTGGAGACACCAGGATAAATGCCTCTAGGCAGAAATCCCAACTCTGGAAAGAGCACATAATCTAGAGGGCAACTTTCTAAATGTAGTCGGCCCTAAACAACTGGTCATCAGAGGTTTCTCAAGAGTAGATTCTTTACATCAAGATATTCACCGTAAACAATATTAAATACATTCAAGACAGGAAAATCATCTCTCTGGGCTGTCTTTGAACCCAGCTGGGCATTAACTCTAAAGCGACCCTACAGGAATGGGATTTGGAGAGATCAGACCAGAGGCAACACAGATCCAAGTGATTTCTCACCATACACAATCCTGACCTCACCTGCACCCACGTGCATCGTTTCATGTGCGGTTTACTGGCAATGTTATTAAAGTCACCATTCAGAAACAAATTCTATGACAGATTAATATCAGCACATGTACTCCCAGGAGATGCTCCTAACCACACACATGTACTTTAAGTTATCAGTATTGACAAAGGACTCTGTCTCTTTGGTGTTCCTCTACAGTGAAACGTGGCGGAAGAGGCAGGCAGGACATGACCCTTTTTTAGAGCCAGATGTAAGAAAACGGTTTTGTTTGCTCAAATGCACTGGATACTTCCTGCAAGTAAGCTGCATCTTCTTGTAGTGCAGGTTAGACATTGCACATGTAAGATTGTGAGAAAAAATAAGAAAAATGCAGCAGTTCAGCAGCTCTTTATAAGTGAGGGAGGGAGAAGAGCAGTAAACCAGACCCCTTCTCCCTCTGTTGTAGATCTCAGGTAATAGCTACAACCCATAATCCCCATGAGGTCAAGCGTGAAGGAGACTCTCAGAGTCACAAGATACCCCATACCCTCTCCTAGGCCACTAACTTGCTGCAGAGTCTGAAGCACGCTGCTCCCCACCAGTTCTGGGCTCTGTATTTCCTTAGCAATCAGAGTGAGATATAATTACTTTCATGCTGTTCTGCAAAATGTTCCAAGTGTCTCACAAAGGTTGCTATATTCTTGTTAATGTGTTTTTTTTTTTTTTTTTGGTAACTGGGAAAAAAAAGACACAGATCACAGCAGCTGATGAAAGCCATTGCAGGCACATTTAAATTACTGAGGCACGACTAAGAGCAGAACCAAGAGCATCACGGCTGAGCTAGAGGCCAGCTTTCTTACGATAACTTGACTCCTGCAAGGCACTGAAAGTCTGCAGCCTTTGTAATTGTCTTGAAGTACACACACCTACCTGAAGCTGAACACTCTACAGCAAGGACAGACAGAACCACACTATAGATACAACTTGGTAATATCAATCAAAAGAGAGGAAATACTCCCTATGCAGGCCCACAGTCACTCACGGGAAACAGATATGAATGCTTCAAAAACACCGTTTTTAAGGAGTACTCTGAGAAGCTAGAGTGGGGATGCTGCAGCCAATGTGGTGGTAAGGTTCTCAGGCAATACAGCACGTCAGAAAAAGATTTAACCTCGAGGTCATAAATACTGCCCATCAACAATTCCTGCATGTAGCTGTAACAACTCAGAAAGTTTAATTACCACTTAAGAAATGGAAGACAAAATGAGCTATGTGACCTTTCCCACCCCAGATCCTGTAGGTCAGCATTATTTAAGACAACTGGGATCCTGAAAAGCTAAACATTAGTGTTGGCAGATGAACAGATGGATGGATCGCTGCCAGCATAATCCATCTTCCCACTTGCCTCCGTAGGACTGGGTGACATTCAAAACTAACTACTTCCCTGTGCAAAAAGAAATTAATGCAATGCAACGGGAAGGCTTTAAAATGGACTCATCAGCTGGCAGGACCAGTGGCAAAATGCTTTATGACTGCTGTTTAATACTGCAGTCAAGGCTGAAAACAAGAGACATCAGGCTGTGACAGAAGTAAGGAATGCAGTGACCACAGTGGATTTGCAGGAAGCCAACACCTGAGGAAGCTGTAAAAATCTGACAGGATGCTGTCATTTTTCCTTCATGTATAAATGTTCCAAATCTAAATAACCTTTTAATCTGAGCAGGTGAAATTATAGTATTATCATCAAAGGAGATGCTCTGTCTACAGTTTCATGAAAAATTTCCATCTCCGCTCAACTCGGATTTCTTTTCTTTTTGTTTTTGCTTGAGACTCTATTAGGAAATCCCCCAAACACTGAAAAATAGAAAAGACTGAGGTTGATTTCATAGCAGATATCTGAATGTGGTCAGTTACTGTGCAGACATCAGCTTGCCTGATGACAGATGGGACTTGGTCCAGAGCTTTCAGATCCAGCTCAAATACCAGCTGCCTGAGCACAGAGAACACTCCTGGTCCCTGACCAGGGCAGGCACAAGAAAAGCGATGATGTGCTGCACCAGAATCATAGAATCACCATATTGGAAAAGACCTCTTGGATCATCGAGTTCAACCATTCCTATCAACCACTAAACCATGTCCCTGAGCACCTCGTCTACCCATCTTTTAAACATCTCCAGGGATGGTGATTCAACCACTGCCCTGGGCAGCCTGTTCCAGCACCCGATGACCCTTTCTGTGAAAATTTCTTTCTGATATTTAGTTTGAACCTCCCCTGAATCATGCTGCCCTGCCAGACAGAGGGCACTGAAGCCTGCAGACTCTCACATAACCCAGGACTTTCTGATCCTCAGTGAGGATTCAAAAATAGAATGATTTCCTTCCTCTGCTAGCTGTAGCAGACTGTTCTGTCAGCTATGAGATTACACGATTTCTCAAAATTGATACAAATAACTCTAACATGTACCTTTGTGCCTGTAGTGCCCCAAAGGACAAAGATCTCTGTCTCTGACTGGTCTACAGCATCACCCACATCAGATACATTGTGGGTTGGGTTATTTACATTGGCTGAAGTCTTCTGGATTTTCTGCATCTGCTGGCAAACATCAGTACTGATGACAAAGTCAGGCAGCCAAGTGCAGAAATAACCCCAATCAAGATCTGAACCTGGGACTCCAGGAGAATGAAGCTACCTAACTAACCCAATGCAGTATCTGGCTTTGCTGAACTTGCCTGTGTAATCTGAACCAAAAAAGCACTCATTTCCATTTACTATTGCCCATATGCCACCTCTAAATATACTTACACATTAGCATTTATGCAACGTTCAGTACAAAATCCATATGGCTCCTTTCAGCAAGCAGGGATAGCAAGAAGAGTGAGTTGCAAAGAGAGTTTGGAGAAGAAACTTGTGAAAATTTCTTTCTAAGCACCATATACCACCTGTTGCAGATGGACAGTGGAGGAAGAGTTGTTACAACCTGTTCCAGGTGGACCATGGGTTTTTTTTTCTCATGAAGTTAAAACTGATTTCTTTTATATGTAATGTCCACTAGTGATCCCTCTGGAACAGAAGTTGTGTGGCACAGCAGATCCAGGCCTAGGCTCAGGAGTGTCAGAGCCTCTAGCACAATTACCCTGACCAACCTTATCTGGGATCTCCACACTTGTTCCTGCTGCATTTGAGTCCTTGCCCTGGTCCTTGCCCAAGCTATGCTGTACATATACTGATTCTGGCCTGGCCAGCTTGACTTCTTCAGTGACATCAGAGCTGTGTTGGAACTACAACTTTCTCCAGGGCTTGCTGGACTTCTGGCTGAATGAGGGATCACTCTGCTCTTCCCATGGGGGCCATTTGGACTATACTCCATGCCCAAGGCAACCAAGGCTGCTGTCTCAGCCTGCCCTGCTGCCTGGCTTCCACCTCATCTTCCTTCCCAGAGACATTCACTCTTACTTGCTCCTTGACAAGGAATTTTCTGAGCCCTTGAGTTTGGTGAGTATTACTTCCCTAGGTTAAACAGAAGAAAGAACTGTTCACATGGAACAAGAAAGTAGAAAATGAAGAGTTTTCAAGTATCCCATGCAGCAACCACTGTCAGGAGACCGTCCAGCATGCAGGAGCAAAGCAACTTGAGCCTGTCACTTCTGAATGGCAAATCAATTCGCTTGTTAACAATTTGCTTTAACAGATAAAGGGTAAAAATGTGTTCGCTGTCACTGCTTAAATCACAGAAAAAAAAATGTAGCAGCCAATTAACGACTTCTGGATGATGCTTACCTTAAACTATCAAGACTACAAGACCACTAAACCTTCACCTCCTCTGAAAATAGAAAAGGCTACAAGCCTGTAAGAAACTGCAGTCAGAGTGGTAAATCAGGGGCCTCGTGCTGCTATTACTCCCAATATTATAGATGACAGGTTCTTAACTCCAAAAACTGCTGTACCCCTTGTAGGCACATGTTACGTTAGACTGCATCTTGACAGATAACAAGGAATCGATCACAGAATAAAAAACATAGCTGGTTGCTTAGTTACCAATGATCAAGACACAGTTATATTTGCTGTGTGCAAACACAGCCCAGTGCAAACCAATTATCCATCATTAGGACACTAAAAATGTCAGTTTCAGAGAGCTGAAAACAACTGTGAGCCAGGTAATAAAGGAAATCTGAGTAGAAAAATACAAATAATAATTGGGAGCCTGTTTTTTTGCTAAATGCTCAAATAGCCACAGTCCTGAAAAGTAAATATATTGGTTTGGAAAAAAACAGGATTTTTGTTTATTGGGAAAGTGAAAGCAAGCGTGTTACGCGTACAAACAAACACTGGGAAACCAGAAAGTAGTAAATAAAAGTGAGAAGCTAAGAATTGCACATAACTAATTAAGGGAAAAAAGACAGAGAGAATCAAAGAGCTTCAGGATTAATGATGGCGTGAAGGAGCTGAAGTATGCTGGGTCCAAAAAAGAGCACAGCGTCATTCCAAAATGAAGATGAACTAATGCGTGTAGCAGTGACATGAATGTAGAGTAAGTAGAAAGCTACCTCTGCCAACTGCTCAGCAATAACTGTCCTGGGAGCTCGGCAACATTAATCTGAAATGATTCATAGAAACTTTTTTTGTTTGAATGTCAAAACATGAGATACAAGTGGCTTCAGATTTAGGCCAGTTTGGAAGACATTTTATAAGAGCGGCACATTCCTGTTGGCTGGGAACAGAAGCTAAAGTAAAGCAGACTATAGAAAGCTGCATGATTTCATAGTCAAGATATTTAACCTCTAGAACAATTATTTGGGGGCTGTGACAATTAGTGGGAATGGCTTGGGCACAGGAAACAGCCCTATGTCTGTGTGAGGCAGCCTAGAAGAGCCAGCAGGTGCAACGCTTGCAGGGATCTGCAAATGTCCCTCCCACTTCTGCAAGCAGATATACGGATATTGCTATTTAATACACTGTGAGGAGCTGCACTCTTGTTTCTCACAATTAGGTGCTATTCTTTCATGTTTCCTCCCCAAAGATCAAATCATTAAATCTCCAATAACTGTGACCTGCCTTTAGCAAGGTCTGTCTTTCATGTATCAAACTGAGCCTTGCTGTCAGATCCATGGATGAGCTGCTGTACTTGGATGCCTTACCAGGAGCACACGCTCATGAGAGTGTGCACCACATAGATGCTGGCAGATTAGATGCTCTGGGGCTAACCTGCACACTGAATTTGTCACCATGGCTGTAAACAATTCATGCTCAGTACTGCTCGTGTCCATCCTCTCTTCTTAGCAGTTCATCTTCCCTTTCCCAAAAGACATGATAACAAAAGCAGCTACAGAGGTTTCTGTGTTCCTTGCATATGCTGTAAAGCACAGCTATGCTATATCTGATCATGTCCTCATAACAATTTAAGCTCTCTGAAGACAGGAATAGTCAGGGCTGGATGCAGACACAGTAGAATTTGGCGTAGGTGGAACGGTCTGCTCCTCTCCAGTAAAAACTGCATGTCCTGTGTACAGGAAGGGTTAGGGCCATAAGCACTAAACCCTCTGCAAGTCCTGGGCTGGAGAAATCCCCTGCACTGAGTAACCTGCAGTTTACAGAGCAGAAGAGAAAGGAGTAAATAGGTCAATCCATCTTCTTTATGCAACACAGCACAGTATGGTAAAATTAAATTCTATAGGGGATATAGAACATCTTTTTGCCTGTGACTCCATTATGAGATTGGTTCTTATTTGGCGAGGAGAGCAGAAGCACAAACCAGACTGAGCAATTTTGAGGTTGGCAGCAAACAAACGCAGAGAAGCGTGTTCTTGCCTACTCAAGAGATACACAGAAAGCGCTAACAGTGCTTCAGTGTCACAAAGTATTTTCTGTCGCTGAGTTTGAGCATAAGCTGAGGGGAAGACAGGTTGCAATGGCCACCAGATCAACTTTGCATTTGCTGTGGCAGCTATTGCACTGTAAGAAGTTTACTAGCAGCCTGGAAAGGATGTATGCAGCGTACCAAGAGATGCTGCTTGCATGTGTATTAACAGTTGTGCATGGCAATGCATGTATGCGTTACACGTAAGATTGATTCACGTGGATGCTTACTAAATGGGACTGGTTCATAAACACCACAGTCTGCCTGCTCTGGAGAAATATTAGAGACATATAAAACATTTCATGAGAGTGAGTCTGTGTAAAAGATGGGAAACGCCTCTCTCCACTGCTGTGAGTTTCAGGCCATCTGTCTTAAGGGTTACACTCTGCTCCGGAGGTCAGTGTGTGGCAGCTGAGTCCATTTCTGCCCATGCAAAGCCATCCTCCCTCATCCTCCTGAGACATGGGGGATTTCTGTTGCCTCTTCTGCCCACTGTAGATCTACCCCAAATTAACACTGTCTGCTACTAATCTCTTGTTAACTATCAAGGCCCTTTAGATATATAAACCTGGACCAAATGAAAAAGTCCCCAGGAAATAATGGGCTTACCTCATCGTATCCCAGCTGGCAGCACTGCCGAGTACACGGTGGAAAACTTGATTTATTAAAATTAATGAAGGAACTAGCTAGTCTTGAATAATTCATTACATATCAGCTGCTGCTGAGGTAACAGGAGCTCAGCAAGAACCTCTTTAGCTCTGTACAGTGCCTAAAATCTTTAAACAAAATTAAGTCAAAGATTGGCTAGTTAAAGATTGAAGGGCTTTCTCCATGTGAAGTGGGAGGCTCTGATTCCTGTCGCTGAGGTCATCCAGCTGCCATCTACGAAAATCACCAAGGTCTCTCAAATAGAAGCCACCTGGCTAACACCACTGATGTTTGCCAGGGCACGAAGCATTCTGCCTCAGCCATCAACTTCTGCAGATTATAATGTATTTGTTTTTCACAATTCTTACTGATGCCAGGTTTAGATATTGATATTTACCATAAGCTAGAGATGTCTGAGGGTGTTGGCTTGCTTTTCTGATCATTATGTATGAAAATAAATCAGCCGGACATGCAAAGAAGCAGGCACTAGCATCTGAGTATGCAGTTCTTGAGGTGCAATCACTGATGCTGCTCAGTGCTTTCGTCAGCACTGGCAGAATCAAATTACCCATAGCCTGGGCAGTGTCAGGGCTGGATTTTGGAAGCATGACAGAAGCCATGGAACAGAATCCCACTAACTTAATCTAGTGCCACTTGATGAAACAAGGGCTCTTTTTCAACTCTGCTGAAGTCAATGGTAAAACCTGTGATAAATGTGTAAAAGCAGCCGCAAAATCAGGCTCTGTAATTAGATGGCTGATAATTCTCTTCCTGTATGTCATCCTGCAGAGGTCAGTGGAACTATAGTTAATAAAGAAAGAGGAAAAACAGATAAACGCAATGAAGACCCTCCTGCCTCCCAGCTGCTTGTATGGCATCTCCTAATGCAATCACAAAACCCCATCACTAACTGCAGCTAAAGACCCACACACAAGTCCACCACTTTCTTTTCAGCTGTTGATGGCAGGAACTGGCCCCACAGGCAGTGCCATGGCCAGTGTTGGTATTGTCCTCAGCTCCAGCTCGGGTTTGCATTGCCTTGCTTTGCCCCCCACTAGGCACCTAGGAATTTGTAATGTGCTGATGGTACAGCAGCTCCGGATTGTATTAAGACAGCAGGACAAGTCAGCCTTTGACTCAAGATCTTGATGAACAGGGAGAGATCCTGATGCCTTGTTGATTGACTTAAGCCAGATTTTATTTCCAGATGCCATTCCTGCTTCAGCCAGAGCAGATGATTTTGGCCAGGCCTCAGCATCTCAAGTATTTTGGTAGAAGCACTCTGATGTAGGCAACTGGCACTACCAGACATTTGACCTAGCCCCAGGAGACTGCCAGTTTCCTCTCCTCTCCAAAAATACCAATCACTTTTGAGAGTGTTTTAAAAATTAAAGCCAATTCCTCTTGCCTTGAAACGGAGGCAGCACTTTCTCCTCTGTTAATAGCTGCTCTGCGGAGGTCACAGAACATTGATTTATGTTCCTGAGCTTTTTGTGGAGGTAGGTTAAGATCATCTGGAGAAGCCACAAACTGATGTTGTGACTTCTCACCCTGAAGTGTGCGAATGAAGCAAATATTGTAACTCTCACAGCTGCAGGTTGGGAGAAGTTGGGAACAGGATGTAACCTGGTAACATGTGAGATTGACGTCTGGTCCCTAATCTCCTGGGGTCCTCCCAGAGAAGACATTTCAATTGCTTTGGTTTAGCTCTGGTATCTGTAAAAAGAGATAAAAAAGCCTACCTTCCAGCACCTGTGAGAATTAGGCCCTTCCTCTCATTGCAGTCTTTGAGCATCAAGGAAAGTCGGGTAAGATTTCCTAAAACTGATGTATAATTATTTGGAACTGACTGAACTCTGGGACCTGTGTTCAAGTGCAACAGCCCCAAGCCACTGTCTGAGCACAAGCTGGCATGGCTTTAGCTACCTCAAAGGACAGAGGTGTCTTCGCCTCTCAAGCTGTAAGGAATGCAAGTATGTGGGGAAGAACAGGGCTGTGGTACCAAAGGATCAGTCCATGAAGCATACAGGTCTCTTTTTGTACACCACCAGGGTAACTGTGTGCGTCATCATGTCTTTGCAGCTGCTTTTGGCCTTTCACCATTGTTTTCTTCTCCTTTTCCTTCTTTCTGTCTTTCTTCTTCATTTTCGTTTTTCTTTAAACAGTCATCTGTTATCTTCCGGAAAGGGCATCTGACTAGTGATGATGCACAATCGCTCTGGGAGCTGGTTTAGGCAGCGTAGTGCCCTTCTGACTTGCCAGACAACAGCAGTTGCTATGTGGTCTCCTTTGCTTTGTTCCTTCAGGAGACGAGTTGGTATTTACAGCATTTTCCCTAAGCAAGGCATCATCCCTGAGATATGTTCACGCGAGAGTGCTTCAGGGAATTCCAGCTGGGAGGTGAGAGTAAAGGATTTCATCATTAAAAAAAAACCCAAATAAACCAACAAAACCCCACACCACAAAAAAACCCACAAAACCCCAAAGAATTCCTGGAGGAGATGCTGTTTTCTTCCAAGTGTTTCTGTGAGAAAGGGACAGTAAGAGAAATAAGGAAGCAAAAGTTTACCAGCTTTAAGACAATCCCATTTTTTTTCTCAGGAAGATACTAGAAGTCTTTTTCAATGAAAATCATTTGGGAAAGGGTGGAGGCTGGAGCCCATTCTAACATTCACCTGGCTTCTCCTTTCCCAGCCAAAACAGATAAAAAAGGTAGAGAAGGGCACAAAGCAGCCTAGTTCTTATTTGAGACAGTAAGGGAGGCAATTGGTGTAAGTCAAAAATAACACAATTCTGATGCTTCTGTTAAGTTTTTTCTTTTTTAATTTTTTTCTTTGAAAAGTTATAAAATTGATCAAGCTGGCTAGGACTTTGGGGACATTGGTGTGGCTGAGCTGAGATCACAAAATGGTCTGTAAATTGATTGAAGAGACACAATTGTCTTGCCTGGGTACGACACTGAGGGAGCAAAAGAGCCCTTCTCCCAGTCCTGCCCTCAGTGGTGGTGTGCTGAGGGCACACTCAGAGCCGCTGATGAACCCAGCTAAGCGTTAATCTTGATTTAGGAAAAAAAAATTTTAAAAAGTTAAATTTTTTATTTTCTCTAAGGCTATGGTGGAACTAAGCAAAAGTGTGTATTTGTACTGCTTTGCCTAAGGCAGCATAAGCACCTCCTCTGGTGTATCACTAGGTCCCCAAAGCTTTTGCTCGTCCTAAATGAATGGCAAGTACCCTGGGGATATGCTGCCAGGCACAAGACGCTGTGACACCGCTAGGCATGACAGTTGTCCATGCAGAAGGGTCTGCAGGATTCTGCCCCGAGCTCCCCAGCATGATGACATTTGGGATCTGACCCCCAGTACCTGATATTTTGCTGTACCTCAATTTGCCTCAGTTTTTCTGTGGTAAATTTTTGCAGTGCTATTTTCTAATCTTCCAAAAAGCATTTTCCTGATCTGTTGTCCAGTATCTCTCAGGAATCTGGTGACAGCAGTTCCTCACTGTTCTGGGGCCAGCATGAGCGGGATGTTGGCAGGTAGGTGTACAGGATGGCTTTGGAGGTGAAGGAGGACAGAGGTGGACTGAAGATTTCTGCCACCACAATGTTCTGGATGTCATACAGAGCAAGGTTTAGAAACAAAACTTCTGTGAGATGGAGATAAGGGGGTAGTGCCAGATTCAGTCAAGATAAATCTGAGGCTTCCTTGCAGCTAGAGCATCCATGCTAACATGCAACAAATGAAGACTGTTTTGATGTTAATTGCCTGGCTGCTTTGATTTGATATAAGCTTCTAAGTCCTAAAGTCAGCTGTGTGACAAGACGAACTGATATTTACCTCTTATCTCCTTTTACTTTGGCTTGCCCAGCGCTGCATGCTCGGTACATCTTCCCATGCATTAAAAATAGTCCACAGAGTCCACATTTTACACCTAAAGTGACTGTTCTGGCTCTGAGTTGAGGCAAACCTACTCTGGCCCAAATTCAGCTTCTGCTCCAAGGTACGCCTCCAAGTCACAGATAACCACCATCATTATCCAGGTAATGATCACTGAGCTGCAGGGCTACTCATTGGCAGTGCAATGACTGCACTTGGATCCCTGGTGGCCTCTGACGATGTGGCACTTGCACCACTCTTGCAAGCAGTCAGTGCACCACCGCACTTGCTGAGAGACACACTGGTCTCATGCTGTAACAACACATGGAGCTAGATGATCAGTGACCAGGCAGCACTGTTTTGAGCTGGGAGGTTATAAGCATGGCTGAGGACGAACTAGCTTTCTAAGACAGGTCTTGGCACACTGGGCTTCCTGCTGCAGAACATGCCAAGGGGCTGAAATGCAGATGGGTGCAGGATTGCTGAGTAAAACTTCTGCCTTTCTCCTTCCTTTCTGCTTTGGTTCTTCACTATCCAAGATGACATAGAATAGGAACACCACGGGGGACAGAAACCACCCTCACTGCTTCTCAGCGCTGCACTACCCCAGGAGCTAATTAGACTAGGTGGAGCACCAGGTCTGCAGCCAGGCCCAGTAAGGAGCAGCAGTCTGTGTGCTGCAAACCCAGCATGTGGTTCCAGGCTAGGGCTGGCCAACACTCGCACCAATGTACTGGCACATCCAGCCTAGCTCCACTGGGGTGTCTCTGAGCCTGTGGAGCAAAATCCTGCTTATGGGACTGCAGGTTATCTTGCAGTCACCCCTGTTACAACCAGCAATTGTCTCAGCCTCCTTATCTCATGCTCTGGTAGGGGTTAGTATTGAAAGAACTCAGGTTCTGTCCGCCCTCTCCATTACAGCTTCAATGATGTAAAAAGCAAAGGAAAAAAGACATTATATACTCTGCATCAAAGAGTGTCAGGTCCTTCTCTAAAGAAAGCAGGGGAGGATCCCCCCGTAGAGTGCAGTCTCACACCACAAGCTTTGCTGTCAAGTTCCCTCATTGGGAGAGAGGTCCTGAGCCCAACTGGTCCTTGCACTTCATACATGGAACAGAAAGGAAGCTGGGAAACCTGGACTATTGCATGTAAAGAAGCAGTAAAATGGGCTTGAATTTATCCTGACTTACATAGATGTAAACAATCAGATCAGAAGCAAGCAAAGGTACCTGATTTTTGGGTACTGCCAGAGTGAGGATGACACTGCATGGGGTGCCAAGGGAAGCCACAGTGAAATTGGCCACCCCTTTGAGCCATTTACCACATCACGAGGCAGGATGAATCAATAATACATATTGAGCTGGGAAAGTTAATCTGCATCCAGAGCATCATAACAAATTAAAAGGAAATAAAATCAGTACAATTCCATTGGCTCTCATTACTATCACAGTGGAGACTAATTAAAATCCATGAGCCAAATTCAATGCTGGAAGAACTCTCCTGAAGCCAAAGGCATCGTACAAGGGCATTGCTTTTTCCAGATGCTCTGTGTTTCAAACAGCAGCAGTAATGGCAAAATGGGCAGAAAGGAGAGGGCAGGGTAAGAGGGGAACTTATTAGAAGACAGGCATCCTGCTTCTTGCACTGCCCCACCTGGAGTTATGCTGTTCGCCTGCTGCTTGGGTGCTCGATGGGGCTGAATCTCACAAGTTCCAAGCATTTGTATGAGGGCCTCCTACTCAGTTTATGAGGCCTCCCCAAGCCAGTACACAACTGTCATTCATCCACCCTGCCTAACACCATTGTCCTGCCTCTTCCCTGCCCCACTGCCTTACCCCGCTCTCTGAGCACCCTTTCTCCTTCCACTCCTTAGCACAAACCCCCCTGCTACATCCTCTCCCCCTCGTTACAGGAATTCCTTTTCCTTCCACAGAGCACCCTCTGCGATCCTGTTGCCTGACAAGGCTCTCAAACCATTCTTCTGTGCTCTCCTATAAATTCCTCATCCTTTGGCCCTACCAGGTCCCTGAAGAAGATGCTGAAGGAGGACTACCACCTGCCCCAAAGCCATAGCCACTTGCACTCCCATTAGAGCTCTGGTCCAGCCCAGCATTAATTATGAGCTGGAGCTCTGCTATGAAGCAGGAATTCAACTTCAAGCAGCATCTGCTGCCCACATCTTGGTACCCTGCCCCTCCATGAAGCCCCACAGCCCCACATTTCTGTCTCAGCTCAGTTCAGCAGCTGATTCGTGTTGAGTGGAAGGAGAATGTGTGATGCACAGGAAGCATATCTGCCCTCATCACCACACATAGCACCGTGTCCAACTAACAAGCACTGCAGCACAAGGTGGGAGTGCAGGCACTGCCCAGGCACCCAGAGAGGCAGCTGATGGTGATGCTGGCTGCTGACAGCCAGCAGGACTGGGATGTGAATGCCAAGCTTTGGTTCACAGGGCTCAGGGGTTGGCAACAGTCATTAAAGGAGAAAGGAACTGAACAGAATAAATCAATTTTGGGAAGTCTTATAGCCCATGTCTACTAAAAGATTAGATCTTAGCATTCTTCTCCAGCTTTAAACTTTATGAACCTCCTATCTCCCATTTCCACACCCTGTGCAGGGCTTCCACCTATGGAAGCTTTACTGACATCAGCAGGATTACACAGCTACTAAATTCTACACCATATGTAGCAAACTCCAGTCTGCACACATGTTACTGCTGAAGACTTTTACACATGGATGTATTTGGTATGAAACAATTATGATAATCTACAAAGATAATCCAAAGTCAATTGTTAATGCTGTTTTACAAATCAAGACACTATGGTCCTGCAGGTGGAATTACTGACTAAAAGCTGTATTTCCAGGTATACCATGGCCTTATTTACTGTCTGGGAAGGTGGACATCTTGCTTGACCAAGCTTTGCCTCAGTATGCCTTTCAAAACTCCAGTCACTCTACTAAGACATACCCATCTCCATAACCACGTTCAGATCCACCAATGAACAGCACAAAAGCCTCATTCTTGGAAGCATTCAGCACTTAAATTCATAGCCAGATTATCATAGAATGTGCTACATAATTTCACCAACAATAAGTTCTTGCATATTTCAACGCAATTCATCAGGAATCCTGTCCATTAAATAGCACCGACATAGGGGCCAACCTCCCTCATTTCCAGCTGAAAACAGCAGACCATCTCTCCTGATTCAAAAAGGCAGGACTTCTGTGCTAGGACACCCTTTTAGTTAGCTCTCTGAAAACGAGCAGCATGAGCTTCTGCTGTGTCATGAAAGCAGGTGCATTCACTTTGGCTACTGCAGGAAGGAAAGGCTGGGTCTTGCTCTAGGAGGAAAGCTGAAGATGTGGCCAGGTAAAGGGATCCCACAGATCCTAAGAAGGGAAAATATGTCTGAATATTTCTCTTTGTGATGGAATAGTAACATAATTTTTAATGATGTACTACTTAGCAGATCTATAGCATCTGCCTTTCCTATTACAATAACTTTAAGTTGATTTGTATAACATTTAGACATTCTCAAAGGGATTACTCTTTATGGTAGCATTAACTTGAGGCATAACTGGAGTTCTGTCCAGAATACGGCTTTATTCAAAAAGGACAGTGTTTTGATACAGTCATCATATGAGGCAAGATACAGGTAAAAGCACTGCTCCTAATGCAATGAAGAAATAAAGTGGCTGACTCTCATCTCTCTGGACAGGCCAGAGTGAGTAGTGAGCTTCTTCTCATGGAGGTCAAAATCCATCCAGTAGAAAAAAAGCCAAGCTATGTACTAATGCATACTGCGCTGTCGCAAGCATGGAGGGGACAGCTGACATGGCTGTGGGCTGAGCTAGTGCTTGCAGTTCCTTCTGCGCTAGCTCCATTTTATGCATTTACTTCATGCTACTGCTGTAATGAACAAAAGCCTGAGGAGGGTGATGAGTGCCAGAATAAAAGGTGTTCTAGAGTTACTGCTCTGCTGTTTGCATGTGACCAGAAATAACGCAGCACTGTGTAGATGAGCAATGACTGTGTCCCTTGGAGACATGGCTGTAAGGCAACTAGGCAGGGCAGACACGACTGGCTGTGGAGACAATTTTGTATTAGCAGACCTGGTTCTCAGAGCCAGGAATGGGATGTCAGCTCTTCCCTCA
The DNA here is from genome assembly GCF_032191515.1 of Phaenicophaeus curvirostris. Lineage (NCBI taxonomy): Eukaryota > Metazoa > Chordata > Aves > Cuculiformes > Cuculidae > Phaenicophaeus > Phaenicophaeus curvirostris. The sequence goes on from NC_091398.1 coordinate 29,826,313, forward strand.
CCTGCTGGAAGGTGTCCTAAGACTCAAGTGGCAGATCAAACAGGCAAGCTATGAACCTCAGTCTTAAAAAGCTGATCAGCTCAGGAGTTGTTTATCAGCAAGGAAGTCTTCCATGGCCTATACCTTCCTCTTCCAAAAACAACTGTTCTTTTTCTTACTTTTTCCTTCAGTGACTTTGGCTGATGTTTGTTCTCAGTGACACTGAGCTCTCAGAGAAGCTGAATGAATGATTTGTGAGGTGTCCCCACTGCGAGTATGGCTTCTGCAAGCATAAAGCACCCATTTCCAAAGCCATGCCTAGCCCTTAGACTAGGAAAAGGACTGCAGCATTGTGGTTCAAAGACAGGTTATCTTGTGTTGTGGAAACCTGAACCCCAGTTATCAACAGAGAACAGAGCTGTTGCAACAGCTGTGGTAAAAAATGGGACACATCAGTGCAAAACAGTTAAGTACCACAAACCAGGACTCCTGAGGGAGTGCTCTCAGATCTTCTAATTGAGAGGTTTCAGTTCAGTTCAGGCCTGAGGGTTTTCCAGGTTAACTACCACAGCGTGGATTAACAGTGAAACTGTATTGATCCTTTATGAGAAGCAGTTACCTTGAGAGGCACTTTCTTAAAAGGAGTTGCCTCTGTCTACTCCTAGAAGCAGGCTGGCAGCACCAGCTACGTGACCATGAGTGACAGGAGTACTTCAGCACAGAGCTGATCGAGATCCCCAGGCACTGACATCCTGTTGCTCCAGAGGGCTCAGCTTCAATCCAGTATCAGCCACGGTTGGTGCTTATTCTGCTCCTAACTCTGAACCACTGCTTTTCCTCTGGACCTCTCTCTGCAGAGTGGGCTTATTGAGTAAGGCAACTGAGATGCAAAGATCCTTAAGATGAGCAAGGACTTGATCAGAGGGAATGATAGGTGAGTTGTCCTTGAGACAAGCTAGGAAGGCAGCAGATAAATCTGTCACAGCAGCTCTGACTGGCTGTGACACTGGGAACTAATGTCTGTCTCTTCTGTGCTAGGTCTGAATGGACCCGTCTCTCCTCAGTGTCTGAGGGTCTTTAATTCCCTTTTTCCTGGAGGAAGAACCTTGAACGAAAAGTTCAGCTGTGTGTACTCTAGATCTTGTGAATCACTCGCTTGTGGTCGAAGTCACTGTCATCTTTCAGTCCCTAACTGGCTTCCTAAACATGCCTGCAGGAACAGTCAGGTTACTGTGTTACAAACAAATTAGTTTTGACAGGACACTGCCAGCAGTGCTCCCAGACCATGGGGAAGCCATAAGAAAGGCTGCACAGTGCCTGACTGGAGCAGCCCTAGCTCTGCATCCACAGCTAATGCAGTGTCTGGCTGCTTCTGCAAGCACTGACAAAGAAACAAGCCTGTGAACTCCCACTACCATCTGCCGAAGCTTTGTATCCCAAAGGAAAATTGGATTTTTGCTTACACATGTCTTTAAGCATTTCAGCAGCAGAGAAGGCAAGGGCGTAGACACCCTCTGTAGCTAAAAACATAAAGCCATGGCTTATTTCTTTAGAAGAAAAAATTTACTCCTCTTCCTTGACTTCCTGTCTAGGACAGGAGATGGAGAAGGATTTCAAAAGCTTTAGATCCTTCCTGATCAGAAGCCTTTAGGAGAGGTACTGTTTAATTCCCAATCAGGTTACCACTAGAAGGCAAGGGGACTGTCTCAAACCCATGTTCAAAGATGTCTGCAGAGGGCCTCAAATCATTTCAGGCCCCGAGTTATTCCATGGCAAAGTGAGTATCTGCACACAGTAGAGATTTTCTTTTTTCATTTCCCCTTGTGCTTCACCTTGAAGCAGCTGTTAGCAAAGCCTGAAAACTCCTCTGCCCCTCTGTGTATTTAATACAGCCTTGGCAAAAGGACTGCAGTCTGTCATCTCATGAATATGGGAATTGCCTAATTCTCCAATTGTTCTTATTACCTCAGCCTGAGGGTCCCAGCTTTCCATAAGTAATCCCCGAAATTGCAGACTTTCCAGTGTCCTTGCTGTCCTTGAGCAGCAAATCGCTGCTCCTCATATAACTGATGCTGATGCCTGCTGTGGTGACAGAGGTTGTCCCAGGACCCTCCCTGAGCAAGGATGGCACAGTGGACAAGGCTACTGACCCTGGCTCTCATGTGCAGCTCCTGGAGCTGCTCACCCTTTGATGCTATTAACTTACAGCAGGGTGTTTTGAAAATAACAAACGCTGCATGGCACTCTGCAGTGGCTCTGAAGCCTGGGCAGTGGGCTGGTAGGCTGGCAGCAGTAACACAATCCATCCTTGGCAGCAGAGGAGATCCCTCACCCTGTTCCTATAATCTGTGGACCTCTCTGCCTCCTTCCACATCCTTCCTCATTTGTGACTCCCACAAAATCTAAGTATTTGCAGGGCTTCCTATCTGTCAGTTCACTTTCCCCTCCTTGTCACGTATGTTTTAGTCTACCTTCCCTCTCTGTGCCACGCACCTTTTTTCTGCCCCTTCATTATTTTTCCTAACATCGCTGATCGTGCCAGCCCTGGCCATCTTCCCAAGGCTCAGAGCTAAAGCTGTTCCCGTGCTGGAAGGTGATAACAGCTGCCAGGAATCAGCTGTAAGGGCTGCTGCAAACTGCAAAGCAGCTGGAAGCTGAGGCTGAGCTAATTACGAAGCTTGGGCTGTGAAACTTGTGGAGATTCTGGCCAGAGGTGCCTATTTGATTCCCAGAGAGAAATGGGCCCATCCTTTGAACGCTGGGAGGTGACACATGAGCAGGTAAGTCACCAAGCTGTGGAGAGATTTACAGTCCTGGCTAGGGAGTGTTGCATGTGATGCCTCCCCATCTCACAAACACCCACGACTGCCGCTGCCAAGCAGCTCTGGACAAGGAGAATGTGCTCATGCGCTGCAGTGGCCGCTGAGGAAATGTTAATGCTGGTATCAAGGGCCAGATCCCTGCACAGCACAGGCAGGTAAGAGAGATGCTTGGAGGCCAAGAAGTAGCTACTGAGTCAGGATCATGGCAAGGTGGAAAAAAACTCAAGTTCTTCCGATTTCTTTTGTGGTACAGGTTTTTTTTTTTCCTCTAGAGTTTGCCAAAGGGGTAACTGCATCAATGGGAAATAAAAATTGAATTATGCCTTCTGTAAGTTCATTTCTCCTTCATGGTTCAACACTGGCCTATATAGAAGCCGCAAAAGGAATCACCTTGGAAGTCCATGGTTTTGTAATCAGAACCTCCCTTTCAATTAGTTACATTACAGGGCTGTAAATACAATAATTCCATCAATACTATGGAACAGTCATGTTGCATTTGTATTAACATGAACAAGTGCTAATGTACCATACAGCTAATCTGATATGACAGTAATTGGCTGATGCCCAGCCATGAAGGCCCTGGAGCTACGCTTGCTCTCGTCTACAAGAATTGTCCTCTCAAATACTGGAAAGGAAACAAACCCTGATACCCTATCTTCCCTGCCAGCAACAAATGATGCTTCTTGCAACTGTAGCTACCAAGGGGCTTGGGGTGATTGTTTGCTTAGAGGAGGAGGAGGCGGATGTGTATTTAAATTGGAATTTGACGTCCTACAAATTTACATACTAAGAAATCAGCATTTCCAGAACATCTTACAAGACTAGATCAGAGTCGGCAAGCTCCCAATGGATATTAAACCCAGAAAAGCATTCAATCTGTTCCTTTCCCTTCCCTCTATGACTACTGGGAGCTGTACATCATCTTCTAGTCTGCAGTAGGCTTTTCTTACCCAGATGAAGCTTAAGAAGCTTAAAACTTTGTAAATGCTTTGGGGCTACTATTGTTGTGCTCTACAGACAGGGTGGCAAGACTTAAATCTGAGACTGCAGCTGGGGTTCTCTGGTTAAAGGCCTTAAAGGAGATCAACATAAGCAACGTGTAGGGATAGGAACCAGATATCAAACACAGCCCTTTTCCTGTCTGGGCCACAAAAGCAAGTGGACAGACTCAAAACCAGGCTAGGATCAGGAGTCTTCCGTGTTGCAGTCACAATAGGAGCCACTCATTTTGCTTTTGGAATTATGCCCTTCAAAGAGTCTCAGCAAGGGGAGACTCTCTTGTGACTGAGGCTGTCAAAGAAGTCATAGCAGGTGTCCAGGGTTTTTTTGCATTTAGCTCATCAGCTCAGTGCATGCTTTGCTGTCCAGCTGTACGGTGCCTCGCCTAACGCACCCTCATCCATAAGGGTAGAACCTCGCATCCCAAACCCTCCCATGCCTTTCCCAGCGGACACCCGCTCATTGCTGGGGAGCCAGCGTGCCCCGGTTCTACCCCAGTGCAAACCAAAGAACAATCAGAGACCTCTTTTAATCAGAAACCATTACTCTCAACAGTATATGGTGCTAAAGGCACATCATTTTTGGCTACAGGCAAGAGCAGTATCTCAAAATCCTGACAGCGGCCAAACCAGCTCCCGGCGCAGTCGGTGAAGCTAAGAGAGATTTCTGTTAGAGGAGGTGAGGAAGAGCACCCTAAACAGAGGATTTAGAATATAGGAGACGATGGCTTAAGTACTGATTTGACTTAAATCTTTCCAGGTCTCCGATCTGCTTCTCCATCTGTAAAATGGGATCAATAAAGCCTCCCCAACCTGCAGCAGGGCTCCCAGGCTTAATAGATGCCTGTGAAGCATTTTGAGAGCCATGAATGAAAAGGAACCGTTAGGAAGCCCTCGGGCCTCACTATAATATCAACTGAGAACACGGAGCCGTTTATCTTGCTTTTCGGTGCCACAACGACCAGGAAAGGAAAGGAGGCAAAAGAGTCAATGCACCCGAGGCTGCTTTGCTGCAGCGTAAATAAAAATGGTAGGGTTTATAGATTTCCCTCCAGGGAATTCCGCCGTACCTACTATTCCCAACGAGGTACTAGAACTTCTGCCTCCGCAGCCCCGATCCGATGCCCCAGCCGGCAGCGCAGGCATCGCAACCCGTTACGGAGCTGGGGAAACGCACCCCGGAGTCGAAACCCGCTACGGATGCCACGGGAACGAAGGGAAAGGGCGGACTCGGGACCCAAAGCGGGGCTGGGGCTGCAGCGGGGCTGGGGGCTACAACGGGGACCGGAGCCACAGCTGGGGCTGCAGGGAGGCTGGGGGCGGCAGGGGGCTGCAGCGGGGACCGGAGCCACAGCTAGGGGGGCTGGGGGCTGGCTGGAGCTGAGGCTGCAGCGGGGACTGGAGCGGGCACAGGGACTGGGCTGTGGCTGTAGCTGAGGCTGCAGCCGGAGCCGGGGCTGCCCGATCCCCGAGGAGGACGCGCGCCCTGCCGGGGCGGCCCCCGAGCGGCGCTGCCCGCCCGCCCGCCCGCACCTACCTGCGGAGCCCGCCCGGGACGCGTCGCCGCCCGCCACCGCCGCCTTTGTTGTGCGCGCCCGCCCGCGCCGGCCCCGCCGCAGCCAGGGCCCCGGCTTAGCGCGTCGCCACGGCAACCGCGGGCGGGGGCGGCGCTGCAGCCCCGGCTAGCGGGGGGGTCAGCTCGGCAGTGCGCGCCTAGGCTGGGCTCGGCTCAGCTCAGCACAGCCCATCCCTCTGCCCTCCCACTCGGCGCGCCCGGCAGTGCCTGGGGCACCAGCGAGTTAGCTCTCCCACCTGCCCTCGGTGCTTGGGATCCCCCATTTCCCATAGCCAGTGGGTGTCCTTGAGACTGACCGCCTGGGGAGCCCCCGGTGCCTGGTCACGGGTGGCAGCTCCCTCCGTCCCGAAGCCAGCGCGGCTCTGGTGGCTCTCCAGGCTGTCCCTGGGCTCTGCAGCGTGATGGGCAGTCTTGCTCGAGCGTAGCTGCTCAGAGAAGGCAGCCCAGGCGATGGCAATGCCTTCGTCTTCGCTGTTCCTGGGCATCAAAGTGAGTGGTATCCTGCATATGCAACACTTTTAATTCGCCATTCATTCTGGGGTAGCAGTGCCAGCTCGAACGCCTCTTCCCTTTCAGACGGTAAGGACTTGGCAAACTTAACAGTTGCTCTGCTTGTTTCTAGGATTAAGTGTCACAGCTCACTAGCTCTGTCACGTAAGGCTAGATTGAGCTGGGGCTTATTATCCTTCTTGTATTTGTGTACGTTCATCTTGTTCCAAACAGTCGCCATCCCTGGACGTGTTCAAGGCCAGGTTGGACGGGGCCTTGAGCAACCTGGTCTGGTGGGAGGTGTCCCTGCCCATGGCAGTGCGCCTGGACCTCAATGATCTTTAAGGTCCCTTCCAGCCCAAAGCATTCTATGATTCTATAGGTTCTGAATTGGTGAGATGTGTTAAATGAAGTTTTCCTGATCAGAATTCTTGCTTTCAGGGGTTTACTAAGCCATCAAGCATAAGCAAAGACATTGTTTCTGTTCTAGGATGTTAGGTTTATGTTGGACTTGATGATCTTAAAGGTCTTTTCCAACCTAAACAACTCTATGATTCTGTAACGAAACAGGAAAGCACTACATTCTGCAGAGAAAAGCTGAATTCAGAGACTAGAGGAATCCACCACTTCCCTGGAGAGAAATGAACAGCATGGCAACCCAGAGCTCTTTCTGTGGGTTCAACATCTGATTATACAAACGTCTTTTCTTTCGGTGGCCTGTCAAACTCCCATTTTGCCTCAGTAGAAAGGCATTTTGGTGGCACTGGGCTCACACAGCATCCTTCACTGAGGCTCTTAAAACGAATTACAAATGCAACACACAAAACCTCCTCAGTAAGCCTCATCTGAGAGGGGAGAAGACAGGCAGAGACAGAACGTGCTCAAGGTCGCAGTGGAATTCTCCAGCACAGCTGGGAAAAACTGCCAGAGCTGTGGCATCCTGACCTTGGTCCTCACCTGCCAGACTTTGCTTTTCTGTCCTAAAAAGGCAGCTGGAGTGAACTCAGCTCAGCCTTCAGGGAGGAGGAGAGAGGAGGCACCTGTCCTTTAGTTCACTTGGTAAATCTGGGCTGCTTTAGTAAACAGTCTCTTTATTAAAGAGTTTTTCACAGTACGCATGGATGCCTGGAGGACGGCCTGGTCTTAATGTGCTACAAAGGATGATAAGGAGAACTTGGAGACCAATTGCAATCATCTTTACAGCTCCCCCTGCAAAGTGATGCCTCCTCTTCTGATGCATATTAATTTATAAATAGCCCCAATTCTGCTACTTGGAGAAAGCTTTAATTTCTCCTTGTACTTGATGTACGTGATACTTCGTAGTGGAGAGCAGATGTTTATACCAGATTCTGCTCCCATTGAAATCAGCAGTAGAAGATTCAGAGGCAAGAGGCGAAATAGCATCAGGGTGATGATCTGTCCTTGGTTCAGAGCTTCTATTACAGCCAGTCTGAAAGGCCAGGAGACGCCCTTGGACTCAGCAGCATAGTCTCAAGCGCATGCCTGGGTCTCTGCTGGAGATGAGCATCCTGTTGTTTGCAGAGTCCAGTTACAGCTAAAGCTGAAAAAAATGGTATCTGTCTGCATCAACAGGAATTTTCCTCAACTGCAGGAGCCAGCAGAGGACACTGCTTTGTGTCTGCCTCTGAAAGGGCTGAGGGAGTGGTTTTTTGTTCCTTTTGCTGCCTTCTTCCTGCTCCATGACTCTGGAGGCACCTTCAGCAGAAGAACAGTTGCTGACCCTTCATTTTTATCCGTATTCATCAACGGATTTTGTTTTCAGATCATTTGCTGCTGCTGAAGCTGTAGCAATAATACTCCTGTATAGCTTTACTTAAAGGAGGGAAGAAGCAAAACCACATGACAAATGGGTCCAATTTATCACAGCAACAGAAACCTGCAATTCAGCTCAATTGCCCCCACAGGCCAGCTTAGACTGCATCAATATTTAATGACCTGAGCACCACTGCCTTTGCAGCTCTGGCTTCACCTCTGCCCCTCCTCACGTCACAGCGTCCCCCCCAAGTTTGTCACTTCAGCAGCGGGGGACGGCACCCCCGGGATTCCTCTGCTGCCAGCAGGGACTGTCCACAGGCTGCCGGGGCCTGCTTGGTATCCAAAGTGGCACAGCCCAATTCCTGCTGGGCACGACCCAATTCCGCCCCTTTTTCTACCTCACTGGACCATCTGTGTGGCACGTTCATGCCCGCATAACAGCTCCCAGCTTTCTGGGCATGCTTGAGGTCTGTGGCAATTAGACAAACCAGAACAAGACTGGACCCATCTCAGCTCACAGTGTCTCATACAGTCTTTTTCTGGGTGATCGTGTAACCCAGACTGTTCACCTGGTAGCAGGCTGGAGGTGGCTTCTGTTTGGCTATGTCTGTTCCCACTACTCAGGCAGGAGTATTTTATCCCAGAAGAAGCTGCAGTGAAATCAATCACCAGCACTATGTTCTGCATGTGGTACAGGAGGTCCTGAAAAAAAAAATAAAATAAAGGATGAGCCAAGCTATGCCAAATCCCTCCCAACCGTAAGTGAAGTGGGGCAGCAGGGGAGCTATGGGATCTCTTTCACTGGTCACAGCTTCCAAGCTGGCTACAGCAACTGGCATTCAAGAGCATCACCCAGCTCCACCCTGGCATGCCACAGTGGCTCCTTCCTGGCTGGCTCTGCCTAGAACAGCAACAGGCACAAGTGACAGGATGTGTGGTTACATAGGGGCACTGACACGTTCCCTCATGACTCTCTTGCCTTGGTTTCCTTGGTCTGCAAAATGAAGATGACTAAGATCTTCTGGTGACAAGCACAAAGTAAGAAGAGCAATTTTTATTTGTCAAGGCAGTGGTGAGGTGGGGGAATTTGCACTGCTGGGCTGGCAATAAACGACTCAGCAACTTGAATTCCTCCAGCAAGAGTGCACCTTCCACCAGGTGCTCTGTTCACTTGAAAACCTCCATTATCCAGCAGACTGCATATTCCAAAGGGGGTGTTTCATTATCCACTCAATGGCAGTGAGTGGCAGAGGCCATTACCATTACAATCAATGGCTTTTTTGTAAGTTTGCTCTATAATTCACTTGGTATTTAACACTAGCCAGGGGGCTCATCTCTTAACATCAAATACATTAAGAAAAGCACCTTTGTGAACACCCTCCCTGTGCTAAAGGGCTGTTTTAATGAGAGTGATTAGGAATAAACATAATAGCAGAGGCTGCTATCTCAAAACAGTTTGGGTCAGCGCAGACTATGATGTGCACAGAGGACTCTATGTGTGAGGGAACAGCTGGCTTGCTGCAGTTCATTCAGAAACACTGGGCATGTTCCAGTGCCAGTGCCTGGCAGCTGCTGGGCGGTAGCTTCCATCGCCTGGAGCGCTGGGGGACTGCCCCTCAGCCCCTCCACTCTGGTGGCTGTAGGGTCCCTGTCTTGTTATAGGGTACAGCTAATAGCAGGGCTGCGCAGAACAATATGTAACTCAACAGACAAATACGAGTGCCCTGGCAAATACTTAATGGATTGTTTTCCACCAGGTAACTCTCCAAGAAAGGAACTGTGAGCCAATTCAGTGCTTTCCAAATCACAGCTCTGTTAAAAAAACACCCTAAAGCATGGCGGTCCTCTTGGCAGCTGTCCCATTATTAATTTCAATGTATCAGCTCTATCTGAAAGGGCTTGGGCTTCTGCCCACTATTTCTATTTATTTGTTTTCCATTCATCTCCACTAAAATTAAAACTCAAAACCTTCTAGAGAGAATGGAAAACAAACATGCTGAACCAGTAATGCTGCCCACATACAACCGGCAGAAATCACTGTGCTTTTTCCTCCTCTGCAGTGAGGAAACATCTAATTCTGAAGACTCTTTGGGCCTCTTATCTAAAAAGTAGCACAGGCGTCTACAGCATTAGCTGCAGCCTTGAGCCCTCCTTGCTTCCTGGGCACAGCAATAAGCAGCATCCTTTGGCCCCTGACTGCAGGTTTTTATTAATACCGTGTACCAGGTCACAGTGACTGCAAAGGCCCTGTGCTGGAGGCCTTTCTGAGTTAAACAGCATCTGTATGGTTTATGAAGACAAAGCTCATGGTCTAAATGGTCACACTGGGGCTACAATCCCATATAACAGTTTGGACCGTGCTAATGGTACAATGCACTGTGTTGGCTGTAGAAAGAACTGCATGCTTTTAAAGGAAAAAAAAGATAATCCAAGAATATTAGCATTTTTTTCCTGCCCCTTGCTTTTTTCCTTGTTGTTATTAAGTGACTGGTGGAGGTTCCTCAGGCCAAGCTTTGTTTGTGCTGACTACAGGTAGCTGTTCTACCCTGCCATAAGCTCCCAGCTTGCCTAGTGCTTCCTTGACTTCCCATCAGCCTCATTGTTCATTCTGAACTCATCTATATCTTGACGCACAACACCTGATATTATAAAATGTTTTGCTATAAAAAGCTTTTACAATCACAGAATCACAGAATGTTCAGAGTTGGAAGGGACCTTAAAGATCATCTAATTCCATCCCCCTGCCATAGGCAGGGACATGTCCTACTGGATCAGGCTTCTGAAGGCCCCATCCAACTGGCCTTGAACACCTCCAGGGATGGGGCAGCCACAGCTTCCCTGGGGGCAACCTGTGCCAGTGCCTCACCACCCTCATTGTGAATTTCCTCCTAATGTCTAGTCTAAATCTGCCCCTCTCCAATCTGCAGCCATTCCCTCTAGTCCTATCACTACAAGCCTTTATAAAAAGTCCCTCCCCAGCTTTCTTGCAGCCCCTTCAGGTACTGGAGGGACTTGATTCTTTACACATCCAAGTGTGAATAAGAACCAAAAAGTCAAAGGTTATAAACTTACCTTTAAAGTGATATAAAATACAAAATACTTTCATTTACAACAGCTAGGCTCTAACTGTGAACACAGAGGAAGAGTTTCTTAATAAGATAAGTAAAATGCACTAAAGTAAGGCTTTGGTCTTTTTCAGTGCTTTGTCTTACAATTCAAGTGTTTTCCTTCCTTAAAAACACACTCAAGTGAATGCGTAGTGCAAGCCATGACTCTGGTTGAGTGAGAAATTCTTCTGCCTATTACCTAAGAGGATTTCATTCCACCAATAAATAGAGTTTCCAGTTCTGCATTTAGGGCATCATCAGGAATGGCATCATCCTTCACAAACTCATCTCCAAGCTTCTTCCACCATGGCCAGGAAGCATACTTCAGCATAGTGTTGTGGGATTGTCTTGCCTTGGTAGCTACAGGTACTGATCGACTCATAAAGACATCAAGATCTTTTTCAGTGGTCTCTGCTAACCCTGGAGCATCTGTAAAGAACAAGGAGAAAAGTCTTCTAAACAAAAAGAAAGAAGGAGCCCTACCGTCTCACTTCTCACTGTCCTAGGCCACTACTTTCCCCATGCTGGCATTACAATTTTATGGCTGGGTAATAAACCTAATTGGAGAAGCCATCCATATTAAGGCTAATTTGAAAAAATAAAAAATAAAAAAAAAAAAATAAAAAAATAGGGGAGGGAGTAGAAGGGGTGAAAGCAGGGCTACTTCATTCAGGTGCAGTGGTGGCATCCACTAAAATGACTTCTTGTGAAACTGCAACCTAAGAGAAAGAGGAGATCCTGGTTGCTACTGCTGGATCAATGCTCCTGGTGCAGAATGACATTGGTGTAGTGTTTCCACCGCTCTGGTACTTCTTATTCCCTGCCTAGGGGACCCAGCACAGTGTAGGAGCGTGTTGCAAGATATGCCTGATCAGGGAGCAATGAGCTGCAGTGACACAGCATGTGACAGATTAAGTAATGGAATTCAGTAACTTGCAGAATTTTGTCCTGCTTGGGTGCTCTCTGGTGGCTGCAGTTTGCTATTCTCGCTCTTTCACTCTAGGCTTCTTGTCTGGAATTAAGATAGCACAATAGCGAATTCCATTCCAAATAAAGCTGGGCCAGAGAAATGAAAACATGACTCAGAATTCACAGTACAAGATTTCCCTCTTTATCTGGAAGAGGAGAGAGCGCTACAACCAGCAGCTAACTTACAATAAAAGAAAGGAGAAGAAAGCAAAACAAATGCAGAGGAAAAGGTTGTGTGAGATCCCCTTCTTAGAAATTCTTATATCATTTACAGGGCCACTGCTTTCCTTACGAACATATCAGAGAGAGGTTTGTAGCACAAGGAGAATCTGCTCCTTGACAAGCAGGTGTATATACTTAACCTATAGCAACACCTGGATAAGCTCTCACAAAGCCTGAATCTCGAGATAGGCATATGGCAAATGAAGAAAGATATTCCAGTTTTGAAATGAGGCTTCACCACTGTTCCCTCTAATTTTGTCTCTAAATTAGTTTAATTCAAACAGTAATCAAAACTATAACCAAAGCCGTCACATACTCATTAGCAGCTCCACATCAGTGTTGACCTGAGCCAGTAACGCCTCTCTCCGCTGCGCTGCTCTCTGATCCAGTCTGTTCCTGAAAAGAAACTGTGCCAGCTTTTCCTGGGCCTGAGCATGTAATTCCTTACTCATTTCTTCTGACATTTGGGAAGCCTGGAGGAAAATAACAGTTTGTTACCATTAGGAGCCAGCTATTTAAAATCTTTTGGGGGCAGAATAATGTCTAAACAAGGAATGCAAATGCCATTCTTAATTGTAAACTTAAAAAAATTTTGCTTCCTCTGCAGCTCTCTCCAAAGCTAACCATCATCAAGTATATAAATTTTACAATTACAGTTTGCTTTGACCCTTTTTATTAGATTAATGGCAAAAATCCCCAATATCCTAGTACCCTGCTCTCAAATGAGCAGGGTTAATGTACGCATACCTCACACGGATTATCTTGATCAGAATTTATGAAGCTGAATATATTTCATGTCTACAGTATTTTATGTTGCATCATTAATGTGAATTATGAAATGACTAAGAAACAGACCGGATGCAATCTGATGTAGTCATTCACTTTCTGCTGCAAAGCTAGTCTCTGCTCATCAGTCAGTCCCTTGGGATCTTTCCAAGGAGAGAGAGGTCTCCTCCTTCTTCGTTTTTCCAAGAATTTAGAAGCCTTTGTAAAGAATATATGAGAATAAGACAATCACAGACAGGAAGTTTGTCCTCTCGCCTTGTTTATAATCAATCAGAGAAAGAAAAAATGTTTCAGTACAGCATCTGCTAATGCATAAATTTAACTGTTATGCTGAAAAGACTGCATACAACGGTCAGCATGAACACTGAACAGTAAGAACACTCATAATAAGTTACTGATTCATCTCCAGTGTAGTGAAAATCCAGCATTAGGTTTCAAAGTGGCAGCTCTTACATTTTTTTTACAAAACTGTATCAGACTTGGTAACCTATGCAAGGTTTAACTTCTAATCAACTTGTGGCTCTAGACTGTCACCCTCTGAATAATTTTTTAATAAATTATAGCCATATTAACACTAGAATAAAAAGAGCTTTATAAGGCATCACAACAAACCCCTTAGTCCTATCCAATGCTAGAACAAATTGTGTGTATATATATGTGTATATATACTTACTGCTCTCTGAATGACAACAGCTGCTTTATACTCCTTAAGAGATTGCCTCTGTTGATGAAAATTTCTTCTTGCTCTATACCCTCGCCAGAATCTCTGGATAGTTAATGCTGATTTCTCCTCCATTTCCTCCAGGTACTTATTTACTTGACCTACAAGTGTAACAAAAATCCTGTTATAAGACAGTGAGTTGGGACATCTTAACAATTCACATTTTTAATCCTCAAACTAGGCAATATCAAAAAAGCTTGAAAGCTTGGGTGCTATCAGTTAAAAACCCTTCTTCACCTAAGGTCTGCTAGCCGCCGTGTCTCAGAGACTGGTAGCTGCAACAGAGCTTTGTAACTCAAGAAAATTGGGTCTCCCTTTCTCCTGCACCATTCTGAAGGCAGGAGATCTTGATTGTTAATTATTGAGCCCTTGTAGAATTAGCGTGTTCTCTGTTGGATAACTGGGTCAGGAGAAGACACAGTAAGACTTCAGTGCAAACAGACATGCAAGATTAGGAAATATATTCGGGGAAACCGTTCTTAAGAAGGTCCAGACAGTTTAATCTTCTGATATAGTTTAATATAAATCATACTGGCGTGGATTATTTCCAGTACAGCCAGCTGTCGTTCATGGAAGAATCTCATGGCTCTCTGTCTCTGAAGCTGCATTTGCAGTTTTAGATCCTCGTCTTCCTTCTGCTTTTTTAAATGCTGCAGCTCCTGTTCCCGTTTAGCTCTGCAATACACAAATGCATTAACAAATTAGCTTAAGTTGCACATTTCCTAAAAGTACCTCTCTCTCTTTTTGTGTTAAATGGTCCAGCATTGAGGGAGGAAATCCATAAAATAGTCTGCCATCTCAGCTCTTGGATGCAGGACCACGCCAAGCAATGAGAAACCACCTACAAGCCAACAGATTACCACACTACCTATGGCCCCCAAAAGTTTTAAGCCAATTACTCAATCTGGTACCAAGTCAAAGGCTATTTTTGCACTCAGGATAAAGTTCTAAGGACTCCAAAGGGAAAATGCTCCATGTAGGACATTCACAGCTAGGATAAGATGAACTGGAACAACAATTTTGACTCCATCATCTAAAGAGGAGGTAAAGCAAGATTAGCCATCTGCTGCCACATTCACCTTTTCCAGTACACTTATCAGCACATGTGGTACCTGCTTTCCATAATACATACTATTATTTCTGTACTCACCGCAAGAGTAGATCAGAATGTTGGCTGTTAAGTCTCACTTCCTAAATTTAGAGGGATTTTTATTTCTCCAGGAAATACAGACAGACACATTTTCTCCATCAACTTCACTAACAGAACACTAGGAAAGATTTTTTCTTACAAATTCTTCCTGATCAGTACTAGTTGTCATAATTTGATGTTAGGATGTTACCCCACTGTGCTTGGCATTAGAAAAGCCCAGCAGATGTTTCACAGGTGAGACAACTGAAAACTCTGTAACTGGCCCTGGAGTGTTTAAGCTAATAACAGTCTGTATATCAATTATGTGTACACTAACATATTAATATAGAGACTAATATATTAATACTAAATAAACTTAGATATCAATACTTAGAATTACCCAGACCTCCTGGACATGGTCTTGGTGAAGCATGAGGAGCTGTGAGCTCAGGCTCCCCCTTCCTTGACTACCCTTCCCAATAGACCTGACCTCATTAGCAGCCTAATGCTCGAGACTTTGTGAGTTCACCCCACAATGAGATAATGATGTGACTCCTTTTCTTCCCCTATTGCAGCAAAATCACTTGTTCAGGACCCGAGTACCTCGTTGGACCCACAGCTGTGAGTTCTGCTCTCTTCTAGTATTTTTCTACTGACAATGAAAGGAGCACCTTAAGTACAAGGAAAGAGGACAAATGGACAGAGCAGAGGCATAAGGGGTGCCAGAAACAGGGGGAAGACTGTAGGCTAGAACTGCTGTCCAGCAATTTTTGTATTGTTAGATGTCACATACCCCTAGACTCACAGTACTACTATTTGTGTGTTCCCATCACTAGTATAAACAGTTATTTTCCCACCAACCATACTTCCTCCTCACTCTCTGTAGCTGGGTGGGGAAAGACAGGATGGAAGCTATTGTGTAAAAGAGATGCTCTGCATTTAAAAATCTGGACTTAATTGATAAACAGCCTTCACCACGATCTGAGACACCATAATCCTTTTACAACAGTAATGCAGACTTGAAGCATGCCCACACATCTACCTACAAGATCATGACACATGTCAGAATGGTCTCAAGGAAACTAGAGGTCTTCAGCCCACACATTTCTGTGAATTAGAGCTGTAAATCTCTGCATTTTTAACCCAGGCAGGCACATATTACTTCTAAGTGGAATGATGTCACAGGGTCAAACAGGACTTTTGATGACATTTTTTTTGACTAATATTTTCCATAGAAATTTTTATCAGCTCTGCTAAGTGGAAAACTACAAGGATGTTTCATACTTTCTCAGATGTGCATCTATGACTACCGATAGTGTCTGTCTGGTAATTAAATGATACTGATTCTTTCCCATGTAGTCTACAAAACACATGCTCTTCATTCTCTGTTCCTCCTAATGAGAGGACATCCTTGTTTGCACAAGACCACACTGTGACAGGGGAATGGCTCTGAATGGAAGCAAAACACACACAGAGTAAGATCCAAGCTTCCTTCAGCAGTTCATGGCATGGATCAGCTTTCCTCTGATCATCTCTCTACATATAAAATAGTTGGATTTTTGATGCATGTTTAATAGAAATTATTGTAATTTCAACAGTTCTACAATTAGCTATGTAACAGTGAACTGACTTCAAGGAGAGATTGCACGCTTTAAATAGTCACTGAGGAGACACTTCTGAAACCAAAGAGTTTCAGACGTTTACAGCTTGCAGAGTTTAAGATCTTCCACTGCAACTGCAGGTGAGCCAAGTTTGGAGTTTCAACCTCAGCAGTATTTAACACTTGTTCTAAAATAAATCTGTGAATATAACCAAACTCTGATAAAAAAACCCAAAAGTCCTCTTGAAAGCTTTTCTCAAGTCATGCTTACAGTACTCCAAACACTATTTTTCAGAGTAACACTAGCTGTAGTTTTGACCAAGGCAGAAAAAAAACAACACTGGAGCTGTGCAGTTACTACATTGTGCTCAGTACACTGGCACTGACTAAGCCATGAAAACACGTTAAGAATATGAATACATTTCTATTCCTCTCAGTATTAAACAAACACATTCAAAAGTCCATTTAAATGGCTCAAGAACTATTTAAGAAGCATGCATGAATGCTTACAATACTGAAAATATGACACAAGAAAGTCAGGTAGGTTTGTTGGTTGCTGGTAGCCTTCCACCTTTCCCGTCTGCTTTACCATGTTAGGTCTTATCCCATCATCTGAGTTTCTGGGCGATGATTTTGGCTCATAGGCTTGCAAGGTGCCTGATGAGGGAAGGAATATTCACTCAAAGTGTATGGTGGAGTAAAAAGGAGCAACAAAGATGTCATTCTTGGTGTGTCAGTATAAAAGCTAGAGTGGCTAATGGCCTTCAATGGACATGCTGCTTGCCCCTGCAAATCTACCAGAATTTAAAGATTACTCCCTAGACAGTCTAATATCTTCTTAATGGCAGTCTAGATGACAAATAAATATCTGCTTTCTAACACTTGATCATAATGTATGTGATTTGACTACTTGATTTCTAAGACCTAGTTTTGACACGTTAGTGCTCAATGTGCAAAAAAAGGCTGAAAAAAACCTGCTGTGGAGTCCGAATTTGATTTATATCCCTCAACCTATGCCAACCTCACACTAAATTTCTCAGAGGAGTTAGCCTAACATGCTCATCACTACTGAAATCCTGCTTCAAGTAAGACAAGCATTATTTATGTAGATTCATTCTTCTGTGGTGCTCCAAGTCAGAGGATACTATTTCTAGGCAACTGAAGCAACTTCACTTCTGAGAGTCAAAGATTTCTAATACTAATGAAGAACAAGGTCTTGCAAGCACTATACTGTGCAGACACTATGATCCTTGGTTTCTGTAGCGCACTGGCATGGCAGATTGGAAAATCCAGAACAGCTCCACATTTGATTTACCATAGAATTTTAAGTCAGGTTAACTGTGAACCAGCTAACTGCTCTAGCACCAGCACGTCATCTTCTGTTGCTATTTAGTGCAATCCCATGCCACACTTTTAATTTTCCATATGCCATAAATTTTACACTGAAGACACAAAAGCATCACAGAAATATACTAAGTTTTTTCATGGAGAAGTTTGGCAGCTGGGAAAGGGACAGTTGGAGCTTTTGGCATCAGAACTGGCAGTTTTGTACTGCTGGAAAAGCACATTGTTTGGATGTTTCTGCTAAAAGAATCTGTAGTGACACAGCTCATATTGGCATAACATTACCTTTATGTTTCAGAAATAGCAGCTGACTAGAAAAAGGCATCTTCAGATGAAGGACGTCTTGGGCAGTACCAACTTACGCCCTGGGACATGGGAACTAATCCTTAGGGAAGCTATTTCCACCAAGGACTGGAAGTGAATGGGAATAGTAAACATCGGTTTCCCACAGGCAAATCATATTTGACCAGTCTGATGCCTTCTGTGATGAGATGACTGGCTCTGGGGACCAGGGGAGAGCAGCGGATGTCCTTTCCCTTCACTTTATCAAGGCCGTCATCACAGCCTCCCATGCAGGGCAGGGCAGAGGAACCACCACAACCATAGAAAATGGGTCAACAGAAACCACATGAAGTTCACATGCTAAGCTCTACACCTGGTACAAAATAACTTCATGACCTGGGGCAAACTGGGCACTGACTACCTGGACAGCAGCTCCAATGAAAAGCACCTGAGGTTCCTGGTGGGTGACAAGTTGAACACGAGCCAGCAGTGTGCCCCTGCAGTAACAAAAGCAAGTCGTGTAGTGGGCTGCACCAGCAATAGTAGAAGCAGCAGGAAAGACTGTTATTCAAATTTACTCAGCACTCTTGAATACACCTGGAATACTGGCCACTCTCTACTGGGCCCCCCAACAGAAGACAGATATTGACAAAATGAAGGGATGGAGACTGAAAGAGGACAAGCAGGTCTATGGAATGCATGATACACAAAGACAGGTGAAGAGATGGGTTTGTTTAGGTTAAAGGAAGGGAAGACACAACCAGACTCTTAAAGGTGTGCAGAAAAAGGACAAGAGGCAGTGATGAAGAGCTGTAACAATGAAATTCCCACGGGATGTAACGAAGAATTCTTCACAAGGTGAGTCATGCAGCACCAGGACAGGGATTGAGTGAGTCTGTGGGGTCTCCATCCTTGGAGACCTCTGGAACTGGATACAGCTCCAGGCAGCTGGAATCTGTTTTAAGGCTGGTCCTATTTCAAGTAGGAGATAGGATTAGGTGACCTAAATTTTTCCAGTCACTCTGTGACCTGAGAAAAAACAAACAAATCCAAAACTTCTTCCTAGATTCTTTTCTTCAGTGCTTCTACAAAACCATCCTGTTTACCTGAAGCTTCTCTGTAAAGTGGTCACTGCTTGCGGTAGTTTTCTCAGCCTTTTCCTTGTCTGAAATCCTCTCCACGTAGCCTGGATTATACAAGCTGCTTGATGCTGCTTCTGAAATTAATAAAACAGTTGGTAGTATATTTCTCTGCATATAAAACCACATTCTTACTGATCGAACAGTTGGAACAATCTAAACATTTAGCCAAAACACATCAGTTCTCCAGTGCAACAACATTCAATATTTGTAACAGACTGGGGAAGTTAAGGTCCTGTAAGACGGTTATCATTGTGAAACCTGCACTTGCTCCAAAGGGAGCCAATCTGATCATCTTGGTTGATGTTCTCTGTGGTAAACAAATGAATCTACAGCACAAATATATATTACCTGCATTAATGAATGCTAGAAATTTGTATTTAAAACACCTAAAGCACTTGATATTTCAAATGGTGATTCAAGCAAAATGGCTACACAAGAGAGGACAGAAAGTCTGGAAAACTAGCAGCAGGAGAAATGTTACATTTGCAGTATGATCAGAAGTCACTGAAGTGCAACAAACATGAGAAAAAAAAATCTATTCTTAAATGGACTTAAAAAAAACCCAAACAACACAAAACACCCTGCTCAGTTGAAGATGAAAGCAGGTCCCTACAAACATAACTCTAATTTCCTTTAAAGCATTGTCTCTGAGAAATCTGCATATAAAATTTTGGTAAGAAGTTCATAAAACACACATTATCTCAGTTTTTGGGAACATAGCCCAGAAGGTGTTCTTATTGTCCTATATGACTTAATTCTATGTGAATGCTGCCAAGAATTCAGAGAGCTACATTTGAAACACCGATATGAGAAAAGCAGAGTTATTTTTTGTTTTATAGTTAGCAAAAAAAAATTACAGTTATCCCCCTGTGACTATATAGAAATCTACAGTGATTCTGCAATAGAAAGTCAACCTTCTAAGTCACATTCCCATATCTTCATCACTGGACAATTTCTTTTTATCTTAAAAATGATGTGGGGCAGGGAATGAGAAATTTACAAGTCTATTAATACAGTAAAAAAATAACACAGGCTTTGAAAAGCATCACCAAAGTGATAAAGTAAATTCACTCTAAATATATCAAAATCACATGTATCTAGGATTTCACATGCAAAAGTCTCATTAAACTTCAGCACCTGCATTTCTCCTTTTCCATTGGATTGTTCCAAGTGCAGCAGGTCCAAGAGCTGACTGAGATCCTTGTCAAATCCTTTGCCAGTCCACTGTTTACTTAAAAGCCCTTTTAATCCTAAGAGAAAGAACAAGCACGCAGTACCGCTATGGCGACTTTTTGTTTTCAGGATTTCAAACTAAAAATTTTCAAGTCAAAAAATGAAGTCTGACTCTATGTGCAAAGGAAGAGCTAGAGCTGAACACCATCAGTCAGCTTTGAGTTTCAATGCAAAATATTATCAATGAATATCCAGCACTCCAGCTCTCACAGAAATGTATTAACTACATTAACTACAGTTATTGTAGTTCTGTTTGTCCAAGACACTATCTATTATGTCTGCATAACTGGCAGTTAAATCAATGTATTTTCAGTGTCTTATCAGTAAGTCATTGTAAGGTATTGAAAGGATGTAAAGCACCGGGCAAGTGCTAGGTTTTATTAGCACTGCTTTCATGTTAATATTTTTCATAATAAAATTTATTTATTTATTTATAACTGGAATTCTTTGCAGTCTTACCTGTATAGCATAGGCCAACTGTGAGTACACTCTCATACAAACCCCTAGACAAAATAGCTTTTTAGGTTCACAGCAGCTAAAGAGCACACACGTGCTCCCCCCGTAACACCCCCTGTGCAGTGGACAGTACACAGGTAGACAACACCGCATGATTTTTAGCTTTGTATCAGAATAATCCCTGAGCCTGAAAGGTCTATGAGGAGCTGGAAGGAGAAGGAAGGAAGGCAGGAAGTAGGCACGTTTGGATAGCCTCTGAAGAGAGACAGATTCAAATAACTTCTCCATTTTCAAATCATTGTCCATAAGCATATTCATGCACTGGGCAACTGCAATACTTGTATATGCTTACAGGATCTGGATATGGTGCAAAAGTCCTCCAAACAGAAATTGCACCTCTGTTCTATCACACATGCACCATTTTGCAAAGACAATAACAGTTAAACACTTCAGGAAAGACTCCAAGAGACTCCAAATGGAGTTAGCAGGCACCCTAAGACTGCCTGAGCTCCACGAAAGCACGTATCCCAGCTACACAAAGCAGTTCCTTCACAGAGGTCCTGTGTCTGGTGTAACCATCTGCTAGTTTCTGTACAGCTTACACAGCCATATCTGCCTTTCAGCTACTGGCAGGGAGCACCTCAAGTGCGTCTCTCAGATGCATCAACCCATGCTGACAAAGACCAAGCCCTCCTGGAAGCCTGATGTAAAGATCGTGCTGGTCTTGTAGATGTGAGGTTCAGGTGATGCTCTCACCTCTGGCAGGCTGCCTCTGCTTACAGAAAGCTTACACTGAAGCACCTCATACTGGCAACACTCTGAGACACTGCAAAGCCAAATTACTTCAATGAGATGGCCAGATGGTGGAAATGCTGTGATGCTTTCTCTGTTGCCACCATTCCCCAAACTCCCTGAAGAATTCCAAAACTTGTCTGAAAACTAACATAAGGACTATAAAACAACAAAAAAAGGGCATTTTTAATCCTAGTGGAAATACCAAATGTGTACGGAAAAGAGATAAAAAGTCTCTAAATGACTGTGGCATATTGTGATTCCTGGGAAAAATAAAGCATAATCCTTTAATGGAGACTTAGACCTCTTCAGACAAGCCAGCATTTTACAGCTGGGATGATCAGGTCATCACAGCAGCTTCACAAAAACCCATGATGTGGATAGCAGCTTAAGGCACGCTGCAATTAATTCCATACCAAAAAGAAGCCCTTTTCTTTCCGTTCTGTAGGCAAAAGGGGGGCAAAACTGGCCATCTGGTTCACAAATTTATCTAGCTGGTACTACTTAATAAGTAGTCAGCACAGGTGTAAGAAAGCGGATAGGACCTTTTTGTCTAGCATACTCGCTTCTTACTGTCCTCGTCCCCAAAGAACCAGGGCTGCTCACAAGCAGTTTTGACTATCAATAACATCCAGAATACAAAAGACCTGGCAAACATCAAAGCTTCTTTCTTAGTCTCCATGAGCATGACAGAGGACACAGGAGTTTCTTGGAGTTCCCTGCTAGGTCAGAGACAGAAACATTAGGTGAGACACCTCATTACATAATTAATAACATAAAGAAAATTAAATGCCTACTCAGCCTCCTCATCTAGAGGCATCAAACCAAAATGATAAAATTATTTCACGAATTCTTGAAAAGAGTTTATTCCAATTACTTGGGTATCAAGAGACACTCAGCTCCTCCATAACAGGATGGCACTTGTCAGGGTCAGAAGTTGGCTTTAAGTAAAACTTCCACGCTTCTGGATTAGTGAGCCTTAGCACACTGGCAGATGTATGACACACAGCTTTCACTGAGACAGCACAGACACCACGATCTCTCAATATCCAACCTTCAGAAGAAAAAAGATGCAGAGCATCACACAGAAAGAAGTAAAGCTCATCAGGCTGGAAGTGACAACAGCTTTAAGAGACAAGCTGCCACATGCAGAGTCCTCAATACACAGAAAAAAAATATAAATCTGAGAAACAAAAACAGCTGTGGTGCCTTAAACTACAACGAAAACAAACAGTGGAGAAGTGGAAAAAAAACCCTGAGCACTGCAGTTTCCAACTTTATTGGATAGCTACTGCACCAAGACCTCCATCTTTGCACTTTCACAGTGCTGTAACAGAGGCCCAGCGGTTGGCCCCAGGCACATTTACCAACCTTTGTAGCGAGAGGTGAGTAACTTCACAAGCTGCTTGCAGGATTTTGCCACCAACAATAGCAGTTTTGTAGCAGCACTTCCTATAACAGGATTGGTGGTAGATGAAAGCCTATAAACAAGTTCATCCAACACAGAGTGAAGGGTCTTTTCATCAACCTGCAGCAAGACAGAACTTAACCAAAAAAAAAAAAAAAAAAGGGTGGGGGTGGACAGAATTGACATGTTAGTTACAGATTATGAGCCTTTTAACAGTCATTTCCTTATAGATATGTCAGGCATTCAGCAAGTCAACGTACCCAGCTGGCTGGACCAGCCATCTGATCCAGGCAGTACTACAGCTTCAATCAACTGACTCCCATCTCTTCAATTAACAAGATAAAGAAAATACAGCAATTACTAGGAAAAAAATCCCCAGTAATTCTTGTATATGAAAAAGTTATTATTTTACCAAGCAGTAATTAACTGAGTTTTAAATTTAAAATTCAGAAAAATCAATTATATAAAACCAACTAACCCGTTAACCTTCAAAACACTCTGCAAAACAGACATCATTATAACTGCTGTTTCAACATCGTCTGTCATTAACAACTGCTGGAAGTGATCATTTTGCAGTACTGTGAAGAAACCAGAAACAAGCAAACAAGAAATCACACAATCAGAACCAGACTTGAAGATACTATAAAACAAATAAACTTTATTATGGAACATAAGCCATAGCAAGTAAAACCAGATACTCTTCCTGGAACATGCTCCCTCTTTTATAACTTTCTACAATGAAACTTACTGGAATAAGTTAACTATTTCAACATCCCAAAACCACACCGAGCCCTGATTTTTGCCTCTGGATAACCCTCAAGCACTGGTGTTGCAATGGAACAAAACCATTTATGTTATACCAGCACCAGTTTCTTGTTACAGCAGTGGAATTATCACTGGGACAACAATATCTGGAAAAGATAAGGACTTCAACCTTGACACTTTATTTAATGCAAGTCCAACAAAGTAATTAAAGCCAACCTTTTTGTTCCAGTAAATCATTGTCTACACATTTAGTAATTTTTCTGGCTGTGTGTGTTTTCAGTTATATATCTTATGATCCTTAGGCTTTAGGTTTTTGTTCTGTATAAGAAACAAAACCAAATCCTGCTTTTTATTGTGACCTAAAAATCAATGTGATTAACACTGGTTTAACTGAAACCTTGTTTTGGTCAGAAGTGTATAGTGCAGTTTCTTAGATATTTGTAAAATTTCTTGGCATGGCAACAAATTCAGAAATCTGTTTGCAAGTCCATCCCCTTTTCAGAGCCTGCAATGTACTCTGGTCAAATGTCTCCATATGTTAAGCCCAGATGAGTAAAAAGGTCAACTGTATCTCACCAGAAAAAATAACCCCTGGTTTTTTTAAGGTATAGAATTATAAAGGGAAATTGCAGGAGAAAACTAACACTGTTTCTGAAAGACTCTTTTAATATTTCCCGTTTGCATTTTAGATATTGCTGTTACTGTTAAGAATTTGCTTTACCATCTATTCCAATTCATAAAACTAGGAGATTAGTTTAAGAATGATTATTCGTACTTGTAGTTGCCATAAATAAGTTGCCAGGTGTTATGAGTCTACTTTTCCCTTACCACATGCTGCTAGTTGAACGTGCCCACCGAACAGCCAGCAGATGGCATCAGTTACTAATCGGAACCAGCGCAAAAAATCTTGTTTTTCTTCATCCTAAACAAAACAGAAGTAGGTAAAAGCATGTGTGAGCTTCACAGTGGGCTTCAGTTTGGTGCAGTGGGAAGGTTTGTATGCTTCAGGGATTTGGAGAGCAACTCCACCAACTTCCCAAATGAGGGTGGTCAAACTGAAGGAACTAGTCAATAAAAAATGACCTGCGAGTCCTTCAAGGCCAGAAATTGATCACCAAACTTTAAACACACTAGAAGAAGCATCCATTCTTGAAAATGTCATAATAGGGAGAAAGAAGTCTTGTTTACTTTTTAAAAAATATTTGATAGCATAGGAGGGCTAAGAAGATAAATAACTCAGTATAAATGTATCATAGATTTTATCCACAAAGCAGGATATAAATTTAAGATTAAAGAGGGGGGAAAACAGGGCACAAAGTGGCCAACAATAGTTAAAATCGCAATGGTTCCTAAGAACTGGCATGATGAGGCTTCAGAAGCACCTCCTAGTTGGAGCTACCGAACTACTGGCTACACTGATCAGTTTGCCAAACAGACTGTTCTGTGCTTGCCCGTGATAACTCTGAACTGGAAAAAATGACCAGGAGGAATCCAGGTTTTAACACGTGAATGCACATACACATGAACAGCGTGGAGTCTGTGTTCCAGGCCTGAGACACAGACCGCTGGAAAACTATAATTTTGGTGTGTGGACAGAAAAGGGGCATTTGATAGTACTAAATTGCTGTCAAGTGTTGTTACAAAGTACTTGGCTGATACCTCCCACATTAACTGAGCCCCCACGAATGAAACTCTGGAAAGCCTGTGCCTAGATTCATGCTGTTAAGACCCAGCCATCAGTCATGGTTTAACTTTGTATTTGGTTCTTAGTGACAATGAGAGATACAAAATCAAAATCATAGTAATAAGCTGAGCTGTAACATTATATATTCAGTGTTTTGGAGGTGTGTCAGTTTCTAAAAGCTATTTCAGTGCTTCCCTTGACTTCAAAGACTTGGGGAAAAAGCAAATGAGTGCAGAATAAACTACAAATCTCCACTGCTAGAGTGGGATTTCCAAAGTTCCACTGAGCAGGCACCAAGTCTGGGTGCGCAGTCACCTCTGAGACCACAACGTTTAAAAGCCAAAGTACTAATTACAATGTAGACTGCATTTGCATTCAAAAGAAATCTTTGCCCACAAGCATGACTCAAGTAACATATAGGCTGAGACATAGTAAGAAAGTATGGGGGAAATTACATATTGTGGGTAAGACTCTGAGTCTCCTGGTATGTCATTCAGGAAGCTTCCTTCTTAAACACCAAATGCACTTCTAAAGTATTGAACTAACAGAAAATACACAACTCTACTGATCGTTTCTGAGAACCGATTGTGTTTCTGGTGTCCATCACGATACTTCCTAGGAAAACTTTGAGTCCAAGAAGCCAGTAAGCCAAGAAATGAGATACTAAGGGATGTTAAACTATCACAATCCATGAGGTTGGTTATTTAAACTATTCAAGCATTTGGTTTATTGTTGTTTTTTTTTTTTTTTCTGATTCTGGAACATCAGAATGTGCCAAAAGCATGTGGGAACCTAGCTGGGCAAAGCCTTTCTTCTCTGCTTTCTGAGAGAAATGTTAGGAAGCGTCCAAATCCACAAATTCACAAAGTCTGCCTTTGGGGTTCCCAACGTGGAGGTTCAGAAGCAGCGAGCATTTTTTTTGGACTTTTTTTTGCCAATTTCTCAGCAGAAACTGTTTGGCAGAACACATTTCAACAGATCTGATTTAAAATCTTAAGATTTCCTAAACTACTTTTTTTGTAAAGGTGAATAAGGCAGTGGGAACAGAGCAGTTACAAAGAACCAAACTAATGACAAGCAAAGTTAAAAAGATACTACTGTGACTGCAATGCTGCCTTTTGTAAGGCTTTTTCCATCATACTGTTCCAATTCTTCTACCCTACTTACAAATGCATTCCTTGCCCATCTTTAAAACTTGCAAGAAGTAGTAGCCCAACTCTCTAAACAAACCTATAGCAACAAACTAGCTTTGCACATGTAATGGACCAAAAGCTCCACAACGACAGAGTTCAGTTTCAAAGCTCCAAGGCGTAAGAAAAACTAATGTAATTAATAGAAAATAACTCTTCATAACATAGTGTCCCTAGAAAAACATCCTACTTACACATCTGTTACCATGGGAAGTTTACAGACATTTTCTGCTCTTTTAACTATGAAATTTAAATACCTTGATTGCTCGGATAAATCGTGCTTGTAAGCGTCTTCCCAAGAACAGCAGGTTGTCTATAACCGAAGGAAGGAATTTAGTGTAAAATTCCTCAGGATCTTCTTTCACCTCTAGACCTACACAACAATGACTGGGGGGAGAAAAAAAAAAATAAAAATCAACCTGAATAGTGGAGGGCCTGTTTGAACAGCTTTGAATGAGTGTCACGTCATCTGAGAAGAAATGCTTCAGTGGCATGGGACAATTCAACACTGAACAACAGTTAACTGCTGTGACTGGCTCCAGGGTAGCTGCCTCAAAAGGAAGAGGGATCACAGGCAGGCTGGAGACAGCAAGTATATTACTACTTATTGTAGCACGTCCTAGTTTAAAACACTTGCAAGGCACTTTCTCCTTTAGCTCCACAGGAGCTGTTCAGGCTTGTTCCACGTGCCAGGGAACGACTCTGATGGTCATTGACAGAAAAGGACAAAATAGAAAGATAGACAAAAACCTGATAAAGGAAGCCTGATAATGAAGGGGGTACAGATCAGGCAACGAAAATATGTATTAAAAAAATATTACTTACCATGAAAACTGCACCGAGCCTGTCTACAAGTTTCTTTTAACGGATGAATACACGTGGGCTAAAAATCAAGTTTATCAGATCTCAGTTTTTTTATTTTGCTCAACGCAAACTTGTTGGTCATTTCTGGAAGCCTTTTTTACGAGAAATTCTGTATTTTACAACTGGGTAGTTTTTCAATTCCTTACTTCCGACTATATTAGTTCAACAAAAGAGCCTTCCCAACTTTTTAAGTTGTCAGAAAGCAAAATCTGTATTTAGGTTTTTGTACGCTTTTTGTGAATGCACATGCGTAAAGCCTTGCTTCCTAAAGCCCTTGCAAAGTAAATTCTAGCCATGAAGTGGAGATTCATCTAGTTACAAAAGGACGTTTTTATAGCTAAAATAAATACCAGATTTCTCTACAAACTGCAACAGCTTATAGGGGATGATTTAAGTATCACACAATTCTGGTGATAAATCTTGTATCCCTTAGTCAAATTTCTGGCATTAAAAATTCTAACTGTAGATACGGCATAAATAAGAGATGTCTGCTTAATTGCTTCATGCTTTAGAATTTTGCTCCCTAGTTAGGGCAACAATCAAGAACAACTTGGGGAAAATTTAAAACTCTTTTTTTCCTGCCACTGACAACTGAGATAGGATTATTGGTTATTTGAGTTTAAAGTCGTCTTACTTGCTAGCTATGAATTAAATTTAATTACGCCATTCTCACAGTATCACTACATCAAGCTATCTACTCTGTACAAACTGTGTCCTCTGTTGTGTTTAAAATGTAAGCAAATATTTAAAATAGGTGCAATTAATAGATATTTAAATAGAGTCAAGCCAAGCTGTGAGTCAATAAGGCTGAAGATTTTTGCAAGATGAATCTAAGTAAACAAACTTTTGTAAAGTAACTGCAGTTCAAAATTAGCAGCTACTGGGCAAGAACTGTGACACTGATGAGTACTGTTCACAAAAAAGGTAAAGCCAACACAAAAACTGTTCCCACCAAAAGTTCCATCCAGCTCAATGAAACACAATGCAAATGAATTAAACAGGACCAATTAGGCTATGCCTGACCCCTCTGCTCTTGATTGCTCCCTGCACTTTAACCCTAGCCTTTCCCGAACAACAAGCCTTGTTCTGGATGGGATCCAATGTATTACAGCATGAAAAGAAAAAGAGTAAGATGAAAGGCCAGAAAGAAAACAAGAATAAAACTTCTAAGCAAATTTTTTTTTTCACCTAAGTATCTCTGCTAGCTGGGCAGCAGTACCCCAGCCTCCGCGAAGTCGAGACTGGTCCTGCCTAAGGACCAGCATGCAGTACCGAGTAAGATCATAACTGTATATATCTTGCTTAATTTTTTTGGATTCCTCACATCCCAAGGAAGCACTGTTTAAAATTCCTGTGGGAAGAAAGCAGGAGAGAGACAAAGAGAAGCATAAGATTCTGATGTACAAGATGGATTTTTTCTTTTTCTAAAACTTAAAAAGAATTTGTGTACATAGAGCCAGGATTAAGGCGATTCTAAAAGTGCTAACAACAGCATAAAACATTTTGTCAGCATTTTTCACTCCTACAGCTACAACCCATTTGTAGGATTACATGACAATTGGGAAGGATAGCTAAACTTAGGTTTCTACTTTCTCATTACACATTTACTAGTAAAACACACACTACCTGGGATGTAGCTCATTTGTATGAATTTCCTAGGCCAGATAAAACCACAACCACGGCGAAACGTATAGCTTCCTTGTAATTATGTCCCAATTTAGAACAGGACCTAACTTGTTTCTACTGTTTCTATGAGCAGTGGCTATGTGGCAAAAGGAAAGACAAGGGCGAGTCACACAGGAGCTCGCAATTGCGTTTCTATGTTAAGACTTTAAAACTGAATGCTGAGAACCACTCTGGCACTCTAACCAAAAGCATCAGGAGAAATGATTCAACCAAGTACAAGATCCTTGCCCACATCAGGAAGGGTCTTAAAAGACAGGTGACAGCTGAGAGGGAGAAAAGGCTTCCTTTCCATTTGCTCCCCAGCTCCTCCCTCCTTATGGTTGCTAAGCCAAATGCCACTCAATACCACGCTGAGAAAGTATTATATATAAGATATTTTTTATACCATTGGATATCAAGTATATAGGGTATTTTTCATACCACCAGATATCTAGTCTATAGGGCATTATACCTTTAGATATCTAGCATATACAAAGGCATGTAGTGATACGACCAGGGCAATGGGTATAAACAGGAAAGGGGCAGATTTAGATTAGACGTAAGAAGGAAATCCTTCATGATGAGGATAGTGAGACACTGGCAGAGGTTGCCCAAGGAAGCTGTGGCTGCCCCATCCCTGGAGGTGTTCAAGGCCAGGCTGGATGGGGCCCTGGGCAGCCTGGTCTGCTGGGAGGTGTCCCTGCCCATGGCAGGGGGGTTGGAACTAGATGATCTTTAAGATCCCTTCCAACCCAAACTACTCTATGATTCTATGATATAGGGTATTATACCGTCAGATATCTGGCACATAAGGTATTATACGACTAAGTATCTAGAAAACAGAGTATTATACCCCTAGATATCTAGGATATAGAGTATTATACCACCAGATACCTGGCATATAAGGTATTATACTATTATATACAGTAGATAAGGTATTATAAACCTTATAGAGTTTCCAGCCCTGCCAGAAATAATCAGAACAGGCCCTCCCTCTGCCTCCCCGGAGGTTTTTTGTGTTTAGGGAGGCAGAGGGAAGGCTCGTCCACACTTCCCACCTCATCCTTTGATTTCACAAGCGGTTGCTAATTACCCTTTAACTCCAGCAGCAGCAGGGGGATGTCCTGTTCTCTGCTCTCAGTGACCTGAGCAGCCAAAGCCAGCACCCTGGGGTCCGCACGGGCCACCCCCGCGCTGGCCATGGGCGCGGAGGGAGGCGGGGACCCCGCAAGGCCACCGATTCTGTCCCCTCCCCGATTCGCTTCGGCGCGGGGCCCTTCGGCCACCGCTTCCCCCCCCCGGCCCCGCAGCTCCGGCCCCGCCGCCTGGAGGCTGCCACCTCCCCCTGAGGGAGGAAGGGGGGAGGAAAGGAGGGAGGTAGAAAAGAAAGGAGGAAAGGAGGAAAGGAGGGAGGGAGGGAGGGAAGGAGAGAGGGAGGAAAGAAGGGAGGGGGGAAGCCTCCCAGGCCTCGACGCCCCCAACCGCCCTGAGGCGAAAGCCCCTTCCTCCCTCCCGCCCGCAGCTCCCGCCGCCGCGCGGGCTCGCCCACTTCGAGGAGCAGAGGGGGGGGGTTGCAACATCGAACCCGCCCATTTCAACGCGACAGTCCCCCACGACCTCCCCCCATCCCCCCCTCCCCCGGCAGCCGCGTGGTCGCGGCCGCTGCCCACCAACCAGCGCTCTCCCTTGGAGGGAGGAGGGTCTTATTTGCATATCCGCGTGCCGCCCCCGACGGCGCCGCCGCTCGTGGAAACCCGCGGGGAGCCGCCCCCCCGCTCTGCCCAATCAGAGCTCCCCCCGCCCGTGACGTCAGCGCCCGCCGGCCTATCGGCGCGCGCGGTGGGCGTGTCCCCGGCCGGCACGTGGGCGTGGCCGGGCGGCGCGAGGGCTGCTCGGGCTGCGGCGGCGGCGGCCGCTCGGGCTCGCGCTCGCCATGGTCTGAGGCGCCGCGATGAGCGCCGCCGTCCCGTCGCTCTTCGATCCCAAGGAGCGCGTCCTGAAGCTGGGGGAGAGCTTCGAGAAGCAGCCGCGCTGCGCTTTTCACACCGTCCGCTGTGAGCGTGGGGAGACGGCGGGGACCGGGGGCTGGAGGTTGGGGGGAGGGGGTGGGGACGGGACGGGACCGAGTGGTCCCCGCCGCCCCCTCGGGCTAAAGCCCCGTCTCGTCCTCGCTGGGAGCCCCGGAGGGTGGGGGGTGCGAGGCAGAGCGGCTTGGCAGGCGGCCGTGCGCTGGGGGAGGAGCAGGGCAGCGTGGCACAGCCCCGGCTGGGTTTGTTTGCCTTTTTATTTCATTTTTTTTTTCCCCTTATTTTACGCCTTTTTGTACCCAGAATAAGCGCCTGGATGCTTCAGACCGAGTTGGGCTGAAGGTCTAGTTTTTGGGGAGCTCGGTTGGGCGATGAAAGGTTAAAAGCAGCGTTAATTGGATTCCAGAAGGAAATTTTTCACCGTGAGAGCAGTTAAACATTGGAATCTCCCCAGGGAAGTGGTGGAGTCCTCTACTCTGGACACTGTTAAGGCTCAGCTTGACGGGGTGCTGGGCCATCTCATTTAAACTATATAGCACCTGAAAAGGTCGGACCAGATGAGGTGCCTTCCAACCTGGCGTTCTGTGATTAATCACAAAGCTGTGTGCCCTCCCTGAGTACATAATTGCTGTCTGGAGAGGTGTGTGCTCAGGGCTTCTGAGGGTAGCTAGGAAACAAATGCTCTCAGGATTATAGTTCTGGTAATTTAGGGCTACTGCTTCTTCTGGGTTTGATGTCTCGTTATTTATAGACTGGTTCCCGGCCATTCGGTCTCACGTACGTTCTCTGGAGCGTGTCCTGTGTGCTTTCGCACAGTTCAGTGAGATGGGTAATGTGCTTTCTGTGAGCAAGTGGAATGGCACTCGGTAGGATTGTCTGCAACTGTGGGAGGGGAGGGAGCAGGGAAGAGCTATAAGTGGATTTAAACAAACGCTGTGACTTGAAATTTAGCCTAATTTTAAAGCACACTAAAAACCACGTCTGGTACCTCCCACCCTTACGATTTCTTGCTGACCTCTGTAATTTGATGATTTATTCTGAGATGTGTTTTGAAATCTCTCTTCCTTTCCAACAAATGAGACATAGAAACTGGCATGTTCATCTTTTCTGCCAAATGCACGTGCAAAAATTCCCTTTTCTGACACCTGGAGTTTTTGTTAACGAATGAGTAAAGGAGAAGATATCTGCTGAGTAGAAGCTAAGAACAGAAGTCCGTTTATAGACATCGGAATCGATATCTTAATTTTCTAAAGTATTAACTACACAGTGGCCGTACATTAAAGAAAATGCTCTCTAATTCCTGATGAGAAACTTCAGAACTACTTTACACTCACCCCTGTAGGGCTTTGCTATAAACAGGGTTAGTAGGGGCTATTACCTACGCCTTAGCTCACAGCTTGCTGTGTGTGTAGTCCTGCCCACCAGCTCCCGAAGCCTGGTTTTCTTGCCCGGTTGGTCTGCAAGCTGGAGCCAGCGTTCTCGGCTGTGGTTTGTGCCGCCTGGCCAGTGGGTTGCAGGCAGCGTTACCAAACTGGGGAACTCCCCAGCTATAACTGAGTGCTGCCCGGCAGTCGGTGAGATGACAGTTGCGAGCCAAGGAGCGTTTGCTATGCCGTAGCCGAGGAGCGTGCTGTCTGGTGGGTCCCCTGGATACCCCTGGTTCCTCCGTGCTGCTTCCCAGCATGCAAGGCAGGGCACCCGACATCCCCAGGCTGCGAGACTGGCCCTGTGCCCACGTTGGCTGGAACCACGGGTTCAAACCCACTTATGTCACCACGTAGCTCTCCATCCTGTCCTATCTCTTCCAGATCTGTGCAGGCAGGGCTTCAAGCTGCAGCCCTTCCCAATTAATTTGTGGTGGAAATAATGCTTTATAGATAATGGTATGCTATGCAGCTGCAGTGCCTGAACATGTGCTCATTTTCGATGTCTCAGGTTTTTGAAAAGGACCAGAAATTGGTATCTTCTTCTGTTTAAAACTTGTTTTAATCAATGCTTTAGATGTTGAAAAAGAAAAAAGAAAAGAAAATTAACATTCAATTAGGAAGTAATTTCCCTTTTGTCAAAAAATAAATGCACTGAAACTCCAATTTTGGTCAGCTGTGCACATGCCTGATATAGGAATATTGGGAGTGGATACAGAAATAGATATTAAGGATTGATGTTGTTCTTTGTATTGCCTAGGTTTCCTGTGTTTTAGATCGAAATTTTCAAGAACTATTTATTGATTTTTCTGAAAATAATTATGTGAGGCCTTATCTTTTGAAATACAGCATAGCTCATTTAGCACCTTTAACCACTAGAACCTAAAAGTATTTTTTTCTGATTTTAACAGAAGGGTGTTCACACTTACACTGAATACTGAGAAAACCATCTTGACTTTGAATTCTACTGACTTAGGGAAGGATCTACTCAGGGGAATGGCAGATGATACATTAGCAAAAAAGGCTTTAACTTATTAATCTCAAACTACAATTAAAAGTTGTCTACATTTATAAGACACCTGAAAAACCTGTAAATAATCCTGTTTGGTTTTATGTTCAGATGACTTTAAGCCTGCGTCTATTGATATGTCCTGTGAAGGAGACCTTGAAGTTGGCAAAGGTGAACAGGTGACAATAACACTACCAAATATTGAGGTGAGTGGGGTGGCTGAAAAGCAGCAGGTCTAAGGGAATGATTTATTGTGTTGTCATAAATGCGTGCTGAGTATAGAAGGTTATGAAGTTTTAGTGCATTTTCAGAGCTGCTTGTGTGATTTTTAGAGCAGAAAAGCAAATGCACTGTGAGTAAAATTACTAAAGACCTAAAAGTTAAACAGCTGCGCTGTAACTTTAAGTGTATTCACCACGTTGGAACTATGCTGTAGGATGACCCAGAAGTGTTGCGTACACAGAAAAGCTTCATGTGGATGTTGGCAGTGCAAGTTTCCCTTTGGTATTTATTGCTCTACTGCAGTTCCAAAGCAGGAAAGACTGGAAAGGGAAAATTTACTACCTGCCATGCTTTACTGCTCTGCTGATATGGTAACTAAAACCCCTTTTGGTTAAAAGGAGCCCTACAGAGAGCATGCTCTTGTTGGAAAATCAGCATTTAATCAGTTTGAAACTAAGCTAAGCTGGGTGAAGTCCCCTTGCAGTCAAACACCAGCTGCTTTTGGTCATGGCTACTGTGAATCTAATTTGAATTAACAGATAACGTTTTTAAAGACTAGAAATTATCATGGGTAGTGAAATTGTCATCACTATCATGGGTTGCTGTTTCTGAGGGGGAAAAAAAAAGCCCTGCAGAAGTAACGCTTACTGGACTTTTGATTGAATAGGGCTCAACTCCACCAGTGACTGTGTTCAAGGGGTCAAAGAAACCTTACCTAAAAGAATGTATCTTAATTATCAACCATGACACTGGAGAATGCCGCCTAGAGAAACTTAGCAGCAACATCACTGTGAAAAAAACCAGGTGGGTGCTTTACAGGCGAAACAACTGTGCTTTACTCATTGTGAAAACTGATTTGTTACTGAGTCTAAATTAAGATGCAGGACTACCCATTACTATTTTTAGCAAACTATCATTTTTAGAAAGTACCTGGCCTTGCTCACTAAATGGAAAAGGCTGCTTTCTTGGCACAGGGGCTTCGTAACTCTCTGGTCTTGACCGGTGGAAGCAATGGGAATGTTTGTTGCGTTTTCTTAACTAAAAAGCTTCACAGTGTTGAAAGTGATGTCGACTATTTTTGAGTTCATTGAGGGGGCAAAAAGCCTGTTTGGAAAGTAGCTTGCCTACTGTCTTCTGACTTCTAAACGAGAAAATGAAAAAGATAAATTTTGTGACATGTTTCAGTGATGTTAATGGCTTGTTTTTCTCACACTATGTTTATTTGTTTTTTTATTTTTCCTTTTGCTGCTGAATCCACATAAGTAATTTCCAGTAGAATTATTATTAAATAATCTTGCATAGCCAAGTATAAAAACAGATTGAGAGATAAAGGAAACAGTTTTTAATATATCTATATATAATTATATGCCAGTATAAGAACGTACCCAGAAATATAATGATACTATTTAGAAAGGCATGACAGATAATTCCATAACTTAAGGTACTGCATTCCCTGTATTCTTGCCTTTTTCCTCTCGTCTTCTAATAATTGCAAATGCTTTTGATTTTACACACAGAGCTGAGGGAAGCAGTAAAGTCCAGTCTCGCATAGAGCAGCAACAGCAGCAAATGCGAAATGCAACTAAGGTTCCAAACAGCGCTAAAAATTCTCCCCAAAAAGAAAAGATGTATCCATCTTCTCCTATGGATGATATTGAACGAGGTAAGGTCCACTGGCACACAAGCTTAAGGAATTTTGCTCTTAACTAGCAATTAGTTTTTAAGAGCCAAGGTTTTTGTTTGTGTGGTTTGTTGGTTTTTCAATTTGAGATTCACGCTAGAAGCTGATTATGTAAGGACTTTACCCTGGTATGGAAGTGACCGCTCTGGCTCAAGTGGTAACAAAGCAGTACTTGAAACTTCCTAAAGTAAAACAAATTGGATGAACCATTAGGCTTAACAATGCCAAGAGCCCCACTGCTCTCTTGGATCTGTCTTCTGCTGCTACTTTAATCAGGCATATAGCTAGTTGTCCTGTGGCACTGGAACCAACTGAGTCACTTCCATTCATCTGTTACTGCCCTCAGCAAACATATAGGTTACAGTGCTTTACAACTCAAAATATATTTTAAATTACTGGATAAAGCCTTGTAAAAAATGAATTTCTAGTGGAAAAGACATCTAAAAACCTTCATAAATCAATCCTTGAACCGGGCTCTGTACTGTATTCTTGAGAGACTCTGGTTTGGTGCAGCACTCATATTTCACTTAATAGGAGGCCTTATTTCCTTTCGGAGGACGAGGAGGATGGCAGGTGGTAATTACTTGCTACAGAAATGCTGACAGGTGGCAGTTTCATTGCCTGGAATTGACATCTGCCTCCCAAGATGTTCTGAATTCTTTTAAATAGGTTTTTTTTTCAGATGGGTTGTTATGAAGGTTTTGGTTTGGGGTTTTTTGGGTTTTTTTTCCATTTTGGTCTTAAGCTCTGACCAGAAAACTATACTATAGAACAGTACTAGAATCTGCCTAAGCTTGCAAAGAGGAAGGAGGACTTGAGCACATGCAATAGATTTTTCTTGGTGGTCAGTGGTTTTTGGAGGGGAAGTGGTGGTGTCAAACATGTCGGCAGCCACTTTGGTGACTTGCAATATGTATCAAACTCTTATGTAGTGTCAGTCTTTGAGTACCACAAAAGAATGTGGAATAATTGACAAATAGGGATGGTGGGGCCCTTTTAAAGCCATCTAGTTCATCCTTCAGTCCTGAAGTCAGATTTCTGACATAGCTTTTTAACCTGTACTTAAAGACTTCCAGTGACAAGGTCCTGTGTTCTCCCTGGTGATCCATTCCAGGGCTTTGCTCTCCTTACTCTTCAGCTTCTTCCTAATAAATAATCTGACAGTAAGCCCGTTACTACTTTCATATTTATCATGCAAGTATAGACCAGATTACTATGCTGCCTTTGAGCTTCACTACTCAGAAGCTGTCTTTCCCATTCTTCATGCAAAATGATGCCAGGTGGTTCAGTCTTTCCTTAAAAGTCAGATTTTCTAGATCCTTGATTCATTGTCATTCTACTTTGGCTGTCTTCCAGCGAGTCCAAAAACTTCACCTGAAGTATAGTGCCTAACTACATTTGCTGTTTCAGCTTAGGTTTTAGCAGTGCTGAGTCAAGCAAGAAGACTGTCTTACAGGTGCTCTTCATCTCTGTGCACAAAGACCAAAGAGTACCACATCCCAGTGTAATGCTTGTCATTTTCGCAACAGTGTGATGCAGTACAACTGTGCCTAGTGATCCACTGTAACTCACAGACTCCTCAGAAGTGTTGCCTACTTAATTGTTCTTCATCCTGTGGCTGTGTAACTGACTATTCCTGCTTAAGTACACTATCTTGAACTTGTTCGCTAACTTCGTTTTCTCAGTGGGGGAAAGATCACTCTACCCTTCTCCTCCAGTATATGTACAGCTCTTCCTTCACTGTTTGGAACTACTTAACTTAATTCCTGCCAGATTAAATTACTTCAAAATTCAAGAGATCTTATTCCTCTGTTTTAGATATTAACTCAGAATTGGAAGACTTCATGGAAGTTTGTGTTCAAGCTTATTCTTTTTGTTCTCTCTTCTTCTCTTGATTAAGCTCTGAGCCATCTTGTATCTTAATGACTTTCATCTTCAACCTGTTCTTCTTTATTGGGTGAATCTGAAGTGAGAGGAGCCATTGTCCTACTTGCTTTTTGTCTGCTGTATTAAAGCTGTTCCTGAAGTATTCCGAGTGCTCGTAGGACCATTTGAGCAAATGACTGGCTAGTTACAATCTGGTATAATGAGGAACTTCTGCTCTCTGTGTAACTCCTTATGTTGCTGTTCAGAATCTTCATCCACGATGATTGAAGACTTGCTTCAGCAGCACCCCTATTTTGCACAATTATTGGATGTATCCTTTCTGTGAGACTTAACTTCCTCTGTATGTTGGACTTCAGTTAGTATATAGAAAAATGCGTACTATGCAGGACAATCTCTTCAGTCATACTTTCTTAAATATTATCACAGTCAGGTGCACTATTTCATCAAGAACGCAAGTTGGTTGAGTCAGTTTGATCTGTTAATTTCCAGTGTTTCTTGTCTACCTCTTGTTGTTCTAGATTCCAACCCCATCTATAAGGAGAACAAGGGTTTGATGAAATCTTCCTAATAGTAATGTGTAGATGGTTCCTTTGGATATTCTCATGCTTAGCTTGGTTTCCAGCAAAATGTCACACTGTCCAAACAAGTCTATTGATTGTAATGCTGAATTGCTGGGGGGCATTTTGGGTGTAGCTGCAGACATCTTACAGCTACCTTATCTGTGTAACTGCAGCTTTTAGTCAGTGAAAGGCATCTTTGGGAGTGCTAAGAAAAAAAAGGAAAGACTTGCTAGCTGCAGAAAGGCTATGTGGGATGCAGTACCCTTTGGAATGTGGTGTTAGCATTTAGGTTCACAGTCACCCTTGTTCTAGCACTTGGCTTGAAAGGGAGAAAGTGCCCTAGCTGCAAGAGGAGAAAACCACATGATAGGCTGGGTGCTTGCTTGTGCCTTTTTCTTTGTTCTGGAGAATTATGGTAGTTTTGGTTTGGTTTTATTTTTTTTTGTTTGCTATAATGTGTATACCTGTTTTGTTGTTGATTTTTTGTTGTTGTTGTTTTTATACTTCAATTATGATGAATGTTAACAGAGAAACAAATCATATTGTTTACAGAACTAAAAGCAGAAGCCAGTATCATGGACCAACTGAGTAGCTCTGACAGTTCATCTGACTCTAAAAGTTCTTCGTCCTCTTCATCAAGTAGCGAAAATAGTTCTAGTGATTCTGAAGATGAGGAAATGAAGCCCTCTCTTCCTATATCAATGTCAATGCCGTATTTGCAGTCACAGCCTACTGTGTCTGCCATACCACAACAGGCTGTCCCTGACAAAGATGCCAGTCATAACAGATCCCAAGAGAGCAGTGGTCATATGATGAATACACTACGTAAGTACAAAGGCTGTTCTTTTCTTGGCGCACAATTCCAGACATCAAGATTCTGAGAGGAAACCATATTGTTTTTAAGTATGTCTCTGTTATAATTAAAACTGCGGGAAGTTATGCTAGGTTTTGATTGTTCGACAGCGGTCTGAATTAGACACTGGGCTAGAAAGTTCTTGGTCCCCAGATGTATTAAATTAAAGCTGATGCAGTTGAAAATGTTTCCTAAGCTCTTCTGGCTTCCTCCCAGCTACATATATTGGGGCTGGAGAACAGTTATTTTGTTTTGAAAATACTTGAACTAGCAGGGCACTCCCAGAACATATGCTTATAATTTCTTGAGTAGAACTATGGGAAAGATAGCATGCTGGCAATACTCTGAATTATAGAAAAGATGGTATGTTCTTATCTGCTTTGGTTACTATTGTTCATGGCACTGTTCCACTGGACAGCATGGCAAAACTGCTCTTTGCATGTGAGGAAGGAAGCAATATGCTTTCAGGTGATGCGATCTTATTCCTCACATTCAGGCAACCGAAAATGTAGTTTGAAGAGTAGCTGTGATGTTCTTCAAGAAGTGGTTGCTGCGCAGCCTGGAACTGAGTGCTCATTCAAAAAGATGAGAGTTTGGACAGGAAAGAAAAAGTCCCACTGGGCAGAGAATCTTAAGGTTGCTACCTAAATAGCAGGAGCATTCAGGCATAGGAGCATGGGGACTCTTCAAAAATTATTACATTTTTCATTAGGTGCTTAGCTGCAGCTCCCAATTTGAACAGATTCTCATCTACCCTGGTTTGCAGCCTAAGACCTTTAGTGGTTACCTTTTCTATGTAAACTTGTTACACTGAAATTTGCCAGACTCTGGCAAATCTACTTTTATTTCACTACTTAATGGATAACTTGAGCAGGAATTTTTTTAGCCAATATTTAAATACTTAAATAATCAGTGATGATACTTAATTAATGTACTGCATTAACAGGTAAGAGCAGACTGAAAAGTTCTGTGACTTCATGGGCACAGGACTAAATGCTGCTTTCATTTTACTGTCACTGCAGAGAACAATGTCTTCATGTTTATAATTTGCATAATCTTAATGTGTCATTTATTTCAAGCCTTATTCACAAATGAGATTTCCCATTCTTCATGCTTTAAATAAAGCTGTTATGAAAACCAGATTAAGCTCTGTCCCCAGTGACAGAATCCCAGCTGGCAAAGCTTCCACTGAGAAACACACTTACAAGTACAGGTGGCCAAGTCCGACAGTCGTAGTGAGAAAGTGCTGCTTAAAACAACAACAAAACTGAAACAAGGGAAGCTGATGGCTTGCTGGTGCTCAAGAACCATGTTGACAGGTAGAACCTCTGTCTTGTAGCATCAAGCCTTGGACTCAACTGTCTGAGCTTGCCTAGATTTTTAACTTAATGCCATTTACTTCTGTTACTGCTTGAAATGATTCTGTCCCTACCTTCCAGTAGGGTTGACACTTGAAATACACTTCAGTGATATAACCACCAAAACAGTAACTTTCAAGGAGAATGTGTTTCTTTAGCTCCCTTGCTGAGGGAATTTGGCAGGAGAGTGAAACCTGGAGAAACAAAATGGGTAGTACATGGTTCTAGTTTGAATGGCAAGAGTGCTCAGTCGGGGTCCTGTACAGTCATGCCTTCCATCTCAGTGCTTTGCAAAACTGAAATATTGAATCAACAAATGTCAGCACAAGCTGTTTGCTTGTCTAATCCTGTTCTGAGGTTTTGACCGCTTATGTGCGTGACTAGTTTTGTGCTCGTAGAATCAGGACCATACTGGGTAATTAGTGAAGTTTTCCTGTGGCTTGCTGTGTGCAGGCAGAAGGCTGGGGAAAGGCTTAGGGAGCAGGGTTTCATCTCGCACACAGAAATCATACAGCTGAAGTTTTGTGGAACTTGGAAAACACAGGAGGTGGTGTCTAGAGCATGGTAACCAAATACTTCTGTCAGATACACATCTACCTCTTCAGGAATGTGGGGCTCAAGACTGACCCCAGCCCCCAAAATACTCCTTTCCCTCTCTGACTTCAGAAGCTGATTATACAGGCTCACAATTCACTTTATAACACAGTTTGTAAATGGTGGCACTAATGAATCTGTTCTTCATAAATATTTATTCACACATTGCCTTATGTCCACTTTTTTTGTTTAAATAAGAGTTAAGTTAAATAAAGTAATTTTCCAAATTAAAACCAGCATTCCTTGGCTCTTCTGGGGCCTTGTGTTGTGTGCATAGCATTCAGCACAACTTCTTTTTTATTGATGCTTGGTTCTGGTACAAGCAGCTGGTTGTGAAATAGTTTTCCCTTGTGCTAGTTTGGTGTTGGTGTGACCACCAGGGTCTGTGAAACACGTCAATCCTTTGAGCTTCCCCTTCCCCTGTGCCTCGCAAGAATTCAATCGATTGTGCTATAGTCACTGATTTAAAAATTTGGGAAATGTAATTTGCAGTGCAATCTATTTCCCCACTTAATATTGCTAATTAGCAGCAGGAACTGTGAAAACTGAATTCAACAGTTTTCCCTGCTTTGTTGCTGCCTCATAAGCACAACAGAGTCTCTAGATGTTTCTTCAGAGTTCTAGGTAAATGAACTTTCCATTCTTGCACCAAACCATCTGAAAGCCACCAAGTGTAACCTGTGTTGTTCTTCCATCTTTCTGGAAGTGTTTGTTTGGAGGTAGGGTTATAAAAATGGGGCAGAAGTTTTTCCCTGAAGTAAATCCTAATGCATTATTTCTGACTCTGGAACTTGGAGTTCTTGCTTTTCCCATCTGCTGGTTTTCACAAGCGCTGGTATTTTTGGCTGGTGTTACAGGGCTTGTGTAATTTCTATCAACTATGTTGAAATAACTTTTGAAGGCTGCAGAATCACTATTTGGAAGGTTATCTTCTTGTTCATATTCCCAGTCCTCTCCTAAAGTAGGTAGTGCTTAACAGCGCTGGGATTTCTAATAAATCGCTGTAATTTTTTTTCCTTTGAATGGTAAATCTGTGAGTTTAATTTACTAATGCCATTCTCTGCCTTGAAATATTATTTCTTAGGATAATATATTGTCCTGAATAATTACTGACAAGTTACTTGATTTTGTTCTTTCAAAATAGCATAAAATCCTTTAAATTTATGTTAAAATAATACAGCTGTAAATGTCTCTATACAGAGGATCAGGAAACATTTGCCTACAGTAGTACTTTAAGGGTTGCTACAAACAGCCTTCTTCACTATTCTTGTCTTATAAAAAGTGTTTTCTGTTTTGTCACAGAGAATCATGTACCACTTCCTAAACTTTAGTGCTGACATAGAGGAAAACAAAGGAAGGCTGAATGCAGCCATGTTAAAGACTTCAGTGTTCTGGCAGAAATGATACGTATCATAACAGAAGATCCAATCTAAGTGTCTTGCTGGGTTTACCCTCTTGAGGACACTTTTTTACCCATCTGCAGAAGTGATCTGTGAGGGGTGCTGAGGCTGAGGGAAGGGCAGGTGAAAATATTGTGCCTGTTCAGTTTCAGTGATTCTTTTTTCCTTTGCTTTTTAGGCCATTTCTGCATAACCCGAGATGAATTTTTTTTTCCCCTTTTTTAATGGCTGCTTGGCAAGGGAAGTGTGAATAAAAGCATATGGGTTGGAACAGATTCTTATAAATATGTGGGAAGTTGCTCAATACGATGTAGGTTCTGTATAGCTGCACTGCTGTGTGTTTTTGTTACGTTATCTGACATCCTGGAAAAGATCCCCCCTCTCTCTCACTGTCTAGGCTTATGGACATCCATTGCAAGCATGATGTAGTCTTTCTTCTTACTTTCCCATTTTGAAATATATATAGACACCAAATTAAAGTGCAGTGTAAAATGTCTTTTGATGTTTTGTTTGTTCACTTGTTCCAAAACCTGTTTGGAATAGTAGGTCACTGATACATCTTTAAATGGTACATCAAAGAGCTGCTGCTCTTGATTGAGACACCACTTTGTTTTCAAGCATAGCTGAGTGGCATTCAGATGTGTTTCAAAAAAGCTCAACAACTCGTTTTTCACAAAACTGCATTCGCCAGCAGTTTTCCCACTTATGAAGCATGAAAATGTGGGTGGCAAAGACAGCTAGGTGTTGTCTTTGTGATCTGGTGATATTAAATAAATACAGTTGTGGCTAATAAGCTAATGGCTTGCTTGCCAATATTTTAAAACTGTAGGAAAGCGATCTCTCTGAGCTTCTGTCACTGGG
This sequence comes from Phaenicophaeus curvirostris, assembly GCF_032191515.1. Lineage (NCBI taxonomy): Eukaryota > Metazoa > Chordata > Aves > Cuculiformes > Cuculidae > Phaenicophaeus > Phaenicophaeus curvirostris. The sequence continues at coordinate 29,869,188 of NC_091398.1, forward strand.
GAGTTTGCTTCTACAGCTATTTATTCTCTTAGATAGAATAGTTTGGGTTAGAAGGGATCTTTAAAGTTCATCTAGTTCATCCCCCTGACCTGTTTGGTGTTAGTTCTTTTAAACCCTTAACTGAGAAAGGGAATATCTTGAAATAAGAATAATATTTCCTTGAAAATGACTAATATGATGACTCTCTTTCTTCTAGGAAATGACTTGCAGCTGAGTGAATCTGGAAGCGATAGTGATGACTGAACAAATTTTTGGCCTTAAATGTATCACCTTTTTTGCTAAATGTGTCTTAGCATCTGTTTTGCACTAAGATTAGATTACCAGAGACTGGAATGAATGTCCTCGATTTTGATAATAGACATCCTGATTTTCTACTGACACATCACATCTATAATACAACAGCATTGATATCCCGTCAGTGCTATGGTTATGTGTTTATCTTTCAAATTACTGTATTTACAGTAAAATTGTATGATCTGATTTTGATTATTTTTGCCTCAGCCACCTGTTTTACTTGAAACTGATTTGTAACAGCTAGTTACTTTATATAAATAGTTATGGAGTGGAGAAATTTCTGGTATTTATGGAGGCAAGTTTCCTTCCTATGATTTAAATGCTGAATGCTGATCTCACAACTTTTACTTGGAGGGAGTGAAAGGGAGAACAACTAAATGAGGTCTGCTGTGTCAGCTACGCTTTTCGTTCAGTTCACAGTTTGTACCTTTAAGGAAACTGCTGAGTAATGTGGTCCACTAGTGCAGTTACAGTTTACAATTGTTCAACACATTGCTGAATTCTTAATTTCATTGTATTATAGGAATATATATATTTCTGAGCCTCAAGATTCCTAAGGGAACTTGTCCGTTCTCTGCCTTTTGTATGTAATTTGAATAGGCTGGTGTTTTTACAACCTTTTTGTATCTAAATTTAGGTAACTGCAGAGAAAGCAATTTCCTTCATTTAATTCTGTAACAGAAATCAGAAAATTTCTTGTAGGAGTATAAAAGTAATTTAATAAAGCAATATTTATCATTTTCACGTGTCTGTTTTTACTGATTAAGAATTCTACTTTTCTAGTTATAGTGTCATGCCAGTGAAAGGGTTATGCAAATAAATAGAAAGCAGTGAAATTGTAGCTAATACAGACTCCCTATCCTGCCTGCAAGACTTGGGTGTTTATCACTTTTGCCTGCATTGAGACAAGCCCTAATAAGGGCTTGCTGAAGGTTTATGGTGGTGCTAATGTACCAATAATTGTTCGTTACAGACTGTATGCAAATGCTGTTGCCAAGTGATATTGGGTTAGAGAAGAAAAGGTGTTTGCCTAGTCTCATTTTATCCTCATTTGAAATTACATTTCAAGACCTGAAGAACTACAGGTAGGAGTCCAAATTTCATCCGCTAGTTTACTACTGAAGAGTTTTTTAACTTAACAGTAGCAAGTGCCTGTAGGATGAATTCTGATGAGATAAATCTGCTCAGTCTTGCACAGAAGGCTCCCTTGCTAGACTGCAGTGATTAAATTGCAGATCTGTGTCTAAGCTGTGAGGACTGAATCCTATATGTAAGCTTGAATGTGCAGACATGAAAATATGCGTACTCAGTTAATGTATACAGTAGATGGTGCTACTCCCAACTGTGCTGCGAGAATCAGCCTGTGTTTACTTCTGTGTCCAAGAAGCCAAAACCATGTGTCCCCCCCCAAAGGAACGTTTTTTGGTACCACCACACAGAAATGAAATATTGGAAATGCTGCTTTATGATGCTTCCCTGCTTTGTGCTTTGTATCCCAAACTCTGGCACTGGCCCATGCTCCACACCAGGTAACAACTCACTAGTCTTCCAGTTTCCTAAAGTTGGTGTGGTAAGAAGCAAAATACCTTCTTGTTTATACTCCAAGGGAAAGACTTCAATCTAATAACCATGGGTGAATAGATCTTTGAGAAGAAAAGGGATAAAGAGCGACCTTGAGGGAGGATGCTATGTAATAACTCTCATAAGATAGTTGAAACTTTCTTAAGGGAAAGGGTACCAAGTTCTCTGATGGATCATAGCTGTTGGTGTGGGAACTCTAGCAGAGTACTTGGTTCTTGGCTAATGAGGTTCTGCCAGAGCGATGGGAAGAGCTGAGATGTTGCAGGTAACCTCAGGATGAAGGAGCAGCCCTGGGTGCTTAATAGAAAGGGGGGCAGGGATAATGCAGCATCCTGAGCTGTAATGTACTCTTTTTGCCTTCCCCTGTTCCTGGTGATTTATTTGCATCAAAGCCTTCCTTTAGGCCAGTGTTCTAATTCTAGGCAGAAGACTGCTGTTTTTTTCTGAATAGTGATGCATTCGTGGTGTATGGGAGTGAGCAGATGTGTGGAATCACCAACCAGGCCAGGGTCTAAATCATGGAAAATGTGCATACTCGGGGATTACAATCACTCCTTCAGTGATTACTGTTGAGTACAATCTACCTGTACCTGTATATAATTGCACTCATGAGCATACAGGTGCTTAAATACAGTTCTGGGACTAAAGCACATTTCCAAGTTCCTGCTCAGCCTTAGGATTTGATCTTTAGGTTGGAAGTTTTCTAGGATGGGAAGAGTCTGGGTTAAGATTTTGTATGGTACATAGTACAGAGTCATTTGTGGCCAGTCAGCCAGTATCCAGTCTAAATGACTATGTGACCTAGACAGATATGTTGTTAAACGCACAGTTATAATAATTCAGGAAAGGGTCTTTTTAAATATCAAGAAAGGGGATAAGATTCTGAGAGCTTTTACAGAGTTAAAGGGAAAAAGATAAAAGACCTTAAATGTGTGAAGGAAAGGCTCTCTATGCCTTATTCAGCCCAAATGTATGCGATCTGACTCCCCTTCTTCATGTGTCAAACAGGCAGTGGAGCTGAAGAGCTTGCTTGGGGCTGTTGTCGCACAGAGGGGGTTGGCTTGGATCTCATTTGTGGCGTGCTGGGAGTATTTCCTCCCCTAAGGCTTGGTTTGTGTGCCCCAAGCAGTGCTGAGCCCCTACATCTCCTGCTACAGGGAGTTCTCAAGGGGGAGGTGTGAGAAGGTGGTTGCACTGAGATTTAGGAGCATGAGCAAGGGAGGTATTCTAGCAATAGGAAAACAAATGAGGTTGTCTTTTTTGAAGTTTTTTTTCAGACATTGACTTGAAAATTCTTTTCCTTTAAAAACAGTTTTATTCCTGTGACATCAACTTAACTAGAATTGAGTAAAATCAGGAACTGCTGTAAGTTCCTTTGACCACTGCTCCTTATGACTTCTGAGTGCCTCCTCCAAAATAATCTTCTGAAATACATCTGGTTCTATCTTGCTGCTTTCAGCTGTCTTGCCTTTCCATCCAGAGATTTAAAGCATATGTGTGTGTTTGTATCTCTAAACAGTAGATGCATTTGAAGAATATTTTATTGTGACATTATACACTTTATTATGACATTATACACTTTATTATGACACTATAATTAAGCTATAGGGTATGTTTTGGATTTGAGGAACATCTGTATATTACTTACATCTGTATTTCATGATTAACACTGGGATTGCCATTTACTTGGGGTTTTCTGTCTAGCTGTAATCTCCTCTTGAGATCCTTGCCCCTAATGCTGCCACAGGCCTTTAGAAAGTTCTAGTTTATAAGCATCAAATCTGAGATGATGTCCATGCATTTTGCAGTTATTTGCTAAGTAACAGTCTTATTTCCCACATAATCTCTGAAAATTATTTTGATGCCTAAGCATGGATTACTGAAAACTGCGGCTCATTGAAATCATGATATCACCATCAGCTGGAGCACAGCTCATTGAGGAGTTTGTCATCAAGACACCTGACTATGATCAGCTTCATTGCATGAACTGCTTTTTTATTTTGGAGGAGGTTGGGAGAGAACCATTTTTCAGGTTAAAAGACTTCAGTAAGTCAGTTCTGTTCTAACAGAGAGTGAATTATCTGAGAACAGAGAAACAGCATTCCTAAGAAGAATTACTTGTCGGGTCTTTCTTGACTGATTTCTGGGGAACCAAATATGAACAGATCATCTCAGATAATAGTTTGCTTTAGTTCTCAAGATTTTGGCGCACAAAAATAGTATCATTTCTGGTCAACACTTGTGATTTGCTTTAGTAGTTCTACAGGAAGGTTTCTGAGAACAGCCAAGCAGTCTGTTGAATCCTTAAACAGGAGAGATGAGGAAGCCCTGGCTGGACAGAAACAAAGAAGCCCAGAGGAAGAAAGGGAAGATAACTTGGCTCATGATGGTTCTTAGGCTGAATACTTGCAGTATATGTGAATTCCTTCTCTCACCACTTTTTGAGGTCATTCAGCTAATGATATAAGGTGCCGAGTAGAATCTAAGTACATAAGAAGTTCAGCTTTTTGAGCAATGTATAAAAAAGAGTAAGGAAAACAGAACTTTTCAATAAGAGTGTTTGCATTTTGTTAAAGTACGTTTCCCTGCTGCTTTGAGGAAGGTAAGGGAAATGTGAAAAGAAGGTAAATATGTACTGAAATGTGGAGAAAAAAGTTTGAAATTATAATTTCTTCCACAGTTTAGACCTAAAACCTGATAGGAGTAGTCATCCATATCCAAGGGGATTATGGGAAGACCTATGTGTCTCAGTTATTACCCCACCCAGTTCAATGAAACTGCCATGACCTTTTCTCCTGTTTTTAAACTGGTTAGCAATTACATCCCAAGTGATCTCGGTCCCCCTGCATAAAATAATTCATGGTGGCTTGTGTATTTGCAGGCAGCAGCTCCCTGCTTACCAGCTATACGCACAGGAATGGGAAAGCTCTAAAGAATCTGTTACTGTGGCTTTTATCTCACCACTTGCAAATCCTCATGTTGGAGAAAAGCTCCTGCAGGGCAGACCCAGAGCTCAGGTTCTGTGTCAGCAGAAGAACTATTCGGCTTCTAGGCAGAAGTACCAACTTCATACAGGGTTTTCATAAAACTAATGCTACATCTGCTGTTGTGAAGGGTCTGGCCTTCTGGGAACAGTGAGGGCTTGGGCACTAGTTATTTCTGTGGTTTTCTGAATCCATAGAAGAAATGAATGTGTTCCCAGATTTTCCTTCTCTGAAAAGCAAATCCCTCAGCTGTGGTGAGGAAGGAATGGAGGTTAGAGGTAAAGATGAAGGAGCCTTTCATTCAACAGAGAAGGCTTTGTTGATGCACGACATATACCTGGTGAGTTAGCTGCCAAGACCTCTCTTGACTTGCTTTGAACAGAGGCCCTTGTTACAGAACCTGTTCTCCATCTCTGATCTCCCATATGCTGTCTTTTCTGTGTGGCTCGGTTTGTTCTCGTAAGTGTGCTTACACACGACAGAGGATTATTTGCTCCCTGTAAGAGATGAGGCCTTCTTCATGCTGCTATTTAAAGTTTAAAGAAAAGTGGAGTGTCTTAAAAAGGTAATTAAAGAAGACCCAGCAACAACCCAAACTGTTCTTTAATCTCTTTAGTTTCACTTCCACATGCTGTGCATCTTGTTTTACCAGTTTCAATGTTCTTGCAAAACAGTTGCACAATGACTTCCTCGTAGCAACCAGCAGAATTAAGCTTGAGCTCACCTAATTGGTTGTATCTTTTCTAAGATCCTCAAGTATTGAGTTTCCAATGAACTCTGTAACTCCCTCTTTTTCCTGCACCTTTTCATTGTCACAACTTTTGGAATTAATACTGGTGGACATCCTCATATTCAGCTCCCATAGAGACAAGGGAGCTGATTTGTGGCCTGAAATATCAGCTCATCCCCTAAACAATTTCTTCCCTGCACATAGACAATTTATGAAGAGACTCAGGCTTTTAACAGAGCTTTGATTCAAGTGTTTGTGGGAGTATTAAAAAATCTCCCATTAAGAAGTGCTCCTAAAAGCTAAGGCTGCTTTAAAGGCCAATGTCCAGTAGAGATTTCCCCCCCCTCAAATAAAAGGATGGTTTGTGCCAGTTTCCGATCTTGCTGGAATACTGAGGGCACAACAGAGGAAGCACAAGGTAATGGACCTCTCAGAGCATCGGGGTCAGACCAACTATTTTGGAATTAGCTGTCCTTCAGCAACTCTTCTGGAAAGGTTTGTGTGCTTCATGATCTCCTCCCACCACAGTGTGGAACAACTTCCACTCCTGGGCTGTGTGATAACCTGGCTTTTGCCTCCCCATCTCAAAGTTACCAACAGAAACATTTAGCTAACATTTCATAACTGCTTTTTCTATAAATACTGGTCATCAAAAATGTTTGCTAAATGTGACCTGAATGTAGGTGGGGGAAACTCCATGCAGATTAGCTGTGACACTTGTGTTGCTCCCTTATATGAGCTCCTTTCCCCCTTGCAAGCCAGACTTTGCCTAGTAAGCTTCACCAGGATATGGTATTTGTCAAAGATACTCATGATCAGTGGCTGTGACTATGTTTAACCAAGGATGCAAGACCATTATGCTATTTAAGAAGTTCTTGCCACAATGAATACATTTCAGAAAGTACCACCTGGAAAGAGTGCATTGAGCATAGTGGGGACTTTTTATCCCCATTAATTTGTAAAACAAAATGACTGCTAAAAGCTTAGAATCCATCCCTGCTTTTATGTTTTCCATTTGACTCCCTCGTAGTGATGAAACAACAGCTACTCGCAGGTGAATAATCGAGGTCCCCAAGAGGGAAACTTGTTAAAATTTTAATAATGTCTCGGCTATATTTATAATTCAGTAGAAATGCTCTGAGCCGAGTGAACTAAAGAATCTACCATGTTGCATCAGAGCCTTTGATCCAAATGGCCTCTGTTCTGGAAACGAGAGGTGCTTATGATGCATAAATCTCTCTAAATCAAACAAAAATACATGTGAGATTTTCCATGCTTTCCTGGAGATGGTTGTCAGGTAACTTCAGCCACTGTTAGATGGGAGCAGCTCTGTGATGGGAGGTTGCAAACAGCTAGTGTCCATGCGATGTGTATGACGGTGCTGGTGGATTGATCAGACACTTCCTGGGACTTTGAGAGCAACCCCTGGCAGGTGCCTTGGTTGCTAGAACTGCAGAAACTGCAAACTGCTCCCTGCTGTGTGGTAGCTTGTGAATCTCCTGGGTCTTATCAGCAGCTCACACCACACACAGAGACCTCCTGCCTGACAGAGATGCTCAGCTGCAAGAGGCTGCCTCTCAGCTGTGTTTTTTTCATCTTGTACTTCTTCGCCAAGAGGGAGGGGCTGTACAAATGGATAATTTGTTTTCCAAGCTAAATGAAAACTGTAATTTCAAGTTTGCTTGCCTTGACACCTCTCCAGTTGACAGGGATAGTGGCAGGGTGCTCAGCAGGGAGGGAAATAACACGGTCACAATAAAGTGAAGTGACTGTTGAAGGTAGCGTGATGGCTCATCAGCGGGACTCCTCACTGCTGGACTCTGCTCAGGTGACAAAACCATGCAATTTAATGCAATGCCAGCCTGCAGCACTACCACAGCCCCCCCGACCAGCACACAAAATGGTTCCAGTAAAATCAGGCCACTTGGTCTCCTTTCCCCTCCATGCTAGCATGAGCTTCCCTCCTCTCTTCCCATGGGAAAGGGTATCTAGAATTACGTTAACTCCACCTTGGCAAGGGGAAGAACCACTACTCCTTCCTGGCTTTGCTGAAGCCTCTTTAGCCTGGTCTCATGGGTTAAATCACAGAAGTTCCTTCCCTCTGTCTTCCCACTGCATAAGGGGAAGAAATTAAAAGCACCTTTGCATACAGCTTCTCCACTCCCCCTGGCTGAGGGGTGGAAACAACTTCTGTGTCTCTCAGCCCTGGTGGCAAGGAGCACATCAGGTGCCTTCTCTGAACCATAACGATGCTGACGTCAAGCTGGAGCTGCAAGTGATTACCTTGCATGGTGGCATGTGGTTGGGCTGCCCATAAAGCAAAAGAAGAACAGGGCATTTCTGTGCCCTCTCCTGGTCTCCCTTTGTCCTTCTCTCCTCTTGTCCTGGGGGCAGCTCTGTAGCAGTGCACTGTTGCTTCCTTGCAGACAAGCATTTGCGATGAGTGGCAGGTCTGGTGTCCATAATCAGTGGGCATGATTCTCTCACCCTACTCTTCATGCAGGTACTCAGTAGTGGTCCAGTTGATACAACAGTAGTTTATGTCATTTCTGTGTCCTTTATGGCCAAAGGGAATGAGACCCTGTCTTCCTAAAGGAACCACTTTCAAAGCACAAAGAAAGAGCCTCTCAGAAGAGAGATAAGCCATGGGAACCACACTAGGTAGTCCTTTACCCTCTGGGCTTGAGTTAGTCACATATCCAAGCTTGCAGTCCTGTCAGGGCACAACCCACCCAGCTGCATGGTCTCCCAGCCTCCTGTGCTACCATCCTTGAGAAACAAAAAAGCATAAAATGCAAATATTTGAGTCACAAACAAAAGGTGGGTGAGTAGGATTAGGTGAGGCTGTGCTGACTAACCCACCCCAGCAACAGGCAAGCCTTGCTCCCAGTTTGTCCTGAAGCAGATGGGTCTGGTTGTGCTGAAGTTCAAGGTGGTGCTGGTAGGCGCTGCTGGGTGCAAAAATGTCTGAACTCTGATCCTGGGCCACCCTACCAAAAAAGGGATCCCAGGTGTGGGTCTGGCTGGATTTACAAGGGAATACTACAAAATCGATGATAAAAAGCAAACCAGGGATTTATCATTGCCACTGTCACATCTGACAAAGGAGAGTCGAACCCCTTGAGGCAGAAACAATTTCTCTGTGGCTCAAAATGACTCATTAGGAGCTGTTTTAAACAATCAGCGTCTTTGTATTGAAAAGGCACGTCCTGATGAGTTTGGCAAGGACACAATTCCAGATTATTTTATAGTCTGTTTTGCAAAACTGTACACAGGGTTAATGACAGTTTAGTATTAATTGCATATCTCTGGCAATTTGCAGAGACATTTGCCTGACTAGAATCTTGTTCCTGCTTTTAACATTTCTAGTTCTTGAACAATGAAACAACTGGCAATTACAGCACTGCTTTCTCAAACGGCTTTATCGGAGGCTTTCAGGGCATGATACAATTAAGCATTTTATTGTGACATCTCCTGTATGGACGGCACAAAATTTACTCATCTCCAGCCGCAGCGCAGCTTCCCCCAGACTTGAGTGTGACAGCTGTTTGTTATCGACCCATAGTGCCAAAATAACTCATTGGAGAGGCAGCCTTACAGCTGGCTGGTGCTGGGCTGGGGGGAAGCGAGACGGTTAGGATGTATTCAGCAGTAGAGCAGCTTACCTGTTCAGTCACACTGGCAAACAGATGCATAAACACAAAAGTGTGACTTCTTATCACAAGCAACATGTGTGAGTGGGGTCCAAGGCCTGGTTGCTTCAAATTTCCAGGAATTAGCTGTTAATGTATTAGCTGTGTTAAGATAAAGCCATGTGTCTGAAAGGCCTGCTGTTAATTCGCTTTTGTGTGTGGGTGCTGAGATACAGGCAGCTCTGAAGAAACAGCATTTGGTGCTGTTGATTCTGGTCTTGACTTCAACAGGATGAAGACAACTGTGACACAAGCGATTTTTTGGTACAGGGCACTTCTTCAGTGTGAGGGAGAAATGGTTTAGAACGGCTTTAAATGCCTCAGGGTAGTAACACGGATGTTAAATTCTGACCATAATTTAAATTAATTGCTAAATTTTAACTGACTTCAATGTGACCAAAATGACAGTTTGAATTTACAAGTATCCGAGTGGCTTTCTTCAGGGCATAGAAAAGTAATTTCCACAGGGATCAGATATATGCACAACAACTTCCAGCTCTCTTCCCCGGCTTATTTCGAATGACTGGTGTGGTTTGGTTGGTCTTTCTGCACTTCACTTTCTAATGATTGCCCTCAGGAATCTTCATCCCTATGCACTAGTGTAGCTGGGCTGTCAGTGGGAAGAATGTAAAAGTCCTGAAAGCATCCCCTCTCCTGGGGAGGTTCCCTATCAAGTCCCACACAACCATCCCCATGAGCTTTGCTACCCTGCTTCTCCCTAGCTTCTACTCAAGGACCTTCTCCTGCCTCGCTCCTCCAACAGGGATAACATGCCTTGGAACTCAGGCCAAGAGCCAGAGCAGGCAGTTGCCCAGAGTTTTGTTGCTTTTGAAGAATGCTTTTGTTTGTCTCTAACTCCCTTTTAAAAAGTGCTCTTTATGTTTCAGTTTGTCTTGTAATGCTGTTCATCTTGTAATAGCTTCACTATCGATTTCTATGTGTACATCTATGCATGGGTCAGATGAGAATAACTCCTGGAGGGAACTATTTCCTTCCACAGTTCCATCAGAGACTGGTACGTGTCCCAAGGATCTCCTTCCCAACAGCAGCCCTGAAAGAAAAACATTTCCAAAGAACCATCCATGTAAACAACCCCACAACTTTACGTCGCGTTTTTGTTTCTTGTACATGGATATTTTCTCCTGTGTTTCCTGAGGTCTGTCACAAGCACCTAGTCCCAGATATCACATCAAACCTTCCCTGATAGAATTCCTGCTGCAGCCTGAAAGCACCAGCTTGGCACCTAAGCTGTTTGGCAATGACTCAGTGCCGATTTGAAGATTTAAAGGTAGTGACGGCTGAGGAAAGTGCCAGGGAGAGTGCGTTTACTCCTCTGCAACCCGATCCAAAGGAAAGATAAATATCCTTCTGGCTGCAGGTCCAGGCTGAGGTGTTTACAGGCTGCCTCACCCACTGGTTCCCTGGACTGCTCCGTCTGCTGCTGGAAAACTTGTTCTGTAGTCAGCAAATGTCCTGGTCTTCACAGGTCATGGTTTAATCCTGCCTGCTGAAGGCTGCCATAACAACAACAAAAAAAGATGTTTTCCCTCCCAGGGGTGACCCTGTACATTCCCATTCCCCCTAATCCTGTGTCACCAGGGCTGGGGAGCTCTGCCCAGAGGGACTTGGACAAGCTGAAGAAGTGGGTCTGTGCGAACATCGTGAGGTTCAACAAGGCCAAGTGCAAGGTCCTGCACCTGGGTCGGGGCAATCCTTGGTTTCAGTACAGGCTGAGGGATGACGTGACTGACAGCAGCCCTGCCAAGGAGGATTTGGGGGTGCCGGTGGCTGAAAAGCCACGACATGAGCCAGCAACGTGCGCTCACAACCCTGAAGGCCGAAAGTATCCTGGGCTGCATCAAAAGAAGCGTGGCCAGCAGGGCGAGGGATTCTGCCCCTCTGCCCTGCTCTCGTGACACCCCGCCTGGAGTCCTGTGTCCAGCTCTGGAGTCCTCAGCACAGGAAGGACACGGACCTGACAGAGCGAGCCCAGAGGAGGCCATGGGGATGATCCGAGGGCTGGAGCACCTCCAGTATGAGGACAGGTGAGAGAGTTTGGGTTGTCCAGCCTGGAGAAGAGAAGCCTCTGGGAAGACCATATAGCAGCCCTCAGCAGTATTTAAAGGGGACTACAGGGAAGCTGGGGAGGGGCTTTGGATCAGGGAGCGCAGTGACAGAACGAGGAGTAATCGTTTTAAACTAATGGCGGGTAGATTGAGACCGGTTATAAGGAAGATTTTTTTTTTTTTTTTTTTTTACACTGAGAGGGGTGAAAGACTGGCACAGGTTGCCCAGAGAAGCGGTGGATGCCCCATCCCTGGAAACGTTCCAGGAGAGGCTGGAGGGGCTCCGAGTGAGCCGGCCTGGTTCAAGATGTCCCTGCTCACTGCGGGGGGGGGGGGTGTGTGTGGACTGGGTGGCCTCTGAAGGTCCCTTCCTACCCAACCCATCCCATTCGACGATTCTACGGAGGCCGTTTCACTTCCACCGCCGCCACCGGGGGACAGGGAGGGTCCCCCCGCCGTGTTTTATCCCGAGCGAAGGAGGCGATGGCTGAGCGCCACCTCCCGGGCGGCTCCGGGCGGCGGAGGCCGCGGGACCCGGGCTGGGAGCGCTGAGGGGAGCAGAGGGGAGGGGGAGCAGGGGGAGCAGGGGGGAGCAAAGGGGGAGCAAAAGGGAGCAAGGGGGGGAGCAAGGAGGAGCAAGGGGGGGCAAAGGGATTCTTGGGGGAGCAAGAGGGAGCAAAGGGGGAGCAAAGGGGGAGCAAAGGGGAGCAAAGGGGAGCAAAGGGATGCTTGGGGGAACAAAGGGGAGCAAGAGGGAGCAAAGGGATGCTCGGAGGAGCAAAGGGGAGCAAAGGGATGCTTGGGGGAGCAAAAGGGAGCAAGAGGGAGCAAAGGGGTGCAAAGAGGAGCAAAGGGGAGCTCTGGGGATCAAAAAGCAACTCGAGGGAGCAAAGGGATGCTTGGGGAGCAAGGAGGAGCAAAGGGGAGCTCTGGGGAACTCAGGGGAGCAAAGGGATGCTCAGAGGAGCAAAGGGGAGCAAAGGGATGCTTGGGGGAGCAAAAGGGAGCAAGAGGGAGCAAAGGGGTGCAAGGAGGAGCAAAGGGGAGCTCTGGGGATCAAAAAGCAACTCGAGGGAGCAAAGGGATGCTTGGGGAGCAAGAAGGAGCAAAGGGGAGCTCTGGGGAACTCAGGGGAGCAAAGGGATCAAAGGGGAGCAAAGGGATGCTTGGGGGAGCAAGGAGGAGCAAAAGGGAGCTCAGGGGAGCAAAGGGGAGCTCGGAAGCAAGGAGGAGCAAAGGGGAGCTCAGGGAAACAAAGGGAAGTTCGGGGGAACAAAGGGGAGCAAAAGGATGCTTGGGGGAGCAAGGAGGAGCAAAGGGGAGCTCTGGGGAATTCAGGGGAGCAAAGGGATGCTTGGGGGAGCAAAGGGGAGCAAGAGGGAGCAAAGGGGTGCAAGGAGGAGCAAAGGGGAGCTCTGGGGATCAAAAAGCAACTCGAGGGAGCAAAGGGATGCTTGGGGAGCAAGGTGGAGCAAAGGGGAGCTCTGGGGAACTCAGGGGAGCAAAGGAATGCTTGGAGGAGCAAAGGGGAGCAAAGGGATGCTTGGGGGAGCAAAGGGGAGCAAGAGGGAGCAAAGGGGTGCAAGGAGGAGCAAAGGGGAGCTCTGGGGATCAAAAGAAAACTCGGGGGAGCAAAGGGATGCTTGGGGAGCAAGGAGGAGCAAAGGGGAGCTCTGGGGAACTCAGGGGAGCAAAGGGATGCTCAGAGGAGCAAAGGGGAGCAAAGGGATGCTTGCGGGAGCAAAAGGGAGCAAGAGGGAGCAAAGGGGTGCAAAGAGGAGCAAAGGGGAGCTCTGGGGATCAAAAAGCAACTCGAGGGAGCAAAGGGATGCTTGGGGAGCAAGGAGGAGCAAAGGGGAGCTCTGGGGAACTCAGGGGAGCAAAGGGATGCTTGGAGGAGCAAAGGGGAGCAAAGGGATGCTTGGGGGAGCAAAGGGGAGCAAGAGGGAGCAAAGGGGTGCAAGGAGGAGCAAAGGGGAGCTCTGGGGATCAAAAGGCAACTCAAGGGAGCAAAGGGATGCTTGGGGATCAAGGAGGAGCAAAGGGGAGCTCTGGGGAACTCAGGGGAGCAAAGGGATGCTTGGAGGAGCAAAGGGGAGCAAAGGGATGCTTGGGGGAGCAAAGGGGAGCAAGAGGGAGCAAAGGGGTGCAAGGAGGAGCAAAGGGGAGCTCTGGGGATCAAAAGGCAACTCAAGGGAGCAAAGGGATGCTTGGGGATCAAGGAGGAGCAAAGGGGAGCTCTGGGGAACTCAGGGGAGCAAAGGGATCAAAGGGGAGCAAAGGGATGCTTGGGGGAGCAAAAGGGAGCAAAGGGAAGCTTGGGGAGCAAGGAGGAGCAAAAGGGAGCTCAGGGGAGCAAAAGGGAGCTCGGAAGCAAGGAGGAGCAAAGGGGAGCTCAGGGAAACAAAGGGAAGTTCGGGGGAACAAAGGGGAGCAAAAGGATGCTTGGGGGAGCAAGGAGGAGCAAAGGGGAGCTCTGGGGAACTCACGGGAGCAAAGGGATGCTCGGAGGAGCAAAGGGGAGCAAAGGGAAGCTCAGGGGAGCAAGGAGGAGCAAAGGGGAGCTCAGGGAAACAAAGGGAAGCTCGGGGGAACAAAGGGGAGCAAAAGGATGCTTGGGGGAGCAAGGAGGAGCAAAGGGGAGCAAAAGGAAGAAAGGTGGAGCAAAAGGATGCTTAGGGGAGCAAACGGAAGCTTGGGGGAACAAAGGGGAGCAAAAGGATGCTTGGGGGAGCAAAGGGGAGCTTGGGGGAGCTCACATGTCCCACAGAAGAGTGGCCCCAGCGACTGCTGATGAGGAGCTGTGAGAGCTATCGGGGCTCTTACGCCGCTTCCCACTTGATGTCAGGATGAGACACCTGCACCAGGGCTGGGAGGGAAAGCTCCAAGTCCTGTTGATGATATGGGTAGAGCCCAGGTGGGAATGGAGCTCAGGAGCAGCTGGAGCAACAAGGTTTTCTCTGCCTGGGCATCCCTCCTCGCTGCCAGAAGTAAGGTGGGCAGCCAGAAAAGCACTCGGTACACTGTGGTGTGGATTTGTTTTCCCTTCCTTTTCTCACTTGGTAACACAGGCTTTTATCCTTTATAGACTTGTGCTTCTCAAACATCTTTTTTTGGGGGACATAGTTTAGTAGGCACAGTGGTGTTGGGCTGACAGTTGGACTGGATGATCTTGGAGGTATTTTCCAACCTTAATGATTCTACGATCTCAGATCAGGGACAGAAAACCAGCGTGGTACCAGGTGCTCGCCAGCTGCTGCAAAATGCACTGCCTGAAGCCTGCCAAGTGCTTGAGTGGCAAGGCTTTGCACCATGCAGTATGTACCACATGGTCCCCATGTCCCTGGTACTCCTTGGACTTGCTTTGTCCAGCAGAATGTTAATTATAAGAAAAGAGAAAAAAAATATGTATCTTATTTGTGACAACAAGACAGAGGAAGGGCACTCTGTGGGAGTGAAAGTGGTGGGATGAGTGCTCTGCTCGTGTACCAGCCCTGTCAGACACTGGTTTTGAGATGGGTACCTTGATGCTGGACATAAGGAGGAATTTCTTCACCGTGAGAGCAATGAGGCCCTGACACAGGTTGCCCAGGGAAGCTGTGGCTGCCCAATCCCTGGAAGTGTTCAAGGCCAGGTTGGGTGGACCTTGGGCAGCTTGGTCTGGTGGGATGTCCCTGCCCATGGCAGTTAGTTGGAACTAGATGAGCTTTAAGGTCCCTTCCAATCCAAACTATTCTACAATTCCAAGATTCTATGCTGCCCTGAGAGTCAGCAAGAGACAGAAATGCTGCTCTGTGCTGTGCATTTCCAGGTGGGATTTGGCTTGCACCAGGCATATCAGAGTTTGGGATTGTGAACCTGTGCCTGTGTATGCAGGGATGCCCATGGAGTACAGGGAGGTGTTAAATACTGGTCTTCCTATTTGCACTTTAAAGCCTCCCGAATTTGTTCTGCCCCCTCACCCCTACCAGGAGAAGGGCACAGGGCTTAGTCATCGCTAAACATTGATCGAAACTGAGATTCTGGAGAACAGAATTTAGCAATCACGCTGGGATTCCACAGAGCTGTAGGAGTTAGGAATAGGCAAGATAGATGCACTGTATCCTTGTTCCCTCAGGTCATAGAAGGTCAGCCTCAAGAGCTCTCCATGTTTTTTATCCCATGGATTAAAAAGGAATCTCATCCACACATCCTCACTCTGATAGCTGCCTGTTTGCACAGAAGGAGGCAGGAGGCAGTGAGTGAGCCAGTGAAGAAAGTCTCAGTAGTAACCAGTGAGAAATGGGAGATCTGCACAAATGAATTGTAGTTTCTGGGCTAATATACATTAAGGAAGAAAGTCTGGTCTAGCTAAGCTGCCATTCTGCTGCTGTGGGAAAGCAGAATGAATGCTGTAGAGTCACTGCCTTTCTCTGCATTTGAAAGGAGCTCCCATCACATCCTTCAGCTGTGTTCACAGACTGCAAGCCCTCCACTCCAAGGCCTGTCTCTCACTAGGTGTGCGGATGACATCTCACACAAAGCAGTTGTTGTATCTGGGGCTTTTAGGCACGAGACTGGTATTTCTGCTAATGATTATTCCTCTCAATAAACCTGTTGTCGCAAATCAGGAAACTGTAGAAATACATCTCTTCCTCTCGAGGGTGTTTTGTGGTTCAAGCAGAGAGTTGCAATGCAAAAGATCTCTTTTGCCTTGCAATTGCCTCAGTGTAATGGTAGGCAAGTAATTTCCTCTCTGGAGGAACTTCGTGTCTCGGAAATTCTGAGAAGCTTGTGTCTAACATGAAAAAGTGGTCAAGTGTGGAATCACTTGTGTAGTGGTAAAGCAAAAGAGTATTTTGCTCTCGCCTAGTCATCTTTCATTACTTACCACATCAAAGAAGAAAATGGTAGAGGTTATCAGCATAGGGAGAAATGCCTTTTGAGGAATATTTAGTTCACTAAAAAATACAGTTTGGCAGAATGAAATTACATAGGAATCTGGACAGAGTTCAGTCAATTGTTTGGGCCAAAAACAAAGAGAGAAAACTTTTCCAGGGAAGGTTTTGTTCTGACAGTCTCAGAATAAAATGTCACACGTTTTGTCAAAAGTGATGTTTATTGAAATCACTACAATTTCTAGGTAGGAAAATGAAATATTTAGTGTGACCTGGAGAAGAGATGGGCTCAGAGTTGATTGAAAGAGCCTGAAAATATCCTCAAAGTGTCTGAGATCAGACTGCTTTGTAGGTTATAAACACTTTTTTTTGCTTGCCATCATCCAAAGCTCCAGGTCCTCATCATGATAAACCTGAGCTGATGAGAGGACTCCCTGGCATTTTTCTTATCTCAGCGTTACAGTTTGCTTCTGCTCTTAACTGCAGGAAGAATTTGGCTTGCACCTCAGTGAGGAACACAGAGGAGCGGCAGAAATTTCCAGCCAAGAACTACTTGAAAGTGGTCACTGGATGAGCTGTGAGATACTGAACAATCCCCCAGAAGAGCTGCCTGCCTCTCCTTTGCCCTGGAGTACCAAGTGCTCAGCATCATCTTCTACCTACTTGTCCTGACACAGAGCTTCCTGTGACTCAAGTGACCCTGGGAGGGAGACCCACTTTCTAAAACAAACACTGCCAGATTGAAGCTGTTTTCAGTTAAGATAAAGTGTGTTGCATTCATTTTGTGTTCTGAACTCTCTGAATTGCACATAGGTTATCTCACAAAAAAGCTCCTAACAGGCAAACCCCATCTATCTATTAGTTTGGTAATGAGCCCTAAAGCCCTGGAGGGAGAGGGAGAAACTACTGCAGCTCTTTCCTAAGATCTGGTGGTGCCTATGAGCACTCTGTGTTGGGAAATGCTGCTATTTCTTTTCCTTGAAACTGAGAGGGAGTGCTTAGTGACTATAGTTATTTATGTTTGAGAGTGCTGATGGGGAAATTGAGGCATCCTTCTGTAAGGACTTGATTAGTAAGGGTCAAGAGTGATAAAACTACTGCAAAACATGTATAACATTGTCTTCAAAGCCTGGCTTATATGTGAAATTGTGGATGTCCACGAAGAGGGAGTTTCTCCTGTGTGCTGGATTGCGTTGCTGGGTGTCCCTGCTGCAGCAGGGACTCGGGATGAGCTCTGGAACTGGACAGCACACCTGTGACACTGCTGCTGGCCTGGGTGATGCCAGGGCACTGCAGGACGCGCCAGTCCCCGCACTGGCCAGGCAGCGGCACTGAAAGCAAAGCTAAATCCCAGACGTCAGCTCTGGCAAGGTGTGTGCTGGCTGCAAGGAATGTGCTGGGCAGGCTCACTTGTGCTGGCAGGGTGGAGGGGGGATGTGGAAGGAATTCATCAGCTGCAGTTTGCAGGGCACAGTGGGACATGCTCAATCCTGTGTCATTTGGGAGTTTGCTCTGTAAGACCAATTGCTCACAATATGCTTTTGCACTCCCAGCTGGCTTTCTAGGACTAGATTCCACTGAGGCTGTTACCAAAGGAAAGTGAGGGTCTATGTTGCTTGCTTGATTTGCCCTGCAGAATGACACAGACATCAGCCTTCCCTGCTGCAAGAGGTGTATTTGAGTCCTCTCTTTGTTCTGCCTCCTCTGTCCTGCGAATGAAATGCTGGCTTTGCTCACAAGTGTATCTGCAAAGTGCAGGGAAGCAAAGAGAAGCTGGAAGCAGAAGCGTTGTTAAAAGGAGACTGGAAGAAGGGAGTGTCTGCAGCAGCAAAGGTTCTCACTGGAGCTAGCGACAAAGGCAAGGGTTGCCTGTCAATCTGCAAAGTTGCAGAGTATGCACAATGCAACAAATGTGTTTGAGCTGTTGTACTTACTGAAAATGTTTTGATGAGATAGATTTGTTCAGAAAATACCTCTCAAAGGGAGGATGGTTTTGATTAAACTCTGCTTTAATGAAGGACATACAGAAACTATTGCATGCTCTGTTATAGCGCATAGCATGGGAGCCGCAGCACTCATCTGAGCAGCAAGAGCTGTGAGGGAGTGCTGAATGTGAGCTTGGATGAATATGTCCCAAATTCATGTACCAGGTTCATGGGTATTTTGGAGCAGTTTGTTTTCAACTTGTCCCATTCAAATTGCTCCACTTTGTCAAAAAGAAACTTTCATTAGCCCTGAGAAAGCTGGCTTCAAGTCACTGCTTGGTTGAAGCTGTGACATTTATGGAGTGCAGCAGAAGTGATGCCATGCCCAGTAGCCTCCTTGCAGGAGACCTGCTGAGCAGTCAACCTGGACTTGAAGAGTCTCACTCTGTCACAACTGATGGCCCCTAGGTACTGAGGTATCCATGCATTTCTTTTCAGAAAGGATTTGAGAGGCCTTGATCTTATTCTAAAATGAGATTTTTCAAAGTTGCAAAAATCGCTGTGAGTTGTGAACCCATTTCCTATCCAGCACTTGTTTCAGTAGTGCAGCTGCAGGGGTAGAATGCAGGATTTACAGTGTGTTCACATGCATACAGGAGTTAATGGAATAGGACAATTAAACTCAAATTCAATAGGTTTCTCTATTTTTCAGATCAGTTCTAAACTGGGAGCGTTGCCCAGAAGACTTGCTGGAAATCTTTGAAAATACGTGAGCGTATATTTCCTTTCAAACTGTATTAGGTATTATCTGTTAAATAACTAGGCAAGCAGAGAGCGAGCTGAACCCCTGACCTGCTCAAATTAAACAGTTCTCTCTGGGTGAATCTGAATTAAAATAATCCCACTGGATGGGAGGGCTCCTTTTCTGCTTTGGCTCTGCAGGTCAAACACTGTGAAAACAAACAACCTCTCCAACCTTGTGCCCCTTTTCAGAATATCACCTGCCTTGTTCTGTACAGTATCTCTTGTGCTGGTGTTACAGCTCTTCCTCTCCTGTGCGTAGGGCCAGAAAGGCTGGTAGACCAGCACAGAGGTACTGTGGGTTGCCAGTTCACTGTATTGGCAGATAACCTAGTGCCTCAGACTGAGTTCATATGCAATATTGTTCAGGATGTGCTTGCTGCAACATAGAGTTATCGTCTGCTCGCCTATCTTTGGTTGCCTCAGAGTGCTGTTCTTTTCTCAAGGTGTCTTTAAAGAATGCAGCTATTGCAACTCGACTTCCTCTGTTTTTCCAGTCTCTGAACAAGAAAATAGATTGATTTTTTTGTGGTGTGTTTGGCCTTTAAATTGGTAGAGGAGTCATGGGGCTTTCAGTTAACAAAGATCAGTACTCTGCATCTACCATCTCTGCAACAGTGAGTGGCTGTGGGGGGCAAACAGACCTCTTTGGCCTGTGGTTTTATATAAGCAGCGGGCAGAGGGTGTCTGAAACAGGAAGGGATGGAACCAAAGGGGCTTAATCTGTCCTAAAATACAAGCCAAACATGCTTGGGTTGCAAAACACACTTTTTCTTTCATATTTACTGCCAGCTACCACGCCTCTGGCCAGGTGGGAATGTACAGGCACAAACCTCAGCCCCTGCCAGTCACAGTCCCTGCTGCCTGTGCCTTATATCAGCATTCCCCTCACCCAGCAGGTATATAGCTTTCCTCCTCTGCTGTCTGGCTCTGACTGATGCTGTCATTTGTATATTGAGACAACCAGAGCCTATAAATCCTTCCAAATAACCTGTTATTAAAAAGGGATCTCACCTTCAAGTTTGGGGTGTTGAGAAGGGCTCATTATGCTTCTGTTTGTTAGCTGTGTTCATGCAGGCAGTGTCTCTTGGGGCAGAGATAACGCCTGGATGTGTGCTGTAATGCGGTCAGCAAGTGCGTTGCATGCATCTAAAGGTATCTCGAGGGCAGGTAGAGATTTCAAAGGCAGCAGCCTGCAGAAATAAGTTTTTTTTTTTTATGGCTGCGCTGTGAGGGCTAGTGTCATGGGGATGGGAATTTGTGACTTCCAGGTGGCAGCTCACTCCATAGTGGTTCAGAGTGGTGGCATCAGCTGAAGGACCCTTTGCTGCTTCGTTCCCTATGATTGAGGGGGAAGATGGCTAAAAAAACAGAGGCCCTACTTAGCGAGTGCTAAGCTGGACTCACGGAGCCTTTTGGAGTTCTGTTTTGGGGGGACAGAAACAGCCACTATGAGCAAGGTATCTATGAAGAGTCATCCATGTACCGATTTCGGAGTATTGACTATCTACTCCGCCTCACCTCCGGAAAAAAAGCGCTGAAGTAAATGTCTGTGCCCAATTGGATTGAATTCTATTACGTTCTGGAGATTTCTTCCTCATTTTTTATTATTTTGCCTCAGGCTGAAGGGTCTGTTTTAGGACCAGCGTAATAACTATCATAACTTTGTCAGGCTGACACATCAGTATGGTGCCAATCACAGTTATGGAGACCCTGGGACCACTTCATCACAGCAGCTTCACTCCAAGGCTCCTTTTAATCTTTCCTAATAAAATGTAAATGACAGTAGCTGTTCCAGTCATGAACCAAGAAAAGCCTCACATATTATTTCCTCCTTCCTTTTTTTTTTTTTCCCAGTGTTGGGTTCTCCTTTTTACAGTGACTAATTTATGTGAGAGCTGACATCTTCCAGAGCTGACAATTTGTGTCTGAAACAAGTGGTGCTTCTGTTCAGTGACTCTCTTCTCAGCAGATAGGGTGTTTCCAGAGGGGTGGGGGAAATTGTATAGTTGGGCCATTGCCACCCTCATCAGAATCCAGGCTGAATTTCCAGATGCTTGTGGGTGGTTTTCACTAGGAGCTGTTCTTGAGCTTGGATGGAGATTTGCTGTGCACTCTTCTAACCAGCCATTAGAGATCTGGCCCACTGATGATGCTGAGCTACCTGTCTGCCTTTCAGTCCCACATTAAATGAGGAGAGCCAATGGCTCTTCTCGTGCCTCCACAGTTCTCCTCTCCCCAGCAGAAGACAGTAGAAGGAGAGATTTAAAAAAACTGCACAACCTTTTCACTTTAAGCACAAGCAGCATTAAATGGCCTGTCTTACTGAGTAATGGACCTTGCACTTAGAAGGAGAGGTAGGGTGGATTGTAGCTGATTTTAGATAATGCAGGCTGCATAGTCCACAGGCTTGGACCAGTCCCTGAGAAAAAAAGTCTTTGGCAGTAAGAGTCAAGCCACAAAAGCCAGTCTCAGCCTTCCTGAAGTGTGAGGGGTCAGGGAGCTGTTTGGAAATCCTGTGGCTTGAACCTCAGTCTGAGCTATTTCTAGCACTGAACACACTGGGACAGAAGCAATAATTTGGATTATGCCCATTTCTTTTGCTTATTTTTCCTTTAACCTGCTGATGGCTGCTGTCTTGTATTGCTTTTCAGCTGTACTGAGAGCAACTGCTCGTGACTGCATTACTGGGAATGGATGTTTATGATTGATCCCTTGGTGGCTGCAAAACCCATCGTGCTCCATCAAAGCATCACACTCAACGTGGTTCAAACAGGTATTTTTTTTCTGGGCCATTCCTCGCCCTGTGTCTAGCAGAAAGCTGGAGAACGACCAGAATCACTGAGGCACTCAAGAGTCTTGGTGGGAAAGAGGAAGGATGATGGCATGGGGAGGCATCTGATGGAGTGGATGCTGCCCCAGTCCAAACAGCCCGTGGGCGATAGGCTCGTGTTCTGGGGCTGCGTACTATGGGTGGGTAAGTGCAGGACTGCTGACCCAGACTCCAGGCATTGCTAGGTTCCCCTTCATGTCACTTATAGGTCATGAAGCTGGAGGGAAGGCAGGAGAGTGCGCTGGTAACTTGTAAAATCCAAGTGCTTTGGCAAGGAGATGGCAGATGGGGACTGATGTCGTTTCTCATGTCAGTTAACCTTTTTGCTCCAGCTACTGCACCATCACAGACCTCCCCTTTGACCTCAGGACTTTTTCTTCCTTTCTTTTAGCGATTGGCCATCACACATGTACGGGAAAGGGCAGTGAATTATAATCAAGGCATTTTCCATCTCTTTTCAGGATGCATGTCAGGGAAGGTGATATTTGGGTCCTTATTAATACTGCAGCGGTGAAATGTCACTGACTCTGTGGCACAAGCCGGCTTTGATTTACATGAGTATAATAGAGATCAGACTGAGATCCTCAGACTTCAGTATCAAAGGCCTGCCGGGTTGTATTACATTTTCTTCCCCGCTGATGAAAATGTAGTCTGGAGGAAATGAGTGGTTTGGTCTCATCTGAATTCTTCCTGGAGTATTGTAGCCTTTGGAAACTCCAGCTGGCAGTCAATGCCTCTCTTCTTGGCAGTCTCAGCTGGAGAAACAAGGAATGAGTGGTCTGGAAAGAATATTTTTGGCATCTCTCTGCCATCCGTGTTATCTCATTTAGCTACAAGAGGGGCTATCACCAGGAACATCTGTTTGTCATGTCTAAGTGGAGAATGAGGTTACATTTAGAAGACACACTATGCATCTGAGCCTCTTGCTTTCTAGAGCCAATCCCAAATGGACCATCTTCAAAGGAGATGACGTATTTGGTTACACTTCCTGTCTTTATACAATATCCAGCATCCTTCTGTCAGCCTGCACCTTTCTGCATGACTATTTGGCCCACACCCACTGGCATCATTGTGCTCTTGTACCTCTTCAGCTGTCTTGCTAGAGATCTGGCCCTTTAGCAAGACTTCATGTTCTTGGGACACTTGATCTTGGGAGACTTCTGGCCAAAATGTACCTATGTGAAGAGCCTGGATGTTACAGGGCATCATCAACTCCTTCTATCCTAATTTATTTGTAGTTGGCTCATTCAGAAAACGCTGCCTAGATTGGCATTTACATTGCTGATTGGTTTCAGTACTTAGTACTTCCCAAGTTTTAGAAGGTGTGGGGAAAGTGGGGAAAGCTGAGATCTGTAAGGGATCCTAATGTGAAGTCAGATATCAGAATCCTTTGGCCTGTGAAAGTTGTTTTTGTTTTGGTAGTAATATAAGAGTTCTGGCTGCTGCTGGAGGATATGAGTGGGAAGACCCTGTATGTGGGTGCTTGTGGCTGGACAGGCCTGGGCTGCTTGCTTCCCTGTGTATCAGTGGTTCTCACCTAATTCTCATTACAGTGATCTTCTTGGGTCCCATTTATCCCCACTTCCCTACTCTAAAACTTTGTTATAAGTCACAGCAGAAACTAAGAAGCTATGGGAAAGTTGGAGCTGTTTCTGTTTTTCCTCTTTCCAGGCGTATGTCCTCCCAGGGTATATGTACCTGCCCCATTCTAAGTTGCAAACACCCTCTAAGGGTTGTCTCTAGGAAGACAACCTTGTTACCACTGAGTCAGAAACAAAGCCACAGGTCGGACTGATTTCTGGCAGCAGTCTTGAGTAGTTCAGGGGCTCTTTTGAAGGTGATTGAGGGCCTTTCTTCTCATTCTCAAGGGACCAAATCCTTTTCAGCTCAATATAACCCATGTAAAGCTTTTACAAGGTGCCTTGAGCTTGCTACAGGTTAATGCCATCTAGAGACACTTTCTCCAGTCTATCTCTTTTTGGTGGATCTCCGAAGAACACCATAAAAAGTTAGTTTTGAAGCCTCTCAGACCCCCAGGGTGTAACTAGGGCTCAAAAAATTATAGTAACTCCTGCAACATCTTTTCACCCCCCTCTCTTTTCTCTTAGCACATTTTAAATTCTGTGCCCCTGTGCCATTTTTTAGCATGTATCAATTTTTGCAGTTTCTAGCAGAGAGCACCTGAAGTTCTGTTTATGGGGGACTTGCATATGAATTATTACCTGCAAAGCTTGCAGTCAAGTAGTGGGTTATAATACTAATTAAGGCAAATGTCATAGCAAGAGCATGCTGACGTTGTTGGAATTAATGGCCCAAAGCATTACTACTTAGCACACCTTTTGAAGTTAATGGAATCGTATTAATTGGGATCTTGGAGGTACTGAGGGACACAGAGCACATCACTCCTGAGCAGCACCTCTGTTATTACATTAGGGCTGGAATAGCATCCAAGTTCCTCCTGCCTTTTGTACCCCCTTTGCACAGCCATTTCACAAGTGGATGGCTCTGACAAAGCCCAGGGGAAGGTTGTTTGGTCCTAGGGTAAAAGGTGAAAAAGTCCGTTCCAGCTGTTTCCTCTAGAAACCAGTGCTGAGAGCTGCCAAACTAACTCTGGCACCATCCTGGAGGAACAAGAGGTGTATTCGAAAATATTGTGTACCCTTGTTCCTGTCTGATTCTGCAAATTCATCCTCCCTTCACAGGGCTTGGTCTGATGAGCACAACCCAGGGTATTGGTACAAGGCACAATGTCAGAGCATAAAAGAAAAGGTGTCTGTCAGTAGTACTGCATTCTTTTGGATATTAGCCAGCTGCAGGAGCAGTGAAACCAGTGAAGAGCGTGGTTAGACCTAATGCTAAGGAAATTTTAGTTCTGACGTACCAAAAAAGCAGCTTATGGAGAGCATCTGCTTTCTCTGAAAAAAAATGAGTAAGAGCTGATACTTTTCTGGAGAAAACTAAAACTCAAAACTTTTAATAGAGTGCTTTGTGCAGTTCAGGAAAAATAAAAAAATAAACCCAATGGTTTTCTACTGAGAATTTTGATTCCAAACCAGAATGTTCTCATTTTCATCCAAGTTTTCCACAGGGGGGACGTAATTTTCAAGCACCTCTCATATGAAGTAATTAAGCATAGATGAGGAATGGATGATTTCAGAAGATTAGGAACACATACTTTCTCTAGGTAATGATATTAAATCCTTTGTGCAATGGGAATGGAAGTTTTTATGATACTGTAATTTTGCTATGCCATTTTATCCTTGTTGAGTTCCTATTTAAAAGAAAAAATACTTAGCTGTGATATAGCACTTTCTGTGTATTAAGGGTACAATTATTAATTTTCCTTTGCTACATTACTGGGATGTAAGTTCATGATTATAATTGACTAAATTAGTAGACTTTCACATTATCTCCTGGGTTAGCATAGGGGAAATGTTCATGTTTGCTCGAAAGGATGATAATTTGATGTCAACTCAGTCATGGAAGTTGAAATGACAGCACGGTTGAGCCAGTGCTGCCTGTGTGGGCAAGTTCCATCAGCTCCATGCTGGCCTCTCCTCCCACCTTGGACACCTTGGGTGCCTGACTGTGATATCAAGAGCTCATCACAGCATGTGCACCCTAATCCTGCTACAGACTTACTGCAGGATGTTGGACACATCTCAGTCTTGGTGCTGGGTCTGCTGTGCAGCCACCTGTAACTGGCTTCAAGGGGCAGGCAAGGTTTGCCAGCAGAAAGTCTTTCCGTGTAGGGCAGTTTCTTTCAGGGCTTGTTACCCTGACCGTAGCCTGCAGAACTGCTTTGCTCCCAAGCAGGCGGGAAGCGCTCCCGGATGTTTGAATCTATCGCAGTTCTGTTTGAATTGAAAGATTCCTCTGTTCGTCAGTGTGTTGTAAAACAATCGGTGACATTTGTTAAATAGAGAACACGTAGGGCAAGGACTCCATCAGCTCTGAGGAGACAGTGAGTAATGGCCTCTTAATGTGTGAGAGCTTTAAAGCTACTATAATATCCTTCAAAGTTGAGATAGTGCGGTGGGGCTCTGCTTTGCTATCCCATGGTCAGGGGCAGGCTGTCACCAAGCACGGAGCCAGACATCGTACTTCAGCAGCATCTATGTGGAAGGGAAGTCATTAGTTGCTGCGCAACATGCATCAGAGATGAGACAGATTTATTATTTACTTGCAAGCGTTCCTGTAGCACCCATCACTCAGCTGGTTACCTGTGCCTGCTGAGAGCTGCTTTGCACTTCTAGCGATGTCTGCTCTGCCCTCTGCCTGACACAAATCAATATGCTAAGCCTCAGTGAATTTGGGAAGGAGGTCGAGTTGCACAGCCTTCACCACTAAAAGCTGAGTGGAGGGGAAGTGTTTGTCTGTAATAGGATGGAAACTTGCAGTATAGCTGGATGTGGGTCTCCTTGTTTTGGATCCCTCAGACCTGTGGTGCTTGTCTGTAATAGGATGGAAACCTGCAGTATAGCTGGATGTGGGTCTCCTCGTTTTGGATCCCTCAGACCTGCTCAGATCCTCTCCGTCCAAGAGCTTTGTCTTACCCTTTGCCTGCTGTTTCTGGAGGGTTCAGAAGAAAAGACCACACAATAACTTCATTCTGAGTCCTGCACAGGATCTGGTTTAGAGTGAGTATCTCTCCCCCTCACGTGCAGAGCTCTTGAGCTGAGAGGAGCAACTCGGTGAAGGGAGCTGTGCAGGGCATGTACAGTGTCTGAGGAGGCTCTCTACCAGCCAGCATTACTGCTCCTGCCACACACAGCACAGGGCTGAGCTGTTTGACCTCGTCTGTCACCAATACCTGAGGATGCATATTAGCGCTATTTGAAACTTGGCTGAGTAACAACTATGTGGTAATGAACTGTGCATTTTTAGCTTCAGAGTATCTGGGATGGATGGATGGATGGATGGATGGATGGATGGATGGATGGATGGATGGAAGCAGAGGGATGATTTATATCCCCAAACCTGTTATTTACAAGCAGTCATGTTCCTCATCTTCCTGTAGAAAAATTGACAGAGTTGTAAATTTGCTATATACAGTCCCTTGAGCTAATGCTTATGGGAGATGTAATGTAAAAGATTCATTTGTCCCAAAGAACTGAGCATGAACAGCACTGCCATGGAAATAGGTACAAAATTTGAAATTAGGTGGACGCACTCCACACAGTCCCTACTGTAAAGAACATACTGTCCAGATAGACACAACAGAAAAAGCAGGAGGGAAATTAGGACTCCTGAGTGGCAATTCAGTTTATTAATCATTGCCACTAGTGACTAGTTAAGGACTAATTAAGGGCTAACTGTGGGTCATGAGAAGTGAACCAGGCACCAAATAGGCATGACAGCATTGGGCATTTATTCCCTAACTGATCATACAGACCTGGAAGTGCACCCCCTGTGTTTAGTAACTGTGAGATTATTGACATTTTGGAATTGATCTGGAAAAATACTTTTGCCTTCTTTTCTGAGGAAAAACCTTCTGTGTGTGTCTGTGGGAATACAGCCATTATGTGACGTAAGGTACAAAGGGTAGGACCTCAGAATATTTGCACTTCTTCCTTTCTGGACACTTCTGAGGGGCAGTGTTGTTTGGTAGGACTCACCCCACGCAGAAGCATTTGCAAGAGCAGGAGTGGCGAGGGACTGTTATTTTCCTTCACAAATAGCCTGGTATTTTAGTATAATCATTCCCAGTGCCTGTGGCTTACCACCCGGCATCCTGAGTTTAAGGAAGAGGTGAAATATAGCTATTTTCTGTACTTTGTTTTTCCTGCAAATCTGCTTTCAGCCTGAAATATGGATTTTTGAGGGCGAATGTGGAAGTCAATAGATCTAGTTAAATGGATCAGAATCCCTCTTAATTCTAGTAATTGCACTGACTAGACTGGAGCTGTTCCTGATCTACAAGAAGAAATTGCCAGTTGTTCCATGGACTTCCTATGAGAAGGAAGAGGCCAAGCCTCTGTAATATTTTGTACCTCAGTTTCTCTTCTCCCACTTTCACAGTCTGGTTTCTTTCAGTGAGTGGAAGGCACCAAGTAAAGTGAATCCCCGGTGCCTGTGTTATTTTGCTAGCGCTGCCAGATGTTTTAAAATAGCTTCCTTAAACCTAATGCTCTCTGGCTGTTACCCTAATTTCCCACACATCTCCTAGGTGTCTTCTGTCTTTTAACTGGGTGTTTCATGTATCTGGTGGTGGTGGATGGCCTCTATTTTCCAGAACCACTTTTGCCGCTATCTGCACATTATCTGTTCCTCTCCATCCCAGAGATATAGTCCCTGTCACAGTACTGGGTCCTCCCTTCCCTGCAAAGAGGCACGAAGGAATTAAAAAAAAAAAATCACTTCATAAATTCCCCCATTTCATCACCTGCTGACTCCAGTTCACCCCCATCATTTTTACTGGAGTAATCGTCTTGTTTATTTTCTGTCTGGTACAGACTTGTCCACAGTGCATTATGCTTCCTGGGAACCTCTCTGTAAGTCTGATACTCAATATCTCTTTCTGGTTCCTTAATAATCCTCCTAACTCACTTTGCCTTGTTTTTTATAGGTCTTCTAGTCCCTTTGCTAGGTAGTTCATATCTTTAATACAATTCTCTTTATTGTTTGTGCTTCTCTTTACCTTCTGGCCTAAACACATTGACGTATAACGCCTTGGGTTTTGCTTCTAGTCTAGACTCCTGTGATTAGCACTGAGCTCACAGCAGGAGAAACAGCAATTTTAGAGTTGCCTATGGACCTGTGCATGTGAGAGAGTATTCAGGGCAGAGCCCAAGTTTCTCTGCTTCCCAAACTGTCTCTGCCTCTGATGCTCTAAAGGCACCTCTTAAGTGGTGCTGTTCCTTTCCTTTTCTGTGGCTTCTTGTTCTGTCAAGTACTAACTTTGTCGCTTCTTAGGCCTGTTTGGCATTTACCACAGTGGAGCTGGGCATGCAGGTGTTTCTGACCTGCAGATAAGGAAGATGTCTCTCTGGTAGTACTAGTAGGGGTATTATCCCTCATTTTTGGGCTTACATCTGCAGAGTCCAATCCCAGCTCAGGGGAAGCAAAAACGTAGATTTGATTGTGTATTTTAAGGCATATGGAAACTGGCCTCTACACTTTTCAAACCTTAAACATGTGAGTGAGTTAGAAAAATACCTGAAGATAACCCAGTATTGCACCAAAGTTGGGAAGAACTCAGGTAATTAATGACAGGTGGAATTGGACAGTGGAGGATACTGGGGTGTTTGGTACGTCAGTCTCTTGAAGCAGGTGTGTCCTCATGATAGTCTGTTCTGCTTCATGGATCTCTTTTATATTTTGTATCATTGATACTACGTGCAAGATTAGTGTTGGATAGCTGTAACTAGTCCCCAGGTGGGTAAGCATGTGAAGCAAGGTAATGTATATGCACAGTTTCTTTTGCTCCAGTATGAGGAACAAATCCAAGAATCCAAGCAAGGTTTCATCCCTTATCCCAGTCCTCAGTCTGTGCCCATGTTAGAACTGACTCAGTCAATTCCTACGAACAGCAGCCCTGCTTCACTCCTCACGGGCTGGGGTCCTGCTCCATGCAGCCTGGCCTGGGGACACCAACAGTGAGTAAATGGCAAAGAGCCCCTCATCCAGGTCCATATCACTCCCACTGCTGTCTTCAGGCTCTTCATGGCAAGCTGTGCTAAAAATAGAATAAGGACAACAAGTTAGCTTTCTCCTAATCCTAGACAGAGAGCTTTTTCTCTGATCAACGTGTTGCCTTTTCTCCACATGCAATATAGAAGTTCTTCAGGTGGACACAGGACTGCTAACAGGAAGGAAATATCTCCACAGGCAACATGTTAACAGCGTGAAAATAAAAATCCTTTCTCGCTCACATTGATGAGATCAAACGAAGAGCTCTCCATGTCCCTGACCTGTCACCTGAGTTCCTGTCTCGACTTTGTCTGTGGTAATAATGACAATAAGTGAACCAGCAGGCTGACTTTCTATTGCAGTCCCAAGAAAGGCCAGGTAGCTGAAATATGGTGAGGTTATTCAGAGAAGAAAAGATATTGAGGAACAATTACATCTTTTTTTTTCAATAGCAAAAAAGCTGTGCCAGTATGACTCCATCTTCCTGAAGTGCAGAAGCTACAGATATGATTTTAAGACCCTTCAAGTGTTGCCATGTGTATAACACATCTTGTGCCTGGTATTGCTGTGCTTTGTTACTGAAATTTTGAAAAACCAAAGCTTGCATTAAAATGGAGGGAACTGAAACCAAGTAGGACATAAAGACATTGTAATGCAGTAGTTATGGTTCTGGCATAACAACAAAAGGCTGTGAGGATTTTGGCTTTGGAGAGAAAAATGGCACAGAGAACTCCTAGATTGTTTTGTTTTCAGAACCAAAGTATGCCAAGCAAACCTGCTTGCCTTTTTCCCTGGATACCATTATAAAAATGAATAGATGTAGGTAAGAACAGAGTGTGTGGAATAAAGTATTAGAGACACTGTTTCATGAGATGTTACAAGCAAAATTAATTTCAGTTGGCTGGGAGGTAAATGCTACCCTGAGGCTTCAGAGACACATTTTGGATGGCTAAATATGAAATGCATATTCCTGTCTCAGAGGAGGATGTATGTGTGATTTTCTATGCTTGGTTATTAATGTGTGTATTTGCTTTGTCTTGCTGGAAGAGACAAAAGCAGAGGTGTGTAGTGTTCGAAGCAGTTCCCCAAGCCTGTGTTTCAGCAGGACATTGAAACACAGCTTCCTGAATATTCTGGGGGTGGGGTCCTCTCCTCTGTCTGCAGGCCATCTAAATGCAGGCTGAGAAGAACTCATCACCTCCTAAGGAGAAGGTTGGAGTTGAGCAGCCCAATTGCCCACTAGAGGGTTGGTGACTAGAGGGAACATCTTAATGAGTAGGTTAGACAGCAGGTGTCACTTTTGGATGGCTGAAGGTAGGTGAGATGTGTCCCTCACCTGTGGTCACACTTGCAGATATATTTAGAGGGAGTTACTTGACTGCCTTTATACTTAAAGATTCTGGGAATTTTTGTGTTCTGTGGACCATACCTTGTGGATAGCTGGGGGTAGGTGTGAATGCCACCCATTGCAAGTAGCTGAAAGTACATGCTCTGGAGTACTGAAGGAAAAAAATCCTTTCCAGTTTGAGCATTTGGGGAATAAAATGGTAAGATAAAATCCCATCATTCTGATTTCCCTGTTGGTTTCCATCTTCTGATATTAAATATGTTCTTATGTTAGTCCTGAGAATTGCTGGCTGTGGAGTTAATGCTGCATAGTGCCTTGGAGTGGAGTACCCCACCTTTCCAGTGCTGCCTCTGTTTTGAGGATTCATAGGAATATTAGCTAGAGCCGAGGTGCAGTCTGGGAGGGAAAATAAGACAGCATCACAGAGAAATTATGCTTTTTAAAAGGATTATTTTCTTTAATTCATTTGCTTTTTCAAAATCATCCCTATTGTCTTCCATTCCCAATTCCTCAGCAGTTTCAGAACATTTAATTAGAAGGCCATATTCATCTATGCCTGGTGCTCTAGGTAGCTTCTGCTTCCACTTTCAAGAAAAGCTAAAATTCCCTAGTGAGGATAAGTGAGGAAAGTAGTAGACCAAATTGGGTAGATACAGCTTCTGTGTAACACGGGGGGAAGGAAAGCATACATAGAAATCACATCTCCTGACAAGACTGTTCAGGCAAGACATTAGTCACAGGCTGGGAGTCAAATGGCTTCCTGAATAACACCAGGAAACAGCAGCTGTCATCAAATGACACATTGCAATATGATACTTTGGGGCAAATTGCTTAATGCATATGCATTTCAGCTTAACTTCCTGTGAAATAAGGAGAACACAGTGCTCACTCATCCCAAAAAGTAAATACATGGAGAAGGTAATAAGTTTGCAAGATATTCGTGTTACGGAGTGACACATCAGACTGTACTGTGCACTGAAGCTTATGCAATGCTGCCTGTTCTTGACAAACATGCGATTTCATGTGGGGATATCTGGAAGTATCTACTTAATCACCCTGGATTGGAGAGGTTTCATCAGCATCCTGAGTGGGAGGAACCATGCCATTCATGAGAAGTGCTCCTACCCTCTGATACAGGTCACTGAAATTTCTGTACTTGAGCCCTCTGAACGTCATACACATTTCTCTGTGCATGCCCTCTTGTGCATACATGGTGGAAAACTAAATAGGCCACATTCTTTCGCCCCGTAAGCAGGAGGTTATTAAAATGTGAACTCCATAGTTAAAGTTTTAAAGCCAGTTTCATAACTCATGTAATAATGTTCCCTCCATTTAATAAGGCAATTCGTTGATCTGCAGCAGCAAATTATACTTTTTGAGCATTTAAGTAATACTTCCACTTGGCTTCCAGTTTACAAGGCGGTTTAATAATTCCCTGGGCTCTCTAGTGCTGACTCTACAGAACTTCTGGTGTTGGGCATTTATTCAGCTTAGAAGCCTGAACACATTTATTGCTATTTTATGCACATTTTGGGAACATTTCCTTTTATAAATCTTCCATTTGCCCAGGTACCACCAGCGCCATTGGACTATACCCAATTCTGGCAAACAAATCCAAAAGGAATGGTTTATTCCAAGTGAGCTGAGTAGGCAGCTAACATCAAGAACCCCTGGCCCAAATGGGACAGTGCGCTAGATTTCTAAAGCCAGTCTGACCTGGTCGCTATCTCTTCAAAAGCAGCAAAGACTCGGTGTCTCTGCTGAATAATGGAGTGAATTCAAACACAGGAATCGGGTGCCTTGAGGAAAATTATTTCAGAGGGAGCCATTGAACAAGAACTTGCAGTGTTTCTGTGTTGAGCTCTAAGTGATTTGAAGAATATATTTTTGTGACCCCAAAGCGGTTTTTGCTTTCCATTTAGGTCAGTTCATATAATGAAAAATACTGTTGTTCTCTACACGCCTTCCGTCATCTGTACCCTTAAACCGTGTCTATCAAGATGGTCACAGCTGAATTCCTCACAGTGCTGGAAGCAGAAGCCCCTGGCCCCATCCATTTGCAATCATAGTTGTGCTGGAAATCTGCCAGGACACTGGAGCTGGTTCCTGCAGACAGAAATATCCTACTTGTAATATTTCTTGTTCCAAATGGATTTTTCTTCATCTAAAAGCCCACCCTAGCCTGGAAGCAAACATGTTTATTCCAGGATATTTCAGAACATTTCTGAGACATTTCCTTTAGGTGGCAGCAGGAGTACAAGAATGTTCAGCCTCTTCAGTACTCTGGGCTGCTATTGCTGCAGGCTGAACAGAAAGCCAGTTTTACAACCTTTCCACAGCCTAACACTCGTGAGTATTTATTTTCGTTATTAGAACAACTTACTGATGAACAGAAGCCGTGAGTCAAGACCCCTTCACCTCTCTGGCCAGTCCTTGAAGTCTCGGTATGTAGCTGCTGTGACAGTCTGGACACAACAGTATGAAAATATCGCGGTCCCTGCCTAGGGGATCTCAGTCTGAACTTGGTATTACCTACACATAAATTGCGATGGAGAATTGAAAGGCAAGGAGATGGGAAGAAGAATGCTCAAGTTTTCAGCGTTGCTAGTTCACCTATTTTACAAGTTGAGGCAAAACTATCAATAGCAAAACTGTTAATACAATTGCAGTAAAGCTGCATAATTCCCCATCTCTGGCATGGTCCTACTGCTTGCTTATCTGCTCTAAGGCCAAAAGATATTTCTCTATTCCTCCCCTCATTTTCAGACCTTTCCTTCCTTCAAGTCTTGTTTGCTTTGGAAGAAAAGTCCCAGCTGATGTGTCCATCACATTCCCTGGGAAATGCTTTGAAGTTTATGGTCTGCTTGAGAGACAAGGAAGCATGCAAAGCCCTTTCCGTTTTGGACACCAGTTTGCCTGGGAACCTGTTGAGAAGAGGAACAGGGATCTGGAAGGGTCAGATCTCTGAACTCCACAGGATGCCATTCAGGCACTTCCATTCAACTAGAGTAGAGCCAGTAGCTGTCAGTACTTCTGAGGGGGACCTGCCTCAGGAGAGGATGGCCTTGGGCTTGTGGGGAACAAGGCAGAGCTTGAACTATGGCTGTCATCTCTCCCTCACCAGTAAGTGATGGATGTGGGATCTAGCTGGGTGCCCATGGTTGGGAGCCTCAAGTGATTCTCATCTGCTTCTGTAGAAGAGCCTGTTCTGCTTCAGACCTTTCTACTTTCTGGACTTACTGGACTCAGATTCCTCATTCCTCAGTGCTGCTCTAGGGGAGAAATGGTGTTTTTACTGTATATTGGGCTCCTCCCTTCTCGAGAAGGTCCTGGAAGTGGCATCATCTTTTTGAAGAGCAAGCAGATACACCTGACCTAGATGTTCCAGTGACTTGTGGAAGCTGCTGGCTGGGTAGTATAGGTCCCAGTATCCTGCCATTCTCCATCATGTTAAACCTCCTTCTATTCGTCTATCATTGAACAGCCACTGTTGCCTCAGAGCCTCCTGGAGCCTGGCCATTTATCCAGCTTTTATAGTGAGTAAATAATATGCTCAGTTATATGTCTGGAAATAAGGTTCTGTACAAATTCCTCAGGCAATCAATATACAGAGTCGTTTTATGTTAGAAATAGCTTGTTCCAAATGGCCATATATATCTTTATTATACTGTAAATTCTCACACTGTCACTGGAAGCCACATATGCCTTATTACCCAGCTTTGGTTGCAAAGCAAACTCTTTCTCTCCTTCCTCTTCCAAGCTTCACTCTCTCTGCCTATCTCCTTGGCTCAACACTTAGGAATTAACTGACCTCTTCAACGCGAGGACAGTTCTGGACACATCATGGAATACAAACTGCACTGACACTGTAGGCAGGGATGGAGGAGATGGTGGTTACTGCCCCTCAGCAGCTGGGGGACTGCTTTCCAGTCCTGTGCTTTAGCTGGAAATTCACTGGCAGTGATATAGGAGGAGGATTTTAGTAGCTGTGAGTCTTCTCCATGGGGAAAATGTTAAAAAATCAGGTGCAGAATGGGGTGATATTTGCAGATGGAGAACAAGAGCCAGCCTTCAAATACAGGCACAGCCCTCGAATAGAAGCACTCCCATTTTACTGTCTGAGGTGGGGAAATGAAAGCTGTTTGCAGGGTTAAAGTTATGGGCTTTGGAGACAGCAAAATAAAAAATAATGGCTTGAAGAGAAGACAGGAAGATGAAGCATGGCTGTGCCCTGTGAAGAGTCACTGCTTGCTCAGCATGACATGCCGGTGTTACACCAGCTCAGAGTGGGTCCCACCTTCAGACTTCAAATTACTTTAGGGGAAGTGTCTTTTTTTTTTACTGTTCTTAGCACTGTTGTGCCTGGAAAAAGATAGCCCAGCTTTTCCAGCTGTGGCACAGCTGTAGCAAAGCTCTGGCTAAGTGAGAGCCATGGAAGAGGGAGGGATGCTCATGGGGTTGAGGAGCATGGGTTTATTTTACTGTGGGTCTCAGGTGAGCTCCGAAGAAAGATGTTTCTTTGCAAATCCAGCATGTTTGAACAGGTTCTGAAGAGGCAACTGAAACACCTCTCTGGAAAAGAATTTTTGTTTTTCGGGGTGAGTGTGGATAATCAGGTGCATCCACATTGCAAGGCTGAACCTGGGTGGAGGGGCCACAGGTCTAGGACTGAGAAGTTTCTCCCCACCTGGTAAGAGCTCCCCTTGGAACCAGAGTGTTTTTCTGTGCCAGGGGCTAATGGTCTGCTTAGCACAGGAGTGGCTGGAGCTTCAGCTATGGAGATGTTGACCAGCATGTGACACGTTTGGGAAGACTGTTAGTAAAACATAGCCAGGAGGACTGGCTCCAGCCCCCTGGGACAAAACCTGCATCTCTGTGAGCATCACGTCCCTGTGCCATGGCTCTCTGAAGGCCAGCACTGCTCGTGGGTGGGGGCAGAGCACCTCCAGAAAAGCCAGTGTAATCCTGCAAAATGAAGTCACAGCTGGAGGCAATGGGCACATCCTTTGCTGGTGAAAATCACTATGACCTGATTGATTTTAGGGCCAGCTTTGGTATTGAAGATATCGCAAAAAGTTCCTTCGAAGGAATCTTTAGAGAAATGTTTCCCCCTTGGTCTCCTGTTAGCTCACCTGTGATAATACATCTGCAGTGTGCTATCAGAGCTTGCTCACAAGAAAAAGAAAGAAGGAGAGAGACTGCTGTTCATCTTATTGACTGCTTATTCACTTCTTTAAAAGTAATTAGGAGTTTAATCAGAGTTTCTATGGATTTTTGGGGGAATCTGTAATTAAAATCTGCACAGTCCCCTTGCATTATATACTTAACTTTCTTCCAGAGTTGCTTAAATATCTTTAATATTCTCACTTCCTCTAATGAAAACTGTCAAGTGCCCCAACATAAAAATGAACAGCTAACGAAACCTCTGCAACAGGCTGCCAGACTGCAGCCCCTAACAGGTTTTTGTTGTTAGGAAAGGTCTGATCTGCGATAACAGCCCAGGCTGTAGGTTAACAGGCCTGATCGACTCCAAACTGCTTTTCCTCTAATGAACAGAGATGTTTCTTTTCATCAGCGTAAAAAGTGCAGCGTTTGGAGAGGAGGAAGGGAAGAAGGAAAAAAAAAAGCCATCTCACTGCATAGGGATGGAGCCAGTCTCTTGATAAGCTTTCAATTAAGAGCAGATTAAAATTAGGTTTATCTTCTTCTGGAAATGGCAATGACGTTAATATAATAATACAATGTAATAACTTAATAACCCAGTTGGAAGTGACTCATCCACATTGGAAGGATCACAATTTTGCTGCCTAGTTCTGGGGAGGTGAAGTGTGCCCATCCTGCGTTCCTGCGGGTGTGCAGGCACTTGTAGGGAGAGGCAAAGCTGGGCAGCGGTTCATGGACTGGCTGCTTCTCCTCCGTGGCTGGTTCTCAGTCAGGGTGGTTGTATCCTCTACCTTCAGGGATGCTGGGATGTGAGAGCTGGGTCAAGTGTGGCTGGGGAGATGATTAAGGGCTCTGATTTGCCTTGAAATGCAAATCTCCTGATAATTAGCGGAGTCCTGGAGGAAGATCTTCTCTTGCTGGCAGGCGTTAGGTTTGGAGGGCAGCCAGGGTTAGTCCAGCTTCCTCTTCCAGCAGCAGACCTACAGTGCTGCCTTCTTCGCCTTCTTCATTAGCCCCTACCTGGAGGTGTGCTTGGCCCAGGAAACCAGCAAGGGACCCATGTGAACTGGTGTCCCAAGGGACAGTGAGTCCCTGATCTGAGCCCCAGGCAGGAAGCACATTTGCCTCTCTGTGAGACTCAGCATTCGGAGCAGCTGGTGCCTGTGTGCAGTCATTGCCACCACTCCCTGACATGCAGTCCAATGTATGGGCATAGCCCTGGGATGTGACTTTCTTCAGGTTGCCTTGGGTGTTGCCTTGGAAAACCAGTGTGATCTGGTCTCCTGGCCTCCTTTTTGCCTATCTTCCTGCCCTAATGTTGGTTGAACTGCTCTTCGTGCATCACTTTGAATTCCCTGGGACTGTCCTTCACAGTTTAAGGCCACAAGGAGCTGGTTCGGACCATGTTTGCATTCAGACACTCTACTGTATTCAGTGAAGAAATGCTTTTCTTGACCATGTCAGCTGAGCAATGCTTTCCTCAGCACATAGGTTAGTCTGGCAGTCCAGCAGCTATGAGTTGATTTTCTTCCCTGGGAACTGCCCCCAAACGTCTGTCCCCTCACGCCTATGGCACCCAAGACTTCCAGCAGCATTGGGAAAGTTGGTGCCTGGCCAACTGGCTTGAATGTATGTGTCAAAACCATGCTGACTTGGGCTTTTGCTTCAGGTCTGGTCTACACCAGTTCCTTCTTGGCTCCTTTCTGTGTGCCACTGGCTTTTCCCAGTTTTTGAACCAAGCCTGGTCCTGGAGAAGTCCTCCATTGGCATTTGTCTTGCATGGTGCACAGAAAAGTAAGCACAGAATCATAG
The DNA here is from genome assembly GCF_032191515.1 of Phaenicophaeus curvirostris. Lineage (NCBI taxonomy): Eukaryota > Metazoa > Chordata > Aves > Cuculiformes > Cuculidae > Phaenicophaeus > Phaenicophaeus curvirostris. Next base: position 29,906,926 of record NC_091398.1, read on the forward strand.
AATCACTAGGTTGGAAAGGACCCACTGGATCATCAAGTCCAACCATTCCTACCAACCACTAAACCATGCCCCTCAGCACCTCATCCATCCGTCTTTTAAACACCTCCAGGGAAGGTGACTCAGCCACCTCCCTGGGCAGCCTGTTCCTGTGCCCAATGACCCTTTCTGTGAAATATTTTTTTCCTGATGTACGAAGCAGAGCCTTAGGCTCCATTTTTCGAGGTACTCTATTAGCACATGGCTCCTAATCCCAAGCAGTTTTGTGTGACTGACAAAGGAGACTTGAGGTGCAGAGGGTCTGCGTGTAGAAATGATTGTTGAGGCTCAGCAGAGTCCTCCAACACCTGGACCTTGCTGCTTACCAAATCTCATTGCTTCACCAGGAAAAGGACAAGGTCCCAGAGCCCTGAGGTGTAGCAACCAGTGTCTGGCATTGCTAGGAAGAGACCCAGGAATCAAATACTAGAGCTGGTTTCTGCATACTTCTCAGTCCAGCACATCACATACACTAAGAACTGTGAATTCTGCTGGCCTTAGTGGAAGTTTACCTCCTCTGTTAGGGTAAAGGAAATAGATTTCCTCTGGCACAGGAGAGTGTTAGTGAAAGCTGCCCTGTGCAGTGTTTGCTGCCCTGAGCTCAGGTGTTGACCCCGGCAATTAACCCAGACCGTCACCAGGGAAGAGTCTGATTGAACTGGTGTCATGGGAGAGTGCAGCTGCTCACTCAGCTCATGTCTGGATGAGGCTGCATGATCTCAGACATGCCCTTTGGTTTCAGGGACAAAGCTGGTAAATCTGTCCCTGCAAGCCAGACAAGGCAGCGTTTTTCTGCTCTTCCTGGACAGAGGCTACATCAATATATTTATGTCCAGAAAATAACAGAGTCAGAAACACTTCTTCATTTTTTTAATGAACTCTCGCTTGAGATCGCAGTCCACTTTCCTTCTAATGTCTGTGGTGCTTTGAATGCAGGATGCACATCTGGTTTAGAGCTGCTGGAGCCCCTAATCCCACTGCAGATTTGGGCCTGCTCCTACAGCAAGCTCTGTCCTCTGCTTCTAAAACTGTGTGGCTTTTTATTTAATCCCTTTGAGGGCCAGAAATCAGTCTCCTAGTGACCTGATTGCCAGAGAAAAACCTTTGTAGGCAATTCTGTAAGAGCCCACTAGCTGGAATTAGCCTTGATGCACACCAGCTGTTTGATATTGCCAAACTTCCAGTCATTCTGACTGTGGAGTTTTACTGTTAACGCTGATCCATTATATCTCCTGCTGATTAGTGCTCTGTTGTCAGACACAAGGCAATGCCTACTGCCCCTTTGAAGGGTTTCTCATGTTCAGAATCCTCTGCAGAGCCTGTGGAGCAGATGTGGTACGGCAGATTTCTTACCACCTCTTGGCAGAGGTCACTGGTGCAAGATGCTAACGCCATACCTGATGCTCAGCCCCTCCAAGAAGATGAGACGATTAGCCTCAGAGGGAGAGACACAAAGGATCTTCCAATGCAAGGTAAATTCTGGTGTCTTTAGCTCCCTCTTGATTGGGTTTTGCCAGCTGCCCTCTGGCTTGTGGAGGTTGGATTTGACTGGGGGTGGTTTGCTCATCCCATTTATGGGTCAATCAACACTGTAGCCTGTAACTCTGGTGTCAGGGAAGGTGCTTGTCTCTGTGCCTTACATGATGTTTTATGTAGGACAGCATAGAACTTTTCCCTTGTCATCAAGGCTGTTGTCTTGTTCCAGAACCTGCGCATTGAGCTTTACCCTTGAAAAGGGATCAGATTAAAGTGGTTGTCTTCCTGGATAAAGCTCTTAAGACCTCTAAATAATAGAGTGTAATGATACAGTAATTTTCAGCTGACAATGTCTAAGCACTTGAATGAGTTACTGTTCTTTTGTGTGCTGTCCGTTCTGTTATGTGCTGGAGATTTCCTGCACTTGAGTGTGTCAGTGGCTTGCTTGTGCCCTTCAGTTTATTTAACTGAAAAAAAATGAATTAATGCAGCTTTCCAGTAGGACAAACACTTACCTGTGCCTAAATGCAAAACCCTTCAGGGCAGTATTTACTCACATCTGAGCTAAGCCTTTACTTTTTCAGTTGAGTAACTTGCTGCGATTGACTGCAGGATAGGTCTGCTCAGTCCAATGCTGGTATGGGGTGGACAAATCCAGTGGTAAAGAAAGTGAAAAACAATAAGCAACTGAAGTAACAAGGAAAGGTCAGCCTGGAGAAAAAAGACCAGATTTCTTTCCCTTTACTTTGCTTTTTCCATCCATAAAATGGAGTTTATAGCATTCTTACAGTCTTAAAACTCTAGCTTTAATTCAGCAATATCTCTAATGCACTGGAAAGTCATCCCATGGAGCGTGAAGGTGCAGCAATGACACATCCATGACTCTAACCCAGTCCCGTGTGGTTTTCCTATTTCCCACTTCTAGTTATGCAGCTGGGAATATTAGACTAGGAAAAGAAATGGCTTGAAAAGAATTAAACTGGGAAGTAGTTAGATCCTGTGTAATAGGGAGAGGAGAGCAAAGGAAAACCAGGAAAAGGAAAGGAAAAAAAAAATGTCAACACTGGCAGCATAATCCATCAGTCCGTCCTGCTCTGATCATGGGACTCGGTTCCTTTACCCTGCTCTGTTTGATTTTGAACGTCATTCAGCACCCACCTGGGATCAGGAAGAAGTGTCCCTCATCCTTGTATTTTGTCTGAAGTGACACCTTTCGGGTTGCTTTTCAACACTTTTTGTATTGGTGACCTTGTTTCTCTGAGCAGAAACTTGTGCTAGCAAAAGTTCTGGGGCTCTGGTCATCCTCAGGCTTGTGTCTGACCTCCTGTGTCTCTTCAGCCAGACTCGCTTCAGTGTCTACTGGGATGCGCATCTGTTAGAGGGGCTGCCTGTGTCAGGAGGCTTTATTGTTGATACTCAAAGCCAAACTTTGCACTCTCTGTTTGAATACTCTTCTTCCTCGATTGTTTGACGATAATGAAGGCATCAGTTTGTTGTTTGTATTTATGCTGCTTGAGAGGGTTAAGCTGTGGGCTGCTTTTGGGTACTGCTGTGTCCCATCACCAGTGTCCCACGACAGCAGACTTGCTAAGTGCCTGCTTATCTGTCTTTCTCTCTGGATACTTACCGGTAGGACAACTCTATAGACTTGTTAACACTGAAAAAACATGGTATTTTGCAGTGGGAGTCTGATTTTTATTGTAGCAATTATATAGGCTGTTTTCTTGAGCTTTGGCCTGTATTCTTTTGGCTTGATTTTGAAGTGCTTGTTTTTCAATGTTTTTCCATTGACTGACGCAGAAGGCTACTTGTAAATTTGTAATAGAGAAATTTCAATGTTGCACTCTGTGGAAAAACAAGACATTTGTTCTGTGCATCATAAATAAGGAAATTTAGCCTTTGACAGCAAGAACAAGCTCAGCTGATTGTGGATGTTTCTGAGGATGCATTTTAGCTTTTCCTTCTCTCAACAGCATAGTCTGGACTGGGCCTCCGGCTCGGGTGTGTGAAAGCTCCTTGTCCTTATTCTTGAGTGCCAGGGCTAGCCAACATTGATAGCCCAGTTAACTGTTGAATAAATAGTGTTTATTGTTGTTGGAAAAAAGTAATTCCCTCTCTGGCATTGAGGAAGGTGTGATTTGTAAATAAAAGTCTGGGAGCAGTGGTGTGGTTGCAGATACAGTGAGGATTTGACAGAAAAGCAGCAGAGCTGGCTTACAAATATATGTTAGTGTGTGGGAGCAGAACAGCCTGGTCAAAATGCAGACTCTGCTTGCCAGAGCCACTGGCCTGAGAGAGACACTGCAGAAAATAGAAACTGCAAAATGGCTCGTGCACCAGCTATGCTAAGGGGAATTCTCCACATTATGTGGGACTGGGAAAACATAACTAACAGCTTCCTTTGATAGCATTTCAAACATGAAATATCTTTAAGAAAAGTATCTTATACTGGCTGTGCTGTAGATACTGAGGTGCCTACTAAGGTTTGTTACAGAGGTCATGGCTGTTTTCCTTTGAACAGATGATACTGCTTGTATATAGACAGAAACGTTCTTTCTGAGAATCCCCACTCATCTGACCTGCTTTTGTAGGCTTCCAGCTCTCAGGAGACTTTGCTCGTCTCTGGTCTCCCGTCTGGGATATTTTCATCATTAATTTCCTCTGGTACTGAGGCACCTGAGTTGCAAACACAGATCCTGGAGGAGCGTTTGGGAATATGCCACTTCCCCTTTTCCTGCATTTTTCCCTGTACATCTGCCTTTGGCTGCAGTCAGAGACAGGCTCCTGATCACGGTGGACACAGTTCCATCCTGGCAATGCTATTCTTTTTGTTGTTTTTGGTTTTCTTTCGCATGCCTTCGCCACCCCATCTCAACGCTGAGAAGCTGATTGAGGAGATACCTTGGCCTCTTCCCTGACTTGAGCCTGGCATCAGCTACAGACTGGATATAGAGATGGCAACGAGCAATTTAGTATCTGGTTCTTGGCTGCCAGTTTATTCAGCAACTCCACAGGAGAAGCCTCCCTTTCTTAAATATAGGATTCTCACAGAGGCTGCAGATATGCTGAATTGTCCCTCGCAGCACTTATCTCCCTGATGTGTGTAGCCAGTTCCCTGCCCTGGGCCTGGCCGCTACTTAGTCAGGATATAGATGTTTAGTCTGTTTTAATCTGTTGCTGACAAATTCATCCCACAAGCCTCCCAGCCATTTCTACCGCCTTTCTCCTGACGCTGTGCAGTTTGCCGATACCCAGCCTGCTGCTGGGGATTTAAAAATCTGTATGCCTATTCTTAAGCAAGCAGCTCTCTGCGCTGAGCTCTTGCAGAGCAACTGTGTGCATGAAGGTTTACAGCAAGTGGAAGCTGGAAAAGGAGGGAAGGTGCACCAGGATGCTGGCTGTCGCTCCCTGACCCCATCGAGGACCTGCTCAGAGCCCATGCCTCATTTTGAGTCTGTCACCTCAGTCATCAAGGAGCTGCTGGAACAGGCTGGGAACAGGCTGTGCTGCTGCCAATGGTGCTACACAAAAAGGCATTCACAAATAACGAAGCTCTGAGCAAAAGTGTCAGCAGCTTGAATTGGGGTCAGTTGTGCTGTAGAGAGAAGCAGGATGGGCTGGAGGAGTGGGGAAGAGACCTCCCCCTCTTCTGCCTGGCTGGGGGAAGGGGCCCCCAAGGCAATGATGAGGAAATCTGCTTCCACTAACTATTCTTGGGAAACCTGGGTTCTGGCAGGTGTCCTTGACCCTGCTGCAGATCAGGGTCTGGTCACCCTGGTCTTCTTCAGGCCTCATGTGGATACCAAAAAAAACATGGTCCCAACCACAGAGCTTGGCTTTTTTAGGCTGCTGTAGGCAACCAGACACTGCCCACAGATCAACAGTTCACGAAGCATCCCAACTGTCTGTGATGCCCTGAGCAGCCTTGGAGAAGCTGTGACCTTGCTTCATGCCTCAGTTTCCCCCTTTTTTATAATAGGATAATAATAATGATCTACTAGGGGGGTGAGGAGAGGACAAATGTTTTTATCATTATGGTTGTGCCTGCTAGGCAGGCTGCTGCTCTCATAGTGACTGAAGATTTGTCTTGAGACTAAGGCAAAAGGATAATTGCCTTTGGCATTAGACCAGTGGCTGGCTCAGGCCACTTGATGACATCTCTTCATACCATTTCCTTAAAACAGGAAGGCAAATCTCACCAGGTCCAAGCAGCACCAAGGGCTTTTTAAGCTTATCTTTGTGCCAGCTAGTCTGTGCACATGAATATATCATGCCTTTAGCTAAAGGAAGCTCTTCAGGTCGAGTCATAAGGTTCCACCACAGCAAGGTGTATAAAACATTGGTTTTCCACAGCCTATAATTGCTTGTGAATCAACTATGAGGGAAGAATGAAGATTTTTAAGGATGTACTGAGTGGGAGCAAGTCCTCACCCTGCCTCCCAGGTATTCAATAGCAACCAAGCTGCTAAAAGATGTTGCCAGCAAAATTTCTCTGCAGTGCAGTGCAGTCCCTAGGGTTGAGCCACCAGTGCTACCTGCTCTGAAGACCTGAGGCGCAGACCTGAGAACATGTGAGATTTAGTGTTGCTGTTCCACATCCTGGAAGGGTTAGTGAGTGTGCAGGTACCAGGTGGACATGCGCTCAGGGTTATTACAAGCACAATCACCAAACTCTGTCTCCTGAAACCCTGGGGCTGCTTTGCAGCAAATTAAGGAAGAGAGCAGAAGCCCATATGCTATTACACTGGTTGAAGTGGGGAGAACAAATGAAGTGCCTGTTTTTGTACAGCGACACAGCTGTGCTCATCTCAAGGTAGTTCCTGAGCCACCTATCCATGCTCAATGGAAGGGAAAACATCTGGCCTAGCAAGGGCCTGTTAGCCAGAAGTGGAAGGGCTGGCAATGCTTGCTGCTGAGGAAATCTTTGGATGACAGTTTGGCAAAGATGGAGGGGCAGATGCAGACCCCAAATGCTCCCACTAAGCAGTGTCGGGTGCCTTTCATGGGACTGTCATGTGCCAGGTGAAAAGGGGCTGTGACTTACCCAACAGGGCTTTTTGGGGCTCAGTGGGTGCCAGGTTGGTTGTGACTGAGTTACCGTTGGCAGGGTGAACCTGGGGAACTGGATGACAGGAATACTCTTCATCTGCTTCCCAGCAAAGACAGGCAGCTACTTAAGGAGCCTGTAGCGGTTTTTAAGCAGCACAGACGCATTATGTATATTGTGTAACTGTTAAGCCTTGGCACGCTCTGGAAAGCTCTGGCATCCTTATTCTTCTATTAGCAAAATGAGGTTTAGGAAGTTTAAGTGACCAGAATCCCAACAAATTTCTGCATGAGGAGAAAATGAAAAGTGGGCCTGTTGTCATGCCTTGCCACAAGCAAAACAAATGACAATCAGATGTTGCTAACTGTGCTTGTTCTTTATTTCTGACATAGTTTTCATCATAGAAACGGAGCTAGAAATTAGAGAAAATGTCACTTCAGTGTTAATAGATCACAAGGACCAAGTAGCTCAGAGGATATAATCCGTCCCTGTACATGTACATAGATGCTGGGTGTGATTAACTGTTTCAATACCCAAAATACTGCAGGGGGCTTATAGTACTTCCTTTTTAACCCTTTGTTGACTGTGCTTTATAGTTCAGTTCATTTAAACCACACCAAATCTAGGCTAAAGTTTCCCTTATTTGGTGTTCAGGAGCTTACACATTGGAATGAGTTCAGTCTGTGATATACATTCTTTTTGGTGCTCCTTGTCTGTTCCTGTGTGGTCTAGAGATGAGAAAAGTTGCTCTGTTATCAGGAGGTTTTAGTTTGCCAAGTGTCTACCTGTCTCCTGAGAAAGTTCTTATGGATCCATAGTCAATAAAAAGCTGTAAATGAGTGTTATAAAGGTTTGGCTGCCCTAAGTCAAAATAATAGTTCCTTTTCCAGGTGAAAACTTGTCCCAAAGATGAAGTGATTGGCTGAAGGTCCCTTAGAAAATGTAAAGCAGAAACAGGAGATGAATCCAAGTCACCTGACATCCCATTTGATGCGTTTTAACCAAACTGCCTCCCTGCATTATGGGAAACTCAGCAAGAAACACAGCTAATGAAGCTGCCTGAAAGAATGACTCTACTGCTATACGGCAGGTAATCCTTTAGATTTAAGAAATGGCATAACTTGTAAGGAGGAAGTTTACAAAATATATCAACTGAAGGCACTGCCATGTTTAATGCATTTGGTGCCAATGATTTGCTTTCCCTTGCTATGCTGTTTACAGAGCAGCTGGTGCAGAGCTGTTGAGCTTGCTATTGAAGATGAAAGACTGGTTGTTTTTCAAAGCCCTTTGTGCCTCTTTGCTCCTAACTGGAGCTGTCAGAGCAGATGCTTTTTATTTCCTTTATCACAGGAGGTCTGAAGTCCCTTCTCTAAAGATTTCCTCAATTCAAAGGAAGATTTCTCTTACTCTTAGTCCCAAATGACCCAGAGGGTCTTTGCTCTTTTGTTTGGGCTGAAGATTCCACAGCCAGTGCCTTCCAAGGACTGCTGAAAACCTTTAACCCCCAGGCAGCTGCTGTCTCATCTAAAGTCCTTCAATGAAGGCCTGAGGAATTCAGTCTGTCCTGCTTATTTCTGTGGCCTGGGAATAAGAACACCCCTCTTGAACTATATAGGTGCAGAGAAAAATTTCCAGTGATTATTAATTCGTAGTGTTTACAATGGCACATAAAAGATGGAGCTTCCTCTCTCAAAACAACCTCAGAGAGTATGCATAGGTGCTGTACAAACCCCCACAGAAAGACGCTCACTGAAGTTGTTTAAAAACCAAGTAATCAAGGCAGCAGAATCTCCTCCATTTCACAGCTGAGGCACTGAAGCTGTGGGAGGTCAAGTAATTTGCCCAAGAGCATGACAGGAAGATGAGACACAGCTGAGAATTGAATACAAGGTGCTGCTTTAGTACCTTGACCTGATTTTACTCATGTGCCATCTCTCATGCAGTGAAATAGGCTGAATTATAGGATTTTTTTTCTCTCATGTAATCTTTCAGCAGGTGGTTCTGTTACCTTGGTGGTGGTGGTGGGGCTGTCTTTGGAATCTCTCTGATCAGCCATTAGATCTGCATGATCTCACTTTTTTTTGAAATGTTCTAGCTGATGAGTTTCTCTCAGAGCTGATCTAATTGGTCTTTAATGGCAGTTTGCAGGGCTGTGCCTGCGATGTGCATTCCAAGCACGCAGCCTTCCCGCTCAGCCCAGGCCAGCAGGCTTATCTGTCAGTCAAACTGATGCTCCTAAGTGGATGCATCACCCAACTGGAAAGCGGTCTTTACAAATCTCATAACCAAGCTGTCCTGAAAAGAACTGGATCCTTCGTGTTCTCCAAAACTTCCCATCAGTGCATTCAAGTGACTTCTGACTGAGGAAATGCTCTACAACTAAATGTACTTTTCATCTGTAAATGTGTTTTCTGTAAATGATTCATAAGAGTGATTCTAGCTGGTATTTTCAGGTTGCCCTGTAGCTCTGCTGCCACCACACTTACTGACCACAGCCCTGAGAGGAGCTGTGAGCAAGCCCTTTGTGAGTTATGCAGGGCTGAAAAGCCCATAGCTCAGCCCCTCTTATCTTAGCTGAATGAGAGAGAAACAGTCTCAAAGTTGCAAGGTTCACAATGGCCAGAATAGGTCTTGCTCTCCTTGCTGAACAGTTTGAACATTGAACAAAGGGTGAAACGATACTGAGTGTGGTGAAACCAAAGGAGGACCATCTCCAGATACATCTCCAGATTTAATGCTCTCCACTTATCAGAAAGTGATGACACCTAGGGACTGGGAGGTCCATGTGTCTGTCTGCTTGTTCACATGCAATATTTCCTTCCTAGTTCATTTCTTGGGATAGTGTTTACACGGCAAATCACATGCAGAATGCACACAAGTTTCTTCCTCCTGTCCATCCACACATGAGCTGCTACTTTGCTGTTAGTGATTACCTGTTACATTAGAAATGCATGAGCATGGAGAGGGCAATACCACTGCCAAAGAAAACTTGTGTCCTGCATCTCAAGTATATGATCACCAGAGAACTGTGTAAAGGGTAATCAAAATGTGTATTTTGCCACTGAAGGTGACTGCGTCTTAGAAGGGAATGCAGTTTGTTCTCTCTGTGTTACAGTCAGCTAAATTGCATAATATTAGTGCAAAAAACATTTCCCAAACCCAGAAAAGCAGCTTCAATCACACCAGAATTCTGTACAGAACTGGAAATTTAATGTGAATCTTTTAAGTCCTATAGCATTGCCCTCACTTTGCTTTCCCAAATAGACTGATCTGAGTATGGCACAAATTCTGTGACCTAAATCTGTTACCAACTTTGTTGATTTCTGTTTTAAAAAGGTTTTGTTGATTTTTTATTTTGTAAATTTTAGCCTCTTCAAAAAATATCCCAGGGACACTAAATATGTCATCCCCTGCCACAGAAATCCTTTGGCTTAATAATTACGAGAGTGATCACCACCACCAGCAACAGGCATAAAAGTTTAAACTGTATATAACTGTTCTCTGTACTAATGCAATAAAAGTGGGTTTACTTTTACAGTGGTAATTTTAGCAGTAATCTAAATCAACACCCTGTTCATGATCAGACAAATCTTCCTTTAAACAGAAATGCAGTGCAAGTGTGCTAGTTAGTATTACAGGCACATTATTGTCTTTACTTTCCTCAATCAGCTTTTATTCATGCTTTTACAATAGGTGTAAATTTTTATATTTCCTTAGGCAAGCAGAAGAATGAACTGAACTTCTAGAAAATTACTTACGATAGGCTATTGTGATGAGAAACAGACAATCCCATACAATGTGCAAAAGGTCAATGAATTAGAGCGGTGAGTTCTGCAAATGGGCAGCTTTGCTATGCCAGAAAATAAAAGCTTGGCTGTGGGGGTGTTTGTTGTGTGGCAGGGTGTTTTCTGCATGGATGTGTGTTGGATGATTTAGGAGGGGAGAGGGAGAATGATGGGGAAAATATTGTGCAGCATGAGGCACAACTACTGGGTGAATGGTGTTTGGAAGAGAATTAATCTTGTGTGAGGTTGGAGGACTTGCTCCTGTGAGAGCTGGGCTCCCTCAACTGTGCCTTGTCCTCATCCTTCAATACCAGTCTGTCCTCAGTTGTGACCAGGTGTAGAAAAAATCAAGGAAACCAAGGAAGTAACTTGGTACTTTTGTGTGATATGGTAACAAACGTGGTAGGGTGCGCAGTGCAGAGAGAAAAACAGCTCTGGAAAACTCTGATAGGTGTTCTCCCTCTCTTTTAACAGTATTGCTTTAAAAAGTTGAGGTAAACCATTGAGATCTTGCTGCACTGAAGTTTTAAGGGCGCTCATGTCATGAAAAAGCTTGTTGCTTCACATGAGCTGCACTGGCTCAGAGGTGGAGCTTTTGGTTTTCATGTTTTTGAGGTTCAGTCAAAGGAGCCTGGGTCAGTCACAGGATGCCCTGTATGCCTCCCTCTGGAACCCCTAGCTGGATTTTTGCTTGTGGCTGACTTGGGGATCACCGTTTTACTTATGTCGTGAGTGCAATTTCTGTTGGCTCCCAGGAGAATCTGTCTAGCTGAACATATAGACAGACATGATAATTATTATCCTTTCTGCTCCTCTAATGTCTGGATAGTTCGTTGCTATCCTCTTCCAAAACAAGACCACACTTGAATCTGTTTGAATGGTACATGTGATGTGTTGCTCCCTCCTGACTAGGAACAGCTGTTCTGCATGCACAGCTGCACAGCAGAAAATGCTGGGGTTCTGAGTCTGATCCAGCTCAAATAGTTGCTGCACTTTCCGTAATCTTTTGAACCACCCTGCTGCCTGACTGCTGTTTCGTAAACTGTCACGAAAGTTGGCTGCAAAGTGCTGTCATTGCGGTTTTCAAGCAAGAGGAGAGAAATGGTGGTGGCAGATCGAGTGCAATATAACTGAAGGCAGTGACTGACATGCATTACATTATCATTGGCCTTTCCATCTCTGGTCCTTTCCTTTTTTTGATGAGTAGCAAGATGACAATAAGTCAGCTTAGGTTGACTGCTTCTTGCCTGAAGGGCCAGGCCAGCGTATTAATCGTCGATTCATAGACTGGTTTGGGTTGGAAAGGACCTTAAAGATTATCCAGTTCCAACCCCCTGGCCATGGGCAGGGGCATCTTCCACTGGATCAGGTTGCTCAAAGCCTCATCCATTCTGGCCTGGAACACCTTCAGGGATGGGGCAGCCATGACTTCTCTGAGCAACCGGTGCCCGCGCCTCACCACCCTCACAGGAAAAATTGCCCTCCTAATATCTAATCTGAATCTCCTCTCTTTCAGCTTAAACCTGTTACTCCTCATCCTATCAAGAGATGGCTGTGTGATGGTCTCCTAGACAATTTGAATATTAAGCCTTGTATGTTTGTTGGTCTGGAAGATTCCTCCTTAAAGCAGTTCTTACCAGTGCAAGTTCAGATCCTAAAGCAGAAACAGCCTCCTTTGAAACCAACTGGGCTTGGCTGAGCCATGGCCTGGTCTCAGGTCTGTTCCAGTTTGCAGAATACCCCATTTCCCTGGGCAAAAATGAACTGAACCTTCTTGACTTCCTTAGCCAATTTGGTTCACTTAGCAATGGTAAGATGAGTTTACCAGCCTGGCTTGCTTTGTCCTGCAGAACTGTGTTTCCAGGGGGTCTTAAGTCATCTTCTCTGCAGTCACTGACCGTTGGGGCTGGCTTTGATATATGGTTGTTTTTTTCTTACTTGGGGACTCAAATGGAATTGGTAGCTTGTTTGAGGTGAGCTTCTGGCGAGCTGCTGAATGGCAGTGCAATTGTATTTTGATAACAGTGGGGAAATCCAAGGCTGATTACCTTGCTCGTTGGGGCTACAATGAGCATGAAGATTCCCACAGCTGATGGAAAGGAAAAGAGCAGGGATGGAGTCGTATGGATCAATGACCTTCCATATGCTGACGAACAGAGAGACAAACCCATCTGTCAGCTGAGAGCAATAGCCCATTACTATGGCTCTGGAGTGCATTGGAGGACACACACTTTCCAATTGCATGCTGGAAGCAGTAGTTTCAATGAAGTGTGCTTCTTTTGTGTGCCCTGAAGCCAAAAACCATTTACTTCAGGAACAATCTAGTGCTAGCAGTGACCTTTTGTATCCTATTCTTCTCTAGGGCAGGCGCTTGGCTCTGGTGTTCTGTGTAAGCCAACCCGTTGTCTCAATTTTGGCTTTCCTTTGCCTTCCCATTAGTGGCTCACTTTTGTTCATTATGTGTCAAATTACTTTGATCCTTGCTACCTTCCAGGATGGGGCATGGGCCAAAACTAGGGCAGAGCAGAAGGTTCCACATAGCATGCTTGCTTTCACTGGTCAGATACAGTTGTGCAGTCCAAGTCTGTGGTCCTAAAGATCTTGCCTTAGCCAGTGAGCAGGCAGGGAGCCTGTTGCCTTCAATGACTCTTTTTCCTAAGAAAGCACTTTGTGACTTTTCCTGCAGCAAAGTGTTAAGGCAGGGAGCCCCTGTCTCCATGCCATCTGTCCAGCCTCTGATGGAGAAGAGGAGCTGTTCACTGTGATGTCTATCCTGTGTTTGGCCATCCTGCTGTTTGGGCAGACCTGCTGCCCTTTGCTGGCTTGCACATCAATACCAACTGGCTCAGGCAGCCACTCAAAGCACTTGCCAAAGCAGCCACAGCTTTCATAAGCACGGCCAGAGTCGTCTCTTCCGCATGGATGGAGCTGACCAGCATCTGGCACATCTCTGCAACACTGGGATCTGTTGTAAAGAGTGAGGGACCAAGTACTCCTGTAGCCTGACTGTAGAGCAGAATTTAGTCACAGTAAGCAATGGCTCTGCCCTTACATGGTTGCCTTTGAGCTAGAACGAGCCAGGCTCCTTACCTGTTTAAAACCAGCTGGATCCACAGTGTCTGGCGGTCATAAAATCTTTCACAGAGGTAGTTTTTTGAGTGCCTTTGGGTTCAGTTTCAGTGGTGGGTGCTCTCTCCATGGAGAAGTTTGCTCTGGCAGCCAGCACATAGCTGACATACCTGCGAGTCTGCCCCAGCAAGTGAGGAAGGTGGAAAGGTGGGGCAGGTCTGGCCCATTCAGGCAGCAGGTCTTCTCCACCCTGTGCAAGCAGCCACTGTTCTTTGCTTGGCCCTTCCCTGCCAGCAGACACAACCCCAGAGCTTGTCCTCTCTGGCTGGCTGGTAAATAAGCCATACTTACTGTGGAGGCAGCCAGGGCAGTGTAAACCTGATTGATAGACACACATCACCAATACCTGCTGCAATGCGTGTGCTTTTTCCTCATCAGTGCACCATTAGCAAGGTGGAGAAGTGGCAGGAGAGCGCACTGGCAGCACAGTTATCGCCAGCACTAGAAGATCTGGGAAGTTAATGGTCTTAGAGACTCAGAGATGCACATTTCCACCCCACCAGAATGTCTGAGATTTAGAAAAAATGTCTGAGATTTAGAAAATAGTCCTATCTAGAAGTAGAACAAGCTGCCTACATTTTGAAAAACAAAAACATTACTTGAGTCACAAGTTTTGGATACATTTGAAATTAAATGCAAACTTTTACTATGTGTTTGCAGGTTTTTTAACTAGAACAACTAAAAACTTTGAAGTTATGTATTTGAATAATATTGAAACTTTATTCTCTCTCTAATTTCTGCTGTAAAGACAATCTTTTAAATTCCTTTCCCCTGGAAGCCCATACTTTTCACCAAGTGAATCCCTACTTCCTGCTTAAAAAAAAATCAGTTGGTGTAATCTAAATCTGCTCGATTCAATTAGAAAGAGCTTCTGTGGAGCTGCAAAGTCAGGAGTTTATCTCCTGAATGCTAAATGGTGGCAAAGAGGTCAAAACTGGATATAAAATTAAGCCTAGAACCAAGTTTTTCCTAGCTTCTAGCTCAGTTTTAAATGCTGTTAATTCTGTCTTTGGTTTGAGTCACAGTAAGAAGCCTCATAAAGCACCTAGAATTATTTGATAGTGAGACATCGAACCCAGAAGCACATCCACGTGTTTTACAGTCCTAACCGCAAGTTGATTCCAAATCCCTATAGAGGGCTTTAAGAAAATACATGTTCTTGAGATTTACCCTCAGCTAAGTCTCTCGTTATGCTAGGTCTTGCGGCCATTTGACTAATAATGTGAGGCACAAGGGTACAAGCCACCTAACAGCTTAGAATCACAGTGTATCTATTGACTCCTTGCAGCCTGTATTGGTTTTTAACTAGACTTTGCTCCAGCTCTGTCTCGCTGGCACACAGAACTGTCTCACTGACAGCAACCCACCGAAATCAGTGGAGTTACCCTCTTATATCTGTGGATCTGGTCCTTCAGGCTCTATCTGGTTTTCTGCAGCCTTGAATTCCGTGCCACAAGTGGAGCCTGGTGTGTGAGCTGCCATGGGACAGGACGACTCCTCCTTCGAGGCCAGCATGTTAAAATGTCTGGATCTATACATATTCATCTGTAATTGTTTGAATAGTTCAGCCTGCGAAGGGTTGAACTGAGGTGCAAAGGAAGCACCCATGTCAGTCCAGGATTCAGCAAAGGACGTCTTTGGCATAACCAATGAAAACAAACCATACCAATTACTCAATTAAAACTAAGTCCATCTTTAATCAAGACAGCAAATTTAAGATGCCTTTGGGAGGTTTTGATAAGGATGAACTCCTAATCAGTGCAAAGGGAATTGTTCCTATTTATTCCAGGGTTGAAGTTGCCCCCAAGTTTGCAGGTGCTAATTATGAAAATCAATCATTAGTTTTTAATAAAGAACTTGCTTATTGGTAGGTGGGGAGAGGGACTGAACACGTTTCTCCAGCTGGTTTGGAGTTCATTAGTGCACTGTTCAGGGAAGTGTGCAAGAAAAGTGCAGTCGGATGAATATTCCTTATTTAACCTCTGAACCAGTAATTCAGAAAAGAAGCAATTTCTTCTAAGTCTGAGTTCCAGGTGACTGCCTTTTATCTGAGCTCCAGTAAATTATTCCCTGCTAAATTCTTAGGAAATAGGCTGCTTGCTCTGGTAGCCGTTGACTCCCTAAGATAATTTTGAAACCAAAACATTCTGTTTTGTTTAGGAATGATCCATCTTTCACCCTGGTTGAGGGGCTTGAGGTAGGTATTTGTGCCTAAGTGTCAACTTTCCATGATGAATCCCTGTTTCTTCAGTGGTGTGGGGACAGGTTGGGTGATCTGGTTCCTGCTTTTCTCCCTGATTGTGAGAGCATCTGGCAGTGGTGCTACCTCCATCCAAGTCAGGAGGCAGTGTCCCTGGCCTCATGCTCACTGCAGAAGCTTGTAGCTAGATCCCTCTCACCCTCATTCCCACCACAGTGTCTCAGCGAGGTCGCCTCTCTTCAGTCGCAGTTATGATAATTTCTTCTTTGCTTGGTTGCCTCATATGATTCAACCCCAGGGTTTATTTCTATGTGGCAACCACCAAGCATAGTTTTTCTACAGTCTCCTGTTTATCCTGGACTTAACACACTGCAAGTTTCCTACACAGCCCTTTTTAAAAACACAGATTTATTTGGTTTTACTGACTCTGGTCAAAGTAATTGTTCTGAAATCCCATAGGGATGGAGCATTAAGGGGAGGAAGATGTAATGACCTGGGGCTGCTCCACATTCCAAGTGCATCTGGTTGAAAATAGCCTTGACCTTTTTATGAACTGAAATATTGTCCAGCCCTGTTTTCACTGACCTGACATATTCATGTGCTGAGGGGACCAGGCAGAAGAACTGCCTCAGCATTTCCCAGGTGGTGTTTGCTTGGGACATGTTTGCCTTGACAGATTTCTTGCCATGCATGGACTCTGAGGCAGAATGAATATTTTATAAAGCTTTTTGTATCTCTCTTTATTACTTTTATGGGACGTTGAACTCGCCTTATGTTGTACTGCTTCTCTTCCTCTCCTTGGTGACCTCACCAAGGAATCAGTGCCTGAATTCCTGCCCTTATGTACCTCATTTTCTCTCCCTGCTCTCCAAGGAGAGCTCCATGTCCATAACGCAGTGTGTGTGGCTTTGATACTAGCTGCTGGGGTCTAAAGGGCAGTTTGTGTAGCTTGAGCAGTCTGGAGCCTGTCTGGATGTGTGGAAGACCCTGTAAGTCTGGAATTCCCTGCCAGAAGCAGCAATGGGAACCACAAGGTTTTTGTTGAGCTTTCAGGCTTCTGCCTCTGTGCTGAGGAGTTTGGAATCCCCCAGGCCTCAAGGGTTTGCAGGGTCCTCACTGTGAAAATAAGCTGGGTTCTCTGGGTAGCCAGATGGTACTGAAGTTTGGGGACCCAGATGTCCTCACTCCAGTGCAGTCCTGCCAGCACCCAATGGGGAGATTCTTCCTACCAAACCTACAGGTTTAGCTCCACACACAAGACAGCTCCTCTTGCTTCTCACCAGAATAGCTGAGAGGAAAATCAGGCTCTTACTCTCAAGGAATCCAATGGCATCTTACCACATACTTTGACCTATTCTGTGACTAGTATCTTGAACGCGTGGTTTATCTCCTGTAAAACGATCAGTAGTACACTGCTCATCAATCAGCCTTATTTAACAAGCAACATGCCACAGGTGGTTTAGCAACCTGAGTACTGGGGCTGAAATAATCATGTTCTCTGGAGCCCTGTGCCTGAACCATGAGGGAGACGCTGGTGCCTTTTTGATGCTTGGGTGCTGTGGGGATGGTGGTGCTGAGTGCTTGGGTGGATGGCCAGCCAGCCACCTGCATCAGACTCTGTCCTTCTGTGACACACCAACTCTCAGGAGTAGCCAATTTCAGTTTTATGAAGGCAAGGCTGAAGAAAGTGAAAACCTTTCTCTTTTCTTGGGCAATTAAAGAACTCAGATAATTTTGCCTTAGGAATACTGCTCTACCTGCCTGGCTTGCTCCTACCTCACTGCAAGCTGCACTTGAATGGCAAAGTGGTTCGTGCAAGTGTAGAATTTGGGGCACCTCTGAGAAGTGTTCAGCATTCACTGGAGGGCTGGCTTTTTGGAGAACCTGAATATTCAGTACAGCGAGTTTCCCTCTTGCTTGCCTTTCATCAAGGCCTATATCTAATTTTAGGCATTAAGCTGCATATGAACTCTTGAAAACAGATGATATAAATTCTGATTCCTGATCAGTTTTGGTAAGATGGCTTGATGGAGCCAAATCCTCCGAGTTACTTTCTGTTCCCCAACAGGGAATGTGAAAAAAGGAGGAAGCTCTAGGACTGAGAGAGACCAGTTCTGGCCAAGTTGGTGCCAGCACAGTGTCTGTTTTAGCTGTCTGTCCTCCCCTGTAGGACTGTCTGTTTCTACAGGAATCCTGCTCTGGAGGACGTGCAAGTCAGAAAGAGACCCCACCAATAACTTGATACTTAAAAAGGCACTGGGTTGTACAGAAAATACGAAAGGCTCCACTGAGGTATGTGAATGATGAATTAAAGAGTTAATGACTCCTCAAGAAGCCTTAAGTTTGCATACAGAAATTGGAGAGGGGAGGTTCACCAGTATATTTCTCTGGCCAAACCCACAGATGAAATTTAACTGAAAGTCTTTAGGGACAACAAACAGAACAATGTTACTGTGAGGCCAAGAGCTTGTTTTGCCATTTGTTCTCTCCTCGTCACCATATAGAAGAGCTGCTGGGGGTACACTCAGTTATATTCATTCCCAACATTCATCTCAGACACATCCTGAAATTTAAACAGTTCACAGTGCTCTTTTTTTTTTTTTTCTTGGACCACTTCACTGCTTCCTCTATGGAAATCCATCCACCTGGGGACACTCCACCTACACGTTTCTTTGAGACTTGCTGCAGATATTTCCGTAAGTAACGTGCTTTGCTTGCATTCCTGTTCTTTCTGCATTCCCTGGCTGCAAGTGCTCAAGCAGACAGACGTTGCGTGAGGAATGTTTGTGGTTCTAGGCTGTTTGGAGGCAATCATCCAAAATATCCATGAAAGAGCTATAGAATGAGAATTGTGCAAATCTGCACTGGGAACCTGTTTCTAAGGTGAAAATCCGAAGTGTACAGTGTAACCCATGTGTCCTGTTATGCCTGCTTTTATTGTAGATCACTAATACTGTCAAAGTACTTGAAACTGTTTGAAGAAACTACTCGGCAGATAGTTCTGAAAAACAATTAAACGTGAGGAAAAACCCCTCTGTTCATAGGGGAGGGGAGTACTACTACTTTTTGTGAATTAATCACCCATCTCCAGATCTGACAAGATAACTCACAGGAGGCTGGAGTCACTCTCCACTATTTTCACCCAGTGTTGGAAGCAAAAGTGCTAGGAATTTCTGCAAAGCATGTTCTGATGAGATTTCCAGCCAGTTTCATGATTCAGGTTGGTTTGGATTAACTGTGAATAAGCCCATGGGCAGAACTAGCAAATCATGGGTTCATTGATCACAGACACTTCTCTGCATGGGATCTGACCCAACGCTCAATAAAGGCAACAAGAAACCTACTGGGGCAGTTTATCTGATAGCTGTGGAGCCTCTTTGCAGTTCCCTCCAAGGCAGCTGGAGTCAGCTACTCCCAGATGCTGAAAACTGGATGGGGGTAAATTTTTTAGAGGGGTTTGCATCAGGCCCAGGGACAAGCTCTCTCCACTGTCCACTGCTTATTTAAAAAGCTGGTGAAGCAGATGAGACCTGGTAAGAATCAAACTTGTTTCCTGCTGCTGCTCTGATGCCTTGTTTCCAAGCAGTAATTAACAGGGACAGATACCTACTTCTTCTGGGATTCTTCAACTGTGGGGACAGTTTCAGTGCTGTCCCTGGATGCTGTCTCTACAGGCAACATGTTTTTTTAAATTATGCCCCTCTAGTGATCCCCTGTCTGAGCAATTTCCAACAGTGCTTGCTCAGAGCCCAGAAGTGTCTGCAATCAAGCCCGTAATGACATTCGAGGAGAGCACTGTTTTAAAAGGCTGTCTCTTCTGCAGTGTGTGGTGTGTTTTAAATGTGACAGGCTACACGAGAGGAGCTGAAACAGAGACATTTCATAAAGCTTGGGAACTTTTAACCCTTGATCCTGAGCCCAGCTATACTTTCTAACTTTGGATTGGGAGCCTCTGATTCCAATACCTGGTTTTCACTTGACATCTAAGCCTGTAGTGGACCACACCCCTCCTCCAATTTAGAAGGGACAAGAAGCCTTAGAAAGAGCAAATCCCGTTACAAGTTTTTGCCTCAAAACCAGTTCCCCAACACGTTAAGAATGCTGAATCGCATGAGACTTCAGTGTCTTCATATTCTTGCAGTCTTGCTAGACTGTCATTTACCTTGCTTTTAAATGCCTTTCACTGTGCCTGGGTTACTCTTGTGCACTCTAATCCCAGACTCTGGCTAAGCTAAGCAGGAAGTTGCAGTCACTGCTTCAAGACATAGATAAAACCTTTCAAACTTCTCTGTATCCTAAGGACATTTAAAAATAGAAGTTGAAATATCTACACAGTAATAGAGTCAAGCACAGAACTCACTTTGAGATAAGCAAGAGGTGATTTAATGAGATTTGGGTCTTCACCAAGTAATTATGGGATAATTAATTTAATGAGATACATCTGTGGACCCAGCTGAGCTGTACTTGGCCAGTGATGATGAGTTTAAAAGGCAGCATGTCCCACTGGTCTATTTGGGCAGTGTTACTGTGGGGGGTTGGGTTTGCTGAATGCTCCTCAGAGGTGAAGCATCAGTGTTATGGCACAAGGGTTAGTATTTTTTTCTTTCAAGTTTGTGCATAGCACAAGAGTGCTGTTGTGTGATTGCAACATGCCTAAGAGCTGCTTTCTCTCTAGCTGCTTCTCATCGTTCTGCTGCCCTCCTGGTTGTATTTGCTATGCTGCCCTTGAATGCAAATACTATGAGTTCTCAATAGTCTGGGAATCCTGAAGACTTTACTATTTTGGTTTTTTTTTGAATTGTGAGCACAACTGGAGCATGTTTGAAGGACTGGTTTGTATCATGAAGAGGGAGACAATATAGGTCACTTGGTTCCCCTTGTATCACAGCTTGACAGCCTCTCCTTGCCTTGCAATTCTTCTGAGGAACGAAAAAAGAGGTAATATATTCTCCAGCATCTTTATTTTTCCTGTAGAATAATCACTGTTTTAAAGATGCTTGCCTTGATGTTATCACATAATACCTTGCCTGACTAAACTCTAAAAAATCTGGTGCCTGGTAGATAAAAATCATTGAGAATGATCTTTTCCACTTGAGGCGTCAATAACTTCAGCAGAGCTGATGGGACAGCAGCTCAGCTGCTCAGAAAATGGCAAAGAATTTATTTTTTTGTGTGTATGTCAAGTAGCTCACTTTGCTTGCTGTGCAAACTCCAGCTCAGGCTACTGGGGATCAGATTTTTCCAAAGGTGGAAATCTGGTATTGCATGTCTGATGGGGCAAACCTCCTTCTGAGGCTGTGTGAAAAGATAATGTGCATGTTGAGAATTGAAAGCACTGACTGAATGATTATTTAGGAGTTGCGGTTCAGTTCTTGCTTCTGTGTCTGGCTTCCTGCACAACCCTGGGATGGCTCCTTTTTCTCCTAGTCCTTTGATTGGCTCCATTGCTGGACTAGTCTTGCAGTAGGTGGGTGAGAGTAGAAGAGTTTGGACTTCCCATCTTCTTCTTCAAGGACAGCTGGCAAAATTTCTGCTTGGGGTGACTTGAGTCAGCCAAGAGCCAAGGCAGCAGGGCAGTATGATTCGTATCTCCACACAGGCTGTCACTGCACTCGTGAGCAGCTGCAGCACCAAACTGTGCTTGTGGATTCAGATGCCACACTGGGATGGGACTCGCGTGGAGCATCTGTGAGGCACTGGTTTTCCTTCAGACCTTTCCTTTTAGAAGATGGATAGGCCCCTGTCCCTTCTTCCCAGCCTGGAGGCAAAGTTACTTGAGCTCACAGCACTCAGTTTGGAGGCTGATGTGAGAAGACAGATTGGAGTGGGCCTGTGTTTGAAGGGGTCTGTGCTGATTAGGGTCAGATGCTATTACCATAGGGGCAGTTAACTGAAGAGGTATCAGTAGGCAGCAGGTATCTATCTTTAATTTTCCTTTCCTGCCTGTTATTTACCAAAACCACTGAGAGGAAGACTGCATTAACTTTACTTTTATCTTTAATTCGGTGACTGCAGAAAAAGCCAGTATTTGAGAAGTCACTGAATACAGGATAGAGTTGGTTCTCTAATAATAATAATAACTTGTTTTCCCTCTTTGAAAATAAATATGGTCCTTAGTAGAAAGATTTACCCATTGCTGGCAGTCAATCAGCCAGGACCATTTGGGCTCTGAGTACTTGATTAGAATAACTTCAAGGAAAATTGCCTTCCTGAATCAAGTAAGGATCCATTAACCTGATGAAACAAGGTTTGCTTATCTGAGAGTTTAAGACTCAAAACACAGCTTGGGTTGCATTAGATGAGGCTTCCTTTAGAATAGCAGAAAGACGGAAAGTAATAAAAACACCATCTGTCATGTCTAGTCAATCAGATGTAGTATAAGAGAGGAATTATTCCTCTGACTTCACCGTTATAAGATTGTCTGTTGGTTAACAATGGGAAGTGTCGGGAATGCTGAAAACTTGTTTTATTGCCTCAAATTATTTCTAGCTGTTTTTATCTTGGAGAGAATGAATATTAATCTGAGTTTATACAGCAAAGAAGTATTTCTAGATGAATACAATGCTAAGGCATTCCGTGTTGAATCTCTTTAGTGATTTATTGTTACAGGTAAAACTGAATGGGAGATGGAGAAAAAATGCCATGTACACTTTGCTTCTCAGAGTGATTATTTCTATATATAATAACAACCTCTATTGCCAGTTGCTGAGCACTCAGTGGTTCTTTGAAGGCATGGCTGGATTTTCTCTGGTAGCCTAGGAGTAGCTAGAGGCCATGGAAAGGTGGTTGTGTTTTTTAAAGCTAATGAATGCCGATACTAATGGATTTCTCTGTTAGTGAGTACTGGTGTGCTCTCCTCTGTCTACTAAGTGTTATACCTGGAGACATCTAAAGGTTGAATGCCAGACAGCAAAGTCATGCCAGCTGTGGGCATGGGAGGTGGAAAGCCTGTATGAGTATATCCCCAGCAAGATTGCCTATCAGCTGGGGTGGAAAAGCCACCTCCCCTTGCCATGTACTGCAGGTGAGGCTGCAGTAGATACATTAACTGACCTGAACGGACACATCTTTACCATCTAGCAGCTTTTGCTGTTGCTGGTACATGCCTCACAACCCACATGTAGCATTCCCATACTGCTCTTGCAGCAGATGAGGTTTTCCCTATTTCCCATGTCCTCTCCAGGGAAGTAGGGTTAAGAGAGCAAGCGCTGGGAGTAGTGAAACCTCTGCTAGGTCTGGACATCTTGCTTTGATTGGATGCAAATGGGATTGGATGCTGGTGAGCAATACATGAAAAGAAGGACCAGATCGTTAGTTGGAAGCATCACAGGAGGATACTGGAAATCTGCAGAGGGTTTGTACAAAGAACTGCGTAGAAATAGATTAGGAAAGCAAAAGGGCTGGAGGTAAGTGTAATAGTTTGAAGCATGAATGTGGCTTAAATTGAGTTCATTAAACTTCCTGCAGTTGTGTAGGACTCGTGTTCTGTGCCTCTGTCTACAATCACTTAAAATGCCTGGGTCTGGCTCTGCTCCTGGTGAAGCTTAGCAAGGCTCTGATGACCTGCAGGTGCAGTAAGAGCAGCGTACACCGTTGCCTGCTGCTTGGGCATGTGCCATACTGCTGCCTTGCACGTTCAGCACTGCTCTATAGCTCCTGGGTGGCCCCAAGCTGGACAACGCTAGAGGTGGTTTTCATGTGCCCATGGGAAAAGCATTTCTGTGTTCAGGGTTGCTGTTTGCACAAGTGAAGCATGCAGAGTGTTTGCAGCTATGTGAAGCAAGAGTGGATTCTTGTGTGAGGGGCACAATCTCATGCAAGATCCCAGGAGGAAGGAGGCATGCTGGGGGCTGAAGAGGAGGGTTAGAGGAGGTGCCTGATTCAATATTCAGTCATGGCCAGAAGATGTGCTCCAGTTAAGCTGCTGAGACAGGAGAGGTTATTTCTGGGAGAAAGACATTTTGAACAAAGGGAAATCAACATATGCTGTGGGAGTGGTGTCTGGGAAGGGCTGAGCATCCATTGTCCCACTGATGTCAGGGGGACCAGAGGCCACTTAGCTCCTAGGAAAAGTGGATCTCTTTAGGGATAGGGAAAAAGAGGCACAGATGACTTCTTCCTCCTATGCAAGTATAACCTTTCCCCTGCCAAACTCGGAGGACATTTGTCACAAGTGTCAGCGCAGACCAGACTGCCCTGGGCACAGCGTTGAGGGTGGTGAGGTTCTGGCACAGGTTTCCCAGGGAAGCTGTGGATGCTCCCTCCGTGGAAGTGCCCAAGGCCAGGTTGGATGGGCCATTGAGCTGCATGGTCTGGTGGGAGGTGTCCCTGCCCATGGCAGGGGTTTGGAAGTGGATTATCTTTGAGGTCCCTTCCAACCCAAACCATTCTATGATTCTGTGACAAAATGAATTGTGCTACAAAGTGTCAAGGTCTCTGGCGATCCAAAAGCTGTAAGTTTAGATCAACATTTGAAAAAAGAATAAAAAGCTCTCTAATTTTGTGCAAGTCCCTCCGGGACCTGATGCAGAGAAAACCCACATGATTTTACTTCCCTCTGGAGCTGGTGCTCACAATGTTAGCAAATTGATCTCAATGGTTTCTGCAGGCGGAGGCTGAAAAGAATGAGTGGCCTCAAGCTTGTTATGAAAATGCAGGGAACCAGAGTTAATGAATCTTGGAAGAGCCCCTGTGGCCCTTGGTGTGGCAGTGGAGAGAGCTGGCTGGAGAGCTTGTAATTAACACCTTGGTGGAAATGACAGTCCCTAGAATGCAGAAAGTCATACTATATCCACCTGTGTTTGCATCTGGGAGGGGTCACTATCAGGGAGCTGAGATCTCTCTGAATTAGATCTGCAGGGTTTTTTTTTTTTTTATCAGAACAGAGGTATTTTTGGGATATACATGTTCTCAATCCCTGGCAGTTTGCCCTGATGAAACACTGATTACACAATTGCAATCTAACTTAAGCTGTAGTTGAAAAACATCTGTGTGCTGGAATATGGTGGGAATACCCTCTCGTTGATGGCAAAGATTTGAAGTTGTGCAATGCGTTATGTCTCGTGACATAAAGCAGCTTGACAAGAATAAAACAATCAGGCTGTTTATTGTGGGTGCAAGGAAAAAAAATGGAAAAGATGTGATTAAAGCCTTCACTGAGATTCTTCTAGTCCTGTAGTCGGATTACTGGATGAAACTGTTTACCCTAGATGTACAGGAGATTAGTGCTGCTTGACTCTTGTTCTATGGACAGCGGAGTTAAGGCTAGAAAAAAAACCTGAAATGTGCTTAAGGTGCCTTACAAGCAGAGTAGTCAGAACTGAACCTTGCGGTCCTGCTTCCACATCTTGTAACTGTGCTGATAGACCCTGACCCTGGTGCCAGGCATCCCTGTGAGCTGGCTGCGAGGAATAGAGTAGTTAAATAAAGCAGGAGAATTCCTGCTTTCTCATTACCAGCTGCCTCTTGCTGAAGGAGAAGGTAGCAGTGAGTAAAAGCGGCTTTTTACTACAGAGCTGGATGGGAGAGGGTGAGGGATTCACCACCAGAAAGGAGCTACTGGTCAGATGAAGGGTCAGTGCAAAAAGGGAACTTCCCAAGGCAGTATCTGCCCCAGAGGCTGGAAGTGAGCATGGAGAGGAGGGTGATGCACCCAAGGGATACCTGAGACACTGGATGCAGCTGTCTGTCAACGTTCCTTCAGACCCAAGGCTACTGCAAGCTGCGATGTCTTCAGTAGCTGAGTTGTCCTTCAGAGCCTGTGGCAGAATTAATCAGTAGATGGTTTTTCTCTCCTGTGATAATTCTACAGGCAGGGCAGCTTAACAGATAGACTGCTGGGCTGGCATGCAAGAGGTTTCAGCAGAGCCTGCTTTCATCAGGATGTTTTTTCCCTTGTCTGCTCATCTCTGATATGGAGCTACTGATATCTGCTCAGTGAAATTCCCCAAGACCTGCTGCTGAATGGCACTCTGTACACACCTGCTTCTGATACCATCAGGAAGAAAATGTTCTTGGGACTCTAAATGGTCCTCAGGTGCTTTTTCAAAGTCCTGCCATACCACATCCATCTTTCTTCCACCTGCAGAGACCTCCCAGCTTCTCACTCCATGAACTGGATGCCCCAGCTTCAGCCCCAGGCAAGTGGATGGCATAAACCTTCAGGTTTTTCTGTTTCAGAAATTTTGAACAAAGAGCAAGAGTTATGCCTAAGCCAGACAGTTGTGGCGTTGCGTGTCTGAGGGACTAGGATGCCTTGTTTGTTAGGGGCAGCATATAAAAAGTTATTCAGGATTGATCACTTACACTCTTGTGAGTCAAACAGCACTGGCTAGTGTGTTAGAGACTGAGGTCACATTCCCTTGAACATCTGTCTTGGCTCTCCTTTTCTTCATTTGTTTCTTTCAGAGCCCTTTCTCTGTTGCTGACTTTATGTACCTACATGAACAGTAAACTGGCTATTGTTTTAGTTAGAGACTGTCTCTTATGAAGTGAGCAGCATTCCTAGAACGCTTAACATTGCTATAAAGGGGAAACAAAGGCCAAGCAGATGGGTAGAACATAGAAACACCCCAGGGACTGGACATGTTCCCACAGGTCCAGATTGCCTAGGGCACCTGGATGTCCATTTTCTCTGTCTTGAAATTACTGAAACCAATGCTACCAGTCAGGTCGCAATACCTTATACTATAGCATTAAGTACAACTTGGAATTGGTGAGGTGAATGGCTGGAAAGGAATTTGAGAGGTTGCTTAGCCCTTCTCCTTACTGGCAGCTTGAACAGTTAAATTATTTCTGATTTTCTATGCATTACATAACCTTCTTTGGTATTTGCTTACTATTAATCAGTGGTCTGTTCCAAAAGACCATAAATCTTTTTCTTGGAGCCGACTTCCAATTTTTTTGTAGTTGTCTTGTGATATTCCCATCTTGAGAACCTACAAAATAATTTAAATTTGTAGTTGTATTTTCTTTGTGCTGGGTTTTCTTAATTCCCTGCTGAAGCTGATCATCTTTATCTTTCCCTGTGTTTTGCCTGAACATTCCCTCCAATGAAGACAAAAATCCAAATTTTTCCATGCTATGACAGCCTTTTAAAAAGTTATTCAGAAATAAAAGCCCTTTCCTGATTTTTTTTTCTTCCCTTAATCTTCCAACAGCAGTCGCAAGCATTACCAAGTAAAGCTTTTTATTCTTCCCAGCAATTATTCTCCTTCCAGCTTTTCTTCTCTGTTGCATTGTCTGGCCTGTAGTGCTCATACTTCTTTTCTGCTTGTTTTTCACAGTGCTTGCGCAGAGGCTCATACTGCTGGCTTTGCCATGCTGTGCTTTGTACTTATCTATGGCACATCTTCTAGCAATATGACTAACGCTCCCTGGATCCTGGCCATACATCCTACATCCTGAATTTAAATCCTTCTTACCATCTATCTCTGCTTTAATATATCTTGTGTGAATAGCCTGCTCTTTTGTAGCCATAATTAAAGTTTTACTTCAATCCTACTCTTGCAAGCCACTTACAATTTACCATCATGTTTTTATGAGTTTGTGCTGTTCTTCTTCCTTTCACCTCAGGCTGTGCATTCCTTGTTGCTCTATCAAGTGACTCAACACCTGTAGGAATTTATTCTTCATTTCATTTTGGAATTTGATCTGTGATCGGCTTAGGCTGTTCACTGTTGCACATATCAGTAGCTATTGCTGTATGTTTCTCTTCACTGTAAAGTTGGGATGTCTCTCAGCTTTTCCCTAGTTCACTTTTCTAGTCTTCCTGCACAGTTCCACCAGACCAATCATCGTTCAGCTAATAGCGGAGTTCACAAGGGACTGCACACCTGTTTGTAGCCTTGGCTGTATTTTGTGCGTTCAGGTGAAGATGAGAGATATGAGGTCACGAAGCAAGTGGGACTGGGATTTCAGTGCAGTGAAGAGGGAAAGGATGCAGGTAGCTTTAGGGCCATGATGCGTGGTGATGGAGACTCCATCTTGCTCTACCGCTGAACACGCAGAATTTCACTATGAGCCATTTCAATATTTGCAGAAAATATCTGGGGTTCTCCCCTGCAGAGGAGATACCTTAGAGCCTCTCTGAAAGGAAGTCGCAGAAGTTTATAGAGGAGGTTATGCGGGAAAGCAGAAAGGAATAGATGACAGTAGTGGGGTAGAAAAAAATGTTGATAATCCTTCATGCAGCTCATGGCTTTAAGGTGAAAAAGTGTCTGGGAGAATGGCATGTTGATGTTACATCTGTATTCCTGTGTGACATGTGAAGAACCAGGAACGACAGCCAGTCTGTTAAAAGATGACAAAACCCTGTGTCTTCTCACAACCTTAATGACTAGAAGACATATACAGCTCTGTAGCCGGTATACAGCATCAGAAGTTTGGATTTATGGCTAGCTGTAGACCCTATCTAGTCACAGATCCAGTCCTTCTTCTCATCTAGAGGTAGTAATTTTATTGAAAGATAGTGCAGCTGCACTGAAGTGATTGATTATGAACATCCATGAAAGGCGCCATGCAGTCTTAGAGGCTGTATTCAAGGAGAAAGGCAGATTCCCTGTGATATTTAGGAGCTGAGAAGAGATGACTTCAGATAAAAGAATAAAGTTTAACTATTTTATTAGTGACCAATGGACTGCTGCTGTGAAGTGAAACATTAACAAGAGGGTGAGAGCGAGCCAGGATTGCTCAACGAGGTTCATCTTCAGGCACAATAGAGCTGGGGTCATCCAGTGCGCAGGAAGCAGAAGGCATGGCAGATGGGAATGGCATGCTGCAGGCTGCAAAGGAAGCCCAAGCTGGTGAGAGACTTTTTTAAAGATTTATTCTTGCTAATCATAGAAGAAACTGAAGGCAAAAAGGCACCAGGAGGGATGAGAACTTTTTCTGATTGTTACAGGTTGACTAGTGACCAGATACAGATCAGGTACTTGGTATTCTTAGTGTATTAATCTAAATACCTTTACAATTTTGAGTCTACAAAGGCTGGTGAACAAAGCAGAGATGTCTACAGACTCCAGGTATATTTTCCTGGTTGTTCAAGTGATTTGATACATAATTTTCTTAAATTTCTTTGAAGTCTAAGAGAAGATTTCAGGTAATGGAAACATACCTCGATCCATCTAAATCAGTGTAAACCATGCTTTTTCATATAATCAAAGAACTGGAAAAAAAAAAACCCCAGAAGAGACCTGGAGAGGTTATTTAGTGTATCCAGGGCCAGGTTGTTAAGCCCAAAGTGTTGCTGGCGCACGTTCATCTAGCGTCTTATGGCCTTAACCTGGAAATGGAGAAATAAGAGAGAGACACAAATATGGTAAAAGGGCTATAAAATTATAGGCAGCGTATATGAATTCAGAATAAGACTCATTATTAAGAGACGAGCGTGGCTGAGCTGAAAAACCAAGAAGGGATTGTACCATATTAGGAATGCAGATAAAAATGAAGTGACCAGTTGAGTATAAACAGGTTAATGTGCATGGAAGCGGTGAGAATCCAAGGACTGTAAATGTAAAGGGGAAATGCAGGTTGTCTTCCTGTGGATTTGGGAACTGGAAAAAAAATAAACGATGAACTGAAAGTCACAGAAAAATTTATTCATGGGAACTTCTGGCTATGAAAGGCCATGAATATTATATTTAAGTGTGAATCATCCTACAGATTCCCCATTTGCCTAAAGGGTAACACAGAAAAGAGGAAATGTTATGGAAGGTAGTTCTTGCTTTCCTGTTTACCAACTGAAGTTTTTTTAGCATGTGATTTTCACAGAAATTCAGGAGGGCACCTCATACATCTGCCTGCTCTGGGATAAGACCCAGTATTTAGCTGGTCCCTGATACGTTCTTATATAACAGATGTTAAGGACCACCTGAACCCTGTAGCGCCAGCCACACCATCTCTGTTTCAGTGCTCACCTTTTCTTGCAGAAAGGGAATTTGGCCAAAAGCAGCCCGGAGTCTTCTTCACTGAAAATAAAATCAGTTGGTTTTCTCATCATCTTCTTGATGAAAATGATCTATGCGGCTGCTTTTCCTGTTGGTGGGTAGGGGTAGCGTTTGGTATTTTTCTTCCCTGAACTTAATCTTTCTCATTCTGGAGCCACATGTTAGTTTCCCTCATTTAGCAACATTATTTTGAGTTCATACCCATTCTCTCCCAAGTTTGCTCTACCCTGGTTTTGGACACAAACACGAGCAGCATGCCTGCTGTGCTGATGTTTTATTTTCTTCTGGAAAAGCTGAGGACTCGTGTTTTTCATGCCCTCCGAATTCGATGGAAAATCATTGATAGCTATTTGGAGAGTACTTTCCCAGTTGTTGACAATGTGGATACTTTACCTGGACCCTTTTTTAACTTGTGAAATATTAGAGATGCTACAGTTAGGATGTATCACATCTGCAGCTGCTACAGCTGTTACACCACTTACCATGTCGCCAAAGAATAAAAAGGTCTGGTTTGAGAGCGTTTTTTCCCAATCTAAAATGGCTGTTTTGTAATCCTTATTCTCCTTTTGGAGCTTAGAAGGGATTATCCGATCAAGGATCTTTCTGGCTATGGAGGAATATGCCCGGGTTGTCCTAACCTACCTTTGTAAAGGCAGTGTTGATACTTGTCCTGCTTCTGTCTTTCACAAGGGAATTAATTCAAAAACTACATACTGCACTTGAAGGTGAACTTCATCAAGCTGTAATGATTTGAGCACAATTGAGGTATCCAGATATTCTTTAAGGTTTTTTGTCTCATTTTACCCATATTCCTACTGGTTCATTTTAATTGTGTTACATATCTTGTTGCAATTTAGGTTTTTTTCAGTAAAGACTAACGAAAAGGACACAACTTTTCTGGCTTCTATGGATGAGCCTTTGTTTGCTCGTTTTCTGGTTTAAATAACAGACTTCCATTTTCCTTCCTCTTTCTCTGAAACTGACAGCATTTCTAACACCTTTTCTTATTGCCTTTTGTCTCCCCTGCTAGCTGTAATTCATTTTGTGCCTTAGCTTTGCAGCCTCTCTTGCTCTATGCTTGATCTCTTTGTTTATACTTGTTTTCAGAAATGCTATCTTATTTCCATTTGTGGTACAATTCCTTCCTGATTTTAAGACCAGTCACACAGGTCTCCATCTATCGAGTCTCATTTGGAATTCATTTGTATCTTAGGTGCTTGCAGATTTACTCTTTTTAACTTGTTCCTGCTGTTTGCCATGAATTACCATTTATTACCAGATATTTGAATTCCTTTTCTTCTTTTCTGTCTCAGAAAAGCTGGCAGCTAATGGCCTAAACACCTTTTCAGTGTATTTGACAAGTAGTATGTTAACCTCACCAACAGATACTATTTTCCGTGCTAGTATTAAAATAAAATAAAACAATTTTGCTTATGTGATGCACACAATGGTGTACACACAGAGGAAATATAGCTGCAGGGTGCTGAAATATTAAGGCCTCACATTGCAGCAGTGTGCGAGCCCTGCACAAGGGGTAGTGAAACCTTTTCTGCCTTCTTTTTGTATTATTCCTTTAATAACTTTGCTGCTGCATTTACTTTGCTCACTTGTGCATGGCAGAATACAGCAGGTTTCTACCAGGAGTTGTCTAGAGATACTGAGGGCAGTAAGAGACACCACCAGAGGGCTCAGAAATATTCCTTCTGCCTCTAGCACAGAGCCAGACTTGGAGAACACAAGGGTATGTGCTGAGCTGTCGTGCAGGAGACAAGGCCAAGGAGCACAAGTCCTCTTCCTTGTACTGTGCCCAGTGCTGGCTGTACTTTTGAGTCACTCTTGCCCATGAAAAGGGTTTAACAAACTCCAGCTCCCTGGAGGCTGCCTGTGGAACCTGAGAAGTGACCCAGGGGAAAAGAAAGGCCGTGCAGGTGTGCAAATCACTGGGAGGGCTGAAGATGAGGAGCTGGTCCGTGGCGCTACAGGGGAGGTACCAAACAGTTGTTTTGCCACCTCCACACAAGAAAAAGGGCATAAGAAATGAGAAGATCTTCCTGGCCTCATCTGAAATTTGGGCTTTGTGTTTAGCTGCCTGGTTATCAGGACTGAAACAGGATCCCTGGGGATCTTCAAAGGAGACAATTCCAGAGCACATAAGGGAATGTGAGGTGTAATTACGCATTCTGCCACATCTAAGTCCCTTATCAAAGTGTACTTCATGTCTTGTTAGCAATGACTGAAGGCAGATTAAGGATCTGTGGTGTGAACAAAGACCTCTTTCCTAGTTTGTCAACTGCAAGCTTGGTTCCTGTGGCATCCAAGCACTAACAGCAACTTGGTGCTGGAGCTAGGGATGAGTTTATAGAGACAATGGTAGGTTCTAGGTGTGATTTGTACTTTTGTTGACAAGAGAAGGTAGAAACATTTGGGGAAATAAGTTGAACATTTACCTTTTAAAGAAGCCAAATGTATGGGCAAGAAAAAAAGCCTGTGCTGCACTGAGAACACTGCAGAGCCACAGCCACTGAGGCTGGTTTATGGGAAGGCTGCGAATTTGTTACTGCAACAGGCACTGGAAGAATACTGATAAAGAGTTCCTATATTTCTGTGGGAAGGGCAGCGGAGGAAGGACAATAGGGTACCTGCAGGGAGCTGAGCCCATGTAGCTGCAGGGCAAATCCAGGAGCTCTCTGTACAGGGTAGGATGCATTTGCCACAAAGGGAGGCCCAAGGTAGCATTTTGGATAACAAGAAATTAAGGTGGAGTTTGGAGCTGCGTCCTCTAGATTAAACTGTTCCATAGGAAAAAGCAAGGTCAAGCCAGGGAATTGGTGTGGGAATGAATCCTGGATCACTTCACTCCTGGGATAGCAGAGAAATTATTTAGCACAGTGCAGGTGTCTGTCATGTCCACTATCCAAGGGTTTGGCGTGATGGGTATCTTAGCAGTTAGAGCTTGGGATAGGTGTGTGGCTTTTCAGTGGGATGAGATCCCTGCTGTCCCTGCAGGATAAACCTGTCATTACTATGTCGGCAGGGAGATGCACGCTCTGCTCCTGAATCCACAGGCTGCAGGGGTATCTTGGACCTGCAATTTTTATTCAGCTCACATCCGTTCAGCATACAGTGCTGTGCTGGACTGGGGCACGTACAATAGCTGGGGAAATGCCAAGCAAATAGGAGGTCTGTGACATGAAGTGCCGACAGCCCAAACCTGTGAATGATTTTGGTTGTGTTCCCTGACTCTTCTTGAACTCTGGAGTTGTCTTTCCTGGTAGCATCTCCTTCCCCTTTTTGCCCTGGCTGTGCAAATGTGCTCAATTAGGGTTAACTCAAACTGAATCAAACTTCATGCCTGAAGTTGGAAATCTTCCCAGTCAACTCACCACAGCCACATAGCATGGTGGGAGACAAGGCGAGAGGGGAGATGAACGCTTTTCAGAGAAATGAATCCAAGGAAACTTTGTTCACTTTTATTTCTGCAGGAGATGATCCCCCTAAAGGAGAATTCCCTGTTCAGAAGAAATCCCCGGTGAGTATTACAGTTGGTTTCTTTTGCTTTCTGCTCAGCTTGCTCTAAACATTGCAAGATCTCTCTGTTCTTCCTTCTGTTGTGCTCTGGCTAGAGACAAACACCCTTTCTTGCAGAGGATTGAAATAGGCTTTAACAACTCAAGGCAAAAATCCCTCCACTAACCTGATTAAATTAAGAAAGGGGAGCTTAAAGGGAAAAAATGAACTGTTTGGGGAAAAGGGTATGGGTTTTGATCACTGTTTTTTTTCCTAAACTCTACTTTTCTTGTAGGAAAGGACTTATCTGAAGTGGAGAGGGATGTCGTGTGTGGGAGGGAGGGAGCTGACCTGTTCATTTGCTTAGTTTGATAAAACCCACCAGGGAAGTTTCCCCAGATGCTGCAAAGAAAAAAGAAGGACAGGGATTGAGGACAGGCCACTGATGTGTGTGGAAGAGCATAACTGTAGTGCCAGAGCCACAAGTTTACATCTTTGGCTCTGATTTAAAGCCAGATTCAGGTGAATAGTTTGTTGCCTTGCAGCTTTGAAGTTTGTACAGTTTTCAGGCTAGTTCTAGTTGAGTGCTTGACTCCTAAAAACTGTACGTTGTATTGACTTTGGGGAGAACAGGGCTTGTATTGCACCTGCTTTGACTTGCAGGACAGGATGATACTAATATCAACAACAGTCACAGGACAGTAGTACTGGTAATGGTAATACTTGCTTTTAAAGCCTTCAGTCAGTCATGTCATTAGCGTGTCATAGCCAACTATTTAACTCACAGTTTTAAGTACTGTGCAGACATTAACTACTGAATATCCAGAGCTTCTGTGAAATATTAATCGTAGTCCCATTTTGCAGCTAGTCAGCGAGAAGGAGAGATAAAAACAAACATCACCTGTACCTGATACTTTAAATGACCTTTCTTTTTTCCAAAAACGCAGACTATCAACTTCCACAGTATCTTTTAAAACTCCATAATCCTGCAGCTCCCAGGCTTACAGTGGTAGCTAAGCACAGCAGACTATCTGCACTCATGAATCCAGGCTTAGCCTCTTTGCTTTTGCTGGGGCTTTCTGCTGAGCAAGGTCCTCCTCTGCGAAAGCGAGCAAACTGCGTCTGGCTCTCCGCATGGATGAAAGCTGCCCACTTTTGGATGTCCAGGCAGGCCACAGGCAGGTCAGTGATACAGCAGAGAGGATCCATGAGGATTTTTGCATGTGCCAATGCCATCTCATGACATATGAGCCAGATGAAGGAGCCCCTGCCCGTAAGTCGCTGCTCTGTGTTTGTAAGCACTTACCCTGGGCTCTGGCTCAGGCGCTTGGGAAGGTTTAGCTGTGAAGTCACCACCTCCTGCTCTCCTTTCCCTTTTTGCTCCTGCTCATCTGTTGGAATAACCTATCCCAGTGCTCTGAAATGGGTCACAGCCAGGTTTTCTGTCACTGCGGGTTGCAACGTGGTAGGTGATACCTTAAACTGCTGCAGCCAAATCCATCAGGGCCCGGGCTGAGGAGTGAATGCAGGCAGCAGGGTTCCCCACACCTGGCCATCCGGGTCTGAACAGTCACACTCTGCGTCTCCATCAAATGTTATTAAATCTCATGAGTACTAATAGCAAGGTCTGTGAAAGAGAGGAAGAAAATTATCCCTGTTATACAATTTTACTTCCAAGTTCAGAAAACGCCTCCAGGTGCACACAGGAAACATAATTTGCCTCTTATGGATTTTCTTCTTTATTATGGAAAAACTTGTGGGAGAAAGGTATTCTATGTGTGCATATGTCTGTATGTTTGTGTATTTACAGCTTATATAGGCCACCATTTTTAGACTAGTCTAAAAGCAGGAGGCCCTGCTGTGGTTTTCAAGGGAGCCCACTCTGTCTTACAAGCCATATGCTGAGCATGATGGTTTCAGAGTAAATAATAAATGAAATGGATAATTACATATTTACTCTAGTGAAGAAAAGGGGCCAAAGTTTTATTAATAAAAAGGCAGCCCATTAATAGCGAGAGAAAAATATATAAAAAAAGGACAAAAATATTTGTCCTTAGAGAAGCTGGGTTAAGTAACAGAAAACATTTCTTTCCTTTTTTTTTTTTTTCCCCGAGACAGCCAGTCTTCTCTCTTTTGTTGCTTTTGTATAATGTTCAGCAAGACAGCATCATTAAGACTCTTCCAAACTTGTTGCCATTGCTTTGGGAATCCAAATAAGCTCAGGTCTCTTGTTGGTGAAATAAACCTGAACAAACACATCTATTTTTGTAACTGTATTTGCATTTGGGACTCTGTGGAAAAATATAGGACTTCATTATTTTTGACATGGGGCATGTGAAGGGTTCACCTCACTTCACTGCCCGTACCACAACTGTTTAAAACCACAAAAATAAATGCAATTGTTAATATCATACACCGCACCCTGCCCCGATCCCTCCCCAAGTGTGTAGCCAGCCCTTCTCCCCCACTAATTGTCAGAGACTGGAAAATGCTCTGAAAACCTGCTTTCCCTGTTGTGAGGCAGTGGAGCAGCTGGAAGCCACTTAGCTCAGACCACAGTAGGGTAGCAAGAGAGACGGAGGCCCATGCAAGGTCATGCCAAGACTCATCTGTTTAAACGCCTTCTATTTCACTTGGAAACTGCTGATTTTAGCTGGAGTAAAGTCAGATGCAGCGAAAGAGTGGCCACGCTTAGACAAGTTTGACAGTCCCAAAGCTGTTTTGTTCAGTTTTGATTAATAAATTGAATTATCCTTAGCTATGCCAGCATTCTTCCAATATGAAGTGGATGCCGTGCCTGAGGGAGTGCTGGACGCAGGGCTAGCGGTCTGCTTCAGTGAATGCGATGCCGCAGTTTGGTGCGAGAAAGGTGCAGAGATTGCAGGCAGTTGTCACATGCGAGGGAACAGCTTCACACAGAAGCAGGCAGCAGCTACCAGCTGCTGAGACAAGGTGTGATACTAGGAGAGGGAGCAGTTCTGGGGCAAGGTAGTGTCTTACGTCAAGTGTAGAAGCAAAAGCATCGGAAGGTATTTTTGCATCTCAATGGGCTTTTGCATTGTAGTGGAGAGGTGGTAGGACCCTTCCGCTGGATTTTCTGGAGCTACAAGCACGGTGGGCTGCTGACTGTCCACGAATCCCCATGGCAGTCCTTACTGGGCCCATGTCAGCCAGGCTGATGCACTGGGGAGCCTTAACTAATGCGAGAGAGATGTGGGCTCCCCTCCCTCCTTTGAGTCTGACCCACTGGACAGTCAAGCAGCAATAGGTCCCTGGATTTTGGAATGGACTCTTCTCCACTACACAGGCACTGTGGGGATATGTTGCTGGGGTGAAGGCTTTCACGCAGCTGATATGTTCTTGTTTGTCTCCTGCAGAAACTCTGTGGCTCCAACTACCCTCTAAGCATTGCCTTCATCGTGGTGAATGAGTTCTGCGAGCGCTTCTCCTACTATGGCATGAGGGGTATGTGGCGTGTGTCTGGGAAATGACTTTCCTATCCTTGGGTATCTATCACACTGGTCTGGTGTTCCAAGGCTGGGCTGTATGTGGTCTCAGCTGTCTTTCAAAATAAATGAGTATTTTGCCATGCAAGTATGAATAGTGTGCCCTAATGTTGGTGCAACACCTGCTCTGAGCAGAAGCTGGGACTAGAGAGCTGTAAATGTACCTTACTGTCTAAATTTTCATATGATTCTCTGTCTCAAACCTGGTTTTCCAGTATGTGACGTCTTTCAGAGTTGTGTGCAATCAGTGTGTTTGGGAATTGAATCAAACAGGCACCTAATCTGCAAATAGAAAATGCACATAAACAGAACTACAGGTTGCAGTAAGATAAGATAGAAAATATATTTTCCAGCTAAACATAAATGTTTATAAGCAAAAAATGCCTGATACTCGTATATCTCATTTTAGCTTTTGCTGTGTCGGGGATTATGAAGAACAGTTCTGAAAGCTCAGATCTTTCCACAACAGTGCTCATAGCTGCTAGACAAGTCAGTGTTTTTCTTACAACTGTGATGTAGTTTCCTGCTTACCTGCAGAGATACACGTTAATTATCTGATGTGATTTGCTTGTTTCCTTTTAGCTGTCCTGACGCTTTATTTCTTAAGCTTCTTTCACTGGGATGAGAATCTCTCCACTGCTGTGTACCATGCCTTCTCTGCGCTCTGTTATTTCACACCTGTTATTGGAGCCATCATGGCAGACTCGTGGCTGGGGAAATACAAGTAAGTGAAGACTTCTCTCTAGTTCAGATAGCGTACATCTAACGCCATGCAGGCTGTCCAAGGACAGTGCTGTGTGAGTGCCTGGTTTTGAGCTATCTCAGAGCACAGCAAAGACACACCTGGGAAGGTCAACTCCTCTCTGTTAATGGATGAACAGCTGATCTGTTTGCTCATGCTTTTCTGTGCTCCTCTGTCACCCAAGGGCCAACAGACAGCAAAGTTGGAACAAATTAAATGTCACAAGCGTACCTTTTCTACATTGTCTTTCCCTACCCACTTTGAGGGAGATGAAGTGTAGGGTGGTTAACACTCAGCTTATCAAGATCTGCCTCTGAAAGAGATTCAAAAATGGTGAAGAAGTGGTGACATCCTCTAGATCTTGCAGTTTCAGATAAATGTCAGTAACTATACTGTACTTGCCTTTATGCTTTTACAGCATAGGGAACATTTTTATTCCAGAGAAACCTGGGTTTGCCCAAAATGTCTCCCTCAACACATAACGCATAACCTGGTAAAGTCTCCCCAAGTTAAGTTGGACAGTCTTCTCTTCCACTGATAAATTGTGGGGCCATTGTCTGCCCCAGAGTGGTGGTGAGCAGCTGGATATAGGACTTCCTTTGCTTGGCACTGTTTGTTCATTGTCTAAGGATTCTCATCTGTCAGAGTGATGAAGTGCAGCCCAAGCCCATCTCTTTAGGACTAAGCACATCTGGCAGAAGGTTCTCAAGAGGAAAAAGCCAGCTGCCATATGCCTTTCCAGCAGGAAATTCTTAAGGACATATCAATGCTGTTTTTCATTTGCGCTTAATTTTTTTCATTCTCTTGTCCTTTTGAATGAAAAAAATGACGGTGGAGGTTTATTAACTTCATTATTTAATGTCACCTAGCAGTGTTCATTGGTGTTTGAGGATATCTATCTTGTAACATGATGTTTTGAGAAGGTAAATCTTATGTGTAATCTCCATGGGAGGTGGCTTTTGCTGTAGCAGCTGAACCTCAGCCAATACTGAGGATAGGATAACAGATTAGAGGGGTTTTTAGGAATGATCTGATGTGGTTCTAAATTAGCTGTTGCAACCAGGGCTTGGATGCTTCGAGGACTGCTTCTGTACTCAAAGCTTATAGGGCTTCTTCAGGTGCCTCTGTCCTAACAAGTCTTTGCATTCCCTCTGTGTGTGTCTAGTCTGCACATAAATACATAGACATCTCTTAATCCTGAAGGTGATGAAGGAATATGAAGGAATAGAATGCACTCAAGAGCCTGATCCTCTTAGTCACATTTCTTCTTTTCCCTTACCAAGCTGGGGGAGGCAGATAGATGAGCTCAGTCCTTCAGAGGTACTTGGGATCTAAAACAGACTCGTAATGAGGAAACCACACTCCTAATTCATATGTGTTAGGTGAATTGAATGTGCACAACAGTCCCTATGGATGACTTCCAGTCAAGGGATTCACTTAAGTGCATGCTACAGAATGCCTGTTATTCCTAATCTGGAAACTGAGTTGGACCTGAACAGTTCTCTTCTATTTGCAGCTTTCCATGCATGACAAAGCTGAAACATTTTTAGTTTATCCTGCTCAGTAAAATCTGCAAAGAAAGCAGGGGCTATCCCTCCTTAGTCTGAGCCCATCTGCCCATCTCTTTTCTTCCAGTGCACTCAGTTTTGAGACAAAGGAGTTATAGCTGCCTGGTATACCCGTGGCATGAATGAACCAGTTCCTTGGATGTCTGCCAAGCTGGCCTGCTGTACCAGGAAGCACAGGTGCACTCTGTTTCCAGATCATACATCACCCAGCAACTTCAGTCACTGCTGTTTGCTTTCCTCACAGGACGATCATCTACCTCTCCATTGTGTATGTGGTTGGCCATCTGATAAAGTCAGTCGGTGCAATTCCATCCCTAGGCAACCAGGTGGTTCATGTGTAAGTAGCTGTTGAAACTGCAATGCTGTGGTACTTTGTGGTGGTAGCTGGCTTACCCAGCACTGTCATTTGTTTTACTTTCATCAGGCCAGCAGTTTGGGGGCTGTGCGTGGGCTGCTTTTATCAGGAAAGGGTCTGGGATATCTGAGTAAGAACAGGGGGGTGAGTCTAGAGTGCGACTGTGCCAAAAGGAGTTGGAAACCACCACAGAAATTAAGCCCGTTGAGATGGATACCTGCCTGCACCAGGCTCATTCCTCCCTTATTTCCTCATCACCATAGCTGCCTGGCCAAGCGAGATTCCCCTTTGTGCATGGAAACATAAAACCAAAGATACATTTTTCTTATGTGACAGGTCTGTTTCTTCCATAGGGTACAACCCTTCCTGCCCTATGGATTCTGAACCGATAGGCTTATTGGAATAGTTCCCCAGCTGGTCTCCCTGAAACCACTGAGCTGTCTTTGCCTAGGTGGTCACAGCTCTAAAAATATGCACACAGGCAGGAGCATATCTCATTTACAGAACAGTTTCATTTTGTCCCTGACCTGGGCAGTCCTGATATTCCTGTTCCCTTCAGA
This sequence comes from Phaenicophaeus curvirostris, assembly GCF_032191515.1. Taxonomy (NCBI): domain Eukaryota; kingdom Metazoa; phylum Chordata; class Aves; order Cuculiformes; family Cuculidae; genus Phaenicophaeus; species Phaenicophaeus curvirostris. The sequence goes on from NC_091398.1 coordinate 29,946,783, forward strand.
CATAACTTGTGGTGCCAAACATGATATTTTGAACATCACTAGGAAGTAGGAAGCACCCAAGAGTAAGGCTAATTCAAAGAGTTGGCCTGTGCTTACTAGGCTGGAAAGGCACAGGAGAAGACTTCCCTGTCCACCCCCAATTGATCTCTGCAATCTTTTGTTCTCATATGACTGAAAAATAATCCCATGGATCTTTGATCTCTAGAATGTTCATTGAGCCTCAGAACAGCAGAAAACTGGTTAATTAACTGGTGCCTGATGCAGAAATTAGGATAATTAATTTGGTTTTTGCACTTACATGGTTCATTATCGCTACCCATGCTCAAAATAATGATACCAGAGGAATCATGGTTGGGTGACACTAAAATGCTTCCATGAGCTCTGGAAAGGTTCTGCAATGGTGTTATTTTTGTTCTTGCATGAAGGATCCTGTCTATGGTTGGTCTGTTTTTGATCGCCCTTGGAACGGGAGGTATCAAGCCCTGTGTCTCTGCATTTGGTGGGGACCAGTTTGAAGAGGAACATGTAAGATTTATTTTCTTTCTAAAATCTGCAGTGTCTGCTTACATTATGAGGATGCTTAAGTGATCAAATCCTATTGTACTAGAATAAGGACCAGTTTGTTAGGATAATATGTAGTAAGATGTGAGGTAGGATGGGTTTCATAAAATCTGAGAGAATCTGCGTGCTTTAGGAAAGGAAAATGACAGCAGAACAGGACTAATATAGGGAAGGATAGGTCATAATTGCATAAGATCATCTAAATGTTAATTGGACGACAGAATAGTTGAAAAATCCTGTATCATGGAACTGTAGCCATTACTCAACAAGCTTAACAGGGGTGATTATCATGCACTGCAATGGAATACAGCAAACGAAAGAGAAAATTGTGTCACCTTATGCTTCCTTGGGAATTTTCCCTCAAATCAGTCATACTCTGTCTTAGATGTTGTTCAGAAAGAACTGTGGGAAATTCCAGTCTTTTGAAGTAGTGCTGGTACAAAATCTACTCAGAATGTTTTCTAGATTTTCTAGCATGGAAAGTTTTGAAGAGTTGGGAAAAATGTTTCTATTTGGATCTATATGTGCTCTGCATCCTGTGAGTTGTAGTCCAGTTGCTTTGTGTCCTTATTCTCTGTAATGTGTGCTTAACCCCTCACCTGCACTAATCTCCAACTGCCATTATGCAGCACAGTGGCTCTACCAGGGATAAGGTTGTGCTTAAAGAAGCAAAGCAGGTCAGCAAGCACTAATCCTCAGGCAAAATGCATCATTTTCAAATTGACCTGAAATAAAACATCTAGATTTATGTTGACCTAACAGACAAAATTTTCATTTTTCTGGGACGTTAGACTAATGGGCTATCAGAAGAGGCACTAGTAGAGTTGGACAAGGGATGGAAGCCCCGCAGGTCACTTGGCTGTTTATCTTTTGCGGTGCTCTAGCACATAGCCAGCATTTAATGAATAAATAATATCAACCAGGATGTTTATTTTAAAGTTTTGGGAAGACTTGTACCTTCTGCACCTGAACTGCTTGATGCTGAAGTGATGAAACTTCTGGTTATTAAGGAGTAACAAAACAGGATGTTTCATATTCAAAGTGGAACCTCCTGCAGGCATATCCATCCTGTGCTATCAGTTGGACATGGTACTTTAGAGAATGCAGCAGAAGAGGGAGAAGCAATCTTCTGGTGGTCACCAGACTCCCCACTTGGCCCAACTCTGACCAAGAGCTGGATGACAGTACAACATAAACACCCCGGGAACCCACTGCGTGCGCACTAGCATATGGGCATCCCAGCTTGCAGTGCCAATAGTTGTCCCAAAAGGATTCTAACAGGTGCTATAGCAGCGTATTCAGAAGTGCTACTTCTATGAATATTAATGATTAATAATGTTTATCCAGCATCTTTCAATTACCACCTAATTACATTATGATAATATGTACCACTTATCTTCAGAGTGTTTTATAGACTTCAGCTAATGAGTCTCAGCACCCCAGTCAGGCACATACATATCATTATCCCAAACTTGCAACCACAACTGAGTTACAGAGAAAAAAATGAATTACTTGTGGTTGTGTGGGTCTGTGCCCGTTCTCCAACATTCAGACTACACCTCTGCAACAAATTTATCAAATACTAAGGCTCAAGCATTCACCTGTGTGTTGCCTTCAAGAAAAACTAATTTAGAGAAAGAAAACTGTAAAAAGCCTCCTGATAAGGACAATGTATTCTGCTCTATTCATTCTTTTCAGAAAGGAAAGGTTTGTATTTTACCATTTTGAAATGACTTGGCCTTTCAGAATAAAAAAGGTTTTGTGCTATGTGATAGGAAATTTAAGTCTTCAAAACTGGAATGAGAAGGTTTGATTTTGTAAGGAATGAAAGGTTTGGGGCCAACCAGAATATTTCTGTCCTCTGGAGCAGTGTTTGAGAGGGGTTTCCCATGTTTTTTGTCTTCCACTCCAAGTAGGATGAAATAAATTTTGAAAATTGCCAATGAAATGAAGCATTTGATTTCCTCCTTAGTTTTCAGGACACCAATAAACTTCAGCTGAGCCTTTAAGTGCACAGGCTTAGTTGTTCCGTATGGAAAATAGGGATGTGCTGGTTCTGAGTGTTGAATAAATAAATTGCCCTTGCTATTCCCACATAGAGGCAAATTTATGTTTTGAGGTAAATGCACGCGATCAGTCTGATTTTCTTTTAAGTGGTTTACAAGTGTAATAGACTTGTGATCCACCACTCTGAGAACAGTACTACTACAAACAGTGATGGGGACTGATTCAGCAGGAGGTCAGATAAGGAAAGTAGATTTATCTGCAGGAGCTTTGCAAACATCTTTGTCTATGGGATTAGGAGTCCAAACTGAAAATGCCTGAACAAAATGATTTTTATGATATGTTATATGAATGCAAAGGCTGTGGTGCATATTAATTAAGGACCAAAGCTGCTTTCAAAAAGCATGATATGGTGTTTAAGGTACTAAATAGCTTTCTCTTTGTTCCTTTATTTTTTGTTGCCAAGGAGATCAGGATTACCATGTGCTGTACCTTTTCTCAAATTAGCTAATCCAAATCATGCTGCTAATGTATGTCTGCTCCAAAGATTAAGAAAATAGGGAGGGAATTCTTTTTTTTCAATCAGTATAATTTGCAAGCTGCTGGGTCATTATTTTTGTACTCACTTCTGCTTTTCTCTTACCATGCTTTTTCCATCACTGAAATCTGAAAATGTGTGAAATAAGATGCTACAAACTCTTTATACTCTACCCTCTTCTCTTACCAGCACATTCCTTTCAGTAATTGTTGCTCTAGACTCTATCATGTTGAGAGCTGCATGCTTGAATTTTCCTCTACTCTCAGAAATTCTGAGTTGCTCAGATATGAAGGGTTAGAGATATAGCACAAGAATTTGACTAGAAGAGGGCAGAACTGTGAGGGTTCTACTGCACCACCCATGTTAAGCCACAGCAGGGCTACTCTGCAAGCAGGAGAGATTGCTGAGGCTGCTCATTTCTCTAGATTTCCTTATGATGACAAATAATTGGTTGCAAAAGTAGAATGAAGAAGAAAATATACTTTTATGAGTTTAACAGTAGAAGGTTCCAGGTGATCAAAAACACTAGTAAGGACAGAAATGGAGTAGAAGAGGTAGTAAGACCCAGTGCTTTTTCCATTAACCATGGGAGTGTGCTACAGACATGATTATTATAAGACTTATGAATCCTTTAATGCAGGATAAATGATCCATGAGTGATGTATGGATTAGATTATGTGGGACACACTCGGAAATAAAATTGTGGAGGAGCCAGAAGCTCAGGTTGATGAGGTCTCCATAACTGTGCTGAAGCAAGGCAAAAAGCCCTTAATACAAATCATGGGACCCCCAGACTCCTCGGTGGGTGGCAGTGGGAGGTGAAGGGACTCACACACACACCTTCCCAGTGTTTGCTTAACAAGGAGACATAAAGAAAAGCTGTCTCACCTTCCCTGCAGTAATCCCATGTGACAAGAATCTTCCTGTCATATGAAACAGCAGCATTCCCTGTTGGCTGCACCATCAGTCATGAGAAGTTTTGTTACATTTTTGGATCCCAGGTTTCATTCCTTAAGAGCTTTTCTCTTTTAGCTGCCTGCAGTTCTTCACATTTTCTCCTGTTTTCTAGCCTTGTGAATATTGTTCTCTCAGGTAGTAGACAGAAGCAGGACATATTATAAGGAGAGGGGACAGAAGCAGGCCCCTGAGGAGCTTCCTAACGCTCAGCTAGGTTAAAGCTTTGCATTTAGATGATGCTCAGGTCTTAGAGATGTGGCTCAAGGTGCCTGAAGAAGCTCTCCAGGCACCAAGTCATGTCCCAGGCATTTTTCCCACTACCTTTACAGGACCTGGTGACAGCTGGGAGTGAAGCCTAAATACATACGAAGTATATTGGCTGCCTGGGCTTGGGCTGTCCTTAGATGCGGTTTGCAGGTGTCCCAGAGCTGGTGATACACATGAGCGTGGGGTAGGACAGGTAGCCTGTTCTTCTTTCTCCACTCGGCTGGCCCACTCAGGCACAGCGAGGAGATACAGCACAGTGTTTGTGCATGTGACTGTGCGTGTATGTCTCCCCCACAAGCAAGGTGAGACTGCTTGTGGTTGAATGCCCTCACACATTACTCCTGCAAAAAGGACCAAATTCTGCACCAGGTTCTTGATTCCTTCCAAATTATGACTTGTGCAGGAAGGAAGAACATCAACAGGAATGCTTTGACTATAAAAATTGGAATATGTTACAACATCAGTTTAACTCTGAACCCTTTCTCCTAAGACTTCATTCTTCCATCAGGCTCTTGAATTTGCTCCTGTAGATTTAATTTACCCTATTAGTTTGAGGTTGACTGGTTTCAGCTTGGTAATCTCCTGTCTCAAGGATACCTCTCATTTGCTAGCACTCTCTCATCTATGCTCTCATTATCAGCTCCTCAAAATATACAGGTTTCTTTTTCTCTTTCTACACAGGATAGGAGGGGGGAAAAAAGTCTCAGACATGGGAAGAAATTATGAGCTTGTCAAACCATGCCAAATTGGATTGAATTAGGTGACAGAGGATCTGAATCATGCTACTTGTTCTGAATAAGTAAATGCTCTCTCCTCCTTCCAATCTCAAAACACTCTTGAAGCAGTGGCTTTTCCTGTGAAATGCCAAAAAGCCCCAAAGCGCTTCTCAAGTAACATGAGCTGATTTGTGTGAGCATTTACCATCACCTGAATGCAAGCTTGTTTGCTTAACTTTTTTATGCAGTGTGTGTCAATGTTTACCCAGCCTTCCTAACAAGAGAATTGATAGTGTTCAATTTGCAAGCCCAATGCGGTGCATTAGCCGTGGCATTGATATTGTCTTCTCTTGTTTTAGATCTCGGAGAGAAGCAAGTTTTTTTCCATCTTCTATTTATCCATTAATGCTGGAAGTTTGATCTCCACGTTTGTAACTCCTGTATTAAGAGGTCAGTGTTGATTTAGAATATGGCAATAACTTAGCTGCCTTATGCCTATTCTGCTCTGCATTGCTGAGCTGTTATGACAACTGAATGGCAGAAATTACATTATCTGTGGAGTGGCCAGTGCATTGCATTTACACCTTGTTAGTCCCGCTGTAGCAGTGTAACAGATTTATAGCACTAGCAGACGAGTCACAGAAACTATATTCTTGGTTGTAATTCAAAGCCAGCCTGAAATGTGGAGTTAAAATATGAAGGGTTCAAGGACCTACACAGTCATCTAATCCTCCCCATTGCCACTGAAGGATTATTCCCTATTTTGCCTGCAGGTAGCCTGTGGGTGGGATCTGATCTCTGCTGTCCTGCACAGGTGTCAGGGCTGAAATAATGAGAAAGGCTGGTTTCAAAGTCCTACCTTCTCCCTCCCACAGGATGCTGCTGACTTCTGGAGGGCTCTGGTCTGGCACCCAAGCATGTCTGTGTGGGTCTGGTTGCAAGATTGCAGCCCTGAGCAGCTAGCCTTGAAGACAAAGCACAGGCCTATGCCCCACTTAAAACCTACTTTACATTCTAGCCAGCTTGCGCAACTCCTTTTAGTTCCTGAGACTCACTGCGCTTACTTCATTGTATTGCAGCACCTAGAAACCAAGGGGATTGGCACGCTTTCAACACAGACACAGAGTCAGAGCAGCAAGCCATAGGCAATGGGGACAGGGGCAAGGACAAGGTAGCCTTCACACTTAGCAGCAATTTTTTTCATTCCATCCCACGGCCTCCAAGAAGATTTCTTTGTTCATAGTGGACTCTTAGCAGGCTGTTCATTTCACAAGGCTGTGGGCAATTGTGCTTGTCTTATATTTACACCGTGCAGAGACAAATGCCTTATATCTTGCTCTTTCTCTCACCAGTGCCCCCAGGTCAGCGTTCTCCTGGGAAGGGGTTTTTGCCCAACGTGTGCAGATAAAAATCCAGTCCCCTTTGAACATCTAAACCTGTGCTAATGTAGCCTACAATAAAATACTTGCAACATGGAAATGAGGTGAAGAGGAAGATTGGAAAAGAGAAAAAATTCCGCTAAGTGTGAAAGCTTTTCTTGGAAGAGCAAGAAATGCAGTTTGTAGACATTTGGCAGAAATGTGGAATGTGTGCTTTTAGCTGGAGAAGTCCTACTCTTTTTGCAAGTTAAAAGTTCAATGTGCCTATAGTGTCTTGCTGCCAGCTTTGTTTGATTTCAGCTAATTTGGTGAAAATAAGCAAATAAATGCTACGCATGCACGAGGCTATGCAGCTGATCATGACTGCCCAGGGACAACAAACAGAAACAACTGAAGGACTTATGGGTTGGACTCCTGTTAACTATGTTAGCCATATTTTAGCCATTTGTTATTACTTCATGTAAGAATGCAATAATTTCTGGTCACTTGCTGCTATCTTGCTGTTTGCAACTGGACTTCTAAAGGCACATGGTGTGAGACCTGGCCTCGTCCAAGAGGTTCAGGGTTTCAGTGAACTATAGCACAGACTGATCAAAGCAAGCCATTCTGTAACAAACCTGGCTTCCTCGTGTGTTATTGCAAGACCTGACATTTGGAGCAGGCTGCCTCTAGTGGGATTGGGAAGGTAATGAGAAAATGAACTGGAATTGTAAGAGTTATCCTGTACTCCCACTTATTTGGTATGGATATTGGCTTCCACTTTGTCCACTGTGACAGATTCAGGTTTTTAGCTCAATAACTCATACATCTGGCACAAATAATATGGAAACATGATATGGTTGTTTAGATCTAGGCAAATACAGAATGCCTTCAGTTTATTTTAAGTGTTTCCCAATTACAGTTGCTACCATTTCTTTCTATCTATTTGACTGCCCTCTCCCTTCTACCATTCTCATCAATATCCCATTATCATCTGCTTTTGCTGGCAGATGCTAACCCTGTTTTCAATTGTCTCCATCAAGGGAGGATAACTGTTTCAAGGAGATTCAATTCGCAGTGTCAAGCACCAGCAAAGAAGATTTAAAACCTGGGGAAGTGACTGATATAGGGGAAGCAAATCAAAGGCCCTGGTAACATAAGTCTGACTGTAATGAGGCACTTTTGTTTCTGACTTCTTTTTCAGGGGACGTGAAATGTTTTGGAGAGGATTGTTATGCACTGGCTTTTGGAGTCCCAGCAGCACTGATGGTGTTGGCGCTTGGTGAGTGGAAGCAATAACGCTTCTAATAGGAGTTACCATTTTTAAGTCCACAGAAAGATGAGAAAATGCACAAATTCACTATCTCTGGACAGATACTGTGATGGGAAACCTAAAGGTTCAATGTCATCCAACAGTTCCACAGTTAATAGCAAAAAGAAAAATCCCTAGTTCACTTAGTGGTGGGCAAACCATGGCTTTACCACCATCCTTTATCATGATACTGATGAGGGTGTGATCTGGTGAATGTTTCACGATACAATTGCCTTGCTTTATAAACCAAAGGGAGACACCAAAATGATTTTCCTTATGGCTTGCAGCTTTGCCTGTGAGCAGGCTTGGCCTTTGAACTGCAATCTGAGCAGTGCTCAGAGTTCCCGAACTTGTCGAAGAGAAGCTTAGCATGCCCCTTTTTAACTTTCCACAGGTTCTTTGCAGCTTGGGGCCATCTTTAATGGCTCAGACTTTTGCTTCAGAATTTGTGCGCCACACGGAAATCACATAAGGGGCTGAATGAGATATTGCTTTATTCTGAGCTGTCTCACTTTGCTTTGTTGGAGTAATTCCCACAATTATGGTGACAGCTTATTATTATGTTGCAATAAAAAGCCCTTATTGTCCAAGTATCAGGAGGCAGCCACAATTACCCTACTTCCTAAAGCTTGTATCTTAGTCTCATTAACGTACTTGTCAAGATTTCTTCTTCAACCCTTATAAAATACTCAGCAATTTCCACATTCTTACTGTTACTCTTTGGTAGCCAGTACAGAGGACACCCCATTAGCTTTAGTTTTACAGTTGCACACTGCTGAGGAGAGCAGTCCCCTTATTACACTGCATTTGAGAGGCCTTGACACAGCATGGGGTGACTTCTCATTCAGCTTTTTAGCTTATTTGAGAGACCAAGCAATTGTGTGATTTCGCCACAGCACTGGGAATTTGAAAAGTTTGTCGCCCAGTAAACGTTAACGTTGCTCTCTCCCCTGAAAATCCCATCAGAGAGAAGAATCAGGAAACTGAAGAAATGTCATCGGGCCACAGCTAAAGTTACAGCAATTATTCTTGAAAAAAATGCATGGTCATGGGCCTGAGAAGCTTTTCTTTTCCCCTGTGGCCCATTCCTATCAGTTTAAGGCAGCACAGGTGCCTCTGTGCACCATTGCGTGATGAATGTTTTTCACAGTTTTGGTGAGGACATCAACTGAAATGTTTTTTTAGCTAGTATCCTTCTGCCACTTTCCAAAGCTCCATGTCTTTTGTAACATGCTAAAATGCTCTTGGAAGTGATACATTTGACTATGTGAGCTGCATGCAGAACTGGAAAAAAATCCTTTTCCAGCCCTGACTGGCCCTCTTCCCATGATGATGGAAAGCAAGGATAGATTTAGAGGCAATCTTATAGAGCAAGATTTTCTGTGGTGCTTCAGTTTCTGAAAGATGAGGCAAGATTGATAGTATTTAATTCCAAATGCCAAACTTAATGCAGGAAGCTCAGTTCCCAAAGGAGTCAGTGGCATTGTCAGAAGGTTTTTCAGCAAACCTAATGAAATGCCTTTTAGAGGCGTCAACAGCTCCACAGGGAGATGCTAAAAATTATGCAGCAGAAGTCTCCCCTCTGGTTGACTTGTGGGCAAGTGTCTTTTACTGTGACTCACCTAAAGAGACTGCAGAGGTCTCTTTGGCAGTTCTGCAGGTGAAAACTGCATGCAATGGGCCTTCATAATCAGAAAAGAGAAATGGTGAGTTCCCTGCAGTGTCTCAGGCCTATTGTGTTAGGACAGAGATGTCTGCTTTTCTCTGCTGGCTGTGGACTGACCCAGTAAATTGTGTTAGTTTAAAACATTGAGGTTGGTTTGCTGTATGGGTTCCATACTCAGCTTTTATTGTGCTTCTCCCTTAATGTCTTTGGAATTGCAATGTGCTCGAAGGCTCTCAAAGAGCAGGACAAACGATATGTAATAAAATAGCCTCCTCTGACAGGATTTTGAATCCTTGGTCCAATATTCTTTGTGCTTTGAAGGAGAAAACCAAGAAAAAACAATATCTTAAATTGTATATCCCTTCATGGAAGCCAGAAATGCATGTAATTTCTGCTAACACCAATGTGTGATGCAGTGAACTTCATGGCAGTTTCCACTGAAACATGTGTGAGATGTAAGTACACCGTTCCCACATGGAATCACATGGTTGCAGTGACTCAAGGTTGATTTCCAACAGCAGATGCAGAAATTCAATATAGATTATATTTTAATTTTAGCCTACAAATATCATACATGAGGGAATTTTCAGAGCTTTGATTCCTTGCATGAATCAGCTGTGGAGTTGCCTGTTGGGCCAGAGCAGATCTGACTTCCTAGGGTTCACTTTGTTTCTTGTAGGATGTTGCAATTCCTTCCATCTGAAGGCATTAAAGGAGTCCTATGTATTTACTTTGTTAAAAGTGCAATCCTTTTAGTACCAAGGGTATCCTTCCCAGAATTCAGTACAGGACAGAGCCTCAGTCCTTTGAATTCCCATTTGGATTATAATGTTTTTCAGTTGTGTTCATTGCTGGAAGCGGACTGTACAGAAAAACACCACCACAAGGGAACGTCTTACTTGAAGTGTGCAAATGCATTGGTGTAAGTGTGTGCCATTCTCTCTTTTCCGTGCATGACTCTGAGGTTGCAGGTCAGAAAAATGCAAAGGGAAGGTGTCATTTGGAGTTCTGTGTGCTGCTTCTGGCTGTCTTACTAATTAGCTGTAAGGAATAAGAAACACATTTAGGTCCTAGATTATTCTTTCAACATTTCAATTATTTTTACTGTAGCTTCACGAACTGTTCAGTTGATGTGAGTAGAACCACTAGTGGCAGGTGCTGGTGGAGCCTGAACTGACAGGAATATTCAGAAACTCACAGAGTATGAGATATATGACTCAATTTTTTCAGCTGAATAATTTTACTGAAGTTTATCTGTTCAGCAGACAGTAATAGTACACGTTCATATTATGCACATTCAGCATGTTCATGTAAATGCAAGAGACACCTGCTGAAGTTGCATTATAGCCTTAACAATTATTTTCCATAGTGTGTGAGCTGAATATAGTATGTGAAAAAATACTTTCCTATTGTTAGGGGTGGATGGAGATGTTTCTTTTTCAAGAAGCTGTTGCTAACAGCAAATGTTTTCCTTCTACCTAGGTCAATTCTGTGATGGATTTACCTTGGGGAAACAGGCCAGATCTTAAGGATAGGATTTCTAAGTGGAGTCTGTCACTCTTTTTGTCAGGATTGCTGTTTGGTGTGTTCAGTGACTGGAGTACACAGCATAAACAAACAATGGAAAAACCAACTTGAAAGCTGGTCTAGGAGAGGATTGAGCATGGGCTGCACCAGGAATATGTAAAAGAAGGTCTACAGAACAAGAAGGGAGTGAGAGCTCTGGTTCTGACATTGCTTTGTATAATGAGGCTTTTCCTACCCAGCACAGTGATCAATTTGATGGGTGCTTTTTGGAAGAGAAATGAAGAAATGGTGTTGAAAGCTTTATCATGTAGCAGGTTTTAAATCAAGCATGAAATAGTCTTTGGGGGACTAGTGTCAGATTTGTCTCTGAAAGACAAGCCCATGAGATAGTTCATTCCCACATCATACCTAAAACACCCAGTATCACAGAAACTTACCTGCAGAGAATTGGTCATAAAGCATCCAATCCAAGACTTTGGAAAAAGATTTGGATGCCCCCCAGTTTTCTGTCACTGCTTACATTTGGAGACAGAGAGGGCAGCCTTGAGCTGGGAATGTGACAAGGGTATATAAGCCACAAGGGAGTTACTCGCCTTTTTTTTTTTCTCTAGTTTGCTATTAAAAATCGTCTGAGAAACCGCTCCCGTCAGATCCCAAAGAGAGATCACTGGCTGGACTGGGCATCAGAAAAATACTCGGTAAGCAATGTCCGACCTCGCAGATGTGGAGGGGGAAGGGCAGAGATGGGCAGACAAACAGGGTAGACAATAAGACCATTCCTCACATGCACCAGGACGTCCTATGTTCTGTCCTTTCCCGCATCTGTACTCTCCTGACCCTCAATGGACAGTTTAGGTGCTGCACAGAAAGGCAGAAATGCAAATACATCCAATATCACACATAAGTGCAATGAATAATTGCCATGCAGACAGAAACAGGAGCTTTCATTCTTGGTGGTTTGAATCACCTGTTGGCTTTTCACACCCATCTTATCTTTTTGCATCTTCCCTTTATAGAAACAGCTGATTGGAGAGGTTAAAATGGTGACACGTGTTCTCTTCCTCTTCATCCCGCTGCCGGTGTTCTGGGCCCTGTTTGATCAGCAGGTATAGTAACATGCATTGTAGGTTTGCCTGCTGGCCCAGGTTTGCACCCTTGTCCTTCCAGGGTAACACCAAACATCCTGAGTATCATGCTCCTACTAGGTGTCCAGGAGCTTGCTAAGGCAGTATCTACCATCACTGCTGGCCATCCCTTCGCAGCCCTGCTGGGCATCATAGAATCATAGAATCACCAGGTTGGAAAAGACCCACCAGATCATCGAGTCCAACCATTAACCTGGCACAGGAGGGTGAGAAGGAAGAATGTGCCCTGCCTACTGGCAAGTGTTTCAGGGGAGGGGAAGAATAAAAGGGAAATAATGTCTCCAGCACTGTCATCTTCTCTGTCTCCATGTTTTGTAGTCCCATTGGACATCTTGAAGGCTTCACAGCTGTCTGTTTTCTCCTTAGGGATCCAGGTGGACTTTGCAAGCCACAAAAATGAATGCTGATTTTGTAAGTACTTAACGTCAGCAGGACTGGTAAGACTAGTAGTAACATCACTCCTCTTGCTTTTTAACTGGTGTCTCACAGTTCTAAGAGCATCTGCTTGATGAGTCTGGGTGAGTTGCACTTTCAGTGATTAGAAGCGAGAGGCTCTGTGCAGCCACGTTCAATTCATCACTGCACATCTTGGCAAGGAGCAAGGACTGGGGAGCCATCACCAGCCTGCAAGGTCAGGAGCCCTTGAGCAGATAAGATTTCCAGCCTGCTACCCCGCCACTGAAGGCACAGAAGTCAGGGGAAAGCTTACACAGCCCTTGTAAGATCATAGAATCACTAGGTTGGAAAGGACCCACCGGATCATCGAGTCCAACCATTCCTATCAATCACTAAACCATGTCTCTAAACACATCATCCACCTGTCCTTTAAACACCTCCAGGGAAGGTGAATCAACCACCTCCCTGGGCAGCCTGTTCCAGTGCCCAATGACCCTTTCCGTGAAATATTTTTTCCTGATGTCAAGCCTGAACCTCCCCTGGCGGAGCTTGAGGCCATTCCCTCTTGTCCTGTCCCCTGTCACTTGGGAGAAGAGGCCAGCACCCTCCTCTCCACAACCTCCTTTCAGGTAGCTGTAGAGAACAAAAGATGTAACTAGAGCTATTGTAGTTGTATATTTCTGCTCTGGCTTACCTGGTGATACACTAATGTCGCCTCTCAAAAACAGCAGGAATCTTGTGTGTAGGGTAGAGATATGATGAGGAGTAATTAGAAGCCATAAAGTTCTTTAGAGATGTGAATGTCAAATAGTGCAGGGTGCAGTGGCAGATAAGCCTGGATCAGCTAATGGCCTAAAGATGCCACCATATAAAGGGCTGGTTTCCAGACATACATGTTTTAACAGGTCACCTGTGGATCCTCACATCAGAATTTAGGATTGTTAAAGCCCGTTTTTTGGTATAAAATTGCCTTAAAGACCCGAATTTGTTCCCTTCTATGTCACTCCTGTTAAAAATTGGGCTTTCAGCATGTGGTACTCATTAGGCTTAATTAATTCAAATGAGGCATGAGAAAGACTGCACCTCAAATGTAGTGGTAATATCCGCCTCGGAAAGACAAAACAATGAAAATTCATGCAGTTTTTTGTGATGTGTATCTAAAAACTTTGTTTTCTGCTGTTTTACTGACATGCACTTAGAGATCCATTAGCAAAACATTTAAGTATCACCAGGTGTCACTTACTAAACTCTCCCTGGTGGAAAGGCATATTCATGGCTTTTTTGTCACACCAGCTTGGACAGATTTTTAGCTTCTGTTTCAGTCTCATTCCCTCTCCCCTGCTGAGTTCTCCTGACTTATGGAGTTGAGAATTAACTGCAACATTAGGGTGATCCCGCCATTAGGCTTGCTAGAGTTCTCTTTTGTAATATTCCATGTTTTATCCTTCTTCAGATAAAGGACTCAGGTGGGAAATCTGGAATTAAACAGGGAACAATTTAGTGTGAGATGAAATATTTGCAGGCTTGTTTCCTAATACCACATTTGTACAGCGTGCACAAAGTAGTAAGAGGGTATACTTACCCAATATTTTTAATTTGCTGTGACCAGTGGTTTCCACTCTCCCAGGAGGCAGCTGCTGGCAGAGACAGGCAGCCACTCCAGATTGCAAGCCAGGACAAGTCTGGTAGACAGGGAACAATCTCCCACTGCATTTGCTTGGAAACTATTATTTCCTTCCTAGTTTTTCTACCTCTTCATCTTAATTTCAAATGAAAAGCATTCTGTGGAGTTCAGGCAAACACTAGTCCCTTCCTAGAGACAGCCCATTGGTCCCTTTTGGGGTCTAGGATCCCTCTGTCCATCCATGTTGGCTTTGCCCAGTTGTGGGGGCTGGATACAGTAATGCAAGGGTGAGGCGCCTCTTAAGAGCTTTGAGAACTCTTGGCTCAAACCAAGACGTCAGAGTTCAACATTTAGCCAGAGCCCATTTAGTACCCCAGGCAGATGGAAGGAGAAGAGAGATGTTTGTGCAACCCACTGGTGCAGGGATGGTCTGTTGTTATAATTTCGGGCTGCTTTGGGTAAATGCCAACAGAGCGCAGAAGGTCCTGAAGCTTAGGAGGACTCACTTGGAGGATTTTGGCTTTTCCCATTACAGAAGTAAGGAAGGAAGAGTATCTAAGTTCAAATCCCAACCACGACTGTAATGTGGCCATTCCTCCCCACTCACCTAGTTCATGGCTCAGCCAGTCTGAAACGTGGGTCTCAGTACCTGTCATAGGCTGCATCCCAGCTGCCACACACCAAAGTCTGAGCGTAGCTTCCTTCTGGAAAATTATTCTCATCAAACACTGTCCTTAGGCAACAAGGGCATGATATCAGCTGCTAAAGCCAACATAAAGCATTTGGGGAAACCAATTTTGCTGCTAAGACCTGTACTGGACTGGTGGCTTATTTGCCATATATGCACTGTTACAGAGTTTATGAATCACCTGGAATATCTTTTTGTTTCAGGGAATATATGTCCTCCAGCCTGACCAAATGCAGGTAAAAGAAACTACAGGGTAGGGAATAAGCGTTAGAAATGTATTTTCTTTCTCTCTCTCATTTTTCTTTTTCTCATGGGACAAGTGACCTTTCTCTGCTACTTTTGAAGGTAATAATCCTACTAACTGCTCTGGTGTGGACTCTGCCTTACTGCTCACTAGATGTTTTGAAAGCTTAGTCTTGAGGTTCAAAAGACCCTAAGAATGTCCTAACGTGGTGGTTGAATCCAGGAGAGTAGTGCAGAGGGGAGAGACATAACACCATAGTAGTGCTTGAACTAGTGCTGACATGTGGAGGATAAAATCTGTTTCCTTTTAATATGCCCCTGCTCTGGGATGAGGATTGTACCTGAAATATGTTTCCTTCCTCCTTTCCTGCAAAGCAGATGAAAATGTGAAGGCTCCAAGATGGTGCTATGTTGTCGCAGTTGATTACAATTCTTATGCTGAAAAGCTCAGGAGAAATTCAAAGCTGTTCTGTTCCCTGAAATCTTCCTTTGAAACTGAAACAGCATCTCGCTCTCCTTTTTCTCCAACACACTCTATTTTCTTGCTTTGCCACTGCTGGCTGGCAGACATGCTCTGGTCCTCCCAGGAGAAATGTAGTTTCTGGGGCATTACCCATCTATGTGGAGGTGTGAGATATTGCCAGTCTCACAGAACAGTGCCTGTTCCTCTGGGATTTTGCTGAAGTCCTGAGAGGTTTCCATTATTGATGATTTTTTGTAAGGTCCCACCACAGAAACAAAGGTCACCTACTTCTATTGTCAGCTGGTTTTGCACTTTTTAAAACCGAAATGCTTCAGTTCGCTCTTCGGGAAAATTGGGCCAGTGGTGCCTGCTTACGTCTAGGAGGGGAGGGTATGAACAAAACATATTTGTGCCTGTGAAAACTAAATAGCGGGAGCTGTTGGAGTGCAAACTATGATTATATTTTAAAAGGAGGTTTTTAAGTGTTTGTTCATGTCCTTTCTGTAATGGAATTATTTCTGGAGGACAGTGCTTTATGAGTTTAATTACTGAAGGTTGCTTTCTAGTCACTAAACTCCCATTCTTTTGTATTGCAGTTCTTAAATCCACTTCTTATTCTTGTCTTCATCCCGGTTTTTGACCTTGGGCTCTACCCGCTGGTAAACATGTGCAAATTCAATTTCACGTAAGTACTTGGGGACAATACAGATACCTCAGTGCTTTTTCTTTTGCAGCAAGAGTGCACAATAGGTTTTTAAGGAGAAGAAACACAAATTTCCGTTCACCCTTCCTGGTACTTGCCTTTACTTCAGCCCCAAAAAGCAATATCACCCTCTTCCATGGCTGCTGGAAGTCACAGAGGGGAAAGTTCAGTGGTGTTGGATTCTGCTCCGTACAGATTTTCTCTGAAAGCAGATATGATCAGTCCATCTTTGAATTTGACCAACTTGTTCTTCCCTTTATTTCCTGTATCACCTCTAATTATTCCCTCCCTAAAAGGTCCATGTGGGGCCCAATTCACTGTCCCATGTGGGCTGCGTGTGGTGGTGTGAAAGCAGAGCCCACACTAAAATCTGAACCAATAAGAGTACATAAGGAAATTTCCATATGGCCCAAGCATTTTATTCCAAGTGCATGTCAGGAAGAAGTGCAGTGTAGAAGAATCCTCCGGGATGGTTTAGAGACCTCTTGCATCACGCTGAATACTTGCACCTAAAGACACACCAAAGACATTGTCCTGCCTCAGAGTGTTGCCCTTCAGAAGACACACATCAGAAGCTGTGCTTCTTCTCGCTACCTCAGTGTGAGCCTGTGCCCTGGACTGAGCCTGGGCAGAAAACTTCTTGCCTGATGATCAGTTCACAGACTAGTTCACCTGCCGGCACAAACTCATGCCCCAGTCTGAACTGAAAGCCATGCCATTCTGTCCCCTGGACCTGGGCTACTAACAAGCTTCTATCCAGTTTAGCTGTAGAAGAGGCTGTGAAAACACTGTAGCCTGCAGGGAGTTAGCCTTTGTGGCTGCAAGAGTTTGTGCTACAGAATCCCAATGCAGCATTGAAGATCAAAGTAATTTTCTTATCCCAGGCCTTTTTTAATCCATTCATGAGTTCCTGATCTGGATTTTCCATAGCCCAGTCAGTCTGGAATGTAAACCCAGACCATTACAAAGAGCGGAGGCCACTGTGTCAAGAATCAGCTTTGTTTCAAATCAAAAAAACTCAATACTCAGTTTGGACCTACTGTTCTGGACCTGTTTTATTCTGCTTTATACCAGATTGTCTCATGTTACTCTGCTAGTTTTGCTCTGAGTTGAGAAGCAAGCTCTTTATTCTCTAGAAATGTAAATGTATTGGCATGAGAAATAACCCAGAATGATGCCACAGATGGTCAGAAACACTGATGACACAAACTATACATTTTTATTCTCCTCATTGCTACTGCTAAATAGCATACTACTTTTCTTTTGCCTTTTCCAAAAGGGACTTGAAGACGTATGATTTCTAGTGCTCCTTCCAACATCTCAGGTTAACATAATGCCATGAGCTATTCCCTCTAGTAGAGCTAGGAACAAGATAATATGAAACTTGCAGGCAAAGAGCTTTTTTTTTTTTTCTTTTTTTTTTCCCATGGCATATCAGTTTTAATTGGCCTTAGTGCTGGCCTCATGCAGAATAAGGGAATAGTTTTAGGTTAAATGTTTGGCACTTTAAACAGCACATTTATTACGTGGTTTTGGCACATCTTTGGTTCTGAGAAATGGCATTCTGTATTTTAAATTGCTGGGTTTTTTTTCTTAATAGCACCTCTTTCGTTTGCTCCATAGACCTATTAGGAAAATGGCAACAGGTATGATCCTTGCAGGGATGGCGTTTGGACTTGCAGCCATTGTAGAAATCAAAATAAATGTAAGTATAGTGCAAGGGATTCCTCAGGAATACTTTCTTTCCCTGGTTTGTTTTTCTTGAAGCCTATTAGATAATCCTTTTAACCATTGTGTACCTTGAACGTAATTTTTAATGTGTTCTTTACAACTAAGCATACTGATCCAATTGCTAATGACAATTCTTACTTTGTCTACCTTTCTCTCTCTTTCTCTCTGTCTCTATCTTTTTCTCTCTTTCTAGTCTTTGCGGTTTTGCTGTACCGGTCATCTGTATTGGTCTGTATTCTAGATTTGCATCGTCAAAGTGCTTGGCAGACATCTAGTTAATGCTAGCGATTAATTCCCAGAAGGTAGTTTGTTCTCTCTCCTATTTCTTGCTGTAGCTTGCCTATATTTTATTGTTTGTTGGGGTTTTTGTGTTTGTGGCTGTTTTGTTTCTTTAATTTAATTCCTTTCCTACTTGAGGGTTGGTACATGTTTTTTTACAAGCCAAATTGATTCTCCAGTGAGGTGAATACAGGCACTTCCACAGGCACCAGAGACTGCCAGACATCCCCAGATGGGATGGCAGCAAATCTCTTGTAAATTCTATGTTTGCCCCTGCAGATTTGTACCATCTATTTCTGGCCCATGACCATCCTCATGCAGACTTTGGCTGACCTTTGGGTCACAAAAGTTATAGTAGGATTAATTTTTAAAGCTTCCATGTATACTTAAAATGTTCTGTTAGAGTGGGTGACGCGCAGCCCTGGATTAACGTCTGCTGGTTCCTCAGGTGAATCCACTGATAAGTCCTCTGCTAAAGAGAACCTTGTGAGTTCAGGTCTCCTTTCTGATCTCTTAATGTAAGCAAAGGAACGCTCTCATTACCACCAGCAGCAGCTCTGGCCGAGCAGTGAAAATCTGCTCTGGCTGTGATTGACTCCTCTGGGCACAGGCACGGTGAGTTAGACATTCCCCACTGCCTGTACATGGAAATTCTACCCTGAAGGCCACTAAAAGCTCTAGCAAAGAGGGGGATAGAATGGCCCACCTTGGCTTGGCTGTGGGTAGTGCAGGTGAAAAGGCACAGATTTGCTAGATACCATTAACAGACTGATTGATCCTAGAGCAGCACATGGATACAGGGAAATCGGGGTTACCCTGTCTTCTCTGACAGTCAGTTAGGTTCAAACTACCCTGCCTCTAATACCCAAATTATAGGATGAGACAGAAAAGAATTAATAGCTCTGAAGTATTGCTGGCAGCTACTTGAAAATAAAGTGAGAAAAAAAGAGAAGTTTAAAAAAAAATCCATTTTACATCTGCAAGTAGTACAAGGTTGATGCTGATTGAAGTACTCTTTCTAGGAAATGATTCCTGACAGAAAGAGATACCTCTGTGCTGGAGGCATCACGCTTTCTTGCGCAGAAAGCAGGGAATAAGATCTATACAGTTGGCTGTTAGATAGCATCGTGTCAAGTGATGCAAAAGCACCAATTAAAGACATGGAGCTGGACTGGGATTTTCAAAACTGTTTAGCTTCTGGCCTAATTCTTTTCCCAGTCACTGACTGCAGTGGGAAATAATTATTCTGGTCACTGCTTTTGAAAGCTAAGCACAATTTTTTCAATTCTCATATGGCAGCTGGTTAAATCCAAGCACTTGGGAGCTGTATAATAAAAGCAGTGACTTCATTTTACCTGCCCAGCAGTTGTGTAGCCTGTATGCTTTGTGGTGTGAAGAGCAACCCTGGGGAGGAGAAATAGGTTGGCTATTGAGCTACTATGAGGAAACCTCCCTAAATAAGATTTATGTTCAGTTTTTCCTCAGCGCAACTTCTGATGAGGAAGGGACGGCAAAGTGTCATTGCAGAGAGGAGGACTATCATGGCTAAAAATGAAGAGATATTAAAGTGCTAATAAAGCATAGAGATGGCACTCAAAGCCTTTTACTTTAATTAGGAAACCGATATGCCTCGACTTGTCCCAGAAGAAAGTTTAATTCGAGTCCTGAATTTGGCAAAGAACCCTGTTCAAGTGACAATCCAAGACCGGGACCTATTTCAGCAGCCTGTGGAGGCTTTTCAAGTAAGAATATGTGCGGGGCTGGAAGGTCTGAATTGTATCCCATTGAAGAAAGGGTGGGCTTTTTTTCAGGGACTTTCTAAGAAAGCCTAGAGATGCTAGAGCTTGTTCTCCTCTGCCTTAGAAGTACATTGAAATAACTTTAAAAATGCTTATCTCCATTGATGAGACAGAAATGGAAAGTTTGGAGATGCATGTCCATGGCAAAGGAGGAAACGTTTAACTACGTTCACCTGTAATTAGGAATAAAGGACAATTGTCTTGAGATGATCATGTAAAGACATTCAGCTCACATCTCAGTGCTCAGATCAGGCATTGTTGCTGGGATCTGGATGGTGACTGAGAAGTACTTACTTGCAAAGGAGGAAAGAAATGGGAAGGCAGTTAGCTGGGCATCAGCACAATGGGTTGTTTCCCATTTCAGTTTCCAGATTGCTTTACAGGCCAGGCTAGCCTGGGACCCAGCCGTGTTTTCCATGTCCCACTGGGGCAGAGCAGGGCCAGGGGAAAGGGTGGCTGTGTGGGCAGAA
This sequence comes from Phaenicophaeus curvirostris, assembly GCF_032191515.1. Classification (NCBI taxonomy): domain Eukaryota; kingdom Metazoa; phylum Chordata; class Aves; order Cuculiformes; family Cuculidae; genus Phaenicophaeus; species Phaenicophaeus curvirostris. Next base: position 29,967,230 of record NC_091398.1, read on the forward strand.
GGTGTGCCCTGGCCTTCAGGATGCATCCAGCAAGGGAAGGGACTCCAGACTCTGGCCCGACCAGCCCAAAGCCTATAGGTCAACATACTTGCTGTAGAAGGTGCATCTCTGACTACTAATCTCTCTTTACGGGCTGCCTTGAAGATAGGATAGGGTTGCGCTTGGAGGGAAGAGCCAGATTCTTTTCTGTCTGATGAAAGAGTGTAACCAAGTTTTGTTTTATTTTTTTCCCACAGAACCCAGCTGAGTACTCAAAGTTAATATTGAATGGAGAGCAACAGACCTTTCGCTTCTCTCTGGAACATCAAGGATTGTCTCTTGCTTTTAACTACACTGTGAAGGAAAAATCAGTATACAGCTTAATTGTTTTTGAGGCAGAAGGAAGCCTATCAAACCGCTTAGTGAGTGTGGGAGTGAAGTGTAAATACAGTATTAATTCAATGGCTGTGATGATACAGTGGGGTAATGGGCTCATTAATTCATTTGCTCAGTTGCGGTGTCTGTCTGATTGCTCTAAACCTGACTTCTTAGCTAGCGGCACTGGATCTGTACGTGTTTCTGCTGGTTGATTAATAGAGGCGTTATGGCATCTGAGAGTTACTGGGCACACTTTAATCCAGTGAATGCTGCACTGGGAGAGCAGAGTCGTGCCTGCTAGGCAGCAGAGCTTGAGAAAGCGGAGGAAACAGAGAGCCGGAGATTTTCCCCAAAAGATGCTTCTATAAAGCAAAGATGTTAATGAGGCTCTAGGGCTGAGCATGGAATAAAAGCATCAGAGGAATGATTCTGGGCCTAGTTATTGCAAGTGTTTAGTGAAAATGCACAGAAGGACCATTTGTTTTGCTGAACAGAATAAATGATTAAGCTCATTTCAGGCTCTGCAGCAGGGCCAGCTGCATTTGGGCTTTTGTGTATTGCTGCAACAATCAGAGGCATATGGAATGTATAGGGCTGGATTCTGATATCTTTTACATGCAGCTATATCCCAGAAAGCTCTCTCAAAATGTGTGGTGCTATTGTACATTGTGGCAAGTGTATATGTATGTGTGTCAATGCCATCAGAATCTGTCCCCATGCTAAAATGACAATTCTCTTCACATTCTTCAGCCTTCTACCTTGCAGGTTTGCCATTCTAAGCATTTGATATTGTATAGTAGAAATCACACAACTGCTTTTAAAAATGAGGAGTTTTAAGAATTTATTTTTTCCTATCATTAGGGTTTTCTTTTATTTATGGTTTAGAGTCTGGGGCTTATTATCACACAATGTTGTGAAGTTTCCCTGTGACCCTGATGGCTGAGTGCTGTAAGCCTAAGAAACGGGTGCTCATACAATGATTTTCATGCAGTCCTTAAGAAGAAAAAGCCTGCAACAGGGTAGAGCAAAGGCATCTCTGAGCTTCAGTGCATCTCTGTGCTGCCCTAGCTGTTTAGCCTGTGTCTTACATTGATGCCTACCCCAGCACGGACAGCCTCCACATGCTGGGGAACACCAGTGCTGTTGGGTGGTGCTATTGACCTGTCCTTCTAAGCTGTAGATGAGGAAGATGTGGAAGACAATGTGGTAAATGATGCTTAATTTTCCAGCACTGCAACGCGAGGAAGGCAAATGCCAGCATCACTGCTGTGTTGCAGGGCTTGCCTTGGAGTAGCCATGGCCCATCCCTTGCTGCTGTGTTTGGCCTCCTCACTCAAGTTGGGGTGTTTTCCTGGAAGAAGCCAATCTGAAATTGGTTTCTTCTCTTTCTTGGGCTGTTGAGTGGGCAGGAAATGAATTTGAGAGCTCTGGGAATCATCAGTGAAACCAAGTTACAGTTTGACTGGGGTGTCTGTAACAAACTAAAGTGTTAATCCCCATGTGTCTCCCATGGAAAAAAAAAGATGTTGTTATTTATTATTTATTGCTCTGACATTTATTATTCACTGTGGCTATTTATTATTTAAGGAATACATTATTTGTGGACCAGCATATCGCACTGAAGTAAAATAGACATTTTATAGGTATACTGAAATTCTGGATGCTTGGTCTCAGAAGCTCAGAGTTTAACGTTAGGAAGAAAGCGTGGAGCGAGAGAAAGCCAGTTTCTGAGGGTAGGCTTAATCCCTTTTGGCTTCCTTGGGTTCCATCTGTGGGCAGCACAAATTGAAATTGTCCTGCTAGCTTAAGTGGACGTAACACAACTGTGAATTTCTACCGGCCAAGAGTCTTGCTCTGTGTTCTTTTTGTGTGACATACAATCTCCAGGGCAGGGCTGTGTCTTTACTGACTGTTTTTTCCAGCATTGTGCGACAAGGAGGCACTCCTTGTATAAATGTAGATCATGTTAACTATTGAGGTGATGCTGTAGCTGTGATCTCCAGGAGAGGCAGTCCGTGTGCCCAACCAGATGGCCATTTCAGGGATGTGTCTGCAGAGACTGAGAGTGCAAACAAGCTCAGTGCATCTTGGTCTCTCTTGCTCTCTGCCTGCAACATACAAAAGTTGGATCTCTTGAGTATTGAGGGTCAGGAAAAATATGAGATATACATGATGATCAAAATAGTAACCTGGTGGTTCCTCTTGGCTTTAGGCTTCTGTGAAGTCCATGAGTATGCAACGAACCAAGGACTGAAAGTTAGGCAGTTGCATGTTTTGTAGGAGTAAGGCAATCATGTTTAATTGTAAATAATCATTGAAAGAAGCTAAAGTGGATAATGATCTCTTGCTTTCCTCAGATCAAGACAAATACTTTTTTTGGAGGGTGTTTTCTGCCTGGGTAGGGTGACCATCTGAAACTCTGTAGCATTTGTTATACAGGATAGAGGGGAAAAAAGTCTGATCTTAATCCGTTGGTGAAGCTGCAATTTTGCAGCTGGCTTCGTTTGTTGTACCAGGACTTCACTTCTGAGTCCTGATGTAAAGCTTATGTGAGAGTCCAGTTGATTTTTACAGGCTTTGCAACATGTGTAATTCCATAGACAGTAGTATTTTCTGCTACACCTTGTTTGTAAGGCAGCATTAATATACATGTTTGATTTTTTTTTCTTCCCCTTTTTAGATTACAGACTTGGAAGCAAAGCCAGAAAACGGTTTGGCAGCTGTTAGGTAGGAATGGGGTTTTTTTGAGGATTAGGAGGTGGCGGGGTGAGGGAAACTGCATGTAACGTAACCCAGATGTTCTCCGATTTGAATCTAGGCAACACTTCTCATGCAAGACTGCAGTGTCAGCTGCACTTGACAAAGTGTCACCTCCTGTGCTTGCCATGCGGTGCTGAGCATTATTGCTGCTTACTGCCTTGGATAGTTTAGGCTGAGATTGCAACATAAAAGATTTCATCTCTTGAAAGAGTGATGGATTTATCTCACTGTGTCCCCAGCACTTTGGAAAAGAAAGGAAAGAAGCAATGTGGAAAGGAGACATTGCCATTTGTCCTCTGTGAACTGGGCAATCCATGACATTGATTTACCTCACCCAGCCTCATGCACAAATGCCTACTAAATTGGACACAGAAATAATTTTACATCCTTGTAAACGATTCAGCTGGGCATTGGGCTCTGCTTAAGCAGCTAGTCTGCTTTCCAAATTTGTGCTAGTCTATGAGCAGTCCTGTGCTGATCTGTGCTGAGATGCCATCTCACTTGTTACAGTTACCTCCAGCACCACATCACCAGACCTGTGTGAGGCTACTGAGATACAGAAAAAGCAGATTTGTGAAAAAAAAAATTTAAAAAAGGAAAAAAAAGAGGATTCCAGCTAGACTTTTTGGAGGATTTGGGGAAGCTGCAATTTGAAGCAAACATCCCCACCTCCCGACCCCCCAGGAAAGCATCCCCCCAATGTTATGGTATAAAACAATGATGACCTCACTTTCTGAAAGCCTGTGCTGACAGCAGCAGGAGTGCAATAGCTCTCCATAGCCCTGTGTTTGTCAATGCTTACCACCTTGGAGACTAGATTAATACCTGCAGTCAGGAATTTTTTATATTTTCCTGTGAAAATTTTTGACAGAATACCAAGCTTTCCCTTCTAAAGTTTGTGAAGTGATTTTCACTAAAAAGTTACTTTTGTTTAACACTTGACTATCTTCAGGGATTTCAACCCCATTTTCAGAACTGAAAACCAAAGTATTTTAAAATACAGTCAGATCAAATGACAAGGGTTTGGTTTTACTATTTTAAAGCTATCAGAAGAAAACTATCTTTTGTGTATGAAAAAGCATATAAACATCTCATGAAAAAAAAACCAGACCTGAATGTTCCCATGAAAGTTCTGGTTTTGATGCAAGTATCTTATTTTGACAGAAAACCCTTGCCCCACTGGTAGAAACTCCTTAGAAAGTATGTCAGCATTGTGCACATGCTCATCGGAACACCCAACTGCATAGTTTCCTGGGGTGGGCTGGAGCTCTGTCCTCTCAAACAGCCACAGAACAATCTTTGAAGGTCTCTGGGAAGTGGTTGCCTGGAAGTCCTAACCCACAAAAAGTGAGCATTACTTTTCACAGGAAAGGGAGAGTAAGAGGATAAAATCACACAGCAGAGAAAACTAGCCTTATATTGAAAACCTGGCCAGTGAATCAGGCAAATATTTTTGTTGCTTGCAGGAGAGACTGTCAGAACCTTATGGAGTTACAGAATACTTTAGAAGAGAAAGCGCATTTCTGAAGTGTCTGATATTATGCTTCTCCTGTCCTGTCTGACAAGCCAATGAAATATGCTTTCTTTGCAGATTCATTAATGGTTTGAACCAAGATGTCAACCTCACCATTGACAGCAAACGGTTCATTGCTGTTCAGAAAAACTACAGCGCTTCTCAGTACTTGCTACTAGAGCGGGACAAGTAAGTTTCCCTTGCTATGCTGAAGGTTCTTGCCGAGGCCTTTCCTTGGGTGCAATGGGGCTTTTCTTGGATGAATAACAAAACCTTTATTGCTATTGTCTTGGCATTTGGTTGTGGGGGCAGATGTTCGTAAAAAAAGTGAATTATCTGCTCTGTGCAGAGCATGTGCTTCAGGCCACTTGTGTGTACAGAGGTACCATGTGTTTAGTCTGCAAAGTGTCCAGGCCAATGGACAGCAAATCAGTATCTCTATGCATAATATGCAGTTGAAATGATTCAACCTCCAAACAGTGTGTGGAATAGTTCCTATCTAGGGTTGTAATTACTTTGGTAAGACAGAGACAAAGCTTGGAAACTTTAGTCCCATAACATAAGTGTAATGGCATCCTAATTTAGGCCATAATTTGAGTATTTTCAGTCAGGCCAGGGGAATTTTGGAAACCCCAGAAGCTTTTTGAAGAAGTCCAGATACAGCACTTAACCTTCTCTGAGCTTTTGTTCATGTTATTTGGAAGCCTGGAGGGAAGAGACTGGCCATTTCTGTGCATCTGTCAGCAGAGTAAGGTGGGACATGGTGAAGTTCGCTCTGCCATTTCATACCTGCCCTATTTCGATATTCTCTCAGGCCCAAGCTCTTGATAGTGTTCTCAGGGAAAAGCCAATTCATGTTCTATGCTCCAAAGCATTGTTATGTGGGCTGGTAGCATCAAGTAACATTGCAGGGCTTTGCAGGCTGGGCTTGTTAGAGAGGGGCTCCATATGGCCTTGGTTTGGCAGCATTGGAGTTGGCTCTTGTAAGGTATTTCTGGCATTTGCAATGTTTCAAAACAAGCTTCATGGCTTTTCTCTGCATCGGCTCCATCCAAAATATTTATTGCTGCAATTTAGTAGGATGCAGAAGCCATTGTGGCAATGCTGCTGAGCCTCAGTGCCATCTCACACATCCAAAATCAGAACAAATACGAAGGCTAATTTGCTCTCTTGAAAGGAAACAAAGTGGCTTGTGGGAGCGTATCTCTGACTTCCTGAGGTCTGCTTAAGCCCGGCTAAGTTGTCTGGCTCACAGTTCCTGAAGCAACGGAGAAAAGTTTGGAAGGAAAATATACCTGAGAGGGGAAAAAAAGGCAGTGCTAGGAAGAAGCAGAAACCATTTAAAAATATTATCAATAGCCAAGGTCGTTAGGTGAACTCCAGTCAGTGTCTAAGTGTTTCTGGAAGGAAAAGATGACAAGAAGTTGAGTGATTGTTTGACATAAACATGACTGCAGCTTTACATGATACATCCTCCCTACTACATTGTAGAGGGATGTTTGATAGCTCTGCTCTGTGCTCTTTGTCTGTGGGACTAACTGGGAAATACTGTACTTCATTATTGTATCCAGATATAATAATGGAAAATGCATAACTGAAATGGGAGAATTCATACTGGAGCTAGGGCTGCTCGACTTCGGCGCGTCATACACCATTGTGATAACTAATGTAAGTGTCACTCTGACGGTAACAAGCTCCCTCTGTCATAGTCTCTGGCAGAGCTTTTGTTCTTATGTTTGTGACTCTCACTTGCTTTCTCCACCCTGTGAGACCCTGTGCATCTGTTTTTCCCCTCTTTCACTCTCTGTACAGCTCATTTGGAGCCTAGCAGAAAGTCAAGGCATGATCTTCTGAACAATCTAGCCCTGATGGGGCATGAGTACTACTGAGAGGGTGGATTCCTTTCCCTGCCTGCCAGCCTCCTAGGCACGCTGGGTCAACCCTGGTCCAGCTGGCAGGAGCCATGGTGATGAACGTGATCAGCTTAGTTCCAATTTTAACCTTTCCACTGCACAGGCACACAGACAAACCAGGTCTGACAGGACACACTGCTAAGCTCCCCTCTGGGACTTTGACTACTGTGTTGTGATGAGCAGAGCAAAAAGCTGTCAGCTACTCCCTGGCAGTAACATCTCCCTGTTGGGCAATTAATGGGAGCTGTTCATGTCTGCAGAGTCCAAATACGTAGGGGGAAAAAATATAGCTGCAAAGCACCTGGCATTTTTTTTTAGCTCCAGTAGCTGCAGTGGGACGCACAGTCCTGGAAGGAACAGGCAGATGCTACCATCTGTGAGTACAGAGATTTATGTACAAAAAACCACACTCCCATTAGAAGTGATGTTGGCCAGACCCTTTCTCCATGGCTGCAAGCCTCTTTCCTCAGATGAGAAACAGAGTAGAGAATTTACATGAAGAATATTGCACTAAGAATATTGTCCCAGAGCCTCTGATAAGGCAGCTGAGTCAGGAGCTGTTGAGGTAGATGTGTCCCATGTCACTGAAGACAAGGATTCCAGCTTGTGGTCCCATCTACAAAAGTCCTTGTCGTGGCCGTGGCTGATCAGTGGTGGCTCTGTGCCTCAGCCCCTCTGGACCCTTTGCTAGCCCTTCAATGTTTTTGACTCTCTGGTTTTTCTTCTCTCTCCCAGTGGTTTCCTCCTTCTCTTGAGAGTTAGTTTGCTCTGAGCGAAGATCATTTTTAATTATTGCGGTGATTTGTACTGAGCCCTGCTCCTGTGCCAGGAGTGCTATATAGAACAACCAAGAATGCAATATATTAGTCTGCTAATGGGGCTGAACTGTGATACTTAAATCATGGGAATGCTGCCTTCTACCCAGCCTTCCTCAGTGTGCAGTTCTAGTATGGTACTTGTGACGTTTCTTTATGGACTAAAGAGCGATGCACAGCTCCCCTTTCACCCATGCTAAAATGCTAAAATACAGTCTCCCTGCATGGTGATTAAGTACATCTTGAAAACATCCCCTGTATTTTCCTAAGTACTCACGTTAAACATGGGGGGTTTTGCCTGAAGTAATTTCAGCCTAAGTGTATTCCTGGCTGCTGGTCAGATCTCTCTCTGCCTCTGTGCATCAGTGGCCATATGAATTACACCTGGAAAAGCAAACAAAAATAATTAGGAGTACAGCTACCATAACTATCTGAAAACATCTGATATGGGACAGTCTCTGCTGCTCTTGGTATACCCTAACTGGATTTGCTTGGGTGTCACTGTTATCATAAGGGAGTTGTACAGTGCTGATTAAACCTTCATTTTGGTAAATTTGCTGCTGAAGTCCAGGCTAAGAAGGATCTGATCTTTGAGCAGCTAATCAACGTACCTTTATTTTCCTACTAGATTTCTGGAGGTGCTGTTAAGACATGGAAGTCAGAAGACATCAAAGCCAACAATGTCCATATGGCTTGGCAGTTACCACAATACTTACTAATATCTGCTGGGGAGGTGATGTTCTCTATTACGGGTCTGGCCTTCTCCTATTCTCAGGTACTCTGTTTAAAGATAAGGGTCTTCCAATTAGACTTCAGAATTTATTTCTGCATCAGCTATTGACTTGTAATATGTCCTTTGGCACGACACTTACTGACAACGTTATCTGTGCTTCAGCTAAAAGTGGGATTAAAACACCACTTGCTGGGTGCCCTCAAGCTAAATTAATTCATATTCTGAAGGTACCTGTTCTCAATTATGCCCAGGAAACTCCTTTTCTAGTAAAGCTGAGAACATAGAACAGAACTGGATAGAAGTGTATTTTTATGTGAAAGTGCTGAATTCTTGAATATCAGTTTTTTTCTCCCAGTGAAATATTTTGTGGTATGTATTTTCCAGTGAGTAAAAGGCAAAGGTATCTCAAAGAGCACAGAGTGGCACAGGGGGCTGGAACCTGCTTTAAGGTGTAAGGGGTCTAAGCCTACCCGAGTCTGTAACAAGAGAGCAAGGGGTAACGAGCGTGCAAGGAATGATTTGATTGTGGTACACTGTTTTGTCTGGGGAGAAGAAAGAACTGAGATATTACAAATCAAAAAAAGCTGAAGCTACTCAAATTTTTACCCTTGGAGTAAAGTACAGATGTTTGTTAATGAGAGCAATTAATGCAGTGGGACAATGTCATGGGATCTGGAAAATTGTCATCTGTCACCAGCAGGAAGCTTAAGATCCCGTCTCTTTTCCAAAGGTGTACAGCCACACAGCACCAGACTCCGAGATGCAGGGATTCCTGATATTACAATTTCAGATGATGCAGGTTGGGGGATGATCAGGATCCAGCTTTGCAACAACAGCATCTTCTCCTTCTTCATGTGTCCTCCTGGAGGACGTATTTCAAAAGCTCCTTTTAAGCAGCTGTTGAGTTTAACCACTCTGCAGAGAGGAAATTCCACCATCTCCTCCTAGGCTAAGCCTGGGAACACCTGCACTGGACAGGACATCACAAGGGTGAACCAGAGCAGAAGGACACAACGTGATACCCACTGATCAGGCCTTTCTCCTCTTTTCAGTCTCCAGCCAGCATGAAGTCAGTGCTGCAGGCAGGCTGGCTGCTCACGGTGGCCGTTGGGAATACCCTTGTGCTTGTTGTTGCCCAGGCTGCACCAATGGCACAGGTATGATTTTGCTTTTAAAACAGAGGTAATGCTTTAAAACAGGCCCCGCATGTTGCTTCTGGATGTCCATGTCCTAGAGGCACAGCTTCGCTGCAGAAGCCTGAGGCTGTGCAACAGCTTTATGGCAGCCAGCACCGATCTGCCTCCTAGCCAGGGCTCTGCTTTGCCCTCAGCAGTGATACCCTCTGGAGCAGTGATTTTTCCCTCAGCTTCCTAGTGGTAGTAAATACTGCTGTGACCTACACTGCAAAACATTGCTGGAGCTTAGCTTTAGGCAAGCAAGCTGTATTTGGGCCTGAAACTTGGACGTGGCACTCTCCATGTGTTGCAGTTTCTTACTGAAAGCAGCTTGCCTTCATCTAGCTAGCCCAGTGGGCAAGCAGCCTTCACAGGTGTCTAGCCTGGGACTCCTTCAGGGCCACCTGCCTGTGGCAGCCCTGAGATGTTGGGCTTGCATGTGGCAGAAGCGTGTTTAATTCGGGCTATCAGACTTCTGGGATCATCTGGAGCTTATTTCTGGCTAACATGAAACTGCCTCTCCCAAAGGCATCTTCCAGGCAAAAAGCCCAGGCAGGTATGTTGCAGTCAGGATAGATTTGTAAGAAAAGATTTAATGAAACTAGCCCAGTTTAACAGGTTTATTTCAAGGTATGTCACGTACTCATCATTAGATGATTACTAAATTAAATAATTACAAAAAAGCAATTTTCACCCAGCTCTTTAAAAAGCACTTGGAAGTGCAGAGAAATCCTCTGGACTGAGAGTCTGGGATCTCCTGACCTGCTGTTCTTTTTTCTTTCCTAGTGGGCTGAATTTGTCTTGTTCACTGTTCTCCTCTTTGCTGTGTGCATTATTTTCTCCATCATGGGATATTTCTATGTCAGTGTGGATCCAGAGGACCTAGAAGAGAAGGAAGAGAAGAGAGAAACCTCAAGCAGAGGAAACATGATTAGTCTTGTTACTCAGAAAACAAAGCTCTAACTCATCATGGGGTGGGATCTTTTTTTTTTTTTCTTAAACTGAATAGATGAGAGGGTAAAAGAAGGGTAGGGACAACGTTATTTTATTTTATAGCACTGCAGTCTTTATTACTCAAAATGTAGTCACCTTCTAAATGGGACCAAATAGCCCTCTATAAAAACTATGGGGGTCCTGAAATCAGAGTAAAAATCCCTGGGAAAGCTTCTCTGGTATTAAAAGCCCTTATAAGTAAATACAATGTAATTTAAACCCTGCCTGTCTTTTTAGGCGTGGAATGCTTCCCCATGATTTTGATTTAAATGTATATATTTAGGGCAGCAGGGAGGAAGGGTGTAAGGAAAGCCATATGACAGCAAAATTTGGAGATACTGGGAGAAAAGAATGAAAATCCAGTGTAGGAATTAGGGAAGAGTAGATGTTACTGACAGAAGAATTTTTTTAATGCTGTTATCAAGGACTGGAAGCGTTATACACAATCCCAAAGGATTTAATCATGTAACTCTCCTTATGAGTATTTCACCCCATTATTGCATCTTATGAATGGTTCTGATTTATGACTTTCGCCTCCAGGCTCAGAAGTAATAACAGGGAATTAAATTCTGCAGGCTAAAATATTCCCAAAACACTACTGAACAAAATATGCATGCTACCATCCATCTGATACCCATTTTTTCTGGAAGTAGGTGTTCTTTGATTAGACGCGATTAGAGAATTGGTTTATGCTTTCTTATTTCTGAAATCCATGCAGTTATTTTCCATCTTCCTATATATTAAGCCTTTATTGGGCATTTTCTTTTACAGCACCTGCCACTGCAAGTTAGGATATGGCTGATTTCTTATCTCATGCTTCAGCTATTCCCCACTGGGAGACACGTTGCAGCAGTTTCTATAAAATTCCAGGCATCCTGCAGTGAGTGAAACAAGGGTGCACTTTATCATTTTTTTCGGTCTATAAGAGGAAATCATGGCATAGGAGATTTTTCTTTTTCCTCCCTGTTTTTATGTCTCTCTGCCAAACTTTGGATATAGCTATTTTATCGGAATTGTGATATAATTGTCTGATTTTCCTCACTTGCGTGGAGCTGTGATTTCATGTTCTGCATAGAAGTAATTCAACCATTGCTGATCTAGTAAAACTCCTGAGAGAGTCCCTGCCTTCCTCTGTTGCTCCAATGCCGCAGTTGTAACAGGTATGGCCTAACTTACAAAGTTGCCAATATAATTTTCAGGCTCACAGAGAACAGATTTTTAAATGATGTTTTTGTCATCTGTCTTAGCACTGGCCATAGGTGGTCGCTGATGCTTTGATTCAGGAGATCATGAAATATATGTTTAATTTGATTCCTGTTCAGGACAGTGCTAGGAGATATGCTGAGATTGACATCTTTGCAATTTTAATCTGCTGCCTTGTGTTTGTGTCATCTTTAATAAGGAAGAGAAAACCTCACTTTCTGGAAGACTCACAGCCTCAGATTCCTTTGCTTCCTGTCCTAAATAGTCAGGAACTTCCACCGCTAGTTCTGCCTAACCTCCTGCCTGCTGTGAAATAGCATCTGAGCCTTGTGCCAGAGGAGGACTGTGGTCTCAGATAAATGACAACAGGCTGCGCGTATGTGCACAGAAACACTTTATGTGGTTCAGTTGATGCAGGGCCATTTATTAAGCTGTAGTGGCTGGATCCAGGTGGCTGAGCCCTGCGACGCAGCGGGGAATGAAGGGCATTGAAAGCCAGCTATTAGGTCACCCGACCTGTTCCTCAGAAGCCAAGTGAAGATTATTCCTTCTACTCCTTTCTGGTATTGTTCTCCTGCCATGATTCTTTGTATGGGTTCTTTCTCCAGGCATTGTTGTTTTCCTAATCCTGTTTTATGATACACTGCAAATCAGCTCAGAGGCTGCTGAATCATTCTGCTATGATGCTGTTTGACTGGCTTCCAATCTGAAGCACTAATAGAAAGCATTTCTTTCTCCCCTCCCTCAAACAAAACAAAAATTCCCAAACTGAAGAAGCGGACAGGCTCCAGTAACACTGAAAAGACACAATTTAGAATTATTGGAGCATTTAATTTTTTATATGCCTAGAATTTGGAAGATTGTGGGGGTTTGAGGGCGCATGTGGTGAAGAGACCATTGTAAATTATTGGAGCACTATACTTGGGAAGCACTTGGTACATTGCAGCTCAAAATGGCAAGAGGGAAAGCAAGGTTTCCAGAGGACGTGATCCTTAAGAGACTACATATGCTCAAGAACCTCTTGATTTTTATGTTTTATTTCTTTACTGGTGGCACTACCAGAAGCTGTCACATATTCTGAGCTTAATTTAAAGGAATCATTCCAAACTCATAAAAGATACATTTAGGATGTCATCTGTATCTGCTTTTTAGACTCCTGATGCCAAATTGCCCCTTTCCAAACATCTCTGTGTTCCAAACCATCACCATAATGCTGGGGGGAGAAAACTGCAATCCACAGTTGGGAAGGTTATGAACAGGAAAGCAATGCTATAAATAAAGTGCTAACACGAGGCTGGGGGCTGCTCCTGTAGCCCCTCTGGGGAGTCGCTTGCCCAAGGGAGCATAGAGCTCTGCTCACATTTCTCCTCCAGCTGGCCCAGTTACTTCTTCCCACCAGCTTATCCTTACCTGTTGGAAGCTTTGTCCCCCTCTCATCTGCCTGCTTCGTTGCTGGTATGATCCTTCCCCACCATTTTAGCTGCAGTCATAAAGCTTTGCTAATTGGCCCCATTTATTTGAAATGCGGCAGCAGTTTGGAGGGGTTTCCACTGGGCTTGCTGAGAACCAGCCAGGAGCAGGCTCTGGGCTGTAATGAATTGCTTCCAGGCTGTAGCTGGAGAAGGTGGCAAAATAACACATTCAGCATAGTGCTTCTCCAGTTTTAGAGCCACAACTCCATCCTTGGAGCCCTTTTTATTACTTTCAAATGGACTCTGAATCAAAGATTTAGAACCCGATTCTGTGGAGTACTGAAATGTCTGGGTTTTTCTTACAGCTCGGAGTTAGGGCCATGCATAGCTGTTAACACCTAATTTTAGAACAATATAGAATCATCAGGTTGGAAGAGACCCACTGGATCATCAAGTCCAACCATTCCTATCAGTCACTAAACCATGCCCCTCAGCACCTTGTCCACCCTTATTACTCTTCATCCTTTGATTCAGGATTAGAGGGGGAAGCAAAAATACTGATAGTATGTGTAAAGCTATGTGAACCTCCATAGATAATTAGCAGCCTGCTGCCTGTCCAGCTTTGTTTGTCACTAAAGGAACTCTCAGCTGTTGGTGGACTTCGCCCTGCAGCAGATTCAGGAAAGCTCTCATGAGCTGTTTTGGAGGCTGAACTACAGCAAAGATCACATCCAGCTAAGGATCAGTAAGGAGCTGGTGGGGGTCTGTAGGTACCTTGCTGTACAAGCCTTCATGGAGGTTGCAGGGGTTTATCTTCAATGTGGAAGTGTGTGCACCTATCTGTTAATCTGAAGAATGCTTTCTGATAAAGTTTTTTTTTGTGCAGCAAATTTCCCTTCAGTTGCACTGGCTGTTATTCAGCACATTTTCCCCACGGCAGGTTGTAATTGTGGCCGGTGTTTTTTCCAGCTGTGTATGAGATAGATAAGCATAAAAATTAGATTTCAAACTCAGGAAAACAACTTGGCCATGGATTCCTTAAAGTTACCTCTTCTTTCTGAGACAGTCGAATGCCTTTAGGTAGCAAGCTGCTCTGTGCAGCTCAAAGGGCTTTGCATCTCTCTTTTCTTTCCTCTCCCCTTCCCCACAGTTCAAGAAGATGACTTTTGGAGGATTCCAGAAGAAGACCGCTGGGAAGGCTGCATGAAGCTGGCTTGGATGCAGTTGATGTGTGCTGGCTGGGAGGCAGGACACTAGCCAGGCACAGGAGCTGATCCCTCTCTGGAGACCCAAATGGGTATGGGCAAGTTTGCCTGGGCCAGGGCTTGCCTTTGCAGAAGATGTGTTTTTCCTGAGCAGCAATCTGGATGTGAGTTTTGTTGTGAGAGTGAAATGTGAGTCAGTGAAAGGAAAAGTTTTCACTGGCCTTGGCTTTGGCCTGAGGCACCGTGCAAGGAGGCTGGAGACTGACAGGCAAAGAGGAAAGAAAAGGCTATTTGGTCAAGGTCTTCCCAACTCCTCAATCAATGGCTGATATTCCTCGCATCAAATTAATTGGAGAAGAAATAAGATAGGAGAATTGGAAAGCTCTGATGATTAAAAAGTGGGTGAGTTCAGACCTTTCAGAAAAGCACTCTCCTAACTGGTAGTGAGGGGCCATCAGGGATTTAGTCACCCATGGCTTGTTGTTTCAGAGTATGGCAAAAACCAGCATACAGACCTGCATCGGTGGGTCTGCAGTGACCAGAGGAGGAGGCAGCTGTGCTCCTGGCGATATCCCTCGCATCCAAGGCAGCCACTTTGGCTTCCCCTTGGGGCAGAAAAAACATCTTGAAGGTGTATTACAGATGGAGGTAACACAGGCGGGAGAGCTACAGTTAGGGGTAGTTAATGGGTAGTTTTAGCCAGGGTCATACAAAGAGGGATAATTCTGTGTTGAATTTCTTTGCCTAGCTACAGGAACTACTTTCTAGCACCAGCAGCTTAAACCTGGGAGTTCAGCTACATGGCAAATACCACAGCTGCTGAATTTTGGATGATACTACACTCTGCATTTCATTATCACTACATTTGTTATTGCAATATAATTTAAAAAGAGCATCTCAGAGAGGTTTCTGGTCCCAGATGTTGACAGATCTGGCCAGGGTTTTGCATGTTGATAGCTGGATTTACACTAGTGTTTCATGTTAACATGTGGGATAATCCTGTCATGCACAAGTAGATGTTGTGGGGCCTTTGAATTTCTCTAGTGATTTAGAAAAAAACCAAAATCCCCAGTGAAGCTGGCTCAGCATGTATTGTGGTGTTGCTTCCTTGTTGGAGCTGCCCACGTGTTTTGTAAACTAGGGACTATCATTCATCTCTTGCCAAATGCTTCCCAGAAAGAAAAAATGGAGACACTATGAAACATTCTGCTTTGAGAAGAGCTCATGTTGCATGACAGAAGTTGCCAGAAGGAAAAGAATTGCTTTGCTTAAAATCCCTCCTTCGTTACCATTTCAGGTGGTCAACAAGAAACGAAACAAGTTGTTTCATAGTGAGCTTGAATCAAAGAGCTGCAGCATCTTCTCAAGATCTTACCCCGCAGATCAAGACTAACCTGCCTCTAGTACCTGTAGATCAGAAAGTTGCTAGGATGCAGAGCAGCCACACTGCAGGCTTCTGCTGCCAGCTGATCACCTCTGATCTCTTCAATTTTAATGAATAGTTTTAGCAGTTATCCTGCAGGGCTCAGCCAGAATTGGTCTAAATTTAGGCTAAAACTAAGGACCTGAGAGACTTGTAATCAAGAAGATTAATGACAAAACTCTCAAAAACCCCTGCTAAAACACTGGTTTAGTGCTTAATTAAAATTTTAATATGCCTACAGAAAGTAAAAACCTAAACCAGAATGTAGCAGTTCAGTCTGAGTAATGAAGAGTTGCGGTTGGAATCCAGTAACATGGCAACTGGCAACCGGGCTGAGGACACAAAAATCAAGCAAATGTCACCTTTTAGATTTTTTTTTTTTATCATTGCATATGTTGTTCAGTCTGCTTGGCCTGTCCTGTTCAATCTACCCATGTGTGTAAGGAGAAGAAGCTGAACTGACTAGTGGAATCCACACACCCTTCCCAAGCTGCAGCTTGGTTTTCATCTTGTTGCAGGCTCCCAAGTTAGCTCCAAATGGCTCTCTCCTCTAGCAATCATCCCCCTCATTCTCACATGCTGATCTTTCCTCCCAGAAGTCATTCGGATTTCTCCCTGGTGACTTTGCCAGCCCTCAGCACCTTGCTTATTCCTCCTCTCATGCAGCCTTTCTGCTGCCGGGAACAGCATGTCTTCTTGGGAGTTGTCCTGGGTGATGCTGCCCGCTTTCCTACAGCCAGAAAAGCTTCTCACCCATGGAACCATCACATCTGGGCAGAAATCACCCAAAGCAAAATATCTCCTGGTAACAGGTTGTCTGTCCTGGCTCACTTTAGCTCTAGCCTCTCATTGCAGCCTCGTATGACCCAACGCATCTTCTGAAGGCAAATCAGTTCGGAAGCATGGGGGTGACTCAGTATCTCTGTGTGTCTTTCAAGATTGTCCTGTGCCCAGTCTGCAGTCAGCCCTTGTGTTGTGCCGTGTCAAGCTGCAAGGACCCTTTGACTGACACACTGCTGTTACCAGCCACGGAGGGGTCCAGTTGTGCTGCCTGTGGCCCTTTTAGTTGGCTTTTGGTTGTATGTCAGCTGGAAAGCTGCTCTTTCCAGGCTCCCAACTTGTGCTTGAGGCTCTGAAGCCCCGGCCTCACCTCACTGGGAGTTTGTGAGTCTTTCTCTTGTAGAGAATTGGGAGAAAGCCATTCAGGTTGTGTTCGTTGCACCATTAAGTGCATGGTCAGTGGGCTGCATCGGCAACCACAGGTCTCCCGTCAGAATGGATGTTGTAGCCAGTGACATGGAGCCAGCTCCTCTGCCAGCAATAGCAGCATAGGAACTGCTGGTGTCGGTGAAGCTGGATCTGTGGCCTTCTCTGGCTTGGCCAGGATGTTTTAAAACCCATTGTCAGTGTTCTGCTGGGAAAGCTGCTTTGAGTTCTGACTCAAATCTGCTTGGCTCAGCCAAGGCTCCAAGAGTGTTTAACCTATGCATCTACTTTCCCATGTAGGCTTTGATGTTATCCTCAACAAAGGCAGGAACCTCTCAAATTGCTGTGACAATGAGTTTTCCTGCCCAAGTTAGTGGTGAAACAGGCCAGCAGGAATTCAGCAGGCACCAGGAGCTGCTGCCTTTAAAAAAAGCAAGCTGCTGTCAGTCGTGGTGGCTCCCCATGTGTGAGGCCATGCAGCCCAGCTCCTGCTGCACCCCGAGCTCAGCAGAGGCCAGCAGATGCTCAGACATCTCTTGGTGGCTGCACGTCCCAGGTGACATTCGTGGTCTGTCAGTGCCGGCTTCCTGACACTGTACACAGACCCAAATCTGCAGAGCAAAGATCAAAATCCCCTCTTTGCAATAGAGAGCATCTAATTTGCTTTTTCTTCCTCCTTTCTCATTCACAGCCAGTGTAATTATCTGCCCTGTTATTTTAGGGCTGGCCAAAGGATCTGTGCAGTAGCTCCATTGCTGCCTTGGAGTAAGGGGAGGTCAGGGCACATTCCTGGAAGCTGTCTTCAAATTCAGATCCCCCACTCCTCTGAAGAGCACATCCCTTGTGGGACCACAGATTTGTCATGTTTTTAACCAACAAATCCCTTTATGCCGATTATTAGCCAGCCTGAACAATGTTTTCATTTCACCCCTTGCCGTCTGCTGTCTGTGGCTTTACTTTTAGAGTTAATGTCACTGTTTTTCTTTCTCTTTTCTCCTCAAAGGCTGTCCTGAGCACCTGCACTTTCGCAATAAAATAAATAAACGGCCTTGCCTGTTTGCAGGCAGATGGCCCATCTGTCTTCTACTGAAGCTTTGATAGTGCCTTGAAGAATCCCTCTGAGCTAGTGGTACCAGCATAGTCCTTTATATCCCTACGGGAGGACTTCTTTGGCTTTTCTTTTCACCATCCTTTAGTACATACTGGTTCAAACCAAAGGACTTGTTCTTGGTTTCTCACAGCCCACAGCACTCCTCAAGTGCCTGTAATGCAGGCTCCGATTTCCCTCTTCTGTCTGAGCTGAAAACTATTAAAAGCCATTGAGTGCTCCAGAACCAGCTGATTTTGTATAGTAAAGTTCTTTTTTTTTTTTTGTAGTTTTTACTGTATTCAAACCTGTTACAGCTATGGAATGAAATGCTGTTCCAGTCTTTTCCTGTCAACCCTCGCTTTTCCGGAGAAAGCTGGGCTTTTAGCTTTTGCATAAAACCTTTATCTTTGATATCTTTAGTCCTAATGCTGTTCATTGTTCATCATCCCTTGAAGCCAGGGGTTTGGGCTCCCTCTTCTGTGTTTTCACTTCTGTCTGCTCAGCGTTTCTTAGCTGGTGTCACTATGTTGCACCTCCTGGAGTCCACTGACCTGAGAAAGAGCAGAGAAGTCATCCCAGTGGTTTTAAAAGATGCACCTAGACTGAACCTGCTCAACTCTGAAAGTTTTGGGCCCCTTTTCGGCTTATTAGAGGAAGAGCAGGCAGTTTTCCATGTAAAGGTGTGCTCCTATCCCTGCTGCATCCTGCCCTGGCTGGGAGGGGATGCTGCCAGGTCAGAGCAGCTCAGCCATCTCCAGTGCTTTGCTTCTGCTCTCCTCTGGCTCTGCATTTCCTGGCTCGGATCTATCCACTCTTGCCCCCTACTTGGTAGGTGTTTAGCAGTAGCGCCGTTCACTCTGAGGGAGCCGTCGCCTCCAATAATTTATTTTACCAGTCCCCTCATGTTACTTGTGGTGATGCTCATCAAGGGGTTTGTTTTGCCTCTCCCGCCTCTACTGTTGTTCCACGTTTCTGCTGTGGTTTCTCTTGATTCAGACTGTCAAGGTCTTGCCAGTTTTGTCTTCCTCATCGTGGCTTCCCATTACCAGTGCTGGGCTTGGAGTCCAAATGCCCTTCACATCACGGATCTGCAAGCTGAGTAAACTTAGCAAATCATTAGGGCAGACTTGAACTGCTCCTGTCTCCATCAAAGACTGGGATTAATTTAGGTCTCTTTGATAAACTGAGCTGACTGGCCAATTTGGATTGCACATGTGGTATTATGGGCCTCACAGGACTTATGATTAAAAGACATAAGACAATGCAATTATTTAGAGAGCTACCGGGAGATTGTTGTAACTCCCTAGTCACTTTTTTATCAGAGCAAAAGAAGAGCCCAACTGTGCAGGGTGGCAGACAGCCCTGGGGAAGTGTCTGCAAGCCTCTAACTACTGAGGGAGGCGAGAGTCACGTTTGTTTCCTGCAGGTTTTGATGTGTGGGATAACACAGAGGGTGGGGGGAGGAAGAATATTACTCTGACCATTTCTGTCCCCAAGGCACCTACTGCAGGAGTGAAAACTTTCACACAAGTGGCTTCTCTTTCTCCAGTTCCTTGGGGTTTCCCCCCCTATAAATTATGGTTGACTTTGCAAGAAGACAGCGCTCAGCTGGGTTTCTTGGCTGGAGTTTAATCAAATTCTGACCTGCACAGGGAGCTCAGTGAAATCCAGGCTGACGTCTTGCACCAAATCCTCGTGCCTGGGGCTGGATCCTGACCCAGCAGGAAAAGCTCTGTTAGCTTAGGCTCTGCATCAAGTGATGAAGGTATGAAATGTCTGACTGGACACAATTTTGCCTGTTTTTTTTCTCTCAGGTTACTGAGTCAGAGCTGGATGGCATATGTAATTATACTAGGGCTATTCTTCTCTCTCTCTTTTTTTTTTTTTTTTAAGGAACATTCATGCTGCATTTTAATTACAACATTTAGAATACGTCCAAATAGCTTGAGCTCAAATTGATCTTGTTTTTCAGCCAGGAAGCTTGTTTTTCATCTATTATAATAATAAATGTGCTATTGATAATAGTTTAGGTGCAATACAGCAAAGCTTTGTGTTATGCATCAGCTCTGGAAGGCCAACATTTTCTTATTATCCGTTATTGATATGACAGTTTGCAAATATTTAACAAACAAATTACCAGGTTTTCCTTGTTCCCCTCTTGGTTTGCAATCTCAGTCTTTTTGACAGCTGAATTCAGGATTAATGATGATCTTGTTTAAGACGATTGTTTGCCAGCAGGTTTATTCTCTAAACCTACAAGTGCGGCAGGAGAACTAGCACTGGCACTTTGAATTAAATCCCATCTTTGAAGCAATTTTTTTAGCTTTATTCCCTCCAATTCTCCTAAGTAGAAATCGGATTTGCCTGGTAAAGTACTTAGACTTGTTATTAATTTCTTAGTTTATGTAGTCATTTTAAATATAGAAGCTTAACATGAAAGGCTGGCAGAAGGAGCTGTTTTTCTTTCCCAGCCCTGAGCTTGTTGGGTCTGTTCAGATTGTAAGTGCATTAAGAGACGGGTCCTCTCTGAGCACAGGTGTGGGAGCAAGGAGACCACCTTGAGCCTCTGCAGAAAAGAGAGATCCAGAAGAACATGCTGGATTTGGTCCTAGGTAAAGCACTTGAGGTGGCACTGGGAAACATTCAGTCCAGGTCCATGCACTGCAGCAGCTTCCTACCCACCTGCTCCAGGTCTGAGCATGGGGTAAAGGGCGTGGAAAGGGCTGGAGCACCAGCATCTGCCTGGGCTGGTAGTTTCAAGGTCTAGTTAACCGGTGGGGAAGCTGTCACAGAGGCAGGGGCATCTTCTAGGGAATAATGCAGCACCAGAACACAGAAACAAAGACAGCATGACGCACCCTCTTTAGAGCACGTGCTGGGCATTGGGCCATTTCTGCCCTGTGGTTTCTGACTGTGGACTTCGCATGCACAATACAGGAATTCACTAATGTGCGAGCCAGGCTTTGGAGATGAAAAGTGAATTTGTTCTCAAGTAAAATCACCTTTTGTTAGCAGAAAATCTGTGAGTTGGGTTCCCCAAGGGAACGCTGTTTAAAAGTCACAGATGATTAAAAGATAACACATTTGATGGGGGGTGGTTGATTGTTTTTTGTTGGGTTTTTTTTGTTGTTTCTTTGCCTTTTGGGTTTGAGAAGGTGGATGTTGCACATCAGTTTTGCCACAACTGACCTGGCCACAGAGTTTTTGTTTTAATGCAAGAAAAGCTGAGACTTTCCTTACAAAGAGGAGTTCCTGGGAGTTCTGAAATATCAAATGTCACACAAGCAAAAATGACTAAAGTTGGCAACTCCAAGTATAGCGTATCACATTGGTCTTAAGCAAAAATAAGCCAAATCAAACAAGACTTGATGGAACAGAATTAAAGCAGGCGAGGCGCACAGCTTGGCTTGAAATAATGTGTTAATAGAGAGAACGTTTCTTCATTACTTTTTATTTGATTAGCAGTAAAACTGCAGAATCATGCTAAATGCAGTTTCTATGTGCTCTCTGCTAATTGTCCGTCCCCGTTTGCAGTGTAAGCACTTGTTACTCACGTCCCTTGGAACTAGCTGTGGCCCGTGTGGAGAGGGGCACAGCGGTGTATTTCAGCATGTCTGCACATGTGTTTTCAGTCCTGGAATAACCCCCATTATATGGACATTTTAGCCTGGTATTTAAGTCTTCATCCCACTTCTTTTTAAGGCTTGCTTAACACTTTTCCAGTTGGTTGAAGCAGCATCAGTCGTGGTAATATGCCGGCTGTGATGTTCCAGTTAATGTCTACCCAGGAGCGGGGTGGCTTAGGCGCTGTTTTATGCTGCGAACTGAGCACAGGAATTTTCTCTGTGGAGGCCAGGGGGAATTTGCTGACCACATCAGCTTGCAGATGTGCTGGGCAGCAGCAGGAAGCTTCCCATCTTTCAGTCCCCAAGCATCTCCCAGCCTGGGAACACAGCTATCGATGTAGTTACTTTTGCAGCCCTTTTCTGCTGTTGGGGGTTAAGGCTTTGAGAAAAATCAGCCTTACGTGCAAGTTGGTGAAGTGGCACTGCCAGCTGGACGCACCAAGGACAAACTGGCTCCAATTTCCTGCTTTGCTTAGACTAAACGCCATGTAGTACAAATCAAATGAGCCACAAGGAACCAAACTATTAAGCTGCTGCTCTTGATTAACAATCATTAATTATGAAGATACCATCACTTGTGTTTTTAATCTATGAACTGTCCTGTGACAACTGATTTATTTTTTTTTTTAGTTTAATGAATTGTGACGGTGAGGCTGCAAACAGTGTTGGTAAGCGATTCCTGCAGGGGTCCACTCCTGCAGGTGAGCTGGTGAAACCTTTTCATGACACAGAGACTGTGCAGATACAGATTTACTGTCCCTCCATCCTCCTGGCCACTCATCTCAGTCTCTGGGAAAACCCCAACACAAATGTGTCCTGCTTAGCTGGTCAGGCAAATATTTGATACTGTGATAGCCAATTTAAGGAGAAGCTTTCAGGCCAAGAGGATGTCACTTCAAAGACCTTCTCCAGCATGTTGAACACCCAAAAACCTTCCTGGGATCCATCAGTCTGGCTACTAATTTCCCCTCCCCGCAGTCCTCACTTAGAATAAACTCATTAGAGATGTGGCAGGGCAGTGAAAGAGGGGCTCTTATCCCCCTCCCAGGACAAAGGCAGCAGGCATGGGGCAAACCTCATACATCTTCAGGCCTCCCTCATTCCATCCTGATGGTGTTTGGTCCTTCTTACATAGCTCTGCCCTTCCCTGTCACTGGGAAGGGCATAAAAACGGGTCTGAAGAGGAAAAACCCTCCAAAGTTGCTTATCCTACCAAGGTCACTTTATGCCAAGGATGTCCATGATCCAGAGACCAAGTTACCAATGGTACTTGCTAACAGAGCACCTGGGAGAGTCTTGCACCATGTTCTCCTGTAACTGCTTTCTGGACAGATGTCTCCCAGCTGGTCAGTCTCCTCAGATGTGCACTGGAGTCCATGCGTGTGATCGGATCACTGATAGATGCTCTGCAGCCATCTGGATGTAGGGAAGAAATGACAAATCTACCACTACCAACCACACCTTCCATGAGATATTGATGAATGAGATCTTTATTGGCTGCTGGGCTAATTAAATAGAAGTTGCATCAGCTTCCAGCTGACAGGCTCTAATTGCTCCTGAGCAGCTTTTGAGAGGGCCAGATGAATAGGAAAATAAAAGGAAAGACTGGATTGGATCCAAGGATGTATCTGACTGCATCATGCTTCAGATGAGCTGCAATTCTGTCTCACCTTCCCCTGGGGAATGGGGACAATGCAGGGGGTTCCTGTGCTGCAAGAGCACACAGGGAGGTGCTGTCAGAAAAGACAAAACTAACATAGATAGCAAAAAGGAGGCAATAGTATCCTCATTTTAAGCAAGAATTTCTGAAGCCTTGTCTTTGCCTTAGTCTCTGACTTCAGCCTCAAGCAACTGGCACCCATTACTCTGCTCTCCTGCTTCCCATTTGTCACTGCCTGTTGCCTAGGGCTGAACTGTCTTGGGTGCTCTGGCACCAGGCAAATCCCTGAGCCTTGAGGGTTTTTTTTCCTCCTGTTGCCTTGAAGACCAAAGGCTGTAAAAGGGGTGTCAGGTGCCAAGCAGCCCCTGCAGCTGAGACCAGCCCTCTGGAGCCCTGCTGAGGGCTTAGGAGAAGGATGCTGCTCTCCAGCAAGAAGGCTGGGAGCTTGAGCATGGCTCTTCAAATACGAGAGGTGCTGTGTGAGTGCTCCATGTTGTGTGCCAAGTGCCAGCAAGGGGTGAAAAGCCCTTTCAGCCTCTTGCTGCATTTCCCCTTTCAGGAGCAGAGCCAGAGCCCAATTTGCTTCAGCCCTCCAGGCTCCTGCCTAAACCTCAAAGAGGTGAGTGTGGATGATTCAACAGGAGAGTCCCCAACTGCAGAAGCTGCTCAGTGCCCAGGTTTTGGGTTGGTCAAGGACAGAGCTTGACCTGGTACACAGTAGATCCTGGCATTGAAAAAAATTAACAGAAATTAATGGCCAAGACCTTAGTGATTTCACTGTTGTCATGTTTTCCCCAGTGGACTCTGTGGGCTATATCTGGGCACATACAGCCTAAGAGGCTTGTCTCATGTTTAATTTATGGATTGATGAATGAGTTCTTAGCATACAATGCATTTAATTCCATTTTGGCCTGATTTATGATGTGATGTGAACTGCATGTGAAGTTTTTAATTCAGTAGGTGGTGACTCTAATCCAGTATATGGAGTGTGACAGAAGAAGTGATAAATTTGATTCCAAAGGTGATGCATCAATTTCAGTGTGAAGTGCATCAAATTTATCACATGGCACATTGGTTTCAGTGCGTGACACCCCAGTGATGGCAGCATCAGGGCAGTTAAGCAGGATTCCTTCACTGTATCACCAGTGGTCCCCATGTCCACCACCTCCCCAGAGGAAAATGGCCCTTGCTGTTGGTCTTTTATTTGACCTTGCAGGACTTGAAGAAAGACAGTAAAATGGCCCATCAGGTACTGGTCAAAATATTTGTCTTCAATTTATTACGTGCTCCAGGTAAGAGTTTCTGATACCCCACTGAATTTCAGGTCTCAGGAAGATGCTGCTCCTCCTGGGAATCTCAGCATCAACCAGCAATTTGGCCTCATTTATTTGTGTCCATTTCATGACTCAATATCTTTGCTTTTAACTTAATTTATGGCTGATCCACATTGCTGAATAAGGATGCGGAGTTTCAGTACTCTCTGAGAGGGAGAAACTTTAACATCTATAACCTTTAAAAGATCCTTTAAAAAAAAAGACCCTGAGAAGACACCTCCTCTTCTCCCTCACTACACACTAGGATTGCTTTTGTGATAGGACATCCCAGATGAGAGAAAACCACATCTTGACTAGGGGAACCTAATGGCATTCAAGCAGCAGCTGTTTGGGCTAATGGGACTTGGTGCACACAAGAAGGAGAGCCTGAGGTATGCTGGGTGCTGAGGGGGTTCCCAGTACCAGTGATACCCAACCCCTTCCCCATCCTCATGCCCTGTGGACACCATGGAATAGAATCATAGAATCACCAGGTTGGAAAAGACCCACCGGATCATTGAGTCCAACCATTCCTATCAGTCACTAAACCATGTCCCTCAGCACCTCGTCCACCCGTCCTTTAAACACCTATAGAATCATAGAAACCAGTGCTGCTGAATCCAGCCCTGGCGCAGTGGAGTGTGGCGAGATGCTAGCACAGCTGAGAAAGACGTGAGGGCTGATGAAGGGATTTGGTGACAAGCTGAGCGGGAAGTAATTACTTTTCTCCTCCTCTCATTGCCTCAGCCTCTGTGGCAGCGAGGATAAATGCTGTATATTAGCAGCAGTGAGCGGCAGATTCACTGAGCTGCAATTTATAACGCTGTTCTCCCTAAAGCCTCATTGGAGGGCATTATGAAGTTAGATTTGTAAGAGGGGATAAAATGATGAGAGGGTCACTCTGAAAAAGCACTGGAAAGCTTCAGAAAGGGAGTTATTTTCTTCTTTCCAAGCCAGGTGTGTCTCATTGAGCTGACCCCAGTGGAGCTCTGAGGGAGGGTTAGTGCTCATGCACTAGATATTAAATTTAATCCAGTGAGGAGGAGCAGATGAGGATGTGCCAGGCCTATCTGCCACCATGTCTAATGCATAAGGACGGCTGAAAGATCTGCCATCAAAATGTTTTGATTTTGCTTGAGAAAAAATAGAAAACTTCTACTGAAAAAAAAACCTTGAACCCCTGAGGCAGAAAACTTCTGGCTGAGAAAACTTTGTCTTCAAACTGTTGGCAAAAGGTTGCTGCTGCCAAAGGGGATGAAGAGGAAGATGTTTTTCATCAGCTCTGTTTATCTGATCTATGCCTGCATGCAGGCTCGTGCAGGCAGATAAAATAAAACAGACCCCACTATGCTGATGACCCAAACCCTATTGCAGTTTCCAACAAAGAACTTTGAGCTGTCTGGATGGAGAGAGGCAGGGGAAGGCTCTCGCTTAGAATATCCCCCTGGTGAAGGGTGTAAAGCACTGGGGACAGGCACTGGGCTCACGTGCCTCTGGTCTGCCTGGAGAGAGCAGAATCCACCCCATCAGCCTGGGATGCTCCTCGCTTTGTTTATGATCAGGGTGAAACCCCTTGGGTCTGGGAAGTCCCTGTGTCTGCTCCTCCATCCCTCAAACACCCCCTGAAGGGAGGTATGTGCCCCGCTGTACCCTGGCCAGGGAGACCAGGTGGACTCAGGGGATGCTCTCACCACTGCTCCTTGCAGTGAATCTCAGGGGCTGAGCCTGCTGAGAACCAGGACTGGGAGGTGGGCAGCGAGGAACATCCCAGGCTGATGGGGTGGATTCTGCTCCCATATCCCAGCTTCAGGTTGGCTCAATGGGACCCCAGCACAGACCCTCCCACAGCACCATGCAGCTCCTCTGGCTGCCTGAACGTCTCTCAGTTGTGGCGAGAAGCATGTAATTTATATCTTCATTTATTTGTTTTGCATGGGAGACGAGGCTGCTGGTTTATAAAGTTGAACAACCATCTTAGCAAAGTGCTGTAGGTCCCATGAATCAATCAATAACCCTCTGCAGAACATTAACCAGTCGCCAGGAAACAGCATTTTTATGACAGCTTTTTGTATTATTCTGGGAGGACTCTAGGGCCAGAGACTCAGCTGGTGTAGCCTGACCTCACTCTCCAAATCCAGGTGATTTACATGAGTTACCTGATGCTGCTATGAGCTACTGCAAGTATTCTCACATAAATATTTTAAAAATTTTATTTGGGCTAAATTTTACTGAAGGAGGGTTCATATATTGCGTCATGGTGTTTTAAGATCCATTTGACGTAGCACTAATTTGCCTCAGGTCAAACTGTATGCCCTAAACAAATGCATCTGTCACTCTAAAATAACTCCAGTCCTAAGCATTAGCTGCAAGAAGGTCCCTCTCCAGCAGTACATACTTTGAAGGCTACTGGCTGCATTTAGCCAGGCCTCCTGTGGGCTCAGTTTCCTCCTGTTTTCATTATTGATGCAGCTGGCAGACATCAGGGGTTTCCTTCAAGCCTATCATCAGCTTGAGAATGGTGAGGTTGCTGGGGCTGCAGCCTGTTGGGATGGCTCGTGTCTTCTCCTTGGTTCACCCTTCTCCACTATCTCTCCATCCATCCATCCATCCATCCATCCATCCATCCATCCATCCATCCATCCATCCATCCATCCATCCATCCCCTTTTATTTAGCGGGCAAGATCCCGTGGCAGGGATTGTCTTTGTTTTCTCTGTTTTATCTTGTTCCTTGAGTCGCAGGTTTTTACTTACTTGCAAATACACACAAAGCACATTTCTGACCATGATCTAAAGGATGTGGTTGAGCTGATATTTTTCCAGCCTGCTGGAGGATAAGCCCTTACTTTTATTTTAAAATGCAATTTTTAATTTCTGCTGGCTAAAATGAAGCTTTTGTGCCTTGTGAGCCACCTTGGCACTCACATGGCATCTCAACAGGGTGGACATCACCGATGGGGATTCCTGTACCCTCCTGCCTTGCAGGACCCTCACATCTCTAATGATCAGACGGCCTCTCTGTGCTGTTGGATTTCCTAGAGATGTTTGAGACCTGGGTGATTTTCACTATTGTATCTCATTCTGCTCTGCTATTAGTCTTTTAGATAGAGAAGAGGAAAAGGAGATCTGAGGCCTCTGGGTGAAATTTATCCTCTGCAAACAGAGTGGAAGGCACACTCAGCTGGACGTGAGCCTGTCCTGGCTTTTGGCCTATTTTCTATGCAGAGAGAGCTAAAATTAGTTTCATGTGTAAAATTTTTCATTCACATCAGAGGATGTTTCAATTAACCAGTAATTCACAATGATGAGTTTTCTGTGAACTATAGGACCCACGAGGCTTCAAGAAAGTATCTGAGCATGTTTCTCCCTTTGGCATGGGGCATTCAGGGATGGCTGGGGTCCAGTCTGATATCCATGCCTCCGCTTTAAAGGGATTTAAATTGTAAAATCTGGGCAGTTCCTTGTTTGTTTTGAACCAGCTTTCCCCTATTTCCACCACTGGCATCTGGCTTGAAATGATTTTAACGTACATCTTCAGGTTGCAAACAGAATTGAAATTTTCAGACATAAGATGCTAGCTTTGTAAGTGGTAATTGCATCAACTTAGGATCAATGGAGCAGAATAATATCTGCCCACTAATAATGGCTTAATAATATTAATAGCATTGGCCCCACCATGAATTACTTTAAAATAGGAATTGTAGGATAGTAATGTAAACAATCATTGATTTTTCTTGGGAGAGTACTGGTAAATTAGATATGAATCTCTTCAGTGTGTAGTTGATACCAGACAATACAGAAAATTTATCAGATTGCTTTGAAGGTGGGTGGAGAGGGAAAGAGCAAACGAGCCCCCTGTGGCATTGGGGAGGTAATTAGATAAACGAAACGAGCCTGGACCAGAAGATGATAGCTCAGAGCTGCATATCACTCAGTATTGCTGCCATCCAACCTGACCTAATTAATAACATATTAGTGCAGGACAGGTCTGTTCACAGGTTCAGGTCCATTAATTGAAATAGTGTGATTAATGGGATTGGAGGAGATGAAGAATACTTAGAAAAATGATGGGAGTCTGCAGCTCCGTGCCACGGCTGGTGCACTGCTTGGGGACAAGGCAGGTGAGGACTTGGCTGCACTCCACACGGCACCCAGCCTTCATGCTTCAACATTGCTTCTACCCTCCCGAGATCCTATCAGCGCCCCAGTGCTGAGCTCGGTGTCAACGCCAGTGTCAGAGTGGCAGTAGATGGAAGGACCAAATCCATCCCCAGCCTTTCCCATGGGCACAGGCAAACAGCATGTGATTGACAGCGTTGATGCCTGTGGTGTTTCCACGTTGCTGCCCAGGTTCTGTCTGGCTGCTGGGGCGAAGGCAGCTGGGACTGGGCTGTATGTGGGCCTGTGGTTCTTGTGGGTACCAGCTATGCTGGGGTTGTTGGGGCCCTGGCAGCAGCACAACTGTTCCCACCAGCTCACACACACCTGGTGTCTGCGGTTCTCCTTCTGGAGGCCAATTTTCCCGTCGATTTCAATTAACTCCAGCATTGACATCTCAAGGACAGCTCTAGAGGCAGCTTTGCAGAAGAGCAGCAACTTGGAAATGTGTTGTGGGGCTGCGATGGCACCTCGGAGCTCAGCCTCAACTACAGTAAATGTCCAGAAAGAGCTGTACAATGATTTGACCCATACCATTTCATGGACATGGTTTAATATTTGATAGGTATAGTTGGACTTGATGATCCGATGGGTCTTTTCCAACCTGATGATTCTATGATTCTATGATTTTATGACTTCCAGAATAATTTGGCTGCAAGATTACCTTCAGTCCTGCTCCCAGCCTGCCATCTTTCCCTTATGTGGGTGCCCTTATTGAATGTGGGGCTCAGGATAGGAGTGGGCACTTGTGATGCACACCCTGAGTGTGTTTCTGGCAAAACCAAGTCTTCCTTTTCTTCCCCCTGTTGCATAGCTGTCCTGCTGCCTGGAGACAAGGTGAGCAAGTGGCCCATCCCAAAGTGTTCTCCTCCAGCTGTGGGGAATGAAACATCATTGCTTCAAGATCTGCTCCGTGCTGGTCCTTTCTGGCATTTCTGTTGTCCCCATGAATGCTGGGGGTGAGCTCATCCCCCCCGTGTCCTGGGGACAGCAGCGTGCCCGTGTCTCACTCCTGCCACAGAGCCTGCCCTTGTGACCCTGGGAATTCACGCTCAGCTTGAAATTACCCAAATCCACAAGTTTTTTTGGAGGACGGTGCTGCTAATGGGGACAGTCTGGGTGTCTTTGCTCCTGGCAGAGGCTGCATGAACCACGGTGGCTCTTTTCAGGCTGTCAGAGGCAAAGGGGCAGCAGCAACACCAGGGAGAAGCAGGTTCAGAAGGACAAGTCAAAGCACGACTTTTAGCTTGTGGAATTATAAATGAACAGAAAGACCCACAGCACCATAATGAAATATTCCTTAAATCCTTTGTTTTCATTTGAGATGATAAAGGAAAATCATTAGGGCTCAATTAGTCATGAAGGATGAGGGTCCTTCTGCATCGCATGGGCCTGAGAAAGTGACTCCTGTTCAAGAGCACATCTTCCCCTTCCAGTGTGGGATCATTAAATATCAAACGCTTTATTTGTGCAATTTGCATTGCCTGTTGTGCCCTTGCATGGGATAAAACCCCTGCAGTGATAATTGATGTACGTGGCTTTAAAGGCACTCGGCTTGTCCGCCTCACAGACCTTAAAACATGCAGAGAAATGAAGGAGAAGATCTGAACAGCGGAGGCTGAAGGTGCCACTTCAGCATCACAGCCAGATAAAAGAGAAAGGGGGAGGAGTGACAGATGAGTTTACAAGACCCTGAGATGTGCGATAAGGGTCTTGGGTGTATTGCCTTTCCCTTGGGGACAGAGAGGAGAGGATGGGGCAGGTGATAGCCACTGCTGGTCCCAGTATGTCACTGGGAAGAACTGGTGTCCCCTTTCAGCTGTGCTGGGGGAAACTTTGCTTCAGAAGACCATGCACACATACTTGAGGCCTTTAAATATTTGTAAAGCAGTCACTGAGGTGATGGGTGAGAGAGACTCCAAACTGGGAAGATTCCCATGCTGGCCCTGCCGTGAGCCCTTGCTATGTGGCTGGTGGTGCTGGCACAGGGCTGTGGGTCAGGCTGAGCAGACAGAGGACACGCCAAGAGGAAATGAAGTAAATGCTCCACTAAAAGCCCCACAACAGAACAACCCGCCCCAGCCCCTCTCTCTCACCAGGCGTGGCTGCGATCTGCTTTTGTCACCACGGGAAATGTAAAGCTCAGCAGCTGCGCATTACTTATTGCTTTTATTCCCTGTCTCTCTCCTTTTATTTTTTTTTTAAAAAAAAGAGCAGATTAGTAGCTGTGCCACTGTCACTGTGCTCAAAGGCAGGGAGGGCAGAGGCCACATGGAACCCCAGCACGACCCCGCAGAGAGGAGCTGGTGGTGGTGGAGGGCATGGAGGAGGTACAAGCACCTGGGTCTTTGCAGTGTTTTTGGCACTTAAAAGCCCAAGCGATGGGGCAGAGCTTGATTCTCTGAGCTGTCATCTCGGGGTAGGTCATACGGGGGGGACAGGCCCTGGACAGGGTATTGGCAGGAGCAGATTGGGTGCCTGCAGCATCTCCTACCCCATGGAGAGACGAGGACATCAACGGCTTTGGGAGGAAAAGCCTGGCCAGGCCCACGCAAAATCAAGCAGAAGGGAATCAATGTGGTTCTGGGACTCAGGGATTTCATTCCTTCCTGTCCACACATTTTTTTTCCTTCTTGCAAGCAGGGACTGCAGCAGGCTAAACAAATAAGGGCTGTAATGTAGTTTTAGATATATGCTTTTTAGAAAATGAGTTCACATTTAGAGCACAAGCTGTAATATTTTGCTTTATTATTTAATTACAGAGTTTGTAAACGTAAATGGATTTAGACCCTTAATTTTAGGAGGCTCAAATTACCTCCCATTCCTTGTTTAGTATTCAGGTGGATAAGCTCCCACGTCTGGCTGCAGCACGTTTGGGGTGAGCGACTCAGCTGGGCGAGCTGGGCATTTTCACCACTCTATCTTCTCATTTGCAGAAGTCGGGCCAAACCGTGTTTTACTGTAAAGTGCTTTAAATTAATTAAGTGGTAGAGCATAAAGGAGCTGGTTTGAGTCCTCCTTCCCCTGGCAGCACTTTCCAAACCATGACAAACTCCCCGGTGAAAATCAGGAGAAAATTGAACCCCTGGTTGCCAGCTTTTCTTTTGCACCTGAAAATTTAAAACCGTTCCTTCTGGAATGTTACCCCATTAGAAATTGTTTGCCTAATATCAACCATGTCAGATGAACCCCTAATGGTTCAGAGCTTCCTTGGCTTGAAAATTGAGCTCTATTCCTGGGCAGTGCTGGGAATGTCTCTCGTTTTAATCAACTATTGTCGAAAAGGTTCAGCATGTGCATGGAGCTGAGCTGGTGCTGGAGTATCTCGGTGTTCTGCCCCTGTTTGAGGTGTCTGTGGCACACTGAAAGCTGATTAAAAACCGCTTTTGAGGACTCAGATCTGAGCCCCTTGCCCAGCTGTAGGTTTGATATTCATGGTTTTCTGCTGGGGTGGATGCTATGCTTCTGAAATTGCTGTTTTTCTAGGATGTAGTCTTTTACTTTTCTTCTAGTGAAGGTTTTATTCAGGAGTGTTGTCTCTCTGCTTTGTTATGGTGGAGTCCTCCTTGGCTGAAACCTTGGGGGACAATTCCAGTTCTCGTGCCAGGACCCCACAGACAGGCTGCACACCCATCCAGGCAGGAATGCTCTCAGGGCAGCTCCTGTGGGGGCTACCTCAGAAGCAGGAGAGCAGCTCCTACACATCTTCACATCTTCCCCCACCACCCTAGAGAGCCCAGGGCTCCTGTGACAAGTGCCTCCCAGACATGCCACCAACCAACACAATTTGTCGCCCAGGCAAGATGTCAGTGTGAGCGGCACCACTTGGAAGTGAAGTGTCTAAGGAAATCCCATCACTGGGTGTTTGTATCTCGCTTCCCCGCTGGGCTGTTCAAGTCAGATATTGCCAAGCACTCACCCTGAGAGGCCCAGCAGTGGTGGTGGGGTTTGGGACATGGTCCTGGGTATTCTTGCCTGCTACTCGCCTGGTGAGGTCCCATAAATTCTACAACAGGGTCAAGGCTGGTTTGGAGGTGTTCCACTTGTCCTCTGTAAGGAGGAGGATGGAGCCATCTTCACCATTCAGATGAAGCCCCAAATAAAGTTAAAACCCTGCTGATGCCAAGGCCCAGCCAGGGCAATGGTCCCAAAGCACCTTCTGTGTACCTGGGGGCAAAGGGAAAGTTGCAGCTTTTCTCATTGCAACCAGAGAAAAACCTTCTTTCATTGCTGTTATATATTTGAACCGTGTTTAACTCAGGCTGCTCATCTCCTGCAGTTCCTATCTCCTCACACTTCCTCCCAGCATCAGATACGTTTGCAGGCATCTGTCTAAAGCTGGGAGTGACTCCGCAGAGATGCTACACGCATACACTTTTAAACCCCTTATTTACCCTGCAGGGAGACCCTGGCCAAAATCATGGAGGGGTCTGCAATTGCTTTGACACCTTATGAGTCACGTACACACTCTCACCTAGTTTTGAGCAGCAAGTTATGGATAACATAACCCGTAGGTCAGCTCTCGTAAACAAAACTCCCCACTTGTTGAATGCTGAGTAAAGAGTATATAATCACTTTTCTGTGAGAAGGGTGTGCAGAGAGGGTCATGCTAAGAGTGGTAACATGTTGTTTGGATGCACACTAAGGAATAACTATTATCCCTCCTGAACATCATGTTTTAACAACAGGCTAGTTTTTTTTTTCTTTTAGTGTTGTGTAATTTTAAACCACTGCATTCAAGCAGATGTACATTTGGAGTCTGGATAGACGATGCAACATAAAGAAACGACCATCTAATTACTACCCATCTGGATTTGCCATATAAATAATTAAATCAAAACACCTTTAGAAAGGAGGCTGAGGGGGCTGAGCCCATCAGCAACAATGTGAGATAAACAGCAAAAGAAATGTCAGGATTTGCACGATGTGTCCATCTTAATCCCTCACTGCAATTCAGGAACACTAAAAATAACCTCCCTTTGTGTTTTGGCTGTTTACACAGCTGTAGCATAAATATTTAGATTTGCAAGAGAAATGCTTGCTCGGCCAAAATCCTTCCAGATCTCTGGAGTCAGCAGCGGTGGGTTTAGAGAGGCCAAACATTTCCTTGGAAAAATGAAAATCAATAATAATTCAAGCAGGGAGTGATGTTTCTACAGCAAAGCCCAGTGCTTATGTAAAGCTAACTCGGCTTGTGTACTCCAGAGGGTGCATGAAAACCTCCCCACCAGGGCTGGTGAACACAGTTACAAGCTGCAGAACAAGCACCCCGAACTGGGACCTTATTTACACGACTGATTTGGACATGGGGTGGGTGATGAGAGGGCACAGCTTTTGCTCCAAGGGCTGGGAGTCCTGCAGGACCTGCAGTCACCTCCATGGAACGTGGGTGGCAGATAGGATAGTGAGGGGTGTGTTTTCTGTCCATTGGGTGCTCCATGGGGGATGCATCTGGTGTTGCTCCAGCCAGGAACCACCCTATTTCCATACCTTGTGTTTTTCTCCTTGCATTTTGCTACCAAAAAGTTGATTGTGAACCCAGGATCATATTTTGACCACCTCTTGCCAGGGGAAAGGAAGGCTTTTATTGCTCTTCAGTTTTACACAGACAGTTAGGGCGTCCCCCACCGCAGGGAGGGCATGGAGAATGAAGCTGGCTCCTTTCTGCTGAATGACTGCAGCCTTCTTTCTAGACAAAAATCTTTAAGTGGATTTTCCATCTGGTAAACTGTCACTTTAGGAAAATCATATGTATATTATTAAAAAAGAGGATTTTTACTAATGCACCAACTGTGTCTTCATTATGTCAGACCACCTCTACGAAGAGATTTGCAGAAGAATCCATCCATTCATTTCTATGCATAATTCCTTAATAGCCCATTTGCTTCAAAGATTTTTATTGACTTTTACTACTACATGAATCCTCAGATATTTATTTTCAGGCCCCAGGGGGCCCACTGAAAAAGAAATCTGTTTTCTGAAGCTTTATGACAAAGGTTTTGCTCTGGCTAAAAGCTTCCCGTTATTTCCAAACTTCTGTTCTC
Source organism: Phaenicophaeus curvirostris (assembly GCF_032191515.1). Lineage (NCBI taxonomy): Eukaryota > Metazoa > Chordata > Aves > Cuculiformes > Cuculidae > Phaenicophaeus > Phaenicophaeus curvirostris. The sequence continues at coordinate 30,001,827 of NC_091398.1, forward strand.
CACAAAGATGACTTTGGTGGGTCTGCTCCGATGTCTGCCACGGGGCATGAGGCGTGAGTGAAATTTTAGCTCTCATAAATAAACAAGAATAAATTTCTGTTGGAAAAATCTCCTTCCTTGCCATCACCATTTTCAGTAGTGTGGACATCTCTCTGCAGGTATAGGGATTCATGCAAACACCTGGAAGTGGGAAGTCTGTGTTTTCCTACGTTGTTCCCATCACCATTGCCTGCACCTCTGCACCTGACCCACATCTGCACAATCCAGACCTGCTGAGAATGGCCATGAACGCCCCTATAAATCCCCCTCCTGCCCCCTGCCCTCCAGGCCCTGCCTGTGCGATGGTGCTGGGAACCAACAGCAGGACCAGCTGGTGGAAACCCTTTAAAATCACTGCCGGAGGAGGCATGATAGAGGCCAGCTCTCCTGGTGAAACATTTTGCTGTACATGAATATTCTGTATCTCGAGCAATGCCTCCCATGCTGATTCAGGTTCTGCTGGAGGAGCTCATCAGGGTTTCTGCCACATGGTCTGTTTTGATCTGATAGGTTTTTTTCCTGGGGCTGCTGCAGCCAGCGCAGATGATGGAGGGTGGCCAGTGGCCAGGCTGATTTCCCCCTCGCAGCCCTTTCCAGGTCCCCAGCACTAGCAGCCAGCCCAGAGGGTACCTGGGATGTTAACCCAATGTCTCTTGGCCAAAGAGGATATGGAGATGGCAAAACACAGTGAGAAACCAGCAAAACTAGCACTAATGAAAGCCTTTTCCCCCCATTTCTGTGAGCCACGTGTGATATTTAAGCTGCACAGGGGTGAGGCAAACTCATGGCATTCAAGGAACATTTTCTGTATAAGCTGTGCTTTTTATTTGTGAAAGGAGCCAAGTCTTCTCTCATTTTGCTTTCCTGAGGACTGGGAATTTCCAAAAACCAAATTAAATGCCTTGGAAATCAGATGTCTGGGGAAAAGAAGGCTGAGGGGCTATTGCTCTCTACAACTACCAAAAAGGAGGTTGTAGAAAGGCGGGTATTGATCCCTTCTCCCAAGCAGCAAGTGATAGCATGAGAGGAAATGGCTTCTAGTTGTGCCAGGGGAGGCTTAGGTTGAATATTAAAAAAAAAATTTCTTCACCAAAAGGGCTGCCAGGCATTGGAACAGGCTGCCCAGGGAAGTGGTGGAGTCTCCATCCCTGGAATAATTTAAAACATATGTAGATGTGGTGCTTAGGGACATGGATTAGTGGTGAAATTGGAAGTGTTAAGGGTTGGACTTGATGATCTTAAAGGTCTTTTCTAACCTAAACGATTCTATGATTCTAAAAATAGGCTAATATAAGTGTGGGGACATGTCACACACGTCCACTAGCAAAACAGGCATTCAAGGCAGCCCAGCAAGGCAAATGCTTCTGGTTTGTGTAGCTCTAAGATGATGATGACCATATAATCCAGAGGAGTTGCTTAATAAAAATATAAACTGTCTGGATGCAATCCTGCTGCTACTGAGGTCTGTTGAGATGAGATTTCACTGCCTTGGTGTCCAACGAGATACTGAATGAATTAGGGTGATGAGGCCAACAGAGAGGGTGGGAGAGGAGGATTTGAGGGGAGCAATGTGGCCACATCCATCCACGGCCTTGGGACAGACAGAGAGGGAAAGCCAGATGTTTACACTGTGACAACAAGCTAATGGAAATATTTAACTGGACCATTTGCCATGAGGGATCATTGGAATTGAAAGCCAACATGTCCATGAAAGGATGAGATGCTACACAGACGATGAGCACAGCCAGCACTGTGTTTAATCAGGGACATAACCCCCATGCTTCAGGGAGCGAGCCAGCCATACTTGAAGGAGAAGAGGGGGAAGAATGCTGAGGGAAGACAGGCACGTTCTGGTTTTCCCTGTGGGGAAACACGCTGGCAGAAAACCTGGCTGGATTTGCTGTTTGTCCACCCTCACTGTGCCACGGCAGCGCATCAAAGGTCACTGCTAGTAACTGTCTCCACAGGGCACTTCTACAGCAAACCAAGATTCTTTCTCCATCTCTCACACCCCCCTGCTCTGGCTGGATCTGTCCAGACAATATCTCTATCTCTTTGCTTGCTCTGCCCTATGGTGCTGGCAAGGCACCATGAGAAGTGGTGGGTTGACATTGAGTCCCATGGGCAGCTGGGCCGCTTGCACCAGGTGGCCCACCCCACCATCACATGAGGGACATCTCCAGACCTTCACAGCCTAGCAGTTCTGCCTCGAGAAGAACAACTGACAGTAAAATAGGGTAACTGCCTCTAATCATCTTGAATTATCACCAGTTCTCCTTCATCCTTGCTTTTCTGCCTCTCCTTCCCCCAGAACCTTGCTCTCTCATTAATCAAAACAGAAACCTTTCTGTCACCACTGATCACATCATCCAATGTCAGCTGCCTGGAAGGATAAAATAAAAGGTGGAAAGCATGCGCCTTTGGTACAAATAGATAGGTGCCAGAGAAGGTAATCTGATTATGCAGAGATTGAATTAAGTGGAGGAAACTGCATTATGCCCTCGAAATATCTGCCCTTACGATCAGATTGAGGCATAATCCCTGTTTGGCCAAGTGGGGTTTGTCTGAGAAGGCTATGGAGCCGCTCCCACCGGGTGCCATTGGGATTGTTGTGAATACCTGGGCTCATCTCTTGTCTTGACAAATTTGACTGCTGGCAAAGGGAGGTTGGCATTAAAATGCTCTTGTTTTCTGCTACAAATTTTCCATGCGAGAAAAAATTGCTTCAGAGCAGATGAGCCTTATGGCTGGGCTGTGTCCTTCCACTATTGTACCTCTCGCAGGATTAAAGTGGACGAAGTGGAGCAGTTGAGGGACAAAAAGGAGACTCTCACTGTGGATGTGTGTTACTCAAAAATAAAAGCCATGAGGACTTTATACAAGAGGGAAGAAAATATGGCTTTACAGCTAATAAAAGGTTCCAGGCAGGTCTTGGAGCCAAGCACCCTGACAAATGCGCTGCAGCCCAAGCACACCTCTAATTAGGATAAATTTCTCCACTGCTGGAATTAATGCATTATATATTGAAACCATTTATGTTCATTTGTAGCAAATAATTACTTTAAAATGTTATCATTCATTTGGTTATTTGACTTCTCTATTAATTGTATAAATAATTGTTTAAAAGATTGTGGTTTGGGTCAGTGGAAACCATCAATATTATTCTGTTATTGGTTGATAAACACCGCAGAACGGCTCCCTGTGGTTGGGCCAGCGGGGAGGTGGTGGCTGACCTGTTGACATCTCCACAGACCCAGACTGAGCCCACTGTCCCCAACAGCTTCCCACCACCCCCTGGTAACATGGGGCACACAGTGAAAATCACCTTGTGCCTCAAACTTTGTGTCTTCCTCTTAATTGTTACGAAACACTCCAGATTCAGTGTAAAGCAACACCCATGTCCTTTCCTTCTGCCCCTTGCTGTAAATTTTCTGTCCTGTGGCACTTAAAAGAAAAAGCAATCTTCTTAATCACACCATTTGATAATACAAACAGAGGTACAAGGTAAAAGGCAGCAGGGCAATAAGCTCCTCCATTGCATGCCCTTCAATCTGGCTTGATGAATGGGAATTTCACTGGGAGATTTTTCATGCATTAGCATTAAAAGGGGAGAAAGGCTATTTTCTTTCCTTGCCAGGTGAGACAAAAGAGCTGTGCTTTCGGATTCAGCAACATTAGTCTTTATTTCAAGAGGGAAAACAAATGAATATGAAAGTGGGAAGGAGGGAGAAACCTTCAGTACAGAATCAAAAAAAAAAATCTGGGACTCTCCACATCTTCTCAATGTTTCAGCCAAGCCCATAAAGTATTAGGGAAACACATAGATCCCGTAAGCATCTAATTGGCCATCCCCGTCCAGGCGCAGGGGCAGCATCTCCCTCTTGCTGATGCTCCAACCCAGCAGACTGCCAAAATGCTTTAAAAGTAACCCATCATTAGCTTATTCGCTCAGAAGAATTTATTGCGGCTAAATCCAAAGGGAGCACTTAAAAGCTCTGTATATTTAATTTGACCAAGGTTTTAATAACATCTGGCTGGATTAGTATGCGAAGGCCACTGCTTATTGGAGCAGGGCTGAAGAAGGTCTCCTGGTGCGGCATGTTTGCTGCGCTGGAGGGTGCTTCGACGCTGGGAGGCTGCAGGGCATGAGGAAGGCAGAGGAGCTGACCCTGGCAGAGCCGCGGTTGTGTGCTGGGGGAGAAGGTGCTTTGTGGGGCAGCTGGAGGGGCTGGTAAGGTCAGGAAGGGGATGAGGGGAGCTTGGCCCTTCTTACACCTTGTGCCATCCCAACGGGTCACGTTTCTGTGGTGGGGCGTCTCCTGGGAAGGCATCACAGCAGATGGCACCAGAGAAGGATCTACCTTCCCCTTAAATCACACAAAGATGATTTAAGGGACTGAAAGCTTCAAGCCAGGACTTTTAACCAAAAAGAGGCATCGATTTTCTGTAGCTGATGGAATAAAAGAATTACTGTGGTGCAAAAAAAAAAAAAAAAAAAGAAGAAAACTTAGTTCAAAAAGCCACCTTGGCACGCACTGTGCATCAGTGAGGCTGGAGGTCCCAGGCTCTGGAGATGATCCTCCTGCAGCTCCATCCCACATTGCCATGTGGACATGGTTTTTGGTGCTGTGTGGCAGGAGCAGCCCAACATCCAGCTGGAGGCAGGGTGATGCTGGGGAAGAGTGGTGCTCCCTGCATGCTGCTGGGAGACCCCCAGGCTGGGGGAGTGAGTTTGGGCATCACACCTCGCTGCAGCCCAGCGAGAGGGGAGGCATCACCTCTGCCTGCCCAGAGGGGCTGGATTTCATTTTGGCTTTTCCACAACGACTCAAACATGTTGATCTCTCACCCTGCACATCCCCCACCAGGGCTATTACCTCCACCTTGCAGACAAGGGATGGAGGAGATAACATGGTACAAGCAGTGGGGCTCTCTTCCTTGGGGTCCCTCCTTTTGGAGGTGCAGAGTCTTAGCTCCAGTCTGGAGTTTGGGGACCAATTTACATCCTGTGTGAAAGGGGTATGAACGCCAGTGGAATGAGGATGGGGAAGGAGAGAGAGGGTGTCTCTCTTGCCCCCAGGCAGTGAGGTGCTGGGAGGCTTTGCTCTCCCTGCTAGCAAAGCTGCTCCACTGGGTTTGAATAATTGAGCTCCCCCTTGCCCATGCCCTTATCGCCCAGACATGGGGTCAATCGCTCGCTTTCTCACTTGCTTTTCCTGATGAATATTTCATACCTCCCTGGGGTAACCATGCAGCCTGGGCAGTGGGCTTGCCAGGATTTAGCGGAGTGCCCACCACCCATGGGGAGAGAATGGGAAAGGGCAGTACATGACACAGAAAACGCCTTGAAATATGTCACCAAGTCACCTCTGGTGCTCACAGGCTCACCTCTGGCTCACAGGCTGCTCACACCTCTCAGAGAAGAGGCAAAATGCAGGCAGGGAAAAGCAAATGAGGGGTGCTTTGGGGAACAGCGGGCATCCTGACCTTTCTCAATGCAAGATTCAGATGATCTCCAGCGGGAGCATCCGCCATGCTGGTGGCACTCTCCCCCTGACATTCCCCTCCCTGGGACTTTGCTTTCCCACCCGTATCCAGGAAAAACCTCCAAATGCCACCCGCTTGGTGACAGTGAGGAGCTGGCAGTGTTCCCCTAGCCCTCCACAAAAGCACTTGTTAATTCTTTATTTCTTCCTTAATTACAGGAAAGTAATGACCGTCCTATCATCACTTTACAATGCTGCAGCTTAAATCCACTATTAAGGCAGGAATGATGTGGCTCAGACATTTTAATTAACATGAATGATCTCACTTCTGTCCATAGCATCTTTTTACATGTTATTATATCGCATAATTGTAAAACTACACACTGGTTTGGAGAGGTCTGTACCTTCATTAAATTTTTCTGACCCGGCAGGTTACCCACATTTTTGAGCCTAGTGTTTTCAGGTGATTTGAGTTAAATCAATTTGCAAGAAATGGGATTAATTATTTAAAGCAGTGGTGGTCTCCAGCTAGGAAATGGGGTTTGGACAATGTTTCTCCAAATTTTAGTAGTTTCAAGGTGTTCCTAGATCTGGCTGGGAAACCAGCTCCCTGTTGACCAAAGCTGTCAAAGGAAAGAACTGAGTGGTTTAAATTCATCTGAAAACTTTCCACGCTTGTGGAAAAAAACCAACCCAGCATTCATTAATTTTTAACATCCTCTTTCTTGTTTCCTACCTCACCAGAAAAGAGGCTGAGAGAGAAATCAGGGGCTCTTCCCTCAGGACAGAAATGCCCTTCCAAATTTGTTGAGGTTTTTAAGAAATGCTGCCCATGGATTTTGATGTGAAATTTCATTGAAAACAAGGTGAGGGAGGTTAAAAAACCCCATCTGAAGCCCACAACCCAGAAGTCTTCTCAGGGCACACTTGGACGTCTGTGAAACTGCTGTTTCTGACTCATTTTGCCCATTAGAAAATGCCAGCTCTCCTCTCAAATCAGGTAAGTGTGGAATAATTTTGTGCAAGTTATTAGGAGTGGCTAAAGCATCTTGCCTGCACCCACCCTTCAGCCCTGAAAGCAGACATTCATCCTCATTTGCCACTAAAACATGGTCCGGAGGGACAGAAGGCTCAGTGCTCCCCTTCCCAAGGGCAGCTCCTTCTCCTGGGCTTGGAGAGTGATGAGGTGACAAGAAGGCAGAGACACGGGCTGACTTTTGCCTCAGCTTAGTATGGACCAAAGCACCAGGAATGCCCTGAGCTTTGGACTGAACACCTGGATGTTCAACTCCTCCTGTTCCTCGCCCCAGGCTGCTACCTGAGAAGCAGAAAGGGGGTGCTGAATTAAGACAGACCAGGGAAAAATTCCCACCACTGCTGGTCTTCCCTATGAGCACTGGGACCATCACCAGCCCCTCGCCCACAACAAGCACAGGCTGTAGCACATGAAATGTGTTTGATGGTTGCTCACCCCACCTTACCACTGGAAGAGATGCACCTGAAGGCCCTGATAGCCTTGCCCAGCCACATCTGGAACCCATATCCACCAATGGCCTCTGGAGCTCTATTTCAGCTCAGGCCTGCCACAGCAGTCCTGGCTTGAGCCCTGTCTTCAAAAGGGACTTCAGATTTATTTCATCCTATTCTACAGCCCCCATCTCCTTTTGCTTCCAAATGCTGGGCTCTGGTGCAACCCTGGGCCTGTTTTATGGCTCGTTATGTGTGGAGGTGTTGATGGATCCAAGCACCAGCCACTGCAGGACTTCACCCCTTCGGTGAGGCTCATCCTTGGCTCCCGGCGTGTCCTGCTGCTCTCCAACCGTAAGTTGTTGTGCTTCAGGTGGTGGTGAAGGTGCAGCTTTGTGGTTACCGTGTTGTTCTGCAGGGCTTGAATCTGGAAAAGTGAGCTGGAAGGCATCCTAGGTTAAGGGTCTGTCTTAATTTTTGAGATGTGTTTGACCAACTCGGGTGTGTGCCTTGACTGTCGTGTTACCTTGCCTCTTAGAAGGGCTTCTGCTAATGCTGGGCTGTGGGCTGTGCCTGTAACTCACAAACCCAGCCCCAGAGGGAGAACAGGGACCATCTCTGACCTGCAGCCCTGTGGATGTGCCATGCTGGCATGGGGCTCAGCAAGGCTCCTCTGCAGGGATGGGCAGCTCGGTGCAGCGGTGATGAGAGCCATGGTTAACTGGGTTAATTATATTCATGTTGCTAGGAACACTATGAATTATGTTAATAGCAGCATCTGGGGAAATTACATCTTCATTAATTGGTGCTGATTGCTTTTTAGCAGATGCGAGATGTTTTTGATGTGAACATGCAGGACAAAATTTATTGTAATCAGTGCACGCACAAATACCATTACCTTGCCTTGCTAATTAACTCTCCAGAGGAAGACATGGGAAAGACTTGCCTGGCCATCTCTCCCTTTCTCTCTTGCCCCATCTAGGACAGGCTTGTCTTCTACTAGTCTGGGCTCCAATGCCTCTTCTAATAGAGTTTTAAATGTTATTTTGAATTTGAATATATAAATGGTAGTGACGTGGCTGGCAGACACAGAAAAGCAGCCACAAGGCTGGAGGTGCTTCTGATGGCATGTGTTGTGCCCTGGAGTTGGCGTTGTTGCTCTCTGGCTTTGATCTACTGTTGAGGCTCTTTCTCATGGATGTAACTTGCTGGTAGTCAGGCCTACTCACATGCTTGGAGTCAAGCATGTTGCTGATTTGGAGACCTTTACTCTCATTGTGTTCCCACAGGGAAGAAAATGAGGGTCACCCAGGCTGGGTTGTCCCCAAGGGACCACCCCTGGGTGGAAGACAGGGCTGTTGGAGTATCAGCAGAAGACAGTTGTGGCTGAAGCGGGGATGATCTATGTGCAGCATGTGGTATCAGTCTTTGAGATTCTTTAAGTTCCAGTCAAGGCAGCAGCAAACAAGAAATTAAACCGCATTTCAGTCAACTGTGGCTTTGTAGCAGAAAGCTCCATTTTTAACCACGTCAGAGATCCTAATCTCTTTAGATAAAAACCCAAAGTCCTGAGTGAATGCAGCCTGTGAGGCAGGGGTAATGTATTACCTTCTCAGGGAAAACCAGGCTAAAACTCACATGAGGCATCGAGCTCCTCTTACGTTATGAGGCTGTTCATCTGGGCATGGCGACAAGTTGTGTCATGGCCCTGCTTGCTCTGCCTTCTACTTATACATCAACGTTTTTCATTTCAATGGTGCTTTTTCTGCCAGCTTTGTTAGGGCTGCTGCTAATTGGACTGGATTCATGTCCCCTGCCAGGGTGGGACAAGGCCAGTGCTGGTTAAATGGGAAGGGTGAGTTTTGCTGCCTGGTGCTTTGCATGGGCATAGCCCAGGCTTTGGAGAGCAGGAGGAGGGGGCACCGCAGGGGTGCGAGAAAAATTTAGGAACAAGTTAAGCCTCTGGCTGCCATGGAAACTCAGAGGTGTCCTCCCCATGGCCATGGGGCAGAAAGTGGCTCCACAAGAGTCGAATAGCCCCATGAAGATGAAACCCCTTTTTGTAAGCTTTCTTTCTGGCCTGGAAAGATACAGACTAACATTTTCTGCTAGGAAGTCTGGTTTAAAAGTTCTCTGATGCTTGAAATGCCAGCTTCAGACCCTCATGAAGTGTTTTTAATGGGTCATCACAAGAAATCAAATCTTGTTGCTGGGACAATCTCACCAGAGCTTTGGAAGGAGCAAAGTTTGCACCTTCAAAAGCTGGAGCTAGGTTTAACTGCGAAACTGTGACGGGGCTGAGCAGGAGCTAGCCATGCCTCTTCCATCACACTGCCTGTCAATAGGTAAGCAACACGTAATGCACGTGTGACTTGGGTGCAAAGCAATGCTTCTGTTTTGTGGGACACTTCTTTTTTTTTTACCCACTGCAGGGTTCCCCAGGTTCCTCAGCACAGGCACTCTGGGAAATGGAGAGCCCTTGGGCTCCTGCTCATGTTCCTAAGGCCCCTATGCTCTTTGTGCTGGGACTTTCATGAGTCCTTCCCTTGACAGCAGGTGACTGTCCCAAGGTGACCAGATACTCTAGCTCCCAATCACCCCACTGAGATAGTCAAAACCCACTGATTAGGTGGAGAGGTGGAGAATTGGAAGCCTAGTGGAGCATTCACTTGGGATGTTTCCTAAAACACACCTCCAAAATCTGTGGCTCTTTATGTGGAGGCTAAGCTCCTTTTCCTCATGTGTTCAGATAAACTGGGTTGTAAAACAAGGTCTTTCCCCATCAGTCAGTGTCACAGTAACTCCAGAAACATCAGGAAACTCCCCTGGAGAGGAAGTCTGCCCACTGTGTAAATGGTTCACATTTGTAGCTGAGAAACACAGCAAGGAGCTCACTAGTTGGCAAACAGACTGATTTGCAGCACTGCCTTTATTTTAAATGGCAATTAGCTCTGCAGAAGGTTTTTTTTCCACCTCTTCAATATGCCACGTTTATTAGTTAAAACTCCAATTTATAGTTAATGCTATAGCATAATACATGTTATAGCTCTGCACTCGAGTTTTGCACCTGTGGCTTCAAGCATATGAAGCCAGAGCAGAACTCCTGAGAGATGTGAATGTGGGGTATATAGTGCTGTGAAATAAAATGGTACCCAGTGAAATGTAGTGGGGAGGGTTTTGGTGAAAGACTAGAACTACAAAAGATGTATCTATTTGGGTGTTTTCCTTCCTGCTCTCTTGAGAGGTGGAACTTTTTGGTTTGGATGTGGTTTTGTTCTTTGCAGATCCCTTTAGGTGAGGGCTGTACTCTGCGACAGCAAGTAGCAGTGTCAGTCCAGGAGAGATGAACCACTTTGTAAATCTGGTTTTGGGGCAGGGAAGACTCGGGGTTTCCAAGCATGGGGGATGGTCTGGACATGTGTGGGGAGATGAACACACTGGCCACTGCTTGGACTGGTCTCTGGGCTGGAGCATGGCTTTGACGGCATCACTGGGCTGTGCAGGGCAATCTCTTATTCTCACTCCGCTAAAAAAAGAGATGACAAATGCATCTCTCCTGTGACCACCCTGGTGATGGCTCCAGGCCACGATCTCAACTGTTGCCATGTCCACTGCTGACAGCAAGTAAGAAATACTCTTTCTTGGGGGGAAAGAAAGTTTTCTATTAGGGGTTAGAGAGGGTTAGGGGCTGGGTTCTGGCTCTTGGTTGAGCCAGGCTGTCACCAGGGAGGTCAGAAGTAATTTAACAGTTTGAATATGTATAAACTTGTCTGAGCTTCTCCACACAGAGGCCATGAATTTAGAAATGGTGTCAGAAATCACAACATTCAGTATCCTGCAAATGGGGTCCGAGCTATAAATTTCTCTTATTGGTGTGTGAACCATTTGCCATACGTGATTTTCTGAATTTGTGGGCGTTTCTGTCTCTGCCCCTGTGTGCTGAGAGTATGACTGAGATTTTATAATTGCGCCTCTGAGACAAAATCTTTCTGGTGCTTTTGCCTAGCATCCTAAACAGGCTCGCTTGCCCGTCTCCCTGTCCCCTTTGCTAATAGCTTCTGGGCACAGTCTGGCCCTTAAATCATGGACTGCACCTGGACTGGCATAAACTGTGCTCTCCCTAGCCAGAGAGTATTTGTTTAAAGTGGTAAGTGATGTGCCCCTGAGCATGTGCTGCTCAGCCTTGTGAGAACAGCTGGTCCTGTGTAGAGTCTGAGACAGGTTCTCCAACTCAACACCAGACCCTCTGCCCATGGTACGAGTCCTGAAAAAGCCTCTGAAACATCCAGCAAGGCTTTTCAAGGACAGTCCTGAATACAAAGGGAGGAAATGTTCAGTGCAGATATTGTGGGGGTGTGTTAAGATGATTTGTGTTTTAGGAGGAAAGCTTCAGCTATAGAAATGGGGGACTGGAAGGCAGTGTTGCTATCTTCCTCCTCCACTTCATTGCTGGGCTTTTCTTCTCTTGGCTGTATCTGTTCTAGATATAAAAGCTTTTTTATTGCAGGATTATTTTTTGCTCAGTGAATTAAAACGTAGCATCTGCAACCCCTCCTCCCCACGGCAAACACTCTCAGCAGCCCTGCTCTCTGGCTTTTCCCAGCCCCTGAGGTCAGTCTGGGGAAGGAGGCAAGTGCAGCAGCAGGATGGATGCAGGCTGTCACTGAAGCCCAGCTCTTCTGAGATGCACCCGAGTATTGAAAAGGGGCTGTCTCATTCTACAGATCTGCTCCCTCAGAGCCTGGTGGATCACTAAAGGCAGTAGATGTGACTAAGGCATCTCCGAACTGATTTTTAATCCTTTAGGCACAGCAGTGCCAACACAAAAACCTCAATTTTATTGATGGGATTGTTTATAAATTTCTGGTCTTGTTGCAGTGGTGCAACCCCATTGAGACAGCTCGGTGTGCTAACATAAAACAAGAAAGCAGATTTTCCTCAGATGCTGCCGAGAATCACATCTTGGCTGCAGGTCGATGATGAAAATGAGAGATGGGCGTCCTTGGGGTCTGAGCTCTGTTATGAGGCTAGAGCAGGGTGTTCGAAACTGCACACTTCTGGGTCAAAGACAGAGCTGATGCAGCCTTTGCCACTAACAGGCAGTCACTGTCAAAGCCAAGGTCTCCAGCAGACAACGTATACCACTTTGTTTCCTCTTTCCCAGCCAGCCAGAGAAATGAGAGCTAAATCCTGCCCCATCCAGTAGTCAAATTAACTGCACCAAAAAGGGCCCACCAGAATAAGCTCTCTGAGCTTTTTGAATATTAACCTTCAAGTCTTTTGGGTTTAATCCCTTTCCAAGAGTATTTGGGTTTTTTCATTTTTTTTTGAGTGTCAAGCTTTCTTGTATTTCTGACCTGTCAGTGCACATTTAGAGCACTTACCATTGTCCATCGGGGCCCTGCCAACCTGCAACCTGTATAAAAGCAGAGAGAAAGCACCTTTGCCATCATGATTTTTCAACTGCAAATTGCTGGAAGGTGATCTTTCTGAAAACGTGGATTTAGCAGAGAACAGACATCAGGCAAATGAATTATCAGAGGGCTGGTGGTACAGGGCTATGAATCTGGGAACAGGTTAATGATACAATCTGGTTTGTAGGTGTTACTAGGCATGAGCAAAGATTAAATTCATAAAAGCAAGGGTTTCGGAAGAACCCCTATGAATCCCCACGTAGGGCAAACACCACTCTTGTTTGCCACTGCAGACAGAAAGCAAAGGAAGTGATAGCATCCCAGATCTCAGCAGCTTTCTCTCCATGTTTTTTTCAAGCCTCCATGCGTAGCCTCAGTGTTAACCCCCCTTCTTGCCTATATTTCAAGTTCTGTAACCTTTTAATCAAAGGACAGCCCAGCTGTCAAAAACAAATCCAAGGACTGCTATTCTTTGAGGAAAGGATGGGCTTGTAGAGCAACCACTTAGAACCAAAAGATAAAAAATCATTACATTTTGATTGTTATGGTAAAAAGTAGAACAGAAGTATAAAGTCATAACTGCTTTGTTTTGTTCCTCTGAGACAGGGAACTGTGCACATCTGGCTTTAAACAAATCATAACAGTAACTTCCTCATGGCCTTTTGTCTCCCAGCTTCAAATGTTTCTGAACCAGATGAAAGCCACTTTTTTCCTAAAGGCTTTTGTCTTGCTCCATCCTAGAGCTTTGTGACAAAACTGAAGTTATTTTGTGGAAGGGATGGAGCAGATGCATTAGGGAGTGTATTGCCTCTTAGATGAGATTACATTTATTTTAACTATTTCTAATGTGATCAACTGATCACCTCTTGATCACCGCAGACTACAGAAAGTCAGTCCATCTTCTCCTGCTCAGTTCCCCTCTGCTATGGAACCACATTCCAGCATTCCCTCCCAAGTCTGTTACCAAGCCATACTTGTCTCACAGCTCAGAGCTGTAAAAAAACTTCAAAGATCCCATCCACACAAGGTAGGATTGTAACTGTGTATGCTTCATTTTGCTTAGAACACTGAGGAGCTCTCTGACTAAACACACCTTTCTCTTCCCAGCAATCATTAACCAGTTACTCTTCTTCCAGCTCAACTTCAGTTTGCCCCTTAAACATTAACTGTCTCTGTACCTAAAAAATTATTTGAAATTAAACGCTCAATTATTACCAAGCTTACACACCTTAAACACAAGGCTGCCGCTTAATTTCTTTATTTCAGAAATGATAAAGCACTCCAGCATTAAACTCTTCTCTCCAGCAGCAGTCTAGCCACTAAACTGATGACACGCGGATTAACCAAGCAGTCCAGCAAATCATTGGTAGAAAGGGCTGTTTGTGAGGCATTTGGACTGCTGTCTGAATCCATTTGATGTGCAGGTGCTTCACGGTCATTGTTCATTACCAGTTGCTTCCTGGAGCAGTGTAACTTTCCAATGTGTCCTCCTTCGCTTTCATGCAGAAGGTCTCTACTGTCACTTTCAACTGCAACTGCACCCATTGAGCTTGTTTCTTGAGACTGTGGTAGAACTTGAATAAGATGAGGCCCAAAAGGTATTTCCTGTGGATTTCCTGCTTTAAATGCTGAAAAGCCAGATTTGTGGGTTAGTAACCTGCAGCCCTCTCTTTCACTGCTGGCTTCTCTTTTCCTCCTCTTGCACGAGGCACTTGTCCTTTGCTCTGCACTGGTGCTGCTGGAACTTGCCTGCTCTGACACATTTGCCTTTTGACACTTGAAATATGCAGACACTGCTTTATTCAGGTACTGAAGATTGATTTCATGGGATGTTGCCTCAGCCTAAGAAAACACCCAAGATACACTCAGTTAAAAGGAGAAATGTTTCAATTCAGTGTTGCGTGATTATCTTCCATGAAGTACTTTTGCTACACAATGGGAAGGAATTTAAAATTCTTCTTTCTCTTCCTCAGGCAGCAGAAAGACTCAGGGGGAGCTAAGCAAAATGTCAGTAATTCTCTGTTATAACTGCTATAATGAGAGCAAGAGGGGGCTTACCTCTGTGGGATTTAGCCAGCAATCTCCATCACTGGGATTTTCTGCTGATTTTACAGCGCATACCAGCATTCGAGTTATTGCTTCTTCTACACGGGCCTCATGATCTGCATCCTGCCTCAAGAGAACAGAAAGTGTTTGGAGAGAGGTTAGCACCTGGGTCTCTGCAGAAAGCTGGAAGATCCTGAAGAACTAAATGTACAGCCTTAGTCTGAAAGCCATAATCATTTATGTAAAGTCAATGAAAGGCTCCAGGCTTTTGATGCTCCTACTCATGCATACAGCTCCCCACATGAGTAACAGCACAGGCTTTGGTGTGACTACTCACTTGAAGGATTTGCAAAAACTATATTCTAGTGTGTGTATGTAATATTTTCCCTAATTAGTGTTCTGTTAATTGAATCCGGTGGTTACAATGCACTGTTAGCATTTAATTAATGTAGGCATTTATATAGCTCTTTAGGACTAGAAGGGACCATGGAAGTACACAGCAGATTTTATATATCTACATATCGTGTCTAATTTAAGTACTTAAAACACAGGATGTTACAGAGAGGCAGTAATTATCTGGGGGCTACAGAGGCACAAAGGTGAGTCTTGAGGAAATTCAAGAAATATTTTATCATCCAACAGTAGCTGACATACTGCTGCAGCTTTAAACATCAGGAGAGGGAACGCGTTCCCTCTGAAAGCTCTCCTGCAGAACTAAAAACTAAGTTAGTAACTGGCTCTGTTTCAGGCCTTCACTCCCTGCATCATCCCCCTGTGCAGCTGGGTACTGGCTAGCTTGGGATAGCAGAACAAAACTTTATAGGATCTTTTTTGGCTTTCTTTCCCACTTAATTGAGTTTCTTGTATATGGAAGAGAAGGGTATGTGGAAGGAGACAGTAAGACTTCCCAAACAAGGTGGGTGGTTTAGTTATTTCAATAACAAGTGCCTAGGAGTGGATACATAAATTTTCTTTCATTCAAATGCTTAGGCATACAAGCTTTGGAAGGAAAATGTAACCTAGTTAACCCATAGCCCTGAGCTGCCTAATTGTGGCTTCAGGGAACATGTCAAGCAAACCATGCATCTTGCTAGTACGAGTGCTAAAGGCAGTAATTCATCCTGGAGCCCTGAGCAGAATTTGGGAGAGAAGTCAGGGAAGTGCTCTTAGCATTTTGTGGCTTTGCATGCTTGGCTCATTAATGGCCTCGTATAGCAACCCTCCCAAAACAGAGTTTAATATCTACATGCGGAAATTATTTAAGGTGTATCACTCCTGGCATTCATCCTGGCCTGCTGAGTAACAGGGTTGTACCGATTGCATGAGGGTATGTCAGGAAGCGAGGAATACTTTGAGTAGTTAACATCCAGCTAAAAACAAATTAAACTTCTACTCTAAAGTCTTGCCAGTATAATTGATGGTTTCACTAGATCTATAAATGTTGGTATGATTCACATCTGTCAATATGAAAGCAGCTGGTAACAGCTGCAATGAAGAACTGCTCAATTTGGTAATGGAAATGTTCTCAGTATTGTCTTTTAGAACCTGAGTCAGAATTTTTCATAGCTGGATTGCCCAACACCTAAGAGAGCTGCCATCATCAGTTGCAGGGATAATTTCTGTAAGGAACATTCACCTGGGATGCAAAAGCTGCGCATCTTCACAGCAGCTTTTGGTATGTGGGGAGAAGGAGGCAGCGTGTATGCTATTCACTAGCAAGATCTTGAAAACAGATCTATATGAGAGGCTGGTATGGGCTGTGGGCTTGCTGTTCTTTCTCAATATATAGTCTCATCTAAAGAGTTTCTCCATGAGGGAAAAGCACAAGTGAGTTCCTCTGCTCCACAAATGCTTGGTTTGATGTTGGTATGAGAAATGTATTGTGTGGTCTTTGAACAGTAGATGAACGCATGTGTTCATCCCCCTGCAGTCTTCCAGTCTAATAAAGATTTTTTTTTTAAAAAAAAAAAAGCAATAACTATTTTAGTGAGGCAGTTTTCACAGGCCATTTCAAATGGGTTTTTTTTTATATTAAGCTAGGATTAATGATAAAGTAATTTGAATCAGAAAACCTTCTGGAGCATTGAGAAGTTATCCCTTGAACCATCCCATACATACTGGTTAACATGAGCAAGAAGAAAATCAAAGCCTGGGGAAAAAAAAATTAATTAAATACTTCAGAAAATCCAACTCCAGGCAAATCAAAACTATCACTGAGAAATGAAAATTCAAAAATACTCTCTCACCCCCTTCCTATCACGTTAATCTGATTTTAATTCTAATTTAGCTTTGTGTGTGAGCATGTGCTTGAGGTGAAGCTGATGTTTCGTCCTCTGTTCAGCACAAAGCTGAATATCTGTCAGAAACTGGATATGAGAAGTTTAGCTTGTGTTTATTTGTTTGCCTAATGGACGTAAACGTGTATGTGATTTCTGCTGAATTGGGACTTCAGATCTGGAACTTTGGAATGTTCTTCAGGAAAAACTGTATATCCACAAGGGCTCTCCCCTCCCTGCCCTCTGAATATGGCATATCCAATAGGACTGAACTTGGCAGGCAAGGGACAAAAGTTCATGCCAACAGGGAAGTGCTACATCACCATGACATAAAAAGGAAAATACCAGTTCAATCCAAGAGTTTACGCTGACAGTGATGGGGTCAATGGATTCCACATAGTGCCACCAGTGCCTTGGAACGAGCAGGACCTGCAGTTGGAGACATCACATTAGGGTACTGGCAGAAGCCTGAAGAAAGATAGAACATTTTAACTAAGGTGATGTGGGATGCAGAGGCATAATGAGACAAGGAATGGGGTGAGGAGGTGATCTTTATTTCTTTCTTCTAAAGAGCCTTTTCTCAAGACTTAAATGACTGCTCTCTCTTCCCATTTTATCAATATTATTCTGGAAGAAGTTGATGTGATCCTGAACTACCTCTCATCCAAACTCCTTCTCAGGTGAAGCAGAATTGTAACATTGTAACTGCTCTAGCTAAGCAAGGTCTGGCCACATAAAGGGCCCACAGCTGTGGTAGCAGTAGAGCAGAGCTTTAAAGAAAGTCTCAGCCAAGCAAGAATTCTTTTGTAGACTCTCCACCTCAGCAGACTTTCAGTTCCTTTAGGAGGACTGCCAGCTGGCTTCCCGAAAAAGCAGGTATTCTAATGCTCATTTAGGTGATTAACAATATGTAGCTTTAATTTGGGTAAATAATTATCAGTATTAAACTTGTCACTTCTAGTAGATGGGCTTTCAAAAGAAGGTATCCCAGAAATCATGGCAATCTAGTTTAGAACAGGGCTTTATAACTATATCAGGACAATAGCTGTGACATAAAATTGATTGTAACCCATGGCTTTTATGGTACAAAGACATTACTGTTGTTTTGATGATATAGTACAAGCTTTACAGATTACTGAACATTAGATTAACGTAGAGCTATCAAGAAAAGCATAAAAGATCATTTTTGACAGGGTATAAAACTGGTCAGAGATGGATAAAAATATAAACTTCAGAACGGGGAAAGTGAAGCAATGATCTGTATCTGAATTGCAGACAATTCTTTTTCTTGGTAGACACAAATTACCTAAAAGAATGGTCTCCTACCTAGATAGCCCTGTGCTTCATTATATCAAAAGACAGATAATGAGAAAATGTCTGTGTAGGAAACAATGACTGTGGTCCCAGTTCTGCAAACACTTACAGGACAGTTGGAGCAGCATCGTTTTTAGACCACAGGACAAAATGTTCTCCACAGGTTTCAATTAAGTCAAACAAAAAAGCATTTGCTCTGTAAGGGTCAAAAACATTTGGAAATTGTACTTTAATCCAGTAAAGCGTACAAAATGAAGCAGTCAGTCTGTGGAAGGACCTTATTTAAAAAAATATCACCAATTAGTAATTCCTGACATCTAGAAGTGTACAAACCCCTACACAGTCTGAAGCTAAAACATGTTTTGTATACAGAACAAGTTTAGAGCGGTGCTTTTATCATAGAATCCCACACTTTAAATGAAAAGTGCAGTTGCATAGCCTGCAGTGGGTTTGTCTGTTAGTAAGTGTTTGCCCACAATTCATTGACTGCAGAATCATACAGAAAAACACTCATTGCTCTATAGGGGATCTTATGTTATACTCTGTTGAAGAATCTGGGTGCATTCCAAGTGACAGGGGATAATGATGAAACCTAGAAAATTCTGGTGTGCAGCAGAAGGTAGCATAACTTCTGGAGTAAACAGCTGTTTCCAACAATGGGGTGCTTACCATGAGACTCGTGTAGGAAAAGTGAGTTTGCAACATGTAGAAGTGGATAAAGACACTAGCAAACTGGGATATGGTGTAGAGGGACTATGTAGCAAGGGAACAAGAGCAAGAGGCAAATTAAGGGAAGTGTATAAATGTTTGAGTAAGAAGGACTGCCTGGAAAACAGAGATGGAAATTAGGAATGGAATGTTTGGGATCGATGTGATTGATGTGCAAAGTAGAGACAGAATTGCTTTGGAAAGAGGAGGTCGAGCTAGGAGGGAAATACAATCTGCCCATCTAGTCCAGTCTTTTCAAACCAAAGAGGAGGAACTTGCTCTTTGTAGAGACTAATCAGATTTTACTTGCCAGCAGGTTAAGGGTAATAACTGTGCAGTCATGTATCTCAGCAGTGGGCACTGTTTGCTGATGCAATTTATAGAACCTACAAAGCTGTGACTGGAAGAGGCAAACCAGACACTACAGAGATACTTGCCCTCTTTATTTTTGGGCAAGCTTATGCTTGTTAAAAACATTTGTAGCACCAAGAAAATTGTCATTATCAAAACCAAAAGGACTAAAACTTTAAGGAAGACAGAGACATGGAAAAAAGTAATAAGAAAATAAAAAATACAGCTGGCAAGGAAGCAGCAGAACTAACAGAAGACAACCCCCCCCAGAAAAAAATTCAGCAGAGAGAGAAGTAAAGTAGAATTCTTCTACTTTTACCAACCGGTATTCTTCTATGCTTGTGAACTAGAGGCAAAAAACTTCCCATGAAAAAACTCAAACCAAACAATTCCTGACCCTCAACTATCAATTCCACAACAAAATAAAGTAGACTTCCATATGTTTATGAATATGGGACACAGATTTAGCTACATTTGAAATGATGTTTCAATAGGAAATGTGAAAGTAAATCACAGTGAAGTAACACACACACACACACACACAAATGCAGCAAACTTTTTACAGGGAAAACGTAAAGTGTAAAAATAAGACTACTTCAAGCTAAGAGAGAATCTGGTGTTAGCCTGCTTTTTACAGAATATCTCTAGCTTTGTGGGCTGGGAAGATACTGATCTAAAGAGCTACCAATCAGATAATTTTAATATTTAGGCTAGCGATAGGCAAATACAGCAGATGAAGTCAAAGTAGGACAGAAATCTCAGAAAAGATAAAAAGAAATTCTAGTCTGTAACAGGAAGAAAGAACCAAAAGAACAGTTGGGAGAGCAAGCGAAGCAATGCTGAAAACTTGTACAGCACAGAGAACAGAAAAGATTTAAATTCTCAGTGGACATGATTAACTTGATACAGTGCAAAGGTAGGGCAAAGGTGGGATTGCTTCAAAAAGAGAGCATACCCTGAAGTGAAATATTACACCAAGAAATTCCTGCTCATTAGAAAAAGATATTTGGGTAAATGCACAAGAAAAGGAACCACTAAAGCACACCAGTGTGATGGTAAGGAACAGATGATGGGTTCTGAGGGTACCCGAGCAAATCCCAAAGCTGCCTGCCACCCTGGCAATGAAAAATACAATAAATACGCCATTCCCAGCTCTGTGAGAGTGCTGCAACTCCAGCCCAGGCCCTGTCCCATCTGGTGCCTGGCTGCCCTGGTGCTGGAAGTTACTTCTTGTTTGGTCTTCCTCCTTGCTCCAAAGCTGGTGTCTTTGCACCTGCTGAAACAGGTGGCCTGGACAGGCACACACTCTCCTGGGTGGAAAACTGGTTGGCTGGCCGGGCCCAGAGAGTGGTGGGAAATGGTGTGAAATCCAGCTGGAGGCCAGTGATAAGTGGGGTTCCCCAGGGCTCAGTGCTGGGTCCAGCCCTGTTCAATGTCTTCATCAATGACCTGGATGAAGGCATTGAGTGCACCCTTAGCAAGTTTGCGGACAACACTAAGCTGGGTGGAAGTGTCGATCTGCTGGAGGGTAGGGAGGCTCTGCAAAGGGATCTGAACAGGCTGGACCACTGGGCTGAGTCCAATGGGATGAGGTTTAACAAGGCCAAATGCCGGGTCCTGCACTTGGGGCACAACAACCCTGTGCAGTGCTACAGACTGGGAGAAGTCTGTCTAGAAAGCTGCCTGGAGGAGAGGGACCTGGGGGTGTTGGTTGACAGCGACTGAACATGAGCCAGCAGTGGCCCAGGTGGCCAAGGCCAATGGCATCTTGGCTTGTATCAGAAACGGCGTGACCAACAGGTCCAGGGAGGTTATTCTCCCTCTGTACTCGGCACTGGTGAGACCGCTCCTCGAATCCTGTGTTCAGTTCTGGGCCCCTCACCACAAGAAGAATGTTGAGGCTCTGGAGCGAGTCCAGAGAAGACCAACAAAGCTGGTGAAGGGGCTGGAGAACAGGCCTTATGAGGAACGGCTGAGAGAGCTGGGGGTGTTTCGCCTGGAGAAGAGGAGGCTGAGGGGAGACCTCATTGCTCTCTACAACTACCTGAAAGGAGGTTGTGGAGAGGAGGGTGCTGGGCTCTTCTCCCAAGTGACAGGGGACAGGACGAGAGGGAATGGCCTCAAGCTCTGCCAGGGGAGGTTTAGGCTGGACATCAGGAAAAAATTTTTCACAGAAAGGGTCACTGGGCACTGGAACAGGCTGCCCAGGGAGGTGGTTGATTCCCCTTCCCTGGAGGTGTTTAAGGGATGGGTGGACGAGGTGCTAAGGGGCATGGCTTAGTGTTTGATAGGAACGGTTGGACTCGATGATCCAGTGGGTCTCTTCCAATCTGATGATTCTATGAAACAGAAGCGTAGGTACAGCCCTGGGGAGAAGCGCTGCGGACAGGAAGAGAATGTGGCTGTTACTGTGCTGTGACCATAGGGACCCAGGCAAGGTCTTGAGGGAAGCTCAGGGAAGAGATCAAAACGTATAGAGTTGGGAACTGGCAGCCTTCACCTTTGTTTGGCTTGAATTTTTGGGCACTCATGGGGCTCTCCATGTGGGCTGCAGGCTGAATGGTGTTTTCCTCACCAATTCTAGTCTATACTCAGCTCCTGGATTTTTCTGCCTCTCATATGGTAGAGATGATAGTTCTGGTGTCTAGAGGTCAAAGTGGGTTGTCTGCCTTCTCTACAAGGTGACCTGAGGCCAGCTCTATAGTTTCCCACAGGAAAACTCTTGCTTTCTTTTCCTAAACAGAATTATTAATCATCTGCTATGCACAATGCTACAGACAACTCTGAATTCTCCTTTACTAAAATCCCTTAAACTCTTCTCCAATTGTAGTCTTTCACTGCAACTCCTTTTAAGAAGTATTTTGTACACTTTTCAGCCAGAGCATTTCACTGCCTTTTAAAAAGTTTGAATTACTGTATTTCATGGCTTCCTACAATTTTTTGTGGTATCAATTACAGTCTTATTTGTTATCCAGATTGTGTGTTCTTTTGTTCCCCACTTTATGCCCAATCTGATGTTCTCATCCTTTAAAGGTGGCACATAGGGAAATTCCTCCCTGACTACATGCTTAGGGTTGGGTTAGAAGTGAAGGGACTGTTTGTGCTGTTGACAGCTCTGGCTGCCGAGCAGGATCCCATGGTATGTTATGACACTACAGCAGGAGCACAGACAGGGAAAACCTTGCAGGTATACACAGGAACTTAGTGGTAACTGTAGTTATGGACACACACTCAATCTGAGATATGTTTCTTTAGACTTTCAGATAGCAAGGCAAGCGAAAGCAGGGGAGGAGAGTTTCTGAACAGCAGATGACAAAGAGAGACAGTAACCAATAACGTATTTTTTAAAATATGTTTTTTCCATATTGTGACAATGGCATTGCTTGTGGGAGCCCCAGCATACCAGGTGCTTGCCCTCCATTAGGAGGGAAGACGTGAGGAGCCTTATGCGTCGACCTTCAGACAAGCTGAGATGCGCCTTCTAGTCTTTTTACCATTGTCTAGTTACATGGGTTAAGAGCAATTCCATTAGTGAGAAGAAAGGAAGCAAGAAGCTGGCGAGAAGTGGGGCAGAGGAAAGAATGATCAATGACTTTGTATTTGTATAGCATCTCAGTTTTTTGTAGCCTTTTCAGGTGGTATTCATCCCTCCTATTTTTAATCATCAAAAAGTTAAGCATCTATGTGCGTAGGCTCCTTTTATAGCCTCTGCTGAAGGACAAGATGGGATGAATGTTCCTGTAGGACTGTAATTGTATAAGACAGGGAGGATGAATTGCCTTGTAGAGATGCCAGGTTCTTCCCACTGATGGCAGACAAGACATGTGTCCTGGATGAGGTTTAAGCTGAGGGCAGCAGATACGACCCCAACTCTCTTAACTCTTGTCTCAGAGTGTAGGGCGGAAAATACTAGAACAGACATGTTTTGCCTCATTTATGGTCTTTTAAACAATACTTGTATATTTGCGAAAACAATCAAGATGTTACTAGAAACGCTGCAGAATATTTGAACAAATAAACAAAACACCAATGATCTGGGTGAAAACTCACTAGTTCAGTGAACACAAATCCACCAGCAGTCAACCTCCCGCTCCATGCTTACCACTCAGCCTTGCAACCATCACATATAGGTGACAAGGTCCAAATATTTATAAGGAGTTCTTTCATTTGTGTGGTACAACTTGAGCTTATAACTTTACAGATATATGCGTGTACAGCTGCAAACACTAAAACTACTCAGCTCCCTATTTAAATAAGTTAGATATATAAATGTCATAATAATTTGTATCGCAAGCAGATCACTAATCTATAATCAGAAGTCATATTAAGACTTCTGTGGAAATTCAGCCCCCACAGCCACAGGTCAAGTACAGCAACGAAGCTGGTGAAGGGGCTGGAGAACAGACCTTATGAGGAACAGCTGAGAGAGCTGGGGGTGTTTAGCCTGGAGAAGAGGAGGCTGAGGGGAGACCTCATTGCTCTCTACAACTACCTGAAAGGAGGTTGTAGAGAGGAGGGTGCTGGGCTCTTCTCCCAAGTGACAGGGGACAGGACAAGAGGGAATGGCCTCAAGCTCCACCAGGGGAGGTTTAGGCTAGACGTTAGGAAAAAATTCTTTACAGAAAGGGTCATTGGTCACTGGAACAGGCTGCCCAGGGAGGTGGTTGAGTCACCTTCCCTGGAGGTGTTTAAGGCACGGGTGGATGAGGTGCTGAGGGATATGGTTTAGTGTTTGATGGGAACGGTTGGACTCGATGATCCGGTGGGTCTCTTCCAACCTGGTGATTCTGTGATTCTGTGGAACAGGCTGCCCAGGGAGGTGGTTGAGTCACCTTCCCTGGAGGTGTTTAAGGGATGGGTGGATGAGGTACTAAGGGGCATGGTTTAGTGTTTGATAGGAATGGTTGGACTTGATGATCCGGTGGGTCTCTTTCAACCTGGTTATTCTATGATTCTATGATTCTTATAAAGCCTGAAGTTACCAGTGAACTACCTAAATTCATAACAGAGATTCACCTCTGAACAATACAGTGAAAGGGCACAAAGGATGCAATTGAAGTACCCATTGTGCATTGATACAATGAAGGAATTCTGCTTTAAAGCCTTAAATGGGTGTAGAAAAATAGCTTGTAGCAAACAACGACCAGAAGGTGGCATTAGACACATTAAGTTTTTGATATTCAAAGCTGCACTCACCCTACCTGCAGTTCCTCTCCTGAATACCTAAGAAGAGCTTTGTCTTTATTTTTCAGTGCTTTATTTTTACAATATCTAATGCAAAATGTTTTATGTACCCTCTGGAAAGGACTGGAGATGCTAGCCATTACCACAAAAATAAAGCCGACTATAGTTCTGCAGTAATTGTATTAATTCTGCCTGAAAGCCAGAGCTAAGCATGTATCAAAATTGTTATTATCTAGGGATCCTTGCCCTTGTTAACAATAGAATGACCTAGGAGAACTCCTTCCCTCTTTATCAAAAGGCAGCAATTTCCAGCTACCTGCCCCATAAGCTTCTGGATGCTGGAAAGCACCACCCAAAAGGTGCTGATAAAATGGATGAAGGCAGTACCTCACTGCTCCCTCATTGCCTCTACATTACTTTCTCCCCCAGAAACTCAAACAGTATCCCCTTCATGGCAGCATAGACAACTTGTATTACTGTGCTGGCTCAAGATCTTTATTCCTGGCAAGATTAATTTGTAATTGCTTTAAGTCTAATTAAAATTAAGATCATATTAAAGGTTCACTACCATACTTGATCATTCCAAAGGAGATTATAAATTGAAATAGCATTGAGGATCATGGATAATGCAGTGCTGAATGGATGTAGCATTTTTATCAACAGTAAAAATTTGTTCTTTGTGCTTTAAATTATTGAAGACTGCCACCTTATAGAGTGCAGAATGCAAAACTAATAATTTGCTTTAGGATTATGACTAGAAGCTAATGTAGTGCAAACAATGAAGGTTGATCACAGATTCCCCGTTTGCAACAGTACCAGAAGAAAAGCATGCTCTTCCCAAGTGACAGAGGTCATCCTCTTGCTGTAAAGTACTATCCTGCTCTAGTCTGCCATTCTCACCGGTTCACATGAATGCTCCTCACTCTGCCTCCTCAAAATCAGCTGCATTAGTAAAAACTCATTCTTTATGAAGGCAGCTGGGTTTGCCAGGGCAATGGAACACTCAGACAAGTCACTGAGCTGGTAGGAGAATGGTGAAAAGGCTCTAGAAGCAGCAACTCCACTGTCTTAAGTGGTCAGAGCAATGAACATTGCAAAATTCCTCTGGAAAGGCACAACAGTTTGAGATGCACAGGAGTGCATTACAAGGACGTGCACTGCTGA
Organism: Phaenicophaeus curvirostris; assembly: GCF_032191515.1. NCBI lineage: Eukaryota > Metazoa > Chordata > Aves > Cuculiformes > Cuculidae > Phaenicophaeus > Phaenicophaeus curvirostris. The sequence continues at coordinate 30,027,276 of NC_091398.1, forward strand.
ACAAATGAAAAAGAGTAATTCAGACTCCAAATACACAACACGTTGATTAAATAAAGGAGAACACTATTTACAGCAGGAGACTAGGAATTTAATGTCCTGAGCCCTACTCTCATACTGCTGCTGACTGCCTGTCTCACTATAAGCCAGGCATTTATAAGTGAACTTTCTCAGTAAAACAGGGTTAGTAATACCCTCACATCCTTGTAAAGCACCATGAAACCTCTGGATAGTGTGCGCTCTAAATGCAAGTATCATCATTACAACACTGCTATTAAAGCATCAAGTTGGGGCAGTGTTCCCCAGTGAAGTTATTCCCTATCAAAACACGAGTTCCTCTGCCGGCTCTACACAGTCATTAACCAAATACATTTCACAGAACATACTGGTTTCAGAGTAGACGTGTTGGAGTAGTGTTCAAGAAAGTTTTAAAGCAGAAAAATTGGAGGTGATCGCAAGAACTGTGGTGGAATTGGGCAGCCGATTGAACTAACTCCTTAAATGTTGGTGGGTTTTGTACAAAAAAAGGCTAGTAAAATAACTGTGAGCAACGAAAGTTCCATGCTGAGAGAAATGCATCAAGCCTGAGTGCAGAGTGGAGAGAGAGGAAAGTGCTATAGTCAATTTGTTAACATTTCCTAGCCTTTAATTAGGCAGTTAAATAATTTACCAGAATCCTCAAAGTAATATAAAGCTTATAGGTGAATGATACCTGTCCTGGATTGAGTGTAACGACATGGGCTGTTGCATTCCTAAACTTTGGAAAGCATTTCAGATCAGGGTTGGCAACGTTGACTTTGCTGAATACGCTAGATTCCTCATAAGGGATCCTGGTGGGATAAAGGAAACTGGTGTCATCAGGTGGGAAGAGGTGCCATTTCTTCCTGGAAATAAAGAGAAGATAAAAATGTACTCAGTGCACATCAGTTACAGAAAAGAACTAAAGGCAGTAGCAAGGTTTTCAATAAAACATAATCTGCCTTGCCGTGTGAATCTCCTACACAGTGAGAACACAGGCAGTGCTTACAGGCTGTCTCCTAGAAGTGTTTTTAAAATATTCCACTTTAAATTTTTTTTAACTATAAAGATTTACAGCTTCTCACCAATTCTTTTTAAAGGCCAGATAAAATTTTTTTAAAAAAAGCTTTCCCATCTAGTTCTTCCTTCCTCCCTTTCACAGTGAAACACAAAGCATCTACAGATGCTCAGAGCATTAACAATTGCTCTATAAACCAGGGGAAATAGTTTGCTTAGAGACAATGTACTGTCATTCACTGAACGAATAGCTGCTGTACCCAGGGTTTGTTTTTTTAAAGGGAGGGTACTGTGTGTTTAGAATGGTAACAGAAAAGGGGTATTGATGTAATTTCTGTTTCACAGAATCACCTGTAGTACTTAATTGCCTGTTAGTCCCAAACCCCTCATTCTTAGTAAAACTTGCCTTGATGATCCAATGCCACAGATACGGCAATGGCATAAATAAAATCTAGAGACACCCATACACATAATAATCCTGAAACACCCATGTTTCTTTTGGTGTTATCAGTACCATGTGATGAAAATGTGGCTTGTGTGAGTCACTGGGTTTAAGAACTCACTGGTACCGCTATATGCCCAGATGGAGCAGGGCAGGGTCATTCTGCTCATGAGGGTTCTCAGTTCCAGGTTGTTCTCCATGCACCCAAAGAAGTGGGTCAATGCACACCAGCATGAGGCCAAACAAAGCTGAGACACAGACCTCGTCCTCAGGAGCTTATGTCTGTACTTCACTTATACAGACTAGATCACAGAGAGAAAAAAGGAATACGCCAGAACTGGTGGTGCCGGTTTTATGGGTACTATAAATGAAATATCTTAGCAGGTACATGTGTTATTTTAGAAAAAGAAATTTTATAAGGCAGCACTTTATGTGATGGACGTAACCAGAAATGAATACACAAAAGGAGAATTTATTAGATTTAAGAAGTGCCAGAAAATCAGCACAATAGTGACCCATGCATTAAGCAATGAAAAAGTAAAGGCAGTACTTCACAGGCCAGTTGGACAATTCGAGGAGCCCTCCTCTTTGTTTCAGACTCTAGTAAGATCTTTTCTTTTTGTCCCTTTCCTTGGTACTCACTTCTTGCTTTTTTTGCCTGCTGCTTCTGGTTGTCAGTTCTAAGTCACAGATCTGAAAACGGTAGACAAGCAGCCAAATGGCACAAAACCAGAAGAGACAGGAATAGAAGGATAGCCAGAACTGCAAGGGATCAGCACAGATGGAAGCGCCATCGGCCGTTGACATTTCTCGGTAATTACCAAAGCTACTGCTGGCTGTAGGCACAAAAAGTAGTTCTCTTGAAACCCAAGTGCTATTACAGCTTCATTTTGCCCTCCAAGATAGACTCTCTGAAGGGGGCAGAGAATAACTAGGTTAGGAGGCTCACAAGTTAATCCTGCAGGCTCATGACAAAGCAATATCATGAAGCAAAAAATTAAGAAGCCCAAGGGATGCAAGGAGGAAATTCAAGATAGCAACAAAGGGCTAAGGAGTTGTCCCTGGCTTTCCTGCAAAGGCAAATCTATTTAAGTTTAGCATAAGCTTATATTCTGTTAAAACCCTGTCTAGTTTGTGAGTCTCAAAAGAGAATCTTTCTGCTCTGAAGCAGCACAGGATTCACAAGATTGTGGAAGTTTGCAATCTATTTATAGGTTTTACTCCAAAGAGGAAAACAACTTCGTCTTTTCAGGCCGTGCAAAGGCTTTAGGCTGCTTCTTCCCTGAAAGCAACAAGGATTTTGTTCTGCTTGCTCTGCTAGAGGGGGAGGAAGTGTCTTGGGAAGGCAGGAAAAATTGCTGGGTGATGCTGGAACTTTGGCTTGAGTTCAACACCTGAAAGTAAAAAGGCAGGGCAGCTATCAGGTCTGCTGGATTACTGCACTATTTAGTGCACCCAGTATCTAGGTGGATCCTCAGAAGATATTTTGGGGTGTAAGTCTCATGGTTTTTAATGAGGTTTTTAGCTTCTAAACACACTTAAGTGTCTGGACTTCAATGCATAATGCTTATTGATGTGATCTGAAGCAAAGCGCAGCACCGAGCAGGTTTCCAGAGTGTCTCTGCTCTAAGTTCACCTGAGGATCTCAAAGCTGTTTATAAATACAAATAAAAACCCACCTGAAAGCTAAAGTATCATCTTATCTTATAGATAAGATGATGACATATTCATTTGCCTCAGACCTTAAAGCTAGTCAACCTGTGGCACTGCCCAGCATAGACTCCAGCATGCCTGACTTCCAATCCTGCACTTTAATCACAAGACCACCATGACTTTACTGTTCTATAAAGCGTCAGAGTAATTAATCACATTAAAATCCCACTGGCAAATTATTCCTTCCACTCTATACTATCTAACCTAAAAAATGCATGAAACTTGTTTTGTTACTCTAGCAATAACAGATAACAAAAACCCCTGAGGCCAATATGCAAGGAAAGGGGGAAAAAAAAAGCCCCGAAAAGACAGCATGCAAACAGGCAGAAAGATACAGCAAGAAAGCCACATGCTTCAAAATTAGTCTGGAGCCTGAAGTGTCCCTTTCAACATTGCTCACAGCTGGCTGCTCCCATCCTGATGTTCCCCTTTTAAATTAATTCTAGCAGGCTATTAGAGGCTTTTGCACGGAGACTATTGTAGAAGTCTGAAGTAGTTTATTTCTACTTTGATTCTGGGATTTTTTTTTTAACTCTTTATCTCCTAATCCCTAATTCCTGAATTTATAACTGCGAGGAAGATTAAAATATTTATTCTTGGGCTACATAAAACACAGATCAGAAAAGATCTTCTTTAAACACAAGAAAAAAAAATTGTGTTACCCAGTCAAATTCCAGACTCCTGAGGTTCTACCATTTCCTATAGAACAGTTCTGATGCTCTGCAGTCATTAAAAGCTCAGAAAACTAAAATAATGAGACCCAGAATTAACACTCCAAAACTAACTCTATAGCACTGTATAACTTTTCTCTTTCCTGGAGGTGTTCAAGGCCAGGTTGGATGGGGCTTGAGCAGCTTGATCTGGTGGGAGGTGTCCCTGCCTATGGTAGGGAGGTTGGAATTAGATGATCTTTGAACTCCCTTCCAACTCAAACCATTCTATATACACTTCTTACCTTCCTTGTACTTGCAACACCAAGTTGCAGCCGTAGGAGTCCAAATGGCAGGGAGTGTTTGCTCCTTTGGAACCAATCCACAAGGTGCTCTCTTTTCCACTTCTTCCAGGAAAACCAAAGTCAGACCATCTTATATCCTACAGCAATGAAAAGTTTATTCATGTAAGCTGTTGAACAGATTCACATCCTACTTTCAGGTCTCCAAGTCTCTTGCCTTCGACCTCCACTGCTCAATTGTTCATTAAACACTGCAGCTGTTGCGGCTGTTTCTCCTTGGTGGGGTTCCCACACGTACCCCTTTCTCCAAAATTGTCCTCTCTGGTAGCATTTCTTCCGCTGATTTTCTTGTTTTTATGTCTGACCACACAGCCTCCCAGGTCTCTGTCTCCAGTTCTCACTTCAGTCTGTCAACTTACCCCCTTCGCTGCCCGGCCACGTGTGACTTCTTTTCAAACAGTCTTTTTTACTTTTTTTCTACTCTTAACCATTCACTCAAGCTCAGAATTGCTTTTAGAAAAATGTGATATATGGCATTTAAAAAAAGAATTGAAGGGAAGGAAAAAAAATCCCTATTCCCTTTTCAAACCAATTTGATAATACATGTGGCACGTTTGTGCTCTCCTTGCTCCTGTCTCAGGTTTCTCCATGTATTCTGGAAATACAGACTTTAGCCCACTGGTATGACTTTAACCCCATGGTACACTGGGTTTTCTAAGTTCTTTATTTTTTAATGGACACGTTCTTCTCCTGCCTTTGCAATTGCAGAGGCAGTGAACTTAAACAACTCAATTACACGTCGAGAAAGGGCAGAACAGGTATGCATCTGTTATGAACATGTTTCTGGAGCTTGCTGGTCCATTGATCCTCCCACAACCAATCCTTTGCGGATGACAGCTGTGGAAGAAGGGACGGTGAGGTATTTTTCAGATAGTTCAAGGGCTTTGCAGGACAGTTCTTTACAGCTTGGATAAAGCTTTCCGATCTTTCTATTGCTCACCCTGCCACCTGCATGGCCCGATCATTTGTTTATTGGAAAGCATTTGAATTATACTGGCCATAGATTCTGGTGCCTTTTGGCTGGAGCCCCAGACTGAGCCTTAGGAAACAGATTCAATTCCTGACTTCCTGATGGTCTCAGGCAAATCGCTTCATCTCTGAGTTTTATTTTTCCCATCTTGAAAAGGAAGATAATGGTATTTGTTCCGTTTCAGTAAAGCACTTTGGGGTCATTCACATCACCTAACTTTAGGAACCTAATTTAAGCTTGGCTCCTGCTGCTTTCAAAGCACTCTCAATCACCCCTTGGAAAAGCCTCTTTCTTTCCACTGTCTATAAAGAGAAAATAGGAGTCTAGCCTACTAATTTAAGTATGTAAGCTTACTGCTTGCAGACAGGTGGATGACTATCCTTTTATAAGATCTATGGATGAGGAAAACTACTGCTAGACATTATTATAAGGATGACTTCACCATGACTCTGTATCAGGAAACCCTCAGAATGAGCGATAGCCTTCCCAAAAATAAGGTGTTGCTAAAGATTTTGAATTTCAGAGTTATTGATTTTAAAGATATTGTTTGAAAAAAAATGCAGAAGTGTAATATAAACATTTGTCAAAGGCAGCAAAAAATCAAAAAGAAAAAGTCGTTCCTATAGATTTCAGCAGCCATAAAATTTAAAATCCAATACAACTATTTCAGTGATAAAGTTAAGTGTAACACCATTTCTACACTTTAATCTCACACCTAAATAGTTTTTGTATTTTGTTACAATTTAAGTGGAAAGAAAGCACACATAATCAATATTGGATTTAAAAGAACTTTTTGAAAATATTGCAGCAGTAGTAAATAGTTGAAGCAATTATGGGTAAAATAGTTTTTAACCAATGAACTGAAAAGGAAGTGGTAGGATTACTGAAATCTTGTCACAGTGGCTTCCTTTTCTACAATAAAAAGCCACAGTAAGAAAAAAATGCACTAAAAGGTGTTCCAACCATAACAGATGGCACATTACTTGTGAATTATATTTATTTCATTTGCTGCTTATAATGAAGTTAATCTGTACCCGTATGTCACTTTAAAAGGTCTCATTTCTATTTAAACTTTGTGCATATATCTTGCTTCTGATTTATATCTCAAATTCTGTAATGAAATATCAACTGAACAAAAAATGTAAGATGCTAGATACTACTCATAGATTAGAATAATGGAATCATTACCTTAGCACACACGACTGTAAATGATAAACAGTGCAATCTAAATTTCAAACAACTTCTAAATGGCCCTATTAATCACTATAAATAACAGTGCAGTTGGCCTTCTTTCCCCCTTGAAATCACCTTACGTAAATCTAAATAAAATCTAAAAAGAAAAAAGAGGTTATCATCAAGTTCACACAAGATTGGAAGAGAATTTCTATGAAGAACTCTTTTTGGCTGGTATAAATTGTGTAGCAGCATTTCAAATGCCATGTGAGTCTGGAACTGATGGATGCATTTCACTCCCATGCCTGTGAAACCGGCAGATGACACACATCATATTTGCTTGCATAACACCATTGATTTTTTTCCTTCTCAGATTCTGCTTTTAAAAAAATCCATGGCATAACCATTGCATGTGTCTGCTCTAAAACTGCAGTACAATCTGTTGCTTGTTATAAGCCGGGTGATGAGGTTGTGGCATCACACCTGTACAGAAATGCAACTCCTGGAGCCTCAGTTTTGTTCTTGAATGGGGGCAAGGGAAAGAAGGAGATATGAAAACGATTGTTTCCTTCCAGTGTGTTTTTATTGACCAAAAGGAGCACCAGGCTATTCAGGTCTTCCAAGCTGCCATAATCCACAAGAAAATGCTGGCTGTTGGGTCAGACAGAGAGAAGACCAAGGTAGCATCACAGATAGATGAAGTCACTCAAAGATTCGAAGAAGTCTGAAACATCCCTGGAGCTCCTAAATTAGTTCAAAAACATGACCCAGTATCAGAGCCGTGCTGTCCAAGTTTATGTGATCCTGGCTGTGTTTCAGTGTGCTTAGGAAGGGAGGGGAGAAAGAAAGGTAATGTGGTCTCTGTGCCCAGACCTTACCTTCTGATCCACAGAACAATAGCAAAGGAGATGGTCTGAAAACAGACTGTGCACTGAAAAGTACTGATTTTACTGCTATAAAATAATATAATATATATTAGAAGCATGGAAAATGCTTTCTGAGGAAATAATTAATTTGAGGGGACCTATCAGTTTGTACTCTCTGTCATCCCAGCAATATGTGTTTCCATAGAATCATGATTCCATCTTCACATTTGAAAGTCTAGAAATTAATAAGGCTTCATTTACTACTCTTTCTTTATACCTTTTTATAAAATACACCTTTTGTATGGCTATCCTAAATTTTGCCCTCTTACAATTTGCAAGAAGTAGCAGGAATGTAGATGAACCAATACATTGAATTGAAATTAGCAGAGAGACATGGGGGAAGTACAATAAAATAGTCCAGGTAGGTGGTCCAATACCTGCATTTGGATAATATACTTCCAGGGACAGATGACTTCATTTATTTTACTGCCTCCATAGGCAATCAAGGTATAATAATCCCGCAGACTCATAACCTTTCCTCCTCACAAACAGTTAATCTAAATACATTAAGGGAGGGAAGGAACCGTGCTACTTGAGAAAATGAGCCACAAGACAAAACACAGAGCAAAGCCAGGTTGCAGCCCTATTGCTATAAGTGAATCCATGACATCAAATCCTCTCTCCTGAGTGGAGCTATTAAATTGGGTACTATTTGGCTGCAAGGTGGATCTTCAGGAGCAGCAGGGTCTCAAGTTTGCAACAAGCCTACCTAAAAACCCATAGCTTTTACTTTGGAATTTTGAAGTAAATAGGCAAAGGAGAGGAGAAGGCTTCAGAAGAGGTTTCAGAAGCTACACTAGATAATTTTTAGTGATTAAACTAGGAAGAGACACTATCTTACCTGGAAAACTTCTGGCTTGTCTTCAAATATCCTGGCAATGTATTTGTAGTCAGCGTAAGCCCAGTATTTGGAGTACTCATAACAACTGAATGGTCCAGAGAGGCAAGGCTGCCCACAACTCCATGCCAAAAACTCTTCAAGCGTAGCCTTCACATAGCTACAGCTGGTTTCAAACTGGGGGGCTAGAACAAAAGAAAATCCAAATATTACATGAACACTGAGCACAGAACCAGTGAAAATAAGAAGTAGCTTCTCTCTCAGCTCTAGTTAAATGCAATATGAGATATGAAGCGAGACGAGGTGGCTTGGCTCTGGTCGATAAAATGGTTCTCATCACCTAACTCATAATTAAAGTCTGAGACTATTTCATTAAGTGAACAGCTGCTAACTTGAACTTGCAGTGCGGTAAAATCACACCAATAGTTACTGTTGTTCCCATGCAAGGAACCCTTCAGCACAGTAGGGTTTAAGGGATGGGTGGATGAGGTGCTGAGGGGCATGGTTTAGTATTTGATAGGATGGTTGGACTCGATGATCTGATGGGTCTTTTCCAACCTGGTGATTCTAGAACAACTGAGCGCCCCTTCTTTGCTTCATCTACCTTCTTAAGTTGAGCTGCACACAAATACTTGCATGTCCTTTATTTTGCTTCTGCAGATTTATGTAGATGGACATGTTCATCTTCTCTTTTCCGTAAAGCAATAACCAGATCAGCACAGTAATGCATAGGAAGCAAATCATGGAACCACATGCATGCCACTGATCCATCTAAAATGCTGCGTGTCCTTATTTTTCATTTGGGACTGACAAAAGCATATTGTGGCATTCCTTGGCAGACATAAAAGTATTTACCAGCAATGTTTTGCTCCCGTCATGCTTTGGTCAGGCTGACTGATAAAGCCTTTCAGCTCAAGGTCAGGTCACTTGGAAGGCCTACAAGATAACCCACATCACAGCATGCTTTACTTCTGGTTAATCAGAAATCTTTTATTTCCCACAGCCACTAATTGTACCAGCTTTAAAGAAGCATATCCAATGTTAAAAAAAAAATAAAAAAATCACTCACTTTACTATAACTGCTACTGGGAAAAAATTACTGCAGCCTGCATGAATGACAATGATAGAGCTGCAATTTAACCTTCTGTAACTTGCATAGAGCTGCTCAGAAATGGGATCCTTTCACTGTTGTACAGCAGCAGCCACTCTTCGTTCTTCACTGCTCTCATTTTGTTATCACGCCAATTCCCACAGAATCTCATACATTTGTTCTTCCTCCCTTTGGGCTGGAGTACAGCATTTACAAACCTTTATCACTGTCATTTTACCATTTTCCATTGTAGAAATCGAGGTAGTGGTTTTCCTTCCCTCGCTATCAAATTCATTAACTTAAAATGTCAGATAAGTCCCACTGTTCAGCAATCCATAACCTGGGTCTGTGCAGAAAGGCTCCCTACCTAAGAACTGTATACAAGACACATAAATCACCCCCAATGACGAAAACCCCCGATATCTGATTCCCCCTCTGTGTTTCAGTCCAATGCCGTCTCTTGATACCCAGTCATTATTGTAATGCACATCATTTTACTAAAAGATGGTCTGATGGAAAAAATTAGATAAAATATACAAGCACTACTGAAAGTGGCTCAGTATCTGTATTACTTTGATGAGAGAGAACAAAGAGTGCTCAGGACACTGCTTGTTTTCCAAGATAACTCAGGAGCAAGTGTTTCAAAGGTAAGAAATAAGCTATATCTACCCCACAGTGCATTTATTTCACTCTGAGTTTCACTAAAAAAATCCAACTATGAAATTTTTCTAGGATCCAGTGTCCTCAGAGCAGGGTGCTTGGTTTAATTTGTATCTTGTTCAGTACCAAGGTGTGGGTGCTTGTGGAAAAAAAAATAGTAATAAAAAAATGTATTCAGGCCATCTAGACAGACTGCTTAGATGGATGCTTAGATTAGACATCAGTAGAAGTTTCTTCACTGAAAGGATTCTCAGGCACTGGCAGAGGTTGCCCAGGGGAGTGGTTGAGTCACCATCCCTGGAGGTATTTAAAAGATGGGTAGCTGAGCTACTCAGGGATCTGGTTTAGTAGTGGATGGTTAAGAGTTGGATTCAATGATCTCAAAGATCTTTTCCAACCAAACGATTCTGTGATTCTATGATTTGTAGGCTGCAACTACGGTAAAAATGTTAGCAATGGGCAGTATAAAGCAAGAACAGTATTAAACAGTTTGCAAATAATGATTAAAAGCTGAAGTTATTTCCTAATTAATAAATTGTAGATTAAGCCATGCAAGTCTGAAGTAAGCTACCAGTGCTGCCCGATGACATGGTATCTGAAGGCACGACAGTCCTCTTCTCTCTGACCTAATGCCACAAAATGAAATCAGAGGGAGGGAGAGAGTGAAGAAGTGCCTTTTGGAGGAACCAGCTCCCCTTCTTAGTTAAGGTCTGGTCCTGACAGGTACCTAATTCTGTTCTACCTAGAAAGACAGGGTTTGTAATGTCCAGAAAGGGAAACGTAGGAAAAAAAAAAAGGATAACAGCCTTAGAAAATACCCTAAAACTTCAGTAAGAATGCAAGTAAATGTCTCCTCTATTTCTTCAAACTTAAAAGAAAAGCAAATGTCTAATCCCAGCTGCTGGGGAATTAAAATTATTTAAATTAATAATCCAAGCAAGGAATAACCATTTAATACTGTAACAAAGCACAGCCACCGTCACAAACCAAAAAACTGGCCATCCACATCCAATTCCAACAACCACCTCACATCTCAGCTTTCTGTGACATTTACTCAGTATTTGGTATTTGTACTATGTGTTCAGCCTCCTATTCAGCTACTGAGCCTATAGTCACCTTTGCACTCCCTCTCTATATCAAATCTCAAAGGTTTGAATTCTTTCACTGTCCTTAGTGGTAAAATTTCTTGGGCAGATGTCCAAGTTGCAGACCTTTTCTATCCAGCTGTGTATCTGACAGCATCAGTTCTACCCAACATCTCTAAGAGAAATTTCCTCCAGAGATCTTGTGACTCATAACTGATCAGCACGACAACCTCTTGCTCTCTTCAGTTTCTTCACAGTAAACTCATTGTTTATTCATTTTACTACACAACCAGAGAAAATGGTCAAAATAAGAAATGTCTGCATACAGAAATGTTAGCTTTGCTAAGTGTTCTTCTTCCTCTGTAACTGCTGGTGTGCTACAGGTAGCCAAGATAGATGGGCTACAATGCTGGCATTTTCCCTATCAGAAACTCAGCTTTGGTAGCTGCTCCCTTCATCCCACCTCAGAAAAATAAATCTTTTAGCATGGTTGGAACTAGATGGGTAGGGATTTCATGATGAGTAACGCCTTCACTGTTCTTGTAATGAATACTAGTACTCTTTCTGGAGGTATCTTATCTCTGTCAACACTTAATCCTCTGATTGTATTTCCCCCCCCTTATGTATCCATACTGTTTAACTTGTGTAACTGGACAAAACGCTATCAAACACATAAATTTAAGCAGGTACAAATAATTCACAAAATGCCAGCTCCCATGATTGCCATGGTTTCAAATGTGCCTTCCACATCCATACACCTCAGGAAGTTCCAAACAAGCAAGAAAAGCAAATGAGAAAATCCAAACAACTTCCACTACATTGCCCCATTTGCAGTTCTCACTTTTTTATATTAAGGAATCTTCAGTTTGGGAATCCCCACTCAGGCTTTAAATGTGACACTAAAGAAAGATAAGAACTTGTCATAGTAAGAGGTCTCAAATAATTTAGGATCTTCCAGGTGAACCTTGTGGCTTTAATAATCTCAGAAACTCCGAAACAATAATTTCAGAGTGACACCAGCAAGCAGAAGTTCTTCTTGCATATATGTTTCCAGTTCGGTGGCAGAAGTGGTGCCTTCTAGTCTTAAGGCAATGAATCAGTTGTAAACAAGGAAGGAATATCCAGAGAGATCAATACAATTTTAGTTTTATTTTCCTATTACTTTCTCTAACCACATCACTGTTTCCATTTCACCTGGAAATGCCAGCATGAACTATGACAAGAGAGGCCCTAGCTGAAAAACAATGTTAAGCACACGTGTGATATCAACAATCTCCCAAATGACAGTGGCACACAAAATGTATTGCATTATTTCAGACTCAGATGGCTTGACTAATGGCCTCACTGATATTTCCTTACAATGCAAATTTTTTATAGCATCACAAGTCTCATTCGGTTACAATATAACCCCTGAAGGCCCTACCAATATTCTTGAAGACATTTCTAGCTCACATTAGCATATAATGGAGGTTTCCTGTAGACAAACTCATCGCTGCCTAGGGACCGATGCCTTCAGGAAAAAGCAAAACACAGATAGATGCAACTTCCAATTTACAAATTCCAATTTTTAAATCTACTCTATACCCCTACTGACTACAAGTTATTGTCATGATGACTCTTACCTACTTAGCTGGTAATATCAATCCACCACTTAGCTATATAACACTCCATCAATCCCATCAGAAGCCTTTCCAGTTGGAATATCTATCTGGCACTCAAAATGTATGGAGACTAGGATCAAACCCACCCTTTTTCCTGGTAAACCTTGCATATTACAACTGAGATATATTAACAAGGTACCAAGGAAAATGGCATATATATGCAGCTTCTTCTTTATTGGCAATGGGATGCTTTCTATGTGTAGTGCAAGAACTGGGTGGTACCTCATCAAACTATAGAGATGTGGCTGCGAAGATGTCTACCAATACATTAATCCTACACCTCAGTTACTCCATCTGTAAAAAAGGAATAAATAACATCTGTTTTCCCAAGAACAGCATAGGAATCATCAATCCATGCTGGTAAAATGATTTGAAAGCCTAAAATGCCAAGCGTTTTCCCTCTAACACTTCTGTTTCATCACTTCTCCTGCAAAAACTGAATATGAAATAATATGGTCAGGATGCTGTGAAGAAAGCAAATTTCACACAGTGTTGTTGAGTAAGATAACATGATGTAATCCTACCACTTCCACAGGAACAGGCTGACCCTCATCTGGAGTCTTTGCGCAGACTGTATATTCCAAGAAAGAGGTGGTCCAACTGAAGGTTGGAAGAGTTCAGAAAGAATAGACAGGTGAGGTCTAAAAAACTATGACTTATACTGAATATTCTTTAAGAATTCTTTAAGTGTTTTTCAGGCCTAGGAAACAAAAAGACTGAATGGAGATATTTCAGGCAAAAGGGGAAAAGTACATAGCAAAACGTGGCTAGCAGATTGCCACCTTGGAGTATGCTTCGTCTGTCTTCCCTCCCTTGTATGGAACTGCCCATGGACAGACCATGACTGTATGGCTACAGACAGAAATGGAGTTGTAGTATTTAAAATCAAGTGCAAAAATTGTCTTTCTGCCATGGCTTGCTCCTACATGTCTGAGTGAACTTGGAGGGTTAGAGATTAAATTATTGTACTGCTGTCAAGTGATTTTCTTAATGCTTTACACTTCTAAAGCATCTTTCATCATGAGACCTTAAAGAATTGAAAAACACCACAGTCTTATAAAACCTATGGGAGGAATGTTAGAATTATCACCATTCTACATATCAAAACCCCAAGACAGACCTAGGCTAATTCTTTAACGCACTCAGGGTCATGGATATGGAAGCTCAGCTCACATGAACACCTGAATAATGTTAAGATCAGGACCAAACAGACACAAGACAAAGCAAGGAAAGAAAACTGATATGCCTGCTTCTTATACATTAGTGTTACCCATCCAACTAGTGTTACCTTCCTACTAAGAATAAACATAAAAGAAAGAGAAAAGAGAGTTCCACTGTTGGCCAAATCCAATGTCCTAAAATAAGGCCTGCAGTGAGAAGCAATACATTAGAGAGAGAACAGTGATAATGGAAAGGCAGTGAATTGCACCACCTAAAAAAGAGCTGTGACGTGTAACGCCTGTCCATGCCAGTCTCACCTAAATCCACCGTCTTCAGACCCAGCCTAAACTGGATTGTCTTTCCATCCAACAGCGCAGAAAGGTATTTTACATTCCAGTTCAGGGCCGGCCAGTCGCCAACCATGCTACAGAAGACTGCAGGTTCTTGCAGAGACATCACAATTTCCTTGGCTTTCTCAGGAGCAAATGGCTTGACACCTTCACCTATGTAAAGAAAATAAAACCAAAAAAAGGGCTGTAGAGAGATAATTTATGACACATGAAGTGTTAGCTATCATAAGAAACATTAAGAAGTAACACCTCTTTTGTTTATGGTTGATTTTTTATTACGTTTGTAGATATTTTTAAAGTCAAACCTCTACTGCAAACAATGAAAGAACATTCCTACAGTAAATTAAAGTTTAAAGCAGTGTATTGCACTCAAACTGTTAAAAAAAAAAATAGGCATGTGCTTGTAGCTTAGGCATAAAGCACTGTAGCCAAACTGTTTAGAATTAGGCTAACAATAAAAAAACCTTATGAGTAATGGCCAGAGTTTAGAGAACATAAATTTTATGAGTAACAGTCTTTCTGCATGGGATTCTTTCCAAGGAGTGCAGAGCATTGTCAGAGATGGCAAACCAGGTTCCCACACATTTGATTTAATCCAAGAAATGGCAACGTAACCAACCCAGCAGGTATTTATAAAGTGTTTTAGAATTTGTTTTCATATACAGAATTTTAGAAAAAAGAAATGTTGCCAACTGAGGAGCTAAACTAATCCAAGATTTCCACTTACTCCTTTGCTGTTTAGAGATTTATATGCCCCACTGAAACTGTCAAGCTGAAATGCTAGCAACCTTGAATAAACTCAGCACTTTCAGAACAACTTTTCTTTAGGGAGAGATTGACAAGGAAAAGCTGATTTTTATAAAAAATAACATAGCAGCTCCATAGAGCTGGAGCAGTGGACTACAATTCTAGATCATAAAAAAACCCCATTCATTATTGCAACCTCTATTAAAGTTAACTTATCCAGAATCTGTATCTGTATAACATCTAAGATTTAACATAATGAATCAATAACTCCTAGCAGGTCAGTTAAAACAAACAAACCAATTCAATCACCCTATTTAGGGGTCAAATTAGGGTTTGGCATACATGATGAAGACAAGAAAATTCACTTCACTGCTGAATACTAATTTTGCCGCTCACTCCTCCTTCTGTGTAGGTGGTGGGATGGGTAGTAGAGAACAAGCATCTCCCACATAGAACAGCCAGCCCTGTGCTGCCAGCTAGGGAAGCACAGAAGATGACCCACCAGGAACAAGGTCACTGAAGGAGGTTCTTCAGTATCGTTTCAAATATAACAGTTTAAAATAAATAGATGAATGCTGAAAAATGAATGGCTGGAATAAAAGGAGCCCTGTGAACGTTGCACGCTGCGTCTCTTTGGTAAATTTTGTGAGTCCCCCTTTTCCTGTCAGAGTTTATACTCCAGCATAGCTGTACTTTTTAGATTTCTAAAGCTGCTGTCTTCACACAGATTCAGTGGGAGGTATAAGGGCTGGGGTTTCCTACAGTTGCGAGGTCCCTGCTCACATGAACCTCCAGGTTAATTGAATGTCTCTCTCCTTTCACTCATGAAAACTCCCATCCTGAAGCTTTAAATCTAAAGACCTCCCATATTTTATCTTCACAGAACATTATTTTTTAAAATGGTTTCCCTTTCTTAAGGCAGATGACAGGAAGGAGTTTGGATTTTGGGTTGTTTTCCATGTTCCCTCTCCTATGCAGAGCAGAACTTGACAGTTCAGTGTTGCTGTGACACAGAGATGTCTATGACACTTGGCCTTCAGTCTCACACACCAGTAACTTGCACAACCAGGACAGAAGGAGGCCTCACGGGGACCATATGTCTCACCATATGGTCTGCACTACCCCCAGAAGGACTCTCTGAGGGTTTCTGTGTAGTAGGTTAGTATAACCAGAGGGAGCAAGTCCAGAGAAGGTAGAAGGACCATCTGCAGAAATGACACGTCCTGGTGCAGCTACCAGGAGCTGGCTGCAGGCGTGCTAAGAAGCTTAACTTTAGCATGGTTTTAGCAGTGATGCTATTCAAAGACCAAGGCAAGACTCATTCCAGACCTGAACATTCTCAGGGAGATTTGTAAAATAACTTCTGTCCTTAACCAGCGTGACCGTCATGTCGTACAGAGGCAGCTTTCACAATGCAGGAGCTGGCTCGCTTTACGTTCTTTTCAGATTTTCCAACTCATACAAATGAAATTATTCCTGCTTAAGCTGTTTATCACCATATGGGTGTCTTTTTGACTACTCAACTGTTTTCATTTTAAGGGTAGTACAATTAATTACTTTACAGGATGTAAATCCAAAGAAATACAAGAAGTGGGTTCACTTTTGGGGAGAATTTTGTAAAGCTGAGTCTTACTGCAAAAGCTTCAGGTTCATCCTGTAACTTCAGTCAACAGCTGGGATGTGCTACCAAGTTGGAAATTTCACTGGAAGAGATAGGAAGGCTCATTGAAGCCAGCTGTTGAGTCTGTGTAGCTTCGAATGTGATTTCCACAAGCGTGTTGTGCTTTTGAAAGGTGCGGTTTTAACCACAGTGAATATACAGCAGGAAGCTCAGAGCTCAAGCTACTGGGAGAGTTTGTATTAATGCCAAACAAAAAAACATAATTAGACTATACAGCCTCTCCTCTGCTGAAGTTAGCTGGAGCTTTTTGTCACGTCACCACGCTTCGTTCAGTCATAAACCTATTTCCCTACAATATTTAGGAACAATTTTCAGAGGACAGACTGTCTTAGCAAGATGCTAATCATTCCTATCTTCAAACAGCATTAACATCATTAAAGGAGTATACATCTTTTCCTGATTTAGATAATCACATGCAATATATGATATAACCACAAGTGAGGTTTGAAATGTTTTAGAAAATTTAAAGCATTAAATAAATGAACATTGGGTTTTTTTCTGCTAAGACAAATGGGGATTCTTGCTTTGTGCAAAGAATCTTAAAGTGTCTTGATTCAGTTTTATGTATTTCTTGGTGAGAACAGCAGTCAGCAAAACATAATTCTTTCCTCATAATATTTGTCATGCATATTTAAATGTCTGTTAGAGCAATGGCACCCCATAAAAGGTAGGTATCATCAAACAGATATTACGATAATTTGGAGAACTCTGCTCACGACCCACACAGATTTCTGTTGGAACTGTAGGAGTGGTAAAGGAATTAAAAGAGATATCTGAAGATATCTCTTGAAAGAGAGATTAACAAAGAAAATTGTAATTTAAAGTAATAATAATCTTATCCTTAGTTATGGTTAACACAGCTTCACAAAGACTTTATAAGCTGGGCTCCTGCTTCTCAGTATTTCCTAACCTGAAACTGACGGCAACTGATTCCTAGGCAAAAGCTAAGGTTCTATAACATATATAAGGGCATACAGTTAGGATATGGGCATGCATAAACAAAAAATGTTTAAATCAAATGCACTGCAATGAAACAGAATGTCCATGGCACATTTTGGGCATTGGACATCAAATTCCTAGGGGAGAGCAGGTAGCAGGAGAGGACGGAAACATGTACTCCCTTTGAAAAGAAAAAGCTCTGTTGGGGTCTTCATTTTCTCAGTTCCAAAAGAGAAAAGGAATACTGTTAAATTAATTCTTTCTGTCAGGCTCAACAAATGATGTGGTTTCACAATAGAAAAGGAATCAGGAATAATTTGTCTTATGTTTTGACTTTATACAAGGCATGTATAGAATCCAACCAGGAACTGAAAAACCAAACCAAGTTTTAGCTCAAGTTTTGTAACTGTGACAGCTTATATAATTGGTGAAAAACGTAGGTGTTCTTTAGAAAGGTAACACGATCTGAAATAGAGATCTTCCAATTAAAAAACCAAAGCTCTCCTGTCGTCTTTACGTGAAGTGTGTCAAATATGAAGACTTAACCAGATATCAGCACTGAGGGCAGGTAAAAGAAATGCGATTAATTGGCTAAGTACTTCCCAGTAGACTCTGTGCTTCTGAGAGAGAATATGATTTAATGTTTCTGATTAACAGCTTTTCAGAATAACTGAATGGGGATTGGGAATCAAGACTTTAGCACAACAGGCAGTCTGACAAAATGTGAACTTGATCAAAGTTGTTCAGAAGTTAAACGTACAGTCATTAAAAACTAAATGTACTTTCATTCATTTAAAATAATTTGGCAAATTAGAAGAGTTCATTAGTGAGTGGTAGTTGGCTTCTGCCAAAACACCCTGCTGCTTAAATATGAGACTTAATTGAGTGGTATTAAAATTATTTTCTAAAAGAGGGAGTACAAGGAAATCCACATAACACATTTGGTATAAGCATCTTCAAATTAGTTTTCTTGCAAATCTGTAATGCCTCATTGTTCTTACTTCTTTAAAAAAATTATAAAAAGTTAAAAGAAAAAAAATGTCCTTTTGAATACACTAGTATAGAACAGCCAGGTCACTCAAAAAAACAGTTGGCCTCCAAAAACTTGACTATCCAGCAACCAGAGGTGGGAAAAGAGAAGGTATTGGGGAGGATGGGTAAACTCCCCAAACCAAAGAGAAATGACTTGGAGGTCAGACTTAATGATTTCACAGCACATTAACTCTGTAAATTAAAAAAACAACTTTAAATAATCTGCATATGATTACAACATTATGCACTATCATCAGCTGACTCTGGGCAAAGAGAAAGCATCTAAATGTACACGAATAGTTTTCAGGACACATCACACAAACATCTAGGTTTTACTTCCTGACCAGCTGCTGCTGTTACTATTACTTTTTACTATGGGAATGTCAATACGGCAGATGCAACAGAGCCAGGAGACATCTAACCTCGATTTAGATAGATATTTTGGCTACTAAAGCATAGGTAGCCACAGAATAGATAGGATAGACCAGACAAACGCATCTCTGCACTAAGACCAGCACCTCAAGCACTCCGGCAGACTAAAATCAACACACCGTTTCTTGCCTCCCTGCCTGCTACCGTGGGAGGAGGGCATCAATAGAAAGAGGCCAAAAGAGGAATTTGTATCTGCACTCACTTTCCCATCCTGCTGCAGCAGAGCTGAGCATCTTACAGTTTTTCTTACAGTAAGTCTGAGTGACTCAAGACGTGAAGAAAGACAGCAGTGTGGGCTATGCCCTCAAACCTCAAACTGTCCTTCCAAAAAGAAAAGGAAATAACTGCCAGACTTCTCTAGGGGTGGAGTAAGAAGTTGAGCCTGCAGCACAGCATTGGGAGGGACATCCGGCCCCTGCTCTAAATGACAGTGTACCTCAGCGTACCTTTATGAAATTCCTTCCTAAATCCCCTAGGGCTTTTCCTGGAAAGCTCACTCTGAACCTCTGGCCAGCTGCTGCCTGTTGTTTCTTATGCTCCCATCCCGTAATGCAGTTTTCAAAAGCAGTCGTGTTGGGTTTTGGGTCACTAACTGGATGTTGGATGATCTCAGCTCCTCTGGTCTCTTCTAGTAGAAGAAATGCTTTCCTTTCCTTCCTTGTCCCTACAGCTCCTTGCTATTTGAAATACTCCCTTCCCCTCCCACTCTCCCAAATCCAGGAAAACCAGGACTTGTACAACTGACAGAAATCATACAAAATGTATTTCCAATGAGCTTTATATACTTAATATTGGCAAAATTGCTGAAAGCGAAGTGAAACACAATGAAACTGCAGCACTTGTTGGATAAAAGGCATTTCACCTTCCTTTGAAGTGAAAGACTATGGTCTCTGACCAAAAGCTTCCATCAGGGATATAAAAGAATTTCTCCAAAGGAGAGACTCTTCTTCCGTAAGTGAGGCTGCAACAATTCCACTTTTCTGTCTGTTTGGGGTATAAATCACACCCACCTGCTGCTCAGGAAATTTAGTAGCAAAAACATCTCTTCCTGATACCTCACCGGCACTGATACACATTTCTCGTAATATTTCCTAATACATGGGAAAATTAATACATTTAGTATTAATACAACATTACGATTAAAGGCAAGCAGGCTGGCACATCAGGGAACTAGCACCTATATTTCTAGGAAAAAAAGAATTTGTTTATGTTGTAAGTAAAGTTTATTTCTATTTCTTTTGCTATTCCATGTTAGTAGTAAACATGAATGCACTAGTCTTAAATTGATGAATGCACCCTATAAAATTTACTGTCAGAAACAACAGACATTTATAACTTTATTGTTGTCCTATACTACAAACCTGACTGACAAGAACTTCAAAATTACAGCAAGAGAAAAATAAATATCTTCTAAAACACACCATTTCCCCAAACATTTTTGTAGTAAATAATGACCAGTGCTCTAAAAATATGTTTTTTCCCATAAGCCAGTGTAATAAATAGTCAACAATACAACTGAGCCTTTTGAATTTGATCTTCAAATGGATTATAATGGAAGTATACATGACTGTTCATACTATACTACATAGGATACAAATTATGATTTATGATAGAGTCAATTAGAGGTATAATTATCTGAATGAAATTATACTTTAAAAAAATAAGAGAATTATTTTTGAATTGCATAAATTATTAGATTGAAAGAAACCAAAGAGACCCATCATGTGAACCTCAAGAACAGTTTTTGAAGTGCACAATAACAAATGTTCACAATTAGGGTATTAGATTAAGGGACTGACATTATTAAATGAATATTAAACAAAAAGCACCAGTATTCCATCTGTTTATACAATTCCATTTATTTCAGCATGGGTAAAACAAGAAGTGAGTTTAACCTTTGTTTCAAGGTGCCATTTTCTCTATAGAGATTCATGCATTTTCCTAGAATCATAGAATAGTTAGGGTTGCAAGGGACCTTAAAGATCATCTAGTTCCAACCCTCCTGCCATGGCGGGGGAGGGATCGTGGCTGTGAAAAACTGTTAACAGTCCATGTTTTATATCTTGGAGTTCATATAAAGAATTTTAAATGTTGCTTTGACGTAATGTAGACCAAAGGACACATTTGACCTAATGCCGTTCACAAAAAGGTGAACTACCAAGCTCTTGGAATTTAATTTTCAACCTTAACATTTCATTAGTTTTAATTTTTAATATAAATATTAAACATAAAAGAAACTTTTTACTGAAAAAGCACAGTGAAGCTTACCTTTCACAACTTCACAATACAACAAGCTGCAGCTAGTGGTTTCAACATACCCCTTCTTCCCTACAGAGATTTTCTTTCTACTTTTATTTTTAAGTAACAACTGCCTGCAAAGTTACTTGATCTGGAAACACCAAGAGCTAAACATCAGAAAAGATCAAGGCCTCTGTAAGCCCAGATCTCCACTCAGAAGTACATGAACTCTTGTTCTAACCAGCTGCACCTGCTTTTGTGGAGACTCAGAAGAAATCATGACACTGCTGTCTTCAATTTTGGAAGCTTCTTGCAATATGCAAAATGTACCAAATCTCAGTGTTTGTCAACCTATTAGTATATTGGGGAAATTTACCAAGACTCAGTGTTTGTCAACCTATTAGTATCTCGGGGAAAGTCCTTTCAGTAGGGGAGTTTCAATATTTTCAAATTCTTTTTAAACATGAATGTCACTATGTCAATCATTGACTAACTAGCAATAGAAGCAATAATGTCTTCTATATCCAGTCTTCAAAAGCACTTGGTACTTAAGGTAACCCCCTGAACATTAGCAAAACAATAAAACTGTAAAACTTCAAAGATACACTTTCATATTGAAATGTTAACAGAACCCAAAATCTCGTACTATCATATCTACTCCCAAGAATCTCATTGTGCCTGTGACTGCAAAGCATAGAATAATTTAATCTGAAATCATATGTGCCCCTGTTCAGAAAAGCACAGATACAGAAATACTCTATTTAGCCTTTTCTTTCTAAACAGAATTACATGATAGTCACAATTCCAAACCAACAAACAACATTTTGCGAGCGTTATTTCTTCAGTATAGATCTGATCCCAGATAGTGAAATCTTCAGAAGACTCATTTGGAGAGCACACAGCATGTCTACTGTATGGCAGCGAAGTGTGACTAGCCAGACCAATAGAAACAAACTCCCTAATGGCTACATCATTAATTATATCGGATAAATAATTAAGTTACTCCTTGCTGCTTTGATGTAAGACAATAGGAGAAAAGGACAAAGTCCGATCAGAAATGAGAAACACATTCACAAAAGACACA
Organism: Phaenicophaeus curvirostris; assembly: GCF_032191515.1. Classification (NCBI taxonomy): domain Eukaryota; kingdom Metazoa; phylum Chordata; class Aves; order Cuculiformes; family Cuculidae; genus Phaenicophaeus; species Phaenicophaeus curvirostris. The sequence goes on from NC_091398.1 coordinate 30,049,542, forward strand.
ATGGACAGAGCAGTACCAGAGCAATGTGATTAGCTCTTGCTGGGGTTACAGACAACATGATCTACACCAAGGCAGTCCTATCCCAAGGAAACAGGCAGAGATTTTCACTCTATATTCCCCAACTCAAACCTAAGAATCCTCGTGTGACTCAGTTAATTTCCATCATTTCCATGTTTTTGGAAAGACAAGAAATGATCAGGTTTCGAAACTGGATTTCTGTAACACAACTTTGGGATGCAAAGTACCCCTTTGATGCTTTCTGCAGTTACTTGAACATGGTGGCCCTGAATAAAACAAAAGAACATATAGATCATGGTCTGCTGAGGTTGGACCTTCAACATAATGCCCACAGAATACCGAGCCTGAAGACTGTCTAAATGAGGCAGGGAAGTAGCAATCATTAAGTACATCATGCAGCTTCCACCTCCCTCTCAAGTAGGTATGTTTATCATCTATGTGTTCACCATTAAGCAGGTGATGAACAGCAGACCAAGCAGAAACGAGTACAAAATGCTTTCAATGTACTCCAAGCCCAAGTCAGGTGTGACTTTTGCATACTCTTCTTGAGAGCTGCAGTAAAGGACCTAGTGAGGTCTACAGGGAATCTGGTGAGGTGTCTTTCATTGGCAAACCACAAAAGTAGACTCCACAGGTGAAAGAAGCTATCCCACATCTCCCTAAAGGACCTTGCAAAGGGCTCTGACTGACCACACACTTAGAACCATGTCCACTACAATGATCATTTTGCAATGTGGATATACATAGCCTGCAATCACAAGGTACACGTGAAAGTCCACAGGATAACATTGACATTCAAATTTAAGAATAAAACCATTCAGCTTTTGTAGGCTAAAGATATGTCTGTATTTTCATGTACTGTTAATCTTGTTGATACTAGGAAAAAAGGAGGCATTGTAAACCTTCTTTCCTCATGGAGTACAAGGAAATCATTGTATGACATTTGTGCTGGTTTGGAGAGGCGCTAAACTGGAACAGACGTTAGAGCTAGAAGTCTATCCACCTCTCAGTAAAAAAGAAAGGTGAGAGGAGACTCTGAAAGGTACAGAATGCACAGATTGGAAGGTGCCCAAACCAAGCTCAAAACAGAGCAGATCCCTAACAATCTGTTCCTAAGTATCTCATGCCTTCCTTCAAAAGAAAGGCACGTCAAAAGTTCATGAGGAAGGAAAGGGATTTGCTCACACCTCAGAGGCTCAGCTTCAAAGGTATTGTTCAAGACATGGGATGTAAAGAAGGAACCATTACAGCCCCTGCTACTCCAGCACCGTTCATGGCATCTCTGAAACCACATTGTCACAACTCCAGCTGAACTAGAAGTTGAGGGAAATTTCTGGAAAACAGGTGTCTTCTGGGATGCTGGAAGGAATATTCAGAATTGCCCGATGGCACTTTTGAATCTTTCAGTGAATTTTGGGTCCTGCCCATTTTATGGTAAAGCGCTTGTAGCCTTCGCAGTGTTTCACTGCTACTGGTCTGACTGCAAGATAGAACACAAGGAAGTACAAGATTGTACTCATGATGTTTGCAGTTGTTGAGAGAGAGACCTAAGAAACAAGGGGAAGCTGAAGTTTGTTGAATCTCGCTAAAGAGAGTCACGCGGAGAGCAAATCTTTCAAAACTCTGAAGACTGGAGAGAGCAAGTGACACTTCCTAATGCGCTCGGAACTGGGAGTAGGACCATGGCGGGGATAACCTCCTGGACTGCTCAGCTCAGCCATTCCACAATAGGTGTGTTTAAGCTGAGTTAGACCCTCTAGATGCTTCAAAGTTGTAAGAAACCTGTCAAAGCCTTCAGTTTATCAGTCATAAGCCAGGTTTAAATCAACACAGCCTAGGTGCCAAGTCACAAGCAGATCAGCCAGTCCTGCCTCAGGGATGGGATGAGCATTTGGAAGCAGTAACAGCTTCAGCCATATAATTTTTATCTGTCACCACTATTCTATTGGAGCTCCAGGCCAGGTTTAGGCCAGGCAGGCAGAACAGAGATGCATATGGAGATGCAACCACCCTGAGAGCTTCTAGGTTTGAAATGGAGGCACCTACCAATTGATACGCTGCTGTGGTTGGGCAAGGATTACCTGAATGGACTTGTGTATCACAGTTTTGGATCTCAGTGCCAGAAGTCCATGCAAGTCCTGCTATAAACATGAAAGCTCTGGGCCAGGAGACAAAATAACCTTTCTGCTCGCCTGACTGTATGTGCACTTCATCTGATAATATTCAAATCTCTTTAGCTACATTATAATGAGGTTAAAGCAAGAAAATATTTCCCCACCCCAAATATTACAAATGTCAGTAATGAGAACAGGAAAAATGTCACCACACGGAGAAAAGTGTGAAATTAGCATATTTAGAGAAGTATTATACCCATGAGTGAAATAATGCAATCAGCTAGCTGCAAGATAAAGCTAATTTGGTCTCCAACAGTTTATCAACAACGCATTGCTCCTTTACATTAACAAATTTAAATGATACCACATCCTGCAAACAAGAATAATTCACACAGAATATTACACTGTGTTAATTAAATAGCTGGAACAGAAAAGGTCAGGCCATGACTGAAAGATGCACATATGGGTTGTGAAGCTATGAAAAGATGGAGCAATTTCAAATCAAGCAATTATAATAAATTATTTAAATCATGATTAAGTCAATAGTAAATAACCCTGGATTTTCTAAGCCTATGTTGACAGCTCCTTCCTTTAGTCCCAGTTTCTCAGAAATCTCTCCTTCTTCCTGTCCTACTCAAGAGACAAAATATCTTTAAACCCATAACACGACAAGGTGGCTTGGATAAGTTACTGAAGAGTTATCCTGCTTATATTCAAGTTTTAACCTTACTGTGCAGATAGCAAGAGGCAAGGTTTGCAGTTAAAGGACACTGCAAAGCCCCACTTACCTTATTTCTAGATGGGCTTCCTGCCACTAGAACCAAGACACCACTGCAATTACTACAGTTAATTGAAACATGTTCAAAGAGAGAAATAAGTTTTTCACTTTGTTTACTTCTGCAAATGACAGCACTTTGGCTTTGGCACAATGCCACTGAATCAATTATGTTATAGCAGTAACACAGCCATTGTAAATTGAAAGAACATTTTGGCATGGGTTGAATTATGCTGAGCTGGTAATGTATGAAAAAGACCTTGTGAAACAGAGAATTAATCTTCCTTGGAACCCCAGAGGACTACTGGAACACATATTGGTCATGATCAAATCTGAATCTCGTCCAGTATTTTTACTGTATTTTATTTTGGCCACTAAGTTGTACACGGCAAGCTCAAATTTTAGTTTGTTACCAACCGCACGTCCCCATGTTTCTAAATTGCGTATGAATTTTATTTTTCCTGGAGAATTTCCTGAACTTTCCTAGACAAAAGTTTTGCTTGCTTTTTTTATGACTGTTCTGCTTATTTCAGATGGCAGAAACTTCCTTTTTGCACCTTCAGTGAAACTTCAAAACTCTGTTTAGCAAACAGAGCTGTGTGGGCTAAGAAAAACACCGTGCTCGTATGGTTTGGGAAGAATTTCATGGCAGTGTGTGGTCTGGGCTGCAAAACCACAGAATGGGCACCAGCATATCAACAGTTTCACTGACACTGGGTCCGAAACCAGACTGAGTGGATCCCACTGCTTGGCTCTCCCCAGCCAGGCACAAAGGCATTCACCAAGCCAGCTCCCAGACTTTGTGACAGAATGCCTAAGTGAGCTAACCAGCAATACCCAGTTTTTCCAGGCAAGATGAAGCACTGTGAAGCGTATGAGCCATTTATTTTATGACAAGTGCAGATGGTAGATACACCGATAAATACTCACACCCCCTAATGGAATGAAAATATACTTCAATCCATTTAAATGATAACAGTTTCTAATGAGCTCAGTGTACACGACGGTATAGTCAGCCAAATTATTTTAAAATGGATTTCAGTGCAGGCTGTAACTGAATCCTACTCCCCCCCCCCCCAGTCTTGACTATAGCTGGTTTGTACTCATAGAATCATAGAACGGTTTGGGTTGGAAGGGACCTCAAAGCCCATCCAGTTCCAACCCCCTGCCATGGGCAGGAACACCTCCCATCAGACCATGCAGCTCAATGCCCCATCCAACCTGGCCTTGGTTACCTCCAGGGAGAGGGCATCTACAACTTCCCTGTGAAACCTGTTCCAGCACCTCACCATGAAAAATTTCTTCCTAATGTCTTCATCCTACCACTCCATACCCTTATAAAAAGTCCTTCCCCAGCTTTCTTTTAGGCCTCTTTTAGGTACTGGAAGGCTGCTCTAAGTCTATCCAGTTCTGCTCCCCGACCATGGTCAAGGACACTTTCCACTGGATCAGACTGGTCAAAGCCTCAACCAACCTGGTTTTGAAGCCCTCCAGGAACAGGAAATCCACAACTTCTCTAGGCAACCTATGCCAGAGCCTCACCACCCCTACAGTAAAAATAAGAATCATATTCAAAGAATCATGGAATGGTTTGGGTTGGAAGGGACTGTAAATGACCATCCAGTTCCAACACCCCTGCCGCAGGCAGGGACACCTCATCTTTGAATAGTTTAGGGCACGTAGTGACAGGAGGAGGAGGAGGAGCGGCTATAAACTGGAAAGGGGCAGATTTAGACTAGACAGTAGGAGGAAATTCACCATGGGGGTGGTGAGGCCCTGGCCCACGTTGCCCAGGGAAGCTGTGGCTGCCCCATCCCTGGAGGTGTTCAAGGCCAGGTTGGATGGGGCTGGACCAGCCTGGTCTGTGGGATGTCCCCGCCCGTGGCAGGGGGTTGGAACTGGATGATCTTTAAGGTCCCTTACGACCCAAACTACTCTATGGTTCTATTCTACATTCCTATTCTATGATTCAGTTACAGCCCGCACTGAAACCCACTGTAAAACTACCTGGATGACTACGCCGCGGCGAGCACTAAGCCCTTTAGAAACTGCCGGAGCTGATGGTCTCTCGGATCTTGCGATTCGGGCTGGGCCCCCCCCTCCCGGGGTTCCCGAGGGGACGAGCGGCGCCGTTCCCGGCCCGGGGCACCTACCGGGGGCGGGCGGGCGCGCCCCGGCCATGCTGCTCCGGCGCTCGCTGCGGCGGCTCCGCTCGGCACGGGGAGCCCGGGGCTCCTCACCCTGCGCGTCTGAGCTCCCCTCTTTGCACCCCAGGCCCTCCCCTTGCACCCCAAGCTTCCCGCTTCCACGGCCGTGCTCCCCCTTTGCACACGTGGCTCTCCCCTTGCACCCCGAGCTCCCCCTTTGCACGCTAAGCTCTCCCCTTGCACCCCGAGCTGCCCTCTTTCACTCCCGAGCTGCCCCCACGAGCCCCGACCTCCCGCCCCGCACGCTCAGGCTCCCCTCTTCCCACCCCGAGTTCCCCACTTTCACGACCAGCTCACGCCCCGCACCCCGAGCCCTCCCCTAGCACCCCCTTTGCACCCCGAGCTCCTTCCTTTGCACCCCGAGCCCTCCCCTAGCACCCCCTTTGCACCCCCAGCTCCTTCGTTTGCACCCCGAGCCCTCCCCTAGCACCCCCTCTGCACCCCGAGCCCCCCCCAGCACCCCTCTTTACCCCCCTGGCTCCTCTCTCTGCCCCCCAGGCTCCGGCCGGCTCCGTCCCGCCCCGCGGCGCCTCCGCCCCCGCTCCGCACGGCGCATGCGGCCGCTGGGGGCCGGGGCAGCGGCGCCGCGCTGGGGCCGGGGAGCGGGAGCGGCCGATGGGGTCGGGCTGGAGCAGCGCGGAGGAGCGGCGGCCCCTCCTGCCGCCGCCGCCGCCGCAGCCGCCGCGGGGTCCCGCGGGCCGCGTCTACGGGCGGCGCTGGCTGGTGCTGCTGCTGTTCTCGCTGCTGGGCTTCGCGCAGGGCCTGCTCTGGAACACCTGGGGCCCCATCCAGAACTCGGCCCGCCTGGCCTTCGGCTTCGGCGGCTGGGACATCGCCCTGCTCGTCTTCTGGGGGCCCATCGGCTTCGCGCCCTGCTTCTTCTTCATGTGGCTCATGGACAAGAAGGGTGAGCGGGGCCGCGGGGACGGGGCTCCCCGCCCGCTCCTGCGGTTCTGCGGGACCGGGGGGGGACGCCGTGTCCCTGTCCTGTACCCTCGTCCCCTGTCCCCTATCCCTTGTCCCCTGTCCCGTGTCAGTATCCCGTATCCGGTACCCCATATCCCTTGTCTCGCATCCCTTGTCCCATTGTCCCTGTCCCATATCTGTATCCCTTGCCCCATATCTGTATCTTGTATCCAGTATCCTGTATTCCTTGTCCTGTATCCCTTGTCCCATTGTCCCTGTCCCATATCTGTATCCCTCGTCCTGCATCTATATCCTGTACTCCTTGTCTTGCATCCCTTGTCCGCTTATCCCTGTCCCATGTCCCATATCTGCATCTCATATCCCTTGTCCCGTATCCCATATCTGTATCCCCTATGCATTATCCCGCATCCTTTGTCCCATGTCTGTGTCCCGTATCCCTTGTCCCGTATCCCATACCTGTATCCCATATCCCAAATCCCTTGTCCCACACCCCTTGTCCCATGTCTTTATCCCTTGTCCCATATCCCGTATCTGTATCCCGCAACATGTATCGATATCCCATATCCCTTGTCCCGTGGTCCCATATCCCTTCTCCCTTGTTGCTTGTCCCAGGTCCATGTATCTGTCCCTTGTCTCAGGTCCCTGTCCCACCTCGCCTCCTCCTCCCACAGGTTGGCTGAGGCTGTAAAGGCATCGTGACCGCTGTTTGCGGGAGACCCAAGCAAAGCACATCCAAGGCCATTCAGAAGGAAAATACCTAAGCTGTTGCTAAACCTAAGGAGAATTATGGCATCATATGCTCTGAGGACAGGCTGAGAGAGTTGGAGTTGCGCAGCCTAGAGAAGAGAAGGCTCTGGGGAGACCTTAGAACAGCTTCCAGTACTGGAAGGGGGCCACAATAAAGCTGGGGAGGGATTTTTCATAAGGGCATGGAGTGATAGGACGAGGAGGAATGGCTTTAAGTTGGACAGGGGAAGATTTAGTTCAGACATTAGGAAGAAATTCTTCACAATGAGGGTGGTGAGGCACTGGCACAGGTTGCCCAGAGAAGTTGTGCATGCCCCATTCCTGGAAATGTTCAAGGCCAGGTTGGATGAGGCTCTGAGTAGCCTGCTCTGGTGGGAGTTGTCCCACCATCCAGGTTGGAGCTGGATGATCTCTAAGATCCCTTCCAACCCAAACCATTCTATGATTCTATATCCCAGCTGTGGTGTGGGTCTGGAGCTGTCCTCTCTTCTGCCATCATCATGTAGGTGTTTTACCTGGAGATGGTCGCATTATCTGGTAGTGAGTGATAAAACAGGCACCTGTTTGATATCTGGGTCAAGGAATGTCTGTGCTCAGGGTGGCTGCCCCATCTTTAAAGAAATACCTAATTTTTAAGAGCAGACTGGACACCAAGGTGGTGACTTGCTTTTAGTTTCACTAGGGAGATGGCAAAGACAGCAATGTAAAACAGAAGTTTCACTCTGGAGTTTTGTAACACGGGCACGGGGGACAGTTTCCTAATCCGCGTTCAGGAAATATTTCCTTTTTAAAAGCAGACTGGACACAAAGGCAGCAGTTTGCTTCTAGTTTCGCTAGGGAGGTGGCAAAGACAGCAACATAAACCAGAAGTTGCACTCCAGAGTTTCAGGAGGTGAGGGATGGTTTCCTAATACACATTCAGGCTGTTGCGTCTTGATAGAAAACTTCTGAACATGGTGTTTGTCCCCAGAGAACTCCAGGGCCTGTGTAGTTCATCTGTGGTCACCCTGGGGACAGCTCTGGCGAGGTCAAGTACTTCTGTTTGCAGATTTGAGCTTTGGGGCCTCAAACCACAGAAGCGTTTAGTCTTCTAATTCCTGTTTAAACAGGCCTCTAAACAGGAGATAGGAACGACGTACCCTTGTGGCTCCCCATGTTAAGTGCTATTGGTTCCATTTATTTAGGAATTAATAGCTCATTTATGGAGTGCGAAGGGGGAGAAATGAAGACAGGCAGGGAGAAAAGTTGTAGCTGAGAAGGCTTGTGTGTCAAAATTGGAATTGCTTTTCCTGAAACTGAAGGGGTGTTGGGCGAATAAAACCTGTTGAGCTGAAAATACACTCTACAAATGAGTCCATGCTGGCTGTGCGGGCAGTCTCCTTTCAAGCAGTTTAGACTTTAGTTGTCAGTGTCTGTCTCGACTGCTGTATAATAATGTTGTTAATTATCTTAAAGTTATTTTGTTTGTACAGTGAAAGCAATGACTCTGTTTGCAGTATGAAGGAAATAAAGCTAAACTTGAACCTGTGCTTTTAGAACAGAGTCTGTTTATTTCTCCATTGTCTACAAAGTTGACCTTGAGGGATGCAAAAAAAAAAAAAAAAAGGAAAAAGTTTTGCAGTAACTAATGGAAAAAGAAACATTAGTATTTTATTGTTTCTTTAATGTGATTAGTAATGTAGTTGCTGGATTTCCTAGCTTCACATGTAGCGTGTTTTAATGGGAATATGTGTACAGGTGTTTTCCTCATTACCATAACCAATTGTTTGGTGGGTGTTTGTATTTTTTTTTTTTAATTCCATGCTTATTGGAGATATTGGTATGAAGTACTCCTTTGCTATTGCTTTGTTTCTTTCCTTATTGAGAGAATTTTGGTTTGTAGCCTAAACAGAGCATCTGAACTCATGTGCTTTATGCTTTAAGAGTCCATACGGGCTGTGGAGCATGTTCTTTGTTCAGCAGCAGGTTTTGTGGGGACCCTGTTGTGTTTTGTGTTCTGAGACTGGATGATTCTCACAGAGAATGTGGTGCTGTTCACTTTAGAAGTGATGGTGGAGTCCTGCCACTTGGTTTCTCACAGAACAAAGAGGAGAGTCACTGCTGCCCAACTCTCCCATGAGGCCCATTTCCACTGGAGGCACATGGTGGAAAGGTGTCCGCTCTTTGGAACATGCATGTTCCAGGAGAAGTGTGACTCTACTGCTTTGAGGTGGTAAAGTTGGTTTGATCTGACCTTGTAAGGACAGTATTTCACTTGCTCTGGGGTATAAATGCTGCTTGTTACACCAGATATACTATCTGAACCAAAAATATAGAGAAATGACACCATTTACTCTCTGGCTTCAGTCATCTGTCACTGGAGTTAGCCAGTAAAGGAACTGTCAGGAAAAAAATGGATTTGTGAAGTGCTGATATGTAAAACCTGGCACGTATCAGAAGTATGGCACTGTAGATGATGCATGTCAGAATTTGAGAGGAGATTCTGCTGTTGGATAGTCCTACACTTCACAGTCAGAGGTAGGTCTAACTGATACTGATAAGTAGCTGCCTGCTGTGAGCTAAGTCTGATTTTCTGTTATGATGCTTCAGATGAAGTCCAAAAGTATTTGTCTTTTTGGGTTTTAGTTGCCTGTTATAGCAGATAGTTTGAAACATAAATCTGTGTCAATGTCAAACTTACATTGTATTGCTTGTGCACCTGTCTTGTATTTCAGTATGTTTGTAAGGGTTTGATCACTTTGTTTTTTACCTTTTAACTTGTTAGAAGTTGAAAGATTAAACATTCAGCAATAGGCATGTTAATAATACTATTTGGAAGAAGAATTTCTTGGGCTGTATGAGTCAGTTCCGTCACAGCTTTTCAAAGAAGTGTGGGGTCTTCTGAGGAGAGAGGACAGCAGTGTTTCGTTTTAGTGGAAGGTATTCTAAATAAACCCCAAATGTTCTCTGGTTTTGTGTAGAAGGGATCTAGGATGGAGAAGTTAATTTTTTTTTTCTTTTCTGACCTCAGAGAGTTTCTTGGCCTTTGACCCTTTCCTTCCTGGCCTGCCAAATGTCTCCTGGATTTTTTTTGTGGAGACCTGTTTGCAGTTAATGCAGGCAATGCAGTTGGAGAATGAGAGGAATACGCGCTGGGAAAACTGTGTAGGTGGTGTCTGCCAAGGACTGTGATGGCCCAGAATGGGTGTTGGTGTCAGAAGTGGCATGACAGGCAGTCTTGATTGGCTTAAACCCGTGTTCCTGGGGATCTATAGGGATTTCCTGCATTTTATGAAACTGAGAAATTGAAGGTGAATTTTTATCAGGAGGGTGGTGATGGTCTTCACAAGGCTGTAATTGCAAAAAAAAAAAAAGAAAAAAATCTTACCTGAAGTTCTGAACAGACTCAGAAGGAATGGATGTTCTTCTGAAGGGTGTTAACACTGTATTTAAATGGTGTTCAAGGCATTGGAAGAAGCCTGGATTCAGTTGGTGTTTCAGAAAGGAATGTAAATGGAAAGCTAGTTTGTATTTAATTTGCTGAGCTCTTGTCGTTCTCAAAACTATATTAATTTTCAGACGCTTAGTGAGGCTTGTGTATCACAGCTGGAAATTCTTCTTTGGGGAGCGAGACTGATTGCTGCCTCCCAGCTTCCTCTGCCTGCACGGCGAGTTCTGCCAACAAGCTTTTCCTCACGAGCCTGGAGGAGCTTTCCATGCACCTTGTTTGGGTGCTGTAATAGGGACGGCACTGGCATCTCTAATGTTTTTTAGTCCTGTTCTGGGATGGGTGCATGCTGAAACGCAGGAATTATGTTTGTGTGTGCCATGTTTGATTATGTGCTGTTTTGAAGTAGGTTTGAAAACCCTGTTTTGTAAGTAGAATTACAGGTGTTGTTTGGTTGATTTCTTGGTGAAGAAAGTTTAGAAGATGGAGTGTGCCATGGAGCTACAGGCCTTATCTGGTGCTTTTTCTTTAGCAATAGGGTTAGAAAGTCCTTGTTTAAATGATAATTACCTTCAGAGATTCAATAAGACTGAAATTAAATGGGAAATTACTTCAGTGTGCATTGGATGGACCCTTGTTTACATGATTAAAATTAGCTACAATTTGTCACATGATGCTTGAGTGTTTATGGATGTTTTGTGCTTTGAGTGTTTCATTTCCTGGAAACTGTAAATATAAGCATGCAGAACTGTTAGGATGTTTATATATCTAACTGGAAATCAACAGCTTACGTACCTCTGTGGATCTGGTTCACTGATTCTTTTTATTGGTAAAGTTCACAGTTACAAGGTGAGACCTAGAAGCAATGTATAATGTCAGTCTTCATTATGTTTCTATATAAGCAAGAAGAGGCAATGAAGAACAAAATCTTTTGTGATTATTTACATGAAACAAATTGAACCGAATGGTGATATTTTTCATTAATTTTTAAATACAGTGAACACAGTTTTATATTGAGTTTGAAGAAATGTGACATATAACTTTTAAAAGTGGAATGTAATTATTCTTAGTCCTTTTTTATAAAATGATACATGCTTGCATGGGTTGCATAGGTATTCTTAGTAACTTTATTTTGCTGAAATAAAATTTACATATCATTGTTATCCTAGTAATTAGATTATGAAGTAGAGAGAAAAAACCGATAATCAGATTTGGTTTTTAATGGAGATTGGCTTGTCTTTTGAAACCATGAATGTTTTTGCTTGTATGTATAGTTATTCCTTTCCCGAATATAATAGTCTTTATTTTATTGCTGTCTCCCAAATCATGCTTCTCAGTTTCCTTATATGAGAGACATTTGATAGTTCTTATCTCTTCCACTTAGGAATTTTGAGGTTATATCCTTTAATGCAGTCTGACGAAATAGTAATGAGTATGGAGTATGAGTGCTAAATCAGGCCTTACTACTACAAAAATGCCTTAATAACTATTCTCTGTACAAGATAAACTACACATGATGAATAAAGATAATTTTGCATGGCTGGTTTCATGTTTGAAGTTCCTGGACTGTCACTTTGTGCTGCCTGCGTGGAAACTCTGGCTTTACTTTCAGGGGACCTTTGGACTCCACTCACTCCCATCCAGGGTCACTGGGACAGAAGGGAGAAGGCACAAACTTGTTCTTTCCCTGCATTTTCATCCAGGAAGTGTTTGCGAAATGCCCTTGGTTTTATTTTGAGAGATGTGAAGTGGGTACAGAGAGCAAAAAGGAAGCAGGATGTTGTTCCAAAAGTCATGAGTGGTCAAGTGAAGCCAACAGATGGGGAAGATTTTCTTTGTTAAGTGTTTCCATTGCTTTTGACATCTCAGGGTTGTTAACTGTCATTCAGGCTCTCAGACAGCATGGTAGTAAATATATATTGGAGCATGTTACTAATAACTTAGAAAAATTGTACCTGGTCTAGCTACAGATAGGTATCACTGGCATAGGTGGATGGTGTGAAGTACTTTCCATGGGGGCACTCACAAGAACATGCAGAATTTTTAATGGTCATAGTTCTGTTGTGTCTTGAGTGACCAGAAACATATGGGATTTTGGTTAACAGACAAAAATCAGCAAAGCAAGAACCTTTGAAGTCTGAGAGTTTTCACCTTGTGGCAAAGAAACGTTTTCAGCTCCTTTTTGTCATGATCTCAGAAATAGATTTTTTTTCTTTTTTTTAATCACAGATACATGACTGTAAGAAACGTGGCCAGTATTTCAAAATGACCAATTTGATAATTGACAGGTCAAGTTCAGGCATGAGCACCAGCCTAGGATGAGACTCAGCATAAGGCTGTAAGACTTTAATATAATTTGGTGAGATCAAGCTAAAAGGATTTACACACTTCAACAACAGAAAAGGTTTGTACAGACTCTGTTGTTCTTGTAAGTTAGTACAGCCTACAGGAAAGAAGTACCCATGGGAAAGTTTACATGTATGAAAATGCAGGTAGAGCAGCAGGGAACCAGTGAGAAAGGGAAATATGATGTCTGGTGCTCCAGTGAAACATGCTGGGGTTACAGAGAGTAATCAAAAGTAAAGTCTCATCATAAACAACTGGTTCTACTCAGTACCACTTACGTTGTAGCAAAAGTCTTGTTAATGCCAACAAGAGCAGCAGAAGGCTCTTGTGAATTTAATGAAAACTAAATGTGAACTTAGTGCTTCAGGTTTTTTTTAAAAAAGGGAGTGGGAGAGAGAATGCCTTGACTCAAGTGAAGTGAAAGCTCTATGTGTTTGGTGAAAAGGCAAGTGATTGATGCTCTTCAACCAAGTTCAGACAAAGTTTGAAGGAAAATATTACCCCAGTTTGTTCTCTGTCATCCTGTGGACATTATCTACTGCATGCTATGAGCGATACATATTTCATTGTCTTGTAAGTGGTACTGATCCACACCTACCAAATCCCGTGAAAGAGATTAATTTTCCTAAGCTAACAAGTGTTGGAAGAAATGACATGAAGTGTTGTTTTTCATGTGGAAAGATGAAAGAAGCAATTAGAGCAGGATATAGGTAAATCCCACCAGAGAAGATATTTGATCAGCTTGATTTTACAAAACTTATTTTGATGAGTTGCTGGTGTGTGTGTTTGTACAGACGTACTTTTCCTCTGTACCATCAGAAGAAAAGAAAAAGGAAAACTGAAGCAAACTTTCCGTTCCTTGTTTTATTTTGTGTACTCTGGCTGTATGAAAGTCTACAGAGCATTTGTGCAAGTGCTTGCAGAAGTGAGGACTCATTAGAGAATTGATTGGCCCACCCTCATTGGAGTCAGGCATGCTGCAAAAGAACACTTGAGATACAGAGAGTGATTAGCAACATGGAGTGGTTTAATGAGGGTCTGATGAGTTGTATTAACTTGATGCCATTATGATTCGTCATAGCAATAGTAGCTTGATTGTTAGCAGCTCTTTCCATACCTCCTGATGGGACAGGTTGAGTTGAATGCATCGGTCATGGCTGTGGGCAGATGTCCTCTTGTGGAGCTAGCTCTTTTTGTTAGATGGCATCACCCCTGTCTCTGCTTTGTACCATGTTTCCACAGACATTTCTTTGTACTGCTACCGTTTACGCAACTGCCGTGCTCTTTGTGCTTTTTGCACACCACTTTGCAGCTGCGGCGTTGGTACTGGGATGGCTGTTTGAAACACCACAAACTGAAGATCATCTGGAAACTGCATGCTGGATTTATAATAATTTTTTGTGATGAAATGCAAAACCCTAACGTGTTTGCGTAGCTTGTGGTAGAATAGCGATGACCACGTTATCTTGAGGTTTTGGTGCGCGGAGCATATGGGCATAGCGAGTGTAGGGTGTGGAACTTGCTATACCTCAATGTTGATGAATTTGTGAATAGGGAAATAATTTGCCCATGTAAAATATGACCTGTTACTTCTATTATACAGCTCTTAGCACAAGCAGAGGTAAAGCACTTAAGCATCCCAGAACTAGGTCAGGCGCAGGTCCAGCTGGGAGAATACTTTGCCAATAGTTGATTTTAGAAGTTGACTACAGAGAGTATAATACTAGGGCAACTGTGCACCGGTATCTCTCCTATTGTATGCTCATGTATTTTTACTACCCCTCACAACCTTCTCTTGACCCAAATTTTTCCCTGTCAGACTGTTTCCTCTTCTCTACCTCCTGCCTCTCCTGGATGTCTCCTTGCTGTTGTGGTGTGCCCATCTTGTCTTCCCATTTCCTTCTGTCCTCCACTCTTCCTGCACGTTGAAGAGTAGAAGTTGGATGCAAGAAGCTCAGGGGTCAAAGGAGTGAGAGCAGATGTGAGAAAAGCCCTTGGGTGGGTGGGAAGAGAGAGAGTATGGGACAAGGCAGTGGGGTGAAGCATGGGAGGTATAGATGCAGAAACAGAATGTGGAGCCAGAGGGTGGGGAGTGGTGAAGCTGGGAAAGGTGGAGGAACAAGACAAGTAGGAGGCACAGGGAAAAGGACACTGAGCGAGGAAAAATCAGTAGCAAATGTAACTTGGATAGCCAGCAGCAGCCTTGCCACAGACTGGCAAACACAGCTTTTGTGAACTGGCTTGAACTACTTTTGAAAACCAGGAGCTGGGTAGTCTCTTTGAACACAGCTGACATTTCTGCCTTCTTCAATCTCCAACAAAGCCCCAGTCTTTTGCCTCTGTACAGCCCGACCTCCTAACTCTGGCGGTGCCTCTTTTCAGTCAGAGAGTGTATTATCCCTTCCTTCACCCTCTCTTGCCAGAGGCACCCTGGGATACAGCCGCCTGGTCCCTGCGGGGCTCCCCAGGCGCTGCTGCTGAGGAGGAGGGTGGCTGTTCCTTCTGGTGTGGGTTTGGGAGTGACAGCATCTGGCCTTGTGATAGAGCCACGAGTGGGATGCTCGGGTGGCTGTAGCCCTTCTGGCTGGCTCTCTTCCCTTCTGGAAAGCCTGGTGGAACAGGACAGAAAATGCTAAAATTCCATTACATTGTCCACTGCCTTGCTGCATTTCAAAGTATTTAAATTTGCCAACCTTCTTTCTTCTAGAAGTATTTAGCAGTGTGGCATCTGTGCTACATAAAGGTAGCTGGTGCTAACTTCTGTAGCATAAATTACAGCAATAATTCCACTGTTATCAAAGTCCCTTGGGCTTTCTTGTAGATTTTTATTATGGAAGTAGTAAAGTATTTGGGGAAGTTGTATTGCATTCACTTTGCCAACTGTATATATTATACTGAATTTGTAATGCCTAGCTATTAGTTTGTAATTCCATTCAAGAGGAAAAAAGTGTATCACGTTTGGGCCTGCAAACTCTGAGCCTGCTTCCTTTAAAGAAAACAGAATCTGCTTCCTTTAAAGAATTAATATGATATTTTTTATTTTACTTGTTAGAAGTAACTAAGTATGAACAAAGAAAAAATGCTTTCATTTGGTAATGCTGAACTGACCCAGCTTTACTGCTTTCTGGATCCCAGTAAAGCACACCTTTGCACAAACAAAACAAATTTTATTCATTATTTTTGGTCAATGTGTTTCTTAGGAGTTAGTTTCATGTTTCGTTTTAGGGCTGGAAAAAAAATCTGCAATGAATGCAAAAATGAGGTTCATTACTTGTCAATAAATTTCAGATATTTTCTGTGTTGTCAATTTCTACCTATGTTTTTTTCTTTCTGGTAAGAAATTCCCTGCTTGTGGGAAAGGAGCCATGTAAAATGGGTATTTGCTTGCATTTTCAGAATTGAATAAGTAGATAATGCATAGCACAAATCCTGAAATAATGTTCCGTGTTGTGAAAATCTGTTCTCTGATGTTGCCAAACAAAAATATTTCATTTATATAAAATATTTGTTTAAAAACACCCAAACCCCCCAAAACCAAAGTTGATACTGAGATGCATATGTTTAAGAAACAGAGAATTTTGCTAATTCTCTGTTACAATATTTTGCAAGGTTTCTTGGAGAACATTGTTTGAATTCTCCCAGCAGCAACCCAGTGCAGCTTCACTGCTTTTAAGAATTCTATTAGTTATAATCCTGGGGCAAAGGAAACTGTGGCTTGCTCAGCCTTTCTCTCAGTGGTGATGTTCAGAGCTATTCCATCACTTCCTGCTGTAATTTCGGTTTTTTAATGCTTCTCATGTGTGTATGTGCTATTATAACTCTGTAGCCGTGCTATAACTATAATTATGCTGCAGAAACTTGTGATTAATGCTCCAACTTCCTCAAAAGCCACACATTGTGCTTTCTTATGCAGATTTGTAGCAGAGAGGATTTTTAGGTTTTTCCTTTTTTTAAGCTGGAGATCCCATGACTCAGCCTGAGGAAATGAGGTGTTGTGAAAGTGAGATGTCTTCTGCTTTTTGCAAAGTCTGCTGATGTTTTTCTGGAATACAAGACATTAACTACAACTGCATTTAGAAAGCTTTTGTTTTATTTGGTTATTTTTGATGAACACCATCCCTTATGAATATTCTAGAAACGTGGAGTTGTTCTATTTTAATTGATTAAACACATGAATCTCAAGAATTGATCAGGAGCCTTAAAAAATGAAACAGGTGTTTGACCCCTTGCGGTGCTGCAGAGAGTGAATTTTAGGATGAAGCATGTACCCTAAATAATGCCTGATGCGTTTTAATGTTAAAGTAACATTGAAAATGTTCACAGAGGGGAAAATTGAAAGCTTACTCCAGTGACCTTTCCTACAAGTCACAAGACTTACATGGTTATTACGTCAGTGGGACTTTCGCAGCTCTTTTCCCCCAACTCACAGCAGGGATAGTAAAAAGGAGAGACTATGCATTTAGTGTCCCGCTTAGCGGATGCACTAGGCAGTATTTAGTGTGGCTGCCAATCCTTGCTGCACGGTTGCTTCTTGATACTCTGTTGTGGCAAAGCAAAATGTCTCTATGTTTCTTAAAATGAAGAATTTCATGCACCATTGGGTGGTACGGGCAAGTACCACTAAGATAATGACAGAACATCTTCCCTGATAGATGCATACAAGAGAGATTGTTTTTCTTCTCTGTCACCACAGGTAAGGATCTGTAGTTAGTTGTGTGGTAATTAAGCCTGCTGTGCAATCGGGAGTCCTTGAAACGAGTGAGAAGAGAAAAGAAAAAGCTTCCTTCCCCTTTGTTCGGTGCTGAAAGAGCTTGGGTTGTCGGCGTTCATCCAGGAATGCAACAGCGAGAGCTAGAGCAAAGGATTGTTGTCTTGCACTTTCTCTTGACTTGTTAACGAGCATCCACGATATAACTTCAAAATTAATTAAGAGATTTAGTCCCCAACTGCATTATTAGCTATTTTTGTCAGTTGCTCTGCATCTCTCTCTGTATGTGTACGCCAGAACACGCATACGCAGGCACGTGCCCTGTTAGGTAGTTTTTATCATATGACAAAGATAGATTAAATGACTCACCTGAATGTTCACATTTTGGTACATATTGGAGCTGAGAGTATAAACCTGGCAGCTGAGGTGAATGAAGGAAGAGCAACTCTTACACATTTGTGTATTAACTTCACTGATTTAGTGAGGACTCAAATAGCTCTTGTTTTTAATTGTATCCCAGCACTGCACTGGCCCCAGTTGAAGAGAAGACCCAAAGCACTAGCCTTTCTAATACTAGTGGTGAGACTGGCTCCCATTTCTGTGTGTTTGTAGCCTGAATAAATGAGGCAGACATGTAGTGGGGAAGAGAAAAGTGAAGCAGAAGGTAAGTGGCCTGCCCAATTTCATGGGGTACATCAAGAGATGCAGGTCCTGCTGCCCCAGGCCAGTGCTGTCTTGTCTCAGAGATACTCTGCAGGGATTAAGAGAGGTTCATTGCACTTGGATTAGTTGCAGATAAAATGGCTGGTCTCTACAGTAAATGTGTAATATCAATAAAAAGCTAAAATAATTGGTCTCCTTTGAAGCCAAGAAACATGGTATTAAAGAATAGGAGATATTTTAATAGAGAGACTAAAACTGATTCTGATATCAGTGTTTTGATCTGCAGGCAAATACCATTCAACTCAGTGCTTTGTTTATCTGTTCATGCAAAATGTCAGTCTCTGGACTGATAAATAGAATTTAGAACACTCGTAGAAACTTGCAATGCAGATTTTTAATCTGCATCTTTTGCCATTTGTTTTTCCATTGTTGATGTTAAACTGTTAGGATGCTTCAAAATCCTAAGCTGACATATGGAAGGAAATTTCCATACTTGTAAACTACATTTTTATATACACAAAAGCTCAGACTAAGCTTGTACAGTTCTTAAAATCAGGGCTACTTTATAAGTACCAAACTTTTAAACTACTACACAAACTCTGAAATCCTTAATTTGCATTTACAAGTGTAGTCTGACGCCAACTGTGGTTATATGCGTGTTAGTGGAGCTAACTCTGAGAGACACCATAGAACAACTTGGGTCATTAAGTATGTTTTCAGCTACCCTTAGAGGAGCAGAGTTGGAGAATCAAGCAATACTTTCCTTGACATATGTTTAGGGAATATTTATGTACTTGGCTAATGTTAAAACAGAATGGCTCCACTGATTGTATTACCTTGATATAATTGATGGAAATGAGACAAAAGTACACTGCATCCTCTTGGCATGGTTGTGATAGCTTGTTCTTCCTTCTAACAGGTGCAGTCAAATTATTATCTAGGGTAAACAGAACACTAATTATTTTTAATATACTTTAATGAACATTAAAAATGGAGAAAAGAAAAATACCATAAAGCAAGAAGAGTATTTACAATACAAACCAGAAGTGAGTGGAGCGATATGAGTGTGAACATGTAAGTAACTTGGCTCCTCTACAATCAGGATGCACAGCCAAAGATGCAGCAGCTTAGAAATTGTGGAGTGGTTGTGTGCTTGTCCTAATAATTCTCAATTGTGTTATATTTAGCTTTGCTTCCCACAATTATGGCCTAGCAACTTCTATGCCTGCTGTGTCATGTGTTCTATCATTTCCCAACAATGACTGTCTTCTCTCTGGAACACTTGGCTAGCTAAATTCTGGACATCAAGATTTTTTTTTTAGAAGATTTTTAACTAACCTCTAATTCAGGAGTGATGCTGTTCTTATAAGGACTTGTGTGATGACGTTTCTGCGGGGAATGCGTGTTTTTCTTCGGAGAGTTACACGGAGAAAAGGACTGATGGGGATGAGTGTCGGACCTCGTGTTTTCAGTCTTGGGTGCAGTCTTGCTGTGTCTGCCCAACAAGTGCTGACAGGTTCTGTTACAACAGCTGCCTGAAATTGGGAAGACAGTTTACCCTCTGAAGATCATTATCTCCTACATCTAGGGTTCAGGAGGTTTCTAGTACGTGTTTTGTCTGGGGGGTCCCCGTCTGCTTTCTGTTTATGTCAGATGGAATCTATCCTTGCCATGCAGTCCTCCACTGGAAAGTGGAACTGGACTGTGTTGTGGGATCCATACAGGAAAAGGTCTACTTGTATTTGAGAGAATACTTGGGGTTGAAATGTAGCTTTGGTTCTGATTTATTTCAGACAGATCCCGTATGATAGAGCTTAGTTTTTGCTATTTGAAACCACAAGAGTGCTGTCAGCTGTATTGCAGAATGCTTAAATGAGGTCACTAGGAGTTTGCTTCATTTTTGATCAGAAAAAAAAAAATACTCCAGTCCTAAACCTTTTCAGTTGAAATTTGGATGCTGTTTTGGTAGTTCCACACAGAGCTGGGGAAATGGATGGAAACAGTTGGCTTCGGTTTATTTTAAAAAACGTAGCTTACAAAAGACTGGGCAATAACAGAAGCACCAGCGTCATGTAGCCAAAGAGAAAGGGGGATCTAGGCTGTGCTTAAGCACCCCATGACATCTTTGCCATCAAACTAGGAATAATTTTTTATTTGTTACATATGGCCTGGTAGTTGATTGCTCTTGCATACAGTCTTTTTATTTGGTTCCAAATTTTTCTTGCTTCTCAGTGTAGTTGACGTTGTTCTTGAGCATGTATTTATTTTCCATTGAGTTTCCAAACACAATTTATGCTCCTCTGCAATCAAGTACTCTTGTGGAACCCAAGGCAGTCCTGAGACACTAATTTTCCAAGTTTGTTCGATGTGTTAGAATGATTTCAGGACCACAACTCAGCTTTGAAGTCTTTTTAAATCAGTGAAAAGCTTGTTTTCTTTTCAGAATTGTATTGCTTAATGCAAGGATGCTGCTTCTGAAAGACCATTGCCCCTTTTTGTCTTTAATGACAGTAGTCAGTTTGGCAAAGTGCAGGCACAGTGGAAGTTTTATTCACTGTGTTTAGTAGAAAGGTAGCAATTTTGGGGTGGGGGGTGGTGTCTATTTTAAACATGACAAAGATAATTGAGCCGAGAGAAATTGCTGCAGCTATTAGTATAATTTTGCTAGAATTACATTTAAAATACAAAGATTTTGGGAGCAGTAGATAATGATGAAGCAGGGACTCTGTGCAGAGCTTTCACGTTTTCCTGATAAAGCGAGCTGTTTAATCAAGCTTTTGTCTTAGTATGGCTAAAAAGGCACACATTAAGGAGGGAGAAAAACAGACCCTTACTATGAAGAGGAGAAATGGTATCTAGCTAAGAAATCTGTCTTAAAAGAGATGCTTAAATAGTAAGGAGGGTATTTAGATAAGACAAAAACAATTCCAGGACCAAAGGAAAATAGTCTAATACTTGGAGCTCAGTTCTTTGCTTACTGAAACTAAAGGCAAAGGTTGATTATTGTATGTTAACTTCATAGAAAGAAAAAGGCAAGATCCTCTGCTTTATATTGCCAAGAAAGGTCGAACAAAAATTTGTTTGAAAATTGTGTTTGCTTTAAACTGGGGGGGAAAACACAGTTTAACAGTGGTTTATTGGACCAGCTGTTGAAATTGGATAGTCTTTCATTTCCTGGAATGTGTGCATCAAAACAGAATTTTTTTTTTTTTTTATCTAGATGTACTTTAGGCAAAATAATAGTAGAGTAGTTGAGTGAATTAAAATGCTGTCAGTTTGGTGTCAGAAGGAATGTTTTCTTCATCTAGCCTGGCCTTTAAAAACTGAGTATGTGCAATGTGCTGATGTCACTCGTTTCTAATCAGAGCCTTGTTGTATTCTGCATTTGTAGGACTGATGTTAGTATCCACAGCTGAAGGAAGGAAACCCCTCAAATGTTAATGCAGCCAAGAGCGGGATGTGTGAGGGAGATCTACTGCTGGCCATGCCAGGCAGAGGGAGGGCTGAATCCAGCAGTGTTTCCTCTGGCCAAACTTCCATTAGTCATAGCAGAAAGGTGAAATGTGTGTGTTCTGTGCATTGTCTGGAACATCCTCCCCCAGGTGGATGCTTCATTAGGAGATGGAGGGAAAACCAAACCCAAACAGTGCCATTTGTGTGATGCTCTGAAGTAGAGGTAGCACACCTCTGCAGGTCTGTAGTGGTAGCTGGGGAACTGGGGTGCTGCCAGACACTGGCCTCTGCTGCCCTGGGGATGCACAGGGTGTTCACTGCCTCCAGGCAGCAGAAGTAGAAACTTCCCCTTCTGGACATGCGGACACTTTTGACCCGAATGTGTGTTTTGTGTGACTAAGGATTTGTTTTCTACAGTGTGTCAGTCACTTGTTTTATGATGTTTTGTCATAATGGGTGACTAACAGGTGGAATGGTCATGCTTCGCAAAAGCTAACAAAGACCATGGGCAGTTGTTTAGCATGTTCGTCTTCTGCATGACAACCTGGTGATATGTAACAAGTTAGAATAAGTTAATTGTATCTGCACAACATGTTTTATTAAACTTCTTATTAAACTGGGTATAATAAGCGAGTTACTGGTATACAGGTCAATAATGCAGGAGATGAGAGTTGGGGGAATGCATTTTCTTTTCATATACTTTACAAAACATTGTGAAAGTAAGGCATGCTGGAAGAGTTGTTTAGGATGCAACACCCATGGTTAGGTGTCACCTCTTGCTATTGCAGTGAGGGAGCTCAACAGCGACTGAGTGTCACTGTTGGTCACTGCCTCCCACTGCAGTGTGAGACTGAGTTGCTGAGTGTTATGGTTTGCTCGGTTTTTTTGTGTTGGGTTGCGGGGGAGCTGGGTTCATCGCACTGTGTGTGTTGCTGCAGCAGGTGATTCCCCATCAAAGGAAACTAGTGGGTCACTTAGGAATGTCCCATGGTCCAGATCTGGTCAGCGTATCCTGCTGTCACAGTTCATGACTACTTTACTAGTACAACATGGTCTTGGCTGGACTAAAAGTCTGAGTTTTGCAGGAGAGTTAAGATAGTTGTGGGTTGAGACTTTGTGTTGAATATCCGAGAGTGGCAGGAACTTGGGTGTAGTTGTGTTAAGAAGAAATAAAAGCCAGCAAATGCAACGTGGGCTGCTGAAGTTGTAAAGCAGACTGTGTTATTAGCTGCAGGGGGGTTAAACGGTATTGACTGTTTCACTCATAAGTTATAATTAACGTGTCTTTTTATTACTGAATCCATTTCTGCTGTTAGCTCAGACTTCCCTATTACTGTTCGATGATGTTTGGCCATTCTGAACATGGCCACACTTTGCTCAATGGTCAGTGTGGGTCCCAGAAACCTCCTGCAAGAGCAGGGTGGGAATGAGCAGCTAAGGAGGAAGGCTCTGAAGAACCGAAAGCTTAGTCCATTGGCAGAAAATGCCTTTGAAGGAGTTTCTTCCCGTTCCAGAAACCTCTGATAGAAGAGGACTGGAAGCTGGATGATAGATTTTAAGACCCTGTAGCCCCCTCCTGTCAATTACTCGTTGCGTTCACAGTGTAAATTCATGGAGTTAATTACATCTACTCAAAATCTGGGTTCTGTGAGTTACTTAGATCTTTTAAAATAGAGAAATAATTTCTTGCAAGGTTTGCAGGCCTTTTTTCAGGCTTTGTCGATTACTTTGATTTATTGTCCCCATGAGACATACAGCTATCTGAAACACCCCGAGATGTGCCTTCTAGAGTAATCTGAGATATCCAATTCAGATTAAGGGCCGCTGCAATGTTCAAAACAAAAATATTGAAATAACCAGGAAAATACTATTAAAGGCGATTTCTAACAAAGATGAAAAGGCGGATGGATTCAGAAAGTAAAATGCAAAGCAAAATAAAAGGGGAAGGTGCTTAGATGTAAGAAATATATCAATTAAATAGAAAAAAAAAATCTGCTTGTCTGACAATCTTTTACTTGTTCACTTTGGTGTCATTTTTGACATGCAGCTTTAACCAAAAGAGTTTTTAGGGGTGTATTTACATGTTAAGGTGGGGAAAAAAAGGCCAAAGAATAATCTGTGTGAACAAAACATTTAAAAGTGGTAGATTACAGTGTGTAGTATTCAAAATGAGGACTTCAAAGAATGTTTGAAGAGATCAAACATACTTGATTGTGAGGCTTTAACTGTTAATTTTATTTTAAAATTACACAACAGATGGGGTTGACATTAAAGATAAGCCTAGAACTAGGGCTGGGGGAAAACTTTGGAAAAATTCATCGAATTGTGTATTGCTTTTCTTACAAAACTTTTCTGCAGTTTTAAATCAAAACTTTTTCTTGTTTTCTGTTTCTTTGAGGATTAAAAAAAAAATCAAATAGAATTACTTTTTTTGTTTAGAAACACTCCTCATGCATTCTGTGGTGATCTAAACTTAAATTTCTATATAATACTCATTTACTTTTGTGCCATGGGCTTGCACCTGGCCTCTGCCTTCTGTGGTGCCCGGTGAACAGGATCTTCCAGGCTGGCTGTGTCTGTCCTTGCATCTTCCGAAAAGCAGAAGGTGCTGTGTTTTGTGAAATGTAATTCAAGACATCTGTGGTTTACGTGGAAGATGTGCAGTTGACATGTACGTTACTAGAGCTTTCCTGAAATATTGTGCAGTGTTTCCATTTGGAAAACTTCAAATTTTTCGGTTAAAAGATGCGTTTTGATTTTCTGTCAATAAAATTCTGATTCTTACAGTGTACTAGTTCTCATTATGCACAAAAGCAATGCTGACAAAGATCTGTTTCCCAGGAGAAAAGGCAAACGCATCACAAATGTGATCCTGACACAAGTAATTACTCCTGCAACAAATACAGGATGGTAACATGGGGTTAAGTGTGCCTTGTGAAGGCTCATGTGGTGGCCCAGCAAACATGAAGAACAACAGGATTTTTACCAGCTGTATTATCCAGACGTTTAGTTAGGGCTCTCTGAACCTGCACACTTGAAAAACCAGTTTAACAGCAACATGTACTGGTGAGCGCAGTCAGGCAAGTAAATCTGGGCAGGCACTGGAAATCCTTTAAGGAAGGAAAGAAATACTCTTGGCTGATGATACTTCTCCGGGGCACCAAGAGATGTGAGTGTCCTTCAGAGTCACAGGACTGCGGGTTGCATTCCTTTTTGTTAATGACTGAGCCATACCAAAGGAAGTCATGCTTCATTTCAGAAAACTTGTCATGTGAACTTCCTTTAATTCGGGTTGTCTTGAACTGGCTTGATGGAGAGAGGAGCCGTCTTTGGTTTGTGCAGTGTCCAGTACAAGGGGTTTTATACTTGTGAGGGAGGTTCACTAAGCTGTTGCAATAAAAGCAAAGAGGTGTCTAGTCCTCTAAAATCACATTTTAGTAAAATACGTGCTTTAACCTGCCATAAAATTCACGCGAAGACAAAATATTTATTGTGACCACTACTTGAACTGTACGGATTACAGGAGTCATTAACATAAAAGGGCTACTTCTCTGAAAATTGGCAGTTTTAGAAAGAATCCAATTGTTTGTTTGTTAGGTGAGTTGTTGTAAGGACTTGTTCTTTTTCCATCTGTGTTTTGGATCATTACTCGTTTCTTCTAAATGTTAGAAATACTGTGCTTGCCATCATTTAACTGTTCTTATTATGTTCTGCTAAGAACATGCAAGCCCTTTATTTTCTGTTTGTTGCTGTGAAATTGTTTCATGTTTTACAACTTCACAGGTATATACAGTGTCAGCGGGTTTTAATGATGCATATTAATGATTTTGGTGTGTTACAAGATTCTGGAGGTTATGCCCCTCAGCTGTCACTGTTCTTCTGTTTGCGGCTGATGGAAACACCTTAGCAACAGCAAGTACACTGCTGGCAAAAGGGTTTGCAGCATTAAGATAAATAAAGTTGTTCCTAATTTAAGTGCTTCTCAGTTGAGAATCGCAGTACGAGGCAAAAACATATTCAAGGAATCAGTCAATTGTAGCTTTTTCTAATGTACTGTATTTACAACCTCTGACAATTTCAGCTGAGCTCAGCGAAAACCTGGCCTAATTGCAAGGACTGCAAAAAATACTTGCACTTTTTTCCCCCTGAATAAGTGGTTATTTCTTCAGGATGAGATGCGTATCTGCCTTATGAAAGGACACAATAACAGTTCTGTGTTTAGGCTCATTAAGTGATTGGAAAAGAATTTACAAGTCCAGACTTCTCTTTGGATCAACCTAGATTTCCTATCACACATTGGAGCGTATTCCCTGATATATTTATTATCACTTTCCACTGCCAAGAATGTGTAAGATTTTGGGTACAGTCCTGTGGGATAGTTTGCCCAGAGTGAGTCTCTGTAGTTCTGGAGTGCAAGTATAATGCAGGATTTCATAACGTCTCTGTAATTCATATGGGCACCAACGTGTTTGGGATTTGAAAGAGAGATGTGTTACTTCTGTGAGACTGCATGTGCATACAGATATATTTAGGCAACATTTTTACTGAAAGATTGCTGACTTAGCTTGTAAAATATTATTTGTTTTTTTTTCCTTAGGTCTGAGGGTAACTGTGTTACTAACATCATCCCTTATGGTATTGGGAGCTGGCCTGAGATGTGTTCCGGTTTCAGACCTAGAAATTAGGAAGAAGTAAGTGAATTAGTTATTTTTAACATCCACATTTTTTACTTAATGTAATTTCTGCTGCTACCGCAAAGAAATGTACAAATTTTCTGTGTGAATTTGATATGCTAAATGTTTGTTGCATGGGCATGGACTACATGTTGCTTTGCTGCTTAAATTGGTTTTTCTAGTCCTCCTACATAGTCTCTGAAGATCAGAAAGTCCTTTACAATCTTGAGTTAATTAAGCCTCACCCATCCCGCATAACTACTATTAATCTGTTTTGTAAACAAGGTGAATGAGATTGAGAGAGGTTCAGGAACTGGCCCAAGATCACACAGGGAACCATACCATGTATCCCAAAAATATGTAATTTGTATGTAAATGTTAAATAATTAGTTCATGTTTCTCATTCCGGATGCATGGGGTTGTGCAGCAAGATAGGTGAATTTATGCAAAATGGTCTTATCACATAGTTGCTTCCAGTCTGCATTTGAAAGTAGTCTTGGACTTTCCCTGTGGTTGAAATTAATGCCTTCTGTACATGTGCAGTTTAAGAGTTCGTGACAGAGACAGATTCCTTCCTAAAAATCACACAATCCAAACAATTGGATGGTCCCATCAGTGTATCCTGAACCTGGGACTCCTTGGTAAGTACAGGAGTTGCACTAGTTTCGTTCAGCCAGGGAATATCAATCACTTGTTGTTCACTTAACTTTCTTTTGACTCTCATGCTGAAGGAGGAAGGACTACAGGCATTACTGCATTTTTCTGCTTCTTTAAAAACAGTAGTAGTACTGGTTCTTCACTAGTTATGCTTGCATAACAGGTAAGCGCTAAGAAAGCAACTTATTTATAGAAGGTTTTTATGTGGTTTTGTTCCCTTGAATTCTAGTTTGCTTCTGAGCAGTCCCTGTATTATTTCACCAGGTTCCTTTTCTTCATTGCTATTGTTTACACTGAAAATGAGCTTGGAAACCTTTACATTGAGAAAGAAAAAGCTTGGTGTGGAATAGAGGGCAGGTGACTGGATAAAAACAAAGGAAAAGGAATAGAGGGCAGGTGACTGGATAAAAACGAAGGAAAAGGCTCAGAGAGAGGGCTGAGAATGTGATGAACACATTGGTTGTAGAGATATTCCCACTCAGGAGTAAGTAGCCTAGTATGTGATGAATGGCTTGGTAAACTAAGTGCAGTGTGGTGAGCAGGAAGGGATGTTGTTTCAGTTCTTAAGTGCTTAGTGGGTATATAAGGAAGCACCCAAGGTGCCCAGGGTTGTCCATTTCAATGTGGTGTTTGAGGACTTTGTGAGCAGAGGAGGCTGAACTAACCATATCGTGCTGCCATTCACAGTGACCCTCTTGAGGTGAAGTTGTACTGTTAAGGTGGCCAGGAGGACCTGTCCTCATTGTGCCCTTGTTTTACCCTTTCTCAAGATGCCAAGGGATGCTCAGCATCCAGTTCATCCATTCTGACCAATCTTGGATTAAATATATGTATATTTTAAATGGGCCAGGTGGCTTAAATGCAATGAAATGCAGTGTCTTGTGTCATTTTTAATTTATGGTTTATGCCAAAAGACTTGTGCTGCCCTAGGCTTTACTGAAGCAAGGATGAAGACTGTAAGAACCGAAGAAGAAATTCCCAAATATGGTTTAGATAGAGGTATAATTTTGGGAGTGGAAAGAAGAGTTTGAACATGCTGTGATCATCTTTAAACAAGGTTTTCTGGTATAACTACAATGAGGAGTCCTGGGAAAAGGGTGAAATGAACACTTAAGCAGAAACATTCAAATAATAGCTTGTTTAACTGGAGAAGGAATGGCTGTGGACTATATAGGGTTTTATGAGATGTATAATCATAATGACAGAGTGCTGTTTGATATCTTCATCAGTGATATGAACAGTGAGAATGAGTGCACCCTCAGCAAGTTTGCAGATGACACCAAGCTAAATGGTGCAGTTGCCGCTCCAGAAGGACAGGATGTCATCCAGAGGGACCTGGACAAGCTGGAGAAGTGGGCTTGTGTGAACCTCATCAGGTTCAACAAGGCCAAGTGCAAGGTCTTACACCTGGGTTGGGGCAATCCACTGTTTCAGTACAGGATGGAGGATGATATGATTGAGAGCAGCCCTATGGAGAAGGTCTTAGGGTTACTGATTGATGAGAAGCTTGATATGAGCCATCAGTGTGTGCTCGCAGCCCAGAAGGCCAACCGTATGCTGGGCTGCATCAAAAGAAGTGTGGCCAGCAGGTCAAGAGAGATGATTCTGCCCCTCAATTCCTCTCTTGTGAGACCTCATCTGGACCACTGTGTCCAGTTCTGAAATCCTCAACATAAGAAGGATATGGAGCTGTTGGAACGGGTCCAGAGGAGGGCTACGTGGATGGTCAGAGAGCTGGAGCCCCTCCCATATGAGGACAGGCTGAGAGAGTTGGGCTTCAGCCTGGAGAAGGCTCCAAGGAGACCTTATAGTGACCTTCCAGTACCTGAAGGGGCTACAAGAAAGCTGGGGAGGGACTTTTTACAAAGGCTTGTAGCGATAGGACTAGGGGCAAATGGGTATAAACTGGAGAGGGGCAGATTTAGACTAGACTTAAGGAAGAATTTCTTTATAAGAAGAGCGATGAGGCACTGGCACAGGTTGCCCAGGGAAGCTGCGGATGTCCCGTCCTTGGAGGTGTTCAAGGCCGGGCTGGATGGGGCCTTGGGCAGCCTGGTCTGAAGGGACATGTCCCTGCCCTTTGCAGGGGGTTGGAACTAGATGATCTTTAAGGTCCTTTCCAACCCAAACTATTCTATGATTTCCTTGAAAACCATTTTGAGGTTACAAAAAAAAAAAGAGCATGTGCAAAATCCTGATGGAAAAGGTTATTTATTTATTTAGTTAATTTAAGTTGTGAAAGTTATGTGTCATCTCCAGCTGAAACTGATAAATTTGCTTACTTGGCCTCTTCAAAAAAAAAAAAAGAAAGAGACATTTTAATGGATTGTAGCTGTACCTCAGGAAGTAGTTTGATATTTTACATAGTTTGTTTAAAAAAATCTACAGATAATTAGTTCTAGCTAACTGTGTGAAGCAGAAGTAGGATTTTCAGTGAAGCTTTCTGGAGACACTAAACGTACACACAGCGAGATGTTAAACCAGGCAACCTGCATTGTTTTGAGGGTTAGAACTGAAGGCCAATTTTCTTCAATTACTGAAGCATAATACCAAATAAAATAATATTTTTGAGATGAGCATTACTGCTTAATGCATTAGCAACAACTGGCTGAGCACTAAACTATGCACTTACTCTGAATGTGTATATGTGCTAATACAACGATTTGAACGTTACAGAGCCAGTCAGATGGACAAGATTGCGCACATTGGAGCATTTCAGAAGCCAGTGTAACAGGAATGTTTTTAAATGCTTTTGCATGTTTTGTAATATGTTCCTTTAATGCCTGGGTAGTGTGCAGTAATGTACTGAAGAATTTCCATGGGGCGATTATGTCAGAGTTAAGATACATAAAATTACAAGAACGTTCATGAGGTTTGTCAGGTTTAGTTTTCTACTTCGTAGCTGTCTCCGCTCCCTAAGCTCTTATAATTTAACATTAAGGAGAGTCACTAAAGCCCATCACCTATCAGAGCAATCGCAGATGTGAGGAAATCACTGTTAAGACTAACATTTAATCCTGACTGCTTTATATGCCTTATCTCACACAGACCTGTAATATCCAAGTGCGTTGTTAAGCTCCTTTCTAGTCCGTAATTATTCTTTTGGCTGTAGCATGTAATAGCAGGCTAAGACCATCTCCAGTTCTCTGGGTCATGATTTAAACACAAACCTTAACTTCTGTTTTCAGTTCATTTGGTGTCTGTGAATATGCATGATTTGTATGAGGGAGAGTTCAGGTTGCACATTTGAGTGTCTCTCTTAAAGCAGCTGTTCCTTATGGGGAATTTTCACGTTCTGTCAGTGTGTGACCTAAAACTGTACTGGGAAATCAATGCCAAAACTGCATAAATTCACTGAAGACTGACGTGGGAGTGCATGGTGAAAATGTGGAAGTATGGACTTGGGTGTGAAAGTGAGAAACCAACCATGGACGAATAAAGTCCTAGTCACGTACTCATACGCTCCTATCTACCTGCTTTCCTCCCCAGACCACTAACGTGTGTATCATACAGATGAGGTTAAAAAGTGTTTTTCTTATGTACCATACACTTCTGGGTTTATCAAATGTGCCAGATGTGTGACAGTGAATTTGGCTTTTAAGAATAAACCCCAAACCATTATTCCTTTCTAAATTTTATGGAAAGCTCATTTACCACAGCTGTTTGTTTTAGTTCAGTTAATGTAAATTATATAGAACAGAGGAAGAAAAAAAGACATTAAAATTTTACCATTCCTGAACCTTTCCCCCTTCC
Organism: Phaenicophaeus curvirostris; assembly: GCF_032191515.1. Lineage (NCBI taxonomy): Eukaryota > Metazoa > Chordata > Aves > Cuculiformes > Cuculidae > Phaenicophaeus > Phaenicophaeus curvirostris. Next base: position 30,080,010 of record NC_091398.1, read on the forward strand.
CTGAAGGTTCCCAGAGCACTGCTAATGCTTTTTGCCTGCATTTGTCCAGTCTTTTCCTTTTTGACTACTGCCTGGAACTAAGTGATTATTTTCATTGGACTCTCTTAGAATTTATTATTTTATCCTGAACATTAACATTAGAAGGAGACCATTTTTTTACAGACAAAATTAGGTTTGTTTTTTCCCCTACATAACACTTCATATTTTCCTCATATTCTGTGTTTAGGAATAAATTTATATACAGCTCAGGTCTTCCATATAATTCTAAAATAATAAATCTGGGCAAAAAGCTGTAAGAGCTGGAATGTATAAGAAAGAAGGAAATAAATGATGAAATCAGCTCATAGCTATAAATCTGTGGCTTTTAAGACTGACTGTGTGATGTAAGACTTCTTAAAATGTTTTGAAAGACAGGATAATTAAAGACATGGAGGTAAAGGATGTAACATAATTTGTCATTTGGATTGAATATATTAATTAAGCAATTTATTAGAACTTAGTATGCTTGTGGGCTGGTAGTGTTTGGCCTTCACATTAGATTTCACAACAGAGAAGTATTTACTGAGGACCTTGAGTCCCAGCAGCAAGAGGGCACTCCTTGGCAGCAAGTACCATTAAAACGTTTGTTGGGAAGGTAGCAAAACAGTAACGCAGAGAATTACAGTGGGAACAGGAGTGGTTATTTACAAAGTTGTTTATGGGGGACACAGAGGTAACTGGTAGGTCATCCTATAAAGGGTTTTTTTCTTTAATAATACCACTTCTTGGGATTTGGAATTTTTTTTGCATTCTCTTAGATACATTAGTGTTAACTTTTTCCTTTATTATATTTTAAGATTCGGTACGTTTTATTTCTATTAGCTAGTTGCAACCTAGTTTGTATTTTATTCCTGTTAGACTTATGTTTCAATAGTTCCACATTTCCCCCTTTTCACCTCTGAAAACCTTAAGACTGACATGGGATCATCTCATTTTTTGTCATCCTTGGTCTTGAAACGACCATGAACCACCTTTCTCATGCCTGAAAAATGCAAAGGGGCACCTTGGAAGATGTAATTCCAGCAATGAAAAGATATATTAAGGTTTTTGATAGGAATGGTTGGACTCGATGATCCTGTGGGTCTTTTCCAACCTAGTGATTCTGTGATTCTCGTATTTCCTGGCAATACTGAATGTCCTTTTGTGCTCAGAAAACCACCCAAAATGGAGCCACTTTGGTGGCAGATGAATCAGCTTCTCCTTCAGCTGAAGCAGCTTTAGTGGAAAAAGGAGGCAGCTCAACAGTTTTGGTGATAAATACTCTTTCCTCTTGCTCCTGGGCTGTGTTTCTGCCGTGGCACGGTGGGTGTCGTCTGCGTCCCCAAGTGATGGGGGTAGCTGCTGAATTAGTGCCTTACAGACCCTGTGTAAATTCAGGGAGTGCTAAGTCCAACGGGTATGTTAAAGGAAACTGAAATCTCAGAAAGGGCTTGTTATTGCAGCAATATTTAATGGCAGCATTTCTACAAGGCCTCTAGTAGTACAAGCCTATGCTGGAAGGGAAGAGAATTTATATTCTTTGTGGGATATTTAACTCTGTCTCATATAATGGTGGGTGTTATCCTCAGCTGTAGAAAGCTTTTTATTTTTTTAATTATACTGAACTCTTTGCCCCAGTCTTGTGACTTGTATTCTGTTGGCTAACTTCTGTCCTTGAAGAAGAATTCATATTAATTGAATTTGTATCAAAGTTGCTGCATTATGATCAAACCACTACCTTGCTCTTTCACCAGCTTAAGAGGTCTTATTTATCCTGTTTTCTAATTTGCTGTACTCTCCTCTTCTTTTACTGAAAAATCCTACTTAGAATCTATCTTGTGCCAAGCAATCTCCATCAGCAGTGCTTATAGCAGCGAGTCCTGGTGCCCTTCCTTGATAACTTGTTTCAACGTTTTGCTTCATTAACTGTAATGTAATTGCCTACTTTCAATGCTGTTTATTTTGGGTCTGTTCTTATTTGATGATCTTCCATTAGCATTGTCTTCTTTTAATAACAGGATTGTGGAGTGGGTTAGCTTTAAAAGAAAAACAACCCCTTCCTAACATTGAATAAAAATAAAATTGCAAAAAGAAGCTTTGGTTTCATGTGCCCTCATCCTTCGACTTGAACAAAGCTTTAAGTGAAGAAACCCTCTTCGCAGCTGTTTGACAGCTTTGGTGGCTGCACAATAACGTGGTGTGAGGATGTGAGTGAATTTGTCACCGTACTGCCAGGACACCTGATGGAGATGTCTGGGTCTTGGCCTGAGATTGCTGCTTCATCTCCTAGCAAATCCTCATCTGTCTCTTGGCAGGCTCTTGGTAATAATAGTTTTGGAGTAATTCTTCTTTTCCAATTCTTTTAGATTTAAAACCAAAATTCACTGGTTTTCAGACCATTGCAAATGTATTTGCTGTTTTCTTTAAGAGTGGGAGAATAGGTATGAGGCTGGGGTGTTTTGGAGATTCTATGGTCTTTTCTAAGTCCTCTGCCATAATGATGTGACCGACTGTGCTGAGGACGTAGATTTTGCACAGGGGGCAAAAAATGACCCTGTTCTGATGGCAGTGGTGAAAAATACATTTTTAAGGTTTTCTCTTTTTTGTGTTATTGCTAGAAATAATGTACCACACAGTGACTCAGACTTTCTGCTTGTAATAATTTTTCTTACTGATGAGGAAAAAATAGCTTTAAATTATTCCACATATCAATGGTCGCATGCATCAAAACCAAGCTAAAAAATGCTAATGGCCTCAATCCATGAATATCCAGAAGGCATAAAGCTTTTGTAGTATAAATATATCATTTAATGAAAATATTGAAAGGAAGTGCATTTCCATGAAATTCATCTTTCAGAATGTTACTTTTAATAGATGAATTCATTGCTTTACCCAGAGGTATTTTTCTTTCTAGTCCTTTTCCAGACATAGAGCCCTACTGCACTGACTTCAGGTTATGAAGAGAATAGCATTTGCATTGGGTTCTTCCCCTATTCCATAGCAGTGAATTACTTTAAAGCATAGATTTAATCTTCTTAATTCTATCTTTGCTTTAAAAAGTACCTGAAAAAGTTCCACTTAATAGAGGGTTCTTTCGTTGTGTTCATTTTTGTGAGTCTAACAGAAAACCTTTATCCTTTTATAGTAAATCAGAAAAATGTGAAAAATCGGAGGTGGTTCTTTAAAAAAATGGTATCCGTTCCCTCTGAGGTATAATAAATCTCCGAACATATAATCTGGATGTCCATGTCTTCTGGTATTCCTTTTTCTGGGCAAGGAACTTGCATCATACATCAATGTAGACTTACTTGCTTTGTTGCCATGTAGCGAGGCTAAATTCAATAGCACTTGAAAAGTGCTCTTAAGTCCTCCAGTGGAAGGGTCTCTTTCATTTCCTTACAGTAGTTCCCACAATGAGCTAATCACTATATAAACTTATTTGTCTTCCAAATTAGCAGGAGATGAACAATCCACTACTTCCAATGAGTGGAAGTGTCAGGCACATGAAAGAAAAATCAGCCATGCGTTTCTGTAAAACATTAACTTCTTTATCTGGAATCCTTTTTAATTGTTAGGGTAAGCAATTAATCTACTAAACTTTTCCAGACTAAGAGGCTCACCACAGCCATGTATTTGTGCAGCCGCAGGCTAGTGACTGCGTTGCTTCTTGCACTTTGCTAAACAGGAGCAAAACTGAATTACCTTCTTTTTTCATTGCATTTGTATAGAAGTTTGAATAGTGACTAAGTGGTCAATTCTCATGGCATCTAGTAGGAAAAGCATGGTAAAAGTCTCGAGGGAGAAAAAAAAAACCTGCACCAAAAGCTCCTCTTCACAAGGCTCTTGAGATGAGCTCTGATCTTTCCTAAGGAGTCTGAGGAACCTAATTTCCCTGTTGAGCAGGGGCTCCTGAGAGACTGCTAGAGAAAATATGTTTGGAGAGCCAGAGCAATGCAGTGGGGCCTGTTCTTCCCGTGTGGTCTGCCAAAGAAAAGATGAAAAAGCTTTTTCCACTTTGTTAATCAGTGGTAAAATATTTACCCGACTTCTTCAGTCCTAGCCTTCCCAAAACAAGTTCAATTAACACATCTTAGAACTGAGCATTGGAGACTTTTTTTAGTGTGGTGGTTTAAATCTGTTGTATTATAAGTAATTTCTTGGGTAAGTTGTTTGCCCTCTACTGTTGCCTTTGTTTCCCCATCTGAGTACAGAAAGTAATGAGATTCTCTTTCATTTAAAATGCTCCTAAACGTAGGCATGAGACATACTGTGGTGGAAACATTAAATATCTGGCTTTTTTATATAGAAGAAGTGTTTATGTACACAAAGCTTTGTAATAGCTAAACAAATCCAATACCTGACAGGACTGTAACCATGCATGGAAGGTTTCAACCTGTAGAAGCAGAAAAAGATAAATAAAGCTGACTGTAAATGGAAGCACTTTCCCATCTTAACTGTATGGTGTGATCATCAATCACTGGAACCTTTCCCCTTAATAATTTCACTTTTTTTTTCCATACCCAGTTTGCTCAGTGATATTTTAATTTCAGCATTTCTAGCTTTACGTGGGGTTGTTTTTTTTTTGTTGTTAGGATGTTGCAACAGTGGCAGCAGGGAGTGAATAAAGCAGGTATAACCTGGTTAGTTCTTAATGCTCATATAATATATTCTCTCGGTTAAGTGATGAAAAATGTGTAATATGACTTGACAAAAATTTTGGAGAGAGATGACAATATAGTAATTTCTATTGTTCTACTTGAACTATCCCTTCTTCTACCTCTTCGCATTTCAGACGCCAGTTTAGGAACAAATGTGATCTTTATTTTGTACAAAGGTGTGTATATATACACGCCCGCCTATTGAGTTTTTGTGTATGGATAGATATATACGTGATGTAAGTGTGTAATTTATCCATTAGCACCAGTCCTCAAATAATATTTCAAACTTTTTGAAAGAGTTCGTGTACTAAGCTGCAATTTACAAGTTTGGCAGAGCTCACAAATTGATTAGCACCAAGGTCAAGTGTGCAAAACCCTTGAATTTTTTAAATGAATCCCTCACCTGGCTTCTGAAATCGTTAGGAATAAGATATTTTGGCTAGATGTTTACTTGCCTACTTTTGCTTTAAGCTAGACAATCATAATTATTTTTTAAGTCAGGGATGAATTTCTGGTGTCATATTTTCCAATTTTCACTTTCACGATTGTGATTAAAAAGCCTCCTACTCTTGTGTCATTTTCTATTATTTGAACTCGATAACTTTCTACTTTTTGTTACATGGAAATAATTAGGTGATGATTGGATAAATAATGCATCTGAAACCAGAGTAGTGCTGGATAAATAACAGATGAAAATTACCCTGTTAGTTTAATAAGACTGAGAAGTTTTTTTCCATCTGGGTAGGGTCCTGAGCTAAATTCTCTTCCCTGAGAGAAGGGCTAACGATAAATCTTAGAATGGAACTGACACAGTGACAGGGAAAAATGCAGTTGCTCTTTGCACCTTTTTGGCAGCAGAAACAAGAAGAAAATAGGAGAATAACAGAAACAAATGTCTCTTGGTGTTGGAGCAATTTTTAGCACTGATGGTGTACAAGAGGTGATTCCTATGGGCTGTGAGACCAAAATCTAGCACGGTGATGATAAGACATTGTAAAAAACAGCAAAAAGCCACCAATACTGTTGTGTTCATATTTCTCTGTCAGATGGAGAGGCTGCTACATGTGTCTCCCGGAGTAGCAGCTTAGTCAATGCACTGAATCGTGTTTTGAATCTCTTGTCCCTGACTCTCTAGGGAAGTGAGTTAAGGATGTGTAAAGGAACAATACAAATTATCTTTTTCTCAGGAAAAATAGCTTAAATTCAAACCAGTGTTGAAAAACAGATAAAATACAGTTCAGGCTGTTATCATATGCAGAGATATTTGAGGAAGCAGTCTGTATATCAGTGGCAATTTAGTCTGAAAATAGTGCTTACTCTCCGAAATATGTTAGACTTGAAAAATTAAGCAATATTAAGATAAGAGATATTCTACCCTGGATGATAATGTCAAGCTTGGTAAATGCCAAAAATGCAGATGGAAAAGCAAGTCCATGGGAACAGACAGCACACCAGGCAGGGTAATGCAGGAGAGAGAGCAGCCAGGGAACACCAACAGCAGAGACCTACAGCGACAAGAATTGGCTCACTCTTAGAAAAAAAACAAGATGGAAAAGTAATGTAGAATTAAAATTCTGGATTAAGATACTACTTTCTCCCTTTGAATCTGTAAAGTAAAATTAATATGCTTCTCCCTTGAGTGTTGAGGTTAGTTATAGAGCTTTATTCAGATGGTGGAGTTTGATAGACATAAGCTTAATCTGAAGTGTAAGTACATGAAGAATGTGTATAATTCTCATGATATTCAAATTGGGTTTTTTTGTTTTGTGGTTGATTTGGTTTTTGGTTTTTTTTTTACAAAACTTTTATCCTTCTACCAGATGAAGTGCCTATATGCCCGTAGGTGCTGCAGAAGAACTGTTGTACTTTTTTATTGTTTTAGTGAGTTTTATTTGCTCTTAGGATGTCAATAGAGTAGGCATATTTGAATTAAAACAATATTATCATAGTGAGATAAATGAACCAAAGTGTCAGTATGGCACCTATAGCTATGAAGGTCATTTTGCGGTCGTGCAGTTTTCTTAGTAAACTGCAATTTAAGCATGAAATTCACTTTAGAGCAAGAGGAAATACTAAAATAAAATCTCTATATGTTGCAATAGTTACCTCAGTTGCTACTGAAATGTGGCTGTTTCTGGGGATGTGGTATAGCTCTGTAAATACCCTGGAACAGTTTAGAACAAGTTTAAGAATAACTTATTGTAATGACACAGGTAGAAAGATGGTAATGATGTACACAAGGATACCTTGGTTTCTCCAAAGTACACTGGGTTGGAGAGTAACCATAAGGGCTTCACGTAATGTGTCCTCCAGGAAACTACACCAGAGCATCATTTAGGCAGTGAGTTTTATTTATTTGAAACTGTTTAATTTTATTTTATTTGGGGCAGGAGGACAGTTTTAACAAGCATTAAAAAGACCTGACCATGCCTTGGTGATTTCTGTATGAAGCACATCGTGAACAAATAGACATGAAATCTGCCCTTGCTATGTGAACTTTCAAAAAAATTTCTTATATGTAAAGCTGGTATTACTTTACTTCTGTTCCAGTTTAGGAAAGGTTTCCTTCAGATGGTATGGAATGGCTTAGTCTTTTTTTTTTTTATATGTTTTTATAAATTTTGTTTAAAAATTTAATTCCTAATCCACTGAGAATCAGTGGCAGCTATTGCTTTTTATTGCAACCAAGTCTGTCAGCATTTCTTTTGCATATTTTGTCCATTTAAAAAACTCTTGTTACACTGTATGTTATTCAGCCATTTGTGGCTTGAAACCTTGCCTAAATGCTAGCTTATGTTTCCTCATTTTCGGGCCGTAGCTTTTTATGTCTAACAACTCTGGTCCTGCATCAATAACATCCAGTTCCTGCTATGCTTAGAAAAACACCACCCATTCAAAAAATGTCATCTGCCACCATTCTGTTGCACAATGGCTAGATCTGCTTTGGAGGGTTGCAATGTTTTGTTTGACTCACTAGCTGCTTTTTAGGCATGAGTTTTTTATGTAAATTCCAAAATGCTTTTGCCTTTCATGGCTGATCACTCTTTGGAAAAGTCAAAGTGGAAGGTTTCTGGCTGACTCCCATGTGTAGAAGAGCCTTCAAAAAGTCCTTTCTGTATGTGCTCATTGTACTAATATTAAGCCAAAGTTTTCAGAGACTTCACTGCTTGGGAGTACTATCTCTATTCTGTCACCAGTCTTATCTGTTAAATCCCTATGAGTGTGAAAAACAAGAAAAATCTGGGTTTGCTTGGCTGTTTCAGCAGTGTGTTGAGAATGGCCAGATTGCTGGAGAAGACGATTCTCTTGGAAACCTCAACAGCCCGGCCTCCTCATCTGTAGGCATATAGAGCTCATCTGAGTGTGTAAATAAAAATAAATAATGCAGTGAAAAAATATGCAGAGTGTTTTGCTGAAGTGTTTTAGTTTTGGTTCTGCCATAACTAATGTAAATCTTCTGTCAGGATTTATGCAGGCAAGGGGTCAGGTTTAAGACGTTTGTAATTTAAAACCTTCCTGCTACTACACTTTTCCTATTTTACATCCTATCACAATACCATTTCTCTGCAAAGAAAGTCCCTTTTATTCCCTCTTCCTTTCCTGCTTTGAAGAGAACATTTGCTTCTCCATTTATCTGAGGTAATGAGAACATTGTAATTCTGGATTCTTTAAATCAATCTAATTTGACTTCTTTTAGTGTATTGAATATCTTTTTTTTTGCACAGGACTTTTATTTCTTTGTGCAGTCCCCATCTCAGTATCTTACATGTTTTTTTTTAATTAAAAAAAAAGAAAAAAAGCAAGCAGGCAATTGTCACCCAAATGACTCTGGTCTCTATTCTCTGTTCCAGGCTGATTCACGGAGGGCAGCTGTTAAATGGCTTGGCAGGGCCAACTGTGATGAATGCAGCACCGTTTCTTTCCACGACGTGGTTTTCTCCAGATGAACGTGCCACCGCAACAGCCATCGCATCACTGCTGAATTACCTGGGCGCTGCTGGTGCATTTCTAGTGGGACCTCTTGTAGTGCCATCTCCTAATGGAACATCTCACCTCCCGCTAGTATCGCAGAGCAACACTGAGCACATCAAGGACCGCATTGAGGCTGTCCTCTATGCAGGTGTGGTTTTAATTTTTTTTTTTTAAAGAGAAAAAAAATTATAAAAAATTTACATACTTTTCATGTGTGTTTGGTACTTGTGAACCACTACCCTCTAGTGGCTGGTCTGCACAGGAAACAGTTACTGACTGATAGAAAATAATGAAGTGGTAAAATGTACCAGCAGAAGGGTTAATTTTTTTCCCTTTTCTGTAGGAAAGATTTAAAAATAGCCTTTTGTACAGACTGATTCCAGATGAAGTTTTTCAGGTTTTTTTGTATCATCTGATCTTAGGAGAGCTTATGCTTTCCCTGTGCTTCCAAACTGGTTTTTACTTTTTGAAATTTTGTTTAAAAAATGTCTGTGACAGGATGGGTTCTCTTCTTTTGTTTCCGTAAGGATGTAAAGCCAATTAGCAGTAAATTCTTTCCTGCATTAAATCAGTTGTAATTTATTACTTGCATATGCCTTTTAAGTCTGTATAGATTATTAGTATTTAAGAATCTAACATTGAAATTAAAACTCAGTAGGTTTTGGTTTTAGCTAAAATCACATAATTCTTAGGTGGTGAGCAATTTCAATGAGGTGACAGTGATTTAGTGGAAAAATACACTGATATAAAATTCACCTGATATAACTTAGATTTTATGTTCATGCTCTTTTTCGTGCTATGGCTCTTTGTATCACTTACAAAAATTAGCAGCAAGCAGTAGGGAAAAAGTTGCTGAAGTGGCTTAAGGGTCTGCAATGGGATTGTTGGTGGATATAAATTGGTATAGAATGAAGATCAGCTGAACTTCACTGTGTCACAGCAGTTGTACATTAGGTTGTTTTTTTCTCCTGTTGTAAACTGCAGCCTCTGAAATTCAGCCAGTAGTTAGCCCTAGGTCTTCCAGAAGTTCTATACACTGTGTAGTTTATATGTAGGTTTATGGGATTGAGTTAGCTGTTTGTAATAATTTATTCCTGGATGTTATTCTTATGGAAATTTTGTCAACTTAATACTCCTTTTGGGTGCACGCCACTTTACTGTTCATTTTAAAGAAAGCGTAGAAGTTGGATCAGTATTTCAGCAAGTATTTTTGAATAACCTGCTTTTTACTGGGCTCAAATGTATTGGAACAGCAAAGAAATATGGGTTTGGTTAGGCCTTTTTCAGAGGTAAATATGATGTTAGACTCCAAAGATCTCATGGCAGATGAAAATGACCAGTGTGAAACAAGTAAAAATGAAGGCATGTCATCTTTTATTCTGAGGAGTAGTAGATAATGGGAGGAAAAATCTAGCGATTAGAGAAGTCTCTTAGGTCTTTAGATTTTCCATGGAGAGAGAAGAGTTCATCTGCCTAAACAAAGTGCAGTTTTGTGCCTAAACCTCTGTTTTGAGTCTGGTAGCACTAGAAAAGTTGCTTTCAGCAGACCATTAGATTCACTTTCTCTTTGGTTTTCTTCTGGGAGGCTTTCCTAAGCAGTTTCTTCAGAAACTGTGATGGATCTTGTTTGCCACAAGGTTCAAAAGTGGATGTTGTCTGTCCTATGTCTCAGCACAGCCCTTTCTGCCTTTCTGAGTTGGTGAGGGTTTGGGAGCATCCTGTGGACCTGTTTGGGGTTGTTGGTCCCAGCATAAGATGTTCCTACAGGTGCTTTTCAGCTTCCTAGGAAACGTGTTTTGTGGGGCATCTAGAGTTCTTACTTAGTATTTGAAAATGCTTTGAACAGAGGTGGGTGTCTTCATGCAGCTGTAGTTGTAGTTGTGTTGTATGAGGTGTCTTCAGGAGCTACAACTCCTTTTACCATTCAGACAATGAAAAAGAGCTGGTTCCTGAATTTTATTGGCCTGTGGTGAATCACAGTGAAGGTGGCAACTGGTTTAAAATTGGTAGAAGCTGTCATAGAGGAGGTTGCTTTGAATCCCTCAAGGGATTTGTCTTGTTTCACCTCAGCCCTGTTTCCCTGGAAAGCTAAAGGAGCCAAGTCCCCACTGTCCCATCTCCCCTGTGCTGTGTTTGTGCCAGGTGGGCTCCAGAGGTGCCTCGTGGTGGGTGACTGCCTTGGGGTCGTTGTATGGTTTTGATTATCCATGGACCAAAACATACCTGATAGGTGTGATAGAGTGCTATTTATCCCCTTAATTAGCTGGGAAGAAAGTGAAGCTCAAATTGGCTTCACTGATTGCAAGTAAAAGTGTTATGAAATGTGGCAGAAGGAGGAATTGGACTCATGTCCTACTTCCCCACTTCTTTGGCAAGCGTGGTCGGGCTTGGCGGGACTTATCCTTTCAAATACTATGGGAAAGCCAGTTTCACAGGACAAGCACCTTGGAGTTGTGTTTGTGATGAAGCTTATTGCTGTTGCATGAGGTAGTGTTAGATAAGCAGTCTCCAAAAGTCAGGTGATGACTTCTAAAGAACAGTAATAACGTGAATTATTAACTTGGGATCAGTAGCATGCCAAGAGTTTGCTAATTTTCCAAGGACTTAACCTCAAACATGATTACGAAGCAATTATTAGAAACCATTCTGAAATTGCTCTGTTAATTCCTGTCTCTTCTGTGTTTTAATAAATCGTGGTTCCTTTATCTCGAATGTGGGCTAAGAGCTTAGCTGAGTTACCACAACCTCTTTCTGTGTCTGCACATTCTTATTCACAGCTGGAATAGTATGAATGTAGCAAATGAGGATTGAATTGTATTACCTGATCTGCATAAAGAAATTTGAATTATTCTGGACTGCAGCTAGAGTTTTTGCAAATACTAATGTAAAATCATTGTTTAAAAAAACCATGGACGTGTGTGTGTGTGTGTGTATGTGTATGTGAAGTGCCCTCAATCCCCCTTTACATTTCAGGACAAGATAGGGAGGAAGGTCTGATTTTGAGTAGGTTTTTGTGCTATGACTAGCCTATCAGAAGGAAAAAGACCTTGTATCAAGGAGGCTTGTGCCTCTGTAGACCTCTCTTTTTTCTGTTTGGGATCTACTCGGGTAGCAGGGTACCTGCTTCCTAACCTAAGGCACAGGCATCTGTTCACTCTTACAGTCACAGTTCGCTGTGGCATGGTACCCAGCTTCTGTGAGGCATTCTAGACTCACTCCTCAACAAGAACGATACATGGCTGTATTTCAGCACACTAATTTCTGCTGCCTTGCCCAATTCCAAGTGCTGCACCCATTGTACTGTTGACCAGCCAATAGTCAGTTCTTCCTTTGTGACGGCAGCTCCCTCAATCTCATTATTGACCTATTTCTTACCTTTTATCTTTTGCTTACTTTTATTCCCTACTTACAATTTAAAACTCATCCTGGAAGTGTGTTTTTCTTTATCTAGGCTGGTAGAGTAAATGATGATGGAGATAGAGGTGTGGGTTTACTAATGAGGAGGCAAAACAACATGTAAGAAATTGGATGAGTTTGGCAGTACCTGGACTTTTTGATAGAGAAGCTAGTGTGATACACAAAGCTCAAACGGCACTAAAGACACTTATTCTTCAATAGTGGGAGCTGCTTTAGCTTCCAAAGTGAATTCTGCTCTTTTCTTTTGTATGTGAGGGCAGTGCTTGTGAGGCAAATTTGTTAGCCTGCAAATTATAACACTGGGAAACATTAAGGAGTTGCAAGTACGTACTACAAGGACTGCATGCTGAATTTCATAATTAAAAAAAAATATGAAGTGTTACTTCACTGCTCCTTCTGCAGCAATTTGACTGGCAGGAATCTTGAGGCAACTCATAGAAGAGGCCCCAGATGGGCACCTGTTATGAAATATTACTGTGACTTAAAAAAATTATCAACGTGCTTTACATTCTTCAGAGAAAAACCTAAACTATACCCTCACAGCACTGCAGTATGATTAAGTTAAATAATAAGCACCTTGCACAAAGTATATGGTTTTGTGTGGTCACATTCTTGTTGATTGCACCTGTCTGCAGGCTGAAGTCTTCCTTTAAAATGTAATTAAAGTGCACGTATGCATGTACATACGTATACGTCTAAACCTGTATTTATATCTAGATGCAGGAAGAGGGGATAAACAGCTTTTGGCAAGCCTTGCTTCCATGTCCAGCATCATCCTCTAGTGACAGGGCATTTCATCCTTTTCTTAGATGTGGGATGATCAGTTACAGTCAGTTCTTTATTCACTGCTTATGGTGTCAAAACCAATGTACATGAAGGAAGAATCTATTTTCTGGAGAGCAGAGGAGATGCAGTGAGAAGGTTTAGTTAAAGTGCCCTTGACCCTCTTGAAACATGCAATTAAACCACAGCAGGAAAAAGAGGCACCACGTAATTCAAAATGAATCCTTCAGTATTTGATACTGAAGAATGGCACTGTCACATTTCCATTATGTCTTCCAAAAAAATCTAGGGTAGACTTTTTTCCATATACTAAGTAGAAACACTTGTTTCCCTTCCGTATCTCCAGCTGATCCATTTAGACTCCAAGTGTTATTTACTTTTCAGTTTCCTGAATTTGTTTTCTTCTGATTTAGCAGAAGAGCTGGTAAAGTGCCATGTTCATATTTATTTATTTTAAAAGAGAAGAAAAAAGAAAATGAATGCAATTGAGTATCCAGCTTTGCTGGAATTTATTTGTGGTGTCAGTGAACAATTCTTTGTTACAAGATCACAGGTTCTTTTAAGGTAACACACTTCAGCTACACATTTTTCTCTCCAGCAGCAAAGAATCTTGTTTTCAAAGGGGATAGGAGAAATACAGGGATTGAGAACTGTGGAGAACATGATATTTATTTTTTATAAAAAGCCTGTAAAACAAATTAATTAGGCTGACTGTGGGTAGAGTTGTTTTTCCTCAGAATGTCTGATCACAGGCTTGCTGAGTATTTTCTGTGAAGTTGCTCATTGCTTTACAAGTTCAGGTCCAAATTTCTACTATGAAATTCTTCATATATCTAGAATGCCTGCTCCTGAACAAGACAAGCATCTGCAAACAGCTGTATTATTTCATTTTTCTCCCTATTACCCGTGCTCCGTCTATTCCTAAGACACATGGCTGGTCCTACACTTTTCTCTTTATATACTGTTGCCATGTAATACTGTTTGTGTCCGAGATGCTGCCTTGCTTGACCTTCCATTTGCTTTCATCATCCTGTGTGCCAAGTAATTGTCAATCCATGCCCTGGGGCTTCCCCAGTCCCATCTGTTTAAAGTCTCTAGCTGTTACCTGTACTGCTTTCCTTCTGTTGTGAGGAAATGTGCCTTCATAATGTGATTCTCGTCAAAGAGAAAAAGCAAAAATTTTGGTTTTGCTGCACTGAATTTCCCGTGTGTGAGCCTGGTTCTCTGCAGCTCCTGTCACTAGAATGGACTGCTAGTATTTCTCCATCTCGTTGATTCTCCATCTCAATTTGAAATCTTTGTTGGGGAGGTAAAAAGAAATTGCCCTTCAAGTTACAGAGTTCTGTTGTCAGGAGCAGTCAGGCACTTGTGGTGGATTTGTGTATCGGAGGCTGTCTGATAGCAGTGCTGTACCAATACAAGTCCTTCAATGCTAACATCTGTTCTCGGTTTTGTTTTTCTTTGCCCTCTTGTTTAGAATTTGGAATGGTTTCCCTGATATTTTCCGCAGCATTGGCCTACTTCCCCTCGCGCCCTCCATTCCCTCCCAGCGTGGCTGCGGCGAGTCAACGGCTCAGCTACAGGAGAAGTTTTTGCCGACTCTTAAGGTAGGTCCTCATTGGGTTTCCACTTCAAAGCAGATCAGCACCTAAATAAATAAAAACCAAGTGTGCTTTAATCTTCTCATTGAGCAAACAAGTTGTTTTGTAGTGCTTTTAAACAAAATAAAATTAAATATGAATGCTGAGACATAAAAGGATGCATACTGGTAAAAAGCAGACATTAAATCATTGAGTATATCTCAAGTCTTCATGCTGGTGTCCTTCAGCACCAACACTGCTTCAGTCATCTATTAACAGAGCTTTTCTTATGCAATACTTTTGTTACGTTAGGTTATACAAGAACATGCAGTGTGCGTACTACTAGGCGTGAGATAAAAATTAACAACACTGGGCATTACTGACTAATAAGCTGCTTTCTTCCATGCTTATAATATTGGGGTTTGCTTGCCATTCAAAGGAGTATCCAGCAGCCTTCATTCAACCATGGGAGCACTAAATGATCTATCTGAAACCATTATATGAACTACTAAATCTCATTAATTGTATGTTAAAATATGAAGTGGGAATAGGAGAAGTCTTATCTCCAGATAAGTTTCTGGACAAACTCAAAGGTGAGTTAATGTCCTTTAAATTTCTAAACTAAAAAAAAAAAAAAAAAGAAAAAAGGTTATAACGAAAGTGACATCTCAAGCTTTACAACTTCTCCTATGTAGGAATCATAGAATCACCAGGTTGGAAAAGACCCACCGGATCATCGAGTCCAACCATTCCTATCAAACACTAAACCATGTCCCTCAGCACCTCGTCCACCCATCCCTTAAACACCTCCAGGGAAGGTGACTCAACCACCTCCCTGGGCAGCCTGTTCCAGTGCCCAGTGACCCTTTCCGTGAAAAATTTCCTTCTGATATCTAGTCTGAACCTCCCCTGGTGGAGTTTGAGGCCATTCCCTCCTGCCTTTCCCCTGTCACTTGGGAAAAGAGGCCAGCTCCCTCCTCTCCACAACCTCCTTTCAGGAAGACATAGTCCTGCCCCCCTGCCCACTCTCAGTGTTGGTACAGCGTCTTGTGTAATGAGAATCCAATCTCAGAGGAACAGCTAAAGTAGTGGTATCATTTATACTGAATAATTGTGATGGCCTGTGCCTTGTATTTGATACTGCACAGATGAGCTTCTGGGGCAAAGAACTGCTCCTGTGGCACGGTGTATGGCTAACTTCACTGGGAGGCTTCAAACTCTTGCTATAATGGTTTATTGAGTGATGCAGTGGTAAGCGCTGAATCTACATATGGAGGGCTGCTTGAAACTTGGTAATTGTGGATCTTTAGGCATTTAGTTATTACAGACCTGTTGTGGACTCTTCTTTCTAGGAGTGAGAGAGCCAGCAAAACCAACATATTGATTGCTGTTATTGGATTTTTTTTTTCTTCTGTTTTTGAGGCTTTTGTTTCAGTTTGAGGGAGTAAATACTTGACAGGATGCTTAATCCTGTGTATTCATCCTGGAGCAGGCTGGCATTTGGGAGAAGATGCGAGTACAGCTGGCTGGGTTAGTCTGCAAAGTGACCTACTCAGGATATTAAAAACCAGCAATTCCCATAAGGACACTTAGCACACACAATAGTGCTGATAAGCACCCAAGCTGATGTGGAGTGAGACCCTGCCTAAAGGCTGTGTTGTAAAAATGTTGCTGTTCAACAGAAATCCAAACAGCAACTGACTTTGCAGGTGAAATGTAAAATTTCTGTTGACAGTACCCCTTTTGGGAGCTTTATAACCATTGGATTCCTTGTTCAAAGTGTTGTGAACAGTGGGCCTGAAATACTGGTAAGGTCAGGAGGTAAACGGCAAACCTAGCTTGCTGTTCCTATCAATGAAACTTAAGAAAAAAACTAGATGCTTAAATAATAAGAACCAAGAATTGTTTTCAAAGTGCAGTCAGGTAGATCGTTGTATCTTCCTTCCCTCTGATCTTCATGCATACTTCCATGCTATCCCTTATCAAAGACACTTCTTCATTCCTCTGTATGTGAAACTATCAACAGTTCATCATTAAGCCCACTTATCTTGGGGAGCCTTTCAGCAACAATCCATCAAGCAAGGGGGTTTTATAAAAGCAAATGGTATCTACGGTGCTTCAAGAGAAATCCATCATCTGGTTCATTAGGCTTCTAGGCTCTGTTGCCTTTCTAATCTAGACTTCATAATTCTTGGCACAGAGAGTCTTTCTTTTGACTTAATGGGGTAATCACCTGGTGAGTACCAGGAAATCATGATTTTCACTTTTATTGCAGACTTGCCCTCTGCTATGAGAACTGTGTGTAAGGCAATTGGGATGTGTGTGAGCTAGTGGGCTGGCCTAACTGTGCACCAAAAAACACTCATGAGAACTAAGATGTTCATCATTTCTCTCTTGTCTCCCCTAAGCTGCTGTTTTATTACTTCAAAATAAAGCAGCATAGCGTAACTTTACCATTGGAGTCATTGACCTTTTTTTCTTGGACTCCAAAGGGATCTGTCATCTCCTTGCAACTCCTACTCTTCTTCAGTGCCTTCAGGTCTTTGAGCCGTCATCTTTGTATGCTGCTTCTTGCGGAGTTGTGTTATGCATATCTTCTTAGGTAGGGTCAACTTTCCTCTGAAGGCCGTTTCTGGGGGACTTGCTTAGGAACTTGGTTCTTCCTCCTGCTTTGGAGGACTCCTGCTTCTGACAGATTATAACAATTAGCTGATCTCTGGTTGTCTCCTGACACCAACTCCCTCAGCCCGCTGTGGGAGACGACAGATTAGTCATGGTTTGGGAGCTAAGCCCAAATCTTTTAACAGTCTATCACACAGTGCGACAAGTGTAGTTTGAATTTCCATTAGAAAAAGTGCAGCGCCCTTTCTCAGTGTCTTTGGTTAAGAAAATATGACTTCTTTCTCCCCGCTTCTGTATCAGAATATACTACAAAATTCCATGGAAAAAAAATCTGATATAAGTAAATAGTTGATAAGCCTTTAAATCTGCATTTTGCTTGGAAGTAGTGAGATTCTTTTAGCCAATTACATCCCTTTTATATTTTCAAGGCACTACGTAAGCAATTTGGAAGTTTCATAACAGGTTTTTTTTGCACCATTATTTCTTCGATGAAACTTTCAGACGACATTGCCATCCATTGATGGAAGCTGCTCAGAGCATGCCTGATGTTAATAGGCACTGTCAAAGTTATTCTGAAAATGGTGACTGACTTTGACGGCACTGCCCTCTGAACCAGCTTGTCTTACAGATTCTAGTGGCATTAAGTGGATTCCATAATAAAAACAGAAGAAAAAGCCAATTCGTATTCTAGCACAATGGTTTAACAGAGAGGCTAATGGTGATATCCTGTCATAAGGGTTGATACGATGGAAAGCAGTATGGGTTCACCAATGATGGTGTGACAGACAGCACATTTTTCTATTTTCAGTGGAGCAATTGCAAAATTGCAAAAATAAATACAAGTGACTGGCGCCATGATAAGTGGAGCTTCTACTTAATATGTGCGTTTCAAATAGCTTTAGCACTTAACGTAGCCAGCACTGGCTATAACTGGACAAGGGGACAGAATGACGTCTGGTGATCGGTGCTGCTTTGTCACTGCATGCACCCTTTCTCCTGTTTACCTTCCTTATTCTGGAGACTGGGCAGGATGGCTGTCTCTGTCACTGGAGGATGTTGTGATGCAGAGCTAGCTCTATAGTACTGGGACTAGGAGTCAGACATAGCACAGAGCAGGTGTCCCACCTGCCGGTCTGTCTAGTTGCTTGAGTTGCCAGAGACAAATTCACCAAAGTCACAAGTCACAAGTGGTGTCCCCTGGATGAAGGCGTTGAGTGCACCCTTAGTAAGTGTGTAGATGACACTAACCTGGGGGGCAGTGTTGACCTGCTGGAGGGTAGGGAGGCTCTGCAAAGGGATCTGAACAGGCTGGACCGCTGGGCTGAGATCGATGGCATGAGGTTTAACAAGGCTAAGATTCTAATTGCCAGATCCTGCACTTGGGGCACAACAACCCCATGCAGTGCTATAGACTAGGAGAAATCTGTCTAGAAAGCTGACTGGAGGAGAAAGACCTGGGGGTGTTGGTTGACAGCGACTGAACATGAGCCAGCAGTGGCCCAGGTGGCCAAGACGGCCAGTGGCATCTTGGCTTGTATCAGAAACGGCGTGACCAGCAGGTCCAGGGAGGTTATTCTCCCTCTGTACTCGGCACTGGTGAGACCGCTCCTCGAATCCTGTGTTCAGTTCTGGGCCCCTAACCACAAGAAGGATGTTGAGGCTCTGGAGCGAGTCCAGAGAAGAGCAGCGAAGCTGGTGAAAGGGCTGGAGAACAAGTCTTACGAGGAACGGCTGAGAGAACTGGAGTTGTTTAGCCTGGAGAAGAGGAGACTGAGGGGAGACCTTATTGCTCTGTACAACTGCCTGAAAGGAGGTTGTAGAGAGGAGGGTGCTGGGCTCTTCTCCCAAGTGACAGGGGACAGGACAAGAGGGAATGACCTCAAGCTTCGCCAGGGAAGGTTCAACTAGATATCAGAAAGAAATTTTTCACAGAAAGGGTCATCGGATGCTGGAACAGGCTGCTCAGAGAGGTGTTTAAGAGACGGGTGGATGAGTTGCTGAGGGACATGGTTTAGTGGCAGATAGGAATGGTTGGACTCGATCTGAGAGGTCTTTTCCAACCTGGTGATTCTATGATTCTAAAGATCATCTTGGTCAAGTAATTTGCAAAGTACTCACCACCCCCCTCCCAAAAGTAGCTCTTTAATGAGATGAGGTTCAGATACCCAAAGATTTGGAATATTGAGCAAGTGTTGTTTTGGAAGAGTATATTCAGACTTGTTCCCTTTTTCAGTCTATGACACAGATACATAATGTCCATGCAAACTGAGCACTTTCCCTTTTATTTCATTTTACAGGTATTGGAATAGCTTTTACATGGATAGTATTAAATAGTGTCAGAAAATGTGCCTTTAGAGATGCCACAATGATACAAGATAGACTAGGATAAGAGTAGAGCATTCTTAAAAGAGGAAAAAATAGTTGTCAGGAAGACAGTAAATGCTCTAGCATTCAAAGAAGTAGAAGCAGTGTATGGAAGAGCTGAAAGTTTGGGAGTTGTTTTTCTTTGCATTAAAAAATAAATCTGACATGAATGATATTGAAAGAGGAGGATATGTTCATGTGATAGAAATGTGTTATTCAAGAAGAGGATGTGTGAAAAAGAACAGTGCAAAAAAAAAACACTGGATGGTGTGCCGTGCGTGGATCTTCTAGGGGAGTAAAACAGCATAAGCTGCAAACCTCTGAATGTTTTGGAGAGTGTTTGAAACTCTCTCCTTTTTTTTTTTGCTTTCATAATTCTGTGCTATTAAATTGCTGCTGCATGCCAAGGGACTGGTAGTGATCAGGATCAATTTTGTGTAAATTGTTTGGGAATGAGGGGAGCCACATTTTATGGATACACAGTTATCCCATGGGATAACCTTGGAACCACAGTAAAATCTCTTCACTTTAAAATACCAGTGTTGCAGAGTCCAAAGTGTATTTTCTGGTTTTATTCCAAATCGAAACATTTTCGAGGAAAAGTTGGATGTCTCTTAGCATAGAATTCACATCTGCTTTTGGTTACGGTGGGTGGGGGAAATTGGTAGTGCGATTTGTCTGCCAACTCCTGTTTAGCTGTGGATGGTGATGATGATGATGACACAGCTTTGACTGCTTCATCTTCACCGAATACTAAAGGTTGTATAATTTTAACTGGGAGGAAAAAGCAAACATGTTGACTATTTAGAGCAGAATATTATACTTGTCTGGGTTTTGACAGTTCGGTCGAACTTCTCCACTCTTGCAACTGTATCCATCTCATTCTCAGAGCTCTCCCTGCCTTTCACCGTAATAAAAAGAAGTAAAACAGGTTTTTTGGTTTTGGTTTTTTTTTAAAGTACAGTTCAAAAAGTATGACTCTCTGATTTTATCCTTGAAATACGCTTTTTGTCATTTAAATTAATGCTTATTATTCCTAACATACATTTGGGTAAGTACATTGCCCATGCAAATGCGTGAAGGAATTGCTCATGGAAATGAGAAACAGATGAGCCCAGCATGTTACAAAAAGCTTGGACCTATGTGGAGAGACTGGCTATTTTATTATCACAGTGCTAAGGCAGTAACGTCTCGGCCACTGGAATTTCATTTACATGGCTGGATACCTTTCTTGTTTTTCCTGGCTCTCTCCTCCTTCATAACTCTGCTCTTTTTCTTGATGGGCAGAATACAGGTTCTCGGGTGTCATTTCCTCCAGTGGCTAATCTCGGTGCCATTTCTGATACAACCTGCAGCTAATTGCCTATGTTTTGTCTTCACAGCAATTTCCGATTCTTGATGATTGCTTTAGCCTATGCTATACCACTGGGTGTTTTCTCTGGCTGGTCTGGTGTTCTGGATTTGATATTAACGCCAGTTCACGTAAGCCAAGTAAGTATCTCCTGACTGATAATCAGCAGCAGTTTTGTAAGTGGTATGTTTTTATTTTGCGCTAGCGTACAGTTTTACCAGGTTTTATATTTAAGCTGCTATTAATACATATGGATCACTTGGCTCCTAAAATTTTAAACAAAATAAACTGAAGCTTTGGCATCCTAAGCTGCCATGACTCTCACTGCTGACCCTGCACCAGTGGTGAGAATTTTCAGAACCTTATGCACCTTTTGATGAGAAGGAAGAGGCAGGTAAACAAACAGAAGTATCGTTGGCTGCTGCACTTTTACTAAAAGAAAATAGTATTTACCAGGTGGAAGAGATGAAGTGGGTTGAAGTGGGTTTCTAAGCTTTTGATAGAGGATTATAAAAATCCAGAGGATGTAACTGCGATTCTATAAACAGAGGTCACATTTCGGGCATAGGCTACTCTAGTTATACTTTCTCCTAGTGAATTTATTTCCCTTTGAATATCCTAGAAGTCTTGCACTTCACATTGTTGTCAGGGGTGGTTGCTAGCAGTTTGCAGCTTCTGCACACCATTTGTTTTGAAAGTAACATCTTATCATCTTATTTTCTCAGTTTTAACACATTTCTTTGGGTTTTCTCTTTGTTTCTTGTCAGGTAGATGCAGGCTGGATTGGATTTTGGTCTATAGTTGGAGGTTGTGTTGTTGGCATAGCAATGGCAAGGTAGGAATAATTGCTTGTTCTTCTCCATTTCTTCAACTGTGATTGTCATTTAGTTGTCTTAATAACATAACTTGTTTTCTCTCAACTTTAGAAACTTGAAATTAAGAATACATTCTGGGGTTTTGATGTATTTCTTGTAGAGCAATAATTTGTATATTCCATGTTAGTGGTTGCTGGGGGTTGAGAACACCACATGCGTAGACCTCAGTTTGGCAAGTCATACTGTTCCTCCTGACAAGTGCTTCCTGTGAGCTGCTTTTAAACACCATTATTGTGAATTCAGCTGCCTGGTATGAGGGCAAACCTGTTGTAGCACATTTGGAAAGCATTGAAGAAATTAGCATCTGTCTCCTTACATCAACACTTTTTGGCGTATTGATTCCCAAAGGGATATTGGGAATGTAGCACAGGCAGCCTACCTACAATAACATTACATTCCTCTACAAAGAAATCAGTCTGGGCCCGTTTTGGCCAGGTTGCTGGATTCCAAATGGCCTATTTTGCTGTGCTGCTATGGGCTACAGTATGGTTGTACCTACACTTTTTATATTTCCAAACACAGCTCCATCTGGCCATCATGAGTGCTGATGGCACAGGGAGCAGAAAAGCAAGAAATGAATTGCCCTTCCAAAAGGCTGCTACTTTTTCTTCATTGAGATCCCCTTAAAGAAAAAGGATGGGAGAAGGCAGAAAAAGTCTTTCAGGAGTTACTTGAGCAGTGATTTTTATAAAACTGACTGAAACCAGTCACATGTTCCCCTTGCACTGGGATACCTAAGCATTGCCCTGGCTTTTCTATATCCTTTCTGTAGACTCCAGTTCTGCAATGAGTTTAGCACAAGTGCAGGGGTTTGGCATCTTTCTAGGACAGAATTTGAAGCTCTTTTTCTTTCACTTGCTGTGCATCATCACAGTACACAATGCATGAAGACATGTGAGGTTTCTCATCCTGACATTTTGCAGGCTGCCTAGCAACTGCAACAGGAGGAGAGGAAAAAAACTCCTGACCTAGGGAAGAGAAACAAGCGCTTCCCTCCTCTCCGCTCCAGATGCAGGCCAGAGGACTTAATCTGTTTAAACAAAAATTCATACCCTGTTTTCCTCTAAAAAGAGTTGCTTTTGATCAACTAAGCTCAGATAGGAGGTTTTCTCTGTGAGAAGTAGATATTTAAAACCAACTGCAGTGAATGACAGATGCCTTAGCAGGTTACATGCTGAAGCAGGTAGCATGCCAGTTTAATCTTTTCCATTGTGAGTTAATCTCTGGTATACTTGCAATGTTTGATAGTAGAGGGGCACCCTTAGCAGCCTACTTAACTTTGTTAGGAAAGAATCTGCTGACTCAATGCCAACATGCAAATCTCAACCTTTATGGTAGATTAATTTATTTAATGTATCGCCTGGGTTAAGTTTCAGGAAATGCTGACAGTCTCTTTAACTGCTTCAAAATTGATTTCAAATCTTCTTGAATACCAGCATTTAGTAGCATTTGGAGGTTTGCTTTTGAGTAACTTAAAAAAATACCAACAGTCTGTCTCCAAATATGTCTCTCTAACTTGGAAGATACACAGTTCAAATGGGAGGGTTTGCATACAGAAAGAGAGGGAGGAGGCGATTTGTCACACCTGATGGATGACTCTTCCCTCCTAGGCCTATTCAGCATTTATCTGTGTAGGGTTGAATCAATGACGAGTGTGACTGTAATCTGCTGAAAGTTGTAATTAGGAAAATTAAGTAATGATTCTTGTCAAGGCTGACAAGTTGATGTATTTCACTGTCAGAACTGTGATTTGCCAAGCATGCAGCTCTCTCCCTTAACCTCCTCTCAAGACGTTATTGCGTTTTGGGGTGGGGGGGTTGTCCTAATTTTTATTTTCCTATGCTAATTTATCAAAATGAAATTGGTGCAGTCCAGGAATTTGGTCCTTCCATTTTTGTCAGTGCAGATTCTGCCATTTAGAACCGTAACACCCTGAGACTTGCCCTGGAGTGTTTGGTCCTGCACATCACAGTAGGTGTTAAATCATCTATATTTAAAGTAATGACCAGTTTTGAAATTTGTTCATCTATCTCATTTTCAAAATGGTGTGAGTTTTCCTCAGCACAATACATAAATCCTCTGGCTCTCCACCCACTGCTGTCCTGATAGCCATGAACTTAGATATGTTTAGCTAATTTTTGTGGTGCATTTTTATAATTGAAAAGCCTGGGCTGTTTTGGGCAGCTGGCTGGTGCTGTACCCTTCGCTGGCAGCTTTCAAATAATGCTGGTACTGCAGTGTCAAAGAGCAACATTCATATCATTGTATAACATAAATCTGTTCCCTTTTCTCAGTTTTTTTTCTTTTTCTGCCACATTTGCTAATGATCGTAGATATTTCTGAGTTTTTATCGTCCACAGCTCAGTTTTTCTTCCTGCTTTTAACCTGCAGTGTAGTCAAAGTGTGGAAACTTTATGACATGATGGTGATTTCCTTAGCAACAGACAGTGTTGTCAGCAGTGCAGGTTTGTGATTTTAACTGAAGGATCCAGCTTAGGGCTGGATTTGCTGGGTTACAGGAGACTGTTACCAGCAGTAGGCTCAGAGTCCTGTGCCTGGGTAAGTATGCACCTTCTCTGCTGGTGTGCCTACGTTTTTTAGCAGCTGCAGACATCCCCTTACATTCTAGATGATGAAAAAAAGATTTAAACAGAACAGAGGGTTTTGAAAGCAGATACTGGAGTCAGAGGATAAAAATAATTCCTCCCTTTTTTTATTGCAACAAGTATTCTGAAGAGTTGACTAGCTTTACAGTCATCTTTATTCTTCTGTAACCAGACAAGAAGCAGAAGTCCCTCGATTACCGAGTTCAGGCTAGTTTCCTATGGCATTGTTCCCCGTTATTTCTGATGCTGGCTGGATTCAGTAGCTGCATAAAGCCTTTAAGTTTGTGTTTGACCCTTCTGCAGTACTGTGACATCTGGGAGCTCCTTGGAGCATACTACTACTACTGATACCCAAATCAGGATTTTTGTGTCAAAAAGCATTGCAGTTGCTCAGTAAAGGTAGATATACTTGCTCCACTTAACTATCTTAAATAGTTCAGGTGTGCATTGTGCTCCCATCCCCACATATCCCTGGTGATAGGACAGAGGTGGAGGACTCTCTAAGAGATCCCTTCCAGACTTGTTGTTTGTGAATGTCTCTCCCAGCAGGCTGGTATTTCTCACAGTTTCAAAACATGAGATACAGGCAATGCTCTGGCCTGTAAGGAGAAAAAGTAGCAATGTTTGCTAGCAGGCAAAACAGGGAGTCTCTGTGGAAGAAGAAAAAAGTTTGCACTTCTAAGATGCTTCTAAGAAGCTTTTAAAATTGCTGATTTTTATCCTGGTGATCCCAAGTAATAATTAAATAAAATGGCAAACCACTGAGAAGAAGTGATCCTGATTGCTGGAATTGGATTGTCAGAAAAAAACAACAGTAGCAGCTAACCTCTGACTATTAGAGATTGATGTGTAAGCCACTTGAACACTGCAGTCATAAACTTTTAACATTATATGCAGCATTGATCTTCCTCTACTGCTTATTGAATTACTCGGTGCTAAATTCAATGTGGAATTAAAGCACAAAGAAAATCAAAATAAGAGCAAAGAAATGAGGTTACATATATAGATATATATATTTTATTGCATTACATCTTCTCTCGTGTACATAGAGCTAGGCTTCTTAGTTCTCAAACTGTTGGTAGCATTATCTGTTTTATCAAGTAAGCTACATGGTATCTGTCTGTAAAGTGATCTTTGAAAGGGGAGAGAAAGCAGTTAGCTGGCAGATTTTGTCATGTACCAACCTATATGGATTGTGCTGCCGTCAGCCTAATCAGGATAGGAGGCCACGAGGGCAGAAGGCATTCTTTAGACATACCTACCTAACCCATCCAGCCCCAAATCCTATCTCCTAAGCAGGAGATTATAGGAAATTACCAGTGGATAGATGACATTGCCTTTTCTAATACATCTTTTTCAGTAGCTATGTTGAAATCCCTTTTGAAAAGAGCAGTTGCACTGATAATTATGCGATGAGAGCACTGCTGAAAAGCATTATGTCTCCTCGAAAGGAAAAGAAAAAAAAAGATGAAAAAAGCAATTGTACCATCAGGTGGTATAAAGATCATATTTTGTCTGTGCAACAGCCAGACTGCCCAAGGACTTGTGGGGCTGTTCTCCCTCCGACCATCTGTGAGGCTGATGCAGCAGACGATTGCCACCAACTCTTGGTTTCTGCAACATTTCATCCCAGAACAGCCACTGACAGTGATCACCTGTGTAGAGTTCCTCTTTTGCCTAAGCCACCGAGGCTTTCATCGCCAATGCACCCGAAGCTGTTTCTTGTCATCTTCGATCTAGGGATTCTGGTATTTGGAGTTTTGTCATTTCCCACAGGAATGAATCTTGACACTTAGCTATGTCTTGAATGAAATGCTGCAGCCTCTTCCTATGCTAATTGAGCGGTGTGTCTGCCAAGGGAGACTGGCAAACACCGACAAAACAGAGATGTAAGTAGTGGTGTGATGTGGTGTCCAACAAATGCAGAAGAAAAAACCCCTTTCCTGTATGCTGATTGTTTTCAGTTGATGTCTTGAGAATTGCTCTGGTTTGGTTGTTACTTTGTGACAGCTAAAAAATCTATGGCTCTTCAGCTTGACAGCTAGAAATATCACCATTCTATAAAAATGCCTCTTTTTCTATTTCTGAAAATGAGAAATGATTTTAAAATTGTTTTTATAGCCTCCAAAATGTTAAATGAGAATATACGGAATTAATTGTCAAACATCACATTTAAATAATATGAAAATCAGCATTTGTACTGCTCTGATCGGTGCTTTTATTTTAGATTTGCAGATTTTATCCGGGGCATGCTGAAGTTTATATTGCTGCTGCTTTTATCAGGAGCAACGTTAGCATCAACGTGGTTCACTCTCACCTGTCTAACTAGTATCACTCATCTGCCTTTAACCACAGGTATCGACAATGATTTTAATTCCTATAATTTATACGTGGTATAAATATTTGCAGTCTTAAGTCAACTGTATTATAACCTGGTTTGGTATCTTTAGTAATGCAGTAGTTTTACCAAGACAAACCCCTGTGTGTGTAGAAAACCTCCTGAATCTGAAATATCTTTACCAGCTTTGAATAATTTCATAAGAAGATTCAAAACTAACAAAACCCAATAATAAGAACCCAGAAAATGTGTGTAAAATTGATTTGGGGCTTGACTGTTTTTCTGGTTTGAGTGCTTTGGAATAACTGACATAAGAAATAAACCAAGAAAAATCAGATGAGTAGTAGTTGCGTCGCATTTAAGAAACAATGATGTGTCTGGGAACTTAGGGTTTCCAAACTTAGGTTAATTATTGGAAGCACATGCTGCAGTTCAATCCAAGGTGACTCATAGTATTTTCAGCCATCTAAATCTGTCCCTGCACTGTGCTGTCCTCTTTTTTGCACCTGCATACAGGTTCAAGGAACACTTCCAGCCCAAAATTAACTCAGCCTTTGCCTCAAAAAGATAGAAAAAAAGCTGTTGGCAGGAGTACGGTAAGAGCTCAGAGGTCTAGTCAAGCTGCCAGCAAGCTGTACCCTTCGTTAAAAATTAAGTTTAGTTCTTAAAAATCTGCCCTTCACTTTACTATCTGCACCAAAGGATTGATCCACGTATGATTCCAAGGCCTTCAACGAGGCGGTGAGTTACAGTATAACGAAACCATCAGGATTTTTCAAAAATATTTACTTATTAAAGAATTCTCTAAGTCCATTTTAAATACAGTGCTATCTTTGTTATAGGCAAGTTTACACATTATAGGAGAAATGAAAATTGTTTTTTCCCCATTTTTAATAAATATCTTGGTGTGAAAAGTAGTGTATAAAACACTGTTTCTCTCAAATTAACTTGGAGTTTCAGTAAGTGTCCTTGGTGCATTGCATATGTCACAACCATAAACTAAAGTGGTACAGCAAATTGAAATACATGATCAATTCAGGAGAAACACCATCTGGATGGATAGGTCAAATTTGTGATTTATCTTGGAATTTCAACTTTTTCAAACAAATTTCTGCTTAACTAAAACTTAATTTAATCAATAAATCAAATTTCATAGTGCCTGTTGTCATACAAAACGACCACACTTTTCTTTTCCATCAAATCTGAAATAAATGCAATAAAAGCTTATTTCTTGTGCTTGCCTGCTTCATCTCTACAAGCCTGCAGTAATGTAAATTTTTACAGTAACTCTATCTTCTGAATTGATGCAACAAGCCAAACGCATAAATGTCCCTTCAAGTCTATGCATAAGAATGAAGCAGAGAGGTTTCAAGAGGTGAAAGTCGTTATGTAGGTACTCGCCAATGATCCAAAACAAAACTGATGCAGCTCTGTCTTTGATTTTATTTTTTTCTAAGAAACTTGGCATGGAACATATGTTCTAGAAGAATTCTTACTTGTTTATAGCATGTAGGTGCATTATGGTGGGGATTTTTTTTTTGAAAGATGATCTACTGTCAGAGCATAAAAGTACTTATGGTATTCGGGGTTTGGTATAAAGTATCCTAAGCTAACACCCCTTAATAAAAATCTAGGGATCGGGTTGTTCTTCTCATGCAGTTATTCCTTTTAAAGTAAATGATTCCTTAGATTGAGGTGTATGTTATATTTTAGAGTTTTCTGTCTGCTCTCACTGTCAATGTTGAGCCCTTTTCTGTAAAACACAAACTTGTTTCGAATAGAAACGCCAGCAATATGGTGCATTCCTCAAAAATGGCAATCTAAAGCATCAGAGCCTAATGTGCAGCCACTGAATAAGATCTCTTTTTTCTTCTGGCATAATGTCTAAACTTCATAGATGGGGTTCGCATCAGCCTTTTCTCATTTATGTTCATATAAAATAGATGTAATGCTCCTGTTCAATTTAGATCCTTGTACACAGACAAGCAGTGGTATATCTTTATGAAATATGCTGTTATGGATGAAAACACACAAGCTATTTCAGCTAATTTATAGGACTTCATGCTAAATTATTCCTCAATGTAATGATGCGATATGATGACGACCTCTGCATTCCACAGTAATTGGAAGAAATGGTACATTTGAATTTATTTGGATGAACTTTCTTTTTTCTTCTTTTAATTAAAAGTTTGAGACATAGAGTATATCAGAGTATAAGTGTTGGAGGTTAAATGCAGGCTGTTGGCACTTGGGGAAGTGGTTTGAGGTAGCTGGTTAATGTAGAAGTCGCTCTGCATACTCAGTGGACCAGTGCTAACAGTGGACTTCCAGGTAGTTACTCTCTGTGTGTTTTTGCAGAGCTGGAGAATAAGGAAAACAAAAGCAGCCATCATTGGGTTTTTACGTTGTTGGTGTTTTTGGGGGGTCAGGGAGGGTGCTTTTGAGATCCATGTAATGCTTTGTATTGCAGAGCTACTTTGCAGGCTCCACCGAACTGTTTCAGTGTTATCACCTGGTGCAAAGCAGGGATTGCCGTGTTATTAAGTGCAGCAGGGTTTAATGTTTCCAGAAGGTTAATAAGCTCCTCAACTTCTCCCTGTCCTGTGGCAAAGAGCACGAGTGTTAGGCTTGGTGGTGCTGCAGAGTCTTGGTCCACATCATCCACATCTCGGGTCTCAGTCGGCATCTCACCTTATTCAAATGCAAGAATCAAAACGATTGTTACGGAGTGATGTGCATTTGATCTTCTAAGGAGACTTTGATTTCCAACTATCTAGCTCCCATTCTGTGAGGCGCTTCCCCCTCCTCTCTTGTCTTGCCTCTGATGTTTCCTTGAGCAAGTTGGGCTTTTCCCTAAGTTTTCCTAAACCGAGAAGCTACTAAATCATCCACATGACCTGATGCACTGCTGGTACAGTTAAAAGGGAGCTCTTCCAAGGGGCGGAAGGAAAATGTTTTTTTTTCCTAGTGGTAAATGTTGTACTGACCCAGGTGTTAAGGCAGACTTCACCCTAGGGGAAAAGGCTGGTTAGAGAACATCATCATCCACTTCATCTCACCTTGGTCCATGAATAAAGTTTGCCTCTATACGTAGACCTTGCCAGTGGTTTCCCCAGGTCCACAAATAGTCTTTTCTTTAGCATGTGGATATTGTGTGGTATACGTACTCATTCTCCTCTTCTAAAACTCTCTGCATGTGTCTCGGCTGGTCTCCAGGGTAGGTGCTCAGGTGGGTGCATTTGCATGGAAGCAGGCCTTTGAATTGCAAAAAAGATGAGAGAGTATGGCCAATTATTCACCCTAAAGGGAAAGGAAGGAAGTCTCTGAAGATTTGTTTTTAAAATACAAGCAAACCAACCCTTTTCTTTTAATCAGTATTCTTCTAGCAGTTGTACCAATGTCTGGTTTAAATACTGGGGGAGGAATTGTATTTGAAAAAAACTGTCACAGCAAAATGTTTTTTCCTGCACTTGCTTGTATAATATTCTCCTAATTCCTTGTAAATAAGCATGACATCATTTAAAGGTATTTGCTACAAAATGTAATTACTTAGAATGGAGACCTTTAATGCAGGTATTAAAAATCAATGACTGCTTTGTGCTTTCTTTAAATGATTCTCTTTAGCATTGTTTGCATTGTGTAATGCTTGCATTGCTCTGCATTACCATAATATACTCTGTTTTTCCTCCTGCCACAGAGCAAGACAAGTTTTGTCATTTGCTGACTTCTTAATGAATCTCCAAAAGATTTTAGAGAAAGGATATTTAAAGTCATATGTATAAACGATAACTGCTACTGTGGAAAAAAATAAAGAAAGCCAGGCAATAATGATACAGTTCCATCATAGCTACTATATCATGTGTCTAAAACACCTCTCTCCGGCTAATCACAGCTTTTAAAAACTCTTCATTTTGGAATCAGCTTATATTTGAAGCAGGCTTGAATTTTCTTCTAAGAAATTTTAATTTTAATGTATATTATTTGCATTTTCCAGCAAGTTGCAAAGACCATTTTATGTACACGTTGAGCATAAAATAGTTTTCTCCATTGAATTCCCAATGCAGCTGCTGCTCTGTTTCTCTGTGCCAAGTCCATTGTTACTTTGCTTTGTACTGATCTTCATTATGTGAATTTATGTACAATGGAATACTTTGACCCAAAATAATTGTGTAAGGCATTGTAATGCCAGTTTCAGTATCTTGCCACTTTGTATTGCTGGTAGTATCTCTGGATACAAATACTAGCATTTTCCAAAAATTGATATGCAACTCCAGTTGCTCACAGATCGGATTGAATGTTTTCAGCATAGCATATCAAGAATATTCTAATATTTATGAGAACATTCAGCAGAATTTTGTTTTACAAAATCTTTTCTTGTGCTGCATGGCAGATACTCTGAATACAGTGGCAAGTTCATGCTTTGATGTCTATATTAAGGTTAAGCAGTCTACACTTTATTTTCAGGTTCAACAGACTGAACATTATAAACGCATCTGTCTCCCTGTCCTCATCTACAAAGCACGACATTACAGAAGAGTGATGTTAATTATTTAATACTGATTGTTCTATTCTTTCAGTTTAATTTCTTTACCATAAACAAGCTGTGCTTGATCAGTATAACGGGGAGGGGTGGCAGAGGATAAAACTGTGGCCTTGAAAACATTTTTAACTTCAGTATTAACCAGCTTATGGCTGTGGGTAAATGATTGCCACCACTCCTCTTGTTCTTTTCCTACTCATAAGATGACAGTAATGACCTTTGTATTCCTGAAGGCTTCTGTAAATCCACAAATAGAAGAATGCTTAAAGAAGAACTAATTTAAGGGGTATATTTAAAAACTTTTTTAAACCCCACTGTTAAATAGAGCACAGTACTTGGAATTTGAAAGGAGCATTTCAGGGATGGATATCTATGAATCTGGGCACTTTAAATATCCATTGATAGCAAGCCTCAAACATCGTATGATTTCCGGCCCCACCACAGCTTTTTTTTTGAGGTTCACTCAGTCATTTCTTCATCTTCAAAGTGAATGCTCTTCTTTCAAAGAGAGCTCTACTTGCTTTTCTCCTGGGAATTATATAGAACAAATCCAATTTGATCAGATTTTTGGTTACTTTCATAACTATATAATGAGATAAGAATTTGATCAGGGCATGCTGGAATGGAAATCCAGGCAATGAAACATATTGATATTATAAAGGCATACTACAGGAACGTCCTTTGCCTATTGTGTTTTTTGTTCCTGTAAGTGAATTACAGTAAAAATCACTGTCTTACCTTGAGGGAGTCGCATTTCTCATGGAAAAATTAAGGGAGACTTCTTCCATGGTTATAGTATTCTATATGCGGCCAGTAGCAAGAATTAAATTATAGGGAGGCTTCATTCCACTTTAACAGGCTTCAGAGAGTTTGATGGGTACTAAGTTTGAATTGTTCAAATCGTTGGTGGGGATACTAAAGTAAGGTCCATGAAGCATGGCTCCATGGCAAGCATTATCCTTTCATTTTGGCGTTTGGCATACTGTTGTAATGGGCAATAACAAAGTGCCCTAGATCTCTGTAGGTTATGCTTTAAATTGTATGGTGCTCCCAAGAGACTCAGTCATATTTACGTTCCTGTTTATCTGTATGAGATGTGTGTGAGGCTTGGCTCAGTTTGGCTGAGAAGAAAACTGTTACAGAATGTACAGAGTTCAAGAGTTCCTGGGAGGGGACTTTGGAAGGAGGCACTATACCTCCTGCTTGCACTTGATAGTGCTCTAGAGTGTCTGCATGTCTTTTGTAAATTTATCTGCAAAATACTTGTTTTTTCCTAATATTTAATACTCTCTGTTGAAAATAAGACAAGCTGTATATAGCAGTGGGTTGATAGGAACTATTTACATCAGTGGAGGTCCTTGCCTTAACTTCATTTGGGTTTGGATTGAGATCTGTAGTTATACATTTAGTGGTCATATGATTTAAAAGTAAATTGCTAAACACATTCCAGAACACCCTGGGAATTTCTAGGAACTTGTTTGGATCTTTCTGCTGTGTTGAAAGCTCATCTGGGACACCAAGTGCACACCATCACTTAAATCACATCCCCATTTGTATTCCTAATACTTTTTTTACTGATTCTTTTTTTTTTTTAATTGATGTAAAGCTTTTGCTACAGCTTGTGGCTGGGAGAAAAGGAAGTTTGTTTCTGGTATACGGCCATGTATTTGCTATCTGGTTACTGAAGATCTGCAGGGTATAAGAAGCCAGGAAGGAACCTTCTTCCTTCTTGCCACTTTTTCTCCTTTTTGTGCTAACCCACTCTGTCACCATCAGTGCCTTGTTGGTGTCTTGCTTCAGCTGACTGGTAACATCCCTAGTGCTATTATCAAGGCCAGTTTCATTCCTTGCTGCCTTCCTGGCTAGGAGGAGAATGAGTGCTGAGGGAAAAGGTAAGATTGCTTCACACCTCAAGCATGAACATGACATTGCGAAGCCTAGACTGAGCCTCCTGCTGCCGTAGCTCCGGGCCAGGTCTCCTAAGCAGCTATGCTTCAGATGGGTGTTTTGCCTTTTCTAGTCTTTTTGCAGTAGCCAGCCTGTGAAATAGCTGGTTAATTCATGCAAACATCTTTAAAGCATGGCATGAATCAAAGTCATTCTAAGAAACTCAGCGCAGTTCCATTGTTTATTGATGGCCACAGCTGCCACTGTTTCTGGTACACGATTTTGTGCATAGCTTCATTGGCAGTTAATTCCTTTTCCTAAGAAAATATGATTTTATTTATGCTAATAGCATGAGACACTTCTCCAGGATATGCCTAGCCAAGCTAGTTGTTTGTCCTTGTTAGGCTTCAGGATATAATGTTAGCTTTTTGGTAAATAATCTTTTAATTTTTGTTTGTTTGTGTTTGTGTTTTTCTTTTTTTTTTTTTTTTTGTCAGTGCTTTCATATCCTTATATTCATTTCCAATGACTGTCATCAAGATTGTCTTAATTGAAACATTTGTTTGTTCAATGCAAGGTTGCTGTAATGGCAAATAAATGGTCTCTACTAATAGGTGGTATTCTCTGTGCTACAGTATCTTGTTGCCCATGAGCTGGAATGTGAACTATGCACTACTTAGTGCATGAAACAAAAGGCAAAAATCCCTTTTGTAGTCTCATTTGACTTCTTCCTATAATTTATTTTTCTGAAACTGCATGTCTTATCTTTGACTTTCTGTGTAGTTGACTAGTTGCATTTGTGACTTGATTGCCAAGTCATTGGAATCAGCTTATTTGTATAACATTCAGGAAGACCCTTGATAATTCACAGAAACATGAAATATTTCCCTGTCACTGCAGTATGTACCCGTTCAGGGAGCATCCTGTAGGCTTTTAGATGTGTACATCTCCTTCACTTTTAGAGCCACTTTTTGAGGTTTGCCAGCTAAAGCTGTTGATTCCATTGGATCTTAGAAGTTAAATAGGTGTCTGTCTGTCCTTTTGCCTTGATGTTTCCTCTTAGTAGTTTCCATATATGCGTACATATATATAACCTTGTTTTATAAGCATTATCTGTGATATCAGAAGAGACTTTGTCATTGCTATGCAGCTGGCAGTTTTCAGCATGCACACACGAGGCAGGTAATACTTTGGGAAAAGCAAAAGGTAATGCTAAAGCTGCTTTGCTCATGGAAGTGTGAGTCGTGTGCTGGTGGGTGTATTTGCTGAATGTATTACTAAAGCAAGCTGTGGTGACACGGAAAAGTAAGAGTGTTATTTCTAAAGTACAGGGTTATTGTGCTTAGTTGCTTACAGTCTAGTTGAATTAATACATTTTAGTAAGTGATGAGCAATGATGTAATTCAACTGGCATGTTTTAAACTATAAAATTTATTTTTGAAGCTTCTGTTTGTTTTATGGAAACTCTTACTGCATTGACTAAAATTTGAAGTCTTGCTCTTTTAAGTGGCTGCTAATCTTAGATGCGTATTTTTGCCTTCACCCTAAGTGAATCTAAGTTTTTGGAAATCATGTGTCAAGAGATTGCCTCTGTTCAAAGGCACATGATGCCTTTCTTGGCTGTTGCTGTTTGTGGAAGAGGCTTTTCTCTTCCTGTAGAGGTGCTTCTGGTGCTCTCCACATGCAGCTCCACTTTTGATGGTGCTCATTACGGCTTTCAGCAGCATCATGGCTGTGTTCACTGTTTGAGGTTCTAACGCAGAATTACTGCTGGCTCTCACCTCTGTTTCTTTGGGGGAGTGCTGAACATCTTCAGGGAAGATTACAAGTGGTTATCTGTAGGTGGCTTTAATTGAGGATAATGAGAGGTAGGTGTTCGTTTGTCTTGAGATGTACTTCTCTTTCATTTATGTGTTGGTTTCTTAAGCCAACACAAAAATATCAAATAACTGAATTCAGTTCTTGGATTTTCTGGCTACCCCTGATAGCAGTTAGAGACAGTTAGAGCGATATGCAGCTGTGTTTGAGGTAAACAGGAATTCAAAGAGAGGTTCATGAAATTTTAAATACTGGTGAGGACTCACTGCAAAAATATATGGATCTTGTAACTAGGGAATCAGTTCTTCAGTGTTAACTAGAAGAGCCCGTTGGGAAGAGCGTGCTAACACTGCTCTGGGTTTTTTCCTTCCTTTCTGAGTACTCCAGAACATGCCTGCATCCGTTTCTTTGACTTTTATTCTGCAATTCATAATAAGAGAATTTGAGGGTTGAAGAAGTTATTGTGGTTTACTTGTTCTTTTTTTTCCTCTTTATTATTTTCTGAACAACTCTGAACATTCCAGTATATTTTTTAAAAAGTGGGGGCCAGCTGTCCCTCCTGAAGTCGAGCCATCTGTGTCATCTTCTTGGCTGAGTCTTCTGTCCTCTGTTTTCCTGTCCAGGCAAATCCTCTGTAGAGAAAGAAATATGCATTTGTGCCTTGGCAGCAAATCACATCAAATGGGGGATCTGATAGATATTCCTTTTTGCGTTGTAATGCCCTTATCTCTTTTGCATTATTTTTCATATTGTAAAAAATGGTGATTTTTTTAAAAATTTTATTTGTCTGAAAGTTTTCTGATTCCTAACAAGTATCTCAATCGAAAGACTGAGTAATGCTTAACAGAAGATGAAGCAGAGCTGTTTCAGTTCTCCCCTTTCCAAAGCAGAACATAAATTAAACTGAAAATGAAGTTTCTATTTTATATAAACATATATAGCCATATTAAAAAAAAAAAAAAGGACTGAAGATTTTCTACCACGTTGCAGTGACAAGATGCTATAAATAGTTACCCAGTGACTTGGTAACACTTTCGCATCTGAAAAAAATGTCTTTACATTTTATTGCCATTTTGTTGGAAACTTCAGAAAATATTCCATACTTTTCTGTCTCTTTTTCCAACTCTTGTAATTGTTTCCTTACACTTTTTACTTGATCAGTAAGCTCACATTTAGGCTGCTGGTCAGGAAATCTTCCCCTTCCCAAGACACCACTTAGACTTATTTGCGTTTTTAAGTAGGTGCTAAATTCTTCTGAAGTTTTCTTTTCTTTTTTTTTTTCAGACATAGATATAATAATTAATAGATGATATGGACATACTAGGCATCTCTAGTAAGATATTAAGTACTGTAAAATATTTGGCACTGCTAGAAATTGTAGAACAAATTCTTCAGGCTAATGAAGAAATGTCTGTCTTCTTTTGTTGATTCATCCAAGTAAAATGATTTGTTGTTCAGCAGTAAATAATCTGCTTTATCAAATATGTTCCATTCCTGCCAGACGCCGGGTGTCCTTCATTTCCTTTTGAAGCCAAAAGGGATTCAACATGTTGCAGCTCAGGCTGTGGTGAATGCTAATGCCTTGATATCTGGTAGATCATTAGTATTTATTTGTAAAATGAAAGGAAGATTAGTTTTGACCTTTAGAGCTAAGTCAAAAGGTTAATCCATGTCCATTTCCAATTTGGTGCGTTAATTGTTCTACTTGTGTATAGGACAATAGTTTCTGCTCATTTCAGAGGTAAATCGAACTGCAGGTGATGCTTTGCATTCATAATTTTGTTCTGTTGGTTTTACTTAAAAGTGAATTCCAGATCACTGAATGTGTCTTCTTGGGTTCTATTTAAAAAAATAAATAAATCAGTATTTCTAATTTTTTCTTTCCAAATTAATGCATATATTCTGCCTAAAACTAGTGGGATGTGATACGGTTTATGATACACAGAGGATAAAAATAAGTTTGTGCATTTTTCAGTTACTCGAGTATTAGTATTCTTGGCAGCTCTGAAAAGGGGGTGGGGGGGGAATGCCAATGTGAAATTAATAACTGTTTTTGTTTTCTTTTATAGCTACACTGTACACATCCTGCATTTTGTTGGGTATATTCCTCAACAGCAGCGTACCAATATTCTTTGAGCTCTTTGTGGAGACAGTCTACCCTGTTCCAGAAGGAATTACCTGCGGGGTTGTCACCTTTTTGAGTAATGTGTTTATGGGAGTGCTTTTGTTTTTTCTCACTTTTTACCATACAGGTAAGAAATATAAGGTACTTTGAAAATATAATTCTCCATGAAGACGTACCTTTGTCAGTAAAGGGGGAATTTGCACATACAATTTCTGTTAATAATCAAATGTTTGAATCCCCGTATGTAGCAGCAAGGGAGAACAGCTCAATTTGTTCTTTTCTGTATGCCTACTAGTAAAAATGAAGCGTGAGATGAGATGTATATAGTCAAATTCTACTGCGAATTTTATGTAGCCAGAAACCATCAAGATGCACACTGTCATATTTTTATTAAGGCCTGCGTAATGTGACCATTAATAATGATTCTGTCTAAGGGTGTTCAAAACCACAATAAAGCTAATCCAATCTCATGCTCCGGGGTGTAACTGGGTTGCTCAGGAGGAGCAGAGCAGAAATACCCCATTTACAGTCAGCTCCATTCAGTGGGTTGGAGATCACATTGCAAGGGAGAGAGTATCTACTGACCACTGCTCAAAGACAAAATACTCATTCCTTTAGGTGGAATCCAGTGACCTAATGAGGCAGAACAGTGTTTTGCTTGATTCTTTCATCACCTTCTTCAGATTCTTATCTCTTGAGTATTATTATATCTGCTTCCTCATAACTCATAATCGTAACTTTCAACTCGCTATTTAGTAGTCTATAATATATGTTATTACTCTGAGCAGTAAAGTAAGAACCCATCGTGCCTTTGGAAGCATTAGAAATTGCAAGCTTTTATATATTGTCATGAGCACATATACTTCTTAAGATGGTGCGGTTATAACTAAGAGGAGACTGGCAAATTTCAGAATGAATTGTGCTTGAAATCATGAAGATAACCTGAAGCAAATTTCCAGCGTGGTGTGTGTGTCTTTCTGCCAGGGAATTGCAAGCAGGTTAGCAACCTCATTCCGAATTGTGGTCTGTAAATATAGACTGAGAAATTATTTTTCTTTTCTCTTTGACACTGACATTGAACTGCATCATTGTAAACTCTGAATTCTATCCCTGCTGGCCTCAGGTAGCGTGATATTTTATCTTTACATTTTAAAGAATACTTTTACAATTAATAGTAATTGGTTTGAACTCTGTTCGTATATACTGTTATTTCCATTCACCTGAGCTGAATGGATTATGCAGAATACTCTAAGGATATTTTCAGCATTTTTCAGAGGCGCAATCCTGTGTTCAGAACTGCTCAGTAATTGAGGATGGGGATACAATGTCTCACTTCTGACTGACCGATTATGGTAAAGTGAGCCATATAAATAGGGTATTTGGGGACAGTTTTTTCCTTTTAGTATTTCTTTCCTTAGCAAGTATCAATAAATGCAGGTAAGGATAGACCTGAAGTTAGTATATCCATACACTTGGAATGTTTTCCCTATTTCTTCAAATTAAAAAAAAAATCAAAAAGTAATTTGTGCTTCAGATGGTCAATCCGTGATGCAGTTTCACAAATGATTGGAAGTCCAAGAGCGCATGTGGTCACTGGGGAGGAGCAATGCCAGCGAGTGCTATTGGCTTCTTTGATAAAAAAAATCCTTTAGAAGATAGACAATGATATTAAACATTTGTCTTTCACTTGATTCATCCTCTAATAGCAATTAAGAAGCTTGCAGATAAATCAGAACTCAGTCAACTAAATCCTGTTCCCTCAGTCTTGCTTTTTAGGTCAAATAATTTCTAGGAGTTTTAATTTGGAGGTCTCTCTTTTTATCTTCGTACTCCAATATTGCAAAGGCTGTGAAAGAGCCAAGCCCTGGAAACTTGCCAGTGCATTGAAGATTTTGGTCCAGCATTTGCCTGTTGACTTCTGGCATCAAATACTGTGGTCTTCTCCAAGCCTAGGAAGATTTTACTAAGATTTTCATAAGATTACTGCCTAAACAAATCTATAAGAGTGTTTGGTAGAGGAAGGAGGGTGTTTTTGAAGATTACTGCTTTTGGAAGTTTGGGATTTTTTTTTGGTTTTCTGACTTTTATCCTTTGCATTGTGTAATATAAATGGTGGTTTTTTTTCTTTTAACAATATAATTTAGAGATCTAAGAAAGTAAAAGTGCTGAAGTCTCAATTTAGATTAACTCAGACCTTGAGGGAGAAGGATTCTGTAAAATCAAATATAATACTAAGGGAAACATTAAAAAAAATACACCATCTCTAGTAAAATTAATGTTTATTCAGTACATTGACAGATTTTAAGAAAAGGAAATTGTGGTGCACTTGTTTAAAAAAAACGGGGAGTCAAACTGCTAATTAGTAGTCAGATATCAGACAATTGGATTTCTTGAATGTGGAACACAGGCTTTTAAGAACAGTACATCATGTCTAACAGCTAAAAAGAGGCTTCTGAGGAGCTGTTTGTGCAACTAGTTTTAAATCCAATTGATTGTATTACTCACAAGTTTCTTCTGAGGAATTGGCTTTCCCTCCTTATACTGTGTAGCAAGTTTGATACAAAATCAAATCCTCCTTCTTCTTTTGCTTCTAATTTGTTTAGTTTTCAATCCGTAGAAATCAAAGAACTAATGAGTAGAGTCTTCAGAAGTGGTTTACTCTCCATTAGCAATCATAGATTTGGTTTTTTCCTCTGTTCTCTCAATTGACAGGTTGAATAAGGAAGATTAACGTTAACTGGAGGCATTGGCTATATATATAACTTTATATATACATAAGGCATCCACGGAGGAGTCTCATAGACCATATTAACCATGTATTGATTGAGAGCTGTCAAGATTTTGTTCAGAACACAGCAATTTCCTTCAAACCTGCCATTAATCAAAGTTTTGGTTGCTTTAAACGTGCGATATGTTTGATAACTCTGAGGTTGGGTCTGTTTTCTGCTTTACAGAGTTTTCCTGGTTCAACTGGTGCCTGCCAGGATCGTGTCTGCTCGGCCTGCTCCTCATTCTGTGCTTCCGCGAGTCCTATGACAGACTCTATCTTGATGTCGTCGTCTCTGTGTGATAATGCCGGACTGGTGAGGGGCTGGAAGAGACTGGAAGTCAGCTTTGCAGTCTGCACCTCTGCCTGGATTTGCATGGCTGAACAGCGGAATAACAAAGAAATTACAAGACTTAATTGTGGCTTTATTAGAGAGGGTGAGGGGCAGGCTGTTCTTACGGTCAAGACCACCTTGATTTGCGATAAACGTAGAACTTGAGTGGTGATGCCAAAATGCACAAAGAGAATATATGTGGTCCCGGTGTCAGAGCTGGGGCTCTCTATTTAAAAGGCTGTTGATGTAGCAGTGAGATGTACAGTTGTGTGTGTGTGTGTGTATGTGTGTGCGTGTGCCGACTCAAGGCTGTACGCACCAGGGTACCAGTAATCCTTGGAGTCTTCTATCAGAATAACTAATTGAACCAGTCAATCACTTTAACAAAAGCAAAAAATAAGGATAACAGGAAAAAAAATCCTTTTTTTTTTAAGATCTCTCTCTGAAATCACTAGTCATTTCTATAACAAATGTCCATTAAAACAGTTAAGCTAAAACAATTTGGTGCTTGTACACTACATTTACATTCTAATAAGGTGATTTCTGATATAAGACATTGGTACCAGGGTTTTTAGCCATATTAAATATCCTAAACAGTCCTTGCAGTGTTGTTAGAGGTGTTTGTTATCACCCTGGTGCACATGTAAACGATAGTTGTAGCTGCACTGAAACCCAACTTGCACCTGCAGTCATCTCTGAAATACCACCATGGTTCTGTATGTCTTGAAACAGAGCATTTGTGGTATTTCAGAAGTTTACTGGAGAGTCATTCGTAGTAGATGTTGCTGTTTTAAAGGCCACCACTGTGTCACCTTTTCATCCCCTGTCTCCAGTACTGCCTTTTTTACTGTGGAGACCTGCTTGGTCCACTGAATCCTGTGGGTGTGGATGTCCAAGGCCCACTGGTTCTCTCTGGTACTCTAAGGTGTGCATGGCTTTTGGAATTAGCTTAGGATCGAGGGTGCCTAGACTGTATCATTTGCTAACCTGAGTCTTTAAAATCACTATTTCCTAAAAAAAATCTTTCTAGTTGATGAGATGCCCCGATGGCGAAATGACAATGAGAAATAACTCCTGAGTTTTGGCATAATATGGGAAATATAATGCCAGCTCTTTTTATCAGTACTAATCTGTGGTCGCTCTGGCCCTGACTTGAACATAAATATTAAAGACACTTTGAACAGTTTTTAAACTCAATTTTAAACCTGTTAATAATTTCTTAATTATATTAGATTTCGGTTCAGCATCATTTACAGTATTTCCATGTGTGTACTCTTTGCATTGTGTTAGGGGTGTGTGTTTGTGTGTGTGTGCATATTTATATCTATGTATACACAAATAGAACTTATATATATATATCTTTTATATATAAGTTATCTAAGGATATGTGTCTACATAGATTTATTTTAAGGAATCATGTCTCTGGATGGTGGTATGCCATTGTTTGTAACGAAACCAGTCACTGCCGTGGATGGAAACGCATACATACACTGTCTATGACATGAATATTTTTCAGGGGGTGAAAGATTTCCTACCGTAGCAATTTTATTGTAGGGGGTGTGTGCACGTGTTGGAAGCAGCTGGTGTTCAGGGCTCTGCATCTGTAGAAGTCTGGATCAAAGGCCCTTTGCTCCTGTGTGGGCCTTTCTCTGCCACCCTGGGGTGACACTGATGCTGTAAACTCACTGGAATAAACCCTAAGCTGAGCGCTGCCTTTCAGACACAGATCCGTTCATTCTGTCTGCCGTCCTTTGGCAGAGAGAATGTGCCACTAATACCTACAACTCAGGAGTGTGACTGTGCAGTGTAATAAAACAAGCTGTTCCCCGCTTTTATGTTTTCAGAGCAATGTATGTATTTACTGTAATAACAGAAAATTGACTTAGCTCATTGCCTATATCAGCTACTAAATGATCTTTTCTGTCTTGAAGGAGGCTCTTTGTAGAAATGGAGCTAACCTACACTGGGATAACTGAATCAATCTAGCCAGCACATTCATAACTGCTGGCATCATCCTCTTTACCATTTTTTCAGATGAATGGTATTAACTGTCCAACTTCTTTCTACTACATTTTAGAGCCTGAAATAGTTTTAGTATCCAGTAGCTACTGCTGCCTATTGTCTTCTGAAACCAAGGTTCGCTTGCCAAGAGTTTGATTGGAGTTGCATTGTCATGGCAGAATTGCAAGCTTGGATAGCTCTTCGGAGCTCTGCTTCTGCAATTTACTGTAACTATATTAAGATTAAAATTGCACAGTTCGGGCACTGTCCCTAGTGACAGAAATTTCTAATCCTTTCACCGTTCTGACTATTTTAAGATGGAGAAGCACTTCAGGCAGTATTCAGACTATAACCTATTCTGCCTCTGTTCCAGGAAGGATTGAGCAATTCAGAATATTTGTCAGTGCTGCCAGATGGAGACTCTCTAAACAGTCAGAGGGGAAGAACGAACATCATCTTTTAACCCCCCCCCTCCAATTGTTCTTCTGAGTTGGTGTGAATTGCTCACAGCTTTCCTAAACTTTACCGTTTTTGTAGAAGTTTATGTGTCTGTCTTGAGCGCTGTAGTGTGTGGTCTTAATTACAGCCTCCAATGCCTTTGCACCAAAATAGAGACATTGTCCAGAGCTGAGCAGTACCACAGGGCTCTGCTGGAGACCTGTGCTGGGGTTGCAGGCTCTCTTCTGCAGTTGGGGCTCAACCAGAATTCCCAGCAAGTCTGATGGAAATCTGCCTGAGTGAAAACCAAAGGATTGGCCCCCCATTACTTGAAACTGTGTGGGATGCTGCTGCATTCCACACATACAATGTTGTGGATTTAGGATTTTATTAGATTAGCGAGCCTGGCTTGGAATGGAGGTGGTGGTTGTTGCAAGTGTGCTTGCTGAGATCTCTGAAAGCTGTTTTATCCTCATCGGTGCCCAGCAGCATCCTTCTCTGGAGAAGCAGTCCATTTCATACCAGTAACCCAGCTGAACCCATGGGAATATTTTTTGGATATGGATTATCACTAAGCCCACCTTTGGGTTTACTGAGGGTCTGAGCTATAAATAACAGCACTTTATTGGAAGTTAGAGTTTGAGACTGCAGGGAGAGCCCTAAGCAATGCTGATACAATCAGCAGTAGTGCAGAACGGGCTCAAAATAGTTAATAGTCCTGTTATTAATTAGTTAAAGTTTTAAGTCTGTATAACTTCTGAGTCAGCAACAACAGTGTTTTTTATCTAAATGAGGCATTACCTTGCAGTGCTGCAGAGCAGCTGACGGCTGCTGCTTGGCCTGTGACTTGCTTGTGGAGGAAGGTGCTTTGGGAAGTCACAATATTTTCTTCTCTTCATGGCCCTAAAGAACACTTTTTTTTTCCCCAGCAGTGCA
Organism: Phaenicophaeus curvirostris; assembly: GCF_032191515.1. NCBI lineage: Eukaryota > Metazoa > Chordata > Aves > Cuculiformes > Cuculidae > Phaenicophaeus > Phaenicophaeus curvirostris. Next base: position 30,123,440 of record NC_091398.1, read on the forward strand.
GAGCCCCCTAAAATATAAATTATTTTGCTGGTTTTTATATTGAAAAAGCTAGCAAGGATGCTTTATGGTGTCCACTCTCCCTTTAATAGTTTTAAGTATGAGCTGCTCCTCGGGTTTCTGCTTGGCTCGGTAACAGCTGTCAGTTCAGCTTCCAGAGCTGCTGGCGTTTCTTCTTGTGAGCTGCAGAGCCGTGCTAGCTTTCATGCTGCTACTGAGGAAGCTTGAGGTTAATAGATGTAGGCTCCACTTATGGCACTGTTTACTGCCTCTCTTCATTGCATTAATTTCCTTTTGATTCCTTCTTACCATGTACCACCTGCTCCCCTGAGCCAGAGTCTGTGCTGGAGGTATGGAGAAGAGCTTCCATGCTCCCAAGCTGGTTTTAGAGGGATGGGTTGGACAACCATGTACTTACTATGCGTAAAAATAGCCATTTTTAGAAAATGATTGGAGCTGGAAGAGAGCACAGACCCAAAGGGTTTTGCACATACGTGAGCAGATAGTCTGGTATGAGCAGACTCTAATTTACCTGAAACTTAGAATTTTAACTTCCACACGTGGAGAGGCCAAGGGACAGGCACCGTGCCTCTTAGGTGTTCAGGTTCACAGCATCACAGAGTTATCTCCAATCATCTGACAGCGCTGAAATGAACAAGAGTGGGATGTTTTGGAGCGGGCTGGAAGACCCCAGGTTGCATGATGCCTTAGTTTGAGTCAGTAACACTGGGGAGCACCAGGCTGATAGATTAAGGGGAGAGGGGTTTCCAAAGTGCATTTTGACATGCAAATATTGTGTTGAGTTCTTCCAATCCATGTAAAATTTGACACTTTGTGATGACAGGGATGTTAATGCCTGGTTTATTCTACAGTAAGCTTAGGAAGTGTCTGCCTTACGCTGTAATATAATCAAGCTGAATTGATTGATATGCATACATCGGCTGGTACTAGACAGGGAAGTGCTATTTAGTTGTGAGGATTGACTGAAATATGAATGGGAATTATACAGTTTGCACAGTGGATATAACTGTCATATGATGCTATGGCAGCAGAGATTTAATTTTTCATCTTCATTTCTTGTATTGGGTCACTCACAAAAGTTAATAAGTATCTATGACAAAGTTGCTTTTATGTTTCGTTTGGTTTTGGGGGTTTCCTTTTAGACTAAGTCTGGCAAGACAGCTGCGACACTGGTGTAAAAGCAGGCGTTAGTGTTTGGTATCAGTGTGGGTTTGGACGTTGGTGCCGATACTGGTGCTGTGAAAGAGCCAGGATTGGGAAGTGGGGATGTGGTGCATGCGAGGAGGCAGCGGTGCTCCCAGACACACAGTCACGCAAGGCTGCGTGCCAACCCTTCCGAAACGAACAGCCTCATCATCTTCCATGGGTCTGGTGGATCGCGGTGTTGGAGCTGGAAGGAGGAGGGAAGCACATACAGGAAAAGCTGATGAGGGGAAAAGCTTCCTTCTGAAGGAGAGATAGCCTTCAGATTTAACTTCTTTGTATGTCAACAAGCGTAGGGATCAACGCAGCCTTCACTCATTCCCCCGCAAGCATTACTGCTGCCGGGAGGGTTGTAGGTGGCCCACAACTCTCTGTCTTGCTTCCCCCACGAGTGTTGTTCCAGATGGCAGAGGTGAATGGCCACGGAGCAGGTGGCAGCCCCAGTAAAGTTGGAAGATGATGTCAATCTGCTTATAATTTTTGCAGTTTGTATTTCCAGGCTGATGAAACTAATAAAGAGAGGAAGAAATTTAACTTCTCCCAAAATTTTGACAAGCGAAGATTTTGCAAAGATGTGCTGGCTCCTGCCTTTCGCTGCTGAACCCCTGGCTGTGTTGAGGTAGCTTTGTTCCCAGGCTGGGGGGCAGCGATCTGGGCAGAGTGGGAGGAGGGAAACACTGCAGCCAGGCTGCCCAGAAGGTGGGAGGCTAGTGGGTTATTTGTAGAGGAGGGATGTCTTCTGCAACCCTGTTTTAGCACAGCATCATTTTTACTTCCTCAAGGCTGAGGCTCTAGCCTTTGTTTTATGTTTGTGCCATGCTGTGTGCCGCAGGAACAGCTGTGGCAGTGGCACACACCGTAGTGTCACGGGTTTTCCAAGGTGTGACAGGGAAGGCCGGTGGGACTCTCTCTCTCTGCAGTAGCAGCTTTTCCTTCTGTGGTCTCTCCCTGCTGGCTTTCCCCATGTGATTTCTCTGCTTGTTATGTCTCGACAGACTCGTTGCGCTCACTTTGTATTGCTACACAAAGAAAATGCAATGAGCAAAACTCTTTTTTTCTTTATGAGGAGCTTTTCCCTTTAGGCTCAGGCCACTTCACTGGCTGCTGCTCCTCCCCAGGGACAACAATGTATTTTCAAGATATATTTATTTTCTCTGCCTATGATACTTACTAGATTGAAATATCTTTTTCCCTTACCAAGTTTAATGTCTTCCACTGTGTATTTTAGAAACAAGCACTTGATAAGGTGGGAAAACAGCTTTTAATTATGTGACACACCCAACACTTGGCGGTTTTTGAGCTGCATGAACATAGGGAGAAGGAAAGGGTTTGACAGGTTGGAGAGTATCTTTGTAAACTATCCTTGACCTGTAAGACTGTTCAGTTTTACTGGAGTTTGTATGCATTTTACTTTTGTAACTTTTTAAATGATTTGATAAAATTTTATCTTAGGGCAAATTCTACTTTTTGTATGCGATATTCCGATGTGATGTATTTTTATTTTTAAGAAAATGATGTTGAAACCACTCTATATTTGTCAACGTAACACATCCACTGTGTCATTTCTTCTTAAAACTGGAATCTGTCCGTGAAGTGCGTGTTACTTTACGTACTGGTTGTTGCACATTAAAGAGGTTACTCAGATGTGCTGCGCTGTTTGTTTATTCTGAAAATATACAGGGGTGTAATGGATGCAGGGTCCCTGCAAACTGAGGGATACAGGGCTGGTGTGGGGCAGAGGGGACCGAGGGAGGGAAGGTGCTGGCAGCCCCCGCTGCCCCACCACACTGTCCTGGCTCTGATTTCAGCCCTTGCCTCATCCAGGCTCACAGCTCAGGATGCTGCAGGCGGGTTGATTTTGGTGGTTCCCACCATTAACGTCTCCATTTGGGCTTTTAGAAAGAAGACCCTTCATAATAACCTTCCTTGTGTTTATTCTGCGTTTAATTGAAATGGACCCAACCCGGGATCTCTTGATCCATGTTTATTTTCTCAGACCAGCTCTTCAATAACTCCATGACTACTTACCAGGGTGAGTTTAAAATAGCTTCACATGCTATTACTGCAGGGAAGAAATCCGACAGCTCTTGCATTGTGGAATATCTGGGCCCCACTATTCTTAGCAACAGTCTCTTTCCAGGCTATATATGGGAGCTTGAGGCTCCTCTAATGACACGGTTCCCAGTTGTATTTATCTTTGCAGTGTTAGAGAAGTCTCCATCCTTGGGGGGATGAGAGCTGATCCATCCCCCACAGCAGATCACTGGTCCATCTCAGATACCTGCTAGAGTTTCATGTGTTGGTGAACCCTCTGTGCTTATCTTTCTTCAAAGAAATTTTTTTAACCTGGTTTCTATTTTCTTTGCTGTTGCTGATACCTGCTGTCTCCCTGGCATAGAAATGACGCTTATTCCCTCATTTCCAATTGGCTCATCCTTGTTGGGGATGCCCTCTCTGACCACACCGGAGTTGTGCATGGGCAGACGGGACCTGTGGGAGCAGCTGGGCTGTGGGCTGGGTGCAGGCACTTGGTGTTCTGTCCAGATGTGTCCAGATGTGGGGGGAGCCGCTTACAGATTCCTGTGTCCAATGGCCACGGGACCAGCAGTCTGGAAAAAAAAGTCAGGGTCGCTTGTAGATAGCAGGTATGGATGTTTTGGCACCTCTGGGCTGCAGCCCAGTGCCAGCGGATGCTAGAGCTGGGGAAGAGCAGCAGCAGCACCCAAATAAGGTGGCTCTGCCTTTACCCTCCTGCTGAGGGTTGCACGGGCTGTGTGGCCGCAGTGCTTTACTGCTTCCAGGAGCATGATCTGGGGCTGCAGCCAGGGAGTTTTCTTGGGAACCAACGCATTAGACCTTACCCAACACACACCCCTGACGTTACTCTGCACCCACTGCCTTTTATTTTTGTGTGTGTGGATTTTTTTTTTTTTTAATTTTTCTTTCTTTTTGGGAAGCCCTGGAGCATGCACCATGCCAGGACTCCTCACGCGAGCTGCCAGGAGCAGTGTGCTCTTCTCTCCCAGTGCGGACCCAGTGAAGTCATCCTTGGATAAGGGCTACAAAAATCACCTTAACTCTTTGGGAGCTGAACAAGCATGGTAGCACAGCCTCCTGGGAGAGGGGCAGCCCCAGGTTGTCCCTCCTCTCAACAGGAGGCTCTGCATCAGGTCCCATGGCTGCAGAAAGGTTCCTTTTTGGCAGATTTCTGCTATGCTCTGTATCTGCAGACAGGTCCTGGGGCTGGAGGAACTCTGCCGGTGGCACCAGGATGGGCTGGGGCCTCAGTGAGTGGTGGCAAGCACAGCCAGAGCCAGCAAACTGTCCTACTGTGGCCTGAACCTCAGCATCTCCTAAACCTGCCTTTGATTGCAGAGCTGAGTCTGGATCATGGATGTAGCTTTGCAGTTGAGTTTTGGCCTTTAAAGAACATCTCTGATGAGCAAAGGAAAGACAGCTCTGAAGGGTTTGTGGTGACTGGATGAGCAATTCGTCCTACCTTGTACGCTCGCATGGCACTTAAAGATGATTTTTATCATGACTGAGGTGGGACTGTGGGTCTCTAGGCCCCTCCTCAGAAGGGATGCTCGGCACACAAGTCCATACCTATTAGCTCCAGACTCTCCTTGGCTGCAGCAGCACCTGATGTGTCAGGGACGGCCAGGGCCCAAGCTGCTCCCGGGGTGGACAGCCTCCACAGGGCAAGGTTTGTCTCTTCCAGTGCCGAAGAAGTGATGGAGCAGCAGAAGACGGCAGTAATTTCCAGGCTCTCAGGCAGAAAGCAAGGCTCTTGCTCATGGACAGGCTGATGTAAGTCAGCATGTAAATAGGATACAACATAACAATAATTTCGGCCGAACTCCTATGAAGAAACCTATGAACAAAAAGATGATGTTGCTAAGAAATGTGAAAACAGAAAATAATAAGGTGGCTCCTGCCAGGGTGATAAAAATGTATCAGCATTATGCCTGCTCTCTCATACAGATCGCTTGCTCGTGACAGTAAATTAAGTACTGCAAAAATGGGTACAGTTTCCTCTGTGACCATTGATGCTTCACATCATGGAAATATCAAAAGTTTCTGATGGCTGTTCATTACTCCGCACTTGAGAGGGGAGCAATCCATTGCTGGCTCCATTATTTCCACAACAGCAAGTAAATGACTATGAGAAGTTTAAAAACAAAAGAACACAACAAGGTTAGATGGATCAAACCTCAACAGCCTGCTGGTTTCAATGCTGACCCCACTGCTTGGAGACACTGCACTGTCTCCACAGTGATGGAAAACCAGGACAACTTTATGCTTCTGACTTACTGCCAGTTCACGAACCGTGACCTTTGGCATTGAAAAATCTCCAGAAAACTTATTTTGATGCATGCCAGTGGTGCAGCACAGCTCCACAGCCAGGAGACACCTCAGACCCTGCAGCCAGAATGAGCTTTAAGTGGCGTTGGATATTTGACCTGCTTCAGATGGTGCAAAGAACTGATGAGCTGCATCACCCATGTTCTGTAGAGATACACACCATGGAGGCAAGGGGTGGATGTGGCCAGTATCCAAGTCCACCACATTGTTTCCTTGTCATCTTTATAGTTTTAAAATGAGAACAAGCCAATCTTACACGTGCCTGTGTTGCTGCTGTGAGGTGATCACTGTAAGGTCAGTCACAACAACAACAAAAAAAAAAAGAGTGATAAAACTCTGGGTCACAAAACTAACCTGCCCTATGAGCCCACCATGGAAAAGCAGGAAAAGGCAAGAGTCAACCCAGCTGCTGAGAGCCAGCCTCACTTTGTTATCCCAACAAACAAAATTGCCTTATCCTGATTCAGTCCTTTCTCCAGAGGAAACAGGTTTGGTTTGGGGAAATAGTAAGTAGATTGAAGGGTTGAAATCTGACCAAAGACAGGAGGGAATAGATTGTCCTGGGAAATGGGCTGATGTCTAATCCTCATAGCCTGTTCCTTGCCATTCCTGACAATATAAAGAATTTATTGTCTGTCCTTACCTCATGTGCTGGGAAGGTTGTGTGTGGTGGGGCTGTGTTGGCTTTTTTGTTTTCTCTTGGAAACAGACTTGGGCAATGCTGAAACCTACAGCTTTCTTGATTAATTTGAAGCTCAGCTTTTTAATCAGAAAGTGCAATGATAACGCCACGAGTGGCTTTTTATGAATGAGCAAAACAAACCATGTCAAAATGTATTTCAACTGTTAGCAAAACAGCATTTTTAATGAATCTCCAAAGCTTTTGTAATTGAGCTACGTGCTTGAGAGCTTACAGTCTCTTGGCTGTGTGCTCAAGAGGAAAAAACCCACATAACATGTCACGAGAAGCGATATTTTCACAGGGAAGGTCTTGACTCTTGTGCAGATGGAGGAGGAGCAGCTTGCTCTGTGCCAAGTTCTGCACTGGAGTGGCTGCATTGAGTGGATTTAAGGTGACAAAGGGACTGTCCCTGAGCTTGGGAACTGTCCCTGTGCCCAGTTGTGACCAAGGGCCCTGGTGGGTGTGCTGGGCAGTAGTAGAGCCACTTGGGGGTTTGTTTCATTGTCACAGCCTGACTGCTTTCCTAGGAGGGGTCTGTGCAATGCTCTTCCCAGCCACCACTTGGCACAGCTGGGCTCTGGGCAGCCACTGCCAGCTCCCGTGGCCTCAGGATGCAGTGAGCTGTGGATCTCAGAGCCACAAAAAATACTGCCTGGGGCTGGTCCCTGTGCTCTCCCCTTTGTCTGACCAACAGAGGACACCTCTGCCAGTCACCACCTCTGATCTGGCAGCAGCGCCAGGCGGTTGCAGCTCCTGGCTGCGTATGATCAGAGAGCTGAAAGCCTTGCTAGATAATCAGGCTGCAGGATATTTCTTATTTCTGTGCTATCTGCAGGACGTGGTGCCTGTTCAGAAGAGGAAATTAACCTGGTCTGGCATGACTTGGTCTTGATAACGCGCTGGTGCCGATACGCAGCTGCTCTGCAGTGGTTACAGCTCGCTCACTCCAGTCCCTCGTCCGGCATTCTCACAAGCAGTGAGGCTAACTGGGCCAGGCTGCACTTCTCTGCCCTTCCTTGCCTCCTGTTTGCTGTGTTGTTGCCCACTGGCCATGGAAATTTCCAGTCCTTTTTGGAGCAGAAAACACCAGCAAAGGGGCTTCTTCCTACAGAGGGGCAGGGCTGGGTCCTGCACTTGAGGCACAACAACCCTGTGCAGTGCTACGGACTAGGGGAAGAGTGGCTAGAGTCATAGAATCATAGAATAGTTAGGGTTGGAAGGGTAGAAAGATAGAAAGCTGCCTGGAGGAGAAAGACCTGAGGGTGTTGATTGACAGCCGACTGAACGTGAGCCAGCAGTGGCCCAGGTGGCCAAGAAGGCCAATGGCATCTTGGCTTGTATCAGAAACGGCGTGACCAGCAGGTCCAGGGAGGTTCTTCTCCCTCTGTACTCGGCACTGGTGAGACCGCTCCTCGAATCCTGTGTTCAGTTCTGGGCCCCTCACCACAAGAAGGATGTTGAGGCTCTGGAGCGAGTCCAGAGAAGAGCAACGAAGCTGGTGAGGGGGCTGGAGAACAGGTCTTATGAGGAGCAGCTGAGAGAGCTGGGGGTGTTTAGCCTGGAGAAGAGGAGGCTGAGGGGAGACCTCATTGCTCTCTACAACTGCCTGAAAGGAGGTTGTAGAGAGGAGGGAGCTGGCCTCTTCTCCCAAGTGACAGGGGACAGGACGAGAGGGAATGGCCTCAAGCTCCGCCAGGGGAGGTTCAGGCTGGACATCAGAAAAAAAATTTTCTTGGGAAGGGTCATAGGGCACTGGAACAGGCTGCCCAGGGAGGTGGTTGAGTCACCTTCCCCAAGGCTTTGCTTAATAAAAAGTCAATAGGGAATCTGCAAGGTAACAAAATTTTCACTGTTACACACAGTTAAGAAGTAAAGAGGAAAAAGGGTACAGTTGGGATGTGTAGTAAGGGTGAGAGAACAAAATGTACTGGGGCTACAGTGAAACTACAAGTGAAAACTGTTATGTTAATGAATCAAATTAGCAACCAGGAAAAAAAATGTTGTGGTAGACAGATTTTAAGGAAATTGGAAATAGGTTCCAACGTGATACTTCACTCTAATTGTGCGCAGAGGTGTCTTGATGCAAAACAAAACTGTTCAGAAATGGCCTCCCCATCTTATCGTGCAAACTAACTGGGAAAAAAAAAATCCATCTTATTCACAGCAAGTTTGTTTTTACTGATCTTGTGCCTCTCAATTACTTTTTAATGGTCTGCATTGAAAAGAAATTTCTGTATGCACACTTGAGAATATGAAAACACCCAAATGATAGCTTATGATTTAGTAGGATTAAAGTATTATGTATGCAGGTGTAGCGCGTTTCAGGTTATTAGTAATCCAATCTATTTTTTATGACATTATGGTGTAATTTTCTGTATGAAACTTCAATATAAGTCTTGAGCTGTATCGGAACATAAACTAAAATGTTCCTGACTCTGTCACTTTTCATGGTCTTTACTTTGATTAATAAATGCAACAAGAGCTATAAAGTTCTTCAATACGAGGCTACGATCATCCTTCAATCAAAATGTGTCCCTCGGCTTTTTATAACTTTTTGCATCAATATGTAGGGCTTGAGAAGGAGCAGCGCTAGGATTTCATCGCAGCTGAGCACGTACACCTGAAAGGCTCTGCAGAAGATGAGCGTGGTTTTGCTCACTGCAGCCAGCCAGTCTCCTTGGACAGCGAGCGCTGGTGTCCTTGGAGACTCGCTGTCGCCTGCAGAGCGCTGGGGAGCAGAGGTGAGATGAGTACTGCAAAACTGGACAGGAATTTGGCACCCCGAAATCCAGGCAGATTTGATCTTACCTCACTGGGCACCATTTTTCAAATGCACACCAAGATTAGCATGGAACTGTACTCCAACATCCAGCTTATGTGGCAGGGGAGTTGAACTGCAGCAACAGACTTCGGTGTTACACTCCGCAATACAATTTTTGTAACCACAGAGTCCACAATTCACGACAAATATAATCCAAATTGGAGCTTAAGGATGCAGCCAGAGTGCAAACAAGGAGGAGGGACGTATGCTGCATCCCCACACAAGCATTTTTCCCACAGTGAATTTGGCGTTGCCCATGGACCCCAAGATCAGGAGGAAGCTCCCCCTGTCCCCTCTGACCCCTCCTGCCAGCACTGCTCAGGAGCACCGGCCCCGCATCAGCCACCAAGGGGAAATGACTCACAGGCTTGCCAGGTTGGTCTCTTTTTATTTCTGAATTATTCTTTACATTGTACAATATATAAAAATACAGAGTACCCAAAAAAAATTCACAGTGTCTAAAGGCAGTGATTACAGTCTAGGTCACCTTTATACTAAAGTACCATCAAGTTCAATTGCATAGGAAGGGTGATGTGCCTTCACAACAGAGTCCAATAATACTCTCCAGGTTTTGCTGTTTTTGGGGCAAGCATTCTGCATTCGCATAATCATTTCCCATGTATCCAAGATCCAGTATTGCATCTGTCACTCTCCCACCTCAATTACGAGCTAAATCCTATCATTTCCATCTCACATACTGCTCATTCTCCCTAAATCTTCCTCTGTGGGAAGACACCTAATTAGCTGCATCGTTTTTATGTATGTGCAGGTTTTGATGCTGTCTAAGGAGGGGTGCGTGGATGGAAACAACACTCATGCAGCTGGCTTGCTTTTACATTGTTTGACACTTTCGTACTAAACCCATTTTTGCTCCAGTTATTAATGGCCCATCCATGCTGACCTCTGTTTGACTCCGTGGCACGCGACTTAACAGCACCCTACTCATGGAGGTTTCAGAACTAGAGTGCAGTGTTAATACTTTTCACGATCACATTTGTTTAAAATCAAATTGCGGCTGGGACTTGCAGCAAGCCAAATGCTGCTCTTACAGCTCTGAACCCTCTCGAATAGCAGGGGTGAATTTGCAGCTGAGGCTGGAGGCAGAAAAGGAAAAAAATCAAGTTCAAGACCCAAACTTGTGTTGAATGTTATTGAGCACTTACATCTGTAGCTATCTAAACAGTGGGCTGCTGGTTTTGCTTCCCCAGCCTAGATGAATACAGACACTAAAATTTCTCAAAGGGCGCAAAGGAGTAATTTATGGGCAGATCAGCTGAGACTGGATAAGCTCCACAAGGACCCAGATCCAGATCCAGAGAGGTTTGTATCCAGTTTTGAATACGCTGGCAATCAGGCATCATCAAAATTTGTGGATTTGCTCACCTGCCTCAAATCTGCTCCAAAGCTGCCTTAAGTTTTCTCCTAACAAGCTAATGGGAAGACTCACCTGTACGAGTCTGGGCCTTGGTCACCAGGGCTTTAAAGCATCTATTGAAAAAAAATATTCCTTCCTGCCCAACATACTGGGTGTTCCTCTGTTACACCAAACAGCTCCAAGAGGTGCCGTGCTGCGCGTGCAGGCTGGTGCGCAGGAGTGATGGGGCGAGGAATGGAGGCAGAGCCCTGACTGCTAACGCTGGATGCTCCAGAGACACCCAGGGCACCAGGAGCCTGACTTTCATGCCCTGGGGACTTCTCTGGACTCCTCTGAAAAACAAAAGCCATCGGTTTACAGGGTTTCTCTTCCCTAAACATTGTACTAAAGCCTCCTCAAGTGACTATAAGGCAAGGCTCATAATGCCAATCAATAACTCTGAAAGCAGTTGCCAACTTCTTTAACATGGAAGATGACATTTTTCATGTTCTAATAGATGATGTCTTTTCCTCTATTGGCACAATATTTGTTACTCCTACTTGCTATTTTAATTTTCTTTGCACAATTACTCCCTACTTATAATTACAAAAACAATAAGAGTGATACACATGAGAGATTTGGACGGCTTATTCAGAAAATATAAGCTGTAACAAGAATCTTTTTCTTAATCATTCTTAACCAGAATGACTTAGGGGAGAATCAGAATTTCTAACTAGAAAAATCAATTTCCTTTTCAATTAAAAAATTATATTTCATTTACTTCAAAAGTGGTTTTTTAAACCTAAATGGAAAGGATACTAAATTTTTACACGCTTCTTTTTTTCCTTCACTTTGTCCCTGTGGAATTTGAACACCAGCACTGCCTTTCTTATTCTAAGTTTCCTCTGCAGGCATTTTGCTAAATATATATATTGTGTGTGTATATATTATAAATATATACTGTATCTATCCACTGATAGATGTATACACTATTACAAAAGAAGAGTAAGTTGTTACACAAACCTTACATTTACATTTTTTATATATATTTTTATATATATATATATATATCTCCCCACACTACATTTGGTACGAAGAATAATTCAGTCTCAGTTGACAGCTTTATTTTTTTTCTCCAGGTGGGCTTAACATCAGATTAACACTGGAGGCATCAAATTGTCCGCATCAGACATGGACTCCATTCCTACTCTCTGTGGACTTCAAATCAACCCTCTAATTTTCTGAACGTAAGGCATCAGGAACAGTGGTGGTAAGACAATAAAAATTCTTCTCCTATAGGATCTGTACAGTTCATGTATTTCAGACCAGCTCTGGCTCATGCGCTGAACATTCATGGGCATCTTTAGAGCTACAGCATGTCTTTTGCTGTGGTTTGATCATCAAGTGGTTTGCTAGTGAGCTGCACAAGTTATTTCTGGTGGGTTATAGCCGACCAAGTAAAGCCTGACAGCAATGGCACAACACAGCCTGGACAGTGCCATAACACTTCTGGAGGGAGAAAGGCAGCCACTTCCATGGAAAAAGAAAGATGAGTGGTTGAACTAAAGATGCTTCCATGACATACTTGGCTGTAAGATTTCCATCATATTTTACATACTGTATGCCTGACACCTATCCAAAGGGTGTGCAGAGAAACAGTATCTCTAGACCAACAAACGAACTGCACAGGGTTCACCTTCTCTGTCTTAGAAATGAAAAGAAAAAAATATATACAGCAAGATTAATCTTTTGGAAAGTAGTGCTCCTGAACTAAATGCATTTCCAGTGTACCGTAAGATAGCCTTAGGAACAAGAAATTTTAGCAAATTTAACATCCAGCTGCAGGAACGATTCAAGCTGCTACAGACATTACAGACCTTATGATCAAGCTGCCAAATTACCTGGATTGCAAGAATATCACTGTACATAGTCTCATTAACCTGCCATGCATTAGAGAGCTCATAAAAAATGCAACCCTTACAGCACATTAACATTGTCCTTAAATAACCGCACTCTCTTGCAAACATTAATCGAGTAACAAGTGTTCTGATTTCTTTCTTTCGCTCTCTCCTAGATTCTACTTTCCGCTCAAATGGAGTCTACAGACTCTTGCTGTGATTGCCAATTATATGAAAAAGGGCCGAATCCCTTTGGATGGCTAGTAAGAAGGAATGCCTTGATGAAACTATAACCACACGCACCACCCTCGAAGTATCTGCCCTCCAAGAGCCCACAAAATACCCACCTCCTGAGCGCAGTGGCAGTAATGACCTGTCTTGGTGAGCTGAACATTTCAATAATTTCAGCTGCTATGTGGCACTTTGGGGAAAATATCCGTTTACAACATGTTATTCTGTGAAGCTGAAAATGGCAAAAATGTTTAGGGGGGGAGGGAGAAAAAGAAAGTAAAAATAGAAAATTCAAATAATTGCAAGGTTTGACTTGCTCACATCCTCCAAACTTCAGCTGCAACCCTGCCACACACATGGTAATTGCAGAATGTGTTGATACAGGGAATCTTCTGAAGGTGAAGCTCGGAGATGGCTTTAATTTTAGAGTGGATAGAGTGATGTTGGGAACCAATATTTTCTTCAGAATCAAATAAATTAAAGCCGGGAAATCCCATCCTGAAAGTCTAATGTAATAATTTTCAACCCCTGGGCTACACACTTGTTAGAACTACTTTAAGTGAGGATTTTGAAGGTTGCTAAGGGGGTGCAGAAATTCAGTGAGACGGAGTGAGCTCGTTACAGTACGAGGCACAAAAGCATCGCTCCTCAAATGGGGTTGTGGGGCCTGGGAAGAGCCCCCCCTTGCAGGTGCTGGTGCCGGCTACCAGTGCTTTCCTGCTTCCCTGGTGATCCTGCTTCACTTCTGCTGCTCTCACCCTGCCTGTGCCTACTTGCAAGGGTTGCAGCAGGTTGCTTCAAACAGAGCTTTGAGGTCTGTGCCAGCTCCTGACCCCACTTTAAGGGCACTTCGCTCTCCCTTCCTCTGTTCCCTCTACTTCACCCGCTGAGGCCAGAACAGAAGCAAGATGAGCTTATAAAATAGAAAAACAACTGCTGAAAATGATGAGCACCACTGAGCCTAAGGTGTCCTCATGGCAGTGCTAATGACCCCGCTTTATTACAAACATCCCTACAGCCTTCAATCACTGCTAACTGAAGTCGAACAAAGTAATTTAAAAATGGGAGGCTACTTTATTCTTGCCTTCTGGTCAAACCACCATAACACAGGCTTACAGAGCCATGTTGGTTTTTCCTCGCAGGAAAAGCAATATACTTGTCACGAGCAATATGGTCTTTCTTCATCTCCTACTGGCTACCTATGTAAAAATGCTGAGCACACAGCCCAAGCAGGGCTTCCAACCAAGCAACTGCAAAGGAACAGCACTGAGAAACGACCAGTGTCGGCTTACAGCAAAATCTGAAATAAAGCGAAGACAAACAGGACCGCTGGGAACACAGCCGAGCCAATGGCCAAGCACGGGCATGGCAATCGCTCGAGTAAGATGCAGACAACAAAGCCAAGCTCAGGACCACGTGGAGCTCATGCGCGTTTCAGGGTGTACTTTTATCTCATGCTCAGTATTGCGACATCCTAAAATCCTTAGCATCAGGAGTTCATTATAAATATTTAGAAACACTGAATGATAACGGCGGTGAACTTGTTCACGTTGCTAACACATCCGATGTAATTGTACATTAAGCACCAGCAATAAGTTTCCTTTTTGCCAAACAATTATGTCAGACAAACATCTGGTTGTAGACAACATGGCTTCTGCATCAAACTAATACAGTTCTTACAGACACAGTCACACACATACACAAAATTACATTTCAAGGCTGGATATACTGTTTAATAATGCTACCGCCCCAATTTACTTCAATAGCTGCAGCAACATTTGGTTTTTGGGTAGTTTTTGTTCAGTAAAATTAAAGAAATACTGGCAAACAACGCACTTTACTCAGCTGTGTTACTATTTCACAGAGTACTGACTGGAAGACGCTATAAGAATGTGCAGACTTTCTGGGTCATGTCAGAATATGGAAACATTCCTTACAAAAATACCCCCCCCCCCCGCAAAGTCAGAATTATTCACTCTTTGAAAATAAATGAACAAAAACCCAACAATAATACAAAAGGAAAAATTAGCCCAAAGCATGGTGATCTCCACAAGAAGAGCATGGCCTCTAAAGTTGCCTTTTCTGGCAGATGCAATTAGGATCAAAGCTGGAACAAAAAGAGTTAATACTCTTCAGAACAAAAAAAACCTGAAAAAAAAAAATCAAGAAAGAAAGAAAAAAGCCCTTGGCTCTTGTGCGGCAATCATCACGTCTTTTTTTTTTTTTTTCCAGTGATATAAACATCTTTGTTTGTTAGGCACTCTAAGTCCATGTCTCCGATGTTATTCCAACATTTACTTTTCTCAGTGTCTCACTGCCTGTATAATTTTCTTTTAATTAAGACTGGAAACATTCTGGAAAGCTTCTTCGGGTAACACACTTCATTTGTGTGTTGTTTCCCATCAGCTGAGCTGCATATTACCAAAGAAGGCTGCGGAGAGTATTTCCTGTAATATGAAAAGATTCTGTTGAAGATACAGGGAACGCTGCCCTAGAAAGTCACTTTTTTTTTTTTTTTTTTTAGCAGAAACATAAAAAGGAAAATCAAAAATAAAAAAAGGAAAAGAAAAAGAAAACATTCTTCAAGTTGTTGGCATGATGGAGTCCTGCTCGGCCTGTCTTGCGAGCTGCATGTCATCCACTGTACCACTGCTACCCTGTCTCAGGAAGGATGCTCCTCACCAGACAGAGACTCCTGCCCAAGGAGGACACCTCCTGCCTTGCTTAGAGTGCACTTCTTTGTCCTGCGCTGCTGCGTGGTGGCCACCAAGCCCAGCACAAAGCCTCCTCCTTGACAACATCAGCCTTGGATAGCAACACTGATCTTCCAGCCATAAACAGTTGCAGTAGTAAGAGCAATCTCCAGCCAAATATCCACAAAAGCTCTGCAGAATGGTCCATATGCATTTTTGTCCTTGTAAGGAGATGTGCTGTTTACAAGAAATAGAATTAATCAAAGGGGAAAAAAAAAAAGACCCTACTGTACAATATTTACATCTAGAGTCCGAGCCAGTATTTGGTCCATAAAATCAATTAAAAAAAAAATTCATATAGGAAGTGATCCAGTCCTGTAGGATCTGTCCATCATCAGCTGTTGGTAAAGGTCCTTCCAGGGGAGGCCTCGGGCCTGTAGTCATATTTGTTCAGTGTACTGGGATAATAGGTTGTCGTGTACACATTGGTTTGCTGCAATGGGTAGAAGTTGGTCCTGTCATCTGGTATCAAATTGTTCTTGTTAAGTGTCTGTAAAAGAGAAGAGGAAATGACAGGCATGGCACTGGTGCTACAAAATTACTCTTTTCTACCTGCAGACACCTCCCTCTCACCTGCCTTCTCCAACACAGTCTCTGTTGCAGCCACCACCGCCTTCCCTCCAGCTGGGAGAGTAAGACAGAACATCAGACTCGCTATGGGGCTAGACCGCAGGGGACCACAGCTCCTGCCAGGTCTCCTTCGGTGGACCCGTCCTCAGCTACTGCTAGGGCCAGAACCCAGAGCCTTCTCTAGGGACCCGGAGTCTCCTGGTAAATGGCATGTTGTCTGAACACCATGGCCACACAAAACCATGCTGGGCTTACATGAAATTTAGTGATTAATGGCAGAGCTCAATCTAATCTCTTCCAAAATGCCCATGTTAGAGCCTGCAGTTCCCTCTCAAACCAGTTGCCAAATGGCAGCTTTTTCTCTTTGGAAGAGCAGGTGTGCATTTACCTGATCTCCATCTCCATTGGTAGATATCCAGGTTTGGACCCCCCGATATTAAGTGTGTCACTTCTGTAAGCTACAGTGTAAGTAACAAATCATGGTCACTTTTGGAAAAACTAAAATGACTTTCAAAAAATTTAACAACCACGCAACAATTGTTGGTAACAACAACATAAATAGTGAGAACCACAAATGCCCCTTTTACCATAAAAATTTAGAAATGGGATTTTTCTCCCTCCCCTCTTCCCTCCCTTCTTTGCTTTTTGCAAGAATTGCTATTATTCTTCCCACCAGCAAGCAGATGTCCCCCTCCCCCTAGATGAAAGCCCATTGCTATGCCAGCAGTTACCTATGCACAAGGATAAAATCCCTTTTTGGGGGCATGCAATAATCTCAGGAAGCTTTCTCCTTTATAGTCTTTATGTGATTTCTGTCAATTTGGCTGAGGAACATTTACAATAGTTTTTTTCCAACTAGCCTCAGTCTTAGATTTCTTACACGTATCTCTGGTCTATGTCACTCCTACGTGTACCTTTAGTGATTGTCATGTGGGGAACTCACTCTGATTTGGGAGTCAACACTAGGCGTGTTTGCTACAACATCCTCATGACTGGGGCACAGCACCTCTAAAGAGGGTGTGAACGTCTCTCCTGTCTGGAGCAGAGAGATGGAGAGGTCTAATGAGCCAACTAGTCCTGGGACCTAATGGTTGTTCTGACACAACCTGATGCTCCTGGGGGAACAACTGCACCTCAGTTACCCCTTGAGACAAACAGCTCATACCCGACCTAGCTCAGGGAAGATGAAGATTAATTAGCTAATGCCCAAGTCCATGAAATACCCAGATCCATTAGCTTCACTTGACCCATCTAACTCCAGCCACCTAAACTTCAGGCATCGGGGCTCCATCAATCAGCAAGATGAAGTCCCTTTCTGCAAGAAGGCAGGTGCAGATTAAAATTGCCTTCTGAGGAGCCTCTGTCCCCACCAGTTCTGGCAGCAGTGGGGAGACATGCTGACAGTAGGTGCCCAAATTTTAGGAGGCTACATTTAGGTAAGTGAGGTCTCACCCTGTGCATGTGCCCATGGCACAGTTAGGGCGTAGCCACATCCCAACTGAACTGATCAGAGATACCCCTAGGCTCAAGGAAAAGACCACACACAGTACATTTATCTCCCAATTTCACTGTAATTCTACTGCACAGGGAGGGGGAGAGGAGGAGGAAGAAAAGAAAATGATTTCTTCTAATTCAATAGCAGGCTCAGAGCTAGAGCTACTCTGCAAGCTGCAACTCCTAGTTTCATACAAGACATTAGAGGAAAGGCTTTCTTATGGCAAAAGTGCCCTGGCAAAGAAATTCCCAGCTGCTGAACTGCCAACTTTTTTGAAATGGGCAGTACCTGAAACATCTCACCTGAAACTTCTCCTCCCACCATCTGGATGAGACTCAGTTTCCTCTTGGTCTGACCATGATCTTTCCCTAACTAGACTCTCTAAAATAAGCTCACATAACGTCACTTGTAGGAACCAAGGAGAGAATTTGTATAGTGACAGATATTTCTAAGGAATGAGAACTTGTGCCTTTCAATATGGAAGGCAGAAAAGAAACGTCATGCTTTGCTCCCAGTCACCCAAAGAAATATTAAAATAGTGTGGGCAACAGACTGCTGCTTTGTGCTGGAGGCTGGGAAACAAAAAAGCCAGGCTCAGTCCTCTGCTGCTTGCTATGCTTCCTTGGGAAATCCAATTAACTGCTCTCTGCTTCAGTGTCTTCTGACCCAGCTTGATAAAAACTTTTGAGATCCCTGTAAAAATGCACTTTGCTAAGTACTGAGTATTTGGGGGAACTGCCCTTGGATGAACACTACAGGCGTTCATACTGGCTGCACGCAATGACTGCCGTTCCCTATTGGTGTCCCTAGCCCAGGATACCCACAGCAGGCAGCGTTGCTCCACAGTTACGGTCCACACAGCAGGAGGAAGAGGCTGATTCCCACTCCTGCACTCCATGGACTCTCCCAAAGGTGATCCACCATCCAGGCCTCATCTGGGTCACTTTTGGGGACAGTTAAGATTTGTGACATACCAGGATTACCACCTCTGAAATTTGGTGACATCAAAATCCTGACCTGGGATGGCTCAGGACCATCTTTATCTGAGGACAAACTCCTCAGGACTCTACTTCTTTTGCTTTAGGTGGAAAATCTGTGTGAGTTTCATCATGTTCCACAGTGTTTGAAACTAGCCCCTTGCAGCAGACTTAGCATTTAATTAACACGATCTACATTTTTTTCTCTCTCTCATCTTACCTTCATATAACAGTTAATTAGGAAAAAAACCCCGCAACTGCTCCTTTGCTCTTTTTGGTTTTATTTTCGATGAAGGGCTTATAGGAAAAGGAAATACCTTATGAAAATGGTTTGGTGGAATTTATAATGCAATTAACTGCAAATAATTTGTCTCTGGAAATGCTGCAATGGCAGTACAGTCCTAAATCAGTATGATCAGTGTGTGCTGCCTTAACATTTCTCCACACAAACTTATTGTCTGTCTCATTTTAATAAACAGATTATTAGGTTCCTTGGCACTAGAAATTGGTTGATATTTTGAAGAAGGGAAATTAGGCAGCAGTGAATTTTAGAGATGTACACATACATACTCCTGCATGCACTGCAGGAGAAGAGGTGCACAGTTGGGTCACTCTGTGTGGGCTCCGGTGCTGATTTACGCAGAGCTTTAACCCTTGCTCTCATCTTGCAGTTCTTTGCTGTGACAGTACAGAGAGGGCCAACAACTTTCTCTTTAGTAGGTATTCCTCCAATGTGATATGGGTTATGCTGTCAAGGTCATAGCCTCATTACAACTTGAACTCAAAGGAGTTATTGTAGGAATTAAAACAGCCTGCTGCATCCATAGGGGTTCCCATCAATACTTATCAATCCCAACAGGAAAGACGAAGATTCATCACCACCACACAATTACAGTTGATCACAAAAACTAACACAGACCAGACGTTTGCTTACAGCCCAACTCCTACAAGTGCCTCTTCACCTCAACCACCTCTGAGTCAAGTTCCCAGTATTACAGTGGCCAAGAAGTTGTTGCTCAAGACAACGCCTGATAAATCCTTTTAGAAGGGATAATAGTTTGATTCTTTTTTGGACTCCTCTGTGGCTGCAGTAACTGAACTGACTAAAATAGCTCAGGCTGTCCTCATTAGAGGTTTCAGAGAAGGAAGAAAGACTTGCCTTTTCTGCCTGAGCCCTTCTGCACAACCACTGTGCACCCTTCAGGTAGATGTTTGAGTCATCTGAGCACTCACCAGACCTTCCTGATGACAATTTTCCTGATACTCAATCTGTATTTTCCCCTTCTTGTTTTCTGTTTCCTCCCATATCAAACACTAATGCATTGCCTTGTCTGCAGCTACAGCCTCTTAGGACTGGTGGCTCAGTAAGCCGGATCAGAAAGACCAAGACCCTGAGCTAATATGAAAACCTGTGGGATGTGCTTAGAAAAAGTGCTGTGTTCAACTAATAGCTAAAAAATCAATATGCATCTATCAAATACTTTTCCCTGCCTCCACCCTTCCATCATGAGTCATGTCATCCTGGCATATTCGGTATAATTTGTTTCTTCTGGTCTGATCATCACTAACCCCAACTCAAGAACCTGTTAGCAGAAGGTAAGCCACCAGCATGCAGTAACCCAACCAAATGGATTACTCAAAAGCAGGCACAACTTAAACTGCTTTCTTTAAAAGACTCTTTATTATGCTGCATTGACATATGACTAACATATTAAGAAAAATTCTTCGACCTGGGAACTCTGCTTTGTCAAGCATAGATGTTTTCAGATGGATTAAGATGGATATAGATTTAAGGGAATGTAAAACAGTAGCAGCTTTCTCTGTTAAATGTGATCTGTCAAGTAACCAAAAGGTCCAATCTGGCTGCCAGTGAATTGCACATCTATGCCAAGCACAACAGAATCCTGAGTATTTCAATATTTACAGAAATGTATAAACAATTTGTGATCACTCTTGCTATTGTATTAGCAATTAGATAGAACGGGAAGAGTCTGAGGGGAAAGTTTACAGATGCCCCCTTCATTGTGTCCTGCTCTGCCCTCTGGTTTTCATACCAGAGGGAAAATACAGACCTACATTCACTGGCTGTTTCTCCCACGGCAAAGCCAAGCACTGGATGTGTTAAACATGACTGCATTGTGCCATATGCATCCATTTAATTTTGTTCAGATTTCACCATTGATATTTTTAGCCTAAGTCATCATTCAGATTTTCCATTTGTTACATTTTCTCCAGTGATGCCTTGCCACTACTCCTTCAAATTCTGCCTCTGCTCCAAACCATTAAGTCATAATCCACTGACCTACTTGCTTACATTCTCCCAGATGTATCAAAACATCTTCATGCATAACAGTATGGAACTTTCAGTACTACTCCCAACCTACAGCTGCATGTACAAGCTGTATAAACATTTCTTACACACGTAAACACATCAATTTTCAATAAACAATCATGAAAATTTCAAAACTTGACTTTAAAAGGGGACAAACACCTCCCCACCCCCAGCGAAAAGGAACTTCATATCGGTTTTGAGAAGCTAAACTGAAAAGGATGTTTCTAAGATCTTCTGATACACACATAATTAACTAATAGCAAAATAAGGGCCATAAAATAGTTCCCATGAAAGGAGGCTGTATTGAGGCAGTTGTTGGTTTCTTCCTCCAAGTAATAAGCAATAGGACAAGAGAAAACTGCCTCAAGTTGCGCCAGGTGAGGTTTAGACTGGATATTAGGAAATTTTTCTTCACCAAAACGGTTGTCAAGCACTGGAACAGGCTGCCTAGGGAAGTGGCTGAGCCACCATCCCTGAAGATATTTAAAAAGATGTGTAGATGTGATGCACAGGGAAATGGATTAGTGGTGAACTTGGCAGTGTTAGGATATGAGTTAGACTTAATGGTCTTAATGGTCTTTTCCAACCTAACGGATTCTATGACTCCCTGAACCTTCTCACACAGAAAACACTGAGCTTTCTGGAGCTCAGCATTCTCTTTGAGCTCCGGATCTTACTTCCTACTTTGGGGCTGGTGTGAGGGAAAAGTCAGCAAGTTTCCCAAGAGTTTTGTAGGTTAATTTCCACCAACTACAGAGCAGCACAATCCCCATGAGGTCAGTGAGCAAGGACAATATCCCCCAGCCTTACGGTTTCTTCACTACTTCTCTGTTGACAGGGGTTATTTCAGTTCTTCCTGCTCATGACAAATTCCTCTTTAGAAAGGTAAGTAGAAGAAATAAAAAGTTGGGTGACCTTCCTGGGCTTCAGACCACTCTGCCTAGCATTTATGGTTGTTATGACTACTTCAAGCGTCTGAAGAGGCTAAACAATGCAGAGGCTAAACAATGAAGAGGCTAAACATGCCAATGGGCATGACTCATCAGAGATGTGTCACTTGTGCTGGGACAGAATGCATAGCTGAAAGTTTCTATCTTGCACGTTTTTTTGTAATATTGAATGTTCTAGTGTACTACAAAGAAAAACTTCCCCTTTCCTTCATCACCAAGTGAACACAGGCACTAAGGAACTCAGGGTAAATCTCCAGTCACTGCTAACCCTGGTCATCCACTGTGGACAGAGGCAAAGTTTTAAAAATCAGGGTCCAGGTAGCAGACAGCAGCTTTGTAGTCAATGCATTCCTCTTAGCAATATCAAAATGAAGCTCATCTGCATCCTGCCTCTGCGGAAATCACTGACAACTTTCCCACTGAACTCAGTTGCATAATTACCCCTAAAAGAATTGAGGTAGCCTCTCCAAGTTTCTGTGGAACGGCATCCAACAGTGGGATGACCATTGCTTCTCCTCATCCCCCAGGAAAGTGGAGGGATAAGGGAATTGCGCAGTGATGTAATGAAGCCAAGATCCAACATTTAGGTTTTCTGTGCTCCTTTTAAGCTGTTTCCTTCTTACAGTGAAATCAGATCGAGCCAAATGCCTTTTTGAAGCAGATCAGCTGTTTTATGGAGCAATAATTGACACCACAAAATATGACGGCTGGCCCAACACACGCTCCCTTTCTTCTGATCAACTGGATGCCACAACACTGCCATGCCTCTCAACCTATGCTTCACAAAGAACTCTGGAAAGACAGAAGTTGCCGGGAAGCCCTTAATGAGACACGTTTATTTACTGCAAGCTGAGTGATTTTTAAGACATTAGTGACTCTTCTTTCTGATAGTTCTTAAAAATTTACGTTGTGTCTTACACTAAACAATCTCACCTGATGCTCTTACAAAATCTCTTGAGCTTTGCCTACACTGAAGTCAAAGGTAGCAGTGGCCAGGGTTTATGTACTGAGATTTTCTGATTAATTCAATAAGGTTGTGGGATTTTCAGTGAAGCACAGATGTACATATGAGGAACCTATTTTCTATTTAAGTAGGTTTTTCCTTTCAAGAAGAGATACAAAAAAATCCCGCTGGGACACTAAACTTATGATTGCATGCTCTTTTTTTGATGGAAGCTTACCATATATTTAGACTGGAAATCCTTTGTTCGCTGTTATTGGTAAATAAATTAAACAACCCCCAAGTGATGGCACATCTGTAGATGTGCTCAGGTTGACAATGGAACTAACATTCAATTATAAGAAAATGAATAGCTACCATTTTCTGTAGCTGTTTGAAAATAGCTATTTTATCCTTACACTTAGGAGGGAGGGAGGTTATATTACTGCCTTTTTAAACTTATAAAAAACTTCAGAGTTGGCAACATAAAAGACCATTGTGAGGAAGATGCTTTGACACATATCTGACTTTAACCATATGAGTGAGATGACAAAACAAATTATGCAATAGTAAGACAGACTGAAGTGGGTTCCTGCTTAGAGTTAAATCCAGGTTTAATCATTTTTCTGAACTGGAAAGTAAAGTTTGAAGAATTTATGAAAATCTTGTCGCTGGCAAGTGCAGGTGTCTAGCCTAAAGCTTGCTATTCATCCCTGGTTTGCCAAGTAATTTGGTGGTGGCAACACCTATGACGTGGTGTCCAGACACAAAAGAGGAATTCAGGGTTGCCCCAAGCTGTTTCCCAATATAGCTGGGGCACAGGATAAAGCAGACATGATCTCAGCTGTGTGGGAAGGTGTAAACAGTCTTGTTTCTGCAAGACTATGCCTTGGTGTATGCCCTTCCTGGGTCCCTCATGTATACAATAGCATTACTATGGAGACTCATGAGCTGAGCTACAGCACCTCGCCTCGTGCTTGCTCTAGTACTCACCAGAGGTATAATAACTGCCTTCTAAAACCAAGTTTAACAGTTCACGTTGGTTGGTTATGATCGTCTAGAGCAACTGGACTAGACTGGGCTTCCACTGATAGTAACTAGTAGGGCTGCAGTGACTGGCTGTAGGTCTGTCTGGGGAAGGCGGTCCCCACTGCTCCCTGCAGTTACATTGGAGCAAGCAGCCCTGAGTTTTCAGATGGCCTCAGAGCTGCTTATTCAGGTGAATCACCAGCGCAAGTCATGCAGCCTAGTGCCAGCCCACAGTGCTACATTTAGACTGAGAATTGCAAAGGTATAACTGCAGTAGTACAAAAAAAAAAAACCCTAACCAGTAGCAAAAAATAGAAATAAGAGTAAAAACTGGCCTAATTTGCCATCTGCCTACTCTGTTCGGTCTCTTATAGTCTTATTGCTTTCCAAGTGTCTCCCACCCTCTAAATAGCTGCTTTTTGACTATTCTCCTCAAGATTACTTTGTTTTCTCCCCATGCTACATCTCACCTTGTTATTTCCTCTCCACATTTATAACCTCCCCAGGTTTTTTTCCATTACTTCTATACCAATGGCTGTTTTTTTGACACACCTTCCAGTTTAAAATCTTCTGCTAGTTTAATTAACACAGTGACTGCACCGTCTCCAAGCTCCTTAATGAAGATATTAAATAAAGCCAAACCTTGCATTACTGCTTGTGGTGCCCCACACAGCTCATCCCCATAGCCCTGTATCTTCCCGTTAATGATTGCCGTATGTTCACAGTCCATTAGCCAGGTTTCAATCTCTGCAGCAACATTCCTGTCCAAGCCAATTTCTACTTACACGTCACAAGATTATTTAAGACACCAATATCATCCTCTTTTCTTTAGCTCTATGGACCAGTGAAGCTACATTTTTAACTGGCTGAGAATCTGCCCTTGTGCAGCTCAGTCTCATGCTTTCTCTTCATCCACTAATCCTGAAACTCAGTGCAAAAAGCAATCATGTTTGATTTCTTCCTGCTCAGCATTACGGTCCTGGCTCAGTTGTCATTTCAGCCCAACCACATTTCATTTCATAAGGATATGTGACATGTTGCCTCTCAAATATTACTTAGCTTTAATAACACTGACACAGATTTGTTTCAATGAGTTTCCGTTGCTATAACGGAAAGCACAGTACAGTCAATCCCATTTGTTTCACTTTCCAGTTTGGTCCCCAACTCTGCCAGACTTTAAAGACCAAGCAGGATTTAACATGCCATTGATATGCTTTGTTGAATGGGGAATGTCCGTACTCTATCAATTGTGGGCCTGTATGATTACAGTTAGCGTCTCTTGTCCCCATATCCAACTGGCATTTCCCACACAGACTTACTCATTGTATAACTTCAGTGCATTGGACTTGGTAGCTTAACACTGGCTCAATTAGCTGGGAGGAAATTGGCCTGCTTTCTTACAAATGCTTTTGTATTGCCGTTGCATTTCATGGCACTGGGGGTTTGCCCAAGATCCATGATATTTATTTAAGTAATTGGAGTAGTTCATTGGATGGCTCTCACAGACTGCGATATCGTCCATCTAGATTCCTTCATCTACAGATTTTCGGTTCTTTCCTTTACTCATGTGCTTTGTGCCAAATATCAGGATGATGTTAGAGCTGACAATGAGAAAACCCCAGCTACAGAGGAATGCAAGCAGAGCTACCCCTTGTTACCCTATGCCAAACCATGCATATACAAATGATGCCCCAGGGAAAGGTACCAATGGATGCAGCATTGCTGCAGCCTGTGCAGCGGCAGCAGCCCTGAGCACTCAATTGTTCTTTAGGACACGCTGATCATGGGTAAGGAAAAACAGCTCAGGTATTTTGGGTGCCCTCTCGCAAAGCCACCAAACACACTCTGGATGTTGATTTGTAATTCTGAGCACTGACACAGCTATCTTCACAGTGAGATTTCTTTATAATTCTACTTAAAAATCCATTACTCGCTAGTGGAGCTATTCCAGATGAATGAGGCAGCTCCCCTCCATGTGTACCACAAAGGTTATATCCTTTCTGATATTTATTGTTTGTTCAATATTATCACCTCCCTTTACTTTAGCTCCCTGCCTCCTTCATGGCTCCCTTTAAACTCTTCTGCAAACACATAATTAATTCCTTGTGCATATCTTGGAGGCACTGAGGATTTCCCAGTTGTCAGCTGACTGTCAGTTGTCCCAGTTGAGTTCTCAGCTAACGCACACAACACTGCTAGCCAGAGCCTCATGGAGACGAGGAGGCAAAGAACCACTTCAAACACCTGGACCAAGCGAGAATCATTAACTTCAGCAAATGAGGCTAGGGTATATTTGAAATATTCTTCTTCTGACCAGTAGAGGGAAGTCATGTAAACGCACAGCAGTTACTGCAGTGCAATTTTGTTATTCCTATTCCTGAAGTTCTTAGCTTAATTCTCCTTCCTCCAGCACAGGTGGGTGGGTGGGTGGAGGCAGATACATCTCGACCCCAGAGAAATTAGAAGAGGCAAAAATTGCAAGAAAAAGGTAATATTAAGTATCAGATCCATTAGTGTAGCTGGAAAAATCAGATAAACTTTTGAATACATCTGTCTGTCTTTATGTCTGCACAACAGCAGCTTGCATGTTCAAAAACCTGCCAGCTTTTTTCCAGCTATACTCATTGGTCTAATTAAAACCAAATCAAAACAAGCCCTGCCTACCTACAAAACTATCTATCTTGCCTGTGTGCACAGATTACCACAGTTGCAGTAATACAACTCCAAAGAAAGGCTAGTGTCAGCATCCATGATGACTAGCCTAGATGGTTGGAAGAGAGAGCATGGACCATATAACTGACCCGGGTGCGGAAGAGATGCCTGGTCACACAAAGAAGAGGAGAGAAGGCTGAGTCAACAGAGAAAAACATGACAGGATGAATACAATTGTGCTTAAAGAATGACAAAAGGTCATCCCAAAAGCTGGACTCTTTCAAGACAGTGATGGAGAAGGAACAATGTGGATTCCAACCCCACAGTGAGCAGCAACAGCCCTGAGAAGTAATGAAGGGTTTGCGTGAGGAGGGGACCAACAGCCATTGGGGGACGGCTGTAAGCAGCTGCTTGGCATCCCAGATGGAGCAGGAGCAAGGGAGCATTCAGATCCAAATTGGCAGATTCCCTTACTCTTAAGTAATATATCTATGAGAGAGAGATATCTGTGACTTGCACACAGCAACCTGCTGAGCCGCTGCTGTCACGGGGTGAGGACACCTCCAAGGGATTCATGTCACTCTACAGGCACAATCATCCCAGGACAGCCACACCTCCAGGCATGCTTGACTGCTCAATTTGACTTGACCCAATGATATAAAGGGGAGAAAAGACACTAATAGATTTTGACTGAGACACACCACTTAATCCTTTTTTCCCCATCAGTAAGCTCTCTTGCTTTCCCTTCCCAGCAGGCATTATGCAAATTGTGAGTCCCCTGAAGTGATATTTGCAACTGCAGGATCATACAAGAAAGGGCACAATGCTCCTTTGCCAATACAACCCCCTGCCCCGACTATTCTTTTTCAAATAATACTATACTCATGGCGAGTATGAAAAATATGTACTCTACCATTGAAGCACTTAATGTTCTTAAAAGCCACTTTGTTCAGAGGAAATAGTCTTTGTTAAACAAAGTTCACTGGGAATAAAATTTATGTTTCCACTTGATTTACTATATTTATATATAGATAGATATATAAAAAATATATTTTTTATTTATTTATTTATTCAAGGTGATTACATCAGCTAAATCTCTCTCTACAATGCCATGCAGTTAAAGCAAATACTTAAGGGAGGCTGTTGATAACTTATTGATGATACTGGGTATCATTGACTACTGGCTTATGTCTGAAGTTTACAGCCACTTCCTAGGGCATGAATGATTCACAGTGAAAGGGTCACTGGGGAAAGAAAAAAGCTTATATCACATTGCTATCAGTGTATGTGTTGTTATCACTACAAATAAATGGGTTAGCCAATTTTAGTTGAAGTAGCAACATTTCAAATTAAGCGATAGGACACTGACAACTGCCTAAGTTTTCCACGTCAGAGAGAAACAAACATCCTCAGAGACCAAAGCTGACTTAAGACAAATATTCCTCAAGGGCACTTGACAGTAGTTCAAGCTCATTTAAACTTGCACCATTGTCTGTTTCCCGCTATAAAGAAGGTGTGGCTTTTAGTAGCAATGAAAATGACCGTCACCAAGAGACAAACATTTAAAATCCATACAGAGATCTACTTTCCTATGTCCTGAGCTTTATTACTTTTTGCAATGTCAAAAGCCACACCAAACACCCAGCTCATTGTTTTAAGAATTGGCTTCTGTTCCATAACCCTCCATGTTGATCTTTTTTTGTCATGAATTATTTGGAATTAGCAATGAAGTGTGCATCACGGTGTCCAGAGTCCTTCACAAGCAGTGTTCGCTCTGCACTGTTACTTGATTCTCAACAGCATTGTTCTCACTTTGTTAAAAAATATCCGTTGTAGCTTCTAATTTATACAGAGCCCACTGAATATGCTGTATGATCTGGGGCAAGTGCAGGACTCACCCACAGTCCTACTCAAGTTGATGTGTATTGTTCTCCTAGAAAATTCAGATATCAGGTGATATATCAAATATTTAGTTTCTCTCTTTCATTGTCATATCCTGCAATCTCACTCCGTTCTCACTTCTTAGTTCTCATTTTCTCCCCGCTGCAATAAATTTGCTCATTGACATAAGTGACTGTTTTGCTTGAGCACAAGTTCAGTATTTGGCCCTTAGCTTCTACAAGAGCAGATGCAGTGCTCAAGTGCTTCCCTAGCTTATTTGAGGCACCAGTAAAGAAAGATTTTGACTGTGTGACTCATGACTAAAGCTATGTTGAAGGTAGGAAGGACAAAGGAAGGTCTGTCCAGCACAATCAAGAAAAAAATCTGCAGAATCATCATCATAACCATCCTGCAAACTTAAATTTCTCACTAATCCCATCTGGCCTGATCCAAAGGCCATTGGATTTTGGATTTGGACCAATGTGCAGATGCCTTTGCCTGTACAAATCCCGTGTAGACTAAAAAGTTGGCCCTTTTTATTGGCAGAGGATTTAGCAACAGGAAGAAGTTCAGTCCAAACTCTTTCTCCATGTGTTGCTGTTCCAAGAGCTCCTAATTCACAAGGGCTCCACCTTGAGCTTACTTCCTCTCGCTTCTACTGCAGGATCATCTGGCTTTCCATCAGCATGACGCTAATCAGTAACTCGCATGAACAAGCCACTGAGTAGCTGAAGCAAGATGTTACAAAAAAAGGATCTTCTCTCTGCTTTGATAGCCAGTTATTAACTAATCGACATGGCAGTACTGGGAAGGTTGTAGGTGGTTCTGTAACCCATCATGCCAAAATGTGAAGAGCAGATAATTTTTATTTCATTATGCTCTTGTTCTGCACAGTCTTCAATATTGTCAGAGTGCTGTATGAACTTTAATCAATTAATGAAACATGAACTGCTTATTAGGTGACCCAAAAGGTCTCTCCCCTACCATCTATGAATAACAAATGAAAATCAACATGCTGCCAGTAAATGCATATGCATGAAATCTTTTAAGCCATCATGGCTAAAATAGCTAATACTATTATAAACCTGACAGCATTCTGAAGAAAGCAAAACAGGAAGGGAAAAGAAGCCAGCAAAAATAAAACACTCATCTGCAAATCACTGCCTAGGCAAGTTACCATCAGCTAAATGATCAATAGGTCACCATTACGCATGGTATTTACACCTGATCTGCATTACTGCATTGCTGTGCTGAAATGTCCAACAAGGCTCATATCAGCTAGCACTTCCTTCATTAAAACCTGCCTTCATATAAAATTCACCTTGATTTGTGAGTTTGCATTCAGTGCTGCACATTTGAATACAACACTGTCAAACTTTCTACTGTTTTCACCTGCTGGTTGGAGAGCAGAGATGTTTCAAGATGAAAACAAGTTAAAGATGGTTGCATAAGGCTTATTATTATCAAAGAATGGAAAACAATAGACTTGTGCATATGCTCAGCCTTCTGCTACCATCATGTCATTCATTGTGTATTATCATTTTCTGTTACTGAAAAGTAGTCCACATAACACGTATATCCTTAATCGTGGATTTTTTAACTCTTTCACACACACTTCCATAAACCTACAATGATTCTTTTGCTTTTATGAATTAAAAAACGTTGGAGAAGTTTTCGTAAAAATCTCCTGAATATGAACTTACTTGGGTTTAGAATCTGGAATTTCAGGTGGTTTTGCTTTCTTTCATACATGCACATTTTAAATTCAGATGGGCCCATATCCAAGCTCAGCCCAGCCCTCATTTTCCAGAAGGTGAATTTTAGCTCCTCCATCATTTGAATGTTAATTGTGTAGCATCACAATAAAGCCACACATGCTCCTTGAAGGCATGAAAAACTCCCTCCTGATCCTAAGAAAAATCTGACATTTATTCCTAAATATAAAGCTGACTAATAACAAGTTCTGTAAGTAATTACACAGCACAAAGCACACAGAACCTTCCTCTTACTGCACCACTGTTATATTCTTCAAGGGAGCATTGAGAAGTGGTAAATTTGTAGCATTAAATGAGACACTTTCAGGCAAGAGTTTAAGAAAGGAAGGATAATAGAGAAGATGAACATAAGGAAATAATCAACAGGAATAGAGAAAAGGGCCTCCACTTGTTAAACAGATTTTACCCTTTCTAGAAATCTCTGCCTCATTCACTACGCTGAAAGAGCATGACTTTGAGTTCTTCCTAGCAAGTAGCCCCTTGCTCCTAAACATTTAGTTTTGGTCTGTCCAATGACTGCAGATTTATGCACTTGAACTCTTTCACTTCCTGACATTCTATAAATAAGCCCCATCTGGTCTATCTCTCCTTGTGTCCAAGTTCCTTCTCCCCCCAGCCTAACTCATACAGTCCCAGTTAGCTAATGCCTTACTTTAAATAAACTAAACTTTTCAAAACTTGATCTAATGCCTAGGCTCTTTATGTTCCTCGAAAGAAGACTCTAACAGCTGCTCACTGTTACTACACACTGGATCAAGTATTCAGCAATGGATGGATCAAAGAGGTCAGCTCCCTCTTGATACAACATTAACTGCTATTCTAAACTTTGCTTAGCTTTGTTATTACTTCTACTCCACTGCACCACTCTGCATAGACATATTGCATTTCATAATCCATTTATTGAATTGACCAAGAACATTCTGTGAACAACTTCATCCTTCTAAATTTTAGCCATTCTTCCTATTTTAGTGTCATCTGATAACATACTATAGTACCAGATACACAATGAAGAAAATGTTAAAACAAAGCCAACCCTGTAACTACCTGCTTTTGGCCACAAAAAAATAAATTTGTCTCTTTTCCTCATTGTTTGCTATATAAGCAACAAAGACATGCTCTTGCTCATCTCTTCATTCCTGCAAGCCTTTTTCATCTAGGTCTTCCTATTGACTCTGGCACAACTACTCACGTAACTGAAAGGATTGCTCTCATATTTTGAAGCTTCCAGGATTAGGTCCTAGTTCTTCACCTGTCTTAATAATTTATTACCTAACCTGTATATGCAGAGTGTGTAGAATAATACATCCTGTGAAACTTTGTTAAAAGCCTCTGAAAATCCCAATATGTCTACTGCTTCCCTCCTATCTAGATCAATATTTATTTAATTTAAAAAAGGAATCCAATTTGGTTGACATGATTTACTTTCAACAAATCTATGCTGACTCGCATTATGATGCTGCACCCTTATTAAACTGCATGCAACTATAGCCTTATGCTGCTAGGAAATGTATTTTTGAAACTGCATTTATAGGCAGTAGGATACTCTGAGGGGCTGCAATGCCCAGCTGAAGGAATTCAGCACATGCTCATTGCCAAACAGGTCTGTTATTTTCCCAGCTCACACTGTTTCCCTTTAAAACACCAAAACAACATTGACTCTTTTCAAATGATTTGATGCAAGCTCTTAGTTCTGATGTGTATTCACATTGCAAATCATGGCCGTGTATCAGAAGATGTCCCGTGCCCAGCATTACAAAACTTTACATAGAAACAGTCCCAAACAGTCAGGGAATTTAGACTATGGCAATGGTCCCACCATTGATCCTATTGTTGGGTCTCAGTCTGAAGCCAGGACAAATCAGCAGAAACAGACAATCAAAATGTCAACAGCACATAGCTATATGAAAGAACAAGCAACTGCAGGGTTTCCTTCTGGTTTGTTTTCATGTCCCAAATAATGGCCCACACTCTTCAAGTGACCTTAGGCAGGCTGTCCCTCCCAAAGGGACTTGAAGCCCCTTCACCCAATCCACTCCTTACTTCACTGATTGCACATTTAACCTGGAAACACAGTGATGTGCTACTGTCTCAGTGTATTGTCTCTAGCACACTTGTCTTCTCCTAAGGCTTCAGCTCCCAGTTCTGTTGCTATCATTGAATCCTGCATGGCTGCCTCAGGTAAGTTCTGTCCAGTACTGACAGAGAGGGCAAAACCCTCTCTGCTTTCTCATTCTCTCCAATCTGGCAGTTCCCAAAGCATTTCCAGATTCTTGTCGTACCAATAAGCACTTTACCAGCTATTTGTCTAATGAATTTTCCATTTTTATTCTTCCTCCCCTCCACTTCCTCTTACCATGCAGTAACAATGCACTGAATCGAGCTCTCACTGATTTCAACGAGGACAATTCTTATACATATAATAGTCAGAATGGGCTGGAGTATCTTGGAATGTGCTTTCCAGACTGGCATTCATCAGGACTGTGAAACAGAACAAAATCCCATTGCAGCAATGGGACTTTTAACCCCTTTGTAACAGTATGGCTAAACACCCCTTCAATCCTGTGTGTAACACCAACAGCTGGGCACAGAAACACAAACCTACTCAGTTCCAGCCATGACATAAATACGTAATTTGTACAGGGAGTATCAAGCTGTTTGTGGCATTTCTCATCGAGGACCCTACCTTGAACTCCATAGGGGTGTACTTCTCATTCTTGGGGGTAGAGTTGCCCTTGTAATGGAGATGGTTGGGAGTGGTTGGGTGGATAACAGTTGACTCCTGGGACTGCCTCTGACAGCGCTGGCAGTACACGTAGATCACAAACGTTAAGAGGCTGGAGCCAAAGAAACAGGAGACCCCAGTGGCAATCAGATGGATGAGACTAAAGCCTGCAAGGAAAATGACAAGAGATGCTATTTTTAAAGAACAGCGTTTTTCCCTCTCCCAAGAAGACCACAGGTGCAAATCAGAGTTACGGCATCTTGGGATCAACATTAATAAGCTGTTGAAGCAAGAGTCTTACGTTCAAACATAAACTGACATAATCTCCCTGCAAATCGGTCTCCCCACTGCAGCTCTGCCTTGTGCAGTTTAACAGGTTCATACATTGTTTTCTCAAAGCTCCCTCCCTGTCTCTCCTCTCTCCCCTCTATTGATATTGAAACTAAACATTATGTTAAGCTGACAGCTAAAGAAATGAGCCGTACAAACAATGCACATTAATGGATTCCAAAGCATGTGCGTGTCATGGAAATAAGGGGATAAAAATGCTCAGTGTTTCTCTGAAGGGGAAGGAAGAGAGGGGAAAGCCCTTTTTGATGGCTGCCCAAAATGTCTATGGGACTAAGAAGGCAGGGGGTGGGGGGAAAAGAGACACATTCCTCCCCCATGTAATCCAAGTGTGCTCAGAATACTTGCTTATTCACAGGGTGGTATTGCCTTGCTATCTCTGCACTAGCACCGAGGTGTATTTGTATCGCCTACAGTAAAACAAGAGTCCTGAGGGGAATGGGAAAGAGAAGGTAGAAAAGGAAAAGAGGGAAGGAACTGCTTGAAAAAACACTTCTTTGTTGTCTTTCTCCATGAACTGCAAAGATAGGAAGCCAACTGCAGGCAGGTGCTGGTGGGGTAGCTACAGCACAAATATTTCAAACAGAAAAGCTCTCGGAGTATAAAAGTCCTACAGAGATATCTCTCCACAAGGGATTGCAGCAGCACCCTTCAAGCACAGCACTGACCTCTGGAAGGAGCTGTAGTTCTGCCTCCCATGCGCTGGGAGCTACCTAACTGGCAGCTGTGATGGGCTGGGGGAAGACAAAGTCAAACAGTACTCCTCATTCCTCCCTCATCTCAGAGAGTCTCAAACCCAACCACCAACAGATGTCCTCTGACAACAGAGCAAACAGAGGTGACCTTTATAGCCACCACGCTAACGAAGCAACCAGAAGCAATCTTGGGTAGCAAAATGTTATGACCCTGTTGCCTTTTGCTGCATGCAGGAGGGATCTACAGCAGAAGAATCAGTGCTGATGACTCCAAATTCTACTTCTTTTCTTCTGCATTTGCTCTGCTATGTTTCTAAGAGGAGTAACAGGGTCCTTTGAGGGACCCCTGACTGCTTCCCCCAGGGCAGTTGTCCCAGGGGTCAGCCCTTTGGGCACAGTGGCAACTACAGCAGCAAAATTCCTGTAATACTTGAAAAGCCAATTCATTTGGACAGACTGCTGTGTTGACTTGACTGTGTGCAAAGAAATGGAAGGGACTACTCAGAGAGTGGCTTTAAATAAGGTTCATTCTTAGTCTGATCACGGTGTGCTTTTTTTTTGGTGCCATCTTACATTTTAACTGATACGCTTTTCAAATAAAGAATTGTGCCCATTAGTCTATGGCTCTGCTCTAATCTTTAGTTAAAAAATATCCTCCTGAGTTTAAAGAGAACAAAACCAATAGAGTTCTACAGCAAAGTAATACACTTCAACCATAATTACAGTTGGGAGCATACAGAGTTTATTGGACTGACGAGGTACATTTATTTTTTAAACCACACTAAAAAATTCTTCTGCAAGATTACCACTTTCTATTGTGTTTTGGATGATGGTCCAAAAAACCAGCAAAAAGATGATAATTTCCTACTAAATGTTACAAGACTTTTCCAAAAAGACATTTCCTTTCTAAAAATCTCCGCTTGCTTTACCTCACCCATGAGACCTAAAACACAGTGGAACCACATGACCCTCTGTCACATTTTCCTCCTGTCCAACTTTGCTTATTTTGCAGTGAATTTTTCATTTCACTGCTACACTGACTAATTCACTACAGTGTGACATCCTCTCTAAAACATAAGGTTCTTTTACATTTCCCCCTCACTTTTGAAAGACTCATCTGATTTTTTAGGTGACTTTTAGCTGTCTCTTAGAGAAAAAAACAAATTATTTTGTTTGCAGCATGTAAGTCCCC
The DNA here is from genome assembly GCF_032191515.1 of Phaenicophaeus curvirostris. NCBI lineage: Eukaryota > Metazoa > Chordata > Aves > Cuculiformes > Cuculidae > Phaenicophaeus > Phaenicophaeus curvirostris. The sequence continues at coordinate 30,158,323 of NC_091398.1, forward strand.
AGGGGGGAAGCTTTCTGGTTCATCACTTTTAAAATATAGATTTTCTGAGATGCATCAACAGAATTTCTATTGATTGGCTTCTTTGCCAAATACTGTAGAAAACTAAGTAATAAATAATATTAAATATGGCAAAATGTAGATTGCAACAGAAAATATAATGGTGGTGGTGAAAGAAGGAAGCGTGGCTGGAGTGCACAAAAGCAGAGTGCAAGCCACAGTAAGGAGTCCTGGAACAGAAGCAGATACGGTGGACTCTGAGGGAGGAGTGACGCAGAAAGCTGACCGTTACATTGCAGGTGCTGAAATTTTAATTCCATTGATTGTCCCAAAGTCACAAACTGAGAGGCCACATTTTTGTGCCACAGGTGGTGGGCCTGTTTTTTGCCATGATCTCCACAGGGAGAAGAGATTTTGGCAGCCTGCAAATCATCTAGATTTCAGGAAAGCAGGGATGTAGCACTAGCAGGAATTGACATGGCTGTTAGCGTGAAACTAGCATTTTGAAACATTGAAGGAACCTGTCATTTTCTTCAGTATGCATTTTTATCTTCAGAGCTCCTAGGGCAGTGGAAAAGTGACACTAATGACTGGACCTTTCCAAGTTACATGCAGAAAGGAAACACAAGTTCTGTGAAAGGTGAGGACTTGAATGAAAGGAGATGCTTGGAAGACAAGTATAAACTCTAATCTCGTCCTATATCAGCAAAGGATGTGTCTAAGAGACCCTGTTCACTGAAATTTTTATAGGTTATTTAAAAACACCTGCCTCCAAACAACTGGAGGCTTATAGTGGTTGAATGAGGAATATCCCTTTCTTTCTCCTGAACCATTTACCTTGCAGGTAGAGACAAGCAATATGCTGCCCAGTAATTAATGAACCTCAGTGGCCAACCCAAACCCTGAAATAAATAAAAGTCTTGGAACTGACAAGTGGACATGCGATACATTCCCCTAGTCTGACTCAGACAGCAAGGCTCCAGTAGAATTAAGGCTATCAGTGGGATATGAGCTGTATAGATTAATGGTTTGGTTGATACTGCACAGGGAGAAAAGAAACCAGGTTAAGATAAAAATAAGATATATAGTTAGTGGTACCCTACCTCCACAGTTCGTGCTCTCATCAACGCTGGAGGCTGGCAGGATCACTAAACAAAGAAAAGAAGATTGGAGAAAGTTGTCATTTTGCCACCACTTTACTTCTTTAAGTAATTAAACCCCCTGTGCTCCAGACACGAGAAGCTGCTCATGTGTTCTGCATCAAGAGTCTCTCTAAATTGAATGATAAGCTCAGAGTGTGAAACACATGCAACAAAACCTCCCCGAAGACCTGACAGTTCTAGTACTGTTACCTGACCACTGTTTAGATTCTTTAATTTAGGGAAAAGAAGATAGCTAGAAAACCTCGAAAAAGAAGAGTACCATTGCCTAGAGGTCTCAGATCTCTAAGTCAGCGCATTGTAATCCAGAAAAGAACATGTGGAAAGGGGTTATTCAGTCTAAACCCATATAAAATATTTGTCTGAGAGGTTCAATTTCCACAAAACACAGGGTGGAAGATGTTGATGGCCATCTGTCCATCAACAGTGTTGCTCTGTTAGACTCACGATTAATCTCCCCACTTCTCACACAAAATTTCTCCATCTGCCTCACCTTGTTTCTTCACTCTTTTGGGATGTTTCTTTTGATACCTGAACTCAAGGACCTTTTGTTTCCTATATCCATCCTGAGGACAGATATTGTTTTTATAACCCAGCCAGAGATGAACTATGCAATGTTAAAAGCTTCAGCTCACGTGAAGCAATACTAGTTATTTATGAGAAATCTTGGCTTTATGGCTTTATGAGAAATCTGTTTTAAAGAAAATCCAAGCTCCCTTAAATGAATGCTAGTTACCCTGTGCCTGCCACAAGGGAGTTTAGAACATGTTTGTTTGCTTGCTTGCTTTTCTAGAAGCATCCAAACCCAATTTATAGCAGAGAAAATACCAGCCTAGCTTGACAGTCAGTGCACAAGCTGCTCTCCTGAATTGGCCCACCCTCTCCCTCCTCCATGACACCATACGTACCAGGAATTTCATTATATAGGCAATCCTGGTACTGCGTGCTGTTTCCAACGCACTGAGAAGAGTCTGGGCTGTGTACCTTGCAATAACGGCTGCGGTATTGGATGCCCTCTTCATTACACAGGCTCCATTCTGACCACTCTGACCAGCCACCTGAAAGCCAAGATCAGGAAAACACACAGACAAAGTCACCAAGAAGGAAAAGGTTCCCTTGTCGGTATCAAACTTCTCCCATGCTGAAGGGTGTCTGGATCTTGGCCTGGACCTCTCTTGCACATCTAATCCAGGGGCCATCAGTGGATTTCATTTTCTCTATACAAAAAGCAATGCAAGCATCATACCCTGCTTGTCGGGTTGTGCTTTTCTTGATAGAGACTGAGCCAACCTTTGGTGAAACACCGCACAGCACAGAGTTATCTTAAAACCTCTTATATCAGCTCCTTGGTTGAAGACATACAATGAGCTGGATGAGGCAATGTTGCACCAGGACCTCCAACTTTTGAGGTGGCCTCCCAGGCATACCACAAGCAGCCAGAACAAGTGACAGCAGTTAGAGAGTTTTTCCGATGTTCCTAAGGACAGGAGTTAGCCTGCACTAGATCAGAAATGTACAAAAGAGGTTGAAACCCAGCACAGATCTAACTCCTGTCCTCTGAGTTGTAGCACATGCTCATTTGCCCTTCTGTGTAAGAAAAAGGAAGGATTGTCCTTTCAGTAACTGTACAGATTGATGCTTCATGACTCCTTCTGTTTGTTTTGTAAGCTTCCACATTGAAGAACCAAGCTCCTGCTTTTTCATTTACTTTAAATGGATCAGCTGTTAACAAGATTTTGCCTGTCTGGCCCCAGAATACCAGTGCGTGGGCTAGTCAACAGGTGAAGAGAAAGGTGATGCATTGCAATTGAACACTGGGATGTCTCCTTTTTACCTGGCTCAACAGACATTTACTGAATGGACAGAAAAGCTCCTAACTGGTGGAGTTCCTGATTTATTTTTCAAATATTTTGCTCCCACCACCACCCAAGCCAGCTGGAGCAGGGACAAGAACAGGCTACCTTCACATGGGTGTGTGTTGCAAAGGGCCTCCTCGGTGTGCAAACCAATGCAGATATCCTCTCCGCTAGATGGAGCTGGATTGGTGCAAGTCCGAGTGCGTTGATAGTGTCCTCCTCCACAGGTTGCTGAGCAGTGAGACCAAGGTGTCCAGCAAGACCACGAACCTTTCACTGAAGGACATTGAAAAGCAAGGAGAGAGAGGTAAATGCCCTTGGTTACTCCTCTCACTGTGACAAAGCTGGAGAGCCCCAGTATCTCACCTTCCAGATCCACCCAGCCCAGACTAGCTAGCAGTTTCTTGCACCCCAGGACAGCTGGGCCTGACAACAGGAACTTCGTATCAAGACAGGGTATGAACGTGCTGCACTCTGCAGATGCAGAATGAGGTCTATGCACAAAACACTCTGCATCATAAAGTGCCAAAACAGAAACTATTGTTTAGGGCAGTCACTGAAATCTAATCTAATCTTTCCTACACCCTACTATAAAATAGCATTGTCATTATTATTATACTGTCTCCTGATGCTTCACCTACAGCAACAGCAGAAGGGAAAAAAGTGCTGTACAACCTAAGTGGAGCTCATATGGCACCTTTCTGTGGGGGCCTTGAGTCCTCTACTTCCAACAAAAACTCAGAGGCTTTATCTGAGCACAGCCCCATAAGAGGTTAACAGTAAAACTAGAGAGGGATTTAAGATTCCTGATTCCCAACCACCCCCTGTCAGGCAACCAGCGTGCCTAATTTGCAGGTCCACATGCCACTTATTTCAGAAGATAATAACCTGATTAATTAGCACAAGATAAACCCAGGATTTGTGTATACACATTGAGTGAGGCAGGGAAGGAGGGAGACACAGAAAAATAGTAATCATGCACTCAGAACAGATTGTAAAACATCATAGTGTCCAAGGGGAGAAAACAGCACAGAAGAAGGGCACAGACATTAGTGAAAAGCCACTGAGAGCTTCCAAAATAGTACTAATAGCTGCCTTTATAATGCTAGAGTTATTTTCTTTTTATAGGCCATGGAGTGCAATATTCGACACTCCTGCTATGCTCTTGCTGCATATTCTGATCATATTATCCTATCTGCATTGGAATTTTATCTTTGTATTGAATTTTACAATCATAATAATACTATTATAAGATATTATTTTCAAGTGTAGGCCACAAACTATATTGCCAGAGGTAGATAATTGCTAAGACTGCAAAGAGGCAAGGTAATTTGTGTAAGTCCACTTAAATTTAGTCTAGATAGTTATTACAGAGCAAGAAGAAGTATAAGTAAGAGAGAATACAGTAGTCAATGGTCTATTATTACTATTCTGGACCAGGAGTGCAACATAAACATGAGGACAAACTCGAAAACCAGGAAACCAGGCAAGAATACTCCCTGCTGGCTGCGCAGGAAATGGTAACTGATGTCAAGAGTAGATGCCCATCGCAAGAACAATACGTAAGCAGGAGAGGGGGAAGAAACAAGTGTTCACAAGAAGAATCGCCACATCAAACATCTCTACATAGTATATTAAGCCACATTTATTAAGCCTGTCTCCTCATTAAGGTGCAGATGCACCGTCGTGCCCTCCACTGGATGAAGCTTCAAACCTTCTTGAAGTAAAAAATTGCTAGTCAAGCCACGATACAACTTCCTCTAGAGGATGTGGCTTTGTTATTCTCCAAGCCAAGATGAAACATAAGTCATATCACTAAAGATCACATAGGTGGGTCACTACAATAGCTTTAAAAAAAACCAGGAAAAATCCCCCAAATTAAAAAATAAACCCACCACCTTGGAAATACTGAAATTTCTTTGTGGCTCTACTATTAAGATGGTGAAGAATACTTCTGAATTTCATGCAGGAAGATGATCATGGTTACCTGGGCAGGGATGTGGATTGCAGTCTTGGTACTCCATCGCTGACCCCACACAGGGCAAGCCACCATTTTTAGGTTCAGGGTTTGTGCATGTTCTCTTCCTGATCCTAAAGCCCAACTCACAGTCCCTGGAACAGGAAGACCAGGCTCCCCAGAAGGACCAGCCCCCATTGATGATCCGTGCAGACGTCTTACCAGTCTTGAGGAGGTCATCCACAAGAGCTTCAAGGAAAACAAACAAGACACCATGAGATCACAAATTAATCATTTGTTGAGCATTTTTAAAGGGCTTCAGCTCATTAATAAAATCAGAATTTATGTGCCTTAGGGAAGGGTTTCTGTTGGAAGCTCTTAGCAAGAGTTTTGTTCGACAGAGTTACAGCTAAGCTAGACACAAAATGAAATCTGCACACCCACAAACTGAGTTTACTGATAACCTTGATAAATGACCTTTCTGGGCAGCAAACTGTGGCAGTCAGGGCTGTGTCTTCAGAACACTGCCTTGTATCACAGCAGTACTGAAGGGAGCAACCCCAGAGGCAACACAGAAGGAGACCTCCAGAAAGAAAAAACAGCACAGACACACTGTCCCATAGAATGGCTCTTCTCTTCTCTACACCCTCATTACTTGCCTGCTCTGTTTGGGACAGTTTGGCAGTAGCAAGAGCAAATCTATACGCTGGCATAAAGACCAAGCTCATAACTGTGAGTCACAGGGCTCTCTCCAGCCCTGCCATTCTGCAGTGACACTAGTCGTACACATTGAGACTTATGCAGAAACTCTCATGTTCTTGTTGTTCTGAGAGGATCCCCCTTCCACCACCAAATCTAGGCTTGCCCCACAGTTCCCTGGAGCTGGCAAGACGTACAGTCAGTATCACACACTGCTGAGCCATCGTTGGGGCAGAATCGACTCTCGGTCTTCTTCCTCCCAAACTGCAGTTCATGGGGATCAGACAACTGGGCACGACATGTGTAGCGGAAGCGCTGCTCCTGGCGGGCACCATTCTGGGTGATGTTGACAGGCATCCAAGGGGTCCAGGGTGTGTTCCTGCGTACTTCTGGGCAGCTCTCTGGGTTGCAAGTCTTATATTCCTGCCAAGGAGAAAAAACACCCTCCTCTTACTGAAGAGCAGCAGTCTAATTGACAGAGATTTATTGACAATGCAGAAGATAAGGGGGTATACTTTGGATATAAACCAGCCTCCATCTACCTTGCTTGACCTCACAGCACAGGTCAGAGCAGGGCACAGCGCAAAATGTGGTGACTCTGGAGGCACTGGTGGTGCATAGCTTCAGGCAGACCTCAAGACCTTGCTATTTTTATGTCTCCTTCAGGTTTGTGTTACTTCGCTGACTCAAAGTCCTGTGGGGCTTCGAAAGCTCGGTACATTATGGGCAGGAGAATAATTCAGGCAATAGATAACAATAACAGTAAAAAAAGTTTTCTGCTGTGACCCTGAGATGTGGCTCTCAGGTCGGCGTAGAAGAGCCCCATGAGGACAAAATGTTAGCAAGGTTTATTCCTTGAAAAGTTTACTGTTTTATTTTTAAGATAATCAACTCTTTTTACAGCTATTTTTATTTGGTTGCCTTTCTGAACTCTCTAGCGAGTGCTATGAACCATTTGCCACCCTCGGTGTAGCTACTGAGTACAGACAACATTCTGTCTGGCTGGAGATTGGGTGATTTGGGGGCTTTACTATTCTCACCACTAGTGGGAGGAATTCCTGTGACAAACTTTGTATTCTTGTTTAAAAATAAATAAATAAACCAGTCTTTTCTGGCAGAAGGAAAGAAATGTAATGCTTCAGGACTTTATGATTCTAGAGTAAATGCCAAACAGCTTGTGAACAGATGGGCGGTTCCAGATCAAATCTACTTGCACTGAAAGAAAGTTCTCCATAAAAATAATTAAAACAGCTGCATGAAACAGCTGCCAGAATAGGAAAGTGAAAATAAAGAGAGATAATGGGTAGCCATTGCCTTACTGATCGGTTAACTAGGTGTTTGACCTCTTGGTTACTCAAGTGTGTCAGTGAGACTCATTTCTGATGCCTGTAAGGCCTCCTTGACTCAATGGGAGTGGGGTAGAAGAAGAAAAATGCATAGTGCTTTCAGGTGAAGTACTTGATACCAAAGTCTACAGAGGCCTAAGGAAGTCCTCTATGTACCTGTCTGTCCTTACCTGGACACACACACACACACGCTAACACACACCCACTCTCACACCAACTTTACTGCCTTTCAGAATCAGCCACCTCTTTGCTTCCTGGTTCATTTCAGCATCCTCTCCAGTAAAATCTGAGGATGTACTTCTCTTTCAGCTTGAGAACTAAAACCAAGATGGGGAGAGGAGTTAAATACCCAGTCCCTATAAGACAGATATCAATAAACAATACATACCACAGCGCAGCCTGGACATGTATTTCCATTTTCACAGGACCTCTGCCTTGAATGAATCCCTCCACCACAATTCACACTACATTTATTCCAAGGACCCCATGAAGACCAAAAAATTGGTAATGGACATGGACTGTTCTCATTACAGAATCTGAAAGAAGAAAGCACATTGCTCAAATGTCCATGTCAGCACATCCCAGGGATGAAATGGTGATGGATGCAAGACTGCACACTGTATTTGTTCATGCACGCACTGAAAGCCAGCAGAAGGCTGATACAACAGCCAGATTAGCAATGTTCCTGTTCACAGCAGAGAACTGTACCCTTTGTACAGAATGGGGAGTGGTTAACCAGGCTGAGCTCACTGAGGCAGCTGGAGTAAAGGGTCAAGAGTAGGTTTTTTAAAGTACTCTAATGTCAAAACTTTCATGCACTGAATTCACAAAGAGCTCAAAAGCTGAAGCCCATGTGTCACAAAGAGAATGGATGGTAAATTTTTTCAGTGGGAGGACTAACGGGAGATCACCACAACAGTGATCTGTCAGTAATGGCAGGTGCTAAACACTTGAATCATAGAATCATAAAATCACTAAGTTGGAAAAGAACTTTGAGATCAAGCCCAACCGCACCTGTCCGCTACTAATTCATATCCCTAAGCACTTCATCTATTTGTCTTTTAAACACCTTCAGGGATGGGAGCTCAATCACCTCCCTGGGCAGCCTGGTCCAGTGCATGATAACCCTTTCACTGCAGAAATTTTCCCTTGTGTCCAATCTGAACCTCCCCTGGGGCAGCTTGAGGCCATTCCCTCTCATCCTATCACCAGTCACTTGGGCAAAAGAGACCAACACCCTCCTCTCTACAACCTCCTTTCAGGTAGTTGTAGACAGTGATAAGGTCTCCCTTCAGCCTCCTCCTCTCCAGGCTAAACTACCCCAGTTCCCTCAGCTACCCCTCATAAGATTCGTTCTCCAGCCCCTTCGCCCTTCTCTGGACATGCTCCAGGACCTCAATGTCTTTCTTGTAGTGAAAGGCCCCAAACTGAACACAGTATCCAAGGTGCAGCCTCACTGGTGCTGAGTACAGGGGCACGAACACCTCCAATCTTCTCTTCCCCAAATCTGGCCATTACTGCTGCCTGGACCCTAAGAAATCAGTGTTTGCAACTGGAGCTGAACTAGATGCTACAGGCATCTAAGAGAAGACCCTAAATTAATGCTATTTCATGTTCCCTTTTCAAAAGTAACTTTAATTTTCTTCAGCTTTTTAATCAGTATCGTTCTCAAATTCAATCACACAGGACTGCAATTGACTCAGATGTAGTCTTTAAAACTCAAAAAAGGACCATTCTGAATGGCTACAAATCAAACCAAACATTAAAATGTCCTGAATCAAGGAAGTTAAATGAATTGCCCTTTGTATTCTGAGAAATGCAGAGAGATCTGTCTTAAGTGACCACTCAAGAGACAAGCAACAGCCTACTGCCAAGCAGAGGTGGCCTTTAATGAAATGTCAAATCTGGAAACCAAATTTGGATGCCTTGAAGCATGCGTTTAATGAGGGGCTGGGCTTGAAGAAACATAATAGTGCAGATAGCTCTAGGTTCAAAAAGTATTGGTTTTTAGTGATTTTGCAAGAAATTTGCTCAGTTTAGAGGGGAAAAGGATGTTTTCCTCATGCCAAGGCCTGCAAAAACTCAACTCTGGATCTGTGAGTTAAGCTATATTTTGTCTTGAATTTCCTTTAGTGCATCAGCTCTAAACGATGCAATTGGCAATGGAAGCCACACATATTTAACTGCCTGCTCGGGACGGATGAAGACACTGTAACTGTATCTATCAACTCTGCACTGCAAACAGCAGGTGCAGCGTCACTGAGGACGTCAGCCCTCTGTCTGGGAGACAAGAATACTTGTGAAGGTCTGAAAGGTCCTGCTTGGTACACAGCTCTGAAGTCTGATAGGAATAGTTGGACTCGATCTAAGAGGTCTTTTCCAACCTAGTGATTCTATGATTCTCTAATGGCCACAGTCTCTTTCAAAGAGAGTAGCCATACATATGAACAACCTCATCCCTTTTCTGGAATTCCTTTTCTTTGTGCATTCAGCCAAACAGCCTTAATCTTCATTTATATAAGAATCACCACTTATAGCTGCCAACATTTTAACCACAGAAGCAAACACATGGCATTGTGGACATCTCTTACCTTTCTTCCCTGCTCTGTCCAACACAGACTCTGCCTCCATACCGTGGGGCAGGGTTGCTGCAGGATCGCTGGCGGACCTGAAAGCCAATCCCACATGAAGTGCTACATGGGGCCCAAGAAGACCAGGGTGTCCAAGCTCCATTTCTAACAAAGTAAGCGAGACAGAACAGAGCGTGGGTGTTATCTAATAGTCTGCCCATTTCATGCCATGCTTAATGACAAAACACATAAGGCACTGACACAGGAATCATTGAACTCATTGCAGAAGAGGTTATTCATTTCAACCAGACTTTATATCAGTGGGCATTTAGAAAAGGGAATTTCAGAAGTGCTTAGCATTGGTCTAACTTTTCTCCCATTGAAGTGTCTTAGAACTGGAAAGGAAGAGAATAAAGCCAAAGCTGAATTATTCTCAAAATGCTCCTAGGATTTCCTGGGCAACAGTGTGGTTGCTCTAACTCTTGCTGACTATCCCCCTCATTGTTTCCCCCATGTCTCATAACCCCTCTTTTCAAAGCCGATGGCTGATCCCAAAGTTGTATCCTCTGCATATTTCTGCACAGAGAATTGAGGTTCTGAGGCTAAGTGATGCCAGTTGTGCCACAAGATGTATAAAAACCTACCCTCTGCTAATTCAGTAGGTACCGATGCTTTAAATCTCTTAGAGCAATACTACTGCCAACTCCTATGATTTTATCACACACCTCGTAATATTTGGTGTTTACCTAAAGCCTTAAGCATTGAATCCTATTAAATAGAAAACTAAAAATTCATTAAAAATAACAATAATTTCTTCTAGCTTTCATGGCCGCCTGCAGACGTCACTGTAGTGTGACCTTAAATCTGTAGAAACCAGAAGGCAATTAAGAGCTCAGAGGCAGGATCAAGTTTCACAGTTTAATGAGTGATCAAATCTCTGCTGAGCAGTGGTAACAGCCTGAAGCAAATGTGATGAGGTTCATACTTCAGCGACAACCCTAGTTGATACCTCTGTGACAGAGATGTCAGCAACCACTCTGTGCCTCACTCCTGCAGCAGGCTGAGCACGTGCAGGTGGCTGACTCCTGCAATGCTGCTGCCATGCAGTAACCCAACCACATGCTTACACAGAAGCCAATATTTTCATCTTTAAAATCTTGCATTTATTAAGGTTCATCTTCCTCTGACTTGGCAGCACTACTGAACTTCGGAGCAGGGGAGGAAGAACTGCACCTCATCTCTTCTGTGCTGCAGGTTTCATTTCATATGGAGCCAGAGCAATGCTCTATCTTACAGAATTGCCTAATCTTGACACTTCACTGCCTTAAGCCAAAAAATCTCATTTGTTTTGGGTGTTTGTTTCTTTTCTAGGGAAAAACCTTTCTAAAAAGTCTAGTCAAAAACAACTCAGGTGCTCTCTGGTTTTTTGAAAGCTAAGCTTGAAAACAGATGTTAATTTTCAAAGCATTTACTGAACTAATAACACTGCTGGCAAGGAATAATTTCTGGCATGGCACCAATCAGGGCAGAGGATGAAAGTTAAAACCCACGTTGCCCTTCACACTTTTTGTATTTGTTACCAACTCTTGCCTGTTCTTGGCAGCTTTCTTTCAGAACCCTGTTAGATGTCTCTCCCCTCCTCCTCTTTTTCTCTCATCCCCCTTCTTCCCTTCCCTTCTCCCATCCCAAACAAGATCAAAGGACAAGAAACTCACTTACACAAAAATTATACTATTCAATCATATTCTGCCATGTTTTAACCCACCTATTACCTCCCCATTCCTTAACCCAAAGGAAATATTAAATGTATAATCACAAAAGAAAGGGAAGGTTGCTGTTATTGCAGAAAAAAGGGAAAGTACTACTAAAAATTCCTCAAAAGCCCCATTCTCAGCATCTATTTGTATTTCACCATTTTTAAGAGAAAAAAAGATGCTTTGTTTTCAGATCCCAAGCTTTCTAATAGAACTTATCTTTAAGCATCCTGCTGTCTCTTTGCAAAAAGAAATCTCAATGCCATATAAAGTCAATTAAAGGAAATTTGAGGTCTCAGGTGGGTGTAGAATGACCAGATGTCCCTATTTTTCAAACCATGCAATTTTCCTACGTCTTAAGATTGAATAATCTATTTTTCATCCCCTTCTTAGATGTTGTCTCTGCCCCTGTTGCCATCAGAGCAGTGCTGACCAACCCATCCCAGAGGCATGCTTTCCATTTCCCACTGACATTAAAAGTCCATCTTGGGAAGGCTCCACTCAATCCACCACGGCAGCACAGGGACAGGAAGGACCGCACGCCTTTCAGGCAGCACAGCCCACAACTGGAAGAGGAGATGCCAATTAAAACATGAGTATTGCTGAATTTTTGGTGCCAAGACCAGCACTGATCTCCAGGGAGGAGTCAAGAGACAGCTGTCCTTAGTGGAATAAATGTTATGGAGAAGATAAAGTAGATAAAAAACGTATTGACCCAATATTTACTAAAATATAGGCTCACCCCAACCTGGTTAAGTAGTGCTTACACTATTGCATCATCTCTCCTTGAGTCATGACATGATGTAGTGTGAGGGTGGTGTGGTAACATGGACACAAACGTCATGGTTATGTTTGGGCACCTGACCAGAGAACGTTTAGCTTCTTTACTGCTCAGGCATCAGCTTCAGGCTTCCCTGGAAAGGCAGCACTTTGACACAAGCTGAGCTACAGGCGTTGTTTAAGTGCTGTTCCCGGCAGGCGTGCCTCTGAAGCACCGCTCGCTGCCAGATGATGATCTGTTGCTTGCACCTAGCCAGTGTGCTGCAGACAGTTCACAAACTCACAAAACGAGGCAAACAAACCTTGCCAAGAGCCAGGCTGAGCCCTGTCTTCACAAGTGTTGCTCTGAACTAGCTCTGCTCACTTTTGGTAATGTAACCTCGAAATCCAAACTCTGAAAAATGATGAGCTTATTGGAATTTTTTAGCTTATGGATGTTTAGTTGGCCAAAACCTAACTGCCTTACCTCCCTCTTGATGGGTCAGTAATTGAGGCACAGTGTAGGGAAGATTAATGTGAACACTAACTTGGGGTGCCCATTTTCCAGAAGCCCTGGCTGAAGGTCCTTCTCTCAGAGCCCCCAAGTTCCTTCATTTTTCACGGACTTCATTCTGGACATCATGTACCTCAGTTTGGCCATGATACAACAACATGGCCACAATAACACAAGGAAGGAGCTAAGTTGTGGAGAGGCACAATTCTTGTTCCCTTCATAAAAAAGCATAAAGTGTCTGAGGTACCTTGAACAATTTGCGACCTCGATCCTGGCCCCTTCACAGCCACGACCTCCACAGCGAGGACGAGGGCTGTCACATGAACGTGACCTACACATACAGGAGCCCATGCTGTCCCCGTCCGAATGCTCACACAGTTGCCATGGGGACCAAGGCCCCAGTCTTCCATTTGTCGTCAGGTTTTTCACCTAATTTTAAAAGAAAAAAGGTCATTAACAGAAAGTTTACATTTCTGGAGACAGCCCCACAATAGAAATGCCAAACAAAGCTGCTGGGGGATTAGGATGCAGCTTAGATGGGAGCTGTCTGTGCTTGTGAGCAAGATTCAAAACAGAGGGTTGTTTTCAGACAATGCTGCATCAATATTTACCCTCCAAATTCCACCCTGCATACCTAACGTGTGCGCACAGGCACCCAAGCCGACCCAGCCAGCACCACGCTAGGCGCAAGCATCCATCTGCCATGCCACAAAACCACCACACGTTCCCTCGTCTCACACTGCACAGTTTCAGCCTTTCAAACAACACAACAGCTGGTGCTGGTTGTCCTCAGTCCATTATGCTCCCACTTCTGCAGTGCTTGGGACTGTTCCTGCAGAATATTTTCTCAGTTAGTGGTCATATAACCATAGTGACCAACTGAGACTGGGGCCTCGCTCAGTTTGGCTAACTAAACAAATCTATAGCCTAATTGGCTAAGCTGGATGTAGGAGACGGTGGTGACCAGAATTAATGCTCAGGATCACATAGTGGGCTAAAGAGCACAAATTCATCTCAAGGCAGTTTATACACCAGACCACACTGATATCTGTCTCCTCTGCCCTTTGCTCCATGCCTGTACAGCCCCAAGCAGGATGGGGTTTGACCTTCCTGTGCACTGAAATGAAGAAGTAAAAATACGGTTGTCCTGGCAGAACAAAAGCAGGAGAAACAGAATTATTTCAGTCCAGGACAGGCGAAGACCTTACAGGACGTACAGTGTCAGAGCTTGTTCTGCCTTGTTTTAAACAGTGCTGATAGGTGAGCCCTAAGCCGAGGGCTGGGGGTTAAAGCTGCCAGGGCCCTCACCACCAAGGCTGACAAAAAGATGCGTGCTGCCTGCTCCTCTTGGAATTGCTCCCAGGCCACCGCTGCCTTCTTGGGCTTGGCTTCACTGCTACTGCAAAATCCAGAAACTCCAGGACCATGTCTGGAAACCTGCCCTGAGCACCCTTTCCCTGGCTTCACCTCTGCCCTTGACTTCAGAAACATGAAGCAGAAAGACATCAATGCTGGCCCTGCCTAGGTACAGTTATTTCCTTGCTGCAGCACAGCATCATGATGCAACAACCCCTACTGGCTACCTCCATCCTCCCCACCCATGTCCCAGAGTGTAGAGCCTCGCGGGCAGGATGGCAGCTGCGTGCCAGTGGCTCATCCCCACTGGTGTCACATAGGGTGGTGAGATGCTCAGTAGCTTTGCTAAAACTGCTGGCAAAGGCAACACTGGACTTGACCTGGGTGTCTCACACAGCCAAGGGTGAAGGAAGGAAAATGCTGGGGCCAAAACCTTGAGGCAGCCACCGTTAACAAAACCCACTGTGCTATGCATGCTTCACTGAGCTCCACAGTCAGCAGGATCTGTCCCCCAGCATCACCCCAGGGAGTCAGACAAGGAAACTGAGGCGTGGAGAGACTGCTAACCTGCTCAGGAGTCACACAAGAAGCCAACAACAGACACAGGAGTTGTGCTTTCAAACACTCTTCCTCTGAAACATGCTGCTTTGTGCTTACTCTTCAAGTCTAACGCTACTTTAAACACTCACAATGCACTTCTAGTGGGCTGTCATCTTCCCCTCACCCATCTACAGCAGCACCAAAACCCTGCAGCACTGGCATGGAAGTAGTTTAGATCCGTTACTGCACTCATCAGGCTGCAGCCAGGGGATTCCAAGCACCTGTTGTAAAACCTCTGTTTGCAATGGATTATCATCTCCTCATAAAAAAATTTGCTCTGGGCTGCAGGTTAAAGGCAAGATGCCCAGAGAAAAGAACATCCGAGTTTTGTTATTGTTGAATTTGTTGTTTTAAACATGCATGCAGTCAAAAATCAATACAGTTGGGTTGCTAAAAGTCAGGGGACAAAAAAAAATTAAAGGAACTACTTTCAGATATTTAATACTAGATTTTTATCTCCTTTTTCCTCCTGCCTTACAAAAAGTCATAATCCATGTATCGGATCTTTTCTGTTCATTTTTGAGCCAGAAAGCCTTGCTGATTCCAGCAGGGAGTTCTGTTCAGAAATCAATGGTATGATATGGCCTGTGGCTTCCATTAAAAAAAAAAAAAGCCTGACAAATAATTATTGGCTCATAAGTGATACTGGGAAACTACCCAAAAATTAAACAAATAAGCAGCCATAACCAAAATGCTGAGATTTATAAACATGTCACGTTGTGAGTGTGGGAAGTTCTTATAGTTAAGAAATTACATATGGATTACTGTTCCATCTTTAAATTCATAAGAATATTTTCAAAAGAGCAAACTTGGGAGTTGGGATCAAAACCCTTATGCATTGATCTTTTTTCAGGAATGTCTTTGCAAGTCAAATCCTTTGTAGCACAGTGCCCATCAGACAGAAAGGACATCTTTGAAAACAAATGCGATCAAATGCCCTTCTCTCACTTGATAATATTGCCAATTCCAGAGTTCTTGAATTTCATAAACTGCCTTCTCCCACCAAAAGCATCACATTTTTGTTTCTTCCTTGTAGCATCTAAAGGCTCAAGTGCAGGATCTAAAAAATTTAAAGTGACCGTTCCTATTCCCTGCTACCAGGATACTTTCACTGCTTATTTTGATATTGCAGGTATGGCTAGAAGCATTCCTTGTCCTTTTGATTCATCTATGCTTCCTCCTAGGATAGAGATGTCAACTGCTTATAACTTTGCCAAGCTTTAAGTATTTCATCTGGAAGTTTCCATGTTGACTATTTGAAGGAAGCTGAAAATTCTTGCAAAGTTTCAGTCAAAGTTTTTCAATCATTTCTAAAACCGAACATAGGGAAAAGAATGTCCATAAGTAGCAAACTTTTCCTTGAAATAAGCTAGTGTTCAGAGCAAGTAACTGAACTTGATGTCCTTAGAACAGCTTTCTGCAATTCCCATGAAAAAACATTCCAATCTGCCAAGGGTACAAACTTCTTGGGAGGTAGGGGGGAAAAAGCTTAATTTTCAGAGACTCATAGATTTCGATCCTGGCACCTGGGGTCATCTTTGTGCACTGGACATGATTCAGAGTGGACCAAAGCAGGATTATCCTGGGCACTGCAGTTCTGAGTGGCTTTGCCCACATGAATTGAGCACAGGGTACAAATCTGCTAGATAACCCGAAAAAGGAGTGGGGAGACTGGCACTGATTAGCAAGAACATAAGGTAGCATGGAGCAGATTCCAGATGACTGAGATAGGGGATGGCTGCACACACAGAGAGGGACTGGGATGAAAACCTGCAAGGAAGAGCATCAGTTGGCATGGGATAAGGAGGACTATATGCTTTATTGGGAATACTCAGTTCCTGACTCGCCAACCACCATCAACAGTGACCCCATAAGCTTGGCTAATCGAGTTTGTCAGCCAAATCTACAGTTCCTTTCTTGCTGGTGGCTCATGTTGGCATCAGTAAGATATTATAAAGCAGGATGTGGCTTTTTTTTTAGTTCTTCTGAAACACAAAAGCACCTCACTCCCTTCTCCCAAGCTTAAGCATGAAAGCATACATTCAGGACTCCCCGATATGACAACGCGCATACAGGGAAAAGAAGAGCAGCATGTGCAATTCATGTCCTATAATTTCTTAATGTTAAAATGTTTGACATCGCAATCCTAGCAACAAACCTGTAGGAGGTTCTGGGTGTTACCTCGTAATAACATTTATTAACCATCGCTCAAGGTACTATGCTAACGCTATATCAGTAACCCTCTATCTAAGATCCCTTAACATTAAAGCTGGAGAGTGGGAATTGGTGGTACAATGGAGTGCTGTACAAAGATGTTCAGACTAGCTCTGAACAAGCACGTTTTCACAAGAGGAACAGTCAAGTTGTGTTAGTGTTATGGCTGACTCACACAAATGCCTGGCCTCTGTAGGATATAATTCAATAATATGCCAGTTCTGGCTTTGAAAGTTGCCACATGCCAATCTCTCAGCTGTGCCAGGACATCTGTTTGTGGGCTAGGCTGCAGAAGAACTCACTGATATTATCTGGGTTAGGAAAAGTTTACTTGGGAGGGGTGCCTTTAATCTACACCACGTCACACTTGAGCGTGATCTCACAGACAGCTGTACCAGCTCAGCTGAGCATCTGGTGCTCGGCACAGGAAAGTGGGGTGAGAAAAGGCAGGACTTCTTAAGACAGTAACTCATCCAACTAAACTTGCAGATAGGCCTGTTTCAGGAGTGACATTTGGCACTGGGTCACTGCATGTCCGTACCTTTCCAGCGGTCATTTGCACATGCAGTCCTAAACTCTTGTCTCTGTTGAAAATGACCTTTATCCTGCACTGAATACAAGGAAATACTTGGATATTGCTGATCTAGATGCTTAAATGAGCCATCCCACTCCACACCAGTGGTGAATTTGATCCAGTGAGGGGCAGAGGAAAAAGAGAAAGAAAGCACTTGCATGTGGGTTTTAAACAGTTTGGCAGCCCATCAGCTGAGGAGCACAGAAAGAGAGCACCTACATGGAAAATAATCTACAATAGAAATGCTAAAACAAATGTAAAACTAGTGCCCCAAGAACAGCCAAAGCTCCTGAATATTCTGTGCTGGATTTTTACGACCTTGAAACAACGATCTGGAGTAGCCTGTTCCCTAGCGTGCACCACGGCGAACATGTTCAGACTAGAGGATTAACACCTCACACACCTATCAACAGACACAGGCATTAAGCAGGACGAGATAACAGCATGGGCAATCAAGAAGCACTGCATCCCAGTTCAACACAGGAGGGTTATAAACACACAAGCCTCTGAATCCAGCAGTGAAAAACTTAAGCCTGCCAAGCTGAGGATGGATTGAAGTAATGACTAATATTTCCCAGGAAAATTTCTGAGAAGTAAGGAAGATAAGGGGAATAAACATTCCAGCACCTTCAGACAGAAATAGCATACTGACAATATAACTCACCCAGTCCTCTCTCTCTATCTACCAGACTTAGCAGTATTAACATGCTAATTGACGTTAGATAATAATGATGGACATTAATGAGGATTCCTCCCAATTTATTTAACAAGACTTGTTTTCCTCCCAAGCCACCTTGCAGGTACAGCTCAAGCAGCAGGAATTAAATTTGGCCAGACAGCTCCTGAGGTTCACAGCCAGGAACTGGTTACTGTTGTCAGAGAAGGGTAGGTGGATGGGAAGGAAGCTGGAGAGCCAACTTAAAGTGATTCAAGCAAAAATACACTTTTTTTTTTTTTTTTTTTTCAACTGCTGCATTTGACGGAGACCAGGGCAGGGAAAGAAGACCAACTCCTTGCAATATCATATAGATTTGGTCTTTGGTTTGCTAAAGTGAAGTTACAACCCAACACTCTTTCTCATACTCCCTCTCTTGGTTACACTCTACCCTTCCCTTGTCTTCTCTAATACTTACTGTATCTTTTTATTCCCTATGCAAACCATCCATGCATACCCTCTCTCTGCTGCTTCCTAGGTCCCTCTTCCTGCCAGTGCAACAATTCTTCACCAGTGTTGTCTCCTGGGCCCAGCTCGGGAAGCCAAGAGGAAAATTAATTGAATGCTGCCTGAGGACGCTACGGTCAGCTATTCTGATTTCCCCAAATGGCAGGGAAGCCAAAGAAATGGTGCAGACAGTGGAGCAGCCCAAAGAAAACCGAAGTTTTATCTAGGGCTTACATGGTTCTCAGCAGTAACCTAGCAATATGATCCAACCTTCCTAATTCAAGGCATAGGTGGACATGAGGAGGAATGAACACCTTTGGGATCCCTCTTTTGGAGCAGACAAATACATTTGGGGGTCTCTGTGTTCTACACAGGAGGCTGTGCACATAAGTTAGTGTGCGCCACAGGGCTCTCTGTGCTTTCCTAACAGCCAGTCCTCATCAGGCTGCCATGCATTCACTTTCCCTCTCCTTTCTACACATACACACACACTCTCACACAGGTATATATAAAATATTTCTACTCCCTCTACTTACTGGACATTCGGTAATATTTTGAGTCCACAGACTCATGTTGGAGCTGTCCTCAATGGTGGTGCATCGCTTCTGCTTGCTATCCCAGCCGCAATAGGGATCTCTGGCTCCTAGGCATTCCCTGCATGTGCAAAGAGAAAAGATTAATGCTCTTTAAGACTGCCTTGCTCTAAGGACACCCTATTCAAGTATATGACAGCTGTCAGCTGCACCATGGCTCAGCAGAAGAAACAATTTCTTCTAAGCAGAGGTTTACCTGCTTGGAAGGGGAGAATAGCTGAATAGAAGGGTGACAGGACACAAAGCAAATATCACTCATAAAAGCTGTAGATTAAAAATCAGTTCACTCCTCTCCAAGGCCTAGGAAAAGAAAATGACTGTACAAATTTTAGTCAAAGAGCACTTGTCATTGAGATATCTTTGTGCCTCCATGTAATCACTCAGCAGGCCAAATCTCACACAAAGCAACCTCTGTGAGTATGTTTTCTGACACTGTGTCCATCCAAAGGGGTTAGACAAGCAGAATTAGCCAATGGACGAGTAATAAAGGCTTTCTATTAGTCTTGGCCTCTGCTGGAACAATGGCTTCATTTATAATCCCAACATCAAGATGTCAGTTTGGAAAAGTCACAGCAGAACATTATTTCTAAGCTTTTGGCTGCTTTGAACACTGCCGTATTCATTTTCCTCCTGAATCCATATTTACAGGCTAAGTGCGTGTTCCCAACATGTGAGCTGCTGAAGAAAAATAACTAGGGTTACTACAGCCACTAAACAGAGAAGGTCAGTCACAGAATTAGTCTACACTGATAAAATTCAGCTGTATTGGTTGTCCCCATGAGTTTCTTTCAAATTGTTAATTTTCATTAAAAAAACCTAAATTACAAGTCACATCATGCATGCATTAGTGAAAGACAAAGAAGAGAGGACTAAACCTAAAGAGATACACAACATTTTTTTTTATTCCAATGATCTATTCTCTTGTATCACACAAAAGGCGGATAGGATCTTTCCAAAAGTCCCAAATGATTTGAAAACTGCCAATTAGACAGCAGCAAGGGACCAACGGGAAAAAATCAGTTCAGAAAGCCAAGCAGGAGGCTAATAAAATTTATTCTAAGGGTAGGTATCAGTATGATAAATGAAACATAAAAAAAAAATAAAAAAAGAGAAAAGAATCAAATGCAATGAAATGTGAACTGTTCCCTCCCAGAAATCTTTGAAATCCTATTAGCCTGTAATCAGCCGCAAATGAAAAAGCAAGTCCCTTAAGCACAGCTGAAAACATTCATCAGTCTGTACTGACTCCACAGCAATTTGCCCCCAAACAAACCCTAGATTGTTTTGTTGTCTGGTACCCAACGCTTCATATATATATAAACACACACACACAGACACACGTGTCAATATGGATATGTTAATTATGAGTTCCCAGTTTGCTCCTACATGGCAACTCCTACGTTTTGTCTACTAAAGATTTCACACATAGAATTGAGAGGAACGTAACTTTATCTTTCACGCTTTAGGAAGGTAGTTACAATGACTGTCTCTACTATATTTTTACTTCAGCTGCTTCAGTACACCCAAGGAAAGGGCAAAGATGAATTTTGTCCCAGCCCTAGGTAACAGAACACCAAATGCTTGCCTAGAAAATACTTGAGATCCTCAGACCATGGGCACAGAAGGGACATGCACTTCTTTGCTCATTATTCTGACTGAGAACCTCCGTCCTGCTGTTTTGGCAACCCACACCACCCTCATCCCCGAAGTCGGGCTGCCACCACCTCGAGAGCTGCCTTCACCATTCATCAGCCCCCCGGCAAGGGCAGCACCCACCTAATGACTGAGCAGACCCCAGGGCATCTGCTCGCCTTCTTGGTAGAATCAGCCCTTCAGAAGGAAATTGGGTGGTTTCTAGAAGAATAAGAATGCGAAAAGGAATGGGAGAAGAAAAAAAACCCAAAAACCCACAAGAAGAAAGCTCCTGCTTTTAGTTAGAGAGCCTTTTAGTCAGGCCTTCAGACCTCGACACCACGTACATGCTATTGTTTCCAACTGCATGAAGCCATTTCACCAGGCACCCAGCGAGCTGAGAGAGGTCATTGTAATTCATAACAGGGAAGGCTGTTGTGCGCATCACCCTATTATGATACGCATTTTCTCTGAATTTAATTTATAGGAAAACATGTGCTGCATAAATTCAGGAAATAATCTCCATATGTTCTGTGCTTCAGACTTCAGCCACTCCGCAGGCTGCAATATATCCCAGTTAGGCACTGACCACTTTGCTGGCACTATCATAATGTATGTCATGTAGTTAATGTGCTGCTCTTGGCTGCGAGCAGCGAGCTACAGATCCCTCCCGGCACACTCAGTGAGTCACAGCCCGCGGTCCCCTGCCACCGCCACTGACCCCCAGCCATCAGCAACCAAGCTGCAGAAGGCCACGATGCTGAGCCCCAGTAAAAGCCCAGCGTGGCGCTTCTCGGCTGGGAGTTACGGGCATCCCACGCTGTGCTGTCCCTGCGCTCTGCATCCTGGGTGGAATGAATTTCTACGCAGCTTGGGCTCCGTTGGGTTGTCAAAATGCGCACTCTGTAATTTAACAACCATCAAAGCCCGGGAGTTCTCCTCATCTGAAGGCAGGCCCTCAAACCCATTTGAAATCTAAAACCAAAATAGCTATGTTATCTGCCTCCCCTCAGGATTCAGAGCCCACTCATCTGCCTCAACTCCGGTGAGAAACCTATTATATCAGCTGACAGCAATACACTTAAGTGTGAGGAGGAATGTATTTCCTTACACACAATTTGCTGCATTTTTTCCTTTTGTAAGCAGGAAAAGCATTACAATGTATGTTATTGCCAGAGAACAACATTTCTGGCAAATACTTTAAGTGAACACATCAAAATCCACCCTAACTTATATCCTTACAATATCTTTAAAGATTATAGCCCTATTTATGTCATTAAAAGATAAAAACACATCAGCGAACACACAGCAGAAGAGAAATATATACATGCATACATGCACGCACAGATCAAAATGCCTCAGAAATATGCTGTAATTCTTAATAGATCAGGCACCACGGTGTGGAAAATGTAGAGATATCACAGCACTTCTCTGTGCTCAGAACACAAAATAAATTGAAATGTTTAAATGTAAATACAATTTTGTATGATACCGCTAAAAAGTCTCACACAGGCTGTGGGATCCCAAGTCTTGCAAGGCAGTATGTAAATACTGTGAAAGAAGATACAGAGGAGTTTACGTGCCATAATGAAATTCTGATCTTTCAAAGTCAATGGGACTTCTGCCACTGGCTTAGTGGGGCCAGATTTCATGTGATATATACAGTGAAAACCACACCCAGGTCTCCTCTGTATCAGGCTGGGAATGTCCCAAGGAACTAATGACACAGTGTTGTCTCCCATCATAATTCACACAGGTAGATGGAACCTATTAGACCACCAAAGACTACCTGAGTGTGGCAGGTTAACACTGGCTGTATAATTGGTAATGACTTAGTTAATGAAAGCCACAAAATGGGATGCTTGTAGAAATAAGAGGGTGATGATACCACATGATCTGTGGCCCCAGTTCCCCTCTGACCATCTACAAACTGTGGTGCATTTGGTGAGGACTCGGGAGAACACCTCTTGACAGATATCTAAGAAGTTGGGTTTACTATGGCAGGGCATTACTATCAATACTGAGTCACTTTAATTCATTGCCTCACAATAAATGTTTTATCTGAGGCATAAAGTCATACACCGAAAACACTCAATTGAAAAACAATTCCATTTTTATCTTCTATTCAAGGTATTTTTTTCTCCAGCTCCTTATTCTCACTTACCAAGGACATTTGCATGAAAATAAGATCTTACTCATAAGAGCTCACCTGCTGCCTGCTGTTTGGGAGCTGACAGCCTCCCTGTGGCTGGCTGTTGCAACCATTTCTACAGCAGTGACCTGGGATAACACAAAGAATTAAGACTCGGCAAGTGGGGCGCTATCCACAGCCCACTGAGGTCAATGGAAACAATTACTGTGACTCAGTAGAGTTTTTACTGGGCCTTTGAGCCCAACAGGCTAAGTCTTCACTAATAGCACCTACTGCAAAGAAAAGCTTCTGCTCCCAATATGCTGGTCCAGCCCAAGATCTCTTCAAGAAAAGTCAAAGTCTTGCAATTTGTGGATGGAAGCTCATAGCACCTTTATATTTCCCTGTGCCCCAAGGGCCTACCTGGAGACACGTGCAGGGCATGAGGCTGTGTGTCTCCATCCATATTCATATACCTTAGAGGACTGGGGGAAAG
This sequence comes from Phaenicophaeus curvirostris, assembly GCF_032191515.1. Lineage (NCBI taxonomy): Eukaryota > Metazoa > Chordata > Aves > Cuculiformes > Cuculidae > Phaenicophaeus > Phaenicophaeus curvirostris. Next base: position 30,181,693 of record NC_091398.1, read on the forward strand.
AAACGGGGAAAGGAATACAAAGGGTACTCAAAGACTGTGGGGAACCAGGAGGCACCTCAGAGGTATGGGCACTCCATGAGTGGCTGAGGGGCCAGACCCTGTGCCATTTTCTTTCTGGGTAAATTTCATCCCTCCTGAAATATGAACAGGACCCGAAGATGGAGTCTTCCTAGTGCAGTCTCAGGGGTTCTTTGAATCTCCCCTTCACACACTTCCACCTCTGGTCGTGTAGCATTGCTACAGCAGCTACAGCTTCAGCTCAGCGTCCTGTAATGAAGCATCATCACCAAAGTTTCTGCTCGGACCAGGATGGGATCTGCTCACACACACTGAAATCCAGGCATCACTAGTGACTTGGTCTGCTTTTGGGGGAGGGGGGACGTTTGTTTGTCTTTTATTTTCTTCTTCTTTCTCTTGACTAGAGGACTGGATTTGAGCAAAGATGCATTAAAGACCAATCACTGAGCACAATGACTTCCTAAACAGAATGCTTGTTCCAAGGTGCATTGCAAAGTGACAGTGGTAATCTCATAAAGTAAATAACACAAGGACTTGGGAACTTTTTGTGTCCTAGCCTGAACGACGTCTTCTTTCAGAATCTTCATGAAAGCTTGAATGTCTGTAGTTCAAAATTTCTCATTCCCACTTAAATTTGCTCTGGGTCTAGGTAGCTTCATCTTCTGGTTGTTTTCCCCGAGAGCTGCAAAACTTTAGACTGTGTAATAAATGGATCATCTAATCGGATCCAAGACACTAGGCTTCAACAGACCAAAGGAAAGAATTACTCAAGCTTCTTCCCACTCTTGCTACCAGATCGAAGACAGGCAAACATGCTATTTTGTACCAAAAGCCAGAAAATTCACTTAGGGCATTCACACTAAAGGACTCCACTCCTTGACTCTGCCAGGACACACTTGTTCCCTAACTTTCATTCTCTCATTACAATTACCTCTTTCTTAATCCGTTTTGATAACTGAAAGCAAATAGCAGTGGAATGACAGAACATGATGACCTGCAGAGTTAGAGCTCTAGATCCAAAGACTGAGAAGCTCCCTTCCCAAACTGCATTTGCTCACAAACCCCTGCCAATGAACCAAGAGAGGGGGTCTGCATTTTTGCTGATGATTTTGGAACCTGCAGTGAATATCACATTCCCCAGGGAGACAGGAAGACCGTCATCTTGCACCTAGTCCTTTAAAACACTAAGGACATCATCAGTTAGTTCATTAGAGGCACAGACGTTACAGCACTATCAACCACTGCAGTGCAAACATTTGTAAGTCTGATCCTGTAAGGCCCTGAGCAACCTACACTCAGCTGTGCTCAGCATCTCAAGAGCATGGGCTGCACAGGATTACACCTTGCTCTTTCTGGGGAATAAGACCTAAAAATTTCACACTGGTTTGTTGCGCTCCGTGAGCAGTTAACTCTGATAGAACAGCCCTTTGCAAGAAATGAGGGGGTTTTAGCTGTGCCTGTTGGCTGCGTTTGGCAGACAGGCATTTCCTGACAAGGTTAGTTTACTGTCCCATTGCTATCAACCTGTGGAGGGGATGAGCTAAACAAATAATCATATTAGCTTCCAGCCAACCAAATCATAATTACTGACAACCTCAATAGCCTGTGAAAGGAAGAACGGACTTCTGTCTTCCCCAAAGCCAAATGGCGTGAAAAGAGAAGAATAAGAATCAAAAGAATGTTCATGGCTTAAGAAAATAAGATTAGAAAGGGAAAAAAAGTACCAGACCTTCAAACAATCTCTCTAATTTTGATACCTTTAAAAATTCAAACTGCAGAGATGAGTTAGTGATCTGTACAAATCCATTATCTTTCCCCACTGAGAAGAGAAGCCAAGTGGAACTGAGCTGCTTTAGTCAAACGCTGGTCAAGTAGCAGCTTCATTTCTCAGCTGGTGAATACAATATATTCTGTGCCAGATGCTACTGCCCATTCCTCAAGACAAGTAGCCATGCACTTTATAAGCAATTAACGGAGCTATTTGTGGAGCAGGGCACTACTCTGGAAGAGCATACTACTGCTCACAGGTACCACCACTGTAAGAGCTACAGTTGATGTTAATCTGGACAGACAAGTTTTGGTATTTTGGCATTTGACTTTGGATGCAGTGGCAGAGAAGCTGAAGCGTGCATGTGTTGTGTGCTTGTGTAATTCATCACCCACAAATGCTTAGTATCAGTGATTGATGCTCTGCACATGATTTGATTTGAATGCATAAATTAAAGTCATGGTGTAAAACAACCTCTAAAACTGAAGTGCATTTATGAGCCAAACACATGTAACGTATTTGAAGAAGCAGTGCACAGGCAGAGTGTTTTCAGAGGCAGTTTCACTTCATTTTCTTTTCCACATCAGGGCCCCTGGATGCTAGTTTCCACCTCCTGCTCTACCATTTTCAGTATCTCTTTAACTGTTTGTGGTTTATAGATTATAGCCTCATACAATCTATACAACAAACTATTCCCTTGCTTATTTTCTGACATACCATTCCATCATCTTTTAGCAGTAGTGACTTTTTTATTGGATAGATGTTTATTTTTATTTTTAAAGCTGTGAAATAAAACAACACTGCATTTATTCAAATATGAAGATTAATGCCATTCTAAGGAAAAAAAAATCTGATTAAAACTGGATTTATGTTTACATCAGTAAAGCAGGTTATTAAAAATGATGAAAAAGTGTTCCTCCACAAACACCATTAGAAACTCTTGTCACTGTGCCAAACAGAACTGACCTCTAAAACCAGCAGAAGTACAGAGGGCCTCTGACTACCAGTGATGGGATCAGTAATCCAGAAGAAAACTCAGATACTATTAAAGTCCTAATGAAAGGAACAGCCAGAAGGTATTCCTGAGTGGGGGCATCCTGGTCTGGATTGCGAAGCATAACCATTTCCTAGCCTCAGCAGGCTTTGGAGCCTTAAGAAAACATGTCGCCACCCCCTGCAACCTCCCTCCCCCTGGCTGCCATATGGAAAGAGGCAGAGAGGACTAGACATCCTTTTGGAAAAGCAGCTTGGACAACCAGTGTGCTCAAGTGTTATTCCCTGCCTCTGCCCCGTGTCAGTGTCTGGAGGTGGCTGTCAGATTAAGATGTGCTCTGCTCCGGTGTTTCTGCTTTGTGGTCACAAATCTGAGACTTCTATGTGAACACAGCAAATTCCTGTAGTCTGGTGGCATAGGTAGACACAGGAAAAAGAGTGGCTTAGGCAAGAACGAATCCACTGCTAGGGACAAAGACAGAGGCTTTATGTAGCTTTTGGAAAAGCTGATGACTTAAGGACACAAATTATGCTTAAATGGAAACTCAGGAAAGGAAAGAAAACTGCAAAGGCAGAGAACTTAGAAAGTGAGTGAGTGATGATAAAAAAATCTGAAAAAATGTCTACAGTTGTCACCCAGGCTGCACAAAGTAATCCATATTCAAGTAGCTCCCTTGTGAAAGTTGGATTTTACTAAGCTCTGGGTAATTATTTTCTGCTCAACAAGAGCAGACTCAACTAGACAGGGTCTTTGTAGATCAATGTGTGTTAGTAATGACAAATAAATATTAGACCACCTACTACACCCTGAGGATCTAACACATCTCCTGCCCAGTGTAGGGCTATTTTAACATTGCATAAGAAGCAAAAAGGTCCTGTCAACATATTCTCCATTGCTTTTTCCCACATAGCTATAAAAATGCCATCAAACAATATCCATGCCACTTTTTAGCAAGACAAAGCATCACTTAAGAAATGGATATTCTTGAAATCTCGCCCTAACCCTTTGCAGACTGGAGTGTTTCTATAGATCTACAGTACTCTTGTATTTTCACAAGTAAAAGACGCTATAACCCATACATATTTTATGCACTTAACAGTACTTAAATTTTAGACTTAAACAAACAATAAAAAATTTGCTCTGGCTCCAGGAGCTTCCTCCTCCCCAAACAGGTAAAACAGCACATATCCTAATAAAAAGTTAATGATGTGTCTGTAGCAATATAGTCATTCAGTATTAACACTGGATGCATTCATGGTTTACAGTGAAAATTGTGGCTGGAAGTGTAAGACATGAAGCAGCAGTAAGGCTGTAGATTTTTTTGCACCAGGAACCATGTCATTCAATATGACCATAACCTAGAATACAAATCTTATGACACAATAGTAGCAAACTGTAAGAATTGACAAATGCAGTGGATATCTGCCCTGGGGCTTGCTGGTAGCTTTAGTTATTAATCTTGTTTGTATAACAAAAGCATCAATGTCATCCTAACATTACATATTCCAAGAAAACTACCTGCTTACCTGTCAGTTGCCACTGGGTTGAAACTAAACTACGAGGAGCGGCTGAGAGAGCTGGGGTTGTTTAGCCTGGAGAAGAGGAGGCTGAGGGGAGACCTCATTGCTCTCTACAACTACCTGAAAGGAGGTTGTAGAGAGGAGGGTGCTGGCCTCTTCTCCCAAGTGACAGGGGACAGGACAAGAAGGAATGGCCTCAAGCTCTGCCAGGGGAGGTTTAGGCTGGACATTAGGAAAAAATTCTTCACAGAAAGGGTCATTGGGCACTGGCAGAGGCTGCCCAGGGAGGTGGTTGAGTCACCTTCCCTGGAGGTGTTTAAGGAATGGGTGGACGAGGTGCTAAGGGGCATGGTTTAGTGTTTGATAGGAATGGTTAGACTCGATGATCCGGTGGGTCTCTTCCAACCTGGTTATTCTATGATTCTATAATTTCACATAGCCTGCCTAGCAGGCATCAGATGGTAATGACTTTGAGACATCATTGATCTGAGTTGGCCTAAAGCCAGCCTGCTAAAGGTAGAGGTATCCATACACTAAACCATTGCCGATCTTGCAACCTAAGTCATGTTGGCAGTGCACTCTAAAAATAAGAAGCAAACAAAAGTCCTCAAACATATTCAACCTCTCTGCTTTTTCCTCCCTCCCTCCTAGCAAACTCAAAGTACCCTGAAACAAACTGGGAACCTAGTCAAGAGAGTAAGGAGACAAAAGCCAGTGAGCCCTGAAATTATCTGATTTTCTTTGGCTTTTTTCTCAAGTGACCTTCATCTGTTTCAGTAGTTGTATAATCCTGCACTGTGGCTACTGCTGAATTCCCCTTCTGCTGCAGTACCATTCACTCGGGACAATTTACATAGTTCGGAGCTAAAGCAGCAACCTAGAAGTACACAGACAGCTTAAAATGAATGTAAAGCTTGCCATTGGTATGAGCACTTCATAGACATGGAAAAACTGTAATAACTCATCTGGTTCAGAGCGGTGCCCCTGTCCACTCTTTCATCCTCTCTCATCTCTCTTTCAGTGATGCAAACACCAGCAATCTCAGCATAGGCTTATTGCTCAAACTCAGCCTCTTGCTGGCTTCCCTGCTGGCACCACATTGCATTTCTCTCCTCACTGTTATTTGTGATTCCCTCATACTTAAATGCCATCTACAAAGTATGCTATTTTCTTTCTTCCATGCCATTAAAGATAATGTCACATAAGATGAGACTGAAAAACAATCTCTCTGGCATCTCACTGCAAACATGCCCTTGATCACTACATCACCGCTTAGCCTTGCCTTCTTTTTTTTTAAATCCAGTTTCAGACATATGACCAAGTCCCTTTCCCAGACTGTTCAACTGCTATTCTGAAATCCAAGTTTCTTAGACCTGTACCATCACTATGAATTTTGAAGGTCCATATCCTGCAAATAGTATGGATGCGCTTAACTTTACATATATAAGCAACTACACTAAAGAAAATGGGAGTAATTGCCTGCTACAGTAGATGCAAACGTGTTTTCAGGATAGAGAAGATGGTATAATTATGTACTTCTATTTAAAGAATACAGATCCATTTTATCTACCAAACTTCGTTCTTTCCAAGAGCTTTAGTGATCATGGTTCCGTTTGATGTCTTCATTCTCTGTCAGTGGGAGTCACGCTATTTACTTAAGTGCAACCAGAACGCCAAAACAGATGTTTAGTGATTTATTCTGATGAATTACTGGATACTGTGGATGGCAGAAGACCGAGTTGCATTTCTACCTATGAAGTCTTCCAAAGCTCTTCAGCATTATTGGTGGTATAACAATTAGCCAATTCCCTTAACTTTGGAGAGGTCATATCAGCCAAAGCAGATGGAAATTGATGATTAAGCTTTATCACAACATTTTTGTAGGCTGCTACCTTTCTTTTTGCCTCAATTTTTAAAAGGATGTTCAGTGCATTGGCTATTTTTGAAAACTCTCAGGAAGATTTTCAAAACAAAATCTGGGCCAGACTTTCAACAGCCGCAGCTCAAAAGAAGGGACTAGATTTTCAAGGTCTTTGATGAACAATATGTCCATCAACATCACCTCAGCAATCTGTGTGATGCAGGGCTCCACTGAACAATGGTCAATGCTTTGTTCCCTCCCCTATGTCTTTCACCATTTTCTCTCTAGCGCTTTTTACCCAACAGCAGTTACTTGTTTTCCTTTAAGGAACTCTCACCATTCTGATGAAGAGATCAAAGGACTTAGAGCCCACACTGAATTCATTCTTTCCCCAAAACTAGTAAATTTTTAGATCTCTTCCCAAACTATATTATTCTTATAACTAAGTTCCCCAGCAGTTTCACTCCAGAAATTTGATAATCCTGCAATTCTGGTTTTGCAATTCAAAGTTCAAGTACTTTTTTCCTTTATCACAGAGGATTTTGCATCATATAAGTATCAAAAAAAAAAAGCAGAAAATAACGATAACCACCAAAGCAATCCTCCAGGCAATATCAGAACCCCCTAAATATGTAGGGTGGATGTGGTACAGGGACTATCCATGAAGCTCCAGGTTTGCACTTTGGAGAGAGAAAGAGGGCAGAAAATTCTCAGCTTCTTTACTGCAGCTGCTGACCCTTTTCTTCTGAAAACTCCCTGGAGCCATTTCAGGAGTTATTCACCTATGTGAGTTAGTTGTCTGATCACTGGCCCAGAGCTATTTAGAGGTGAATTGTGTTTCTCAAACAGATCTCAAGTCAGCAAATAAGAGCACCTGTCAGCTGAGTCATTTCTGCTAGCTTTGCATTAAGCACCATGGCCGGAGGGGATGTACCGCAGAATTTAGGCCAAGTGGGATGGCAAAATCTCACCATCACTCAACAGCAAATTCCCTGCAACTGGGTCAAAATAACAGGCAGAGTTCAAATGAGAGCGTGTCACAGCTTCATGCAAGAGCATCTGACTTTCCCCATAGCCTGAGAAGCAGGAGTGTCTCCACTGCCGTGAGTCTGACCTGAGGCGACACTCGCACAACCTGATGGGAGACCCACGCATCATGAGCACAGCATGACAGGGAGAAGACAGAAAAGCCAAGCTGTTCTGAGAACCACACTGTACATCCCAAAATTGCAACCTGCACCATGCAAACTGCAAATTTTTTGCCGAAAACTTGAGAGAGGAAAGGATAAATATCAGCATAGAGGGCATTAAAATCAACTACTAAGTACAGTGAGAGCAGATAAATTGGGTATTCAAGAGACCTTTTGGTCTAATTCCCAAACACATTTTCTTTTCCTTATTTGAATGTGTAATCAAAAAAAGGCTGCAAAATCACTCCGAGGTCTGCCTCAGGGTTTCTGTCTGTTCAAAGGTCGACAGCCCTAGCATTGCAAAGGGACAATACGAAGAGATTACCAAGTGTTCCCTGAAGCAACCAGCTTTATTTTCTTACCTGTTTGATTGCAATTCCCCAAATGAACAATCTCACTCCACCCTTTGCAAAAAGTATTAATGTACTCCTACAGATAGGTGCCACCTGAAAATAATGCTCCAGAAATTAAGTCCTCATCTCTCTGCAATTCAAATTCAGGATTTTGTTCAGACACATTCTAGATATATGGCGGCATCAGTAGTGAAGCTGCAGTGCTGGCTCTCTAAATATCCCTTCCCAAAGCTTGGGGGGAATTCAAGGCAAAAATCCAAGCTCATTTGAAAATTGCAGGGAGGGTACAAAGATTTCAAAGCCATGCAAAATCCAGCAGCAAGTACAGCCAAGCTACCACACAGCAAAGCAGCCTTCAAAACACGCTGCATGTTCAAAGGGCTTGTAGGTTTTGCTCGCATTGGACATCTTCCTAATAGTCTCCAGTAAGAGCAGGGAACTGAAGCACAACAGGAAAACACACACACAAGGCAAGGTCCCTGCAGCCAAGTCCAGCCTGTAAATTTGGGCAGCTGACATTACAGATGTCTTCCCTTTGCCCCGTTGCTAAGGCTGCCTGTTCTGAAAAGACAGATTGAGACAGGTCAGTGGGCACACACAAAACGCTGCTCAGACACCTCAAAATATATTGTGTCAACAAACTACATAAAGACACAGGGCTGAGCTACCGGTCACAATTTAAGAGATTAAATTGGTGCCGTGTCAATAAACAAACAGTAAAGGAGATGGCAGAAATCCTTTTCCCTTTCCATCTCTTCCCCTCACTGCCGCTTTTTCCTCTGTCCCATTTCTGAGCCTCAGTACCAAGCCCCAAGGTTTTAAAGCATCAGAGCAGCAGGGATTGCTAGAGGGGATCAATGCTAGGATCATTTTTCTCTCCACACGTGATCGCCCATTGCAAGGAAAAGGCAGGGTGAAGGCAAGAACTCCAAGTCAGCAATCGAGAACCCACATCAGCCCTCAGGGTATAAAATGCTGCAAAGTTTTCTGATAACATGAGGCACAGCCAAAGAAAACAAAACAGTGTTGTGGTATTCCTGCCTGGGAGGCACAAATTCTTCATCACCTCCAAGCTTCCTGAGCTCACATCAAAACGATTAGATTATAAAAACTGCTGAAACCAGAGCTTTTCAGGGAGACCAGTCAAGCAGTCACAGCACGACAAAAAAAGTAAGTGGGGAAGGGTGCTGTAGGGGCAGGAGCCCTTCCTCCCATGGTGACTGAATATTGGCATGTATTAAACATAGGCACAACAATAAGCAATAAATCACAGCTCAGGAGAAGTGCCAGGTGGAATGCACTGAAGGAAATTAAAACATCCTTCTCGATACAGTTCAGTATTGAAATACAAAGGCGGCAAAGTTGACTTATCACCTACACAGCCGGGATGCTAAGGGGAAATGGTTCCAACATTTGCAGCTGAAAATATTGCAGCTGAATAATTTCTGAACAAAAAAAAAAAAAAAGCTTAGCTTAAAAATCAATAATAATATCACAAATAGGCTTTTAAACAAATAAATAAATAAATGCCTTCCTTGGCTTTTCTAAGTCTGCTTCTTTTTCCTAATTTCAAACACACAGTCCCTCCACAATACTCAGCCATGAGCCAAAAGATCCATTACAACGCACAAAAGCACTCTACCTGGTCTGCACCTGAATTTAGCAAAGTCTGACCTTCTACATCACCAAACGTATGCACTCACCATGCTGTCAGGAGACCCTTATCTTATGTACTTTGGTACAGCCCAGCATCTAAAAATCTTAAATTGCCTAAAAGTAGCATGAAACCAGTCAATGAAGGAAGAGTTTGAATCTCTATCTGTATTTCACTGAAAAATGCCTACAGAAAGTTTGTTTTAGGAAAAAACAGTGTTGGTACACAACCTTCAAGTAAATTCAACCAGCACTCAGTGCCACGCTATGTATAAAACTGAAGCTGTTTGTGGCTACCAGCATGCAAGGGAACCTCTTCAAAGCCACGTTTGTTTTTTTTTTTGCTGGGATAAGGTGATCGTAACAGGGGACTAAGCTCTGGTATCCAGGTCCTAAATAGATGGTGCTCCTGTGAGGTACTTTCACCCTTCCGCTCTCTAGCTACTGCTGCTTTCTCCCTGCTTGTCCCTTTTTCAGACAGCTGAGCAAATCTCCACCATCTGAGTTTTAATGGAAGTGTCATAGCAAGTATTTATGAAGGCTGAAACTGGGATATGATCGATAAATTACCAGAAAGTTGAACTCAAGCTTAGGAAAAGAAAGAAAGAGAAGAAGTCATTTCTCTTGAAACTGGATCATATATATGTATACACACATAAATATTCTCAAACTGAAACTCTCCAGGACAGCCTGAAGAGGACAGCTGTTATGTTCTACCTTTTTATATCTCTGCTTTTAAGGGCATTAAGGACAAGATGGCATTTTCCAGCTGTGGTTCTCTTTCTCTTACTGAACACTTGTGTGTCAGCCCGTCTGTATAAGCAACTAAAGCTTTACACACTAAATACTTCTGTGTCAAACTTACAGTCATGACCGAGTTATATTTTCTGAAAGGGATAATTAAGAGATTCAGCAAAAATAGAAAGAGCTGACATTTTTATATTTAGCTAGACATGAATGTAGTACAAGCTGATAGATAAACTCTACTTGTTGAAAATAAAATGATGGTGACGTTTTTTATATCAATTTTTTGGCAAGAGAACAGGGACATCTTGCAGTAGGGCATGAAAGAGGGAATCCATTTAGATGTTGCTAACAAATTCATTCCTCTTGTCTAGCACAGAGGACATCAGTTTCAGACAAAACTCTCAGGAAGGAAAGCACAGAAAAGCAAGAGAGGAGATGGAAGAACGTTTTTAAGGGATGTAAATAAGCAACTACCCACAGCAGAAGCCACTACATACTCAGGGAGATTATTTGAGCTTATGTCTCAGTGAGTTGGTATCACACTTCCAGTTGCTTAAATCAAGGTGGGGAGGGGGATACCCTTGGAATGCAAAAAACTTCTACACTCACTCTGGAGCCAGGGCTGACAATTAGAAGTCCTTATTTCCTACTCCCTTTAAAAGGTACAGTCAAGGCACAGAAGCCATCCAGGTGTAAGAGGGTGTCACACACAGTTGAGATGAGCTATTGGGTTCCAAAAGCTGTAACAAGTTGCCATTCAGCCCAGCCCTGTCTCATCAGACGTTTGAGAGGCGATCACTCAGATAAGTCAGGATAGACTTGCTGCAACCCAAATTCAGAAAACTGTAGCTATACTGCCACCAGCACAACACGTGGAGTTAATTAAGGCAACACTAAAATGTAAAGTTAAAAAATAAAAAAAAGTAAATATTGTAAGCCCTTCCATGGTAAACACATAATTAATTTCTGAGGAGGATTAATTAATCGTTACCAAAATATATTGCTCATTCTCATGAATGTATCTATCAAGAGATCCACTTCCAACAGTGTCTTTTGTCTTGTAGTGATGAAAAAAAGCATTCTAAACCAAATCAGACAGGGATATGTTTCCCTGGTGCTTTTCTTTTTAGGTTAAAGTAGAATATATCAGAGCTGTAAATTCACTTACCCTTCGGTTCTGTACATGGAGCATCTCTCCAGCGGAATTTTCAGCACTCCATTATTTAAGCCCACAAAGAGCGACCTGTCGCTGTGCAGAATTTGGAGACTCTTGATTGCTTCCTGTTGTCCGTCGGGGAGGATCTGAATTTCCTCTAAATAACAACTCCTCAGGCTCCTGTTAGTGGTAGAAAGGGCCTTCAAGATGGTGCCATACTCTAATGGAATAAGAAACAAAGCACAAGTAAATTTTGAAGACATCGACTTCACTTCATACCCGCCTAAAGTGTGAAATATTAAAGTCATCTTGACACAGTTGCTTTAAACCTAGTTCTGGGTCACCTGCTGCCTCTGGTAGAGGCAGATCCAGCTACATGGTTACAATCCTCAGCAGTTCTCAGACATCATAGAAACCATCTGTGAATGCATTTTATTGGGAAACCGGAAGGATGTGAACCATCTGGAAAGAGAGTACCTGGAAAAATTTCCCAGTTGGAGCACATAGGCAGAAAAGTCTGCTCCCATTACCAGTGAGTTATACAGCAAAGTGACCTGAGATAGCAGGGATCATTTCTGGTGCCTCGAGCCTCTATTTCTTTTGGTTTATGGAGCAGATCGGTGTGATTTGATGCCATGACAAATGACAACAGATGCAGCAGCCCTGCTGGTAATCTCAGAGGCCTCCATAATGACTGCATGGGTCACAGATCTAATTGATCCTCTTCCTGAAAGAAGCTGTCCTGCCAGCTTGACAAGAGGATGTTATGGCATCAGCAGTGCATACACACAAACATACACATTTGTGCTCACAACGGTCTTGCCTAAACAATTTAAAGATCTCATAAACCATAGGAGATTTATGCTGGGGATAACGGGGTAACCACACCATTTTTCATTAAAACCCAAAAGAGGTCTGTCAGCCCTGACTGTCCATGAAGCTTAACCTTTTTGTCCTGGTAAATTCTGCATTGGTGCCAAAGCTCAGCAATTTACAGTGGTGGGGTTGGCTGCCATGCAAATCTTCTCTTTGACTTAGGAGGGCTTTAAGTGTGGGTGGAGCAAGACTGAGGCCCCAGTTTGAGCTCAGTTTGTCTCAGGACTAGGCTTTTGTTCAGGGCAGCCTCTGATCAGGGCTGTTTCTACCAAAGCATTTATATGTTTATATGTTTCAGATCCAGCAGAGTTTATTCTTTCTTGAGTCACCACTAACCAAGACCAGAATGCAAACATGAATAAGGAGGCAAGGCTATGGCAGTGGACCTTTCTACATACATGATACGAGGCAGAAAGCACCCCAGCTTTCTCTCAGGCTTTGTAGCTGTGACTCCTCACTTAAACTATCCAGATATCAAAATGGCAGAACTATGCTGTATTTCCATTTAAGTACAATCTTCTCCTCATCATAATCAATATCCATGGAGGCTCCCACAGTGGGAATGTTACTAGCACACATCCAAGATGATAATTTTTTAAGTAAGTGGTAGTGAAAGTTAGATAAATTATGGCACAGTCCTGGAAGATGGTAACAGGAGAATGAGGCAATGACTCTGCATTCAGATGTGAGATTAAACTAACACTTACGGAGGCAATCCATCTTATTCTAAAGTCAAAGCTTTTGCAGTAGAGGGTAACAACATTATACCCATGAGGCTGGCCATATGCTCTGATTAATCAAACTATTTAATTTAACCTCTATCATTAGTATGAATATGGGCTAAGATAACCATTTATAACACTTTGTCCTTCTTCAGCATGTTTCATTTATCCAAGATATCCATGCTTTTCAGAAGAAGCAATGTGTCTGGCCAATTAGAGGTAGGAGAAATCAAGAAACTGAATCATATGCTTAATTCTACCAGTGGCTCACTATGCAGTCACAAAAAACTCACTTGCCTCAGCTTCCCCATCTGCATTACATTTCAGTGCATGCCCATTCCCAAAAGCACTGGGAGTCATACACCAGTAGGTGCACAGAAGTACAACCAAATAAATAATTAAAACCTTGGGCAAGCCTGGAGGTTAAGTATTATTATTGTTTATTTAGGGATGAGTACATCATAATGCTGAGTGGTAACTTACGTGCACTAAACCACAGAGCATTTCAGTGACCTTTCTTCTTCCCTACAGTTATATATTAGTCTGATTAGTTGAAACGTTTTAATAAAAAAGAGAAAAATCGCACTGTTGTTTTTAAACACGCTGCAGATTTACAGTCTGCTCATTTGGGACTCTGCCTCAAGTCCTCCACCATGCATTTAATTTACTCAGGCAAACTGGTTTCTATGCAGTTTTGTGCCAAAATGATAATGAATGACAACTGCGCAACGATGTCACAGCTGGACTACTAGGGCTGCTAGGTCTACAAGCAAGCAGAGGGAACTTTCTTGCACCATGATGCTCTTACCTGTCCCAATATACATCACATGGTAGAGAGTATCCTTCCCCTGAACAATATCAACCACCAGCTTGGAAAATCGAATGCTGTCCTGAGTCACGTATGGATCTACAGTCACTGGCTGCACGACATCATTCATCAGGAACAAGCGCTGTGCATCCTGCAGGACTCTCTCCGTCAGGTTCTCATTAGGGCTGTCATCATTCAGTGTCCCACACTAAACATGGAAGATTGAATTTCATCACCTGCAATTTCTCCCCACTCCAGCAGCTCAAGGCCAAACCCTGAAATCCTTCTGGAAACCCATGTCCCGTTGATTTCCTGTGAAGGTCAGTCTGTGCGGAAGCCACAGTATCAGGCCCTTATCCTGATCTTAGGTCCTTAGACAAGCTTTGGCCTGCAGCCCGCTGTTTATAAATATTTCTCCCACCTGGCCCACCGACCAGTGATGTCATGTTTCATTCCCTTGTGATACCCAGGAGCCAGCACACCAAAAGAGCAAAAGGCATTTACAAACTGAGAAGAAGAAGAAAGAATTAAAGCTAGCTGTAGAAAGATATAAAGCTAGCTGTAGAATAAAGCTAGTAGCGGAAAGCAAGTTTTTGTGGTAAACCTTGAAGCATATCAAATCATCTTCAGACTCTTTCGCATCTTGGTCCATACAACGCACAAACCCTGAAGGTTAAAATAACCTGAAATATGGGTTGGTTTCGCACTGAAGAGCCCAACACACAACACTACTTTTCCTTTACGTGCTTTCTTTTGAACAGACCCCTCCAGCTTCGTTAAGCAAGGCAGCCAGTAATTCACACCTCCCCACATGCAGCTCATCTGTTCTCACAGCAAACGTCAGGTAAATTGCTCTCCACCAGTTCTTCATCACCAAGGGTGCACTGAGATAGGACTCAGTGCCCTGGTGCATCCAGAATAGGGAGGATGAAGACAGCTCATCTTCTTAAACCTCAGTGTAAGTCCTAACAAATGGATAACACATTTTAAAGCCCGAGTTTCTATCTCACACTAATCTCTACAATCCAGCATTTTCAAAAGCCAGTGAGAGATTACACTCTCCATGCAGTTTTGTGGTCGATTTCAGTAGCCAGGTCTGGATCCTCACTCTTCCCCATAACAACATATGTGGTGAGCTGAAGATTTATAACTCCAAAAGACAGCTGAGTGATTGATTATTTATCCTACCCAAGGCCATGGAATCAGTGCTACAAATAGAATTCTCATCAACTCCCATATTCAGTCCATAGACAACTTTGCTTCTCACTGTTGGAAGGGACTTCTAAAGGTCATCTAGTCCAATGCCGCTGCAATGAGCAGGGACATCTTCAATTAGATGAGTGTTGCTCAGAGCCCCATCCAGCCTGACCTTGAATGTTTCCAGGGACAGGGCACCTACAGCTCTCTGGGAAACCTGTTCCAGCGTTTCATCACACTCATTGTAAAAAATTTCTTCCTTGTATCTAGCCTAAACCTACCCTCTTCTAGTTTAAAGCCATCACTCCTTGTCCTATCCCAACAAGTCCTGCTAAAAAGTCTGTCCCCATCTTTCTCATAAGCCTCCTTTAAGTACTGAAAAGCCACAATAAGTTCTCCCCAGAGCCTTCTCCTCTCCAGGCTGCCCAACACCAACTCTCTCAGCTTGTCTTTGCCAGAGAGGAATTCCATCCCTCTGATCGCTTTTGTAGCCATGCTGCAGCAGGTCCATGTCTTTCCTGTCCTAAGAACTCCAGAGCTGAATGCCGTACTCCAGCTGGGGTCTCACCACAGTGGAGCAGAGCGGCTGCAAGCACATTGTTGGCCCCCATTCAGTGTTTCATCCACCAGGACACCCAAGTTCTCGGCAGGGCTGCTGTCCACCCTTTCATCCCCAAGCCTGTATCAATACCAGGGGTTGCCCTGACCCAGGTGCAGGGCTTTGCACTTGGTCTTGTTGAACCTCATGATGTTCACATGGGTCCACTTCTCAAGCTGGTCCAGGTCACTCTGGATAGCATCCCTTCCCTCCAGCGCATCAGGTGCACCACTCAGGGAATCTGCAAACATGCTGAAGGTGTACTTGATCCCGCTGTCCAAGTAGTTAATCAAGATATTAAACAGCACTGGTCCCAGTATGGACTCCTGAGGTAAATCAGTTGTCATTGATCTCCATCTGGACATTGAGCCATTGACCGCTACCCTCTGCATGTGACTATCTAGCCAATTCCTCAATCAACAAACATCCATCAAATCCATTCGTCGCTAATTTAGAGACAAGGATATTGTGGGGGATCATGTCAAAGGCCCTACAGAAGTCCAGATAGATGACATCATTATGCTCACACCTGAGTAATTTCACTAAAAAAAACCCACAAATGTATTTTTTCTTTATTTTGGGCTCAGGTGTTTGGGCTTTCCTTGGAAGAGAAGTTAGTGTATTGGGAATTAGGGTGTCAATTTACAGCACTCCAGCTACAGAGTACAGATTTCCCATGCGAGTACTCTCAATATGCATCAAAGCAACTCTTGGCAGAGTGGCTGCCTTTCTGAGGAGCACCATGCAGAGCTGCTCTTATAACATGCTAAAATGAATTGACAGGAATTTAGCTCACATTTACACAATAAATACGTGTCCTAACAGCTGGTGCACCAACCCCTACAATATTTTGGAGCTTGTGTGAATTAGGTGAACAAAGTGATACTAATTCCCACCACATATGAACATGAAACTTAGGATCTTCCAGAGTAGCCAGACTAAGGAAACAGTGTGATTTTTTGACATGTCCTCAAGGTGGGTTTTAATGTTTTTTCTATTACAGTGTTCTTTTTATTTTAATGACTTCTTCATCGCAAATTCTAGAGTTTTTATCTCTCTCTCTCTCCTGCCATCTCCTATACTCCTGGTTTACTCTTTTCTTGCTTTGGATGTTTTTCTCCCCACTCACTTTCCTTTCTAGAGCATCATTGAAGGAGCAGTCCCAGTGGCAGGAATGTCATTGTTGGTTTTGTTTTCTGTTCTCATCAAGTCACAGATAATCTGTCTGGTCTATTGGCAGCCCATGTGCTGACAAAGCATCCCTCTGATTTAGTTTTGTTTTGTTCTAATTTCCTGATTATCTGCACTGCCCTGATCCTCTATATCCTTCAGTATTTCTCCTTCCTCTCTGCAAGAAAAAAAATAAATCTGGCATCCTTCCTCATGTTTCTTTGTGAACACCATGGCAAAAAAATTAATTTAATTTTTTTTGCAATATCTGTCTTTTCTGTTGCTAAATTACCCTTGTCATCTCCTAAAGGCCCTTCACTGACCTCTTGTTCCTCCTGTACTTGAAAAACATTTTAATCTCTTCTTGCAATCTTCTTTTTGTCCGCCACATACCTCCTTTTCCTTTCCTTATTTTCCTCTGACTCTTTTCTTTCATCTTGCTGCTGCAATCTTTGCACTTCACATTTTATCTGATACTTTTCACTACATGGAATGCTTTCCAAAGTCCTTTTCTATTCCTCCTGGGTTAGCCTGGCAAGGGACAGAAAGTCCTTCATTCTCAGTTAACCTTAATATTCCCTTTAAACTCAAAAGAAAAAAAAAAGAAGAAAGAAAAAGAAAAAAAAGCAAGCCTGGCCACATTTGGCAAGGCTGGGCCTTTAGAGAAACTTTGTTTCTTGGTTTTGAGAACCAAGCTGAGGGGGTGATCAAGAGCCCAATCCTGTCCCACTTTGTACAGGCAGAATCCCTCATTCAAGTGCCACGAGGGAATTCAGGGGGAGAAAACAGGTTCCTCTGCACGAACCCAAACGCATTGCTGCCTGCAGTGTGGGCTTGCATCCCATCTGCTCTTGCTGTGATTTCAAGCAACTGCAGAGTCCTTTTTGGAAGGTCCTTGACATCACCAGCTTGAAGGCAGATGGCCTTTGCAGGCAGCCTCAGCACCTTTGCCACAGTAAAGGAGAGCCAGATTCACACAATCGGGCTGAAAGTATTCACCATAGGGAAGGAAGGACAGGAAGATAAGTCCATCCTCTAAGGTTTCCCCAGGTTGGAGGGGACTGAGCTGTAAAATGGGCTCATGTTTCAGAAGACTTGGGTTTGCTGGGGCTGTCACATAATGTGCGCTGCACTGACTGAATCTGGGCATAAAGCAGCTGAAGTTACTCTTTAATTTTCATGCTGGCCTCAACTCGTAATCCTGGAAAACTGCTCATTCATTAAACAAGATTTTTTTTAAGATGCAAAGGAACCACTGTGACCATTCTCAGGTGTCCTCTTCCACCCGTTACTGCTGCAATATGTCCATAACTTCTGGTAGAGCTACTGTGTCTTGGAAAGACATCTATCTTGCTCTGAGCCTTAGGGGCACTATCAAGTGATGGAAAATTCATCACATCCATACAGTCACAGGGGTTAATTGCCTTTCTTGTTTAAGAATATAGGTTGCTTCCATTCTAGTTTGACTTTGTGCAGCTTCAGCTTTCAGTCCTTCCCAGTTTCAGTGGGGACATGTCTTTGTGTCTCCTTGTGAGGATCACATTCTCAGAGTTCATGTGTCAGTGATGAGCATAACAGAGATATAAATTATTCATTTTTATAAAAAATCTGAACATTGTTGTTATTGGTAAAACCATTAAACTATTGGTACGAATCCTGTGGTCTCAGGAACATGCGGCAAGGATTTCCATGCACTGAAATGTGGAGAGATATAATTTACCTGGAGAGATATAATTTACCTGGCCCTGCCTGGTACAATGAGCTCCACACAAATCAACCCACGGGAGAGACAGAATGCAAAAGGGCCTGGAATAAACTGCAGAGCAGCAACAATACCTGGAAGTTAGGGATGGGGTTTAACGTTGGTAGCCAGGCTGATCTTGGGTTTTCTTGGTAACGGAAAGGACCGTTAAATGCCTGAGTAATGGCACTCAGATTGAAGGCACACACTGCGGAGGCAGCTATGCTGTTTCTGGAAAAAGGGAGAAAAAAAATCAATTTAATCATTAGAGCATTGACATTTTCATCATAACAGACATCAAACTCCACTCAAATAAAAAAACATGTAAATTGCTCGGTAGACGTAGAGTGATACCAATCTCAGAGTGTAAAAATAAATAAATAAATTATAAAATGCAGATGGCTTGCATGACAATTCTGAGAACAAATTTTAAGCTTGGTTTTAAAACGTCTATGATTTAGGGGGCATGGA
Source organism: Phaenicophaeus curvirostris (assembly GCF_032191515.1). Taxonomy (NCBI): domain Eukaryota; kingdom Metazoa; phylum Chordata; class Aves; order Cuculiformes; family Cuculidae; genus Phaenicophaeus; species Phaenicophaeus curvirostris. The sequence goes on from NC_091398.1 coordinate 30,200,536, forward strand.
AGCAGTTCTGACAAGAAAGGTGAATACAGTTTAATTTGCATAGATTATTTGTGTCTGGTTTTATTTTTTACTTTTTTAATATCCCATCTATCTTTATTGATTACAAACAACCTAATTTTTAATCTCTTGGTGTTTCTCAAGGTGAAATTCTGTTTCTACAGGCTCCTGAATTCTTCAATGATAAAATACATCCCCTAATATATATATATATATATAAAAAATTAAAACACACGCATGCATGCAGGGGCAGAGATAAGGGTGACAGCACAAACCAGGCTGGTTTTTACAGCAGCTTAGCACACAAAAAGGTCTTGCTGATACGTGAAAGCCTCTGTTTTCAATGATCACAGTTCATTTCTTCGCATTCCCAGCTGCGAATAGCATCTGTCTCAGGCAGGCTGTCCCCCATGCACGCGCCAACCAGGGGAGACCCGGCTAGGGAAATGCCACTGTATTAAGGGAACTTGGTTTAGGGACACTCCGCTGCCCAGGCAGCCTTTGCTGTCCCATTTCAGTCACAGAGGACCCATTTCTGCAAGGTCCTGAGCAGGCTCAGCTCCATTTGCCTCAAGAAGATTGTAAGGCGCTTCCCAGATGGTGATGGCACCTCAGGGAGACCAGCCCAAAGAGGAGCGTTTGCTAAGTAGTAACCCAAAAGTCAAACCTTCAAACCTTCTCTCAGCTCTCCCCTTTCCCGCTGCTTTTTTTTTTTTTAAAAAAAAAGGAAAAGAACAACATTTACAAAAAGAGATATCATAATAAAACTAAAAATAGGGCTAGCACCAGAGACTAACTCATCACGGTGCCTTTTAAATAACCCAAGCCCTGCTATATGCATCTTTCTGCTAATTAAAGCAATTTGAATTCTCTGAAAAGAACACATTTTTTACTAAACCAATAATTACACTCTCGCGCAAAAAAGAAGCCTTGCTCCACAATCCCAGTCTGGAAAGTGGAAGAACAGATTCTTTCACAGAATGTTTCTTCCAAGAAATATAACATCAGGAAGAACTTCTTGCTTTGCCTTCCCATTCTCTACTCCTGCCCCTGCCCCCTTCCATCCCTGGAATGATGGAGTAGCTCTCTTTGAACATGTCAAAGCCACACCAGGCGAACCTTTCTCCACTTTTGTCTGAGCACCACTGATGCAGTGCATGCTCACAGACGGCAGCTCTTAAGACAAAGCTAATGATGGATGACAAGTAAATGCCTTGAGGCACACATGGAAAAAAAAAAAAAAGAGAATGAGAAAGAAAATGAAAAAGGAAAAGAAAGGATAAAACCCCACTAGTCTAACAAAACCACTCTTTTAAAAAAAAAAGAAGAAAGGATATTTTTAGGGCCACAGTTTAGCCCTTTCCCTTTACTAGAGAGAAGAAAGGAAAGAGGTTTTCAATGAATCTGTGGCCCATTTTCCTTTCCATCTGTGGCCTGGCATATTTCCCATCCCTCCCTATGAAAAGTTTGATCTCAGCTTCAAGCCAGTGACATCAGCTCATGCAGCTGGTCCTGTGTTGTCCTGGTGTGAAGAGAAACCTCCTCTATTCCCACCTCTTATTTCCTGTGATTAACCAGGTGGTTTAGAGAATGGGTTAAGCTCAAGGAGGCTTTAACATTGTCTCTAGTACCTCCTAGAAAATTTTTAATAAAAACATCTTAAATATTTCATCAGCAGCTTCCCCCAAAACCTCTTTCCCACTGATTCAGCTGGGTATAACAAAACATGAAGCAATAAATCTCTGTGTGGTTGTTACTAAAACCACTAATAGCCCTTTGTTAAAGATGACCCTAAATGTATTAAACATGATCCCTCCAAAATAAAAATACCTTTGCACAAAAAAAAAAAATCATAGTTTTGTGGTGCATTGGTATTTTATTAGAAAGTAACTCAAACTGGAGCATACATCACCCCTCTTTGGTATGCACAGCCCATGCAGCATGATATAAGTCCTGGCGGAAGTTAAAAGAACTACCATTATTTCTCTAGTTGGATGACAAATTAGAACATTTTCTCTTTGAACTCTCAAAAGAACAGGATGGTGTAGACCCAAAATGCTACTTGATCTAGCTTCAGCTCTTATCAATAACTCATTTCTTCAATTACAGAAACGTTACATATTATATTGTCCTCTGAAGATACAGGAGAGAATGTACACCAGTAATCTATGAAGAGTGACTCAAGTAACCCAGAGGAGACAGGTAACCCTCAACGTGTCTCACATTAAACCTGCGAGACAGAAATAACAGACGAGACAAGAACTCTTCCAACCAGAAGTAGCCTATGTCTCTCCTCTTACATTAAAAAAAAAAAAAAAAAATAGAAAACAAGTGTCACCTCAAACGCCCAAAGCAGTAGCCAGGTTTCCTTTCAATGTTGACCAGGTTTGGCTAACATCCTCTAAATGATTTTAGAAAATTACTCCTACTCCTTTCAGTCCCAGGACAGATTTTCCCCAAAGTCCACAATCAAGGTGCAGTGCTCAGTCATATTTTTAATAGTTACTTCTCCACTAGCTCGCTTTCATCTCACGTTGGTAATGGTAGTGCAGAAACAAAACACAGAAGATGGATGAAGGTGGCTAAACACCTTCTTCTTGGCATTTACAAAGTGGGAATAGCATTCAGGCTTTGTTTGTTGACTCTCAGTATGAAGTGTTGACTCACAGTGCTTTAGCTCAAGAAGCTGGGGGTGATGCTTTGTGACTGCAAGGGCTGAAGTTCAAGCCCTGTCACACCAGTGAGTGACATAATAAAATACGAAGGCTTATATTCCAGTGGGGCTTGACTTCCTTGGTTTGCTGTGGGATTCTTGCGAACAGACCCCAATTCATATTGAATGACTCTCCATCGCGCAGAAAAGACCCGAAGAAGTTGGTTACCCCGCTTGAGAAAGGCACTTTTAAGTATCTGTTGCGCAGAGTAACTAACTTCAATTTTCATTCTAGTTTACACATCAGGATAATACCCGCCCTTGGAGAACATGTATTATTGAAACTTAATACCACACAGACTGGTTATAGCTTGAAACTTATCATCCTAGCCTTGGGCTTCAGAGAAAAAGTTATTTGAGTTTCCTGACTTAAAAATACACATTATGAGTTTTTTAATATATTTTTTAATTAACTCCTCCTTTCTGCTTTCACAGCTACACTACATCATTCCAATTACAATTTTTTTCAATATCAAGCCAGGAAGAGGTGATTATGAAGTTTCAGAAATCATGCCCTCCCCTCAGAGTTCTAACACTGCTTTTGATTTGTGGACCCGAAAAAGTCTGTAGCAGGGGTATGCTCCACCTTGGAAATGTCAAATGCTGTGTAGCCCGCATAACCTTGCTTCTATAAAGTTTTGTTTAATACCTACTGATGTTGATTTCAGTCGAGGCTGTTGTGATCCCATTTGTCCCATTCTACTCCTCCTGATCCTTCTCTCCCAGCCATATTGTACCCATGCACCTCATGGGCCAGCCTCCTGGTCACACAATTGTGTCAGATTGTTCAGGCAAACAGCCTGGCTGAAAATTAATTACTTTTTTCTCTTGGATCATTTTGAGATCAGCTCTCTGAACTACACAAGTAGCATTGTCAGAAGTCTGTTACAGCCCAGGCTTAAATTAAATTAACTTAACATAGAACTGCATAGTCACCTTTTATGGACTTCTAAAATCTGTGAACCATGGATTGAAAGCATTATCCTAAAGGTTATGTTGCCACGACAGATAACACAGATCGATACATTCCTCCAGATTTAACCAAAGGATCTTTCAAAAGTGACTGCTCAGATTGTCTAAGAAATCAGGATATCGTCAGTCTCAGAATGCTGGGGATAGAAGGGCAGTAAAACCAGCACAACTTACACATTAGTAGTGAAGACACCATAGATCAGATCTTGCTCAGGAAGGTAGAAGGTGCTTTGCAATTCATTATAATAGAAAGGGATTTCTCCAGCACGGGAGCAGTTCAGCCTGGCCTTCATGAAAGTTGTCCATGTGTCCTCCAGCAAAAATCTCCCTCCAATATCATTTTTGCAAACCCTTGCCACACGAGAATACACTGTTTTCCCACAGTCATGTTCTACTGCATTCTCACGGAAGAAGAAGTAAGTGAACAAACCGATGTCGTAGGCAGCGATAAAGTTAGGCTCTGAAAAAGAAACATTTGAAGAGATTCATACAGGTCAGAAATCAATCCATGCTCACTGACTTGCTCAATGCATTGCACTGCCAGCTCCCTTCATGCAGGCTGTCAAAGCTTGGGACCACAGGGAGTTTGGAGTCAGCAGAGGACATAAAAACAGCAGATATGAATAATGATACGCGGTGATACAGCTCTAGTTCCATTTTTCAGATCTTGGAAAGACCCCATTGTTTCTCCACTTTATTGGCAAAGCTGCTACTGATTTCAGTGAAAGCAGAGTTCAACACTTTGCATATGTATGACTATTCTCTGTACCCATACTCATTTTACAACATAAAGCCTTCCCATTGGGTTCCTTCACCTATTCACTTCTGAAGTGCACCTTATGATGTGTTAAATATGCTGTGTGCATCCGCCCAATTCCCCAGGCGGCTGCACTGAAACATTCAACTTACTCTCCCAGCACAATCGCATCTGGCTTTTATCAGGAAACCTTTCCAGCTTCTAGGCACAAAAGATTATCTTATGTCCATAAAACAAAACCATGCTACAGACTGATGGTATTTAAGCAAGTTCTCCTTAGTTCTTTTTCTCCAAGAATCATGGTTATTTTCACAACAATCTAAAAGAACCTTGAACTGGATTTGTAGTGAATATTTTAATTGCGTATTTAACAAAGCTTTAAAATGTATGGTCTTTTATCCCAACAGTTTCTTCGGCAAAGGGAAAAGATTAGCCAATGAATAATATTTGACTAAACAAAAAAAAACTCCTGTAGGTTTTATGAGGTGCTTTTACAACATTCATTTCTGAGTAATGCTCAAAGGAAGAAGAAAAAAAGAAAAGTACAAAATTCCTTTAATCTGCAGGCCAGGAGTAAAGGAGAACAGAGTTGTTAAGAGAGAGGATGGCAGGCTGATGCTACTGCAAGGCAGGTTTGGGAGGCAGACAAGGGTACCCAGAGGGGAGGACACTGCAAAGCATTTGCTATCAAACTTTCTTCTTCAAACAAACAGTGAATCTTAACGTGGCCACTGTGATCACCAATCTGACCTTCAGTCTAACATGAACCAGAGAATTTCAGCTTGTAATTCCGCCATTAGATGCAGTAACTAACAGGTGAATTAGGCCACATCTTTTGAAGGAGATCTGATCATGCTGGCCAATATCACATGGCTTTATATCCATCACTTTCCTTAGCAACTCATTCAAATGACTGAAGATCTCCCCAGCAGCAACCCCCACTTCTTTTTCCATTTGACATTATCAGGCTTCAGCTTCCAATCACAGGCTCTAATCTAGCCAACAAGTCATGACAAAAGAACTTCACCCTGCCAGAAATCTTCTCCTGATGCACGTACTTCCATATCATGAACAAAACACCTTTTATCTCCTTTTCAGAAAGATAGATAAATTGAGCTCCATAAGTCTCTCACTGTGAGGCAGGCTTTCCAAGCTTCAAATCACCCCATAGCTCTTTTCTGAATCACCTTCAACTTTCCTATTTCTTGTTGAAAAGTGGCCAGAACAGGATGAAATTACTCCAATGTCACCAACGTGGTGCAAGGTTATAAATCCAAGAATCACGTTAGTTCCTCCAATCACAGACAAGAAACTCAGTTTCTCTTTGTCTTTCCTTAAACTCCACTGTTCCAATGTTACTTCCTTCTGAATTCTTCATTCATGCATAGACAAGAGGGACATATTTCTAATGAGTGCATATGGGTTATGTTGTTTCTTGGTCCTAATTCAGTCTTGGCTGATGACTTCCTTCTCCTAAAATTCAGATCTCCATACTGACTTCACTATGTCTGCAGAAGCCTAGTTCAGCCTCATGAAGCTCCATATAGTGCAGAGTCTCACTGCTTTTATGTTTGATTGAAAAGTCCTGAAATCCAATAGAAAGATTCTGAGTATCTTGTCAACTTACCTGGGAAATACAGGGGTTTCCATTACTACAGTCTACTCAGGCAAGGTGTGCTCTGCCCCAGTCAGAAGGTGTGAGCTCAATGAAATCGTATAGCTTGCTTGACACAGGGTATTATCACACTGGGGTAACAGATGTTTTTAATGACATTAAATCCACAACAGCATGGAACATAACTTGGTGTGAAATTTCTCATTTTCAGACTGGTCTTGCACTGAAACTAATCATCTTCAGAGGAGTCAGCGGAAGCAGAGGATGCTTAACTGTGCAGAAATGGGTCAGCAATATAATGCTTTGAGTTCATTTCAATCTTCAAATCTGAGGGTTTTCTTGTTAAACTGATGTATTTGGTCATCTCACAAGACAGAGACCTATGTATATGTTAAGACTCACTTTCTATATCCTAAATCAACTTACCTGAAATACTTCCAGAAACATCTTTTAAACATCTTCTAAGCTGCATTGATTACTGCACCAGAAGCCCTTCCCCATCATAACTGGGTCCCAGTATGAAAACAGAGGAAAAGCAAGCCTGTCAAGTTGACTTTAATACACCTCTTGATCAGATATGACCCACATGACTTTACCATTGAGCCATTTGGAGTTGTATTGTGCTGTCCTAAGTGGGGGAACATTTCCAAGGCTGCGGTAAATAGCAGGATCCCGTCCAGAGAAATCAATTACAGTTGCAGCATAGAGTTCTCCTCGTGATGTAATCACAGCTGTCGAGTTATGCCGTGGGTCGTATGGGCACCGAGCCACTCCATTAATTCTGTCAATGATTTTGCTAAGATTTCCTACCTGTATTCAAAATGAGAAAGGAGAGAATTTAAAGAGCATCTGGCATTCTTACTGGTACAGGTAATTCAGTTTGCCCATAAGTACCTATGAGCAAACCCTTGATTTTTAAAAAAACCAGCAATTGTAAGAAAGTAACATCAGCAATGGCTGTAAATTGATCATTGCATCCATCATTTGCCAACATAAGAAGTTATGTCTGAGCCTCACTGATCCTATTGCTTTGTATGAAGGGCAATTCTCCAAGCCAATAAAGCCTGTAGGCCTCAACCCACACGGTGTAAACAGGTGCTCCTGCTGCTAGCACAGGTTTCTAACCTTCCATAGACACCTCCTGAATGTAAACTGGCATTAAAACATATAAAAATAAACATTGCTTCGGACCTGCTCCTGCCTCCCTTGAAGCCAAAGGGAGTTTTGCCATTTATTTTAAGGAAACATTTAAGTATTCAGTTCAGGAGGCATTTACAGCTAAACTTGTCTATATTTCCCATTTTCAACAGCATACTCAAAGTTTACATGAGCAGCACATTGTCCAAACCCAGTTCACTTTTGCTCCCCACTTGCAGATACACCCACTGCCCCAAAGCAGCCCAAAGGGACCAAAAGAACAAAATCAAACCAAGCTCAGATTGGCTACATTTGGAACATACTCTCTGCAGCCAAGATGCCCTGCCAAGCGTTTGGCCTTCCCCACAGCACGTGTCCAGCCCTCACCATGACCACAAAAGAGGCAAAACAGACCTGTCGACTGGAACACACTGGCGAAAAGGCATTGGTACCACAGGTAAAAACCTTCTTGCCATAAACAATCAGCACTCGGACATAGTTCTGGCACTCTTCCTATAGGAACATAAGACAGAGGATTTTTTAGAAGGAGACTGTTAGATTATTTATTATGTTAAAGAAATACCTGTATTGCAGCTGGAATACACCTTCCTTAGCTCTAAATTGGACTGAGGTTTGTTGCATCAAGCAGTGCACATCTGTAAAGAGCTAGTGGTCTAAGCATGCAAGCCCAGTTTGCTGGTTATTTCTCTAATCATAGCCCTGCACAGACCCTGGATAGGATGTTACCCATCAGGTTGTGTTATACAAGTGCCTCTTTCTGTGCTCCGCTTCGACTAGAGGAGGAATCCTCTTTCATTTCACAATGACACTTTTGACCTATTTTACCCTGTAGTGTTGAAGCTTAAAAAACGTTAGAGACACCAACTCTGGTGAAGGCCATTGGGTCTGTCTGCACTATAATTCACACTAATGCTAGCAGGAAAATAGCAGGAACTTCTACCTAATAGGCCAGGATGCTCTGGAGAATCTCGTGCTTGAACAGATTGTTTCACCCTGCCTCCCACCAATATTGTGCACTCAGGATTTTCCATGGTAGGATTTTCTCTTTCAGGCCAGGACAGTGAGGAATAAGAAATCTCAACTACATTACCATTTGCTGATACAACTAGATAACTCCCTCCATATGCCAGCCCCAAAGGCATGGCGTTCCAGTCATCCCATGCTGCAGCAGGGCTGCCACACTTATCTCTTTCCACAGTCTCATATCCAGAGATGTGTGGACTGCAGATCAGGCTACCTGAGCCCCTTTGGGGAGTTAAGCCATGGGAGAGGAAGAGGACACATATGGCAAGGACTTTCTAATGTGATGCACAGGGAGTGGGAGGTACGATACTAGCATGCAGCTCCCATAGCCAGCGTAGGAGGCTTGAGAGCTGTCTGCCCTAAGGTTCAGCTGAACAGCCCCAAAGAGAGCTGCAACATGAGCCTGGCACCAGCCTGCCCACCTTGTGCTCTGCGGATACCTCAGAGGAAAGGATATGGGCAACAGCTAGTGACTGGCACCTAAAGGGCTCCAAGTGAAGAAAGTCTATTACATTCTAGTGTAAACAGAAGATCATAATTTGCCACTAAGCTGAGCCTATTGCTGCAGACACGGCTTCTTTTTCTCTAAGCAGCAATCACTCTGCGAGTTTCCCTGTCTCTCAGTGCTCCACGCTGTTGATCATTTCCCTGAAGACTTCATTTGCAAGATTCAGCAGTGTGAAAACACTCCCTATCATCTGGAAAGGAAGACGCTTCCTTAGCTGGATTACATGTTATCTCCTCTCATTTGCTGTATGGAAATCAACTCACTGAAGGATGGCATTTAGTGAAAACCCACCAGCGTTAACCACAGACAAGTGGCTGCATGGGCATGACATATGGGACTTGCTTTTTAATGGAGAAGATCTCATGTACTGCACTTCAGAGCCAGCCCAGGAGCACTCGCCCAGCCCAGGCAGAGGCCACAGAGCAGGTATTGCCAGTCTTGCTGATTAGGGATCAGATACATAATGCCTGGCACTCAGAAATGAGAGCTTGAATTTACAGCTGGGTCGAAATCTAAAGTGAGAGCTTCAATTTACAGCTGGCAGAAATCTAAAATCCTAATTTGCAGAATTCCCTTCTTTGCACAGAGCTATATTACAGATTAACAGACTTCTATTTCTACAAAATTCTTCCCAGCTGAAAAGATAGCACACCAAAAAGAATTTCCCTGGGAGGTCATGTGCTGGATGATCTAGACTCTACTGACACTGATACATGTGTTGCACACCTTACTACAAGACACAGTAGCCTAGGTGAGTAAGGATGCTGGAAGCTGGTAGAATATTTTGTTATTTTAGCCTAATTAAGCAGAGCGGGCATTTTCCTTGTACTTGCCTTACTGATGATGGTAACAGAGCTCTGTGCTCCTGAAGGAAATGCAATGATAACTTGTACATGTCATCCACTGGTCTCAAAGCAATTTATACAGCTTTAAGTAATGTTCTGAAACAGATGTGCGTTATCTGCCCTGTTCTCTCAGCTGGATGAATCAAAACATAGAGGTGCTGCATGATTTGCCACGGTGACACACTGAGTCAAAGGAGATCCTGAAGGACAGCAACGAAGACCTAACTACCAGACTCCACCTCTCTAGCCTAGCCCAAAGAGGAATACTGTACTCATCTGGCATTTCTGGTTGCTATACCCACTATCAGTCACGTTAGCCTATGAAAACGTCCAGCAAAAGCAAAGAAGAAACCAAACCACTTAGGTGTTCCAGCTTGCAGGATTTTTCTCAAGTCACTGTTGGTGAGACTTACATTAGATCCCCTTTCTACGCTATTCTCAAAATAACTAGCAAGCAACAGCCTCCTCTCTGTGTTCTTTAAACCAGCCTTGATTTGCTCTGAGAAGTCATTCAACATGCCGCTCTCTGCAACAATTTGTAGCTGAAGCAACTGGTTAGTAAGATGATCTCACAAACCCCTATAGAAAATAGGAGCTATCTAACGCAGTTTCTTCCACGTGGCTGGAAAACTCTAGGCATGCAGGAGGCAAAATTCAGACAGGCTTTAAAGCCAGGAAATCCGGCAAGGTTGAACCCAACTCTGTCCAGACGACACGATATCTGGATCCTGTACTCACATTAAGGTGCAGACAGTTAAATCTGGGTATGATCAGTCTGCAAATCTCATCACCAGAAGATATTATTGGGATCAAGAGATTAAGGATTTAAATAAAGGGAGAAGACTGGGTATTTATATGGTTAATGAGAATAACCCAGTTATATTAGTTGGGATTATTATTAAATATATGGCAGAGCTGATAAAAACCTGTGGCTCACTGCCAGAGCATTGAGCATTATCTCTGATTTTCCTATGAATTGAATGCTACCCACTTTGAGGTTCTTGCTCCTTCCTCAAAATTACCTTGTACTGGTCCCTTTTTTTGAGATAAGGCCTTAAAATTGAGCAGATACTACTTTTTTTTTTTTTTCCCTCCAGTCTAATGATCCTTGTTTTTTCTAGAAAGGAAACGTACGCAACTTCTAATGCTCAACCATATAGAGCACAGGGTCTCATGGTCACTTAATAAACCTCGCTGAAGCCCCTCTATCTCCCCTATCCCCCCATTTGGCCATCCTAACTTATTTAATTTGCTGTACATTTAGATCTGAACGTGTCTGGGAGTGCTGTAACATCCACGACTGTGGGCAGGAGTGGACCTCTAACTCATACAGATATCCGGCTGCTTGTAAAGCTCATTTCAAACCTAAGAACACAGAGTGGTGCCCTGTTACTCCCTTCATTCCTGTGGACAGATCAGCAAATGGAGGGGCTGAACACCTGCCAGCTTTGATTTGAGGTAAAATTCAAAAAGACATTTTCAGGATGCTGCAAATAAGCCAGCTGTAGGTGCTTCTTGAGTCGTTTCATCTGTCATCTCTGAACACTGGAGTTCTGAAATGTTATAAGCCCTTAATCTCATTGTACAGATGTATTTTTCTTTGAAAGCGTAACCATATACAGGCACTATTTTAATTGGTCTTTTAATTTGAATAAACCACTCAAGCCCTGTGGTCAGAGATCTCTTTCTTACTTTTTTTTTTTTTAAGGCAAACGTGATTTCAACACATAATGACATATTTTTATCTCAGATTATAAACACTTACATGCTGTATGTGAAGAAACACAGACTTGGGGAGCACAACCTGCAGTTCAGAGGTCAGCCAGCAGAACTCCACATTACCCCTTCTATGACATTTTAGAGTTCAGCAAACGTTTAATTTATCTATTGCAGGTCATCCCAATTTGTTAAAAAAAAATATCAAGATCTAACATGTTCTTGAGTACTGTTATTAACACACACTTTCAGATATCTATATTTATTTCTTTGGACAAACAGTCCTATTAATCAGTTTAAGCCAATATTCTGACCAAGCTGCCTTTCTCCATTGAGTGCAAAAGATAGCAAAGAGAATTGCTAATGATTTTTCCAGCCAAGTTTTCTTTAATGAACTTGTAATCAAATTTGGGGGCTGATTCTGCATTGGTAGCTTAGCAGACATACTACGAATGTAGGTTCAGATCTCTAGGAACAGTTACAAAGGGGGAAAAAAAAAATCTGATGGCCTCACAGTTATTTCCATTTGCCTGGGGATTTATAAGATGCCTGTCCTACCTGGATGCCTATTCATAGAACCATAGAATGGTTTGAGTAGGAAGGCACCTTAAAGATCATCCAGTTCCAACCCCCCTGCCATGGTCAGGGATACCTTCCACTAGATAAAGGTTGCTCACAAGCTTCACCCAACCTGGCCTTGAACACCTCCAGGGATGAGGCATCCATGACTACTCTGGGACACCTGTTCCAGTGCCTCATCAACATCACAATAAAAAATGTCTTCCTAATATCTAATCTAAATCTCCCCTCTTTCAGCTTAAAACCTCACCCCTCACCCCATCACTGCACTCCCTGAGCTAACAGAGTGTATCAGTAGACTCCCTACAATTCCTAAGTGGCATGGAGATTCCCAGCTCCACTAGATAACCAGAGGGGACATGCTCTGTGTGATGCAGAGCCACTTGAAGGCCTCAAACAGCAGATTCCTCCACTAGCTCAGAAATTTCTCCACTAAACCCTGCAGATAGGCTTTAGCTGTGGCCCTGTAACCTTGTGTGAATCAGAAGATCCCCCTATATCATGGCATCATCCAAGAAAAGGAAGAAACTCTACTGGCAATAGACTGGAACAACCAGTAGCTGGATGCCAATCAGATATTTCTGGTGGTTCTTTCTTGCTCTGGAAGTATTAAGTGCATCATCATTCTCCTACACAAAGCTCTTAGGACAGCACATAAGAGCTGGATCACTGCTGTTTTCACAAATGGTTCCTTTTCACATTCTGAAATGACAGTATGCTGCTTTTGGAAAGTTAACAAGTAATTGTGTGCTTAGACAAAAGAAAGACTGAATTGCTCTTGTTTACAAAGCCACAACTTTCCATGCCAGGCAAAATTCCTTAGATGTGGTAGATGTGGACAGTTATGCAGAGATGAACCAATTAGAAACTAGAAGCTGAGCAATTCCTGATGAAATTGAACACACTTCTTCCCCTTCTGCTCTATCCATCACTCATTTTAACTACAAACTTTGGGTGACATGATTTGGAAAACAAAGAAAAGCAGCATAACACTGACTTTGTTCTCTGCATTGTCTCTCAGTAATGTGGCGGCTTTCCAGGGGACAACTTTAAGGTGCTAATCAGGATACATTTCTTAAATGCTGCAAAAATAAGAATGATTACTCGTGGAAGCCAGCATGTATCTCCAGAGACACAGCAAATGAAGCATATACAACTCGTTCAGGAAACCACAAGTTTTGGTTGATAAATACAACACAAATGAAAGACTGTTCTGAGGTGTTTGTTTTAGTACCACATGACATATAGTGGAGAGCTAATTTTAAAATCAGGTTCAAGAATGTATATATTAATGGATTAAAATCTGATAAATTATTGGACTGAAAAAGCCTCTCAGAGTGAAATAATTCATAAGCTTACTATTCCAACGGGGTCTCAGATGGGGTGGTGCTAGCCCAATATCAACATTTTACTTAACAAACATTTGTGGATAAATCAAATATTGCAGAAATAGTAATTACCAGCGAGGCCAAAGCCTCACTATACATAGAGTGATACATGCTAGGCTGGTAAGCTGGACCCAACAAACAAATTAAATATTTGCAATATATTATGCATTAAAAACCAAGGAACAAAAGGGCTCTGTGTATAGACTGGGAAATTACATACCAAGACTAGCAATTGTGAAAAGGATTTAGTGGTCACAGTGGCTAGGCAATTCTGCATATCGTACATCAGAAAAGCTTATGAAACTGCCAGGTATATGAATAGAGGAGGGTAAACACAAGGTAGAAGACTGTTTTAATCACGCTCAGGCATTAGAGAGATTGACAAGGGAATACAGGTGAAAAATTGGACTATACAGAAAACAAGCACAAAAACATATTCAAGATGAGCAGAAAAATTATTTAAAGAAAGGCTTGGAGAACTCAGCTTTTTACTTTATCAAAAAGCCTAAGTGATTTAACAAGAGCATATAAGCGCTTTTGTAAAAAAATAAATACTGGTAAGTGAAGGGCTCTTTAATCAAGCAGAGAAAGGGCAAGATGAGCCCCAGCCACTCAAAACTGAAGCCAGATCCAAAGAGGGAATTAAGCAGACGTTAACAGGGGAGGTGGTCTGCCAATAGAACAAGTCAGCAAAGCACACAGTTAGCCCATTTGTTTCTTGCCTGCAGTTCAAAACTTTTTGCCTTCCTCAAAAAGGTGCAGCAGCCAAGCCCATTACTGAGGTCAATTTAAGAATAAGAAGGTGAAATCTGTGACTAAAGCTACACGGGGTGTCAGAAGAAATAACCTAATGGTGCCTTCTAACCTTAAATCTGGGACCCAGATTTCTCATCTCCCTTTTCTCTGGCTTAAATGTAGCGTACCCATCATGCCATAATAATTATACTTCCGTGATATGCATTTTGTCTCTTTTATTCTTGCACTTCTTATTTTCCTTATAGCAAAGCTCTAAGAATTTTAGAAGATCTTTTCTAAGCAGCAGGAAGAATCTGATTTAGATACTCAACAGGCATAAGAAGGAAGAGGAAAAAGGCATTGCAATATACTAGGTGGCTTTGAAAACCTCACCCTGAAATACAGACGTTATTAAATCAGCAAAGAAAATGGACTAGTCATATAACTTACACAAACTACACTGTGAATTAATATAAGAGCCAAAGGTCCTACTTATTTCTAGCCTCTGTCACCACATATCTAAGTGCCTGACAATCCATAACATATTCATCATCACATCATCTGTGCTAGGTAGAAAACTGCCTTTATTCAAGTTTTGACAAAGCAGAGCTGAGGCAGGCAGAGCTCTGGATCTTGTTTGTTCTCTGGATCATGGCACAGCAGAACCAGAAATATCCACCTTAGTACTTGCAGCATTTACCCAGACAAGAGCAGAGATGCTGGGTCAGAGCTGGACTACTTAGCTGGAGTACAGCACATCACCAGGTGTCTAGGGTAAACTTGGTACTTTTGGAGCTAGCGCTACGTCATTTCTCTGCAGTGTTACAAAAAAATAGATGTGTAGACTCTCCCCAAGAGGGACTCAGCCATGGACACATACAGTAAGTACACACTTGGGAGATCTGAGTTTACTTACCTACTGCAGAATCCATCTGCTTTTGTTTGTAGCTTTACGTCTCCTTGTCAGACTATTAGTCAACACATGTCTACCATCAGTTGTAGGTCAAGAAGTATTTAACATTCTGTTTAATTATTGTTCCTCAGAGCTTCACACCCATGGCCACCGCACCCCCTCAAAAAATTTCAAGGTCTGGATCACAATCAGCATAAGTTCAGCTGTTCAGAGCACTATCCTCATGAAATCTTTGGCAAACTTGGTAGTGTGAGGAGGCAGCAGCAGTAAAGATGCTCAGTATACTCAGACCATTGCTTCCTTTCAGCATGACAGTAAAAAAAGATAAATTGAAATTATCCTACAATTTGTTCAGTCAAATGCATGGTTTTATCCAGGGATTGACAAAATAATTCTGGGTTATAAATTCAAATTCTTCATGAACAATGGGATACAATTTAAATCTCACAAACTTTACAATGGAAGAAAAGAACAAAATCCTTTCTTTACACATTTTAAAGTACAAAGACTACAAATTCAAAAATTCTCCCTGTCTTGGGTGAAGCTTCTGTTTGGTTCTTCTTCTAGTGGCTGGCCATGTTTGGTGTTTACCTAATCCAGCCCATTTTGCCTTCATGGTGTTTTCCTGCATAATGTAGATCCTACACGAAACTCTAATATGTGTTCAGGATACCCATACTCCTGTTCTCCACAGCTACATGAAGACAAATTCAAGCTATCTTTTTTTTTTGTATACACAAGATAATACAGTAATCACATTAAGTTTATTATAAAAAATGAACATGGTCAATGGAAGATCACATAATCCTGCATTTAAAGCACTGAACTGGAACTTGGCAGAATTCCAGCACTTTGGGCCAACCACACAATAACTCTGCTTATACATGGGGGGGTGAAGCAGAAAGATCATGCTTATCCTCCCTTATCTTTTATCCAACTCCTTTAGTTTAGACTGAGAAGTCTGTGTGTTGTATTATTACAGACAATTGGACTCTCAGTTGAGATATGAAGATTTTTGAGCAGTAACAAGACCACATCTGAAAACTCAAACTACTTCCTGCTTTTAGATAAATGACTTTGGTTTAGCTTCTCAGAAGAGGGGCAGAAAGGACCTGTGTTTGGATCAGAACTCTGCACTTGTAAGACAGTACACCTTCGTTCAAGCAATTCTTGCTTTAAAGTGCATTTCGGCAGACTGCACCTGCCTCCAAAGGAGCTCTGCAATATTCCACCTGAACAATCTGCAGTGTGCTAGCATTTCCAATTCTCATGTTCAAGAGAATTATACAAAGGTGAACTTTAACTGCAAGCAAGCATCAAAGCTCACGTTGCTAAATACCAGTGGCTCACTGCTGAGCACTGAGACTAAGCCAACCTGCACAGCCTCAGACCCCACTGCAAGTTGTTACCCTTGGCTTACCACCACTCTGCTCCTTGGTGTGTCACAAATTGTGTCCTCTCCAGCAGTGAAATCACCTTTAAATTTCATGCAGAGCAAGTCTAATAACTTGGACAGGGGGCCTTTGAAATGGCTTGCTAGTGGTGGATCTAAACTGCTGCAAATTTAAAAGCTCAAGGTGGTGTCAGATGCTCCCTGTGTGGATTTTGCATGATGCAAACAAATCTACCCATAGCATCACTGTAACAAAGCAAAACTTACCTCTGTTTTCCCTTTACTTTGACAGGACCTCCTGGTGTCTTCATCTGAACCCCATGCTGTTGCCTGAGAAACCAAAACGTACAAATCACATGACAAGGTCACCAACCACCATGTCCAGAGACTCCCAAAGCCAGGGCAAGTATCTCCAGCCAATTCCCACAGCCCAATTTAAAAGCAGCATAGTAATGGTAAACATGTATTTCGCTCCCACTGTGCTCACTGTGCACACAAATGATAAAATAGATGAGAAGTCCAGAGGCAGAAGCAACTGGAATGTTAACAGAGGATAGATTTTAATTTACATGTAAATAAAACTTCTCATCATCATTCAGCTGGAAGGTCCAAGACACAAGCCCTGTACACCAAGCTATCTCCCATTTTCAGAGAGGACAGTGCTTTACAGAAGTACAAGCTTTCATCACCAAAATGAAAACCACTCCTACAGCCACCTCCACTAGTTCTGTACAAATCTGCCTGTCTCCTTAGACTTACCCACAAGATTATCACCTCCTAAGTAAACCTGCAGCCAAGTGAGCTGGATAAAACAACAACTGGGAGCTGACAGATAAAACCCAGAGAGACGGGAAGAAGGGAGAAAAGAAGGATGGTGATTTGAAATGCCAGACAAGTGGGGTCAGATCCTGAGGTGGAGCAAAATGCATTAGGGCTGATGGCAATATTGAATGGGGGCTGTGAGACCCAGACAAAAAGCACATGGGATCCCCAGTTGGTTCTGACTGACTCCTTTGGAGTGAAGAGGCCCCTTCCTTCGCAAGAAAAGTCAAGACCAGCAAAGATGCATTAGAGAGAACTTTTAGTTTTAAAATATTCAGCAACATACCCAACCATTCAGTGCCCTCCGCAATTTTCCTCCCTTCAGCATTTTTTTAAAATAGCCTTAACAAATTCAAGCAGGTATTGTTAGCTGGAGGTGAAAATACATATAAACATCCATACTATACATAATACATCATTCTGAGTACAAGAAAAATAACTCTGTTACACTGGGAAAGGCCAGGCTCGCAAAGTTCAGATGCAGATCCAAAGCTCCCCTATAAGAGCCAAGATTTCCTTTTTTCCCCAGTGCGTTATCAACACAGAAAATAGCTTCAAAGTATGGTCTGGATCTCAACTCTTCTTGAACCTTCTCACTGCAGCCAAGATATTTCTTTAAACTTCCACAGAAATCATCCCCTCAACACATGATAGACTTTTTTATTTTTGCCGGAGAAAGATGGGAGACCACTAAGAAGAGGGGATGAATTTTCCCAGACCCAACTCAGGTCCACAAAGACACTAACTCAGAACTGTAAAAAGATTCCACCACCAGGAAATGCAATATTACAACATTTGGGGAAGGGATATTTCTACCTCACTGAAAAAAAAAATATTTAAAAAATATCTGCTCTGTTAGCTGCGTATTCAGTTCACTTGGGCTTGAAGTAAGACTTTACAAGCACAGGCAAAGGTCCAGTGGGACAAGGGAAGAGCACAGACCTTTCCCTGGGATTCACTTGGGAAATACCTCCCATGTACTGCAGTCCAATCCAGGCTGAGGGCCAAAAGCCTGTGTCTCAGAAGTGTTTTTTGTGAGAGCTGGGATAAGTACTTGCTGGAAACAATCATTTAGCCATATCCTAAGAGGGGATATGTCACTGGATGAGGGAGCTTGTGTCGATAAGCCATTATAGGAGAACAAGAAATTCTGACTGGTGACTCCTGGGAACCCTTGACATCTGCAAAACAACATTGCGCAGCAGTGTTTTGATCCTCACTCACAAATGTAGCCCATATTCATCTAACCACAGTATCCTTGCACCTTAGATCAAATTTTGACAACATCAATAGGAAAAAAAATCCTAAAAGAGACAGCTTATTAGATGGCTCTTCTTCCCATTTCAAAACCAGATACAGAGCACTCTGTTATACAGCCCAGTTTACCTTAACAGGACAAAATGAAAACAAAAATCATTGGTTACTCCAACAATCAATGCTGCTTCTCTGGAAATTCTCTGGGTCTTCTGGGAATGCAGCAACACAGGAGAAGAATGTGGCCTCCCAGGGGACACCTAGCTCTTCCTGCCAAACACCTGCACCACAGAGGGCTTTGAGGCATGTTGTAAACATTGCTCATGTCAGAGCATTGGTCCCCTCCAGCTATGGTCTTGATTCCTAAATGTTTTCTTTTATTAAGCAACACTGCCCTTGAGCTTTCTGAAGCACCACCTTGATGTCTGGCGATAACAGAAGATCCTAGTGATGGCCCACATTATAGGAACATGTTGTTTGTGACTGCACCATTAGTCAGGGTGCACTTCATTAGAGCTGAGAGGATAATTAAGCAATATGGCAATCCAGAGCATGTTTTACAAGTCTCACACATGTCTTTGGTAGGACAAGGAGGAGTTAGTTTGAGGGATGAGTAATTTCAATGACCTCTAGTGACTCAAAGAAAATATTCATGACCCTGCAAAGCAGAACATCTTGTCAATAATAAAAATATAATTACAAGGCCAGTTAACGTGTATTTAAATAATTGTACTGCAAGGTACAAGGAACGAGTCCAGAGAAGAGCAACGAAGCTGGTGAAGGGGCTGGAGAACAGGCTTTATGAGGAGCGGCTGAGAGAGCTGGGGTTGTTTAGCCTGGAGAAGAGGAGGCTGAGGGGTGACCTCATTGCTCTCTACAACTACCTGAAAGGAGGTTGTAGAGAGGAAGGTGCTGGCCTCTTCTCCCAAGTGACAGGGGACAGGACAAGAGGGAATGGCCTCAAGCTCCGCCAGGGGAGGTTCAGGCTGGACGTTAGGAAAAAATTCTTTACAGAAAGGGTCATTGGGCACTGGAACAGGCTGCCCAGGGAGGTGGTTGAGTCACCTTCCCTGGAGGTGTTTAAGGCACAGGTGGACGAGGTGCTGAGGGATATGGTTTAGTGTTTGATAGGAACGGTTGGACTCGATGATCCGGTGGGTCTCTTCCAACCTGGTTATTCTGTGATTCTGTATGAATATGCAACAGTCAGCCAACCTACAGCCTAAACATGTCCTTCTGCTAGGCTCATAGGAACCCGCACACATCTGTAGTCATGGCCTTCGGGCTGAACCTGGCAAGAGGTCCTGGGCAGGCTCAGACTTCTGAGCTTGGGGTTTTCACATGAGCCTTCCAGATTTGCTTGGTTTCATTATTTGACAGATCAGCTGTCTTTCCAGTCAAAAATTTCCCACTCTTGTAATCTCTGCTGTCTTGGGCTTCTCTATGCGAAGTCCCTGCATAATGCTGGTTCTCTACCTCCTGCATCTCACTGGTAGGTGCAACCCAAGCCAATCCTTTCCAGATGAGAGTTTCTTCCTCTGCCTTAGATTTGTTTTGCCTCAGTATCAAACTACATCCTGGACATTTGACAGAGAAGCTTTCAGAAAGATATCTCTCTTCTGGAGTGCTTCTATGTGTACTCATCTGTTTCTCACTGAGGCAGATATCTACTAAACACCTGCATAACACTACAGTACTGTAAGAGATGCTTCGTACTTTTGCCTTCTTACCCAAACATAACATTTTGCACAGCTGACTTAGCCATCTCCCCTCCCTTTCCTCATCTCCTTCAATAAACCAAAGGAATAAAATTTCCTTTTACTGCTGGAAGCTCTCTCTGCACACTTGGATGAGGTACAAACTGTATCCACTAGAAATTTTGGGTCACTTAGTTGGGTCATCATCCTGAATTCATGACTCATTTTCTCAGTTATCTGAGACATTTAAGTTTCTCAGCTCCAGAAAACATATCTGGGGTTATTTTTTTGTATCGCTCACTACATGTCAATCAAAACCAGTCAAGTAGACACCTTTGGGCCCACGTGGCAATAAAACAACTTTCATGGCATGGGTCATGGAAAACAGAGCCTGGATGAAGATGTGACAAACCTGGGGGCAAGGCTACACAGAAACACAGGACAACGTGCACTTTCTCCTAGCTGTTTCCCTACTTTCCATGTGCTTATGCAAGCAAGCAATCACTTTTTAGGCCATCAGGAAGTAAGCAATTCCTCCCCTTACATCCTTACCAAGAACACTCCAGCTTCTCATGCTACCTCCTTACAGGTTCTCCAGCATCTCTTCCCTCCTGCATTTCCAGAAGAAATGCAGTTTCTAACAGTATTCCCAGACACTTTGAGGACCTCCTCTACAACCACATGACCCATGTGCAGAATGAGGGAAGACCAGATTCATATGCCATATGAATCAATGAATCAGCTCAGGGCTGCGGCTGCTGCGTAAGACAAAAGCCATGCAAACCACGAGCAGAACTGCCCAGCTGCCTGTGCAGACACACAGAAAAGCACCAGCAACTCTGACCCTGAACTGGGTCTCTTCCAACCTGGTTATTCTATGATTCTATGATTCCTTCAGACAATTTGCATGGCCACTTGGTTCTTCGCAACTCTCTTTCTTGAGCTCTATGCAGGCAGATTTTCTCAACAACAACAAAAGGTTTGTGTGTTACTGCTGCATCTTTAGAAAGTCACATGAAGGAGAACAATCACAGGAAAAGCAGTCACGTATGCAACCAACTGTACTTGGTGCAACACTGCCCAAATAGAAATTAACAGAAATGGTCCATAATGGCTGTGCTTGGTGGATATCTGAATATTTGAATGTCACACTCAGGCACAGAAGGAGTTAATGTATGTTCTAATAAATTATGAGCATCATGGTTTGCTCCCGGTTCAGACTGCAGATCAACAACGCTCTAGAAATTCTAGCTCATCACACGCTGTCAAATCAGTTATTCAGCATGCACTGCTGAGAGCAGCTTTCTAGATACATTTATTTAATTACCTGCACATCCCAGTGCTAGCATCCAAAGTACCTGCCTGTCCCTAGCAAGTCCTGTTATCAATAGTTATGTGCATCCTCAAATGCTGATGTAAAAATCTCTTTGAATTCTATAGACGAGCTTTTACATTCCAGGCAGCAATTTATAATTACTTCAAACACCACATATGAATTTGATAGATTAAGCACACGCTAATCTCTGCACTGTACTTGCACAACAGAGGTTACAGCTTTTTTTGGTGCAAACCCAGAACATTCCTTTAAAACTGGAAAGCGAAGATTGGAAGAGAACAGGTTACATACATATTTATCGGGTAAATTAAACCCATTCTTAATTTCTAAAGTCTTTTATTAGAAACTTATCCATCTGTTACCAACCTCACTTCCATTAAATAAGTTCTCTGTGCAAGCTACAGGCAGCCTCACATGCCTGCAAACAGACCCAGAATCATGTTGTTCTCTTCTATTAGGGGAACAAGGTGTAATATAAAAATGTACATTGTGTATGTTTGGAAGAAGACAAAAATACCCAAGTACAGGCTTACTGAAAAAAAACCAAATCAACCAACCATGGACCAATTCTGTGAGATGCTCATTATTTCCTACAAGATACTGAGTTCCTCAGGATTTTGCTAATGTCAGCAGAGGCAGAGTAGCACCTCGTATCCCAGGTTTGGGTCTGCAGGGATTGCTAATGGCAGGAGCTTCCATTTCCATCAACCCTTCACAGTGCCCACAGGAGACTTCTCAATCCGCCCACAGAGTAAGAGGTGATTTTGGTTCTCCGCTTGCGCCATGCAGGGCACCCCAAGCAGAGTCTGCCAGTCACATCACTCTTTGCCAAGTTATGCATGAGGAAGAAGGGCAGGAGGTGGTGTGATATGACAGTTATTGTGCACTAGAGACCTGTGCTGGCAGGCATTTCTCTCCTTGTGTATTTATTTACATCTTCCTTTCCAGTAGCTGTATCAGGCGCTAGTACATTCACAGAAATGCACCTTTGGAAAAACACTTTCTTTGAAAGTAGCGTCCTGGATTCCTTCTACTGGCCTAAAATATCTGCATTTCTTATTTACATTTATAATTTTTTTTTTAATCAGCTCATTTCACAGCAAGAACAGAAACTTTTCTCCACCTCTGGTGAGATAGGAACATGGGGGGATCATGTTTCTGCGCTACATCAATATCTGCCAACTTTAATGGAAATAAAGCATGTATTTACATACCCTATCAGACCAGTTTAGCTTAATCACATGCTTAAGAGCTTTGCTAAATTGGGGTCTCTACACAAGTTGCAGTCTCTACACAAGTTTGAACCAGAGTAAACCTACCGTCCCCTGGGCCAGTTCTACAGCATTTAAAAGAAATTGATAAGTCCTGGGTCTTAAAGCACTTAGAAGAAAAAAATCTTGGAAAGACAGTTCTACAGGCTGAATCCAAAAAATCCATGAAAAGGTTCTTGTTTAACTTAGGTTTCTGCGATGTGTACTGTAAAAACATTTCTACAACACTTTAGCTATTTCTTTCTTATTTAATCCTCCAGGACTTTTCCATCAAGACTTGCAGCCTTAGTCTAAAAGTGGAAAGTTGAATTCCATTTTTGAAGCATTGGTTTTAGTCTCTTGAGGACAAGGTATGTTTACAGTGCTTTATAAATAATAACGTACTAGAATCTAACTTCTTAATAACAAAGCACAGTAGCTTAAACCCCTAGAGGCCATTTCTGAAGCTCCAACACTAGTAATTTAATAAAACTGTGATAAACATGTCTGATAAACAGATAACTAATACTAAAAGAACATAATGCCAAGCTTCAATAAATAGTTCTGCTGCATACTGCAGTATACAAATTACAGATCACTGCTGCACGCAGTGACAGGTATGAGGAATGATCACAGGCTTTAGTCAATTCATTATGAGGAGAGGAGGGGCTTTGGATGAAGGGAATTGCATTGCGTTTTATCAAATTATTAATTGATTTTCCCTTAAGTGATCTCAGATCCTTTGAGATGCAGCAAAATTCAAGCTCTTTGCTTTACACTAAGCAACCATACTGCCTATCAACCGATGAGGCCAGTTGCACAGCTCTCCAGAGGGCTGGGCAGTAAGTCAGCTGGGGAAGACCTCAAAATTCAACACTTGGAAGATGAAGGTTGGCAAACATACAAAAAGAATTCATTGGTGGGTTTCAGTTCCCATAACCTTCATCTCTGAATCAGACCTTTTCACTATAAACAAAAGTCACTCTTTTACTCTACTGGGATTGATTTTGGCCTGGCATTTATTGGTTGCTGAAAATGAGCACTCACTCTATTCACATCAGAGAAGTGAATGCTACATACTGGCATAATAAGGATGGAATTATTTATCAAAAAAGGACTTTCTCATTTTAAGAATGAATCTTTAACTTGGCTCCCAACAACATATCTTTGGTTATTCATGTTCCTCTCTTTCACAGACTCTTACCACATCCTTACAAAGACAAATGCAATAGTCTGAAGGAAGTTCCACTACTCTAGCTCACCTATTTCACAGAATTCTATAAATAGTGTACATGTGCACCCACTAGTCAGGGAGCAGAGTTCCCAGGAGGTCTGATTACATTCTCTTTGTTGGTTTCATTCTTAAGCCTCGCTGATTTAGCGTAGAGGCTGTCCTTCCACCCGTTTTCAGACTCTATGCATGGATGAAGGGAGCATCACCATAATATCTGACATAAAAGGCCCTCAGCCTCCAGGCACGGGAGCTCCCCTTTGTCTGAGCAAAATATCCCAGCCCAATGAGCTACTGTACAACAGCTGAGTCACAATAACCCACTCTGTTCATCGTTCTGTCATGTATCAGACGCTTGGTAAAATCTTTGTTTAAACCCTTTGCAGCCTTCCTCCTGCAGAGAGCACATCCTAACAACACAGCCCTGTGACATGCAGCAAGGCGCCTGTTCCTCTGTTGTGTGTCTGTGCCTACAACCTGTTTTCAACTGCAAATGTTACCAGCTCTTTTTTGAGGGGAAGTTTCCACCTGCTTTGAATTCTTTTTGGATGGTCAACGCTACTGATTTTCTCTCTTCCACAGCTTCAAAATCTCTTGTTATTTACTTCTATTACAGGTGCATGTAGAGGCATGAACTAAGACTGTGACCCCATATTTCTAGGCAATATACAGACATGCGGTGGGGGAGAATTTCTGTCTGAGAGCACTTACAAGCTAAACAGACAATGCAGGGGCATGGGAGAAAAGGAAAACCAGAAGCACAGAAAGGTCAGCTGACTAGGAAAAGCCACCGAGCATGTCAGAGGCAGAGATGAGCTCTGCACTTCACTCTCTTGAGGACTAAAAGCTTTCCTCTCTAGCACAAAATGAGTTCTTAAATAGCTTTTTTTTTTTTTTTGCTAGTATCATAAAATGCATGCACTGAATTGGTGGTGCTCAGAGGGAGCAGGTTTAGAGAGTAGAATAACAGAAGAGATGCCACAAATCCTGTCGTCTTCTTCCTGACACCCTGGGGCAAGGCCACAGTATAATGTACAAAACAAATCCGAGTTTTGGTGCCTCTGATTTCAGTTTGTCCTGTAGAAGATCCCATTAAACAATGCATGGCTTGTAAATTAGACATTCCCCCCTTTGCAGTATCAGGTAGGAATTTACAGCTCCAGAGCATGCATTTCCTTACCCAAAAGGAGAATTGTATGAGGCTTAACAGATCATGGTTTCTACAGTGTATTCAAATGGAAAGTACTGCACAAGTATAAAGTTTTATTATTAATGACAATTGTCTAAAGCTTTACTAAAGAACATTTGATACCAAGTACTAAAACAGTGTTTTCGAAGCCAGACAGTAAATGCAGATTATCACATCCAGGCTACAACCTGTACTTTTCAACTCTTTGGGAATTTTAGTGTACAAAGGACAGCTTATAATGGAGCAGCCAGCTCAACCTCAAGAAGGTACTTTCAAATTAAAATTCATACCTGAATTAAACAGATTGACTTGCCAGTGCTTTAAGCTTGCAGTAACCCTGGTGTAAAACATTTGCAACTTTATGCTGAATTCCACATGGAGTAGAATATGAGCTTTTTTTACACAATTGAACTTTCTTTGTTACCCAAATTTGCAGGTTTTGTAGTGTCTGTGAGCCTCCATCACAGCTTAGGACTCCCTGTGCAAGCCTATATAAGTACAACCTTGCCAAAACACATTATAAGCAAAACATAGTAATATATGAGGCATCAGGTAGCAGTGGAAGGCAGAGCACAGAGACAACGGAGCATAACCACCCAACAGGGAGAAGCCTCAGCTCACCAGCTGCATAACTCATCCTGAGGTTTTGGTAACCAGAAGAGTTTTACATACCAAGGCTGAGATTCTTCCGAGACACAAAGAAAACACATAGGAGAAAGCAAGAGGAGAAAGCCTGTTAACCAAAGGGGAGACAGGTGCTGGCTTCATGGGCTGATCCCAAGTACTTCTTGCGGGAAGTAATAAATAGATCTGTGAGAGACCCTTAAAATTAATACAAGCACTAATGTAACATGACAAGGATTCACCAAAAAAAGGAGAATCAGTGGAAGGGTGCAAAGATACTGGTGATGCAGCAATATGCAGAACTATGGATGCAACATTATACCTGAACAGAAGGCCTTGTAGAAGCCAGGAATGATGCTCACATTACAGGTTTTAGCAACAGATCGGATTGCGCTGCTGTCCATAAGGATAAAGAAAGAAGATGTACAAACTCTGCTGTGGCTACACGCCGAGCTTAGACTGACAGTTACATATTTATGCAGCAATGTTAGATGAACACACCAACATGTTCCTTTGGAAGAAAGATACAGCTCTGAAGAAGAGAGATAAAGATGGCTCTGAATTTCTGTTTCCACTATCTAGTGTTTGTATTTTATCATTTTATGTAAAGAAAAATGTTACTCTGTGAGAACAATTTCATTTTGCTGATGATCTGCTTCATTTTGCTTGAAAGTGCTTAACATTGACAATGATTTAGTTGCAAGTACTATAAAGGAATGCTTATCTTTTTTTTTTTCTTTGAAAACAACTGAATCCATTGGATATTTCTATTGTGTTTAAACATGCAAAACCAGGGCCAAATGCAAATGGATAGTCTTAGTTAACTGGACATTTGGCATGCTAGTAAAAAAAAAGACCTTAAAGCTCTCACCTGACACCAGTTTAGAACAAATGACAACATCCAGAACTGGAGAACAGCACAGGAGATGTTAAGGAAGGATGACTTAGTGTTTCCTATTACTGAAGATCAAAAGCATACAGAAACTGAGACTTTTAGCACACTGGGTAATTAACAGCCACAGTGGAATTTGGTTTCCTGCCATGTCACATTCAGTTTATAGCTTATGACAACAAACATTACTAAATGTACTGGAGATTACAGAGACATAAGATTATAAGATAAATCAATAAAATAACTAAAGATGTTAAAATACACTCAGTCAAAAACAATTACAGAAAAAGTCCATGGCAGTCGAGCACAGGTCAGGAATACAAGTACAGCTGATGCACATGCAGGTGTAGCTGTCACTGGTGAGGTGGGCACCAGACAGCACTGCTTCTCACATCACTAGTACTATTTCTTCTGTAATGAGCAGTTTTTGTTGTGGTTTTCTTGGGTGTTTTTTTTTTTTTCCTTCAGTTACTACAAACAAGGTACAACATGCTATTTCTAAGAAGCCAGCCAACAAATGGAGTCACAGCAATGGTTGCCCTTGATAAAGCGGAAGCAATTCTTCCTTGGAGGCCCCTCTACCACCAAAGGATGTCCATCTCCACCCCTTTATGTTCTTTGGCAGAGTCACCATTCAGAACTAAAACCCTCCTTCCTCATTGTGAGCTCTGCTGATGGATGTGACAAGACTTATAAGTAGCCTCCTCTTACTGTTTTGCACAATGATCTCTGGAGTAGAAGGTTCAAAAACCCTCCCAATAGACCAGCCGATATTCAGTACAAAATCAATTTACCATGGCTGTAGTCTCCTTTGTATTCCTGCATCAAGCAAAGCAGTTTTATTCTCCTTCATTTTTCTGCTCTGGGTTTCCTTGCTATTGTGCCTCTTTGAAGCTCACTGTTATGCAGAGATGTTAAGGGTTCCCCACTATACATTTGTGTTCCTTCCCCCTCTGCTTCTGAGGCAGACTGGACAAATCCTGCACAGTCAATTGAATGCATTTTTGTGCATTCCCATTAAGAGTTTAGCTATAAAAGGCAATCTTCTTCAATATGCTTCAAACCCAAAATGTAATCACTAAAGCACATGTGAAACCTCTGTGTATTATCAGCTCTCTAAATTGGAGAGGACTTACATTCTCTATTCCCCTCCAGATTACATCATTGAACATACTTGCTCAGCATTTATTTGTTTGCTTTCAGAAGGAGCTAAAATAAGTATGAGGAAATGCCCAATTTGGGTCTGATTTTCCCAACAATTAAACTGAAATTCAGGAATCAAAATCAGCTCATCCTGCAGTATTAAAGAGTCTAATGAAGAACTCTGGATGGTATTTTCAGTGTTCTGAGCCTCCTGTTTTTCTTTAGGGCAATCACATCTATTGTCCTGGAGGAGCCTAATGCTCTTTCAGACAAGACAAACACTGCAATATATTCTCATTAAAATCTTATAATAGGTTGAACATGGTTTGAGACCTGTCTTGGCTCAAAAAAACCAGGCAGTGTGCAGCTAAACAAAAAATATGCATGTGATTCAATTTATCCTATCAACATTATTTTCTGACTATGCACTTAAGCATGCTGTAGTACCGTGAAAAAGGAAAAAAAGGCACTAGTAATTTTTAATTAATTGAAAGATGCATTAATGAGGCCAAACAAATGCTTTGTGATTACTTTAATTAGCTAAGGCCAGATCGTGCAAGCCAGAGAGACTGGGAAAGTTTTGCAAGGCAGGCTGAAAACAGAGACCCCGCCTGAGCCTGCTTGTACCAGAGGAACTTAAGTGAAACCAGACTCTCTCTCCTGCTCTTCCCCATTTTAAACTAGTAGTTTTTGAGCTTGAAGAATATAGGCAAAAAAAATAAATTAAATCCTCAGCTAAAAAGGAGTCTTTGTACATTCCCTGTTCAACATAGCAGATGTATATCTGAATTACCATTTGTTTTGCATACCTAGGGAAAGGATCCAGACTCCTATTCCTAGACACTAGGATTCTGACATGTACTGTGGAAGCACATGAAACGCTCAGCTGCACTCTGCTAGGTATTTCTCCTTAAATTTAAATGGCAAACCTTGCCCCAGTGAACCTGAATCCTGGGGTTAAGGTGAAAGACAATGTGTGTCTGCAGAAAAAAAAAAAAAAAAGGCAGAAAGAACAAGAGGGAGCAGTGAGATGGCTGATAATTGCAGTCAGGGAGTACACATGGTGCACAGGGAAATGTGGTTCAAGCTTCCCACGAAAGTTTTTGGCAACACACATAGATTTTCACTGTTGGACTCTGGCTTCTACGGGGTTTGGTGCTCAGCATCGCAAACTGCCAGAAAATGTCACTTTTGATAAATCACTAATAACCAAGAATAAGTAGGACCTTTCAGCGGTTACCAGGCTGGGCTGGAAGAGGAAGTCAGTGATGAAAAGTCCCCCAAGTTTCATAAAATAAATTTGGTATTTTTTTATTGTTCTATAGCTACACTGTGAATTACATATCTGCTTTCCTCCACCAGGTGCCTAACGCTCTTGATAAGCTAATTACAGCCTTCTGCTTATTTGATGTCAAGCTTAACTCCCCAGTCTGAGCCTAGCCTGCAGTTCTGGCACATTTTTTACCTTAATCTAAGGCCATCTGTGCTCCATCAGCAAGGAACACTTAAATATAGAGAAAGTGAAGAACCAACAGTGTTGAATTCCCCACACACTACCCCAAGCTCCTCTCTCCAGCATTTCCAATTAAGTATGAAGCCAACATCCATCCAGTCCTAAATACACTTGAAGGCTCTGAGCAGGCTACAGTTATCTACAGATGCAGCAACACTTTCAGTGGTCAGTGGGGAAATGACAAGCAAGAAAGGACCTATATTTCTCTATTGCTTTACATCTTTATATCAAAAGCTCCACATTTCAAATGTCATCACACCACCAGCAATATATGCAGTGGTTGAGTTCAGCACTTGATCAACGTAAAATCAAATACTTGTTTCAGAAGCATAAAGAGTCAGTTTGGGTGAAAAAAAAGCAATGGGGTTGATTTTTCAAGAATCCAAAAGATATTTCTCAAGTCTTATGTTTATTGCTGCAGAATGGAAGTGCACAACATTTTAAATCAAAACTGGACTGTAACGTTAGGGAAGATGGCTCTCTGCCCCTCCTGGCCCCCCCACCAAAAGTTCAAGTGTTTCTAACCTCTCCTGTCCCTTTGCTGCCCAGCCCAGCTGGACTTGGTCCCTGCCTGCTGCCACTGTAAGCGGCCAGAGCCCCACCACTGCGCGTAGCATCAATCCATCTCGCTTCCTCTTAAAACTGCGAAACAGATGCCTTCAGACTCCCTGCTTGGTCTGTCACAGTTTGCCTTGCTTCTGCCTCCTCTTTTCCAACACCAGACGTCAGCACCTGATGCCACAGTGAGCTCTGCCAAGCTTCATCTCGACAAGGAATTTATTTGGTCCTTCTCCTGCAAAGACAACTCTGATGCAGCGTCCTTTATTCTTTGCTTCCAGCTCCTCTGTTCTATTCTCCAGTCTACACTCCCCTGCCAACCCAGGATTTATTTTCCAATTCCTTTCAGTTTGAGTCCTGCCCTTACATTCCCCCACCACCTGTTTCTTCCCTCACCTCCCCTCCAGCATGTTTGCATTTGACCTCTACCAAAGTCAAAGATTCCACAAATGAGTTTTGAGAATATGCTTTGTAGTTAGTATGAGGGAATATAAAATGATCCTCCAATAGGATTAATGTAGCATAGCTCTTTGTGCTTCTTCTCTAACTCCTTTTTGGTGGTTTTCAACACTTCCAGATTTTTCTTGTATTGAAAAAAAAAAAAAGATTTTTTTTCTTTTCTCTGCCTTTTTCTTAAATCCTCAATAACTGATCTCACAGCAAAAGCTACTAAATTTGTAACAATTATATTAGTCACACACATTTTTTTTCCCGTCACTGTGTTTACTGCTATTGTATTTATGAACCACTGATCATTCCTTTCTGCCCCATGCATCAAAATCCTCTCCTCTAAAGCAACTGTGCTTTTCCCCTTAATTCTCCCAGGCTAACTTATGAACTTTTTTGTCATTCTTAATAAAGCTAAAATAACTTCTCTTTGCACAACCTTGTAGCCTATTCAAATGGCTGCAGGCCTTTTATTTCCCTTTAAGTAAAGAAAAAGAAATAAAACACTCTCTTTCAAAAATGGAAAGCCATGCTCTCTCTCCTGTCTGAAGTGATTAATTATTAATCATAATTAAGGTACGGTGTTTGATCCAAACTCCTGGCAAAAAAGGGTTTCAGATGAAAAAATATTTTTAATAACCCTTCCTCCAAATTCTTTCCAAGATGTTCTCTTATAAAACAAATTTACAGTATTATTTATATGCTAAGTATTTTTATCTGAAGGGATAAATTTTTATTGCATTTTTCCCCCCAAAAGACCCCCTCATTTAAGAGGTTTAGAAAAAAAGTAGTGAAAAATGGGTCAATTTTAAACATGTGGACATACTGAAGTTGCACAATTGCTTACCTAGAAAGTGGAGTTGAAGATAACATCTGGTTAATATTACATGTACTATGAATCACAATATAACAACTTTGCAGACTCATGATTAAGGCAAATTCCCTGTGTTACAAGTGCATATCATCATGTGTAATACTTAGATCTTGAACAAAAGGGCATATATTTCACAGCACTTCAAAAGGACAAGTATCATTATGTCAGCTTCACATGTGGAGAAAGAAAAACCTAGGTTGGAGATGGCTGGAAACCACCTTAACTCCACAGCAGCCTACAAGAGAGACAGCTAGTTCATGCTATCCAAACTCTTTACAGAGATAGAGAGAAAAACACTTTCTTTCTTTTTTTTTTTTTTTCCCCCAGATGTCTCCTTCCACTGACTCCCCACATTTGGAGTCCTCAGTCACAGATTAGCTTAGCCTCTATTCAGTCACATTACTAATACAAGTGTATCAGATATAACCAGGTGTGGTATCTTTTACATGAAAAAAAAAAAAGCATTTCAGTTAACAGCAAAATACCTGTAAGATCATTGCTTCTATTGACTGTTTAAACAGTAGCAGCATCCAGCAACTCCTTTATACCCCACAGCCACACCCCTCATCACCCTCCTCCAGTGACAGAACCCAACCTTCATCCTATTAGCAGGCAACTCACAGCAGCTGTTGCCTGATGTTGTTTATCTGGAGGTTTGCTACTCCTCCTGCAGCCCTGAAGAAAGGCTTCTGAGCCCGAAAACGTGTCATCATACTCCATTTGAAGTTGCTGGAGATACCATAGGCACAGTCAAGTTTGTGCCAGTTTACTCACCTGTCCTTTTAGCACATGGGTCGTGCTTTCCTCAGCTCAGTCTGAGGACGGTAGGTTAATCTTGGGGGCCGAAGCTTTTTGAGGCTCCCAAATTTTTTTGAGGCTCGATGTCCTGTGGGAGGCAACTTTTCCCATCCCTGCTCCCCAGCTCTGGGTCTCTGCTAACAGCTGCACAGGCCATGTTAGTGACTCTGCTGTGCAGCTCTAGGCTCCAATAATCCCCTCGTATTAGTCATTCAGAACTGCTGTATTTAAAAGAAGCTGTAAAACACACATCAGCTCCACTGTTACTAACAGAGAAAAGTAGGATTATTTATCTAGGGAGGAAATGCACACGCTGACATGACAAGATTTACTATAAAATAATTGTTTTCTTTTTTTCTAAGGGCTCAATTGTTGGTTTAAAGGAAACACATGAGGTCATTCATGGGCCCTCTTAGAGAGGCGCAAATCAATAAATGGTGATATTCTTTTTGTACGCTTTCATTATAAATGACTGGATGCTATCAGGGTCAAACTTAATCCTGTGCAGAGAGCCAGTGCAAGGGATGTGAATAATTTAAATCTCTCTTAAGCTCTGTTTTGAGAATAAAATCTAGATATTTCTCTGTATTCTCAGTCTTAAAGAAAAAACTGCTGCTTTTTTTGCAGTAATTGGCCCAGATACTCCATTGTTCATCTTGTAACATGCTGTCCTTTGTGTTACCAAGGACTTCTCTCACTTCTGACTTCCCCGTGCAGCTCAGCTCTCATGCCACGGATAGGTCAGGGCACTGGGTCCCAGGTAGGAAGAGCGTTTCACTGAGCGTACAGCCATGAGAACCAGCAAACCACAGTGCCGGGTGCAGCAGGGTAACAGGACCTCTCCCCAGACGTCACTGACCAGCAGCTCACCAACTCCACAAACCCCAGCTGGCTGAACAATGAGACTGGAGGAGGTATCACCTCTTCTCCAAGAGACCATGAAGTGGCAGCTGATTGTGTGTATCCTGTGCTTGGTGTGTTAAGCTTGATAGGCTGCTGTTGCTGCATCACACGCTCTTAGATGAAGGTACTGCGTTAAACCTGTCCTGCACTAGCGTCTTCACTAATGATCAGATCCAAGTACCCTAACTGGAACAGGAACAACTAGGAAATGCTTTCTGTGGATTGTGGCAAGCCAGCATTCACAGCTAGAGAATAAGCCTCTGCATGTCTAAAAATACCCCACATCCCTAGAGTAATAATAATAAAGAATATACTCATATTTTTATAGAAATCTCAGATTGTATAGATGTCAGTTTAGCTAAGATGTAGACTCTAACAAGAGGCTGACTTGCCTCTCAGGAACATCTGCAGGGCTGGATTTGTTGACAGCAGCAGCAGCAGATGAATGTGTATGTCAGGGCAGGGGACAGCCAGGGTGTAAGCACACAGAGATCCCTAAGAGCCTCCTGGAGCTGGTAGAGTGGAAAGGAGCCCACCGAGAAAAAGGGGTAAATAAGAAAGCCAAAATACATTTTGCAAAGATACAGAAGCAATGTTGGTCACATGAAATAAGGAGTCCAAGGGGTTCGGGTTTTTTTCATTTTCATGTTTTTCCCTCCCCTTTCTCAAGGATGTTTAATGGTCCTGACTTTAAGTTGCAAAGAGTAAGAACATTAGTCTTCATTCCCTACACATAAAATGCCTGGCAAGGTTTTATCAAATAAAGAGCCCAATATGCTCCTGTTATCAGTAAGCGACTTCAGCAGCTAATTAAATTCTCAGTTTCTGAATCCTGTTCATAATGTTTGCTGACAAAGACCAAAACCGCTGCAGTAATTTTGGTTTTTAGATGAGGTGTGGCAGGAAAGAGGGAATGACAACAAATTACCCAGGAAAGCAGGCTGGCAATCCACAGCTGACAGTCATCCTGCAAACCTGGCTTTACCAAACAGGTATAGCTCCTGCATCTCCTGTATATGCTATGCAACTCTGTGTATATGACCATCCTGTGTACATACATATATACTGATATATAGAATATACATATATATTCAGGCTGCCCAGGGAGGTGGTTGAGTCACCTTCCCTGGAGGTGTTTAAGGGACAGGTGAATGAGGTGCTGAGGGGCATGGTTTAGTGATTGATAGGAATGGTTGGACTCGATCCGGTGGGTCTTTTCCAACCTGGTGATTCTATGATACATACATACATAGAAATGCATATGTAAATATATATATATATCAGAACTTTCTATACCATGCTTAAATACTAACTTTAGAGGGCAATTATAGTGATCCCAAAAAGGCAGTGCACTCTAAGCCAGTTTAGCAAATCCATGAATGCACATATTGAAGTGTATTCTCACTCAGTAGAGCATGCAGCGTGTTCTTAACTTGGACAATTCTCAAAGGAAAACTGGCATTTATTTAAAGCTAAACCTGGGTTTAAAAGCTTTGCTGGCTATAAATGGACTCCTAACTTGGGTTCTTTCAGACAGAAGTGATGTTGTGTTCACAAATCACTCAATGCTACAGCGTGTGAGAAGAGATTTTCTTTCTCTGCTCTCTCAATTACAGTTGACGAGTAACATCAGCACAAGGCTGGTTCACAACAGCTTATGCTGGAGCCTACACAGTTCCCTACAGCAAGGAGCTAGAGAATTGCATCCTTGGAGGATGAAGTGTGGCCTTCAGCCATGGTCACCTCCAGTTTGACATGCCTTGTTTTCTTCCCCATCTCCCAATCCAGGTAGAAATTTTTTCAATCTTAGATAAATCCTGAGAAGGCAGACTTGTACCTGAAAGCTGTGCTCTAGCTCCTGATCAGTCATTTTAAGGGTGTAGTCAGGGAGCAGATTTGATTTGGGAACCTGATAACATAAGAATAAAAAGCTGAATTTGCCAGAAAGTTTGTTCAGTCAATATAAGCTTTATTATGGAATAGCTTTAAACCTCTAGGCTGAGAGTGAGAGGTTTTAGGTGCAGCTTTGGAAGGTGATTTATGAATAGATTTATATGTTAATCTGTTAATAAAAACTGTAGCATACTGATAAAATATGTGACAATCATAACTCAGCTACGAGCCACATATTAAAGACTGCATCTGCTCTAGTAGAGGTTTTGATTATGTTTTTAAATGAGGGAACTGCATTGGCCTAAAAATAAATAAATAAATATTTTATCTAGAAATGTGTGCCATATAATACAAAGAAGTATCTGAGAATCTGCAAGAAACAAATAATAAACTGCTTTTAAGAAAATGATTTCTGGAAAGTGAAGCTTATTCCTGAATATTTCAAAATGGAGTTCCTGTCAGGCGGCTCAGTGGTACATAAAGCTTGGCAAAATATTCTCACTGTTTCCCAAAATTACTTCCCAAACTGGATTTTAAATTGGATGATGATCATGACACTCCAAGGAGATTGAAGAAATAAATATTTTCTGCAAAGTTGGGCCAACTTCTGAGCACTCCAGGGTCTGTGCTGACATATTAACACCTGGTTTCCTCATGATTTTTGAAAGGATACTTTGAAAAATGGGAATGGCTCTGGCTCAAGGATGTTTCTGCAAGTAAACCTGAAATACAATACTTTTACCTCTTTTTCTCGACAAAACTCACAGCATTTTACAAAGGGGTGCTATATCCCTGTTTCGCATGCCAGCAAACACCAGGCAGATAAACTGGGTGCCCCAAGCCCTGTCTAGTGCCTACCCAGCATCTCTTGGGGTTGTAAGATTTATCTATTATTTGTAAGTTTTGTGACGAGCGCGAGGGCTTTGTGAACATGTTCTGAATCCTTAAAATTTTCTAGTGAAATATTTTCACCAGGGAAGATTACTTGAGTGACAATTTGTGCTGTAAACTGTACTACTCACTGCTCCCTGTTGGTTTTGTTTATCATATTTTATTCAACTACACAGAGAAAAACTGAGTTAAACTCTGCCACCTCTCCTCACACTTTTATACACTTGCAGAGCATGTTTCTCATAAGCACACATAAATGTGGCACTACTGAGCCCTAAACAAGTAGAAAATAATGCATTTAATGCTCAGTTTGAGCCAAAGTACAAAATATGGAACCTGTTCCATTTGTTGCTATGTGACCTACTGAGGACTGACAGGCAAGTTTTATTATTATTAACTATTCTTTGTTGATAGGTACTGTTGATTAACCAGTGATTATGCCACAGAGTTAAAGATCCCTCCAGGGACTAGCAGGGAGGGAAGTGTGTCTTTGGGAGCAGCTGTGCAGTTTAAGAGCCTAATCTCTGTACCAGGGATGTTTCTGTTGCTTAGATTAAGGGAAAGAAAAATTTGAGTAAAACCAACCTTACTAGAAACGCACTGTGTATGTAGCTGCAGTTCATCTGATACAGGGCCATGCAGAAACGTTCTGTCTCTATTTGGGGTTTGAAAAAAATACCCATTCCAAAGGCCCACAATATCCAAAGAGAAAAATAGATTTCATTGAGCTTCAGATCAAGCTTAAGAGCTAATGCTGCTTAAACAGGCTGCTAACCTATAGCTTGGGCTTTAGTCTTGTGCCTCCAGCAGGACTGAGAAGTTCATCAAGTTATGCCCTAGTCACTGAGTAACGTTTTCCAAAGTGCCACATGAATGCATGTGCTCTTGATTTATAAATTTGGAGCAAAATATAAAAAGTGAATAAAATATGTGGGTTTTAGCATTTCATATTTTGTAGTGGGGTAATTCTAGATCTCTAACTAGAGATCTCTAATCTAAATTCTGGCAGCCCAGGTGGTACTGGACAGTGCATAACTCCACAGGCAATCCTACAAAATTCAGGGCTATAACTATCGGAGAAATAAAATGCTCTGTCTCTGTACTTATTCCTCACTAATTTTTTTTGTTCTCGGGAAAAGAAAGAAGCATAGTTTAATCTCAAATTTTTGTTTCTTTCTTAATGAATTAAATAACATATGACATCCAAATAGTTTTTCAATAGCTGCACCCGTTTATTCTTGCATTTTCTGTTAAAATACAGTTTATTTTTAAGAAAGGGGATACATGCATAGTCTTGAAGTATTTTAAATACTATTAAGATGATGTAACAAAACTAGTCAGCATACAGACTTCACGGGGCTGGTTAGAAACTTTCAGAAGATATCTGCCATTAAAATTAACTGGAATAAAAACATTTTACAAAATGCTAACAGTTTGCATTAAACTTATTGGACAGCAGTCCAGAAGGGAACCTTAGATCCAGAGGGAAAGCTCTGGTCGCAAATGTAAATGAAAGGAATGGAAAGGAAAAACGATATCCCAAACAAACCAGGTTAATCGCTTGAGATGAGAGAAATGCACATTCAAATCCTCTCCCTTGATGCTTCAGAAAATAACTTGACACACAATATTTGCATCCTAAGTAACCATGTGTCTATCTCCTTCTCTTTCAGATTTTACAAAGGTGTCAAAAAGTCCTGTTTTGATCTCCATGAAAAATATCTTGGCATCTCAAAAAGGTTGGAAAAATCATTTCCCACACAGTTCTGTTTAGAACTCTGAGTTCCAGGTAAAATCAGGGTGAACAGAGGGTAGGCGCTGCATTGGGATTTATGAAATGCCTGCCAAGTAGCCTGCTTTTGATGCACATCAGAGAATAGCATTCCTTGCTAAGAAGTCCTAATCAGCATTGTGCATTTTTAAAATCTGTTCAAAGGCTTATGTTTTTAAAATGACCTTTCCACCTACTCTATTAATTATAAACTCCAGTATAAAATGGACTTTTCTGTAGCCTTACTGTGAAAACTGCAGATTAGGAGCAAGCCTTCTTTCAGGTCCATGCATGAATGAAACAGCATGTGCTCCAAGTGTGTATTTTAAGAGTATGTTCTATAAAATACCTAATATTTAGAACTTACAATACGTACAAGAGGACCGTTTAAAGATGGAGATGAAACATGTTGCAGGGATTTTTATTTAAAAAGATGCTGAAAGATAAAGAACAGTAATCATTTTCAAATTACATTTCTTGACTGCTGCAAGAATTTGAATGCTACATGCTAAAGTTTTCAAAATTAATATGTGCTTCAGGATACCCCACCTGAGGCATGTCAAGTTGCTGCTTTGAGAAATTCTTTAACAATGTGCCTCAATTTTGGCAGAAAAAATCTGAAATGATCCCCAAAATACCTTGGTGATCCCCAAATACCTTTTAGATATTGACATTCAGCCAAAAAAAAAAAAAAAACTATCCACCTCAGAAGTTTGTCATGCAACTAAAACTCATTTGGTGAAAGGTTTCTCAGGTCCTGAATGGAATTTCTGAAACAAATTTTGGTAACAGGAGGAGAGAGGGGGAAGTCTCAGAGAAGTTGGGATATTTTGTTCTGTCAAGCAGGAAATTAACAGGTTCTGCTTCAGTTTCTGCTTCACCCCACTCATTAGTTCTCATGTAAAAGCTCAGTTCCATAGACCAATATAATATTCAAAGTCAGGAGCAAAATTTGGCATGTGGTAGAGCAGTAGAAACAACAGCATCTAGTTCTGGAGAAGGAATCTAAGACAAAGAACTAGGAGCTAAATAGAAAAAGAAATTACCCATTTATGAAAGTATAATATGATCCAATAGCTGACACATCCTAGGATCTACATCTTTCCCTTCCCTCCCCTGAAATCTCAACTGCTTTATAGGGTAATGCTATCTTTTACACAGCTCTTATCCAGTAGCTTGCCCGCATAATACTAAATTTTGCCTTCTAGTCTACTGCAATTCCAAGACAAAAGCTTCCTATCCCAACTACATGGAGTGGCTACGTTATACTCCAGAGTGGTCTTTGCTGTGGAGACTATAAAAATTAAGTTTATATTCATGTCCGTTCAACACAGATTCAGGAGTAATACCATGACATTAGCTTCTGGAACTAATGACACATAAAATGTATTTTCAGGAGTGATGGTTTCATAAAATGAAATCCTCGAAGCGGATGGAGATCTCCAGCTCATTTTAACTGATTTTGCATTGGGCTTAAATGAAAAGCATCCACAATCATTCAACAGGTTAAAGGAAAGAGTACAGTCTTTTAAAGTCTGGGAGCTTAAAACCTTTCTAATATCAGAGTGTAACAACATGGTTAACACTGGGTTTGTGATATGCAATATCCATAAATGGGATTATAATCCAGATAAAGAAGAATTCATTCCCATTGGAAAGTATTGAATAAAGTAATGCTGTGATGAAAAACATTATAGCCTGCTCAATGGCAGGAAATACCCATTTTCTGGTTAAAGAATAGATAACTGCCAAGGCAAACATGCATTACGCAGAGTGAGCTAGTAAATTTACCCATTACTAGAACAAGAGGCTAAAGTACTGCATTTGCTGTGCCAGCAAGTGGTGGCACAGGGATATTACTCCTGAGACACTGATTGAGAGAGTGAGACACTGTTGCCACCCTTGTTGAAAAGACAATTAAAAGTCATCTTCACAGGAACACCCTGGACTCCTCTCCTTTCCATGACTGCCGTGGGGCTGAAATGTGCCCTTGCCTTTTCCCCACAGAAACAGAGCAGCCTGGGGATATAAACAACTGCACAAGAACACTCAAGGAAAAACAGCTTTAAATTTCATCTAACCCTCCCAAACAGACACATTCCTCACACCGCCAGGCTTTGCCTCACAACTAGCATATTCTGCTGTTTCTGTAGCTTGTGCTCCTCATGTTTCTGCCCTCACCTCATGGAGGTACAAATGCAAGGGGCACTGATGTTGACATCTGTCCACAAAATCCTACACCTTGAGGCAGACTTAGCGCTATTGGTAACCTGAGGAGTAAGTCCCATAAGCAGAAATAAATCAGACTGCAATCTCAAGATGAAAAACTATCCCCAAATTAGTCCTGACCAGATCCATACTGTATTTTACTAACAAGCAAAGAGAAAGTACAGAAAAACACAAATTAACATTGTGATTACTTCTTAAACTGCATTCTCACCCTCCACGGAACCAACTGCAAATTCCTTGCATTTCTTGTCTCACTTTCTGATCTGATCTTTAAAATGATACATGGCAAAGGGAGAAGGTGGGAGGGGGTGCCTCTAAGCCACATCATGTGCTTTATGGAGACAAGCCAAGCAGCTACTTAGGCAACCATTAGGTCGGGAAACAATCACTTCCATCATTCCCAACACGTGTGTCAACATAATTCCATGCTCTCTTTGTCATGCAAAAAGTCTTGGCAAAGTGACCGGATACACCCAGAAAGCAGTAGCAAACTAAGCTCATTATGTTAACCGGAGATCCCACAGCATCCTCCAGTGCTATAGAAGGAGACTTCCCATGTTTTGCAGTGTAGGAAAGGAAATGCGCAGCACTGAAAAGGGCCCAAGTCAAGCCTGACTTCAGAAGTGTATAATGGAGATTCACAATTGGGTTTCGTAGAAGGGAATCTCTTATCTGGTAAGTACAAGAGGCTGTGTCAGGCAGTCTTATAACAGGCATTGCAGGAGGTACAACACCTCACATAACCACAGAGACTTCCTTCTCCTGTGCGCTCACTGGAAGCTTTCCAGCCATGCTAATATAGCTTTGCAAAACGAAACTCTTGCCAAATGGGAGTAGCAGCTTCTCTAAGTCTTCATTGTTGTCACTGGTAACTCTGGACTTTGTTTTCCTTTTAAAGGACGATTCAACGCGTTTTACAACCATTAAACATCTTTTCTTCTCTTCATCTAAACTTGTAACTCCTACTAACAGCAAAAGGCTTGTGCACATGGGAATGGCTGGCAGTACCACTCTTAGAGCTTCTTTGAGTGGTCAGGTACAGGAAGAAGGCCCGGGAATCTGTCTGAAAAATGCTGAATACTTGGTATAATAATTTGAATTGAATAATTTGGTGCCCTGCAACTGTAGATGACGGTAAATATCCCAGCGTAGAAGTATTTATTTATTTATTTAAAGATAAGCATTTGGGGTTTTCACTAACGATTTTTGCTGCATATTTCAATTCCAGATTCAGTGCAGTGGGAGGAAAGTCCTCACGCTACTGGATACTTGCAAGCCCTTTCAAGCTTTATCTGCTTTGCCTTCATTCTGCCATGGCTAACAGACATTTTTCCATCCCTTTTGCATCTTGAATGTTTGCAAGACAATCTTGGTTTTAGCAATGCATTCAGCAAAACACAGCTCCTCAGCAGTCTGTGCTCACAAAGGCCAACAGTGGCTAAAAACAAGGATGGACAAGAATAGTAAAAGCTTCTCCTACATGTTGCTGGCATCTCCGCTAATGAAAGCCAAGAATTTCTATTGATTGTTGTGTTTAAGCCCATATCAGTCACACCACATGCCTTGTTCCTTAAGATGCCATATTTTTGGCAGGTCCTGTTACCACCCAAACACTCACAAATCAAGAGCAGAGAGCACTGTCCAAATGGGCAAGTGTAGAAGAGCCCTTCCCCCAGCATTATTGTTGGAGTGGGAATAAGCATCTGGTTCTGACTTTGTCTTCTCCGTGCTCCATCACTCTGGGCAAATTTATACTATAGAGGCTTCTGAAATTGTACACCAAATATTACAGAACATTCATTAACAAGTCAAATAAAACAAGAAAGTAAAAAGTGAACATACCTGAATAAGAGAAATGTTGTGCAGACTAAGTCTGAAGAGGTAGTTCCTGCATGAACAAGCAGAAAAATTACAAACTGTTAGGCCAACAAAGAAGAAAAGGAATAACTATAAAAAGCAAGTCATAGTTTTTGGTCGTTCATTTCTACAAACAATAAGCTTTTCTTGGAGTCCTCTTCACAGAATGCAAGAACAGGTATCTGCCCCTCATTCATCAGTGTCTTAGTGAACCTCAAACTGAGCCAGGTTTGCAGTGAAATATTACAGAACCCATAATCAAGAACCACAATGAAATCCCAACAACACAGAGACTGTTTGC
Source organism: Phaenicophaeus curvirostris (assembly GCF_032191515.1). NCBI lineage: Eukaryota > Metazoa > Chordata > Aves > Cuculiformes > Cuculidae > Phaenicophaeus > Phaenicophaeus curvirostris. The sequence goes on from NC_091398.1 coordinate 30,242,321, forward strand.
AAACCTTCAAAAAGGGCTTTGGCTTAAGTCCTGTATGGGCTGTGCTCATGTTTTCCTTTGCATTCTGAGAAAACTGGAGTTAGACTACCTAGTAGAAAAGCAAGTTCCAGTCTTAGGTCAGTGAAATCACAGGGGTCAGTGGGAAGCTCCTATAGTGATGAATAGGTCATAAGGACTCTTCTGAAGAGCCTTGTTTAGGGTCTGTAGTCAACAGGACACAGTGCCCAAACAAAGACAGTTAGTCAAATGTTGGTATATAAGAAATTCCATACTGGGTCACAATGACCACTTGAGTAATTTTTCCTTCTTTTATCTCTTGCTTGTATATCACCAAAGTCATTATCATAGAGTTGCCTGTATATTTTGTTCTAGTCCTATAAATACATAAAAAGGTCTCAACTGCTGCTGACTGTCAATGAAGAATAATGGAAACAAGGATGATGGGGAACGTGGGAAGTCTAAGTCCTTGTATTGAATCTTCAGCAGACAGAGCTCTTATTTGCACCATCCTATCCTACACTAGGACTGATTACCTAGAGAAGAATGAGACCCATCAGCAATATCTGAACAAACTATATCAGTAATTACTATACCTCCTGAGGTCTTTTCCAACCTAATGATTCTATGATTCCATGATTCTATGATCTCCATCTTCTCTCCTAGTCCTATCATTGGAGATCCCGCAGTTCTTCTTGTACAGTCTGAAACCCTATTCTGTCTCGATTTGCTATTAACTCTTTAGCATCAGCTACAGACCTAAATATTATCTCCTGCAGGTTCATGCAGCAGAACAGAGGCACTATGGTTACATACAGGTAAAATTTCAAAATGGAGGTTAATTCACATCCAGTGACTGATCTGATTTAGGTCCCTTAGAAAAACACATGCAACTCTCACCAAAATATTAATACAATTCCAGGTCATGAGATATCATGGAATAAGCTTTCTCCCTAGAGAAGTTAAGCGTGTCACTGGCCTCCAATCTTACAACACCCTAAGGAGAAATTCTCATAACTAGGGACTTGAAGTTACTATCCTGTTGTTAAGCATGCTATTTAAATGCATTGATTTTAGAAGCCTTTTAATGCAGATTTCAGCTCCTTGTTTTAGTCTTGTAAAAAGCTGGACAGTTTGACTGAGTAATAAATTTTAATATTGGAGTTTTTTCCCTGATAGGACTACAAAGCAAATTCAACCAAAATATCTTTAAGGGAAGAGACGTATCTAAAGGACACAATTTTCATTGCACTCAGCCAAAACACATGCAGATAGGAATAGTGTCCATTTAAATAAAGCCAGTCTCTGTCTTCTCAGTGACTGCTGTGCAGCACCTGGACAAAGTATTAGCACTGCAATTGCTCAGGTGGCTGAGACCTAAACCAGGCAGGAAAGTAGTACTAATGTGAATAGCACAGCGCTCTTGCAAAGGCTTCATACTAACCTCAGCTCTTTAAGTCTGACCTTGTGGCTTCCTTACAGAAATGAGGATTTCCCTGCATTTTTCATCAGCTTGCCTCACCTGGTGTCTGCACAGCCACTGGCAGTTTCCTTTTGTTTGTTTGATCCTTCTAACATCTCATCAGTAGTAATGTGAACACCAGTAGGCAGACTAGGCTATCAGAGACACCTCTAGACTCCAGTTGACCTGCCCAGCTAGAAACAACTAATCTTTAGCTAATAACATGGTCTTTTAACCATACTTATTCTGTAAAGCTATAGGAGGAATAAAAAGCCAAGGGGAAAGATCTGCTGAATAAGACAGTGCCGTTTTTATGAATTGCATTTTAACTGCAATTTCAGTCCAAGAATGAGCAAGGTCTCTGAATGACAGGCATGGTTTATTATACCTAGAATTTCCCCATTTGTGTCCTTTTTTTCTGCTTGTGTTTGAAGTTATGTCTGTTTAATACCTTTCTGACCTATAATTTAAAGCAGCTGAAAGAGTAGGAGTAAGAAATATATGAGAACACTGAGATCTCGGCATGAATAGATGAGGTGCCTTCTTGGTCTTTTTTTCCTTCTTTTTTCCTCTCATTTTAAGTGAATGTTGGCTAATTCCTTTCTCTCTTAAATTAAACCCATCTGGACTAGCCCACAAGAGTCTGGTGCCACCAGTTATTTTAACGACCTCCTTCTCCTGTATAAAAAGCTGGTGTAGAAACATGAAGGGATAGGACAACCCTCTTATTCACTTTCTGTCCTAAAAGTTCACACAACTTCACCCCACAGCATTAAAATGCGAGCTTCGTTTCACCCCAGAGTTGGCTGCATTTCAGCCATCTACTGAGCAAGCAACCACACTCCCCTTAAGTACTTTGGGACAAATGGTATTATACACATTAAAATGTGCCTCAAACTCCTAATTATTATTACTACTAACCTTATTATTCATTAATATCAGTGCATTTCTGAGAACGCCCATGTTAAACAGTAATATGCTGAAGTCTCAGCCAAGATCATGGTTTGGTTGTGTTAAGACGCAGAGTGGGTTGATGGTGGTTCCTCTGGAGATTTATTCACAGCAGATGCCTATTTAAACAACCTGAGGGTGGATCCTCTCTCTGTCCCTTCTGATTGCAGGGGGTTATTATCCCCCAGCTCAGATATATGAAGTTAGCTGCTGTAAAGACCCTCCTGCTCTATATACCCTAGTCTTGAAGAACTTGCCACCTAAATATACACGGAAGAGTAAAGAAGAGTCATTGTTCTCATTTAAATTTAAAGTGCAGAGTAAGAAATTTAGCCAAGATCACAAAGTATATCTGCAGCACAACCAAAAGATGATCTCCTGGTCCATTAGATTATGTCCTGGCTAGGAGAATAACTTGTTCCCAAGGCTGGGGTGCAGCGTTTAAACCTGTGCTGAAGTGCCATTTACACTCATGCAAACTGGGTAGTGTTGAATTACTTTTCTGAACTGGGCCCTCTATGTTAGTCTGCATATGAAAAGAGCCAAGCTGCAGTATAAAACCTGTAGATGAAAGTATTTGTTAATTGGCTTTGTAATTTGTATTTGGCTGCCTTGTAAAATGATTAAGTGCTTCCTGTGCCTGGTACCACAAAGCATACATACAAGAACAGCAGAAGAGCCACTAAGATGTATTTCAGGAAAGAGTGGAAGAATATATCCACTTAAAGCTGCTTGCCATGACATTCCCAAGCCAAAGCTCTTTATCAAGTGTTTATTTCATATAGCCAAGCGCACCTTGGATGAACTTTGTAACGTGATGCCCATGCGCTTGTTCACACATTGCCTGGCCCTGAAACAATTTACAGTGAAGGCAAAGTACTTTGCCTGAGATGCCACTGAGCAACAGAGCTACAAGACAAATTAAGCCTTTCCATCAGGAAACTGCATAACAAGAGTAATTGAATAAAAGCTGAGACCCTTCCTCTTAGGAGTACTGAAATTATGAGGGCTGGAACATGCTTCAGACACTCATTCGGGCTTCTTTTTCAATGCCTCTTTTCAGGCATCTGTCAGCACTGCACTGGCTGATTAAAAGGTGCTTCCTTCTAATTAAAAGAGAGCATACTTCTCAGTTCTACTGTGGCAGATCAGAAGGAACATCCCTACAGTCCGCGGAATGAACAGGTGTAAATGAAAGGCTTCCCTAGCTTCAGATTCTTTTTTCCATTTAAACAAGTGAAGTTTATTCACATTTCACACCTCTGCCCTCTTCCACACACACTAGGCAGGTCAGATAACCTCTCTGTGCTCCAGAACAACCCCTGCTAGCAAATTGGGAACTGTGATCCCTAGTGCTGACCACCACCAGAACCCCTCAGGACTTTGACACGCAGAGACCAACAATACGCTGCCTTATCTCAGCTGGTCTGTATCGCTACAAGACATGTACATCTACTTATATATTGCTACTTGCCTGCACCATCGAGTAGATGTGAGAAGTTCACCTCTCCCTCATAACAGGGCAGACTATCTCAAGCCCTGTCTCTTTGTACACAGAAAATTACTCTGCAAGTAGAAACAAAACCAATAGAACCTGATAGGAATGGTTGGACTCGATGATCCGGTGGGTCTCTTCCAACCTGGTTATTCTATGATTCTATGATTCTATGATAATAGTGTTTGATTGTGCTAAAAAAGAAATACATTCAGGGAAAGCTGAAGAGATCTGAGAGTAGAGTCGCTCTTCTGTATTGGAGGCTATTATCGCACTGAAGGAGGCATCCAACACAGCCCAGGTGAGGTACTGGAGAATCAAGTAGGCTTTTGGTGCTCTGAGAAAGCATTCCACACTCTGAGCTGCAAACAGGAGCTGGGGCTGCAAGAGGGAGTCACAACTGTCACAATGTAGACAATAAGAAAAATAATTAACAGAACAGGGCCCTTTGGGCGATGCAAAACAAGACACAGAATTATGCATGTGACAAACCTAATACTCCCTTCTGGCACTCCTGGAAGACACATACTGGGGCTAAGCCTCAGGCTAGGAGCCAGCAACTCCTGTCAGCAATTCCTATCTTTGCTTCTGGAGGCCTTAGATATACTTTGTACTTCCACAGTACATGACAAACACAGCTTAGTCATGCTTCACAACACCCTGGGAGCTGGTTAGTATCGTTCCCCCCTTATACTAATGGAGAAAATGAGCCAGAGAAAGGTTAAATGACCTTCTCCAAGGCACACAGCAAGTCAGTGATGGAATCATGAACAGACCCCAGGGCTCTTGGCTACCAAATCTCATGCTAGATTAACACACAGTGCCTCTATGCAGGTCCAGCTGTGGCTGAACTTTTCAGATGGTTATACTCATTTCTGAACTAGCCAACCATCCCAAGAAACCCAGCTCTTGAGGGATGATTCTGGCCTTTGCTGTCAGAAGGAGTTAATTACATGCCTGCTCTGGAGTGTGATGAGATGATCCGTTTGCAGATGCTACACCACTGATTCATTAGAAGGGTCTGGTATACATGTGCTGGAGGAAAGGTGGAGAGCCAGCATCTCCCTTACAAGCTGGATCCTCATTCACTAGTAATTTTGATTCTATTGAAGAAAAACTTGTCCGGTATATCATTCTTCCTTAAAAATCAATAGCTGTTCAACAGAGAACCATAGTAAATGGCATGCAGTAATATGATCCAGTTGCTGTATGAGCAATTGCTTTTCCCAAAGCAACATTTCCCAGTGATAAATCCAGCCAGAACTAGAGGAGCACCATCTTAGAAGAGAGTCTTTATGCAAGCAGTGTATCATTCCCATTAAGCAGGTTCAAAATAAAGCAAGGGTCCCAGCTACTGTTTCTGGATCGCCACTGAAGCCTATTTAGTACTCCTCAATTGAAACAAGGATGAAAATTAAATACTCAATACTCCAGTCAACAGAGAATTACCGTCAGCTTTAATGGCATAGGGCACATGGCACAGATCTGCTCGGGCTCAGTGCTATGTACTTAGGGTTAATTCTAGGAAGAGCCAAAAGACGCAGGTGCTTATGGCTGCAGAGCATGCAGGACAACAGCAAAGCTGTGACACCCTTGGACTATACTGATACTCAGAAATCCAGATGGATGGCTGCTGCCACAGGAGGAGGAAGCAGGGAGGGATCAACTCTTGGATAGGAGAATCAAAGCCTTGCTCCAATGTGATCCTACCTCCTTGCAACTGACAGTGTCGTTACACTCCCAAAATGCCTTGAACCAGCTGTTTTCTGGAGGGTAGTAGCCCTATGTACACACTTCAGAGAACAGAGAGTGGCATTTTTTTTGTAATATTGTTTGAATATTTTAATAAAACATGGGACAATTTCCATGTTTGTTTAGGGTTTTTTTTTTGTTTCACTCCTTCTGTTTCACTAGATGAGTTTCTTCAAAACCTCCAAGATGGAAACTGAGCCAAGTTTTTAAAAGTCGTGTGGGTTTGTTCCTCTTTTCCTGGAAGAGTGAGTCCACCTCTCAGACCATCAAGTATTATCCTACATGCTACTTCAAATGTCTCTTGACATGCAACTGACAGCTCTTCTCTCCCGCTCTCTTCCAATTGGCAGTCACAGAGCACTTAGAGCACCTTGATATGGCCCCAAACCGCATAGGGGCCTTTGGTGTCTTATTTGCCCATCACTTTTGCTGTGCTTTCAATAAGTCATACTATAAAATTCCTCTTCTTCTGAGGCACTGATTATCATTCAAATATTCCCTGGCAGCCCCTCCCCACCTGCCTACTTAGGCTGATAAACATGCTCAGTTCTGTCAGGCTTTTCTCAAACTCTGGATGAGTTCAACATGACTTGTATGCAAATACTGACAGAGTTGGCTAGTGAGTTTAAGTTATTGCCAACCAATCTTTTCTCTTTGCTGTTTTTTTTATATCATTGCATTGGCACAGAACAGTAGGCTTAGTACCTCAGCATATGGATATAAAGCGATATGCAAGTCCCTGTGTTGAACCCTGCCATAGAAAACTAATGTATCACCAGCTTAACCAGAGAAAGTATTTTCAGCAATGCAAATGCAAACAGCTCTGCAGCCCCATCCTGTGATGCTGTAAAACACATTAGGTCCAAGTCTCTAGACTTTTTCCATAATGCCCCAACCTTGTGTTTGCTTGCAACCCCCTCACTGAAACACAAATCTTCAAACTTAATTATTCTCAGTGTGTTGCTAAAGCAAGTGAGCCTCTCATGGGTGGCTGCTTTTGTCATAGGGTATCACCAATTTTCATTTTATCTTGAATATGAGATATTTTTCCAGTCAGGCCTGCAATTCGCTGTGTAAAGATGCTTATCATCAGCCTGTGCTGTGCCAAGGATGCCCATGAGTCAGCCCATAGCCTGTTTCCTCCGGTGATGGGCAAAAGTGCACGGACTACCATGCCAGTGAGGTTATTTGTGGAGGGATGGATGGTACTGCCTTGCAGGCAATTTGGAGGACCAATTGTTTACCCTGCCAACAAAGATGACAGACCAGAGCCTCACCTCACCCTGCTCTCCATGTACAACACCTGGGGCAAAAGCTGTCCCTGCTCTCCTGCAGCTGCGGCTTCTTCTTTGCATTGGTCTGGCCCAGCAATCTGACAGTGCTGCTGCATGGCATTTTATTTGATTTATTTGTTTTGAGTGAATTAAAATTCACATTCTGTACTTGAGAAAATGCACAAATTTTAACTAAGAAAAAAAAATTACACTTTGAACAAAATTTGAAAGAAGCTCCAAAGTTCCCAGACTGTCACGAGTCACAACAATTCTCCTTCCATCCTTTCCTGTCCATACCTCTTCTACTGCTCCCCAAGGGGTACAAGTCAGGGACAGCACAGATTTGAGGTATGGTAAATTCAGACTCCTTGCAGACTAGCACAGAGAAATAAACTCTATAGGTGTAAATGACATGTGCCAGTGGGGCTTCACACATCTGCACTTACACAAGGGCTGAGTTTATATCACATGGCACGGTATCGGAGAGGAAAATCTCCCTCTGAACTATTCCAGGCTCAACCAGAGAGGTTAAAACCTGCACTTTAAATCACATTTTTTTTCTTTGTGTAAAGAAACCATGCACCCCCAATTATGGCTGTAACTAGCTGTAATGCCTAATGACGTTTATCACCACCACCATATTCTTTACCATGCAGGTCAGGCAGCTTCTTTAAAAGGCATCAGTGGTCCTCTGAAAGTTGTTGTTGATTTCAGAGACTGATTCCCCCTTTTTTGCTCACATCACCATGTAAAATGCCCCCCTTCAGCCCCTGATACATGGATGCAACTTTAATTGAGAGCATTCTTTGGTCTGATAGGAAAAATCACAATGAGAATGGATGGTATTTGTTTTTCTAGGTTTTCCTGCAGCGGCACTTTCAGCTACCCTCCTATGATCTAGATATCATAAAAAATTAATTATCATGCTCTTTGCTTGCTCATGTCTCAATTAATACCTCAACTGGCAAGGTAATTTCTCAGCCAAACGTGAGTTAGTAGGGGGTAAAGCTGGTGTAGAGCAGCGTGATACCAATGTGAGCCATCCAAAATGGCAGTAACTCAGCTCAGTCATTTTGTCTCAGGGAAGTATTGAGTCAAATCCTGTAGCCAGGGATGAATTGCATGTCAGGACAAGGCTGTGGACTATTTAACCTTTGGCTATGACCATTTGGTTGTGTCCAAGGTTAGCCTGTTTGCACATTAGCCTCTTCATGCTATGAGACTTGATTTTTTCAGCTATGCTGAAGCCCCACTGCCCCAGTGTAAGTGTGCAGGACTTCCACGAGCATTTTGAAGACTTCTTTTTTTTTGAAGACTCTTCTTTGGAGATGCAAGGCTGAGGACAAGTGATTAAATTACCAGGTGGGAATAGAACAATAAAAGGTCCAAATCCCACCTCTGCCACAGGTTTTCTGAGACCATAGAAGAGCTTTGGCTATGTTTGTAGAAGCCAAATGCAGGGACCTCCAAGGCTGTGCAGATTTGACTGGTACCTTCAGAAAGCACAGTCTCGCTGCAGGAGTGTCTGTGTTAGGGGCAGCACTGCACTACCTTTTAGATCCACTATAAATTCATGTCTCAGCATCACAGCCTTTTCATAGGGCAGGCTTGCTTTTAATCCCTCTGGGCCTCAGATTCCCATCTCTAGCGTAAAATTATTCATGCTTTTCCTGCCTCACAGAAGCCCTGTGAAGATAAACGTTGGTGAGGGGCCCTGATCATTTGGCAACAGAAAGTATTCCTGACAGAGTTTAGACCCAACACCGATATTCTAAATCTGCAGATCAACTTTGACCTGACTTCTGCCATTGAATTTCCTGGTTTGCAAAATGCTTTTTGCCCAGGCAATGTAATCCACTGAGACTTATTCTCTTCAAGGTTCAGTGGTAGTCCAGATCTGGACAGGATTGAAGGTGCCCAAGGGTAAAAGTGATATTTTCCAAGCAGCACAGGTTTTGAGAGTTTTACTGCGGTGCTCTGGAGCTTTCTGCCAAGCAGGCAGGAAAGAGCCTATGTTCAGCCAGAAATCTGCATGAAACCTGGTGTCTGACAGGCTAATCTATCATACACCAGAGACTTTCAATAAACTCAGGGTGCTGGTTGAGGGTCCTAGAGTCTATTTACAATTTGCCATATTTCTGCAAGCTGCAACTTGAAGCCACTCATTTGGGACATCACTCACTCTATTCAGTGTTCAGCTCCTAAGCCTGCATGATCCAGAGTTGTTTTAATGCTTATACAGCCAGAAGCAAAAACAGCCGGGAAGGAGTGCACTCAGGCTACTTTGCTCCCCCTAAACCAACCTTTGTAAGTTCATATAACACCTTCCCTGCCCCCTAAACTAACCATATCTCTTTTCTTGGCACTAACAGGCACATCCAGTTCAGTTCTAAATCAAGTATGATTTAGATCCCATCCAAACATCCAGACTTGCATCACCAGCAGCTTAGTGGCTTTATCATAAAGAAATCTAGCTGTCTAGAATGAGATGCACTTTACTTGCCAGTTTCGAGTCCCTTCATGCAGCCTTTGCTCACTGCCCTCTACCTCCCGGCTCTTCTTAGTAATGACTATTTGTGACAAGGGCTCCTGAGCTGCAGTTCCCCATGTGACAGGCATGAGAGATGATCCTTATCTATTTCCTGATGGAGATGACAGTCCCCCTGGGAGGTGGAACTATAAGGACTTCTGGTCATGACACTTTCTGGCTGGTTTTCTGCAGTACCACAGCGAACGGCCAACCCTTATAGCCATGCCTCTCACATCCGCAGCCCCAGCAGGCTACTGCCCTGAGCGGCACCCCTACGGTTTCCTTCTGGGAAAAGTCAAATGTTTCCCTTAAGGCTTCCCAGCCGCTCTCTGTGCAGCCATTTGTTTGGGTACCTTCCTCCTGTTGTCCAAGCTGTTTCCCTTCAGTTTGCTGTCGTGCCAGATTGTCACACGGTGTCTCAGCCATCCTCCTTTAAACGTTTTATGTTCTCCTCACCAGGGAGCTTTTGTGAAACATGCTTTTTGGCTTGACTCCAAGCTGGGTCTTTCATATTATCATTTCTTTACTGGCTTCTGTCTCTGCCCAGCCAGTAGTGAGATCGTCTCAAGAAGTGAGGCTCCTCGAGGAGGTGGGATGTCACAGCTACACTAAGTGCCTCCTCCATAAAACCCACCCTCCCTGGGAACTGGGCACCCTGCCTGCAGCACAGATCAGAGAGCAGAGCAGTGATTCTCCAACATGGAGGTGTAATCACTGCCATGGGGATGGGAGAAGGCGAGAATGTCTCTGATATGGACAGGGAAGGGGAAGGGGAAAGGGAAGGGGAAAGGGAAGGGGAAGGGGAAGAATGTTGGAGAGATGAGGTGCAACATCCTGCAGGAATGGGGATGGAGGCTTCCTCCTGCCCCACCACCATCATCTCTGGCATCCCCATTACAGCACGGGCATACTGGGGTCTGCGGCTGTCTGGCTGCCCAGGCATTCTGCTGCTCTCCATGGTTTCTGACAGTGTCTAGATCTGGCCTTGAGCTACAACAAGCAGATACCATCAATTCAAACAGTTGAATCTTTTAAGTCACCACTTTCTAACACAGGTCTCTTTTACTTGCCCATCAAATTAGGAAATTCAGCTTATCTCCTTTGGTCAGCCGTTTATAATAAAGCAGCTCATTCAAGCTGTTCTTCCCAGTCCATTCACCAGCTACATTACTGACAAAAGAGCAGTGTCCCAGTCTCCTAGCCTTTGTTCTGGTACCAGAATAATGTCCTCTGTGGCTCTTCTGCCGTGGCAGCATATATACAATTTTTGTCGATAATTCATAACTATAGCTCATTATGTGACACTAATCTGGAAGAAACTGCTACCCGTTTCCTCACTATTACTCTTTGATTTCAGATGTTTAGGTAGAGCAAATAGACCCTTAGTTAATAAAAGCAAACTGCACACTAGGAATGTGGTATAGCAGAGTTAAATTTGAAATCTAATAATGGGAAAGAGATTGAAAGTAAAGACAATAAGTGTTCCAGATCATGCTATTAGAGAGGGTGGGAAGTTTCTATGTAGTCAAGGCTGCAATCAGTTTCCATTTCAGCTCCTTTATTGGCTTTGACTTGGAAGGTTTCTCAGGTCTGAAAAATTCAAGGCTTATTCTTGATGAAAAGAAGAAAGCGTTTCGCAGAAAAGCAGGACGATTGGACAGAATGGCATTGCTGATAGCTAGCACAGAAAAAAAACAGGATTCAACTTCCCCAAATCATCAGGTTTTTTAATGCATGAGGAGATTTATGTGTTTTGGTTTTTTGAGCTGTTCAGATCATATTTTCAAATTTTTTTCTCAACAATAACGAGATCTAGAAAATTGTTTTTCCTCCCATTAAAATGAGCTCAAATAGTAATCACATGCACTCAAGAGCTGGAAAAAGCAGCAAATATTTCAAAACAATCACTCATTCACAGAAGAAAAACAGTGCATTAAAATACTAACACTGCATTTAAAACAAAGCCAAAATATGCAAACTATGAGTCAAAATGAGGGTTATGAATTTTTTAAATGTGTGTTTTTATACTTAATGAAATGTGGCTCATAATATAGGTAGTGTGAGATTTACAGTGTTCTAAACTATTCATATCCTTACTAGCAAGTGTTTGGATTTTACAAATGATGTGACAAGTAAATACGTTGCTTAGAAACCATGGTGGGCTTTTGAAACTAATTCTTTTGTTTCTGGGATTTTGACTTGGCAGGTGTTTGGTGCAGTGGAGTTATCAGACTCCTCTGGTTAGCACTCAGACAGCACTAGTCATTCAGGGAGGGCTCTCAGATAAGGATAAAGCTTAAAAATCTGAGGCTTGCGTTATTCCAGCTCCCTGTCTGCATGGCATGCCCTCAATACTTCTTACAGTTTCAGTCATGCTGTGTCCAATTCCTGAAACCAGAAACCCTCGTGCGCCCCAGGACCTTCTTTTCTTTTAGGAAGCATTTTCTGTGAAGCTTTGAAATGTAGAATGAACTAAGCCAAAGAGATGCTGTGGTGAGGTCATACTGCTTTTAAATAGACACAGAAAGAAATAGGCTGAAATAATTTATAACGCTATCATCTAAGAGAATGATGTTAACCAGGAAATTGAGAAGTGGGAGTACTTATAAACTCCACCCTGATCCCAAACTCCTTCCACAACCTCAGAATAGCTGGCGTTACTACTAATATGATCTACAGTAGCACATTTAAACACAGTTAACATTTAAATTTAGGTTTCATAAATTACACCCTGTAGAGATGGATAGAGACAGCTCCTATCTCTTTGAGGTATTGTTTCATTTGCAAATTCAAGCAGATGGTGCACGAGCAACTAATGACTCAAAAAAATCACCCCTAAAAATAGTCCAGAACAAGGTGTGGATTTATCAGGGAAGGAAGGAACATAAAAGGCTCCTCTCCTGTTCCCATTTCTCTGGTACAGCACCATGGATGCCATCCACACACCTACATCAATGCATCTCTCCCTGTCACCTCGCTCAGGGTGGAAATGAGATGGTGAAAAGGGAAAGGGCTCAGTATCCCCCACTTTCTTCATGCCAAGCCTGTATCCAACCCCCAAAAAACACCCAGGGAAATTACAGCTCCATGAACTCTATCAGGAATTGGTCAGCAGAGCCATGTGGCACCATCAAAACTTTCAGTCTCCCACTCAGGTAGGCAGCGCTTCATGAAAACTGACTTTTCCAAGCAAATTCTGTAAATACTTGTCACCGCTTCCTCATGAGGCAATGCACTGCACTATATTGTACTTCCAGCGGGAAGCCAAATTTGCTATCATTTCCCCTGTTTATAATGATATTGTAGCCTTGTGTCTATCCACACTCATACAAACCCTTGTGGAGACGGAGACTCCCTCCAGTACACGTTGGCGGGGCTTGAGCAAAGGTGAATTGTGTCAGCGCTAGCAGCGTCTGCCCAGGGGGAGACCTACCATGCAGCTGAATTATGTAAACTATAAATTCCTCAGAGCAGTGTGCCTGTGTTTGTGCCTGGCAGAAGGCACTGTTCACAGCCATTCCCAAAGCAGTGCCATTCTGAAGTAATAAATATTAATAATTGCTGGTTCAAGATTCCAGCACAGTTAAAGCCACGGCTTGAAAAGTAAAATGTTTCTGTATGAAGAGCAAGAGGGCCTCTGGCAATGTGAACAGCTTCAGGAAGGTAAGTGTTATTATTTACTGCACAAATACACACAGAAATTTTCTATTAAATCACACTTCAGTTGTGCCTGTGAAGCAAGCAACTCTCCCTCTGCTACATATCTTGCTCTTTTCTCTTGTTTGTATCATGAGTTCTTCCAGCTCTGCTCCTCACCTCCCTGTCCTCTACCAGGAAGAAAGCAGTCTCCTCCTCTGTTTTCATTAATAACACAGACTGCTACCACAATGTTATCTGATTCTAAATGTTATACTTAAACTGATTTGTTAGTCCATGCTTAGTCTTTTCTTTTGGGGTTGTCTTATCTGTTTATTATGCAATAAAAAATAGTCGCTACTGGGACTCATGATTCAACCACTCCTGACGTATATTATTTCACTGAATCATAGTTCTTTCCCCTGTTTACAAATACAGCTCTAAATTTGTTAGAGCTTGTCTATGCTTATACTACTTGTTTTTACCCTCCTCTCATGGCATCCTAAATAAAAATAATGGAAAATGTATGATAATTATATACAATGGGCCAGAACAACAGAGTTGCAGCAAAATGCATTAGATGAGGATCTGGCTATATCAGCAAGATGAAGCAAACAGGTTGTGGACTGAATTCAAAACAAGAGAAAAGAAAGCCATCATTTACACTGCCAAAGTTTCACTACGACTCATACAATGGTGTGTAAATGAACCTGGTACAGAGGGAAAGTATGGCTAAGGCAAATAAACCGTAAAGTCCAACTCTGTGCTGACAGAGGGATTGTGCAGAATGATTTACTATAACTCTTCCTGATACCCAAGGGAGATTTCAGCATTCTGCTTCGTTAACCAGTCATTTTGATTGCATCTTTCTTTTTTTTTTAATTCTAGCAATTTTCTCTTCTTTGCAATTATATTAGGAGTCTAAATCCCTCTACATAAATTATAGCTTTCTTTTTAAGGGGAAGACTGGCTGCATAAGCTGTAAACACTCTCCTCTGAAGCCAGAACCTGAAGGGGAAGACCTTGTGCAGCAGCCCTGGACTAATTAAAAGATCATCTTTACCTTGCTCCCACAATGAGCTGGTTCCTGTTGGCATCCAGTGCAAGCTGAGAAAAGTCATGCACACCTGGATAGGTGAAATTCGACACCCAGGGCTTCAGATCTGCAACGAAAATGAGAAAGCAGAAAACAATAAAGCTGCTCTAGAAGCAGTGAGTTCACCCGGACATCCACTAATGGATTTCTACTGAGTTATCTGTCAGGGGAAGGCTAATTATTAATCTATTTAAAGGGTTTCTATTTATTCTGATTCTCAGCAGAATGTGCAAAAAAAACATACATAAATGCAGAGCTGTCTCAGCAGTTACTTTCACATCCAAGACAGAGTGTCAGCATTGGTTTTTGAGACAACAGCAGCTTGATTTTACTTCTGTTAAGACTGCAGAACCATTTCCAGCTCCAGGGTTAAGTGATGTGAAGGGATTGGGTTGCCTTCCCATAACACCTGCATAGACTTGCCTTCTGCGGTAAGGAAAGAGAAACTGCTGCCCTCCAGGAAGAGAAGGTGTGTTCGACTAATTGAAAACCAAGTTAGAGTAGAAGTTATCTGCACTCATGTCCTGGCTGCTCCAACGACAGGTTGTACCTTCTTCAGATTTTTGGTTCTCTTCTAGGGTTCACTTTACATAACACTTGGGACCCCTGTCAGTTAAATCCTTCCTTTATTTAGACTGGGGCAGGTGGTGGTCATCATAGCATCTTTGTAGCTGAGAAACTGCACCAGCTTGAGACTAGTGTTCTATCAACTAGCTTGGATTTGTTCATCTAGGCATTTGTGCAAACTGCAATCACACAGGTTGAACGGAAAGTGATAGATTTGACTATGCCATGGTCATGGAGACAAAGCTCTTCCAGAAGCTGCACCTGTTAACACAGCATCAGTGGAGAGATCTAGGGGAGATAGTTCCGGTATAACAAAAAATACACCTGTTTAAAGAAAAAGCTGAATTACTGTTTTTAGGGTACTCTCAGGTGTGATGCTACGGCATTCACCGAATCCCAGCTTTCAGTGTAGTTACTTTGATCTTGTATATATCACAGATCATGGAATTTCAACTTTTCACTTTATACATTTACCACACAAAATAAATGGGGATAGATTCATAGATATATTTCAGAAAGTCATCAAGGACTTCTGCAAATTTATTCCAACGGTTAACTACTCTGGCTGTTAAATAGATAGAGAATACCAAATATCTTAGGGAGCAATGCACAAATGAGACTAAATCAGTACCTCTGTAATCCCTCTGTGGTGTCTTGATAAGTAACCCCATCTCATTCAAGGACAGGATGTTGAAGATTCAGGAGGCTTAACATGAAAGGTAATATCTTTTGGCCTCATGCCAACTGGATACCAATACACAGACCAATGACCTGATGACTCATAACAATAATGATGCAGTTGAGACCAGTTCAAAAGAGTTCTGGAAAAAACATGCTCCATTGTCATTTTATATCCCCAATGATAAATTGAGAAGTCTCATTGAAGGCAGCCAGGTTTGAATGTTTTGTTGCAGGCATTAGTTCCCTTGACACAGGGGTGACATAGCAATGCTGATGAGGAATCTCATTTGTAGTATTACAGATGTGCAGCAGTTTAAAACCTTTGACGCAGGGATATTTGTTGAGCAATTTCAAGTCCCTTCTCCCTCCAAGGATGGTGAAACCTAATCAAGTCCTTCCATTATCAAAACCTTAAGAAAACACATACAGAAGGCCCTATGCTCCACTTGCCCTGCCTCCTTTCAAAGCAGAACCTTGATTTAGAGGTTCTTGCCCTGAACATCACCAGGTTTTATAACAGTTCCAAGCCCCTTCACCATGGAGCTGGATACCATTAGGCTTGCTCCCACAACCTGCCTAACTGAATGCTGCCACGGCCTCTTGGCAATGAGACCTCCATCCTCACGATATAAAAACCCTGTTGCCAGGAGCTGGAGGCTTCTTAACATTCCTTTCACACTGTGCAACCACACACAACATATGTGCCTCCCCTGCGCTTCAAGGAAAAGGCATGAGTTAAGGAATAACTCAGCCCAACTAACCTTCAAGCATCTCCACCTCCTACAGTCCTCTGGGACCCTTAATGATGTACTAGCACCAGGGAGGCACCGCAGTTTCACCTCTGGCATACTCCTACCTAATGGGGCTCTGTCTTCTTTTCCAGTAGCTCTTTAGCAGCAGCAACATTTCTGAGCCGAACAGCAGAACTAGCAACAATAACACCTTTCAGACAGGTTAGCCCGCTGACATGTGCTGCAGATCTCCTAGCATTTTTGTTGGCTCACGGGGGTGGGATTAGGGGATTGCTGTATAATGATGATACCTTTTAAGGCTCCTGCTTTTAGGCCATCATTTCTCTTGTCATTTTACCTCCTATCCTACCAACTCTTTCCTACTAACTAACCCGCTATTACAGTGCAGTAGCAGGAAGAATATTTCTTCATCTGCTGCTCTAAGCAAAAGCCCCTCACTTCAGAGAGGTACACTCATCAGTTCTTCCCTTAACGGCAAGCTCTGACAAATTACAGGTAAAAATAATTAAAAAAAATTAAGGCAGTAGGTGGCTTGAATCTTTCCATGTTGGCTGAAACGTCAATCAAGCCCAAGAAATAACAGGCAGTGTCTTGATTTCTATTACTACTGCAGGTGGTACAACTTATAAAGAAACCTTTCCCAGTTATTAAATTAAAGGCTGCAAGGCATGCATCCTCATAGCAAAATTAAGCTTTTATAGGCATGTAGTTGGAGATTATTAAACCCAGCATGGTCCCAACTAAGAATGTCTAAATGTGAGTTGTCAGAATTAATGCCAAATGGCACATTTTCTTTCTTAACCTTCTTTCTTCCCGTTAAAAGGGAAGGGATAAAGTGAAATGGAAATGCAACCAAGAGTCAGGACATGGGTGTTTTTTCATTCAACACTTTCAAATCTACTGCTCAGGCTATAGGCATCCCTAAGGATAGTTGCCGCCTTTCATTCTGAAGCTAGCTCAGTTCTGCAAGGTAAGTGCTGCCCTGAGTCTACCCCCATATTAGCTGAAGTTTGCACATATGGACCCAATGAATTCCAGAATTTGCTTGTATATGACCTTTCTCAGAAGGCTGATTTTTCCAGTGCTGACTCTTTAATTTGGCTGCAAACCCTCAGTGCTCGGGCGTGTTTACATTTGCAAAAGTATCTGTTTAAAAACAGTATGAAAAATTAAAATCCAAGGCCTTGGCTTTGCATGTCGGCAGCAGGAGCCGGAAAGCAAGGAACCACATGGCTTAAGGGCAAAATGCTCATCAAGGCCTCCTTTGTGCTTCTTATTCCTAATTATTTCCAGGGGGTTAAAGATCCACGCTCTCACTTCCTCCACATGAGGACCAATGAACAAAAGTTTAATAGTTTCCAACACCATCCGTCGCCACACATCTGATTCAGAGCCTCTAAGTCTCTCCACAGTTCAAGGTAGTTCAGGTATGCAGCTGCAAAGAAGGCAAAGATTTGCAGGAAATGTTAAGTCTGCTGACACAGCTGTGCTCGGGCTATTACGCATGCATAAAACAAGGTGAAAAGAGGTCCTCTGCTATTTCAGAGGGTGGTCCCCGCAGCCCGCTAGCATGCTGCTCGGCACTGGCTTCCTGAGAGTACAGGACTGGGACGAGGATTAGTCAGCTGCACCAAGGACAGTGTGCCAAATTGCCAGAGCTCGGTTTAAAGGCCTGATCCAGAGGCTCTTCAAACCATTGGCGGCTTTCCACTGAGCCTGATGGGTTTTGGATCAGCTTCTAAAGATGCGGTAAAACTTGAGCCTCCAACTCCTCAAAACCAGCTGCTCCCCACCTCACCCTTACACTGTGTGTTTTGGAGGGAGGAAGTATGTAAACACTGACTTGAGACTTCCCTGTCTGAAGGACAGCATTTACTGCTTCATCTCACTTAAGCCAGCTTGTAGTTCTCATCCCCAGCAGGCTGTAACAGCTTTATGCATCCAGCACACACCACACAAGAGCAGAGAGGTTAAATGCCCATGCTTTGAAATTGCAAAGCCATTGCTAGGTGCACAGAGCAAGGGTAACCACTGTGCTATTCAACAGCATCTATTCCAGAATAATTCTCAACATGGATTTCCTACTCCGAAGCAAAAGAAACTAAACTAAACAGGACAAAAGATTCTTTGTGCAAAATAAGGTTATACCCACATACGCAGACTAACCACGCCCCATTCAAACCATGCTCCTGCCCTAGCACTTCACAGAAAGGTTTAAAAAATAACATAAAAAGAAGAGGAGGAAGATAGGGAGGTTGAACAAGAAATGAGATTCAGAGGGACTCCATTCCAGCAAATACAACCGGTACCTCATAGATGATATAAAGCCCCTGTAAAAGCTGATTCCAGAGTAAAGGCATGTGCAATGAAACAGAGCATATATTGAGTGCTTCCCTTACTGCCTTATGATGCTCTCTTACAAATTCTCTTAACTCAGCCTGCTAGTTCATGGTGTGTTTAATTACTGTTGTGTATGTCAGCATTCATGAGGAGGTCCAGATGACAGCCATGACTTCTCTAACCGTGTGATCTTCTCTCCTTTTGGTTTGCTCCAGCCCTGGCACAGGACAAACTGTGTTTAGTGACTGGCAGATACTCCAGTTTACAAGTACTCAACCACATAGATCTTTTTCACACCACCCACTAGCCTGGAGGGCCCTCAGTGTTGGATCCCAACAATGGCAAACAGATGCAAACCACTTTGTAGCATAAGGTAAGGTCTCATGCTGTCTTCTGACTGATAAAACATCCTCTTTTCAGAATCAGACTTACCATCTCAGACCATCCTCTGCTAAAATTACGCTCAGTATTCAGAGGATATTTGGTGAAATAGACTTTTGCCTGCAGAGAGTGAGGCCACCATTTCCATTCTGTGTGGGACACTGACCAGAACCCACCAGAGACAAAGCAAACAAGGCTGTAGCCAAAGATCAGAAGGCTAATGACTACTCATGCTACCACCTGTCTTCTCAAATGCAGCAAGTGTGGATGTGTCTAAGGATGCACAGAGGGTGAAGTCTACTTACAGTGTTATCTTTATTAGACTGACAATGAATCATATTTTAATATCAACCTCATTTTAAATTTTAGCGCTCTGTTGTATGTCGCACCACAGGTTACGTCTTCAGAAAATAACTCACCCCTACCCCATGCTGTGATGTAAAAGTAGTCTCCACAACACTCAACAATTCTGCAAATTTATCAGGAGAAGGAGAAATCTCTAGCTGCACAGGCAGAGCTGAGCAAACAAATCTGTCAGCATTCAGAGCTCAACTTTATTATGAGGCCAAAAAACTCAAGTTGGCTTTATCCCAGAAGTCATCCTACATATACATATCACCCTGCTGTCTTGTCTTCCCATCACCACCTCCACCTCATCACTAGTATTCTCTCTTTCTTTAACCTGATCCATAGAAATCTTTAATTGTACATTAAATATGTCCTCATCCAAACCATCACAACTGCTAGATTCACTACCTTCTCAAATCCCCGATCTCCACTCACAGGTAATTGGGAGAGCACAACCCCTTTTAGTAAATGGGCCAAACTGTCAGTTTCCTTCTCTTTCCCCTCAATACTCATATCCAATTTGGATCTTCTTCCAGCTGTCTCATTTTCATGGTTTCACTAAGTTTACCCCTCTGACCCCACATTCACCTCCCCTCCCACTCTTGCCTACTTTTCTAGCAGTCTTCACCTCCTAGCCATGTTTCTACCTAATTTCCTGTCCACTCAACCAATTCTTCTTGTCTTGACCAACTACAAAATTCTTCCTAAGATGAGAGAAGCAATGATCTAACTCATGGGTGGCCTAAGAGTCACTGTGATATCTGCTTGCAGTGAGCCATTCCCTCTCAATGAATTCCACGAAGCAAAAGAGTTGCTAACATCCCTCTCCAGCCTGTCTAAGAACATGTGGACAGGAGACAACTAGAAGAAGAAAGAATATGACTTTTTCTCTCTTGGTGTTGAAAAAGAGGGAATAATCTTATCACTCAGCTGTCAAGGAAAGGAAGCAGACAGAAGAAAAGACTCCACTGTTCACCACTCTGGAGGGAAAAGAAAGAGAAACAAAGATTCAAGCTGTAACTTCACAGAGCCATAGGAATCACAATAATCATAATAACCTAGGTATGCTATCATTTAAAGTTAGCTTCTTTCATCCCAAGATAAAAATGACATTTGGAGATGTAGGCATGTTCCCAAGCACCCAATGACACTAACAATGGAGTCCTCTCTGTCTTGAGCAAATAATGAAGCTCTTCAGTGTCTCAGTGCTTCCAGCTGCTAAATGGGTTTTGGGATAGTGGCTAGTGCACCAAGGCCTAATAATCTGTAAAGCTCATGCTATACAGGAGGCACTAACTTTTGTTAATGCATTCTGAGCATCTTGACTAATTTTCCTAAATTTTAGTAATTTCTTCAAAACAAGTCTTGCTAAATTGTTTCAATATGGAGAAAAAAGAACTTAGTTCAAACCAAATTTTTGCAAAAGTACAATTATGACTGCTTGTTTATTTACTTTTTTATTATTAATATGGAGCAGCTGGCAAACACATCAGTCTATCAGGAAGAGCTCAGGGATTCCATCCCAGATAAAGAAAATACCAGATAATAATCATGAACTAGTGCTCACTCCCAGTATGGGACAGCGTGCTGTTAGTTGTCCTGGGGGCCCCTCAAGGAAGGAGATTGAAGGACCGTGAGTCACATTCCCAGTTCTGCATATTTCTACATTTTTTACAGCATTTCTGCTCCAGCCAGCCTTGGCCCATTCTGTTTCACTCGGACCCCTATTTGTACATGGTCAAGAGCAGGCAGAAGCTCTATCAAGAACTGCCTCAGAGGAGAGCCAGGAGACTTCCATTCTGCGAGTCCCCAGGGCTCAGGATGGTGCGCTGGGAAAGTCATCCTGTAACATGACAGAGGCTCTATCCTCTTCAGCTTGGCTCCTGTTATTCAGACCCCTGCAAGACCTCAAATCCCAGCTAACGTCCAGCATTGCAGGTTCTCACTGGCAATGGCTCATCAAGAGCTAGAGGAGACACCATGGTGCTGCAAGAGTGCAGGACATGGATGGATGCCCATGAGGCATTAGAGTGTCTGTTTGCCACGCCTGAGATCCACAGGACCAAAGGAGTGTGTCTACACAGCACAAGACTTCATGGAAAGAGTGGATTTGGGGTTCCACAGCAGGCTACCAACCAGTGAAAACAATACCCTAACACTGCCTACCGTCCTCAACAGTGTTCCTCAAAAACTTTGCCTGCTACTCTACACAGAACTGCACGGTGTCATGCAGCCATAGTCCTATGCCCCACTACAACCTTGTAACACTCAGCTAACCAGTGCCACACACAGCCCCACTGTTCGCAAACCCAGAGCTTTCTTGATTTCTTAGAGATGTTGCAGAGATTTAAGTATTGTGATCCATTGTTTACTGAGACAAGCCCTGCAGCTGTCACAAAATCTCCCTCTCTGAGAAAGATAAGGTGAGTGCTCATGCATCACTTGCAGCTTTCTATGACATTCTGATCAGTTTAATCCCTCTTTTCAGACAGGAAAGCAAGCTGCATCTTGGCTGCTACGGCCGCCGTGGTCTGATGGGAAAAACACTCCTTTGTCACCTTTCAGCCATCATTCAATCTGCCTCCTCCACATCTGAAGGCAAATTTTTTTCACTATCCTTACAGTTACATGTCTACATCAGCCACTTGTGCCAGCAGAGATAGTGCAAGATTCAGGACAACTGTTTTCACTAGTGGGAACGTAGGAGATGGCAGAGAAAGCATGGCTAGACTCTCCCTGAATCTCACCTGTGGGTAGACAGATCTGTCACAGAAGCAAATGTGTCTAGTTTTGACATGCACGTGAAACAGAAGTTGACCCTCTTTGCTGGTTTGCCAGAGACTGAACTGGAGATGCCAAATCAAATACACAATTTGTACATTTTAGGTAGCCAGGCCTCTGAGGACTCCTGTCTTCTGTGGACAAAGGTCCCACTGTGAGTCAGTTACACCAATGAATTGGAGCAGGGGCCGTAAAATACTGAAATACTTTTGAAATTAACCTGGATCAGTGTTTCTAAATTGGAAGCTGGCTAATAATACTAAAGGATTATCAAAGACCACATTTCACCAATGACCTCCACCTCTTTTATTAATGTGCTGTAAAACAGAGCAATCCCTATGCAAAAGATACAAATCTGAATTTTGCAGCTCAAGCATTTCCATTAAAATACATTCTAAGGATCACGCAATGTTATAAAAAGATGAATGATCTATGAAGTCAGAGCTTTTTCAGCCTAAGCACAAAAGTTTCTTCAGAATTTTATCTGCACCTCCCAAAGCTAGAGAAGATCATATATACCTCTAATGCAGTCTACTATGTATTGCAGATCACAGACTTTCATCCAGCTAATCCCATACTAAGCTGAGGAACGTGTTGGATTTCTTAACTACTTGATTCATCCACTTTAGAGGAACAACTTGGACAGTTGGACCTATGGCAGCCGAACTTACAAGAAAGAAAATGATATGCCAGGGTTTTTGTTTACAGACTTGATGCTTCAGTGCTGTGCACTCTGACTATGTCCTAGCTCAGCACATAAGCATACGCTTGGTTTCAAGTACACAATCCCATTGACTTCAATGTAAGTGCATATTAAGTGCTTGACTGAGCTGAGACTGTTCATGGCTTTACAGGGTGAATCCTGCCTGATTAAACAAGAAAAACAAGAGCATCTCTCTTATGAGGAAAGGCTGAGACCTAGATCTGTTTAGCCTGGAGGAGAGAAGACTGAGAGGGGATCTTACCAGTGCTTATAAATATCTAATGGACATGTGTCGAGAGGATGAGGCCAGACTCCTCAGTGGTGCCCAAAGACAGGACGAGGGGCAAGGAACACAAACTGGAGCACAGGAAGTTTCACCTTAACATGGGGAAAACTTTATTGTGAGGGTGACAGAGCACTGGAAGGGGCTGCCCAGAGAAGTTGCAGAGTCTTCTTCTCTGAGGATATACAAAACTCACCTGGACATGTTCCTGTGCAACCTCCTCTAGGGAACCTGCTTTGGCAGGGGGGCTGGACTGGATGATCTCCAGAGGTCCCTTCCAACCCCGACCATTCTGTGATTTCCTATAACATTGCTATTACTAAAATGAATTTTATCAAAGGATAATGACATCCTTGAGTGGAAGGTTCAAGGAGAATGTCATATATTAACATTCATCAGAAGCAGATGTGCTAAATAAATTAGGTCTGCCATATCACTGACCCACAAACTTATTCAGTTAGGGAACTATGCTAAGTAAACTTTAAAATCAGGAATGAGGTCTCCATAAGACATGTCTTTCTTTGCACTGAATCACAGAAAAAGAAAAGCGCTTTGCTTTGCTTGCCACTCTGTTTCCTTTCTCTGAGGTGCTGCCTGGGATCTGAGAAGAGGCAACCCACTTCTACATCCCAGATCCAACCACTATGTCCAAGAAAGGACTACGCGCATGCTGCTGTTAGCAGTACCTCTAGAAAATATAAATGAGCTACTTAGCTGTTGACTAGAGTCCATGGGCCATTGGTCCATACATACTATGCTGATGAACTTCTGAGTACCAATTCCTACACATGATGAGCCCACTTGACTCAGTCCTGCTGCTGACAATGCCCTCCCTCTCATCATCACTGCCACTCATGGTCAGAGGCTGTTCCTTCACTTGAGCTACCATGCTTCTTTGAAGATTTACCTTCTCATCACTCCAATGTGTAAGAGTTACTCAATCACTTCGTTTTCTGAAGCTTCATCATAAAGCCTTCCTTCTCTCCTGCCTGTCACTGTTTGCTCTATCTAAAGCATTTTGTGAATGAAGGGTGCTTTTCCAAGACCTCTTTTCTTCTTGAGGCCCCAAGAAACAGCACACTGAATCGTTTTTTCAATGAAATCTCATAGCGATTGTTTGTGAAATGCCTTGGACACCATTAATGGGGAATTGTCAAAGAACTAGCATCATTGTTGTTAAAATTATTATTATGGAATGAAAAATATATTGAGAGCTGTTAGGTGTAATTTTCAGAAGTTTTGCCTGAGAGAAAATTACTTCCCCAACCACTGTATATTTATGGCTTTATTAGTAATAATTTTCAAACAAATTCTAAATCAACCCTAAAGAAGAAAATATCAGCTTCATTTGCCGCAGTTCCATTTTTCAAGATTAAAAAGAAAATTGCTACAAGGCTTGCTTAATGGGAAAAAAAACTATACTGAAAAACACTGAAGGTCAAATATTCTGTAGCACCCACAGGATGCCACCAGTTCCTGGTCAACACTCCATCATTATTTCATGTTTGGACTCCCTGTATGGAGATTTAAGAGGAGCAAGACTATGGGTCTGAAGACAATCCTGCCATAATGTATTTTGCCTTCCCTTTGACGTTTAGCCAGATATACCTCTCACACTTCACCCCACAATCTTCATCCTTTTTTAACCAAAATTTTGGTTTCAATTGTCAAAATCCCATTTGCTCTAGAAAAGTGTAAATCTTTATCAGAATTTCCTAAGGGGCTTTCCCAGCTGGCCTTTGGAGTTGAAGGATGCTAATACGGGATTTTTCCATCAATATGCAGTAAAGTGAATAATGTATGAGTGACCAATACAACAACACTGGGGGTGTTTGGTAAAATGTCCAAGAACCTTAAAAAGAAATAAATCATACTCTATTATCCTTCAGCCCACAAACTTAAAACAGCTTTTGCTTTCAATACAACAAGTGAACACTTAACTGCTCCCCACAGATTTCAGTGTTTGAGGCTGGCCACATTTCAATGAAATGTTGTTTAAAGAAAAAAAAAATATTGAGAAAATATATAGCAAGCTACATTCAAGTAACCTGAATCATATTCATCTGGTAGGAGGTAATAATTACAGACAGTCTGAAGTAAAATCCCAGATTTAAACACTCCCCAACTAATTCATTTTGAAAACCTGAGGCAACACACAGAGCAACTTGTCTGCATCTATGAGAGACTGAGGACTAGACAATGGGTAAAATGCTGCACACTGAGAACTTACACCAGCCCTGATAATACAATCTGCAGAGCTGAGATTTCCAGGCCTGCAAAGATCTGAGGTATGAGCTATCTAATCAAGTCCACCTCTCTCCTGTGCTTCAGCATGGGATCAGCTGAGGTGTTTTTTTACAGATGAAGACCGATAGCAATTATTAAAGCAGGGACAAATTATGTTCTGCCAGCTTACACTATATGCCATGATGCAGCGGAGAAAACCCCGGGAGACAGAACCAAGAAGAACCTGCACAGTCTATCACACTTATTTCTGAGCACAGCTACTTAATGGATAAAACTAAGAGAAATAAATAATGGTAGAAACTGCAAGCAGAAGCCTGTATACAATTCATTTCCAGTTAAGTTGTGAACATCCACGTGATTCATATAACACAGATGAATTTGCAAACTTTTAAGCACTTTCTTGGTAAACAGGCTGCACTTGTTACAAACATGTATGAACATCAGTCATGGCTCTTGCTCTCAAAATAACAAATCTTACATAGTATTGCCACAGCAGAAGGTGTTTCTGGCTTTCCCAAGGGGCACATATCAAAGGCGCTCCAAATGTCTCTAATAAATAGCAAAGATGCTTTATGTCTAAGAAACAGCTGTATTACATTGAAGGATACTGCTAAGAACCAGGACAGTATAGCAAGGGCATAGCCCAGCTGTGAGTGCAGGGACCAATTTATTGGTTATAAGATGCATATGGAAAAGACAAGATGACCATGACTGACAAGAATGAGAAAGAATTTCTCCAGTGCCTGGCATACCTGAGTGGCTCACAGTGGAGCTATGCTGGGATGACACGCTGTTTAGTGAAATGGGACTTGGACGTGTGTGCGCCTGCATGTATAAATAAAAAAGAATGCACTAAGAATATACCTGACTTGTTTTGCTAATATCTCAGCTCACTGAAAAACAAACAAGCATGCGAGATCCTTAATGTAGCTACCCATTCACAGCCAAATAGGTAATCAGACACCAGAAACAGGCTCCTGGGAAGTAGAAGATCATTTTCTTATTGATCTAACAAGGGAAATCAAACTTTAACTGGATTTCCTATAAGCACAGAGTAGAACAATCTAATTATGAAAAGCTGAGACTGGGCACATTATTATTGTTGGTGAACTGCACAATGAGCATTATTTACAAGCCCCAGGGAAACTGGGGCACCATTGTGTTATTTTAGTACTGTGCAAACACACAGGACGGTACTCAGCACAAATTCCTAACCTGTCCTTCACGATCTCTGTGCAAGCTGCTAGGATAAATCATTCAGCTCACAACTCCTTCCCAGCCCACACCTCTCCTGACAGTGCAAACTTTATCTTGAGCATATAAAATAAGCACATTGAGGACCAGAATTTATGTCCCTTGACTTGTCTAGCCCATTTTTTCTAGGTCACAACTAATGGCGAGTGGTTTGGGGAATGGACTCTGTAAAGAAAAAAAAGCATTGCTTCAGGTCTGAACAGAGCTAAAGTAAAAGCATTTTGTATACATAGGCTCCTTTCTGCTTAATGAGTGGGTCATGTACTGTATTCGCTTTCTTACCCCTCCCATACCAATACAAAGAGATATGCATTCAAACAGATAGTTGACTAGTGTGGATGAGATACAATAATTGAAAGATGAGACATAGAAAATACATAATTTCTCAGTAATTAAGTTAAAAGCTAGACAGAAAGGAGTTTTACTTGGATTCTTCCATGACAAGGATATTATGCAGCCAACCAAATGTTACGAATATCGTAATATGGAGGAAAGGCGCAATAAAAAGCACCTGAGCATAAGTAAGGTGGGAACTTGGAGGCTGGAGAACACAAAACACGTTATGGCATCCCCTTCACCTTGTTATGGGAAGCCTGGCTAGCAAGGTTCTGAAAAAGAAGCAATTCAAGTTCATTGTGACATGAATTGTTTTGTTAATCTGTTCTTCCTGATAGTAAATTAATGCATCCTGAATGACTGAATAGTCTGGGGCCTTTTTTTTTATTACTGCACATCCACTGAAAATTGCGACTGTAACATAATCCCCACCCTCTGCACAGGGAGCAGGGGCAGAGCTGCCACTGGGGTCACTGTTGCAAGTCCTAGGCCTGATGTTTCCGTTGTATAGCAGGTTGTGATCTGCGGATAATGTATTTGTAGACCCATAGAAAGCCCATGAGCCGCACTGCTAAGCAGAGCCATCCTCGGAGCAATTTGCAACAGCACATAAGATGTAGATTTCCCTGCTTGTCTCCTCCACAGCCTAAACCTGCTTGTGCTGGCATCGGGGTAGGGCATAGCTTTAAGGTAAATTACGTTATGAATTAAGATGTGCTTTTGGAGGTGTCAGTGCTATTCCATAGAACTTAAAATACTATGTAGAGTGGAAATAAGGTGCCTTTCATTTTATTCCTGTGCATTTTGCAGCTGAGCTTTGCAGCAGAAAATACAGGATTAATCTGTATCATAAACAATCATGAGGAAACAGGTGCTGAGAAAAACAGTAACTCTGAATCTAACTTTGGTTTAAAAGACCCCAGTGATAATCTGGGTCATTTTCTGCAATCTCAGTCTTTATTTCTTTTGTGTAATTGTCAAGTTCTAATTAACTCATATCAGTTTTTGCCCTCTATCATTTAAGAGAGGAAGGGAACAAGAACAGTGAAAGGGGAGGAGAGATTATTTTTTTCTGTGAAAAATTCATGCCTGATTAAAATAAAAAAAAATGACAGTTTACGAGTGTGTTTAGCCATCACTTCTGCAGAGAAGCATTTGTACTGAGAGCCAAAAATGCCCACTGATTCCTCTACATCAGGAATTGGGGCTCTAATATTTTTTGCAGAATGATTTATCTGTGCTGCATCCTGCAAACACAGCCTCTGTAAACTCAAAGTTTGGTGCCCCCAGTTAACAGAAAGAATGCATATTTGTTCTCTTTTCTTTACCTATAACATCCTTATTACTGTATTAGCTATTAAAATGTCTTACTGAGTTTCACCACATTTTAACCACAAAAGTTTCTCCTTTCCCCCTCCCCAGTTAAACAGATGTTTAGACTCATTTGGCAATTAAAATCAAGGTTTATTTACCCATTCCACCAGAGCAAGGTTAGAGCCAGTGCCATAACATGTTGTCTTAAAGATCTTGCTAATTTACTTTAATCCATTTAAACCTTTAAAGCATAGATAATGGAAAACAGACTAGAAATCTCTTAACATTTTCCAAATTAAGAAACAAGAGTTTCTTCCTCTGTGCAGAAGTGTAAAGCTGTCTTGAAGAACCCTGAAAGGTCAGCAAGGAAGCCTTTGACTACTTTCTTCCTGGAAACCCTATCTCAAAGGTCACAATACCACAACTAAATTGCCTTTAGCAAAGAACCTAACTAGAGACACATTGCAAGGTACTTAATTGCCTTTAGTGAAGAATGTAACTGGAGAGGCATTGAAAAGCCTTAAATGGGAACAAAAATCAATATTTCAGCATTTAGGAGGAAACCATTTCTAGAGAGGAGATTCAGCAGCTGATGATGCTGGTGCACAACTGAGCTGAGGCGAACTCAGAAATAATGGTGGTTCTGATATAATGATCTATCCGTCATGTGGGTAAGTGGACAGACTGGGAAGACAGCAACTTAGGGGACCATGCACACTTGTGGAAAATCCTACTGGGATAAGGGTAATGCAAAAGAACAGTAAGAGGATTGCCCATTGCAACACAAAGGCCTTCTCTCACATTCTTAAGACCTTGTTAAGCTAAATGCCCAGATGAAAGACAGAAAAACTCCTAGAAGAGGAACATAATAAAACCAAACCAAAACGAAAAAAGCAACAAACAAACATCCACTCCTTGGTATTTTTAAAAATATTACTTTTCTTGCATTCAAGCATATCCAAACTCTATCACTTTTCACTCATTAAATGTCCAGCCAACCAGGTGAGGTATGTGAGTGTTACTGAATCCAGTTACAGACAAGGCAACTGAAACACACTTTCAGTGTGCCACAAGACTACAGGGAGCCTGTAGCAGAATTGAAAATGGAGATTCCTCCACCAAGAGTCCCAAAACTGCCTGAATTAAATTACTGTTGTGAAACCTTACGTGAAAACACTGTAAAGCATCAAAGGGAATACGATTCATCAGGCCACTTGCCCTGGCCTGTGAATCACCACTGTAAGGAAAACAGCACAGACTAAGCTATCATCCATAACAACACCAGGAGGGATTTCAAAATGGATCATCCTACTGGAATTTGAAATAGGAATAGAAGCTCTTACCTTCAAAAGCAATTGTGGGGTGTTCTTTCCTGACACATTGCTGATGTTCAGCTTCAGAGTATTCAGGTACATTCTGTGATGCTGAGAGATGAAAAGCAAGAAGAAAAAGGCTTGGCAATGACAGGGAAATGGCCTTTAATCTTGAAACAACCATGACTGAAGGGCAGCTGCGGATCTAGCTTCCAAGGTAGGCCCAGGGAGGATACCTGAAATACAAATAATTCCACTTTCAGAAAGGAAAGTGCTTATCCAGAGTGTGTAACATGGGTAGAGAAGGGTGGAGGTTCCCCTTTTATCCAAACCCCACTTGTGCTAAGTACACAAGATAATATTCCACAAATAGCATTTTAAAAAAATGACCCAATTTACAACTGTATTTGGGCTTCTAACTTCAAAGAGAAGGAAAGCGCACAGCTCCCTAAACACATCTCTCTGTGTACCTTTGGGGTATAGTCCTTCAACAGCAGCCGGTGTGCAATGGCCATTGCTGATAACACGAAATCTCAAATCCTCAAGACAAACGTGTCCCGCAGCATGGACACCTCACTCGTCAGCTTCACAACATGCCCACGTTTAAATGTCATGCTACTTTCAAGAGATCACTATGGAAAGGCCAACATCAGTCATCATGCAAACACATGTGCAATTAATACTCTTCTAATAGGAGATTTATATATTTTACCACTGCTGTTGAATGTCTTGGAACAAGAAAAGCCAATCTAAAGGTGTTGCCAGGAAAGTACTAATCAAGCTAACATAAAAATTAAAAGAGCTTAATGGGGTGAATAGTGAGAAACAAGTTGATTGCCTGCATTATCACAGGGTGCTATAGCTCCCAGTCACAAGAGCTGAGGCACGGCTAAAGAGGAGGAACACTCACTCACCAGCTAGGAGAGAAGAAAGTCATGCCTTTTCTCCATGAGCTTTTTCAACAATAGCAGCTGAAAAGATATAGCTGTAAAAACTCCCCTGGGCCTAACAGGTCTGTGGCAGGGGATGGAGGATTAATTAGTCCATGCCACAGGCTCCCCAAGATGCTGCTGCAGCTTAAGAAAATCTACACTGCCAAATTTAATCTTACAATGTGCATATTGTATTTTCCCATGTAACTTTGTTCACTTATTGTAGACATGTTTTCAAACAAATGGAGTGTCCTACTCTTAAATCTTATCCAGTGACAAAG
Organism: Phaenicophaeus curvirostris; assembly: GCF_032191515.1. Taxonomy (NCBI): domain Eukaryota; kingdom Metazoa; phylum Chordata; class Aves; order Cuculiformes; family Cuculidae; genus Phaenicophaeus; species Phaenicophaeus curvirostris. The sequence goes on from NC_091398.1 coordinate 30,273,027, forward strand.
CTGATTCTGATTAAAATCACACATAATGAGATTTTCAGTTCCTATGGGTATAGCGATTCATAACTGTAGCATAACAGTCAACACCTGCAGTGCTCGACACCTCAATATTTTTGTTTGGAGTCTCCAAGACATGTTCAGGGAATTGAAGTGGCCAGGGTGGTGGCTGATAAAATGAGGCACTGATGCATGATGACAGGCTCATGGCATGGAGTGAGCTTCACTATAGGGGACAATATTGCAACATCAAGGAGCTGGAAGAAGCTTGTAATGATCTTTAGGCACCACGGGTGCAATGAGGGCCCGCTTACAGCAGTGATGGGAGACAGTTGGTTTGAAAGATGGATCCTGTGTTTTATTCTTATCTGTATTTTTCTGTGATTATATACACCAGCACAAAGATGAGTTGCCAGTGCATCCATTATGCATGTCCTCAGCAGCAGCTACACACCATTGAGTGAAAATAGCATTGGCATTCAGGATTTGGGGTAGTTCTAGGGACTTGGTTTCCCAGCTAGTGTAAGTGAGAGATTACAGCATTTTACATTTTTTTTCAGCCTTATAAACATGCAGATTTTATGCAGGAATATATAAAGTTGCCTTCCCGTTCTCCAGAGGAGGTTCTATAATGCTTCATTACAGGGAGGTGTTTTTTTTAAAAACACAGCAAATATCACGTTAAATTAAAAAATGGTACTGGTAGAAGAAAGAGATGTGCAATCATTCAAAGCTAAGGCCGGCATAGAATTTAGTCATTAAGCACAAGCATACTGCAGGGCGTACACCACTGAGCACTGTGGCATCTCAGATGATGGAGATGTTGTGCAAGTAACACTGTAATGAAAATTACTGATGAAGAAACATTGGATTATATTTTCAGCCATTGGTTTGAATGATCATTTTTTTCAGCACAGACATAGAAGTGAATCACAGCACAGAGATGTGAACCCCAGAGAGATGCATTTTGTACAGCTCTCAGATCTACTTAAAGCTCCAGAAGGCAAAGCTAAACTTTCCTGAGACAGGAGATGGTTGTTGTGGGAAATGCACAAGGTGCAAAAGGACTTCTTCACTGTCAGATATCCTTGCTGTAAGCTGGAAGAGACAGTTCTGGAAATCTCACTTTATCCATGCTTTACTCCTCCTGGTGCAGCCATTACTGGCTAATCCTAGAAATAAGTTACTAAATTAGACTGAGTGAGCTAAATGAGATAAACTGAGCCAGTGTAGCCATTTTAATGTGCTAAACATCCAAACAATGATCTCAAGCTAGGTGAAAAAAAACTTAAATCAAAGACTTCTGTAAGGCCATATGTGATCCACAATCAGTATATGACTGAATTCAAGTTTCACACTCATCAGGGTCATGAAATGATAAAAAGTTGCATACTGGAAAGCTTCATAACAACCCACGACCTATTCTGTGCCAAAGTAGAGTACATTTACTAGTGTTTTGTCTGGACTAGTTGTAAACTGTGCCAAGTAGCTGGATTTCTGCCACTTTCCCTGGGAGACTTTACCACAGTCCAAGAGACTTCAGTGTTCCTTAGAAAGCTGTAACTAGTATTTGGGGTAAAGTTCCATCTTATTTTCCTTATTGCCATAGGGAAAGCCAAAGTATGCTTGAAATACTGGTTTCAAATTTGTCGTGAAGTGGAAAGTAATACATGATTAAGATGAAAAAGGATCATTACAAAAAACTGGTGTCCTTCCCTATGTCATCTACCCCCTACATCCAATTGAATCCATCAAATGTGTGGATCCCTTATGGGCTGGGAAGTTGAACAAAATCAGCATCATGTGCAGCCCTGAACTGGTGCCTGCCAGAGTCAGAGTCAATAGGTAAATGCCAACTTGACCAACGGTGACAGAAGCCAGAGCTCTAGAGTACCAGCTGAACAATAACCAGCATTGCAGAAGGTTACTCCTTCAACCTGCCCCCTCCCAAGCTGACATGCTCATTTTTTTCTCAGTGTTTTAAGAAAGTCTCTAAATCAGTAATTGCTATTCCCAGCTGCTGTAACTTTATTTCTGAAAAAAACTTACTCCGAACACGAAGCAGTGCCATCTGCAAGAGCAGGTCAATTATATGCCAAGAGAAAACTGGTAACTGCCTGAGAGAGTCCAGCAGCTACTTATGAAGTTCAAATACTTTCCTTCTACAAGAGATGGCAAAACTCTAGTCTCTAATTTTCCCCAAGCTGCAGAATTTCACTGTGAGGGCTGCGGTGCTTAAAACTAGTCCTCATTAGACAGCTAAAACACTGCACAACCTAAGCACAGCCCTGGCTAGCGGTGGTTAGTGCTGTTGGAACCTGCCCTAGCATTAAGCTGTTTAGATACAGCTAAAGGCTATTAAAAAAAGCTGTTCTTATCAGACTCTGTGCTCAAAATGGCTTAAGGCTCAAGAAATCAGCTGTCAAGGTTTCAGTGCAGATGAGAAACAAAGCTCAAATCCCTGGTTAAACTCAGATCTCAGACAGGACATATCGTTTCAATTCTTTCTTTGTTCATCTTGATGAATCTTCCACCTTGGCTATTCCCCCCTCCAAAATAAGTCATATTTAAAAAAATAAAAGGGGGATAAAAATGTCCAGTAAGATTATCTGTCCGAGTTTGTCCTGAAAGCCTGTCCTCTGTGCCTCTGCACACCCTCAAAGCCCAGAGATGGGGCATTTCTCATCCATCCCCTACTCTGCACAGTGAATCCCTCTGGCCCTCTGCCAAAAAAACATCAACAAACCCAGGCTCCATTGGATCCGATGACATATGCTTCAGAGACAGATATTTTGTAGAGCACCACTTCTGCCACCATCCCCTTGTCTCTTAAATCAGGCTGTCTTAGCTCTTGGGCCTCCCTGACTGTAGCAGTGGTGGCCAAGGGACAGGCAAAGGGCTGCCCCGTCTGGGCAAAGCAGGAGGTCTGTAGGCTCAGTGCGTCCCCAAAGCTGAGATTTGCAACCACAGCATCCATGTGAGCACAAACCCACTGCTGCAGCCCCTTTCACAGAAGCCCAATATGGGTAGCATATAATTCTGCTCTGCTGCGTGGCTTCACCCCTTGCACAACTGCAGCATTCAGGGGATCACCCTCAGTCCCTCCCTTATTCATTCTCGAGGCATGAGTCTTTTCCAACTCCCCCTGTATTGTATCATTGTAGCTCCATTGATTTCACAGGAACTAATCCTGATTTACAGAGGGTAACTCAGATCAGGCCCCCTTTGACTAAAGCTCCATGTCTAAAAGAAAAATACCTTCAATCAATCTTCAGAGCTTTGAAACAAAGCACACTTTAAAAATGGCTGTACCAGGAATTCATATCCTGCTTTCCTCTGACTGTAGCTATCATTTTGACTTAATAAAACGTGACAGTAAAGTTTAAGGATAAAAGAAAATGCTTCATCTTTCATTTTAAAGAAAAGAGATGCCTTTAAAAAAAAGACTAAAAAAGGAACCTCCTGTAAAAGCATTAATTCTTCTGTTTCGGATCTTTTGTGATTGGCACAGTTATAGTTTTATTAGAATGGGATACCAGAGGGAGGAAGAGCAATGGAAAGAAGTGGACATGAAAGTATTCAAAAAGTACTGGAAGAATAAGGGAAATAAATATAAACATTACAAAGCAAGACAGCTCAGCAATGCAGCTATGACAGGCTGGCACAGGCAGCTCTGCCCTAGAAAACTCCAAGGCCAACAAAACCACAGTCCTTTATTCACACACCGCTCCTTGCCCTCCCCTTCCACCCTCACCAGCTGGAATTCATCCCATCGGACTGGCTCCAAAGGCCATTTCACACTATCGAAGAAAAGACAGAGCTTTTCCCTCTGCCCTTGGCCACATCCATACACTTTGCCCTCAGCCCTGCCTGTGCTGGAGAGACAGATCTGTCTCACAGCCAGAACACAGCATGTTGCACTTGCACGTCCACATGTCAGAGCTCATCTGCACCCTTAGAGATGCCTTAAGGCTCCCACTTAATGAGGTTTTCTCATTTATTTACTTTTGAGGAAAACATGTGGGATTGGTCAAACTACTGTTTAGATGAGAATCTGTAAAAAGATCTTGTTTAGCTTTAATTAAATCACCCTACAATCTTCTGAAGAATCAGCGAGCTCATCTCATAATTCCACAATGGCTTACGTTCTGTTCTGTTCTTACGTTCAGCTCTTGTTCTGGCTGGGGACTGCTGTGCTCTCACATGTCCACCTTGCTCAGGGCTTCCCGTGGTCTCCACTAACACAGCATCTAAGAGCCTCACACTGAACTCATTCTCACAACAGAGAACCACATTTTCATGCATGTAATTAATTTCATGCAATTTTAAAAAAACCCTGCAATTCTGCAGCAGGGTGGATCACAACAGTGCGCAGGTAATATTCTCTCCTGCAACAAGCAGAAGCTTGAGTTCCACGCTGACCTCTGGGGTGCTCTCACAGCTCCTGCCTCCCACAGTCTGCAAGGCACTAGTTGCAGTATCACAGTAAGCTTTATATCAGGAATAAGCAATGGAGATATTGAAACACGGGTCACTTCATTGCAACTTTTCTGTTACAGAATCACAGAATAGTTTGGGTTGGAACATCATCCAGTTCCAACCCCCCTGTGATGGGCAGGGACACCTCCCACTAGACCAGGCTGCCCAAGGCCCCATACAACCTGGCCTTGAACACTTCCAGGGTTGGGGCAGCCACAGTTTCCCTGGGCAACCTGTGCCAGTGCCTCACCACTCTCATGGTAAAGAAGTTCCTCCTTCTGTCTAGTCTAAATCTGCTCCTCCCCAGTTTATACCCATTGCCCCTGGTCCTAGCACTACCAGCCTTTGTAAAAAGTCCTTCCCCAGCTTTCTTGTAGCTCCCTTCAGGTACTGGAAGGTTGAAATAAGGTCTCCTTGGAGCCTTCTCTTCTCCAGGCTGAACAACCCCAACTCTCAGCTTGTCCTCGTATGGGAGGTGCTCCAGCCCTCTGATCATCAACCTCATACTATCTATATAAATGATATATATGATATGTCTAAACAAATGATTCAGGTAACTCTTTGCAAGAGAGAAATCAGTTTCACCTACTATACTTGTTAAGTCCATGGCTCATGAAGCCTGTATTGGAGCTGAACAGTAATAGGCCATAGTTTGAATTTAGGACTACAGATTGGCAGTGCACTTTGGGACATTTTATTTTTAGAGCGCATTCCCGTTGCTCTTCAAATTCATCCAGGTCTGGTCAAAGTCCCAAATCAAGCCCACAAAATGCAAAGGTATGTTCAATAACAAACATATTAGAGAGAAAACAATAACAGCTTGGTACAAAATGAACTAGCTGGTGTCAGTCCACCTTTTTAAGGACTGGTGTAAGCCCTTAACGAGCCACCATCAGCCACCACTTGGTTACTTGCCCTCAGCAGCACAATCAACAGCTGCATGGTTCTGGAAACTGTTTCCTAACCTTTAGAGGAGATCCTCCAGAACAGGAACCTATTATAGAAAGCTCCCATTAAATAAAGCTGATTCAACAATAAAAGCCTGTGTAACAGAGCAAAATATACTGTAGCATTGGGTTCCTGCCAAACCCAGTGGGCATAAATAAATACGTACTTTGCTGACACTCAGACCTGCTTCTGAATAGTGCTAACCTGACCACACATTGAGTGCATCCCCAAGTGCTTCAAGAGGCTATCCCGAAAGGATTCTACATCTTTTTTTTTTTACTAGCTACACATAATATAAAGACGTGAGAAGTTTTGTTAGTGCTTGTTTGGGGTATGAATTTAGTATTTGTGAAAAGGTGCCTTGGAGTCTGAAGTCTTCTGTTTATCCAAAGATTATATTTGGCAATGAAGGCTTGCACTCATTTATTTCCCTGGTGGTATGCCTCCACTGTTCTCTAGAAAACTAACTCTACAGTGGGGTGGAAAGACCTTCTATTTGCTGGTCACAGAACGGCCTCTCTGTGAAGCTGTCAACAGAGATGCCAAAGTGGAGATGTTTTTGGTAATTTTGGGACCTGAACTGACTATGGAATTATTTTTCATGTGCTCCATCTGTGAAACACAGAGACGAAGGCAGAGACTAACAGAACAGCAGAATGCAATGGATGCTATCATGCTTAGCACACTGCAAGTTAGACATGAAGTTCACTGCAGACTAGATTAGAAATCAGGAGCTCCTGGCTCCCAGTCAAAGTCTCTGGATGCTCCATCAGACAGAGAGGATGAATGACTAACCCAGCTCAAGAAAGGAGCCATCCCAGGGCTTATGGGGCAGTAGCAACACAGCAAGAATAACAATTTCAGAAGCCCTGTCTGCAGCAGAGGAGCATGCCTGGGGCTCGGCATCCCTTGCAGTCTAGGTCACATTTCTCATGTTTCGTGTGATGTAGAGACCTCTGTGCAGGTCCTAGAAATCCAAGGTGCCAGATGTGTAGTTTACATGTGGATCAGGTAAATTCAGCATCAGACTTACTGCAAAGGCTCTCGCTCTCTCTGGTTTGAGGTTTGGTACTCAAGCCTGTAGACCTATGACTTAAGCTAATAGCTGTTGTAGAAACACTAACACAGCAGCTTTTCTTTAGGTTACTCTCCTGCACAATGTGGGAGTGGTTTGTAAATCTGCAAGTTAGGAGATCTGCAGCCCCTGACACCACACTGCACAGTCACTGTCTTTCCAGCACACTGCCTGACACTCTGGAGACACTCCTCTATTTGCAGTGATATCCAGAGGTGTGACACTCCTGCTCACTCACCTCCCCACTGCAGCTGTGACACTGCAGCTGGGGCGGCTGAGGTGAGACAAAACTCCGTGACTTGGTCACTGGTAACTGCAGCCAGTTTTTGGTAGAGACAGAAAGAGAAGTAAACTCCTCCTGGCTCTTCCAAATGCTTTTGGTATGGGGCTTTCTTTTGCCTCACAGTTTAATATGAAAACCATAAGTGTTCTTGAATTTTTTACTTATTAGAGAACTAACTGTTGTCTTACTGACACTAGTTTTTAATTCAGCTCTAATTAGAGGGTCTACTGGAAACATCCCATGGGATTTTTAGTAAGAAGTTAGTGACAATGGTTCCAAATTCTATCAGACCTAATTCAGATTGGTAACTTGCAAGGTTTCTCTCTTCAACATCAAGAGGGCAAGCTGGGGACAACTGCAGTCCCCAGACTGTGACAAGAAGCCAGCCAATGCTGGTAAGCTGTGTAGCAGCCACTATGGTGGCTCTGTGAGCACACGGTTTGGAAAACGGGAAGAAGAATAATTTAAAAAAAACCAAACAAACAACAATAAAATAAAACCCACTTTATTCTCCTTTGACCTGAAGCAATCTTAGAATTCAGGTCTCCAGCAGATGAAAGCTGAGCCATGAAATCACCACATCAATGAACCTCCTGACTGAGAGTCAGCCATAACATATGGGCTTGGCTTTCCCTAGAGACTTGTTTTTCCAGTTTAAAGACCCCAGCGCTCGCTCCAGGGCTACAGCTCCTGCCACCCATCCCACTTCTGCTCCATCCTGCACCATTCACGCAGCCCCATGCACTGAGATCCAAGGCAGTTGCTGCACATCACAAACCCATCTTATCCCACCCAGCCACTTCTTGCTCTACCACTACATGGCAATGATAGGATGAGAAGAACATTTTCTTTTAACACTTGCCCATGCAGGAGGCAGAAACCACAGCTTGTTTGTTTTTGTCAAAGATTTGTGATTACCCTGCACCACATAACACGTACTCACGGTTTAATTGGAACTCTAGGAGAATAAGCGTAAAGCATCATTGTAGTGCAATTCCAAGTTTCAGCCTGCTTGGAAACAAGAATATATTTTGCTGCAGCATCTTCTCGGCACTGCACAGCATCATTTATCATATGGAAACCTTTGGCTAGAAGGCATTTAAATGGCTTACATATGCCCCAAATCTGAACAGACAAAATAATAATTGTCAGCCAGACTCTTTTCTCCTGCCATGCTCAGCTTTTCTCATATTTCTTGCAGCAGCAGTTACCTGTTGGGGTCTATTAACTCTTCCTCTTATAGGGCTGCTTTGGTCTGCCCTAACTCTCATGTTGGGTTTAGGATACTGTAGAGGAGAACAGCTTTTTCCAGAGCTACAGGGCTGCAGGACAGCAGTGAGGAGAAGCAGCACAGAAAATATACAGCTAACAAAAGGCATGTTATTACTGACTGCTGTGTATAAATAAAATGCAACCGATTCCTCATCTGCCGAAAACAACAGTGACATCAGTTTTCCCCCAGAAAATATTTGGTGATCAACAGTTTCTTATAAGGCTGACCTGAATTTTCCTCTTCCTACAAACCTCCTACTCAACTTCTCAGATACCAGGAGCATGGTACTGTGTTACCCGCTAGCTGAAGCTCACCAACCTAAGAACACTGGTATTGCTATGCTAGGTCATTGCATCACCCTTTTAGAGCTTTACTCAAAACCTATATTTAGGCAAAGAGAACGTAAAGCAGGATAGGTGACCTTCAGAAAGCCCCTGGCTGCATTCTTTTAATGAGCTGCAGTTGTAATTTTCACCGTCCGTAGATTTACTTTACCTAAACAATACACAGTACAGTCCCCATCCTGTAAGGTGTCCCTCTCTCTAAATTCCCAAAGGCACCAAGGTGATCCGGGAGTTAATACAAACCCTATCTATGATCTATCACTTTGCTAACCAGCTCGATGCTGGAATGGAAGGGAAGAAAATCTGGACTGAACGCTGGGATCATCCTCCACACTCATGTTTTTGACAAATTCAGATGCCCCAGCCCTGAGGTGCCAGTTCTCCTCCTCCTTAAAAAGCCCAAACAAGCCCTTGGATAGAAACCTTGTCATCATCTTCCAGGAGACAGAATCTGAGCAAACGTTTGGGGGCTGATATCATTTTAATACACTCTGAGGCCAGGCTTTCTGGAGAAAATAAATTATTTGTAATGAATTCCAATCGCATGGTGCTCCAGCCCCCACACCTTCATCCTGCATATATAACCAAATTAGTTTAGGAGATGTAAGTTATTCAGGGACTTAGCTGTTCAGTCTGGCCTTGGAGGATTTGCTCTCATTATGGCTTTTATGCAAATTCTGTCCTCCAAATCTCTTCTGAATCAATTATTACTAGATTAATTTAAACATGTCCACCTGGGGTGCCTGTATATCATGTGCCTCATGTTAAAAAGTAAAAAAGATGATAATGAATTCAGAAGGTGACTGAAACAGATTCCTGCTTTGTGGAAATGTGACCTTTCTGCATAATGTCATAAAAGAAAGAAGTTCCCTCCAGAAACATGGCAGATAGGGTCGTTTGTTGGATCAGCTGGGCTTTCAATCACTCTTTGGAAATTAGCATGATACAATAAAAAATTAATAAGAAATTAAAAAAATATATCGCTTTAATGCTCTAGACTATTAAAGTCTTCGATGGACTACTAATTGAAATGTAATGCTTAATTTTAAGCAATGCCGTTTTATTAATGGTAAAAACTCGAATTAATGTCATTAACCAATGTTAATATTACAAATCCCCTGAGGGATAACAAAGCAATTATGTTATTCACAGAACTGAAAGGGGTGAAAAAGATGTAGTCTGTACACGACTCCACTAGGGCAGAAGAGACTGCTTCCATCGGCATTTCCTCTGGTGAGAAAGGGGTTTTGTTTGTGGTTTTGAGCGAAGAGGAGGGAGAGGAAGAGAGGAATTTGCGCTAAGTTAATTACTGCTGATTTCCAGGCACTTAATAGCTAGGAAATTATTCTGTTACTCAAACACCATACTGTGGGGATCCTGGAAAAATAATTTGGGAATAAGAAATTGATTACAAACACTCTTTCTTGGAGGCCTCCCCTGTGAGCGCTTGGATCCTAACACACCTGCCAATTGCCTTCACCTGATGGAAAAGTCTGATGTAAATAGATGGCCCCCACCTGGCAGTAGATGGCTTTATGAAGCTGTGCTGGGTTTACTTCTGCCAAGGATCACCAAGGAGATCAGCTTCTGTGGTGCTAAATGCTTCAAGTCCATGTGAGGGCAGGTATTTTTACTTTATGTAGTTTAGCAAGTTCAGCATCTGACAGATCCAGTGCTCATGCAGCAGAATAGATGGGGTTAGCTTTAATTAAAGAACCAAGAGCAATACCCTTGCCAACTGGCCAAAGTTACATTGCCCAGAGGGAGAAGGAACCTAGTATGGCACTAGTATAATACTGCATTTACATCAGGATAGCCATGTTTGAGATAAACCCTTGATTAACTGTTGTTTTATTGTCTGGCTGATGATTCGGAGACAATGGGGAGATTCAGCAAGCCAGAGCATGAAGATTTCCCCAAGGAGCTACAAACCTTGTTATTCCTCAGAATCCCAAAGACTTTTGCTTTTTATTTACAAAAAGCGAAGGTATTCCAATGCACCCAACGCACCCAAAAAGCCATAACTAACACAAACGCCTCGTACCGTTTGACCCTTTTCATAGCAACCAGTCAAAAGGCCACAAATTCACAAACAGTATTAATCCATAGGAAGAGATATAAAAATGAGTTCTAACTCTCTGCTATAAACCAGCTCGCAGGATACTCTGAAGATTCGTCAAACACTTTTAAAAAAAAATGAAGTTTGTCTCCTTCTTCGGGGAAAAAGAAAAGCATTGACACTAATTGCAGAGAAAAAATCAGGAGGGCTAAAGCCCAGCCAGAGCTCAGATTGGCCAAGACGGTGAAAGATAATAAAAAATCTTTCTATAAATACCTTAACAGTAAAAGGAGGACCAGGAAGAATAGTCAGTCCTTACTGGATGCAAATGGAATAACTGTGATAAAGGATGAGGACAAGGCTGAGGTACTTAATGCCTTCTTTGCCTCAGTCTTTAATAGTAAGGAAAGTTGTTCCCTGTGTGTACACACCCAGGAGTTAGAGGAGCAGAACAAAGCTCCCATGATCCAAGAGGAGATTGGCTAGAGACCTGCTTGCCCAGCTAGACACCCACAAGTCTATGAGGCCGGATGGGATCCACCCAAGAGTATTGAGGGAGCTGGCACAAACCCCTTTCCATCATCTTCCAACAGTCCTGGCTGACTGGGGAAGTTCCACTGGACTGGAGGCTGATGTTGTGCCCATCTACAAGAAGGGTCAGGGGGAGGATCCAGGGAACTACAGGCCTGTCAGTCTGACCTCAGTGCCAGAGAAAGTCATGGAGCAGGTGATCTTGAGTGCTATCATGAAGCACATGCAAGAGAACCAGGTGATCAGGCCCAGTCAACAAGGGTTCACGAAAGGCAGGTCTTGCCAAACTAACCTGATCGCCTTCTATGATAAAGTGACTCAGCTACTGGATGAGGGAAAGGCTGTGGATGTGGTCTTCCTGGACTTCAGTAAAGTCTTCTGCTTCAGAAACTGTCACCTCTGGCCTGGACAGGCGCACACTCTCCTGGGTGGAAAACTGGTTGGCTGGCCGGGCCCAGAGAGTGGTGGGAAATGGTGTGAAATCCAGCTGGAGGCCAGTGACAAGTGGGGTTCCCCAGGGCTCAGTGCTGGGTCCAGCCCTGTTCAATGTCTTTATCAATGACCTGGATGAGGAGATCGAGTGCACCCTTAGCAAGTTTGCGGACGACACTAAGCTGGGTAGAAGTGTCGATCTGCTGGAGGGTAGGGAGGCTCTGCAAAGGGATCTGAACAGGCTGGACCGCTGGGCTGAGTCCAACAGCATGAGGTTTAACAAGGCCAAATGCCGGGTCCTGCACTTGGGGCACAACAACCCTGTGCAGCTACAGACTAGGAGAAGTCTGGCTAGAAAGCTGCCTGGAGGAGAAGGACCTGGGAGTGTTGGTTGACAGCGACTGAACATGAGCCAGCAGTGGCCCAGGTGGCCAAGAAGGCCAATGGCATCTTGGCTTGTATCAGAAACGGCGTGACCAGCAGGTCCAGGGAGGTTATCCTCCCTCTGTACTCAGCACTGATGAGACTGCTCCTCGAATCCTGTGTTCAGTTCTGGGCCCCTCACCACAAGAAGGATGTTGAGGCTCTGGAGTGAGTCCAGAGAAGAGCAACAAAGCTGGTGAAGGGGCTGGAGAACAAGTCTTACGAGGAGCAGCTGAGTGAACCGGGGTTGTTTAGCCTGAAGAAAAGGAGGCTGAAGGGGAGACCTCATTGTTTTCTACAACTACCTGAAAGGAGGTTGTAGAGAGGAGGGTGCTGGCCTCTTCTCCCAGGTGACAGGGGACAGGACAAGAGGGAATGGTCTCAAGCTCCTCCAGGAGAGGTTCAGACTGTACATCAGGAAAAAATTTTTCACAGAAAGGGTCGTCGGGCACTGGCAGAGGCTGCCCAGGGAGGTGGTCAAGTCACCATCCCTGGAGGTATTTAAAAGACGGGTGGATGAGGTGCTCAGGGACATAGTTTAGTGGTTGATAGGAATGGTTGGACTCGATGATCCTGGAGGTCTTTTCCAACCTAGTGATTCTGTGATTCTGTAATTACTACCAAGCTTCCTGTTTAAATTCTACAAGGTATAAAACCTCAATACTAAACCAAAAGTAATCAAGTGAAAGAATACCAAGGCTTCCATGGGAGTGAGAATCAACTCTGAAATTTGGCTGGATATAATAACAGGGATGTGTACTTGATGGCTGGGACCAGGGTGTATGTCTGTCTTTGCAGCCCAAGCACAGGGCACCCAAATGCCTCTTTATGTTCAGGATATAGATAAAGCTGTAAAACACAGTAAGATCGAGGGGCTTACTTAAATTGATACATTACTGAACAATCTTATTATGAACGGGAGAGTGAGCAAGAGGAAGAATTACTGCAAGTTTTCCACTGTGCTTACCAATGAGGTCCAGCACACTTCAGGCTTCAGTCTGTGGAGCCAGTTATGCTCGACAGCAGGATGTCTTTTTCCTGCAAATTTGCAAATCAGTGTGTTTTGTCTTCCAGTAATGGTTTCTTTTACCTCCTCTCTCCCCCATTTCCTCAGAGAGCAACATTAAACCTCCTATGAGTATCTCCAAAGTCCATTCTGTCACTCTTCTATTTTCCCTCCCAACTCCCCACTCCCAATTTGAAAAAGGGAGGAGAAGTCACTGAAGACACCAAGGTCAAGGCAGAGTGAGACAAAGTCAAATTCATGCAATCATTTAAAACCACACACCATCAGATCATTACAGAGACACGAGATATTACGGACCTCCCCTTAATAGATCACAATGGAGGATGATGGGGGAGAGGGGAAGAGAGAAATGTTCCTTCTGGGTTAAGACTTATTGATTTAAGTACACGAGTGGGCAGGGGACCACAACAACATTTGTGTTCATAAGGCTGAGACTAACCTCTCCATATTAATGGACACACTACTGTCACCAGACGCAATGTTTTGTTGTGCGTGATTAATTGAAAGTCACATGCAATGACACATTACAGGCAGGATAAAGCTGTCACTGGAAAGCAATTCCTCACAGTAATTCCTGCCAGTCTCTACAATCTGAAATCGCATACCCTGTTACAGACGACCCCTCAAGCACAAACATTACATATCTTTATATAAATAACAGTGACTAACAACAGCAGTCTGAGGTAATCTCAGTGGGATATAAAACAGGGAAAAAAGTAAGACAGAGAAATTGTCTTCAAATATTAGTAAGCTTGTCCGTGCTAATCTCCATCAAATAAGCCATTTCTCTTTTCCTCCAAAATAAAAACTGTTCCTTGCTGGAGACATACAAAGTATGATAAAAAGACATGTTATGGCATAAATGACAACTGAAAGCCTTTCTTCTTCAAAAGGCCACTAGTTCTAAATCTTAAAAATGTTATCTTGATCAAGACTAATTAAACTTCGACACAGTTCCTTTATCACTTACTTAGGTCAGTAAGTTAGTATCAGTAACTGGTCCAGCTCACTTTTTTAAAGCCCCCAGATCAAAGATGCTTTTATATTTCTTTTGGCAGCAGCAAGAAGATATCAAATCATTAATTTTCTCCATGCCTCATATTTCAGTCAGAACCACTGCATTCAAAACACAATGTAGAAAAAAAATCTACAGTGCTCAAGGAAAAGGACACAGCCTAAGGGAATATCGGTGCCCAGGAAATAGCTCGAGTCACTTACATTTTGTACATGAGAAATTCACAGCTGAATTGCCAGTAATGGTACACAGTTGTCTAATCTTCAGTTGGCGTTTAGCGCTCCATTTCCCATACCATTGGCCAATGGTTAGATCTGTCGCAGTGCTCAATTTATTTTCTTGCTCTCTGAACATAAATTGGAGGTGATATCCTACCACGCAGCTGAGCAATATTTTAAAGACTTACCCTCAGATAGGTGGGCATCCTCCAAAACTAAACAGCAGCCTGTCTTTTGTGACTTTAATATTAAAGAGCTCCATTTCATACCCCGGCAAAGGAGCTTTCAAGCTCACTCTCTTGGACCTTCTGTTGCAAACCACTGGTAAGAATAAGAAAAGGTGACACACAGGTCTTTACCTGCTCAGAAGACCAGTCTCTTGCAGACTCTAGTAAATCTGCCAGTGACAGAAGCCAAGAGAAATGGGGACAGGAAAGCACAAAGCCTGGGCTGTCCTGTGGCCTGGAAGCAAACAGCAATCTCTGTCTTCACCTAACCCAACCAGAGCCCTGCTAGGGAGTAAATCTGTGTCCACTGGCCTTTTTAACAGCCCCTTAATGACCGTTAACTTTTTTCAGCCAGCCATTGATTCTAATGGCATGTGCATTCACACACAATAATAGTTCAGACGGCCTTCATTAATTTACCATGCATAATTTCTCTGAAAGCTTTTGCCAATAGAATACCCCCAAACTGACTCACTAACTCGTGAAGATAGAGCACTTTCTGTGTGAGGCCATTATGCAGATTCACAGCATTCTCCTCAAATAAGCTAAAAAGTAGGTATTGTTCAGTGTCTACCCATTTTTTTTTGGACGCAGCAAAGTACCAGGGCTCACAAATGTAAAGCTGCTGCTGGAGTATCCGGTGGGACAATGAATATGTAAGATATGCTGGGCTGGAGAAGGAACAACAAGAAAAAAGGCAACTTATATGAAAAAGCCTTTCTGCTGTGAAGTTCCTGAAATCTCTTACAAATTTCAACAATAGCAAGTCCTAAAAGTGAAAGGCTGTTACAATACCAAGGGAAAATGCAGCAATATAGATATTCACCAGCCTAGGTCCATTCATCCAGAAAGGCAGGGTAAGATCCAGTAAAGGCAGTGGATTAGAAACAAACTATCCCAGAGAACAAGCGCTTGGAGCTGTCAGGAACTACAGCGCTGCCCCTTAGCCTTGCAATAAATTACGGAGCTGTCAGCATTTTCCCATTATTAATCTCTCAAGTCTTCTCTTACATAGGGTGATGCGAGACTCAGACCTTAGTCCCATGGCAGCAATGAAATGGCAGACAAAAGCACCGTGGCCCCTCTTTGGAGGTATAAGAGCTATAAACATAACCAGCAGTCTTATAAACTTTACAGGGTATTGGTTTTAGGGAATAAAAAAGGATTTTTTTTTTATTATTACAATTAGTTTGGCTTTAAGCAAAGTCACAGGATGACAGGTGAAAAGCTGATTGAAAAGGTGATCGGGAATAGGCTCCACTTCTGCACTACACTCAAGTCTTTTATTGACTTGCAAGTCTCTTATCCTTTTCCGGAGGATTGATCACAGAGCCCATGAATGCTGCAACTCCACTGCCAGGGTTAGAAGTGGCAACCTGACTTATGTAAAAACACCTTCTGTAGCCACATACAATTGTTTTGCCCTCTAATGTTAAAAGTGAAGGTAAAACGAAGATTAAAAAACTTTAGATCTGAAAATTTAATCTGTCTCAAATTCATGAGTCGTGGGACCAAGGGATTTGGGTTCTCATCAGTGAGCAGTGAACCACTTGCAGAGAGCACAGGAGCAAATGTAGCCACAGAGCAGGTGGATTAAGAGCAGAGCTCTTCAAAATAATTTCATTAAAAGAAAGCTTCGTATTTTTAAGATGTGGCTTTTTTGTTGTTATTTCAGACTATAAACTGCAAAAGAGGCCCCATGTACTTCAGTACAAAAAAAACCCCAAAAAGCTAATGAAGACTGAGAGCACATGTAGGGGAAATTTGCTCACATGGAAATACTTTTTTAAGTGAAAACCACCGGAATGATTTTGGCAACATGGATTTAGTACAAAGGATATAAGCCATTATTGGCATAAAGGTATTGAAAACTTGGGGAAACACCACTGCCTGGAGTTAGTATCATTAAAGACCATTAATATTGCTGCCAATTACAAATACTTAACTGCAGCTTTGACTGCAACTGTAACATCACAAAATTGCCAATAAACTGGTCTGTCTAGGGAGTAACAGACTCCTTTAAAAGCCCCTAAATTTGTGTTTACAGGTGATATGGGGAAAAGTGATCTAACGTACCTTAAGAGGAATATCTCCCCTCTTCCCTTTTTCTTTTGTACATTTGACTTTCTCACCCTTCTCTGACATGAAGGGCTGGTCAGTGATGCTGGCACCCTAAGCCTGGCCTGTCAAAGCAGGACAAACATCAGCATGGGCTGCAAGTCTCCAGTTACTCAAGCAGTAGTAGTAAATCTCAGGACAATATACAAGACTCTACTAGATACCAAGCAGTCTGTCTGCTCCAGATAAAGTAATGACTCAAACACAAGGCAGGAGACACTTGAGGCTCCCAGTGTGTGCGACAGCCCAGCAGAGTTACAGCCACCCCCAGCCCTCCATTCACCAGTAACAGCAAATCACTCCTTCCATTTTTCTTGCACTTTAACAGTACTTCCGTACAATACCATCCTTTGTTCTTGGCTGGTGTATTACAGCGAAAAAGTAGGAAAACGTTTTTCTTTTTAATCCTTGATTTTTACATTAATTCTTTCATTGTATAGAGGTTTTTAGTGAAATATTGCAGTGTATCTGTTCATAAAGTAAACAGCATAGCACTCTCCTTCAGGGAGAATATATAACAGCAGAATAAAATTCTATCCATATGTCCGATGTACAAGAGGTTCGCAGTCAAAGCTGGCAAATGGTGTGATTAATCCTGACTGCCTTTCAGTGAAGACAAATCTAGAAATAATGTACCATTTCGCTCTTCATGAATTACCACTTGAGAAAACTCCCAGCCTGTACCATACACACCCAAAGCAATTTTTAAGATTGTTTACAATAAAACAAATTTGGGACAGTGCTTGACTGATGAAATTTCAAACATTATCTCTTTATTCTTTGGGTGCTCCTTTTATAATGTCAAGTTAACATAAAAAAACACAGCGGATACACAGACACCAGACACGTTCAAAGGTTTCCATCTGGGCTTTAATTACTATCACAGTTGCCTCACTAAATTGAATACGTTCCTCCCCCTCCTAAGGGCTTTGCCTTGTATCTGATTTAGCTTACTTTGCCTTGATGAACAAAATCTGCTATAATCATTTTCTATAATGCCCCAGAGGAGCATCATCCCATGTATAAACTTGCTGTCCCGTAAGTCAGCTTTTTACATTTCTCTCTTCAGACATTACTCTGAACTTTACTCAGAGAGATCTTTTATTTCCTTCCGGAAATTATTTTGGAAAAGTCCTAGAGCAGATTTGCTCCAAAGGCCACATTCAGATTAAGTTAAGTCACTGCTATTATCATAAAGTTAAAAAGGATGCAGCAATGTTTAAACCACTTCTTCCAAAGGCAGGAGACAAAACTCTTTCTCTCCCTCCACACAGCGTCACCTGCTCCTGACCCCACTGACCAGTTCATTATTGCTTTCAGATGGTAATCTGTGAGCCCAGACAACCTGAGCTTTGCCAGTACTCCTGGCCTATTAAGCCTGGCTTCTCTTAGTTATTATCAGCATCTTTCTATAGGTGTTCTCAGTGAGCAGTAACAAGTACGCCATCTGTTTTAGCTCTCCTGATTTGAGCTGTTAAAGAAAAACACGTAACATCATCCACAAAAATACCTTTGTTAGAGTTCTGCAGTGAGCTCTGAATCCTTTATAATTAACTGCAGACCTACTTGTTGGTTTCCAGTAAGGTCACTCTTTCAGTAATCAGTGGCAGTCCCAGGAGGTGGTACATAAATAGCCGATATTGAAGCCTAAATTAGGCTAACTCAGAACTTCCTGTGCTCTTCACTGCAAATCAAGCAAATATTTATAGACTCTTGCAATCTTTGAGGTTCCTTCCTAAGAATTAGGATCAGAGCAGCTCTTCTTGCTCATGGTAAATCCAAACCCAAGTAAACATCCCAAAGCTTGGATTCCTCAGTGCATGGTTTCTGTTTGAAACTTCCCATGACAGTCTTTAGATATTTTTCAAAAAAAATAAGAATCCAACCAAAAGGTAATTCAAAAGGGAGGTGAAAACAGGCTTTGAAGGAAAACATGTCCCTGTTAAATTCTTGTTAAGGCATATTGTCACAGGCTTGGCTCATCTGGCTTCTATTCTGGGCTCCACCACAGACTCTCTATGTGGCCTCAGGAAAGTCCTTTCAGCTTTAAGTCTCCATCTTTTCTTTCTTTTCAAGCAAATAAGAGCTTTCCTTTCGTCTCCATTTGCTCTCTGTTTTGACCATCCAGAGATATGCATAATTTTAAATAAGACAAGTAGCAACATCTCACCAGACAACATTATATAAGTAGGGATTCTTCTACAGGATGAAGGCTTTGGGCTGTAAACACTTCACGGTAAAGGCCATCTCCTAACATTTGTCAAGTTCTCTGTTTTATAGACTATTTAGTGAAGGCTAATGGTATGCTGTAGGATTTTCTGGAAGCAGTTGGCTGAGTTTCTGCTGGAATCATCACTTTAGACACTGTTGGGATGTCATTGTTTTATTCAGAGGTGTTAGAACGCTTAGAGCTTTGGCCAGCCATCTTTTCTCATTAGTAATTTTCACACAAGTCTAAATAAATGTGTTTGTACTGTGCCCAGCGTAATGCAGCTCCTATGTGCCACATTAACACAGCTAATAAATAAAAAATCCTATTCACAGTATTCTTACACCAAGCCAGCAACAGAAAATGGACACTCATCAGGGAAGCGGGAAGCATTAGTGGCTGGGGTGGATGGTGTTAGCAAACAGGCTCCAGCTGGTAGTGTAAGCATTATAAGTACCTTTATCATTTATTATCACCCAGCTGTGATGCAGCTTCCTCACATCTCTCTATCACTATCCCTCCATCTTCCAAGGAATGATAAAATTATCATATTTCACAAGAAAGTGTTTTAAGAACAGAGACTTGACTCTGGAGCCAAATGTAATTTATTATCTTAAAATGTATAGACATTATCCCTCAAGAATCTGGAACTTCAGACTAATGAGTTTATTTATTTCTCCCAGGTAGCATGTTTAATGGTTTTCCTGATCCAAAGAATAAACATATTTGAACAAGCATTCTGCAACCACAGTGTCCCATTGAACTCCCCCAAGGCTGTGGACTTGCAGAACAAAGGTTCTCATCTTCCTTAGCCAGGAAACTAGCTCCTCTCCTTTCAGGACAAGGTTCTACCAATACAAATAATCCCCTATCAGCTTACTGAGAATCACTGAGTCTTTGATAGAAGCAGTTTCATGGAGAGTCTGCAGAAGCTCCCTGTCTCTGCAGCACCAGCCCAGAGCTCACTCTTTCCACTGCCTTTCTCTTCACCTCTCTTGTTCCTTAGATGAGAAGCTCAGCTCCCAGGCTGAGGCAACTATGTTTTTCCAGAGCAGTGAATCTACCGCACTCCTGACAAAATTCATGACAGTTTCAAGTAACATTCTCACTCAACAGAGGAGAAAGCTGAAGCCTTCCTACCATTAGCCTTGCAAAAATCCGAGACAAAAAAATCATTCACCTGTGCTCATAAATAATAATAATACTTTGCTGTTGTGATTTTAGGAATTAAGCTACTGTAACCTCCGAGTGCTAAAGGAAAAGGAGCCACTAAGAGAAGGCTTCTATGAAACCACAGAATACACTGGGTGGTTCACTATCAGTTGCCCTAGGAATGTCACTAGCTGGAGTGACAGATAACTAAAGTAGATGAGACATGTCAAAAAGGTTTGGCACCATCAAACCAATGCTTTGAAAGCATAAAAATGACTAATTGTCTGTGTTTTCTTCTCTGCATCAGACAAAAGGTTCTTCTGGCAATGAGGGACGGATCTTTGAGTTGTTTTTCATTACTCACTCATTTGTTTAAATTTAGAGTGTAGGATTTAAAGCTTATTTAAATTTTTTTAAAAGCTCATTTAATTATTTACAAAGCTGAGTAAGTAATTGGTTTGCTTTCATTCTCCTTCTCTTCCAAAGACAAGAGTTCAGGCAACCTTTAAGAAAAACTGGTATCCTGCGGGTCCTAAACCTTACTTAACACCACTATAAAGCTGCCACATAACAGGGTATGGGTCTCATTTTCTGGCCAGTAAGCTATCAAAACAAAAAAAATTTGAAGGTCTGACCTGCAATGCGTGGAAGCACAAACCCTATATTTGATTGAATTCTGACTTGTCATATCAAAGCAGATTAGTTGCTCGAGGTAGTGAGTGGACAAAAATAAAGCACTAGAAGACATTGGCTTTTGCCAAACCTACAGATTCACAACTTTCAGCAGCAGTAAATAAACAACAACACTGAAACAGAGAATGATGGACTTTAAAAAAAAACCAAAACAACAAATAAAACATTAGCTATCATGTATTTAGACTCACTTTTCCTACGCATCTTTATAGATGTTTCTCATTCCCTCTCACTCCCTTTAACTGGCCAGTTGCCAGAAGAGGAGAAAAGAAATTAAAGTTAATTATAAACAATAAAAGTAATTTGAAACTTTCTTAAGGAGCGGTGCCAGAGCAGGAGGGAAAACTCAGGAACTCTGGATTTGCTACACTCTTCTTCGTGGCTCTCCAGCGATGCTGGTATATCAGTGCAACCAGCACAGAGCAAACAGCACAGCTGTTTGCATTCTCTCTGTGCACAGGGAAGCAACTCTTCCCTTTCATACATTATTCACAACTTGCTGCAGCCATTCTGCAAATTCAGTACATCTCCTTTAATGCAAGGATGGGATTGAGATGCAGATTCTTCCCCCTGGATTTTTTTATTTTCTTGAATACTGAGAACACTGGATATGGGTTTTCTTTCTATTTAAATTTCTCTTTTCAATTTGGAGCTGATTTAAACTATGCATAATACATATAGACAACAAGTATGGATTTCCTGCTCTGATCCGTGAATTCTCCTCCAGTCAAGCCTGCAGAAATCACCCTCCAAGCTTGGACATAGACACATCCCCTACTGTTTAAAGAAAAGATAGTCCCAACTCCCACAGTCTTTCAGAATGGTTTGGGAATACAATGTCTTCAGAGAAAATTCTGTCTTATTTCTCTCGCTCTATAGTGACTTGTGAAAATTGCAGTCAACATCTTTGCAAAAAGCAAACATTTAACACCAATATCCATTATCATTAACAACTTCCTGCTTTTAAAACACCCTACACTGCAGCCACCAAAATTTATTCTCACTTGATGTTAAGAAGACAGATTTGCCAACAAATTTGGGAGGTGAAAACACACCACTAGGCCACCTGCTCCCTTAGAGTTTTCCTTTAATAATATAATGCAATATCATACGCTGAAGTCATTTAATGCACTTGATGCAGGAGGGAAATGTAGATTTTCTCACTTTCTCTGAAAGTTTTGGGTCAGGCATCACAGTAAACTCTATTGTTCTGCTCCCACATCCCCAGGCCAAACAGAGCAAAGAGTCAGATTCACCCCTTAGTGTCAGCCTCGGCTTGGCCTGAGGCCAAAAGAGAGAAAAGAAATTGATTTTATTGCCATTTCTAAAAGATCTAGTTGAGGACAACGAGCACAGATTTCTTTCCACAATTCAAGTCTGGCAGTCACCTTGCATTTCTTCTCCAGATAAAGTGGAGTATCTTTGTTTCATTTTGAGAAGTTAATCTTTTTATCATCAAGGCTTCCTAACATACTGCATAGGAGTGTCTCTGGAAAACCACCATCTCATGGCTCGGCGTGGCTGGTTACCTGTTCACTCACTACAGCATCACTGCATTATCTACGTTGTCAGGGCTGCTTGCCACAAGTTGGTTTTCATTTCAGTATTGCATTGATGCCACATCCTGAACACAAAACACCAATTTGCACACAGTATTGTAGGAGGCAGATTTGCACACTTGTAACTCACCCCAAGTCCACTGATAAGACCAGATCAACAGATCACCTGGTGCAGGTCTGATGTCTGGGGGCAGGACAGGCCAGCAAGAGCTCTGGATTTTAATCTCAGAGCAGTCTAGGGAGTTCTAACCTCTCTAAATGCTAAACTTGCTTTTTGATAACATGGTGATTATAGTGCCTGTCCACCTTATCAGAATACCTTTGTTACTTCGGTGTGTGAAATGCTTTGCAGTTTCAGGATGAAACAAACTGTGGGGATTCAGAGCATTGCTGCAGACATGGTCAAATGCACTGCACGCTGTGGAGAAGGTCACAGTTCTGTTGATGTAGGAATGACAGTGGAGTTCTGCCTTTCATAGTTTGATATGACTGGCTACACATGATATGAAGGGCTAAGTTTCAGAGGAAAATGCGGTAGTGTAAGCCTCATCATCCTATCCTTGCTATCCATGACTGGTGTTAGCTTATGTGGGTTATTGCAGTAACCCACCTGCGATATTCACACTTCCTAGTGAAGATCACCAGTCCTGTTTAACAGGTACCCAGTTAGCCCCTTGCTCCCACTGATGTGAAATCATTTCAGAAAAAGGTGCTAAGCTTTAGACTACCTACGTGCTAACCCAGAAGGCAGTGTACTCTGCTAAATAAAAGTGTAAGCCTCAGTTCTTAGCCATCAGTGAGGCTCAGGGCTCAAATGAAAGCCCTCCTTTTTTTTGTACATAGGCTTACATGCTAAATGTGAGGGTCTTGACAGTGAGGTCACCCCGAAGTTTTAATTACAAGGCATAAAATCCCAGCATAACTTCAGCAGCACTGTATTGACTGAATAAATACTCAGGCCAAGTTCAGGTCAAGCCAAAGGCCACCTGCACAGGTTGGCATGACATGCAACAAGAAAGAGTTTCTCTGTCAGAAGTAGGTACATGTAAAGCTGTTTCCTACATTTGCAGGGGAACAGACACCAACCATTTACAGAATCATAAATACACCTAAGTGTCATCTAAGGCAGAGCCTCTATCAGAACAGAGCATTACCAGCTACAGGGGCTCATGTTGTTCTTCCTCCTTCACTGAATAGTCTGTTAAATGAACAAAACCAATTTGATCTCACACATCCAACTAGCATATAAAAAAAGCTCAAGAGCAGCTGCTGCCTACCTACAATTCTCTGATTCCAACCCAAACAATCTGTTTCCCAGTTGTGGGAGAGCAATCTGCAAAAGGACCCAATAATCAGACAGAGTCAGCAGAGACGTGATGTTGCGCCTCCAGCTCTGGCGCGTGGCTAATTACGAAGGACAATTATTATAATTAATGCCAGTGGATGTGGCCAAGTCTCCATGCAACTACTGTGGGGAATTTCTACCCTTGCTTCAACCAAAAAACATCTGTCAGACAGGAAAAGCACAAAATAAACCCCCTCCTTGCCAAATATTATCAGTAAAATGTGTTATTGCTGCTAACCTGGCAATCGCAGGGCGGTCACACAAGTTTCAAAAAGGAACCACACTGTCAAGTGAAAATCCCTGACTTCATATTCTCCACCTCATCAGGTAAATAGTCCATTGATTTATGCAGTAAGAGGCTATTGCTAAAGAGGCGCAAGGATGGATTTGTTACACAGTCCTGTTTGTCCCAAGCTGCTTTGTTTTATATAGTAGGGATGGCAGCATGGATCAGCTACAGAAACTGAAGCAGAAATGCTGCTGCTACAGAGCTTTGCCGAGGTAGTGGGTTTTGCAAAAGCTGCTTGTTATTGGCTGTTTGTACATTTAAATTTTCTGTCCTTGTAACTCAGTGACCACATGAAAGGCAAGAGGAATAAAGAAAAATTATTAAAGCAGACATCATGTTCCTGACTGATTCGTGCACAGACTCCTAAAAGGAAAATTTTTCCATGGAGGAAAGTTGTTGACAACGTCATGCAACCAGGAGACAAAGCCCACAATAATTATCTGTCACAGTGCTCTGATTTCTTCTCATCCCTCATCCTCTTGCTACAGCACTGGTGATGAGCTCTCATCGCAAAACACCCACGCATGGACCTCTTTAGTCCCTTGCTCCAGGCATCAGACTCTTAACTCCATGTGGAGGTCTCACCTTGCTGAGTCCTGGCACCCAGGCCAATGCAAGAACTTTGGTGGTGGTACCGGGATATCTGAACCAGCTGAGACTGCCAGAGACTCAGCCAGTTTGTCCTCCGCTAGAGGAAGAAGTGAATGGCCAAGACAAGTCTGTAGCAAAACAGTTGAGAGGGTTTTTGAACATGTTAGGCAGTGAATAGTGTTGGGACTTTTTTTTTTCCCCAAAGTGTAGTTTTTCCTGGAATACAAAGATAACAACTTACAGACTTCCAAATACCACTTTATTTTGGAAGGCCTAATCGTGTTTTGCAGTCTCACCAACTCAGGTAAAGTGCTCTTCACATTTTAGGGCTGATTTATACTGGAATCCCTGCGCCAGGTGCAGATTTGCTCACACCATCTTCAAAACATGTCCTACAGGTATCATTAGTAATTTAGTCACAACAGAATGGAGCTTGCCTGAAAATATTTGGACCATAATGCTACTGAAAAGATCCAAATTCTAGTACACAGGAGTTGACGCTGCCTGGCAGACAGTCTCTGAGGAGTTGAAAAGGCAAAATTAGAGTCTGCTAAAGAAAGAGATATTTTCATATGAATCTAAAGATCAGGTCCATGCTATTCCCTTCCATCAAGCTATCACAAGATCAAAGAGGTCATTAATTGGGGCTAATATGGCTGGAACACTTGGTTCATCTCCTAGCTCTGCAAGACGTAACTTATACAATATAATGCAAGGAGATAGATGACATATAGGCACCATTAAGTGCTGCTATGTGCAAAAGCATCTGAGAGTATATTCCTATTCATCCCTGTTACTGCAATAATTATTAAAATAGACATCCGCTGTCTGCAAAGCCTCATGGGTCAGAGTTAAGGTGCCTTCATAGGATATTTCTGTACAAGTGTAATGAATTATGTACATGTATTGTTCTGAGCTGAATGAAGATTTGTTCTTCTTGTAACTTCTTGTTGATGTACCGCTATGCAACATTTGACATAAGTTAATTAAAAACTGTTTAGTAGTCTTCACACATAGGCTAACAGTGAATACATCTGTAAAACTGAAACCATTACACAGGACAGTTGTTTTGAGCTGGAATGTACACATGTAGGCTTGTGACATACTAGAGAATGCCAAAATATTACTATTTAATTTGAAAACTTTCATATTGTATATTTTCCAGCCCATTTAAAATGTTTTCATTTTTTCCCCATAAATATTTAATTCTTTGCTTGATAATGATTAGCCCCAAAAGAGAATAAAAGGCTCCAGAGGAATAAGGAAAGCAATTCATAACTTTCAAAAAGGATTTTATATCACTTACAGCTTAGTAAACCAAGCTCTTGTATAATGTAACATGGGCAAGACAGTACATCAATAAAGCACATTTACTCCAAGGATTTAAATGTAAAATTTTTCACAAAATTTCAACTCATCCTTTTACAATTGAAATCAGACCAGTCAGAGAAAATAATCTTATTAGCATTTAAAAAAAAAAATCTTAAGTAAAAGGCTTCTCGCCATGCTGGCGATTCAAATGTTGGTGTGGGGTTTTTAATGTCTAAAATGACTTCTGGTTTGGTTCTGATTTCTGAAACAACTATAAGAAAATAATCTTTCATATTGATGGTAGGAATCCTGGGACTACCTGAGTCTGCCACAAGAAGAAAAATAGAGATAACCAAGCCAAGGAAAGTAGTTGAGTGTAATAACTAGGCACGTGTTGCACCAATTGTTTTTAACTCCACCTTCCTGTCAGATAACATACTTATAAATCCATCAGCACCAGGTCACTGCTGTGTCTCTCTGGGGTGCAAATGTAATTGAAACCTTACAGCCACTTAGAGCAGTTGTTTTTCCATGTTTAAAAGGCTGGAGAGGTTAGACACAACTGCACTAATAGATCAGATCAAGCTTGCACTTATACCACCGCTATCTAACTGAAAAGCTCCTTATCGGTCTACGTGCAAATATTTTGCTTCTGATTTGCATTGACTTGCAGTACACACACCCAGATCGCTCGGCCTGTGAGGGTCGGGGGAGATGAGCCTTTGGAAGAACATAATAAGACGATCAGTTAACGGTGCTTAACATCTGCTGCTTAACTACATTATGTCACATCAATCAGTTTTCATTCTACTTCCCATTGGTGTTCTTCTTAATCACTCTATCTTCTTTCCATTATTTCTGTTCAATGGAGTAAAGACAGTAGACGAAATGTTAAAATTACTTTGGTTTTTCAACTGCAAGAAGAGTGTATAGGCAACGCTAAGATTCTGATTTCACTGTAAAAGAGGATACTTAGGTAAATCAGAGATCCCATTCAGAAGCATTTGGAATTGCAAAGGGAAGAAATATTCATAGAATCATAGAATAACCAGGTTGGAAGAGACCCACCGGATCATCGAGTCCAACCATTCCTATCAAACGCTAAACCATGTCCCTTAGCACCTCGTCCACCCATCCCTTAAACACCTCCAGGGAAGGGGACTCAACTCCCTCCCTGGGCAGCCTCTGCCAGTGCCCAATGACCCTTTCTGCGAAGAATTTTTTCCTAATGTCCAGCCTAAACCTCCCCTGGTGGAGCTTGAGGCCATTCCCTCTTGTCCTGTCCCCTGTCACTTGGGAGAAGAGGCCAGCACCCTCCTCTCTACAACCTCCTTTCAGGTAGTTGTAGAGAGCAATGAGGTCTCCCCTCAGCCTCCTCTTCTCCAGGCTAAACAACCACAGCTCTCTCAGCCGTTCCTCATAAGACCTGTTCTCCAGCCCCTTCACCAGCTTTGTTGCTCTTCTCTGGACTCGCTCCAGAGCCTCAACATCCTTCTTGTGGTGAGGGGCCCAGAACTGAACACAGTATTCGAGGAGCGGTCTCATCAGTGCCGAGTACAGAGGGAGAATAACCTCCCTAGGCCTGCTGGTCACGCCGTTTCTGGTACAAGCCAAGATGCCATTGGCCTTCTTGGCCACCTGGGCCACTGCTGCCTCATGTTCAGTCGGCTGTCAACCAACACGCCCAGGTCCCTCTCCTCCAGGCAGCTTTCTAGACAGACTTCTCCTAGTCTGTAGCACTGCACAGGGTTGTTGTGCCCCAAGTGCAGGACCCGGCATTTGTCCTTGTTAAACCTCATGCCATTGGACTCTGCCTAGCGGTCCAGCCTGTTCAGATCCCTTTGCAGAGCCTCCCTACCCTCCAGCAGATTAGCCATTCTCTCCCAAGAACAGTGAAAAATTGTACGTGCAGCTGACCCAGATACATTCTTTTTATTTCCTTTCCCTGCCCTTTCATTTTTCTCTCCTTTCAGTTTGAAAGTTGCCTTTTAAATTTTTTTAAGCATCATTTTGCACCCAAAAATAGGTGCTATCATCATCACAAACTGTAATGTGACTGCAACAGTGTTTGTAGCAGTGCAGACAAAGGTGGGCCAGTTCTTATCTGGCTACCTCTGGAAAGGAAAGCAGCCTAGCTGGGGCAGTGTGGACATCAGTACAGGTGAGCCACCAAACTGAGACAGTTCAGGACAAGGCAACTTCTGCATTATCGCAGCTTTACTGATGCAGATCTCCCAGACAGCGAAGTTCTTTGAAAACCAGAATACACGAATTCAAAGTAAAGGGCCACAAGCTTGTAGCCAAAACAAGGAGACGTGCCGAAGCTTTGAAAGACGAGAATAAATCCAAACCCCCAAAGTCAAGTTGATTATCTTCTGCAAGAGAGCAAAAGGTGGAATCACGGTGCCTTGGAGTCTGCCTGGGCAGCATCTGCCCTGTCCCTGAGAGCAGCCATGTGAAAGAAGAGACTATACCACGGGGCAACCTATTCAGTAATTTGCAGTCCTACCTAGTTTCACTCTGCTGATGGTGCTGAACGAAAATAGATTTGCCCACATAACCACAGCTAAAGCTGCTGCAATTCTGCTGCTTGTGCAGGTCTTTCTCCAGCAAATATCCTTTTAAAGGTGCCTCACCACCACACCAGCATCCGTGCCTCCCACACCTATGGAAACAGCCAGCAATGCCTGGAACCCTCTCATTAAGCAGCCAGAAAGCAAGTAACATGCAAACCTTATTCGATAGTTCTTTTTCATAATGTTTCGTGCAGCTGACTAAAATACTTCGGGATATTTAATCTCTCTTTGTTCCAGGGAACCACCTGCCAGAATAACTGACACAGTGCAGCCTCCCTAGGCAGGTGATGTCAGGGTTGGCAATGCTCATGTCTAACGCTCTCAGGCAGGATATTTCAGGCTGATGCTAACGTCCTGGATATTGAGATCCTATAGCCAAACCATCTGTATCAATTCTGTGTTATTTCACTGTTCAGTAGGTGTTGGGTCAAGAAATTATAGGAAGTCAAGTGGCCCCTGTGTCCCATTTTGTTATTAGATCAAAAATGAGTGATAGCTCTGCTGGCTTAAGTACATAGAGAAAGAAGAGCAAAATCCTCATCACTCAAACATAAAAGCAGTTAAAAACAAAAGCAGAATTAGGTTAGTTAAATAATGAGGAAAAAAACGACACCTATTTCTCATTCAAGTTCTATAGTAATTCAGAGGCTCATAATTCTTCGCTGCTTCATGACCATAAGAACTCATTAACAGAGCTTATTTTAATTCTGAGCAAATTAAGACACACATTATTGTAATATTTGCCTATGGACTTGCATAAATTATTTACTTAATTTATCCAATTAAAGGAAAGGACTAAACGACATGGATTGTAAGTGATTAATGTAACGAAAATTGAGAATTTCCACTGCACTACTTCAATTTACCCCAACCTTCCCTGGTTCCATGCTTGGCCAAGTCACACTGCTTTATCTACCGTTGCTTCCATCACTGCTCTTCTCAGTAACACTGATGACTCAATCCTAACGTCAGTCATGAGCTAAAAATCACTGTCTACACTACATCAGTACACTTTGGGGCACCAACCAGCTCTGATGGGTGTGAGTCAGAGGAAGCTTCTTAATAGCATATCATAGTTTCTTGCATCTTCCCTAAAGCATCTGACATTGGATACTGTCACTGGCAGCACACTGGAGAAGAATGATTGTCTGTTTCATCTGGCCTGGCAATTCCTGTTCTTCTAACAAGTAACGGAGAGCTGTAAGCATCTCTCAAAAGCACTGCTTAAAATATACACCCTTAATTGTTCTGCCAGTAGCCTTCTGGAATCCTATAAATCCTATATCCCTATAGGGATATACTACCCACAAGGATACGGTGTGTCAAATAACCAGCTTCCTGCTGTATAAAAGTTATCTTCAGAAAAGTATTAAGAACACATGCTAGATAACAGACACAGCCATGCTCGCTGTTTCATCTGCACAGTATTTGCATCATTCGTAAACAAATGCCTAGTGCTGGACAACCAGAGCAACTCTGGGGAATAGATTTTGTCCTATTCAACCCTGTGTATAATTTGCAAAGTTACCAGCCAGCTTCCTAACCCAGACTCCTTACTGCTACTGCATCCCTTTAAAAAGCAGGAGGAAAACTTTTTTTTTTTTTCTTCTACATAAAAGGAAGAGATTGCAGTGGTCAGAGAGAGAGAAGAAAATGTTCTAACTTGGAAATTGTCTGGCTTGAGTGTGTGAACATTAATCAGGAATAAATAAGAAATATCAAGGTATGTATTGCACTGTTGGCCTTGACCACGCTCTGATGTTTATTACTGCCAAACATATTCACTAAAATAGGAAATGTCTGAAAGCTGAGGATCTCTCAGCACCAAAAGAAGGAGTCGAGGCAACAAGGATAAAAGGCTATGATGAGAGGGAAAAAAGGTATAAAGAAAATGGAAGGGTATGAAAAAAAGCAGTAATTTACTCTGGGGAATAGGTGGAGAGCAAAGCAGAGTGCACTTAGGGTCTGTGACGAAAGAGCTTTGGTGACTCTGACGAGCAGGGACAAAATGAATAAAAACCACGTCCACTGGAGGAAAAGGAGAAGCAACACTTCTCATTAGCTTTCATATCTGACAATGTGCTGGGAATCCCTGGGGAAGGGATGTAGCACGCAACAGCCCAGCCATGGAGTTGCAGTCCATGCCCACAGACCAGCTGAAAGTCATTTAGAGGCGGGACACAGAGAACAACCCGTTAAATGGAAAAGGAAAAGATCAAACAAATAGGCAAGTGCTAGAATCTTAAAAATCAACCAGCTGCTTTATTGGGAATCAATTTTGCTCCCTTAGGAAAGAAATAAGATAATGGAAAGACTTAGCTTCGGCAAAGAGCACTGCTCCTGAATTCTGTACAGGAGGGCAGCATTAAAGGATACCTTCCAGCAGTGACTCAGAACAAAAATGGCCAAACCCAGGTTGAAATAGAATAAAAGCAGAAAACACATTTCTGAGCTACCATTGAAATGAATAGTCTTAATTCATGTGATCAGTTTGCCTGCCTTGCAGTCATGGTACTTCTCTTTAACATCACCCTCTGCTTCAAATCAGATCTTTTTGTTTCCTTCTTCACAAAAATGCAGGTTGGACCTTTCTGCTGCTTCTCTCATGCCTTGTTCCAACATTATTCTAAACCACTTCCTCCACTATCACCCCTGGCCCTAGTCTTCTCACACATTTCCCTTCAACAGCAATTATCTAAACAATACTTCTTTCGAATTGGCTGTAAAACAACACAGTGAGCAAAAGAGTGACTTCCAGATGTGTTCACTGAAGTCACATCCTTCTGGTTTCCCCTTCCTTGCCTGCTTCCACTCCCCCTCCAGTGTGCTGGATCTCCACCACATGCCCACGTGGTCCATCAAGACCAGGATTTTCCAGCCTTCTCCTCAATCACCCAAAGATACAGACAGACCAGTAAACTTCATTTGTTTCCTTACAGCTGGGGACAGTGCTTTCTCTCCTCAAGTTCAAATCTGAAACACACTGAAGGCTGAAACAACTCTCCCAGATTAGAGTTTGTCCACAGGTAGCCAAGACTTCATTGTGCTTGGTGCCCTACAAACACCCCCTGGCCCAGCTCAGCTCCAGGGGTGACAGTATCCATCAGCAACATGTCAAAAGTGCTGGCATAGCCTGAAAGGGTCAAAGCAAAAATTATAAAGGTTTTATGCTCAAGACTCTAGTGTATTATTTTGATTCTGTTTGCAGCAGGCATCAGTCAGGACAGATCTCCTTCCAAGGCCCAGTCTCATTAAACTGCAACAGAATTTCACTGAACATTCATTCAATTCTCTGTGCTTTTTGCCCTTTTTGGCAGGAAAAGGCACTTTTGATAGCTCGGCTGTTTAATAAGGAAATTCCTCAGAGGGTCTTTGCTGAGAACATTAAAAAAATCCACTGACAGCTGCTGTGATGGTTGCTCATTTTTGGGTTAGCACACAGTATTTAGACAGGAAGCAGTTGAGGAAAAGGTACAGTTTATTAAAAACAGGACCAGTTCCAAAACTCACACTATGGTACAACACATGGCACGGAGACAGAACACTCCCACTGTAGTTACCTGCATGGACAGGCAACTCCAAATCCCCGTTACGGTGTGAGGCAGGAGCAGGAGCTGCAGTTACACCCGTGGAGAATAGGACTCACGCCACTTGCAGTCCTTCAACATTATAACACCGTGATAAATTCTCTTTTTGAAAGATACATCCTGCTTTTCCACATGGTGCAAAGCGAAGCCAAATCTTTGCATTTCCTTTTACATCTTTAAAGCAGCTGACAGACAGAAAGCTGCCTCTCTGGAGGACTCATATGGTCCATCACACTACAGCATCACTGTAACATAATCATTTTTACAGTGTTCTTGGGAAAGATATCCTTCAATTTACAGGGGGAGAAACTGAGTCAGAAAGCCACTCAGGGATTTTGCATAGCGCTCCCCACTGCAGAGAAGGATAACAATTGCTCTGGCTTTTACTGACACACCAGCACTTCTCTCACTGAAAAAAGGTGTTTACACATCTTCCCATCCGCTCCAGTAGTGGGGTGGAGGTGGGATTTTGCCCTCCTGCCCACACGGTAGCTGCAGCCCCCACCATGGGCAGCCTCCTCCCATCCACTCATCTTCTATCCCTGGGGCAGCTGCATTGCTTTGGTGGGACAATTTCTGTGTGCTAAAACCTATGAACCCCTCTGGGGTCTCACACTGAGATCCCTGCAAATGCATATTTCCTTTGGGGCAGAGAAATGACCTAATCTGCCCTGCCAAGCAACACCACTGCCAGGCAGCCATGGTTCACACTGGCACAAGGTTTGAGCTCCAGACACACAGTCCTGCTCGTTTCAGGCAGCCAACAGAGAAAATCTCTAAAATAGGGTTCATAAAGCACCTGATGTCAGCCTAAAAGCAACAGTGATAAAACGATCCGTTCCAAAAAATGGTTACTACAAAAAGAAAAAGATGAGATTTTGCCACCCACTTCAAAAATTCCCACTACCCGGGTGGTGGCTATTTTACTTGCTTTACAAAATCACTGAAACTCCTATCTCCCCCTCTCCCTGCCCATGTCAGCAGGCTTGCCTAGATGTTTTCATGCACACCCACATTTGTCTCTCCTTGCATGATATTACAGAAACATTTTGCTTTGCTCTTTTCATATGCTGTTTTCCAAAGCATTACTGTCAACAGCGAGCTGCATCCCCAGCACAAGCTCATGGGTGCGTTCAACTGGTAGGCAGTCATTAAATCCCACACGCAGACAGAGCCTGGTGGCAAAGAAGAGGATCAGTGCCAAGTGATAATATACAGAAGCACAAGGACACACATATGTCTTCCTGCCCTCACTGCCAAGGCTCTTTTTGCCCAGTTTAAGCTCCACATAAACCCTTAATGTGCATAACAAGCCTGGGGAAATTTCAATGAAATTTCATGTAGGTTCACACCAGGGTGTGCACACCAACAGCTTGGTCATGCAGATCTTGGAGTGGCTGGCTGCTGTACCCACCAGCACCATGCATGCTGATAATTAACATTAATGGAACTGGTCACTGGTCACAACCACAAAGTCAGAGGGTTTATAGGAACTGAGCCCGGGTTCCTGAACACAAGACCTTCAGCAGGGGCACCAAACCACTAAGGGGGAAGAGAAGCAGTGCTTGCCTGGAAGAGGTAATACTTTGCATTTTTTCACACTTAGAAAACTCAGCGGTGGCTGAATGGATTCATATCTGAAGTATCAAAAAGAATATTCTCTTCTGCCTCTAGAGAAAATAGCATCCCAAGCGCTAATTTTTATTTAAGCAACTGTAGAGAGCAGTACAGAATGAAATTGCCAACTGAATCTTAATTATACCTTCACATTGAAACACTGTAGCAAATTACATGTAAGATTAAAAAAAAGGAGTGATATTAACATATAATGAGCCTCATCAATTACTATGGATCAGGAAAAGTAGCCCTCATATTATTGAAATAGTTTAATTTGCATGACTGGATGATTCAGATTCTTCTTGGTCATTCATTCAAATCTCTCCAGAAGTCATAGCCAGAGACAAATGTCCCATAGCAGGCTTGGCCTTAAATAACTAAATTAAATACACTGTTAGTTACTCTCTCATTTTGCAGCAGGGAAATTGAAAAGATTTCCTACAGTAAGCCTAGAGAGGAACACAGATCTCTAGCCATTACTGAACTAACTGTATACGTCTATAAAATTAGTATGATTTTCATAGTGCAGCAGCATGCAAAATGGCTTGCATATTCTAGTTTAGCTTCTTATGGACCAAGGTTTAGCCCCATGCTGGAAGCAGGACATGTATTTTAGCAATGTAGCAAGGGATGGACTTAAGGAGAGGAATCTGTATTCCAATCATTTGTACAGGAGCTCAACAACTAATAAAACACACAGAAAAAAAAATAAACTATACCGAGAATTAAAGCTGTGTGCACACTCAGCTTTAGTACCGATTCAGCCACTGGTGTTGAGCATTAACAGATCTGGGACTACAAAAGCACATACAGGGGAAGCCACAGTGAAATGTTTCCTCCAATTTTGCCAAATCCTGGCTTTTCTTGGCCATTCTTGGGAGTTTTCCCCAGCTGTAACTGCATCAGTTGATGATGACAAGCAGCAGGATGACAGGTACAAAGATACAAGTCAGAAGCTGCTCAGCATTGCTTTGGACATCACATTTATCCTCTCTCCTTTAATATTCCTGCTCAGGAGTTACATTATTTCCCTGGTTTGCAGGGATGTTGGGAAAATCCATTTAACACTGTTGAGCAGATTAAGATGTTGGATGAATATCGATCACTGAGCTCATTCTGTATTTAGTACCGCATACATATATAGGCCAATCTTCAAGACACTTTTGATGATCAACACTGACCGATTATATTTAATGAAAACTATTTTAGAAACACGTTTGAGTCGGGTATCATTCATTCATTTCCAGATTCAATCAGCAAAGAAGCGGGGGAAAGTTTGTTTCCTTTTCTGCAGATTAAAGGTTGTTTCTGCTTTGAAAATTAATCACTTTCTGCTGTCATAAAGTGCTCCAAGAGGCAAACTGATGGATTGGCATGAGGCTGATTCATAATAAACATATACCCACATGCCTGCAAGCGCTTGTAAAGATTAAGAATGGAAAGGGATTTTTCAGAGGTACACAAAGATAACATCATGAGTAACGAAATGAGGAAAACAAAGGCAAACTCTTAATTCTAAAATGCAGTGTGGAATGTTTATTAGAGAATGAAACTGGGATAAACTTTGAAAGGAACCTTTGAAAATTTCACCCTATGCAACTGGATATAAATGAGCCAAAGCACCTGAGAAGTATGCACAGAAACATGCTGTCAGGTGTGCTTATGTTCTGAAGGGCTGATCATTCAGATGACCTAAAAAGCTCCTTTTCTATCTGATACTCCATGAAGACCCATAGATGGAATTATTACAAAGCCCTGGTCCAGCCTGGCTCCCCACTGAGGGAAAGAAGAGGAGAGGAAGAACTGCCATGTCTCTGGGAGACCAACATTTCTCACAAGCACAACCCAGCCATGCACCATGCCTCCCCTTTCCTGCCTCTGTCACCCTGCACAGAAAAGAGCCTGCAGTCGTTTATCACCTTTAAAAACTACCTACCTGACAAAGTGACTGCCTGGCCACGTTCTGGCTTTAAATCAAAACGATGGTAGGACATTGACTACATCCCTGTGTATCCTTTGTGGTCCACAGGCACCCTTCTGCCCTACCTGTTTCACTAGTGTTCCAGAATGCCCTTGTTGTGGGCAGCATGACAACAAAGAACAGATAATTACTCCAATTAGGAGGTGTGAATGTCATTCCACTCCCCCTGCTCTCTTCCAGGTCACTATGAATGTGTTTGAAAACTACTGGCACAGCAATTTAACGATAATTCAGATTTAATTTGCACTCTGTCATCTCTGTTTTTTCTATAGGCTGTAATAGTTTAATTTAACAGTCTTAAGCACTGTCTATATTACCGAGACATAATGTGTATTTCAGATTTGAGCAGCTGCATGGCACAAAATAATATTTCACATTTATATTGTGCCTTTCATGGTGAAGATGCTTAAAAATGCCTTGATGACTATATCCACACAAGAATCAACTCATCCATCACTGAAATGCAGTCACTTCTAGGTTGGAAACCTCATCAGTCTTTAATAATTTAGGCAAAATAGAGCAGAATATTCCACTGAAATGAGGAGGCAAGTTGAGCAGGTAAAATTAAGTTATCCAAAACCACAGCTGGGCAGGGCTGTCTGATATGCTCACCCTTGTAACAGGAAGTTTTTTATGACTCACAGATATCTAATCCAAAGGCAGTGCCTGCGGGAGCACTTTCCCTTATACCAGTAGCAGTTCATTACCAGATGAGAGAAGGACAGATCTACTGTCTGCTGCACAGCTTAGCAGAACAGGTCTCCTCCCCCTGCCACCTCCTCTCCAGATCAGTAAGTCCCACCCTGATCAGTCAGAAGCCCTGAAAATATAAAGAAGCAGTGAAATAATTGTCTTAGACTGACTGCAGCACTGGCCAGGTCAGATCCTTCAAGCCAGTGGGAAGGCAACCACAGATGTCCATATGCACTGAATCAGGCCCTAGTGAAGCACAGCTCAGCTCTGCCCATCAGCCCCAACACCTGCGAGCATCAGCAGCTGCCAATTCTCTAACTGAATGGTTGTCTGGAGAGAGCAACTTTCATTTATCAGTGAAATCTCTGCTTAAATTTTCAATGATCAGTGTAGGAGAGATCTCTTACACATGTAGATAGAAACCATCTGGTGATGCATTTGGCTCTGGAAGTAGAGTCCCACCTGCTTTAGCTGCCCCACGATCCCTGCTCTGATCAGAGGAATCCACGGTGTTACAGCCTCTCTCCAATACGTCAAGTTCTCCAGGCCCTGGAAGCCATGGAAGGTGGTGCTTTCCCATGTAGTTTTCCAGCTGAAACTCTCACTGGTACGTATTTGTGATAGTGATCCAGGAACCAAGTAAAGTAGCAGGGAAGTGGGTGGGTAGAGAACAAATGTGTCCAACTTAATAAAGATTCTCTCTGTTTTCAAGGGCGTTATCATCCATGTTCATCACTTATTAAAAGCCTTTCATTCATAAAGTCTTTAAAGCCTAGTTTAATAACCTGCAATCATTACTTGAATCACAAAATTTGCTTTTTATTATATTGTGTAAATGAAGCACTGTAGCATTTAATGTAAATTATTTTTTCTTCTCTCTCTTTTATCACTGTTTTTAAAGCCATTATGATCAGGTATTTTTCCCAACCTACTCTAAAAATGCACAGTGCAATATCTGTGGCCCAAAGTAACACTGTTCCTGGGGTTTGAGTATAGCAACAAAAGAACACAGATAATAAACCAGCCTTTGCCATGTGCTTGCTACCTCTGAAATTTCTGACTAGGTTGTTCAGACCATTCGCTCTCCCCATGGAGAGGCTTGAGGTCCCCTTATATCCCGGAGACATAAAAATGAATTTGTTCATTATTAATACATCTCCAAGAGGCTTTTCTTTTTAATCAAAGTGTAAATTCTGTGATAGAATTGATATATGTGCAAAAAGAGAATATGGCACTATTCACGGGATCTTCTGGCATTAGGGTCAAAGGCACAGTAACAAACCATCAATTAGATTTGTGACTGGGGGACTAGTCAAGAGCCATAGCTGTTTCAGGCCAGAGAGAAAGACATTTGCTGTTGAACCAAAGCAGGACTTCCCAAGGACTGTATTTTACCAGAATGCCAGTAAGAGCAGCCACCTGCCTGCGTAGATGGCACAGAAATATGTAACAACCCCAAGCCTGGTGCACTCTCCCCTGGTGTGTATCAGCACATCCTCCCAGCAGGCGATACCTCTGCAGCCCCAGCGGGGTGTGCGGCAGCAGGTCTCACAGCCGTCGCTGAGGCCAGTCATTCACAGAGACATAATGAAATCATTAAAACACCTGGAGTAAAACCAGAAGGGAAAATAAAATGGGAAGAGAATTAAACACTGGAAACCGGTCCAAACTGCAAAGCTGAGAGATGTGGATCCAAAATCTGGAGTAATTCTAATCAGGGTTTTGGTTCTGGCTCATCTGTAATTAAAATTAAGTACAAATCTGCCTGAGACAGTCAACAATCTCAGCTGTTTCCGAGATCTGGCTTTCATTAATTTCATTAACATCTTAAATGCATTCTTACTGCTTGTTCTTATGCTGAAGAGCAAGTGAAATAACAACACACCATGAACCAGTTTATCTTTGTCTTCACAGAGGAGCAGATGCAGTATCAGCCTCAGGGACACGCAGGCCCTTTGCATGGAAAATGGCAGTGAGGGGAGTTGTGCAAGTGTGGAAATCTGTGGCCTGAAAAACAAATAAATTGAAACTAGCACTTTCATCAGTGCCTCATGCACTTTGGGGAGCTGCACCAGCATTATTAGTATTAATCACTGTGATAATCTCAAGATGTAATTTGCCAGTTGTGTTCCAGAGAAACTGTCAAAAAGTCTGAACTCATCTGAAGCTCGCCCAGGGAGCTGTGCTCTGGAGGCCAGATCTGGAGACCCTGCAGGAGGCTCCCAGCCCTCTCTGATGCTCACAGAGGGGAAAAATATCCAAATTCCTGGTCGGTGGTATGCATTTAACATGTTCTAGTTAGGAGTTTGGCTCAGAATAATGGCACTTCTGTCCCTTCCTTCAATTCAGATACTTAATATTAGGGTGAAAATGGGAATTGGGAGGCTGTGTCCCCATTCCCCTGAAACAGCCAGCAAGATCATGCTGGCTGCTCACCACTCTGCAGGCATCACCTCAGACCGGGTGACAGAACAGGTAGTGTGTGTTAGCTTCAACCCCAGCAATCTCAACAGCAATCTGCACCTTTGCCATGACAGTAGGAAGAGAAACCCCTGTGCTCACCAGAGCCAAATCCAGCAGGGCTCCAAGGCTTGCACCACTGTTTGGGAAGCGAAAGGAAGCCACTTTCAATCTACATAGTGTATCAGGACACAGAAACGCTGGACAAACTTTTTAATCAACTTTCACTTGATCTATATTCTTCTGCCAGACTTCATCTCTCCTGTAGGGTGAGACAAGTTACCATGAAGCGACTAGAGGGTGCTACAACACATATGGGTCTCAGACTCTGACCGCCTGGCATTCAGAAATTCCTGGCATAAATTAACTGTGCGGTTCTTGGATGTTGCTGATTTGTTCTGCTTGGCATAAGCAGATATCTTGATACACGAAAGTTGACACTTTCTGAGACCTGTCATCCTCAGGTTTTCAAATCCACTGGCATGTTTAATAACAAAAAAGATGAAAGGCAGAAATAGCCTTTTACAGATAAAGACTTCCATGTCACAAATGAAAATTCAGTGTAATTAAGCCAACTCACACATGCTATATTATGCCCATAAAACTTAATATCACCTAAAAATTCCCATCAAATGCAAATTTTCCTCAGTAATTTATTTGTGCAATTGTGAGATGGGGAGAAAGCACACAAAGCAGTGGGAGCTGCAGGCTGAAGTAAACAGTGTTGTCAGAATATGCAAAACAAGGGAAGAACACAAAAAAGAGAGAGAGAACGAAGGGACAAACATTCTCTGGCTGAAAAGTTATTGAGTGTTTAGAGCCAAGGAGGACTGGAGAGCTTGGAGAGGAATTTCTACACATAACCTATGGACTCTACCGTATTTCCACTGCCAGCATCTCTTCCTTTTAGCTAACAGATGAAAAAGCTTTTTGGGGGAGATGTAGGGTTAGGTTTGTGGTTTTAAAGGTCATTGCCTAAAATCAGCGCCACAGTAAGCAGAAAGGAGCTTTGCAGTTGGTGGGCTTCAGCGTATCCCACACTTTGAGGAGCCCTGGCAGTGAGGTAATCCCCTAGGAATGTGTGTGCGGTTGGATGGCTGTGAAAAGAGAGTGGTCAGCTACCAAAGCTCTGTGCTGAATATTCACGTCACACACACACAATCATTTTTCTTGTTAAGTATTGAGAAGAATGGGAACATTATAAATGCAGTATCTTTTTTGGCTACAAGTTTAGCTGCTTTAAAAAGATCTGCTCCCTCCCTGCTCCTCCATTCCACCAGCTGTGCTCCACCTCCATCCCTAAACCAAATCTGCACACACTGAACTTTATAAGACATAAAAAAACAGGGAGAAATTAAATACAATTGTACTAAAGCTAGAACAAGAACTTTAAAAGATGATGATGCAGCAAACAGGAATAAGCATTTTTAGGTCACTTGTCTCTATAAAAATAACAGCTTATTGAACACATAGCCCCAAGCCACGTGTTTGGGTTATATCCACATCCATATCCATATCCCTTAACTCAAAGCAACTGTTTTCCTCTACATGTTGAAGAGTCATTACAGCCACAGCAGATTAAGTTTGCTTTGCTAGGCCAGGTAGTGTTTGTAGCACTGGTTGTTGAAAATATCTTTGTTTGCCTGAGGCACTTAGCAATTTGTTTTGCTGAGACAGAGAAAGATTTGAGTGAGGGTCAGGTGTCCCAGCCCAAAGCTCAAGCA
Source organism: Phaenicophaeus curvirostris (assembly GCF_032191515.1). NCBI lineage: Eukaryota > Metazoa > Chordata > Aves > Cuculiformes > Cuculidae > Phaenicophaeus > Phaenicophaeus curvirostris. Next base: position 30,313,260 of record NC_091398.1, read on the forward strand.
CATTGTGGAAAGCTTCCCACTCATTTTGGTGAGTTTTAGATATAGCCCTAAGCAAAAAAAAAAACCAAAAAACAAAGAAACAAACAAAAAAAAGCAGTATAATACTTCTAGTCACTCTGCTGATTATTTGCCAATAAGGCTAGACAGATACTCTTCTCTTTTTTCTTTTTTTCCCCCCCTGTTTCCAATGCAATGGCATTTATCTGTCCACTTCCACATGCACTTGCTCGTCCCGTGCTTAGCTCTGTGTGCTCATGCTCTTGCAGTTTGCCTGCACAGAAGCAAGACAATGATACTACAGAGAATTTTCAATTTAACTTTATCTACAAAAGAAGAAAGAATTAGGCCGGTCGCATCCCTGCTTTGGAAATAATGTTATTTTCTGTTTGCTCAAAATATTGCACATACTTGTACTCACTCGACTACATTAACTTTCTAGGTCACTAGACTCCTGATTATGAGATTATTAGCTTGAATAGCACATTTAAATGCCAATCTTTGCTCTCCTGCAAAAAGCAACCAGTTCAAACATGCAACTCAGCCCACTCCAGTACCTTCACATTTATTGTTTAACAAAAAGGAAGAAAGAGGGGTGGGTGAAAAGTTGACAATCTATCTCAAACTTCTACTACATTTATGGGTATGTAAAGTCCAAAAAGCATTAATATATGTGCTTAGAGAGATGAAAACTGATTAACAACAAACTTTCCAGGACTAAACTGCAAAAAAATCAAACAGATGTTCTGTACCAGGGACCAGAATGCAAATTTATAATAAATTTTAGCCTTCAACCTCTAAACTTGCATATAGAAATGTTCTTACAGCTGTAACTAATTCCAGCCCAGAGATCTTCAGCACTGGGAAAGGTCCTGGAGAGTGCCTGGTACTGCTTACTCCCAGTTAGGGATTGCCCCACAGCGTATTACCTCTCCCTCAGAAGATACTAACTCTCCACAGATATTAACCAACCAAGTCTGAAAATCCGACAGTGTTCCATTAACTCCAAACCCTCCACTTTATCAGCGAGAAAAGTGAGATACAGTGCTGCCAAGAGACTTCTCAGGGTCTTTTCACAAATGTGTGACTCTTAGGTACAATTCCCTTGTCTGCTGGAGAATTTAACTCTTGTATGAGACCATACCTGAGTGTTGTCTCCAAGACAAAAGGTACTTTCTGTGTTGCTATCATTACTGCCATGACTACAGCAAAGTCTGCTCCTGCTTCAGCTTCCAGAATGGCTGCTCCCACTGGAATTCCTGCAGATAGTCCATCTCCCAGGCAAGACATCCAGGAAGCTGATTATAAAAACGTCCATTATAAATGACGTTCGTAATTTCAAAACTACCCCCATTACGCATGGTTGGAAGGAGACAATCAGGGGCTATGGTTAAAAAAATTACACTACTAAAAAGTTATTTTCCTTTCAACTATCTTATCAAGTTCGTTAATACCTTCTGCTGTTGGTGAAATGATCCCCCATTAACATTTCAATTTATTATTGCTGTTCCATTAATGAGACCACAAAAAATGGAAATGAGGCCTATAAATATGCTAAGAGTTAAAGTCAGGAATCGTAACAGTGTATGCGCTTTATGAGGAATGTTTCACTACCTCAAGCATTCAAAACAGCATGGAAGGATGGCTCTGCAGCATAAGCATCTGGATTAACAAACAAACTCTCCAAAAGCCAAAACAAAAAAACATCACAACTCCTGAAACTGCAGGTTAAAATCTCAGCAGAGTCAACTCAGTCTTAACCCCTGCTGCAGCAGACAAGTGAACTCCATGCAGTTCACCATTAAAGTGTCCTTGGAGAAGTACTTTCTCAGTGAAGGTCACTGGGACTGTTAAACTTTACAAAACAGATGCTGCAAAATCTCCATGCTGATGTCTACTCCCCCACCACACCCAACACTGGAGGGCATTGATTCTCTTCATAGCACCTCAGGTCCTCCAGGAAAAAGGGCAGGCTATAAATAGAGAACTCCAGTCTTGGAATGCACTCTAAGACTCATTTGAGAAGCACATTTATTGCCAGGTAACCTTTTAGATCCATCAAGATCCCACAGTTCCTTTGCTGATCTTCTCTCCAACAAACAGTGAATATACTCTATGGGTCAAGAAATATTGTTATGCAAAAGGCATTGCTGCAACTTCCATTTTCAATTGTTACTATTTCACTTCTTGTCCTATAAAATTTTTTAAAAAAGGAGAGAAGCAACAGCTTTTTCCCCTGGGAACAAAACCACAAAACGTGGTACCTCTCTGAGCCATGAAGGGAATGGTCTCTTCAGCACATGGATGTCACATCATAGTAGCAACACTTCTGTTTCTGCATTTTATTTCTCTCTAGTGATTAAAAATGATCGATCCTACCCATTTTCTGTGCATAGCTTACAGCACGAGACTTGCACTGAGTGAAACATGTAGCCACCTTTCCACTAGCACTACCATCTTGCAAGGGACATACTTATAATTATTACATTGATTTTATAATTTATTTTTCAGGAAGCTCAGCTTTCATGATAGGGACTGGCGTTGTGCTAAGGTTCCACTACATCAGCAAGAAGGGAACACTGCAGTCCATGATTCTTGTAAGCATTAACAGAAGAAATTATCTAAATTATCCAGTTTGCCATGGCAGTAATAGTAGGTTTAAAAAAAACAACCCAGACATCTTCAGCAAAATGAAAAAAAATGAAAACATAAAAAGCAAACTATTTAATGAGGGCGCAGGCTATTTCAATAAATCTACTTATTTGATAAGCAGTCTGCCACTATCAGCCTTTTATCATCTGTGAAAATGCGTGATGGATCTTCTCTGTTTGCTTACAATTTCAAACCTTCTCCTTCTAAGCAACATTAACATTTTTGCTCCAGTGCTTCTAACAACACAGATTGCTAGCAAGCAGCCCAGATTTCACCTTTCAGAGGTAGTCTAAGGACTGACAGCCCAGGCATGGCTCAGAGACACATATCTATGGCACACAGACTGTTAAATGTTCTTTCTCTTCTGGGTTTGCCTAAAGGGAAGGAAAACTACCCCTGCCGAGAGTGTACGTACATAAAGTTATAACAAACATTTAATTTTAGCTGCCGTGAAAGAGAATTAGTCTGTGCATTCTGCACTGTCAGTTCCTACTGCATCTGTTCAAAAGAGGTGGCTTTGGAGGGTTATTAATTCCTATATTAACTGTCAGACTCCTCCTCATTACTGAAATACAGGCTTCTGAGTGTGTTTCAGTCTTACTTTCCCACATCCCTTTCAGTTCTTCCATTATAAGCAGATAAAGTCATTATTTGGCTGAAAAGGGCCTCAATCCAACCCAGACTCACAATACTTTATCTAGCTTTATGATTCAACTACACATTTTTCCCTTTGTGTAAAAAAGCTTGTTCAAGAAAAAAAAAAAGAAAAGAAAGAAAAGGATTGTAAGTGTACAGCAAGTTCCAGGGAAACGGCTGAAATGGCTACTGCCTGTGTGCATTGTTTGTGCTAAACCAGTTAGCAGCCACAGGAGGGAAAGACTCAGATATGATTTTTAAACTAGGCTAGTGAAAAACATTTCAGTCTCCATCAGAGCTGATTTGAAAGGATTATTTCTCTGCTATAGCTTGACAGGGCAGTGCTGCCAGATGTCATGAATATAAAAGCACTTTATGCAAAATATAAGGCATCATACCAAATCATGTGTACCTTTCATACCATGCAGCCTCTTTCTGTCCCTTTGCTGAGGTGTAGGTGCTACGCTTAGGGGTACTACTGCAAAAACCCTCAAAAATTCTACAGATATTTGACTTTGCTTGAACTGGAGCAAAGTAGAAGTTACTCCATCAAAATCTGTTCTTCAGCACTGAACTCTAACTCATTTATGCTGGCTAAGGATCTAACTCTACTACCTACAGATGGGAATATGCTAAAAAAAGACTGGTTTTATATGCTTTACTAAATATAAAACGTGATTGAAATGTAGGCAGAGATTCATCTCACCCTACTTTATTCACCTGAAAGCTGGGCTATGCTAGGCTGCGAGGCATTTGGCCTGTCAAGGGGAGATCAGCACTCCCAGAGGTCGGATCTTGTTACCTAAGGGAATGCCCTTCTGATGAGTCGCCCTCTGGAGACGCTCCTCTCCTTCCTCCACTATACAACAAAAGTGGATTATGATAGATTGTCCCAATCAGCTGCAACAAAATGACCTGACAGCAATGCAAAATCCTGATCCTCTTCCTTTTCCCTCTGAGCATTTTTTTGACCAGCATGAACCCATAGACTTTTGCGTGGTTATTCAAACTCAAATCCATCCAGTCATAATGCCCGCTCCAAAGTCATGTTCATCTGGACTGAAAGCTGCTGAGGGCCTGAATTCAGTTGTCCTAACTTCTTCAGAAAAGGTGCCCAAAAGGTAAGACACTCACAGATCATCCCTTAATATAAGTCTTTTCTCTTTTTTCATCCAGGTTTTGCTTCAACAAGCTCTCACAAGTTTGGTCTGGCACTCTACAACAAAACAACTGAGAAATATAAATTGCTGTAAAAGCCCCTCACCACAGGATGAATTGCCCTGGATGTGGAGCAAAGGCAGAAATTGTTCGCACTTCACTGCATCGATTCCAGTGAGTTTGCTGAAATTTTTGAGAGTTAATAAGCTGCCTGACTCTCTTTCAGACTTTAACAGTGTCAAGGCTGTATACAGAGAGGTCTACAGAAACAGTGTCTGAGCACTGTGTGATTTAAAGGTGGAAACAAAAAAGCTTATTTCGCCTTATCTGGTGAAGAATCCAGTAAGCCTCTTGGGCACGTAGCTGTAACCACAGTAAGGACAGTAAAACCCTTTCTGGAACTGAAGGATCAGAAACAAAGCAAGAAACAAGAGGAAAATGAGTTGTTAAATAGAGTATGCTTGAGAAGAGCTTTAATCGAAGGCAACAGATTGTTTAGAGCCCTCAGCAGGCACTCCATTGCTCACTAGCAGGAGTTATTTAGAAGCTTAGGACAGGCACTGGAAACTGGGACAGTTCCTGTTCTTGCTTCAGCTTGGGTACCACTCTTCCCTACCTGCAAAACAGTGACTACTCCTAATGAATAAAATTTGGTAGATGAGAGCTAAGTCTTATTAGTAATAGGAGGCCATATCCTATGTGTCTTCAGGCAAACAACACCCTAGGGAAATCAGTTTGGGATTTCCCAGCCAAAGGGTAAAAGGACAGAGCCCAAAGCTGTGGGACAAAGCCCATATAAGGAAGAAGAGATGACCAAGTGCAGTGCCCTTCACATATCTCCAGAGTGGTGCAAAGTTATTCCCAAGTTTATTGTTGCAAAGCAAAGCTGAGATATATTGCTCTTTTACAAACACAGACATTTCATCAGAGGATATCAAGACAAGTTTTCCCTTTGTTTTGCCCTTCATAACTAAAAAAGGCACCTCACAAAAAAAACATTCCTACTTCTTTCATTATCTCCAAACACGCTGCTTCCACCAGGAACCAGCCTCTGCAGCAGCTATCATTTTGCTCCAACCTGGTAAATGTCCTCGCCTACCATCCCCCTCCCCTCCTCCTTCCTACCTGGGGAATTCATCTGCTCACAGAAAAACTTGAAAAGAGAAAAAGGAATAGAAAAGTTGGCTTGCATGGCCCAGAAATAGGAACTGGAAAGAAGTGAAACTGTATGCCTTGCCCCTGGTGGCTCTGGGAGTTGGAACCAAACCAAGGCCATGAAAACAGAATATTGCTCTTTGTAAACCATAAATAAATAAATAAATGACTACTCACTCTTGCCTTCAGAATGTGTTTTCTAAGGAGGAAGAAATTCCCTGTGGAGTTTATTATGTGTAGACGGGAAGTGTGCCTTCTAGGGAAAAGCAGTGGGGGTAGTTTTTCCCTCGGTGATTTCTCTCCCACCTTTCTGTCACTCCTTTATTCATTTTGCAAGCCTCCCTCCCCTCCCTTCTGCAATAAGTGAAGCCACACAAAGGAACATGCAGGTAATTCAACCGCTCAAAACTACACAGCATCTCCTTTCCTATATAAACGATCAGTGTGTGGCCTGGGTTTCATTTGCAACTGTAAATGAAACAGGCCTACAACTGTGTTCATAATCCTCCTTAATTGAATTTCTGTGACAAAACCCAGACGAAATTGTTACCCTTAAGTTAACAGTTTGTGCGAAGTAGCCAAGGGTTCCTGGGAAGCTTTAAAACAAATGCAGGACAAAACTGGATACCACAAAGCAGTTATTTGGTGTTGGTACCAATTGTTTGAATGAGGGGAGGTTGCCCAGAGGAACAAGGTCATTTTAGTATGAGGGACAGCCTAGGAATTCAACAAAAGCCAAAAAAAAAAGAGGAGAGAATTAAATAAGCAGCAGAAGAGCCTGAATGTAAACCAGCACATGCTGCTCCCACCGCTGCTACTGGAAGGAGGTGTTGGGCTGTCCAAGCTTTTCAAAAGGGCAGCATCATTCACAACTTGGTGTGGCTAATCAAGAGAGTTTCACAAATCCAGGAGGATCTGAGGCAACTGTGTGGTTTGTGCTGAAGTTCACACCCTGTTGGAAGGGGTATCTCCTTTAGAGCCCACCGTGTAATCATTTCCTTCAACTCCATCACCAGTTATATGGTAAATATGCAGAGAATTAGCAATGATGTCAGGCTGCTGGGAAAACATCTAGACATTTTCAAAATGTGAGAACCACTGCTAAATGGAAGCAGGGATGCAAAAAGGCCACTGCCTTGAAGGGCACTCCCACTGCTTGCGGAAGACGAGAATTAAAGCCTTTCCCATTACCAAAATCTAGTGTTTGTTATTCTTTCAGATTACGCAGATGTTTTCATGAAGGATTGAGCAAAACTGGTATGAACAGAGATGTCTCTTTGCAACAGATAATTTCGTGTATCATACACCATGTACTTGGACAGACACCCCGTCTTACCCTGAAGTACCATGTTTTAGTCATCTCTGCATCAGCTGGTAAGGCAAACTATCAAAGTTCTTAGCGATCAAAGCAGACTCTTCATGCTTCAGTTTACAGAGAACTGCTCAGAGTAGGGAAAACCATGTCATCTCAAGGCAATGCTTGCCTGGGTTACACCCCACATCCTCATTGAAGTTAATATCCTTTGCAATTTAAGCAGAAGGCAAAGCTATGAGGGAATGGGCAGGGCTGAGGTAATGGAAAGAGAAATCCTGTAGCTCCTCAGTGTGCACTCATGCCCTGTGTGTCACCCAGCTCTCTCGCAGGCAGAGAGTCAATGGAAATTTAGGGGTCGAGGAAGCTGGCAGGGCCTCATATGAAAACTCCCTCCAATTTAATTATTCAGAATGGAAGTAAACTATTGCTAGAAGTGATTAAATGAGCAATACTGTTCAGAAACAGGCAGGTAGAGACCAGACCTAATTTCCACAGACCTCTGTGGTGCTACAGGACAGTGTGCCCCTGTCCCCACCCTCACTTGCAAGCCAAAGCTGGCATAATGGGGGACCTCAGAGGAGTTTCCTGGAGATATTTCCTCTACAAAGGATGCAGTGGGGTAACAACCAGGTGCCACTGCCTTCCTCAAGGTCTCTGTTGCACCAAATGTTTCAATGGTTGCATGAACATCTGGTTTTAAGAGATTGCTCACTAGCCCTTGGGTCCAGTGCCACTTTAAGTAACCTTTTAAGAACACCTTTTTATAGCTTGTGGGCTCTGTTTTTCCTCAGGCCACAACATAAACACACAGAACAACACCGGGGGCAAAGTGAGACAGAAATAAATAGATGCATATGTAAATGCCTACAATCCCCCCACATACACACATACACGATCAGGGCCAGAGAGCAATGTCTTCAGGAAAAGGCATAAGGGGATACATTCATCACAGTGCTTTGTCACTGGTGGCAAAGGAAAGAAAACGCAACATTTAAAAGGGTGATGAAATGTTTCAAGAAAAAGCAATATATTTTTATGTACTTGTAAAATCCATTGGCAATGACTTTTCTGGTTAATTGGTTTCATCTTATTAAACTAAAAACCTATTTGAAAAATCCAGACATATGCAAGCATAAGTCCAATTTCTTACCAAAAGCCAATATGCCATTTCAAAAAAGAAAATTAAGCAATACAAACAAGTTTCCATTAGTCTGAAAGCACAGCACTTGGTATGGCAAAGAGAAATCGAATAGAGTGCTTGACTTTTCTAAAATGCACTTTGGAAAAATCATGTTGCTCATTTACCCCAAAACTGCAGCCTTCTTCTTCCCTGGCCCTGTGAAAATGGATATTTTGGCCCAATTATGCAGTAATTTATGAATCAACCTTATGCTATCTTTCCCTGCACTTGTCATGTTCAACTTTGTCCCCCTTACTAGACCACTCTCCTTCTCATTAAATAGTCCCTCTGTCTCACTTGCCAAAGAATTGCCAATGGGCCCCTCATCTTACAGAAGAATAGACCCAGCTTTACCAATGGGAAAGGGCCTCTAATGTACCATGGACACAGCACAGTGAAGCATGGTAATTTGCCTGTGTTAATGATGCTACTTCACAATGATCAAGAAAACAAAAATCTTTAATAGCTAAATGACACCCAGTCCTTCTGCAGCCTGTTGAATTGAAAAACAGGGGAAGAAAAAACCCAACGTCCTTTAAGAGATGAGCTAAAAGTGGCTGCAACGTTCTTTTTTTTTTTTTTTCATTTTTCCAAATATCTAATCTGTGTGGAATCATTAAAATAGGTGATTCAGTGTGTTTCAAAATGGTTTAGCAGCTTAAAAGCAAGGGTTATTGGGGAGAAGGGGAATTAATGAACATACATGTAAATATTTGTGGACATATTATACACATGCATGGTTCTCAGCCCTCCAGTTATTCTGCTTTGTTGTAGGGATTTTGTGTAAAGTATCACTAAAAAGTGGAAGTAAAGTATAATTACTTATTTTCTCCCTTCTAGGTGAAAAGAGGAGGTCGCAGTTATGGGCAGGACAGAGGGGAAGCCTGCATGTGCCATTGCTTATTTCTGAGGATGCTCCACTTCCACAAAGCACTGAGCTCTTGAGAGCTAAATCAACCCCGAGAAATGCTTTCAACCTCAGTTCTCATCAGAAGCTTTTCACTTCTTACAGCTCGGTTCCCCAGGCTGCCTGGCAGGGCAAAACACTGATCGCTTTGGCCAGTCTAAGTCTGGTTGCTCCAAAAAGTCAGTCTTCAAATACAGCACATTAAGCTACTCTGTAGGAGAAATTCTGCTCTCATATTTGGCCAAACACCACAGGCAAAACAGCACTGATTTTGATGACACTATTTGGTGTGCACCAGAAGGAAGCAAGGATCATAAGCAATCATATGGTGCATGTTTGGTAATCCTTTGGCACCGTTGAAAGGTTGGGGAATAGACTTAAACATAGGTTCATGAAAAAAGATTAACCAATATTTACAACATTGCTCATACGAGGAAAGGCTTCTATGATATTTTCCAAGGGAAGAGGGAGAGATTTGTCAGAAGTTGGCCAGCTGCAGTTTTGTAGATTTTGTTGCCATCTGATTGGCACACTTCACGCAGCCCTCATCCAAAACTTTCTGGTACAGCTGGGCAAAACAGGAGCAGGACTTGAACTCAAGAAGACTGCCGGAAGGCAGAATTGCCGAGAAATTAGCACCAAGACATTTCAATGCAACATTGTCCAGGCATTCTCCAGTTCATGAAGTTCAGCTAACAAATCTTAAGGTAATTTTCTATCACAATTAAGCAATAGATTCTGCTGTAGTGTTTGGGGAGAGGGGATGTTTAAGATTAGTCACTGTAGAGTCCATCCATTGATTGTGTTATTGTCTTATGAAATAATGCAGGAAATGTTTGCCAACATAGGTTGAAAATAAGCACCTAAAGACCTTCTAAATATCTGTTTACTCAATCTGGAGAAGAACTCAAAGGGAGTACTAAAACCTTTGATACAAATGCCACACATGCATGCTAAAAATTCTCTAAAATATTGTATTCTTAAGCCTATTGCTAGCAATGTGCCTGCTTCACTTAAAAAACATGTTCTGAAAATTCCCCAAGGTGCATGTTTCAATGGCTGCCTCAACATTTCATTCACAGGACATGCAGCTACAATGCTAGCAGCAGGGCTTTGCGAGGGACAGAAGAACAACAGCATTTTGACGTCACTTGAAGACAAAATGATTTATTGTAATTTTAGATCTTAATATTACCCGAACTAATAATTTTGATACCTTTCATCTTGAGTTCTGTGGACCTTGCCAAGTTGAGACCATAATACTTATCAGCAATTTAACAGCAAAACCTGATATTTGAGATCTTTCCAGGCAATCCCTCTCTGAAGTCAAGAAGCCAAGATTCCCAGCTGTGACCAAGTACTTCTCCAGCGACACATTCAATCTCCCTCCCAGGCCTTGCTAAAAGCTGCTTCGCAGTGTGAAAAAGGCATGTTGCCTTCCAAAGGCTGAGAGCAAAATAAACTTTCATCCCTGGGAAAAAAAATCACTTCTGCAGCATGGCAGAGATGTTCTTTAGGGCACTTCTTATATTGGCCAGGGCATGAAACCAAGACAGGTCTCAGTGCTGGTAATGAACAGCCATCCCCTCATCCTACCAAGCCACCACAGTACCACTCCCTCCTTTGGGCCAGCAGAAGCAAACACAGAGGGAGGGGACAGGTCAGGTACACAGGCCACAGCCCCTTTTTACTGAGGCCAGGGGGATCCCTGTGCTGCAAAGCCTTGAGCTGTTCAGTGAGCATGAACGGCCTGATGCTGTGGCTACTCCTCCCTCTGCCCTTGTCCAAAGCAACAGCGATGCAACAAAGGCATGAGAACAGAAAGGTTGGAGGATCTGGTATAGTACAGATCTTCATCTCCTGGTGTTTGTCTTGATATCAAACTGCTGCTGTGAACACTACTGCTCAGGTACAGGGTTGCTAACACCATTCTGCCTGGTGGAGTTCATACAAAGTACTGGTCACAGCAGCTCAAGTAACATCCATGATTTTCCCTTCTAGATTTTGCAAGATGAATGTCTAGGTGTTATCACTAGATTAATTAACTCTAAAATAGTGGTATCTCTTTTCCTTGTTGTTTGCCAGGCAGATATAGCCACCAGGGTGTGCAGCTATTAAGTGCAAACCACGGTTCCTAGCACTTTTTTTATTCTTCACCTTCTTTTCACTGTGCCTTTACCTTGAGCTCTTTCTCTTTTGATGTCCTTGAGAAAAATGCCCTCCTTTATTGATTAAATTACAAATTCCAATGGCAGATGATTGAGTTATATGATAACACCTGACGAAAGCCATCAACTACAATTGAAATAAAAGGAAAAATTAGCACTCTACTTATTACAAAAGGTTTGGATGTTGAGTAGCTGACTGCATTAAATAGAGATTGAGCAGATCTGAGAGAATTGATTAAGAAAAACAATGCAGAATTCAGAAAAGAGCTACCAAAATTAACAGCTCGCTAATTTACCGTAGAAAAAGATTGGAGAAGTTGAGGAAGAGAAGGAAACTGTATTTTTTTTCAAGCATTCACAACCAGGAATTGCACAAAAGCTTGCCTCTGAGATAAGGCTCTTCAGATACCCAACTCTGATACCAAGTTACCAAAAGCCAATAAATACATGACCAGGGCAGCAGGTTTATTCATTCAGATTTTAGTAGGCCTATTTAATTAGTGTTATCATAAGCAAAATGAGGTTCTTGGCCTTTGTTCTGTGCTTGGGAACCAACTGCATGCCAGCTTTTGGTAATGTATCATTACATTTTAGTCACTGCTCATCTACACTAATGAGGTATTTCTATTTTTGTCTGCTTGTGGTATTTCCTGCAGTATTGACAGATGTCTTTGTCTTTCCTTCTGCAGATTAAGCAACCATTATTGGAGTTCTTAAATGAGAGAAGAAGCTGATAAAGCAGTGTCTAAAATGGCTTGTTCCACTTTAGAATCGTGTCATCTTCCAGTCACTTCCTTGCAAGCTCATTTCAAGGTAAAGTCTAGCAAAGGTGAGTTCTAGCAAAGCTCTGGAAAGAGTGTAAACACAGCTGTTAAAGAACATTATATTATTTACTTACAGCCTCTGCATTACTGAAGTGTCATATTTGAAGTCATGCTCCAGGTAAAATCCTTAGTAACCTGTGGAAATACCAGAGAGAGATTTGTCAGAGGATATTCCTAACTACATCTTCTCTCCAATGGAGAAGGGAATTTAACATCAAATTTTTGCATTATTTATTGACAAAAAAACCCATACTATTTAAGTCTAACCACAAAACAGTGAAAAAATTCCCTTAACGCTCATCTGAATGTTGCTTCAAAACTTGCTTCAGCTGCAGTCTTTTTTCCTCATGTTTGCTTTCTGCAAATATCCTAGCCTGCTGATTTGCTAGCAGCAAATGTTTGTAGAAACAACAAATATATTAACTCACTGAATCTAACTTAGAAACTGTGCAGCCCTGCCTGAACTTTTCACAATCCTGAATTCTTCATCCTCACAGAAGAGACAAGGAATTTCCAAGCGGCAGATTTGCGCCAGTGAGAACTGTAGGCTGTAAACACGCATATTATTCCTCACTGCAGCGCTCTGCTTGGGGACATTCCTGTCCCCATCACCAATCACCCTGCCTTGTCATTCACCCCTGCCAGAGTTCATTGCATCCTCCATTCTGCCAGCAGAACTAGTCACAAATGCAGTCAGATGCAGCTTAGTAAAGACCTGTTTAAACTGTTCAAGTCAATCCAGGAGCTGTAATCAGATGAAGACGTGTGAATGGAACCGATGTGCTTTGGCCCAGGTCTCGCAGCACACCCATCAGGGCAGACAGCTACATGCTAGCTGCAAGCCCATATCCCTCTTTTTTCAAACGCTCGGAGTAGCATAGTTATTTACATGGCTTCCATTAGAGCAGTGTCTGAGCATACACAAACCAGATGGGATTTTCCTTGCTGCACTCTTGAGAAAAAGCACATGCATCATAGACAAGGAAAGGAGATGCTAAAAAGATTTTTTTTTTTTTTCCCCCCGGGGAAACAAAAATCTGAGCTGCCAAAACCTTGTACCATGCCAGAGGGCTCCCATGGGTTAAGGTGCCACACTAAGGGACGGGCCATCAGCCTCTAGCCACAGGCATATCTCTCATCACCCTGGTAATTCTTCCTTGAAAAAATGGCTTCAAAATAGTGTGAAACAGGAAAAGAAAAAGGAAAGGGAGAGGTAAAAAGGAAAATAAAAATTAAAAAGAATAAAGAAAAAGTCATAACAAATGTAGCAACATCTGAAAGAAGCAAACTGCAGCAGCAGAGGAATCAGTTACCCAGTTTACTGAGAGGACTGAAGCAATTGTTTTGTACAAGAAGCCTCATTCATCACATTTCCATAACCCAGAAAATGCCCCCACAGTGCCTTCTTTCAAAATTTTAAGACCAACATGCATACAGATTCTCACATTTCCTTCCTTCTCCTGTCAGTCTTCCCTTGTGGAAGAAATCATAGAAAAGGGGTGAAGTTGGGAAAATTTCTGCAGCAGTTCTGCCACGGCTGAATCTTGAAGGTAGGAAACCCAAGGGAACCAGGGGTGACAGAGCACCTGACAAATGGACTCAATCTTCACTGCCAGTCGACTCTTGCTCTTTAAAATGAAAACGGTGAAAATGCTTTTTTGGTGATATCCCACAAGGCAGCTTGGAGCCCAGAAGGCCAGGTTGTAAGAGAATAAGACGCACCTGTAAGCTCAAACCTCCAGGACTGCTCATCTTCTCTAGAAAGTAAGCCACAAAATCTTGAGTTTGATCACTGGAAGGATTTTTGGTCTTCACACTGCCTAACTGTCTAAACACTCCTCCAAATCCATGCTGTCTTAGCCAAAAGCAAGGAATTCCACAATTAAAAGAATAAACTGCCCATCCTGAGGCAAAAATCCTGGGGACTAGCACAACAGCTGGCTCACAGCCTTTGTGGAGCAGCAGAAAGCAGGTACCTCTGCTCCCCCTGAGGCTGTGGTCCTGCCTCTAGGGCTGTCAGCTGAGCTCTGGTGTATGGCTTCTGCTGGCAAAGACATGACTGCCACCTGGTTATCAACTGCTTCAACCCCAGGAAAGCCACACTGCCTTCCTCTGACCGTGTACAAGAGTAAAAGAATGCTCATAAACGTGTGTGAAAAATCTTTGAGCACTGTCGGTAAAAAGCCTGATGACTGCTGTAGCAGAGGTGGAGCTGTACCAGAACCACCAAGGAATCTGAATGTCTTCTCTTCATTAATGGGCTTCCATCATCCCCAGTCTAAGCCAGGGAGGTGTTATTGCCCTTTTGCAAGCTATAAAAAACCCAGCACGGCAGATGGATAAAGTACCTCACCCAAGGTCCCTTGGGATGCATACATCTGCACTGCAAACTGATCCCAAAATGCCACAAACACAATCTACTGCCCTTCCCTCCAGCCCAGCCTAATTCTCTGAATTTTACGATGATTCAAAGCTCTATTTAAAGCCCCTACAGCAATGGGTGTGTGTAAGGAATTAATGCTGAGCCAAAAAGTTTGGATTTAGCAGCTCTTATTGGGATTCTTCTTGGTAATAGTGAAACACAGAGCTGTGGGGTTCTAATCCAAAACAGAAAAAAAGGTGGCATGTGTCATTTTGGTTATGATGTAAACCTTTAATGAGATGCGGTAGCAATGCCATTGTCTTCTCCTTCTGAATTAACCTGTCACCTAAACAGTGGGGGCCATGCAGCCTAGCACAGCTTCCCCAAGCCTGCTCGTTGCTTACATAGCAAGGGCTGCTATGAAACAGGAAAAAATAGATACAGAAGACAGCTACTAACATCTTTTGCAGGCTCCCAGTGGCCAGGCACAGTTCCACGCTGAAGTGAAGGGCAGCCAGGACAGCTGACAAGGTTCAGAGACACACAGTCATGGTTTACTACTCATACCATGCTAAGCTCTTTAGGTAAGCTTTATTATTACAGATGGTACTGCTTGCCCTAGATCTGATGACCAAAATGGGGTTGTTCTCCATAATCCTTCAGAGGCTGCTTATAAATCAGAGACAATTTCACCTCTGGACACATGGTGCTAATAGATGATAATGTAAATGGTCTGGTATTTTAACCTTAACAAGCATTTTCTTGGGTCATTGTAGACAAAAATGAGGTCAGGAACTCTGGTCATGGGCCTTAAGTTAGAAGACTCTCAGTCTGGGGTCATCTGGACTACCCTGGCCTTTTTACATACATTGTGCATACAGCTGACACGTAACAGCAACCTACAGGCTGGAGTTGCAAAGGTGAGAGTGGGCTACGCTGCTCCTACCCCTAAGCAGCTGCATCCCACAGGCACCAGTCACCTCCACCTCCTGGACCACATCGAAGTCATTATGTCTGTTAAGAAACAGCAACAGTAGAAACATGGTCGCTGTGAAAATAATTTTGAAGATATCAACCCCTAAACACACACAGGAAATAAAATCTGCTTCTATGTGAGCCTTTCCGCTCTTCTCAGGAATCTGAGGGATGTCCTTTATAAAACATGAGATAACAGCAAACTTGTTCAGGCTGCATATCTGTATGGTACCTTAGATACCAATGAAAGCCCCAAGGCAGGTCTTGGCACCTCAACCCCTTCTTATAAACTCTTTCTGAAAGTTAGAGCTGACTTTGACACGAACACGATGAGAAATGGGGAACTATCTGTGCCATTCTGGGGAACATGCCAAACCCTAATATTAACACCCCCCACTCTGTTAAAAGCAACACAAAGCAAAAAAAACAACAAAAAATAACCCTCCAGTTTGCCACTGATTAGGCAGCCGAATTAAAACTGATGAAGTGATTGGATAGGATCCAAAGCTGTTTATCTGCACATAAATCACAGACATGCTTTACTCAGCCAGTATGGATTTACTGAGCTATGGGAAAGACCTCTTATTCAGAATGCTGATTATTATAGCAATTAAAATATCAATGAAGCAAACATTTTGGGGTAAAAATCTGTTAGAGGCTCCTGGAGAAATCATTCCATTAAATATGAAATCAACCATATTCCTAATTTAAAAAAAAATAGATATATAAAAGAAAGTTTTAATAGACTTGCTTTGTTTCTTCTGGTTAAGCACATGATGTTAGAAAATGAAATTCCAAAGGAGAAAAGAAAGACACAAATTAACAAACTGGACATGCCAAAGGAGATTATAAAGGAAGGCTGATACATATTTTATAATCACAAGGGAATAAAAAAAAAATTAAGAGAGATGTACTGTCAAACCAGACACAGTGTTAATAGCTAATGTATATGGCAATACGAACTGCTGTTCCCACAGCTATTAGCGTAAACTGAAAATTAGGAGCAGGCTGCAGCAAAAGAAAATAAATCACACTTTTTTTTTTTTCAAACTGAAAATATATGTAAAATAAATCCCTACCCCCTGCATTCACTCTCGGCATCCTAAACCCCCAATAGCAAGACAAGGACTGTCATTTCAGCAAGCTACAACTTCCAGGCAAGTGAGACAAGTGACAATCTCTTATTATCAATCGTGGCTAATTTATTTATGCAACTTTTCTACTTAGTAGAATCATTGGCATGGAGATTATCTTTCCCTTCCCCTTTGAGTCCTGAGAAACTATTTAACATGGGAAGTCGCTAAGGGGGGGCAAAGAGATGAGACGGCCTTGTAGCCAAGTTACGCATCCCAGCTGGAATTTGGGATGATGTCTTGCAGTTCTGACTCCTTCAGCCAATTTTCGTACAGGAAGCATGAATGCGCCAAGGGTGCAGTGAAATACACTGGAGCCAACAAATAGCACTCGACTCCATTAACACACTCGTGCTATGGATCCGATCGTGAAACCCTTAGTCACCTAGCAATGCATTTGCTCACGAGGTAGCCAACAGTTTGCACAGGGAAAGATTCAGCAGCAAAAACAATCCTCAGATGAAGCCTTATAGAAGCAGCGTGTGTATGTATGTGGGATGTGTGAATGCAGAGCCCTTCTGGAAGAGGCAAACCCTGTTCATACATAAGGTTCATTTGGAATTACTGGCCATGGAAGGTGATGGTGTCACCAGCAAGGTAAAGGGCAAATTGCTATGAGGAACATCACCAGACCTGGGAAGACAATCCACTCTTAGCACAGAGGCTCCTCTCCAAGGCTGGGGTGGGTTATGGGTGTCCCAGAGCAGAGCAGACATCCCCATGCAGTTTTTGCCCATGCACAACAATGTGTTCAAGCTGTGCCACAGAATAAGAATTTATCACCAAATGACTGTCAAAAGGGGATCTTTTTAAGACCCTGGTGTTGTATTATTTGTCTTTTTTATTCCCCCAGTTACCCACAGCACATACACAGTGCTGATCACCTCCTGCTCAGCACGCCATACACACCAGTTCCCCCTCTGGCCTCACTAGAACAAGAGGGTGGCTTCATGCTTAATTAAATCTCCTTAGAAGACCAGGGAAAAGTTTCTGAAGTTCTTAGATTAAAATTTTGTAATGCATGCATTTCAAGTCTGCTGATTACTTTAAAAACCTATTAGCAGCAAGAATAATTTCATTCAGCACAGACACAGCTCAATTTTTATGCTGGAGTAAGAGATAACTTTTGAGGAAAGTAGATGACAAATTACTTGACAAATTTGTCAACTACTTTGGAGACATCAAGATGAAAGGCTTTATATAAATGTTGTATGATTTTTTATGCATGTATATAAAACACTTTTACTGGACTGTTGATAAAAGTCTGAGCTACAAAGACAGTCTTTCCCCAAGCTGAAAAAAAGCAAGCTGCTAGACAAATCAGTCCAATCTCTGCCTTTCAAACAATATAAAGCAGTATAACTTTCAGGAGCAACACCTCATCTGTTTTTTTTTTTCCAGACTGCCTATCAGGAATCAAGAAGTAAGTAAACATTTGAAAAGTGCCCCTCTGAGAGCAAAGGTTTAGATTTGAGTCACAGGATCCACTGAAAAGAAAAATTGCTTCTGTGCATTGGGACAGCGCCTTCCCTTCTGAAAACTTTACAAAAAGAATAAATAGAGATAATCTTTTTACAAGGTATAGCCGGCATGGAAATTCGTTATTGCTTCCCTTTAAAAAAAGTCAAGATAGTTCAGGAAGTGAGAATGGGGTCACAAATAAAAGCAAAACAGTATGCAGAAGATTTCCTAATGACTATAGCCAGTAAATGAATGGTTAAAAAGCTTTATCATGACCTAAAGTAAAGCTCCTGTTGATGAGAACATGAGATAAACAAAAGAGGGAAAGACATAATTGAGCGCTAAATGACTAAGAGTATTTAATGCAGAAGTGGGGTATATATATACCCAGAGATTGTTGATTAAATATTTTAAGGATCCATTCTTCTCCTAGTACAAAAAACTCGCTAGAGGAGCTTCAGTGCTACTGCTCTCTGAAGACTGCATTACTGCTTGTTAGCCCCGCTCAATCACTGCAGCGGAGGCAGAGCTGAAAGGAATCATTGTTCCCGCTGTACAAAAGCAAAACCAAACCTCAAGAGAAGGTAAGTGATTTGCAAAGGGTTTTACAGCAAGCCAGTGGCATAGCTGGGGGAAGGGAGGAGCTCCAACTTATGGGCCAGATCTTCCTGAACACTAATCCCCATTGCATGTGATGTTTCTACCAAGACCATCTTGGAGATGGGAAATATTTTCATTCCTGCTCATTCCATGTGCAGCCATGACTATTAATTTAAAGCTGTCACCAAAGGCATATATATATACACACACACATATATACACACACACACACGGAAGATCTCTGAGGCAGGGCCCAGGATACTGCTTGAAGACATTTATGTCTACATTCTACTTTCAACAGGTGTGCACCTAAATAAACTCTTTCCTTCAGTGGATTCATGCTGGAGATAAGAATTTGGTGCTAGAAGGCCTAAATTAAACCTACAGCTGCTTGGAAATTGTTTTCCATTGTAGCCGACATTCATCCTGAAATCAGTTTGATTACACAGTGTAAGTGGGGGAGGCACCTGAGGACAGAGCGTAATCCCACACCATATGCACGCTGTGATGCCCAGATGAAGCAACGTTAAGTCATGCAGCCAGACAAGGAATGCTGGGTAGTTGCACCAAGCTGCACACTTTTCTTTAACACTGATTAATTTAGGTGATTGGATGAGTCAAAGACTCGGAGGAAGCTTTAGTTCATTACTTTTTCTTGTCTTTGGCTATTCTAAGAGAAGTTTTAAGGGACAGAGGATCTTTTTGGCATACAGTCATGATTCTCATTAGCATTGAAAATATGAATATGAAAAGAGTTGAAGGGGAGACAGGAAATAATTGCAAGCATCTTTAGTCAAAGAAAATGCCTTTTCTCCTCCAGAGAGTACAGCTGCTGAGCACCATTCTGGGCAATAAAGATCAGAGAAGTAAAACCCATTGAGCAAAGTTCACTCCATAATTGTTTCTAAACCAGACCCAGAATGGAGTGAGTAGGCCTGCTAAGAAATTCCCAACATAACTCTCTTCTTGTTTTCTCAACATTGATGTGTCCAGTCTTTTGGTTTCAATGTTTCTCAAAAAGAGAGGTGCAAGGGGACTGAGCTTCTCTTGTTGGTCTCTATCAGGCTCCTGCATGGCTCCCCGACAGCTCACGGTGCAAGACATCAGAGAAACAACTAACAGGATCTGTGTTTTTACAGCACTGACGGCTCCAGGGCAGCAACCCCAAGCTTGCAGCAGCCATGCTATAAACCAAAGTACTTGAAGCCCAAGCAGATTTTAAGATCAAACTCACAGGGCTTCTATGATCCCCAGTAAGTAGTCAAGCAATTCTCACTAAGCCAACATTCCTCACTCTCTAGACTGCCCACAGTACAGGTTGGATTTGTCTGAGCAAGCCTCCAGAGAATAAGGAGCACACAACTGTTCCTTTTTCTCTAGGCACAGTGGTACTTCGTCCCTCTGGATGTCTATCTCTTTCCAGTTTCAGGATTAGGCCATATGGTCCTGTCCTCCCTTGTGAGATGACCGAACCTAAGCTCAAGTATACCAGCCTGCAAATACGCAATGTATCTGGGACTTCTGGGGCTGACTGAGCACCTTTCTGCAGACTGTTCTCTGCAAATGGCACCACCTGATTAAATTCACGCCTCCTGGTTTTCAGAGGACTTCCAGGCTGGGAGCTGCCTACAGGATCAATACCGCCACTTCCCCTGGAACAACTTTGTGTGGACCCGTATCTACTTGCAGGCAGCCCAAAGGGAAATGAATCTCCAGATGAGATTTGTTATTCTGGCAAACTCTGTGTTGGGTCGATCACTGTACAAAACCAGAGAGAAACATTTTATATTTCTGTCAAAATAAAAAAACTGATTTCCCATAAGGGAGTTAAAAATGCTTTTCTATTTCCCAAAGAGAAGCTCCAGTCTTTCCTAAGTGGAAACTTTTTCTAGTTTCAGAGAGCACAAACTGAGCACAATCTGTAAACAGCATCTTCTTGTAATGCTAGAGTGGAAAAGCAATATTACAAAGCTAACCCCTTGCAATGCTATTTACTGAGTCTGGGATATGTTCTAGGACCAAACTAATAAATTTTCCCTCACCATTTCCCTGCCCATACTGCATCACATGTACCTATACTGAGCGATTGTGAAGTAGTTCTTGTGTAGCAATGAATTCTTGCTAAACACACCAACGATGTTAATTTTGAACTAGTATAACTAGGGCCTGAATGTGACCTACCTTTTTAGTCAAACTGTGCTTCCCCCACCCACTAAACAGCATCTGCAAATGTTGTATCAGTTCCCTGCACTGCAGCAGACACAATTATTTTATCCAAATGATTACGGAAACCTACATACTTCAGACACAGTCTGAAATATAACATCCTTGCTCCCAACAAAATCAAAGGAGAAAGTCCCATTGAGTCCAATGACAGCATAGTTAAAAGAACTCTAAGCCATTTGGAAAATGCTACATCAAACATCTGTCATTCTTTGCCTTGTCCAAAATCACAAATAGGCTGTGGCAGCCTCAGAAACAGAGGCCAAGTCTTCCAGCTCCCAGTTTTGTGTTTTAGCTACTTGACACAGCCTCTCATCATTGCAACAGGAGAAACAGACTGATCAGAGACTAAAACCTCTCATGATGAGCAATCTGAAAACATCATATTTCAGCACAACAGAGATGTATGTCACTCCATCACTAACTCACCAGCCCAGAGGCCAAATTCGAGACAAATATCCCCGCAGCAGTCCAAGGTCGGAGTCCCAGAAGGTAAACCCGTCAAGAATTAGTGATGTAAATACTCCCTCTCAGACACAGTCCTACTGCAGTCTTCTCTGAACCCCTTGGACTGCACACTTCCTTCTCTGGCATGCCTGTTTGGCCTTCTTCCTTCTATTTTCTCATAAGGTTGTTTGTGATGATTTATCTAAAAAAAAAAAATTTTTTTTACTTCATTAAAAAATAAGTGTGCCTGCATTTGGCTGATACAATAACATTGTTATAAAATCCTCTTTGAGGAAGGCGCCCTCTACTTCTGTCAAGTCCTTCCTCTTCCCTGAGTTACGTGACAAAGATCTTGAGAAAACAGCTTATAGCCTTCAAAGTCAGCATTACCTCCCCTTCTCCCTTCTCCCTCCTTACGTTTTCTGAAACAATTTAAATGACCCCATGTCTGGTCTGAGCATTGAGTCTGATATAGTCATCATCTCCCAAGGCCCTCCTTTTCATCCATCACTGACCAGGACACAGAATCCCTACCCCGTGTAAACGTGACTCAGTTTAATTTTCCAAAGATCATTTGTTTACTTTCTGGTAGAGTCTAATGAGTAAATATTATTTGGTAGGCTACAATTTCATGAAGCTCAACGAAAATGAGGGCTCCAGATCACTAGATGCAGCATAAACATATGGTAAAAAGTTTGTAATCATCCCCAAGACTACAGAGGCATCTGGTGAGGCAGCCAGGAAAAGAACTGATGTCAGTTTTCTGAGTCCCAGTGTAGAATCTTAAACATAAAGCCATCTTTCCTCCATATCTCTGCTCTCAGAAAACACTTACTTTCTGAGTTTATGAATAGCCTGCAAATATCCAAAGCTAGTGGTTATCCATCTCCAGTATCAAGTCAGTTACAATTTTAATTGCAATCGGTTTCCTAAGTCATCGTTTCTTCTCATAGTAATTTTTGCTGAAAATATGCCTCCCATCGTTGCACAGGCTCCATTCTAATCAAGCTACGCAGTTCTCTCCACATGTTTGGCACTGCATTTTAAAAATCAAAGTGCTAAATTCCTCTGTGAACTACTCAGGCACAGCACTTATATATGCCTATCAAATGCAGAGAGAAGCTGAGCTTTGACCCTAAACAAGCTGATATATGAAAACATGACAGTTTTTCCTTGAATAGAGGAAAAGAGAGATTACTTATAAAGCTTTTACTTAATTCTTTGCGGCTGCATTACAAAACAAGCAATTATAAATCTCCTCAGATTGTTCTAAACAGTACAAGTAAACTTAACAAAATGAGATACAGATGCCAGCATCATAAACGCTTTTCCAAACAGAAATGTTAGGCACAGTTACAGCACCACTTCAGGTCAGTCCAGTCCAGTGGTAAAGAACACATAAAGCAAGAACAGATTCACAGCAGAATCCGGCCTTTTTCACTAATAAAGAAAATAAAGTTCAAAGAAAATCCAAGAAAGAGTGAACAAAACTTCAGAGATGCAATGAAATCCCTGAGTCTGCCCTACATGCAGAGCTAATGACGGCCAAAGAGGAATGGCGTAAAGGATGGAGAATCTGCCAGACACTGACAAGCCGAGATAAAACGAAGAGAAACAGTTATAAAGAGTGACTTGTTTTCCCTTGGTGATGAACTACTCTGTTCAACTACAGACCCAGAGCAGAGACAGGAATTAGTCTATGGTATCTAACCAAAAAAAGGCAACTAACACCTACTTAAAGGAGGGAAGATACTGCAAATAAGTCCTTAGTTTAACACACAGGAAAGAGTTTTCTCATCCCAAAGGGTTCTTCCATTTTACACGAGGATAAAAATGAGACCTGCTGTAGGGAAAGACCACCTGGCATCTGCACCTAAGGAACAACCCAACACCTCAGCATAAAAGACTGAAATTTAAACCTTCATGCTGCCTAATTAACTAGACCCTCTAACATTGTCTAACTTCTCAGATGAAAGTCTAAGCCACAAAGTTACTGACTATTCAGAGAAATGTACCTATCTGTATCTTAAATAGCAACCTGCACCCACCAGCACATTCCCACCTAGCTCTGCTTTCTCACAACACATGACATGAGCCTGCCTAAGCTATATAAATTATCCTGGCAAATTCTGAAACATCCATGCTTTCACTGTTTAACAATGCAGAGGACTGTCTGCAGGAAGGCATGTTTTAATGCAAAACACACAGCTTTCATAGAATCAAACAATCAAAGAATCCCTAGGTTGGAAAAGACCTTTGAGATCATCAAGCCCAACCATACCTGTCCACGACTAAATCATATCCCTAAGCATTTCATCTACCTGTCTTTTAAATACCTACACGAATGGTGACTCAACCACCTCCCTGGGCAGCCTGTTCCAGTGCCTGATAACCCTTCCGGTGAAGAACGTATTCGTAATGTCCAGTCTGAACCTTCCCTGGCAGAGCTTAAGGCCATTCCCTCTCATCCTATCACCTGTCATTTCGGTGAAAAGACCAACACCCTCCTCTCTACAACCTCCTTTCAGGTAGTTGTAGAGAGCAATAAGGTCTCTCCTCAGCCTCCTCTTCTCTAGGCTAAACAACCCCAGTTCCCTTAGCTGCTCCTCCTAAGACTTGTTCTCCAGCCCCTTCACCAGCTTCACTGCTCTTCTCTGGACACACTCCAGGACCTCAATGTCTTTCTTGTAGTGAGGGGCCGAGAACTGAACTCAGTATTCGAGGTGCAGCCTCACCAGTGCCAAATACAGGGCACAATCACTTCCCCGGACCTGCTGGCCACTCTGTTTCTGATACAAGCCAAGATGCCATTGGCCTTCTTGGCCACCTGGGCACACTGCTGGCTCATCTTGTGCTGGCTGTCAACCAACACCCCCAGGTCCTTCTCTGCCAGGCAGCTTTCCAGCCACTCTTCCCCAAGCCTGTAGCACAGCACGAGGTTGTTGTGTCCCGAGTGCAAGACCCTGTACTTGGCCTTGTTAAACTTCATCCCGTTGGCCTCAGCCCATCGATCCAGCCTGTTCAGATCCCTTTGCAGAGCCAAAACAGCTTTTCTGCAGCTCCAAACAACCTTTGCTTTGCATAAATACTCATGTTTGTGGGCATTAATAGGAGCATCTAGGACCATTATTCAGAGAAGTGAAGGCAAGAAGGAACAAACAGATAATTTCCCCTGAGCTCCTGCTGACAACTCAACTTCCCCAGTTACACAGCTGAGTCCAGTAAGGGCTACATTTTGGCTGATGAACACTGAAAATGTGCTATAAAGGCTCAAAAAATATTCCCACAAAACACACAGGGAGCGTTGCCTTCCCTAGGGTCCTGGAACAACTCCACTAGTATAAATTTTATTGGTAATTATTCAACAAGTTCAATGACTCATATGAGGGATGGATTAAATCTGTGATTGCCATTCTTTAACCTCAGCCAAAAAGATTGAGTTATTTCAGAAAAATGCCTTGCCCTTACTCTGGATAATTTGCATCTACTTTCCTCAGCCTTCACAGCTTCTTCCTTTGACATTTACTGCCAGTGCAACTGCTGCCATTGCTTTCAGTGAATATCACAAACATTTTATTACTAACCTTCAGTTTATCTGCAAAGAGTAGAGATCTGAGAACATCTGAGATGGCAAAGTCTCCAAGTACCTTACAAACTTATGACTGGAGAAGAAACTGAGAAACAAGACTTGGGAAACTCGTAACTGGAATAAGGAGGCAGCAGCTACGGTATATCCAGTAAGGGATGCATAGAACCATGCAATAAAACAAACCAGACTGCAAAAATTAATTAATTTCTGCTGCAGAGAAAACAATGCCCACACCAGTAAAGACAGTGACTTCTGAAAGTGTTTATGTTTTTGCACTGGGGAAAACATCTTGACCATGAATCAGGTTTCCATCTGAAACTTTCTGGTAGCTGGAAACAGATAATTTTGATTTTTTTCCAATGAAAATCTCATAGCTTAAAGAAAGATTTCTCTAACAGCAATGTTTTAATAAATTAATTTTCCAGCCAGCTCTCCAACATACACATCTATAGTAGCATCTAACAACCAATGCTAGTATTTCGGCTGACCTATTTTCCTGCAAAAGGCAACCCTGCTTTATTTCTCTTCAGGACACCACCCATTGTCATCTCAGATAAATTATGGAATAAAATCTACTGTCTTCTCCTCTTTCATTGCTGCTGGCAGAGACCAGGGTCTTTAGATTTTTTTTTTTCATTTTCAGTGTACCGTTAGACCCCTAGCAAGCTCTGCCCATCAGATTATTCCATTAACTTTCCAAATGACATGAGATCACAGTTTTGCATTCACTTCCTGATCATTATCAAGGTCCTGGAAAAATAGCAATAATTTTTGAAGAGCTCAAATCCTTAGGAGAATTCTATTACTTAAACACAGCAGTCATCAGCTGTGTTGGACAATATGAGCCATTTCCATGAACTGAATGCTATCATTTCATTTCATTTCCAGACATTGCAAAACCCACCTGTTCATGATAATTAGCTGTTAACTGGGATCACTACAAAACCTCATTAATTAGGTACTTTGTGCCTGGCAATATATTTAAAACAAAGCAAGAAATATAAACTATGTATCTGTGCCATGAAGAGATAAACATTTTTTAAAATCACTTATCTTCATCATATTAGAATAATTTACTTAAATACCAGTTCTAGCATTGTTCACTACTGCCAGTAAGTTTACACTGGAAATACATTTAGTCAACTTTTACTCAGATGTTAGGTTCTGGCAGTACAAATTCGTATTTTTTTTTTCCTAAAGCTTTCTTGGCAACAGATACGAAGCTGTTTTCAGACATACTCCTAAAAAGTGCTGCAGCAGGCAGGAGACAAGAGCCCATTTGGAACAGGGAGACCTGTAGGTGGTTAATTAAGATCAACCTCTGCATTACCAACAGCCATCAGGGCAGCTCTGCTTTAAGGAAACAGTGGAAGTGGAATAAAGGATTAGGATTTTTAACAGATACCTCTGGAGTGTCCAGTTGTCTCCATAACACAGTGAAGAGTGAAGTACCCAAGTCCCATGAAACCCTAAGAAAAATCCCCACCAGCCTTTCTAGAACACGATTCTGACCAGACAGAAATGCTGAGAGGCTGTAAAACTCCATGCAGTCTATAAATCTCACCTCACACAACCGCTGCACATTTAACATTTTGCTTCATATTGTGAAGTTACAAAAAAAAACCCCTAATTTCTTTCTTCACTGTTAGAGGTGAAAGAAGTATTCTCAACATGAATCAATGCCACTGTAGTGCCTTTATTCAAGTATGGATTTTTAATGCAACTAATGGTCATGATGGACAAGGCTGAAAAAAAAAGCACTGGGCTCCCTGATCAAACCCACTGTATCAGGCAGGAAAGATTCAACTTTATAGCTGCTGAATTTGGAAATCAGAATATTTCTACCTGGTTTGTCATAACTACCTCATTAAGCAAATTACTTCCCGTTCTGCCTGCCCTAAAGCTTCTAAAAGTTTAGCCTCATTTCCAATTTGAATTTGCCCTTTGTAAAACTGAATTCATTGTTTTTTGTGTTATGACTTGTGTTATGTGCCATTTCCTTTTCTTAGTATTAAATGACCCTTAAGGTGATCATCCTACCATTAACCATTTCTTTAGATGAAATTGGCTAAATTCATTCCCACTTTCGTATCCCCTTTAGTGTTGAGGTCTTCCTTTGGAGACTGGTTTCTGAAGTTAAGAGCATGACACTACAGGTATGATCTTAGCAGCAGCATCATAACACATTGATAAATGCTCTTAGCCAGACAAAGCCGATTTTCAACCTTCAGGCCTTAAGGGTTATTTTGTTCTTGTCAAACACATCACACTAAAATGAGAGGTGTTTTGTTAACTTCCATCAAAAAAGTCTTTCTTACGCTGACTGCTTCCATTCTGCATCACTCATACCTGAGATGCATTTGCTGAAGGCTCTGGTTCAGACCAGACTCTCCCCTTGTGGCACCACAAGCACCTAGACATGGAACTATCTGTCATCAAAAATCCATGGGGTCTCAGTGCTGCCCCAAGCCTCATGAGAGGTGACAACCAGACTCACCGTCACATCAAAAGCACTGGATCACGCTGCCAAACAGGGATGAAGTTAAGAACTCCTATGTTTTCCTGAATTTGAACCTTAAATTTTGGTGTATGGAATGTTCTGTGGAGGGAGGCACAGTCCGACACTAGTAAGATTAATGGAGCTGTGAGTTTTAATTGAATTGCCTCTCCCTTCATTGGTGTATCTTTTTAACTCAGTTGTATTCCTTCATACGCGTACTACGGTCTCACTTTTCACTTGCAATTCACAACAGTCATTTCCTCAGTTGGGATCTATTCCTGTCTTTCTCTGGATCTGGACCCAACCCCACCTTTTGTTACAGAAACCCGCTGGTAACAATCCATTTTTCATTGTGTGAGCAAACAGCAAATGCTGAGGAGAGCAGATTTTGAAGTGAATCAGGGAAGTAAATGAGTGTGGGATCTGGGGCCCAAAAGCCATTTTGGAAAGGCATTTCTGAGCTGCCTTAATAGTATCAGCCTGCTATATTTCAAAACAGCAGCGATGGACAGAAGTAATAAAACTTGTCTGAGCAGTTTAAGCACAGGCATCCCTCACAGTCGCTGCCTGCGTGCACACGCATGCACTCACATGAACACATACGTCTCTTCACCTTTAGGATCAAACCTCTTCAATTTCTTCCACAATAGCTTATAACACGACTGGAGACCCACCTAGAAGGCTGTCTTACAGTATGCATTCTTCTCTCTGAAGATGCTCATTTTTTAAATCAAATATGCGTATGGATTTAAATATAGTCTGAACACCTAAATATATGTACGTACACAAAGAATTATTTATTTGTCATTTTAGCCTCATATGCCCCCAGAGAGCAAAACACTACAAAATTCTTCTTTCAGTGGGTCTGTGGCAGCGTGGTGTAAACCTCTCTGCTCTTAATTAGTCAAAAGCTCTTAAACTCATGGAGATATAAAATGCCAGAAGTATAAATCTATTGAATGTAAGAAATGTGCTTTAGATAAACAGCAGGGAATAAAGTACAAGACGGCCCAGTGTTACTTGGCTTGATGAAGTTTTGCTTTCCCTGTATCAGCAGCAGAGCTTTTAGTGTTCCTCCTTTACTTTTAATGAAACTTTACCACTGAACCTCCCCTGTATCATGACCTGGGATCCATAAAAACAATGCAACAGCCTGTATATATTTTCTGATTACATTTTCTAGAGCCAATTTTACACAGGATATCTATAAGTCACTCACCAGAAAGCAGAAGAAAGGAACAATTTCCATCTCTCTACTAAAACCCAAAAAAGCCTCAAGCCAAACAAAAAGCAAAAAGCAGCAACTCCATGTCCTGCACTGTACACAGCTGTATGACACCAGCAGTGAGTTTTACGATACCGTATGCCCTGCTGAACGGTGTTTCACTCAGCTGATGCAGCCTTATTGGATGGCTAATAGAGAGGCGTGATCTTTGGCTAATAAAGGCTGAGTCTGTTATAAAGGAGATACATTTCAACTTGCAAGGAGAAAGGGGAGGAAAAAGATGGGCAGGAGAAATCTCTGCTGAGGGCACTGTTGACATGCCCTATTTTGCAAAGCAGGGACAAGGGGCCTTCTATGGGGTTCTGCTATGACAGCACATGGGGAAGGCAGAGCCAGGACTTGCTTCAAAGCCCCCTGGAAAGATTCTTTTCCTAGACCCACACAGCATCCCCACTGCAAGTGAAAAGATAGGAGGAGGTTGCTGGCTTGGGAGGGCCTTCTTTCCCTCCAGGATGTGAAAGAAGGAAAGTCTAAGATGCAACCACCTCTTAAGCACATACGTGAGCGCACGAGCTGTAATGTCCCTGAGAAACGGGGCTGGGTCACCACCAGGCACCAAAAAACCTCTGCAGGAAACAGGAATCCTCACCCAATCTTTCTCTACTACTGCTAAGAAAGCAAGAAGCAGGTTTGGTTTTATCACAATCAACCCTTCTTTTCACAAGTGCACCCATTTCTGGAGAGCCTAAACCTGCCAGGCTTCTTCCAGCATCCCAGGAAACCATTTCCAGCACACCCTGTCCGCCTGCCCCGCTCTGTTCTCCACACACGCACAATCAAATCCCATCGAGGTAAACAAGTGATAAGGCTTGGGGATTAGGTCTACTGACCTCAGAAGGAATTTTGCTCCAACAAGAATTAAGCCTTGAAGGATTTTGTCCTTAGCGAGAGGCTTCTAAAGGTTTCCCATATAAGAGCTTCAGGAAAATGACTTGTGGAATTTACATCCCGCTTTGCTCCCTCAGTCACTTTGGCAGCTTATCCTGGAGGGCAGTGGAGCTGGCACTCAGACAAGGCGTCAGCCCACAGCCTAACAAATTATTGATTCTCTTCTCACTTTGAAGCAGACAACAACAAACTCCTAAATGCTCTGCATCCTTCAATATCTCCCTCTGGAGAAATACCCATTTGTAACACGGGCAGTGAGGGGGCATTTCCATCTCTCAGACCACGACGGGTGGATGACGCACTGCACTTTATGTACTTTGTTCTTCTGCCTTCAACCAAGGATTGCTGATTAGGGGAGATCTTTGCACAGAGCGTGGCTCAAATCCACACTCAGACACAGCAAGACATAAATACAAAATGTTTAAGTGCACATATTTAAAACGATTGAATTTGGAATGCAGAAAGTGTCCAACAAAATGGGGTTAAAAGCTTGTTTTCCCCAGTATTACGTTATTAAGAGGCAAACAGAGTTTTCCATGCGTCATGCACTTAATGAGCTCCAGACTGCAGGATACAAAAAAGTCTTGACATTGGCTTGAAGAAACAAGATGTCCAAAATTATCTGGATACACTGAGACACATTATCATGAATGGCACATCACCAATTGAGTACCAGTTTTGCAAAATTCCTGTTATTTTACTGCAACTCACAGCAATTTGTCCTAAGCTTTCTTGTTTTCTTCTTGCCTCCTCCACTCTCTACTCACTAGGGATGCAGGCTCTCCCTTGACCCACTGCTGGAGAGGGTCTGAGCCTTCTGTTGCTAATGGCATCCCAACTCTGCAGCTGCCAAATGCCAAGATCAGCATGCAGCAGCAAAAAAGAGCTGGGGTCTCATCACTAGACTCATGTCAAGAGAGGCATGAAGAGTAGAATCTACTCCTGTCTCTGTGCTTACAGTCATGGGAGCAGCTCTCCCTCAGGTCAAGGGCGAGAAACGAAGGCATTGGATAAAATCCATCATAGATTGCCTCTTTAGGGTACAGGGGACAGACCCAGGAGCTGAACCCAGGAGCTGCAGCTCACAATCTTTCATTACATCCTGTACTCAATGCCTCCCACTGCCTTATGCCATCTCATGCTAGGACTACAAAAGGTCCTTTGGGCAAGTTCTGCCTGCTTCCAGCTTAGAATACAGATAAATCCAGCAGCCCATCTATTCTACATTAAAATGCTTCCTATGTAACTGAAATCGATATGGTTTTCATGCAAATATTTACTGCATGTGCTGCACCGATTCTAAACTTTCAATCAGTCGACACACCTAAATAGCTATGAAAATGATACTATGGCTTATCAGGTCAATGATCTACAAGTTTATTTCTCCCTAAACACATATTTATAAACAGCACTATAAACATTGTTACAGTTATTGTGTGAAATTCTCATACCATTTCCAAGTGTATTTTTTGCAAACACTAATTTTATCAGAAACATTAAACAGCAAAAAAATCGCTTTTTGATTCAGCTGCTCCTCTTCTGATTAAGACTGATATAACACAGATTTCAAACGTGCAAGAAATACTCTGTGCCACAAATACTTTTCATTGTCCCTGTGTATTGCAGTATGTCCCAATTTCAAGAGTGTGGGTTGCTTCAGATAACGTTGCCAAGTTACTAAAAAAAACCCTCAGCGATGGGCTGTTTGCATCCCAGGGTCATAATAATGTATCCTGGTGACACTGAAACATCAAGATGTAAACAAAAAAGAGACAGAAGGACATTGACCCAAGTGGCAAAGTCTAAAAAAACTGCAATTCTGTAGCAATGTGGTATTTGGACTACTGGATAGATTATTGGTATAGGTACTTGCAGAAGTAGGTGCCAGCTTTAGCATTTCTCAGATGAATTTGCAAACTGAGTTCACATGTTGCACTCACTGCAGAATAGAGATCTCTAACAGATGCAGATTCATATACAGTGAAGAGGCAGAAATAATCACTCCTATCCCCAAGGCAGAGAAATGGGTGAACATTTGTTTTCAATATTTAAATCGACTAACGCTACATGATAGCTCACCATTAACACAAACATACATAATAATAGGCAGAGGACAGCAGAAACAGACATCTATGCTGTCTGGATGGTTTTGCAGCCTAAGAATACACTGGTTACAAATCAAATATAAGCCACCATTAGCTGCAGCAACATTTTAGGTGATGGACTGATAGTGAGACAAGGTAGATCATGTGTATCTTTTATTGAACTGTATCTTTTATTGAACTAATATATAAGCTGTTACACAGGAGCCTTCAGGCCAAAAAAATCTTCAGGGAGCTGGCAGCATAAAGAACGTTTCTGGCCTGACAGCATCTCACTGTTTCGAGCCAACACAAAGCCTCCACCTCTGTCCATTTTATCTCAAGCAGCTGAAAATATTTTTTGCAGCCTATTTGTGACACACAGTCACAATGACAACCTGCATAAACCCAGCATGCCCAGCAGAATAGTCCTTACCACTTAAGTGCTCTGTTTGTGTTTTGCACTGTCTCTATCCATCCAGGATATTTATAGAGCAGAGTCACTGGGACATTCGCAGCCCAATCGTGGTGACTTGGCAAGTTGTGCAAGAAGCCCAGTAACGAAAGAAGAAATTCTTTGTGAAAACACACAAATACTTTCACCTGTCACTAGTACTTGGGTGTCCCTGGAACTGTTCATTGCAGGTCTCTTGGGACGACAGTGCAACTTAGGGAAGGCAAATACCATTGTCAAAGTGTTTCTCAGAGACAGACAGATGGGTATTTGACCAGGAGTGACTTCCATGTCTCTTTTGATAATGTTTCCATACAAATATAAGGGCCACTTAACAGTGACTTGAACAAGGTGTTTCCAAACTAAATGCCTGAAGGGGTGTTGGCTGAGTTAAAAAGCTGGACTCTGAAATCAGGGACTGCAATAACTCAGATCCTGCCTAGACAATCTTAGAACTTAAAAACAAATTTATTGTTGTTCACCTAATATCAAGAAATATGTGAAGCAGAGAGATTAAGTGATCTAGGCACTAGGATCAGAAACATAACTGTGATCTCTTGCATTTGCAAAAATCCAGACCATGGGCTGGATATTTCAAGTGTCTGGGAAATACGTGAATACTGAAATAGGGTTTTCAGCAGCACGAAGAGTGAGGTGGTCAGAAAATCTTTGGGAGCTTTTTTGCTTGAACCAAAACAACTTGGGAAATGGTCACTAAAAATGAAGTTTTCAATTCTGCTGAAGCTGAGTCTGAAAGGGAAAAAAGGAGGAAAATGGGAAAAATTCTGAAAATTGGAAAATCGGACATGGAAAACTTTCAGAAGCAGAAAATATTTTGAAATAAGATTTTGCTTCAGCATTTTCTGTATTATGCACCAGAAGATAAACGTTTTTTAAAACAAAGCTTTCCTGTGAACCCCAAACAAATCTTTTTTCCCCCTTAGAACTTTCTTACGAGTTTTGAAGTTTTCTGGGTTTGTTCATATTCAGAGTAAGTGCCAATACTAAAATTCTACATAAAACACAGCTTTTGTGTATCCCAAAACTCACACCTGAAACTCCATTCCTCTCTACAGGGACAATATACCTAAGTATTTCACAAAAAAAAAAAAAGTCTTCTCTGCCTCTTGGTATTGTTAGGAATCTAAATAATTTGAAAGGTAAACTCAGCTGGTGAGCAAGACATGAAGCCAGGCAACCCTAAAGCGTACACCAATCTGCATTTCCAGTCAAGTCACTCACAAGCACACGGCTACAAATAAGCTGAGCACAACTGTTCCCTCCCTGCCCCCCCACAAAGAAAAAATAAAAAGGAAAGATAATAAAGGCAAAGGGGAGGAATTCAAACAAGAAACATCCCCATGATAACGGCAGTGTTGGAGCACCGCTGTAGTGTAGCCAGGCTGTGGCAGGCGATAACATTCTTTCCCCAGAGGAACCTTTAGGTTTATGACAAATCAGGGATGGTGCTCAACAGCTACTTGATGAGATCCGCAACAGCTGCTGAGGTCTGCGTGCCGCTGCAACGCAGCTGGAAATGCACAGTGCCGCAGCATTAACTGGATAATAACTCAGGGCTTACCAAGCACTGAGTATCACTAACTTTTCCTGATGAGTTATTTGTGTCCATAATCAGCTGTGAAACTCTTTAGGAAAGGTGCTCTCTGAGAAAGGAGGATTTATGTGAAAAGGAACTCACTGTCATTAATGAAGTTGTCTGGCCTCAAAGCCTTGACAAATCAGACTCAAACCCATGCGGAGGTCTTAAAGCAGTTAAATGTTTTCTCAGTAATAGAAATTTAAGGAGTTTTTAAAAGGGAGAAAAAATGGCAAATAAATGAATCAATGAACCTTTGTCTGTCAAAAAGGATGATTAGCTGCAGGAGTAGAGGAACTACCACACAGCCATCACAGTATGATCAGGGATGAAAAATTTTACATTACTGGAAAGCCATTTTTACTTGGGAAAAACACCCAGTGTTGCTATCACTTTCATCTTGATTGTAAGACATCATCTGCCCTGAGTGAAGCTCTCCCTGTGAACAGGGCACAGGGAACAAATTTTGACTCAGACAGCTCCAGTCCCTTCAATCCTGCCAGAGAAAAGCTGTATCCACTCCACTGCAAGAAAATTAAACATCAGGATGTGTGCAGCCACCCTATAGAGAAACCCAGGGGCAGAACCAAGTTTGTTGCTTCCCTTTTCTCTGTCATGGTGAAATGAGTCAGTGTAGGAGAAAATACTGCATAGGGCATAGTGGGGGACTAGACTTTATTCCCTCTTGCACAGGGACAGGTCAGGCCAACCCAGCTCTTCTAGTTTGGCTTTTTTATGTACAGTACAAGAAAGTCCCTGGCACATCTCTCAACCAAAAGATCTCTCCGTGCACCAAGTGATTGCTCTGGCTAGTTATGGGAGCATCTCTCAGCTGATGGTGGAGGAGCATCACGGTAGTCGTCACCATGTCTGGAACCAGGATGCTCTGCAGCTGCTATGTTCTTGTTGAGCCCATGAATCACTGCTCACAAAGAGGTAACAATGGAGGGTACAGCAGGTGAGGGCGATCTGTGGAAGGAAGGCAGGGAGCACATTCTTGTCTTTGCCTAAATAAGTGAATAATCGGCCCTCAGTCAAGAATTAGTCATTCACACATTACCACACTGACCAGTCTTTTCCCATCCCACAAGGGATAAGTCATGTAGCTTTATCAGTGAACAACTGCGAGGAGTCTGTTGGTGCAGAAGACTACCCACCAGGATCTATGATGATGAGAAGCACAGTATTAGCTATATTCTCCAGGAACAATCTTATAATGACTGCACAGAGCTCAAACTCCTCTTACTCTCCTCACACAACACCCTGGACGTGCCATGTTGAACTCACACAGAGAAGGCAGCAATCAAGCTGAACAGAACAACATCCAGCCTGGTTGTATTGTTTCCCCAAGCAGACTCAGTGGTAATCAGGCCTTTTATTCCCTTGTGCATGATGACCAATCAGGAGAAACCATAATTTTCAGCTCCTGCTTTTATCCCAAGTTTTACACTGGCTGGTCATTTATTTGAAGTGCTAGTTCCTATAGTTACACAAAAATCAATGCTGTTCCAGTTCCTAAGGAAATGAGACCCAACGTGCAGTCTGAATGTGTCCTCTTTCTAATAACTTGGGAACCCATAGACTAGTTTCAATCCAGAACAGAGAAAAGTGGAGGCTTCTGGGGAAAGTTTAAATTCTTACAAACTTCACAAACATAAGCTCTGGAAAGGTCATAAGTCTAGCAGCTCCAGGAAAGGCTGAAATATGAACTTGGGTCTTATTGAACTAAACCACCTAAGTCTTATATATGAGATGTAACTACATTCATCAGGGTTCACAACCAACCACAAGACACAAATCTACATCCTTAACTTCTTCCAGTACTCATTTGCAACTAAGGATGGAGAGAGAAGACTGAAAATCTGAACAAGAAAAGATTCATCTCTATCCCCATAAAATATATGAAGCAAAACAAAAAGGACCTCTAGTCACTTTTTCAGTTTTCAGGCTCTATAAGACAAATCAATTCTCTCCAGGCCTGATCTCACAAGGTCTGAAAATCACTCTGGCAATATGACGCTTGGTTCAATGACTGAAGCTTAACTGTAATTAAAACATGACACTTAAAAGTCCAAACCAGAGTAGACACAGCTCTGCCTAGGCTACTGAAAGCCAAGCCAAAAAAAACAGATCAGCCAATTTAATTACAGAGAAACTCCCCTCCCTTAACATAAGGTTTAAAATGCATTTGTTTCTAAGGATCGTTAAATGAATAATCATGAAGACCAGTTCTTTTTCCAAAAGCTATTTTACTGCCCATCATTAATTCAGCTTCTTTGAATTGCTGAAGAGATGTGGATAGGAATGGTGGACCTCACGTGTTCCACATGAACCACATCAAGATGGTACTGTTGTAGAGGGAAAAATCCATCCCATACTGCTGGGATTCAGCCAGAACCACAACTGCAGACCACAACGCTGATACGGCTGGCATTCCTGGTACTGCTTTAACTAACATCATTTGAGATGCTGGTATTTTAGGCTTCCTGAGCACATCTATCATTTGGCTCCCATTGACACTGTCACTGATGGTGGGGGCACCCACAGGGAATTAAAGCTCTGAAAATATCTCCATGCAGACAGAGCCAGCGAGGCCTCCTCCTCATGGTGATTTACTTCACTGCAGCAATGAAAATTCCTGTCTGGAACCAAGTGCCTGACTGCAAACTTACCACAGCTCCAAGGCTAGCAGAGTCAAAAGGTCACAGTATTTATTTGTTGCTTGTCCAAGATCACTTTCCCATGAACCTGATGGATTCTCAAATGCCTTCTATTGCACGAAAGACTGTGATTAATCTAAGTCTTAGTTCAGTTTGGGACCAGCAGCATTTTCCCAAAAAATGTAATTCTTAATGTCACTCCTCAGATTCTTAGCAGTTTTTAAAGTGAACAATTGGTTTTAAACAAAAATATATAAAGGTCTTCCTTTTCTGAGCAAGTATAATGACTGCAGAAAACATATTATTCTAAGGTCTTTGCCCAGCAGAGGAAGAATTCCACACTCAGGCTCTTCAGCTGCCCCTTTTCCCCCTCTCTGTGCTAAGACATGGAAGAAGTCAGTTCTGCCCCTAACCCTGCTACCCACCTTTTGTGCTGTTGCATTTAAAACTTGAATTTCATGTGTGTTTTTTCAGCTAATAAAAGCACTTCTCTCTGTCTCTGAAGTATAGTATTGTTTAATTTTTATGTAAAACAATAGAGCATGGTGATTTTATACAGTCTCTCTTAACTTTCTCTTCTTTATAAAGCCACAGTTGCTGAAGCCATGTTGTTATATGAAATTCTCATTACATAAAAAAAAAAAAAAAAAGCTTTTAGTGGTCAGGGTAGGAAAGAGGAGATTGCAAAGGTGAATACTATTGGTTCAAAAACCAGATGAGCCCTAGATAATCACGTTACAGCAGCTTAAGACATCCCCATCCCCAGATGTCTGCTTCAACCATTTGCCAGAGGTTACCACTGCTTGAAGCAATAGGCAGAGTAGAACATAAGTCTGTACTTAAACACAATAGTTTACAGCCAGAGAGCTCAGTTCTTGCCCATCACCTCACTGATTTCAGCTAAAAGGTGCGTTTTCCGTAGGAACCAGAGGCAGCACAGAGTAACCTGTCCGTCTGCCTATGCTCCTGTGAAACAGGGGTCCTGACAAATGGGGTAGGGCAGACCTCTGGGGCCATGTCTCTGGCCTCAGGCTCATTAACCCTCATTTTGGAACCTAGCATATTTCAAGCAAGCTGTTTCGGAAGTTGCAATGCTAATGCTGTGCCATGTCGGGTGTCCATCCCCACCTGGCCACCCCAATAACCCCCATTCCTTCCCCCCCACCCCGTAATCCCACCCTGGCTTTCCAATACCCATTTTCTAAATCTCCTGACAACCCACAACACAAACTCTTCCCCACACCCTCTTTCCCCATATCCCTCCCCAGAAACCAGATGTTTGCTGAGCTGAATGCTGCACGTCCACCACGCTGCCCTGTCCTCCCAGCACTCAGCCACTGCTGGCCTCAGGTGAATGCTTCTCCATGGAGACATTGATTTGGCTTTGTCCTCCACCCATCCATAGCACCTTCATTTGCCACTGGCAGTAATGCTGTTTGTCCCTTTTCATGGGGATATCTGTGAATCAGGAACCCTCGAAAGCAATAATGCAGTGTGTCCCCAGTTGCTGGGCAAAGGGAGCAAGGGGATGCCAGTCTATCCCCTTGTAACCACACATAATCCAGCGGCAGTTTAAACTCATGACCTTTGGAGTTTACCCTCTGCCAAATACAATACTTAACATCTAGTCCTGAGATTACTTTTCCACCCCAAATGCTCTGCAAAATTAATAAGGCATGAGGTCTTATATGCTAAAATGGGCACATTCCCGGTGGGAAAACAGCTGCCCCAGAAGTCCCAAGGCTGGCAGGAAACTCCAGCTTTCCAAGAGCCTGGAATTATGTGGGACAAGCTAAATGATGCTACTCAGCAACTGTTTCCCAGAGAAATACAGTGAGGGCCATGACAAGGCCAAAAAAAAGACTAAAAATATCCCAGAGCTTAGCCCACGCTCTACATACTGTTTCGTTTAACATGCCATAATTAGGGCTTTTTGTACACACGCAGAGGCATATGGAGCACAACACCGGCACACAACCAGGAATGGTGATGCATAAGAGACACAAAGACAAAGGGACAGCAGCACTGTTGAGCATGGAAGATAGACCAGAGTTTCAGGGACAAGAGCAAATTGAGAGAAATGCCTCAGAAGGAAAAGGTCTGTTCGAGGGTGATGGGAATCTGGTGTGAAAATTCATCCATTTAGCTGGATTCCAGCAATTTGGTGAATGTAGCTGCCTTCAGCATTTAAATTTATCTCTGAGTTATGTCTACAAATTGTACTTATTTGAGACTGCAAAGCATCTGTTTAAAGCAAGCTCTAATTTGAGACATTTTTCCCTTTGATAAGATGACAGCATCAAATTCCAAAGTGCTAAAACCCAGAAAAAAATCAAGAGCTGGGATGCTGCAAGATTTGACATTTTTCATGTAGCAGCAAGCCAGTCTGACACTCTCTCATGGATCCCAGCGTGCTGTTACTACGTAAAGCTCTAATGCCATTGATAATAGTTAAAGGATGGCAGTTATGTTTCAGGAGCCAAAATAAAAAAAGACTTGAAGTGCCTTTAAACAAACGTTATTGAAACCTCTTCTTTTGGTCCTTGAATTCCCATCGGGCAGACACCATACCCTTCACATAACCCTTGGCTGCTGATTAATGAAACTTGGCAAAGGGTAGCAAAGCCATGCCAAAGGCAGCACAAAATCCCAAGTTTCTACAAATCTCAGAGGTTAAAACACTCAGACGACAACAGCAGCCCCCAATAATTTCCTGACTTCACTTAGCCACAAGTTTGAGATAAGAGCGCTCAAATAGTCTATGCTTTTCCCTCTGTGCTCCTGACAATGGCTCCACATTCAAAGCAATCACAGCCATCTCCTGTGTACAATTACTGGCCTTTTACAGTCTCACCTTGTCTAACTTCCCAGGACCACAGCTCTAGTCAGACGCTACGTGCACTTGCAGTAACTTTTCATGTAGTTGCCTGGATCTCTGGCTCCTCTAGGAAACCTGCTGTCTGCAAAGTTAACAGGCATGAAAACATTGAATTGAATTCTCAGGTAAGCTAAAACTGAGCTTTTTGGATCATTAGTGTTCCTAGCACCTAATCACGCTACTGCTAAAATAGCTAGCCCTTTATGTTCTGCAGAAACCCGCTTGAGCTGTGGAAGGGGAACATCCAGACTTGCTGGATGTTCGTGCTCTACATCACATCTCAGTTTTCATGCTTTGTTTCACTTACGCGTAAAAAGAAACAATCTGCATGACATTTCATCAGAGAATCTATGCTCTGGATCGCTCCCAAACCAAAGCAGCATCCCTCCCAGGGTGCAGACACCCCTCAGCAGCAATATTTAAAGGACAATATACAGCAGCAATGCCCCCACTTCTTGCCTACAAACCAGAAGCTTGGGATCACTGCTGCACAGACAGGTCAGAGCAGCAGACTGCATTGAAGATGAGAAATACTCAAAGTGACCTAAAATAGCCTCACACAGGTCCCAGGTCTTTCAGGAACAAGGAGGAACTCTAGCTCAGCCACGGCACTGAGATGCCCCCAACATACCCTACACAGCAAAAGGAGGCAAGCCTGTGTAGGGGAGGGATCCTAACGAGCTGCCTGGCGCTGAGCGTAGAGGTAGTCCTGATTTGCTGGTGCACTGTGATGGGGTTTCCAGAGAGGTAAAGCCCAGGAAAGCTGTCATTCCTTGTCACCCAGCCAGCTGGGGACATAGAGATGGATTTGCACGCATCCTGACAAAGATGTCCTAAGAAGACCCATGTGGATTTCCCACCCCATGCAAAGCCACGGCGCTTCATTTCAACACTTGTGTGAGAGGGCAAATGGTTTGCTGACTAGTTAGAACAATTAACTTTTATGCTGCTGGGCTGTTTGCAAACAGAAAGCCTTTCAAGCAGGAATCTTGAATGCAAGTAATTGATCTTTTTAGTCAACTAAAAGGGCTGTTTCACAAAATGCATCTTATTTGTCATGTATCGTAATAAATCCATGCTTCCCCCAAAGCCATGCTGCCATTCTATTCTTCCTACATCAAAGTCTGTTAGCTGTCCATGCCTGGTGGCAATTTCCATTGCGTGTGGTAGAGGGTAAGTGGTGAGCTCCTACAGCGGCAGCAGAAGACTCATCGAAAAAATGCCAATCCCAGTTCTGCTTTTGATTTCCTCTAGTGACCCTGGTTAAGAGACTGTGTGCCAGCTTTCCTGTCTGTGCGAGGCTCCAGCTCCCAGGGGCTCTTGTCAAGATTAGCTTCTGTAAGGCTCTTAGGAGAAGAAAAATAACTGATTTCCCTTGCGGTTGCACAGCTGTCCTTATGGAAGAGTCCTGAGCTTCTCAACAGAAATGCAACCAACAGCTTCTGCAGCACTGCAACCAATTTCTACAGAAGGGAGCTGAAACAGGTATTTAAAAAGAAAAAGAAGAATAAAAGACTTCTGGGAACAATTTTTTTTTGCCAGCACCTTGAATGCTGCTACTGGGAGCTTGTGCTCTGCTCGGTTTTACAGGACGATTTAGAAAGACTCCAAACTCAATTTTCCTGTATAAAAAAAGTGAGACTGGGAAAGCAGAAAAAAAAAATACTGAGAAGACAAAATGCTGAGAGAAAATATCAGACAGGGCCTATAAATGAAACGTAAAGTGTTAAGTGTGTAGGCAGGGCAGGGCAAGAGGGGAAATAATATTCCAGGTATGAAAACCAGAGAAAGTCAAGGGATAAGAAGTGCTTACATATCAGTGAGTGAGCAGCAGCTCCTCGGGGATGAGGACTGAAAGAATTAATTCAACAGTGAAGAGAAGAAAAGGTAATGAAGAAAAGGCTGGTGTGGTATTTACAGACTGCTCAGAAAAGTCATGCCAGAAGTGCTAATGAAGTACATATTGCTAATTACCACAGAGTTAGTCCCCACCATGCCAAGGTGCAGGACCACAGAGCTTGAGCAGATGGGTTTGTTGACAGTCCCATCACAAGTCATGCACGGAAAGCAGAAAATTCAGGGGGCTCACATGGCAGGTGGTGAAAAAGGCTCTCGGGCTGGGTGATGGGGAGAGAAAGAAGGGGGTACAATCTGCTCAGAGGAGGTGATGAGGCTCCAGAGCTCTTCTCCCCATGGAGCTATACTCTGTAATTGCCATACAGCTCCATGTGCCACCAATGCAACAGGCTAAATACTAACAGTGCCGATCTGGGAGTCATGCCCAGCACCTGTGACACAGACCCACGGTTTCTTGGCTGTCTCACGTTCAGCATGTGGGCATAGCAGGAAGATGTCCATGCAGCACCCCAAAGACAAAGCTCCAGACAGTCAGACATCAGAAAACACTGATCATTCAGATGGCAGAACAGCCATATCTGGCACTGATGTATATTGCTCTCTACAACTACCTGAAAGGAGGTTGTAGAGAGGAGGGAGCGGGCCTCTTCTCCCAGGTCACAGGGGACAGGACGAGAGGGAATGGCCTCAAGCTCCGCCAAGGGAGGTTCAGACTGGACATCAGAAAAAAATTTTTCATGGAAAGGGTCATTGGGCACTGGTACAGGCTGCCCAGGGAGGTGATGGAGCCACCATCCCTGGACGTATTTAAAGGACGTGTGGATGAGGTGCTGAGGGGCGTGGTTTAGTAGCAGATAGGAATGGTTGGACTCGATGATCCTGTGGGTCTTTTCCAATCTAGTGATTCTGTGACAGAATACCTGTGATTACCAAAGCACTTTGTAAGTATGAACACAACTGCTCTCTGTCACTAGGAGACAAATTAATATTTGTCCTCATTATATATGGGAAGGAACTGAGACACAGAAAGGTTACATGATTTGTTCTACAGAGCAAAAGTGAACAGCAGAGCAAGGAAGATAACGACTGACAAACAGTTAACCATTGACTTTCCTCCATGCTCCCCTTTTTTCCTCCACTATTGGTTTTGGAACTCTGCAGTGCTCTCCTACTGGCACCTACGGGGAGAAAGTACAACACACAAAGTTGGGACAGGGCATTCATGTTGGTATCCAGCATTGCAATAGCAAACTGTAACTGCTGGGAGGCAAAATACAACATGTTTTGGAGCCAGTCTGGATGTTAGGAGCTAGGACAAGACATTCACAAAGGACAACTTATTGCATACAGAGACCCCACACAGCAGCAGGTTTCGGGCACTGACAGACCCAGCAGATACTCAGCCCCCTGGAATGCAGTCCAAGCTGCTTTTCCCCAAAAATTCCCACCAAAATCAGAAAAGAGACTTAAGTACAGAGTGGACTTGTTTCTAGTTGATACATACAAACAGGCAACTTGAGACAATTCAGTTCCTGGCTGACATGTCCTGCTTAGGGGCTATTTTCAAAGCACTGAGAAAAAGAGAACAAAAAACGTTTCCTCTATGGATCTCGACTTCTCTCCCTTCCTGTAACACTTTCATTGTGCTTGCCAGATTGGAAACTGCTTCTGGCCAAAATGTCCCCATCAGGAACAGAACAGAAAATGAGCTGTCTGCTAATAGCTATCGCCTAATAACAAGGAAAGGAATTATTTCACTTACAGTCCATGTTGATATTTCTGAAAGACCTGGAGAGCAATGCATCCATAAGGCAAATT
The DNA here is from genome assembly GCF_032191515.1 of Phaenicophaeus curvirostris. Classification (NCBI taxonomy): domain Eukaryota; kingdom Metazoa; phylum Chordata; class Aves; order Cuculiformes; family Cuculidae; genus Phaenicophaeus; species Phaenicophaeus curvirostris. The sequence goes on from NC_091398.1 coordinate 30,356,060, forward strand.
CACAGACTCTAAGCACTAGTCTGAACTTCTAACACCTTTACTGCTGAGTATCAGACTCGCTGCTGGCTAACACCAGGTGCCTCGTTCACCTTGGGTACGCACCCTGTGAATTCACCAAGCCTGTGGTGCCCACTAGCAGGTTTTGACCTGCAAACTCATAACTAGTTCAAAAGCAGCCCCCATACTGAGCTAGTTACACTATCAGCAGTGCAGCAGCTATAAGCCTAAACCACTGCTGTAGGGGAAGTGAGCTGATGAAGGTCATTAACTCCTCACCCTGAAACCCCATTGCATGCCCAGTCCAGCCTCAACTTGCCGCACAACAGTTGCTCCTCCGCAGAGCTTGTCTCTTCTCCCATCTCTGAATTAAGCTCAGTTCCCCCTTCAGCTCCTCAAGGGATGTTGTATGAATTTCATGGCCTCCAGCCACATGGAGTTTGGACTGCCCAGAACGTGTAGGGTCAGGAATCTTGGCCATCTCTACATTCAGCTAATGAAAAGGAAAGGAGCAATGCTGGATATGGAGACAGCTGCGCTGCTCTGGAAGGGAACTGCACGGAAGAGCAGCTGCTCCTTCCTCACGTGACAGTGGCGGCAGGCAGGGACCTGCAGCCCCCTTGGGACGCCCACAGATCCCTGACTGTTTTGATCCACTCACACCTCATAACCTTTTTGCACTGGTATTGCATAACTAAATGAAAAAAGCAAGCAGCAAAAGAGGATTCCACACCAAGAGATAATACGGCTTTCCAAACACTGAAAAAAAAAATGTCAGGGTGTGTATGAGGGGACAGGGAAGGACACACAGATGGATAGCGTTTTAGAAGTCAGCATTTGCAAGCTCAACACCACTGAGCTTATTTTGTTGCTGTCTCTCCTCTTCCCCTTTGCACACAGTGAATGCTGAATGGGAAATATGCACCGCACTTGCTGGGAGAGCCTGACAACCTATAAAACCAGTTCAATTCCCAAGAAACAATGGGTTTGTAATCATTTGTGCAAGTCAGGTAGAGGCTTACAGTGCTGGATGGGAGGAATCCCCAGAGCACCAGAGAAGCAAAAAAAAGATCCAACCCTCATGTCTAGAGTGAGCTCCAGAAAATTCACACAAATTTTCCCTGCTGAACACCAGCCCCCATCACCAGACTCCCTCAGGGCAGCTGCTCCAGCCTCCAGCTGTCCCTATGGTCACCCACAAAAGGGTGGAAACCTCAGGGAAATACCAGTGGGCCAGCTCAGAGCACGGAGCCAGCCCCAGCCCCATGAAACTTGGTGGGGAAGGAGCTCTGCAGCTGCTGGTGGGGTCTAGCTAGCCACGCTCCCCGGGGCAGGTGAAAGACCGTGGGAAGCGCAAGCCGGCTTGGGAGAAAAGGAAAGTTCCCTGATGGTTAATCTGTCTCCAAGCAGGGCAAAATTCACCTCCCTCCACGGGGTAAAGGTGAAACGTGGCTCCACGCAGCCCCACATGGCAGCCAGAATGCTGCCTCAGCACCCGACACTTCGACCTCTCCTCCAAGCATACGAAAACTATCGCGCCTTATCGGCTCTCCTCTGCTGGAAACCTCCCGCAATCCCGTGCTGGGGACTTAGGAAGAGGTCAGGGAGGGAGAGTTTTACACGCTGAATCATTCCTAGACAAATCGTTTCCTTATTATACATGGCAGCCTCCCACGGACGGACTGCCAGAGGGATCTCTGAAATCGTATTAGGTGCCTTTCCCTCATTCCTCTTTATCCCCCTGTCATCCTTCTCTCTCTTGAAACGCTCTAGCTCACAGTCCCACCGGAGAGGGTCCGGGGGGTCACGAACACTCAAACAGTCCAAGGGGCCCGAGCAAGGAAACATCGTGAGGCCCTGGTGTAAATTGCTCTGGGCTCAGCAGCTCCCGCCTGTCTCTACACACGGGGTAGTCGCTCTCCCAGCTCACGCTCCCAGCCCTTTGTGGGATTTGCAGCCAGATGTCGGGATCTGGCAAGCCCAGCGGCAGAGCCGCTCTCCGGGCTCGCGAGGCCGTTGCTCTGGCGCGCTGCCGGCCATGCCTGCAGCCTAGGTGTGCACGCTCCTACCACATCTACCCCTGCTCCAATTTCGCTGGATGCAAACCAGGAGCCACAGAACTGGTTTGGTTGTTGTTTTTCCTTTTTGCAGAGAGCATCAAAGAGGAGTTGGTTAATAAGCCCACGGAGCTCCGCGCCATGCCAAGGCTCCGGTTACAGCCTCCGGGCTGGAGTTGACTTGCACCCAGCCAGCCAGGAGCGTGGAGGGATGGGTGTAATTCCCTCCACCAAACCGCACAGGCTGCGTGGGGGATGACTGGTGGTGGGGAGGCACGGGGCTTTGCACTGGAAGGGCTGCGCGCCCGCGCCTCCAGCGCTGCGGCTGCTGGCAAGAGGAGAGCGGGCGATGGAGGAGCACGAGCTGTGGCTGCGAGCCCCTGCGAGAAGCCCGGGGAGATTAACAAGACACTGAAACTTCACGCAGGCCATTTCTGATGTCAGCAGAGCTGCTTGATGGAATTACAGCAGCATTATTGTGCGCCGCTGGGGGTAAATTATTCCTCATGTAACTTTTATTTAACACAGTAACTTCCCTTGTAAATCACGCTGCTCTGGCCACAGTCGCTGCAGGGACATCGCTGGTCGAGGCTGCGACAGAAGTAACGCCAGATCTGAATCACACACGCAAACCCTTCTGAGGTTCCTCAGAATGTGCTCAAGGGCTTTCAGCAGGGCTGGGTCCAACCGCTCACAGCACATGTTTGGGCCGCTTCTGGTTTGTTACTCAGACGTGGCAGTTCCCCTGCAGGAGAAGGACTGGGGCTGTCACACAGCAGTACAAGGTTTCCATTTATTCCCGCAGAATTGAATAGCGGTTCTCAGGATGCCTTAGAGCCACAAGAATCAATAGGGTGTCAGGGAAAACAAAAAATTGTCCCTACACACTCACAATTTCCTAAAAATTGTATCATCAAACCTGGCCACTGGCCATCGCTCTGTATTGTCATTTGTCTTCTACCCTTTGTGTTCTGCTCTATCTTGCTGGGGAGCAGCCACCCTGCAGAGCTCTCTTCTGTTGCAGAAGTGTTTAGTAGCAAATTACTGACAGCCCCACAATGTCATAACAGGTCAAATAACATGTAAGGCTGACCTAGCACCACTGGACCACTTCGAATTGACACAGCCAGACACAGGGATTTGTGACAAATCATTTCAGGTTCCGTCTTGGGGGTGACTTGTCACCTTAAGAACCCACAGCCTCTTGGTGTGGTGTCCAGTATGAGGTTGAATGCAAATGGTGACTGTCCTACAGAGTTGGAAATCCCATCTTAGCCTCTAGGTTCTTCTGAACTTTAACAGAGGGGCTGTGAACCTCAGGTAAATAAAGCAAGTCCCAGGCCTGGGAAATGAAACAAGAACTACAAATGGAATTTTATTGCTTTGGAATTACTCTGGTATCTGGACTCGCAGGAATTTGCACAGCACATGCATACTTTCTCCTATCAGCAGAGCACCTCATTATCCCTCCTGGCTGACGCAGCACTGCAACATCACTGTCCAGAGTCCTTGTCTCCACATCAGCACAGAAATACTTAGCGCAGCTATGAGAGCTCTCCCAAGACATACGAGTGCCTTGCTCCTGTAGGTGTCCATGAGGCAAAGCCCCACTCCCAAATCTGGCAAGCACTACCCTTCCACTTTCTGATTTCATTTGCCTCAGTCCTGAATCAGCTCAGGGTGGCCTGGGTTACTTTTTTATTTTTCCTTCAGCCCATAGAGTCCCTCTGTCTAGTTACTGCTTTACACAAAACAAAAGGAGGCCACAATTGCCCTTAACAGCACATATACTGAACAAGAAAGGAGAAGGCTGAGGGAGGATTATCCTACAACTGCAGAACTCAAAGGACATGGAGATTAACCAGCTTGCTCAGGGTTACACAAGCAGGCTACAGCAGAAGCAAGAATTAAACCAAAATCCTCCAAGTCCCATGCAAGTGCCTTTACTCCAGGCCTTTCTTCTTCGCCTGCGAAGAAGCGTCTTCACCTTTCAAGGACAAAGCAGGGACAACGGCAAAGCTATTTGTTTCCTTCATGCAGCACAAGCAGAAAATGAGAGTTACAGCACAGCCAGGTGGGACTGAAGACAGAGCACATGGAGTGGCAGTGTCAAGTGGGTAATCTTTTTTGGCAATTAATGAAGATGTGGTACAGCCAGAGACTTCCTTTCCCCCTGTTGTGAGCTGCTTGCAGCTCCTGAACTGTTCGGACCACTTCCACACTCCTTCCTACAGTGTATCTGGCAGAATTATGGAGAGGTGGACACCTGGGCTAGCAGAGCTAATTTACCTTCACTTGCTTTGCTTCTCACCAGTTCCTGCATCACCACAGAACATCAGCTTCGTGTTTTACAGCAGCTTTAATTGGGAGCAATGCTGAATGCTCAGCAACCAGCTCTTTCTTTGGGTACCACAGTCAGGCTCCAAAACTATTTTTTATTCCTAATTGGACAACTCTGCCAGGGCAAATCTGAAAGCACAACCAAAGCAAGTAACTGCTGAGACTCTGCATGCGTTTTGAGAGAGATTCCCCATGCAATCCTTTCTTCTCAGTTTCCTCCTTGAGCAGTGCAACAAAAGAAGATGCATTTGACCTTCCTAAATCAAGAGGCTACGATGATTTGTGAATACACCTGTCCTCCAGCAGAATGGACAAACCTTATTCTTAAAATCAGCCTTGAAATATCAAATCAAGACAACCAAGTCATAAAATCAGAACAGAGACTGACTTAAGTATCCCAGAATAACTTTTGTCAGAGCCAGATATTTCAGGTTATCACTCTCTCTGCTGACAAAATTAAGCTGTCACTTCTCAGTGTTTCTCAAATGTAAACCCCACATTAGAACCACATGAGCAACCCTAATCTAATAGTCTGGAAATGAAACAAAGCTTCTATGATTTCAGTTTTGATTTCCAGCCTGACACACGGATAAAAGTTACTGAGACACCAGTACAGGCTCAGCACAGCATGATCATAATGTCCATTTTCAGAATCCCAAAATTCCTGATAATAAATAAACCAATTTCTCTATGAAGTGCTAAAGAACAATACGTGACTAAAGAAACAAAGAAATTGGCGTCCTGCATCCTGCACCCAGCCTCAAACTGTTTTTCTACAGAAAACAGACTGTTTCCAAAGAAAACCACTTTCCAAGCCTGCCACAACAGCCCTGTTCTGTGCTTTAAAAAAATTCTGCACAAGTCCAAGCCTCCATATGCACTCATATAGATTGAGCTGGAAACCAAGCAAGTTTTCAAAGTTTGTTTTGAGATACCAGCTTCATAGAATACCAAGGTTCTGTGCAACAACCGCTCCAAGTGTAAGCCAGCCAGATCTAAGACTGGTTATCACCCTTTATGCAAGTCCAAGCACAGCAGAAAGAACAAGCTTTGATTTAAAAACAGGGAAACGATCATGACAGTGAAAACCTGAAATGCCATCGGAGTCATCAGTATCATTTTTCGTATGTCACTATGTCATTAAATCACAGTTTGGTGTACACGAGATGGGTTGAGGACCAGGTATAATTCCAGTTTTAACTCTTCCTCTTTGGACTGAATTCAATCTTAATTTAAGGAGCTGCAGTTTTAATGATTTATATCTAAGTATACCAAGTCTCTATTTGGCTTTTTATATGGCTTGAGGCATATGTTAAATAGGATCATAATATTTACTTACCTCACCAAAGTGGTGGGAATGTTAATGCACTGACTTGCATTTTAATGTGATACAGAAAGATATTGTCTGAAGTAGTTTCAGGCATTATCTTGAACCTCCTTGTTCGTTTTTTAAGGCTCTAAAAAACACATATTTTTGTGATGTTCTCTCTATTTTGTTCTGCGCAGAAAGGTAATAAACAAGAGGTAAGGCATATGTTAAATAGGATCATAATATTTATTTACCCCACCACAGCGATGCGAGTCTTAATGCACCGACTTGCATTTTAATTTGATACAGAAAAAGATGTTGTCTGAAGTAGTTTCAGGCACTTTCTTGAACCTCCCTGTTCAGTTTTTAAGGCTCTAAAAAGCACATATTTTTGTGATTTTCTCTCTATTTTGTTCTGTCCAAGAAGGTAATTTCCAAGAGGTAAAAGCATTAGAATCCAAACAGCTCCAGTTTCCAATACTGCAAATTCACAGCAGAAGCAGGCTGGAATGAAGGTTGGTATTCCTCCCCCTCCCCCAAGCCCCATTCTTTTGCAATTCATTCCAGTTATTAAAAAAAAAAAAATGTAATTAAAACTTCATCGATCACAGCTTTGACCAGTAAAAGAAGAGAGAAGGAAATCCATGACATTTTCCTTTCCTTGCTCTATGACCAGCATTTATTACAACATTCATGTGTTTTTTGTAACATAGTAAGTTAAAAATCAAAACGATTAAACTGGTTTCACGATTGATGATGATTTATCAATTACCCCTTGTCGGCAAAGAGCTTTGAAGATATAAATGATTATTGTACATGTTAAAACATGATTTACTGACTTTGCTGGGACAGGTGATCCACCAGGGAGAAACAAAACAAACTGGCTAGTAGTTCTGAAAAGCCATAACCCCAGAAGTGCCCATGATATGCCCTGATCCTGCACACAGATGCACCTTCTACAGAGACTGTATTACTTCCAGCAGTAAACTTGATGCACATCTACAGTAAGCAGGCTTAACTCTTATACAGCTATTTTCATGCTCACATTTACAAGCAATATTTACCTAGAGCTCTGCATTATTACATCTGTTTTCCATGATGGAAGATAGATGGGAAACATGCAGAAAGCACATAGTCATCCAGGTAAAAGAGCTGGGGCTGCAACTGGATGACCCCAGTTCCAGCTCAAGACTATAAGCATGTAGCTACGCTGCCTCACCCACGTAACACCAAGGAGTTCCAACATGATGAATCACTGAGCATTTGAGCTCCACCATTCAACAGGTACAAGCCCCACAGAAAAAAAAGCCAACCGTCTTCTGGTCAATAAGGAGACAAGACTAGGAGGACCATGCCCATCAACAACTTTAACTTGAATGGGTAAACATGTCTCAGGGTGCCTGAGCCAATCCATCCCTGACTTTCACCTGCCCCCAGCTCACCGCCTGCCCCAAGTCTCTTTGCCTTTTCTTTACTATTACCAGTAAAACATTAACATAGGAGCACTCAGAATAGAAGTCAATCAAACAGCAACCATTCACTCCTCTCCAAGTCGTCCCAACTACAAACAACTTTTCCTCAGTGCACAGTTAACATCCCAAACACTCCTCCCTTTCTTCAGGAAGCACCTGAGCAAACAGGTGTGTTTCAAGTTCAGCAAATCCCCTGGGAAACAGCTCATGGCTAAGCTGACCTGTCTAAGCGTTGGTCCCTTTTTTCCATCCTTGGGTGAAGACAGGATTCACGGAAGACCCAGCAGGCAGTGTGGTCTTGTGGCTTGGACAAAAGGCTGTGAGGATCAGAAGCACTGGTTTCATTTTCAGATCTAGTTTGTTGACTCAGGATGCATTATCACAGGTCTGCCTGCTCCCACTTCCCAGAAGTCATTCAGCATTTAACCAGTTATTTGTTGGGAGAGATACCACCGCTGTCAAAATGGGGCAGAAGCAGCTGTGACAGCATCAGCAGCCTGGGAGCACAGTGCTAAAGTGCAGGGAGGCTAGGAGAGCTGCTAATGCCTTTTTAGCTTTCTCCCATCCTGGAAAATATACAACTGTCTGAAGCCATCTCCCAGGACACGCTCGTAGCCTGCCTCTTACAACAGGTCCCTGATGTCTGCAGGACCTTCTGGGGTATTGCTGAATGAAGCACAAACGCTAAAAAGGCCACAAGCCACCTGCTGAGCCTAAATAATTTCCATCTGTGACTCAGAGTATTGAACCCAAGGCTATTGAAATGAATGGCTGGTATCAGCCATCCGCTGCACGACCTGCATCGCTCTCCCACACTGCTTTGACCTCAACTGAGGCCATTTGCATTTTTACTCCTTCTGAAGTGGCATGAATTAATGATTGATCGTGGACCTTCACCATGAATCTCTAGGCTTCTGTCAGCCAGTGTCACAAACTTAACATTATCTAATTGTAAGTTTTCCCATTTAATTGCAATATACACCTGCTCAATGTCCCTCTGTGTGTGGAAAAGCATCATACTTCATTTAAAAAGCCCTCATTTAAATTCAACAGCTAGCTGCACAGATTTAACCATTAAACTGATTTATGTTGCATAAAAGATCAAACCAGATCGCACCTTGTGGCCAAATAACCATAAAAGGTTTCTGTAAAGATCATTAATTCACCTCCCTGGGCAGTTAGTTTAGCAGTAAATATGACTTAGATGACTTTATCCAGTTAACCTTAATCAATTTGTTATTATGATTAGTCACCCTAAATAATACAAATGTGAGAGACGAAGGTGCTACAGTTCAGACCCTGGTAATGAACAGTCCATTGGTGTGTTGACCCTGGATTCTCACACTCCTGGGAGATGAGCATCTGTCCCTCACCTGCACCCCCAGAGACCACAGCCAGTCTGTGCCAGGGAGAGCATCCCAGAGGCTGGGCTTTGCCTGATCCTTTTCAATGCCTTCAGGTAAGCGGCTCCCACCACTCCAATACAAGAAAGGGAGGAAGACGAGGGCAGAGGGGCACAGAAGGTGATGCCAGCCTGTTTGCCCCATGCTAGGGGGAAAGCTGGCCCAGCCATCCACAAACCAGCTTGAGATCTGACAAGGTTTAATTTGGCAGACACTGCTCTGTCACAGGCTTCCAGAGCGACCTTGGCCAAGGTATTTCATCTTACTGTATCTCAGCTCCCCAGCTGTTAAGCAGGGATGACAGTGCTTCCCTGTGCCACAGGAGTGGTCTTAAAGTTTGTGAGGCATTCAAACATCACAGCCCTGGGAGCCATAAAAACTCCTTAAGCAGGCAGATCCATCACCCTTGGTGCTCCGTTCTCCTCTCAGCCTGGCACAGCTCCATTGACTTCAACCCATTTACTCTGCCACAGAGGACATGAAATCAGAGTCAGGCCCTTGATCAGGCAAAGGGATTGCCTCTTCCTCAGCGTCGCAGCAATAACCAGCAGAATGGGACCCAGTGGGGGCAATAGCAATGTAAGTGATCATCAGTACTAAAGGAAATAGGCCCATATCTCGGCCACCAGAGTCATTCACACCTGAGCAAAGCACATTATGCTGACAGCCCAGCACTCCCTATGCAAACTGCTGATATCACACTGGTTTGGAAATAGAGGGAAGGGAAAACAAGAAGGAGCTTATATCTTAACGCACGTACTGGTGTAGGTCAGCAGTAAATTCATGCAGTCAGTGGAACAATAATCAGTCTAAAGAAGAAAACAGGATTCAAGGTGTTTGGGTGTCAGCCCCCCAGCCTCCCGAGGGGCAGAGCCCGGCTCTACGGCTGCACTTGGTATGCAGTCAGCGCATCAGTAAATCATGAAACCCTGCATGAAAGGGCTCATTCTGTCTGTGTGCGTTTCTCTGTCTGTGTGTGCACACTCTCACCAGGGCAAGGAAAGCACTTTATCCTTCATTTTTATGCTCAGCCACGTGCTTCTCCAGCCTTCCCACATTGTGTATGCGACTGTAAGAATGTGGCATACTTCTCTTTCCAAAATGCATACATCGCCACCTCCCAGGAAAAGGACTCCAAACCTACACCTACGTTCAGCTTGAAGTACTGGGCATTTTTTCTTAAACCTAGCTCCTACTTCAGGAGGCGTTTGATCTGAACAGAAAACAAGGGCATGATCAAAACCAGACAGTGAGGACCTTTTCACTGACTCCAGGGGACTTCAGCTGAGGTTCTCTGTGTTCAATTACTTACAGTCATTATTACCAAAGAAGAGGCTTGAGCATACCTTGCAACTCACAAAGCCACTGATGTGGAACACAGCACATGCGAAGAGACAATGTAATTCATTTGGGAAACTCAACATGCTAATACAAATCCCATCCTTGAACTCCAATGATGTTTTCCATGAACTCGGTTGCATGATCATTTGTTCTTGGACATAAGTTTAGCTTTTTACAAGTAAAGAAAGGGGGTTATAAATTTTCATAGCATATAGGAAACCTCCATTCCTATGATAATAATCTGCACTCTTCTGGATGTGGCTGCAGGACTGTGGCCAAAGCAATATTATGAAAACCAAACAGTCTATCCCCATTCTTAGTGACATTCCCAAATTCACAGAAATAAAGAACATCAATAAAGTCTGAAAAGAAAATCTCATTAGTTTTAAGAAAAGTAGGGCTTTACTATGGGCAGCATTTAAGAAGCACAGGCTTAAAATTAACCATAAACCCAGGGGCCATCAGCTTCAGTGGCACTTATCCACAGGCCTATGTTATGTCTTGATTTGGGATCTTAAAGCTTCAACATTAGAAAGCAAATGCACAGAAGACTTTTCATTTTTACTGTTAAAGGCATATCACATCAATCTCATATCAACAAGGAGACTTTATTTATAGAATATGATATTAAATCTGAATTCCTTTCAAATATTGAGAATATTTTATTACATTATGCATCCAGGTGCCACATGTGATTTTGACAGACAGGCTCATCTGAGAGGTGCCAATTAAGAAACACACTCAGAAGCAGAGCGTGACAAAAGTCACAACATCATCAGAGAAGGAATGTGTTTTTTCTCACTGGAGGAAATAGCAATGAAGAGAAAAGTTTGTTCACCTCCTCCAACAATATGTGAATAGCGCCCCTCAATTACACCATTGGTCTTTTATTAACTACAAAGAGACACCACAAAGAATTTTAATAATAGGATGAAGAAATTATTATAAATTACACTTCCATTTTATGTAATACACCTCCACTGTTACTAAAGAGTCAGAGTTAAAACTCCATGAAAAGGCTGTTGATTTTTTTATCACCATGTTTGCTTTTAAATTCATTGGAGTGCTTAAGCGAGCCGCTGGTTCCACATTTGTTCCTAATGTGCTCTGAAGGAAGGGGCCAGCGGCAGGGCAAAACAGGCAGTATCTGGCACTTCTGCTTACTTTCAGATAGAGTTTAAGGCACGAGTCCAGACTTGAGAGGTGTTTTAAAATACGGATCTTGAATTTTTACAGCACTTTTCTTCTTGGGGAAGATATAATGGTGTCTTACACACCATGGCCACAATTCTCCACTGAATTTATTCAGGCTTCATATATGAATAAGAGGATGGATTTCAGGAGGATTTGGGCTACAGGTCATCAGGGCCACTGCTTAATGCACATAGTTGCTGCTTAATGGTACGGAGAAGAAAATCCTACATGACTTCTTATTCTATTAAATCTGCCAAGAAATAACCATGCAAAATGGAACTGGCACCTCTTCACTTTCGAAAACTGCCAAGTGATAATTAATGATTTCAAATGTCAGAAACGTCATTTAATTTCTTTCCTGGAGGACTAGTGACACCATGCCTGACTGAATCAGCTGGAACAACTCTCTTTTAAGTCATCATCTGCCAACGCTGAGTCTTCCTTTAGGACCAGACCTGCTCAAACATTATTACCCATACAAGTTCTGGCAAGAGCACAACACGCCCGAGGCTATGACTACATGTTTCTGATAGGTGACGCTTTCCGTCCTACTGGTAACCCAAAATGGCCCTACTCACCCCTCCAGTCATATCTTTGTAGACATTACCTGTTACTGACTCACGTCCTGACAAAGAAATAATAATCTCCTACATGAACCAGCTCTGATCCTCAGGTTACTTCTCATGAAGTGCGTGCAGCGAGAGGACTCCCAACCCTCACCTACAGCATGAGGTACCGAGACACATGTTTATGCTACTCAACTCAGTGAGCAAGAAGTTTAGCAATTCAAGCCTGATTTTACATATGTAGTCTACATCTTAATGTAGTAAAAAGAGCAAATTTTTAGCAATAAAGCAATCCATGTGTTTTCAAGGTACTTAGCGCAAGCCCCCTGGATGGTTAATTTTTCTTTTGATCTCAGTGAACTGCCTTTGAAACTTTCCTATTTCTGAGAGACAGAAAAAGATCCCATTTTACTGGACAACAACTTTAATTTGTATACAACTTTCTTCCTTGTTTTGTCAATCTCGAAGAAGGGTAACAGGTTAATTGCTGTTTTTATTGGTGTAACGGATGCCAATTACAAGGTGTGTGTTAAAATCTCATGTTCTAGTTAAGTGAAAAAAAAGAAAAATGATTACGTATTCCATCTATGCCTTGCTATCCAAAGTAACGAGAAGCTGGAATATCCCAGGTAAAAGAAAACAAACAAACAAACAAAAGATAATGAAAATAGTAAAGAGACACCTCGCTACTGTGAGGTCAGCACAGATCCAGCATGGCCGGCTCTCAGCCAAAGCTGTAAAGCCTTGGCTGATTGGAGCCAACCCCCCAGCTCTCATTCTGCTAAGCTGAAGTGCTCAGTCTCCATGCTGGTCTTGTGCATTCACTGCACGTGAGCAAAGCCCTGTGGAACCTGAGGCCACGGAGGCTGCAGCCACAGAGATCTCCAAGCGCTCTTCAGGTTTGGACCCAGCCCAGGCACGGTTACAGGTTCCACCTGTGCCAGAGCCATCGCTGACCCCACGATCAGCATGGTGCTTACAGCACAAGTCCTTCCATTTCCTGCAGGAAACACAAGTGTCTCACGGGCCACACTACGTGCCTGTGACACACTTACAGACTGAAAGAATCCACAGAGCTACATGCTAGTGTAAGAGATTTGGTCATGGACTTGCCAGAAAAGAAAAAGAAAATGGGTAGGTTTTAACAATTTTCTTTCTTTAAATCTGGAAACACTTGGCAGATGTGATTAACCTTGTGTGGTCATCTCTTCCCACTGCTTCACCCTGCTCATTCGGTGCAAAGTTCCTCGTCAGAGAACTTTCTTCCAATTCTCCCCCTCCCCTTCAAGTAGTCTTAAAGAAAGGACTTGGGCAGGCTGGACTTCAAATGACCCTTGAATGCTGTGCTTACTTTCACAGCAGGATGCATCAACTGCCTCATCAAATAAGTCTCAAGCAGACAGGTTTGTTGATTGGGAAAGCAAAGTCTCAAGCTCAGGGTAAAGGGTATGTCACAAATATTAGTGTAAGTACAGTGAAGACCCTGTATCCTTGCAGAGAACAGTGTTTGCCCTAGGCTAAAGTCTGTGCTAATATTTTGAATTTATATCACATCTTCTCAGCTGATCTTACGGGAAAAAGGCCAATTGGATTTTATAGCTCAACAGCTAATAGGATTCTTCAGGATTTGATAAAGAAAGAAACTGCCATTACAGGTTTAACTATTCTGTAATAAGGAATATAGAGCCATGTTAAATTTCAGTGTTTTATAAAATATTTGTACTGAAAATAGAGCTGCAAATCCATGTTATGTGTTAATAGTTTAAAATAAAACTGGATGTGTAGCCACTGATGAAGGTCATACTGAGAAAAATAAGATATCCTATAATTTTATAGCCTAAATCTCTGACATCTGTACTATCTTGCACTCCAGGTGTTCCCTTTGTTTCGGAAATTCAGAATCAAAGAAAGAAGAAAACTGGAATTCTGCAAAAGCTTAATCCAGAACCAAGCTAGATCAAAATAAATTTAGGCACTGCTGTTTAGGTATCTGCTGACCTGTATGGCACACCAACAGACCCTGGGATGAAATTGCCCCTTACCCCCTCTGCAACATCTGGACTCTACACAGGCATGTCTGAGCCTCCTTTTTTCAGTACCATTGGTGCCTGCAGACAGGGATACAGCAGCCTGAGCTTCTTCCTCGATACGGAGTGTTCTCAAGGGCAGACAGTTCTGCAGCTGACCAGAGAAGAGTGCTAACACCACAGGGCACCAACAGCCTGGTGTTTTCACCAAAGTATGTTTCAGAACTCAACAAAACTACCAGAGAAGGAAAGGATCTCTAACAATTTGTATGCAGGCTGAAGGGTGGGATTGACTAGAAAAGAAACAAAATCTTGAAGGAAGCATGTGGAGGACCACAAAGTCCCAGGCAGACTAGACACCAAAATATGGATTGAGCCCAGTTTGTTTAGACAGCTCTCTACAAACTAGACTCTTAGCACGCGAAGTCCCTCCTGATGAACTGACTGGGATAGAAAGAGCTGCTCTGCAAATTGGACCTTGCCAGAGAATATCCAGATAAGTGTATGACAAAGACCATACCTGATCCTAGGGAGATCTGACAAGTCAGACTCAGGAGCCAGAAGCTATTTATGGTGGCAGCAAAAAAAACCCCCTCTGAACTATAACCTTGGAAGCAACAGGCTTGCTGAGCCAAGCATCATCTCCAAGATAACAATCGAACGAGAAATCTCTCCCTAGCTCCCTCCCTCTCTCCCCTCCTCCGTGTGTGCAATCCTTTGATGTACAGCTCCAAGGGCTGGCCAGGTGCAATCTGTTTTATTGAATAATATACATAGAGCTTTGTAAAACATTCTCAAGACTTCAGATGAACCTGGGTTCTATGTTTTATGTCTATGAGTTTCAGCTCCTGATAGGGAAGGTCAGCAGCTGCTGGCTGAGCACGTCTCCTCGCTTGGAAGGCACGGCACCTCCTCTCTTCAGCTTGCACGCACCTGAGTGAAGAAGCTGAGGTGCAGGGCAACCCTGCATCTTTCTACAAGAAAAGGCTGAGTCGTGGCTGGCTCTTGGTGAGGGGAAGGTAATTGAATATGAATTTGCAGGGGAATTCATTCACTTACAGTCTCTCTGAACCAAACCTGCAAGGTTCTGCCAGTGAACTGAGGACTGCAAGGAGGGAAGAGGCTGGGGATTTTTCGTGTGCTGGCTGCTATGCTCTGGGCCACCACATGCAGATGTACTTCTCTATTACTCAGCTTCCAAGTGAGGCCAGCCAGATTGTTCATCCTGGCTTTGACTCCTTCTTTGCACAAGTCCAGCCATGTGCTGTGGATGATTCTCTTCTCTTCACCACGCAAAGACCAGTCTGTTTAAACCTGCCTCCACCCGCAAGAGTAGGTGTCTGGAGTGCACTGCTGGGCAGACACCCAATGCAGCTCTCAACAAGCCAGGCTGAGCTTTGAGAGCAAGACAACAACTTTTCCTTTGGCACTTGGGAGCAATGTAACCATTCTGCCAAGCAAATGCAACGTGCTTCCAAGGAAGACTAATTAACCCCAAAAGACATCACATTAAGTGTCATCACTTGGCTCTGGATTGGGGCTCACCTGGGCATTTCCGAGAAATGCTGCTCTGCACCACATCATCTGCATACGGTAGGTGCCACCTGCTGCTGTCCACAGCTGGAAACTCCTCCCTGAAGCCCAGGCAGGGATGTACGTGCTATGCCACCCACCCCCATACACACACCAGAGAGGAGACGGGCAACATCGAGAGACATTGAGTGAGTACAATTCAGAAATGGCAAAAAGATAACAGTAAGTCAGTTGGATAAGGAGGTCATTATAACACACCCAGTTGCTCAGTGCTGATGACTCTCTCGCTCATTTGAGCTATTTTCCTCTGTCCACACATGCCTCTCCCTGGCCTTCGACCCTCAAATAAGTGCCAGCAGTAGAGAAGTGTCAAGCCAAGTGCTAACCCTGCAAAGCAGGTACAAGGGATCGAGAAACACCCATTCCACTCCTCTTTTGCCAGGGAATCAGCAGGTGCTGGATTCCATCTACTGGCTTTTTCCTCTCACCACGCACACAACAAGCAATTTCCAATATACATGCTCATTACGCTCCAGTGGAGCATACGATAAAGCAAAGGTAAGCAGCAGCCAGAGGACTGTCTGCACACAGCAGCCAATGATGGGGAAACTGTTCTCAGCTTACAAAATCGACTCAGACACTTCCAGAAATTCACATCAGATATCCACCCTCTCTGAATGGATAATAAATACGTCTGACCCAATAATCCAAGTGTTATCTGCGTTCCAACTACCAAATCATACAATACAGCTACACACCTGATGTAATTTTAATAACATAAGACCACAAAGAGCAATGGAGCACAATGGCGAAAGCAGACAAGGGAACATTGATTTTCAGATTGCATTCCACTATAAACATCAAACTGCTGGTGGTTTATCTGAAATATAAGCAGACCTAAGCGGAGTAAAAGAGGCTGAAGTTCACGCGCTGAGGTTGAACAGTGCTTAATGTGCCAACTCCAGTGAATCCTGCAGACAAGCTGCCTCTGCCAGCCATAAACAGTTATTCTTAACTGAGGATCAATACAACTTCCACTATAGCTGTACTAATTGTAATAGCTGGATTTTGACAACGTTCATGCACGTGTTATATGACACGGGTTTCTGCCTACAGGGGAGAATTGAAACTTCTTTTAGCACAGATAATTATACCCCATCTTAACTTGGCCAAACTTCTCATGCTCATGTAACAGAAGCTTTAACACCCCGACTACCTTCAGCTCTCACTGAGTTCTTGTAGTCCCTAGAAGCTCTTCAAGAACAGCCTCTGGGGAATAGGAGAAGCTCACTGTGAGCTTTTGCTGTCATTTATTTGGTTATCAACCAGGTAAAACTTCCCTGACATCAGCTAATTATTCCCTTTTACAACCAGGAAATCATATCCACAATCTTGTACGCTGTACTTGGACCTTATTTGAGTCAGCTAATGGGCGTGAGTTTCCTTTCACAAGCTACTTTCCATCTAACATGTTTGGGACCACACATGCTACAGGCTTTTTGTTCAACCATAAGCCATTAATTCTTCTGTCCATTCAGAATACATAAGCTTCCAAGCCACATGCCAAATGGCACTGAGTTTAGGCAAAAAGGAGTTAAAATTTTAACCAATTTCTCAACAGGTGGGTCGGACAGTCCTGTTATTCCTAAATCTAACATTGGCATGAGATAGGAAATTTGGATTTATCTTCTAGTGAAAATGAGATCAAATGACATAGGTTAAAACCACCTAAGTTAGGAACATTAAAGAAGTTACAAGCCCTGAATGCAGGGGGAGATTTCTAGGGATGAATTCTCTACATACTGATGCACTGTCTATGCACAGGTTCTGCCATAAGCATCAGTGACCGCCTGCTGTCAAAGGCAGACACCAGGAGAAACAGGACTTCAAGTGCGATATGTCTTGTGAATGACAGAGGAGAACTTCTCCTAAACTCTGAAGCCTTTGATGGCTGTCAGTTTTGACCCTGTGTCACTGTAGCCAACTTTCCTTCTTCACTAGCACACTGAACAAACATGTGAGCTGCCCTTCTGTCTCAGCTAGCAAAATCTGCAGCCAGACCTCAGCTGAAAGTCACTACTAACTTATAGCACAGTATTACTGTAATGCTCAGCTTTCCCATGAAATGCAGTGGCCACAGAAAGGAGGTGACTGGATCAAACAGGTACAACCTCCAAGGAGATGATGGTGTTTAGGTACCCTCTTGCTTCTACAGGAGTCTGTGGAGGACTCCCTGCTGATTTAAGTAGCAACAGGAGCACGAAGACAAGATGACTCAGTCACTCAGCTGATAATAACATGCTACTGGCATTGCTATCACATTGGTCCCAACCATAACATTTCCTGGTTCTTTCAGAAGCTTTTCAAGCACCATCTGGGGCTCAGTGAGCATTACTTCACCATCACTGCCTCTCTGAAGTGCTAAAGAAACATTTACCAGTATGCAAATACTTATAATTGTGAGTTTACACAAGAAGGGGAGATGCTTCTAGACTACTGTCTGTTTTTCCTTGGCAGAAATACAGAGCTGGTCACATTTTGGAAGGTATTTAAAGCCTAATATTTTTCAAATAATAAAAGCCTCTACCAGATAAATAAAGCAACTGAGTTTGATTCTCCACTGGACACCTCCAATTTCACACTGGTGCAACAGTATCAAACAAATAGCCAAGAATGATTCATGGTCTGGAAAACACGCTTTTCTGTGGGAGATTTAGAGAATTCAATCTTGTTAGCTTATCAAAGAGCAGGTTACGAGGAGATTTGATCACAGACTGTAAGAACCTACACAATATCTGGTATCTGATCCTAGGCAGTTCTTTAATCTGGCAGATGAAAGCGCTAGAAGGTGAAATTAGACAAACAAACTGGAAAAAGCAGACTTTTTACTCTTTACTCAGCCCCTCAACCTGGGATGTCGGAGACATTTCTTGAATGCTCTGAGTTTGAATTGCTTTCTACTATAGGTATATCCTAGCACAGTCATATATTATTGGATTTAATGCTGGAATTAGCAGGTGAAATTCCATGTTCTGTAATTTAACAGAAAATGAGGCAAGATGTTCATAGACTATTCTGGTTTTAAAAATAAAAATGAAAGAGAGGTATACAAGAAATATGAAATGGTTAGACAAGCATGCAATGCAATAATGCCACTTATCAAATTATTTTTTGGCATTTAGAATGTGTTTTTATAACAAAAGCTGCGTTGATTACGAAACAGCAGGTAAAACCTTTCTTCCTTTTGTCTATAAGGAAGTTGCCTCCCTTGTTCCTTACACTCATCAAATTTATTTTGAGGCAAACCAAGATGTTTGGGCTTTGTTTACATGAATTTCTTGTTAATGTTAATTTCTACCCTATAATATTAAGGTATCTTAAAACTCCCACAAACGGAAAAAGCACATTCATAATCATGAAGATGCTCACTCTTTAGCCTGGCATGCAGCTGGCCTTTCCTTTCTCAGCTGTTACAGTTTCTTAGCTTCCACAAATAGATATTTTTATTTTTTTGTTAAAATGTTCCATTCACACAGGGATTTCACTCAAAGTAACACATGCTCCACAGATTAGCAGGCTCTTAAAAACACGCTTGTCTTCTCTTTATGGGGCTGGTCTATTAAAAAGAAGTTAACAGAAATACACCCATTAGCTTCTGCGGGTATTGGATTGGGGCCTAAATTATTGCTAGTGCTGAACACGCACAGTTAGAAAGTATTTCAGAAAACATGTGCTATATTCTGCTCTCTGAGTCTAAAGCAGATTTCCCTGAGAGCCTTTCCAGACTCCAGCGACTAGCTCTGAAGATGACATCTGCTCTCCCACAGAGCATCTCCTTCTAATGATGAGCAGGAATCAGGTATTCCCTGTGTACTCACGGTGGGGTTTTATATCACTTATCTCAGGCTTTATGTCCTCCTCACACACACGGAGCTCCTCTATACACCAGGTTCTCTCCTCCCCATCCTACACAGTCAGCTTGTCCTTTCTACGCAATTGATGGGAGCAGTACTTGCAGCTCACAAAATCAGCATTGTCGCTGCACCTCTGATTTTGATACCATCACATTCTTCGAAGCTGCAGCATCATACCCCATATTAGCACCACATGCATACACAAGCATCAAATGCACCTTGTGAGCTGAGGAGAAATGATCAAACAATTCCATGTGATGTACAAAGTACATTCTGCAGACTCCTAAACATTTTCCTGGCAAGACCATCACTGGGCTCACCAGCTCATTACAGAATGCTAATTACATCCCATCCAGTGACTTGAAACTGCTGAACAGCATTGAGTTACGTATGCTTTGCTGGGAAACACCAGAAAGCTAAACCTCTCCACAGTTCGCTTAGAGAAGATTAGTTTACAGAGATGTCTGTTCCTTGTCAAAAAATTCCTTCGATTTCTTTCTTTTATGTTGTACACGGACAGATCATTATTGGCTTGAAATTGCAGAATCCATTTCTTCCTCTCAAGAAAATCCATGGTAAGTCTTACTGGGTTAAACTAGTAATTTTAAAAAACTAAATGAAAACAGGCAGAAACAGGTTTCTGAAGATAAACAGAGGTTTGGAAAATAGTTTTAGATTTAAATGGAAGCAGCAGTGCAGGCATAGAAAACTGAATTTTTCTAACTAAGTGAAACCAGAATCTGGAATCCAGTTGTGTCCAATCTAGACTGCTCAACCACTCCCACTTATTCCAATTTCCTCCCTACTTCCCCACTACTGCAACAGTCACTTGTTGCATCTTCTCTTTAATTAGCTATTCATCCCATAGGCTGTTTATAGCAGCAGTGTCCCATTCACTGCAGTGGGGCATGAGGTCTAGTTGTGAGGAGCACTTTGCCATCTGCTTGGGGCTGGTTCTGACTTACATTGCGTGTTTGAAAAGCATCCCATATGCTAAAGCCCCACTCCCAAAAGAGGCTTCTCAGCCAAGGCAGAACAGGAGCCTGCTTAAATATTAGTACAAAAATCAAAAATCACAGATTTTTTCAGTGCCAAGCAGGTTCTCCATTCCCACAGCTCTCCCATGACTTTTCTCAACCAGTTGTAAAGCTCTTCGGAAGGAGATAAGGGTCTATCTTTACAAACAGGGAAACTGTATACAGGAAAAACTGATAGCAGAGCCAGAAATAGTACCTTACCCCTCCAATCTCAGACCAGTTCCAAATTTATTAGGCTACACTTGTCTTCCGGGAAGCTGCTATGGTCAACTCCCTTTAACTGCTACATTAGTGATTCTGAATGCACCGGGTTTATTTAAAATATCTCCTACGCAGGGAAAGAGAGCAAGCTAGTACGTGTGTAAAATACACTAGTATGCACTTCTGATTTGATGTCTATAATATCCTGTATGTTTTATGCTACAGAGAAAAGAAAAAAAAGCTTTGGGATACTATCTGCTTCCATCACAGGGCTGAAATGGCAGAGGACAAAGATATGCATGGGGAGTCAGGAATTGATTCGCAAATATGTCCTATCTGTTCCAGTTCTGGTCACGTTAATAGTGAGGCTCCTGTGAGTTATCTGTGCTGCATACGCTCAATGCCAGTTTAGAGAAAGCAAAACCATTCAGCTCTAACTCATAAAGAAGCTCCTACCCTACCAGTGCTGTTGTGACACTGTGGAAAATGCCAGAGACACATACAGGCTACATACAAGAGCCAAACTTGACAATATGAAGAGGGGACACAGACACCTCTCAAATCTGCACACTCATCAGCTCTTTTCCCTAGCAGTTTTAATTTAGCCCATCTCAAAGATGCACTTTTGACCACTGCAGCATTTGAGCTCTGCAGTCCTCACAGCATGAGAGCTGTCTGACCCCAACAACCCAGAGCTGCTCAGGGTGACAAATGACATCAGACGGAGAGTGACAGAGAAAACATCTGTAGAGCTAAGATATGCCAAAGAGCACCCTGGAACATGGAGCAGGGCCCTTACCTGCAATAGCAAACACTTAGTTTGAATTTGATCATCTTCTTAGTTCTAGAGGACCAAAACAAAAAAAAAAAAGGAACCCAGATAAGGAATACGAAGAAAGTTAAGAGCTGCCTTTGAGAAGGGAGGTATTTGATTGGTCTCCACAGTCCAGGCAAGCGTACAGTGTGCTCCACACTTCATTTGTTGCTTCCACTTGAAAAAAACACAGTTAATTTAGCCATGGGAGGGGGATCATTCATCTAGAGACAAGAATGCAGTCAGTCCATCCCTGATGGCCTAAGAACTACTTGCAGAGCCACCCCTTTCCAGGACACGAATTAGGGGGTCAGAGCAAACAAGGAACTCAACATGAGGTCCCAGTGCAATGGGACCAGCAAAGACATACAGCATCAACAAACGGAGAGCTGAGGCATAAAGGTCATTCAGCTTAAGTTGAAACAGTATATGCCCTAACCCAGTTCATCTGCACTAAAACAGCAGGAAGGATTCGCACCATTTGATGAGCAGTTGACCTAAGAGAGCGGTAACCCCAACTCAGCTAGAGCCCAAACAGAACATGGGAACACAGATTTGATATTTACAAGCTGGAAAGAACATAGTAAAAATGGTGAAGACAGCTTTGTGTTTTCTGAAATGTCTCAGGAAGGTGGAAGATGGGAAGCAGCAGCACCGTGGGAATGTCCTCTACATTAATGAGTAATAGAGGAGAACGTGCTTCTAACTTTGGCACTTGCAGACTTCTCGTTTCCTTTGCTCCAGCAGTTAACACGGGCGATATGCCTGACATACTGGATGACATGGCAGGAAAAAGCTCTGGAGCCCTATGGGAAGCACACACCCATGCTGGGGTGCAGCACTGCGCTGACCCCGTGCTCACAGCACGGCTCCTGGGCAAGCTGAAGGAGCCACTGACAAGATACACCTTGAACATGGCCTCACCGATGGAATCCAGGTTTCAGCACTCCACAGCAAGTGGATGGAGGACGGCTCTCGGGGATTAAGGGAGCTGTGCATAGATGCCCACCCAGTATAGATGTGACCAATATAGCCCACACTCCTTGCTGGTCCAAGTGTTTTCTCACACAGCACCTCAAATTTTTCCATCTCCAACTTTGCAATGGTTAAACACTTACGCCTAAGCACCTGCTCTGAAGCAGAAAGAATATCAGCTTTCCCTCATCTACACAGCCATCTCTCTTGGCCTGGAATGCCCAAAGCAATACTGCAAAATAAAAAACTGCCAGCATCGTCTGATATAAGCACATGCAAATACATCCAGTATACACACATATTCCACGGAGGGCAGAGCAGGCTAAGCTACCATTCCAGCGTGTGCATACTAAGCGGAGGCTCTGCAGTGCTACCAAAGAGAATGCACGAGGTGTCTATTTGCACAGACAAACACAACAGTCAGATTCAATTATTCTCTGTGGACGTCTCTGAAACAAAAATGCTAACACACCAAACAGTGTTTTAATGAGAGGGTCCCATCCCTGAAGACCTGGTAGTTCAATTTATATAGCAGAAGAAACAGGGACAGTCTTGTCTGCATAATTGGAAAATACGATGGCATACCTAAAATGTTCAGAATTGCAATATGGTTTCACTTGCCATGTGGTTTTCCATGCTTTTTTCCTTTGCTTGGCTTTGTTCTGTTGTCTGACAATACAGGAGGTGAAAAAGAAATTTCCATCAGTAGCCCCCAGCTTACACCATATTCTAAAAATGTTGAGAGCATAATGAGGGGAAAGAAAGCTTTTCTAAAAAACGCTGTTTTCTCTGCACATGTAACTCAGAAGACATGGGACCTCTTTGAGGTTATAGCAAGCTGAAAATTTAAAATGCAGCTCACTCACCTGAAGGATGGTCTCTATGATTAAACAAGACAACACAGACAATCCAGGTTCAATACTGGCTTTGCCAGGGATACTTGCTCAGTCCTTCAGCCTCCAAGCCCCAGGTCATCATCTTGAAAACAGAGCTCAAAACTGGATTTCAGAGTAGACATTCCACTACATGACTGGTGCATGAGCTGCAGCTTGTTGTAGAGGGTACTGATAATTTAGGGCAACTACTACAGTACCACTCTGTGGCTTTTGCTCTGGATTCAACTTTTTCTTGCTAGACTAACAAGAAAAACATGCCAGCTGAGACAGCTACCCCCAGAAGTAAATCTAGAAACCTGTCCCAGAGTCTTAGGTTTAGGATTCAACATTTCAGCTTGGATCCATCCAAGGAAGAAATTTAGCTTTTGATTGAAACCAGTTATGCACAGAGCTCAGCTTACTGATCAAAGAAAAGTGATTATCTGCTCTTTTTTTTTGAGAGGGGAAATGACTGTTCCTAAAGAAGAGATCACAAATGCCAATGTGCATTTTCTATAGAATTCCGAATTATATTTCACAGCTCCAGATAAAAATTAATGACCTTTGCAGTACGGAGAATGCTCTGGCTGGGATCACTTTTTTTTTTATTTATTTCTTATGCCTTATAGCACAGACACAGAGTAAAATGTCTTCACAGATATAATTGTGTTGTATCACGATACTAGACAGACACAGTGTTGAGACCAGACAGTAATTTACTCACTAAGGCGCTGATCCAGTTTCCATTGAAATCAATGTAAAGGTTTCCCCTGACTTGAATGGCTATTGACTGGATCAATCTTTTTGTCTTCGTAGCTGGAACACGGCAATTTTCCTGTATTGTTCTGTGACCTTGCTTTCTCATTAAACTTCACTCAAGGGATTCATAAGATAGAGAATACTGCATGTGGAAGATAACTCAAGAAATTTATTATACCCAGTCATGTCTAAATAGAGTAGTGACAAGCAGGCGAACACATACTTCTTTTCCAACCGTGCATTCTGCTGGCCATCATGAGAATGTCAAGTTTTACTTTATGCAAGGTAAGAGCTTATGAATAATATCCAGATCTCACCTGCTACAAAGTCACGGAAGTATGTGCAGTGGGGTAGACAGACTAAGGACGATTTGAACTGTAACATCGCTGGGGTTTTCGACCACGATTTTGAGTTGGACCCTTAAATGCATATAACAAAATTTTGGCTGTTTGTGCTCTTTTATTGAACTCTGCTGGGTCATCCAACCTCTTGCCTTCACACACAACCACATCACTGATCCCTTTCATAAACGACCACGACCCATATTAAATATATTTATCCTTACAAAAGCCGTGACAGAAGCCTGTCCCTCACTTCTCTAGCAGCCAGAACATTACAGTTTCCACTCTGAACTTACTCAGAACCAACGCATACAAATCTAATCCTGTGCCATCCTAGTCCTGTAGCTTCAACAATTCTTTTCCTTCCCTGATATTAACACCTGTGACGTATTCATGGACACTCACATCCCCTTTCCACCTCAGCTTTGCTGGGCTAAGCAAGCCAGGCTATTTCTGTTTCCTTTCTAATGATAGCTCTTCACTCTGTTTAGAATATTTTGTGGTACTTGAAAAGGTGTAATTAAATTATTGTATTTTACAGCCAGATTGGGCCGTTATGACTTCCTGAATTACCCTTGCTACAGAATATCACCTGTAATTCCTGCGTTTTGGCCCTAATTCCAGGTTGAACTAGGTCATATAGTAATAGGCAGCAGAGAAACAAATCCAAAATACTTTAATGCATCAAACCCCAATTATGCTCAGGTACTAAAGTGAACAGAGACTGAGTAAAGGACATACAGAGGGTAGAGCAGTAAAAACCAGAGGCCATGAAAAATGCTACACCATTTTAACAAATACATGTTCTATGACATAGTAAGAATCACAAAGTACTTTCAAAGTTAAAGTATAAGCCTGTTATTTGTCCAACATTTACAACAATATCAAGCTTTTCTTTACAAGGAAGACTCCTACAAACAGTTCCACTCACTGGTTTGTTTTTTTTTAATTTTGGTGTGGATATTTAAAAATCACTCCAGGATTGCAGAGCAAAGACAATCATGAAGAAAACTCAGAGCTAGAAAGGGGAACTGATTTCAGATAAAAGCAAAACTTGTTTTGAGTTTTTGGTCTGAACCTAAAAATATATTGAAAACAAAATGCCAAGATTGGGTTTTACCTTCTGTTTTGCAAACAACGGGTTTTCACACAGCAAAGTATATTCATCAGTTTGGTCAACAGCATGTAGAAATGTCAGCCCCATCAGGATCCAAGACACCCTAGGACTCTCCCTTTCAAAAACAGCTAGGGCAGCCCTAGGAGACTCACAATCCTTTATTCTAATGACTCCAGTCATCTGGCCCTAAGGCTCACTCCTGCTGCAAAGCGCCTTCTTAGATTCATGATTGCTTTGAAGCAAGGAGAACTGTTTGCACCTGAGGTACTAATTTTGTGTGAGCAAATGCAGCACAACCTGTGGTGTAGCTTAAAGAGCTCCTGAGCACCCACAGTTTCCATTAGCTTCTTCTGAAGCTCAGAGCCTTCAAAAGCAGAGCCAAAACGCCCTCAGGGCCTGATTTTTCCCCCCATCCCCAGAAGCACTAAAAACAAAAGCAAAGGAGTGTGTGAAAATGTACTAGATTGTATAGTGTACATTAAATTAATACTAAATATGTATCCATCTAGTGCTCCCTCCAGCTGGCCTGCCAGTGAGACAGCAACCAGGACAGCTCTACAATCGGAAAAGCAGATGGGCTGTGATATTTTCATTACGAAGAACCAGACAAGGTCTTACTGCTCACAGGTCCACGAACATATGCTTCCCCAGGAATGCTGCTTTATGAGCTAAAAAAGGCAATGCACTGGATAAACCTGGGAAGGTGTTTTAGTCTACATGAGGAGCTGTGAACACTGGGATTTTTCCATCACTGGCCATACAAACGCTGCTGCGATAAGGAATGCAAGTACAGTTAAGTCTGAATCTGTGATGCCTGGATTTAATTTCCCATAAGCCTGCACTTTACAAGAACATAATTTTTTTCCAGTTTTCTTTGGCTTTTTTCCCCAGGCCTTTGTATTTTGATACAGAAGAAAGAAAGCAGCCTATAAAGTATTTTTGAAACAGTAGATCCTATACATTTAAAGCAAGACATACCTTGAAGATGTAAAATGAACCATCACTTCTAACTCTGTACCTCCATAGGCTTTCACAAATATTAAAGCCACCACCCTATCTTCATTGCTGAACACAACAGCACTTCAAGATCTGGCCATCCCTTCTTGCTATCAGCTTAATTAAAAGCTTCATTAAATGAACTGTTTCACTTTGTACTGAAACAAATTAGGAATACTTACATGATCAGTCAACTGAGCAGCAGATAATGAACAGCTGAGAGACAGTAACAACCTAAATCAGTACAGCTGTTTAAAAAGCACAGGCATGACTATCTTTCAAAATTTGCTATATCCTTGTGAAATAGATAAATATGCGTGTGCTAATAGATATGCCCCTCCCACACCTAGATTTCCTATCTACCCTTGTGTGGTCTGCTGTAGCCATATGGAATCCAGAACAGACCCGAGGGCAGAAACAAGAGTCTCCCCTTACTGCATCCCCTTCTCAGCTGCCCCAGGTGTGGGCAGTAATTCTAGGCAGGTTCCTTTTTATCTGGACTCCCTCCAGCAAGTTTCTCTTGACAAACACTGCATATACATATTTGTCTACAATCAGCTGTGAGGTTGATTTTAGTGTTGTCCATAAAGTAACAGCATTTGCAAAAAGAAAACTTAGGCAAAGAAATATCTCAGAGGAAGTTCTAGCAGTTTCATGAATGCTCATGTAAATATGCTTTGGCACGAGCGTCTGCACAATGGGCTGTCAAGCCCCCCTTGTTCATCAAATGTTTGGACTCGATGATCCAGTGGGTCTCTTCCAACCTGGTTATTCTATGATTCTATGAAATACCTGTGTTATTCACTCAGACCATCGACAGACTCACATGTGACTTGCTTACACTGCACCATCGGCCACCGACAGATGACAGTCGTGCAAAACTGCAATGAATTACTCTCAAGCAACTCTAAGACTGAAATTTGCCTACATAAAAGCCTATGAGAACGCTTACTTTAAGTAACTCAAATCCTTGTGTGAAGACAAAAACAGAGATATATTTGCTCAAAGTAGTTGCTGTGATTTAGACAGGGGATACAGACCCACAAAGCAGCTACCAGCTCAGCACAAGCCACTGATTTATGGACGCAGTGGCCTAAGCAATACATTAAATTTCCTAAAAGAGCCATCTTGCCCTGACTACCAAAGCAGGCAATATGAGCTGACATCACACATAAGAACAGATTCTCTGTAGTATGTACAGATGCATATGGTAATCTTTGACACAAATCCACCCCAGAGACACAGGTGAATAAAAAACAATCTGAAACAAACTCCTACTTATTTCTAATCCAGGAAATCAGACTAGAATTCCTCAATGGGGTTTGGGTGTTCTACTTATCTTGTTTTGTTTTACAGAGGAAGAAAATCTGTGCTCCCAGGATAAGGAGATGCTGTATGCCAAATGTCAGCATGGAGCACATTTTTACAGCCAGCTTCTAAAACCATGAATAAAGAAAAGGACTTAGTGGAAACAATGACAGAAGTTTAACCACAGTGGGCCAAAGTTAGCCTTGTGTAGGTGCAGGCAACTCTATTGATGTTAACGGACTTACACCAAGGCTAGAGTTGGCCCAGTGCCTCTAGCTGGCACAGCTGAAACCTGCAGGCATGACACAGAAAGACATCAGCCTGCGGGGACTGGACGCTTCCCCCTGAACCTGTTGGCATTCGTGTCCATCAGAAGGGATTGCATTAGTTCCTTCAAGAATGAGCACCTGCAAATTCACTCATGATCAGCTCTAACGAAACTCGGTGCCAGCTTTTCACGGGGCAGCGATTCTGGATTGCCGTGCTCCTAGTAAACTGTAGAGCTTGAGGGATGATAATGTCTCCCTCACCAGCAGAAACCTCCATCAAGCCTCCTTTTGCACACAGTGCCGTGCTTTGTTTTTGTTTTAGGAGAAAGACCACACAGGGATTTTGACATCCTGTAAATGGAAAGTCGTAGCTGGTTTCTAAATGTGATGAATCCAATCCTGAGGGCCTTTAGCTTCAGCAGGGAATGAATGATCAAGCTTAGGGAAAACAATGGTGCATTATCAAATTAATTTCACAGTGCAGATCACGTGAGACTCCCCAGAGTCCTTCCGATGCCAAAACACAATCCGATTGTGTAGATCAGCAGCACAACTGCTGTCATCAAGGGTAAATTAACTGGCCAGACTCATCCTCTGGTGTAACCTCACTTGAATAACTGAGTAGGTCAGTGGGATCCTGCAACAAACGGTTTTAATGTGGAATTTGACCAGCTTCAGGTTGTGCCAATAAGTGGAATTTCCAATCTACATCTATATTAGTAGATTCAGTAATATTGCATAAAATTCTGGTCTGGAGAAGAGCTCCACATAGGCATTTTATCCATATGGAGTCTCACTGCTTTGAAGTAAACCATGCTTGCTCCAATTTCATTAATGGAATGACAGTGGCACAGCAGGCAACGTCTGAATCCTACACACACAGGGAAGTGTAAATACCCATACACAGCCTGACACAGACTGCATCAGTATCATAATCAAACTGAAAGTGATTTAGGCTACAGCCCTGCAAAGAATTCTGCATGGGCGCATCTAGAAACATATCTTCTGAAACATTTGTTGAGAAGCTGTCCTGAGCAAAGCAGCTTTATCTTAGCAAACACTGAGTGCCTTGAAGTATGCACACACTGAAACAGTTTAGCACAGCACATGATCTTGCAGCGCTGTGGAAACCAATGTGACAGGTATGTTAGGGATTTAACTGAAGGCAGAGTTAAATATGTGGTCTGCTACCATGAGCTGAAAGGTGAAAACTTTCCGACTGAAACTTCTGTAGCTTCATTGCAGCCTGAGTCCTTGCAGATGGTGCAGACACTCAGTAAGCTACTTGCAGCCCAAGTTCTACAGTTCACACGCTTTTAATTTGTTAGTATGTTCTAATGAAAGGTGATGCTGATTCACAATTCAAAGAGACTGCTGGCAGAAGAGAACAGTGATATACATGGCATAACAGGCATAAAGCAAGAAATCTAATAATGCAAAGGGCAAGATCATGTATTTAAAAACCAGCAAGAATATTTTGGATATCACTGGCTAGGAAGGGGAAGATGAACTCCTGGATTTGTACCTTCATTCACAAGCACCTGAGCCATTAACAGTGCACAGTTGTTAAAAAGACAAATGAAACCACATGATTGTATTAAAACACATTTCTTTTAGCAGAGGTGAGAAATCATTAATGGACCTGTGCAGTACAGTTCTATCCTGTACCCAACTAAGAGGAATTCAGACTTGAGTAGGTCCAGAGAAAAGCTACTCATGCTATCAGATACTTTATGAATCTCATGAGCTTAGGCTGTTTAGCCTCATAAAACAAAAGCTGAGAAGGGAGATGATTACTGCCTGTAAATATATCAGGTATAAAAGAGCTACTTATGTTAAAAGAAACTGTTCATACCAGAAAATAAATGATATAAGTTGTCTCTGAACAGAATTAGCATACACCTTTCTGACCATCAAAGGACTGAATTTCTTTAATCGTTTTCCAGTGAGAATAGCGGGGACAAGACACCTATGTGCTTTAAAAATGGGTATTGCTAGATGTATTAAGGATTGCACAATATATCATCTTTCAAGAGTAGCGAGCACAGTCAATTGTCTGGAGATGTCATGCCAGTCCTGCCTCTCTGTGGGATTCTTCAGACTCCACCACACTTGTGCAGAACCAGGGTCTCATGTGCTTGGCACCATACATGGGCTTATCACAAAATGATGGACTGTCATTGTACTGCAGTTTTTCTAATTTTTGTCTTAACTGATGGATTCAAAGGATATTTTACTTAAAAATTAATAAACCAGTCTGGCCAAAATTTAAGTCAAGACTACAAGATTTGAGGAGAGAAGGGTTGGAGGGGAGTGGCGGATGAAGAAGGAAACACTTCAAAAATGGAATGTTAATACAGGGCAAATAAAAACATACAACTACAATCTAAGCAATAGCTTTGCGCAGACAATAAAAAAACAACAGTAGAACTTGTGGTAGCATGGTTACCATTTGTCAGATAAACATAAAAATTAAGTCTATGAGTGCTCCTAGCCCATTGCAAATGAGAAGTGAAGCATGTTAGCTTAAATAAAACAACCTCTATAAATAGTTTGGAGGTTAGCAGCTGGAGTGGTAACATCTTACTCCAGCTCAGCTCCAGCTACAACACCACATCTGATGGCAGCCTCCGCTGCACAGAGAATCAGCCACCAAAGAGTAACTCATCACACTGTGTCCCACTATGTACATAGTCACAACACATACTGCAGGCAGCTCCAGCAATAAGCCTTCCCCAACACTTATAAATTTTATATGGTATGTATATTTGGGGGTATAATGCATAATTTGCATGGCATAGTTAGAAAGATCTAATTAATTTTGTGATCGATGCCCTAAAACTACTGAGTGAATTTAAGATTTTTTTAAAATTGTTAAATTACATTTGTGAATTAACTCAAGCAGGGCTGAGTAATCACCACTTCAGATTCATGTATAGTTCATTCAGTTCAATTAAGTTCTGCTGTATAACAAAGAGGAGAAAATAGCCAGACAAAATCCTACTGCAAGAATCTGGGTGACAACTAATAACATTTACAAAAGAGTAAGAAGAAAGGTAGATTTTCTTTAAACCTTTAAACCTTCTAAAGAAAATAAGTCCAAGATTTATTAAGGAGGCAAGGTATGTACTATTCCTAGTAGAATTATCTCACATTCTGGTGCTGAAGTATTTTGTGAACTATCCTTAGGAGACATTCCACCCTGTCCAGCAATACAGTCAGGTCTGGAGTGGAAAACAGTACCTGTTTAATGATATATCATACAGGTGCACAAATATTTTAAGAGGGAAGGTAAGGAATACTGTAACCAATTGAAATACTATGGAGAATTACACGCAGACACAAATAAAGGATATCTTCAATATTCCTCGCATAGAGAACACCTGGAACTCTTCCTCCTGGAGAAGAGGCTAAATATTCCTCATATCTTATTTGGGGTTTACCTTACTACCTATCACTATCATAGAAGAGAATCAGTGAAAAAATTCTATCACCACCAGTGACATCAAGGCTTAAAAGATCAACTGAATTTTTAGAGCAAATAAAATATACACTATTTTCTGCTGTGTCTTACTGGCTGGTTGGTGACCTTACTTGTTACAAGTCAGAGGAGGGTAATTTAGAAGACAGTAGTTGGCTTATAGGCCAAAAGCGAATATGGATCCATGTTTTCCACACTCATCAATCCTAGTTCTTTGTACAGAAAAATTTCTCCATAGAGCCTCTCCGAGTGTTACAGCTCAGGAAAATCAATCAATACATTACTTCTGTTATTAGTAATACACGCATGCACCCCAGCTGTGGCTGCCTTGGTCCTCTTGATGACGTTGCTTCATGCCTGCTCACACACAAGTCCGACAGACCTTTCTCCAGAGATTTATTTTCCTCTGTAACTAACCATGGCAGCAAGAATAGAAATTGCTCCAATTTGCAATGCGTTCAAGACTCAAGCGCTCAAAAGCAGAATGCTGAGGTACGAAACAGATGGATACTGATCGTGGTAAGACAGTTTGGATATCAGAATTAGTTCTTACCTTAAAGATAACGACTCGAGCAACATCCTACCCTCTGGCAGAGGAACTCACAGGGACTTGCAGAAACTAGGGACTAGCCCCATATCAATAGAATCACAGAATCACAGAATGGTCAGCACGTGAATCGCGA
This sequence comes from Phaenicophaeus curvirostris, assembly GCF_032191515.1. Taxonomy (NCBI): domain Eukaryota; kingdom Metazoa; phylum Chordata; class Aves; order Cuculiformes; family Cuculidae; genus Phaenicophaeus; species Phaenicophaeus curvirostris. The sequence goes on from NC_091398.1 coordinate 30,388,069, forward strand.
TTACCACCCTCAGTTCTGCACTGAAGATCTGGTCGTATCTGACTTTTAGCTTGTGAGAACACAGGCCATCATGTCCCACGTCAAGACCTGCAGAATGCTGTTCACATGCTCTTTAAGCCGTGACATAACAAGGAATGCTTTCCCACGCCATCAGCAAAGGTGCGGTTACCATGAATTCCTGGCACCAGTGGTTTCTCTGTACACATGCCAACAGATGCAACTACTGTCGATCTATCGGTGAAGCTCTTCACCTTCGAGAAGTCCACAGGAGAAAGACAAAACCTTTTACACATCCATCTTTCTCAATTTGCCAGGCACACCATGAGGAAGAGCACAAAGCAGAGCTAACTGACTGGAGAGCAGACGAACACCGTAGCATTGTGCTGCTCAGGCAGCTCAGTCAATTCCTGCTGCAGACACTCATCTGATCAAAAGTGATTCTGCTGGCAATTTACTTTCCTTGATCCCACAGAAAAAGAGTTTTAGTCTCTGTTTTAAACTTGACTTCCACTTGCTGCCCTCAGGAAAATCAAGGCCAGATAAATGATTTTCAAAGATGAGACAGTTTTTTTTTTTCAGATTCAGAAAATGATTTTGTCTTGATGAATAATACAGGCTCTATTCATTTAACTAAACTGAGAGCTACAAAGCACCTCTGCTCTCTCCAGGTAACCAAGGACACATGCATTTTTAACACACCTGTCTCAAAATGATTTTGCAGGGCAGGCAGTCCAAAAATCCATCCTGTAACTTGGATAATGAGATATGGAGCCATTCAAAACCACTCAATATGCAGCTCAGTGCTGCCATTTCTGCAGATTCACTTTATTAAGGAGTGCTACATTGTAAAGCATTACTCTTTTTTTTTGGAGGAGGGGGAAGTTATGCAAATCCAGTAGTTCTAGAGGCATCACATACTCCACAGAAACCCACGACTTCTCCAGAAAGTATAGAGGAACATCACTGGTAACTCCACAACATCAAAACACAGATAATATAAGTGGAGGAAGCTACAGCCTCCTCTGAGTTTGCTGGATCTAACATCAATATCGTCTTGACATGACCCTTTCTGTCTCATTTCTAATTCCCTCCTTGCACCCACACACCAAATTTCTCCTTTCCACACTCTAACCACCTGTACTTTTGGCATCACAGGTTGGTGTGTTTCTACATCGCTCAACACCTCCACCATTTGGTTCCTGAGCAAGGCAAATAACCCAGCCCCACATCAAAGCAAGGAGCAGAAGCAATCTGAAAACTGCACAGGTTTCAGTAATGGAAGACAGCAAGTAACAAGCAAGGTCTTATGGCCAAACAGCGAGGAAAATTAATGAGGCTTTCAAATGCCCAACTGGCAGTGTTAGTGCGTTAAAAGAATGTAAAAGAGGGAAAGGGACCATCTGCCTGCCAACTATGAGTACTCTCTGGCTGGTGCTAAAAACTCCACTGACTGCTGGGCTTGAAATTCAGGTATTAAAGTTTAAGGGATGTGTTCAAGACTTTTATGAAATGAATGTGATTTACACCAAAAGACGCAGCCAGCGATGCTTTTTATCCTCTCTTACTTTTACTAGTATTCTTCCTCTAAATGGATTCTCTGGATCTTTGGGCACTGGTAAAACTTCAGGCTTCCAAAAAAGGATCTTTTTAATTTATAGTGAATCATAAAATATATGAAACAGGAGTTGATGTATAATTCCAGGTTGCTGCTTGCTCATTGAGCTGAAATAAAAGAAAATGGTAGCCAAATAATCAAAGTCAATGATGGCAAGGATAGTCTAAAAGGAGTATTTTCTTCTGAAACCCTTTTGCTCTATGTCCAGATTCAGATCTGACAAGTAAAATAACTTTCCTAGAGCTACCACATGAACAGGCACTAACATTCACATTGAAAAAGGGGGTTAGTGGCTTCCCACTGCATGGACTCGTCTTGCTCCAAGACTGTGGCGCCACATTGATAGGAACGGTTGGACTCGGTGATCCGGTGGGTCTCTTCCAACCTGGTTATTCTGTGATTCTGTGATTTTCAAAGGTCTGCAAAACTACAGTTTTAATCAGAGTACATAAGATGCACAAGTGGCTTTACCAAACGACATGCTACAGTTAGAGCTGAGCATGAATTAGTGGCACTGGAAGATGTACATCTCCAGAGCGGAACTTGAAACAGCACAAACTTATAAGGATGAAGATTACACAGATCGTTGATGACCAATACAACAAATGGTAACAACGGATCCATCTATAAACATTGGAAAAGTGTAAAGTCTAAAAAGAGTTAGTAGGGAGAAGGGGAAGGAAATTAAGGAAAGTTTAGTCTGGCTTTAGACAGAGTTCACAAATGGTGAATGGTACACTTTCCCAAGGGAAGCAATAGATGCTTAGTCATTTAAAGCCAACAGGAGGAAATGCATTGTAGGGAACAATCCCACATTAGCAAGGGATCAACTGTATATGCTGTTAGCCCTTTTCCAGTTGTAATTAGCTTATGATTTACTAATAGTTCTTCTTTGTGTCAAAAGGTCAAAATGCCCCCATCATCCTGCTTACTTCTCTATTCGTTACACAACAGACATAGAGCACAAGTTCTCCCTGTACAATATGCTGTACCCATCACCTTGCCGTTACTGAAATATTGTGCAGTAAAGCCTTCTCACCACAGAGATTCTACTTTCTAAACAATGGTGAGGTTTACTTTAACTAGAACTTCTCTTGTGCTTCCACAAAACAACAGAGAAGTTGCATAGTGCTTCTCTAAGACTGAGTGTGCCTGGAAGCTATGCCCGGATAAGAAAACAGGCTGTCATTAAGACCTACTGAGATACCTGGAGCAACTCAGGGCTCTGTCTACAAACACTGTTTGCATTCCCAGCGGCTGTAATGCACTTTCAGCTCAGGCTCCAAACTTCAAGACACCTTGCATCAGCCATAGACTAGGTAGAATAGAAGACCATGGCACATCTCATACTGCTGTGGAAGAAGATATAGGACAAAGAAAAGACAAAGTGAGCAGTTTTATGTTCAGACAGGACAAAAGAAGTGTTAAAGAGTTGGAAGAGTTGAAAGAAGGCTGTGGTGGGCTACAAGGACAAGCATTTGTGAAAGGGCATTTCCCCAGTTGTGGAAAACAAAAAAACTTGCTCTCATTCTAGTATTACAAACCTAGGTGGGTTGCCTGAGATGGAGGAAACAAGGGCAGGGAAAAGGAACAAGAGAAAGAAGATTTTAAAGGATTGAACTATCAGCTAGGAATTGCCCATGTTCAAAGGGTTACTCTGGGGTTCAGAAGAGAAGCCAAGCATGGGGAGGAAAGGAGCACAGACTGCATTAACAGCATATTTATTGTCCCTGGTTTTCTGACTCCATTTCTGCCTGAGAGGACAGAGTTAACGAGTTAGAAGTCCTCCAGAAATCCTATTTCTTTTATCTCTCACACATCCCTAGAGAGATAAATTGTTGTCCAGTATGAGCTGGGATCTAGAAATATAAGGACAGAGAACTGGAAAAGACCACAGGAGCAATCAAGTTTTACCCCCTGCCCATTTATGGTGGTGGTGAAAAGCATTGACCAAAATGTCTGTGCTAAGACATTCATTCCTAGGTTAGCCAGGCTAGGTGAGGCCAACTAACTAGGAAGAGCTGCAGGGCATGCGAAAGCACCAGATGTTTGCCTGCTGAATGACTAATTGTGCCCTCACCCTCAGTTAAGTGTCTGAGTGGCATGAAGAGACATATTCTTGGCTTCATAAACAGCTACTGTTAGTGTTCAGTTGCAAATGTCATTTAAAAGTCTTTGTGTTTCAGCCCAAGGTTGGAGTGGCTGAAAACTTCTGATTCCCTCACCGCTCCAACCAGCCCATCAGACAGATGTGAAGGTCTTCTGGTGAAACTCAAACAGCTGTAATCACTGAATTAGGTACAGTTATGAGAATGAAAGCAAAGGACAACATCAAAGCACTGTGGTTTGCGGGGACTGGGCAGAGAGACGAAAGGGAACTGCCAGCATCAGGTGCGGGGCCAGAGAGAGCCCTGCCTCTCCCTGCCTCGCTGGGAGGGCATCAGCCCGGCAAGCAGCAGATGGGAGCTTGCCTATTTCTCACAGTGAGAATGGGAATCAAGAAATGAACAGAGGTTACAGAGAAAGCAGCATGAGAAAGGCTGGAACTCTGCCCATTTCCATCCAAAAAAGCCACATGATTTACCAGCCTGTAAGAGAAGAGATTTCAGTGAAGTTCACTCCTGCTTTTGGGGGGCTTTCTGACAGAGAAAGAGAAGAGACGTGCCCTCCTGCATTCAGCAGAGCAGATCCATGACCTCTAAGGACAACCTAATATAGGAGCACTTCCTTGCATCACGAAGCCATGAATTCCAGGCTACAAAACTGCCTTCACCAATGAGGGCAGCCAAGGCCAGAAGGGTCATTGGGCACTGGCAGAGGCTGCCCAGGGAGATGGTTGAGTCACCTTCCCTGGAGGTGTTTAAGGGACGAGTGGACTAGGTGCTGACGGACATGGTTTAGTGTTTGATAGAAATGGTTGGACTCAATGATCTGATAGGTCTTTTCCAACCTGGTGATTCTATGAAAAGGCCCTTTCCAAGAAACGATAGTACTGATTATCCTCCGCAGAGATGTGTCAATAAACAGCAACACCCTAGAAGTCCTTTTCTCTCCAGCAGGTATAACACCCTTAGCAGAAAACAAGCACAGGGATCTGTTGCTACATGAGTCCTTCCTGACGGGAACAGGATGCCAACCAAGTGTGCTCTAGATTTTTTACTATAACTCCCTGTCAGACTGCCAAAGGTATTAAATAACAAATCTGCTTATTTTCAACCATGAGCACAGCTCAGACCAGCCAAGTGAAAACAGTCCATTGCAGGTGGACAGCATACAAAGTGCTACACCCAGCCCCTGGAGAGGACACCCTGCCCTGAACGACATGTATTCCAGCTGTACTACAACAGATGTACAATCCCTGTTCAGCTTAAAAAAATACTGTCTTCAGTAGTCCCACTAGTTTAAAAGTAAAATATGCTATTGGCTCTAACTGCAGTTGTACAACAATGATGTATTCAGCCTTCTGTTAAAATAAAGCCTTGGTAGCTATCCATGTCCGATGCAGTAATGAAAAGCAACATGGTCCTACAGACCACAAGTCATGCTAACGGAGAGGAACTCTAAACTGGGCATGCCAGTAGGAGAAAAATGCAAAAACTTCTGAAACAGAAATGATACTCACAGTGCCCAAGAATACTTGATCTGGATTAGAAGAGAGGACAAGTATCTTCAAAAGACAGCCTGGTCCAAAGCTGATGGAAGAATTTCAAGACACCTTCCTGCTTTTATTTCAGTGACCTTTGGATCAAGTCCATGGCAGGAGGCTCGTAGCCTTTCATAGGCTTTAAATTCAGGAGGAACAAATAGAGTAACTTCTTCAGCAACTTTTAGAGGGTAGTTCTAAAAAGACAATTTGCTCTCAGCATTTCAGTGCACATCAAAACCGATGCCAACAAATCAAGCTGACGAGAACTTCAGTGGGAGCTGGACTGTTGAGATGTGCACTTGTAGAGGAAAGAATGGAGAGCATCTTAATTTGCAGCCCACTTCAACTTCAAGTTAGCTAGGGTATCATGGGAACACAGACCACTGACAAGACAGCCCTGGCAACTCTTGTAATCTCTTAGTCCTGAAACAAAGCTCAACAATTAAAGGTAGTGTATGAGTCTTCATGCATTGGAGAGGTCTGGCTTTCAATTCGAATGCTGAGGTTTGGAGGATCGTAGCCAATGGCAGCCGCAGAGTCAGCAGCTTATTTCCAGTCCATATGCAAGCTGTGTTTCCACTCTGGGAAGGGGTGAAGGGAAATAATTCAACTTACCATGCCTTTGGGGTCTATGTTTTTTAATTTCTTTTTTTCCACCCAGGCTGACACATGTCACTAGCAGCAAAGCTAACACGAGACACACAGTGTGTAGTGACTCACCACTGTGCACTGCTTGGTGCTGGGAGCACAGGTGTGGAGGAATCTAAGATCGGGGAATGCAAACTTCTTGCATCAAAGGAAGTAAGGGTGGCTAATGCCAGATGTTCTGCAAGTAATTTGGGGAATGAAGTGGAAGAGTAAGCAGCAGCTAACTGGTGGGAGTCTAGTTTTTCTGCAAGTGCTGCTCCAGCAGGGTGGATTTCAGAGATAAAGCTGCCAGTTTGAACAAGAACATCTTGTTTGTAATAGCACACATCTGTCCTTTCTGTTGTTTTGATGAAAGAAAGGGTCATTTCAAACAGAAATCACTAAATGGGAGTTGCGCTTCTGACTGATTTTTTTTTATGCAAACAACTAATACACAGAGATAGGAAACTATTTAAAATATATAGCATTTTACAGGCAACCCTTTAAAAACATCTCTTATTAATTCTCACAACTCTAGAAAACGTTGTCTGCCTTCTCTGGTTTTTTTCTTATGCATTATTACTTCAACAGAAGCTTAGTATTGACTTCCCATCGTTTGCCCAAGGCAATGAGTGAGCTGCTGGAAGGGATGAGTTGAGAAGTTAAAACTTACCAATTCCCAGGTTTGTATTTAAGTTATCACAGCACACGTCTCTTTTTCTCAGTCAATTCATGTCCCTTTCTAAGTGTTAACACAGTCCAAAGCAGGTGACATTCATACAGGATTACGATCAGAGGGCTGAAGCGCCACGGCTATGAGGACAGGCTGAGAGAGTTGGGGTTGTTCAGCCTGGAGAAGAGAAGGCTCTGGGGAGATCACATAGCGACCTTCCATACCTGAAGGGCCTACAAGAAAGCTGGGGAGGGACTGTTTACAAAGGCTTATAGTGATAGGACAAGGAGGAACGGCTATAAATTGGAAGGGGGTAGATTTAGATTAGACATTAGGAAGAAATTCTTCACGATGAGGGTGGTGAGGCACTGGCACAGGTTGCCCAGGGAAGCTGTGGCTGTCCCATCCCTGGAGGTGTTCAAGGGCAGGTTGGATGGGGCTTGGAGCAGCCTGATCTGGTGGGAGGTGTCCCTGCCCATGCCAAGGGGTTGGAACTGGTTGATCTTTAAGGTTCCTTCCAACCCAAACCATTCTATGATTCTATGATGACTCCAAGCAATATTAATACTTGCAATTTTATAGCTGCCCCAGACTAATTGTTCCCAGAGCTTTACAAATCCCAGTGACCAAAGCCTCACAGCATCTCTGTGAAGTGGTATTTGCTTCGTAAGGGGGCTGAGTAACGATTATAGAATGCTAATATTCATACAGTAAGCCTGTAACAGGACTTGACACTAGCCACAGATGCCAGGCCACTTCCAGATGTTCCAGTAATGCTCAAAGTCTTCAACCTATGTTCAGCATAAGAGCTCGTTCTGCACTACTTTCCATTCCATTTTCAATCAGAAATATTCTCCACAACAGGTACAAGAAAGATGTGAGAAGACCCTGTCCAGTGGTTTGAACAACCTTAGCAAGGCTAGACATCTACACACAGAAATTTTGTAGGGTGAAGGGACCAGCCAAAAGAGACTATTGTTTTGGTTCTCTAAACAAATTTTTGGGCTCTGTGCAGCGTAACGTGCATACCATTTAACCTTTTAACACTGTTAGTTGTATGTGCCAATAAACTCAATAAGGGAACATTTGAAATCAGTCTCACCTAACTGTAAAATCGATGCTACCTGTCACAGCACAGTACAACACTAAGGCTCCAGCTGTACTGTATAGTTTCAAGTCCTAACTACACAAAAACATACACAATGCTCTCAAAGATCCTGCAGCCATGCTAAAACAATTTTCATTAAATGCCTCAAAGAGCTAAACAGATTGTTATCTGGAAACAAGGATAAAGAATTTAAACCACAAGGCACGTGGATTTCAGATGGATTCCCACTACTGTTTGTGTTACAGAGACAGGTAGAGGTTCCACATGAGTGGCATGGCACAAGTTGCTGTCCATGGAGTAACTTCTTATCCCAAAAGAACTTTTGATCTCAATTAACAAAACAGATTACACATACTCTCGTACTCAGAGTGGAAAGGTGAGGCAGAGAGCGCTCATCAGACATCCTCTTGGAGCTGGTTTAAACTTCCCGTCCCTGCACCATCTGACCTCTGCATGAGTTAGAACTTCCTACAAAAGTGAAATTATTGCCCAGTAATCCAGGATGTAAGTCTAAATTGCAATAGGTATTTCCTGCTAACTCCCTGACCGGACACTGTATTACACAGTCAGAACATCTTCTTGTGGTTAAGAGGATTCCACTAAAGCACATAAAGGCACTCTTCAGTTATCATCCCACCACAGGCCAGAGATGCAGCCCCTGCACAGGTAGGCACACCTGTGCTAGCTGACAGGGCACAGGCTATATCAGTACTACCAACACCCTAGGTATTTACTTGGCAGTTGATGCCTTTGCTTTTAAAACAAAGCCCTCAGAGCCATAAAGGAACAGCCCTTGAGCTATCAGACCTAAAATGTGTAGGAAATAAAACTCAACCTGTTAGCAGCTAAAGATGCTTTTGTTTAAGCAACATATTCATTCCTTCACAGTTCATTATATGATCAGGTTCAGCTACATCAGCTAATAGCTCCAGTGAGGAAACAAAGAAAACAGCAACTGTAAGAGAGGATTTTTCTAAGTCAGTATGTGTGTGACTGGGGACGGGTTTATGAATTTAACCCTTTCAAAGACAAGCAGGTGCAACCTATTAACGTGGTATCCAGCATCCAGTTGCCCCTCTCAGCTTTGACATTCCCAAGTCTCCTTCAAATGCCACCTCCGTTGCCCACAAGCCTGAAGCAAAGCCAGGAGGAAGCCTGTTAGTGGCAGGCTGCACTTTTAACAGCAAAGAGGATGTTTTGGCTGCGAATTCCACTGTAAAGCTTTTCTTTTCATTAAGGACCTGTCCAAATAGTATTTCACTGGCAGACACGGTCTTCTGCTCAGACTCAAGACAGCCATTTACAAGCGTTGTTCACCTGCATCCTTAATTGGAGCTCTCATTTGGCTATGGCCTCTTACCTCTTTCTCACATAAGAAACTCCAGCTCAGGAGAGGAAGTGCTTTAAACTCCGGCTAATTAACTCAGCAGGAGAAAGTCAGAGCTCAAAATCCATTCTCCCCTATCAGAAACTCCTTACTGTGCAGTTAGGAAACATGAAGCTGCTGACAGCTCCTAAACACTCCTCCCACAGGAAATGTATTTCTCCTATAACTTCTGAGAATTACTCCTATATTGTTTCAGCGTAAAAACTCCTGGGAAGCAGTGACACCCACCTACACACACCTTCCCAGAGTCAAGTACAGAAACGTTAAGGACATGGACATAGCTTTGCTATTGTACTTGCACAAATGGAGCTTCCAGCCTCCTAGATGAGTTGTGCAATCATAGAATCATAGAATCACCAGGTTGGAAAAGACCCATTGGATCATCGAGTCCAACCATTCCTATCAATCACTAAACCATGCCCCTCAGCACCTCATCCACCCATCCCTTAAACACCTCCAGGGAAGGTGACTCAAACACCTCCCTGGGCAGCCTGTTCCAGTGCCCAATGACCCTTTCCATGAAAAATTTTTTCCTAATGTTCAGCCTGAACCTCCCCTGGCGGAGCTTGGACATAGTTTTGCTATTGTACTTGCTCAGATGGAGCTTCCAGCCTCCTAGATGAGTTGTGCAATGAAGACATGGATATGCATCTGTGTCTAAATTGTTCTGCTTTGGCACAGCAAGGCTGGGCAGCAGGACACCTGCGCTCCTCTCTCAGCCCTGCCACTGACTGCACACCCCTGTCTTAAGCCACTAAACACTAGCAGCCAAATCTGAAAATGAGGTCCCTTGCTGGAGAGGCTTGCTCTGAGATCCCCAGTGTCTTTAACTCTCCAAAACTTCCATCTGCTTGGAGCTTTCTGGAGCCCTGTGACCAGACATGCAAAACCAGGCATCCAGAAATGGAGACTGTACCTCATTAGCCTATATGAAAAGCCTTGTCCTCTGCTGTTCTACACGAGTCGTGTACAGCCATATAGATGTTAGTACAGCGATGCCTATTAATACAACATGGGGGTGTTGCGTATTGGCCCTAATCTCTCTCTGTTTCACTTTATCCTCCTCTAAAATGGAAATAAATAATATCCACACAGCATGGCAAAGCACTTTGTAATCCCCAAATGAAGGGTTCCGTAGGTGTGAAGTATTCATAAGATGTATTTATTTTCAAACTGCAAAACAGCTTGCTGCTGCTTTCCCTGGCTGTATTTAGCAGACCTCTCCGCTGTGCAGTTCTGAAGCAGACATCAGGGAAAGGAATGCTGTGATAATCAACTCCAAATCCCGCAATCTATTTGTTCTACTAATTAAAGGAATATTTACTCGGGAAGCAGGTTTACACTAGATGAATAGTTTCTAAGAACAAATATGATTTAATTATGTGTAGATGCAAGAAGCATACTACATATTAAGTAGATTAATTTATGCTCACTAAAAATACAGGCAAAATTGGTGCTTGGCTATTAATTTTCTATGTTGGAGAAAAGAAAGGGTAAGAAAGGGTTCACGGAGCTGTCTGCTTTAAAAGATTATTTAAAAGTGATCTGCTTTTTGGGTTTTTTTTCAGAAAGAACCAGAAAAAGTCCTTTGCATAAGATAGCTTCATTTACTCACCACGTTCTATAAATAAATTATGTTCTAGACTAAAAGAATAAATTTTATGGAATTAAGCGACAGAGCAAGAACAAAGCGAAGCATCTTGAGCAAGGACTGATGACTTGAGTTTTTGAATGATGACATGATGCGTGAGTGAGGACGAACAGGTTAAAGTGCCACATAGCATAGTTTTAAAGAGAATCCTTAAAGAGGCTAAGGCTAAAAGCGGGCCAGTGCTGAAGGGTGTTTGATGATCCATGAACTTGCAGCATATTGAGACCTTCCATTCCCACGTTCTGTAGTGAACATGAGACGCGGCGTGGCTATAGGAAAGCAAGACACAACCTATAACATGAGTTATGTGGAAGAGGCTTTCTGCCAACAGTTATTTTCTTTAATAAATAAGACAGACTCCCAGCCTCCAGGAGGTGGCAAACACTTGAGAAGAAAGGTATAGGGAAGGTCTTGGTGGGGCTTCAATCAGCAAGATGGCAACGTTGAATTGAATCTATAAATTATAGCATGCAGAGTGTATCACTACAGTTATTGAAAGAGCTGATAGAGAAAAACAACACAATATTTTGATATCAAACAGATTTGTTAGAATTGTTCATTTGATGACACGGTGGATTAAAAAAAAATGTATTTTTTAACAGTTACCCTAAGTATTCGTAAGGTATCCATCAACAGCATTTGGCCTTGCTTCATAGGAGAAAGATAATTTCCCAGAAAGGACAGGAACTATTTGAAGGCCCTCCTGCTTTAACATAAAAAAATTGTCATATTTCTGCTGTCAAACTAGAAGGAAGAGACTGTGACTGCAGGGCACTCATTCACGGCCTCCCTCAACGAGCTTAGACAAGTGACTCAAGTTCTCTTTGCTTCAGCTTTCTTCCTAGTAAAAAGGAAATTCTTCACTTAGGAATCACAAAGAACACAATGGGTTTGTTACATTACAGCTGGATAAGGCACAACTTTTTTGTAAATTATTCTTCCTGTCCTCTACATGTGCGACTAAGCATAGCAGAGCAAGACAGTTCCAGTTAATTCTTGTCTTTCTTCTTATTTCTGCCTTTCACTTTCTTTCAATATTCTTGAAAAACAAGAAGAATTTACAGGCATCCCACCACCCTTCGATGTGCTGTTACCACCTGGTTTCATACAAACCAGCAAGTTGGCTTTCCACGTTTCCAAAGAAGACTTCAATTCTCAAAGACACACACTTTAGCTGACATACGAAGTTTTTAGGAGTCTTGCTGAAATAGAATATAGCTCATCTTGTGAGTGAAAATTCAGAGACAAATGTATTTTAAGTACATTTCTAGTTCCGACCACGGTTCAGCTACTGCTGAGTTCAGCCGAGCCTGTGTTCAGCTGAATGGTGGAGGTATAGTTGATGCTGTCTGAGGTCGGGAAATGGAGTAGATGGCATGTCAAGATCTGTTCTATGAAAGTCTGGCCACCAATATATTAAATTACTGTCTGACTGTTTATCAGATGCAGCTCAATATTTCATTACAATGTTGAAATCTTGCCCTTCAAAAATACAAACTAGAAATTTAGAGGGATATGGGCGAAAAGAAAAACAACCTTTGAAACTCTCTGTGAAACAAGCGGGGCCAGCAAAATACAAAGAGCTTTACAGCATTTTGGAAATAAACAGCAGCCCATTTTTATCAAATAAATGCTGTTGTAGCTGAAACAACACAGATTGCAGACACATTTGTAGCTTTCTGTCTTACAGAGAGGCCAAAGTTTTTGGGAAAGATCTTCCTACATCAATCTGCTTTGAAGTGCTTCCTACAATCATGATAATCTGTTCCAGAAACTGGTCATAATAGAAAACACCATTTCAAAGCAGTCTACAAAGCACGTTTCTAAAAATGCTTTCAGTTACACCTCAATTGCAAATATGCCACTGAGCCACTTACTTTTCCATTGAGGAGGGTTGGCTGGGATAAGCACGCATTTTTCCTGATCTCCTGCCTTTTAATCATGTCTATCAAGTCGTTGTAACTGACAAACATGTTGGCTCTGCTGTTCAAAACAAATAAGAGATGCCTAAATTATACTGCTGCATTTTAACGAGGTAGTGTCAGGCTGAAAACCCGGGACCAACTAATGCAGCCCTGCCTCAGGTAGTACGCCAATTTTAAAAGCAAATCTTCCTTGAATAAGAACTACAAGATGTGAACTTTGGGTTTTTTTTTTAAATGAGAAATCCAGTTTTAACATACATACATGGAATTCTCGCTACTGATGTCCCTTGATGCAGGATCAGCTCCTTATCTCTTCTGTAAATATTTTAGACCATTAGACTGCATGCATCATATTATTTCCAATTCCTTATACTATTAATTTAAACCCCTAACTCTACCAGCTAGAAGTCTGCCATGTAAATATTCTTACTGTCTCAAGTCCTTCTGATTACTTCACTGAAGCACTTCAGCAGTTCATTTGGCCTCTTTGTGGAGAAAAGTCCTACTCCACTAAGTAAAAACTCCAGCGTTGTTTTTTTTTTCTATTTCCTCAGTTGAATCAGTTTCAAATCAATTACTTCTGCATCTCATGCTCAAACATTTGGGAAGCTTGAAATTCAACAGAAACAGAGATCTTGCTTTGGGTTTTCTTTTAATTAAAACTGGAAATGCTTCTCTTGGTGCTGGGTTTTGCAGACCTAATTTCGGAGAGTGCCTCTGGACTGACGCTGTCCCTATGGAATCCTTCCCCATTACTACAAAGTTCTCTTTGAGTTTTTGGACTCCTACTACTAGTCCTCAGTCAAGCACAGCCACAGTTCTTCAGGGAGGCTGCACTGGTGTAACTTTGAGTAGAATTGGGCTCTTGCACTTTTCATAGATGTCCAGGTCCTTTAAGAACTTTTTAAATGAATACCAGAGTAGGCTGCCAGAAAACAAAGTTTTCATTAAATGATAACATCTTTCCAAACTAAAAACAGAAATTGTATTACTTATGGGAAGGTTCTAGTCCTCCCAGACCACAAGGATCACAGTTAAGGTTAGTGCGGCCCAGCCATAAATGTTTGCCTTCTGTTAGCAATCAAGAAGTCAGGCCATTAAATTCTCATCCACAGGTCATTTCACTGAAATGAAAAACACTTCATACATTTGTACAGATTGCAAAAGTGAGTTTTATTCTGCAGGCTCAGATCCTACACTTGCAAGAACTGAATGGCTTCCTATCCAGAAATTCAACCTGAACTCTGCTCTCAGTTAAAGTGTCTCTTTTCTCTTTGCCTAGGTTGGAGTGCTCCTGCATGAGAGTCTGGTTATGCCCAAGGAAACTGCAGACAGATGTTTTGACATTTCCCTGCAGAGAGCTCCTCTGATATAATGCTGCTCTGGTTTACACGCAGCGTTGCTGCTGCAGTCCCTACCCACCTCCCAGCCATCCTCCTCTGCCGGTAAAAACAACCAGTCTTGCCTTTTGCCACCACAGCTACCCCAGTTCTTCACACTAGGCTCCTCACGCCCTGAGCTTTCTCTACCACTATCCCTACCTTCTGCCTTCCAACTTTATAGTCCTTAACTCCTGCCAGGTATCTGCTCAGCTCTGCTCTGCAATCTCTGCTGTTTCAGTTCTCCAAAACCTTTGCAGCTGTCAGCACTACTGTCCTCTTTGGCCAGTAGCATCTTTGGTAGGTGTTCTGAGAAGAGCCATCAGGCAATAAGAATTGAAAAAAACACAGAATAATCCAGTATTATACTGAAATATCATAGAGACATTAAGAGATGGCTTGATTGCAGTCACCTCCACAGCAAGAAAATTTAGTGCTCTGCTCTACAGATGACAGCAAAACAGGACCAAGAACCTAGCAATGGAGAAACTAAGAGGCAACATAACCATAAGGGCTACTGAATTTCAAATGCTTAACCAAGAATTGCAGGATGTTGTCTTCCTTCAGAAATACTTAAATCAAAATTGGGTACTTGCTTAGAATAGCTGACAAGCTTGAACATGAATCAGCTCAGGGAAGTTCCATGCCTTCAGGGAAGACAGATAAAATGACTGAAAGCGCCCTTCTGGAGTTACCATCCATCACTGTGGGAGAAGGGATTAGACAGGGAAGAATCGCAGGAATCAAAAGTAAAATATAAACCAAACAGGGAAATGCTAGAAACCCAATTCACATGTGGTTTTTCACAGGTCACAGTTCTTTGTTTGAGTAAAGACCGAGTGACCATAGAAGTGACTGCATCCCTAAAGTACGTCATCTGCAAATCCGCCGATGAGTCTTCAATGAAAAATTAAATTTACACTTGTCAACCTTGATACACTTGTCTTTATGAAACTAGGAACGAAATGTAACATTGGGAGTTATCTTATCCAGTCATCTTAACTAATTTAGCATTTTGGATGCCTGAGTTTATGAACAGTACAGAGATATTCTTGGCGAAGAGGGATGGCACTGTAACTTCAGCCTTCTTAAAATTAACTCACACCAGCAATTCTCAGTAGTACCATCATTATCTGAGCAACTGTGCTCAAATGAAGAATCAATAAATAAATATGAAGAAGAAATTTAGGGGAAAAACGAAGTGCTATTAGCATTCACGGAGTATAATAAACTCATAATTCTCCAAGGCAAAGCAGTGAAGCCTGGATTTGCAAAGCAACCACAGACAAGGAGGTGTGCAAAACTCATTCCAAATATAAGTTGGTTTAATATTTCAAAGACCCATTAGAGGGAACACAGAGCATTAGCAATATGATGGTTTGCATTCTTGATGTACAGTACTAGACAAATACAGTTTGTATCTAGTAAATTACTCTCCTGGGAACAATTTCTGTTGGTAAAGGAGAGAAAATGTTAAATTTTAAAGATGTTAATCACTTGCTTCTGTTTTAATTCAATCTAGACAGATGTATGTCCAGTGTGTATATGAAAATACAAAACACAGCTCATCTTCAAAATGCTGGGACCAAGTGTGCATATGCAGTCAGGGTACTTTTTCCTCTAACGGCAGCCACCCTAACTTGAACCAAACTGCTTAGGTGTTTAAAGGACTTGTGCAATAAAGTTACTTACTGGCAATGTTTAGCAAAGAGATACATGCAGACTTGTCAGGCACAAGTCTAGGGCTCTGGTGCAAGAGAGCAACGAGATGAAAAATTTAGTTCATAGGATTTAGCATCATATTTAGCATTAAGTATAAGTGTTTTCAGAGGTTGTAACCTTGCCTCTGCCACTAATACACTCTATAACCTTGAGCAAGTCACATAAGACCAGACTTTTCACACACCTCAATGTCTAATTTGTACAGATTTCAGTCACTGGCAATCCTACTTGGCACCTAACTGCATCATTATATCTCATGATATCTTTAACAGCACAACCCTCTCCAGGCAGTAGTCCTTTTATGCCTCAGTTTCTCTCCCTGATGATCATTACTTCTGACTGCTGAGCATGGTTGTCAAAATGGAAATAAGGGCAAGTTGTGCTGTTATATCACTTCATTATTCTCACAAAACAAGAACTGTGGAATTCTTCATAATCTGTATTATGTATTACTTAACATCATCCTTCATCAGTACTGAAACGGTGCATAGTTACAGTGCATAGCACTGCTTTGCTCATGTTGAATGAAGTATGTGTCTTTATCCTACCACAAGTCACTACTGATATTCTTCCCCTGAGCTTTTTATTTCAGGTAGGTGGTTACTACCTGCAACTACAACAAAAAGCTAAGCTGTCTTAGACTGCAGGAGCACCTTGGACACAGGCAGAAACAGAGTCTCGGCTTTGTATTTTTAATGAAAATGCCCTTCACATGTGGAGCAGACCTCAAAAAGGTCCGGGACTGAAATATTAAGTGTTTTATAAATATAGACTGATGGTCCTGTCCAAACCATGTGCTAGAAAAACTCTTTCTGGCAGACAACCATCTTCAATCAGGAATAGAGAGCAGAGAAAGGAACATGAGGCAGGGGGATCTGTAATCACTCTAACAAACTTCTGAGATCTAGCCAGTTTTTTCTTCCCTGTATTATATATATCCCTATATATATCCCTATATATTCCCTATATATATCCCAAAGCATCTCTTTCTGCGTTCTTGAAATTACTACATTATCCTGTCAAACTGAACTATTCAGACTAAACTTCCTACCCTCTCCTTTCTTGTCTTCTTTTTTTTTTCCCCTCTAATCTTTGATCTATTGTAAATCAGCATCACAGGAGATAAATAAGCAACCTTTAGGTGAAACAGCAGGCTAAACAACCTGCATATGGCCAGGCAACACAGCAAAGCAATTACCTGCCCAACAGGCCACCCATAGTCAGCAGCCCTTACGAGGCTGGCCCCAAACTGTTCCCAGATTCAGTTCGTAATCCTGCCTCTGACTTGTGCAGATGGTCCTAACACCCACTCAAAACCTCTTTGAAGTTACTATGAAACTACACAGCCAGATAAGCTCGTTGGCCCCAATTCTGTTTGTAAGAATGAGGATATGGCCAAGGTCTCATTGGAGCTTGTTTCCTGCCCCTCAAGAAGACATGCAGGATCTTCTCCTTTCTCATACAGCTAGTCCTAACTGTCACAGCCATATTTTAGAAACATCAATTTGATCTCTGAATCAGGACATTTTCATACCACATAAGAAGTTTTCATTCTGTTATCCTTCCAAATACAGTTAAAGCTGTTTTTTCATTCTTACTCTACATCAATAACCTGCACAAGGTTTGCACTTGAAATGAAAAATTCTACTTTTAAAATAACAAACACTGAGCACAGGACCACTAAAAAAAAGCCCTCTCTGTCTATGGGGGAGCATAATTCATTCACTGATACATGCACCCACATTTTCTCCAGGGAGTTTCACAAATTCACATGCACTAAATTTTGCATTTCAATCTAGGCATTAGCTATAAAAGGTGTGTAAAACTGTTTGCAGTCAGACAGAAGCTGTTCCCTATCGGCTACATAATAAGCATCTTAGGTCGCTCCAGGGTATAAAATAATTCCAAAAGGGGTGTGGAAAAATTACACTGCATAAATTGATTCCAGATCCACCTGTTCCAGGTGCCAACAAATATATTTTGTTAAAGCCATCTGCTTGTCTTAAAAGCTAACAGCTTTTGAAGACCATGGCGCAAGCAATCTGCAAAATAGACACACTTCAGAAGCTACAAACCCTTAAACTGCAAATGGCTTATAGATCATCCACACAGGATCATATAGATCATCCACAGACAGCATCTCTGCTTAACTTCAGAGAATACCCAGCACCAGAGTGTGTCCTCCATGCAGAGGTTTCAAGGCCACTGGAGGATCCACATGGCATCATCAGATCCTCATGTATGATTCCCAGTTACAGAGGCTGCCTCGTGAGTTTGAAGTCATGATTAAGCTTTCGCGTGCAGCACAATATCTGGCAGAGATAAAACCAATGACTATGGTCCTCCTGCGCAGGTTGCTACATCCCAGCTGGTCACATGTTGCTGCACAACGGACAAAGTCGAACCTCTGAAACTGGCACTCTGCAATTTATTTGGCTTCCAGCAACGGCCTCACAAGGAGGATGCTATATATTGAGACTAGCAACCCCCTAAGCATTTAGCCTGCTCAACAAAGCAGGTGACCTGTAGAGGTCAGACGCTGCTACAGTTTGTGTTTATCACGATCTGATCATGTAGGGTGCTGTTTCCCAGTTAACAAGAATGAAGAACATGTAGCACCTTGTAAGACCAAGCTCCTTCACAGCTGCTTCTTGGAAGAAAACATCCTGTGCCCTCTCCACAAATGACCCCTTACTGAAAAACAATGAAATTATACAGGTGGTTTGTAAACTCCCCAGGTGTTCACAATTCACTTGGGCACTAGGACTAGTGATCAGCATGTTTACTTATGATCTCATTTAAAGATCACTTAGAATTTAATAAAGACACACCAATCCTGAACCAGCACAGCGCATTGGTATATCCTTAATTGTAAGCACAAGAATAGCCCTGTCAGTCTCACACTCTGTAACTTGGTAACATCCTTCACATGTAAATTACCTCCCAGACTTATTACATTTCAAAACAAAACAAACCCCTTTGGTCTGTAGATACATACTTGATAACAGTCATGCTTCTAGAGTGTCACTATTCATCCACTTATCATCAGAAAACCACTTTGAGTGATTTTGTATGGACCCTAAAAATGTGTGCTTCATAGGAGTGCTGAAGCAGAGGTAACTTTGGAACGCCCAGCACTGTAGTTAAAGAGAACCTGCATACCTAAAGTCACAGTTGTGCTGTCGAAGCTCTGCTGCACTTTGCTCGCATGGTTTTAGCCTGGGGTAAGGAGTAACTGCTGTCACGCAGCATTTTTTTTTTATATATAACAATGAGAACAGAGGTGAAACAAATACTGAGGCTAACTGTGCTTAAAGAATAAACTCCGGCAAGCAAAGCACTGTCCATACAAGTTGCAGTCACAAATACTGTCAAAGTTTGTATCTTACATTCAGGCAGCTCCCACTGAAACTAAGGAAAACTGCCACCATGGACAGAGATGGGATGAGTCCTGGTACTGGGCATGGTGGAAGAGTCAGCAGCCCACGGCATAAAAGGAAGAGAAAAATCCCTGCAGTAAGACCAGCTGACATTCTCCTTTCAATGAGTTGGGGTTTTCCTCCTTAGAAAGAAACAAAAAAAGGCAACAGAACAATAACAAAGAACTGTTGACTTGATCCTCAAAGTCAACAACACTCATATTCAGATATAGCTCGTCTCAAGGCACAGAAAGGCTAGTGCTGTAATACTCCATAGTTTGTCTCCTGCACTCAGTCACAAGTATTTCACCTAAAACAGCAGCAGTTCACCTTTATAGTATTTAGTCTGTAAAAGGGAAGTCTATCACTTAAGACTGACTTTGCAATCTCAGCATTACTCGATACTACGTCTCCGCTGCAAAACCCACACAAAGTAATTTCACCCCTACAGAACCCTTCTGAATCGCCTCCACCACTACTGGCAGATGATTAGATTTCCCTTTCTCAGTTTTACACCAGAAACCATATGGTTGGGCTTGATCTGATGCGAGTTAAAATCCAGTTGCAAACTTCACACCGGACTGCACCTAAACTCTGGATGTTGGCACTGCCCTGGCAGTGCAACCTCTTCGCATTACTGTAACGGACTCCTTATTCCTCACTGCCTCCCCTCTCTCAGGGTCAGATCTGCACTTGCCACTGTAGCTCTTGAAGGCAGCGAGCAACACTGAGGAAACCTGACAAAGCTGGTGTCTGGTGTATAGCTTTCCGATGACAGACCCTCAGCTCTCAGTAAAAAAAGAGCTAAGAAATTATAGTCTAATGATGCCAGGCATATAGACAGATAGAAGGTGAAAAGGTTTTAAAATGCATTTTAAAACAAATATTTTACAGAACAGATCAATATATTTCTCTAGGCTGGAAACAAATTAATTCCAAAAGAAAGTTAAATTTAGAGAAGAAAATGTTTGGGTTTCTTACTACAGAAAAGAGTGATGACAATTCCTTGAGGGCATTTATAAGAACAACAACCCAAAGCTAGGGCTTCATCATACTACCCCTAAAATCAGTGGAGTAAGAACAGGTTAAGGTTACTGCTTTCAGCCTATTTAACGTGAACAAAAGTAGCTTAGCAATCATACAGCATTGTCTTTAACTTCCAAGCTTTCACTGGTCAAACCAGTATACGGAAGAGATGCAACCACGAAGTAAAATAATGACAGCTTTGATCCTGCATCTTTTACGCAGTCAATTAACATCACTGATGCCTTTACAAGTAGTTACCTGAATACGGGTTACAGGATAACACCCTAAATTCCCAGATCGCAGCAGATAACAGCACAGATCAGTACTCCCGACAGAAAGGCAGCCGAGAAGCGGATTGCTTTGTGGTATTGTTTGATACTGCCCCCTTTTGCCAAACAGCAAGGCAACAGCCTAGACTTGGCAGAGAAACTTTTCGTGTCATGTATTTGTTTTCAGGAAAACATATTCATGCAGATGGTCTTATTTAACCCTACCATGACTGCTCACCTGATGAATCCTGGCTAAAAGAGAAGCCCCTTGTTCCAGCCGTGTGTGATATCACAGTGAGATTGCTCTCCAGGAAAATATTCTCTGACAAGGACCCATCATGTCTCAGCCTCAGTCAAGCAGGGCTTTTACAACTGAGTCCAAGGTAGGAAGCAAAAACTATAAAGTCTGGGCGTATGTTCCCCTAAGTCAGCTGTCTGCCTGAAGAATAAAGGGCAATCGTTCTGGAGAACCAAAGCCATTTTATTAGGGCACTAAATTCATCTTACTGCAAAGCAACTAAAGTCCCATGGCATCACCTGTATCAAGTTTCTATCAGGCTACACAAATTCCTGCTAAACCCATCCCCATGCCACCTTTTTCAGCCTATATGAACTGAGCAGGGCCACCTTGTTAGAAGTCATTTCTTCACCCCTTGCATCTCTCTGTTCAAGCCTTTTGTATTCTGGGGTTGTGCTTTTTCACTCACTAGAGTTTGCACATTTTCTCCTCCCCGGTTGCCCCAGCACTTTGCAGGAAGGGAGGGAGGTCATCGAGGGCAGCCACTGCCAATTCCATCAGCCTAACAGGCTAGGGGGATGAACAAAGCAAATATCTAAATTCTGAATGGCAGGACCTCTCTCCCCATCATGACTTCAGTATTAACATGTCCCTGACAGGAGAGGACAAAAACTTAATCTCTCTAAGGAAAGAAAGCAAGATAGAGAGAAAAACACTGAAAACACAAAAGGCATAACACAAAATGCAGAGATCCCTTACTCCAGCCTGCCTAGTCTACTTATTATCCAACCCAATCTGAACAGAAAAGTTTTAGTCCAAAAGGGAGAAAAAAATTTAAAAATATATGGATGATTCAAGTAGCTGTTTAAAAATAAAGCCTCTATTAAAAAAATCTGGTTAAATATCAGAAGGATTTTTCTTTTTCCCATTGCCGCCTTCTCTGCAGTTTATGATCAGCTTTCTCCCTTAGGTGCTCACAAATCACACAAATAATGAAGAGAGCACTTTTCTGTATGAGTAGCTTGTTCCAGCTGCTCTCACTCCTCCTCCTTGCCTTCACTTACCCGGGATCTCTACTGATCTCAAACAGCAGTAAGAATCAAAGTTACAACTTCTAGCTTAGCTGGTTTCTATTTTGTCCATAGAGCCAGTCAGCTTGGGGTCTCAGGCTGCCACCAAACCCACCCAGAGGCAAAGATCCTCTCGCCACTTAGACTGTAATTTAGGAAAAGTACTTTCTGTAATGAGAGGGAACATTTGTACAACAAAAAATGAAACTTTACTACGATCCCAAATTGATATGGCCATACATAAGTAAAAACCCAATAAAAAAATAATAAAATAAAACCACAAACCCCCAGGACCTGCCATCTACCACGTTCAGAGACCTTTTTTTAAGGACAGAAAATTATCTAAGAGCCAAGAGCGAAGCTTTAGGAGTCAGATACCCTGCGATGCTTGTGCTCCACCTAGAAGCCCGTGAAGGGGCAGGTTCAGCCTTGGCAAACGCACCTTTTGTTTGTTTCCTCTGAGGCGGAACAGCCAGCTCGCCCCTGGGCTGCACCGGGGAGCAGAGGGGAGCGCTGGAAAACACGCACCTCCAACTTTTGGTGTGGGTGTTGGAGCTGGATCGGCGAAGATTGTTTCTGGGAATCACCCCCCCGCATAAGTTTCTAACAATACGCGGAGCTGAGGAGCCGCACCAGGCTCTCCGCCTCCCTCTCCCCTTCGCTTTTGATCTCCATCAGGACGTGAGCTGAAATTTAATGGGCCACCCCTACCACAAAGACAAATTACCAGCTGAAGGAAAACAAAATCATTAATATCCCTTCGTCCGGGCTTCCACCCCCTTCCCTTTCGCCACAGCCCCGACTCAGAGGGTTTAGGACGAGCCGGGAAGGTGGGAGGGAGAGAAAACACCTCGCTGCCACCTCCTCGCTATGGAACTGCAAAAACAGCGACAAAAAAAAAAAAAAATAGAAAGAAAAAGGCCCTTTCGCCCCCACGACCCGCGGGGGATAAGCGGAGGGCGCAGAACCCCGCGGGGCTGTGGGGAGGACGGAGGGGCCGCTGCATCCCCCGCAGCATCCCGGGACCCCCCATCCCGGCCCGGCTGGGAAGTTTGCGCGCCCCCCTCGCCCCCCTCCCGGCCCGCGCTGCGCTTACGGGGTGCGGGGCTCCCGGCGCGGGGCTCAGCGCCGCATCGCGCTCCGGCGGCCGCAGGAGCGGGGCTGGGCTGGGCTCGGCTGGTCCGGGCGGGCAGGGGGGGCTCAGCGAGAGCCGCCCCGGGCCATGCGAGCGGCTGCGGGCAGCGCCCCCGCCTCGCGGCCGGAGTTGGGAGCCGAGTCCTGCCCCGCGCTCCGCCGGCTCCTCCCGGCGGCTCCGAGCAGCGCGGCTCCAACTCTTTCCATCGGAGACCGGGGAGGGGAGGGGGAGGAGGAGGCGGAGGAGGAGGGAAGGAGGAGGGAGCTAGGGGCTGGCAGCCCCAACTCCCTCACTGATGTCAACTAATATATTCCAAGTTCAGCGGGGCTTTTCCTCGCCGGGACCCCGCGGGGGGGGCGGGGGGCGGGCAGGTTCGGACGCGGCCGGAACGGGGAGGGGGAGGATGGAGGGGGCAGAGGCGCCAGAGGAGCCAGCGGCGGAGCGGGGCTTGTAGTTATAAATCCGCCCCCTTCCCTCCCCGCTGGAAGGGGCAGGGGCGGCGGCGATGCTGGCGAGGGGAGCGAAGCGCAGGAGAGACGCTGCGCTGGGAGTCGCCCCCCGGCAGGGGCCGGGATGCGGGGCTGGGATGCGGGGCTGGGAGATGCGGGGCTTAGGGGATGTGGGGCTGGGAGATGTGGGGCTTAGGGGATGCGGGGCTTAGGGGTTGCGGGGCTTAGGGATGCGGGGCTTAGGGATGCGGGGCTGGGAGATGCGGGGCTTAGGGGATGCAGGGCTTAGGGATGCGGGGCTGGGGGATGCGGGGCTGGGAGATGCGGGGCTTAGGGATTGTGGGGCTGGGGGGCTTGGGGGATGCGAGGCTTGGGGATGCGGGGCTTGGGGATACGGGACTTGGGGATGCGGCTTGGGGATACGGGGCTCAAGGATGCGAGGCTCGGGATATGGTGCTGGGGGATGCGGGGCTCAGGGATGCGGGGCTGGAGGATGCAGGGCTCAGGGATGCGGGGCTCGGGACTGGGGAATGCGGGGCTGGGGGATGTGGGGCTTGGGGATGCAGAGCTCAGGGATGCGGGGCTCGGGGATGCGGGGCTCGGAGTTGTGGGCTTGGGGATGCGGGCCTGGGGGATGCAGGCCTGGGGAATGCAGGGCTACGGGATGAGAGGCTGGGGGATGTAGAGCTCAGGAATGCGGGGCTTGGAGTTCTTGGCTTGGGCATGCGAGCTGGGGAATGCGGAGCTCGGTATGCGGTGCTGGGGGATGCGGGGCTTGGAGTTGTCTTGGGGATGCGGGCTGGGAGATGCAGGGGTGCGGGGCTCGGGGCTGCCTCTCCTCGTCGCTGTGCTCAACGAGGGCGAAGATGAACCTGGGGAGGGAAGAGGCAAAGTTTTCTCACTCCGAAGGGAGACGGCGGCGGAAAATCCGCGGATGCGGCAGCTGCGGGCTGGGGCCGCTCGGGGGAGTCGCTGCGGGGCAGAGAGGAGGGACTGTCGCGTCCAACTTGTCTTTGCAGCGCCTGCTGTGCCGGGGTGTCCCCCGGTGATGCACAGAGCTCTGCACCCCGAGCAGCACCCGCGGAAAGCGGCGGGGATGGTCTGTGCCGAGGGACAGGCAGGGAAAGGGTTAAAATGCACCTGAGCTGGTTTCGGCGACATTTACAAATCGCAAGATAAGAGCCTCGGTTATTTTATCAGCCGAATCCCCAGACAGAATGGCCGGCAGTGATGCCGCTGCCTGTGTACGTATAGAATGAGGCTGGGATGTTTTTTTTTCTCCCATAAACTGATCCAGTCACTCGTGTTGACAGCGTGTTCCAGCGATATCAAACCAGTGTAATTGTATGATGGCTCATCACTGCCACGACGGCCAGTTCTGGTGGCAGTGGGTGTTCTCCCAATTCATGTCTTGGAGAAGTAACAGCATAGACCCACTGAGATGATCATTATACAATATGTAATTATTTGCCTGTTCTTAATTTCTCAGTCCTTCCTTAACCACGTAACTGTATCACTACATCTGCTCATGCAGTAACACATTTCTGGATACAGCTTGTATGAAACTGTCCATACATTATTTATATGTATAGTATTTTCAGTCTGATTTCCATTTTAAAACTCGCACTGGAGAGTTGAGGACAGGAAATGGGTACGGAATAATTGTGATGAGGCCGTGCAGTCTGCTCAAAGACTTTACTCTGGCATAAACCTAGAGTCAGGCATCGCCTGGAAGGTGCTGAGCAGACCACCTCGCACACAGTGGTGCCACATCTGCCCTTCTTTTTCCATTCCTGTCTGTTCTGGAGACCTATAGAAAAAAAACTCTAGTGATTTGTTGTAATAGCATCTTCTTAGTGTACTGTCTTAACTTACACGTGAATAGTAATTAACTGTCAGGCTCCTCCATTACCCTAATATGCAGCACGATATTTTCCAATTTATTAAATTAAATTTCAAATAATGATGCGCAGCAGCCTGGGTGTTGGAAGCTGAGCGCGGTGTGGGGCTGTGCTGCTGTGCTGGGGCAGGTGGTTCAGTTATATAAGACTCAGGGATAAAGTACTTCACCAAATGTCATAACTACACATGTAATTTCTGGAAGACCCAGCCCAACCTTTCTTCCTCCTAAGACTTGCAGGTGAATCACTGAGCATTGACCAGTGAGTAGCATGAGACCATATAAACTAAGGAGTTTTTATTCACTATCTGTCAACATTTAAATATCTAATGGATAACACTTTCTATTAGAGAAAAGATTGCCCTAAATTTTTGTGTTTTCCCACTACTGCTTTGCTGTTTTCCCCCAAGCTGGCAGTACTTCTGTAGGTCCTGTGCGTGCATGCATTGCTCAGAGACCCATATCATAGAATTATAGAATCACCAGGTTGGAAGAGACCCACTGGATCATAAATGTATATAAATTAAAGTCCTGTAATGTTTCCCTGGACCCTCAGGTCCAGGCACTTTAATGTCATTACACAGCATGACCTCCCCAAAATCACTGGCCAGACAGGGAAACTATTCAAATCTATTTAGAAAAGGGCTTGTGATGCAAAGTGGTACAGTTCTGATTCTCTGAAAAAGAGAAATTCCATGGGAGAAGTCAGAGTATGCCATGTGAAGCGATCTGCATCGAACAATTTGTTTTCAATCTCCAAATCCTAAGTGTCATTTGTGAGAGGATATACGGGGTTCCTATTCTGGTCTCGGCAGAAACTCAGCTCTTGGCAAGACTCATCACAGTTGTTTGCAGAGGTTTTGAACGGCACCTCTGTCCGGAGCCACCCGTGTTGGAGAAACACCCTTCGCTCTGCTTTCTCGTGGCTCATCCCCCCAGATCCGCACGGGGCAGAGACGCGATGTTCCTGGGGTCACTTCCAGCCAGAGCAAAGCGCAGTTTCACCAAGAACAGGGGAGTTTGGCGGAGCCCGAGCCCTGCCCGGGCCGGCCTTTACCACTAGGTGCTGCTAGCGGCTCCCGAAGCGCCAGCCCAGCCCGCCATCCCTGCATCCCTCATCCCCCGCATCTCGCATCCCCACATCCCCTGCTTCCCTGCATCCCCGCATCACTGCATCCCCACATCCCCCATCCCTGCATCCCCGCATCGCCATATCCCCTGCATCCCTGCATCACCACATCCCCTGCATCCCCTGCAACCCTGCATCCCGCATCCCCACATCCCTGTATCGCTGCATCCCCCACATACCTGCATCACCTCATCCCTCACATCCCCTGCATCTGCTGCATCCCTGCATCTCCCACATCCCCTGTATCCCCACATCCCCCGCATCCCGCATCCCCACATCCCCTGCATCCCTGTATCACCACATCCCCCGCATGCCTATATCACCGCATCCACCGTATCCCCTGCATCCCTGCATTTGCTGCATCCCTGCACTGCTGCATCCCCTGCATCCCTCGCACCCCCTGCATCCCTGCATTGCCGCATCCTGCATCCTCACATCCCCTGTATCCCTGTATCACTGCATCCCCCACATCCCTGCATCCCTGCATTCCCTGCCTCCCTGCATCCCCCGCATCCCTGCATCCCCCGCATCCCTGCAGAGGCACCCACGGGGTGCACTCCATGGGCTCACAGCCATGTGTGACCCTGTGCATGGGGTGTGTGTGTCTGTGTGTCTGTGTGTGCCTGTGCAGCACGTGTGTGAGCTGCTTGTGGGGCCAGCAGTGGGTCTGTCACCGCATCCCCCGGAGGTGGCTGGGGAAGAGAAGTCTGTGGGGAGCAAGGGGTCAAACCCATCACTCCCACTGCCTGCAAATGCACTGAGAAGGACAGAGGAGTTCAACAGAGCAGGGATGGAGGTGGAGCAGGGGTGGAGGAACAAGGCTCAGAGGGATGGGAGGACTTGGGGCAGGGTAACAGGTGTACTCCTGGGTACTGGTGGGGACAAGGACCTGCAAGTGTAGAACAGAGGCCTGTGGGGTTAAGGAGAGATCAGACCTAAGCTCGTTGTGAGTCAGGGCATCCACAGGCAGTACCCTGAATCGTGGCCAGCATCGCGTTTGGCAGCTGAACCAGAGCGGCTGTGTCACTCGGCATCTGCACACAGAACACCAGGCAGTTTATGACTGAACTCGCTGCATGGACCTGCTTGAACTCAAGCTGTTCTGGGCATCAGATAACTTTGACCGGTACATGTTTTAAGGTGAGATCCAGAGGAAGATCTTGACTCTGGCCTCATTGTCTGGAGGCCAGGCAACAACATTCACCCGCTCTTGATCTCTGGACCACAATTCCACAGTAGTGACAGTCTCATTAGAGAAGTAATTTTGCTGTAGGTGGTCAGGCTGTTTCATAAGGACTAAGGGAAGGGGAAAGTGCACGTGTCAGTGGCAAAAAAAATAATGCTTAAATTTACAGCTGGGCACATATGTTCAGCAGTCACCTTGCTAGCCTACTACAAGTTTTTATTTTCTCATAACATGGCAGGAGGGAAAGCAGGGTTGCCGTGAGGAAAACAGTTGAAATACACACAACAGAACATCTTTATGCTGATGCAAGCAACTGACCCAAGTGGAGCCCAACTGCCCTTCTGGATGGTGCAGTGTTTTCTCAAAAGGGGGAAAAAGCACATTTTTAAATACAGTATCAGCAAATTCTCAAATGCAATGGCATGCAGCAATAGTGCTAGTAAGCATTATCCTGAATCCTGAGATCTAGATCTGAAGCCAAATGGCCATTAGCCATAACATATTTAGGTGCATGGCTTTTTTCTTGAATTTAAAATAGGTTGTTAAATAGTCACAGCTGTGGTTTCCGGGCTCAGTCTGGTGGGGACAGTAACATTTTAATTTATACTAAAGAGGAGGCAAAGTTAAATCCATGACATGAACTACAAGTCATATGATCTGAAAGCAAGAGAATACAAATGAGCTCCCTGGAGAGAAGAGGCTGTGATGGAACAAATAGAATAATACAATGGGATGACTTGACACTATCACCGGAGCGACTGTATTTCACTTCTTTGGAAAGAAATGAAATGAGCTTAAATTGGGACAACTGCTTTATTTTCAGAGAATTACATCTAAAGCCTCTGCTGCCTACAGAGAAGTGATATACAATTGTTTCTCCCCCTGAAGCCAGGTACTATTAATTGCCAATTTTCATATGTCACTCGACATGACAAAGTCAGCAAATGTCATCATACTTAAGAGAGGCAGGCCTGAGTGTTCCCACTGAGTCTCACAGAAGTAAAAAGTTCCCTGTCTGCAGACAAAGACTCATGACACATAAAAGTTGAGTTAACTACATGGTGTACTGGGAGGGAATGTTAACCTGAGACATTGTCATTGCCCAGTGAGCACCCCCGCTGAGGTAAGATGTACAGCACTTAGAAGTCACCAACTTGTTGGCAAATAAAAGGAGCAGTGAAAAATTAGTTTTTAACAATGCCATTAAGGGGTTTTATACCACATTAGAAACTGCTTTTCTCCTCTTCTAACTCAAGTTCTAAAGCCTAGAGGCTGTGTTTATTTGAAATTACTTCTGCCTTGAGACTGGAAGTGTAAAACCTAGCACTGGACACCTTTGTGGTACTCCTAGATATATATTATGCAAAATATATAAAATTCCTTAGTAAATACAAGTAGGATTTTTTTTCCCCGGGGAGTATAAGTACCTTTACAATTAGACTTAAGCTTTAAATTAAAGACATGTTGTTTGGCACATAACACGCCTTGCTGAATATTCTGTACAAGATTTGATTTGAATGGAAAGTGAATTCAGGACTGTTGACAGCTTATCTACTGACTTCATACCCAACCTTAGGCAATTCAGCTGAAAGATGAGCTCAACACTGCAAGTTCACATTACAGCTGTTGCAGTATCTTGCCCTATTCTAATTTTCCTTTAAAAAGCTCCATTAAAGAGTTTTACAGGGGCCCACTTATAGAACAAACTATTATATCCCGTGAGATGTGCTGAAAAGTCTGTGTCTAAATGTGAGCAGGTTTTGAAAGTATTAGCATTCCTTCTTCCACCCCCTTACATGATGACCAATGTCTTGATAATGCAACTTGCAGTGTCTGATTTGGAAAATGCAGTTCTTATTGTACTGGGAACGTGGAACATGCTGGTAAAACTGAATATCTGTTCAGTAGATCGCAATTCTCCTGTAGTATTTGGAACTCAGGACACCTGGAAAGCCATTTTGAGTACTTAAGAAGTTCATAACACTCAGTTAATACAGTGTCCTTTCATACCTGCGTGTTTTTAATGAACCTAACTAAAAACTACTGCACCTACTCAATGTGAGGTATTCAGATGCTTAGAATTCAGATCGAAGCCAACCGAGTTTCAAATCTCACCCACTTTGGCTGCAGGGCTGTTTAAACTAACAGGTCAGGAGAAAAAAACCGTTTTTAAAAATGAAACTCTTCTTAGTCTTCTCAGTCAAAATGTGAATGGCTTTTAAAAGCATGTTTTCATCTTTAGCCAGGGGCCATTTAGTTTAAATTTCAACCCTCTGTTTTGCAGATTTGCACACAGGTATTGACAGTAAGGGCCCAGAGAAGCAGCTCTATTGCAGTTTCTCCTCCTATGACGGTTGTGACTGAGTGACAAAGTCTTTCCTCTCTTAAGAAATAGGCTAGAACTAGAACTGATGCAGACAGATTCGTGATCTTCAGTGGTTTCGGTTTCCTGGGCAGGGTAGGTACAATTTCACAGGTTGAAACATTTCTCAACAATAAAGCTGAAACGTAACCCTGAACCCAACAGCTCTGCCTGCTGCTTTAGGATAACGTAGCTTAGATCTGCACATTGCAGAATGCAACAGAAGGCCACGCATTAGGGAAACCTGCTTCTGAAGAATGGAGAGGTGGAGGTCTCCCACAGAGAGCTCACTCTGCCCTCTTCACTGCCTGATTCATTGAAGCAAGGTGCCTTCTTCTCTCCCACACGAAAAGAAGGCTGATGGAAGCAGTTCTGTGATGAAAAGCAATCTTGGGCTGAGGTTGAGCTGTCTTATGATGAGCTAGTAGTATGTGGAATATGAGTATTCATTGCTATTTTATCATTGGTAAACCTAAACACCAGGAAGAGGTTGGGCTGGATGTTACTGCAGTGTATGGCCTGGTTTTGGTAAAGAAAAAAGTTGGAAGAGACAAGCACCATTTTCCTTGCAGTACCTCAGCAAAGAGATCATGGGATACCACAAACATTGCAGTAACAGAAAGTGAAGAACACTGTTGCATTAAAGTGTACGCTGCATTGCTTCCTAATGGGGAGTGTCTGCTTCCCTTCACTGGCACAGCCAGGAGCGTCAATAAAGAAAAATGATCACGGCAGAGTGGGCTACTGCACTAAGAGAGAAGCTTTCTGCTTCACATTTTCAGCAATTAGCCACCCCCATAGCTTTTCCAAAACATCACATCCTTCCTTCAGCTTGGCCATCAGAAGATATAGTGGTGGTATCTCAAATATAAGGTGCAACAGCAAAGCAAGCAAGAGCTTCATAGTGATGGCATGCAGTGCAGATAGGGGGGTCAGAGCAGACAGAGTCAGGTACAGAGTCACAGCTATGGAGCAGTGTGCTCTTTCTACTCAGGTAATTCCAACCACTTCAAATTTATATGTATATAATTATATATTATTTATTATCTACTTTGTATTTCTTTTCCACATGAAGCTGTTCATCAGAAATACCTTTACTAGATAAAAACATATTTAGATATGTATAATCAAAATACAATTACTATATATATAACTAGTATAATATATGCTGCAAGATATATTGTATATTCAGTCTAGTCTGGCAGCCAAAAATATTCCATGAATTCTGGTCAACAATTATCAAGAACTCTATTCCTGCCAGATAAGCTGAAAATTAACACTTGCTGACTAAGCCAATATGTTACTCTGCTGCTATGCCATATGGCCTTGGATGCCGAGACACAACACAACTTCCTCAAGTGATGCCCAAACTGGAGGAGTGGTTGATATGCTGGAGAGGAGGTTTTTTATTCAGTAGAACCTCAACAAAGTGGAGGAAGAAACTAGCAGGAATGTCATGAAGTTCAACAAAGGCAAACGACAAGTCATACGTTGGGGTCAGAAGTTTCCTGTGCACCAGACCAGGCTAAGGGCTGAGCCAACAGCCCCACAGGTAGAGTTTGGGGCTTGCAGAACAGCAGCTGCTACAACTGGAGAGACTCCAGGCTGCTAAGATAGATAAGGAACTTGAACACCTCATGTACAAGAAGAGGCTGAGACAACTGGAGATGAGAAGGTCAAGAGGGGACACAGTTGAAGTCTTCTACTACCTTAATACATTGGAGAAGACAGACCCAGGCTTTTCTCAGAGGTGCACAGCAAAAGAACAAAAAGTAAGTCACAAGCTGCAACAAGGGAAATACTGATTGGAAATACAGACAAAAATCATCTCAGTGGGACTAGTGCATCACCAAGACAGGGGGCCAGTGGGGCTCTTCCATCTCCACCACTGGAAATTTTCAGAACTTGGCAAGGCTTGGAGCAACCTGATCTGATTTTGAAGGTAGCCCTGGACTGCAGACCTCTGGATGTCCCTTCCAACTTAAATTTTTCTATGAATCTACAAATGTAAAATCCAGTTCTGCAAGATACCAAGTATCCTTTCTGTCAGCTGTAAAGGTGCTTGGAGCTTGGTCAGGGGTCAACAGAATTGGCTTATTAGAGCAGTGACTGATCTAAATCTCAGCTATGATTTCATTCGGGAGGTAATCATGTTAAGTGCGATCAATTATTTGATTGCCTGTATATTATATTCAGGTTGTCATAACAGGCTGAGATATACGAGGCTGAGTTCTCCTCTTCCTTTCTTCAAAAATGTGAGATTCAACAGTGATAAGGAAGGAAAAAAGACAGAAAAACTGTGTTTTCCTCTGAACAATGAATGGAACTGCTATATTACATGTAAATATTATCACTTGTCTATGATACAATCATTTCTACAGTGAGCAGGGCAAATCTCACTAATATTCTTCCCTCATCAAAACACATAGGGTTACTATACAAGTAAAGGTTTGCCGGCATGAAAATTAATTTGTGGTAAGGTGTTTCAAGTTCTAAATCATGTATTAAATTACTTCTATTGTACAAGTTTAACTTCATTTTCCAAGCTAGTCACATGCAACGGAGATGAAGTAATGTAGGTATTCCAACTGCAGGAGTGATTAGCTGCTGGCACCTTATAAAACTAGATTTGTAAGTCAGATCCTTGGAAAGATCAGTGGTTTGTGTCCTGGATGTCATGAGACCAGAGAGGTGGAATATTGGCTGAAGATTAGGTTTATTCTTGTATATGTGCTTGAAATATTTAGGCAGACTAGGATAGAAATCAACTTGTAGGGTTATAAACGCTGATCCAGCAAAGCAAAAAGTCATAAGCAAGTCCATTTCATGTGTTC
Source organism: Phaenicophaeus curvirostris (assembly GCF_032191515.1). Taxonomy (NCBI): domain Eukaryota; kingdom Metazoa; phylum Chordata; class Aves; order Cuculiformes; family Cuculidae; genus Phaenicophaeus; species Phaenicophaeus curvirostris. Next base: position 30,420,819 of record NC_091398.1, read on the forward strand.
AGGCAACATAAATATCAATTTATCCTTGAACAGTGGCCCAAAGTCCTATTAAAGTTCAAGGAATGACAGTGATATCCAAGCACTTGCTTAACAATAGGCATGTGCTTAAATGCATTGATGACCTGTGGTGTTTTTACTTGTATACCTCTTTTTTTCACTTGTACACCTCTGTCTAACAAACAGGGAGCTACGACCAAGTTTGTTAATATTACAGGCATTTCTGCATCTCCTTGTTTCTGCACAGAAGCATACGCTGACAGTTTTGATTTTGCCACAGAAGAAAATGAGATTTCTAATATGAATTGTCTCCTTGGGTCTGATGAAATCAGAGAATTTATCCACCAGTTTCTGTAGGGTCAGATTGGACTATAAACACTAATTCTCATTAATAAATTTATTTGGACATTTAAGAGGCTTGGGTTGAAATGTAACAACCTCTGAACAACCTGATTGGCACCAATAACAGAAGAAGCTAGACTGAGATACCAGTCAGTGCCTTTCCAGCTCTCAGGAGCTTTATCTTTTACTGTTTGTAGGTTTACCTGTTAATGCTCATCATGATTACAGGCTCTGACTCAAGAGCTTTCATTAATCACCACCTAAGAACACTGTATCAGGTAAGCAAACATATCAGATGCTGAGCTGAGGCAGCAGTACTCGCTTCAAACTGTCATTTGCTCCTGACATAACAAGGGAAAAGATTATGCAGCCTAAGTACTAATAATTTTTCACTGCACAGTTCAAAACAAGCTTTTGAGTTTGGTGCCACATTGCTACAAATGACAGTGCTGAGGGTTCCTGGAGTTGGTGGTGGTGATGGTAATGGTGAAGTTTGGTGATGGGCACCAAAACACACATCCTCTAACTTACTGCATGTCTTGAATTATACCAACTCAGAGTTACTCAAAGGTGCTCAGCTGATGAGCCCAAATAGCAATGTTAGAATTTGGATTCATCTCCCAAAGTTTGGGAGCTAGGTTTGTCTGCTAGTTTGAAAGCCAGGTAGGTCTGAATAATCACATCCTCTGATAGATCACATCCAGCTGTGAGGAGCAGCTGAAGGCCTTCATTTTATTAAAGTTCAGGTTCACTTTAATCCAGGTTTTCACCTGTAACTCAGCCCTAATTCTTCCTCTGAACAGCAGGAGGAAGCTGGGCAAGATCTTAGAAACAGGTATTCAACAATTAGCAGTTCAGTTTCCAGGCAGTCAGTGTTGCTGACTTAGCAAACGCAGCAGTCCTCAAACTATAATCTACTAAATTGCTGCTGCCATAGTGGTGAAGCATCTGTCAGTCTCAGAGACGTGATGTCTTGCTGCTGCTTGGAGCTCAGGTCAAGATTAATTCTTTTTTTTTTTTTTTTTTACCAGCTAGCCTCCAAATTAAGCACACTTCTTCGATGTCTTTTGTTGACGGGTATCTCTGATGAAAATCCAGCTATGAGCAAATTTTCAGCTGATGCTGAAAACAAAAGGGCAACAAACAAGTGAGAAGAGAGAATCAGCATGCGGAGTGACCTGGGGAGAAAACTAAATGCTTGTGTGCAATAAAAGAAGAGTCCACAATAACAGGTGTAAAATCCCAAAACTTCTGGCAAGAGAATGCTGCATGATAGGGTGCAGCAAAGCAGATGCACACTTGCTGAAGGAAGCTTGTTTTCACATTGTTTCTTAGTGCATGTTGGAAAAACAGTGAGAAAAGGACTGCAACACTGTCAGGAAAAACAGAATCCATGAAAGATTTGAGGCACAGGCTGTGGCATTGCAGTGTTCAAAAATTATGAGTTACTGGTTATACATGCCATGCGGTTTGAGCAAGAGTGAGTATTCTTCATTCAATGTTCAAACAGTTCGACAGCGGATCATGCAGCAGCTGCTGGCTTTAAGCCTAGAAATTACTGCACTTCCATGGTAGGGAAAGGGATCACAATGACTCCTGAAGTGCTTGGGCATTTTGCTGGGTAGAAAGGAGTTAAAAGTACATAAAGAAATATGTTCCTGACTTATTACCTTTTACACAGATGTGCTTTATGGGCAAGGCATGATACAACTAATGCAATCTTTAAGGCTCAGCCATGAATTCTTTAAGGTCACAAATTGTAGTCTGTCAACTTTGCAGAACCATGTTTTGCTGCTCAAACTGTCAGCAGGCCAGTTGGTACGGATAGCAGTTTTCTTTCCATGTTCACATACTGTACCTTCTATGTGGATTTTGTCTGAACTCATAAATGAGTTGCCACAGGATTTGAATGGTTGGACTCGATGATCCAGTGGGTCTCTTCCAACCTGGTTATTCTATGATTCTATGATTCTATGATTCCATGCCCTGCTTATTGTTTGCTGTGCTAATACACTGGCACATCCAGAGGTGATTTTTCACATGTCATCAGTCATGTTATAACACCGCATTGGCTTTGTAACTACAAGCAGCTACCTAAGTGATGAAGGATTCCTGTCTCCTTTGCATGCAAAGCTAAAAAGGGAGGGCAGGAGAGGGGCAGAACAAAAGGCTATGTACCAGATAAAAGAGCAGGAAACCTGAATTAATTTGTGGAAGCAATAACATTTTTGTCAGTTATTCCTCTTTCTTGAAGGATGGAACCTCTCTGATTGAAAGATGTTCAGGTCAGGTATGTTTTCATTTGTCAGCAGCTGAGCTGGTATAGCCTGTGTAAAATCTAAAATCACATGCCCTTTACACACACTGTTGTTTTTCATGGCTGCACTCTGCCTAAAGTATAGGAATTGTCATATGTTATCAACTTGGCAATCTGTTCAGATCAGTATCCTCTCTAATAGTAGTTTAAGAGGGCAGTGCCAAAATCTGATACATATTCTTTTTTCTCTGCTTTAAATCTCAAATTAATCTCTTGAGAGACTCAACTCTTCCCTGGAGCACAGGCTTTAAAATCTCTCTGAAATCTGACATAAATTATGCCCAATTTGGGCAATCTTGCTATAACATTGCTGACCAAACCCCCTTCAATTTCTTTAAGGTCTTGGCCATAGTGGCTTCCTGTGACAATATGTTCCACAGCTAAAGTACATACTCAATAAAAATGCTTATTTTTATCAGATTCTTCATTTTATGGAACTCTGTGATATTTATTTTCATTTCCTGCCCAGTTATGGCAGCAGCACACCGCCCGCTGCCTGGGCACTGGCTGCACTTTCAGGTCTGAATGCTTTGAGCAGCCTCCTGGACCTCCTCCACCTGCCCAGCCCAGGACCACACTCCAGCCCAGCCCATGGTCCTTAGTTCCTGCACCAGTGATATCGCAGCAGCACTGCCCTCCAGCTCCCCACAGCTCCATCCATGGGTCCCATCAAGTTGGGTTCCTGTCCACAGGGATGTTCCTGATGTCTGGGGCTGGAGCAGCCCTGCTGCCCCTCGCTCAGGGATATGATTTAGTAGTGGACAGGTGCAGTGGGACGTGATGATCTCAAAGGTCTTTTCCAACCTAGCAATTCTATGATTCTGTGATTCCCTGCTTCTTTGCAGGGAGGCTGTGTCCTGCCACCCTGGCAGCACCTGCCAGTCTCCAGGGGTAAACAGCTCATATGGCTACCTGGCACCCATGCCTTGTGAAGCAGCACCACAAAACTGGCTTTTTCTTCCCTTCTCCAAATCTTTTTTTACGAAGTCCACACAGAAACCTATGAGTGACTGCCCCTGCCATCTCCCCAGCCCCGGCTGGCAGCCTCCAGGGACTGTATTCAGTGCTGTCTCCTTTGGGCTCTCCAGCAGTGCTCCGATATCTTTGTGTCCCTTCAGAACTGATAAAACCACCTCTGATCCAGGTGAGCGGCGACAGGGACCCATTGCCCACCCAGAGAGCTCCTGAAACACTCGGAAGGGATAGTCTCAAGTTTACCCCTAAAGCCCTAGGAAAAACTTTTGTAGGTCCTTTGAAGAGGAGGCTGAGGGGAGACCTCATTGCTCTCTACAACTACCTGAAAGGAGGTTGTAGAGAGGAGGAAGCTGGCCTCTTCTCCCAAGTGACAAGGGACAGGACAAGAGGGAATGGCCTCAAGCTCCGCCAAGGGAGGTTCAGACTGGATACCAGGAAGAAATTTTTCATGGAAAGGGTCATTGGGCCCTGGAACAGGCTGCCCAGGGAGGTGGTTGAGTCACCATCCCTGGAGATGTTTAAAAGGTGGGTGGATGAGGTGCTGAGGGACATGGTTTAGTGGCAGATAGGAATAGTTGGACTCAATGATCCAAGAGGTGTTTTCCAACCTGGTGATTCTATGATTCTGTGTGGAGCTCTGAACACCGTGATCTCCCCACCATCGCAAAGATGACTGAAGCCCATGCCTCCAGGTGTTACCTCTTCTTGGGTGACCGCCACCAAGGAGCTCCTGACACAGCAGCAGGATCCAGCTCTGCTGGCCTCGCCCTCCCTTCACCACTGCTCAGCGCTGTCAGGGCACCATGCCATGTCCTGAGGGAAAGGGGGTGCTGGGCAGGCTGAGGGAAAATCCTCCAGCTCATAGTTTTTGGCAGAAAATACATTATCACACATGCAGCCGTGCCAGGCTGGGCTCCACCTCAGGGCAGGTGCCTCATGGCTTTCCCTGTCCAGTAGCTCCTTGACAGGGCTGGGCAGCTCTGCCAGCTCAGGCACACCCTCATGCAGGGCACCTCTAGTGAATTTTGCTCATCCTATTTGTCTGTCAGCACAGATAACAGTATCAACACATTCTTCCCTTCAAAATTCAGCCACAGTTTGTCTGAAATGGCCAGAGCTGTCAGTCGGTAAATGTGAGTGGTTCTGGGATCCATGAGGCTCGTTCTTCAAGCAAGAAAGGTACATGGTTTTTGCTCTACGAAGCTTGGGTTTCGTCTCATATGGTGACACAGCATGTCTTCACCAAAGGTTTTCACAAAGCAGAAAAGTAAAAACAGATTTGTTTTACTCAGGAAACAGACCCACAGAGAGGAGATAATTTTCACAAAAAGTCAATCCAGCTCTTCTCAGTTGTGCGCTAAAGCCGTAGCTACAAGCTCATCCTTTCTCTTTGGTGGCAGTTATCTAGCTAAACGTGTTTTCTCTAGTCTAATCCAGTACATTGTGCAAACTGAGGTTGTCAGTCCATTGTAACTGCTCTGGAATCAGGTTTTGTTCTGTTTTTAAATAACATTGAAACAAATTCATCTGTGAGCTATGGATTAAGAGCCAGTGTGGATTTGGGCCAATGTACTCGAATACATTCATGAATTTTCACTTTATCCTTGGTGTCTTATCTTCAAGACAATTTACAATTCTTTCTTTTTTCTTTGTTGTGTTTCACTATTATATGTAAATACACATAATACATCCTGATTTTGTTTGCATGTTAATTGTCTTTCTCAGGAAAATAGATCAATAATTCATTGGTGAATAAGAGACAGGCTGGTATTGGAATTATGCCAGATGTAACCTTAGGTCTTCTCCATTTCTTTATCATCTTTGAGAGAAAGAGAAATGATACAAAAAAAACCCAGAACACTTAAAGCATGTGATAAATTCTTCCCTGTAACAAAGAGCATTCAGGAAAACTCTTTCCTTTCCAAGAGCTTCTTTGATTTGTTTGATACAGTATTGATGTCACAGGCACTGGAGTCATTTTGAAAGGAAAATGACAAAACACTGACTTTTGTATGATAATTAAATGTAGCCATCGACTCCTGCCAGTCAGGACCACGTTGGAAAATCTCAGCAGCAGAAGCACAAATTCCGGCCACCTAGAACAAAGGAGGACCTCTTTCACCTAGAAATGAGGAACAGGCTATTGCAGTCTCTGCAGCCAGACATAAAAGAGAAACAGTCAGTACACTGCAATTATTCCATGCATCATAACCTCTATGGTTATGAGCACAGTAAATGTAGATTGATCATTATTAACTTCCAATTTTTCTGAAGAATCAGCCTAAGTAACTCACATAATAGAAAATAAACTCATTAGAAGACAACAGCACCTAAAAATTGGAAATTTAGGTTTCTTTTTTTCTCCCATAAAAGGTCTTTCTCCTGCTGTTTCCTCTGTTGTCTTGTTAAGGATTCTTGGTAAGAGCTTCTTGGAAAAAAGGAGCAGTTAAGGAGACCTTTTTTAGATAGAATAGTCTGAAATAACAGTGAAAATGAAAAATATTTTGATTCCTAAACGTAGCTGCACTGCCTCCTGGGAACTGTAGTCCAGTATTCTTCATTGTAGGTTGGGTTCCCTGTCAAAAATAAGTAGATCAACAGACCCTTCTCTTTCACTTTATTTGTGCAGGGAAATGGTGCATCACAGCAGTCACATGGCCACAACATGCCAAGGGATAATACAGCCTAAAATGAAGAATCTAAGACAATCAAAGTGTATATGAAATACTTCAACAATGCTACAAAATCATAATAGCTCGGGTAATGATCAGTGCTTCTGCTGCCATTTTCTGCAGAAAAGAAGTACCATTGATCAAGAATATCTTTAATTAAAATAGTTCTGTCAAAAGTTCAGCTCTCCACCAAAACCAGACTAGAACTGCAATTTTTTTTTTTTGTCAGATTTGCTGTTGATAAATTGAGCAAACACTACTTCTGCCTGCTTCTTTCTCAGGTTAAATGACAGGGATTTCTCTCTCTAATTCTTAAACATT